>NC_072432.2:135462500-137962500 GCF_028878055.3 Symphalangus syndactylus | reverse complement strand
TGTTCAGATCTGCTCAATCAAAAGTATAGTTTAACTCTGTCAGCTGAATGCACAGATCAGAAAGAAGTTTCACAGAATGATTCTGTGTAGTTTATATTTGGAGACATTCCTTTTTCCACTATTACCCTCTTAGCGCTCCGAATCTCCACTTGCATTTTCTACAAAAAGAGTGTTTCATAACTGCTCAATCAAAAATATGTTTTATCTCTGTTAACTGAATTTACAGATAAGAAATAAGTTTCACAGAATGCATCTGTGTAGTTTTTATTTGAAGATATTCTTTTTCCCAATGTAGGCCTCTTAGCGCTTAGCATGTCCAATTGCAGTTTCTACAGAAAGAGTGTTTCAGAACGGCTCAATCAAAAGTAAGGTTCAACTCTGTTAGTTGAATGCACAGAACAGAAAGAATTTTCACAGAATGCTACTGTGTAGTTTATATTTGAATATATTCCTTTTTCCACTATTACCCTCTTAGCGCTCCGAATGTCCACTTGCATTTTCTACAGAAAGAGTGTTCAGAACTGCGGAATCAAAAGTATTGTTTAACTCTGTTAGCTTAATGAACATATCAGAAATAAGTTTCACACAATGCTTCTGTGTAGTTTTTATTTGAAGATATTATTTTTCCCAATATAGGCCTCTTAGCGCTCAGAATGTCCAATTGCTGTTTCTACAGAAAGAGTGTTTCAGAAAGGCTCAATCAAAAGTCAGGTTCAACTCTGTTAGTTGAATGCACAGAACAGAAAGAAGTTTCATACAATGCTTCTGTGTAGTTTATATTTGAACATATTCTTTTTTCCACTATTACCCACTTAGCGCTACGAATGTCCAGTTGCATTTTCTACAGACAGAGTGTTTCAAAACTGCTCAATCAAAAGTATGGTTTAAATCTGTTAGCTGAATGCTCAGATCAGAAAGAAGTTTCACAGAATGCTTCTGTGTAGTATATATTTGAATATATTCCTTTTTCCACTGCTACGCTCTTAGCGCTCCAAATGTCCAGTTGCATTTTCTACAGAAAGAGTGTTCAGATCTACTCAATCAAAAGTATGGTTTAACTCTGTTAGCTGCATGCACAGATCAGAAAGAAGTTTCACCGAATGATTCTGTGTAGTTTATATTTGAAGACATTCCTTTTTCCACTATTACCCACTTAGCGCTCCGAATCTCCACTTGCATTTTCTACAAAAAGAGTGTTTCATAACTGCTCAATCAAAAATATGTTTTATCTCTGTTAACTGAATTTACAGATCAGAAATAAGTTTCACAGAATGCATCTGTGTAGTTTTTATTTGAAGATATTCTTTTTCCCAATGTAGGTCTCTTAGCGCTTAGCATGTCCAATTGCAGTTTCTACAGAAAGAGTGTTTCAGAACGGCTCAATCAAAAGTAAGGTTCAACTCTGTTAGTTGAATGCACAGAACAGAAAGAATTTTCACAGAATGCTACTGTGTAGTTTATATTTGAATATATTCCTTTTTCCACTATTACCCTCTTAGCGCTCCGAATGTCCACTTGCATTTTCTACAGAAAGAGTGTTCAGAACTGCGCAATCAAAAGTATGGTTTAACTCTGTTAGCTTAATGAACATATCAGAAATAAGTTTCACACAATGCTTCTGTGTAGTTTTTATTTGAAGATATTATTTTTCCCAATAGAGGCCTCTTAGCGCTCAGAATGTCCAATTGCAGTTTCTACAGAAAGAGTGTTTCAGAAAGGCTCAATGAAAAGTCAGGTTCAACTCTGTTAGTTGAATGCACAGAACAGAAAGAAGTTTCATACAATGCTTCTGTGTAGTTTATATTTGAACATATTCTTTTTTCCACTATTACCCACTTAGCGCTAAGAATGTCCAGTTGCATTTTCTACAGACAGAGTGTTTCAAAACTGCTCAATCAAAAGTATGGTTTAACTCTGTTAGCTGAATGCTCAGATCAGAAAGAAGTTTCACAGAATGCTTCTGTGTAGTTTATATTTGAATATATTCCTTTTTCCACTACTACTCTCTTAGCGCTCCAAATGTCCAGTTGCATTTTCTACAGAAAGAGTGTTCAGATCTGCTCAATCAAAAGTATGGTTTAACTCTGTCAGCTGAATGCACAGATCAGAAAGAAGTTTCACAGAATGATTCTGTGTAGTTTATATTTGGAGACATTCCTTTTTCCACTATTACCCTCTTAGCGCTCCGAATCTCCACTTGCATTTTCTACAGAAAGAGTGTTTCAGAACGGCTCAATCAAAACTAAGGTTCAACTCTTTTAGTTGAACAAACGGAACAGAAAGAAGTTTTACACAATTCTTCTGTGTAGTTTTTATTTGTAGACATTCTTTTTCCCAATATAGGCCTCTTAGCGCTCAGAATGTCCAATTGCAGTTTCTACAGAAAGAGTGTTTCAGAACGGCTCAATCAAAGGTAAGGTTCAACTCTGTTAGTTGAATGCACAGAACAGAAAGAAGTTTCATACAATGCTTCTGTGTAGTTTCTATTTGAACATATTCTTTTTTCCACTATTACCCACTTAGCGCTACGAATGTCCAGTTGCATTTTCTACAGACAGCGTGTTTCAAAACTGCTCAATCAAAAGTATGGTTTAACTCTGTTAGCTGAATGCTCAGATCAGAAAGAAGTTTCACAGAATTCTTCTGTGTAGTTTATATTTGAATATATTCCTTTTTCCACTACTACGCTCTTAGCGCTCCAAATGTCCAGTTGCATTTTCTACAGAAAGAGTGTTCAGATCTGCTCAATCAAAAGTATGGTTTAACTCTGTTAGCTGAATGCACAGATCAGAAAGAAGTTTCACCGAATGATTCTGTGTAGTTTATATTTGAAGACATTCTTTTTCCACTATTTCCCTCTTAGCGCTCCGAATCTCCACTTGCATTTTCTACAAAAAGAGTGTTTCATAACTGCTCAATCAAAAATATGTTTTATCTCTGTTAACTGAATTTACATATCAGAAATAAGTTTCACAGAATGCATCTGTGTAGTTTTTATTTGAAGATATTCTTTTTCCCAATGTAGGCCTCTTAGCGCTTAGCATGTCCAATTGCAGTTTCTACAGAAAGAGTGTTTCAGAACGGCTCAATCAAAAGTAAGGTTCAACTCTGTTAGTTGAATGCACAGAACAGAAAGAATTTTCACAGAATGCTACTGTGTAGTTTATATTTGAATATATTCCTTTTTCCACTATTACCCTCTTAGCGCTCCGAATGTCCACTTGCATTTTCTACCGAAAGTGTGTTCAGAACTGCGCAATCAAAAGTATGGTTTAACTCTGTTAGCTTAATGAACATATCAGAAATAAGTTTCACACAATGCTTCTGTGTAGTTTTTATTTGAAGATATTATTTTTCCCAATAGAAGCCTCTTAGCGCTCAGAATGTCCAATTGCAGTTTCTACAGAAAGAGTGTTTCAGAAAGTCTCAATCAAAAGTCAGGTTCAACTCTGTTATTTGAATGCACAGAACAGAAAGAAGTTTCATACAATGCTTCTGTGTAGTTTATATTTGAACATATTCTTTTTTCCACTATTACCCACTTAGCGCTACGAATGTCCAGTTGCATTTTCTACAGACACAGTGTTTCAAAACTGCTCAATCAAAGTATGGTTTAACTCTGTTAGCTGAATGCTCAGATCAGAAAGAAGTTTCACAGAATGCTTCTGTGTAGTTTATATATGAATATATTCCTTTTTCCACTACTACTCTCTTAGCGCTCCAAATGTCCAGTTGCATTTTCTACAGAAAGAGTGTTCAGAACTGCTCAATCAAAAGTATGGTTTAACTCTGTTAGCTGAATGCACAGATCAGAAAGAAGTTTCACAGAATGATTCTGTGTAGTTTATATTTGGAGACATTCCTTTTTCCACTATTACCCTCTTAGCGCTCCGAATCTCCACTTGCATTTTCTACAGAAAGAGTGTTTCAGAAAGGCTCAATCAAAACTAAGGTTCAACTCTTTTAGTTGAACAAACAGAAGAGAAAGAAGTTTCACACAATTCTTCTGTGTAGTTTTTATTTGTAGACATTCTTTTTCCCAATATAGGCCTCTTAGCGCTCAGAATGTCCAATTGCAGTTTCTACAGAAAGAGTGTTTCAGAACGGCTCAATCAAAAGTAAGGTTCAACTCTGTTAGTTGAATGCACAGAACAGAAAGAAGTTTCATACAATGCTTCTGTGTAGTTTCTATTTGAACATATTCTCTTTTCCACTATTACCCACTTAGCGCTACGAATGTCCAGTTGCATTTTCTACAGACAGAGTGTTTCAAAACTGCTCAATCAAAAGTATGGTTTAACTCTGTTAGCTGAATGCTCAGATCAGAAAGAAGTTTCACAGAATGCTTCTGTGTAGTTTATATTTGAATATATTCCTTTTTCCACTACTACTCTCTTAGCGCTCCAAATGTCCAGTTGCATTTTCTACAGAAAGAGTGTTCAGATCTGCTCAATCAAAAGTATAGTTTAACTCTGTCAGCTGAATGCACAGATCAGAAAGAAGTTTCACAGAATGATTCTGTGTAGTTTATATTTGGAGACATTCCTTTTTCCACTATTACCCTCTTAGCGCTCCGAATCTCCACTTGCATTTTCTACAAAAAGAGTGTTTCATAACTGCTCAATCAAAAATATGTTTTATCTCTGTTAACTGAATTTACAGATAAGAAATAAGTTTCACAGAATGCATCTGTGTAGTTTTTATTTGAAGATATTCTTTTTCCCAATGTAGGCCTCTTAGCGCTTAGCATGTCCAATTGCAGTTTCTACAGAAAGAGTGTTTCAGAACGGCTCAATCAAAAGTAAGGTTCAACTCTGTTAGTTGAATGCACAGAACAGAAAGAATTTTCACAGAATGCTACTGTGTAGTTTATATTTGAATATATTCCTTTTTCCACTATTACCCTCTTAGCACTCCGAATGTCCACTTGCATTTTCTACAGAAAGAGTGTTCAGAACTGCGGAATCAAAAGTATTGTTTAACTCTGTTAGCTTAATGAACATATCAGAAATAAGTTTCACACAATGCTTCTGTGTAGTTTTTATTTGAAGATATTATTTTTCCCAATATAGGCCTCTTAGCGCTCAGAATGTCCAATTGCTGTTTCTACAGAAAGAGTGTTTCAGAAAGGCTCAATCAAAAGTCAGGTTCAACTCTGTTAGTTGAATGCACAGAACAGAAAGAAGTTTCATACAATGCTTCTGTGTAGTTTATATTTGAACATATTCTTTTTTCCACTATTACCCACTTAGCGCTACGAATGTCCAGTTGCATTTTCTACAGACAGAGTGTTTCAAAACTGCTCAATCAAAAGTATGGTTTAAATCTGTTAGCTGAATGCTCAGATCAGAAAGAAGTTTCACAGAATGCTTCTGTGTAGTATATATTTGAATATATTCCTTTTTCCACTGCTACGCTCTTAGCGCTCCAAATGTCCAGTTGCATTTTCTACAGAAAGAGTGTTCAGATCTACTCAATCAAAAGTATGGTTTAACTCTGTTAGCTGCATGCACAGATCAGAAAGAAGTTTCACCGAATGATTCTGTGTAGTTTATATTTGAAGACATTCCTTTTTCCACTATTACCCACTTAGCGCTCCGAATCTCCACTTGCATTTTCTACAAAAAGAGTGTTTCATAACTGCTCAATCAAAAATATGTTTTATCTCTGTTAACTGAATTTACAGATCAGAAATAAGTTTCACAGAATGCATCTGTGTAGTTTTTATTTGAAGATATTCTTTTTCCCAATGTAGGTCTCTTAGCGCTTAGCATGTCCAATTGCAGTTTCTACAGAAAGAGTGTTTCAGAACGGCTCAATCAAAAGTAAGGTTCAACTCTGTTAGTTGAATGCACAGAACAGAAAGAATTTTCACAGAATGCTACTGTGTAGTTTATATTTGAATATATTCCTTTTTCCACTATTACCCTCTTAGCGCTCCGAATGTCCACTTGCATTTTCTACAGAAAGAGTGTTCAGAACTGCGCAATCAAAAGTATGGTTTAACTCTGTTAGCTTAATGAACATATCAGAAATAAGTTTCACACAATGCTTCTGTGTAGTTTTTATTTGAAGATATTATTTTTCCCAATAGAGGCCTCTTAGCGCTCAGAATGTCCAATTGCAGTTTCTACAGAAAGAGTGTTTCAGAAAGGTTCAATGAAAAGTCAGGTTCAACTCTGTTAGTTGAATGCACAGAACAGAAAGAAGTTTCATACAATGCTTCTGTGTAGTTTATATTTGAACATATTCTTTTTTCCACTATTACCCACTTAGCGCTACGAATGTCCAGTTGCATTTTCTACAGACAGAGTGTTTCAAAACTGCTCAATCAAAAGTATGGTTTAACTCTGTTAGCTGAATGCTCAGATCAGAAAGAAGTTTCACAGAATGCTTCTGTGTAGTTTATATTTGAATATATTCCTTTTTCCACTACTACTCTCTTAGCGCTCCAAATGTCCAGTTGCATTTTCTACAGAAAGAGTGTTCAGATCTGCTCAATCAAAAGTATGGTTTAACTCTGTCAGCTGAATGCACAGATCAGAAAGAAGTTTCACAGAATGATTCTGTGTAGTTTATATTTGGAGACATTCCTTTTTCCACTATTACCCTCTTAGCGCTCCGAATCTCCACTTGCATTTTCTACAGAAAGAGTGTTTCAGAACGGCTCAATCAAAACTAAGGTTCAACTCTTTTAGTTGAACAAACGGAACAGAAAGTAGTTTTACACAATTCTTCTGTGTAGTTTTTATTTGTAGACATTCTTTTTCCCAATATAGGCCTCTTAGCGCTCAGAATGTCCAATTGCAGTTTCTACAGAAAGAGTGTTTCAGAACGGCTCAATCAAAGGTAAGGTTCAACTCTGTTAGTTGAATGCACAGAACAGAAAGAAGTTTCATACAATGCTTCTGTGTAGTTTCTATTTGAACATATTCTTTTTTCCACTATTACCCACTTAGCGCTACGAATGTCCAGTTGCATTTTCTACAGACAGCGTGTTTCAAAACTGCTCAATCAAAAGTATGGTTTAACTCTGTTAGCTGAATGCTCAGATCAGAAAGAAGTTTCACAGAATTCTTCTGTGTAGTTTATATTTGAATATATTCCTTTTTCCACTACTACGCTCTTAGCGCTCCAAATGTCCAGTTGCATTTTCTACAGAAAGAGTGTTCAGATCTGCTCAATCAAAAGTATGGTTTAACTCTGTTAGCTGAATGCACAGATCAGAAAGAAGTTTCACCGAATGATTGTGTGTAGTTTATATTTGAAGACATTCTTTTTCCACTATTTCCCTCTTAGCGCTCCGAATCTCCACTTGCATTTT
The DNA here is from genome assembly GCF_028878055.3 of Symphalangus syndactylus. Taxonomy (NCBI): domain Eukaryota; kingdom Metazoa; phylum Chordata; class Mammalia; order Primates; family Hylobatidae; genus Symphalangus; species Symphalangus syndactylus. The sequence goes on along the minus strand of NC_072432.2, from coordinate 137,955,176 downwards.
CTACAAAAAGAGTGTTTCATAACTGCTCAATCAAAAATATGTTTTATCTCTGTTAACTGAATTTACATATCAGAAATAAGTTTCACAGAATGCATCTGTGTAGTTTTTATTTGAAGATATTCTTTTTCCCAATGTAGGCCTCTTAGCGCTTAGCATGTCCAATTGCAGTTTCTACAGAAAGAGTGTTTCAGAACGGCTCAATCAAAAGTAAGGTTCAACTCTGTTAGTTGAATGCACAGAACAGAAAGAATTTTCACAGAATGCTACTGTGTAGTTTATATTTGAATATATTCCTTTTTCCACTATTACCCTCTTAGCGCTCCGAATGTCCACTTGCATTTTCTACCGAAAGTGTGTTCAGAACTGCGCAATCAAAAGTATGGTTTAACTCTGTTAGCTTAATGAACATATCAGAAATAAGTTTCACACAATGCTTCTGTGTAGTTTTTATTTGAAGATATTATTTTTCCCAATAGAAGCCTCTTAGCGCTCAGAATGTCCAATTGCAGTTTCTACAGAAAGAGTGTTTCAGAAAGTCTCAATCAAAAGTCAGGTTCAACTCTGTTATTTGAATGCACAGAACAGAAAGAAGTTTCATACAATGCTTCTGTGTAGTTTATATTTGAACATATTCTTTTTTCCACTATTACCCACTTAGCGCTACGAATGTCCAGTTGCATTTTCTACAGACACAGTGTTTCAAAACTGCTCAATCAAAAGTATGGTTTAACTCTGTTAGCTGAATGCTCAGATCAGAAAGAAGTTTCACAGAATGCTTCTGTGTAGTTTATATATGAATATATTCCTTTTTCCACTACTACTCTCTTAGCGCTCCAAATGTCCAGTTGCATTTTCTACAGAAAGAGTGTTCAGAACTGCTCAATCAAAAGTATGGTTTAACTCTGTTAGCTGAATGCACAGATCAGAAAGAAGTTTCACAGAATGATTCTGTGTAGTTTATATTTGGAGACATTCCTTTTTCCACTATTACCCTCTTAGCGCTCCGAATCTCCACTTGCATTTTCTACAGAAAGAGTGTTTCAGAAAGGCTCAATCAAAACTAAGGTTCAACTCTTTTAGTTGAACAAACAGAAGAGAAAGAAGTTTCACACAATTCTTCTGTGTAGTTTTTATTTGTAGACATTCTTTTTCCCAATATAGGCCTCTTAGCGCTCAGAATGTCCAATTGCAGTTTCTACAGAAAGAGTATTTCAGAACGGCTCAATCAAAAGTAAGGTTCAACTCTGTTAGTTGAATGCACAGAACAGAAAGAAGTTTCATACAATGCTTCTGTGTAGTTTCTATTTGAACATATTCTCTTTTCCACTATTACCCACTTAGCGCTACGAATGTCCAGTTGCATTTTCTACAGACAGAGTGTTTCAAAACTGCTCAATCAAAAGTATGGTTTAACTCTGTTAGCTGAATGCTCAGATCAGAAAGAAGTTTCACAGAATGCTTCTGTGTAGTTTATATTTGAATATATTCCTTTTTCCACTACTACTCTCTTAGCGCTCCAAATGTCCAGTTGCATTTTCTACAGAAAGAGTGTTCAGATCTGCTCAATCAAAAGTATGGTTTAACTCTGTCAGCTGAATGCACAGATCAGAAAGAAGTTTCACAGAATGATTCTGTGTAGTTTATATTTGGAGACATTCCTTTTTCCACTATTACCCTCTTAGCGCTCCGAATCTCCACTTGCATTTTCTACAAAAAGAGTGTTTCATAACTGCTCAATCAAAAATATGTTTTATCTCTGTTAACTGAATTTACAGATAAGAAATAAGTTTCACAGAATGCATCTGTGTAGTTTTTATTTGAAGATATTCTTTTTCCCAATGTAGGCCTCTTAGCGCTTAGCATGTCCAATTGCAGTTTCTACAGAAAGAGTGTTTCAGAACGGCTCAATCAAAAGTAAGGTTCAACTCTGTTAGTTGAATGCACAGAACAGAAAGAATTTTCACAGAATGCTACTGTGTAGTTTATATTTGAATATATTCCTTTTTCCACTATTACCCTCTTAGCGCTCCGAATGTCCACTTGCATTTTCTACAGAAAGAGTGTTCAGAACTGCGGAATCAAAAGTATTGTTTAACTCTGTTAGCTTAATGAACATATCAGAAATAAGTTTCACACAATGCTTCTGTGTAGTTTTTATTTGAAGATATTATTTTTCCCAATATAGGCCTCTTAGCGCTCAGAATGTCCAATTGCTGTTTCTACAGAAAGAGTGTTTCAGAAAGGCTCAATCAAAAGTCAGGTTCAACTCTGTTAGTTGAATGCACAGAACAGAAAGAAGTTTCATACAATGCTTCTGTGTAGTTTATATTTGAACATATTCTTTTTTCCACTATTACCCACTTAGCGCTACGAATGTCCAGTTGCATTTTCTACAGACAGAGTGTTTCAAAACTGCTCAATCAAAAGTATGGTTTAAATCTGTTAGCTGAATGCTCAGATCAGAAAGAAGTTTCACAGAATGCTTCTGTGTAGTATATATTTGAATATATTCCTTTTTCCACTGCTACGCTCTTAGCGCTCCAAATGTCCAGTTGCATTTTCTACAGAAAGAGTGTTCAGATCTACTCAATCAAAAGTATGGTTTAACTCTGTTAGCTGCATGCACAGATCAGAAAGAAGTTTCACCGAATGATTCTGTGTAGTTTATATTTGAAGACATTCCTTTTTCCACTATTACCCACTTAGCGCTCCGAATCTCCACTTGCATTTTCTACAAAAAGAGTGTTTCATAACTGCTCAATCAAAAATATGTTTTATCTCTGTTAACTGAATTTACAGATCAGAAATAAGTTTCACAGAATGCATCTGTGTAGTTTTTATTTGAAGATATTCTTTTTCCCAATGTAGGTCTCTTAGCGCTTAGCATGTCCAATTGCAGTTTCTACAGAAAGAGTGTTTCAGAACGGCTCAATCAAAAGTAAGGTTCAACTCTGTTAGTTGAATGCACAGAACAGAAAGAATTTTCACAGAATGCTACTGTGTAGTTTATATTTGAATATATTCCTTTTTCCACTATTACCCTCTTAGCGCTCCGAATGTCCACTTGCATTTTCTACAGAAAGAGTGTTCAGAACTGCGCAATCAAAAGTATGGTTTAACTCTGTTAGCTTAATGAACATATCAGAAATAAGTTTCACACAATGCTTCTGTGTAGTTTTTATTTGAAGATATTATTTTTCCCAATAGAGGCCTCTTAGCGCTCAGAATGTCCAATTGCAGTTTCTACAGAAAGAGTGTTTCAGAAAGGCTCAATGAAAAGTCAGGTTCAACTCTGTTAGTTGAATGCACAGAACAGAAAGAAGTTTCATACAATGCTTCTGTGTAGTTTATATTTGAACATATTCTTTTTTCCACTATTACCCACTTAGCGCTACGAATGTCCAGTTGCATTTTCTACAGACAGAGTGTTTCAAAACTGCTCAATCAAAAGTATGGTTTAACTCTGTTAGCTGAATGCTCAGATCAGAAAGAAGTTTCACAGAATGCTTCTGTGTAGTTTATATTTGAATATATTCCTTTTTCCACTACTACTCTCTTAGCGCTCCAAATGTCCAGTTGCATTTTCTACAGAAAGAGTGTTCAGATCTGCTCAATCAAAAGTATGGTTTAACTCTGTCAGCTGAATGCACAGATCAGAAAGAAGTTTCACAGAATGATTCTGTGTAGTTTATATTTGGAGACATTCCTTTTTCCACTATTACCCTCTTAGCGCTCCGAATCTCCACTTGCATTTTCTACAGAAAGAGTGTTTCAGAACGGCTCAATCAAAACTAAGGTTCAACTCTTTTAGTTGAACAAACGGAACAGAAAGTAGTTTTACACAATTCTTCTGTGTAGTTTTTATTTGTAGACATTCTTTTTCCCAATATAGGCCTCTTAGCGCTCAGAATGTCCAATTGCAGTTTCTACAGAAAGAGTGTTTCAGAACGGCTCAATCAAAGGTAAGGTTCAACTCTGTTAGTTGAATGCACAGAACAGAAAGAAGTTTCATACAATGCTTCTGTGTAGTTTCTATTTGAACATATTCTTTTTTCCACTATTACCCACTTAGCGCTACGAATGTCCAGTTGCATTTTCTACAGACAGCGTGTTTCAAAACTGCTCAATCAAAAGTATGGTTTAACTCTGTTAGCTGAATGCTCAGATCAGAAAGAAGTTTCACAGAATTCTTCTGTGTAGTTTATATTTGAATATATTCCTTTTTCCACTACTACGCTCTTAGCGCCCCAAATGTCCAGTTGCATTTTCTACAGAAAGAGTGTTCAGATCTGCTCAATCAAAAGTATGGTTTAACTCTGTTAGCTGAATGCACAGATCAGAAAGAAGTTTCACCGAATGATTCTGTGTAGTTTATATTTGAAGACATTCTTTTTCCACTATTTCCCTCTTAGCGCTCCGAATCTCCACTTGCATTTTCTACAAAAAGAGTGTTTCATAACTGCTCAATCAAAAATATGTTTTATCTCTGTTAACTGAATTTACATATCAGAAATAAGTTTCACAGAATGCATCTGTGTAGTTTTTATTTGAAGATATTCTTTTTCCCAATGTAGGCCTCTTAGCGCTTAGCATGTCCAATTGCAGTTTCTACAGAAAGAGTGTTTCAGAACGGCTCAATCAAAAGTAAGGTTCAACTCTGTTAGTTGAATGCACAGAACAGAAAGAATTTTCACAGAATGCTACTGTGTAGTTTATATTTGAATATATTCCTTTTTCCACTATTACCCTCTTAGCGCTCCGAATGTCCACTTGCATTTTCTACCGAAAGTGTGTTCAGAACTGCGCAATCAAAAGTATGGTTTAACTCTGTTAGCTTAATGAACATATCAGAAATAAGTTTCACACAATGCTTCTGTGTAGTTTTTATTTGAAGATATTATTTTTCCCAATAGAAGCCTCTTAGCGCTCAGAATGTCCAATTGCAGTTTCTACAGAAAGAGTGTTTCAGAAAGTCTCAATCAAAAGTCAGGTTCAACTCTGTTATTTGAATGCACAGAACAGAAAGAAGTTTCATACAATGCTTCTGTGTAGTTTATATTTGAACATATTCTTTTTTCCACTATTACCCACTTAGCGCTACGAATGTCCAGTTGCATTTTCTACAGACACAGTGTTTCAAAACTGCTCAATCAAAAGTATGGTTTAACTCTGTTAGCTGAATGCTCAGATCAGAAAGAAGTTTCACAGAATGCTTCTGTGTAGTTTATATATGAATATATTCCTTTTTCCACTACTACTCTCTTAGCGCTCCAAATGTCCAGTTGCATTTTCTACAGAAAGAGTGTTCAGAACTGCTCAATCAAAAGTATGGTTTAACTCTGTTAGCTGAATGCACAGATCAGAAAGAAGTTTCACAGAATGATTCTGTGTAGTTTATATTTGGAGACATTCCTTTTTCCACTATTACCCTCTTAGCGCTCCGAATCTCCACTTGCATTTTCTACAGAAAGAGTGTTTCAGAAAGGCTCAATCAAAACTAAGGTTCAACTCTTTTAGTTGAACAAACAGAAGAGAAAGAAGTTTCACACAATTCTTCTGTGTAGTTTTTATTTGTAGACATTCTTTTTCCCAATATAGGCCTCTTAGCGCTCAGAATGTCCAATTGCAGTTTCTACAGAAAGAGTGTTTCAGAACGGCTCAATCAAAAGTAAGGTTCAACTCTGTTAGTTGAATGCACAGAACAGAAAGAAGTTTCATACAATGCTTCTGTGTAGTTTCTATTTGAACATATTCTCTTTTCCACTATTACCCACTTAGCGCTACGAATGTCCAGTTGCATTTTCTACAGACAGAGTGTTTCAAAACTGCTCAATCAAAAGTATGGTTTAACTCTGTTAGCTGAATGCTCAGATCAGAAAGAAGTTTCACAGAATGCTTCTGTGTAGTTTATATTTGAATATATTCCTTTTTCCACTACTACTCTCTTAGCGCTCAAAATGTCCAGTTGCATTTTCTACAGAAAGAGTGTTCAGATCTGCTCAATCAAAAGTATGGTTTAACTCTGTCAGCTGAATGCACAGATCAGAAAGAAGTTTCACAGAATGATTCTGTGTAGTTTATATTTGGAGACATTCCTTTTTCCACTATTACCCTCTTAGCGCTCCGAATCTCCACTTGCATTTTCTACAAAAAGAGTGTTTCATAACTGCTCAATCAAAAATATGTTTTATCTCTGTTAACTGAATTTACAGATAAGAAATAAGTTTCACAGAATGCATCTGTGTAGTTTTTATTTGAAGATATTCTTTTTCCCAATGTAGGCCTCTTAGCGCTTAGCATGTCCAATTGCAGTTTCTACAGAAAGAGTGTTTCAGAACGGCTCAATCAAAAGTAAGGTTCAACTCTGTTAGTTGAATGCACAGAACAGAAAGAATTTTCACAGAATGCTACTGTGTAGTTTATATTTGAATATATTCCTTTTTCCACTATTACCCTCTTAGCGCTCCGAATGTCCACTTGCATTTTCTACAGAAAGAGTGTTCAGAACTGCGGAATCAAAAGTATGGTTTAACTCTGTTAGCTTAATGAACATATCAGAAATAAGTTTCACACAATGCTTCTGTGTAGTTTTTATTTGAAGATATTATTTTTCCCAATATAGGCCTCTTAGCGCTCAGAATGTCCAATTGCTGTTTCTACAGAAAGAGTGTTTCAGAAAGGCTCAATCAAAAGTCAGGTTCAACTCTGTTAGTTGAATGCACAGAACAGAAAGAAGTTTCATACAATGCTTCTGTGTAGTTTATATTTGAACATATTCTTTTTTCCACTATTACCCACTTAGCGCTACGAATGTCCAGTTGCATTTTCTACAGACAGAGTGTTTCAAAACTGCTCAATCAAAAGTATGGTTTAAATCTGTTAGCTGAATGCTCAGATTAGAAAGAAGTTTCACAGAATGCTTCTGTGTAGTATATATTTGAATATATTCCTTTTTCCACTGCTACGCTCTTAGCGCTCCAAATGTCCAGTTGCATTTTCTACAGAAAGAGTGTTCAGATCTACTCAATCAAAAGTATGGTTTAACTCTGTTAGCTGCATGCACAGATCAGAAAGAAGTTTCACCGAATGATTCTGTGTAGTTTATATTTGAAGACATTCCTTTTTCCACTATTACCCTCTTAGCGCTCCGAATCTCCACTTGCATTTTCTACAAAAAGAGTGTTTCATAACTGCTCAATCAAAAATATGTTTTATCTCTGTTAACTGAATTTACAGATCAGAAATAAGTTTCACAGAATGCATCTGTGTAGTTTTTATTTGAAGATATTCTTTTTCCCAATGTAGGCCTCTTAGCGCTTAGCATGTCCAATTGCAGTTTCTACAGAAAGAGTGTTTCAGAACGGCTCAATCAAAAGTAAGGTTCAACTCTGTTAGTTGAATGCACAGAACAGAAAGAATTTTCACAGAATGCTACTGTGTAGTTTATATTTGAATATATTCCTTTTTCCACTATTACCCTCTTAGCGCTCCGAATGTCCACTTGCATTTTCTACAGAAAGAGTGTTCAGAACTGCGCAATCAAAAGTATGGTTTAACTCTGTTAGCTTAATGAACATATCAGAAATAAGTTTCACACAATGCTTCTGTGTAGTTTTTATTTGAAGATATTATTTTTCCCAATAGAGGCCTCTTAGCGATCAGAATGTATAATTGCAGTTTCTACAGAAAGAGTGTTTCAGAAAGGCTCAATGAAAAGTAAGGTTCAACTCTGTTAGTTGAATGCACAGAACAGAAAGAAGTTTCATACAATGCTTCTGTGTAGTTTATATTTGAACATATTCTTTTTTCCACTATTACCCACTTAGCGCTACGAATGTCCAGTAGCATTTTCTACAGACAGAGTGTTTCAAAACTGCTCAATCAAAAGTATGGTTTAACTCTGTTAGCTGAATGCTCAGATCAGAAAGAAGTTTCACAGAATGCTTCTGTGTAGTTTATATTTGAATATATTCCTTTTTCCACTACTACTCTCTTAGCGCTCCAAATGTCCAGTTGCATTTTCTACAGAAAGAGTGTTCAGATCTGCTCAATCAAAAGTATGGTTTAACTCTGTCAGCTGAATGCACAGATCAGAAAGAAGTTTCACAGAATGATTCTGTGTAGTTTATATTTGGAGACATTCCTTTTTCCACTATTACCCTCTTAGCGCTCCGAATCTCCACTTGCATTTTCTACAAAAAGAGTGTTTCATAACTGCTCAATCAAAAATATGTTTTATCTCTGTTAACTGAATTTACAGATAAGAAATAAGTTTCACAGAATGCATCTGTGTAGTTTTTATTTGAAGATATTCTTTTTCCCAATGTAGGCCTCTTAGCGCTTAGCATGTCCAATTGCAGTTTCTACAGAAAGAGTGTTTCAGAACGGCTCAATCAAAAGTAAGGTTCAACTCTGTTAGTTGAATGCACAGAACAGAAAGAATTTTCACAGAATGCTACTGTGTAGTTTATATTTGAATATATTCCTTTTTCCACTATTACCCTCTTAGCGCTCCGAATGTCCACTTGCATTTTCTACAGAAAGAGTGTTCAGAACTGCGGAATCAAAAGTATGGTTTAACTCTGTTAGCTTAATGAACATATCAGAAATATGTTTCACACAATGCTTCTGTGTAGTTTTTATTTGAAGATATTATTTTTCCCAATATAGGCCTCTTAGCGCTCAGAATGTCCAATTGCAGTTTCTACAGAAAGAGTGTTTCAGAAAGGCTCAATCAAATGTCAGGTTCAACTCTGTTAGTTGAATGCACAGAACAGAAAGGAGTTTCATACAATGCTTCTGTGTAGTTTATATTTGAACATATTCTTTTTTCCACTATTACCCACTTAGCGCTACGAATGTCCAGTTGCATTTTCTACAGACAGAGTGTTTCAAAACTGCTCAATCAAAAGTATGGTTTAACTCTGTTAGCTGAATGCTCAGATCAGAAAGAAGTTTCACAGAATGCTTCTGTGTAGTTTATATTTGAATATATTCCTTTTTCCACTACTACTCTCTTAGCGCTCCAAATGTCCAGTTGCATTTTCTACAGAAAGAGTGTTCAGATCTTCTCAATCAAAAGTATGGTTTAACTCTGTTAGCTGAATGCACAGATCAGAAAGAAGTTTCACAGAATGATTCTGTGTAGTTTATATTTGGAGACATTCCTTTTTCCACTATTACCCTCTTAGCGCTCCGAATCTCCACTTGCCTTTTCTACAGAAAGAGTGTTTCAGAACGGCTCAATCAAAACTAAGGTTCAACTCTTTTAGTTGAACAAACAGAACAGAAAGAAGTTTCACACAATTCTTCTGTGTAGTTTTTATTTGAAGACATTATTTTTCCCAATATAGGCCTCTTAGCGCTCAGAATGTCCAATTGCAGTTTCTACAGAAAGAGTGTTTCAGAACGGCTCAATCAAAGTAAGGTTCAACTCTGTTAGTTGAATGCACAGAACAGAAAGAAGTTTCATACAATGCTTCTGTGTAGTTTATATTTGAACATATTCTTTTTTCCATTATTACCCACTTAGTGCTACGAATGTCCAGTTGCATTTTCTACAGACAGAGTGTTTCAAAACTGCTCAATCAAAAGTATGGTTTAACTCTGTTAGCTGAATGCTCAGATCAGAAAGAAGTTTCACAGAATGCTTCTGTGTAGTTTATATTTGAATATATTCCTTTTTCCACTACTACGCTCTTAGCGCTCCAAATGTCCAGTTGCATTTTCTACAGAAAGAGTGTTCAGATCTACTCAATCAAAAGTATGGTTTAACTCTGTTAGCTGCATGCACAGATCAGAAAGAAGTTTCACCGAATGATTCTGTGTAGTTTATATTTGAAGACATTCCTTTTTCCACTATTACCCCCTTAGCGCTCCGAATCTCCACTTGCATTTTCTACAAAAAGAGTGTTTCATAACTGCTCAATCAAAAATATTTTTTATCTCTGTTAACTGAATTTACAGATCAGAAATAAGTTTCACAGAATGCATCTGTGTAGTTTTTATTTGAAGATATTCTTTTTCCCAATGTAGGCCTCTTAGCGCTTAGCATGTCCAATTGCAGTTTCTACAGAAAGAGTGTTTCAGAACGGCTCAATCAAAAGTAAGGTTCAACTCTGTTAGCTGAATGCACAGAACAGAAAGAATTTTCACAGAATGCTACTGTGTAGTTTATATTTGAATATATTCCTTTTTCCACTATTACCCTCTTAGCGCTCCGAATGTCCACTTGCATTTTCTACAGAAAGAGTGTTCAGAACTGCGCAATCAAAAGTATGGTTTAACTCTGTTAGCTTAATGAACATATCAGAAATAAGTTTCACACAATGCTTCTGTGTAGTTTTTATTTGAAGATATTATTTTTCCCAATAGAGGCCTCTTAGCGCTCAGAATGTCCAATTGCAGTTTCTACAGAAAGAGTGTTTCAGAAAGGCTCAATCAAAAGTCAGGTTCAACTCTGTTAGTTGAATGCACAGAACAGAAAGAAGTTTCATACAATGCTTCTGTGTAGTTTATATTTGAACATATTCTTTTTTCCACTATTACCCACTTAGCGCTACGAATGTCCAGTTGCATTTTCTACAGACAGAGTGTTTCAAAACTGCTCAATCAAAAGTATGGTTTAACTCTGTTAGCTGAATGCTCAGATCAGAAAGAAGTTTCACAGAATGCTTCTGTGTAGTTTATATTTGAATATATTCCTTTTTCCACTACTACTCTCTTAGCGCTCCAAATGTCCAGTTGCATTTTCTACAGAAAGAGTGTTCAGATCTGCTGAATCAAAAGTATGGTTTAACTCTGTTAGCTGAATGCACAGATCAGAAAAAAGTTTCACAGAATGATTCTGTGTAGTTTATATTTGGAGACATTCCTTTTTCCACTATTACCCTCTTAGCGCTCCGAATCTCCACTTGCATTTTCTACAGAAAGAGTGTTTCAGAACGGCTCAATCAAAACTAAGGTTCAACTCTTTTAGTTGAACAAACAGAACAGAAAGAAGTTTCACACAATTCTTCTGTGTAGTTTTTATTTGTAGACATTCTTTTTCCCAATATAGGCCTCTTAGCGCTCAGAATGTCCAATTGCAGTTTCTGCAGAAAGAGTGTTTCAGAACGGCTCAATCAAAAGTAAGGTTCAACTCTGTTAGTTGAATGCACAGAACAGAAAGAAGTTTCATACAATGCTTCTGTGTAGTTTATATTTGAACATATTCTTTTTTCCATTATTACCCACTTAGTGCTACGAATGTCCAGTTGCATTTTCTACAGACAGAGTGTTTCAAAACTGCTCAATCAAAAGTATGGTTTAACTCTGTTAGCTGAATGCTCAGATCAGAAAGAAGTTTCACAGAATGCTTCTGTGTAGTTTATATTTGAATATATTCCTTTTTCCACTACTACGCTCTTAGCGCTCCAAATGTCCAGTTGCATTTTCTACAGAAAGAGTGTTCAGATCTACTCAATCAAAAGTATGGTTTAACTCTGTTAGCTGCATGCACAGATCAGAAAGAAGTTTCACCGAATGATTCTGTGTAGTTTATATTTGAAGACATTCCTTTTTCCACTATTACCCTCTTAGCGCTCCGAATCTCCACTTGCATTTTCTACAAAAAGAGTGTTTCATAACTGCTCAATCAAAAATATGTTTTATCTCTGTTAACTGAATTTACAGATCAGAAATAAGTTTCACAGAATGCATCTGTGTAGTTTTTATTTGAAGTTATTCTTTTTCCCAATGTAGGCCTCTTAGCGCTTAGCATGTCCAATTGCAGTTTCTACAGAAAGAGTGTTTCAGAACGGCTCAATCAAAAGTAAGGTTCAACTCTGTTAGTTGAATGCACAGAACAGAAAGAATTTTCACAGAATGCTACTGTGTAGTTTATATTTGAATATATTCCTTTTTCCACTATTACCCTCTTAGCGCTCCTAATGTCCACTTGCATATTCTACAGAAAGAGTGTTCAGAACTGCGGAATCAAAAGTATGGTTTAACTCTGTTAGCTTAATGAACATATCAGAAATAAGTTTCACACAATGCTTCTGTGTAGTTTTTATTTGAAGATATTATTTTTCCCAATATAGGCCTCTTAGCGCTCAGAATGTCCAATTGCAGTTTCTACAGAAAGAGTGTTTCAGAAAGGCTCAATCAAAAGTCAGGTTCAACTCTGTTACTTGAATGCACAGAACAGAAAGAAGTTTCATACAATGCTTCTGTGTAGTTTATATTTGAACATATTCTTTTTTCCACTATTACCCACTTAGCGCTACGAATGTCCAGTTGCATTTTCTACAGACAGAGTGTTTCAAAACTGCTCAATCAAAAGTATGGTTTAACTCTGTTAGCTGAATGCTCAGATCAGAAAGAAATTTCACAGAATGCTTCTGTGTAGTTTATATTTGAATATATTCCTTTTTCCACTACTACGCTCTTAGCGCTCCAAATGTCCAGTTGCATTTTCTACAGAAAGAGTGTTCAGATCTGCTCAATCAAAAGTATGGTTTAAATCTGTTAGCTGAATGCACAGATCAGAAAGAAGTTTCACAGAATGATTCTGTGTAGTTCATATTTGGAGACATTCCTTTTTCCACTATTACCCTCTTAGCGCTCCGAATCTCCACTTGCATTTTCTACAGAAAGTGTGTTTCAGAACGGCTCAATCAAAACTAAGGTTCAACTCTTTTAGTTGAACAAACGGAACAGAAAGAAGTTTCACACAATTCTTCTGTGTAGTTTTTATTTGTAGACATTCTTTTTCCCAATATAGGCCTCTTAGCGCTCAGAATGTCCAATTGCAGTTTCTACAGAAAGAGTGTTTCAGAACGGCTCAATCAAAAGTAAGGTTCAACTCTGTTAGTTGAATGCACAGAACAGAAAGAAGTTTCATACAATGCTTCTGTGTAGTTTATATTTGAACATATTCTTTTTTCCATTATTACCCACTTAGTGCTACGAATGTCCAGTTGCATTTTCTACAGACAGAGTGTTTCAAAACTGCTCAATCAAAAGTATGGTTTAACTCTGTTAGCTGAATGCTCAGATCAGAAAGAAGTTTCACAGAATGCTTCTGTGTAGTTTATATTTGAATATATTCCTTTTTCCACTACTACGCTCTTAGCGCTCCAAATGTCCAGTTGCATTTTCTACAGAAAGAGTGTTCAGATCTACTCAATCAAAAGTATGGTTTAACTCTGTTAGCTGAATGCACAGATCAGAAAGAAGTTTCACCGAATGATTCTGTGTAGTTTATATTTGAAGACATTCCTTTTTCCACTATTACCCTCTTAGCGCTCCGAATCTCCACTTGCATTTTCTACAAAAAGAGTGTTTCATAACTGCTCAATCAAAAATATGTTTTATCTCTGTTAACTGAATTTACAGATCAGAAATAAGTTTCACAGAATGCATCTGTGTAGTTTTTATTTGAAGATATTCTTTTTCCCAATGTAGGCCTCTTAGCGCTTAGCATGTCCAATTGCAGTTTCTACAGAAAGAGTGTTTCAGAACGGCTCAATCAAAAGTAAGGTTCAACTCTGTTAGTTGAATGCACAGAACAGAAAGAATTTTCACAGAATGCTACTGTGTAGTTTATATTTGAATATATTCCTTTTTCCACTATTACCCTCTTAGCGCTCCGAATGTCCACTTGCATTTTCTACAGAAAGAGTGTTCAGAACTGCGCAATCAAAAGTATGGTTTAACTCTATTAGCTTAATGAACATATCAGAAATAAGTTTCACACAATGCTTCTGTGTAGTTTTTATTTGAAGATATTATTTTTCCCAATAGAGGCCTCTTAGCACTCAGAATGTCCAATTGCAGTTTCTACAGAAAGAGTGTTTCAGAAAGGCTCAATCAAAAGTCAGGTTCAACTCTGTTAGTTGAATGCACAGAACAGAAAGAAGTTTCATACAATGCTTCTGTGTAGTTTATATTTGAACATATTCTTTTTTCCACTATTACCCACTTAGCGCTACGAATGTCCAGTTGCATTTTCTACAGACAGAGTGTTTCAAAACTGCTCAATCAAAAGTATGGTTTAACTCTGTTAGCTGAATGCTCAGATCAGAAAGAAGTTTCACAGAATGCTTCTGTGTAGTTTATATTTGAATATATTCCTTTTTCCACTACTAATCTCTTAGCGCTCCAAATGTCCAGTTGCATTTTCTACAGAAAGAGTGTTCAGATCTGCTCAATCAAAAGTATGGTTTAACTCTGTTAGCTGAATGCACAGATCAGAAAGAAGTTTCACAGAATGATTCTGTGTAGTTTATATTTGGAGACATTCCTTTTTCCACTATTACCCTCTTAGCGCTCGGAATCTCCACTTGCATTTTCTACAAAAAGATTGTTTCACAACTGCTCAATCAAAAATATGTTTTATCTCTGTTAACTGAATTAACAGATCAGAAATAAGTTTCACAGAATGCATCTGTGTAGTTTTTATTTGAAGATATTCTTTTTCCCAATGTAGGCCTCTTAGCGCTTAGCATGTCCAATTGCAGTTTCTACAGAAAGAGTGTTTCAGAACGGCTCAATCAAAAGTAAGGTTCAACTCTGTTAGTTGAATGCACAGAACAGAAAGAATTTTCACAGAATGCTACTGTGTAGTTTATATTTGAATATATTCCTTTTTCCACTATTACCCTCTTAGCGCTCCGAATGTCCACTTGCATTTTCTACAGAAAGAGTGTTCAGAACTGCGGAATCAAAAGTATGGTTTAACTCTGTTAGCTTAATGAACATATCAGAAATAAGTTTCACACAATGCTTCTGTGTAGTTTTTATTTGAAGATATTATTTTTCCCAATATAGGCCTCTTAGCGCTCAGAATGTCCAATTGCAGTTTCTACAGAAAGAGTGTTTCAGAAAGGCTCAATCAAAAGTCAGCTTCAACTGTGTTAGTTGAATGCACAGAACAGAAAGAAGTTTCATACAATGCTTCTGTGTAGTTTATATTTGAACATATTCTTTTTTCCACTATTACCCACTTAGCGCTACGAATGTCCATTGCATTTTCTACAGACAGAGTGTTTCAAAACTGCTCAATCAAAAGTATGGTTTAACTCTGTTAGCTGAATGCTCAGATCAGAAAGAAGTTTCACAGAATGCTTCTGTGTAGTTTATATTTGAATATATTCCTTTTTCCACTACTACTCTCTTAGCGCTCCAAATGTCCAGTTGCATTTTCTACAGAAAGAGTGTTCAGATCTCCTCAATCAAAAGTATGGTTTAAATCTGTTAGCTGAATGCACAGATCAGAAAGAAGTTTCACAGAATGATTCTGTGTAGTTTATATTTGGAGACATTCCTTTTTCCACTATTACCCTCTTAGCGCTCCGAATCTCCACTTGCATTTTCTACAGAAAGAGTGTTTCAGAACGGCTCAATCAAAACTAAGGTTCAACTCTTTTAGTTGAACAAACAGAACAGAAAGAAGTTTCACACAATTCTTCTGTGTAGTTTTTATTTGTAGACATTCTTTTTCCCAATATAGGCCTCTTAGCGCTCAGAATGTCCAATTGCAGTTTCTGCAGAAAGAGTGTTTCAGAACGGCTCAATCAAAAGTAAGGTTCAACTCTGTTAGTTGAATGCACAGAACAGAAAGAAGTTTCATACAATGCTTCTGTGTAGTTTATATTTGAACATATTCTTTTTTCCATTATTACCCACTTAGTGCTACGAATGTCCAGTTGCATTTTCTACAGACAGAGTGTTTCAAAACTGCTCAATCAAAAGTATGGTTTAACTCTGTTAGCTGAATGCTCAGATCAGAAAGAAGTTTCACAGAATGCTTCTGTGTAGTTTATATTTGAATATATTCCTTTTTCCACTACTACGCTCTTAGCGCTCCAAATGTCCAGTTGCATTTTCTACAGAAAGAGTGTTCAGATCTACTCAATCAAAAGTATGGTTTAACTCTGTTAGCTGCATGCACAGATCAGAAAGAAGTTTCACCGAATGATTCTGTGTAGTTTATATTTGAAGACATTCCTTTTTCCACTATTACCCTCTTAGCGCTCCGAATCTCCACTTGCATTTTCTACAAAAAGAGTGTTTCATAACTGCTCAATCAAAAATATGTTTTATCTCTGTTAACTGAATTTACAGATCAGAAATAAGTTTCACAGAATGCATCTGTGTAGTTTTTATTTGAAGTTATTCTTTTTCCCAATGTAGGCCTCTTAGCGCTTAGCATGTCCAATTGCAGTTTCTACAGAAAGAGTGTTTCAGAACGGCTCAATCAAAAGTAAGGTTCAACTCTGTTAGTTGAATGCACAGAACAGAAAGAATTTTCACAGAATGCTACTGTGTAGTTTATATTTGAATATATTCCTTTTTCCACTATTACCCTCTTAGCGCTCCTAATGTCCACTTGCATATTCTACAGAAAGAGTGTTCAGAACTGCGGAATCAAAAGTATGGTTTAACTCTGTTAGCTTAATGAACATATCAGAAATAAGTTTCACACAATGCTTCTGTGTAGTTTTTATTTGAAGATATTATTTTTCCCAATATAGGCCTCTTAGCGCTCAGAATGTCCAATTGCAGTTTCTACAGAAAGAGTGTTTCAGAAAGGCTCAATCAAAAGTCAGGTTCAACTCTGTTACTTGAATGCACAGAACAGAAAGAAGTTTCATACAATGCTTCTGTGTAGTTTATATTTGAACATATTCTTTTTTCCACTATTACCCACTTAGCGCTACGAATGTCCAGTTGCATTTTCTACAGACAGAGTGTTTCAAAACTGCTCAATCAAAAGTATGGTTTAACTCTGTTAGCTGAATGCTCAGATCAGAAAGAAATTTCACAGAATGCTTCTGTGTAGTTTATATTTGAATATATTCCTTTTTCCACTACTACGCTCTTAGCGCTCCAAATGTCCAGTTGCATTTTCTACAGAAAGAGTGTTCAGATCTGCTCAATCAAAAGTATGGTTTAAATCTGTTAGCTGAATGCACAGATCAGAAAGAAGTTTCACAGAATGATTCTGTGTAGTTCATATTTGGAGACATTCCTTTTTCCACTATTACCCTCTTAGCGCTCCGAATCTCCACTTGCATTTTCTACAGAAAGTGTGTTTCAGAACGGCTCAATCAAAACTAAGGTTCAACTCTTTTAGTTGAACAAACGGAACAGAAAGAAGTTTCACACAATTCTTCTGTGTAGTTTTTATTTGTAGACATTCTTTTTCCCAATATAGGCCTCTTAGCGCTCAGAATGTCCAATTGCAGTTTCTACAGAAAGAGTGTTTCAGAACGGCTCAATCAAAAGTAAGGTTCAACTCTGTTAGTTGAATGCACAGAACAGAAAGAAGTTTCATACAATGCTTCTGTGTAGTTTATATTTGAACATATTCTTTTTTCCATTATTACCCACTTAGTGCTACGAATGTCCAGTTGCATTTTCTACAGACAGAGTGTTTCAAAACTGCTCAATCAAAAGTATGGTTTAACTCTGTTAGCTGAATGCTCAGATCAGAAAGAAGTTTCACAGAATGCTTCTGTGTAGTTTATATTTGAATATATTCCTTTTTCCACTACTACGCTCTTAGCGCTCCAAATGTCCAGTTGCATTTTCTACAGAAAGAGTGTTCAGATCTACTCAATCAAAAGTATGGTTTAACTCTGTTAGCTGAATGCACAGATCAGAAAGAAGTTTCACCGAATGATTCTGTGTAGTTTATATTTGAAGACATTCCTTTTTCCACTATTACCCTCTTAGCGCTCCGAATCTCCACTTGCATTTTCTACAAAAAGAGTGTTTCATAACTGCTCAATCAAAAATATGTTTTATCTCTGTTAACTGAATTTACAGATCAGAAATAAGTTTCACAGAATGCATCTGTGTAGTTTTTATTTGAAGATATTCTTTTTCCCAATGTAGGCCTCTTAGCGCTTAGCATGTCCAATTGCAGTTTCTACAGAAAGAGTGTTTCAGAACGGCTCAATCAAAAGTAAGGTTCAACTCTGTTAGTTGAATGCACAGAACAGAAAGAATTTTCACAGAATGCTACTGTGTAGTTTATATTTGAATATATTCCTTTTTCCACTATTACCCTCTTAGCGCTCCGAATGTCCACTTGCATTTTCTACAGAAAGAGTGTTCAGAACTGCGCAATCAAAAGTATGGTTTAACTCTATTAGCTTAATGAACATATCAGAAATAAGTTTCACACAATGCTTCTGTGTAGTTTTTATTTGAAGATATTATTTTTCCCAATAGAGGCCTCTTAGCACTCAGAATGTCCAATTGCAGTTTCTACAGAAAGAGTGTTTCAGAAAGGCTCAATCAAAAGTCAGGTTCAACTCTGTTAGTTGAATGCACAGAACAGAAAGAAGTTTCATACAATGCTTCTGTGTAGTTTATATTTGAACATATTCTTTTTTCCACTATTACCCACTTAGCGCTACGAATGTCCAGTTGCATTTTCTACAGACAGAGTGTTTCAAAACTGCTCAATCAAAAGTATGGTTTAACTCTGTTAGCTGAATGCTCAGATCAGAAAGAAGTTTCACAGAATGCTTCTGTGTAGTTTATATTTGAATATATTCCTTTTTCCACTACTAATCTCTTAGCGCTCCAAATGTCCAGTTGCATTTTCTACAGAAAGAGTGTTCAGATCTGCTCAATCAAAAGTATGGTTTAACTCTGTTAGCTGAATGCACAGATCAGAAAGAAGTTTCACAGAATGATTCTGTGTAGTTTATATTTGGAGACATTCCTTTTTCCACTATTACCCTCTTAGCGCTCGGAATCTCCACTTGCATTTTCTACAAAAAGATTGTTTCACAACTGCTCAATCAAAAATATGTTTTATCTCTGTTAACTGAATTAACAGATCAGAAATAAGTTTCACAGAATGCATCTGTGTAGTTTTTATTTGAAGATATTCTTTTTCCCAATGTAGGCCTCTTAGCGCTTAGCATGTCCAATTGCAGTTTCTACAGAAAGAGTGTTTCAGAACGGCTCAATCAAAAGTAAGGTTCAACTCTGTTAGTTGAATGCACAGAACAGAAAGAATTTTCACAGAATGCTACTGTGTAGTTTATATTTGAATATATTCCTTTTTCCACTATTACCCTCTTAGCGCTCCGAATGTCCACTTGCATTTTCTACAGAAAGAGTGTTCAGAACTGCGGAATCAAAAGTATGGTTTAACTCTGTTAGCTTAATGAACATATCAGAAATAAGTTTCACACAATGCTTCTGTGTAGTTTTTATTTGAAGATATTATTTTTCCCAATATAGGCCTCTTAGCGCTCAGAATGTCCAATTGCAGTTTCTACAGAAAGAGTGTTTCAGAAAGGCTCAATCAAAAGTCAGCTTCAACTGTGTTAGTTGAATGCACAGAACAGAAAGAAGTTTCATACAATGCTTCTGTGTAGTTTATATTTGAACATATTCTTTTTTCCACTATTACCCACTTAGCGCTACGAATGTCCATTGCATTTTCTACAGACAGAGTGTTTCAAAACTGCTCAATCAAAAGTATGGTTTAACTCTGTTAGCTGAATGCTCAGATCAGAAAGAAGTTTCACAGAATGCTTCTGTGTAGTTTATATTTGAATATATTCCTTTTTCCACTACTACTCTCTTAGCGCTCCAAATGTCCAGTTGCATTTTCTACAGAAAGAGTGTTCAGATCTCCTCAATCAAAAGTATGGTTTAAATCTGTTAGCTGAATGCACAGATCAGAAAGAAGTTTCACAGAATGATTCTGTGTAGTTTATATTTGGAGACATTCCTTTTTCCACTATTACCCTCTTAGCGCTCCGAATCTCCACTTGCATTTTCTACAGAAAGAGTGTTTCAGAACGGCTCAATCAAAACTAAGGTTCAACTCTTTTAGTTGAACAAACAGAACAGAAAGAAGTTTCACACAATTCTTCTGTGTAGTTTTTATTTGTAGACATTCTTTTTCCCAATATAGGCCTCTTAGCGCTCAGAATGTCCAATTGCAGTTTCTACAGAAAGAGTGTTTCAGAACGGCTCAATCAAAAGTAAGGTTCAACTCTGTTAGTTGAATGCACAGAAGAGAAAGAAGTTTCATACAATGCTTCTGTGTAGTTTATATTTGAACATATTCTTTTTTCCATTAATACCCACTTAGTGCTACGAATGTCCAGTTGCATTTTCTACAGACAGAGTGTTTCAAAACTGCTCAATCAAAAGTATGGTTTAACTCTGTTAGCTGAATGCTCAGATCAGAAAGAAGTTTCACAGAATGCTTCTGTGTAGTTTATATTTGAATATATTCCTTTTTCCACTACTACGCTCTTAGCGCTCCAAATGTCCAGTTGCATTTTCTACAGAAAGAGTGTTCAGATCTACTCAATCAAAAGTATGGTTTAACTCTGTTAGCTGCATGCACAGATCAGAAAGAAGTTTCACCGAATGATTCTGTGTAGTTTATATTTGAAGACATTCCTTTTTCCACTATTACCCTCTTAGCGCTCCGAATCTCCACTTGCATTTCCTACAAAAAGAGTGTTTCATAACTGCTCAATCAAAAATATGTTTTATCTCTGTTAACTGAATTTACAGATCAGAAATAAGTTTCACAGAATGCATCTGTGTAGTTTTTATTTGAAGTTATTCTTTTTCCCAATGTAGGCCTCTTAGCGCTTAGCATGTCCAATTGCAGTTTCTACAGAAAGAGTGTTTCAGAACGGCTCAATCAAAAGTAAGGTTCAACTCTGTTAGTTGAATGCACAGAACAGAAAGAATTTTCACAGAATGCTACTGTGTAGTTTATATTTGAATATATTCCTTTTTCCACTATTACCCTCTTAGCGCTCCGAATGTCCACTTGCATATTCTACAGAAAGAGTGTTCAGAACTGCGGAATCAAAAGTATGGTTTAACTCTGTTAGCTTAATGAACATATCAGAAATAAGTTTCACACAATGCTTCTGTGTAGTTTTTATTTGAAGATATTATTTTTCCCAATATAGGCCTCTTAGTGCTCAGAATGTCCAATTACAGTTTCTACAGAAAGAGTGTTTCAGAACGGCTCAATCAAAAGTAAGGTTCAACTCTGTTAGTTGAATGCACAGAACAGAAAGAAGTTTCATACAATGCTTCTGTGTAGTTTATATTTGAACATTTTTTTTTTTCCACTATTACCCACTTAGCGCTACGAATTTCCAGTTGCATTTTCTACAGACAGAGTGTTTCAAAACTGCTCAATCAAAAGTATGGTTTAACTCTGTTAGCTGAATGCTCAGATCAGAAAGATGTTTCACAGAATGCTTCTGTGTAGTTTATATTTGAATATATTCCTTTTTCCACTACTACTCTCTTAGCGCTCCAAATGTCCAGTTGCATTTTCTACAGAAAGAGTGTTCAGATCTGCTCAATCAAAAGTATGGTTTAACTCTGTTAGCTGAATGCACAGATCAGAAAGAAGTTTCACAGAATGATTCTGTGTAGTTTATATTTGGAGACATTCCTTTTTCCACTATTACCCTCTTAGCGCTCCGAATCTCCACTTGCATTTTCTACAGAAAGAGTGTTTCAGAACGGCTCAATCAAAACTAAGGTTCAACTCTTTTAGTTGAACAAACAGAACAGAAAGGAGTTTCACACAATTCTTCTGTGTAGTTTTTATTTGTAGACATTCTTTTTCCCAATATAGGCCTCTTAGCGCTCAGAATGTCCAATTGCAGTTTCTACAGAAAGAGTGTTTCAGAAAGGCTCAATCAAAAGTCAGGTTCAACTCTGTTACTTGAATGCACAGAACAGAAAGAAGTTTCATACAATGCTTCTGTGTAGTTTATATTTGAACATATTCTTTTTTCCACTATTACCCACTTAGCGCTACGAATGTCCAGTTGCATTTTCTACAGACAGAGTGTTTCAAAGCTGCTCAATCAAAAGTATGGTTTAACTCTGTTAGCTGAATGCTCAGATCAGAAAGAAATTTCACAGAATGCTTCTGTGTAGTTTATATTTGAATATATTCCTTTTTCCACTACTACTCTCTTAGCGCTCCAAATGTCCAGTTGCATTTTCTACAGAAAGAGTGTTCAGATCTGCTCAATCAAAAGTATGGTTTAAATCTGTTAGCTGAATGCACAGATCAGAAAGAAGTTTCACAGAATGATTCTGTGTAGTTCATATTTGGAGACATTCCTTTTTCCACTATTACCCTCTTAGCGCTCCGAATCTCCACTTGCATTTTCTACAGAAAGAGTGTTTCAGAACGGCTCAATCAAAACTAAGGTTCAACTCTTTAGTTGAACAAACGGAACAGAAAGAAGTTTCACACAATTCTTCTGTGTAGTTTTTATTTGTAGACATTCTTTTTCCCAATATAGGCCTCTTAGCGCTCAGAATGTCCAATTGCAGTTTCTACAGAAAGAGTGTTTCAGAACGGCTCAATCAAAAGTAAGGTTCAACTCTGTTAGTTGAATGCACAGAACAGAAAGAAGTTTCATACAATGCTTCTGTGTAGTTTATATTTGAACATATTCTTTTTTCCATTATTACCCACTTAGTGCTACGAATGTCCAGTTGCATTTTCTACAGACAGAGTTTTTCAAAACTGCTCAATCAAAAGTATGGTTTAACTCTGTTAGCTGAATGCTCAGATCAGAAAGAAGTTTCACAGAATGCTTCTGTGTAGTTTATATTTGAATATATTCCTTTTTCCACTACTACGCTCTTAGCGCTCCAAATGTCCAGTTGCATTTTCTACAGAAAGAATGTTCAGATCTGCTCAATCAAAAGTATGGTTTAACTCTGTTAGCTGCATGCACAGATCAGAAAGAAGTTTCACCGAATGATTCTGTGTAGTTTATATTTGAAGACATTCCTTTTTCCACTATTACCCTCTTAGCGCTCCGAATCTCCACTTGCATTTTCTACAAAAAGAGTGTTTCATAACTGCTCAATAAAAATATGTTTTATCTCTGTTAACTGAATTTACAGATCAGAAATAAGTTTCACAGAATGCATCTGTGTAGTTTTTATTTGAAGATATTCTTTTTCCCAATGTAGGCCTCTTAGCGCTTAGCATGTCCAATTGCAGTTTCTACAGAAAGAGTGTTTCAGAACGGCTCAATCAAAAGTAAGGTTCAACTCTGTTAGTTGAATGCACAGAACAGAAAGAATTTTCACAGAATGCTACTGTGTAGTTTATATTAGAATATATTCCTTTTTCAACTATTACCCTCTTAGCGCTCCGAATGTCCACTTGCATTTTCTACAGAAAGAGTGTTCAGAACTGCGCAATCAAAAGTATGGTTTAACTCTGTTAGCTTAATGAACATATCAGGAATAAGTTTCACACAATGCTTCTGTGTAGTTTTTATTTTAAGATATTATTTTTCCCAATAGAGGCCTCTTAGCGCTCAGAATGTCCAATTGCAGTTTCTACAGAAAGAGTGTTTCAGAAAGGCTCAATGAAAAGTAAGGTTCAACTCTGTTAGTTGAATGCACAGAACAGAAAGAAGTTTCATACAATGCTTCTGTGTAGTTTATATTTGAACATTTTCTTTTTTCCACTATTACCCACTTAGCGCTACGAATTTCCAGTTGCATTTTCTACAGACAGAGTGTTTCAAAACTGCTCAATCAAAACTAAGGTTCAACTCTTTTAGTTGAACAAACAGAACAGAAAGATGTTTCACACAATTCTTCTGTGTAGTTTTTATTTGTAGACATTCTTTTTCCCAATATAGGCCTCTTAGCGCTCAGAATGTCCAATTGCAGTTTCTACAGAAAGAGTGTTTCAGAACGGCTCAATCAAAAGTAAGGTTCAACTCTGTTAGTTGAATGCACAGAACAGAAAGAAGTTTCATACAATGCTTCTGTGTAGTTTATATTTGAACATATTCTTTTTTCCACTATTACCCACTTAGCGCTACGAATGTCCAGTTGCATTTTCTACAGACAGAGTGTTTCAAAACTGCTCAATCAAAAGTATGGTTTAACTCTGTTAGCTGAATGCTCAGACCAGAAAGAAGTTTCACAGAATGCTTCTGTGTAGTTTATATTTGAATATATTCCTTTTTCCACTACTACGATCTTAGCGCTCCAAATGTCCAGTTGCATTTTCTACAGAAAGAGTGTTCAGATCTGCTCAATCAAAAGTATGGTTTAACTCTGTTAGCTGAATGCACAGATCAGAAAGAAGTTTCACCGAATGATTCTGTGTAGTTTATATTTGAAGACATTCCTTTTTCCACTATTACCCTCTTAGCGCTCCGAATTTCCACTTGCATTTTCTACAAAAAGAGTGTTTCATAACTGCTCAATCAAAAATATGTTTTATCTCTGTTAACTGAATTTACAGATCAGAAATAAGTTTCACAGAATGCATCTGTGTAGTTTTTATTTGAAGATATTCTTTTTCCCAATGTAGGCCTCTTAGCGCTTAGCATGTCCAATTGCGGTTGCTACAGAAAGAGTGTTTCAGAACGGCTCAATCAAAAGTAAGGTTCAACTCTGTTAGTTGAATGCACAGAACAGAAAGAATTTTCACAGAATGCTACTGTGTAGTTTATATTTGAATATATTCCTATTTCCACTATTACCCTCTTAGCGCTCCGAATGTCCACTTGCATTTTCTACCGAAAGAGTGTTCAGAACTGCGCAATCAAATGTATGGTTTAACTCTGTTAACTTAATGAACATATCAGAAATAAGTTTCACACAATGCTTCTGTGTAGTTTTTATTTGAAGATATTATTTTTCCCAATATAGGCCTCTTAGCGCTCAGAATGTCCAATTGCAGTTTCTACAGAAAGAGTGTTTCAGAAAGACTCAATCAAAAGTAAGGTTCAACTCTGATAGTTGAATGCACAGAACAGAAAGAAGTTTCATACAATGCTTCTGTGTAGTTTATATTTGAACATATTCTTTTTTCCACTATTACCCACTTAGCGCTACGAATGTCCAGTTGCATTTTCTACAGACAGAGTGTTTCAAACTGATCAATCAAAAGTATGGTTTAACTCTGTTAGCTGAATGCTCAGATCCGAAACAAGTTTCACAGAATGCTTCTGTGTAGTTTATATTTGAATATATTCCTTTTTCCACTACTACTCTCTTAGCGCACCAAATGTCCAGTTGCATTTTCTACAGAAAGAGTGTTCAGATCTGCTCAATCAAAAGTATGGTTTAACTCTCTTAGCTGAATGCACAGATCAGAAAGAAGTTTCACAGAATGATTCTGTGTAGTTTATATTTGGAGACACTCCTTTTTCCACTATTACCCTCTTAGCGCTCCGAATCTCCACTTGCATTTTCTACAGAAAGAGTGTTTCAGAACGGCTCAATCAAAACTAAGGTTCAATTCTTTTAGTTGAACAAACAGAACAGAAAGAAGTTTCACACAATTCTTCTGTGTAGTTTTTATTTGTAGACATTCTTTTTCCCAATATAGGCTTCTTAGCGCTCAGAATGTCCAATTGCAGTTTCTACAGAAAGAGTGTTTCAGAACGGCTCAATCAAAAGTAAGGTTCAACTCTGTTAGTTGAATGCACAGAACAGAAAGAAGTTTCATACAATGCTTCTGTGTAGTTTATATTTGAACATATTCTTTTTTCCACTATTACCCACTTAGCGCTACGAATGTCCAGTTGCATTTTCTACAGACAGAGTGTTTCAAAACTGCTCAATCAAAAGTATGGTTTAACTCTGTTAGCTGAATGCACAGATCAGAATAAAGTTTCACCGAATGATTCTGTGTAGTTTATATTTGAAGACATTCCTTTTTCCACTATTACCCTCTTAGCGCTCCGAATCTCCACTTGCATTTTCTACAAAAAGAGTGTTTCATAACTGCTCAATAAAAATATGTTTTATCTCTGTTAACTGAATTTACAGATCAGAAATAAGTTTCACAGAATGCATCTGTGTAGTTTTTATTTGAAGATATTCTTTTTCCCAATGTAGGCCTCTTAGCGCTTAGCATGTCCAATTGCAGTTTCTACAGAAAGAGTGTTTCAGAACGGCTCAATCAAAAGTAAGGTTCAACTCTGTTAGTTGAATGCACAGAACAGAAAGAATTTTCACAGAATGCTACTGTGTAGTTTATATTAGAATATATTCCTTTTTCAACTATTACCCTCTTAGCGCTCCGAATGTCCACTTGCATTTTCTACAGAAAGAGTGTTCAGAACTGCGCAATCAAAAGTATGGTTTAACTCTGTTAGCTTAATGAACATATCAGGAATAAGTTTCACACAATGCTTCTGTGTAGTTTTTATTTTAAGATATTATTTTTCCCAATAGAGGCCTCTTAGCGCTCAGAATGTTCAATTGCAGTTTCTACAGAAAGAGTGTTTCAGAAAGGCTCAATGAAAAGTAAGGTTCAACTCTGTTAGTTGAATGCACAGAACAGAAAGAAGTTTCATACAATGCTTCTGTGTAGTTTATATTTGAACATTTTCTTTTTTCCACTATTACCCACTTAGCGCTACGAATTTCCAGTTGCATTTTCTACAGACAGAGTGTTTCAAAACTGCTCAATCAAAACTAAGGTTCAACTCTTTTAGTTGAACAAACAGAACAGAAAGATGTTTCACACAATTCTTCTGTGTAGTTTTTATTTGTAGACATTCTTTTTCCCAATATAGGCCTCTTAGCGCTCAGAATGTCCAATTGCAGTTTCTACAGAAAGAGTGTTTCAGAACGGCTCAATCAAAAGTAAGGTTCAACTCTGTTAGTTGAATGCACAGAACAGAAAGAAGTTTCATACAATGCTTCTGTGTAGTTTATATTTGAACATATTCTTTTTTCCACTATTACCCACTTAGCGCTACGAATGTCCAGTTGCATTTTCTACAGACAGAGTGTTTCAAAACTGCTCAATCAAAAGTATGGTTTAACTCTGTTAGCTGAATGCTCAGACCAGAAAGAAGTTTCACAGAATGCTTCTGTGTAGTTTATATTTGAATATATTCCTTTTTCCACTACTACGATCTTAGCGCTCCAAATGTCCAGTTGCATTTTCTACAGAAAGAGTGTTCAGATCTGCTCAATCAAAAGTATGGTTTAACTCTGTTAGCTGAATGCACAGATCAGAAAGAAGTTTCACCGAATGATTCTGTGTAGTTTATATTTGAAGACATTCCTTTTTCCACTATTACCCTCTTAGCGCTCCGAATCTCCACTTGCATTTTCTACAAAAAGAGTGTTTCATAACTGCTCAATCAAAAATATGTTTTATCTCTGTTAACTGAATTTACAGATCAGAAATAAGTTTCACAGAATGCATCTGTGTAGTTTTTATTTGAAGATATTCTTTTTCCCAATATAGGCCTCTTAGCGCTCAGAATGTCCAATTGCAGTTTCTACAGAAAGAGTGTTTCAGAAAGGCTCAATCAAAAGTCAGGTTCAACTCTGTTACTTGAATGCACAGAACAGAAAGAAGTTTCATACAATGCTTCTGTGTAGTTTATATTTGAACATATTCTTTTTTCCACTATTACCCACTTAGCGCTACGAATGTCCAGTTGCATTTTCTACAGACAGAGTGTTTCAAAGCTGCTCAATCAAAAGTATGGTTTAACTCTGTTAGCTGAATGCTCAGATCAGAAAGAAATTTCACAGAATGCTTCTGTGTAGTTTATATTTGAATATATTCCTTTTTCCACTACTACTCTCTTAGCGCTCCAAATGTCCAGTTGCATTTTCTACAGAAAGAGTGTTCAGATCTGCTCAATCAAAAGTATGGTTTAAATCTGTTAGCTGAATGCACAGATCAGAAAGAAGTTTCACAGAATGATTCTGTGTAGTTCATATTTGGAGACATTCCTTTTTCCACTATTACCCTCTTAGCGCTCCGAATCTCCACTTGCATTTTCTACAGAAAGAGTGTTTCAGAACGGCTCAATCAAAACTAAGGTTCAACTCTTTAGTTGAACAAACGGAACAGAAAGAAGTTTCACACAATTCTTCTGTGTAGTTTTTATTTGTAGACATTCTTTTTCCCAATATAGGCCTCTTAGCGCTCAGAATGTCCAATTGCAGTTTCTACAGAAAGAGTGTTTCAGAACGGCTCAATCAAAAGTAAGGTTCAACTCTGTTAGTTGAATGCACAGAACAGAAAGAAGTTTCATACAATGCTTCTGTGTAGTTTATATTTGAACATATTCTTTTTTCCATTATTACCCACTTAGTGCTACGAATGTCCAGTTGCATTTTCTACAGACAGAGTTTTTCAAAACTGCTCAATCAAAAGTATGGTTTAACTCTGTTAGCTGAATGCTCAGATCAGAAAGAAGTTTCACAGAATGCTTCTGTGTAGTTTATATTTGAATATATTCCTTTTTCCACTACTACGCTCTTAGCGCTCCAAATGTCCAGTTGCATTTTCTACAGAAAGAATGTTCAGATCTGCTCAATCAAAAGTATGGTTTAACTCTGTTAGCTGCATGCACAGATCAGAAAGAAGTTTCACCGAATGATTCTGTGTAGTTTATATTTGAAGACATTCCTTTTTCCACTATTACCCTCTTAGCGCTCCGAATCTCCACTTGCATTTTCTACAAAAAGAGTGTTTCATAACTGCTCAATAAAAATATGTTTTATCTCTGTTAACTGAATTTACAGATCAGAAATAAGTTTCACAGAATGCATCTGTGTAGTTTTTATTTGAAGATATTCTTTTTCCCAATGTAGGCCTCTTAGCGCTTAGCATGTCCAATTGCAGTTTCTACAGAAAGAGTGTTTCAGAACGGCTCAATCAAAAGTAAGGTTCAACTCTGTTAGTTGAATGCACAGAACAGAAAGAATTTTCACAGAATGCTACTGTGTAGTTTATATTAGAATATATTCCTTTTTCAACTATTACCCTCTTAGCGCTCCGAATGTCCACTTGCATTTTCTACAGAAAGAGTGTTCAGAACTGCGCAATCAAAAGTATGGTTTAACTCTGTTAGCTTAATGAACATATCAGGAATAAGTTTCACACAATGCTTCTGTGTAGTTTTTATTTTAAGATATTATTTTTCCCAATAGAGGCCTCTTAGCGCTCAGAATGTACAATTGCAGTTTCTACAGAAAGAGTGTTTCAGAAAGGCTCAATGAAAAGTAAGGTTCAACTCTGTTAGTTGAATGCACAGAACAGAAAGAAGTTTCATACAATGCTTCTGTGTAGTTTATATTTGAACATTTTCTTTTTTCCACTATTACCCACTTAGCGCTACGAATTTCCAGTTGCATTTTCTACAGACAGAGTGTTTCAAAACTGCTCAATCAAAACTAAGGTTCAACTCTTTTAGTTGAACAAACAGAACAGAAAGATGTTTCACACAATTCTTCTGTGTAGTTTTTATTTGTAGACATTCTTTTTCCCAATATAGGCCTCTTAGCGCTCAGAATGTCCAATTGCAGTTTCTACAGAAAGAGTGTTTCAGAACGGCTCAATCAAAAGTAAGGTTCAACTCTGTTAGTTGAATGCACAGAACAGAAAGAAGTTTCATACAATGCTTCTGTGTAGTTTATATTTGAACATATTCTTTTTTCCACTATTACCCACTTAGCGCTACGAATGTCCAGTTGCATTTTCTACAGACAGAGTGTTTCAAAACTGCTCAATCAAAAGTATGGTTTAACTCTGTTAGCTGAATGCTCAGACCAGAAAGAAGTTTCACAGAATGCTTCTGTGTAGTTTATATTTGAATATATTCCTTTTTCCACTACTACGATCTTAGCGCTCCAAATGTCCAGTTGCATTTTCTACAGAAAGAGTGTTCAGATCTGCTCAATCAAAAGTATGGTTTAACTCTGTTAGCTGAATGCACAGATCAGAAAGAAGTTTCACCGAATGATTCTGTGTAGTTTATATTTGAAGACATTCCTTTTTCCACTATTACCCTCTTAGCGCTCCGAATTTCCACTTGCATTTTCTACAAAAAGAGTGTTTCATAACTGCTCAATCAAAAATATGTTTTATCTCTGTTAACTGAATTTACAGATCAGAAATAAGTTTCACAGAATGCATCTGTGTAGTTTTTATTTGAAGATATTCTTTTTCCCAATGTAGGCCTCTTAGCGCTTAGCATGTCCAATTGCGGTTGCTACAGAAAGAGTGTTTCAGAACGGCTCAATCAAAAGTAAGGTTCAACTCTGTTAGTTGAATGCACAGAACAGAAAGAATTTTCACAGAATGCTACTGTGTAGTTTATATTTGAATATATTCCTATTTCCACTATTACCCTCTTAGCGCTCCGAATGTCCACTTGCATTTTCTACCGAAAGAGTGTTCAGAACTGCGCAATCAAATGTATGGTTTAACTCTGTTAACTTAATGAACATATCAGAAATAAGTTTCAAACAATGCTTCTGTGTAGTTTTTATTTGAAGATATTATTTTTCCCAATATAGGCCTCTTAGCGCTCAGAATGTCCAATTGCAGTTTCTACAGAAAGAGTGTTTCAGAAAGACTCAATCAAAAGTAAGGTTCAACTCTGATAGTTGAATGCACAGAACAGAAAGAAGTTTCATACAATGCTTCTGTGTAGTTTATATTTGAACATATTCTTTTTTCCACTATTACCCACTTAGCGCTACGAATGTCCAGTTGCATTTTCTACAGACAGAGTGTTTCAAACTGATCAATCAAAAGTATGGTTTAACTCTGTTAGCTGAATGCTCAGATCCGAAACAAGTTTCACAGAATGCTTCTGTGTAGTTTATATTTGAATATATTCCTTTTTCCACTACTACTCTCTTAGCGCACCAAATGTCCAGTTGCATTTTCTACAGAAAGAGTGTTCAGATCTGCTCAATCAAAAGTATGGTTTAACTCTGTTAGCTGAATGCACAGATCAGAAAGAAGTTTCACAGAATGATTCTGTGTAGTTTATATTTGGAGACACTCCTTTTTCCACTATTACCCTCTTAGCGCTCCGAATCTCCACTTGCATTTTCTACAGAAAGAGTGTTTCAGAACGGCTCAATCAAAACTAAGGTTCAATTCTTTTAGTTGAACAAACAGAACAGAAAGAAGTTTCACACAATTCTTCTGTGTAGTTTTTATTTGTAGACATTCTTTTTCCCAATATAGGCTTCTTAGCGCTCAGAATGTCCAATTGCAGTTTCTACAGAAAGAGTGTTTCAGAACGGCTCAATCAAAAGTAAGGTTCAACTCTGTTAGTTGAATGCACAGAACAGAAAGAAGTTTCATACAATGCTTCTGTGTAGTTTATATTTGAACATATTCTTTTTTCCACTATTACCCACTTAGCGCTACGAATGTCCAGTTGCATTTTCTACAGACAGAGTGTTTCAAAACTGCTCAATCAAAAGTATGGTTTAACTCTGTTAGCTGCATGCACAGATCAGAAAGAAGTTTCACCGAATGATTCTGTGTAGTTTATATTTGAAGACATTCCTTTTTCCACTATTACCCTCTTAGCGCTCCGAATCTCCACTTGCATTTTCTACAAAAAGAGTGTTTCATAACTGCTCAATAAAAATATGTTTTATCTCTGTTAACTGAATTTACAGATCAGAAATAAGTTTCACAGAATGCATCTGTGTAGTTTTTATTTGAAGATATTCTTTTTCCCAATGTAGGCCTCTTAGCGCTTAGCATGTCCAATTGCAGTTTCTACAGAAAGAGTGTTTCAGAACGGCTCAATCAAAAGTAAGGTTCAACTCTGTTAGTTGAATGCACAGAACAGAAAGAATTTTCACAGAATGCTACTGTGTAGTTTATATTAGAATATATTCCTTTTTCCACTATTACCCTCTTAGCGCTCCGAATGTCCACTTGCATTTTCTACAGAAAGAGTGTTCAGAACTGCGCAATCAAAAGTATGGTTTAACTCTGTTAGCTTAATGAACATATCAGGAATAAGTTTCACACAATGCTTCTGTGTAGTTTTTATTTTAAGATATTATTTTTCCCAATAGAGGCCTCTTAGCGCTCAGAATGTACAATTGCAGTTTCTACAGAAAGAGTGTTTCAGAAAGGCTCAATGAAAAGTAAGGTTCAACTCTGTTAGTTGAATGCACAGAACAGAAAGAAGTTTCATACAATGCTTCTGTGTAGTTTATATTTGAACATTTTCTTTTTTCCACTATTACCCACTTAGCGCTACGAATTTCCAGTTGCATTTTCTACAGACAGAGTGTTTCAAAACTGCTCAATCAAAACTAAGGTTCAACTCTTTTAGTTGAACAAACAGAACAGAAAGATGTTTCACACAATTCTTCTGTGTAGTTTTTATTTGTAGACATTCTTTTTCCCAATATAGGCCTCTTAGCGCTCAGAATGTCCAATTGCAGTTTCTACAGAAAGAGTGTTTCAGAACGGCTCATTCAAAAGTAAGGTTCAACTCTGTTAGTTGAATGCACAGAACAGAAAGAAGTTTCATACAATGCTTCTGTGTAGTTTATATTTGAACATATTCTTTTTTCCACTATTACCCACTTAGCGCTACGAATGTCCAGTTGCATTTTCTACAGACAGAGTGTTTCAAAACTGCTCAATCAAAAGTATGGTTTAACTCTGTTAGCTGAATGCTCAGACCAGAAAGAAGTTTCACAGAATGCTTCTGTGTAGTTTATATTTGAATATATTCCTTTTTCCACTACTACGATCTTAGCGCTCCAAATGTCCAGTTGCATTTTCTACAGAAAGAGTGTTCAGATCTGCTCAATCAAAAGTATGGTTTAACTCTGTTAGCTGAATGCACAGATCAGAAAGAAGTTTCACCGAATGATTCTGTGTAGTTTATATTTGAAGACATTCCTTTTTCCACTATTACCCTCTTAGCGCTCCGAATTTCCACTTGCATTTTCTACAAAAAGAGTGTTTCATAACTGCTCAATCAAAAATATGTTTTATCTCTGTTAATTGAATTTACAGATCAGAAATAAGTTTCACAGAATGCATCTGTGTAGTTTTTATTTGAAGATATTCTTTTTCCCAATGTAGGCCTCTTAGCGCTTAGCATGTCCAATTGCGGTTGCTACAGAAAGAGTGTTTCAGAACGGCTCAATCAAAAGTAAGGTTCAACTCTGTTAGTTGAATGCACAGAACAGAAAGAATTTTCACAGAATGCTACTGTGTAGTTTATATTTGAATATATTCCTATTTCCACTATTACCCTCTTAGCGCTCCGAATGTCCACTTGCATTTTCTACCGAAAGAGTGTTCAGAACTGCGCAATCAAATGTATGGTTTAACTCTGTTAACTTAATGAACATATCAGAAATAAGTTTCACACAATGCTTCTGTGTAGTTTTTATTTGAAGATATTATTTTTCCCAATATAGGCCTCTTAGCGCTCAGAATGTCCAATTGCAGTTTCTACAGAAAGAGTGTTTCAGAAAGACTCAATCAAAAGTAAGGTTCAACTCTGATAGTTGAATGCACAGAACAGAAAGAAGTTTCATACAATGCTTCTGTGTAGTTTATATTTGAACATATTCTTTTTTCCACTATTACCCACTTAGCGCTAGGAATGTCCAGTTGCATTTTCTACAGACAGAGTGTTTCAAACTGATCAATCAAAAGTATGGTTTAACTCTGTTAGCTGAATGCTCAGATCCGAAACAAGTTTCACAGAATGCTTCTGTGTAGTTTATATTTGAATATATTCCTTTTTCCACTACTACTCTCTTAGCGCACCAAATGTCCAGTTGCATTTTCTACAGAAAGAGTGTTCAGATCTGCTCAATCAAAAGTATGGTTTAACTCTGTTAGCTGAATGCACAGATCAGAAAGAAGTTTCACAGAATGATTCTGTGTAGTTTATATTTGGAGACACTCCTTTTTCCACTATTACCCTCTTAGCGCTCCGAATCTCCACTTGCATTTTCTACAGAAAGAGTGTTTCAGAACGGCTCAATCAAAACTAAGGTTCAATTCTTTTAGTTGAACAAACAGAACAGAAAGAAGTTTCACACAATTCTTCTGTGTAGTTTTTATTTGTAGACATTCTTTTTCCCAATATAGGCTTCTTAGCGCTCAGAATGTCCAATTGCAGTTTCTACAGAAAGAGTGTTTCAGAACGGCTCAATCAAAAGTAAGGTTCAACTCTGTTAGTTGAATGCACAGAACAGAAAGAAGTTTCATACAATGCTTCTGTGTAGTTTATATTTGAACATATTCTTTTTTCCACTATTACCCACTTAGCGCTACGAATGTCCAGTTGCATTTTCTACAGACAGAGTGTTTCAAAACTGCTCAATCAAAAGTATGGTTTAACTCTGTTAGCTGAATGCACAGATCAGAATAAAGTTTCACCGAATGATTCTGTGTAGTTTATATTTGAAGACATTCCTTTTTCCACTATTACCCTCTTAGCGCTCCGAATCTCCACTTGCATTTTCTACAAAAAGAGTGTTTCATAACTGCTCAATCAAAAATATGTTTTATCTCTGTTAACTGAATTTACAGATCAGAAATAAGTTTCACAGAATGCATCTGTGTAGTTTTTATTTGAAGATATTCTTTTTCCCAATGTAGGCCTCTTAGCGCTTAGCATGTCCAATTGCACTTTCTACAGAAAGAGTGTTTCAGAACGGCTCAATCAAAAGTAAGGTTCAACACTGTTAGTTGAATGCACAGAACAGAAAGTATTTTCACAGAATGCTACTGTGTAGTTTATATTCGAATATATTCCTTTTTCCACTATTACCCTCTTAGCGCTCCGAATGTCCACTTGAATTTTCTACAGAAAGAGTGTTCAGAACTGCGCAATCAAAAGTATGTTTTAAGTCTGTTAGCTTAATGAACATATCAGAAATAAGTTTCACACAATGCTTCTGTGTAGTTTTTATTTGAAGATATTCTTTTTCCCAATGTAGGCCTCTTAGCGCTTAGCATGTCCAATTGCAGTTTCTACAGAAAGAGTGTTTCAGAACGGCTCAATCAAAAGTAAGGTTCAACTCTGTTAGCTGAATGCACAGAACAGTAAGAGTTTTCACAGAATGCTACTGTGTAGTTTATATTTGAATATATTCCTTTTTCCACTATTACCCTCTTAGCGCTCCGAATGTCCACTTGCATTTTCTACAGAAAGAGTGTTCAGAACTGCGCAATCAAAAGTATGGTTTAACTCTGTTAGCTTAATGAACATATCAGAAATAAGTTTCACACAATGCTTCTGTGTAGTTTTTATTTGAAGATATTATTTTTCCCAATAGAGGCCTCTTAGCGCTCAGAATGTCCAATTGCAATTTCTACAGAAAGAGTATTTCAGAAAGGCTCAATCAAAAGTAAGGTTCAACTCTGTTAGTTGAATGCACAGAACAGAAAGTAGTTTCATACAATGGTTCTGTGTAGTTTATATTTGAACATATTCTTTTCTCCACTATTACCCACTTAGCGCTACGAATGTCCGGTTGCATTTTCTACAGACAGAGTGTTTCAAAACTGCTCAATAAAAAGTATAGTTTAACTCTATTAGCTGAATGCTCAGATCAGAAAGAAGTTTCACAAAATGCTTCTGTGTAGTTTATATTTGAATATATTCCTTTTTCCACTACTACTCTCTTAGCGCTCCAAATGTCCAGTTGCATTTTCTACAGAAAGAGTGTTCAGATCTGCTCAATCAAAAGTATGGTTTAATTCTGTTAGCTGAATGCACAGATCAGAAAGAAGTTTCACAGAATGATTCTGTGTAGTTTATATTTGGAGACATTCCTTTTTCCACTATTACCCTCTTAGCGCTCCGAATCTCCACTTGCATTTTCTACAGAAAGAGTGTTTCAGAACGGCTCAATCAAAACTAAGGTTCAACCCATTTAGTTGAACAAACAGAACAGAAAGAGGTTTCACACAATTCTTCTGGGTAGTTTTTATTTTTAGGCATTCTTTTTCCCAATATAGGCCTCTTAGCGCTCAGAATGTCCAATTGCAGTTTCTACAGAAAGAGTGTTTCAGAACGGCTCAATCAAAAGTAAGGTTCAACTCTGTTAGTTGAATGCACAGAACAGCAAGAAGTTTCACAGAATGCTTCTGTGTAGTTTATATTTGAACATATTGTTTTTTCCACTATTACCCACTTAGCGTTACGAATGTCCAGTTGCATTTTCTACAGACAGAGTGTTTCAAAACTGCTCAATCAAAAGTATGGTTTAACTCTGTTAGCTGAATGCTCAGATCCGAAAGAAGTTTCACAGAATGCTTCTGTGTAGTTTATATTTGAATATATTCCTTTTTCCACTACTACGCTCTTAGCGCTCCAAATGTCCAGTTGCATTTTCTACAGAAAGAGTGTTCAGATCTGCTCAATCAAAAGTATGGTTTAACTCTGTTAGCTGAATGCACAGATCAGAAAGAAGTTTCACCGAATGATTCTGTGTAGTTTATATTTGTAGACATTCCTTTTTCCACTATTACCCTCTTAGCGCTCCGAATCTCCACTTGCATTTTCTACAAAAACAGTGTTTCATAACTGCTCAATCAAAAATATGTTTTATCTCTGTTAACTGAATATACAGATCAGAAATAAGTTTCACAGAATGCATCTGTGTAGTTTTTATTTGAAGATATTCTTTTTCCCAATGTAGGCCTCTTAGCGCTTAGCATGTCCAATTGCAGTTTCTACAGAAAGAGTGTTTCAGAACGGCTCAATCAAAAGTAAGGTTCAACTCTGTTAGCTAAATGCACAGAACAGTAAGAGTTTTAACAGAATGCTACTGTGTAGTTTATATTTGAATATATTCCTTTTTCCACTATTACCCTCTTAGCGCTCCGAATGTCCACTTGCATTTTCTACAGAAAGAGTGTTCAGAACTGCGCAATCAAAAGTATGGTTTAACTCTGTTAGCTTAATGAACATATCAGAAATAAGTTTCACACAATGCTTCTGTGTAGTTTTTATTTGAAGATATTATTTTTCCCAATAGAGGCCTCTTAGCGCTCAGAATGTCCAATTACAGTTTCTACAGAAAGAGTGTTTCAGAAAGGCTCAATCAAAAGTAAGGTTCAACTCTGTTAGTTGAATGCACAGAACAGAAAGAAGTTTCATACAATGCTTCTGTGTAGTTTATATTTGAACATATTCTTTTCTCCACTATTACCCACTTAGCGCTACGAATGTCCAGTTGCATTTTCTACAGACAGAGTGTTTCAAAACTGCTCAATCAAAAGTATGGTTTAACTCTATTAGCTGAATGCTCAGATCAGAAAGAAGTTTCACAGAATGCTTCTGTGTAGTTTATATATGAATATATTCCTTTTTCCACTACTACTCTCTTAGCGCTCCAAATGTCCAGTTGCATTTTCTACAGAAAGTGTGTTCAGATCTGCTCAATCAAAAGTATGGTTTAACTCTGTTAGCTGAATGCACAGATCAGAAAGAAGTTTCACAGAATGATTCTGTGTAGTTTATATTTGGAGACATTCCTTTTTCCACTATTACCCTCTTAGCGCTCCGAATCTCCACTTGCACTTTCTACTGAAAGAGTGTTTCAGAACAGCTCAATCAAAACTAAGGTTCAACTCTTTTAGTTGAACAAACAGAACAGAAAGAAGTTTCACAAAATTCTTCTGTGTAGTTTTTATTTGTAGACATTCTTTTTCCCAATATAGGCCTCTTAGCGCTCAGAATGTCCAATTGCAGTTTCTACAGAAAGAGTGTTTCAGAACGGCTCAATCAAAAGTAAGGTTCAACTCTCTTAGTTGAATGCACAGAACAGAAAGAAGTTTCACAGAATGCTTCTGTGTAGTTTATATTTGAACATATTCTTTTTTCCACTATTACCCACTTAGCGCTACGAATGTCCAGTTGCATTTTCTACAGACAGAGTGTTTCAAAACTGCTCAATCAAAAGTATGGTTTAACTCTGTTAGCTGAATGCTCAGATCAGAAAGAAGTTTGACAGAATGCTTCTGTGTAGTTTATATTTGAATATATTCCTTTTTCCACTACTACGCTCTTAGCGCTCCAAATGTCCAGTTGAATTTTCTACAGAAAGAGTGTTCAGATCTGCTCAATCAAAAGTATGGTTTAACTCTGTTAGCTGAATGCACAGATCAGAAAGAAGTTTCACCGAATGATTCTGTGTAGTTTATATTTGAAGACATTCCTTTTTCCACTATTACCCTCTTAGCGCTCCGAATCTCCACTTGCATTTTCTACAAAAAGAGTGTTTCATAACTGCTCAATCAAAAATATGTTTTATCTCTGTTAACTGAATTTACAGATCAGAAATAAGTTTCACAGAATGCATCTGTGTATTTTTTATTTGAATATATTCTTTTTCCCAATGTAGGCCTCTTAGCGCTTAGCATGTCCAATTGCAGTTTCTACAGAAAGAGTGTTTCAGAACGGCTCAATCAAAAGTAAGGTTCAACTCTGTTAGGTGAATGCACAGAACAGTAAGTGTTTTCACAGAATGCTACTGTGTAGTTTATATTTGAATATATTCCTTTTTCCACTATTACCCTCTTAGCGCTCCGAATGTCCACTTGCATTTTCTACAGAAAGAGTGTTCAGAACTGCGCAATCAAAAGTATGGTTTAACTCTGTTAGATTAATGAACATATCAGAAATAAGTTTCACACAATGCTTCTGTGTAGTTTTTATTTGAAGATATTATTTTTCCCAATAGAGGCCTCTTAGCGCTCAGAATGTCCCATTGCAGTTTCTACAGAAAGAGTGTTTCAGAAAGGCTCAATCAAAGGTAAGGTTCAACTCTGTTAGTTGAATGCACAGAACAGAAAGAAGTTTCATACAATGCTTCTGTGTAGTTTATATTTGAACATATTCTTTTCTCCACTATTACCCACTTAGCGCTACGAATGTCCAGTTGCATTTTCTACAGACAGAGTGTTTCAAAACTGCTCAATCAAAAGTATGGTTTAACTCTATTAGCTGAATGCTCAGATCCGAAAGAAGTTTCACAGAATGCTTCTGTGTAGTTTATACTTGAATATATTCCTTTTTCCACTAGTACTCTCTTAGCGCTCCAAATGTGCAGTTGCATTTTCTACAGAAAGAGTGTTCAGATCTGCTCAATCAAAAGTATGGTTTAACTCTGTTAGCTGAATGCACAGATCAGAAAGAAGTTTCACAGAATGATTCTGTGTAGTTTATATTTGAAGACATTCCTTTTTCCACTATTACCCTCTTAGCGCTCCGAATCTCCACTTGCATTTTCTACAAAAAGTGTGTTTCATAACTGCTCAATCAAAAATATGTTTTATCTCTGTTAACTGAATTTACAGATCAGAAATAAGTTTCACAGAATGCATCTGTGTAGTTTTTATTTGAAGATATTCTTTTTACCAATGTAGGCCTCTTAGCGCTTAGCATGTCCAATTGCAGTTTCTACAGAAAGAGTGTTTCAGAACGGCTCAATCAAAAGTAAGGTTCAACTCTGTTAGTTGAATGCACAGAACAGAAAGAATTTTCACAGAATGCTACTGTGTAGTTTATATTTGAATATATTCCTTTTTCCACTATTACCCTCTTAGCGCTACGAATGTCCACTTGCATTTTCTACAGAAAGAGTGTTCAGAACTGCGGAATCAAAAGTATGGTTTAACTCTGTTAGCTTAATGAACATATCAGAAATAAGTTTCACACAATGCTTCTGTGTAGTATTTATTTGAAGATATTATTTTTCCCAATAGAGGCCTCTTAGCGCTCAGAATGTCCAATTGCAGTTTCTACAGAAAGAGTGTTTCAGAAAGGCTCAATCAAAAGTAAGGTTCAACTCTGTTAGTTGAATGCACAGAACAGAAAGAAGTTTCATACAATGCTTCTGTGTAGTTTATATTTGAACATATTCTTTTCTCGACTATTACCCACTTAGCGCTACGAATGTCCAGTTGCATTTTCTACAGACAGAGTGTTTCAAAACTGCTCAATCAAAAGTATGGTTTAACTCTGTTAGCTGAATGCTCAGATCAGAAAGAAGTTTCACAGAATGCTTCTGTGTAGTTTATATTTGAATATATTCCTTTTTCCACTACTACTCTCTTAGCGCTCCAAATGTCCAGTTGCATTTTCTACAGAAAGAGTGTTCAGATCTGCTGAATCAAAAGTATGGTTTAACTCTGTTAGCTGAATGCACAGATCAGAAAGAAGTTTCACAGAATGATTCTGTGTAGTTTATATTTGGAGACATTCCTTTTTCCACTATTACCCTCTTAGCGCTCCGAATCTCCACTTGCATTTTCTACAGAAAGAGTGTTTCAGAACGGCTCAATCAAAACTAAGGTTCAACTCTTTTAGTTGAACAAACAGAACAGAAAGAAGTTTCACACAATTCTTCTGTGTAGTTTTTATATGTAGACATTCTTTTTCCCAATATAGGCCTCCTAGCGCTCAGAATGTCCAATTGCAGTTTCTACAGAAAGAGTGTTTCAGAACGGCTCAATCAAAAGTAAGGTTCAACTCTGTTAGTTGAATGCACAGAACAGAAAGAAGTTTCATACAATGCTTCTGTGTAGTTTATATTTGAACATATTCTTTTTTCCACTATTACCCACTTAGCGCTACGAATGTCCAGTTGCATTTTCTACAGACAGAGTGTTTCAAAACTGCTCAATCAAAAGTATGGTTTAACTCTGTTAGCTGAATGCTCAGATCAGAAAGAAGTTTCACAGAATGCTTCTGTGTAGTTTATATTTGAATATATTCCTTTTTCCACTACTACGCTCTTAGCGCTCCAAATGTCCAGTTGCATTTTCTACAGAAAGAGTGTTCAGATCTGCTCAATCAAAAGTATGGTTTAACTCTGTTAGCTGAATGCACAGATCAGAAAGAAGTTTCACCGAATGATTCTGTGTAGTTTATATTTGAAGACATTCCTTTTTCCACTATTACCCTCTTAGCGCTCCGAATCTCCACTTGCATTTTCTACAAAAAGAGTGTTTCATATCTGCTCAATCAAAAATATGTTTTATCTCTGTTAACTGAATTTACAGATCAGAAATAAGTTTCACAGAATGCATCTGTGTAGTTTTTATTTGAAGATATTCTTTTTCCCAATGTAGGCCTCTTAGCGCTTAGCATGTCCAATTGCAGTTTCTACAGAAAGAGTGTTTCAGAACGGCTCAATCAAAAGTAAGGTTCAACTCTCTTAGTTGAATGCACAGAACAGAAAGAATTTTCACAGAATGCTACTGTGTAGTTTATATTTGAATATATTCCTTTTTCCACTATTACCCTCTTAGCGCTCCGAATGTCCACTTGCATTTTCTACAGAAAGAGTGTTCAGAACTGCGCAATCAAAAGTATTGTTTAACTCTGTTAGCTTAATGAACATATCAGAAATAAGTTTCACACAATGCTTCTGTGTAGTTTTTATTTGAAGATATTATTTTTCCCAATAGAGGCCTCTTAGCGCTCAGAATGTCCAATTGCAGTTTCTACAGAAAGAGTGTTTCAGAAAGGCTCAATCAAAAGTAAGGTTCAACTCTGTTAGTTGAATGCACAGAACAGAAAGAAGTTTCATACAATGCTTCTGTGTAGTTTATATTTGAACATATTCTTTTTTCCACTCTTACCCACTTAGCGCTACGAATGCCCATTTGCATTTTCTACAGACAGAGTGTTTCAAAACTGCTCAATCAAAAGTATGGTTTAACTCTGTTAGCTGAATGCTCAGATCAGAAAGAAGTTTCACAGAATGCTTCTGTGTAGTTTATATTTGAATATATTCCTTTTTCCACTAGTACTCTCTTAGCGCTCCAAATGTCCAGTTGCATTTTCTACAGAAAGAGTGTTCAGATCTCCTCAATCAAAAGTATGGTTTAACTCTGTTAGCTGAATGCACAGATCAGAAAGAAGTTTCACAGAATGATTCTGTGCAGTTTATATTTGGAGACATTCCTTTTTCCACTATTACATTCTTAGCGCTCCGAATATCCACTTGCATTTTCTACAGAAAGAGTTTCTCAGAACGGCTCAATCAAAACTAAGGATCAACTCTTTTAGTTGAACAAACAGAACACAAAGAAGTTTCACACAATTCTTCTCTGTAGTTTTTATTTGTAGACATTTTTTTTCCCAATATAGGCCTGCTAGCGCTCAGAATGTCCAATTGAAGTTTCTACAGAAAGAGTGTTTCTGAACGGCTCAATCAAAAGTAAGGTTAAACTCAGTTAGTTGAATGCACAGAACAGAAAGAAGGTTCATACAAGGCTTCTGTGTAGTTTATATTTGAACATATTCTTTTTTCCACTATTACCCACTTAGCGCTACGAATGTCCAGTTGCATTTTCTACAGAGAGAGTGTTTCAAAACTGCTCAATCAAAAGTATGGTTTAACTCTGTTAGCTGAATGCTCAGATCAGAAAGAAGTTTCACAGAATGCTTCTGTGTAGTTTATATTTGAATATATTCCTTTTTCCACTACTACGCTCTTAGCGCTCCAAATGTCCAGTTGCATTTTCTACAGAAAGAGTGTTCAGAC
The DNA here is from genome assembly GCF_028878055.3 of Symphalangus syndactylus. Classification (NCBI taxonomy): domain Eukaryota; kingdom Metazoa; phylum Chordata; class Mammalia; order Primates; family Hylobatidae; genus Symphalangus; species Symphalangus syndactylus. Next base: position 137,912,831 of record NC_072432.2, on the reverse strand, counting down.
CTGCTCAATCAAAAGTATGGTTTAACTCTGTTTGCTGAATGCACAGATCAGAAAGAAGTTTCACCGAATGATTCTGTGTAGTTTATATTTGAAGACATTCCTTTTTCCACTGTTACCCTCTTAGCGCTCCGAATCTCCACTTGCATTTTCTACAAAAAGAGTGTTTCATAACTGCTCAATCAAAAATATGTTTTATCTCTGTTAACTGAATTTACAGATCAGAAATAAGTTTCACAGAATGCATCTGTGTAGTTTTTATTTGAAGATATTCTTTTTACCAATGTAGGCCTCTTAGCGCTTAGCATGTCCAATTGCAGTTTCTACAGAAAGAGTGTTTCAGAACGGCTGAATCAAAAGTAAGGTTCAACTCTGTTAGTTGAATGCACAGAACAGAAAGAATTTTCACAGAATGCTACTGTGTAGTTTATATTTGTATATATTCCTTTTTCCACTATTACCCTCTTAGCGCTCCGAATGTCCAGTTGCATTTTCTACAGAAAGAGTGTTCAGAACTGCGCAATCAATAGTATGGTTTAACTCTGTTAGCTTAATGAACATATCAGAAATAAGTTTCACACAATGCTTCTGTGTAGTTTTTATTTGAAGATATTATTTTTCCCAATATAGGCCTCTTAGCGCTCAGAATGTCCAATTGCAGTTTCTACAGAAAGAGTGATTCAGAAAGGCTCAATCAAAAGTAAGGTTCAACTCTGTTAGTTGAATGCACAGAACAGAAAGAAGTTTCATACAATGCTTCTGTGTAGTTTATAGTTGAACATATTCTTTTTTCCACTATTACCCACAAAGCGCTACGAATGTCCAGTTGCATTTTCTACAGACAGAGTGTTTCAAAACTGCTCAATCAAAAGTATGGTTTAACTCTGTTAGCTGAATGCTCAGATCAGAATGAAGTTTCACAGAATGCTTCTGTGTAGTTTATATTTGAATATATTCCTTTTTCCACTACTACTCTCTTAGCGATCCAAATGTCCAGTTGCATTTTCTACAGAAAGAGTGTTCAGATCTGCTCAATCAAAAGTATGGTTTAACTCTGTTAGCTGAATGCACAGATCAGAAAGAAGTTTCACACAATGATTCTGTGTAGTTTATATTTGGAGACATTCCTTTTTCCACTATTACCCTCTTAGCGCTCCGAATCTCCACTTGCATTTTCTACAGAAAGAGTGTTTCAGAACGGCTCAATCAAAACTAAGGTTCAACTCTTTTAGTTGAACAAACAGAACAGAAAGAAGTTTCACACAATTCTTCTCTGTAGTTTTTATTTGTAGACATTCTTTTTCCCAATATAGGCCTCCTAGCGCTCAGAATGTCCAATTGCAGTTTCTACAGAAAGAGTGTTTCAGAACGGCTCAATCAAAAGTAAGGTTCAACTCTGTTAGTTGAATGCACAGAACAGAAAGTAGTTTCATACAATGCTTCTGTGTAGTTTATATTTGAACATATTCTTTTTTCCACTATTACCCACTTAGCGCTACGAATGTCCAGTTGCATTTTCTACAGACAGAGTTTTTCAAAACTGCTCAATCAAAAGTATGATTTAACTCTGTTAGCTGAATGCTCAGATCAGAAAGAAGTTTCACAGAATGCTTCTGTGTAGTTTATATTTGAATATATTCCTTTTTCCACTACTACGCTCTTAGCGCTCCAAATGTCCAGTTGCATTTTCTACAGAAACAGTGTTCAGACCTGCTCAATCAAAAGTATGGTTTAACTCTGTTAGCTGAATGCACACATCAGAAAGAAGTTTCACCGAATGATTCTGTGTAGTTTATATTTGAAGACATTCCTTTTTCCACTATTACCCTCTTAGCGCTCCGAATCTCCACTTGCATTTTCTACAAAAAGAGTGTTTCATAACTGCTCAATCAAAAATATGTTTTATCTCTGTTAACTGAAATTACAGATCAGAAATAAGTTTCACAGAATGCATCTGTGTAGTTTTTATTTGAAGATATTCTTTTTCCCAATGTAGGCCTCATAGCGCTTAGCATGTCCAATTGCAGTTTCTACAGAAAGAGTGTTTCAGAACGGCTCAATCAAAAGTAAGGTTCAACTCTGTTAGTTGAATGCACAGAACAGAAAGAATTTTCACAGAATGCTACTGTGTAGTTTATATTTGAATATATTCCTTTTTCCACTATTACCCTCTTAGCGCTCCGAATGTCCACTTGCATTTTCTACAGAAAGAGTGTTCAGAACTGCGCAATCAAAAGTATGTTTTAACTCTGTTAGCTTAATGAACATATCAGAAATAAGTTTCACACAATGCTTCTGTGTAGTTTTTATTTGAAGATATTATTTTTCCCAATAGAGGCCTCTTAGCGCTCAGAATGTCCAATTGCAGTTTCTACAGAAAGAGTGTTTCAGAAAGGCTCAATCAAAGTAAGGATCAACTCTGTTAGTTGAATGCACAGAACAGAAAGAAGTTTCATACAATGCTTCTGTGTAGTTTATATTTGAACATATTCTTTTTTCCACTATTACCCACTTAGCGCTACGAATGTCCAGTTGCATTTTCTACAGACAGAGTGTTTCAAAACTGCTCAATCAAAAGTATTGTTTAACTCTGTTAGCTGAATGCTCAGATCAGAAAGAAGTTTCACAGAATGCTTCTGTGTAGTTTATATTTGAATATATTCCTTTTTCCACTAGTACTCTCTTAGCGCTCCAAATGTCCAGTTGCATTTTCTACAGAAAGAGTGTTCAGATCTGCTCTATCATAAGTATGGTTTAACTCTGTTAGCTGAATGCACAGATCAGAAAAAAGTTTCACAGAATGATTCTGTGTAGTTTATATTTAGAGACATTCCTTTTTCCACTATTAAACTCTTAGCGCTCCGAATCTCCACTTGCATTTTCTACAGAAAGAGTTTCTCAGAACGGCTCAATCAAAATTAAGGTTCAAATCTTTTAGTTGAACAAACAGAACAGAAAGAAGTTTCACACAATTCTTCTCTGTAGTTTTTATTTGTAGACATTCTTTTTCCCAATATAGGCCTCCTAGCGCTCAGAATGTCCAATTGCAGTTTCTACAGAAAGAGTGTTTCAGAACGGCTCAATCAAAAGTAAGGTTCAACTCTGTTAGTTGAATGCACAGAACAGAAAGAAGTTTCATACAATGCTTCTGTGTAGTTTATATTTGAACATATTCTTTTTTCCACTATTACCCACTTAGCGCTACGAATGTCCAGTTGCATTTTCTACAGACAGAGTGTTTCAAAACTGCTCAATCAAAAGTATGGTTTAACTCTGTTAGCTGAATGCTCAGATCAGAAAGAAGTTTCACAGAATGCTTCTGTGTAGTTTATATTTGAATATATTCCTTTTTCCACTACTACGCTGTTAGCGCTCCAAATGTCCAGTTGCATTTTCTACAGAAAGAGTGTTCAGATCTGCTCAATCAAAAGTATGGTTTAACTCTGTTAGCTGAATGCACAGATGAGAAAGAAGTTTCACAGAATGATTCTGTGTAGTTTATATTTGGAGACATTCCTTTTTCCACTATTACCCTCTTAGCGCTCCGAATCTCCACTTGCATTTTCTACAGAAAGAGTGTTTCAGAACGGCTCAATCAAAACTAAGGTTCAACTCTTTTAGTTGAACAAACAGAACGGAAAGAAGTTTCACACAATTCTTCTCTGTAGTTTTTATTTGTAGACATTCTTTTTCCCAATATAGGCCTCCTAGCGCTCAGAATGTCCAATTGAAGTTTCTACAGAAAGAGTGTTTCAGAACGGCTAAATCAAAAGTAAGGTTCAACTCTGTTAGTTGAATGCACAGAACAGAAAGAAGTTTCATACAATGCTTCTGTGTAGTTTATATTTGAACATATTCTTTTTTCCACTATTACCCACTTAGCGCTACGAATGTCCAATTGCATTTTCTACAGACAGAGTGTTTCAAAACTGCTCAATCAAAAGTATGGTTTAACTCTGTTAGCTGAATGCTCAGATCAGAAAGAAGTTTCACAGAATGCTTCTGTGTAGTTTATATTTGAATATATTCCTTTTTCCACTACTACGCTCTTAGCGCTCCAAATGTCCAGTTGCATTTTCTACAGAAAGAGTGTTCAGACCTGCTCAATCAAAAGTATGGTTTAACTCTGTTAGCTGAATGCACAGATCAGAAAGAAGTTTCACCGAATGATTCTGTGTAGTTTATATTTGAAGACATTCCTTTTTCCACTATTACCCTCTTAGCGCTCCGAATCTCCACTTGCATTTTCTACAAAAAGAGTGTTTCATAACTGCTCAATCAAAAATATGTTTTATCTCTGTTAACTGAAATTACAGATCAGAAATAAGTTTCACAGAATGCATCTGTGTAGTTTTTATTTGAAGATATTCTTTTTCCCAATGTAGGCCTCTTAGCGCTTAGCATGTACAATTGCAGTTTCTACAGAAAGAGTGTTTCAGAACGGCTCAATCAAAAGTAAGGTTCAACTCTGTTAGTTGAATGCACAGAACAGAAAGAATTTTCACAGAATGCTACTGTGTAGTTTATATTTGAATATATTCCTTTTTCCACTATTACCCTCTTAGTGCTCCGAATGTCCACTTGCATTTTCTACAGAAAGAGTGTTCAGAATTGCGCAATCAAAAGTATGGTTTAACTCTGTTAGCTTAATGAACATATCAGAAATAAGTTTCTCACAATGCTTCTGTGTAGTTTTTATTTGAAGATATTATTTTTCCCAATATAGGCCTCTTAGCGCTCAGAATGTCCAATTGCAGTTTCTACAGAAAGAGTGTTTCAGAAAGGCTCAATCAAAACTAAGGTTCAACTCTTTTAGTTGAACAAACAGAACAGAAAGTAGTTTCACACAATCCTGCTGTGTAGTTTTTATTTGTAGACATTCTTTTTCCCAATATAGGCCTCCTAGCTCTCAAAATGTCCAATTGCAGTTTCTACAGAAAGAGTGTTTCAGAACGGCTCAATCAAAAGTAAGGTTCAACTCTGTTAGTTGAATGCACAGAACAGAAAGAAGTTTCATACAATGATTCTGTGTAGTTTATATTTGAACATATTCTTTTTTCCACTATTACCCACTTAGCGCTACGAATGTCCAGTTGCATTTTCTACAGACAGAGTGTTTCAAAACTGCTCAATCAAAAGTATGGTTTAACTCTGTTAGCTGAATGCTCAGATCAGAAAGAAGTTTCACAGAATGCTTCTGTGTAGTTTATATTTGAATATATTCCTTTTTCCACTACTACTCTCTTAGCGCTCCAAATGTCCAGTTGCATTTTCTACAGAAAGAGTGTTCAGATCTGCTCAATCAAAAGTATGGTTTAACTCTCTTAGCTGAATGCACAGATCAGAAAGAAGTTTCACAGAATGATTCTGTGTAGTTTATATTTGGAGACATTCCTTTTTCCACTATTACCCTCTTACCGCTCCGAATCTCCACTTGCATTTTCTACAGAAAGAGTGTTTCAGAACGGCTCAATCAAAACTAAGGTTCAACTCTTTTAGTTGAACAAACAGAACAGAAAGAAGTTTCACATAAATCTTTTCTGTAGTTTTTATTTGTAGACATTCTTTTTCCCAATATAGGCCTCCTAGCGCTCAGAATGTCCAATTGCAGTTTCTACAGAAAGAGTGTTTCAGAACGGCTCAATCAAAAGTAAGGTTCAACTCTGTTAGTTGAATGCACAGAACAGAAAGAAGTTTCATACAATGCTTCTGTGTAGTTTATATTTGAATATATTCTTTTTTCCACCATACCCACTTAGCGCTACGAATGTCCAGTTGCATTTCCTACAGACAGAGTGTTTCAAAACTGCTCAATCAAAAGTATGGTTTAACTCTGTTAGCTGAATGCTCAGATCAGAAAGAAGTTTCACAGAATGCTTCTGTGTTGTTTATATTTGAATATATTCCTTTTTCCACTACTACGCTCTTAGCGCTCCAAATGTCCAGTTGCATTTTCTACAGAAAGAGTGTTCTGATCTGCTCAATCAAAAGTATGGTTTAACTCTGTTAGCTGAATGCACAGATCAGAAAGAAGTTTCACCGAATGATTCTGTGTAGTTTATATTTTAAGACATTCCTTTTTCCACTATTACCCTCTTAGCGCTCCGAATCTCCACTTTCATTTTCTACAAAAAGTGGGTTTCATAACTGCTCAATCAAAAATATGTTTTATCTCTGTTAACTGAATTTACAGATCAGAAATAAGTTTCACAGAATGCATCTGTGTAGTTTTTATTTGAAGATATTCTTTTTCCCAATGTAGGCCTCTTAGCGCTTAGCATGTCCAATTGCAGTTTCTACAGAAAGAGTGTTTCAGAACGGCTCAATCAAAAGTAAGGTTCAACTCTGTTAGTTGAATGCACAGAACAGAAAGAAGTTTCATACAATGCTTCTGTGTAGTTTATATTTGAACATATTCTTTTTTCCACTATTACCCACTTAGCGCTACGAATGTCCAGTTGCATTTACTACAGACAGAGTGTTTCAAAACTGCTCAATCAAATGTATGGTTTAACTCTGTTAGCTGAATGCTCAGATCAGAAAGAAGTTTCACAGAATGCTTCTGTGTAGTTTATATTTGAATATATTCCTTTTTCCACTACTACGCTCTTAGCGCTCCAAATGTCCAGTTGCATTTTCTACAGAAAGAGTGTTCAGACCTGCTCAATCAAAAGTATGGTTTAACTCTGTTAGCTGAATGCACAGATCAGAAAGAAGTTTCACCGAATGATTCTGTGTAGTTTATATTTGAAGACATTCCTTTTTCCACTATTACCCTCTTAGCGCTCCGAATCTCCACTTGCATTTTCTACAAAAAGAGTGTTTCATAACTGCTCAATCAAAAATATGTTTTATCTCTGTTAACTGAAATTACAGATCAGAAATAAGTTTCACAGAATGCATCTGTGTAGTTTTTATTTGAAGATATTCTTTTTCCCAATGTAGGCCTCTTAGCGCTTAGCATGTACAATTGCAGTTTCTACAGAAAGAGTGTTTCAGAACGGCTCAATCAAAAGTAAGGTTCAACTCTGTTAGTTGAATGCACAGAACAGAAAGAATTTTCACAGAATGCTACTGTGTAGTTTATATTTGAATATATTCCTTTTTCCACTATTACCCTCTTAGTGCTCCGAATGTCCACTTGCATTTTCTACAGAAAGAGTGTTCAGAATTGCGCAATCAAAAGTATGGTTTAACTCTGTTAGCTTAATGAACATATCAGAAATAAGTTTCTCACAATGCTTCTGTGTAGTTTTTATTTGAAGATATTATTTTTCCCAATATAGGCCTCTTAGCGCTCAGAATGTCCAATTGCAGTTTCTACAGAAAGAGTGTTTCAGAAAGGCTCAATCAAAACTAAGGTTCAACTCTTTTAGTTGAACAAACAGAACAGAAAGTAGTTTCACACAATCCTGCTGTGTAGTTTTTATTTGTAGACATTCTTTTTCCCAATATAGGCCTCCTAGCTCTCAAAATGTCCAATTGCAGTTTCTACAGAAAGAGTGTTTCAGAACGGCTCAATCAAAAGTAAGGTTCAACTCTGTTAGTTGAATGCACAGAACAGAAAGAAGTTTCATACAATGATTCTGTGTAGTTTATATTTGAACATATTCTTTTTTCCACTATTACCCACTTAGCGCTACGAATGTCCAGTTGCATTTTCTACAGACAGAGTGTTTCAAAACTGCTCAATCAAAAGTATGGTTTAACTCTGTTAGCTGAATGCTCAGATCAGAAAGAAGTTTCACAGAATGCTTCTGTGTAGTTTATATTTGAATATATTCCTTTTTCCACTACTACTCTCTTAGCGCTCCAAATGTCCAGTTACATTTTCTACAGAAAGAGTGTTCAGATCTGCTCAATCAAAAGTATGGTTTAACTCTCTTAGCTGAATGCACAGATCAGAAAGAAGTTTCACAGAATGATTCTGTGTAGTTTATATTTGGAGACATTCCTTTTTCCACTATTACCCTCTTACCGCTCCGAATCTCCACTTGCATTTTCTACAGAAAGAGTGTTTCAGAACGGCTCAATCAAAACTAAGGTTCAACTCTTTTAGTTGAACAAACAGAACAGAAAGAAGTTTCACATAAATCTTTTCTGTAGTTTTTATTTGTAGACATTCTTTTTCCCAATATAGGCCTCCTAGCGCTCAGAATGTCCAATTGCAGTTTCTACAGAAAGAGTGTTTCAGAACGGCTCAATCAAAAGTAAGGTTCAACTCTGTTAGTTGAATGCACAGAACAGAAAGAAGTTTCATACAATGCTTCTGTGTAGTTTATATTTGAACATATTCTTTTTTCCACCATACCCACTTAGCGCTACGAATGTCCAGTTGCATTTTCTACAGACAGAGTGTTTCAAAACTGCTCAATCAAAAGTATGGTTTAACTCTGTTAGCTGAATGCTCAGATCAGAAAGAAGTTTCACAGAATGCTTCTGTGTTGTTTATATTTGAATATATTCCTTTTTCCACTACTACGCTCTTAGCGCTCCAAATGTCCAGTTGCATTTTCTACAGAAAGAGTGTTCTGATCTGCTCAATCAAAAGTATGGTTTAACTCTGTTAGCTGAATGCACAGATCAGAAAGAAGTTTCACCGAATGATTCTGTGTAGTTTATATTTTAAGACATTCCTTTTTCCACTATTACCCTCTTAGCGCTCCGAATCTCCACTTTCATTTTCTACAAAAAGTGGGTTTCATAACTGCTCAATCAAAAATATGTTTTATCTCTGTTAACTGAATTTACAGATCAGAAATAAGTTTCACAGAATGCATCTGTGTAGTTTTTATTTGAAGATATTCTTTTTCCCAATGTAGGCCTCTTAGCGCTTAGCATGTCCAATTGCAGTTTCTACAGAAAGAGTGTTTCAGAACGGCTCAATCAAAAGTAAGGTTCAACTCTGTTAGTTGAATGCACAGAACAGAAAGAATTTTCACAGAATGCTACTGTGTAGTTTATATTTGAATATATTCCTTTTTCCACTATTTCCCTCTTAGCGCTCCGAATGTCCACTTGCATTTTCTACAGAAAGAGTGTTCAGAACTGCGCAATCAAAAGTATGGTTTAACTCTGTTAGCTTAATGAACATATCAGAAATAAGTTTCACACAATGCTTCTGTGTAGTTTTTATTTGAAGATATTATTTTTCCCAATAGAGGCCTCTTAGCGCTCAGAATGTCCAATTGCAGTTTCTACAGAAAGAGTGTTTCAGAAAGGCTCAATCAAAAGTAAGGTTCAACTCTGTTAGTTGAATGCACAGAACAGAAAGAAGTTTCATACAATGCTTCTGTGTAGTTTATATTTGAACATATTCTTTTTTCCACTGTTACCCACTTAGCGCTACGAATGTCCAGTTGCATTTTCTACAGAGTGTTTCAAAACTGCTCAATCAAAAGTATGGTTTAACTCTGTTAGCTGAATGCTCAGATCAGAAAGAAGTTTCACAGAATGCTTCTGTGTAGTTTATATTTGAATATATTCCTTTTTCCACTAGTACTCTCTTAGCGCTCCAAATGTCCAGTTGCATTTTCTACAGAAAGAGTGTTCAGACCTGCTCAATCAAAAGTATGGTTTAACTCTGTTAGCTGAATGCACAGATCAGAAAGAAGTTTCACCGAATGATTCTGTGTAGTTTATATTTGAAGACATTCCTTTTTCCACTATTACCCTCTTAGCGCTCCGAATCTCCACTTGCATTTTCTACAAAAAGAGTGTTTCATAACTGCTCAATCAAAAATATGTTTTATCTCTGTTAACTGAATTTAAAGATCAGAAATAAGTTTCACAGAATGCATCTGTGTAGTTTTTATTTGAAGATATTATTTTCCCAATGTAGGCCTCTTAGCGCTTAGCATGTCCAATTGCAGTTTCTACAGAAAGAGTGTTTCAGAACGGCTCAATCAAAAGTAAGGTTTAACTCTGTTAGTTGAATGCACAGAACAGAAAGAATTTTCACAGAATGCTACTGTGTAGTTTATATTTGAATATATTCCTTTTTCCACTATTACCCTCTTAGCGCTCCGAATGTCCACTTGCATTTTCTACAGAAAGAGTGTTCAGAACTGCGCTATCAAAAGTATGGTTTAACTCTGTTAGCTTAATGAACATATCAGAAATAGGTTTCACACAATGCTTCTGTGTAGTTTTTATTTGAAGATATTATTTTTCCCAATAGAGGCCTCTTAGCGCTCAGAATGTCCAATTGCAGTTTCTACAGAAAGAGTTTTTCAGAAAGGCTCAATCAAAAGTAAGGATCAACTCTGTTAGTTGAATGCACAGAACATAAAGTATTTTCATACAATGCTTCTGTGTAGTTTATATTTGAACATATTCTTTTTTCCACTATTACCCACTTAGTGCTACGAATGTCCAGTTGCATTTTCTACAGACAGAGTGTTTCAAAACTGCTCAATCAAAAGTATTGTTTAACTCTGTTAGCTGAATGCTCAGATCAGAAAGAAGTTTCACAGAAGGCTTCTGTGTAGTTTATATTTGAATATATTCCTTTTTCCACTAGTACTCTCTTAGCGCTCCAAATGTCCAGTTGCATTTTCTACAGAAAGAGTGTTCAGATCTGCTCAATCAAAAGTATGGTTTAAATCTGTTAGCTGAATGCACAGATCAGAAAGAAGTTTCACAGAATGATTCTGTGTAGTTTATATTTGGAGACATTCCTTTTTCCACTATTACCCTCTTAGCGCTCCGAATCTCCACTTGCATTTTCTACAGAAAGAGTGTTTCAGAACGGATCAATCAAAACTAAGGTTCAACTCTTTAGTTGAACAAACAGAACAGAAAGAAGTTTCACACAATTCTTCTCTGTAGTTTTTATTTGTAGACATTCTTTTTCCCAATATAGGCCTCCTAGCGCTCAGAATGTCCAATTGCAGTTTCTACAGAAAGAGTGTTTCAGAACGGCTCAATCAAAAGTAAGGTTCAACTCTGATAGTTGAATGCACAGAACAGAAAGAAGTTTCATACAATGCTTCTGTGTAGTTTATATTTGAACATATTCTTTTTTCCACTATTACCCACTTAGCGCTACGAATGTCCAGTTGCATTTTCTACAGACAGAGTGTTTCAAACCTGCTCAATCAAAAGTATGGTTTAACTCTGTTAGCTGAATACTCAGATCAGAAAGAAGTTTCACAGAATGCTTCTGTGTAGTTTATATTTGAATATATTCCTTTTTCCACTACTACGCTCTTAGCGCTCCAAATTTCCAATTGCATTTTCTACAGAAAGAGTGTTCAGATCTGCTCAATCAAAAGTATGGTTTAACTCTGTTAGCTGAATGCACAGATCAGAAAGAAGTTTCACCGAATGATTCTGTGTAGTTTATATTTGAAGACATTCCTTTTTCCACTATTACCCTCTTAGCGCTCCGAATCTCCACTTGCATTTTCTACAAAAAGAGTGTTTCATAACTGCTCAATCAAAAATATGTTTTATCTCTGTTAACTGAATTTACAGATCAGAAATAAGTTTCACAGAATGCATCTGTGTAGTTTTAATTTGAAGATATTCTTTTTCCCAATGTAGGCCTCTTAGCGCTTAGCATGTCCAATTGCAGTTTCTACAGAAAGAGTGTTTCAGAACGCCTCAATCAAAAGTAAGGTTCAACTCTGTTAGTTGAATGCACAGAACAGAAAGAATTTTCACAGAATGCTACTGTGTAGTTTATATTTGAATATATTCCTTTTTCCACTATTACCCTCTTAGCGCTCCGAATGTCCACTTGCATTTTCTACAGAAAGAGTGTTCAGAACTGCGCAATCAAAAGTATGGTTTAAATCTGTTAGCTTAATTAACATATCAGAAATAAGTTTCACACAATGCTTCTGTGTAGTTTTTATTTGAAGATATTATTTTTCCCAATAGAGGCCTCTTAGCGCTCAGAATGTCCTATTGCAGTTTCTACAGAAAGAGTGTTTCAGAAAGGCTCAATCAAAAGTAAGGATCAACTCTGTTAGTTGAATGCACAGAACAGAAAGAAGTTTCATACAATGCTTCTGTGTAGTTTATATTTGAACATATTCTTTTTTCCACTATTACCCACTTAGCGCTACGAATGTCCAGTTGCATTTTCTACAGACAGAGTGTTTCAAAACTGCTCAATCAAAAGTATTGTTTAACTCTGTTAGCTGAATGCTCAGATCAGAAAGAAGTTTCACAGAATGCTTCTGTGTAGTTTATATTTGAATATATTCCTTTTTCCACTAGTACACTCTTAGCGCTCCAAATGTCCAGTTGCATTTTCTACAGAAAGAGTGTTCAGATCTGCTCTATCAAAAGTATGGTTTAACTCTGTTAGCTGAATGCACAGATCAGAAAAAAGTTTCACAGAATGATTCTGTGTAGTTTATATTTAGAGACATTCCTTTTTCCACTATTAAACTCTTAGCGCTCCGAATCTCCACTTGCATTTTCTACAGAAAGAGTTTCTCAGAACGGCTCAATCAAAATTAAGGTTCAAATCTTTTAGTTGAACAAACAGAACAGAAAGAAGTTTCACACAATTCTTCTCTGTAGTTTTTATTTGTAGACATTCTTTTTCCCAATATAGGCCTCCTAGCGCTCAGAATGTCCAATTGCAGTTTCTACAGAAAGAGTGTTTCAGAACGGCTCAATCAAAAGTAAGGTTCAACTCTGTTAGTTGAATGCACAGAACAGAAAGAAGTTTCATACAATGCTTCTGTGTAGTTTATATTTGAACATATTCTTTTTTCCACTATTACCCACTTAGCGCTACGAATGTCCAGTTGCATTTTCTACAGACAGAGTGTTTCAAAACTGCTCAATCAAAAGTATGGTTTAACTCTGTTAGCTGAATGCTCAGATCAGAAAGAAGTTTCACAGAATGCTTCTGTGTAGTTTATATTTGAATATATTCCTTTTTCCACTACTACGCTGTTAGCGCTCCAAATGTCCAGTTGCATTTTCTACAGAAAGAGTGTTCAGATCTGCTCAATCAAAAGTATGGTTTAACTCTGTTAGCTGAATGCACAGATGAGAAAGAAGTTTCACAGAATGATTCTGTGTAGTTTATATTTGGAGACATTCCTTTTTCCACTATTACCCTCTTAGCGCTCCGAATCTCCACTTGCATTTTCTACAGAAAGAGTGTTTCAGAACGGCTCAATCAAAACTAAGGTTCAACTCTTTTAGTTGAACAAACAGAACGGAAAGAAGTTTCACACAATTCTTCTCTGTAGTTTTTATTTGTAGACATTCTTTTTCCCAATATAGGCCTCCTAGCGCTCAGAATGTCCAATTGAAGTTTCTACAGAAAGAGTGTTTCAGAACGGCTCAATCAAAAGTAAGGTTCAACTCTGTTAGTTGAATGCACAGAACAGAAAGAAGTTTCATACAATGCTTCTGTGTAGTTTATATTTGAACATATTCTTTTTTCCACTATTACCCACTTAGCGCTACGAATGTCCAATTGCATTTTCTACAGACAGAGTGTTTCAAAACTGCTCAATCAAAAGTATGGTTTAACTCTGTTAGCTGAATGCTCAGATCAGAAAGAAGTTTCACAGAATGCTTCTGTGTAGTTTATATTTGAATATATTCCTTTTTCCACTACTACGCTCTTAGCGCTCCAAATGTCCAGTTGCATTTTCTACAGAAAGAGTGTTCAGACCTGCTCAATCAAAAGTATGGTTTAACTCTGTTAGCTGAATGCACAGATCAGAAAGAAGTTTCACCGAATGATTCTGTGTAGTTTATATTTGAAGACATTCCTTTTTCCACTATTACCCTCTTAGCGCTCCGAATCTCCACTTGCATTTTCTACAAAAAGAGTGTTTCATAACTGCTCAATCAAAAATATGTTTTATCTCTGTTAACTGAAATTACAGATCAGAAATAAGTTTCACAGAATGCATCTGTGTAGTTTTTATTTGAAGATATTCTTTTTCCCAATGTAGGCCTCTTAGCGCTTAGCATGTACAATTGCAGTTTCTACAGAAAGAGTGTTTCAGAACGGCTCAATCAAAAGTAAGGTTCAACTCTGTTAGTTGAATGCACAGAACAGAAAGAATTTTCACAGAATGCTACTGTGTAGTTTATATTTGAATATATTCCTTTTTCCACTATTACCCTCTTAGTGCTCCGAATGTCCACTTGCATTTTCTACAGAAAGAGTGTTCAGAATTGCGCAATCAAAAGTATGGTTTAACTCTGTGAGCTTAATGAACATATCAGAAATAAGTTTCTCACAATGCTTCTGTGTAGTTTTTATTTGAAGATATTATTTTTCCCAATATAGGCCTCTTAGCGCTCAGAATGTCCAATTGCAGTTTCTACAGAAAGAGTGTTTCAGAAAGGCTCAATCAAAACTAAGGTTCAACTCTTTTAGTTGAACAAACAGAACAGAAAGTAGTTTCACACAATCCTGCTGTGTAGTTTTTATTTGTAGACATTCTTTTTCCCAATATAGGCCTCCTAGCTCTCAAAATGTCCAATTGCAGTTTCTACAGAAAGAGTGTTTCAGAACGGCTCAATCAAAAGTAAGGTTCAACTCTGTTAGTTGAATGCACAGAACAGAAAGAAGTTTCATACAATGATTCTGTGTAGTTTATATTTGAACATATTCTTTTTTCCACTATTACCCACTTAGCGCTACGAATGTCCAGTTGCATTTTCTACAGACAGAGTGTTTCAAAACTGCTCAATCAAAAGTATGGTTTAACTCTGTTAGCTGAATGCTCAGATCAGAAAGAAGTTTCACAGAATGCTTCTGTGTAGTTTATATTTGAATATATTCCTTTTTCCACTACTACTCTCTTAGCGCTCCAAATGTCCAGTTGCATTTTCTACAGAAAGAGTGTTCAGATCTGCTCAATCAAAAGTATGGTTTAACTCTCTTAGCTGAATGCACAGATCAGAAAGAAGTTTCACAGAATGATTCTGTGTAGTTTATATTTGGAGACATTCCTTTTTCCACTATTACCCTCTTACCGCTCCGAATCTCCACTTGCATTTTCTACAGAAAGAGTGTTTCAGAACGGCTCAATCAAAACTAAGGTTCAACTCTTTTAGTTGAACAAACAGAACAGAAAGAAGTTTCACATAAATCTTTTCTGTAGTTTTTATTTGTAGACATTCTTTTTCCCAATATAGGCCTCCTAGCGCTCAGAATGTCCAATTGCAGTTTCTACAGAAAGAGTGTTTCAGAACGGCTCAATCAAAAGTAAGGTTCAACTCTGTTAGTTGAATGCACAGAACAGAAAGAATTTTCACAGAATGCTACTGTGTAGTTTATATTTGAATATATTCCTTTTTCCACTATTTCCCTCTTAGCGCTCCGAATGTCCACTTGCATTTTCTACAGAAAGAGTGTTCAGAACTGCGCAATCAAAAGTATGGTTTAACTCTGTTAGCTTAATGAACATATCAGAAATAAGTTTCACACAATGCTTCTGTGTAGTTTTTATTTGAAGATATTATTTTTCCCAATAGAGGCCTCTTAGCGCTCAGAATGTCCAATTGCAGTTTCTACAGAAAGAGTGTTTCAGAAAGGCTCAATCAAAAGTAAGGTTCAACCCTGTTAGTTGAATGCACAGAACAGAAAGAAGTTTCATACAATGCTTCTGTGTAGTTTATATTTGAACATATTCTTTTTTCCACTATTACCCACTTAGCGCTACGAATGTCCAGTTGCATTTTCTACAGACAGAGTGTTTCAAAACTGCTCAGTCAAAAGTATGGTTTAACTCTGTTAGCTGAATGCTCAGATCAGAAAGAAGTTTCACAGAATGCTTCTGTGTAGTTTATATTTGAATATATTCCTTTTTCCACTAGTACTCTCTTAGCGCTCCAAATGTCCAGTTGCATTTTCTACAGAAAGAGTGTTCAGACCTGCTCAATCAAAAGTATGGTTTAACTCTGTTAGCTGAATGCACAGATCAGAAAGAAGTTTCACCGAATGATTCTGTGTAGTTTATATTTGAAGACATTCCTTTTTCCACTATTACCCTCTTAGCGCTCCGAATCTCCACTTGCATTTTCTACAAAAAGAGTGTTTCATAACTGCTCAATCAAAAATATGTTTTATCTCTGTTAACTGAATTTACAGATCAGAAATAAGTTTCACAGAATGCATCTGTGTAGTTTTTATTTGAAGATATTATTTTCCCAATGTAGGCCTCTTAGCGCTTAGCATGTCCAATTGCAGTTTCTACAGAAAGAGTGTTTCAGAACGGCTCAATCAAAAGTAAGGTTTAACTCTGTTAGTTGAATGCACAGAACAGAAAGAATTTTCACAGAATGCTACTGTGTAGTTTATATTTGAATATATTCCTTTTTCCACTATTACCCTCTTAGCGCTCCGAATGTCCACTTGCATTTTCTACAGAAAGAGTGTTCAGAACTGCGCAATCAAAAGTATGGTTTAACTCTGTTAGCTTAATGAACATATCAGAAATAGGTTTCACACAATGCTTCTGTGTAGTTTTTATTTGAAGATATTATTTTTCCCAATAGAGGCCTCTTAGCGCTCAGAATGTCCAATTGCAGTTTCTACAGAAAGAGTTTTTCAGAAAGGCTCAATCAAAAGTAAGGATCAACTCTGTTAGTTGAATGCACAGAACATAAAGAATTTTCATACAATGCTTCTGTGTAGTTTATATTTGAACATATTCTTTTTTCCACTATTACCCACTTAGTGCTACGAATGTCCAGTTGCATTTTCTACAGACAGAGTGTTTCAAAACTGCTCAATCAAAAGTATTGTTTAACTCTGTTAGCTGAATGCTCAGATCAGAAAGAAGTTTCACAGAAGGCTTCTGTGTAGTTTATATTTGAATATATTCCTTTTTCCACTAGTACTCTCTTAGCGCTCCAAATGTCCAGTTGCATTTTCTACAGAAAGAGTGTTCAGATCTGCTCAATCAAAAGTATGGTTTAACTCTGTTAGCTGAATGCACAGATCAGAAAGAAGTTTCACAGAATGATTCTGTGTAGTTTATATTTGGAGACATTCCTTTTTCCACTATTACCCTCTTAGCGCTCCGAATCTCCACTTGCATTTTCTACAGAAAGAGTGTTTCAGAACGGATCAATCAAAACTAAGGTTCAACTCTTTAGTTGAACAAACAGAACAGAAAGAAGTTTCACACAATTCTTCTCTGTAGTTTTTATTTGTAGACATTCTTTTTCCCAATATAGGCCTCCTAGCGCTCAGAATGTCCAATTGCAGTTTCTACAGAAAGAGTGTTTCAGAACGGCTCAATCAAAAGTAAGGTTCAACTCTGATAGTTGAATGCACAGAACAGAAAGAAGTTTCATACAATGCTTCTGTGTAGTTTATATTTGAACATATTCTTTTTTCCACTATTACCCACTTAGCGCTACGAATGTCCAGTTGCATTTTCTACAGACAGAGTGTTTCAAACCTGCTCAATCAAAAGTATGGTTTAACTCCGTTAGCTGAATGCACAGATCAGAAAGAAGTTTCACCGAATGATTCTGTGTAGTTTATATTTGAAGACATTCCTTTTTCCACTATTACCCTCTTAGCGCTCCGAATCTCCACTTGCATTTTCTACAAAAAGAGTGTTTCATAACTGCTCAATCAAAAATATGTTTTATCTCTGTTAACTGAATTTACAGATCAGAAATAAGTTTCACAGAATGCATCTGTGTAGTTTTAATTTGAAGATATTCTTTTTCCCAATGTAGGCCTCTTAGCGCTTAGCATGTCCTATTGCAGTTTCTACAGAAAGAGTGTTTCAGAACGCCTCAATCAAAAGTAAGGTTCAACTCTGTTAGTTGAATGCACAGAACAGAAAGAATTTTCACAGAATGCTACTGTGTAGTTTATATTTGAATATATTCCTTTTTCCACTATTACCCTCTTAGCGCTCCGAATGTCCACTTGCATTTTCTACAGAAAGAGTGTTCAGAACTGCGCAATCAAAAGTATGGTTTAAATCTGTTAGCTTAATTAACATATCAGAAATAAGTTTCACACAATGCTTCTGTGTAGTTTTTATTTGAAGATATTATTTTTCCCAATAGAGGCCTCTTAGCGCGCAGAATGTCCTATTGCAGTTTCTACAGAAAGACTGTTTCAGAAAGGCTCAATCAAAAGTAAGGTTCAACTCTTGTAGTTGAATGCACATAACAGAAAGTAGTTTCATACAATGCTTCTGTGTAGTTTATATTTGAACATATTCTTTTTTCCACTATTACCCACTTAGCGCTACGAATGTCCAGTTGCATTTTCTACAGACAGAGTGTGTCAAAACTGCTCAATCAAAAGTATGGTTTAACTCTGTTAGCTGAATGCTCAGATCAGAAAGAAGTTTCACAGAATGCTTCTGTGTAGTTTATATTTGAATATATTCCTTTTTCCACTACTACTCTCTTAGCGCTCCAAATGTCCAGTTGCATTTTCTACAGAAAGAGTGTTCAGATCTGCTCTATCAAAAGTATGGTTTAACTCTGTTAGCTGAATGCACAGATCAGAAAAAAGTTTCACAGAATGATTCTGTGTAGTTTATATTTGGAGACATTCCTTTTTCCACTATTACCCTCTTAGCGCTCCGAATCTCCACTTGCATTTTCTACAGAAAGAGTTTCTCAGAACGGCTCAATCAAAACTAACGTTCAACTCTTTTAGTTGAACAAACAGAACAGAAAGAAGTTTCACACAATTCTTCTGTGTAGTTTTTATTTGTAGACATTCTTTTTCCCAATATAGGCCTCTTAGCGCTCAGATTGTCCAATTGCAGTTTCTACAGAAAGAGTGTTTCAGAACGGCTCAATCAAAAGTAAGGTTCAACTCTGTTAGTTGAAAGCACAGAACAGAAAGAAGTTTCATACAATGCTTCTGTGTAGTTTATATTTGAACATATTCTTTTTTCCACTATTACCCACTTAGCGCTACGAATGTCCAGTTGCATTTTCTACAGACAGAGTGTTTCAAAACTGCTCAATCAAAAGTATGGTTTAACTCTGTTAGCTGAATGCTCAGATCAGAAAGAAGTTTCACAGAATGCTTCTGTGTAGTTTATATTTGAATATATTCCTTTTTCCACTACTACGCTCTTAGCGCTCCAAATGTCCAGATGCATTTTCTACAGAAAGAGTGTTCAGATCTGCTCAATCAAAAGTATGGTTTAACTCTGTTAGCTGAATGCACAGATCAGAAAGAAGTTTCACCGAATGATTCTGTGTAGTTTACATTTTAAGACATTCCTTTTTCCACTATTAACCTCTTAGCGCTCCGAATCTCCACTTGCATTTTCTACAAAAAGAGGGTTTCATAACTGCTCAATCAAAAATATGTTTTATCTCTGTTAACTGAATTTACAGATCAGAAATAAGTTTCACAGAATGCATCTGTGTAGTTTTTATTTGAAGATATTCTTTTTCCCAATGTAGGCCTCTTCGCGCTTAGCATGTCCAATTGCAGTTTCTACAGAAAGAGTGTTTCAGAACGGCTCAATCAAAAGTAAGGTTCAACTCTGTTAGTTGAATGCACAGAACAGAAAGAATTTTCACAGAATGCTACTGTGTAGTTTATATTTGAATATATTCCTTTTTCCACTATTACCCTCTTAGCGCTCCGAATGTCCACTTGCATTTTCTACAGAAAGAGTGTTCAGAACTGCGTAATGAAAAGTGTGGTTTAACTCTGTTAGCTTAATGAACATATCAGAAATAAGTTTCACACAATGCTTCTGTGTAGTTTTTATTTGAAGATATTATTTTTCCCAATATAGGCCTCTTAGCACTCAGAATGTCCAATTGCAGTTTCTACAGAAAGAGTGTTTCAGAAAGGCTCAATCAAAAGGAAGTTCAACTCTGTTAGTTGAATGCACAGAACAGAAAGAAGTTTCTTACAATGCTTCTGTGTAGTTTATATTTGAATGTATTCTTTTTTCCACTATTACCCACTTAGCGCTACGAATGTCCAGTTGCATTTTCTACAGACAGAGTGTATCAAAACTGCTCAATCAAAAGTATGGTTTAACTCTGTTAGCTGAATGCTCATATCAGAAAGAAGTTTCACAGAATGCTTCTGTGTAGTTTATATTTGAATATATTCCTTTTTCCACTACTACTCTCTTAGCGCTCCAATTGTCCAGTTGCATTTTCTACAGAAAGAGTGTTCAGATCTGCTCAATCAAAAGTATGGTTTAACGCTGTTAGGTGAATGCACAGATCAGAAAGAAGTTTCACAGAATAATTCTGTGTAGTTTATATTTGGAGATATACCTTTTTCCACTATTACCCTCTTAGCGCTCCGAATCTCCACTTGCATTTTCTACAGAAAGAGTGTTTCAGAACGGCTCAATCAAAACTAAGGTTCAACTCTTTTAGTTTAACAAACAGAACAGAAAGAAGTTTCACACAATTCTTCTCTGTAGTTTTTATTTGTAGACATTCTTATTCCCAATGTAGGCCTCCTAGCGCTCAGAATGTCCAATTGCAGTTTCTACAGAAAGAGTGTTTCAGAACGGCTCAATCAAAAGTAAGGTTCAACTCTGTTAGTTGAATGCACAGAACAGAAAGAAGTTTCATACAATGCTTCTGTGTAGTTTATATTTGAACATATTCTTTTTTCCACTATTACCCACTTAGCGCTACGAATGTCCAGTTGCATTTTCTACAGACAGAGTGTTTCAAAACTGCTCAATCAAAAGTATGGTTTAACTCTGTTAGCTGAATGCTCAGATCAGAAAGTAGTTTCACAGAATGCTTCTGTGTAGTTTATATTTGAATATATTCCTTTTTCCACTACTACACTCTTAGCGCTCCAAATGTCCAGTTGCATTTTCTACAGAAAGAGTGTTCAGATCTGCTCAATCAAAAGTATGGTTTAACTCTGTTAGCTGAATGCACAGATCAGAAAGTAATTTCACCGAATGATTCCGTGTAGTTTATATTTGAAGACATTCCTTTTTCCACTATTACCCTCTTAGCGCTCCGAATCTCCACTTGCATTTTCTACAAAAAGAGTGTTTCATAACTGCTCAATCAAAAATATGGTTTATCTCTGTTAACTGAATTTACAGATCAGAAATAAGTTTCACAGAATGCATCGGTGTAGTTTTTATTTGAAGATATTCTTTTTCCCAATGTAGGCCTCTTAGCGCTTAGCATGTCCAATTGCCGTTTCTACAGAAAGAGTGTTTCAGAACGGCTCAATCAAAAGTAAGGTTCAACTCTGTTAGTTGAATGCACAGAACAGAAAGAATTTTCACAGAATGCTACTGTGTAGTTTATATTTGAATATATTCCTTTTTCCACTATTACCCACTTAGCGCACCGAATGTCCACTTGCATTTTCTACAGAAAGAGTGTTCAGAACTGCGCAATCAAAAGCATGGTTTAACTCTGTTAGCTTAATGAACATATCAGAAATAAGTTTCACACAATGCTTCTGTGTAGTTTTTATTTGAAGATATTATTTTTCCCAATATAGGCCTCTTAGCGCTCAGAATGTCCAATTGCAGTTTCTACAGAAAGAGTGTTTCAGAAAGGCTCAATCAAAAGTAAAGTTCAACTCTGTTAGTTGAATGCACAGAACAGAAAGAAGTTTCATACAATGCTTCTGTGTAGTTTATATTTGAACATATTCTTTTTTCCACTATTACCCACTTAGCGCTACGAATGTCCAGTTGCATTTTCTACAGACAGAGTGTTTCAAAACTGCTCAATCAAAAGTATGGTTTAACTCCGTTAGCTGAATGCTCAGATCAGAAAGAAGTTTCACAGAATGCTTCTGTGTAGTTTATATTTGAATATATTACTTTTCCCACTACTACTCTCTTAGCGCTCCAAATGTCCAGTTGCATTTTCTACAGAAAGAGTGTTCAGATCTGCTCTATCAAAAGTATGTTTTAACTCTGTTAGCTGAATGTACAGATCAGAAAGAAGTTTCACAGAATGATTCTGTGTAGTTTATATTTGGAGACAATCCTTTTTCCACTATTACCCTCTTAGCGCTCCGAATCTCCACTTGTATTTTCTACAGAAAGAGTGTCTCAGAACGGCTCAATCAAAACTAAGGTTCAACACTTTTAGTTGAACAAACAGAACAGAAAGAAGTTTCACACAATTCTTCTCTGTAGTTTTTATTTGTAGACATTCTTTTTCCCAATATAGGCCTCCTAGCGCTCAAAATGTCCAATTGCAGTTTCTACAGAAAGAGTGTTTCAGAACGGCTCAATCAAAAGTAAAGTTCAACTCTGTTAGTTGAATGCACAGAACAGAAAGGAGTTTCATACAATGCTTCTGTGTTGTTTATATTTGAACATATTCTTTTTTCCACTATTACCCACTTAGCGCTACGAATGTCCAGTTGCATTTTCTACAGACAGAGTGTTTCAAAACTGCTCAATCAAAAGTATGGTTTAAATCTGTTAGCTGAATGCTCAGATCAGAAAGAAGTTTCACAGAATGCTTCTGTGTAGTTTATATTTGAATATATTCCTTTTTCCACTACTACGCTCTTAGCGCTCCAAATGTCCAGTTGCATTTTCTACAGAAAGAGTGTTCAGATCTGCTCAATCAAAAGTATGGTTTAACTCTGTTAGCTGAATGCACAGATCAGAAAGAAGTTTCACCGAATGATTCTGTGTAGTTTATATTTGAAGACATTCCTTTTTCCACTATTACCTTCTTAGCGCTCCGAATCTCCACTTGCATTTTCTACAAATGAGTGTTTCATAACTGCTCAATCAAAAATATGCTTTATCTCTGTTAACTGAATTTTCAGATCAGAAATAAGTTTCACAGAATGCATCTGTGTAGTTTTTATTTGAAGATATTCTTTTTCCCAATGTAGGCCTCTTAGCGCTTAGCATGTCCAATTGCAGTTTCTACAGAAAGAGTGTTTCAGAACGGCTCAATCAAAAGTAAGGTTCAACTCTGTTAGTTGAATGCACAGAACAGAAAGAATTTGCACAGAATGCTACTGTGTAGTTTATATTTGAATATATTCCTTTTTCCACTATTACCCTCTTAGCGCTCCGAATGCCCACTTGCATTTTCTACAGAAAGAGTGTTCAGAACTGCTCAATCAAAAGTATGGTTTAACTCTGTTAGCTGAATGCACAGATCAGAAAGAAGTTTCACAGAATGATTCTGTGTAGTTTATATTTGGAGACATTCCTTTTTCCACTATTACCCTCTTAGCGCTCCGAATCTCCACTTGCATTTTCTACAGAAAGAGTGTTTCAGAAAGGCTCAATCAAATGTAAGGTTCAACTCTCTTAGTTGAATGCACAGAACAGAAAGAAGTTTCACAGAATGCTTCTGTGTAGTTTTTATTTGTAGATATTCTTTTTCCCAATATAGGCCTCTTAGTGCTCAGAATGTCCAATTGCACTTTCTACAGAAGGAGTGTTTCAGAACGGCTCAATCAAAAGTAAGGTTCAACTCTGTTAGTTGAATGCACAGAACAGAAAGAAGTTTCATACAATGCTTCTGTGTAGTTTATATATGAACATATTCTTTTTTCCACTATTACCCACTTAGCGCTCCAAATGTCCAGTTGCATTTTCTACAGACAGAGTGTTTCAAAACTGCTCAATCAAAAGTATGGTTTAACTCTGTTAGCTGAATGCTCAGATCAGAAAGAAGTTTCACAGAATGCTTCTGTGTAGTTTATATTTGAATATATTCCTTTTTCCACTACTAAGCTCTTAGCACTCCAAATGTCCAGTTGCATTTTCTACAGAAAGAGTGTTCAGATCTGCTCAATCAAAAGTATGCTTTAACTCTGTTAGCTGAATGCACAGATCAGAAAGAAGTTTCACCGAATGATTCTGTGTAGTTTATATTTGAAGACATTCCTTTTTCCACTATTACCCTCTTAGCGCTCCGAATCTCCACTTGCATTTTCTGCAAAAAGAGTGTTTCATAACTGCTCAATCAAAAATATGTTTTATCTCTGTTAACTGAATTTACAGATCAGAAATAAGTTTCACAGAATGCATCTGTGTAGTTTTTATTTGAAGATATTCTTTTTCCCAATGTAGGCCTCTTAGCGCTTAGCATGTCCAATTGCAGTTTCTACAGAAAGAGTGTTTCAGAACGGCTCAATCAAAAGTAAGGTTCAACTCTGTTAGTTGAATGCACAGAACAGAAAGAATTTTCACAGAATGCTACTGTGTAGTTTATATTTGAATATATTCCTTTTTCCACTATTACGCTCTTAGCGCTCCGAATGTCCACTTGCATTTTCTACAGAAAGAGTGTTCAGAACTGCGCAATCAAAAGTATGGTTTAACTCTGTTAGCTTAATGAACATATCAGAAATAAGTTTCACACAATGCTTCTGTGTAGTTTTCATTTGAAGATATTATTTTTCCCAATAGAGGCCTCTTAGCGCTCAGAATGTCCAATTGCAGTTTCTACAGAAAGAGTGTTTCAGAAAGGCTCAATCAAAAGTAAGGTTCAACTCTGTTAGTTGAATGCACAGAACAGAAAGAAGTTTCATACAATGCTTCTCTGTAGTTTATATTTGAACATATTCTTTTTTCCACTATTACCCACTTAGCGCTACGAATGTCCAGTTGCATTTTCTACAGACAGAGTGTTTCAAAACTGCTCAATCAAAAGTATGGTTTAACTCTGTTAGCTGAATGCTCAGATCAGAAAGAAGTTTCACAGAATGCTTCTGTGTAGTTTATATTTGAATATATTCCTTTTTCCACTACTACGCTCTTAGCGCTCCAAATGTCCAGTTGCATTTTCTACAGAAAGAGTGTTCAGATCTGCTCAATCAAAAGTATGGTTTAACTCTGTTAGCTGAATGCACAGATCAGAAAGAAGTTTCACCGAATGATTCTGTGTAGTTTATATTTGGAGACATTATTTTTTCCACTATTACCCTCTTAGCGCTCCGAATCTCCACTTGCATTTTCTACAAAAAGAGTGTTTCATAACTGCTCAATCAAAAATATGTTTTATCTCTGTTAACTGAATTTACAGATCAGAAATTAGTTTCACAGAATGCATCTGTGTAGTTTTAATTTGAAGATATTCTTTTTCCCAATGTAGTCCTCTTAGCGCTTAGCATGTCCAATTGCAGTTTCTACAGAAAGAGTGTTTCAGAATGGCTCAATCAAAAGTAAGGTTCAACTCTGTTAGTTGAATGCACAGAACAGAAAGAATTTTCACAGAATGCTACTGTGTAGTTTATATTTGAATATATTCCTTTTTCCACTATTACCCTCTTAGCGCTCCGAATGTCCACTTGCATTTTCTACAGACAGAGTGTTTCAAAACTGCTCAATCAAAAGTATGGTTTAACTCTGTTAGCTGAATGCTCAGATCAGAAAGAAGTTTCACAGAATGCTTCTGTGTAGTTTATATTTGAATATATTCCTTTTTCCACTACTACGCTCTTAGCGCTCCAAATGTCCAGTTGCATTTTCTACAGAAAGAGTGTTCAGATCTGCTCAATCAAAAGTATGGTTTAACTCTGTTAGCTGAATGCACAGATCAGAAAGAAGTTTCACCGAATGATTCTGTGTAGTTTATATTTGAAGACATTCCTTTTTCCACTATTACCCTCTTAGCGCTCCGAATCTACACTTGAATTTTCTACAAAAAGAGTGTTTCATAACTGCTCAATCAAAAATATGTTTTATCTCTGTTAACTGAATTTACAGATCAGAAATAAGTTTCACAGAATGCATCTGTGTAGTTTTTATTTGAAGATATTCTTTTTCCCAATGTAGGCCTCTTAGCGCTTAGCATGTCCAATTGCCGTTTCTACAGAAAGAGTGTTTCAGAACGGCTCAATCAAAAGTAAGGTTCAACTCTGTTAGTTGAATGCACCGAACAGAAAGAATTTTCACAGAATGCTACTGTGTAGTTTATATTTGAATATATTCCTTTTTCCACTATTACCCTCTTAGCGCTCCGAATGTCCACTTGCATTTTCTACAGAAAGAGTGTTCAGAACTGCGCAATCAAAAGTATGGTTTAACTCTGTTAGCTTAATGAACATATCAGAAATAAGTTTCACACAATGCTTCTGTGTAGTTTTTATTTGAAGATATTATTTTTCCCAATAGAGGCCTCTTAGCGCTCAGAATGTCCAATTGCAGTTTCTACAGAAAGAGTGTTTCAGAAAGGCTCAATCAAAAGTAAGGATCAACTCTGTTAGTTGAATGCACAGAACAGAAAGAAGTTTCATACAGTGCTTCTGTGTAGTTTATATTTGAACATATTCTTTTTTCCACTATTACCCACTTAGCGCTACGAATGTCCAGTTGCATTTTCTACAGACAGAGTGTTTCAAAACTGCTCAATCAAAAGTATTGTTTAACTCTGTTAGCTGAATGCTCAGATCAGAAAGAAGTTTCACAGAATGCTTCTGTGTAGTTTATATTTGAATATATTCCTTTTTCCACTAGTACTCTCTTACCGCTCCAAATGTCCAGTTGCATTTTCTACAGAAAGAGTGTTCAGATCTGCTCAATCAAAAGTATGGTTTAACTCTGTTAGCTGAATGCACAGATCAGAAAGAAGTTTCACAGAATGATTCTGTGTAGTTTATATTTGGAGACATTCCTTTTTCCACTATTACCCTCTTAGCGCTCCGAATCTCCACTTGCATTTTCAACAGAAAGAGTGTTTCAGAACGGCTCAATCAAAACTAAGGTTCAACTCTTTTAGTTGAACAAACAGAACAGAAAGAAGTTTCACACAATTCTTCTGTGTAGTTTTTATTTGTAGACATTCTTTTTCCCAATATAGGCCTCCTAGCGCTCAGAATGTCCAATTGCAGTTTCTACAGAAAGAGTGTTTCAGAACGGCTCAATCAGAAGTAAGGTTCAACTCTGATAGTTGAATGCACAGAACAGAAAGGAGTTTCATACAATGCTTCTGTGTAGTTTATATTTGAACATATTCTTTTTTCCACTATTACCCACTTAGCGCTACGAATGTCCAGTTGCATTATCTACAGACAGAGTGTTTCAAAACTGCTCAATCAAAAGTATGGTTTAACTCTGTTAGCTGAATACTCAGATCAGAAAGAAGTTTCACAGAATGCTTCTGTGTAGTTTATATTTGAATATATTCCTTTTTCCACTACTACGCTCTTAGCGCTCCAAATTTCCAGTTGCATTTTCTACAGAAAGAGTGTTCAGATCTGCTCAATCAAAAGTATGGTTTAACTCTGTTAGCTGAATGCACAGATCAGAAAGAAGTTTCACCGAATGATTCTGTGTTGTTTATATTTGAAGACATTCCTTTTTCCACTATTACCCTCTTAGCGCTCCGAATCTCCACTTGCATTTTCTACAAAAAGAGTGTTTCATAACTGCTCAATCAAAAATATGTTTTATCTCTGTTAACTGAATTTACAGATCAGAAATAAGTTTCACAGAATGCATCTGTGTAGTTTTTATTTGAAGATATTCTTTTTCCCAATGTAGGCCTCTTAGCGCTTAGCATGTCCAATTGCAGTTTCTACAGAAAGAGTGTTTCAGAACGGCTCAATCAAAAGTAAGGTTCAACTCTGTTAGTTGAATGCACAGAACAGAAAGAATTTTCACAGAATGCTACTGTGTAGTTTATATTTGAATATATTCCTTTTTCCACTATTACCCTCTTAGCGCTCCGAATGTCCACTTGCATTTTCTACAGAAATAGTGTTCAGAAATGCGCAATCAAAAGTATGGTTTAACTCTGTTAGCTTAATGAACATATCAGAAATAAGTTTCACACAATGCTTCTGTGTAGTTTTTATTTGAAGATATTATATTGCCCAATAGAGGCCTCTTAGCGCTCAGAATGTACTATTGCAGTCTCTACAGAATGAGTGTTTCAGAAAGGCTCAATCAAAAGTAAGGTAAAACTCTTGTAGTTGAATGCACAGAACAGAAAGAAGTTTCATACAATGCTTCTGTGTAGTTTATATTTGAACATATTCTTTTTTCCACTATTACCCACTTAGCGCTACGAATGTCCAGTTGCATTTTCTACAGACAGATTGTTTCAAAACTGCTCAATCAAAAGTATGGTTTAACTCTGTTAGCTGAATGCTCATATCAGAAAGAAGTTTCACAGAATGCTTCTGTGTAGTTTATATTTGAATATATTCCTTTTTCCACTACTACTCTCTTAGCCCTCCAAATGTCCAGTTGCATTTTCTACAGAAAGAGTGTTCAGATCTGCTCTTTCAAAAGTATGGTTTAACTCAGTTAGCTGAATGCACAGATCAGAAAAAAGTTTCCCAGAATGATTCTGTGTAGTTTATATTTGGAGACATTCCTTTTTCCACTATTACCCTCTTAGCGCTCCGAATCTCCACTTGCATTTTCTACAGCAAGGGTTTCTCCGAACGGCTCAATCAAAACAAAGGTTCAACTCTTTTAGTTGAACAAACAGAACAGAAAGAAGTTTCACACAATTCTTCTCTGTAGTTTTTATTTGTAGACATTCTTTTTCCCAATATAGGCCTCCTAGCGCTCAGAATGTCCAATTGAAGTTTCTACAGAAAGAGTGTTTCAGAACGGCTCAATCAAAAGTAAGGTTCAACTCTGTTAGTTGAATGCACAGAACAGAAAGAAGTTTCATACAATGCTTCTGTGTAGTTTATATTTGAACATATTCTTTTTTCCACTATTACCCACTTAGGGCTACGAATGTCCAGTTGCATTTTCTACAGACAGAGTGTTTCAAAACTGCTGAATCAAAAGTATGGTTTAACTCTGTTAGCTGAATGCTCAGATCAGAATGAAGTTTCACAGAATGCTTCTGTGTAGTTTATATTTGAATATATTCCTTTTTCCACTACTACGCTCTTAGCCCTCAAAATGTCCAGTTGCATTTTCTACAGAAAGAGTGTTCAGACCTGCTCAATCAAAAGTATGGTTTAACTCTGTTAGCTGAATGCACAGATCAGAAAGAAGTTTCACCGAATGATTCTGGGTAGTTTATATTTGAAGACATTCCTTTTTCCACTGTTACCCTCTTAGCGCTCCGAATCTCCACTTGCATTTTCTACAAAAAGAGTGTTTCATAACTGCTCAATCAAAAATATGTTTTATCTCTGTTAACTGAATTTACAGATCAGAAATAAGTTTCACAGAATGCATCTGTGTAGTTTTTATTTGAAGATATTCTTTTTCCCAATGTAGGCCTCTTAGCGCTTAGCATGTCCAATTGCAGTTTCTACAGAAAGAGTGTTTCAGAACGGCTCAATCAAAAGTAAGGTTCAACTCTGTTAGTTGAATGCACAGAACAGAAAGAATTTTCACAGAATGCTACTGTGTAGTTTATATTTGAATATATTCCTTTTTCCACTATTACCCTCTTAGCGCTCCGAATGTCCACTTGCATTTTCTCCAGAAAGAGTGTTCAGAACTGCGCAATAAAAAGTATGTTTTAACTCTGTTAGCTTAATGAACATATCAGAAATAAGTTTCACACAATGCTTCTGTGTAGTTTTTATTTGAAGATATTATTTTTCCCAATAGAGGCCTCTTAGCGCTCAGAATGTCCAATTGCAGTTTCTACAGAAAGAGTGTTTCAGAAAGGCTCAATCAAAAGTAAGGATCAACTCTGTTAGTTGAATGCACAGAACAGAAAGGAGTTTCATACAATGCTTCTGTGTAGTTTATATTTGAACATATTCTTTTTTCCACTATTACCCACTTAGCGCTACGAATGTCCAGTTGCATTTTCTACAGACAGAGTGTTTCAAAACTGCTCAATCAAAAGTATTGTTTAACTCTGTTAGCTGAATGCTCAGATCAGAAAGAAGTTTCACAGAATGCTTCTGTGTAGTTTATATTTGAATATATTCCTTTTTCCACTAGTACTCTCTTAGCGCTCCAAATGTCCAGTTGCATTTTCTACAGAAAGAGTGTTCAGATCTGCTCAATCAAAAGTATGGTTTAACTCTGTTAGCTGAATGCACAGATCAGAAAGAAGTTTCACAGAATGATTCTGTGTAGTTTATATTTGGAGACATTCCTTTTTCCACTATTACCCTCTTAGCGCTCCGAATCTCCACTTGCATTTTCTACAGAAAGAGTGTTTGAGAACGGCTCAATCAAAACTAAGGTTCAACTCTTTTAGTTGAACAAACAGAACAGAAAGAAGTTTCACACAATTCTTCTGTGTAGTTTTTATTTGTAGACATTCTTTTTCCCAATATAGGCCTCCTAGCGCTCAGAATGTCCAATTGCAGTTTCTACAGAAAGAGTGTTTCAGAACGGCTCAATCAAAAGTAAGGTTCAACTCTGATAGTTGAATGCACAGAACAGAAAGAAGTTTCATACAATGCTTCTGTGTAGTTTATATTTGAACATATTCTTTTTTCCACTATTACCCACTTAGCGCTACGAATGTCCAGTTGCATTTTCTACAGACAGAGTGTTTCAAAACTGCTCAATCAAAAGTATGGTTTAACTCTGTTAGCTGAATACTCAGATCAGAAAGAAGTTTCACAGAATGATTCTGTGTAGTTTATATTTGGAGACATTCCTTTTTCCACTATTACCCTCTTAGCGCTCCGAATCTCCACTTGCATTTTCTACAGAAAGAGTGTTTCAGAACGGCTCAATCAAAACTAAGGTTGAACTCTTTTAGTTGAACAAACAGAACAGAAAGAAGTTTCACACAATTCTGCTGTGTAGTTTTTATTTGTAGACATTCTTTTTCCCAATATAGGCATCCTAGCTCTCAAAATGTCCAATTGCAGTTTCTACAGAAAGAGTGTTTCAGAACGGCTCAATCAAAAGTAAGGTTCAACTCTGTTAGTTGAATGCACAGAACAGAAAGAAGTTTCATACAATGCTTCTGTGTAGTTTATATTTGAACATATTCTTTTTTCCACTATTACCCACTTAGCGCTACGAATGTCCAGTTGCATTTTCTACAGACAGAGTGTTTCAAAACTGCTCAATCAAAAGTATGGTTTAACTCTGTTAGCTGAATGCTCAGATCAGAAAGAAGTTTCACAGAATGCTTCTGTGTAGTTTATATTTGAATATATTCCTTTTTCCACTACTACTCTCTTAGCGCTCCAAATGTCCAGTTGCATTTTCTACAGAAAGAGTGTTCAGATCTGCTCAATCAAAAGTATGGTTTAACTCTGTTAGCTGAATGCACAGATCAGAAAGAAGTTTCACAGAATGATTCTGTGTAGTTTATATTTGGAGACATTCCTTTTTCCACTATTACCCTCTTAGCGCTCCGAATCTCCACTTGCATTTTCTACAGAAAGAGTGTTTCAGAATGGCTCAATCAAAACTAAGGTTCAACTCCTTTAGTTGAACAAACAGAACAGAAAGAAGTTTCACACAATTCTTCTCTGTAGTTTTTATTTGTTGACATTCTTTTTCCCAATATAGGCCTCCTAGCGCTCAGAATGTCCAATTGCAGTTTCTACAGAAAGAGTTTTTCAGAAAGGCTCAAACAAAAGTAAGGTTCAACTCTGTTAGTTGAATGCACAGAACAGAAAGAAGTTCCATACAATGCTTCTGTGTAGTTTATATTTGAACATATTCTTTTTTCCACCATACCCACTTAGCGCTACGAATGTCAAGTTGCATTTTCTACAGACAGAGTGTTTCAAAACTGCTCAATCAAAAGTATGGTTTAACTCTGTTAGCTGAATGCTCAGATCAGAAAGAAGTTTCACAGAATGCTTCCGTGTTGTTTATATTTTAATATATTCCTTTTTCCACTACTACGCTCTTAGCGCTCCAAATGTCCAGTTGCATTTTCTACAGAAAGAGTGTTCTGATCTGCTCAATCAAAAGTATGGTTTAACTCTGTTAGCTGAATGCACAGATCAGAAAGAAGTTTCACCGAATGTTTCTGTGTAGTTTATATTTTAAGACATTCCTTTTTCCACTATTAACTTCTTAGCGCTCCGAATCTCCACTTGCATTTTCTACAAAAAGAGGGTTTCATAACTGCTCAATCAAAAATATGTTTTATCTCTGTTAACTGAATTTACAGATCAGAAATAAGTTTCACAGAATGCATCTGTGTAGTTTTTATTTGAAGATATTCTTTTTCCCAATGTAGGCCTCTTAGCGCTTAGCATGTCCAATTGCAGTTTCTACAGAAAGAGTGTTTCAGAACGGCTCAATCAAAAGTAAGGTTCAACTCTGTTAGTTGAATGCACAGAACAGAAAGAATTTTCACAGAATGCTACTGTGTAGTTTATATTTGAATATATTCCTTTTTCCACTATTACCCTCTTAGCGCTCCGAATGTCCACTTGCATTTTCTACAGAAAGAGTGTTCAGTACTGCGCAATCAAAAGTATGGTTTAAATCTGTTAGCTTAATGAACATATCAGAAATAAGTTTCACACAATGCTTCTGTGTAGTTTTTATTTGAAGATATTATTTTTCCCAATAGAGGCCTCTTAGCGCGCAGAATGTCCTATTGCAGTTTCTACAGAAAGACTGTTTCAGAAAGGCTCAATCAAAAGTAAGGTTCAACTCTTGTAGTTGAATGCACATAACAGAAAGTAGTTTCATACAATGCTTCTGTGTAGTTTATATTTGAACATATTCTTTTTTCCACTATTACCCACTTAGCGCTACGAATGTCCAGTTGCATTTTCTACAGACAGAGTGTTTCAAAACTGCTCAATCATAAGTATGGTTTAACTCTGTTAGCTGAATGCTCAGATCAGAAAGAAGTTTCACAGAATGCTTCTGTGTAGTTTATATTTGAATATATTCCTTTTTCCACTACTACTCTCTTAGCGCTCCAAATGTCCAGTTGTATTTTCTACAGAAAGAGTGTTCAGATCTGCTCAATCAAAAGTATGGTTTAACTCTGTTAGCTGAATGCACAGATCAGAAAGAAGTTTCACAGAATGATTCTGTGTAGTTTATATTTGGAAACATTCTTTTTTCCACTATTACCCTCTTAGCGCTCCGAATCTCCACTTGCATTTTCTACAGAAAGAGTGTTTCAGAACGGCTCAATCAAAACTAAGGTTCAACTCTTTTAGTTGAACAAACAGAACAGAAAGAAGTTTCACACAATTCTTCTGTGTAGTTTTTATTTGTAGACATTCTTTTTCCCAATATAGGCCTCCTAGCGCTCAGAATGTCCAATTGAAGTTTCTACAGAAAGAGTGTTTCAGAACGGCTCAATCAAAAGTAAGGTTCAACTCTGTTAGTTGAATGCACAGAACAGAAAGAAGTTTCATACAATGTTTCTGTGTAGTTTATATTTGAACATATTCTTTTTTCCACTATTACCCACTTAGCGCTACGAATGTCCAGTTGCATTTTCTACAGACAGAGTGTTTCAAAACTGCTCAATCAAAAGTATGGTTTAACTCTGTTAGCTGAATGCTCAGATCAGAATGAAGTTTCAAAGAATGCTTCTGTGTAGTTTATATTTGAATATATTCCTTTTTCCACTACTACTCTCTTAGCGCTCCAAATGTCCAGTTGCATTTTCAACAGAAAGAGTGTTCAGATCTGCTCAATCAAAAGTATGGTTTAACTCTGTTAGCTGAATGCACAGATCAGAAAGAAGTTTCACAGAATGATTCTGTGTAGTTTATATTTGGAGACATTCCTTTTTCCACTATTACCCTATTAGCGCTCCGAATCTCCACTTGCATTTTCTACAGAAAGAGTGTTTCAGAACGGCTCAATCAAAACTAAGTTTCAACTCTTTTAGTTGAACAAACAGAACAGAAAGAAGTTTCACACAATCCTGCAGTGTAGTTTTTATTTGTAGACATTCTTTTTCCCAATATAGGCATCCTAACTCTCAAAATGTCCAATTGCAGTTTCTACAGAAAGAGTGTTTCAGAACGGCTCAATCAAAAGTAAGGTTCAACT
The DNA here is from genome assembly GCF_028878055.3 of Symphalangus syndactylus. Taxonomy (NCBI): domain Eukaryota; kingdom Metazoa; phylum Chordata; class Mammalia; order Primates; family Hylobatidae; genus Symphalangus; species Symphalangus syndactylus. Next base: position 137,879,016 of record NC_072432.2, on the reverse strand, counting down.
CTGTTAGTTGAATGCACAGAACAGAAAGAAGTTTCATACAATGCTTCTGTGTAGTTTATATTTGAACATATTCTTCTTTCCACTATTACCCACTTAGCGCTACGAATGTCCAGTTGCATTTTCTACAGACAGAGTGTTTCAAAACTGCTCAATCAAAAGTATGGTTTAACTCTGTTAGCTGAATGCTCAGATCAGAAAGAAGTTTCACAGAATGCTTCTGTGTAGTTTATATTTGAATATATTCCTTTTTCCACTACTACTCTCTTAGCGCTCCAAATGTCCAGTTGCATTTTCAACAGAAAGAGTGTTCAGATCTGCTCAATCAAAAGTATGGTTTAACTCTGTTAGCTGAATGCACAGATCAGAATGAAGTTTCACAGAATGATTCTGTGTAGTTTATATTTGGAGACATTCCTTTTTCCACTATTACCCTCTTAGCGCTCCGAATCTCCACTTGCATTTTCTACAGAAAGAGTGTTTCAGAACGGCTCAATCAAAACTAAGGTTCAACTCTTTTAGTTGAACAAACAGAACAGAAAGAAGTTTCACACAATTCTTCTCTGTAGTTTTTATTTGTTGACATTCTTTTTCCCAATATAGGCCTCCTAGCGCTCAGAATGTCCAATTGCAGTTTCTACAGAAAGAGTGTTTCAGAAAGGCTCAATCAAAAGTAAGGTTCAACTCTGTTAGTTGAATGCACAGAACAGAAAGAAGTTTCATACAATGCTTCTGTGTAGTTTATATTTGAACATATTCTTTTTTCCACCATACCCACTTAGCGCTACGAATGTCCAGTTGTATTTTCTACAGACAGAGTGTTTCAAAACTGCTCAATCAAAAGTATGGTTTAACTCTGTTAGCTGAATGCTCAGATCAGAAAGAAGTTTCACAGAATGCTTCTGTGTTGTTTATATTTTAATATATTCCTTTTTCCACTACTACGCTCTTAGCGCTCCAAATGTCCAGTTGCATTTTCTACAGAAAGAGTGTTCAGATCTGCTCAATCAAAAGTATGGTTTAACTCTGTTAGCTGAATGCACAGATCAGAAAGTAGTTTCACCGAATGATTCCGTGTAGTTTATATTTGAAGACATTCCTTTTTCCACTATTACCCTCTTAGCGCTCCGAATCTCCACTTGCATTTTCTACAAAAAGAGTGTTTCATAACTGCTCAATCAAAAATATGGTTTATCTCTGTTAACTGAATTTACAGATCAGAAATAAGTTTCACAGAATGCATCGGTGTAGTTTTTATTTGAAGATATTCTTTTTCCCAATGTAGGCCCCTTAGCGCTTAGCATGTCCAATTGCCGTTTCTACAGAAAGAGTGTTTCAGAACGGCTGAATCAAAAGTAAGGTTCAACTCTGTTAGTTGAATGCACAGAACAGAAAGAATTTTCACAGAATGCTACTGTGTAGTTTATATTTGAATATATTCCTTTTTCCACTATTACCCACTTAGCGCTCCGAATGTCCACTTGCATTTTCTCCAGAAAGAGTGTTCAGAACTGCGCAATAAAAAGTATGTTTTAACTCTGTTAGCTTAATGAACATATCAGAAATAAGTTTCACACAATGCTTCTGTGTAGTTTTTATTTGAAGATATTATTTTTCCCAATAGAGGTCTCTTAGCGCTCAGAATGTCCAATTGCAGTTTCTACAGAAAGAGTGTTTCAGAAAGGCTCAATCAAAAGTAAGGATCAACTCTGTTAGTTGAATGCACAGAACAGAAAGGAGTTTCATACAATGCTTCTGTGTAGTTTATATTTGAACATATTCTTTTTTCCACTATTACCCACTTAGCGCTACGAATGTCCAGTTGCATTTTCTACAGACAGAGTGTTTCAAAACTGCTCAATCAAAAGTATTGTTTAACTCTGTTAGCTGAATGCTCAGATCAGAAAGAAGTTTCACAGAATGCTTCTGTGTAGTTTATATTTGAATATATTCCTTTTTCCACTAGTACTCTCTTAGCGCTCCAAATGTCCAGTTGCATTTTCTACAGAAAGAGTGTTCAGATCTGCTCAATCAAAAGTATGGTTTAACTCTGTTAGCTGAATGCACAGATCAGAAAGAAGTTTCACAGAATGATTCTGTGTAGTTTATATTTGGAGACATTCCTTTTTCCACTATTACCCTCTTAGCGCTCCGAATCTCCACTTGCATTTTCTACAGAAAGAGTGTTTGAGAACGGCTCAATCAAAACTAAGGTTCAACTCTTTTAGTTGAACAAACAGAACAGAAAGAAGTTTCACACAATTCTTCTGTGTAGTTTTTATTTGTAGACATTCTTTTTCCCAATATAGGCCTCCTAGCGCTCAGAATGTCCAATTGCAGTTTCTACAGAAAGAGTGTTTCAGAACGGCTCAATCAAAAGTAAGGTTCAACTCTGATAGTTGAATGCACAGAACAGAAAGAAGTTTCATACAATGCTTCTGTGTAGTTTATATTTGAACATATTCTTTTTTCCACTATTACCCACTTAGCGCTACGAATGTCCAGTTGCATTTTCTACAGACAGAGTGTTTCAAAACTGCTCAATCAAAAGTATGGTTTAACTCTGTTAGCTGAATACTCAGATCAGAAAGAAGTTTCACAGAATGATTCTGTGTAGTTTATATTTGGAGACATTCCTTTTTCCACTATTACCCTCTTAGCGCTCCGAATCTCCACTTGCATTTTCTACAGAAAGAGTGTTTCAGAACGGCTCAATCAAAACTAAGGTTGAACTCTTTTAGTTGAACAAACAGAACAGAAATAAGTTTCACACAATTCTGCTGTGTAGTTTTTATTTGTAGACATTCTTTTTCCCAATATAGGCATCCTAGCTCTCAAAATGTCCAATTGCAGTTTCTACAGAAAGAGTGTTTCAGAACGGCTCAATCAAAAGTCAGGTTCAACTCTGTTAGTTGAATGCACAGAACAGAAAGAAGTTTCATACAATGCTTCTGTGTAGTTTATATTTGAACATATTCTTTTTTCCACTATTACCCACTTAGCGCTACGAATGTCCAGTTGCATTTTCTACAGACAGAGTGTTTCAAAACTGCTCAATCAAAAGTATGGTTTAACTCTGTTAGCTGAATGCTCAGATCAGAAAGAAGTTTCACAGAATGCTTCTGTGTAGTTTATATTTGAATATATTCCTTTTTCCACTACTACTCTCTTAGCGCTCCAAATGTCCAGTTGCATTTTCTACAGAAAGAGTGTTCAGATCTGCTCAATCAAAAGTATGGTTTAACTCTGTTAGCTGAATGCACAGATCAGAAAGAAGTTTCACAGAATGATTCTGTGTAGTTTATATTTGGAGACATTCCTTTTTCCACTATTACCCTCTTAGCGCTCCGAATCTCCACTTGCATTTTCTACAGAAAGAGTGTTTCAGAATGGCTCAATCAAAACTAAGGTTCAACTCCTTTAGTTGAACAAACAGAACAGAAAGAAGTTTCACACAATTCTTCTCTGTAGTTTTTATTTGTTGACATTCTTTTTCCCAATATAGGCCTCCTAGCGCTCAGAATGTCCAATTGCAGTTTCTACAGAAAGAGTGTTTCAGAAAGGCTCAAACAAAAGTAAGGTTCAACTCTGTTAGTTGAATGCACAGAACAGAAAGAAGTTCCATACAATGCTTCTGTGTAGTTTATATTTGAACATATTCTTTTTTCCACCATACCCACTTAGCGCTACGAATGTCAAGTTGCATTTTCTACAGACAGAGTGTTTCAAAACTGCTCAATCAAAAGTATGGTTTAACTCTGTTAGCTGAATGCTCAGATCAGAAAGAAGTTTCACAGAATGCTTCTGTGTTGTTTATATTTTAATATATTCCTTTTTCCACTACTACGCTCTTAGCGCTCCAAATGTCCAGTTGCATTTTCTACAGAAAGAGTGTTCAGATCTGCTCAATCAAAAGTATGGTTTAACTCTGTTAGCTGAATGCACAGATCAGAAAGAAGTTTCACCGAATGGTTCTGTGTAGTTTATATTTGAAGACATTCCTTTTTCCACTATTACCCTCTTAGCGCTCCGAATCTCCACTTGCATTTTCTACAAAAAGAGTGTTTCATAACTGCTCAATCAAAAATATGTTTTATCTCTGTTAACTGAATTTACAGATCAGAAATAAGTTTCACAGAATGCATCTGTGTAGTTTTTATTTGAAGATATTCTTTTTCCCAATGTAGGCCTCTTAGCGCTTAGCATGTCCAATTGCAGTTTCTACAGAAAGAGTGTTTCAGAACGGCTCAATCAAAAGTAAGGTTCAACTCTGTTAGTTGAATGCACAGAACAGAAAGAATTTTCACAGAATGCTACTGTGTAGTTTATATTTGAATATATTCCTTTTTCCACTATTACCCTCTTAGCGCTCCGAATGTCCACTTGCATTTTCTACAGAAAGAGTGTTCAGAACTGCGCAATCAAAAGTATGGTTTAAATCTGTTAGCTTAATGAACATATCAGAAATATGTTTCACACAATGCTTCTGTGTAGTTTTTATTTGAAGATATTATTTTTCCCAATAGAGGCCTCTTAGCGCGCAGAATGTCCTATTGCAGTTTCTACAGAAAGACTGTTTCAGAAAGGCTCAATCAAAAGTAAGGTTCAACTCTTGTAGTTGAATGCACATAACAGAAAGTAGTTTCATACAATGCTTCTGTGTAGTTTATATTTGAACATATTCTTTTTTCCACTATTACCCACTTAGCGCTACGAATGTCCAGTTGCATTTTCTACAGACAGAGTGTTTCAAAACTGCTCAATCATAAGTATGGTTTAACTCTGTTAGCTGAATGCTCAGATCAGAAAGAAGTTTCACAGAATGCTTCTGTGTAGTTTATATTTGAATATATTCCTTTTTCCACTACTACTCTCTTAGCGCTCCAAATGTCCAGTTGTATTTTCTACAGAAAGAGTGTTCAGATCTGCTCAATCAAAAGTATGGTTTAACTCTGTTAGCTGAATGCACAGATCAGAAAGAAGTTTCACAGAATGATTCTGTGTAGTTTATATTTGGAAACATTCTTTTTTCCACTATTACCCTCTTAGCGCTCCGAATCTCCACTTGCATTTTCTACAGAAAGAGTGTTTCAGAACGGCTCAATCAAAACTAAGGTTCAACTCTTTTAGTTGAACAAACAGAACAGAAAGAAGTTTCACACAATTCTTCTGTGTAGTTTTTATTTGTAGACATTCTTTTTCCCAATATAGGCCTCCTAGCGCTCAGAATGTCCAATTGAAGTTTCTACAGAAAGAGTGTTTCAGAACGGCTCAATCAAAAGTAAGGTTCAACTCTGTTAGTTGAATGCACAGAACAGAAAGAAGTTTCATACAATGTTTCTGTGTAGTTTATATTTGAACATATTCTTTTTTCCACTATTACCCACTTAGCGCTACGAATGTCCAGTTGCATTTTCTACAGACAGAGTGTTTCAAAACTGCTCAATCAAAAGTATGGTTTAACTCTGTTAGCTGAATGCTCAGATCAGAATGAAGTTTCAAAGAATGCTTCTGTGTAGTTTATATTTGAATATATTCCTTTTTCCACTACTACTCTCTTAGCGCTCCAAATGTCCAGTTGCATTTTCAACAGAAAGAGTGTTCAGATCTGCTCAATCAAAAGTATGGTTTAACTCTGTTAGCTGAATGCACAGATCAGAAAGAAGTTTCACAGAATGATTCTGTGTAGTTTATATTTGGAGACATTCCTTTTTCCACTATTACCCTATTAGCGCTCCGAATCTCCACTTGCATTTTCTACAGAAAGAGTGTTTCAGAACGGCTCAATCAAAACTAAGTTTCAACTCTTTTAGTTGAACAAACAGAACAGAAAGAAGTTTCACACAATCCTGCTGTGTAGTTTTTATTTGTAGACATTCTTTTTCCCAATATAGGCATCCTAACTCTCAAAATGTCCAATTGCAGTTTCTACAGAAAGAGTGTTTCAGAACGGCTCAATCAAAAGTAAGGTTCAACTCTGTTAGTTGAATGCACAGAACAGAAAGAAGTTTCATACAATGCTTCTGTGTAGTTTATATTTGAACATATTCTTCTTTCCACTATTACCCACTTAGCGCTACGAATGTCCAGTTGCATTTTCTACAGACAGAGTGTTTCAAAACTGCTCAATCAGAAGTATGGTTTAACTCTGTTAGCTGAATGCTCAGATCAGAAAGAAGTTTCACAGAATGCTTCTGTGTAGTTTATATTTGAATATATTCCTTTTTCCACTACTACTCTCTTAGCGCTCCAAATGTCCAGTTGCATTTTCAACAGAAAGAGTGTTCAGATCTGCTCAATCAAAAGTATGGTTTAACTCTGTTAGCTGAATGCACAGATCAGAATGAAGTTTCACAGAATGATTCTGTGTAGTTTATATTTGGAGACATTCCTTTTTCCACTATTACCCTCTTAGCGCTCCGAATCTCCACTTGCATTTTCTACAGAAAGAGTGTTTCAGAACGGCTCAATCAAAACTAAGGTTCAACTCTTTTAGTTGAACAAACAGAACAGAAAGAAGTTTCACACAATTCTTCTCTGTAGTTTTTATTTGTTGACATTCTTTTTCCCAATATAGGCCTCCTAGCGCTCAGAATGTCCAATTGCAGTTTCTACAGAAAGAGTGTTTCAGAACGGCTCAATCAAAAGTAAGGTTCAACTCTGTTAGTTGAATGCACAGAACAGAAAGAAGTTTCATACAATGCTTCTGTGTAGTTTATATTTGAACATATTCTTTTTTCCACCATACCCACTTAGCGCTACGAATGTCCAGTTGTATTTTCTACAGAGTGTTTCAAAACTGCTCAATCAAAAGTATGGTTTAACTCTGTTAGCTGAATGCTCAGATCAGAAAGAAGTTTCACAGAATGCTTCTGTGTTGTTTATATTTTAATATATTCCTTTTTCCACTACTACGCTCTTAGCGCTCCAAATGTCCAGTTGCATTTTCTACAGAAAGAGTGTTCAGATCTGCTCAATCAAAAGTATGGTTTAACTCTGTTAGCTGAATGCACAGATCAGAAAGTAGTTTCACCGAATGATTCCGTGTAGTTTATATTTGAAGACATTCCTTTTTCCACTATTACCCTCTTAGCGCTCCGAATCTCCACTTGCATTTTCTACAAAAAGAGTGTTTCATAACTGCTCAATCAAAAATATGGTTTATCTCTGTTAACTGAATTTACAGATCAGAAATAAGTTTCACAGAATGCATCGGTGTAGTTTTTATTTGAAGATATTCTTTTTCCCAATGTAGGCCCCTTAGCGCTTAGCATGTCCAATTGCCGTTTCTACAGAAAGAGTGTTTCAGAACGGCTGAATCAAAAGTAAGGTTCAACTCTGTTAGTTGAATGCACAGAACAGAAAGAATTTTCACAGAATGCTACTGTGTAGTTTATATTTGAATATATTCCTTTTTCCACTATTACCCACTTAGCGCACCGAATGTCCACTTGCATTTTCTACAGAAAGAGTGTTCAGAACTGCACAATCAAAAGCATGGTTTAACTCTGTTAGCTTAATGAACATATCAGAAATAAGTTTCACACAATGCTTCTGTGTAGTTTTTATTTGAAGATATTATTTTTCCCAATATAGGCCTCTTAGCGCTCAGAATGTCCAATTGCAGTTTCTACAGAAAGAGTGTTTCAGAAAGGCTCAATCAAAAGTAAGGTTCAACTCTGTTAGTTGAATGCACAGAACAGAAAGAAGTTTCATACAATGCTTCTGTGTAGTTTATATTTGAACATATTCTTTTTTCCACTATTACCCACTTAGCGCTACGAATGTCCAGTTGCATTTTCTACAGACAGAGTGTTTCAAAACTGCTCAATCAAAAGTATGGTTTAACTCTGTTAGCTGAATGCTCAGATCAGAAAAAAGTTTCGCAGAATGCTTCTGTGTAGTTTATATTTGAATATATTCCTTTTTCCACTACTACTCTCTTAGCGCTCCAAATGTCCAGTTGCATTTTCTACAGAAAGAGTGTTCAGATCTGCTCTATCAAAAGTATGTTTTAACTCTGTTAGCTGAATGCACAGATCAGACAGAGTTTTCACAGAATGATTCTGTGTAGTTTATATTTGGAGACAATCCTTTTTCCACTATTACACTCTTAGCGCTCCGAAACTCCACTTGCATTTTCTACAGAAAGAGTGTCTCAGAACGGCTCAATCAAAACTAAGGTTCAACACTTTTAGTTGAAAAAACAGAACAGAAAGAAGTTTCACACAATTCTTCTCTGTAGTTTTTATTTGTAGACATTCTTTTTCCCAATATAGGCCTCCTAGCGCTCAGAATGTCCAATTGCAGTTTCTACAGAAAGAGTGTTTCAGAACGGCTCAATCAAAAGTAAAGTTCAACTCTGTTAGTTGAATGCACAGAACAGAAAGGAGTTTCATACAATGCTTCTGTGTAGTTTATATTTGAACATATTCTTTTTTCCACTATTACCCACTTAGCGCTACGAATGTCCAGTTGCATTTTCTACAGACAGAGTGTTTCAAAACTGCTCAATCAAAAGTATGGTTTAACTCTGTTAGCTGAATGCTCAGATCAGAAAGAAGTTTCACAGAATGCTTCTGTGTAGTTTATATTTGCATATATTCCTTTTTCCACTACTACGCTCTTAGCGCTCCAAATGTCCAGTTGCATTTTCTACAGAAAGAGTGTTCAGATCTGCTCAATCAAAAGTATGGTTTAACTCTGTTAGCTGAATGCACAGATCAGAAAGAAGTTTCACCGAATGATTCTGTGTAGTTTATATTTGAAGACATTCCTTTTTCCACTATTACCTTCTTAGCGCTCCGAATCTCCACTTGCATTTTCTACAAAAAGAGTGTTTCATAACTGCTCAATCAAAAATATGCTTTATCTCTGTTAACTGAATTTTCAGATCAGAAATAAGTTTCACAGAATGCATCTGTGTAGTTTTTATTTGAAGATATTCTTTTTCCCAATGTAGGCCTCCTAGCGCTTAGCATGTCCAATTGCAGTTTCTACAGAAAGAGTGTTTCAGAACGGCTCAATCAAAAGTAAGGTTCAACTCTGTTAGTTGAATGCAAAGAACAGAAAGAATTATCACAGAATGCTACTGTGTAGTTTATATTTGAATATATTCCTTTTTCCACTATTACCCTCTTAGCGCTCCGAATGCCCACTTGCATTTTCTACAGAAAGAGTGTTCAGAACTGCTCAATCAAAAGTATGGTTTAACTCTGTTAGCTGAATGCACAGATCAGAAAGAAGTTTCACAGAATGATTCTGTGTAGTTTATATTTGGAGACATTCCTTTTTCCACTATTACCCTCTTAGCGCTCCGAATCTCCACTTGCATTTTCTACAGAAAGAGTGTTTCAGAACGGCTCAATCAAAACTATGGTTCAACTCTTTTAGTTGAACAAACAGAACAGAAAGAAGTTTCACACAATTCTTCTGTGTAGTTTTTATTTGTAGACATTCTTTTTCCCAATATAGGCCTCTTAGCGCTCAGAATGTCCAATTGCAGTTTCTACAGAAAGAGTGTTTCAGAACGGCTCAATCAAAAGTAAGGTTCAACTCTGTTAGTTGAATGCACAGAACAGAAAGAAGTTTCATACAATGCTTCTGTGTAGTTTATATTTGAAAATATTCTTTTTTCCACTATTACCCACTGAGCGCTACGAATATCCAGTTGCATTTTCTACAGACAGAGTGTTTCAAAACTGCTCAATCAAAAGTATGTTTTAAATCTGTTAGCTGAATGCTCAGATCAGAAAGAAGTTTCACAGAATGCTTCTGTGTAGTTTATATTTGCATATATTCCTTTTTCCACTACTACGCTCTTAGCGCTCCAAATGTCCAGTTGCATTTTCTACAGAAAGAGTGTTCAGATCTGCTCAATCAAAAGTATGGTTTAACTCTGTTAGCTGAATGCACAGATCAGAAAGAAGTTTCACCGAATGATTCTGTGTAGTTTATATTTGAAGACATTCCTTTTTCCACTATTACCTTCTTAGCGCTCCGAATCTCCACTTGCATTTTCTACAAAAAGAGTGTTTCATAACTGCTCAATCAAAAATATGCTTTATCTCTGTTAACTGAATTTTCAGATCAGAAATAAGTTTCACAGAATGCATCTGTGTAGTTTTTATTTGAAGATATTCTTTTTCCCAATGTAGGCCTCTTAGCGCTTAGCATGTCCAATTGCAGTTTCTACAGAAAGAGTGTTTCAGAACGGCTCAATCAAAAGTAAGGTTCAACTCTGTTAGTTGAATGCAAAGAACAGAAAGAATTATCACAGAATGCTACTGTGTAGTTTATATTTGAATATATTCCTTTTTCCACTATTACCCTCTTAGCGCTCCGAATGCCCACTTGCATTTTCTACAGAAAGAGTGTTCAGAACTGCTCAATCAAAAGTATGGTTTAACTCTGTTAGCTGAATGCACAGATCAGAAAGAAGTTTCACAGAATGATTCTGTGTAGTTTATATTTGGAGACATTCCTTTTTCCACTATTACCCTCTTAGCGCTCCGAATCTCCACTTGCATTTTCTACAGAAAGAGTGTTTCAGAACGGCTCAATCAAAACTATGGTTCAACTCTTTTAGTTGAACAAATAGAACAGAAAGAAGTTTCACAAAATTCTTCTGTGTAGTTTTTATTTGTAGACATTCTTTTTCCCAATATAGGCCTCTTAGCGCTCAGAATGTCCAATTGCAGTTTCTACAGAAAGAGTGTTTCAGAACGGCTCAATCAAAAGTAAGGTTCAACTCTGTTAGTTGAATGCACAGAACAGAAAGAAGTTTCATACAATGCTTCTGTGTAGTTTATATTTGAAAATATTCTTTTTTCCACTATTACCCACTTAGCGCTACGAATATCCAGTTGCATTTTCTACAGACAGAGTGTTTCAAAACTGCTCAATCAAAAGTATGTTTTAAATCTGTTAGCTGAATGCTCAGATCAGAAAGAAGTTTCACAGAATGCTTCTGTGTAGTTTATATTTGAATATATTCCTTTTTCCACTACTACGCTCTTAGCGCTCCAAATGTCCAGTTGCATTTTCTACAGAAAGAGTGTTCAGATCTGCTCAATCAAAAGTATGGTTTAACTCTGTTAGCTGAATGCACAGATCAGAAAGAAGTTTCACCGAATGATTCTGTGTAGTTTATATTTGAAGACATTCCTTTTTCCACTATTACCCTCTTAGCGCTCCGAATCTCCACTTGCATTTTCTACAAAAAGAGTGTTTCATAACTGCTCAATCAAAAATATGTCTTTTCTCTGTTAACTGAATTTACAGATCAGAAATAAGTTTCACAGAATGCATCTGTGTAGTTTTTATTTGAAGATATTCTTTTTCCCAATGTAGGCCTCTTAGCGCTTAGCATGTCCAATTGCAGATTCTACAGAAAGAGTGTTTCAGAACGGCTCAATCAAAAGTAAGGTTCAACTCTGTTAGTTGAATGCACAGAACAGAAAGAATTTTCACAGAATGCTACTGTGTAGTTTATATTTGAATATATTCCTTTTTCCACTATTACCCTCTTAGCGCTCCGAATGTCCACTTGCACTTTCTACAGAAAGAGTGTTCAGAACTGTGCAATCAAAAGTATGGTTTAACTCTGTTAGCTTAATGAACATATCAGAAATATGTTTCACAAAATGCTTCTGTGTAGTTTTAATTTGAAGATATTATTTTTCCCAATGTAGGCCTCTTAGCGCTCAGAATGTCCAATTGCATTTTCTACAGAAAGAGTGTTTCAGAACGGCTCAATCAAATGTAAGGTTCAACTCTCTTAGTTGAATGCACAGAACAGAAAGAAGTTTCACAGAATGCTTCTGTGTAGTTTTTATTTGTAGATATTCTTTTTCCCAATATAGGCCTCTTAGTGCTCAGAATGTCCAATTGCACTTTCTACAGAAAGAGTGTTTCAGAACGGCTCAATCAAAAGTAAGGTTCAACCCTGTTAGTTGAATGCACAGAACAGAAAGAAGTTTCATACAATGCTTCTGTGTAGTTTATATTTGAACATATTCTTTTTTCCACTATTACCCACTTAGCGCTCCAAATGTCCAGTTGCATTTTCTACAGACAGAGTGTTTCAAAACTGCTCAATCAAAAGTATGGTTTAACTCTGTTAGATGAATGCTCAGATCAGAAAGAAGTTTCACAGAATGCTTCTGTGTAGTTTATATTTGAATATATTCCTTTTTCCACTACTAAGCTCTTAGCACTCCAAATGTCCAGTTGCATTTTCTACAGAAAGAGTGTTCAGATCTGCTCAATCAAAAGTATGCTTTAACTCTGTTAGCTGAATGCACAGATCAGAAAGAAGTTTCACCGAATGATTCTGTGTAGTTTATATTTGAAGACATTCCTTTTTCCACTATTACCCTCTTAGCGCTCCGAATCTCCACTTGCATTTTCTGCAAAAAGAGTGTTTCATAACTGCTCAATCAAAAATATGTTTTATCTCTGTTAACTGAATTTACAGATCAGAAATAAGTTTCACAGAATGCATCTGTGTAGTTTTTATTTGAAGATATTCTTTTTCCCAATGTAGGCCTCTTAGCGCTTAGCATGTCCAATTGCAGTTTCTACAGAAAGAGTGTTTCAGAACGGCTCAATCAAAAGTAAGGTTCAAATCTGTTAGTTGAATGCACAGAACAGAAAAAATTTTCACAGAATGCTACTGTGTAGTTTATATTTGAATATATTCCTTTTTCCACTATTACGCTCTTAGCGCTCTGAATGTCCACTTGCATTTTCTACAGAAAGAGTGTTCAGAACTGCGCAATCAAAAGTATGGTTTAACTCTGTTAGCTTAATGAACATATCAGAAATAAGTTTCACACAATGCTTCTGTGTAGTTTTCATTTGAAGATATTATTTTTCCCAATAGAGGCCTCTTAGCGCTCAGAATGTCCAATTGCAGTTTCTACAGAAAGAGTGTTTCAGAAAGGCTCAATCAAAAGTAAGGTTCAACTCTGTTAGTTGAATACACAGAACAGAAAGAAGTTTCATACAATGCTTCTGTGTAGTTTATATTTGAACATATCCTTTTTTCCACTATTACCCACTTAGCGCTACGAATGTCCAGTTGCATTTTCTACAGACAGAGTGTTTCAAAACTGCTCAATCAAAAGTATGGTTTAACTCTGTTAGCTGAATGCTCAGATCAGAAAGAAGTTTCACAGAATGCTTCTGTGTAGTTTATATTTGAATATATTCCTTTTTCCACTACTACGCTCTTAGCGCTCCAAATGTCCAGTTGCATTTTCAACAGAAAGAGTGTTCAGATCTGCTCAATCAAAAGTATGGTTTAACTCTGTTAGCTGAATGCACAGATCAGAAAGAAGTTTCACCGAATGATTCTGTGTAGTTTATATTTGAAGACATTTTTTTTTCCACTATTACCCTCTTAGCGCTCCGAATCTCCACTTGCATTTTCTACAAAAAGAGTGTTTCATAACTGCTCAATCAAAAATGTGTTTTATCTCTGTTAACTGAATTTACAGATCAGAAATAAGTTTCACAGAATGCATCTGTGTAGTTTTTATTTGAAGATATTCTTTTTCCCAATGTAGGCCTCTTAGCGCTTAGCATGTCCAATTGCAGTTTCTACAGAAAGAGTGTTTCAGAATGGCTCAATCAAAAGTAAGGTTCAACTCTGTTAGTTGAATGCACACAACAGAAAGTATTTTCACAGAATGCTACTGTGTAGTTTATATTTGAATATATTCCTTTTTCCACTATTACCCTCTTAGTGCTCCGAATGTCCACTTGCATTTTCTACAGAAAGAGTGTTCAGAACTGCGCAATCAAAAGTATGGTTTAAGTCTGTTAGCTTAATGAAAATATCAGAAATAAGTTTCACACAATGCTTCTGTGTAGTTTTTATTTGAAGATATTATTTTTCCCAATGTAGGCCTCTTAGCGCTCAGAATGTCCAATTGCATTTTCTACAGAAAGAGTGTTTCAGAACGGCTCAATCAAATGTAAGGTTCAACTCTCTTTGTTGAATGCACAGAACAGAAAGAAGTTTCACAGAATGCTTCTGTGTAGTTTTTATTTGTAGGTATTCTTTTTCCCAATATACGCCTCTTAGTGCTCAGAATGTCCAATTGCACTTTCTACAGAAAGAGTGTTTCAGAACGTCTCAATCAAAAGTAAGGTTCAACTCTGTTAGTTGAATGCACAGAAGAGAAAGAAGTTTCATACAATGCTTCTGTGTAGTTTATATTTGAACATAATCTTTTTTCCACTATTACCCACTTAGCGCTACGAATGTCCAGTTGCATTTTCTACAGACAGAGTGTTTCAAAACTGCTCAATCAAAGTATGGTTTAACTCTGTTAGCTGAATGCTCAGATCAGAAAGAAGTTTCACAGAATGCTTCTGTGTAGTTTATATTTGAATATATTCCTTTTTCCACTACTACCCTCTTAGCGCTCCAAATGTCCAGTGTCATTTTCTACAGAAAGAGTGTTCAGATCTGCTCAATCAAAAGTATGGTTTAACTCTGTTAGCTGAATGCACAGATCAGAAAGAAGTTTCACAGAATGAATCTGTGAAGTTTATATTTGAAGACATTCCTTTTTCCACTATTACCCTCTTAGCGCTCCGAATCTCCACTTGTATTTTCTACAGAAAGAGTGTTTCAGAACGGCTCAATCAAAACTAAGGTTCAACTCTTTTAGTTGAATGAACAGAACAGAAAGAAGTTTCACAGAATACTTCTGTGTTGTTTTTATTTGTAGACATTATTTTTCCCAATATAGGTCTCTTAGCGCTCAGAATGTCCAATTGCAGTTTCTACAGAAAGAGTGTTTCAGAACGGCTCAATCAAATGTAAGGTTCAACTCTGTTAGTTGAATGCACAGAACAGAATGTAGTTTCACAGATTGCATCTGTGTAGTTTATATTTGAAGATATTCCTTTTTCCACTGTTACCCTCTTAGATCTCCGAATGTCCACTTGCATTTTCTACAGAAAGTGTGTTCAGAACTGCTCTATCAAAAGTATGGTTTAACTCTGTTAGGTGAATGCACAGATCAGAAATAAGTTTCACAGAATTCTTCTGTGTAGTTTATATTTGAAGATATTCCATTTTCCACTATTACCCACTTAGCGCTCTGAATGTCCAGTTGCATTTTCTACAGAAAGAGTGTTTCAGAACTGCTCAATCAAAAGTATGGTTTAACTCTGTTAGCTGAATGCACAGATCAGAAAGAAGTTTCACAGAATGCTGCTGTGTAGTGTTTATATGAAGATATTCTTTTTACCAATATAGGCCTCTTAGCGCTCAGAATGTCCAATTGCAATTTCTACAGAAAGAGTGTTTCAGAAAGGCTCAATCAAAAGTAAGGTTCAACTATGTTAGTTGAATGCACAGAACAGAAAGAAGTTTCACAGAATGCTTCTGTGTAGTTTATATTGGAATATATTCCTTTTTGCACTACTACCCTCTTAGTGCTCCAAATGTCCAGTTGCATTTTCTACAGAAAGAGTGTTCAGAACTGATCAATCAAATGTATGATTTAACTCTGTTAGCTGAATGCACAGATCAGAAAAAGTTTCACAGAATGCTTCTGTGTAGTTTTTATTTGAAGATATTCTTTTTCCCAATATAGGCCTCTTATCGCTCAGATTGTCCAATTGAATTTTCTACAGAAAGAGTGTTTCAGAATGGCTCAATCAAAAGTAAGGTTCAACTCTGTTATTTGAATGCACAGAACAGAAAGTAGTTTCACAGAATGCCTGTCTGTAGTTCTTATTTGACGATATTACTTTTTCCACTATTACCCTCTTACAGCTCCGAGTGTCCACTTGCATTTTCTACAGAAAGAGTGTTCAGAACTGCTCAATCAAAGTATGGTTTAACTCTGTTAGTTGAATGCACAGATCAGAAAGAAGTTTCACAGAATTCTTCTGTGTATTTTTTATTTGAACATATTCCTTTTTCCAATATAGGACTCTTAGCGCTCAGAATTTCCAATTGCAGTATCTACAGAAAGAGAGTTTCAGAACTGGTCAATCAAAAGTAAGGTTCAATATTGTTAGTTGAATGCAAGGAACAGAAAGAAGTTTTACAGAATGCTTCTGTGTAGTTTATATTTGAAGATACTCCTTTTTCCACTATTACCCTCTTAGCGCTCCGAATCACCACTTGCATTTTCTGCAGAAAGAGTGTTTCAGAACGGCTCAATCAAAAGTAAGGTTCAACTCTTTTAGTTGAATGCACAGAACAGAAAGTAGTTTCACAGAATGCTTCTGTTTAGTATTTAGTTGAAGATATTCCTTTTTCGACTATTACCCTCTTAGCGTTCCGCATATCCACTGGCAGTTTCTACACAAAGAGTGTTTCAGAACAGCACCTTCAAAAGTAAGGCTCAACTCTGTTAGTTTAATGCAGAGAACAGAAAGGAGTTTCAGAGAATGCTTCTGTGTAGTTTTTATTTGGGGATATTCCTTTTTCCACTATTACAATCTTAGCGCTCCTAATGTCCACTTGCATTTCCTACAGAAACAGTGTTTAATAACTGCTCAATCAAAAGTGTGGTTTAACTCTGTTAGCTGAATGCACAGATCAGAAATAAGTTTCACAGAATTCTTCTGAGTAGTTTTTATTTGGAGATATTCTTTTTCCCAATATAGGCCACTTAGCGCTCAGAATGTCCAATTGCAGTTTCTACAGAATGAGTGTTTCAGGACGGCTCAATCAAAAGTAAGGTTCAACTCTGTTAGTTGAATGCACAGAACAGAAAGTAGTTTCACAGAATGCCTGTCTGTAGTTCTTATTTGACGATATTACTTTTTCCACTATTACCCTCTTAGAGCTCCGAATGTCCACTTGCATTTTCTACAGAAAGAGTGTTCAGAACTGCTCAATCAAAAGTATGGTTTAACTCTGTTAGTTGAATGCACAGATCAGAAAGAAGTTTCACAGAATTCTTCTGTGTAGTTTTTATTTGAACATATTCCTTTTTCCAATATAGGACTCTTAGCGCTCAGAATTTCCATTTGCAGTATCTACAGAAAGAGAGTTTCAGAACTGGTCAATCAAAAGTAAGGTTCAATATTGTTAGTTGAATGCAAGGAACAGAAAGAAGTTTTACAGAATGCTTCTGTGTAGTTTATATTTGAAGATACTCCTTTTTCCACTATTACCCTCTTAGCGCTCCGAATCACCACTTGCATTTTCTACAGAAAGAGTGTTTCAGAACGGCTCAATCAAAAGTAAGGTTCAACTCTTTTAGTTGAATGCACAGAACAGAAAGAAGTTTCACAGAATGCTTCTGTTTAGTATTTAGTTGAAGATATTCCTTTTTCGACTATTACCCTCTTAGCGTTCCGCATATCCACTGGCAGTTTCTACACAAAGAGTGTTTCAGAACAGCACCTTCAAAAGTAAGGCTCAACTCTGTTAGTTTAATGCAGAGAACAGAAAGGAGTTTCAGAGAATGCTTCTGTGTAGTTTTTATTGGGGGATATTCCTTTTTCCACTATTACAATCTTAGCGCTCCTAATGTCCACTTGCATTTCCTACAGAAACAGTGTTTAATAACTGCTCAATCAAAAGTGTGGTTTAACTCTGTTAGCTGAATGCACAGATCAGGAATAAGTTTCACAGAATTCTTCTGAGTAGTTTTTATTTGGAGATATTCTTTTTCCCAATATAGGCCACTTAGCGCTCAGAATGTCCAATTGCAGTTTCTACAGAATGAGTGTTTCAGGACGGCTCAATCAAAAGTAAGGTTCAACTCTGTTAGTTGAATGCACAGAACAGAAAGAAGTTTCACAGAATTCTTCTGTGTAGTTTATATTTGAATATATTCCTTTTTCCAGTATTACCTTCTTAGTGCTCCGAATGTCCACTTGCATTTTCTTCAGAAAGAGTGTTCATAACGGCTCAATCAAAAGTATGGTTTTACTCTGTTAGTTGAATTCACATATCAGAAATAAGTTTCACAGAATGCTTCTGTGTAGTATTTAGCTGAAGATATTCCTTTTTCGACTATTATCCTCTTAGCTCTCCGAATGTCCAATTTCAGTTTCTACACAAAGAGTGTTTCAGAACTGCTCCTTCAAAAGTAAGGCTCAACTCTGTTAGTTGAATGCAGAGAACAGAAAGAAGTTTCAGAGAACAGAAAGAAATTTCACAGAATGCTTCTGTGTACTTTATATTTGAATATATTCCTTTTTCCACTACTACCCTCTTACCGCTCCAAATGTCCAGTTGCATTTTCTACAGAAAGTGTGTTCAGAACTGCTCAATCAAATGTATGGTTTAACTCTGTTAGCTGAATGCACAGATCAGAAAGAAGTTTCACAGAATGATTCTGTGTAGTTTATATTTGAAGATATTCCTTTCTGTTGTCTGCATTAAAATCAATCAAAAAATTATATTGAAATTGAAATACTGAATTTTATACTAAAGACAAGGCATCCAACTGAAAATGAAATTTTCCAGGTGAAAATTTCCAAATCATAAATATGTAGGGACAAAAAACTTTATTTATAAAGAAAAAGATAATTCTAATTAATTGATGATTCAAAGGTTTACAACTTTAAAAGTAAATATTATCTTTGAAGTAAAGTCCATTTAAATTATTTATGCCGCCAAAATTTTAGTAATTGTATATGTATATCATGTAAACTTTTTCGAGAATGATGGAATTGGAAATGTTAGGGTATTATGCGGAAAAAATCACCTAAAGAAAAAAATTATCTCCTCATGAAGGATTACTTTAGCCACTTTGACAGGTGTAGGTAAAAGAACACTTAATGCACATCAATATGATTAGGAGATGCGCGCTTAGATATACGTTATCATTGAAAAGAGAATTGTATTATCAGGTTTGCAGGGGCCCTTCTTATCCTTCATATTTATGTAACTTTGTCATCTATAGAAAGATTATAGGAATTTTAAAAATAGCTGATAGTTAAGAAACATCACCATAACACTGTGCTGAATGCATAATAAAACATTTCCCTTCTCTCTAAAAGCCTTTTAAAATTATGTACCATAATCAGTATGGCCAGCAGAGGGTCATTTCCATGTTCAAGTTCCTCTGTTTCTCGAGGGTGAGAATCCTTCTATAGTCTTCTGAGGGTGACACTGTAGTGTTTTCTTAGCCTGATTATTTTTATCTATTTTTTCCGATGCTTTCCTTTGTATATTTACATTTTACATATTGAAAGTTATTTTTTCAAATATTTTATATGCAAGTTTACAAAGTACAACGACTGCACATTAAAATAACTTATTTATGCCATATGGAAGATTAAATATAATTTTACAATATCTAATATTGATTGTTTAGTTTCTAATCATTGATACTTGACATGATTTTTCCCAGCATACCTCAAAATATTCTTCAAAATCCTGCGAATTAATTCCTGTAACACTTCTGAGGTGTATTAATAAGCTAGAGATGTAAAGAAGATTTGCAGAGAAAATTAGGTTCCCAAATTAGAAATTTTGTCCCACTATCGACTAGAAACCTCTTGAAATGATCAAAAACAATAATAATGCATGTCATAGAGGAAAACCAATAAGGCTGCTGCAGCATGACTACCTCTGTGACCTCAGACAAGTTACGTGTGGGTCCCTACTTCTGTGACCTCAGACAAGTTACGTGTGGGTCCGCACTTATTTTCTTCATCTCTAATAAATATTCGACAAATCTCATTTTCAAAAGTCTTTTAAGGCCTATCCACCTTTCTTTTTCTGATGGAGTTTTGCTCTCATTGCCCAGGCTGCAGTGCAATGTCATGGTCTCGGCTCACACAACCTCCGACTCCCGGGTTCATGTGATTCTCCTGCCTCCACCTCCTGAGTAGCTGGGATTACAGGTGCGCAACACAACGCCCAGCTAATTTTTTGTATTTTTAGTAGAGATGGGGTTTCACCATGTTGGTCAGGCTGGTCTTGAACTCCCGACCTCAGGTGATCTGCACGCCTCGGCCTCTCAAAGTGCTGGGATTACAGTCATGAGCAACCGCGGCCTGTGAGGGCTTTCTACTTTTAAGATGTCAGGACGTATAGCCTGGGAGGTAAATGGTAGTATATATATACATATATATATGTATATATATATACACACACACACACTGTATATATATACATATATACGGTATATTATACTATATATACATATATACTGAATATTATACTCTATATATACATATCTACTGTATATTATATATATATATATATACACATACACACATACACACATACACACATGAGACAGAGAGAAGAGATAGACAATTTCATGTGAAAATATAAACTGTTAACATAATATTTTGCTTCTCTGAGGAATATTTAGCATTGTTCTCAATCTTCTCTGCAGAATTTAAGCATTTTTCTCAGAACTCACCAGATAGAATGAGGGAGGGGCCATATGATACGAGCCAGAGATGAAGGGAGAACAATAGAGAGGGTGCTTTGGGAAAAATAGTACAGTAAGGCTAGGGAATACTTCTCTCCAACAAAAAGACCAAGGTCACAGCTGTATCTCTTCAGAAGCCAAACTTTCTTTTAAAATGTCAAATTCCATCTATTTCTTGCTTCACAGACATTCCATTCATTGCTGGATTTCAAATAAAGCCTTTCCATGTGCAACCTTTCTATAGAAAAAGAGAAATATGGGGGACAGTACAGTCTAAGAAGTGATTAAGAATATCTAGTGGACTTTCCCAGACTGTAAATCTTTACATATATCTGAGCCTAATGAGGTGATTTATTGTGCTATAATGCACAGTGAACTATACAGATGCTTCTTTTTGATCATGCTGCAGAATGGAACTAAATACTAAATACCAAATAGCACTCCCATGATTCTTATACATGTGGCATATTTATGCTTTTTTATATAGCAATTCTTATTCTTAGCTCTTAGGCAACTACGGAATCTATTTGTCATTTTAATAGTCATGCTCCATTTGAGTTATGCAAGGTAGAAATTCTAAGTAGAAAATCTTGTTTTTATTGAAAGTTTTTAGTAAACATTTTGGAAAAAGTCTGTTTTTTGATGCTACTTCTGCACGCTTTCTCAACATGATATTACTTGGTATTGTCCTTATTAACCATAGTACACCATATTCTGCAAATGTTAGAGAGGGTTAAAAATCAGTCATGTATAAGTAAAGCTAATGAAATAGAAAGGAAACCATATTTAGGAAATGGAAGGCAGAAGCAAATGTATTAACCGTGAGTTAGAAACGGTTTAGTCTTTGGAATGAAGCAGCAAGAGTTTAAAAATCTGGTTTGTGATTCACTAGCTTTGTGACCTTGGAGAATTACCTCAGATTTCTGAGTATCAGTTTAGTAGGTGATATCAATTGCAACTTCGCAGAAATATCACAAGTATTAAATAAAGGACTTAGTATCTGGGAGAGCATAGAAAATTACTAATAGTTACATTTTTGTTAATATTACCGTTATTATTATCATACGTATAGTATTTTCTTTCACTGACAATGCATTTAGGACATAAGGAGAACTATAGAACAGTGCTTCTCCAACTTAAATGCAGAGCATGAATCACCTGGAGTTTTGTCAAAATGCGAATTCTGACTCAGTAGCCCTGCAAACTAAGGAAATCTTGGTAATGCTGGTGCTGCTAGTTCACCAACAGACCACACGTTTTGCAACAGCTATATAGAATGTCCTGTTTCTTTTTTTAATCACAAAACATGGCAAGCTCTAAAATAAAGCAGAATAACAGATTTAAATGTTAATACTCATGTCCTCAATTTATAATTTCTCCCTCCCTAACAATGGTATAATTCTGATTAAAAATTAGCAAAGAAAAAAATGGAAATTAATCTTCCTATGTTTATTCTTTTAACAAATTCTGTGTGATTACTACTGGGTTACTTGCTGTAGGAAATAGAAAAATTGCTTTGACATAGATCCTCAAGAATCTGTCCCACTACAAGCTTATTTTTGTAGGAAGCTAAAAGATTTATATAAATAACCGTAATTAAAGAGACAAATGAAGAAGTGCAATGAAAGACGTAGGGAAAGTGCTAGAGGAGTTCAGGGTGGAGGAAAATTATCCTCAAATAATATCTATGCGTAACATTATGCTATCTTCCCTAACCAGCGCTTGACCAGATTGTCACAGTGAACTTTGGTCCTTTCTTATATCTTAGTTTTGGTTCCCACATCCTTCTGTTTGGGGAAGTTCTTGTTTTCCTCATGTAATGACAACAACACTTAAACAATGTATACCAGATAAAAGGAACTATATTGCTTGCTTTATTTACATAGTTAATTTAATTTGTACAATGAACTATGAAGTAATCAGCATTATTTCCTTCATTTTACATATGAGAAAATGGAGAATCAGCGACATTGAATCATCTCAAGTTTCTAAAATATCCACTCTCACCAGGCTGTTTACCCTGTTTTTGTCTGTATGCTGCTATAACAAAATGCCACAGATTGAGTAATTCATAAAAAACAGAAATGTATTTCTCACAGTTCTGGGGCTGAGAAGTCCGAAATCAAGGCAGCGGAGATTTGGCAGTTGGTCCCGAGGTGGCACCTTCTTGCTTCGTCTTCACGTGACAAAAGTGGGCAAAAACGGACAATGTGACGACATGGCAGAAGAGACTGAGGAGCCCGGCATTCCTCTAAAGCATCTTTTACGAGGACGTTTATCTCATTCATGAGGGTGGATCCTTCTTCACTTAATCACTTAACCAAAAGCCCCATCTCTTGATGTCATTGTCCTGGGATTTTAGTTTCAACATACAAACTTTGGATGGGCACATAGGTTCAAATCATAGCACCCTCCAAATTATAATGCCTCTCTCATGCCTGTTCTCCTTGAAGTACCCTCTGGTTTTGCTCTCTTCATTCTTGCCATCACAGTTAACCCTTCAGTTCCATTTCTTTAAGTAATCTCTAAATTTGTAAGATGGTTCCATCTTTTTTTTTTGTATATGGCAGTCTCTCAAACATATTTGTCATATGAACTAAGCAGGTAAATATGTAAATGCCAGCTAAATTTTAGTGAATGATATAATGGCCTAAAGTTGTATCTACCCTTCAGCCAAATATATTTACTTTTAGTAGCAATCTCCTGTCATATACAAAGTCACGACTCTAGGGGTAAACATTTTAGCCTGTGGGTAAGATGTAAAGCAGTGGTATGTTATAGTGACAACTCACTGTCATAGCACTGGGACATGCTCCTCTATCTGCTACAAATTGAATCAACAAAATATATATGATTTTGTCAGATTTAAATGTATGCTCCTGTTAGTAAAATAAAAGTATGGGAAAACTTTACGGAGTAGATTTAATAGAAATGTTTTCCTGAGTTATCTGCCTTCTTTATTTTTATGTTATGCTTTAAGTCTATGGTCAATGTATAGAGCTATGATTGATGTGCTTTTCCAATTCTGTTCAGATCAGACAGGTTAATTTTCTTCTTTTAAATCTTCTTGAATTTTGTCTAACACTTTTTGTTCCAATTTCTTACTAGATTATACTCCCTTCCCTAACTGCTTCATGATTACTTATACACAAACAATATTATGATATTGACACATTGAATTCATTTTAGGTGATGATTTTGGTCATAAACATGAGCAGGTTGTGAAGTGTTTCAGCCATCCCAGGGCATGGCTGTCAGTCCCTTGTCTAATGTTTCAAAAAAATCTTGAATTTGTGATGATGCTGTGATGGTCCCTCAGATATTCTTACACACATCTTTGCCCCTTGTTCCCTCTAACTTTCCTCTTCTGATAAAAAAGCAAACACTGCCAAGCTCAAATGGAATTACATTTGGATGCAAGTGTCACTATGCAATGGTTGCCAATAAAAGTACACAAGGAATTTTATTATGGTGAATTAAAGGCAAACAGACTTCAGAGAAATGAGCACGAACATGAAAATGGCGCATGGTACGCGGATCTCACTGGAAAGTCATTCTGTACACAATGTTTTCACTAGAAAAATCCATTAGCTTTAGCTAGAAATTGAAATTACTTTGTAGGAAATCAGAATAAAATATGTGAAAACATTATATTCTGTGCAAGATTAATACCACGCCTGGTGTTGAAAGGTTTGTGGTCTTGCTTCGACGATGCTAAAAGGTCAGAAACCACAAAGATGCATATGTGTTGTCGTTTGCACAGTTACTAATTTTTCTCATTATTTCCATAATGCGATGTGCTGTTTCAACAGAGAAACCCTCTGGAGAGTGGCTTGCACTGTTTTCAGGCAGCTCTTTTGCTTTCATGTTTTGGCCTTGGCCAGGGAATTCAGACAGACTTTTCAGTTATTTTCGACAAGAATGTATTCATTTATTGTTTTAAATAATAATAAATAGATTTTAAAATTACTGTACATTACTGCACTTTAAACGCCATGAGGTCAAGGACTCTAAAGTCTGGACATCATTGTATACCCTACATCTTGCACAAGGTTTAGAAAAAATGGCATGGACACCTATTTTTTGAATCAATAAATGAATACATAAAAGAATTCCAAACTCTAGTCCAAGGTTTTAGATTAATAATGTATTAAAATGCGTAAAATTTATAGACAAAACTCTTCTTATTTAGAAGTTTATTCTTTAATTGGAGAGATAAAATATATGCACATAAAAGCTTAAGGAAAAATAATAAGGGTTTTGAAGTACTTACTATGTGAAAAATTTAGCATAAGTCTTACATCCATTTATTTAACACATTTTATACGTTGCATTATTTATATATAGTGCTGATTGGTAGAATTCATATGTGAACGGAACTATAAAAATTTTGAGGATAAGCACTAGAAACACAGAATAAATAGAGTGTTAACATGCAAAACACAGAAATACTTCAATTGACTAGGTGAAAGAAAAGATTTCTGGTTCCATGTACACTGATTATTGAGGGATGAGTATGACATTATTATGCCAGAATCAATAAATATTTTAAATAGGGAGAAAACTATAATTATATATCTTTGTGTTCAACAGGAGTAGCAGTACTGATAAAGTAGAAGTTTGTTATACCTTTTTTATAGTCTTTTAAAGTTGTTTATAAATAAAATCTACTCTTAGTTAATTAATGGTTGATGTTCATTGAAGTGTTTTCAAATTTTTGACCTCTGAATTGCCTTGTACATATGGAGAAATAAAGCTTGCCTAGCATAATTTCTTGAGTGGAGAATGAATGATCTGGATAGATTTGTTGACAATATGTCTGTACTTATTTTATTAATTCTTTAATCTTCATGAAGAAAAATATAAAAGTCATATTCTAGTGTTTTATACCATGGAAAAAATGTCTTATCCTTTTCCTAAGGAAAAATACATCATGACACAAAAGTAAAGTTAATTAAATTACTTACTTTATTAATTAACTGTCTATTATTTCTATGGGTTGAAGTAAATTTGATACTCAATGCTATTTAATCTAATTCTAAAAGCTTGAATGAGTAATGATTTTTTCATGTAAGGTTAGTTGAAATAAATTATCACTGATTTTCAGATTTAATATTAATTAGCTATTGCATATTCTTAATGGGATATAAGTGTTTAAAAAGCCCTTTTTGGTTGCGAAAAGACCACGCCCATTGTAGACTTCTTAGAATACATCACATCTGGCCTCCTTTTTAGAGTGGGGAATTCAACTCATAAGTGGCTGGACATTGATTCTGAACATTTTGAACATTATTTGCCTGTCTTCACTCATACTGGTTGCTGTTCTTTTATAAGTAATCACCATGTTTAGCATGCACTTGAACTATTGTTACTTAGGGTGCTTGACTATTTACAAGTCTCACTAGGATTCTAGGTATTCATTAGTCTCGTGGTGTGTATTTGCTGATGGTCCTATTATCTTTGTTGGTTCAGTTACACAGTACCATCCAAGATGCTGCAACACATTATACACAGGGTATGGGTTGTGGGAGCTACAGATATCAGTTATTATTTAGGCTCAGAAACTTAGAATCTCTGCAAGGTTGGACATGATCCTTAGTCTTGTTTTAAGACCGTCTTGTTTTAAAAGTTAAACCCAAATTCTTAAAATATAGAATAGGGGTGCTAGTAGTGCTCACAGAATTGTAGTAAAGATCAGCTGGGAAAGAAGAGCCTATTAAACAGAGCCTGGTATTTAATAAGTATCAGCTGCCTTCAATTAGGAATCTGTGTTGTCATGATTAGAAGATTGCTGGTTTATTTTACAGATCTGTAAGTATAGCCAAAATATGTCAAAATAACCACCAGAAAGAATCATATACCGTCCCTTGAACATTTCATCCCTAGAATCTAGCCAGATTAGCATCTCTATACTGGCAATACTGTTAACACAGATTGTGCTCAAACCCCTCATTGACTTTTCAGCACCTGTAAATTACTGGAGATTTAGGAAGAAGTCTGGGGTTATG
This sequence comes from Symphalangus syndactylus, assembly GCF_028878055.3. Classification (NCBI taxonomy): domain Eukaryota; kingdom Metazoa; phylum Chordata; class Mammalia; order Primates; family Hylobatidae; genus Symphalangus; species Symphalangus syndactylus. The sequence goes on along the minus strand of NC_072432.2, from coordinate 137,852,630 downwards.
GCTTAGTTAAGCTGAGTGGCCAGAAAGTGTGAGATGCTGGATGCCTCCTCCAGTTCATTTCTCCAGCGGCCGCACCAGGCGTATCCATAGCTCCGCTCCCGGGAGCTCGTCTCCGGCGTGGGGCGTGTGCGCACCCCTGGCCGGGCGGAGCCTGGAGCCTGCTCATTAGCAGCGCGGGCAGCTCGTGCGCCCGCAGGAGGGAGGCGGAAGCACAGCCCTGAGCCGCCAGCAGGAGGAGGGAGCGCGGCGGCTGCAGGCAGGGGAGGGAGAGGAAAGAACGGAGGGACGGTTCCCGGACAGAGCGGGAGGAATCGGGGAGCGGCCAGTCCAGGGGGAGCTGCTCCGCTGCGCTGCGCTCGTTATTCACAGGACGCGGCGGCGCTTCCCGGGGCCGCTTCCCGGTCCCCTGGGTGGAGGCTGCCATCTAAACCTGACTCCAGGTGAGTTCCCCAAAGAGGCGAAGCGAGGGGTCTCGAACCAGAGACTTGGAACTGGCGAGGCTGCTCGGCTCCCCAAGCGCCGCTGCCTTGACATTTCCCGATTCACGGGAGGTTTTGGGGGCGGCTGCACAGGCTGGAGGGGCGGATGGGCGGTTGCGATCCTCAGCCGGCGTGGGGGCGTTCGGGAGGAATTAGCTTCAGTGAACGGGGTTTTAGGAGATGTCCGCAAGGCACGCGCTATGTACGCGTTTCTAGACGAGCTTTTGAGACAGAAATTTGGCTTCCCGGATGCCCGTTTTGGCCTTCTGTCCTTCCTTTTGCTTGCCTCATGCCCAATTTTCCAAGCCGAGGAAAGGACTGGAAGGGCGTGGAAGTAGGAGGTCTGGGCACAGCATTCGGCAGGGCAGCCCTGGTCTCCAAGTTTGGGGGTGGGGGGTGGGACTCTTTTCCTTTCAGCCTAATTTACCAGGGGAAAACCCGCAGAGCACCTTGAGGTGCCTTTGCTCCGCACCCTCCATAAGCTTATTAGAGGGAACTTGAGGCTCGCTAGACAACCTGTGACAGGTGACGGCAATTTAGCTTAAAAGCCATGTTGGTTCACTTCGTCTCCTCTTTATCCTTTGTTGCAAAATTGATACCTTTTTGGATTTCTTTAACAGCACAAAGTTTAAGTGGCCGGCTGACAGGAAATATTTCTTTTGAAAATGCTATGAGAAAAGTGATGAGTTAACGTTGAGAGAAAGGCAACTTTATTTTCTCGGAAGAACTTTGGGGAAAGAGATTGATAGGGAAATTCTGGGCATGAAATTATGGACATTTCCCACAGAACTTCCTTCATTTATTTATTTTTTTACATTTCCTTCATTTTTTTTTTTAATCGTGTGTGTGTGTATCAGAGAGACAAAATTCATTGGAGGTATTAGGACTTTATTTGGTTTAGAAGTTTCTTTCTTACTAATAGCACTAATTTGTGATCTTCATGATTATAAGAATTTACTAAGTGTTTTGCTTTTAGGTGTTTTGGGTCTGTTTTTTAAAAAAATTCAATACTTACTTTGTGGGCCTTGCTGAATACCTCTCAATAAAATCGGTGGGCATACAGTTAGTGACATGACCCCTGTGGATTTAATAGCAGGTAAGTATACAAATGATAAGTTTAGGAAATAAATGTCAGAATCAACATTTAGGTGTGAAATTGAAATATCTTTCAAATATTTACCAAACTCTCTTATAGGATCCAATGTCATTTTATGGTCAAGAGAGCTTAAAGGTTTCTCAGATTGAGATATATGTATCTACTTTGTTAATCCAAATGTAATGTTTTATTTTGTTCTTTAATGACTGTTTGAATTCAACAAATAAAACTTGCATATTTAATGTAAGGTTCTTTCACATATATTACTTCTCCAATTTTTAATATAAATTTAAGGAGAAAAGCAATATTCCATTTTGTAGATGAAGAGACTGTGTCACAGAAGTATTACTTTACCTAGATTTCTGTAATTATTATGTTATAAACTTAGAAATTACATATTATTCTGGAACATATAAAATATATGAATGTTATAAACCATAAGAATTCAGACCTATGCTATTTAACTTCAAGTTTAGTTCTTTACCCAAACAATTGCATGACTACATTGAGACTACTGAAGTAATTATATATGAACACGCTATACGAAAAAATACTTAAAACATTTCTTATTTTTGTCGTTTCTCTTTGATATAAAATATACTATAATTTAATGGAGTTATATTCCATATTTAGATGCTCCTAACTTCCAAATAACACCTAAACTCCTAAAAACTGACCTGTGTCCTTCTTAATAGAAGTGGCTTGACCGGGAGACCCAATTTTTACTAAGAATATTCTTGGGATAATTTATGTCTTATAATCAAGATAAAGACAGGCCACATTTAGTTGTATTTTTAAACCACTTAGTGTGAAGTTGCAACGCAGACATAACTTGCTTTCAGGCTACACTGCCAGCTTTGCAGTGAATAGTCTTTAAGATTCCGTGGAAACATTGGCAGATATAGCTAATGTCTATCTGATGTAGGATTTATGAGAAAAGGAGAGGTAGAAACTGAATGCTCTTATATTTCATATGTGACCACATTCATAAAACTTTATTGATAAGTACTTTGTTGTCTGACACGGGCTGATACAAATAGGCTTCTTCAAGAGTTGAGGAAGAAAACTAAATCCCTATAATACAGCCTTTTTCCTCCTTTTCTTTCTTAAGCGGTAATAGTTGATCCTAGCTTTTGTGTGTCTATGCATGCTCAATACAGTTAGGGGTATAAGGAGAAGTTAAGCAAGAATATTGAATGCTAGCTAGGAAAGTTTTTGGAGTCTCAAATACTTTGGAACGATTTTTCACATTATATACATAAAATTCCTAGTTACATTTGGGAACTAAGTATATTATACACAACTTTGCATCTGATTACAGGATTCCCTGTACATTTATAGCTCAGGTATTCTGGAAAGAGTCAAGATAATTAGTTTTATGGCTCTTGCCCGTGTGACCTGTTTCTTTCTGGTCCTGATATTAAAAGGATGACTTAAATTTTCTGGAATGTCAAAATTTTCTCTTCCCTTGGATCCTACAAAATACTTCAAGCAGTGTATGTGTGATACTCGCTGTCATTCCAACATTTCCAATCCTCCTGAGAATGCTAAACAATGCCCTAGATTTCTTCCTTTGTAATTCTTTCAGATAGAGGGTTAGCTGAGTTAGGAAGAAAGGAGAGAGGGAGAGAAGAAGAGAGATGACATTTTATCCCTCAGGAAAGAACAAGACCAATTGTATTCCTAATTTAGAAATATTATTCTACAAACATTCCTGAACAAGAGGGCTTTGCATATACATTAAAGCAGAATACCTAGTCAACTTCTAGTTATGCCATGTAGTGAAATGGAAGTAAGATGAGCAGGCCGAGATCATTTTTGTTGGAGAACTGAGACCACATGAAATAGGTAACGGAGTTACCCCAACTGGGGGGCAAGAGGACTTGAAAGTTTCCTCCATAAATTTGCAGTTAGTACAGGGCTGCTCCAGTGATCAGAGTCATGAATGCCCTAGAGTGTCTGTATAACCCTGTACACAGGCTGAGACAGCTCTAACGGCCCAGAAAAGCCTCTGGACAGAATCACTGCACCCTTGGACATTGTCCGACCGCATGTATGAGAATAGTGAGTGCTGAGGAGTTGTGGGTAGCTCGGTACAACTCTTGCTAAAGGAGTGTCATCAACATTCATTGCTGAAAGTGAATTTTTTCATTCACATATGTGATGCCTATTAGGTCATGATTTCTTGGATACCAATTTGTACAAGATATGAATTAATTTTTGAACATCCTTTCTTAAAAGTACCATGTTCATATAGTTGCTCATTTTAATATGAGTAGTTCAGATGGGACATAATAGAGTAAGGAAATGATTGAACATCCTAAGATCTAGTGTATATACCTTTGTTCATGATGAGATTCATCCCCTGTCCCCCTTTGTAGTGACACTGATGGCATAAGGAGTATTAGATGAAATTTAATGCAGAAAACAATGGGATATATGAATGGTAGATATGGTTGACAACCACCATTTTCACTGAAGTTGTTTCAAAGCAAAGAAATTTGGGATAAATTCATTTTATTTGCTCCTGAAGGGTAATTAGGAATAAGTAGGAATTGTGAAGAGGCTGTAGTGTTGACATTAAGAGAAGTTTTTGATTCTTAAAATAGGATATATTACACAAGAGTGAACAAACAGAAGATACTGAACAAATATTCTGTCATAAGTAAGTGATGGATTATTCGGACTTGTTGAACTATGTTTTTAAATGTATTATTTAAATATTTAAATATTATTAAAACCTTAAATAATATTTAAATATTATAAAAGTTGTAGAAAATTATGTTTTCAATACAAATATACACTTATAAGCTATATTGTAGATATGGGAGTAAACAATGCAATTTTTTTTAACTGAGTGAAAAATTTAGTTTTTTAAAATTCCAAATGGAGCTAACAGCTTAGTGTGATACATATTTTGAATTTCAAAATTTGTAACCAAATAGGACAAATGTGTTGAACTGTACTTTTCTTGAAGAACCGTGATAAGAATGAGCGGTGAAAAAATTACAGCATACTTACCAGGGATCAAATACTTGCTTAGGGTTAATAAGAAAAATCTCAGCAAACGCTAGAAATGAGGTACACGATCTATCAGAGACCCATGATTAAAGTGGTATCTTGTTAGGTATATGAGCTTGAAAAGAAACGGCATAGCTTCACTTTACCCCAGTTGCTTCTTTTGTAAAACGGGGAGACTAAGAGTGTGGTAACTCAAAATCCTTTGTTAATGATTTTCTTCTTAGAACAGTGCCAGGTCCAATTAGGATTAGATTGCTATTTTTATTATTGATATTTGCCCTAGTTCTGCCTTTTATTGACTGTGTGACATTGGTGAAGATCCCTTTCTGAAGCTTTGTTTCTTACCTACAAGCTGGGAATAGAATACCTGCTATGAAGAGTGGTTGTTAGTACATTAGAAAGGCTGGATATTTGTTTATATAAGGGGCTCAGCGCATGGTAGAAATTTGATAGCATTTTTTGCTTGCCCTCCCATGTATTACTGTGAAGACATCCCACATATTATGTCCAAGTTTTTATTTTCCCCTCAAATGCAATGTCAAGCACAAAACATTCCCATCTCCCAATTCTCTTCTGATGTTCTACAACCATTAAAGTATAGAAAACTAGAATGAGTGTTTTTATAACTTTTGCTGTACTTAAGCATGTGGAGAGAAGAGCGCTAGATCACAGGACACACTTTGATAGGAAAAGGGAAATATTTACACTGCAAACAACTTTCTCCTCATGCTTAACAGTTTTATGCTGTCATTCTGTCAGCACCAAGTGAGATTTTTCTATTTAAATAGTTTTCTATTTGTGGTATGATAATTCATGTATGGACTTCATGTAACTAACATAAATATAATGGATGGTTGAGAAGTGGTTTATTTTTACCAAGAGGAAAAAATGTGTACACGATTTTTTAAAATATTGCTTTGAAAATATTTAAAATTAATTTTGATTCAGTTGGTGGAAGATAGCGTCACAAACTCACTGCTAGTGGTATTCTTGAGAAGTAATGTTTGAATTTTCTAGGTATTGTCCCCAGACTGCCTTAAAAGAATTTAATTTTAGATGTAAATTTTCTGCTTAACATGGAAGATTTTCCCTGAAAATATTAGCTTCATCAGATACATAGTTGCTTAGGGGTAGCTGCATGGAATTATGGGAAGAGTGAAATAGAAAAAAATTTTCATGTCTAAGTTATACATACTGGTGTAATCATATTGATTGGATGATAATGATAATTACAGCAGTAATGTGATTGAAAGGGTAAGCAAGTAACATATACTACAGTTACTAATATAATCCTGTGATTGAGTTTACCACTTCGTTTCTCTTTCCTGGAAACCCTTAAGTTTGTCACTATTGCACTTTATTTCCTTTGCTTATTGTAGTGGTGTATTAGTTGTATTACTGCTGCTATAACAAATTACGACACATTTACATAACTTAACACATATTTATTGTCTTGCAGTTTCAAAGGTCAGAAGTCCAAAATCACTTTAATTAGGCTAAGTCAATGTGTCTGCAGTGTGGGTTCCTTCTCGAGGTGCTGAGGGGAGAATCCATTCTCTTGCATTTTCTGCTTCTGGTGGCACCTGTCTTCATTGTCTTTTCCCCATTCCTCCATTTTCAAGGTGCGTTGCTTTTATTTCTGTTTCTGTCTCCGCGCTGTCTCCTCCTTTAACTTTGAGTCCTTCTCTCCACTTCATCTAAGGACTCCTGTGATTACTTTGGACTCACGTGGATGATCTGGGATAATCACCTTGTCTCCAGATCCTTAAATGAATCGTATCTACAAGTCCTTTGGCTGTGTAAGGCAGCACATTCCCAGGGCCGGGAGATTAGGTGAAGAACATCTTTTGGGACTATTATGCAGCCTATCACAAGTGGTAATATCACTTTTATGCCTTGAGACCCTGAAATTAATGTACTTGCTTACGCATGGAAAAACAATGTATCTGTGGGGGTAACAGTTTATTTTTGAACCATTAGAAGGTATTGATGGGGAAGTTTTCATCTGACAACAGATACTGATAAATTAAATACCCTTAGATTTGTCAAAACTAGGTTTAGTAAAATATAAGTAAAAGTATTTGCACTGCTAGGGTCAAAAATATTAATTAAACCCATTATTTATCAAGGCCAAGTCCTGGATTAGTTAGGTTTAAATTAACCTAGAACATTATCTTCCATAGTGCTTAATTGTGAAGCTTAGTTCTTGTTGACAAAAGCTCATCCATATAAGAAAGCATCGAAAGGTTGGTGTTTTTTTAACCTTTGCAGAATATAACTTTTCAAAGGGATGTTAGACAGTAGTTCCATCACAATTGATGCAGTTCACAGACATTCTTTGTGAATATTTTATCTCATGAGTTATATCTATGACACTAATCATAGACTTCTAGAAGAAATTTAGCAATGGTCATGTCAGCCTTTCAAATCTTTCTGTAACCTAGAAGAGGATCATTGCCTAAGATAGATTCATTTTCCCCTTTATTCCATTGTTGCCAGAGAGAACTTGAAATGCCCTGTTCAAATTAATTTAATGCAAATGAATTCTTGCTGCCTCACAAGTAGTTTGTCCTTCATTTTTCTTAAAATTATATTGAAAATGGATGTGACCTGCTTTACTGGTTGTTGTGCAGGAAGCGTTGTCCTTCCTGAAAGCTCCCTCCGTTGTCAAAATGAAGCCATTAAGAGTAAAGTAAATTATATTATCTGATCATAGTATCACAATTGACCTTAAAACAATAAATTTTATAATCAGTGCAAATTGCTGAATAGTGTTTGCAGTTGTAGAAATTTCAAAGGAAACCCTGGTTGAGATACAAAGCTGCTATAATCATTTTTAAAATCTTTGTTTTTCTTTTACTTTGGAACAGTAGTGCAGTAAGTACTTTTGCCTTATTGTTCTCTCTGCCTTCCAGAAACCCTCATTCAAATATTCTAAGTTTTTAAGTCTTTTTCATTTCTTTTAATATTGTAACATTTAACAATGTCAAAGAAAGTATAATTTTTCTGGAAATCAAGCTAAAAATAAAGAGAAGCCGATGTAAATGAACATCAAATTAACAAGATTGATTAGGAAAAGTAATTTTTGAAAAGGGCCCAAAATCCCTTTGCACATAAATGCAAAAGAATTTAGTGAAAGAAGGTGAAACTGGAGTAAAGAACTCTACGGATGCGTAAGTAACTCTTAATAAGAATGAGTAACGTACATGCGTATCTTTAGCTCCCAGTTTCAGAGATACAGTAGTTGTACAACAAATGGTCCTTTCCTGCTCTTAAGGAAGCCTCTCCTCCTCCAGCCATGCCATTCCTCAGAGCAAGCTCTTCCACTGAGTTTTCAGCAACCATAAGTAAGAAGGATGGTACGATAGGCTGCGTGTACATATGGCCCTCATTAGCAGGCCAACTGTTCCTTTTGCCCACCCACATCACTGGGGACATATGGCGTTACTTTGACTGTTGAAACAAGTGTGTGTGGACATATCTTGGTATGAGTAAAAGACTGTTGATTGTCTTTCTCTTGTCGCTCGTGCAACCGTCTCCTTGTGGAGATCGTATTATCCATAACACTAGATTTGAGGATGATAAATGACGTTGTTATTATTAACTGAATTTGCCTCTCTAGTTTGATCACAAAACCAGCGAATGTTTGCTTATGGAACATGTAAAGCTTATAGAAGACGGAAAGCTTACAGAAAGAAATGATGGCTTTTCTAAGCATAAGAGTCAGGTCTTTTTCAATCAAAAACTAACTCATTCAAAAATTCAAGAGTTCTGTAAAACCAGAACAGCAGAGGTTTCAGAAATGCTATTGAGATCATTTATTATAAAATAGCCATTAATGAAATGTAATAGTGAGTCTGTTGTTGTGACTATGTGGAGAAATGAATGAGAAAATATAAGATAGGCTGGAATGAAGAGAGTCATCGGATCCCAACATAATTCATTTTGTATAGTTCACAGTATTGTAGCTTTAAAAAATTATGAATTTTTTCAGTACTGTGAATTCTGAATTTGCAATATGAGGCTTTTCAATCCTTGCAACAAGTGTGTATTTTTCAGTGGTTCTAGAATTATCGGGGCTTTCGAGCTGCTTCTGATAAGAAGGCAAGGCTAGAGGACTCGTGTTGAGGTGGCGTTTGCACAGGACTTTAGATAACATACATCGATGATGTAGAGAGAAGAGCGGGTGATGTTGCTGTGGATTATAGTGGAAAGGCACCTTTTGCTCCCTCTGCTGACCTATTTGTGTATTCAGCTGTGTAGCATATTTCTTGTATAATTACATAGTAATTTCACACACTACATTAAGAAAATCTGAACAATTTTTACTAAACTCATGTTTTCTAAATATTAAGTAAATAAAACCAATATTTGGCTAGGTAACATTTATAAAAACAGGATTTCTAGATAGATGATGATAAATTTTCATCTATATCTATAGAGCTGATAAATTTTCAAAACCCTTTGAATATCACTTGTACTACAAAGTCTCGTTTCAGTTTCAGTGCCATGGCACATTGATTAATCACCACTAAAGCGGTACATGAAATATTTGGCAATATAGGTATTTGGTAATGGTGATTGATGCACAGAATACGGCACCGTTATTATGCACTGGCCTTGAGAACTTTAGTTTTCATCTTCGATCACCTGATAGAGAACAAACTAACAGCTTTTTTCTTTCACCTTGCTGGAGAATAAACTAACAACTTCAAATTATCTGATCCATCCAAAAACTTATTTCCGTGAAACTCACTGATTTATTTATTATTTCGTGGGGATCACTATTATTTGCTGTAGTAAAATATCAAATGATCGATGTTTTATACCAACATGGCAGCTCACATGGTAGGCAACAGAATGAAAACAAACAGGTTTACTACCAAGAATTATACTATATTGCTTTTATTGACAGAAAAAGCATACAGATAATTTTATTCAGAGATTTTATGTGAATTATTTTGATAAGTGTACACATATATTTATAACTGACCTTTCTTTGTCAAGTGTGTGCCCACACACGTATTCATACTAAATCAATCTTAGAGATCTTATCCAAAGATTGAATTTCTTAAAGTGACTGTTCCAAATATGTATAATTTATGGCAAAAAAGTCACAAAATGGCAATACAAGGAGGCATAAAAGTGAAGATAAAGGGGGAGATGATGGTTAAAAACACCTGTAAATGAATAATTGATTTTGATTTAAATTCTTTTTAGTTCTTAGCTGATGAAATGAATATAAATGAAATTATTATGCAAAACACCTCTATTTGTTGTATATGCATGTACATATATGTGTTACAAATACAAAACTGATAGGATATTATTTAACATATATTCACACTCATAATGTGCATATATGTACATAATGAAAATGAGTGCTTGTTTTATATGTATGTATACACACACATACACATATTGCATACTTTCATTTTTTAAAATTTTACTTTAAGTTCTGGGATACATGTGCTGAACATGCAGGTTTGTTACATAGGTATACTTGTGCCATGGTAATTTGCTGCACCCATCAACCCGTCATCTAGGTTTTAAGCTCCACATGCATTAGCTATTTGTCCTAATGCTCTCCCTCCCCTTTCCCCACACCCACCTACAGACCCCAGTGTGTGATGTTCCTCTCCCTGTGTCAACATGTTCTCATTGTTCAGCACCCACTTATGAGTGAGAACATGCAGTGTTTGGTTTTCTGTTCCTGTGTTAGTTTGCTGAGGATGATGGTTTCCAGCTTCATCCATATCCCCGCAAAGGACGTGAACTCATCCTTTTTTATGGCTGTGTAGTATTCCATGGTGAATATGTGCCACATTTTCTTCATCCAGTCTATCATTGATGGGCATTATGTTGGTTCCAAGTCTTTGCTATTGTAAATAGTCCCATGATAAACATATATGTACATGTGTCTTTAGAGTAGAATGATGTATAATCCTTTGGTATATACCCAGTAATGGGATTGCTGGGTCAAATGGTATTTCTGGTTTTATATCCTTGAGGAATCACCACATTGTATTCCACAATGGTTGAACTATTTTACAAGCCCACCAACAGTGTAAAAGTGTTCCTATTTCTCTGCATCTTCTCCAGCATCTGTTTCCAGAATTTTTAATGATCACCATTCTAACTGGTGTGAGATGGTATGTCATTGTGGTTTTGATTTGCATTTCTCTAATGAACAGTGATAATGAGCTTTTTTCATATGTTTATTGGCCACATACATATCTTCTTTTGAGGAGTGTCTGTTCATATCCTTTGCCCACTTTTTGATGGGGTTGTTTGTTTTTTTTTTCTTGTAAATTTGTTTAAGTTCCTTCTAGATTCTGGATATTAGACCTTTGTCAGATGGATAGATTGCAAAAATTTTCTCATATTTTGTAGGTTGCCTGTTCACTCTTGTGATAGTTTATTTTACTGAGCAGAAGCTCTTTAGTTTGATTAGATTCCATCTGTCAATTTTGGCTGTTGTTTCAAGTGCTGTTGGTGATTTAGTCATGAAGTCTTTGCCCACACCTATGTCCTGAATCATATTGCCTAGGTTTTCTTCTAGGGTTTTTATAGTTTTAGGTTTTACATTTATGTTTTTAATCCACCTTGAGTTAATTCTTTTATAAGGTATAATGAAGGGGTCTAGTTTCTCTTTTCTGCATATGGCTACCCAGTTTTCCCAGCGCCATTTATTACATAGGGAATCCTTTCCCCATTGCTTGCTTTTGTCAGGTTTGTTGAAGATCAGATTGTTGTAGATGTGTGGTGTTATTTCTGAGGCCTCTATTCTGTTTCATTGGTCTATATATCTGTTTTGGTATTAGCACCATGCTGTTTTGGTTACTTTAGCTTTGTAATATAGTTTGAAGTCAGGCAGCGTCATGCCTCCAGCTTTGTTCTTTTTGCTTAGGTTAGCCTTGGCTCCACAGGCTCTTTTTTGCTTCCATATGAAATTTAACATAGTTTTTTTCTAGTTCTGTGAAGAAAGTCAATGGTAGCTTGATGGGAATAGCATTGAATCTATAAATTACTTTGGGCAATATGGCCATTTTCATGATATTGAGTCTTCCTATCCATAAGGATGGAGTGTTTCTCTATATGTTTGTGTCCTGTCATTTCCTTGAGCTCTGGTTTGTAGTTTTCTTTGAAGAGGTCCTTCACATCCCTTGTAGGTTGTATTCCTAGGTATTTTGTTTTCTTTTTAGCAACTGTGAATGGGAGTTTACTAATGATTTGGCTCTCTGCTTGTCTGTTATTGGTATATAAGAATGATTGTGATTTTTGCACATTAATTTTATATCCTGAGACTTTGCCAAAGTTGCTTATCAGGTTAAGGAATTTTTGGGCTGAGGTGGTGGCGTTTTGTAAATATACAATCATGTCATCTGCAGACAGAGACAATTTGATTTCCTCTCTTCCTATTTGCATGCTTTTATTTCTTTCTCTTACTCGATTGCCCTGGCCAGAACTTCCAATACTATCTTGATAAGAGTGGGGAGAGAGGGCATCCTACTCTTGGGCCAGTTTTCAAAGGTAATGCTTCCAGCTTTCGGCCATTTAGCATGATATTAGCTATGCATTTGTCATAAATAGCTCTTATTTTTGTGAGATATGTTCCATCAATACCTAGTTTATTGAGAGTTTTTAGTATGAGGGGTGTTGAATTTTATTGAAGGCCTTTTCTGCATCTATTGAGATAATCATGTGGTTTTTGTCATTGGTTCTGTTTATGTGATGGATTATGTTTATTGATTTGCATATGTTGAACCAGCCTTGCATGCCAGGCATGAAGCCAACTTGATCGTGGTGGATAAGTTTTTGATGTGCTGCTGGATTCTCTTGCCGGTATTTTATTCAGGATTTTCGCATCGATGTTCATCAGTGATATTGGCCTGAAATTTTCTTTTTCTATTGGGTCTCTGCCAGGTTTTGGAATCAGAGTGATGCTGGCCTCATAAAATGATTTAGGGAGGAGTCTTTCTTTTTCTATTGTTCAGAATAGTTTCAGAAGGAATGGTACCAGCTCCTCTTTGTACCTCTGGTAGAACTCGGCTGTGAAGACATCTGGTCCTGGGCTTTTTTTGGTTGGTAGGCTAGTAATTACTGAGTCAATTTCAGAACTTGTTATTGGTCTATTCAGGGATTTGACTTCTTCCTGCTTTAGCCTTGGGAGGGTGTATGTGTCCAGGACTTTATCCATTTCTTCTAGATTTTCTAGTTTATTTGTGTAGAGGTGTTTACAGTATTCTCTAATAATAGTTTGTATTTCTGTGGGATCAGTGGTGATATACCCTTTATCGTTTTGTAATGTGTCTATTTGATCTTTCTCTCTTTTCTTCCTTGTTAGTCTGGCTACCGGTCTATCTATTTTGTTAATCTTTTCAAAAAACCCACTCCTAGATTCATTGATTTTTTTTTGAAGGTTTTTTTGTGTTTCCCATTCGGTTCTGCTGTGATCTTAGTTATTTCTTGTTTTATACTAGGTTTTTAATGTGTTTTCCATTGCTTCTTTTGATTGTGATGTTAGGGTGTCTATTTTAGATCTTTCCCACTTTCTAATGTGGACATTTAATGCTGTAAATTTCCCTCTAAACACTGTTTTAACTGTATCCCAGAAATTCTGATATGTTGTGTCTTTGTTCTCATTGGTTTCAAAGAACTTATTTATTTCTGCCTTAATTTTGCTATTTACCCAGTAGTCATTCATAAGCAGGTTGTTCAGTTTCCATGTAGTTGTGCAGTTTTGAGTGAGCTTCTTAATTCTGAGTTCTAATTTGATTACACTGTGGTGTGAGAGATTGTTTGTTATGATTTTCATTCTTTTGCATTTGCTGAGGAGTGTTTTACTTCCAATTATGTGGTTGATTTCAGAATAAGTGCTATGTGGTGCTGAGAAGAATGTATATTCTGTTGATTTGGGGTGGAGGGTTCTGTAGGTATCTATTAGGTCCACTTGGACCAGAGCTGAGTTCAAGTCTGAATATCCTTGTTAATTTCCTTTCTTGTTGATCTGTCTAATATTGATAGTGGGTTGTTAAAGTTTCCCACTATTATTGTGTGGGAGTCTAAGTCTCCTTGTAGGTCTCTAGGAACTCGTTTTATGAATCCTGGTGCTCCTGTATTTGGCATATATATATATTTAGGATACTCAGCTCTTCTTGTTGCATTGATCCCTTTACTACTATGTAATGCCCTTCTTTGTCCTTTTTTATCCTTGTTGGTTTAAAGTCTGTTTTATTAGAGACTAGGATTGCAACTCCTGCTTTTTTTTTCTTTCTTTCCATTTGCTTGGTAAATATTCCTCCATCCCTTTATTTTGAGCCTATGTGTGTCCTTGCAAGTGAGATGTGTCTCCTGAATACAGCACACCTGTGGGTATTGACTCTTTATCCAATTTGCCAGTGTATGTCTTTTAATTGGGGCATTTAGCTCATTTATATTTACCGTTAATATTGTTATGTGTGAATTTGGTCCTGTCATCATGATGTTAGCTGGTTATTCTGCACATTAGTTGAAGCAGTTTCTTCCTAGTTTCATTGGTTTATATATTTTGGTGTGTTTTTGCAGTGGCTGGTACTGGTTTTTCCTTTCCATGTTTAGTGCTTCCTTTAGGAGCTCTTGGAAGGCAGGTCTGATGGTGACTAAATCTGTCAGCATCTGCTTGTCTGTAAAGGATTTTATTTCTCATTCACTTATGAAGCTTAGTTTGGCTGGTTATGAAATTCCATATGTACATCATGGAAACGAGTGCATGTGATACACACACACACACACGCACACACATTGCATACTTTCATTTTTGTGTCCATTACTTTTCTGATTTTATCAGCAGCCAACTAAAGAAAATAGAAAAAAAAATTGGTAATTCGATCTTTCATGTTCTGCATCTTCCAGCTTCACAACTTATAGTTTTCTATTTTTATTGTTATTGTGATCAGAATGAAAATGTATACAATAGAATCAGAATCAGGTCAGAATCAACAAAAATACTATAATGTTTGTACATGCTTTCGATGCAGTTTGTCTCTGCAAAGGGTGTGTGTGTTTCTATGCACATGTGCATGTACACAAGTGTGTAAATAAGTGTTTTATTCATGATGGAGAAAGGCTGGTCAAAATGATTCTGAATGAGATAGCACCACTACAGCAGATAATTAGGTCTCTAGCAATAAAACAAGTCATTAAACATGTTTCTAAGCATCTACTCAGTATCTGGCACAATGTTAAGTAGTGTAAATATAATCATTAGCAAAATTCAGCTTCTACCCTCAATGGTATATGTGTAGAACAAATTGGTAAAGCTGGAGTACATTTCAGGACCAAAAACAGTTTCTGTGTAGTTCCCACTTCATCAAGACCATGTTGTATACCTCTCATACACTTAAGCCATAGGGAAGCAATTATTCCATCCATCCTTTTACAGGGTAGTGGTGGGGAAGAAGAGCTGACTGTCATGCTTGAATTCACATAATTTCATAATTAAATAATTTCATGTTACATAATCTCGATAAACCTAAAATCCAATATATGATAAAGATAGTGTTTCAAATCAGTGGATAAGTGATAAACAGTTCATAAAATGGTGTTCAGATAATTGGCTATATGTATTTTATAGTTGCACAAAGGTATAATATGTCATTAATAAATATTAATTCCATAGTGGATGTCAAATACACTTTTTCAAAATATAAAGAAAAAATACCATAGACAAATATCACTTGCAACATTACGGTTAAAATTAAATATCCAAACATAGCCCTAACCAATAACAGAAAATTTAAAAAAAAAATTATGGATTGGAATTTGTTAAAATATAAAACTTTTCTTTTTCAGAGGATACAATGAATATGTGTAAAAAGCAAATATCAAATCAGCAACAAGTGCTTGCAATTCACTTGACATATTTAAAATATGAGTAGTTCCAACAAATCATAAATAAATGATTAGTAGTCCAATAAAAAAAAGACAAAGTACATTGACAGGAAACTGTATGAAACTCATGAACACTAAATGTCTTAGATTCTCTATTGTTAAACAAAATGCAAAAACAATAGAGAACATTATGAATATGGAGTTAATATTTAACAAAATTATTTTATCCATGTTATAAGTAAATATTTACATCCAAAAACCCTTGTTTTCTCTGAAAGTTGTCACTTATGAGTCTATTTTGAAAATGTTTAAAGAATAGTAATTAATTAACTTTAATAAATAGGTACTCCTATTGAGGGAAAACAGACATTTCCATAATTTTTCTTCTGTTTCTAATCTAGTAGATGGTAGGAAAATAATGACAATTGCATGTTCATACCTGGAGAATATGCATTCCATTTCTTTTAAACTTTTGCATTCTCAAAGCTATATTGATACCTCAAAGCATACCCTTTGCTGTTGAAAACAGCCTTTCAAGTATAAAGACACACACATCACTTTCCTTAAATCTTATATAAGGCAAGGGCCTAGATTCCTATCAGAAAATGTATTTCAAGAATGCTTTTTTAGTAGTTCCTGTGGCCTTATCTTATAGAGGAAGGTTTTTTTTTAAACATACACACAGTATTTGATGCACATTTTTATTGGAAAGAGCTTTTATTTCCTTAAATGTTTTGTTGTCTAAGTGTGAAAAGTATCCTGCAGTGGAATTCAGTGGCACAGATGCTTATTGTGATAGATGAGATGAACTTGCTTCCCTAAGCATGCATGGGCATGAAATGCATCTGGCTTCTGTACATAAAAGTCAGTTATGTTCCCAAATGTGTCTCTGCATTTACACAGACGTTTAGGGGCAGACACCCTACTGTTCCCTCAAAAGGCGGCTCTGCTTAATTATGAAGTTCAAGTTAGACCAGAAGTTGGAAAATACTAAATTCCACATTGCAGACAGAGCCTGAGCAGGTGATGTCACCACTGCATTCTAAGGTGGCAAGTCCTCAGAGAAGTAACTTATCACCTTACCATGGAGAAAAATAACCGTGTCCAGAACACAAGAGGATGCTTTAAGGTAGCGTACAATCAAGTGTGCAAACCTGTGCAATACATACCAGATGAAATCCAGTTCAGAGGCTCAGGAAAACAAACAAATGAGGATATGCTTTAAAAAATAGGACTTAATATAAACAGTCGTGAGAGTAAAACTATTGCTAAGCACATAGGAAACATAAACCAGGCTTTCAGGAAGGAGTTTGGCACATGTGTGCACTGGTAGGAGGTGTAATGTGCAGAAATCCGGCCTTTTGTGGCATAGCAACTAAAGTTCCTTTTCTATTGTCCAGACAACCTTAAATATTCCTTTATGCAGTACTATTTTAAAAAGGCCATCTACTGTGCACAATGTGTTAGCATCAAGGACATGAAATTTATCTGGAATATACCAAAACTTTAATCAATAGACTAGGACCAAAGCTTTTAAAAACAGGTTTTCGTAGATAAATCATTATAAGTTATTATTTCCTCGCCATAGGTAAGGCATGATAGATAACTTTGCTTTTTCTCAGTCACTTAGTGTGTAGGTAGAATAATGACCCTTAGCAGGATGACCTTTTGAATGTGTTGTTAGGCAGCATGGAAGCATTATGGTTAGAGGTGGAATTAAGATTGCTAATCACCTCACCTTAAACTGGAGCGATTATCCTGAATTATCTAGGTGGGCCCACTGTAGTCACAAAGAACCTTCAGACAGGAAGGCGGAGAGACCAGAGTGAGCAGAAGAGCTTGGGGAAACTGGAGCCGAGGCTGAAGTGATGTGCTGTGTCCAAGATGTGCAGAGGCCAAGAGCTCAGGGATACATGTGACCCCTCAAACCTGGTGAATTCTCTCCTGGAATCTCTAGACAAAATATACACTTGATGATACCTTGATTTTAGCACACTAAGACCCATTTTGGACTTCTGACCCCCAGAAGTATAAAGAAAAAAAATGTGTTGTTTTAAGCCTCTGAGTTTATGTTAATTTACTGTAACAGCAGTAAGAAACTAACACAGTAAGACGGCTTTTATTTTTATGTGATGTATAGAATTAAATTGGATATGCTAGGAAATATTGGAAATTTATTGATTTATTTTTTTGTCTGAGCTGGAGTCTGGCTCTGTCGCCCAGGCTGGAGTGCAGTGGCGCGATCTCGGCTCACTGCATGCTCTGCCTCCCGGGTTCCCGCCATTCTCCTGCCTCAGCCTCCCGAGTAGCTGGGACTACAGGCGCCGCCACCACGCCGGCTAATTTTCTGTATTTTTAGTAGAGACGGGGTTTCACCGTGGTCTCGATCTCCTGACCTTGTGATCCGCCCGCCTCGGCCTCCCAAAGTGCTGGGATTACAAGTGTGAGCCACCGCGCCCGGCCAGGAATTTATTTTCTTAATATAGTTCTTCATATTAGAATAATGAGAACCATCGAGTAATGAAGTGTTCTATTTTGTGAAGGATGATTATATAAACAGTACGAAGGTTAAAAACCGGGCGGGACCGGCTGGGCACAATGGCTCGTTCATGTAATCCCAGCACTTTGGGAGGCCGGGGCAGGTGGATCTCTTGAGCCCAGGAGTCTCAGATCAACCTGGGCAACATGTGAAACCCCATCTCCACAAAAATACAAAAACCAGGCAGACGTGGTGGCGGCGCCTGTGGTCCCAGCCACTCAGGAGGCTGCGGTGGAAGGATCGGAGCCTGGCAGGTGCAGGCTGCGGTGGACCGTGATTATGCCACTGCGCTCCAGTCTGGGTGACAGAGTAAGACCCTGTCTCCATTAAATAAATAGATAAATAAATATATATATAAGTAAAAGAGGAGGGTGTCTTTTGAAGGCTATTAAAGTCGTCTAAGTGTCCTCTGATTATATGAGGCTGGAATGGTGCATGGAATGTTGTGTTGAATAACCTGATACAGTCTCTGAAACTATAGAAGCATTAGTAATTTTAGCCTGAGAGTGCTATAATCTGGGATAATTTGGTCCAATACTTCCAGAGAGGGTTGAAGTTTTGAGATAGCTGGAGTTATTTCAGTTGAAGACCTGAATATGAGGCAACTGCATACTCAATTACAATTCAATTTCTACTCTTTATATAAGGTAGAAATGGGTAACATGTGGGACACTGTGTTAAAAGTAATGCAGCCATAGTGTAGTGGTAAAAGCAGATGAAAAGTACTATAATAGTCGTATAGATGAGGTACTGGAAAGAAGCAGATTTGAAAAATTGGAGATAAATGTCAGTTTTCCGGAGCCATGGGATGAAAACCAAACCGGATTACAACAGATTCAATTCACTCAAGATGTCTAACTTGGTAATAGGTCAGAAAACTCAATTTGTCGTATTTTCTTAAAAGTACACAAAAATGTTCCTTTTGATAAAACACGTGTAGTGCACCTTCGGATTTGATTTTTCTTTATGTTCTGTAAACTGCTCACAGTAAAACAGAAAAAAAGTCTGACAAATATGATGGTCCTTAAATCTTGTAGGAGTATGATGCTTCTCCAAAGAATAGAGGTTTTCCTAGGAAGGCCCTAAGCAAGGAATCAAGTTTCCTTTTGCAAGAAATAAAATTCTCAAAAGTTCCCTGCACCTTGGAAAGGCTCTGGTTGAAATTAATAGCACAACGTTATTTATTTAAATTTTAACTTTTAAGTTCAGGGGTACAAGTGTAGGTTTGTTACAGAGGTAAGCTTATGCCATGGGATTGGTTGTACAGTTTATTTCATCACCCAGATATTAAGCCTAATATCCATTAGTTGTTTTTCCTGATCCTCATAGCAAATATTACCCCCATAAAGTTTTATGGTTACTTTTTTCTTATCTTCTGATTAATGCCATTAGATTCACCAATTGAAATTATTTTTCAGTAGTTTAATTCCCTCTAGAAGGTTTAAAAAATGTTTCCGAATTTCCTAAGTCTTCTTTCTTTGTTAGTCTTCTAAAAAGCTATATTCAATAGAATTCATGTGCTTAGGTACAGTTTCACTAAAAGCGTATCTTCAACATTTGATCTGTTTAAAAGTTCTTAAGGTGTTAAGGAACATTAGGTATCAGAGTTTATGGCATTTGATTAATCTGAATAAATCTTGGCATCAAATTGAATTCAGCAAAAGTAACAGTGATAAATCAGAGAGCAATATTTGAAATGTCTCCAGGAAACATTTTAAAACAATTTTTAAGTTCACTAATTTGAGTCATTACACTTGGCCCTAATATGGTAGATTTTAAGTGAAGCTCAGTCGAACCTGGCAGATATCATATACAAACTTTTAATAGTCCTAACAATTCCTGTACCTCATTTGGATAAAGATTATTTCCAGAGCATCAGTGCTTTGACCAGAAAGGCATTTATTATTCTGTAACACTTTTCTTGAGAAATTAGCATGATTCATCATTTGAGTACGCTCTCTCAGATAAGATTCTAATATTTGGGTGTGAATAAAACTTCAGGGCATTGAAAACAGCTGGAAGATAGACAATAGGGTGATCATCCTCTCTTGTCATTCTCTATCAAGGTCCTCTTTAATTATTGGCCTAAACAGCTATAACTTTATGGTGAAAACAAACCGCTCGGATATAGCGTTAAAGGTTGAAATAATGAATTATACATAAATCGATTTAGTTCAGTTATATTCTGTTGAATTGGGAGAACATCGAATTTTTAAATTTCTCTGCATTTCTTGAAGTTAGGAATAAAAGCTGGGGTGGGGTCTCCTGAAATAATGAGGTCTAGAATAATTTCTGTTAAATTTACTTTTTAGTAGGATAAGTCTACTAAAATCAATATGAATGGAACCTTCAATGTACCACTGAAGATAATTAATCTTTGAGAGGTTAAGTAACCATTACAAGGTAATTTACCTAATTAGCAACTAAACCAACCAAATTTTAGATTTCTTAACTTTAAGACTATTGCTCACATAGTCACGTAAAGTATATCTTCCACATAGTCACAGGCAATCACAAGCTAACACGAGCAGTTAGCACAAAATAGATGTTCCACATAGAATGCAGAACAAAAAAAGACACTTTAAAAATCCTTTTCCCTTTTCCAAATTCATATTTAAAAAGTTTCTTGTGGAATTTCCCAAATGCCAGCATGGCCACATATAATACAGATTGATACTCAGACCTCTAATGAGAAACAGTTAGAATTATGCTAAACAAGGAACATTCTATATTGATTTCACAAATTCTCCTCTTTCCACTTATAGTTTCTCATAAAATGTAACATGTTTGTCTTGTGTGGAGTCTGTATAGAAAAAGTGTGATAACTGAAGATATAGACACACAGGTGTATGTATGTCTGTGTGTTCCTGTGTATTATAGCCTTTCTTTAATGGTTTTCTCTTTATATATATATATACTTTAAGTTCTAGGACACATGTGCACAACGTGCAGGTTTGTTACATATGTATACATGTGCCATGTTGGTGTGCTGCACCCAGTAACTCATCATTTACATTAGGTATATCTCCAAATGCTGTCCCTCCCCCTCACCCCACCCCATGACAGGCCCCGGAGTGTGATGTTCCCCTTCCTGGGTCCATGTGTTCTCATTGTTCAATTCACACCTATGAGTGAGAACATGCAGCGTTTGGTTTTTTTTGTCCTTGTGATAGTTTGCTGAGAATTATGGTTTCCAGCTTCATCCATGTGTCTACAAAGGACATGAACTCATCCTTTTTTATGGCTGCATAGTATTCCATGGTGTATATGTGCCACATTTTCTTTTTTTTTTCTTTTTTTTATTATACTTTAGGTTTTAGGGTACATATGCACAATGTGCAGGTTTGTTACATATGTATCCAGCCACATTTTCTTAATCCAGTCTATCATCGTTGGACGTTTGGGTTGGTTCCAAGTCTTTGCTATTGTGAATAGTGCCACAATAAACATACGTGTGCATGTGTCTTTATAGCAGCATGACTTATAATCCTTTGGGTATATATACATATATATATAAAAAAATTATATATATATATTTTGGGGACGGAGTTTCGCTCTGTCACCCAGCTGGAGTGCAGTGGCGCGATCTCGGCTCACTGCAAGCTCCGCCTCCCGGGTTCACACCATTCTCCTGCCTCAGCCTCCAGAGTAGGTGGGACTACAGGTGCCCGCCACCATGCCCGGCTAATTTTTTGCATTTTTACTACAGACGGGGTTTCACCGTGTTAGCCAGGATGGTCTCGATCTCCTGACCTCATGATCCACCCTCCTCGGCCTCCCAAAGTGCTGGGATTACAGGCATGAACCACCGCGCCTGGTCTCTATTTAAGTTAGCTCTGTCCAGGGCAAACCAGCATTTCAAAGATACAAACTGTTTTTGCAAAAAACAGGTATACACCTATCCATAGTGCAGACATTATGTCTACTTATTTCTCTCTAAATAGATCTTTCATTTTAACAAGTACTTCACCTTCACAAAATTTAGTTGAGTCAGTGAACTCTTATCCAGATGCTATATCTTGGCCAGATTATCAAGAATTAATCCTCACAGATAGGCTGTTTCCATTTCCTTTAACAAAGTTTATCAGTCCTGAGTTACTTCTTGATTTCTTGCCAGTGGCATATAATGATGACTCAGCCAAGTCAGTTCCCAGAGTTGGACTCTTTTTTTTCTTATACACAGGAAACTTCTTTTCCAAGAATACTTGTTCCAGTTGCTCACAATCTTCATAGTTGATGATTATAGAATGATCTATGTACTTTCAATGTACCTTCAAAAATGAGATCTGCAGCTGGATAAGACGTGTGTGTGTGTGTGTGTGTGTGTGTGTCTTAGTAGACTTAAACCTTTCATTGAATAAGAAGCCTAGTTGATAGTGTAAGGTGAGAGTTAGAAGAACAGGGAATTATTTGGTTTAAGGAATTGTGAAGAAATGTGCTATGCCATTAAAATTTTTCTCTACTTTTGTGTTAAATCTTAATTTTGTGCAGAATTTACTAAGCTGCAGGAAACTGTCAAAATTGACTCTTGCTAAGTTCCATATTGGTTTGTAATTATCTTAAAACAAAAGTTGGTTGATACTAAAGTGCAGTTTTTCCTCTAGCTTTCATAAATTGAGACAGGTCTTTTTCTCACCCTCCACATACCTATGGCTGGAAGCCGAGGTGGTTGTTCTTGGTTCCCGTTACAACTTCTAGACTGTTAATTTCTCCGCTCCTTGCAAATTAGACTGTTCCTTTGAAACTCAAACCCCTTGGAAATATCAGCCATGCCCCTTTGGTATTACCATCATCAACAGACCTCCCTCCTGGGCACTCTGGTCTTATTTTTTTTTTTTTTGAGATGGAGTCTTGCTCTGTCACCCATGCTGGAGTGTAATGGTGTGATCTCGGCTCACTGCAAACTCCTCCTCCCGGTTTCAAGTGATTCTCCTGCCTCAGGTTCCTGAGTAACTGGGATTACAGGTGCATACCACCACACCCAGCTAATTTTTGTATTTTTGGTAGAGACGGGGTTTCGCCATGTTGGCCAGGCTGGTCTCGAACTCCTGACCTCAGGTGATATGCCTGCCTCAGCCCCCCAAAGTGCTGGGATTACAGGCATGATCCACTGCACCTGGCCTCTTGCCATTTATTTAAGGCTTTAGATCTTTTGCTCAATATCATCTTCAGGCAAGTTCAGCCATCATTTTAGTGGCTCAGCTTTCACGTGAAAGGACCAGTACAAACCTCGGTTCCCCGTTTTTTGACATCTTTATTTCCATTACTTTTTTTCTTTCCTCCACTTTATTGTCATCAAATCTGAAACATTTTCTATAAGGGTATGTACCACCAGGATCTAGATGCAAATATTCTGCCTCCTGGACATCACTCCTTGCCAGCTCGTTGGCCCAGATGTCCTCATTCCTACAACCCTTCATTTTCACTGAGACTCTCCTTAGGACACAGATGCTGCTGCTCCCTCACGATCCATCCGTACTCTCTTGCTTTCAGTTTCCACGTTTTCCTCCTCAAATGCCATAGTTCATTTTTAGCATTCCCTTGCAACTACCCTGAGCTTCATTTTCCCACAATTTATTTGTTTCTCTTTCTCTTCCCAAATTTTAAATGTTGATGTTTCTAAGGGTTCTGTCCTAATTGCTCTTCTTTTCTCTCCACACACATACTCTCTCTAAGCTCTAAACACTACTAAACAGCTCATAATTTCCAGTCTTAGAGTTTGGTCCAGACCTTTATTCTGGGAGTTGATGATTTACGTGACAATAGCACTCGAATAATTCAGAGGTAACATGTCCTGGTTTCCCACATGATAGTAAGTGGCACTGCCAGCCATGCTAGATGCTTATAAGTCATTTTTGGCCCTTCCTCAATATTCTGACAATATCCAATTCAACATTCATTTAAAGAATATTTTGGTTCCAAATACATCTGTAATTTCCTCCACCTATTTTGATTTCCAATGTCCCCAGCCTAGCCAGAGCCACATATTTTCTTACCTACGCTTATTTTCTTAGGTCATCCTTAGTCAACTTACTTTAATTCTTATCTCCGACACCCTGTTAGCTACAGAGAAACCAAAGTGATCTCTTAACATGTCTTTCAGTTTCCAACTCTCCCACTTTTCTGGTGTACTTGGACTAAGATTTATGTTCCTCATCATTACTAATGAAGACCTGTACTGTTTCACATATCCTTCTCTTTCAGCCACGTCTCACATTACTCTTTCTCCCTTCTGTACTTCATCCAGATTCCTACTTTTCAGTTTTTCATTTCATCCAATTCACAGGTTTCTTCTACATGCCAAGATCTTGCTCATATATTAGGGTCCTTGAACACTGGGGGTTTTTCCTATAAGACGAATCTTTCTGTAGTGTATGAAAAGCTAACTCTTTTTATTCTCAGGTCTTAGCTTAAATATTCTCACTTGAAAGAAGTGGTTAGAGTCTGTATAATCCAAATTAATATTTCTTTTTTTCTTTTTCTTTTGAGACAGGGTCTTGCTGTGTCACCCAGGCTGGAGTGCAGTGCCACAATCTTGGCTCACGGAAACCTCTGCCTCCTGGGTTCAAGCAGTTTTCCTTTCTCAGCCTCCTGAGTAGCTGGGACTACAAGCGCACACCACTACACCCGGCTAACTTTTTTATTTTTAGTAGAGATGGGGTTTTGCCATGTTGATCAGACTGGTCTCAAATTCCTGGACTCAAGTGATCCATCCGCCTTGGCCTCCCAAAATGCTGGCATTACAGGCATAAGCCACCACGCCCGGCCCAAATTAATATATCTATATATAAAAATTATATGTATGAATCTTATATAATGTGAATTAAGATTATATCTAATGTTCGCCCTAACACCCTTGTTGGATATTCAGTCCCTTGCTTCACTTTGCATGTGAACACATTTTGTAATAATCTCTTCACTTTGCTCAGTTAGATTTCTGTGCCTGTCTTCGTCTTCAGAATTGAAACCCTAGGAGTACAGGACTGTGGCTTTCTTATTGACCACTGCAGCTCCGTAACTAAGAGAGCATCTGATACATATGTGTGAAGGGAATTGGTTAAATATAGACCACTAGGTCCAGTGGAGTCCACAGCCTATTCACTTCATGTAGTTTCCAAGAAACAAATGCTTCTCAACATATATTAATGAATGAGATATGGGCCAGGGTATCTGGTCTGGCTGGAGATGGCTTAACTTTGAGTTCACTTGAGAGGGTATCAGTGTGAGCAGGAATGCTTTCACTCACTTCAAGAATTGCATGGTGTTGGCCGGGCGCGGTGGCTCTCGCTTGTAATCCCAGCACTTTGGGAGGCCGAGGCGGGCGGATCACGAGGGCAGAAGATCGAGACCACGGTGAAACCCCGTCTCCACTAAAAATACAAAAAAATTTAGCCAGTCGTGGTGTCGGGCGCCTGTAGTCCCAGCTACTTCGAGAGGCTGAGGCAGGAGAACGGCGTGAACACAGGAGGCGGAGCTTGCAGTGAGCCGAGATTGCACCACTGCACTCCAGCCTGGGTGACAGAGCGAGACTCCGTCTCAAAAAAAAAAAAAAAGAAGAAGAATTGCATGGTGTTTAGGGGGAAGAATCACCCCGCTTCTCTGGGGAGACATGAGGGCTCTGTGGCTCCTGTGGGCTCTCAAACTGTTGGAAGATGATTGCTAAACCTGAGTTTTCAGGTCTCCTAGTTATATTCATTTAAACTTATACATGATTTGTCACTATTTTAAGTTGTTTTTCACTGAAAAGTCAGTCTGAATATAGAGCCTTATTTCATTCAGATCAGAAAAACTGGGTTTTGGTAAAATCTGTTTATCTATAATTTTTAAGTAAGTACAATTTTATAAACCAGTTATTCCTAACTTGAGAGGCCTGGAGGATTTATTACAATGTGTATTTCAGGGCCACATCTGCAGAAGTTTTGATACAACATTTCCTTACTAATACCCCTGACAGCACATTTTAGCAGGCATCCTGTGTTATTCAGAAGCAGAACGTTTATGCACTACACTTTGGGAGAGAGAAGTGCATGTTATGTTACCATTTAAAGACGCCTGGTTCTTGTGGGGCAAATTGGCAAATGATTTATCTGAACTAATGGCAGAGTGGAATTTTAATACTTTAGGGTTTTCAGGAATCTTAGAGCTGTTTTCATTTGTCTCACACATACAGCCTGAACCTTGAAGACATTAATGAATTTGTCACAGAAATTAAATTGGGCCAAAATTTACATTTGCAACCCATGTCTGTGCTCTTCATTCTAAAGCACAATGGCCTAGAGTCATATTTTAACCTCTAAGTTTCATCTTATTAAAAAATAAAATAAAATAAATGTAAATACATGCATGTATTATACTATATATACAATTTATATACATTACAATATTAATTTGAATTACACATGACATCACTAGTAAAGGCCAGTTACAGTTTAGACTGAGATAAGCCCTGTGAGAATTTACTAAGGTCAAAAAGACTCCTTTTAATAGTGACTCAGTGGTACCTACTCTAAGGACAAAGGCTCCAGTATGTATCCTAATCTAAGTTATTACTGAATGTGAGTCCTGTGATAGCTTCTAATGAAAATTTTCCATTGAAAAAAATCAATGTTAATAACTGGAACTCGAGAGCTGTAATGGGTTCTGCTGTGTTTTTCGGGCTTAGACTGTGTGCTATAATATGCTAAGAAGAGGAGTTGATGACCTGTGAGCTCTGGTCACTTCCTGATCTCATTTGACTCTTTGGTCTTTAGTTTTAAAAGGGTGATCAGAGAGGTTGCTTTATAATGGAGAAGTTGAACAAAAGGACCATCAACCTGCAGGCTCACTGGCACAGCGCAAGTTTCACCGGATAAGCATTTCAGTAAAGAGGACTATTGCCAACAGCAATACTTGCAAGGAAGCTTTGTTACAGAGAGGATTTTTTTTTTTAAAGAAGCTGCTAGGAAAACTGACACTAGAAGCTAACTAGAGTCACTCTTTATAGATATCAATGAAATTGTAAGTCTGAAGACATTACTTACCTAGATACAGTAATGGACTTTATTTAAGAACCAACTTTATACATACCTAATATACCTAGGCTTGTTGATCAAGTTGGCTGGCTGGGGAAGAATAAAACCATCTAGAAGATCCACATGATGAGAGAAAGCATTCGGGGAGGGCAGACAGAGACATGATGCTGGCCACAGATAGAACCCAGAGACGCTCTGTGATTGAAGTAGTTCTAATACCTGGAAGCTTCGATTTGCTCTTATAACGTGTCTAAAGCCATTTAATTCAAGACTACCCTTCCTAGTTGGTACCTGTAGATGTAATGCATCTCCTAAGGTATTAGTCTAGGCTCCACCGGACAGAACAACTACCTGGAGGTAGGTGGTGGAGCCTCCGGACTCCGCGACACATTTCACAATGCTGTTTACTCCAAAACACTGGCCTTATTGAACTAATCTAGCTATTGGGTAAGACGAGAAGTAATACACGAACATTCTTAAAGTCTGTTCTCTTTTGCCTTGTGACCTTAAACATTTCAAAGACCAACATGAACACTATTGAATAGAATTGTGTTTCCATCGTCATAACTAATCTGAAAGCCTAAGTTATACCTCTTTCACTGCACATCCAATCTATTTTATGGGCAGAAGAGCACAATGGGCTCAGCTATGCAGGCTTTAGGAGTTATTTTAACCTTTAAAGAACAATAGACACAAGTAAAAGTACATACATAAAGTAGGCATTTTATATTTAATTTTTATTTTCATATGCATGAAAAGTGTGTTCCAAAAAAAGATTAGAGAAATCCATGGCATGTCTTTCTGGTTAATGTTACTTTATTTTTTGGTTCATCTACGCTACTACTTACAAGTTACTTGTTTTTTTTTTCATGGAAAATTTTTTTTAAATGAATTGATTTTGCTTTTCATCAGCACAGTTGTTGACTAATACCAAAGTTAGTTAGAAGGTTATGATTTTTACATTTATAGAATGTCAGGGGCAGCATTTAGACAATACATCATAGTAACTTGGCATTTATGAAATATTAGTTTTCCATAAACATGAACTCAGAGAGGAAGGTTACATTTTTTTAAATTATAATAACATTTTGAAAACCATCTGTCCTTTAAAATGTTACTAAAATATATATTGGAACTGGTGTTTTAGATGCCAGTCCTTCCTGAAGAGTGTTTTGAGATTTTTTTCAAATACTGCCTCAGTTCTATATAAAATAGAAAATATTCTGCCTTGTAAAATGACTACTGGATGTAGGTAAGAAGAAGTTAAGGAAATATTACATAAAAGTAGATTTGCAAAGGTAATTTGCTGAAGGATTATTTACACTTTGATGAGTGGATCTGGATATTTTGATACTAAGTGAAAGTGGTTCCACTGGAATTAGAAGGGAATAGAGATCTGAAAGCAGGAGTGAAAAGAATGTGTGTAAGCCGGGCACGGTGGCTCATGCCTGACCTCAGGTGAGCCGCCCACCTCAGCCTCCCAAAGTGCTGGGATGACACGCTTGTTAAGTGGTACTCTAATTAATCAGTAACTTAAACCTCAAAAGAGATTCATTATGTACACAAAATTAATCTTGTGTAATCAAGTGTATAAGTAAAATTAATTGAAGAAATCAAAAAACGCAAGGTGGCTGACACCTGTAATCTCAGTGCTTTCGGAAGTCTAGGTGGGAGGATCCCTTGACTTAAGGAGGCTGAGACCAGTCAAGCAACACGGTGGGACCCCATCTCTGTAAAACAATTAGCCGGGGATGGTGGTGCGTGCCTGTAGTCCGAGCTACTTGAGAGGCTGAGGCAAAAGTATCGCTTGAGCCTAGGACTTGGAGTCTGCAGTGAGCTATGATCACACCACTGACTCCAGCCAGAGCAACAGAGGGAGACAATGAGAACACGTGGACACAGGAAGGGGAACATCACACTCTGGGGACTGTTGTGGGGTGGGGGGAGGGGGCAGGGACAGCATTAGGAGATACACCTAATGCTAAATGACGAGTTAATGGGTGCATCACACCAACATGGCACATGGATACATATGTAAGAATCCTGCACGTTGTGCACATGTACCCCAAAACTCAAAGTATAATAATAAATAAATAATAAACCACAAAACACTTGTAATTCCAAATCCAGATATATAAACCACAGGAATACTTAGATAAACACACGTTATACACACATATAGTATATGTATGATAAAATATACTTGTATGTTCAACTTGGGAAAGGTTGATGATTTTAGAAACTAATAATTCTATTGCCTTGTGCTCTAATGATTTTCAATTTGAAGATTTATTTGGGATCAAATATATGAGGCTCCATATACAAGACATCTTTCTTTCCCCTCTTCTCAGCACCATTTTTTGGCTGATTATTGGACTACAACTGGGAGATCTAGAACTAAATTCCTGCTTAGTGTTTACTTGTTCAGAGCATAGGCTTTGAAATCGTCCTGTTTTGCCTCAGTCTCCACAGTGGTACCTACTAACCTCATGACTAGGGGATCGTGTAGCATTTCTCTAAGCCTTGTTTTCTTAGCTGTGAAGTGGTAAATTTTGGAAGTGCTTTGTTCATAGGATTTCTGTGGAAACTGAATTGGGTAAAGAATGTAAGGCATTTAGCACAGTAAAATAACCTGGATTACAGTAACTTTTCAAGGAGTGTTTATTAGTACTTAAACTGCCATTGTCATCAAAATTCTGTTTTTACATATGAACTTAGAAATGCCATTGTAACCTTCTCAACTCATTTGGTCATTTAAAATAGAGAGGTTGAGTTAGGTGTTTCTTAAATTTCTCTTTAGCTCTGATACTATGTGTCTGACGTTAAGTAATGCAAAGTTGGTAATTAAATCTTCCCCTTTCGTGATGTAGGAGAAAGGCATAAAAAATTTCTGGGTGACTGGATTCCCTTGCAAGTTTATTAGAATTGTAATTACGTAGCATTTTGAATAAAGCGTTCATTCTGGAAATCATTAAGTTTATTTTTCTTAACTCCGTATTTTGTCAACTGTGGAAAAATTGGGATTTAGGAGTAACCTCTGATTTAAAATTCCACCTAGTAACCATCTAAATTGTAGTCTTGTAATTTCCTAACTTTGGTCTTGAAGGTGTTTATCATTCTTATGCGTTATCATACTGTATTATATATTTATGCAACATAAAATGTATAGTTTTAACTATTGCACATGTTTACATATGAAAGGTGTAGTTTTGAACTTATCATTATTAAATTTGCTAATTTTGCTTCACTATTCATTTTGGACACTTATCCATATTAGTACATGCAACTCAAGTTTATTCTTTTGAGCTACTGTATATCATTCAAATGTATGAATAAATAACCTTGCTTTGGTGGACATTTAAGTATTTTCATGTATCAGTATGAAAAACAGTTTCAAAATGAACATTCAAATATACATTGCATATATGTGTATAATATTTGTATATATGAAGGTTCCTGTGGGTCATATATCTGAAATCAAAATTACAAGTGTTTTGTACCTTCTATAATTAATTTTACTCTCAATTTTAAGTAAACAAGATTAGTTTTTGCACATGATGCATCTCTTTATTCAGTTAAAATTACTGACATAATTAGAATACCACTTAAAACTTGAGAATATTTTCAAGGGTATTTATGCAAAACTTACATAAATGTGTTGAAAAGTCCTTTTGTATATATGTAGAGATTACATGGTATGTTAAATTCATCAATTTGCCTAAATATCAAGTTATACTTAAGTAGTGTCCATACACCATGCTTTTGCTTGACTGAACTCCAATATGTATATCCGGAGTACTTTTTAACATTCATAGGTTAAGTGGCCTGTTTTGGAAAATGATATTAAAAATGTAATTCAGATGAATGCTTAAAGATTAAAAATGAATGAGCTTTCGTATTAATCATCAATATGACAACCCTAAAGGGAAGCATGATTTTCAAATATACCTCCTTGTAGGCAGGATAATTCAGAAATGCACAGTGCATATTAGATATGGGATTTGAGTCATAGTGTATTTCTCTAAGAATGTAATTTATTGTACTTTCACATCCACCCCACTGAATATGCAGAGTTTAAGATGCAATGGCCAGAAGACATGAGCGTGTCACTAGAAGGATGTGGACGTGGGCTCCGGGGCTGTTGATGATGACGGTGGTCTTTTGGGGTCATCTGGGGAATGGACAAGGCCAAGGTAAGTGCAAGGATTTTCTAATTCTTTGCGAGTTGGATGCGAATTTCACTTTGTGATGAAATTATGTTGAGTCTTTGGTTTGATGTTTAAGCAATTTTTTACAATCTTCCGTCAGGTTTTTGTTACAGGGTATTGTAATATCTCTGCACCAGTTAAATTGAAATAGAATTAGGTGTGAGTAAATGCATCAAAATTGAAGCCATCTTTCTGAAATTGGCTTTTCTCTGTTGTAATTGATGATATGTATATATATGTGAGGTTTTATGAAGCCATATATATGCGTGTGTCTCTGTTGTAGTTGGTGGTATGTATATATATGTGAGGTGTTACGAGGCCATAAATATGCGTGTGTGTGGGTTTTGGGTGGGTGGGTGTGCCTGTGAGTTTGTGTGTGTGGTATTTTACAAGAACACGTAGCATATAAAGTTGTCGTGATTTTGAAGAAAAGTTTTTGGACGTTTGTCTGTTTAGGGTTTTTATGTTTTTGGATGTTTGTCTCTTTAGGGTTTTTATGTTTTACATTTTAAAATTTCAAGAACCTATTCTTAAAGGATGCGATGTTCTTTAGAAATTAAATGAAAAATGTGACGTTTCTCATTCTTCTGCCAAGTGTATTTAGGGGAAATTAATGAGAGAGTGGAGCTGCAAGGTTGTGGCATCCTGAAATGTCTGTTGGAGCGTAGAAAAAGGCCATAGATTTTGTAATAAGGCTTTCAATACTGATTTCATCAATAGCTGTATGGAGTGGTTTGTGCCAAATCTAGTATCTGTGAATGTATTTTGTGATAAGTATTGTATTATTTTTGGAGGTGTGTTGCCTGCTCAGATACAAATTGCAATTCTGTATTTTATGTGATAAAACATCCTGACATCGCTGAAATTTTCTTTTCCTTTCCGGGCAAGTATATTCGGCATTGATTTCCTGCATTTTCAAGGCTTGAAATGAAATCTGTGAGCAGGAAGTTTACAGAGTTATTTCAAGGGATAGGTATATTTCTCCAGATAAAATTGAAAGTGTGCAGTGTTATTATATAATTGTGATGAAGTTGAGCTTTGCTAGTTTGAAGTATCTAATAAAGTTTAACACTTTTTAAAAGATCCTTCAAAAAAAGCAGTTTTCTTGCCATATGTAATATTGTTCAATGAAGTTTTGAAATGAAATAGATATTTTTCAAAACCACAAATGCATCTGTGCCTTTATATGAACAGTTGTATATACATGTAAGCAGATAATACATTTTGTTAATTAAGATCAGCTTTGATTTTAATTTTTCTTTCCTGTCATTCAGAATTTGTATTTGCATCTAATAGAATTCTCATTTTTCTTTTTTGTCATAAAACTAATGTAAAATATATTCAATACACATAGTAGTTTTTTTCACCAAAGGTCTAAAACAAGAATATGTAGACAGTAGCTACGTTGGATTTCTTTGGCTATAAGAGTTGTCTATTTCTCTGGTGATGTGTAGAATTACTAAAATGCAGCATGACAACTGTTTCTCTGTAATAGTGATCCAACATGACATGTAGTATTACACAGTGTTGCTAATACCTTCCTCTGACCATCATTTCCAGTAATTGTGGCTTGTTTTAGATGAGGAATAGGTTATTAGATATTTAAAATATTTGAGAAAAATAGGTATCTTCTCTCTTATTTACCCAAACCCTTTTATTTACTCAATATTGATGGCTCAAGTATTCTATCTTTCACTAGGGACCATCATTTATTAAAAAATGGCCTGAAATCAATTCCAAGTCTAGCTGTAGTGAAGCTTCTAGTGGGAAATGCAAATTAAGTAATTTGTTTTCTTTCTAAAAGGATAAATTAAAATAGACAATGATTCAAAGAACAAAACAACTTAATAGAAAACATAATGGAATGCTTTGATACTATGATTCAGGGAATTTTGCTTCCTTAGTGGTAGCTAGATTGAGTGAAGGAGATTGCTTAGGTATAATGAGCAAATCTTATAATTGCAAGTATAACCCAAGCTGCATATCATCATTTAGCTCAATAAGCCTCATTAAATATTAAATATTACCTTTTAACTTTTATGCAATTAAGCAGAATTTAAAAATAAAAGTTTTAAAAATTAAAGTTTTTATTACTAAGTATCTTTTAAAATACAAATCTCACAGCTCCTTATTGTCAAGAAAAGAACACATGAAAATTTATAAATAAGGTTTTCTCTCTATTAAATTTACAGTCTTGCATTAAATATTGGTTATTGGGACCCACCATGTCCATGATTATGATTAAGTATCAATGAAAGATGACTCTTGCAGCAAATATGCATGCAAATGTTTTAAGATTATTTTCACATTATTTCACATAATTTCTTAAGCATAATAGGATAAGTAAATTATACTTTCTACACAAGCTCTTCATATTTATGAATAGACCATGTTCTAAATTTTTCAATCATTGGGGAATCCCAATGTCATATTTATGAATGGACCATGTTCTAAATGTTTCAGTCATTGGGGAATCCCAATGTCATATTTATGAATGGACCATGTTCTAAAAGTTTCAGTCATTGGGGAATCCCAGTGTCGTATTTATGAATGGACCATGTTCTAAATGTTTCAGTCATTGGGGAATCCCAGTGTCGTATTTATGAGTGGACCATGTTCTAAATGTTTCAGTCATTGGGGAATCCCAGTGTCGTATTTATGAATGGACCATGTTCAAAATGTTTCAGTCACTGGGGAATCCCAGTGTCGTATTTATGAATCGACCATGTTCTAAATGTTTCAGTCATTGAGGAATCTTCCTAGAGAAACCGTGTGAGAAATTGTAGCTAAGCTCAAAAACGGAAGACAAAAATCGATTTAACGAGGAATGTAGATTAATGTCATAGTATTATCGCGACTGTGTGCAACCACTACTTATAAACAATGATATAAGAAATGCAATCTGAAATCTGAATTCTAAATAGGAATGTAGTGCCATTATCCCTCTGGGACCCTTAGGGTCAAAATAAGATAAAAGTGATGAATGGTGGGTTGGAAGTCAGTCAGTGATCCTTGTCAAATTTTTGTATCTGTCAAGAAAAGCATCTGCTTGAGGACATCCATTTTCCTACTTCTGAGTTACAGAATAATAGGTACTTATCCTGAATGTGACATTCCCTGACGTGGACTCTGTCTTTGCTGCTTAGGTGGTGTGTGCATGAGAAAGTGCTTAACATCTGAAAACGGAGACAATCCTTAGAGAAAGATATATATGAATTTTAAAAGGAAATATACCTACGATGGAAATAAAACAAATAGCATAAATATCTAGCTGTATTTGGTCTTTTTGGTAACTATTACAATATATACATTTTCAAACAACTAAGTTCAGCACTGACTTTGGGAGAATCTAGATAAAACTGAACTGACATATAATAAGCATTGGTGTAATTAATAGCACAGCGGGCAGAACCATGGGGGTATTTCCTGAGGAAGAGGGACTATAGAGAGGCAAAAGAAAACCCAGCTCATTCTGGGGAGTGCCAGGAGCAGTTATTATATTCAGAACTGAGAACTTATTTCTAACTCACCAACCCATAGTTCTGGCTGAAGTGCAGTGGTGCAGTCATAGCTCATTCTCAGCCCCAAACTCCTGGGTTCATATGGTCCTCTCATCTCAGCCTCCTGGTAGCTATGACCACAGGTGTGCACTACTTTGTCCAGCCAGTTTATTTTATATTTTATTTTCATTTCATTTGTAAAGACTGGGTCTTGCTATGTTGCCCAGGCAGGTCACAAACTCCTATCCTCAAGCAGTCCTCTAACCTAGGCCTCCCAAAGTACTGACATTACAGGCATGAGCCATTGCATCTGGCTCAAAAATATTTCTGTCCTAATGGCTTTAACAAAGAAGTGCCGTTTTGGGGATATATAAAATGGTGTGCTGCTTGGGAGTGACAAAAAAATAATTATAAGAAGAATGGAACGAATATGTCAGTATGTTTTCAAAAGCAAGTTAGCCCAAGTTTTTAAACAAGCATAATTTTAGGGTTTTTGTAACTAACTTAGGGTTTAAATGTAGCAAAAATTTTAAACATTATCATGAATACACAGAAAATTTTAATCAATTTGGTTTCCATGATGAATTTACATGCTTAAATTCCTAATTTCAATTTGCTGCTAGATATGAGAAAGTTTGAGATTTTGAAGAAGCAAGTGGTTCTTACAAATGTAGCAAACTTAAATTTTGAGGACAATTTAATTTAACTTCCATTTTTATGACCAGATTTTGGGTCAGCTGTTAAGCATTCAAAAAATAAAATCTGATAATATCTGGCAATTCCAATTTTCAGTTTTATTGATCTTCACCATGAAATAATATATAAGGTAAGGGGCAAAATTTTGGAAAAGCAGATCACTTTGTTGTCCTATTTAGCAAGTTCTCAAATTATGCCATCTTGGAATCATTACAAGTAATTATACGAAGACAGTATCTTGTGTTTTGTATTTCATTGTTACACATCCAATTGTTCTCTAGAGATATCAGAGAAAACCCACTCAAGAAGGGAAGGTTAGATAAACAGCCCTCTCTCTCTCTCTCTCTGTCTTTGCCTCCATTTGGTTCCTTATGTTCATTTCTCAGTGCATTTCAGTTACTTTTATTGTTCCCTTCATTTTCTCTTTCATTCCAGAAGTTTAAGTGATTGCATAATTCTTTTGACAGCTGAAAGTAGTATCCGACTTTGAATGAAAGGTTTACAGCTACAGCTTTTCAATTAGAAAATCTCAGATCATGTGATCTATGAGTTTTAATATCTTAGGATCTCGACCAGTAAGGAATAATCACTTTGAAAAACCTTGATGCTACCTAGAGTTTGTGTTTTGTGAGGTTGCTTGGTAAATTATTTTCCTTTGATAATTGAATATTGCTTCAAGAGAGGTGAGCTCAGACGTTTGGCAATGAATATTGAATGTGTATTCCAAGAGACATGACCTTAAAATATCATCAAGCTAAGTAGTAGTGAAATTGAACTCTGCTGTATAATAGAAGTCAGTGTTTCTTACATCTTTGTGATATATAAATATTTTTACATTGTGGTAGATAATAATTTGTATGGGAACATTTAATTGAATTTAATTTATCCTATGGCAGAATTATGTTGCATAGGTCATTTTAGTTTTTGATTTAAGCATCTTAAAATTACAAATGCAAATATTCAACACGTAAAACCCACATGAATACACACTCCCAAACATTTGAAATCCTAACAGTCATTTCCAACAGCTTTTTCCTACAAAAGAAGTCAGCTCTTCTTAGAGAAGACATGCATTCCCATAGCTTGAGAGGTGCACACTATAAGGTAAACAGAGAAAGGATTACAGCAGTTTAAGTATACCAGCGGATTTACTTTATAGACAATAGACTTTTGAATTACTTGTCTTCAAAATTTGGTTTCTTGAGAAAATTATCTGTGTAGATTAATCATGCATTTCAGATACTTTCCAGACATCTGAATGTTGTTTTCTTAAAAGTAGCCAGCACGCCTTTTTATGCAGTCTGCATGGGAGATAGTAAGAGATGTGTATGCTGTATATCTACTAGTAGAGATTTGTTTATGAGTGCTTCCTTAAAAAATTATTTTTTCTGAAGAAAGGGATTTCTTTTTTATAATTTAGATTAGATGATTTTAAATGTTTTTAGGTTTTAACCTCTCTGATCATCAGGGTCATTGCCATGGAAAAAATGCAAGTTATAGCATATTTCATTTTTATAAGGAAAGAAGTTGATAATTTAGACTTTTTTCTTTTACTAAATTGAATTACATCACTCAATATTTGGATGGCATTAATTCACAATAGCAACAAAAAAATCTTACTATTCAACAAAATAAAGTATGATTTCCTTCACATTTAACTTAATTTGTTCTTTAAAACATCTCCTAACGAAGGTTTTCTCATCCTCTGAAGCTGAATTTATTTAGGAAAAAATATTTTAAACACCATCCCAAGTGATATAACTATTTTTATTGAGCTTTGATGTTCTATTTGAACATATTTGAAGACTGTACAAGCACTCAATTTAGAATTAAGATTTTATTTGGAGATTTTGGTTGTATTTGAAATCTGTTGTGGAATTAAACATGAAGAATACGTCAATTTACTAGATGTCATTGTCTATGACACATTTTAGTCTTATCTTTCTGCCTATATGTAAAGAGGAATAGAAATAATTGGTATAAACAGGAAAAAAGAAGTAAAGTGGTAGGATCAGATGTGAGAAATATATAAGCTAAGATACTCTTTTTTTGTTTGTTTGTTTTTTGTTTTTGTGAGACAGAGTCTTGCTCTGTTGCCCAGGCTGGAGTGCAGTGACACAATCTTGGCTCACTGCGGCCTCCACCTCCCAGGCTCAATGGTTCTCCTGCCTCAGCCTCCTGTGTAGCTGGGATTACAGGTACGCATCACCACACCCGGCTAATTTTTGGATTTTTAGTAGAGACTAGGTTTGACCATGTTGGCTAGGCTAGTCTCAAACTCCTGACTTCAGTTGATCCGCCCACTTCAGCCTCCCAAAATTCTGGGATTTCAAGTGTGAGCCACCAGGGCCAGCCTAAGCTAAGATATTCTAGAAGCTATTAATAGTAAAATATAATGTAAATTCTTTAAAATTAATCTGTATATGAAATTTTTTCTAGGACTTTCCTGCCAGAAAAGTAGGAATAGAATGGCAAAAGGAACGAGGTTCCTTCTACAAGTAGGCACACATCCTATTTCACTTTATCCTGTGATCAGTCTCATAACCATCTCCTGGTGTGAAGTGCTAAAACTGTGCTTTAAGAATAACTTAAGTCCTTTATGTACAAACTAAAGTATGAGAGCCTGAACCTTGGAAACCAAGAGATTCCAAAAAGCCTTATGTGTGAGACTGGGTGCCACAGATCTTGGCAGAAATTACTGCTTATTCTTAATTCTTATTGTTCCTTTCTAGCACTTCAATTTATAATGCCAATATCTACCTCAGCCTAAAGACAAGCTCTAGAATCACTTGTGTTACTTATTACATTTCTTTTAAAAAGCTCATGAATTACACATGAATTTCAAAGTTGCCAACTGAGATTCCAAGGACTTAGAAAAGAAAAAACGTGGCACCTTTCCATTATAAAGGCTGTACGCAGTCTTCATAGTGTTTGTCTTTAAGGGACAACATGCCTCATCCATCAGCAACTTTTCTTCCTTAAATCATCATATCTTGCCTAAAAAGGTTTTCTGAAAACTAAGATTTGCAGATTGTTATATCACATCTTAATCTACGTATCAACTTTAGCATTATCAAAGCATGAACTGTTCTGGGTTTTCATAGTTAATTATGTTTGTGGTAATAACTGGGATGCAATTGTTTTTCTTCTGATGATTTTGTACTTGCTTTTCTTATGGTAACTTCTGATGCTTGTTTGTAAGATCTTCCTCTCTTTTCTCCATCTGGTTATCTTCTTACCTTCTGTCCTTTAACTCAGATGTCACCCACACTGTGTGTCTTTCTGGATTGCTTCTTATTTAACTGTTGCTTCTCATAGTTTACATACCTCCTCCTGTACCACACTATCAACATTTCTCAAGCTGCACTATATGCTGGGTTGTGTCTTTATTTATTTATAAGTTCCTTGATAATTCGGACTATATATTAGTATATTCAAAAAATACTTATGAAGTGTTTACTTTGGGTCAGGAATTATTGAGTGAAGGAAATTGACCAAAACTCTGCCATCATGAAGCTCGCATTCTAACTTAGGGAGACAGATAACAGACAATGAGCCACATAAATATGCAAAGTATCGTAAGTTAGATGGTGAAAAGTAATCCTGGATGGGGATCAGATAATTTTGATAGGATAATTTTTAACTGGGTAGTCAAGAAAGGCCGCACAGAGAAGATGGCAATTGGAAGAACAAGGTGGTGAGAACTGCTGAGTCTGGAGCAAACACACAATTTGGAGCAGTAGAAGATTCCAGAAGTAACAGTATAGAGGCGAAGAAGTGGGAATTGTGTGGAGTCTTTTACTTGCTGTTGTAATGACCTTGGCTATGCTTTGAAGTGAGGTGGAAAGTTGGCAGGGACCTTAGTTTTCTTTTTAATAATTCACTATGAATTTTGAACGGTCACTATTATAGACTCAATAATTTTGCTTTATTACTCTTGCAATTGACTACAAAAGAGCGTATTGAAGAAATGTTAAATTCTAATTTAAAC
Source organism: Symphalangus syndactylus (assembly GCF_028878055.3). Taxonomy (NCBI): domain Eukaryota; kingdom Metazoa; phylum Chordata; class Mammalia; order Primates; family Hylobatidae; genus Symphalangus; species Symphalangus syndactylus. The sequence continues at coordinate 137,813,217 of NC_072432.2, read as the reverse complement.
TGATTGAAATAGGTTTTTATCTTTTTATGTTTCTCATCACTGAATATCTCATTTTTAATTAGTTTGAAAGCATTCTAAGATAGTGAGCCAATGCAATTTAGCATAATGCATAACTTATTATTCATCAGATTTAGGTATTTAACCGAGGATGCTAATTAGGAAAGTAACTTGTTCTGTTGGATGATTTTGATAAAGCTACTTTCAAATGATTATCACATCCATTGATGTCATATTAAGTTGTGTTTCTGGAAACCAAATTTAGGCAGTGGTAATGAGTTAATATCTCTAAGTGGATACCTTTTATCTCTACAGTCAAGGATACTTGAAAGTGGAAAAACATACTGGCTTCAAGTCTTGGGAACTAGGACTTACCGGAAATGTGTGTGTTTTTTTTGTTTCCTGGTGGAATTGTCTTCTCGGAAAGATGGTGTTTCCTTTTCAATAGGAAAAAATTGATCCTATGCTGCTTTACTTTAATGCTTTGCTTTTGTCAAAATAGTGTTTTCTTAGGAAAATTAACCTATCATAATATAATGAAAAGAGAAATGCTGAAGACACAAAATGATGTCCATGTTAATATTGAGTAGGAAGCATCAAGGGACATGAGAAGAGGGAAGCGAAGAGAGGGAGAAGAGAAATTTATAGTGTAACAACAATTAGTAAAAAGGATTAGCATATACATGTAGTCAATAAGTCAATAAATGGCTGTTTATAGAAAGCCTACCAGGCACTAGGGGATATAGCAGTGAAGAAGGCAAAGACACAATTGGCTATACTGTAGTGAGGAGGGAAAGAGGAGGAAGACATACAAATACCTAAAAAAAGCAATGGTGTGAAGGGCTATAAAGTACACTACTACGAAGAAGATTACATGTGATAACATGGCTGAGTAAAACTGTCAAGGAGGAAGGCACTGATCTGGCTGTAGGTATTTCAGAGCATTTTTCTCTCTGAGGAGGTAATATTTCATTTGAGAGTTGAGTGAAGACAAAGAGGAAGGTACTTTGAAGATCTGGGGTGCTCTGAGCAGAAAGAAGGGCAGATATAAAGATTCTGTAATTTAAAAAGAGAGCTTGATAGTTTCTTACAAAGAAAAGAAGGCCGGTTTGGCTGGAATGTCCATGAAGGAAGAGCATGGAGAGAGATTACATGAGTGTTCTCAGGGACCAAATCTAGATCTTATATCAAAATGTGAATATAAATTAACTACATTGAAAAGTGTATGATGGATGTGTGATACGATGAGGTTAGCTCTTAGGAGGGTGTACTATTGTGGAAGGGTACACTAGTGAAGGAAGGGGGTTCATTTAGCTGACTATTGCACCTGTCCAGTTGAAGGATGATGGTAGTTGGGATTATGAGTGTAGCAATAAAGTTGGAGAAAATCAGTTGAGATTGGAAGTTGACTTGAAGATGATTGAATTTACTGAGCAAGAATTATATCAAGGTATTTGGATTTAGGGACATGGGGGATTATGGTCACTTTTAGTGATATGGCAAAGTCTTGATGACATGAGGCAGTTTGCAAGTGACAGAGGTGTGGGTAGGTGCGTATGTGTGATTGATTTTACATTTTTTAATCTTAAATTAAGACGCTAGTTAGAATCCAAGTGGAGACATCAAGTAGGCACTGACAAGTTGACTTGGCTAGAGATGTGAGTTAGATCATCGTAGCCTATAGAGCATGCCTAAAGTCATGAATCTAGGTGAGGGGTTGGAAAACTATTATAGCCCATGAGCCAGATCTGGTCTGCCACCTATTTTTGTATGGCTCATGAGTTATAAGTACGTGTGGCATTTATAAGTCTAAAATGTAAAATACAGGGAAATTTTTCAGCAGGGAAAGTTCCATAAATTTGCCTCTTGGCAACACAAAGCCTGCAATATTTACTATCTGGCTCTTTGTCAAAAATGTTACTGACTCCTGATCTGGATGAAACCCTGTGAGGAGAGAGTGTTGACAGAAGAGAGAGAAGCATCACAGTGGAAATTAAAATTATGTCAACTGAAGTGTGTAGGGTAGAGAATTTAAGCCTGAGTATAACAGTAAGAGATTAAAATAACAGTAAATTCATTATCAGCGTGATCAATGAAACCTTTGGGGGCAAAGAGGAACTATCTTCGTCACACCTTTCACTCACTCATAGAAAGATCTTAGGCAGGAAATATAACTTGTTTGAAGATCTGAGATAAGGCTAATGTAGTTTGGACAAAGAAAGCCAATGGGAGGATGACATTACATCTGGCCAAAGATTTAGGGAAGAGCCAAATACTTCAGGCTTTTTAAAGTGATCTTTAGATAAAGAGGAGGTCATCAAGGCATTCCAAATTTGGAGGATCAAATCACATCTGATGGAAAAAATCTGGCTGTATGTGCATCTAGGATGTAAGGAAGCCAACATGGATGTGAAGTTAAAATTGTCCATTGCAAATAATAAAATGAAGGCCCCAGGTAGCCTTGGCAAGGGCAGATTTGGTATAAAATCCTTATTGGAATGGGCTTAAGCAGTAACGGGAATACGGATCTAGCTGTTGTGTTTAGTGGAATTTTATCAGTCTTTTTGTTGTGTATGATATATAGATGGTCAAAATAAGGAACTTCTACATTTTCGGTTTTTGTTTTATTTTAATTGAGATTTGAATTAAAAATAAGAAACTTTTATTTTGAAACTTGGAGACTGTGTTTAAAAAGTATAGAGTAGGGCAAGAAAAAAACCTAAAACTCTCCTGATGAGGAGAGTGCTAATCGTGACTCTAATAATAATAAAATACTTTTCTGATAATTTTTTGTGTGTTTCATTATTTATATATGTATGGGAAGTTGTACCCTAGCCACATGCCAATTCACCTGGTGAACTTGCTCTTCAACGTGGCACAAATATTTCCTTCTATCTTTAGCCTTCCGGGGTTTCTCACATGGACTATTGGCTCTTCCTACATGAACCTGCTGGTAGTACCCTGTAGGAGACATGCTACTCCATGACAACAGGCACCACGCTGTAGGGGAATTACCATACCTGTCAATCACTATCTCTAGAATGTGGCCTTTCATGAGCCCTGAGATTTCATACTGTTTCTCTGAGCTGTAACAATATTTATATTGAAAAAATAAACATGTTCTTCTATCTTTAATATTTTATATCTTATAATTTGAATATCCCATTTTCATTATACTACTTAGCTGCTAAGTTATGTTATAAAAACAAGTTTTAATTATCTGCAAACACCTTCAAATCTAATCCTTACCGGTGAAGACTGATGTCTGGTTAACATCTGTTAGGACATTTCTTTCCATACAGTATTTATAGCGCCTTTTTGTTATTGATTGGTATGATAAATGTGTAACTCTTACACAAAGACAAAATTTTTAGATTTTTGTATTTAAAATACTGGTTATCAAAAGAAAAACCCAGATGTTATTTGTTTATGTTTCTGCTTGAGGTACTGAATCTATTTCAAGTCATATTTCTCAGTATTGATATACTTAATTTTGCTGAAATAATAACACACTAACTTTAGCTACTTTTTTTCTCAGTGTATCTCCTTGTCGCTCACCATTTCTGCCTCATTTCACTTCTCATCTTTATTTCTTTTTCTTTGGTCTTCTTTTACTTTAGGGATTCTTTCAATTTAGAAGTGTTCTTGTTTTCTGTTAATTACTATTCTTCTTGGATGTACACAGTTATCCTTTTCCATTTCATTTGTGAATTCATCTCAGAGGCATTTTGTATGTGCCTTTTACTCATAGCTTCTCAGAAGTCCCTTTCGAGGTTACCGATTTAACATGTCATGTACTATAAGGTTTGCATGGCATGGTGGCAGCTGACTTTGGTCTTTACAAGGATTGAAATGTTCACTCAACATGGATTGGTAGAATTTATTTTTTCCTTAAACATTTCATCGCCTTGTAAACAAACAAAAGCAAACCCAAGACTCAAAACTGACATTACTATTGGTGCCCCTGGAAATAGCTACCTTCTCACTAAAGTAGATTTTGTCATCCAACTTTATGTGTTGTTGAACACACATGGTGCTGTATGAGCACTCACTCACTAGTCTAGAAAACATTGCTGTGACCAGTTACCAGAAAAATAAATTCAGATTGCTCTTCACCTTCCACAGATGACCCTTCTGAAAGCCATTTGAATTCATTATAAATTATAGTTATATTAGTGTGACTTTAATTCACTTGTAATCTGAACTTTATGTGCAATGCATTTTTTCCCGTGTTTAATCATTTTTGAATGCTAAATCATTTGCAAACAAATGGCTTGTCCTTGAGAAAGAATTTAAGGCTGAAAGTACATTAAGTGCCATCTGGGTATCTGTGTCAATGGTTTTGTCACTACAAATGTGTGTGTGTGTGCATATCACCTACTTTATCACATTTATTTGATAAAATTGATATGCAATCTCTAAATCATTGTGTCTCCAACTTGTGTTATGCCACAAATACAAATTTTTGTCCTAAAGTTGATGGTACCCTTTGTAAAACTAGAAGTTCTCATTTGTGCAAAGGAAGGAAAAATAAAACAAGAAACAAATTCAATAAAAAAATTAAAGGTCAGATTTCTTTTATAGCTGCTGAATTCCTTTCTTTCCTTTCCATCATCCTCACATTCCCAAATCTCAACAAAGTTAAGAAATTAAAACACACATCATGAGATCATATGTTCACCTTGTTCAGGAACTGAAGGATTACATATACAAGACTATACCTTAATAAGTAGAGGGAGAAATATGAAGATATGAATAGAATATGAAAATTTATTATAATGCAGTTGTATTCTAAAGTGTTTCCTAGGCAGGCTAAGAGTATGTTGCCAGGAAATTTTAAGAGACCCACTCCATTATATAGAAGAGGATGTGTGTAGATCTCTTAATTCTGAAATGTTTAGAACTGAGTACAACAGGTCTTTGAATAACGACGTTTCATTCAATGTCATTTCATTATGATGTTGATGAGAAAAAACAAATTGATTCCAATTGGGGTTCACTGTCTGTGTAGAGCTTATGTATTCTCCCCATGTCTGCATTGATATTCTCTGGATGCTCCAGTTTCCTCTCACTTCCCAAGGCTGTGCATGTGAGGTTGATTGACGTGTCTATGTGGTCCCAGTCTGAGTAACTGTGGGTATGTGTGAGTGCACCTGCAATGCGACGGCACCCTGTCCAGGGCTGGTTCCCACATTGCGTCCTGAGCTGACAGGATAGGCTGCGGTCAACTGCAACCCTAAACTGAAATAAGTAGGTAAATAATGATTTTACTAGCTTTTATTAATCTTAAACGTATGAATAGCTGAAATTTATTTCAGCATTTAATATTAGAAGTGTTTTGATCTTTATTTACAAGTTTGTTGACGTTTTAGTTACCAAAAGCCATAGAAGCTTAACTCTTTTGATGTCAACCTATGGTAAAATGGGTTTCGCTGACTGTATTTTTGTACCAATTAACCATCCCCAATTTATCCCTCCGTATGCGTGTATCAAAACATCACGTGACCATAAATATATATACCTATGACCAGTTTTCAAGCACCTGTCAATGATGTTAAGTGAAGACTTATTGTAGTCCTTTTTTGGCATAACGAAAATGTGTGTGTTTTGTTCAAGATTGGAAAAGTTCTTTGTGTAAAGAACTAGACAGTAAATATTATAGGCTTTGCTGGCCATATGTAGTCTCTGTCTCTCCTTCATCTACTCATTCTTCTTCTCCCCTTCCTTCTCCTTCTTTAAACACTTCCAAAATGCCAAAACAATTTTTAGCTCTCAGCCATATGAAGCAAGCCATTGATTAAATTTGGCTTGTAGGCCCATAAGGTGTGAATTCCTTTACATCATCAGAATGCCGCATATATATGAAATGTTATCTATGAGAAATTAATGGGGCTCCCAGCAGAGAGAAATTAGCCTAAGTTAAGTTTGGGCTTTGGAATTCAGGGGAATGCCATGCACAAAAATGCTCTGCTTTTAAAACTAGTTACTAACAGTCCATTTCTGATATCAGAAATACATGAAAACTACCAATTGAACGGACATTATTCACTACTTTAGTGCTGCTACTCCTGTGTGGTGGAAAAAGAATCCAGAAAGTTTTCCTTTCCATTTGAACATTCATGCAATAAAAATTTCCAAATCTTTTTTTGAACAAATTTTTTATCTTATAGCTCTCTTGTGTACTTTATAAGTACGTTTTGCTGCTTATTCTCAGTAACTGTATTGAAACAATCTGTTTTCCTTTATCAATCAAAATAAAATAAGAAATTTAGCTTAATACTAATATTAAGCTGAAGTGCAAGATATATGAAAAAGAGAGAAAAGAAGCAGGATAAACTGACCTTTTGATAACTGCAGAGGACAGCAGATCAAAGACTGGACTTTAACGTCTGACATTTTCAGAATCTATCACAGTAAGTCCACTGGGTCCAGAAATAGGTTTTAATCCTAGATTGAAATGACAATGCTGTCATGACATTGAGTTTGATGGAAAAAGTGAAGTTAAAGTTTTTCTCAATATTTTTTTAAAATCAATGATTGATTTAACTATAAAATGGACTGATTCTGAAGAACTCATTCTGACGTTGGAGGTGAAAATGCTTTTACTCTAATCATTAAAATCAATTTCTCTAGATATCTGACTTTATTCTGCTTTATAACATAAAGAATGAAACTATATTTATTAATGAAGTGTAATCTAGCAAAGTGGCATAAGCATAATTATGAGTCACTTACTAAAGTTGTGTGTTTTTTTCCATTGCATGAAAACCCTGCCTTGTTTTAATTTTTATTGACTCTTTAAAAGCAATTTTAGGTTTGTAGAAAGAAGTGAATAAGCATTCACACGTCATCCTCAGCCTCTACCCCAATTTCCCCGATTTTTAACATCTTGCAATAGTGTGGTACATTTGTTATAGTTGATGAGTCAATATTGGTACATTACTATTGACTAAAGTATGTAGTTTGTATTAGAGTTTACTCCTTGTCTTATGAATTCTGTAGGTTTTGTCAAATGTGTAATGACAAATAATCCTCATTACAGTGTCATACAGAATAATGGATTCACTCTCCTAAAATTCTTCCTTGCTCCATCCGTTCATCGTTTCCTCTACTAATTTATGTAGAAGATAAATTAGTAGATTGAGTTGATGGTTATAGCAGTTTAAAGCACAGATAGAAAACTAGATTGACCTGCCTACCCAGACTGTGCTTCTCACTCTCACTGTGCCCTTTCTTAACCTTTGGAAATGCTTTTATTCATATATAAAATAGGCTATAACTTCATATAGTTGTATTACAAAAAGTTAATGCACAGAAAAAGACTTGTGCTAGGTATATGGTTTCTTCTCAGTTAAATGGAAGCCATTGCGTGTGTTTGTCAATAGAATTCGTCATACTTTATCTCACATATCTTTACGTCATTGTTGGCACATGACATGTTTAGACTGCACAAATCTCCTCCAAATCCCTAATAGTCACTGATCTCTTTACTGTCTCCATAGTTTTGCTTTCTCCAGAAGGTCATGTAGTTGAATCATACGGTATGTAGACTTTTCAGACTGGCTTCTTTCACTTGGCAATATGCATTTAAAGGTTCCTGTGTGTCTTCTGTAGCTTGACAGAATACTATTCCATTGCCTGGATATACCACAGTTTATTTTTCCATTCACTTCCTGAAGGACATTTCGATTTTAGTGATCATGAATAAGGCTCCTGTAACATTCATGGGAAGAAGGCTTTTGTGTGCATGTAAGTTTTCAAATCCTTTAAGTAAATACCGGGAATGTAATTGCTGGGTTGTGTGGTAGGAGTATGTTTAGTTTTATAAGAAACTGCCAAACTGACTGCCAAAGTAGCTGTACTATTCTGCATTCTCACAAGCAATGAATAAAAGTTCCTGTTTCTCCTCACATTTGCCAGCTTTTGGTATCATCAGACTTTTGGATATTGGTCACTTTAATAGTCATGTAATAATATCTCACGGTTGCTGTGACTTGCAGTTCCCTAATGATACATGACTAGTAACTTCAAAATCCCCATTTGACAGCTGTATTTAGACCTTTGGACTATTTTTTAAATGAGTTGTTTTCTTTCTTATTTTCGAGTTCTCTGTATACTTTAAATACCAGTAATTTATCTGATATGTTTTGAAAATGTTTTGAATATGTTTTGAAAAAATTTTCTCCCAACCTGTGGCTTTTGTTTTCATTCTAAGCACAGTTTTAATAACAAAAGTCTTTAATTTTAATGATGCTCAATTTCTCAATTTTTTCTTTGTCTAACCCAATAAATCAGAAAGCTTTTTATCATTTCACATGACTTAATATTCAGGCAAGGTCTATATAGGCCCCTTTCAAACAGTCATAAAGTTTAGAAGCTCTGACCTCACAAACAATAACAACGACAACATAGAAACAAAAATGACAGCTTTTGATGTTGTCTCAGTAATTTCTCAATTCAAGAACAGATTACTGAGCTTTATAAGCAATACGTATAGATATCAATTTCACAATAAAATACCTTATGATATTTATCAAATCACCTTAGTTTTGGTCACTTATTACTATTAGACTAAAATGTAATTTGTCAGACATGAGAAATCCTTTGGAGTATTTTTTAGAGAACCAAGTATTTGTTTTAGCCTTTTCAGTTCTTCTCTTGCTGTTTCTCCAGTATAGTCATTCCAATTGTCTCTATAGATGTATTAATACCAGGTACATAGTAAACACAATTATCTCCCACGTGTACCCCAACCCCCTTCCCTGTTCATGCAGTGAACATAAAGGAAGCAGGTCAAAAGGAAGCAGGTCATGTACCCTGTGATGTGCTGGGTTGTAAGGAAAGGTACACAATTAATGTACCATGTCTGAGTTTTCTTCTTCTCTGTATTTGTTCCATTAAATGCATGTATGTTTTTTATTCCTTAGGCCTCTCCAGTCCTAACACACTCAGGGATACTTGATACAGCTATAAGGCTGTGTCTTTATCAGGTACCTTTGGGTTACCCCCGGCCAGGGGTGGGAAATAGAGGAAGTGAATGTCTGTATCCTCATTAAGTATCACACAGAGCAGAAACATAAAGAAGCCTGTGCCATGAATGGGTCTCTTCTTTCTCCAAAAACCACCTACCCCTTCAACTCCCACTGCTTAAAGGAAAATCTTGTATTAGTCTCCCCATTTTCTCCTCAAACTTGCTTTAGCAAAGCAGTTCCTAAACCTCTGTTAATGTATGTCCCCACCCCTAACTCAACACACAGTCTCATGTCACATCACAGAAAAGAAGTTCAAAACAAAACAAAACAAAGCCACAGTCTTATAAGAAAAATAGGTAAGTTTTACAAAAGTTGTGTACTGTATCTCTGCTTTGAATTTTGTCATTGGCCAAGGATAGTAAAACTCTTGGAAAACTATAAAACAGGAACTTACGTAATATGTTTTACCCAAGATTTATCAAACATTTTTGGAAGGATACTTATTAACATCTTGCAGAGGTAATGTTACATGAAAAACTTAGCATAAGACCAATCAGGTATTCTATGCAATAATGCAGATATATGAAAAAATAATATAATGAAATAAATGAATTTTCAAAAGGTATTGATCCTAGATCCACATTCTTTTTTTGGTTCAGGTGAGGCAATTAGAATGTGAAAAAAAGAAGCATAGAACAACTGTCTAATGAGAGGGACGAATGCTCCTGGGTGGAAAGTTATTAGAAGATAAATTAGTAGATTGACACTTTTGTGTAGTTTATATTTGGAGACATTCCTTTTTCCACTATAACCCTCTTAGCGCTCCAAATCTCCACTTGCATTTTCTACAGAAAGTGTGTTTCAGAACGGCTCAATCAAAACTAAGGTTCAACTCTTTTAGTTGAACAAACAGAACAGAAAGAAGTTTCACACAATTCTTCTATGTAGTTTTTATTTGTAGACATTATTTTTCCCAATATAGGCCTCTTAGCGCTCAGAATGTCCAATTGCAGTTTCTACAGAAAGAGTGTTTCAGAACGGCTCAATCAAAAGTAAGGTTCAACTCTGTTAGTTGAATGCACAGAACAGAAAGAAGTTTCATACAATGCTTCTGTGTAGTTTATATTTGAACATATTCTTTTTTCCACTATTACCCACTTAGCGCTACGAATGTCCAGTTGCATTTTCTACAGACAGAGTGTTTCAAAACTGCTCAATCAAAAGTATGGTTTAACTCTGTTAGCTGAATGCTCAGATCAGAAAGAAGTTTCACAGAATGCTTCTGTGTAGTTTATATTTGAATATATTCCTTTTTCCACTACTACTCTCTTAGCGCTCCAAATGTCCAGTTGCATTTTCTACAGAAAGAGTGTTCAGATCTGCTCAATCAAAAGTATGGTTTAACTCTGTTAGCTGAATGCACAGATCAGAAAGAAGTTTCACCGAATGATTCTGTGTAGTTTATATTTGAAGACATTCCTTTTTCCACTATTACCCTCTTAGCGCTCCGAATCTCCACTTGCATTTTCTACAAAAAGAGTGTTTCATAACTGCTCAATCAAAAATAAGTTTTATCTCTGTTAACTGAATTTACAGATCAGAAATAAGTTTCACAGAATGCATCTGTGTAGTTTTTATTTGAAGATATTCTTTTTCCCAATGTAGGCCTCTTAGCGCTTAGCATGTCCAATTGCAGTTTCTACAGAAAGAGTGTTTCAGAACGGCTCAATCAAAAGTAAGGTTCAACTCTGTTAGTTGAATGCACAGAACAGAAAGAATTTTCACAGAATGCTACTGTGTAGTTTATATTTGAATATATTCCTTTTTCCACTATTACCCTCTTAGCGCTCCGAATGTCCACTTGCATTTTCTACAGAAAGAGTTTTCAGAACTGCGCAATCAAAAGTATGGTTTAACTCTGTTAGCTTAATGAACATATCAGAAATAAGTTTCACACAATGCTTCTGTGTAGTTTTTATTTGAAGATATTATTTTTCCCAATAGAGGCCTCTTAGCGCTCAGAATGTCCAATTGCAGTTTCTACAGAAAGAGTGTTTCAGAAAGGCTCAATCAAAAGTAAGGTTCAACTCTGTTAGTTGAATGCACAGAACACAAAGAAGTTTCATACAATGCTTCTGTGTAGTTTATATTTGAACATATTCTTTTTTCCACTATTACCCACTTAGCGCTACGAATGTCCAGTTGCATTTTCTACAGACAGAGTGTTTCAAAACTGCTCAATCAAAAGTATGGTTTAACTCTGTTAGCTGAATGCTCAGATCAGAAAGAAGTTTCACGGAATGCTTCTGTGTAGTTTATATTTGAATATATTCCTTTTTCCACTACTACGCTCTTAGCGCTCCAAATGTCCAGTTGCATTTTCTACAGAAAGAGTGTTCAGATCTACTCAATCAAAAGTATGGTTTAACTCTGTTAGCTGAATGCACAGATCAGAAAGAAGTTTCACCGAATGATTCTGTGTAGTTTATATTTGAAGACATTCCTTTTTCCACTATTACCCTCTTAGCGCTCCGAATCTCCACTTGCATTTTCTACAAAAAGAGTGTTTCATAACTGCTCAATCAAAAATATGTTTTATCTCTGTTAACTGAATTTACAGATCAGAAATAAGTTTCACAGAATGCATCTCTGTAGTTTTTATTTGAAGATATTCTTTTTCCCAATGTAGGCCTCTTAGCGCTTAGCATGTCCAATTGCAGTTTCTACAGAAAGAGTGTTTCAGAACGGCTCAATCAAAAGTAAGGTTCAACTCTGTTAGTTGAATGCACAGAACAGAAAGAATTTTCACAGAATGCTACTGTGTAGTTTATATTTGAATATATTCCTTTTTCCACTATTACCCTCTTAGCGCTCCGAATGTCCACTTGCATTTTCTACAGAAAGAATGTTCAGAACTGCGCAATCAAAAGTATGGTTTAACTCTGTTAGCTTAATGAACATATCAGAAATAAGTTTCACACAATGCTTCTGTGTAGTTTTTATTTGAAGATATTATTTTTCCCAATATAGGCCTCTTAGCGCTCAGAATGTCCAATTGCAGTTTCTACAGAAAGAGTGTTTCAGAAAGGCTCAATCAAAAGTAAGGTTCAACTCTGTTAGTTGAATGCACAGAACAGAAAGAAGTTTCATACAATGCTTCTGTGTAGTTTATATTTGAACATATTCTTTTTTCCACTATTACCTACTTAGCGCTACGAATGTCCAGTTGCATTTTCTACAGACAGAGTGTTTCAAAACTGCTCAATCAAAAGTATGGTTTAACTCTGTTAGCTGAATGCTCAGATCAGAAAGAAGTTTCACAGAATGCTTCTGTGTAGTTTATATTTGAATATATTCCTTTTTCCACTACTACTCTCTTAGCGCTCCAAATGTCCAGTTGCATTTTCTACAGAAAGAGTGTTCAGATCTGCTCAATCAAAAGTATGGTTTAAATCTGTTAGCTGAATGCACAGATCAGAAAGAAGTTTCACAGAATGATTCTGTGTAGTTTATATTTGGAGACATTCCTTTTTCCACTATTACCCTCTTAGCGCTCCGAATCTCCACTTGCATTTTCTACAGAATGTGTGTTTCAGAACGGCTCAATCAAAATTAAGGATCAAATCTTTTCGTTGAACAAACAGAACAGAAAGAAGTTTCACACAATTCTTCTGTGTAGTTTTTATTTGTAGACATTCTTTTTCCCAATATAGGCCTCTTAGCGCTCAGAATGTCCAATTGCAGTTTCTACAGAAAGAGTGTTTCAGAACGGCTCAATCAAAAGTAAGGTTCAACTCTGTTAGTTGAATGCACAGAACAGAAAGAATTTTCACAGAATGCTACTGTGTAGTTTATATTTGAATATATTCCTTTTTCCACTATTACCCTCTTAGCGCTCCGAATGTCCACTTGCATTTTCTACAGAAAGAGTGTCCAGAACTGCGCAATCAAAAGTATGGTTTAACTCTGTTAGCTTAATGAACATATCAGAAATAAGTTTCACACAATGCTTCTGTGTAGTTTTTATTTGAAGATATTATTTTTCCCAATATAGGCCTCTTAGCGCTCAGCATGTCCAATTGCAGTTTCTACAGAAAGAGTGTTTCAGAACGGCTCAATCAAAAGTAAGGTTCAACTCTGTTAGTTGAATGCACAGAACAGAAAGAAGTTTCATACAATGCTTCTGTGTAGTTTATATTTGAACATATTCTTTTTTCCACTATTACCCACTTAGCGCTACGAATGTCCAGTTGCATTTTCTACAGACAGAGTGTTTCAAAACTGCTCAATCAAAAGTATGGTTTAACTCTGCTAGCTGAATGCTCAGATCAGAAAGAAGTTTCACAGAATGCTTCTGTGTAGTTTATATTTGAATATATTCTTTTTTCCACTACTACGTTCTTAGCGCTCCAAATGTCCAGTTGCATTTTCTACAGAAAGAGTGTTCAGATCTGCTCAATCAAAAGTATGGTTTAACTCTGTTAGCTGAATGCACAGATCAGAAAGAAGTTTCACCGAATGATTCTGTGTAGTTTATATTTGAAGACATTCCTTTTTCCACTATTACCCTCTTAGCGCTCCGAATCTCCACTTGCATTTTCTACAAAAAGAGTGTTTCATAACTGCTCAATCAAAAATATGTTTTATCTCTGTTAACTGAATTTACAGATCAGAAATAAGTTTCACAGAATGCATCTGTGTAGTTTTTATTTGAAGATATTCTTTTTCCCAATGTAGGCCTCTTAGCGCTTAGCATGTCCAATTGCAGTTTCTACAGAAAGAGTGTTTCAGAACGGCTCAATCAAAAGTAAGGTTCAACTCTGTTAGTTGAATGCACAGAACAGAAAGAATTTTCACAGAATGCTACTGTGTAGTTTATATTTGAATATATTCCTTTTTCCACTATTACCCTCTTAGCGCTCCGAATGTCCACTTGCATTTTCTACAGAAAGAGTGTTCAGAACTGCGCAATCAAAAGTATGGTTTAACTCTGTTAGCTTAATGAACATATCAGAAATAAGTTTCACACAATGCTTCTGTGTAGTTTTTATTTGAAGATATTATTTTTCCCAATATAGGCCTCTTAGCGCTCAGAATGTCCAATTGCAGTTTCTACAGAAAGAGTGTTTCAGAAAGGCTCAATCAAAAGCAAGGTTCAAGTCTGTTAGTTGAATGCACAGAACAGAAAGAAGTTTCATACAATGCTTCTGTGTAGTTTATATTTGAACATATTCTTTTTTCCACTATTACCCACTTAGCGCTACGAATGTCCAGTTGCATTTTCTACAGAAAGAGTGTTTCAAAACTGCTCAATCAAAAGTATGGTTTAACTCTGTTAGCTGAATGCTCAGATCAGAAAGAAGTTTCACAGAATGCTTCTGTGTAGTTTATATTTGAATATATTCCTTTTTCCACTACTACCCTCTTAGCGCTCCAAATGTCCAGTTGCATTTTCTACAGAAAGAGTGTTCAGATCTGCTCAATCAAAAGTATGGTTTAAATCTGTTAGCTGAATGCACAGATCAGAAAGAAGTTTCACAGAATGATTCTGTGTAGTTTGTATTTGGAGACATTCCTTTTTCCACTATTACCCTCTTAGCGTTCCGAATCTCCACTTGCATTTTCTACAAAAAGAGTGTTTCATAACTGCTCAATCAAAAATATGTTTTATCTCTGTTAACTGAATTTACAGATCAGAAATAAGTTTCACAGAATGCATCTGTGTAGTTTTTATTTGAAGATATTCTTTTTCCCAATGTAGGCCTCTTAGCGCTTAGCATGTCCAATTGCAGTTTCTACAGAAAGAGTGTTTCAGAACGGCTCAATCAAAAGTAAGGTTCAACTCTGTTAGTTGAATGCACAGAACAGAAAGAATTTTCACAGAATGCTACTGTGTAGTTTATATTTGAATATATTCCTTTTTCCACTATTACCCTCTTAGCGCTCCGAATGTCCACTTGCATTTTCTACAGAAAGAGTTTTCAGAACTGCGCAATCAAAAGTATGGTTTAACTCTGTTAGCTTAATGAACATATCAGAAATAAGTTTCACACAATGCTTCTGTGTAGTTTTTATTTGAAGATTTTATTTTTCCCAATAGAGGCCTCTTAGCGCTCAGAATGTCCAATTGCAGTTTCTACAGAAAGAGTGTTTCAGAAAGGCTCAATCAAAAGTAAGGTTCAACTCTGTTAGTTGAATGCACAGAACAGAAAGAAGTTTCATACAATGCTTCTGTGTAGTTTATATTTGAACATATTCTTTTTTCCACTATTACCCACTTAGCGCTACGAATGTCCAGTTGCATTTTCTACAGACAGAGTGTTTCAAAACTGCTCAATCAAAAGTATGGTTTAACTCTGTTAGGTGAATGCTCAGATCAGAAAGAAGTTTCACAGAATGCTTCTGTGTAGTTTATATTTGAATATATTCCTTTTTCCATTACTACTCTCTTAGCGCTCCAAATGTCCAGTTGCATTTTCTACAGAAAGAGTGTTCAGATCTGCTCAATCAAAAGTATGGTTTAACTCTGTTAGCTGAATGCACAGATCAGAAAGAAGTTTCACAGAATGATTCTGTGTAGTTTATATTTGGAGACATTCCTTTTTCCACTATTACCCTCTTAGCGCTCCGAATCTCCACTTGCATTTTCTACAGAAAGAGTGTTTCAGAACGGCTCAATCAAAACTAAGGTTCAACTCTTTTAGTTGAACAAACAGAACAAAAAGTAGTTTCACACAATTCTTCTGTGTAGTTTTTATTTGTAGACATTCTTTTTCCCAATATAGGCCTCTTAGCGCTCAGAATGTCCAATTGCAGTTTCTACAAAAGAGTGTTTAAGAACGGCTCAATCAAAAGTAAGGTTCAACTCTGTTAGTTGAATGCACAGAACAGAAAGAAGTTTCATACAATGCTTCTGTGTAGTTTATATTTGAACATATTCTTTTTTCCACTATTACCCACTTAGCGCTACGAATGTCCAGTTGCATTTCCTACAGACAGAGTGTTTCAAAACTGCTCAATCAAAAGTATGGTTTAACTCCGTTAGCTGAATGCTCAGATCAGAAAGAAGTTTCACAGAATGCTTCTGTGTAGTTTATATTTGAATATATTCCTTTTTCCACTACTACGCTCTTAGCGCTCCAAATGTCCAGTTGCATTTTCTACAGAAAGAGTGTTCAGATCTGCTCAATCAAAAGTATGGTTTAACTCTGTTAGCTGAATGCACAGATCAGAAAGAAGTTTCACCGAATGATTCTGTGTAGTTTATATTTGAAGACATTCCTTTTTCCACTATTACCCTCTTAGCGCTCCGAATCTCCACTTGCATTTTCTACAAAAAGTGTGTTTCATAACTGCTCAATCAAAAATATGTTTTATCTCTGTTAACTGAATTTACAGATCAGAAATAAGTTTCACAGAATGCATCTGTGTAGTTTTTATTTGAAGATATTCTTTTTCCCAATGTAGGCCTCTTAGCGCTTAGCATGTCCAATTGCAGTTTCTACAGAAAGAGTGTTTCAGAACGGCTCAATCAAAAGTAAGGTTCAACTCTGTTAGTTGAATGCACAGAACAGAAAGAATTTTCACAGAATGCTACTGTGTAGTTTATATTTGAATATATTCCTTTTTCCACTATTACCCTCTTAGCGCTCCGAATGTCCACTTGCATTTTCTACAGAAAGAGTGTCCAGAACTGCGCAATCAAAAGTATGGTTTAACTCTGTTAGCTTAATGAACATATCAGAAATAAGTTTCACACAATGCTTCTGTGTAGTTTTTATTTGAAGATATTATTTTTCCCAATATAGGCCTCTTAGCGCTCAGAATGTCCAATTGCAGTTTCTACAGAAAGAGTGTTTCAGAAAGGCTCAATCAAAAGTAAGGTTCAACTCTGTTAGTTGAATGCACAGAACAGAAAGAAGTTTCATACAATGCTTCTCTGTAGTTTATATTTGAACATATTCTTTTTTCCACTATTACCTACTTAGCGCTACGAATGTCCAGTTGCATTTTCTACAGACAGAGTGTTTCAAAACTGCTCAATCAAAAGTATGGTTTAACTCTGTTAGCTGAATGCTCAGATCAGAAAGAAGTTTCACAGAATGCTTCTGTGTAGTTTATATTTGAATATATTCCTTTTTCCACTACTACTCTCTTAGCGCTCCAAATGTCCAGTTGCATTTTCTACAGAAAGAGTGTTCAGATCTGCTCAATCAAAAGTATGGTTTAAATCTGTTAGCTGAATGCACAGATCAGAAAGAAGTTTCACAGAATGATTCTGTGTAGTTTATATTTGGAGACATTCCTTTTTCCACTATTACCCTCTTAGCGCTCCGAATCTCCACTTGCATTTTCTACAGAAAGTGTGTTTCAGAACGGCTCAATCAAAATTAAGGATCAACTCTTTTCGTTGAACAAACAGAACAGAAAGAAGTTTCACACAATTCTTCTGTGTAGTTTTTATTTGTAGACATTCTTTTTCCCAATATAGGCCTCTTAGCGCTCAGAATGTCCAATTGCAGTTTCTACAGAAAGAGTGTTTCAGAACGGCTCAATCAAAAGTAAGGTTCAACTCTGTTAGTTGAATGCACAGAACAGAAAGAATTTTCACAGAATGCTACTGTGTAGTTTATATTTGAATATATTCCTTTTTCCACTATTACCCTCTTAGCGCTCCGAATGTCCACTTGCATTTTCTACAGAAAGAGTGTCCAGAACTGCGCAATCAAAAGTATGGTTTAACTCTGTTAGCTTAATGAACATATCAGAAATAAGTTTCACACAATGCTTCTGTGTAGTTTTTATTTGAAGATATTATTTTTCCCAATATAGGCCTCTTAGCGCTCAGAATGTCCAATTGCAGTTTCCACAGAAAGAGTGTTTCAGAACGGCTCAATCAAAAGTAAGGTTCAACTCTGTTAGTTGAATGCACAGAACAGAAAGAAGTTTCATACAATGCTTCTGTGTAGTTTATATTTGAACATATTCTTTTTTCCACTATTACCCACTTAGCGCTACGAATGTCCAGTTGCATTTTCTACAGACATAGTGTTTCAAAACTGCTCAATCAAAAGTATGGTTTAACTCTGTTAGCTGAATGCTCAGATCAGAAAGAAGTTTCACAGAATGCTTCTGTGTAGTTTATATTTGAATATATTCCTTTTTCCACTACTACGCTCTTAGCGCTCCAAATGTCCAGTTGCATTTTCTACAGAAAGAGTGTTCAGATCTGCTCAATCAAAAGTATGGTTTAACTCTGTTAGCTGAATGCACAGATCAGAAAGAAGTTTCACCGAATGATTCTGTGTAGTTTATATTTGAAGACATTCCTTTTTCCACTATTACCCTCTTAGCGCTCCGAATCTCCACTTGCATTTTCTACAAAAAGAGTGTTTCATAACTGCTCAATCAAAAATATGTTTTATCTCTGTTAACTGAATTTACAGATCAGAAATAAGTTTCACAGAATGCATCTGTGTAGTTTTTATTTGAAGATATTCTTTTTCCCAATGTAGGCCTCTTAGCGCTTAGCATGTCCAATTGCAGTTTCTACAGAAAGAGTGTTTCAGAACGGCTCAATCAAAAGTAAGGTTCAACTCTGTTAGTTGAATGCACAGAACAGAAAGAATTTTCACAGAATGCTACTGTGTAGTTTATATTTGAATATATTCCTTTTTCCACTATTACCCTCTTAGCGCTCCGAATGTCCACTTGCATTTTCTACAGAAAGAGTGTTCAGAACTGCGCAATCAAAAGTATGGTTTAACTCTGTTATCTTAATGAACATATCAGAAATAAGTTTCACACAATGCTTCTGTGTAGTTTTTATTTGAAGATATTATTTTTCCCAATATAGGCCTCTTAGCGCTCAGAATGTCCAATTGCAGTTTCTACAGAAAGAGTGTTTCAGAAAGGCTCAATCAAAAGCAAGGTTCAAGTCTGTTAGTTGAATGCACAGAACAGAAAGAAGTTTCATACAATGCTTCTGTGTAGTTTATATTTGAACATATTCTTTTTTCCACTATTACCCACTTAGCGCTACGAATGTCCAGTTGCATTTCCTACAGACAGAGTGTTTCAAAACTGCTCAATCAAAAGTATGGTTTAACTCTGTTAGCTGAATGCTCAGATCAGAAAGAAGTTTCACAGAATGCTTCTGTGTAGTTTATATTTGAATATATTCCTTTTTCCACTACTACGCTCTTAGCGCTCCAAATGTCCAGTTGCATTTTCTACAGAAAGAGTGTTCAGATCTGCTCAATCAAAAGTATGGTTTAACTCTGTTAGCTGAATGCACAGATCAGAAAGAAGTTTCACCGAATGATTCTGTGTAGTTTATATTTGAAGACATTCCTTTTTCCACTATTACCCTCTTAGCGCTCCGAATCTCCACTTGCATTTTCTACAAAAAGAGTGTTTCATAACTGCTCAATCAAAAATATGTTTTATCTCTGTTAACTGAATTTACAGATCAGAAATAAGTTTCACAGAATGCATCTGTGTAGTTTTTATTTGAAGATATTCTTCTTCCCAATGTAGGCCTCTTAGCGCTTAGCATGTCCAATTGCAGTTTCTACAGAAAGAGTGTTTCAGAACGGCTCAATGAAAATTAAGGTTCAACTCTGTTAGTTGAATGCACAGAAGAGAAAGAATTTTCACAGAATGCTACTGTGTAGTTTATATTTGAATATATTCCTTTTTCCACTATTACCCTCTTAGCGCTCCGAATGTCCACTTGCATTTTCTACAGAAAGAGTGTTCAGAACTGCGCATTGAAAAGTATGGTTTAACTCTGTTAGCTTAATGAACATATCAGAAATAAGTTTCACACAATGCTTCTGTGTAGTTTTTATTTGAAGATATTATTTTTCCCAATATAGGCCTCTTAGCGCTCAGAATGTCCAATTGCAGTTACTACAGAAAGAGTGTTTCAGAAAGGCTCAATCAAAAGTAAGGTTCAACTCTGTTAGTTGAATGCACAGAACAGAAAGTAGTTTCATACAATGCTTCTGTGTAGTTTATATTTGAACATATTCTTTTTTCCACTATTACCCACTTAGCGCTACGAAAGTCCAGTTGCATTTTCTACAGACAGAGTGTTTCAAAACTGCTCAATCAAAAGTATGGTTTAACTCTGTTAGCTGAATTCTCAGATCAGAAAGAAGTTTCACAGAATGCTTCTGTGTAGTTTATATTTGAATATATTCCTTTTTCCACTACTACTCTCTTAGCGCTCCAAAGGTCCAGTTGCATTTTCTACAGAAAGAGAGTTCAGATCTGCTCAATCAAAAGTATGTTTTAACTCTGTTAGCTGAATGCACAGATCAGAAAGAAGTTTCACCGAACGATTCTGTGTAGTTTATATTTGGAGACATTCCTTTTTCCACTATTACCCTCTTAGCGCTCCGAATCTCCACTTGCATTTTCTACAGAAAGAGTGTTTCAGAACGGCTCAATCAAAACTAAGGTTCAACTCTTTTAGTTGAACAAACAGAACAGAAAGAAGTTTCACACAATTCTTCTGTGTAGTTTTTATTTGTAGATATTCTTTTTCCCAATATAGGCCTCTTAGCGCTCAGAATGTCCAATTGCAGTTTCTACAGAAAGAGTGTTTCAGAACGGCTCAATCAAAAGTAAGGTTCAACTCTGTTAGTTGAATGCACAGAACAGAAAGAAGTTTCATACAATGCTTCTGTGTAGTTTATATTTGAACATATTCTTTTTTCCACTATTACCCACTTAGCGCTACGAATGTCCAGTTGC
Source organism: Symphalangus syndactylus (assembly GCF_028878055.3). Lineage (NCBI taxonomy): Eukaryota > Metazoa > Chordata > Mammalia > Primates > Hylobatidae > Symphalangus > Symphalangus syndactylus. Next base: position 137,792,485 of record NC_072432.2, on the reverse strand, counting down.
ATTTTCTACAGACAGAGTGTTTCAAAACTGCTCAATCAAAAGTATGGTTTAACTCTGTTAGCTGAATGCTCAGATCAGAAAGAAGTTTCACAGAATGCTTCTGTGTAGTTTATATTTGAATATATTCCTTTTTCCACTACTACGCTCTTAGCGCTCCAAATGTCCAGTTGCATTTTCTACAGAAAGAGTGTTCAGATCTGCTCAATCAAAAGTATGGTTTAACTCTGTTAGCTGAATGCACAGATCAGAAAGAAGTTTCACCGAATGATTCTGTGTAGTTTATAATTGAAGACTTTCCTTTTTCCACTATTACCCTCTTAGCGCTCCGAATCTCCACTTGCATTTTCTACAAAAAGAGTGTTTCATAACTGCTCAATCAAAAATATGTTTTATTTCTGTTAACTGAATTTACAGATCAGAAATAAGTTTCACAGAATGCATCCGTGTAGTTTTTATTTGAAGATATTCTTTTTCAAAATGTAGGCCTCTTAGCGCTTAGCATGTCCAATTGCAGTTTCTACAGAAAGAGTGTTTCAGAACGGCTCAATCAAAAGTAAGGTTCAACTCTGTTAGTTGAATGCACAGAACAGAAAGAATTTTCACAGAATGCTACTGTGTAGTTTATATTTGAATATATTCCTTTTTCCACTATTACCCTCTTAGCGCTCCGAATGTCCACTTGCATTTTCTACAGAAAGAGTGTTCAGAACTGCGCAATCAAAAGTATGGTTTAACTCTGTTAGCTTAATGAACATATCAGAAATAAGTTTCACACAATGCTTCTGTGTAGTTTTTGTTTGAAGATATTATTTTTCCCAATATAGGCCTCTTATCGCTCAGAATGTCCAATTGCAGTTTCTACAGAAAGAGTGTTTCAGAAAGGCTCAATCAAAAGTAAGGTTCAACTCTGTTAGTTGAATGCACAGAACAGAAAGAAGTTTCATACAATGCTTCTGTGTAGTTTATATTTGAACATATCCTTTTTTCCACTATTGCCCACTTAGCGCTACGAATGTCCAGTTGCATTTTCTACAGACAGAGTGTTTCAAAACTGCTCAATCAAAAGTATGGTTTAACTCTGTTAGCTGAATGCTCAGATCAGAAAGAAGTTTCACAGAATGCTTCTGTGTAGTTTATATTTGAATATATTCCTTTTTCCACTACTACGCTCTTAGCGCTCCAAATGTCCAGTTGCATTTTCTACAGAAAGAGTGTTCAGATCTGCTCAATCAAAAGTATGGTTTAACTCTGTTAGCTGAATGCACAGATCAGAAAGAAGTTTCACCGAATGATTCTGTGTAGTTTATATTTGAAGACATTCCTTTTTCCACTATTACCCTCTTAGCGCTCCGAATCTCCACTTGCATTTTCTACAAAAAGAGTGTTTCATAACTGCTCAATCAAAAATATGTTTTATCTCTGTTAACTGAATTTACAGATCAGAAATAAGTTTCACAGAATGCATCTGTGTAGTTTTTATTTGAAGATATTCTTTTTCAAAATGTAGGCCTCTTAGCGCTTAGCATGTCCAATTGCAGTTTCTACAGAAAGAGTGTTTCAGAACGGCTCAATCAAAAGTAAGGTTCAACTCTGTTAGTTGAATGCACAGAACAGGAAGAATTTTCACAGAATGCTACTGTGTAGTTTATATTTGAATATATTCCTTTTTCCACTATTACCCTCTTAGCGCTCCGAATGTCCACTTGCATTTTCTACAGAAAGAGTGTTCAGAACTGCGCAATCAAAAGTATGGTTTACCTCTGTTAGCTTAATGAACATATCAGAAATAAGTTTCACACAATGCTTCTGTATAGTTTTTATTTGAAGATATTATTTTTCCCAATATAGGCCTCTTAGCGCTCAGAATGTCCAATTGCAGTTTCTACAGAAAGAGTGTTTCAGAAAGGCTCAATCAAAATTAAGGTTCAACTCTGTTAGTTGAATGCACAGAACAGAAAGAAGTTTCATACAATGCTTCTGTGTAGTTTATATTTGAACATATTCTTTTTTCCACTATTACCCACTTAGCGCTACGAATGTCCAGTTGCATTTTCTACAGACAGAGTGTTTCAAAACTGCTCAATCAAAAGTATGGTTCAACTCTGTTAGCTGAATGCTCAGATCAGAAAGAAGTTTCACAGAATGCTTCTGTGTAGTTTATATTTGAATATATTCCTTTTTCCACTACTACTCTCTTAGCGCTTCAAATGTCCAGTTGCATTTTCTACAGAAAGAGAGTTCAGATCTGCTCAATCAAAAGTATGGTTTAACTCTGTTAGCTGAATGCACAGATCAGAAAGAAGTTTCACCAAATGATTCTGTGTAGTTTATATTTGGAGACATTCCTTTTTCCACTATTACCCCCTTAGCGCTCCGAATCTCCACTTGCATTTTCTACAGAAAGAGTGTTTCAGAACGGCTCAATCAAAACTAAGGTTCAACTCTTTTAGTTGAACAAACAGAACAGAAAGAAGTTTCACACAATTCTTCTGTGTAGTTTTTATTTGTAGACATTCTTTTTCCCAATATAGGCCTCTTAGCGCTCAGAATGTCCAATTGCAGTTTCTACAGAAAGAGTGTTTCAGAACGGCTCAATCAAAAGTAAGGTTCAACTCTGTTAGTTGAATGCACAGAACAGAAAGAAGTTTCATACAATGCTTCTGTGTAGTTTATATTTGAACATATTCTTTTTTCCACTATTACCCACTTAGCGCTACGAATGTCCAGTTGCATTTTCTACAGACAGAGTGTTTCAAAACTGCTCAATCAAAAGTATGGTTTAACTCTGTTAGCTGAATGCTCAGATCAGAAAGAAGTTTCACAGAATGCTTCTGTGTAGTTTATATTTGAATATATTCCTTTTTCCACTACTACGCTCTTAGCGCTCCAAATGTCCAGTTGCATTTTCTACAGAAAGAGTGTTCAGATCTGCTCAATCAAAAGTATGGTTTAACTCTGTTAGCTGAATGCACAGATCAGAAAGAAGTTTCACCGAAAGATTCTGTGTAGTTTATATTAGAAGACATTCCTTTTTCCACTATTACCCTCTTAGCGCTCCGAATCTCCACTTGCATTTTCTACAAAAGAGTGTTTCATAACTGCTCAATAAAAATATGTTTTATTTCTGTTAACTGAATTTACAGATCAGAAATAAGTTTCACAGAATGCATCTGTGTACTTTTTATTTGAAGATATTCTTTTTCAAAATGTAGGCCTCTTAGCGCTTAGCATGTCCAATTGCAGTTTCTACAGAAAGAGTGTTTCAGAACGGCTCAATCAAAAGTAAGGTTCAACTCTGTTAGTTGAATGCACAGAACAGAAAGAATTTTCACAGAATGCTACTGTGTAATTTATATTTGAATATATTCCTTTTTCCACTATTACCCTCTTAGCGCTCCGAATATCCACTTGCATTTTCTACAGAAAGAGTGTTCAGAACTGCGCAATCAAAAGTATGGTTTAAATCTGTTAGCTTAATGAACATATCAGAAATAAGTTTCACACAATGCTTCTGTGTAGTTTTTATTTGAAGATATTATTTTTCCCAATATAGGCCTCTTAGCGCTCAGAATGTCCAATTGCAGTTTCTACAGAAAGAGTGTTTCAGAAAGGCTCAATCAAGAGTAAGGTTCAACTCTGTTAGTTGAATGCACAGAACAGAAAGAAGTTTCATACAATGCTTCTGTGTAGTTTATATTTGAACATATTCTTTTTTCCACTATTACCCACTTAGCGCTACGAATGTCGAGTTGCATTCTCTACAGACAGAGTGTTTCAAAACTGCTCAATCAAAAGTATGGTTTAATTCTGTTAGTTGAATGCACAGAACAGAAAGAAGTTTCATACAATGCTTCTGTGTAGTTTATATTTGAATATATTCCTTTTTCCACTACTACTCTCTTAGCGCTCCAAATGTCCAGTTGCATTTTCTACAGAAAGAGAGTTCAGATCTGCTCAATCAAAAGTATGGTTTAACTCTGTTAGCTGAATGCACAGATCAGAAAGAAGTTTCACCGAATGATTCTGTGTAGTTTATATTTGGAGACATTCCTTTTTCCACTATTACCCTCTTAGCGCTCCGAATCTCCACTTGCATTTTCTACAGAAATAGTGTTTCAGAACGGCTCAATCAAAACTAAGGTTCAACTCTTTTAGTTGAACAAACAGAACAGAAAGAAGTTTCACACAATTCTTCTGTGTAGTTTTTATTTGTAGACATTCTTTTTCCCAATATAGGCCTCTTAGCGCTCAGAATGTCCAATTGCAGTTTCTACAGAAAGAGTGTTTCAGAACGGCTCAATCAAAAGTAAGGTTCAACTCTGTTAGTTGAATGCACAGAACAGAAAGAAGTTTCATACAATGCTTCTGTGTAGTTTATATTTGAACATATTCTTTTTTCCACTATTACCCACTTAGCGCTACGAATGTCCAGTTGCATTTTCTACAGACAGAGTGTTTCAAAACTGCTCAATCAAAAGTATGGTTTAACTCTGTTAGCTGAATGCTCAGATCAGAAAGAAGTTTCACAGAATGCTTCTGTGTAGTTTATATTTGAATATATTCCTTTTTCCACTACTACGCTATTAGCGCTCCAAATGTCCAGTTGCATTTTCTAGAGAAAGAGTGTTCAGATCGGCTCAATCTAAAGTATGGTTTAACTCTGTTCGCTGAATGCACAGATCAGAAAGAAGTTTCACCGAATGATTCTGTGTAGTTTATATTTGAAGACATTCCTTTTTCTACTATTACCCTCTTAGCGCTCCGAATCTCCACTTGCATTTTCTACAAAAAGAGAGTTTCATAACTGCTCAATCAAAAATATGTTTTATCTCTGTTAACTGAATTTACAGATCAGAAATAAGTTTCACAGAATGCATCTGTGTAGTTTTTATTTGAAGATATTGTTTTTCCCAATGTAGGCCTCTTAGCGCTTAGCATGTCCAATTGCAGTTTCTACAGAAAGAGTGTTTCAGAACGGCTCAATCAAAAGTAAGGTTCAACTCTGTTAGTTGAATGCACAGAACAGAAAGAATTTTCACAGAATGCTACTGTGTAGTTTATATTTGAATATATTCCTTTTTCCACTATTACCCTCTTAGCGCTCCGAAAGTCCACTTGCATTTTCTACAGAAAGAGTGTTCAGAACTGCGCAATCAAAAGTATGGTTTAACTCTGTTAGCTTAATGAACATATCAGAAATAAGTTTCACACAATGCTTCTGTGTAGTTTTTATTTGAAGATATTATTTTTCCCAATAGAGGCCTCTTAGCGCTCAGAATGTCCAATTGCAGTTTCTACAGAAAGAGTGTTTCAGAAAGGCTCAATCAAAAGTAAGGTTCAACTCTGTTAGTTGAATGCACAGAACAGAAAGAAGTTTCATACAATGCTTCTGTGTAGTTTATATTTGAATATATTCCTTTTTCCACTACTACTCTCTTAGCGCTCCAAATGTCCAGTTGCATTTTCTACAGAAAGAGAGTTCAGATCTGCTCAATCAAAAGTATGGTTTAACTCTGTTAGCTGAATGCACAGATCAGAAAGAAGTTTCACCGAATGATTCTGTGTAGTTTATATTTGGAGACATTCCTTTTTCCACTATTACCCTCTTAGCGCTCCGAATCTCCACTTGCATTTTCTACAGAAAGAGTGTTTCAGAACGGCTCAATCAAAACTAAGGTTCAACTCTTTTAGTTGAACAAACAGAACAGAAAGAAGTTTCACACAATTCTTCTGTGTAGTTTTTATTTGTAGACATTCTCTTTCCCAATATAGGCCTCTTAGCGCTCAGAATGTCCAATTGCAGTTTCTACAGAAAGAGTGTTCCAGAACGGCTCAATCAAAAGTAAGGTTCAACTCTGTTAGTTGAATGCACAGAACAGAAAGATGTTTCATACAATGCTTCTGTGTAGTTTATATTTGAACATATTCTTTTTTCCACTATTACCCACTTAGCGCTACGAATGTCCAGTTGCATTTTCTACAGACAGAGTGTTTCAAAACTGCTCAATCAAAAGTATGGTTTAACTCTGTTAGCTGAATGCTCAGATCAGAAAGAAGTTTCACAGAATGCTTCTGTGTAGTTTATATTTGAATATATTCCTTTTTCCACTACTACGCTCTTAGCGCTCCACATGTCCAGTTGCATTTTCTACAGAAATAGTGTTCAGATCTGCTCAATCAAAAGTATGGTTTAACTCTGTTAGCTGAATGCACAGATCAGAAAGAAGTTTCACCGAATGATTCTGTGTAGTTTATATTTGAAGACATTCCTTTTTCCACTATTACCCTCTTAGCGCTCAGAATCTCCACTTGCATTTTCTACAAAGGAGTGTTTCATAACTGCTCAATCAAAAATATGTTTTATCTCTGTTAACTGAATTTACAGATCAGAAATAAGTTTCACAGAATGCATCTGTGTAGTTTTTATTTGAAGATATTCTTTTTCCCAATGTAGGCCTCTTAGCGCTTAGCATGTCCAATTGCAGTTTCTACAGAAAGAGTGTTTCAGAACGGCTCAATCAAAAGTAAGGTTCAACTATGTTAGTTGAATGCACAGAACAGAAAGAATTTTCACAGAATTCTACTGTGTAGTTTATATTTGAATATATTCCTTTTTCCACTATTACCCTCTTAGCGCTCCGAATGTCCACCTGCATTTTCTACAGAAAGAGTGTTCAGAACTGCGCAATCAAAAGTATGGTTTAACTCTGTTAGCTTAATGAACATATCAGAAATAAGTTTCACACAATGCTTCTGTGTAGTTTTTATTTGAAGATATTTTTTTTCCCAATATAGGCCTCTTAGCGCTCAGAATGTCCAATTGCAGTTTCTACAGAAAGAGTGTTTCGGAAAGGCTCAATCAAAAGTAAGGTTCAACTCTGTTAGTTGAATGCACAGAACAGAAAGAAGTTTCATAAAATGCTTCTGTGTAGTTTATATTTGAACATATTCTTTTTTCCACTATTACCCACTTAGCGCTACGAATGTCCAGTTGCATTTTCTACAGACAGAGTGTTTCAAAACTGCTCAATCAAAAGTATGGTTTAACTCTTTTAGCTGAATGCTCAGATCAGAAAGAAGTTTCACAGAATACTTCTGTGTAGTTTATATTTGAATATATTCCTTTTTCCACTACTACTCTCTTAGCGCTCCAAATGTCCAGTTGCATTTTCTACAGAAAGAGAGTTCAGATCTGCTCAATCAAAAGTATGGTTTAACTCTGTTAGCTGAATGCACAGATCAGAAAGAAGTTTCACCGAATGATTCTGTGTAGTTTATATTTGGAGACATTCCTTTTTCCACTATTACCCTCTTAGCGCTCCGAATCTCCACTTGCATTTTTTACAGAAAGAGTGTTTCAGAACGGCTCAATCAAAACTAAGGTTCAACTCTTTTAGTTGAACAAACAGAACAGAAAGAAGTTTCACACAATTCTTCTGTGTAGTTTTTATTTGTAGACATTCTTTTTCCCAATATAGGCCTCTTAGCGCTCAGAATGTCCAATTGCAGTTTCTACAGAAAGAGTGTTTCAGAACGGCTCAATCAAAAGTAAGGTTCAACTCTGTTAGTTGAATGCACAGAACAGAAAGAAGTTTCATACAATGCTTCTGTGTAGTTTATATTTGAACATATTCTTTTTTCCACTATTACCCACTTAGCGCTACGAATGTCCAGTTGCATTTTCTACAGACAGAGTGTTTCAAAACTGCTCAATCAAAAGTATGGTTTAACTCTGTTAGCTGAATGCTCAGATCAGAAAGAAGTTTCACAGAATGCTTCTGTGTAGTTTATATTTGAATATATTCCTTTTTCCACTACTACGCTCTTAGTGCTCCAAATGTCCAGTTGCATTTTCTACAGAAAGAGTGTTCAGATCTGCTCAATCAAAAGTATGCTTTAACTCTGTTAGCTGAATGCACAGATCAGAAAGAAGTTTCACCGAATGATTCTGTGTAGTTTATATTTGAAGACATTCCTTTTTCCACTATTACCCTCTTAGCGCTCCGAATCTCCACTTGCATTTTCTACAAAAAGAGTGTTTCATAACTGCTCAATCAAAAATATGTTTTATCTCTGTTAACTGAATTTACAGATCAGAAATAAGTTTCACAGAATGCATCTGTGTAGTTTTTATTTGAAGATATTCTTCTTCCCAATGTAGGCCTCTTAGCGCTTAGCATGTCCAATTGCAGTTTCTACAGAAAGAGTGTTTCAGAACGGCTCAATCAAAAGTAAGGTTCAACTCTGTTAGTTGAATGCACAGAACAGAAAGAATTTTCACAGAATGCTACTGTGTAGTTTATATTTGAATATATTCCTTTTTCCACTATTACCCTCTTAGCGCTCCGAATGTCCACTTGCATTTTCTACAGAAAGAGTGTTCAGAACTGCGCAATCAAAAGTATGGTTTAACTCTGTTAGCTTAATGAACATATCAGAAATAAGTTTCACACAATGCTTCTGTGTAGTTTTTATTTGAAGATATTATTTTTCCCAATATAGGCCTCTTAGCGCTCAGAATGTCCAATTGCAGTTTCTACAGAAAGAGTGTTTCAGAAAGGCTCAATCAAAAGTAAGGTTCAACTCTGTTAGTTGAATGCACAGAACAGAAAGAAGTTTCATACAATGCTTCTGTGTAGTTTATATTTGAACATATTCTTTTTTCCACTATTACCCACTTAGCGCTACGAATGTCCAGTTGCATTTTCTACAGACAGAGTGTTTCAAAACTGCTCAATCAAAAGTATGGTTTAACTCTGTTAGCTGAATTCTCAGATCAGAAAGAAGTTTCACAGAATGCTTCTGTGTAGTTTATATTTGAATATATTCCTTTTTCCACTACTACTCTCTTAGCGCTCCAAAGGTCCAGTTGCATTTTCTACAGAAAGAGAGTTCAGATCTGCTCAATCAAAAGTATGTTTTAACTCTGTTAGCTGAATGCACAGATCAGAAAGAAGTTTCACCGAATGATTCTGTGTAGTTTATATTTGGAGACATTCCTTTTTCCACTATTACCCTCTTAGCGCTTCGAATCTCCACTTGCATTTTCTACAGAAAGAGTGTTTCAAAACGGCTCAATCAAAACTAAGGTTCAACTCTTTTAGTTGAACAAACAGAACAGAAAGAAGTTTCACACAATTCTTCTGTGTAGTTTTTATTTGTAGATATTCTTTTTCCCAATATAGGCCTCTTAGCGCTCAGAATGTCCAATTGCAGTTTCTACAGAAAGAGTGTGTCAGAACGGCTCAATCAAAAGTAAGGTTCAACTCTGTTAGTTGAATGCACAGAACAGAAAGATGTTTCATACAATGCTTCTGTGTAGTTTATATTTGAACATATTCTTTTTTCCACTATTACCCACTTAGCGCTACGAATGTCCAGTTGCATTTTCTACAGACAGAGTGTTTCAAAACTGCTCAATCAAAAGTATGGTTTAACTCTGTTAGCTGAATGCTCAGATCAGAAAGAAGTTTCACAGAATGCTTCTGTGTAGTTTATATTTGAATATATTCCTTTTTCCACTACTACGCTCTTAGCGCTCCAAATGTCCAGTTGCATTTTCTACAGAAAGAGTGTTCAGATCTGCTCAATCAAAAGTATGGTTTAACTCTGTTAGCTGAATGCACAGATCAGAAAGAAGTTTCACCGAATGATTCTGTGTAGTTTATATTTGAAGACATTCCTTTTTCCACTATTACCCTCTTAGCGCTCCGAATCTCCACTTGCATTTTCTACAAAAAGAGTGTTTCATAACTGCTCAATCAAAAATATGTTTTATCTCTGTTAACTGAATTTACAGATCAGAAATAAGTTTCACAGAATGCATCTGTGTAGTTTTTATTTGAAGATATTCTTTTTCAAAATGTAGGCCTCTTAGCGCTTAGCATGTCCAATTGCAGTTTCTACAGAAAGAGTGTTTCAGAACGGCTCAATCAAATGTAAGGTTCAACTCTGTTAGTTGAATACACAGAACAGGAAGAATTTTCACAGAATGCTACTGTGTAGTTTATATTTGAATATATTCCTTTTTCCACTATTACCCTCTTAGCGCTCCGAATGTCCACTTGCATTTTCTACAGAAAGAGTGTTCAGAACTGCGCAATCAAAAGTATGGTTTACCTCTGTTAGCTTAATGAACATATCAGAAATAAGTTTCACACAATGCTTCTGTGTAGTTTTTATTTGAAGATATTATTTTTCCCAATAGAGGCCCCTTAGCGCTCAGAATGTCCAATTGCAGTTTCTACAGAAAGAGTGTTTCAGAAAGCCTCAATAAAAAGTAAGGTTCAACTCTGTTAGTTGAATGCAGAAAACAGAAAGAAGTTTCATAAAATGCTTCTGTGTAGTTTATATTTGAACATATTCTTTTTTCCACTATTTCCCACTTAGCGCTACGAATGTCCAGTTGCATTTTCTACAGACAGAGTGTTTAAAAACTGCTCAATCAAAAGTATGGTTTAACTCTGTTAGCTGAATGCTCAGATCAGAAAGAAGTTTCACAGAATGCTTCTGTGTAGTTTATATTTGAATATATTCCTTTTTCCACTACTGCTCTCTTAGCGCTCCAAATCTCCAGTTGCATTTTCTACAGAAAGAGAGTTCCGATCTGCTCAATCAAAAGTATGGTTTAACTCTGTTAGCTGAATGCACAGATCAGAAAGAAGTTTCACCGAATGATTCTGTGTAGTTTATATTTGGAGACATTCCTTTTTCCACTATTACCCTCTTAGCGCTCCGAATCTCCACTTGCATTTTCTACAGAAAGAGTGTTTCAGAAGGGCTCAATCAAAACTAAGGTTCAACTCTTTTAGTTGAACAAACAGAACAGAAAGAAGTTTCACACAATTCTTCTTTGTAGTTTTTATTTGTAGACATTCTTTTTCCCAATATAGGCCTCTTAGCGCTCAGAATGTCCAATTGCAGTTTCTACAGAAAGAGTGTTTCAGAACGGCTCAATCAAAAGTAAGGTTCAACTCTGTTAGTTGAATGCACAGAACAGAAAGAAGTTTCATACAATGCTTCTGTGTAGTTTATATTTGAACATATTCTTTTTTCCACTATTACCCACTTAGCGCTACGAATGTCCAGTTGCATTTTCTACAGACAGAGTGTTTCAAAACTGCTCAATCAAAAGTATGGTTTAACTCTGTTAGCTGAATGCTCAGATCAGAAAGAAGTTTCACAGAATGCTTCTGTGTAGTTTATATTTGAATATATTCCTTTTTCCACTACTACGCTCTTAGCGCTCCAAATGTCCAGTTGCATTTTCTACAGAAAGAGTGTTCAGATCTGCTCAATCAAAAGTATGTTTTAACTCTGTTAGCTGAATGCACAGATCAGAAAGAAGTTTCACCGAATGATTCTGTGTAGTTTATATTTGAAGACATTCCTTTTTCCACTATTACCCTCTTAGCGCTCCGAATCTCCACATGCATTTTCTACAAAAGAGTGTTTCATAACTGCTCAATCAAAAATATGTTTTATCTCTGTTAACTGAATTTACAGATCAGAAATAAGTTTCACAGAATGCATCTGTGTAGTTTTTATTTGAAGATATTCTTTTTCAAAATGTAGGCCTCTTAGCGCTTAGCATGTCCAATTGCAGTTTCTACAGAAAGAGTGTTTCAGAATGGCTGAATCAAAAGTAAGTTTCAACTCTGTTAGTTGAATGCACAGAACAGAAAGAATTTTCACAGAATGCTACTGTGTAGTTTATATTTGAATATATTCCTTTTTCCACTATTACCCTCTTAGCGCTCCGAATGTCCACTTGCATTTTCTACAGAAAGAGTGTTCAGAACTGCGCAATCAAAAGTATGGTTTAACTCTGTTAGCTTAATGAACATATCAGAAATAAGTTTCACACAATGCTTCTGTGTAGTTTTTATTTGAAGATATTATTTTTCCCAATATAGGCCTCTTAGCGCTCAGAATGTCCAATTGCAGTTTCTACAGAAAGAGTGTTTCAGAAAGGCTCAATCAAAAGTAAGGTTCAACTCTGTTAGTTGAATGCACAGAACAGAAAGAAGTTTCATACAATTCTTCTGTGTAGTTTATATTTGAACATATTCTTTTTTCCACTATTGCCCACTTAGCGCTACGAATGTCCAGTTGCATTTTCTACAGACAGAGTGTTTCAAAACTGCTCAATCAAAAGTATGGTTTAACTCTGTTAGCTGAATGCTCAGATCAGAAAGAAGTTTCACAGAATGCTTCTGTGTAGTTTATATTTGAATATATTCCTTTTTCCACTACTACGCTCTTAGCGCTCCAAATGTCCAGTTGCATTTTCTACAGAAAGAGTGTTCAGATCTGCTCAATCAAAAGTATGGTTTAACTCTGTTAGCTGAATGCACAGTTCAGAAAGAAGTTTCACCGAATGATTCTGTGTAGTTTATATTTGAAGACATTACTTTTTCCACTATTACCCACTTAGCGCTCCGAATCTCCACTTGCATTTTCTACAAAAAGAGTGTTTCATAACTGCTCAATCAAAAATATGTTTTATCTCTGTTAACTGAATTTACAGATCAGAAATAAGTTTCACAGAATGCATCTGTGTAGTTTTTATTTGAAGATATTCTTTTTCAAAATGTAGGCCTCTTAGCGCTTAGCATGTCCAATTGCAGTTTCTACAGAAAGAGTGTTTCAGAACGGCTCAATCAAAAGTAAGGTTCAACTCTGTTAGTTGAATGCACAGAACAGGAAGAATTTTCACAGAATGCTACTGTGTAGTTTATATTTGAATATATTCCTTTTTCCACTATTACCCTCTTAGCGCTCCGAATGTCCACTTGCATTTTCTACAGAAAGAGTGTTCAGAACTGCGCAATCAAAAGTATGGTTTACCTCTGTTAGCTTAATGAACATATCAGAAATAAGTTTCACACAATGCTTCTGTATAGTTTTTATTTGAAGATATTATTTTTCCCAATATAGGCCTCTTAGCGCTCAGAATGTCCAATTGCAGTTTCTACAGAAAGAGTGTTTCAGAAAGGCTCAATCAAAAGTAAGGTTCAACTCTGTTAGTTGAATGCACAGAACAGAAAGAAGTTTCATACAATGCTTCTGTGTAGTTTATATTTGAACATATTATTTTTTCCACTATTACCCACTTAGCGCTACGAATGTCCAGTTGCATTTTCTACAGACAGTGTGTTTCAAAACTGCTCAATCAAAAGTATGGTTTAACTCTGTTAGCTGAATGCTCAGATCAGAAAGAAGTTTCACAGAATGCTTCTGTGTAGTTTATATTTGAATATATTCCTTTTTCCACTACTACTCTCTTAGCGCTTCAAATGTCCAGTTGCATTTTCTACAGAAAGAGAGTTCAGATCTGCTCAATCAAAAGTATGGTTTAACTCTGTTAGCTGAATGCACAGATCAGAAAGAAGTTTCACCAAATGATTCTGTGTAGTTTATATTTGGAGACATTCCTTTTTCCACTATTACCCTCTTAGCGCTCCGAATCTCCACTTGCATTTTCTACAGAAAGAGTGTTTCAGAACGGCTCAATCAAAACTAAGGTTCATCTCTTTTAGTTGAACAAACAGAACAGAAAGAAGTTTCACACAATTCTTCTGTGTAGTTTTTATTTGTAGACATTCTTTTTCCCAATATAGGCCTCTTAGCGCTCAGAATGTCCAATTGCAGTTTCTACAGAAAGAGTGTTTCAGAACGGCTCAATCAAAAGTAAGGTTCAACTCTGTTAGTTGAATGCACAGAACAGAAAGAAGTTTCATACAATGCTTCTGTGTAGTTTATATTTGAACATATTCTTTTTTCCACTATTACCCACTTAGCGCTACGAATGTCCAGTTGCATTTTCTACAGACAGAGTGTTTCAAAACTGCTCAATCAAAAGTATGGTTTAACTCTGTTAGCTGAATGCTCAGATCAGAAAGAAGTTTCACAGAATGCTTCTGTGTAGTTTATATTTGAATATATTCCTTTTTCCACTACTACGCTCTTAGCGCTCCAAATGTCCAGTTGCATTTTCTACAGAAAGAGTGTTCAGATCTGCTCAATCAAAACTATGGTTTAACTCTGTTAGCTGAATGCACAGATCAGAAAGAAGTTTCACCGAAAGATTCTGTGTAGTTTATATTAGAAGACATTCCTTTTTCCACTATTACCCTCTTAGCGCTCCGAATCTCCACTTGCATTTTCTACAAAAGAGTGTTTCATAACTGCTCAATCAAAAATATGTTTTATTTCTGTTAACTGAATTTACAGATCAGAAATAAGTTTCACAGAATGCATCTGTGTAGTTTTTATTTGAAGATATTCTTTTTCAAAATGTAGGCCTCTTAGCGCTTAGCATGTCCAATTGCAGTTTCTACAGAAAGAGTGTTTCAGATCGGCTCAATCAAAAGTAAGGTTCAACTCTGTTAGTTGAATGCACAGAACAGAAAAAGTTTCATACAATGCTTCTGTGTAGTTTATATTTGAACATATTCTTTTTTCCACTATTACCCACTTAGCGCTACGAATGTCCAGTTGCATTTTCTACAGACAGAGTGTTTCAAAACTGCTCAATCAAAAGTATGGTTTAACTCTGTTAGATGAATGCTCAGATCAGAGAAAAGTTTCACAGAATGCTTCTGTGTAGTTTATATTTGAATATATTCCTTTTTCCACTACTACGCTATTAGCGCTCCAAATGTCCAGTTGCATTTTCTAGAGAAAGAGTGTTCAGATCTGCTCAATCAAAAGTATGGTTTAACTCTGTTAGCTGAATGCACAGATCAGAAAGAAGTTTCACCGAATGATTCTGTGTAGTTTATATTTGAAGACATTCCTTTTTCTACTATTACCATCTTAGCGCTCCGAATCTCCACTTGCATTTTCTACAAAAAGAGAGTTTCATAACTGCTCAATCAAAAATATGTTTTATCTCTGTTAACTGAATTTACAGATCAGAAATAAGTTTCACAGAATGCATCTGTGTAGTTTTTATTTGAAGATATTGTTTTTCCCAATGTAGGCCTCTTAGCGCTTAGCATGTCCAATTGCAGTTTCTACAGAAAGAGTGTTTCAGAACGGCTCAATGAAAAGTAAGGTTCAACTCTGTTAGTTGAATGCACAGAACAGAAAGAATTTTCACAGAATGCTACTGTGTAGTTTATATTTGAATATATTCCTTTTTCCACTATTACCCTCTTAGCGCTCCGAAAGTCCACTTGCATTTTCTACAGAAAGAGTGTTCAGAACTGCGCAATCAAAAGTATGGTTTAACTCTGTTAGCTTAATGAACATATCAGAAATAAGTTTCACACAATGCTTCTGTGTAGTTTTTATTTGAAGATATTATTTTTCCCAATAGAGGCCTCTTAGCGCTCAGAATGTCCAATTGCAGTTTCTACAGAAAGAGTGTTTCAGAAAGGCTCAATCAAATGTAAGGTTCAACTCTGTTAGTTGAATGCACAGAACAGAAAGAAGTTTCATACAATGCTTCTGTGTAGTTTATATTTGAATATATTCCTTTTTCCACTACTACTCTCTTAGCGCTCCAAATGTCCAGTTGCATTTTCTACAGAAAGAGAGTTCAGATCTGCTCAATCAAAAGTATGGTTTAACTCTGTTAGCTGAATGCACAGATCAGAAAGAAGTTTCACCGAATGATTCTGTGTAGTTTATATTTGGAGACATTCCTTTTTCCACTATTACCCTCTTAGCGCTCCGAATCTCCACTTGCATTTTCTACAGAAAGAGTGTTTCAGAACGGCTCAATCAAAACTAAGGTTCAACTCTTTTAGTTGAACAAACAGAACAGAAAGTAGTTTCACACAATTCTTCTGTGTAGTTTTTATTTGTAGACATTCTCTTTCCCAATATAGGCCTCTTAGCGCTCAGAATGTCCAATTGCAGTTTCTACAGAAAGAGTGTTTCAGAACGGCTCAATCAAAAGTAAGGTTCAACTCTGTTAGTTGAATGCACAGAACAGAAAGATGTTTCATACAATGCTTCTGTGTAGTTTATATTTGAACATATTCTTTTTTCCACTATTACCCACTTAGCGCTACGAATGTCCAGTTGCATTTTCTACAGACAGAGTGTTTCAAAACTGCTCAATCAAAAGTATGGTTTAACTCTGTTAGCTGAATGCTCAGATCAGAAAGAAGTTTCACAGAATGCTTCTGTGTAGTTTATATTTGAATATATTCCTTTTTCCACTACTACGCTCTTAGCGCTCCACATGTCCAGTTGCATTTTCTACAGAAATAGTGTTCAGATCTGCTCAATCAAAAGTATGGTTTAACTCTGTTAGCTGAATGCACAGATCAGAAAGAAGTTTCACCGAATGATTCTGTGTAGTTTATATTTGAAGACATTCCTTTTTCCACTATTACCCTCTTAGCGCTCAGAATCTCCACTTGCATTTTCTACAAAGGAGTGTTTCATAACTGCTCAATCAAAAATATGTTTTATCTCTGTTAACTGAATTTACAGATCAGAAATAAGTTTCACAGAATGCATCTGTGTAGTTTTTATTTGAAGATATTCTTTTTCCCAATGTAGGCCTCTTAGCGCTTAGCATGTCCAATTGCAGTTTCTACAGAAAGAGTGTTTCAGAACGGCTCAATCAAAAGTAAGGTTCAACTCTGTTAGTTGAATGCACAGAACAGAAAGAATTTTCACAGAATTCTACTGTGTAGTTTATATTTGAATATATTCCTTTTTCCACTATTACCCTCTTAGCGCTCCGAATGTCCACCTGCATTTTCTACAGAAAGAGTGTTCAGAACTGCGCAATCAAAAGTATGGTTTAACTCTGTTAGCTTAATGAACATATCAGAAATAAGTTTCACGCAATGCTTCTGTGTAGTTTTTATTTGAAGATATTATTTTTCCCAATATAGGCCTCTTAGCGCTCAGAATGTCCAATTGCAGTTTCTACAGAAAGAGTGTTTCGGAAAGGCTCAATCAAAAGTAAGGTTCAACTCTGTTAGTTGAATGCACAGAACAGAAAGAAGTTTCATACAATGCTTCTGTGTAGTTTATATTTGAACATATTCTTTTTTCCACTATTACCCACTTAGCGCTACGAATGTCCAGTTGCATTTTCTACAGACAGAGTGTTTCAAAACTGCTCAATCAAAAGTATGGTTTAACTCTTTTAGCTGAATGCTCAGATCAGAAAGAAGTTTCACAGAATGCTTCTGTGTAGTTTATATTTGAATATATTCCTTTTTCCACTACTACTCTCTTAGCGCTCCAAATGTCCAGTTGCATTTTCTAGAGAAAGAGAGTTCAGATCTGCTCAATCAAAAGTATGGTTTAACTCTGTTAGCTGAATGCACAGATCAGAAAGAAGTTTCACCGAATGATTCTGTGTAGTTTATATTTGGAGACATTCCTTTTTCCACTATTACCCTCTTAGCGCTCCGAATCTCCACTTGCATTTTCTACAGAAAGAGTGTTTCAGAACGGCTCAATCAAAACTAAGGTTCAACTCTTTTAGTTGAACAAACAGAACAGAAAGAAGTTTCACACAATTCTTCTGTGTAGTTTTTATTTGTAGACATTCTTTTTCCCAATATAGGCCTCTTAGCTCTCAGAATGTCCAATTACAGTTTCTACAGAAAGAGTGTTTCAGAACGGCTCAATCAAAAGTAAGGTTCAACTCTGTTAGTTGAATGCACAGAACAGAAAGAAGTTTCATACAATGCTTCTGTGTAGTTTATATTTGAACATATTCTTTTTTCCACTATTACCCACTTAGCGCTACGAATGTCCAGTTGCATTTTCTACAGACAGAGTGTTTCAAAACTGCTCAATCAAAAGTATGGTTTAACTCTGTTAGCTGAATGCTCAGATCAGAAAGAAGTTTCACAGAATGCTTCTGTGTAGTTTATATTTGAATATATTCCTTTTTCCACTACTACTCTCTTAGCGCTTCAAATGTCCAGTTGCATATTCTACAGAAAGAGAGTTCAGATCTGCTCAATCAAAAGTATGGTTTAACTCTGTTAGCTGAATGCACAGATCAGAAAGAAGTTTCACCAAATGATTCTGTGTAGTTTATATTTGGAGACATTCCTTTTTCCACTATTACCCTCTTAGCGCTCCGAATCTCCACTTGCATTTTCTACAGAAAGAGTGTTTCAGAACGGCTCAATCAAAACTAAGGTTCAACTCTTTTAGTTGAACAAACAGAACAGAAAGAAGTTTCACACAATTCTTCTGTGTAGTTTTTATTTGTAGACATTCTTTTTCCCAATATAGGCCTCTTAGCGCTCAGAATGTCCAATTGCAGTTTCTACAGAAAGAGTGTTTCAGAACGGCTCAATCAAAAGTAAGGTTCAACTCTGTTAGTTGAATGCACAGAACAGAAAGAAGTTTCATACAATGCTTCTGTGTAGTTTATATTTGAACATATTCTTTTTTCCACTATTACCCACTTAGCGCTACGAATGTCCAGTTGCATTTTCTACAGACAGAGTGTTTCAAAACTGCTCAATCAAAAGTATGGTTTAACTCTGTTAGCTGAATGCTCAGATCAGAAAGAAGTTTCACAGAATGCTTCTGTGTAGTTTATATTTGAATATATTCCTTTTTCCACTACTAGGCTCTTAGCGCTCCAAATGTCCAGTTGCATTTTCTACAGAAAGAGTGTTCAGATCTGCTCAATCAAAACTATGGTTTAACTCTGTTAGCTGAATGCACAGATCAGAAAGAAGTTTCACCGAAAGATTCTGTGTAGTTTATATTAGAAGACATTCCTTTTTCCACTATTACCCTCTTAGCGCTCCGAATCTCCACTTGCATTTTCTACAAAAGAGTGTTTCATAACTGCTCAATCAAAAATATGTTTTATTTCTGTTAACTGAATTTACAGATCAGAAATAAGTTTCACAGAATGCATCTGTGTAGTTTTTATTTGAAGATATTCTTTTTCAAAATGTAGGCCTCTTAGCGCTTAGCATGTCCAATTGCAGTTTCTACAGAAAGAGTGTTTCAGAACGGCTCAATCAAAAGTAAGGTTCAACTCTGTTAGTTGAATGCACAGAACAGAAAGAAGTTTCATACAATGCTTCTGTGTAGTTTATATTTGAACATATTCTTTTTTCCACTATTACCCACTTAGCGCTACGAATGTCCAGTTGCATTCTCTACAGACAGAGTGTTTCAAAACTGCTCAATCAAAAGTATGGTTTAATTCTGTTAGTTGAATGCACAGAACAGAAAGAAGTTTCATACAATGCTTCTGTGTAGTTTATATTTGAATATATTCCTTTTTCCACTACTACTCTCTTAGCGCTCCAAATGTCCAGTTGCATTTTCTACAGAAAGAGAGTTCAGATCTGCTCAATCAAAAGTATGGTTTAACTCTGTTAGCTGAATGCACAGATCAGAAAGAAGTTTCACCGAATGATTCTGTGTAGTTTACATTTGGAGACATTCCTTTTTCCACTATTACCCTCTTAGCGCTCCGAATCTCCACTTGCATTTTCTACAGAAATAGTGTTTCAGAACGGCTCAATCAAAACTAAGGTTCAACTCTTTTAGTTGAACAAACAGAACAGAAAGAAGTTTCACACAATTCTTCTGTGTAGTTTTTATTTGTAGACATTCTTTTTCCCAATATAGGAGTCTTAGCGCTCAGAATGTCCAATTGCAGTTTCTACAGAAAGAGTGTTTCAGAACGGCTCAATCAAAAGTAAGGTTCAACTCTGTTAGTTGAATGCACAGAACAGAAAGAAGTTTCATACAATGCTTCTGTGTAGTTTATATTTGAACATATTCTTTTTTCCACTATTACCCACTTAGCGCTACGAATGTCCAGTTGCATTTTCTACAGACAGAGTGTTTCAAAACTGCTCAATCAAAAGTATGGTTTAACTCTGTTAGATGAATGCTCAGATCAGAGAAAAGTTTCACAGAATGCTTCTGTGTAGTTTATATTTGAATATATTCCTTTTTCCACTACTACGCTATTAGCGCTCCAAATGTCCAGTTGCATTTTCTAGAGAAAGAGTGTTCAGATCTGCTCAATCAAAAGTATGGTTTAACTCTGTTAGCTGAATGCACAGATCAGAAAGAAGTTTCACCGAATGATTCTGTGTAGTTTATATTTGAAGACATTCCTTTTTCTACTATTACCCTCTTAGCGCTCCGAATCTCCACTTGCATTTTCTACAAAAAGAGAGTTTCATAACTGCTCAATCAAAAATATGTTTTATCTCTGTTAACTGAATTTACAGATCAGAAATAAGTTTCACAGAATGCATCTGTGTAGTTTTTATTTGAAGATATTGTTTTTCCCAATGTAGGCCTCTTAGCGCTTAGCATGTCCAATTGCAGTTTCTACAGAAAGAGTGTTTCAGAACGGCTCAATCAAAAGTAAGGTTCAACTCTGTTAGTTGAATGCACAGAACAGAAAGAATTTTCACAGAATGCTACTGTGTAGTTTATATTTGAATATATTCCTTTTTCCACTATTACCCTCTTAGCGCTCCGAAAGTCCACTTGCATTTTCTACAGAAAGAGTGTTCAGAACTGCGCAATCAATAGTATGGTTTAACTCTGTTAGCTTAAGGAACATATCAGAAATAAGTTTCACACAATGCTTCTGTGTAGTTTTTATTTGAAGATATTATTTTTCCCAATAGAGGCCTCTTAGCGCTCAGAATGTCCAATTGCAGTTTCTACAGAAAGAGTGTTTCAGAAAGGCTCAATCAAAAGTAAGGTTCAACTCTGTTAGTTCAATGCACAGAACAGAAAGAAGTTTCATACAATGCTTCTGTGTAGTTTATATTTGAATATATTCCTTTTTCCACTACTACTCTCTTAGCGCTCCAAATGTCCAGTTGCATTTTCTACAGAAAGAGAGTTCAGATCTGCTCAATCAAAAGTATGGTTTAACTCTGTTAGCTGAATGCACAGATCAGAAAGAAGTTTCACCGAATGATTCTGTGTAGTTTATATTTGGAGACATTCCTTTTTCCACTATTACCCTCTTAGCGCTCCGAATGTCCACCTGCATTTTCTACAGAAAGAGTGTTCAGAACTGCGCAATCAAAAGTATGGTTTAACTCTGTTAGCTTAATGAACATATCAGAAATAAGTTTCACACAATGCTTCTGTGTAGTTTTTATTTGAAGATATTATTTTTCCCAATATAGGCCTCTTAGCGCTCAGAATGTCCAATTGCAGTTTCTACAGAAAGAGTGTTTCGGAAAGGCTCAATCAAAAGTAAGGTTCAACTCTGTTAGTTGAATGCACAGAACAGAAAGAAGTTTCATACAATGCTTCTGTGTAGTTTATATTTGAACATATTCTTTTTTCCACTATTACCCACTTAGCGCTACGAATGTCCATTTGCATTTTCTACAGACAGAGTGTTTCAAAACTGCTCAATCAAAAGTATGGTTTAACTCTTTTAGCTGAATGCTCAGATCAGAAAGAAGTTTCACAGAATGCTTCTGTGTAGTTTATATTTGAATATATTCCTTTTTCCACTACTACTCTCTTAGCGCTCCAAATGTCCAGTTGCATTTTCTAGAGAAAGAGAGTTCAGATCTGCTCAATCAAAAGTATGGTTTAACTCTGTTAGCTGAATGCACAGATCAGAAAGAAGTTTCACCGAATGATTCTGTGTAGTTTATATTTGGAGACATTCCTTTTTCCACTATTACCCTCTTAGCGCTCCGAATCTCCACTTGCATTTTCTACAGAAAGAGTGTTTCAGAACGGCTCAATCAAAACTAAGGTTCAACTCTTTTAGTTGAACAAACAGAACAGAAAGAAGTTTCACACAATTCTTCTGTGTAGTTTTTATTTGTAGACATTCTTTTTCCCAATATAGGCCTCTTAGCGCTCAGAATGTCCAATTACAGTTTCTACAGAAAGAGTGTTTCAGAACGGCTCAATCAAAAGTAAGGTTCAACTCTGTTAGTTGAATGCACAGAACAGAAAGAAGTTTCATACAATGCTTCTGTGTAGTTTATATTTGAACACATTCTTTTTTCCACTATTACCCACTTAGCGCTTCGAATGTCCAGTTGCATTTTCTACAGACAGAGTGTTTCAAAACTGCTCAATCAAAAGTATGGTTTAACTCTGTTAGCTGAATGCTCAGATCAGAAAGAAGTTTCACAGAATGCTTCTGTGTAGTTTATATTTGAATATATTCCTTTTTCCACTACTACGCTCTTAGCGCTCCAAATGTCCAGTTGCATTTTCTACAGAAAGAGTGTTCAGATCTGCTCAATCAAAAGTATGCTTTATCTCTGTTAGCTGAATGCACAGATCAGAAAGAAGTTTCACCGAATGATTCTGTGTAGTTTATATTTGAAGACATTCCTTTTTCCACTATTACCCTCTTAGCGCTCCGAATCTCCACTTGCATTTTCTACAAAAAGAGTGTTTCATAACTGCTCAATCAAAAATATGTTTTATCTCTGTTAACTGAATTTACAGATCAGAAATAAGTTTCACAGAATGCATCTGTGTAGTTTTTATTTGAAGATATTCTTTTTCCCAATGTAGGCCTCTTAGCGCTTAGCATGTCCAATTGCAGTTTCTACAGAAAGAGTGTTTCAGAACGGCTCAATCAAAAGTAAGGTTCAACTCTGTTAGTTGAATGCACAGAACAGAAAGAATTTTCACAGAATGCTACTGTGTAGTTTATATTTGAATATATTCCTTTTTCCACTATTACCCTCTTAGCGCTCCGAATGTCCACTTGCATTTTCTACAGAAAGAGTGTTCAGAACTGCGCAATCAAAAGTATGGTTTAACTCTGTTAGCTTAATGAACATTTCAGAAATATGTTTCACACAATGCTTCTGTGTATTTTTTATTTGAAGATATTATTTTTCCCAATAGAGGCCTCTTAGCGCTCAGAATGTCCAATTGCAGTTTCTACAGAAAGAGTGTTTCAGAAAGGCTCAATCAAAAGTAAGGTTCAACTCTGTTAGTTGAATGCACAGAACAGAAAGAAGTTTCATACAATGCTTCTGTGTAGTTTATATTTGAACATATTCTTTTTTCCACTATTACCCACTTAGCGCTACGAATGTCCAGTTGCATTTTCTACAGACAGAGTGTTTCAAAACAGCTCAATCAAAAGTATGGTTTAACTCTGTTAGCTGAATGCTCAGATCAGAAAGAAGTTTCACAGAATCCTTCTGTGTAGTTTATATTTGAATATATTCCTTTTTCCACTAATACTCTCTTAGCGCTCCAAATGTCCAGTTGCATTTTCTACAGATAGAGAGTTCAGATCTGCTCAATCAAAAGTATGGTTTAACTCTGTTAGCTGAATGCACAGATCACAAAGAATTTTCACAGAATGCTACTGTGTAGTTTATATTTGAATATATTCCTTTTTCCACTATTACCCTCTTAGCGCTCCGAATCTCCATTGCATTTTCTACAGAAAGAGTGTTTCAGAACGGCTCAATCAAAACTAAGGTTCAACTCTTTTAGTTGAACAAACAGAACAGAAAGAAGTTTCACACAATTCTTCTGTGTAGTTTTTATTTGTAGACATTCTTTTTCCCAATATAGTCCTCTTAGCGCTCAGAATGTCCAATTGCAGTTTCTACAGAAAGAGTGTTTCAGAACGGCTCAATCAAAAGTAAGGTTCAACTCTGTTAGTTGAATGCACAGAACAGAAAGAAGTTTCATACACTGCTTCTGTGTAGTTTATATTTGAACATATTCTTTTTTCCACAATTACCCACTTAGCGCTACGAATGTCCAGTTGCATTTTCTACAGACAGAGTGTTTCAAAACTTCTTAATCAAAAGTATGGTTTAACTCTGTTAGCTGAATGCTCAGATCAGAAAGAAGTTTCACAGAATGCTTCTGTGTAGTTTATATTTGAATATATTCCTTTTTCCACTACTACGCTCTTAGCGCTCCAAATGTCCAGTTGCATTTTCTACAGAAAGAGTGTTCAGATCTGCTCAATCAAAAGTATGGTTTAACTCTGTTAGCTGAATGCACAGATCAGAAAGAAGTTTCACCGAATGATTTTGTGTAGTTTATATTTGAAGACATTCCTTTTTCCACTATTACCCTCTTAGCGCTCCGAATCTCCACTTGCATTTTCTACAAAAAGAGTGTTTCATAACTGCTCAATCAAAAATATGTTTTATCTCTGTTAACTGAATTTACAGATCAGAAATAAGTTTCACAGAATGCATCTGTGTAGTTTTTATTTGAAGATATTCTTTTTCCCAATGTAGGCCTCTTAGCGCTTAGCATGTCCAATTGCAGTTTCTACAGAAAGAGTGTTTCAGAACGGCTCAATCAAAAGTAAGGTTCAACTCTGTTAGTTGAATGCACAGAACAGAAAGAATTTTCGCAGAATGCTACTGTGTAGTTTATATTTGAATATATTCCTTTTTCCACTATTACCCTCTTAGCGCTCCGAATCTCCATTGCATTTTCTACAGAAAGAGTGTTTCAGAACGGCTCAATCAAAACTAAGGTTCAACTCTTTTAGTTGAACAAACAGAACAGAAAGAAGTTTCACACAATTCTTCTCTGTAGTTTTTATTTGTAGACATTCTTTTTCCCAATATAGGCCTCTTAGCGCTCAGAATGTCCAATTGCAGTTTCTACAGAAAGAGTGTTTCAGAACGGCTCAATCAAAAGTAAGGTTCAACTCTGTTAGTTGAATGCACAGAACAGAAAGAAGTTTCATACAATGCTTCTGTGTAGTTTATATTTGAACATATTCTTTTTTCCACTATTACCCACTTAGCGCTACGAATGTCCAGTTGCATTTTCTACAGACAGAGTGTTTCAAAACTGCTCAATCAAAAGTATGGTTTAACTCTGTTAGCTGAATGCTCAGATCAGAAAGAAGTTTCACAGAATGCTTCTGTGTAGTTTATATTTGAATATATTCCTTTTTCCACTACTACGCTCTTAGCGCTCCAAATGTCCAGTTGCATTTTCTACAGAAAGAGTGTTCAGATCTGCTCAATCCAAAGTATGGTTTAACTCTGTTAGCTGAATGCACAGATCAGAAAAAAGTTTCACCGAATGATTCTGTGTAGTTTATATTTGAAGACATTCCTTTTTCCACTATTAACCTCTTAGCGCTCCGAATCTCCACTTGCATTTTCTACAAAAAGAGTGTTTCATAACTGCTCAATCAAAAATATGTTTTATCTCTGTTAACTGAATTTACAGATCAGAAATAAGTTTCACAGAATGCATCTGTGTAGTTTTTATTTGAAGATATTCTTTTTCCCAATGTAGGCCTCTTAGCGCTTAGCATGTCCAATTGCAGTTTCTACAGAAAGAGTGTTTCAGAACGGCTCAATCAAAATAAGGTTCAACTCTGTTAGTTGAATGCACAGAACAGAAAGAATTTTCACAGAATGCTACTGTGTAGTTTATATTTGAATATATTCCTTTTTCCACTATTACCCTCTTAGCGCTCCGAATGTCCACTTGCATTTTCTACAGAAAGAGTGTTCAGAACTGCGCAATCAAAAGTATGGTTTAACTCTGTTAGCTTAATGAACATATCAGAAATAAGTTTCACACAATGCTTCTGTGTAGTTTTTATTTGAAGATATTATTTTTCCCAATATAGGCCTCTTAGCGCTCACAATGTCCAATTGCAGTTTCTACAGAAAGAGTGTTTCAGAAAGGCTCAATCAAAAGTAAGGTTCAACTCTGTTAGTTGAATGCACAGAACAGAAAGAAGTTTCATACACTGCTTCTGTGTAGTTTATATTTGAAGATATTATTTTTTCCACAATTACCCACTTAGCGCTACGAATGTCCAGTTGCATTTTCCACAGACAGAGTGTTTCAAAACTGCTCAATCAAAAGTATGGTTTAACTCTGTTAGCTGAATGCTCAGATCAGAAAGAAGTTTCACAGAATCATTCTGTGTAGTTTATATTTGAATATATTCCTTTTTCCACTACTACTCTCTTAGCGCTCCAAATGTCCAGTTGCGTTTTCTACAGAAAGAGAGTTCAGATCTGCTCAATCAAAAGTATGGTTTAACTCTGTTAGCTGAATGCACAGATCAGAAAGAAGTTTCACAGAATGATTCTGTGTAGTTTATATTTGGAGACATTCCTTTTTCCACTATTACCCTCTTAGCGCTCCGAATCTCCACTTGCATTTTCTACAGAAAGAGTGTTTCAGAACGGCTCAATCAAAACTAAGGTTCAACTCTTTTAGTTGAACAAACAGAACAGAAAGAAGTTTCACACAATTCTTCTGTGTAGTTTTTATTTGTAGACATTCTTTTTCCCAATATAGGCCTCTTAGCGCTCAGAATGTCCAATTGCAGTTTCTACAGAAAGAGTGTTTCAGAACGCCTCAATCAAAAGTAAGGTTCAACTCTGTTAGTTGAATGCACAGAACAGAAAGAAGTTTCATACAATGCTTCTGTGTAGTTTATATTTGAACATATTCTTTTTTCCACAATTACCCACTTAGCGCTACGAATGTCAAGTTGCATTTTCTACAGAAAGAGTGTTTCAAAACTGCTCAATCAAAAGTATGGTTTAACTCTGTTAGCTGAATGCTCAGATCAGAAAAAAGTTTCACAGAATGCTTCTGTGTAGTTTATATTTGAATATATTCCTTTTTCCACTACTACGCTCTTAGCGCTCCAAATGTCCAGTTGCATTTTCTACAGAAAGAGTGTTCAGATCTGCTCAATCAAAAGTATGGTTTAACTCTGTTAGCTGAATGCACAGATCAGAAAGAAGTTTCACCGAATGATTCTGTGTAGTTTATATTTGAAGACATTCCTTTTTCCACTATTACCCTCTTAGCGCTCCGAATCTCCACTTGCATTTTCTACAAAAAGAGTGTCTCATAACTGCTCAATCAAAAATATGTTTTATCTCTGTTAACTGAATTTACAGATCAGAAATAAATTTCACAGAATGCTTCTGTGTAGTTTTTATTTGAAGATATTCTTTTTCCCAATGTAGGCCTCTTAGCGCTTAGCATGTCCAATTGCAGTTTCTACAGAAAGAGTGTTTCAGAACGGCTCAATCAAAAGTAAGGTTCAACTCTGTTAGTTGAATGCACAGAACAGAAAGAATTTTCACAGAATGCTACTGTGTAGTTTATATTTGAATATATTCCTTTTTCCACTATTACCCTCTTAACGCTCCGAATCTCCATTGCATTTTCTACAGAAAGAGTGTTTCAGAACGGCTCAATCAAAACTAAGGTTCAACACTTTTAGTTGAACAAACAGAACAGAAAGAAGTTTCACACAATTCTTCTGTGTAGTTTTTATTTGTAGACATTCTTTTTCCCAATATAGGCCTCTTAGCGCTCAGAATGTCCAATTGCAGTTTCTACAGAAAGAGTGTTTCAGAACGGCTCAATCAAAAGTAAGGTTCAACTCTGTTAGTTGAATGCACAGAACAGAAAGAAGTTTCATACAATGCTTCTGTGTAGTTTATATTTGAACATATTCTTTTTTCCACTATTACCCACTTAGCGCTACGAATGTCCAGTTGCATTTTCTACAGACAGAATGTTTCAAAACTGCCCAATCAAAAGTATGGTTTAACTCTGTTAGCTGAATGCTCAGATCAGAAAGAAGTTTCACAGAATGCTTCTGTGTAGTTTATATTTGAATATATTCCTTTTTCCACTACTACGCTCTTAGCGCTCCAAATGTCCAGTTGCATTTTCTACAGAAAGAGTGTTCAGATCTGCTCAATCAAAAGTATGTTTTAACTCTGTTAGCTGAATGCACAGATCAGAAAAAAGTTTCACCGAATGATTCTGTGTAGTTTATATTTGAAGACATTCCATTTTCCACTGTTACCCTCTTAGCGCTCCGAATCTCCACTTGCATTTTCTACAGAAAGTGTGTTTCAGAACGGCTCAATCAAAACTAAGGTTCAACTCTTTTACTTGAACAAACAGAACAGAAAGAAGTTTCACACAATTCTTCTGTGTAGTTTTTATTTGTCACATTCTTTTTCCCAATATAGGCCTCTTAGCGCTCAGAATGTCCAATTGCAGTTTCTACAGAAAGAGTGTTTCAGAACGGCTCAATCAAAAGTAAGGTTCAACTCTGTTAGTTGAATGCACAGAACAGAAAGTAGTTTCATACACTGCTTCTGTGTAGTTTATATTTGAACATATTCTTTTTTCCACTATTACCCACTTAGCGCTACGAATGTCCAGTTGCATTTACTACAGACAGAGTGTTTCAAAACTGCTCAATCAAAAGTATGGTTTAACTCTGTTAGCTGAATGCTCAGATCAGAAAGAAGTTTCACAGAATGCTTCTGTGTAGTTTATATTTGAATATATTCCTTTTTCCACTACTACGCTCTTAGCGCTCCAAATGTCCAGTTGCATTTTCTACAGAAAGAGTGTTCAGATCTGCTCAATCAAAAGTATGGTTTAACTCTGTTAGCTGAATGCACAGATCAGAAAGAAGTTTCACCGAATGATTCTGTGTAGTTTATATTTGAAGATATTCCTTTTTCCACTATTACCCTCTTAGCGCTCGGAAACTCCACTTGCATTTTCTACAAAAAGAGTGTTTCATAACTGCTCAATCAAAAATATGTTTTATCTCTGTTAACTGAATTTACAGATCAGAAATAAATTTCACAGAATGCTTCTGTGTAGTTTTTATTTGAAGATATTCTTTTTCCCAATGTAGGCCTCTTAGCGCTTAGCATGTCCAATTGCAGTTTCTACAGAAAGAGTGTTTCAGAACGGCTCAATCAAAAGTAAGGTTCAAATCTGTTAGTTGAATGCACAGAAGAGAAAGAATTTTCACAGAATGCTACTGTGTAGTTTATATTTGAATATATTCCTTTTTCCACTATTACCCTCTTAACGCTCCGAATCTCCATTGCATTTTCTACAGAAAGAGTGTTTCAGAACGGCTCAATCAAAACTAAGGTTCAACACTTTTAGTTGAACAAACAGAACAGAAAGAAGTTTCACACAATTCTTCTGTGTAGTTTTTATTTGTAGACATTCTTTTTCCCAATATAGGCCTCTTAGCGCTCAGAATGTCCAATTGCAGTTTCTACAGAAAGAGTGTTTCAGAACGGCTCAATCAAAAGTAAGGTTCAACTCTGTTAGTTGAATGCACAGAACAGAAAGAAGTTTCATACAATGCTTCTGTGTAGTTTATATTTGAACATATTCTTTTTTCCACTATTACCCACTTAGCGCTACGAATGTCCAGTTGCATTTTCTACAGACAGAATGTTTCAAAACTGCCCAATCAAAAGTATGGTTTAACTCTGTTAGCTGAATGCTCAGATCAGAAAGAAATTTCACAGAATGCTTCTGTGTAGTTTATATTTGAATATATTCCTTTTTCCACTACTACGCTCTTAGCGCTCCAAATGTCCATTTGCATTTTCTACAGAAAGAGTGTTCAGATCTGCTCAATCAAAAGTATGTTTTAACTCTGTTACCTGAATGCACAGATCAGAAAAAAGTTTCACCGAATGATTCTGTGTAGTTTATATTTGAAGACATTCCTTTTTCCACTATTACCCTCTTAGCGCTCCGAATCTCCACTTGCATTTTCTACAAAAAGTGTGTTTCATAACTGCTCAATCAAAAATATGTTTTATTTCTGTTAACTGAATTTACAGATCAGAAATAAGTTTCACAGAATGCATCCGTGTAGTTTTTATTTGAAGATATTCTTTTTCAAAATGTAGGCCTCTTAGCGCTTAGCATGTCCAATTGCAATTTCTACAGAAAGAGTGTTTCAGAACGGCTCAATGAAAAGTAAGGTTCAACTCTGTTAGTTGAATGCACAGAACAGAAAGAATTTTCACAGAATGCTACTGTGTAGTTTATATTTGAATATATTCCTTTTTCCACTATTACCCTCTTAGCGCTCCGAATGTCCACTTGCATTTTCTACAGAAAGAGTGTTCAGAACTGCGCAATCAAAAGTATGGTTTAACTCTGTTAGCTTAATGAACATATCAGAAATAAGTTTCACACAATGCTTCTGTGTAGTTTTTTTTTGAAGATATTATTTTTCCCAATATAGGCCTCTTAGCGCTCAGAATGTCCAATTGCAGTTTCTACAGAAAGAGTGTTTCAGAAAGGCTCAATCAAAAGTAAGGTTCAACTCTGTTAGTTGAATGCACAGAACAGAAAAAAGTTTCATACAATGCTTCTGTGTAGTTTATATTTGAACATATTCTTTTTTCCACTATTGCCCACTTAGCGCTACGAATGTCCAGTTGCATTTTCTACAGACAGAGTGTTTCAAAACTGCTCAATCAAAAGTATGGTTTAACTCTGTTAGCTGAATGCTCAGATCAGAAAGAAGTTTCACAGAATGCTTCTGTGTAGTTTATATTTGAATATATTCCTTTTTCCACTACTACGCTCTTAGCGCTCCAAATGTCCAGTTGCATTTTCTACAGAAAGAGTGTTCAGATCTGCTCAATCAAAAGTATGGTTTAACTCTGTTAGCTGAATGCACAGATCAGAAAGAAGTTTCACCGAATGATTCTGTGTAGTTTATATTTGAAGACATTACATTTTCCACTATTACCCTCTTAGCGCTCCGAATCTCCACTTGCATTTTCTACAAAAAGAGTGTTTCATAACTGCTCAATCAAAAATATATTTTATCTCTGTTAACTGAATTTACAGATCAGAAATAAGTTTCACAGAATGCATCTGTGTAGTTTTTATTTGAAGATATTCTTTTTCAAAATGTAGGCCTCTTAGCGCTTAGCATGTCCAATTGCAGTTTCTACAGAAAGAGTGTTTCACAACGGCTCAATCAAAAGTAAGGTTCAACTCTGTTAGTTGAATGCACAGAACAGGAAGAATTTTCACAGAATGCTACTGTGTAGTTTATATTTGAATATATTCCTTTTTCCACTATTACCCTCTTAGCGCTCCGAATGTCCACTTGCATTTTCTACAGAAAGAGTGTTCAGAACTGCGCAATCAAAAGTATGGTTTACCTCTGTTAGCTTAATGAACATATCAGAAATAAGTTTCACACAATGCTTCTGTATAGTTTTTATTTGAAGATATTATTTTTCCCAATATAGGCCTCTTAGCGCTCAGAATGTCCAATTGCAGTTTCTACAGAAAGAGTGTTTCAGAAAGGCTCAATCAAAAGTAAGGTTCAACTCTGTTAGTTGAATGCACAGAACAGAAAGAAGTTTCATACAATGCTTCTGTGTAGTTTATATTTGAACATATTATTTTTTCCACTATTACCCACTTAGCGCTACGAATGTCCAGTTGCATTTTCTACAGACAGAGTGTTTCAAAACTGCTCAATCAAAAGTATGGTTTAACTCTGTTAGCTGAATGCTCAGATCAGAAAGAAGTTTCACAGAATGCTTCTGTGTAGTTTATATTTGAATATATTCCTTTTTCCACTACTACTCTCTTAGCGCTTCAAATGTCCAGTTGCATTTTCTACAGAAAGAGAGTTCAGATCTGCTCAATCAAAAGTATGGTTTAACTCTGTTAGCTGAATGCACAGATCAGAAAGAAGTTTCACCAAATGATTCTGTGTAGTTTATATTTGGAGACATTCCTTTTTCCACTATTACCCTCTTAGCGCTCCGAATCTCCACTTGCATTTTCTACAGAAAGAGTGTTTCAGAACGGCTCAATCAAAACTAAGGTTCAACTCTTTTAGTTGAACAAACAGAACAGAAAGAAGTTTCACACAATTCTTCTGTGTAGTTTTTATTTGTAGACATTCTTTTTCCCAATATAGGCCTCTTAGCGCTCAGAATGTCCAATTGCAGTTTCTACAGAAAGAGTGTTTCAGAACGGCTCAATCAAAAGTATGGTTCAACTCTGTTAGTTGAATGCACAGAACAGAAAGAAGTTTCATACAATGCTTCTGTGTAGTTTATATTTGAACATATTCTTTTTTCCACTATTACCCACTTAGCGCTACGAATGTCCAGTTGCATTTTCTAAAGACAGAGTGTTTCAAAACTGCTCAATCAAAAGTATGGTTTAACTCTGTTAGCTGAATGCTCAGATCAGAAAGAAGTTTCACAGAATGCTTCTGTGTAGTTTATATTTGAATATATTCCTTTTTCCACTACTAGGCTCTTAGCGCTCCAAATGTCCAGTTGCATTTTCTACAGAAAGAGTGTTCAGATCTGCTCAATCAAAACTATGGTTTAACTCTGTTAGCTGAATGCACAGATCAGAAAGAAGTTTCACCGAAAGATTCTGTGTAGTTTATATTAGAAGACATTCCTTTTTCCACTATTACCCTCTTAGCGCTCCGAATCTCCACTTGCATTTTCTACAAAAGAGTGTTTCATAACTGCTCAATCAAAAATATGTTTTATTTCTGTTAACTGAATTTACAGATCAGAAATAAGTTTCACAGAATGCATCTGTGTAGTTTTTATTTGAAGATATTCTTTTTCAAAATGTAGGCCTCTTAGCGCTTAGCATGTCCAATTGCAGTTTCTACAGAAAGAGTGTTTCAGAACGGCTCAATCAAAAGTAAGGTTCAACTCTGTTAGTTGAATGCACAGAACAGAAAGAAGTTTCATACAATGCTTCTGTGTAGTTTATATTTGAACATATTCTTTTTTCCACTATTACCCACTTAGCGCTACGAATGTCCAGTTGCATTCTCTACAGACAGAGTGTTTCAAAACTGCTCAATCAAAAGTATGGTTTAATTCTGTTAGTTGAATGCACAGAACAGAAAGAAGTTTCATACAATGCTTCTGTGTAGTTTATATTTGAATATATTCCTTTTTCCACTACTACTCTCTTAGCGCTCCAAATGTCCAGTTGCATTTTCTACAGAAAGAGAGTTCAGATCTGCTCAATCAAAAGTATGGTTTAACTCTGTTAGCTGAATGCACAGATCAGAAAGAAGTTTCACCGAATGATTCTGTGTAGTTTATATTTGGAGACATTCCTTTTTCCACTATTACCCTCTTAGCGCTCCGAATCTCCACTTGCATTTTCTACAGAAATAGTGTTTCAGAACGGCTCAATCAAAACTAAGGTTCAACTCTTTTAGTTGAACAAACAGAACAGAAAGAAGTTTCACACAATTCTTCTGTGTAGTTTTTATTTGTAGACATTCTTTTTCCCAATATAGGCCTCTTAGCGCTCAGAATGTCCAATTGCAGTTTCTACAGAAAGAGTGTTTCAGAACGGCTCAATCAAAAGTAAGGTTCAACTCTGTTAGCTGAATGCACAGAACAGAAAGAAGTTTCATACAATGCTTCTGTGTAGTTTATATTTGAACATATTCTTTTTTCCACTATTACCCACTTAGCGCTACGAATGTCCAGTTGCATTTTCTACAGACAGAGTGTTTCAAAACTGCTCAATCAAAAGTATGGTTTAACTCTGTTAGATGAATGCTCAGATCAGAGAAAAGTTTCACAGAATGCTTCTGTGTAGTTTATATTTGAATATATTCCTTTTTCCACTACTACGCTATTAGCGCTCCAAATGTCCAGTTGCATTTTCTAGAGAAAGAGTGTTCAGATCTGCTCAATCAAAAGTATGGTTTAACTCTGTTAGCTGAATGCACAGATCAGCAAGAAGTTTCACCGAATGATTCTGTGTAGTTTATATTTGAAGACATTCCTTTTTCTACTATTACCCTCTTAGCGCTCCGAATCTCCACTTGCATTTTCTACAAAAAGAGAGTTTCATAACTGCTCAATCAAAAATATGTTTTATCTCTGTTAACTGAATTTACAGATCAGAAATAAGTTTCACAGAATGCATCTGTGTAGTTTTTATTTGAAGATATTGTTTTTCCCAATGTAGGCCTCTTAGCGCTTAGCATGTCCAATTGCAGTTTCTACAGAAAGAGTGTTTCAGAACGGCTCAATCAAAAGTAAGGTTCAAATCTGTTAGTTGAATGCACAGAACAGAAAGAATTTTCACAGAATGCTACTGTGTAGTTTATATTTGAATATATTCCTTTTTCCACTATTACCCTCTTAGCGCTCCGAAAGTCCACTTGCATTTTCTACAGAAAGAGTGTTCAGAACTGCGCAATCAAAAGTGTGGTTTAACTCTGTTAGCTTAATGAACATATCAGAAATAAGTTTCACACAATGCTTCTGTGTAGTTTTTATTTGAAGATATTATTTTTCCCAATAGAGGCCTCTTAGCGCTCAGAATGTCCAATTGCAGTTTCTACAGAAAGAGTGTTTCAGAAAGGCTCAATCAAAAGTAAGGTTCAACTCTGTTAGTTGAATGCACAGAACAGAAAGAAGTTTCATACAATGCTTCTGTGTAGTTTATATTTGAATATATTCCTTTTTCCACTACTACTCTCTTAGCGCTCCAAATGTCCAGTTGCATTTTCTACAGAAAGAGAGTTCAGATCTGCTCAATCAAAAGTATGGTTTAACTCTGTTAGCTGAATGCTCAGATCAGAAAGAAGTTTCACAGAATCCTTCTGTGTAGTTTATATTTGAATATATTCCTTTTTCCACTAATACTCTCTTAGCGCTCCAAATGTCCAGTTGCATTTTCTACAGATAGAGAGTTCAGATCTGCTCAATCAAAAGTATGGTTTAACTCTGTTAGCTGAATGCACAGATCACAAAGAATTTTCACAGAATGCTACTGTGTAGTTTATATTTGAATATATTCCTTTTTCCACTATTACCCTATTAGCGCTCCGAATCTCCATTGCATTTTCTACAGAAAGAGTGTTTCAGAACGGCTCAATCAAAACTAAGGTTCAACTCTTTTAGTTGAACAAACAGAACAGAAAGAAGTTTCACACAATTCTTCTGTGTAGTTTTTATTTGTAGACATTCTTTTTCCCAATATAGTCCTCTTAGCGCTCAGAATGTCCAATTGCAGTTTCTACAGAAAGAGTGTTTCAGAACGGCTCAATCAAAAGTAAGGTTCAACTCTGTTAGTTGAATGCACAGAACAGAAAGAAGTTTCATACACTGCTTCTGTGTAGTTTATATTTGAACATATTCTTTTTTCCACAATTACCCACTTAGCGCTACGAATGTCCAGTTGCATTTTCTACAGACAGAGTGTTTCAAAACTGCTCAATCAAAAGTATGGTTTAAATCTGTTAGCTGAATGCTCAGATCAGAAAGAAGTTTCACAGAATGCTTCTGTGTAGTTTATATTTGAATATATTCCTTTTTCCACTACTACGCTCTTAGCGCTCCAAATGTCCAGTTGCATTTTCTACAGAAAGAGTGTTCAGATCTGCTCAATCAAAAGTATGGTTTAACTCTGTTAGCTGAATGCACAGATCAGAAAGAAGTTTCACCGAATGATTTTGTGTAGTTTATATTTGAAGACATTCCTTTTTCCACTATTACCCTCTTAGCGCTCCGAAACTCCACTTGCATTTTCTACAAAAAGAGTGTTTCATAACTGCTCAATCAAAAATATGTTTTATCTCTGTTAACTGAATTTACAGATCAGAAATAAGTTTCACAGAATGCATCTGTGTAGTTTTTATTTGAAGATATTCTTTTTCCCAATGTAGGCCTCTTAGCGCTTAGCATGTCCAATTGTTTTTCTACAGAAAGAGTGTTTCAGAACGGCTCAATCAAAAGTAAGGTTCAACTCTGTTAGTTGAATGCACAGAACAGAAAGAATTTTCGCAGAATGCTACTGTGTAGTTTATATTTGAATATATTCCTTTTTCCACTATTACCCTCTTAGCGCTCCGAATCTCCATTGCATTTTCTACAGAAAGAGTGTTTCAGAACGGCTCAATCAAAACTAAGGTTCAACTCTTTTAGTTGAACAAACAGAACAGAAAGAAGTTTCACACAATTCTTCTGTGTAGTTTTTATTTGTAGACATTCTTTTTCCCAATATAGGCCTCTTAGCGCTCAGAATGTCCAATTGCAGTTTCTACAGAAAGAGTGTTTCAGAACGGCTCAATCAAAAGTAAGGTTCAACTCTGTTAGTTGAATGCACAGAACAGAAAGAAGTTTCATACAATGCTTCTGTGTAGTTTATATTTGAACATATTCTTTTTTCCACTATTACCCACTTAGCGCTACGAATGTCCAGTTGCATTTTCTACAGACAGAGTGTTTCAAAACTGCTCAATCAAAAGTATGGTTTAACTCTGTTAGCTGAATGCTCAGATCAGAAAGAAGTTTCACAGAATGCTTCTGTGTAGTTTATATTTGAATATATTCCTTTTTCCACTACTACGCTCTTAGCGCTCCAAATGTCCAGTTGCATTTTCTACAGAAAGAGTGTTCAGATCTGCTCAATCAAAAGTATGGTTTAACTCTGTTAGCTGAATGCACAGATCAGAAAAAAGTTTCACCGAATGATTCTGTGTAGTTTATATTTGAAGACATTCCTTTTTCCACTATTAACCTCTTAGCGCTCCGAATCTCCACTTGCATTTTCTACAAAAAGAGTGTTTCATAACTGCT
Organism: Symphalangus syndactylus; assembly: GCF_028878055.3. Lineage (NCBI taxonomy): Eukaryota > Metazoa > Chordata > Mammalia > Primates > Hylobatidae > Symphalangus > Symphalangus syndactylus. The sequence goes on along the minus strand of NC_072432.2, from coordinate 137,756,111 downwards.
CAATCAAAAATATGTTTTATCTCTGTTAACTGAATTTACAGATCAGAAATAAGTTTCACAGAATGCATCTGTGTAGTTTTTATTTGAAGATATTCTTTTTCCCAATGTAGGCCTCTTAGCGCTTAGCATGTCCAATTGCAGTTTCTACAGAAAGAGTGTTTCAGAACGGCTCTATCAAAAGTAAGGTTCAACTCTGTTAGTTGAATGCACAGAACAGAAAGAATTTTCACAGAATGCTACTGTGTAGTTTATATTTGAATATATTCCTTTTTCCACTATTACCCTCTTAGCGCTCCGAATGTCCACTTGCATTTTCTACAGAAAGAGTGTTCAGAACTGCGCAATCAAAAGTATGGTTTAACTCTGTTAGCTTAATGAACATATCAGAAATAAGTTTCACACAATGCTTCTGTGTAGTTTTTATTTGAAGATATTATTTTTCCCAATATAGGCCTCTTAGCGCTCACAATGTCCAATTGCAGTTTCTACAGAAAGAGTGTTTCAGAAAGGCTCAATCAAAAGTAAGGTTCAACTCTGTTAGTTGAATGCACAGAACAGAAAGAAGTTTCATACACTGCTTCTGTGTAGTTTATATTTGAACATATTATTTTTTCCACAATTACCCACTTACCGCTACGAATGTCCAGTTGCATTTTCCACAGACAGAGTGTTTCAAAACTGCTCAATCAAAAGTATGGTTTAACTCTGTTAGCTGAATGCTCAGATCAGAAAGAAGTTTCACAGAATCATTCTGTGTAGTTTATATTTGAATATATTCCTTTTTCCACTACTACTCTCTTAGCGCTCCAAATGTCCAGTTGCGTTTTCTACAGAAAGAGAGTTCAGATCTGCTCAATCAAAAGTATGGTTTAACTCTGTTAGCTGAATGCACAGATCAGAAAGAAGTTTCACAGAATGATTCTGTGTAGTTTATATTTGGAGACATTCCTTTTTCCACTATTACCCTCTTAGCGCTCCGAATCTCCACTTGCATTTTCTACAAAAAGAGTGTCTCATAACTGCTCAATCAAAAATATGTTTTATCTCTGTTAACTGAATTTACAGATCAGAAATAAGTTTCACAGAATGCATCTGTGTAGTTTTTATTTGAAGATATTCTTTTTCCCAATGTAGGCCTCTTAGCGCTTAGCATGTCCAATTGCAGTTTCTACAGAAAGAGTGTTTCAGAACGGCTGAATCAAAAGTAAGGTTCAACTCTGTTAGTTGAATGCACAGAACAGAAAGAATTTTCACAGAATGCTACTGTGTAGTTTATATTTGAATATATTCCTTTTTCCATTATTACACTCTTAGTGCTCCGAATGTCCACTTGCATTTTCTACAGAAAGAGTGTTCAGAACTGCGCAATCAAAAGTATGGTTTAACTCTGTTAGCTTAATGAACATATCAGAAATAAGTTTCACACAATGCTTCTGTGTAGTTTTTATTTGAAGATATTATTTTTCCCAATATAGGCCTCTTAGCGCTCAGAATGTCCAATTGCAGTTTCTACAGAAAGAGTGTTTCAGAAAGGCTCATTCAAAAGTAAGGTTCAACTCTGTTAGTTGAATGCACAGAACAGAAAGAATTTTCGCAGAATGCTACTGTGTAGTTTATATTTGAATATATTCCTTTTTCCACTATTACCCTCTTAGCGCTCCGAAACTCCATTGCATTTTCTACAGAAAGAGTGTTTCAGAACGGCTCAATCAAAACTAAGGTTCAACTCTTTTAGTTGAACAAACAGAACAGAAAGAAGTTTCACACAATTCTTCTGTGTAGTTTTTATTTGTAGATATTCTTTTTCCCAATATAGGCCTCTTAGCGCTCAGAATGTCCAATTGCATTTTCTACAAAAAGAGTGTTTCATAACTGCTCAATCAAAAATATGTTTTATCTCTGTTAACTGAATTTACAGATCAGAAATAAGTTTCACAAAATGCATCTGTGTAGTTTTTATTTGAAGATATTCTTTTTCCCAATGTAGGCCTCTTAGCGCTTAGCATGTCCAATTGCAGTTTCTACAGAAAGAGTGTTTCAGAACGGCTCAATCAAAAGTAAGGTTCAACTCTGTTAGTTCAATGCACAGAACAGAAAGAATTTTCACAGAATGCTACTGTGTAGTTTATATTTGAATATATTCCTTTTTCCACTATTACCCTCATAGCGCTCCGAATGTCCACTTGCATTTTCTACAGAAAGAGTGTTCAGAACTGCGCAATCAAAAGTATGGTTTAACTCTGTTCGCTTAATGAACATATCAGAAATAAGTTTCACACAATGCTTCTGTGTAGTTTTTATTTGAAGATATTATTTTTCCCAATATAGGCCTCTTAGCGCTCAGAATGTCCAATTGCTGTTTCTACAGAAAGAGTGTTTCAGAAAGGCTCAATCAAAAGTAAGGTTCAACTCTGTTAGTTGAATGCACAGAACAGAAAGAAGTTTCATACAATGCTTCTGTGTAGTTTATATTTGAATATATTCTTTTTTCCACTATTACCCACTTAGCGCTACGAATGTCCAGTTGCATTTTCTACAGACAGAGTGTTTCAAAACTGCTCAATCAAAAGTATGGTTTAACTCTGTTAGCTGAATGCTCAGATCAGAAAGAAGTTTCACAGAATGCTTCTGTGTAGTTTATATTTGAATATATTCCTTTTTCCACTACTACTCTCTTAGCGCTCCAAATGTCCAGTTGCATTTTCTACAGAAAGAGTGTTCAGATCTGCTCAATCAAAAGCATTGTTTAACTCTGTTAGCTGAATGCACAGACCAGAAAGAAGTTTCACAGAATGATTCTGTGTAGTTTATATTTGGAGACATTCCTTTTTCCACTATTACCCTATTAGCGCTCCGAATCTCCACTTGCATTTTCTACAGAAAGTGTGTTTCAGAACGGCTCAATCAAAACTAAGGTTCAACTCTTTTACTTGAACAAACAGAACAGAAAGAAGTTTCACACAATTCTTCTGTGTAGTTTTTATTTGTCACATTCTTTTTCCCAATATAGGCCTCTTAGCGCTCAGAATGTCCAATTGCAGTTTCTACAGAAAGAGTGTTTCAGAACGGCTCAATCAAAAGTAAGGTTCAACTCTGTTAGTTGAATGCACAGAACAGAAAGAAGTTTCATACAATGCTTCTGTGTAGTTTATATTTGAACATATTCTTTTTTCCACTATTACCCACTTAGCGCTACGAATGTCCAGTTGCATTTACTACAGACAGAGTGTTTCAAAACTGCTCAATCAAAAGTATGGTTTAACTCTGTTAGCTGAATGCTCAGATCAGAAAGAAGTTTCACAGAATGCTTCTGTGTAGTTTATATTTGAATATATTCCTTTTTCCACTACTACGCTCTTAGCGCTCCAAATGTCCAGTTGCATTTTCTACAGAAAGAGTGTTCAGATCTGCTCAATCAAAAGTATGGTTTAACTCTGTTAGCTGAATGCACAGATCAGAAAGAAGTTTCACCGAATGATTCTGTGTAGTTTATATTTGAAGATATTCCTTTTTCCACTATTACCCTCTTAGCGCTCCGAAACTCCACTTGCATTTTCTACAAAAAGAGTGTTTCATAACTGCTCAATCAAAAATATGTTTTATCTCTGTTAACTGAATTTACAGATCAGAAATAAATTTCACAGAATGCTTCTGTGTAGTTTTTATTTGAAGATATTCTTTTTCCCAATGTAGGCCTCTTAGCGCTTAGCATGTCCAATTGCAGTTTCTACAGAAAGAGTGTTTCAGAACGGCTCAATCAAAAGTAAGGTTCAACTCTGTTAGTTGAATGCACAGAAGAGAAAGAATTTTCACAGAATGCTACTGTGTAGTTTATATTTGAATATATTCCTTTTTCCACTATTACCCTCTTAACGCTCCGAATCTCCATTGCATTTTCTACAGAAAGAGTGTTTCAGAACGGCTCAATCAAAACTAAGGTTCAACACTTTTAGTTGAACAAACAGAACAGAAAGAAGTTTCACACAATTCTTCTGTGTAGTTTTTATTTGTAGACATTCTTTTTCCCAATATAGGCCTCTTAGCGCTCAGAATGTCCAATTGCAGTTTCTACAGAAAGAGTGTTTCAGAACGGCTCAATCAAAAGTAAGGTTCAACTCTGTTAGTTGAATGCACAAAACAGAAAGAAGTTTCATACAATGCTTCTGTGTAGTTTATATTTGAACATATTCTTTTTTCCACTATTACCCACTTAGCGCTACGAATGTCCAGTTGCATTTTCTACAGACAGAATGTTTCAAAACTGCCCAATCAAAAGTATGGTTTAACTCTGTTAGCTGAATGCTCAGATCAGAAAGAAGTTTCACAGAATGCTTCTGTGTAGTTTATATTTGAATATATTCCTTTTTCCACTACTACGCTCTTAGCGCACCAAATGTCCAGTTGCATTTTCTACAGAAAGAGTGTTCAGATCTGCTCAATCAAAAGTATGTTTTAACTCTGTTAGCTGAATGCACAGATCAGAAAAAAGTTTCACCGAATGATTCTGTGTAGTTTATATTTGAAGACATTCCTTTTTCCACTATTACCCTCTTAGCGCTCCGAATCTCCACTTGCATTTTCTACAAAAAGAGTGTTTCATAACTGCTCAATCAAAAATATGTTTTATCTCTGTTAACTGAATTTACAGATCAGAAATAAGTTTCACAGAATGCATCTGTGTAGTTTTTATTTGAAGATATTCTTTTTCCCAATGTAGGCCTCTTAGCGCTTAGCATGTCCAATTGCAGTTTCTACAGAAAGAGTGTTTCAGAACGGCTCAATCAAAAGTAAGGTTCAACTCTGTTAGTTGAATGCACAGAACAGAAAGAATTTTCACAGAATGCTACTGTGTAGTTTATATTTGAATATATTCCTTTTTCCACTATTACCCTCTTAGCGCTCCGAATGTCCACTTGCATTTTCTACAGAAAGAGAGTTCAGAACTGCGCAATCAAAAGTATGGTTTAATTCTGTTAGCTTAATGAACATATCAGAAATAAGTTTCACACAATGCTTCTGTGTAGTTTTTATTTGAAGATATTATTTTTCCCAATATAGGCCTCTTAGCGCTCAGAATGTCCAATTGCAGTTTCTACAGAAAGAGTGTTTCAGAAAGGCTCAATCAAAAGTAAGGTTCAACTCTGTTAGTTGAATGCACAGAACAGAAAGAAGTTTCAAACACTGCTTCTGTGTAGTTTATATTTGAACATATTCTTTTTTCCACAATTACCCACTTAGCGCTACGAATGTCCAGTTGCATTTTCTACAGACAGAGTGTTTCAAAACTGCTCAATCAAAAGTATGGTTAAACTCTGTTAGCTGAATGCTCAGATCAGAAAAAGTTTCACAGAATCCTTCTGTGTAGTTTATATTTGAATATATTCCTTTTTCCACTACTACTCTCTTAGCGCTCCAAATGTCCAGTTGCATTTTCTACAGAAAGAGAGTTCAGATCTGCTCAATCAAAAGTATGGTTTAACTCTGTTAGCTGAATGCACAGATCAGAAAGAATTTTCACAGTATGATTCTGTGTAGTTTATATTTGGGGACATTCCTTTTTCCACTATTACCCTCTTAGCGCTCCGAATCTCCACTTGCATTTTCTACAGAAAGAGTGTTTCAGAACGGCTCAATCAAAACTAAGGTTCAACTCTTTTAGTTGAACAAACAGAACAGAAAGAAGTTTCACACAATTCTTCTGTGTAGTTTTTATTTGTAGACATTCTTTTTCCCAATATAGGCCTCTTAGCGCTCAGAATGTCCAATTGCAGTTTCTACAGAAAGAGTGTTTCAGAACGCCTCAATCAAAAGTAAGGTTCAACTCTCTTAGTTGAATGCACAGAACAGAAAGAAGTTTCATACAATGATTCTGTGTAGTTTATATTTGAACATATTCTTTTTTCCACTATTACCCACTTAGCGCTACGAATGTCCAGTTGCATCTTCTACAGACAGAGTGTTTCAAAACTGCTCAATCAAAAGTATGGTTTCACTCTGTTAGCTGAATGCTCAGATCAGAAAAAAGTTTCACAGAATGCTTCTGTGTAGTTTATATTTGAATATATTCCTTTTTCCACTACTACGCTCTTAGCGCTCCAAATGTCCAGTTGCATTTTCAACAGAAAGAGTGTTCAGATCTGCTCAATCAAAAGTATGGTTTAACTCTGTTAGCTGAATTCACAGATCAGAAAGAAGTTTCACCGAATGATTCTGTGTAGTTTATATTGGAAGACATTCCTTTTTCCACTATTACCCTCTTAGCGCTCCGAATCTCCACTTGCATTTTCTACAAAAAGAGTGTTTCATAACTGCTCAATCAAAAATATGTTTTATCTCTGTTAACTGAATTTACAGATCAGAAATAAGTTTCACAGAATGCATCTGTGTAGTTTTTATTTGAAGATATTCTTTTTCCCAATGTAGGCCTCTTAGCGCTTAGCATGTCCAATTGCAGTTTCTACAGAAAGAGTGTTTCAGAACGGCTCAATCAAAAGTAAGTTTCAACTCTGTTAGTTGAATGCACAGAACAGAAAGAATTTTCACAGAATGCTACTGTGTAGTTTATATTTGAATATATTCCTTTTTCCACTATTACCCTCTTAGCGCTCCGAATGTCCACTTGCATTTTCTACAGAAAGAGTGTTCAGAACTGCGCAATCAAAAGTATGGTTTAACTCTGTTAGCTTAATGAACATATCAGAAATAAGTTTCACACAATGCTTCTGTGTAGTTTTTATTTGAAGATATTATTTTTCCCAATAGAGGCCTCTTAGCGCTCAGAATTTCCAATTGCTATTTCTACAGAAAGAGTGTTTCAGAAAGGCTCAATCAAAAGTAAGGTTCAACTCTGTTAGTTGAATGCACAGAACAGAAAGAAGTTTCATACAATGCTTCTGTGTAGTTTATATTTGAACATATTCTTTTTTCCACTATTACCCACTTAGCGCTACGAATGTCCAGTTGCATTTTCTACAGACAGAGTGTTTCAAAACTGCTCAATCAAAAGTATGGTTTAACTCTGTTAGCTGAATGCTCAGATCAGAAAGAAGTTTCACAGAATGCTTCTGTGTAGTTTATATTTGAATATATTCCTTTTTCCACTACTACGCTCTTAGCGCTCCAAATGTCCAGTTGCATTTTCTACAGAAAGAGTGTTCAGATCTGCTCAATCAAAAGTATGGTTTAACTCTGTTAGCTGAATGCACAGATCAGAAAGAAGTTTCACCGAATGATTCTGTGTAGTTTATATTTGAAGATATTCCTTTTTCCACTATTACCCTCTTAGCGCTCCGAAACTCCACTTGCATTTTCTACAAAAAGAGTGTTTCATAACTGCTCAATCAAAAATATGTTTTATCTCTGTTAACTGAATTTACAGATCAGAAATAAATTTCACAGAATGCTTCTGTGTAGTTTTTATTTGAAGATATTCTTTTTCCCAATGTAGGCCTCTTAGCGCTTAGCATGTCCAATTGCAGTTTCTACAGAAAGATTGTTTCAGAACGGCTCAATCAAAAGTAAGGTTCAACTCTGTTAGTTGAATGCACAGAAGAGAAAGAATTTTCACAGAATGCTACTGTGTAGTTTATATTTGAATATATTCCTTTTTCCACTATTACCCTCTTAACGCTCCGAATCTCCATTGCATTTTCTACAGAAAGAGTGTTTCAGAACGGCTCAATCAAAACTAAGGTTCAACACTTTTAGTTGAACAAACAGAACAGAAAGAAGTTTCACACAATTCTTCTGTGTAGTTTTTATTTGTAGACATTCTTTTTCCCAATATAGGCCTCTTAGCGCTCAGAATGTCCAATTGCAGTTTCTACAGAAAGAGTGTTTCAGAACGGCTCAATCAAAAGTAAGGTTCAACTCTGTTAGTTGAATGCACAGAACAGAAAGAAGTTTCATACAATGCTTCTGTGTAGTTTATATTTGAACATATTCTTTTTTCCACTATTACCCACTTAGCGCTACGAATGTCCAGTTGCATTTTCTACAGACAGAATGTTTCAAAACTGCCCAATCAAAAGTATGGTTTAACTCTGTTAGCTGAATGCTCAGATCAGAAAGAAGTTTCACAGAATGCTTCTGTGTAGTTTATATTTGAATATATTCCTTTTTCCACTACTACGCTCTTAGCGCTCCAAATGTCCAGTTGCATTTTCTACAGAAAGAGTGTTCAGATCTGCTCAATCAAAAGTATGTTTTAACTCTGTTAGCTGAATGCACAGATCAGAAAAAAGTTTCACCGAATGATTCTGTGTAGTTTATATTTGAAGACATTCCTTTTTCCACTATTACCCTCTTAGCGCTCCGAATCTCCACTTGCATTTTCTACAAAAAGAGTGTTTCATAACTGCTCAATCAAAAATATGTTTTATCTCTGTTAACTGAATTTACAGATCAGAAATAAGTTTCACAGAATGCATCTGTGTAGTTTTTATTTGAAGATATTCTTTTTCCCAATGTAGGCCTCTTAGCGCTTAGCATGTCCAATTGCAGTTTCTACAGAAAGAGTGTTTCAGAACGGCTCAATCAAAAGTAAGGTTCAACTCTGTTAGTTGAATGCACAGAACAGAAAGAATTTTCACAGAATGCTACTGTGTAGTTTATATTTGAATATATTCCTTTTTCCACTATTACCCTCTTAGCGCTCCGAATGTCCACCTGCATTTTCTACAGAAAGAGAGTTCAGAACTGCGCAATCAAAAGTATGGTTTAACTCTGTTAGCTTAATGAACATATCAGAAATAAGTTTCACACAATGCTTCTGTGTAGTTTTTATTTGAAGATATTTTTTTTCCCAATATAGGCCTCTTAGCGCTCAGAATGTCCAATTGCAGTTTCTACAGAAAGAGTGTTTCGGAAAGGCTCAATCAAAAGTAAGGTTCAACTCTGTTAGTTGAATGCACAGAACAGAAAGAAGTTTCATACACTGCTTCTGTGTAGTTTATATTTGAACATATTCTTTTTTCCACAATTACCCACTTAGCGCTACGAATGTCCAGTTGCATTTTCTACAGACAGAGTGTTTCAAAACTGCTCAATCAAAAGTATGGTTAAACTCTGTTAGCTGAATGCTCAGATCAGAAAGAAGTTTCACAGAATCCTTCTGTGTAGTTTATATTTGAATATATTCCTTTTTCCACTACTACTCTCTTAGCGCTCCAAATGTCCAGTTGCATTTTCTAGAGAAAGAGAGTTCAGATCTGCTCAATCAAAAGTATGGTTTAACTCTGTTAGCTGAATGCACAGATCAGAAAGAAGTTTCACCGAATGATTCTGTGTAGTTTATATTTGGAGACATTCCTTTTTCCACTATTACCCTCTTAGCGCTCCGAATCTCCACTTGCATTTTCTACAGAAAGAGTGTTTCAGAACGGCTCAATCAAAACTAAGGTTCAACTCTTTTAGTTGAACAAACAGAACAGAAAGAAGTTTCACACAATTCTTCTGTGTAGTTTTTATTTGTAGACATTCTTTTTCCCAATATAGGCCTCTTAGCTCTCAGAATGTCCAATTGCAGTTTCTACAGAAAGAGTGTTTCAGAACGGCTCAATCAAAAGTAAGGTTCAACTCTGTTAGTTGAATGCACAGAACAGAAAGAAGTTTCATACAATGCTTCTGTGTAGTTTATATTTGAACATATTCTTTTTTCCACTATTACCCACTTAGCGCTACGAATGTCCAGTTGCATTTTCTACAGACAGAGTGTTTCAAAACTGCTCAATCAAAAGTATGGTTTCACTCTGTTAGCTGAATGCTCAGATCAGAAAAAAGTTTCACAGAATGCTTCTGTGTAGTTTATATTTGAATATATTCCTTTTTCCACTACTACGCTCTTAGCGCTCCAAATGTCCAGTTGCATTTTCAACAGAAAGAGTGTTCAGATCTGCTCAATCAAAAGTATGGTTTAACTCTGTTAGCTGAATTCACAGATCAGAAAGAAGTTTCACCGAATGATTCTGTGTAGTTTATATTGGAAGACATTCCTTTTTCCACTATTACCCTCTTAGCGCTCCGAATCTCCACTTGCATTTTCTACAAAAAGAGTGTTTCATAACTGCTCAATCAAAAATATGTTTTATCTCTGTTAACTGAATTTACAGATCAGAAATAAGTTTCACAGAATGCATCTGTGTAGTTTTTATTTGAAGATATTCTTTTTCCCAATGTAGGCCTCTTAGCGCTTAGCATGTCCAATTGCAGTTTCTACAGAAAGAGTGTTTCAGAACGGCTCAATCAAAAGTAAGTTTCAACTCTGTTAGTTGAATGCACAGAACAGAAAGAATTTTCACAGAATGCTACTGTGTAGTTTATATTTGAATATATTCCTTTTTCCACTATTACCCTCTTAGCGCTCCGAATGTCCACTTGCATTTTCTACAGAAAGAGTGTTCAGAACTGCGCAATCAAAAGTATGGTTTAACTCTGTTAGCTTAATGAACATATCAGAAATAAGTTTCACACAATGCTTCTGTGTAGTTTTTATTTGAAGATATTATTTTTCCCAATAGAGGCCTCTTAGCGCTCAGAATTTCCAATTGCTGTTTCTACAGAAAGAGTGTTTCAGAAAGGCTCAATCAAAAGTAAGGTTCAACTCTGTTAGTTGAATGCACAGAACAGAAAGAAGTTTCATACAATGCTTCTGTGTAGTTTATATTTGAACATATTCTTTTTTCCACTATTACCCACTTAGCGCTACGAATGTCCAGTTGCATTTTCTACAGACAGAGTGTTTCAAAACTGCTCAATCAAAAGTATGGTTTAACTCTGTTAGCTGAATGCTCAGATCAGAAAGAAGTTTCACAGAATGCTTCTGTGTAGTTTATATTTGAATATATTCCTTTTTCCACTACTACTCTCTTAGCGCTCCAAATGTCCAGTTGCATTTTCTACAGAAAGAGTGTTCAGATCTGCTCAATCAAAAGTATGGTTTAACTCTGTTAGCTGTATGCACAGATCAGAAAGAAGTTTCACAGAATGATTCTGTGTAGTTTATATTTGGAGACATTCCTTTTTCCACTATTACCCTCTTAGCGCTCCGAATCTAAACTTGCATTTTCTACAGAAAGTGTGTTTCAGAACGGCTCAATCAAAACTAAGGTTCAACTCTTTTAGTTGAACAAACAGAACAGAAAGAAGTTTCACACAATTCTTCTGTGTAGTTTTTATTTGTAGACATTCTTTTTTCCAATATAGGCCTCTTAGCGCTCAGAATGTCCAATTGCAGTTTCTACAGAAAGAGTGTTTCAGAACGGCTCAATCAAAAGTAAGTTTCAACTCTGTTAGTTGAATGCACAGAACAGAAAGAAGTTTCATACAATGCTTCTGTGTAGTTTATATTTGAACATATTCTTTTTTCCACTATTACCCACTTAGCGCTACGAATGTCCAGTTGCATTTTCTACAGACAGAGTGTTTCAAAACTGCTCAATCAAAAGTATGGTTTAACTCTGTTAGCTGAATGCTCAGATCAGAAAGAAGTTTCACAGAATGCTTCTGTGTAGTTTATATTTGAATATATTACTTTTTCCACTACTACTCTCTTAGCGCTCCAAATGTCCAGTTGCATTTTCTACAGAAAGAATGTTCAGATCTGCTCAATCAAAAGTATGGTTTAACTCTGTTAGCTGAATGCACAGATCAGAAAGAAGTTTCACCGAATGATTCTGTGTAGTTTATATTTGAAGATATTCCTTTTTCCACTATTACCCTCTTAGCGCTCCGAATCTCCACTTGCATTTTCTACAAAAAGAGTGTTTCATAACTGCTAATTCAAAAATATGTTTTATCTCTGTTAACTGAATTTACAGATCAGAAATAAGTTTCACAGAATGCATCTGTGTAGTTTTTATTTGAAGATATTCTTTTTCCCAATGTAGGCCTCTTAGCGCTTAGCATGTCCAATTGCAGTTTCTACAGAAAGAGTGTTTCAGAACGGCTGAATCAAAAGTAAGGTTCAACTCTGTTAGTTGAATGCACAGAACAGAAAGAATTTTCACAGAATGCTACTGTGTAGTTTATATTTGAATATATTCCTTTTTCCATTATTACACTCTTAGCGCTCCGAATGTCCACTTGCATTTTCTACAGAAAGAGTGTTCAGAACTGCGCAATCAAAAGTATGGTTTAACTCTGTTAGCTTAATGAACATATCAGAAATAAGTTTCACACAATGCTTCTGTGTAGTTTTTATTTGAAGATATTATTTTTCCCAATATAGGCCTCTTAGCGCTCAGAATGTCCAATTGCAGTTTCTACAGAAAGAGTGTTTCAGAAAGGCTCATTCAAAAGTAAGGTTCAACTCTGTTAGTTGAATGCACAGAACAGAAAGAATTTTCGCAGAATGCTACTGTGTAGTTTATATTTGAATATATTCCTTTTTCCACTATTACCCTCTTAGCGCTCCGAAACTCCATTGCATTTTCTACAGAAAGAGTGTTTCAGAACGGCTCAATCAAAACTAAGGTTCAACTCTTTTAGTTGAACAAACAGAACAGAAAGAAGTTTCACACAATTCTTCTGTGTAGTTTTTGTTTGTAGATATTCTTTTTCCCAATATAGGCCTCTTAGCGCTCAGAATGTCCAATTGCATTTTCTACAAAAAGAGTGTTTCATAACTGCTCAATCAAAAATATGTTTTGTCTCTGTTAACTGAATTTACAGATCAGAAATAAGTTTCACAAAATGCATCTGTGTAGTTTTTATTTGAAGATATTCTTTTTCCCAATGTAGGCCTCTTAGCGCTTAGCATGTCCAATTGCAGTTTCTACAGAAAGAGTGTTTCAGAACGGCTCAATCAAAAGTAAGGTTCAACTCTGTTAGTTCAATGCACAGAACAGAAAGAATTTTCACAGAATGCTACTGTGTAGTTTATATTTGAATATATTCCTTTTTCCACTATTACCCTCATAGCGCTCCGAATGTCCACTTGCATTTTCTACAGAAAGAGTGTTCAGAACTGCGCAATCAAAAGTATGGTTTAACTCTGTTCGCTTAATGAACATATCAGAAATAAGTTTCACACAATGCTTCTGTGTAGTTTTTATTTGAAGATATTATTTTTCCCAATAGAGGCCTCTTAGCGCTCAGAATGTCCAATTGCTGTTTCTACAGAAAGACTGTTTCAGAAAGGCTCAATCAAAAGTAAGGTTCAACTCTGTTAGTTGAATGCACAGAACAGAAAGAAGTTTCATACAATGCTTCTGTGTAGTTTATATTTGAACATATTCTTTTTTCCACTATTACCCACTTAGCGCTACGAATGTCCAGTTGCATTTTCTACAGACAGAGTGTTTCAAAACTGCTCAATCAAAAGTATGGTTTAACTCTGTTAGCTGAATGCTCAGATCAGAAAGAAGTTTCACAGAATGCTTCTGTGTAGTTTATATTTGAATATATTCCTTTTTCCACTACTACTCTCTTAGCGCTCCAAATGTCCAGTTGCATTTTCTACAGAAAGAGTGTTCAGATCTGCTCAATCAAAAGCATTGTTTAACTCTGTTAGCTGAATGCACAGACCAGAAAGAAGTTTCACAGAATGATTCTGTGTAGTTTATATTTGGAGACATTCCTTTTTCCACTATTACCCTATTAGCGCTCCGAATCTCCACTTGCATTTTCTACAGAAAGTGTGTTTCAGAACGGCTCAATCAAAACTAAGGTTCAACTCTTTTACTTGAACAAACAGAACAGAAAGAAGTTTCACACAATTCTTCTGTGTAGTTTTTATTTGTCACATTCTTTTTCCCAATATAGGCCTCTTAGCGCTCAGAATGTCCAATTGCAGTTTCTACAGAAAGAGTGTTTCAGAACGGCTCAATCAAAAGTAAGGATCAACTCTGTTAGTTGAATGCACAGAACAGAAAGAAGTTTCAAACAATGCTTCTGTGTAGTTTATATTTGAACATATTCTTTTTTCCACTATTACCCACTTAGCGCTACGAATGTCCAGTTGCATTTACTACAGACAGAGTGTTTCAAAACTGCTCAATCAAAAGTATGGTTTAACTCTGTTAGCTGAATGCTCAGATCAGAAAGAAGTTTCACAGAATGCTTCTGTGTAGTTTATATTTGAATATATTCCTTTTTCCACTACTACGCTCTTAGCGCTCCAAATGTCCAGTTGCATTTTCTACAGAAAGAGTGTTCAGATCTGCTCAATCAAAAGTATGGTTTAACTCTGTTAGCTGAATGCACAGATCAGAAAGAAGTTTCACCGAATGATTCTGTGTAGTTTATATTTGAAGATATTCCTTTTTCCACTATTACCCTCTTAGCGCTCCGAAACTCCACTTGCATTTTCTACAAAAAGAGTGTTTCATAACTGCTCAATCAAAAATATGTTTTATCTCTGTTAACTGAATTTACAGATCAGAAATAAATTTCACAGAATGCTTCTGTGTAGTTTTTATTTGAAGATATTCTTTTTCCCAATGTAGGCCTCTTAGCGCTTAGCATGTCCAATTGCAGTTTCTACAGAAAGAGTGTTTAAGAACGGCTCAATCAAAAGTAAGGTTCAACTCTGTTAGTTGAATGCACAGAAGAGAAAGAATTTTCACAGAATGCTACTGTGTAGTTTATATTTGAATATATTCCTTTTTCCACTATTACCCTCTTAACGCTCCGAATCTCCATTGCATTTTCTACAGAAAGAGTGTTTCAGAACGGCTCAATCAAAACTAAGGTTCAACACTTTTAGTTGAACAAACAGAACAGAAAGAAGTTTCACACAATTCTTCTGTGTAGTTTTTATTTGTAGACATTCTTTTTCCCAATATAGGCCTCTTCGCGCTCAGAATGTCCAATTGCAGTTTCTACAGAAAGAGTGTTTCAGAACGGCTCAATGAAAAGTAAGGTTCAACTCTGTTAGTTGAATGCACAGAACAGAAAGAAGTTTCATACAATGCTTCTGTGTAGTTTATATTTGAACATATTCTTTTTTCCACTATTACCCACTTAGCGCTACGAATGTCCAGTTGCATTTTCTACAGACAGAATGTTTCAAAACTGCCCAATCAAAAGTATGGTTTAACTCTGTTAGCTGAATGCTCAGATCAGAAAGAAGTTTCACAGAATGCTTCTGTGTAGTTTATATTTGAATATATTCCTTTTTCCACTACTACGCTCTTAGCGATCCAAATGTCCAGTTGCATTTTCTACAGAAAGAGTGTTCAGATCTGCTCAATCAAAAGTATGTTTTAACTCTGTTAGCTGAATGCACAGATCAGAAAAAAGTTTCACCGAATGATTCTGTGTAGTTTATATTTGAAGACATTCCTTTTTCCACTATTACCCTCTTAGCGCTCCGAATCTCCACTTGCATTTTCTACAAAAAGAGTGTTTCATAACTGCTCAATCAAAAATATGTTTTATCTCTGTTAACTGAATTTACAGATCAGAAATAAGTTTCACAGAATGCATCTGTGTAGTTTTTATTTGAAGATATTCTTTTTCCCAATGTAGGCCTCTTAGCGCTTAGCATGTCCAATTGCAGTTTCTACAGAAAGAGTGTTTCAGAACGGCTCAATCAAAAGTAAGGTTCAACTCTGTTAGTTGAATGCACAGAACAGAAAGAATTTTCACAGAATGCTACTGTGTAGTTTATATTTGAATATATTCCTTTTTCCACTATTACCCTCTTAGCGCTCCGAATGTCCACTTGCATTTTCTACAGAAAGAGAGTTCAGAACTGCGCAATCAAAAGTATGGTTTAATTCTGTTAGCTTAATGAACATATCAGAAATAAGTTTCACACAATGCTTCTGTGTAGTTTTTATTTGAAGATATTATTTTTCCCAATATAGGCCTCTTAGCGCTCAGAATGTCCAATTGCAGTTTCTACAGAAAGAGTGTTTCAGAAAGGCTCAATCAAAAGTAAGGTTCAACTCTGTTAGTTGAATGCACAGAACAGAAAGAAGTTTCAAACACTGCTTCTGTGTAGTTTATATTTGAACATATTCTTTTTTCCACAATTACCCACTTAGCGCTACGAATGTCCAGTTGCATTTTCTACAGACAGAGTGTTTCAAAACTGCTCAATCAAAAGTATGGTTAAACTCTGTTAGCTGAATGCTCAGATCAGAAAGAAGTTTCACAGAATCCTTCTGTGTAGTTTATATTTGAATATATTCCTTTTTCCACTACTACTCTCTTAGCGCTCCAAATGTCCAGTTGCATTTTCTACAGAAAGAGAGTTCAGATCTGCTCAATCAAAAGTATGGTTTAACTCTGTTAGCTGAATGCACAGATCAGAAAGAATTTTCACAGTATGATTCTGTGTAGTTTATATTTGGGGACATTCCTTTTTCCACTATTACCCTCTTAGCGCTCCGAATCTCCACTTGCATTTTCTACAGAAAGAGTGTTTCAGAACGGCTCAATCAAAACTAAGGTTCAACTCTTTTAGTTGAACAAACAGAACAGAAAGAAGTTTCACACAATTCTTCTGTGTAGTTTTTATTTGTAGACATTCTTTTTCCCAATATAGGCCTCTTAGCGCTCAGAATGTCCAATTGCAGTTTCTACAGAAAGAGTGTTTCAGAACGCCTCAATCAAAAGTAAGGTTCAACTCTCTTAGTTGAATGCACAGAACAGAAAGAAGTTTCATACAATGCTTCTGTGTAGTTTATATTTGAACATATTCTTTTTTCCACTATTACCCACTTAGCGCTACGAATGTCCAGTTGCATTTTCTACAGACAGAGTGTTTCAAAACTGCTCAATCAAAAGTATGGTTTCACTCTGTTAGCTGAATGCTCAGATCAGAAAAAAGTTTCACAGAATGCTTCTGTGTAGTTTATATTTGAATATATTCCTTTTTCCACTACTACGCTCTTAGCGCTCCAAATGTCCAGTTGCATTTTCAACAGAAAGAGTGTTCAGATCTGCTCAATCAAAAGTATGGTTTAACTCTGTTAGCTGAATTCACAGATCAGAAAGAAGTTTCACCGAATGATTCTGTGTAGTTTATATTGGAAGACATTCCTTTTTCCACTATTACCCTCTTAGCGCTCCGAATCTCCACTTGCATTTTCTACAAAAAGAGTGTTTCATAACTGCTCAATCAAAAATATGTTTTATCTCTGTTAACTGAATTTACAGATCAGAAATAAGTTTCACAGAATGCATCTGTGTAGTTTTTATTTGAAGATATTCTTTTTCCCAATGTAGGCCTCTTAGCGCTTAGCATGTCCAATTGCAGTTTCTACAGAAAGAGTGTTTCAGAACGGCTCAATCAAAAGTAAGTTTCAACTCTGTTAGTTGAATGCACAGAACAGAAAGAATTTTCACAGAATGCTACTGTGTAGTTTATATTTGAATATATTCCTTTTTCCACTATTACCCTCTTAGCGCTCCGAATGTCCACTTGCATTTTCTACAGAAAGAGTGTTCAGAACTGCGCAATCAAAAGTATGGTTTAACTCTGTTAGCTTAATGAACATATCAGAAATAAGTTTCACACAATGCTTCTGTGTAGTTTTTATTTGAAGATATTATTTTTCCCAATAGAGGCCTCTTAGCGCTCAGAATTTCCAATTGCTGTTTCTACAGAAAGAGTGTTTCAGAAAGGCTCAATCAAAAGTAAGGTTCAACTCTGTTAGTTGAATGCACAGAACAGAAAGAAGTTTCATACAATGCTTCTGTGTAGTTTATATTTGAACATATTCTTTTTTCCACTATTACCCACTTAGCGCTACGAATGTCCAGTTGCATTTTCTACAGACAGAGTGTTTCAAAACTGCTCAATCAAAAGTATGGTTTAACTCTGTTAGCTGAATGCTCAGATCAGAAAGAAGTTTCACAGAATGCTTCTGTGTAGTTTATATTTGAATATATTCCTTTTTCCACTACTACGCTCTTAGCGCTCCAAATGTCCAGTTGCATTTTCTACAGAAAGAGTGTTCAGATCTGCTCAATCAAAAGTATGGTTTAACTCTGTTAGCTGAATGCACAGATCAGAAAGAAGTTTCACCGAATGATTCTGTGTAGTTTATATTTGAAGATATTCCTTTTTCCACTATTACCCTCTTAGCGCTCCGAAACTCCACTTGCATTTTCTACAAAAAGAGTGTTTCATAACTGCTCAATCAAAAATATGTTTTATCTCTGTTAACTGAATTTACAGATCAGAAATAAATTTCACAGAATGCTTCTGTGTAGTTTTTATTTGAAGATATTCTTTTTCCCAATGTAGGCCTCTTAGCGCTTAGCATGTCCAATTGCAGTTTCTACAGAAAGAGTGTTTCAGAACGGCTCAATCAAAAGTAAGGTTCAACTCTGTTAGTTGAATGCACAGAAGAGAAAGAATTTTCACAGAATGCTACTGTGTAGTTTATATTTGAATATATTCCTTTTTCCACTATTACCCTCTTAACGCTCCGAATCTCCATTGCATTTTCTACAGAAAGAGTGTTTCAGAACGGCTCAATCAAAACTAAGGTTCAACACTTTTAGTTGAACAAACAGAACAGAAAGAAGTTTCACACAATTCTTCTGTGTAGTTTTTATTTGTAGACATTCTTTTTCCCAATATAGGCCTCTTAGCGCTCAGAATGTCCAATTGCAGTTTCTACAGAAAGAGTGTTTCAGAACGGCTCAATCAAAAGTAAGGTTCAACTCTGTTAGTTGAATGCACAGAACAGAAAGAAGTTTCATACAATGCTTCTGTGTAGTTTATATTTGAACATATTCTTTTTTCCACTATTACCCACTTAGCGCTACGAATGTCCAGTTGCATTTTCTACAGACAGAATGTTTCAAAACTGCCCAATCAAAAGTATGGTTTAACTCTGTTAGCTGAATGCTCAGATCAGAAAGAAGTTTCACAGAATGCTTCTGTGTAGTTTATATTTGAATATATTCCTTTTTCCACTACTACGCTCTTAGCGCTCCAAATGTCCAGTTGCATTTTCTACAGAAAGAGTGTTCAGATCTGCTCCATCAAAAGTATGTTTTAACTCTGTTAGCTGAATGCACAGATCAGAAAAAAGTTTCACCGAATGATTCTGTGTAGTTTATATTTGAAGACATTCCTTTTTCCACTATTACCCTCTTAGCGCTCCGAATCTCCACTTGCATTTTCTACAAAAAGAGTGTTTCATAACTGCTCAATCAAAAATATGTTTTATCTCTGTTAACTGAATTTACAGATCAGAAATAAGTTTCACAGAATGCATCTGTGTAGTTTTTATTTGAAGATATTCTTTTTCCCAATGTAGGCCTCTTAGCGCTTAGCATGTCCAATTGCAGTTTCTACAGAAAGAGTGTTTCAGAACGGCTCAATCAAAAGTAAGGTTCAACTCTGTTAGTTGAATGCACAGAACAGAAAGAATTTTCACAGAATGCTACTGTGTAGTTTATATTTGAATATATTCCTTTTTCCACTATTACCCTCTTAGCGCTCCGAATGTCCACCTGCATTTTCTACAGAAAGAGAGTTCAGAACTGCGCAATCAAAAGTATGGTTTAACTCTGTTAGCTTAATGAACATATCAGAAATAAGTTTCACACAATGCTTCTGTGTAGTTTTTATTTGAAGATATTATTTTTCCCAATATAGGCCTCTTAGCGCTCAGAATGTCCAATTGCAGTTTCTACAGAAAGAGTGTTTCGGAAAGGCTCAATCAAAAGTAAGGTTCAACTCTGTTAGTTGAATGCACAGAACAGAAAGAAGTTTCATACACTGCTTCTGTGTAGTTTATATTTGAACATATTCTTTTTTCCACAATTACCCACTTAGCGCTACGAATGTCCAGTTGCATTTTCTACAGACAGAGTGTTTCAAAACTGCTCAATCAAAAGTATGGTTAAACTCTGTTAGCTGAATGCTCAGATCAGAAAGAAGTTTCACAGAATCCTTCTGTGTAGTTTATATTTGAATATATTCCTTTTTCCACTACTACTCTCTTAGCGCTCCAAATGTCCAGTTGCATTTTCTAGAGAAAGAGAGTTCAGATCTGCTCAATCAAAAGTATGGTTTAACTCTGTTAGCTGAATGCACAGATCAGAAAGAAGTTTCACCGAATGATTCTGTGTAGTTTATATTTGGAGACATTCCTTTTTCCACTATTACCCTCTTAGCGCTCCGAATCTCCACTTGCATTTTCTACAGAAAGAGTGTTTCAGAACGGCTCAATCAAAACTAAGGTTCAACTCTTTTAGTTGAACAAACAGAACAGAAAGAAGTTTCACACAATTCTTCTGTGTAGTTTTTATTTGTAGACATTCTTTTTCCCAATATAGGCCTCTTAGCTCTCAGAATGTCCAATTGCGGTTTCTACAGAAAGAGTGTTTCAGAACGGCTCAATCAAAAGTAAGGTTCAACTCTGTTAGTTGAATGCACAGAACAGAAAGAAGTTTCATACAATGCTTCTGTGTAGTTTATATTTGAACATATTCTTTTTTCCACTATTACCCACTTAGCGCTACGAATGTCCAGTTGCATTTTCTACAGACAGAGTGTTTCAAAACTGCTCAATCAAAAGTATGGTTTCACTCTGTTAGCTGAATGCTCAGATCAGAAAAAAGTTTCACAGAATGCTTCTGTGTAGTTTATATTTGAATATATTCCTTTTTCCACTACTACGCTCTTAGCGCTCCAAATGTCCAGTTGCATTTTCAACAGAAAGAGTGTTCAGATCTGCTCAATCAAAAGTATGGTTTAACTCTGTTAGCTGAATTCACAGATCAGAAAGAAGTTTCACCGAATGTTTCTGTGTAGTTTATATTGGAAGACATTCCTTTTTCCACTATTACCCTCTTAGCGCTCCGAATCTCCACTTGCATTTTCTACAAAAAGAGTGTTTCATAACTGCTCAATCAAAAATATGTTTTATCTCTGTTAACTGAATTTACAGATCAGAAATAAGTTTCACAGAATGCATCTGTGTAGTTTTTATTTGAAGATATTCTTTTTCCCAATGTAGGCCTCTTAGCGCTTAGCATGTCCAATTGCAGTTTCTACAGAAAGAGTGTTTCAGAACGGCTCAATCAAAAGTAAGTTTCAACTCTGTTAGTTGAATGCACAGAACAGAAAGAATTTTCACAGAATGCTACTGTGTAGTTTATATTTGAATATATTCCTTTTTCCACTATTACCCTCTTAGCGCTCCGAATGTCCACTTGCATTTTCTACAGAAAGAGTGTTCAGAACTGCGCAATCAAAAGTATGGTTTAACTCTGTTAGCTTAATGAACATATCAGAAATAAGTTTCACACAATGCTTCTGTGTAGTTTTTATTTGAAGATATTATTTTTCCCAATAGAGGCCTCTTAGCGCTCAGAATTTCCAATTGCTGTTTCTACAGAAAGAGTGTTTCAGAAAGGCTCAATCAAAAGTAAGGTTCAACTCTGTTAGTTGAATGCACAGAACAGAAAGAAGTTTCATACAATGCTTCTGTGTAGTTTATATTTGAACATATTCTTTTTTCCACTATTACCCACTTAGCGCTACGAATGTCCAGTTGCATTTTCTACAGACAGAGTGTTTCAAAACTGCTCAATCAAAAGTATGGTTTAACTCTGTTAGCTGAATGCTCAGATCAGAAAGAAGTTTCACAGAATGCTTCTGTGTAGTTTATATTTGAATATATTCCTTTTTCCACTACTACTCTCTTAGCGCTCCAAATGTCCAGTTGCATTTTCTACAGAAAGAGTGTTCAGATCTGCTCAATCAAAAGTATGGTTTAACTCTGTTAGCTGTATGCACAGATCAGAAAGAAGTTTCACAGAATGATTCTGTGTAGTTTATATTTGGAGACATTCCTTTTTCCACTATTACCCTCTTAGCGCTCCGAATCTAAACTTGCATTTTCTACAGAAAGTGTGTTTCAGAACGGCTCAATCAAAACTAAGGTTCAACTCTTTTAGTTGAACAAACAGAACAGAAAGAAGTTTCACACAATTCTTCTGTGTAGTTTTTATTTGTAGACATTCTTTTTTCCAATATAGGCCTCTTAGCGCTCAGAATGTCCAATTGCAGTTTCTACAGAAAGAGTGTTTCAGAACGGCTCAATCAAAAGTAAGTTTCAACTCTGTTAGTTGAATGCACAGAACAGAAAGAAGTTTCATACAATGCTTCTGTGTAGTTTATATTTGAACATATTCTTTTTTCCACTATTACCCACTTAGCGCTACGAATGTCCAGTTGCATTTTCTACAGACAGAGTGTTTCAAAACTGCTCAATCAAAAGTATGGTTTAACTCTGTTAGCTGAATGCTCAGATCAGAAAGAAGTTTCACAGAATGCTTCTGTGTAGTTTATATTTGAATATATTACTTTTTCCACTACTACTCTCTTAGCGCTCCAAATGTCCAGTTGCATTTTCTACAGAAAGAATGTTCAGATCTGCTCAATCAAAAGTATGGTTTAACTCTGTTAGCTGAATGCACAGATCAGAAAGAAGTTTCACCGAATGATTCTGTGTAGTTTATATTTGAAGATATTCCTTTTTCCACTATTACCCTCTTAGCGCTCCGAATCTCCACTTGCATTTTCTACAAAAAGAGTGTTTCATAACTGCTAATTCAAAAATATGTTTTATCTCTGTTAACTGAATTTACAGATCAGAAATAAGTTTCACAGAATGCATCTGTGTAGTTTTTATTTGAAGATATTCTTTTTCCCAATGTAGGCCTCTTAGCGCTTAGCATGTCCAATTGCAGTTTCTACAGAAAGAGTGTTTCAGAACGGCTGAATCAAAAGTAAGGTTCAACTCTGTTAGTTGAATGCACAGAACAGAAAGAATTTTCACAGAATGCTACTGTGTAGTTTATATTTGAATATATTCCTTTTTCCATTATTACACTCTTAGCGCTCCGAATGTCCACTTGCATTTTCTACAGAAAGAGTGTTCAGAACTGCGCAATCAAAAGTATGGTTTAACTCTGTTAGCTTAATGAACATATCAGAAATAAGTTTCACACAATGCTTCTGTGTAGTTTTTATTTGAAGATATTATTTTTCCCAATATAGGCCTCTTAGCGCTCAGAATGTCCAATTGCAGTTTCTACAGAAAGAGTGTTTCAGAAAGGCTCATTCAAAAGTAAGGTTCAACTCTGTTAGTTGAATGCACAGAACAGAAAGAATTTTCGCAGAATGCTACTGTGTAGTTTATATTTGAATATATTCCTTTTTCCACTATTACCCTCTTAGCGCTCCGAAACTCCATTGCATTTTCTACAGAAAGAGTGTTTCAGAACGGCTCAATCAAAACTAAGGTTCAACTCTTTTAGTTGAACAAACAGAACAGAAAGAAGTTTCACACAATTCTTCTGTGTAGTTTTTGTTTGTAGATATTCTTTTTCCCAATATAGGCCTCTTAGCGCTCAGAATGTCCAATTGCATTTTCTACAAAAAGAGTGTTTCATAACTGCTCAATCAAAAATATGTTTTATCTCTGTTAACTGAATTTACAGATCAGAAATAAGTTTCACAAAATGCATCTGTGTAGTTTTTATTTGAAGATATTCTTTTTCCCAATGTAGGCCTCTTAGCGCTTAGCATGTCCAATTGCAGTTTCTACAGAAAGAGTGTTTCAGAACGGCTCAATCAAAAGTAAGGTTCAACTCTGTTAGTTCAATGCACAGAACAGAAAGAATTTTCACAGAATGCTACTGTGTAGTTTATATTTGAATATATTCCTTTTTCCACTATTACCCTCATAGCGCTCCGAATGTCCACTTGCATTTTCTACAGAAAGAGTGTTCAGAACTGCGCAATCAAAAGTATGGTTTAACTCTGTTCGCTTAATGAACATATCAGAAATAAGTTTCACACAATGCTTCTGTGTAGTTTTTATTTGAAGATATTATTTTTCCCAATAGAGGCCTCTTAGCGCTCAGAATGTCCAATTGCTGTTTCTACAGAAAGAGTGTTTCAGAAAGGCTCAATCAAAAGTAAGGTTCAACTCTGTTAGTTGAATGCACAGAACAGAAAGAAGTTTCATACAATGCTTCTGTGTAGTTTATATTTGAACATATTCTTTTTTCCACTATTACCCACTTAGCGCTACGAATGTCCAGTTGCATTTTCTACAGACAGAGTGTTTCAAAACTGCTCAATCAAAAGTATGGTTTAACTCTGTTAGCTGAATGCTCAGATCAGAAAGAAGTTTCACAGAATGCTTCTGTGTAGTTTATATTTGAATATATTCCTTTTTCCACTACTACTCTCTTAGCGCTCCAAATGTCCAGTTGCATTTTCTACAGAATGAGTGTTCAGATCTGCTCAATCAAAAGCATTGTTTAACTCTGTTAGCTGAATGCACAGACCAGAAAGAAGTTTCACAGAATGATTCTGTGTAGTTTATATTTGGAGACATTCCTTTTTCCACTATTACCCTATTAGCGCTCCGAATCTCCACTTGCATTTTCTACAGAAAGTGTGTTTCAGAACGGCTCAATCAAAACTAAGGTTCAACTCTTTTACTTGAACAAACAGAACAGAAAGAAGTTTCACACAATTCTTCTGTGTAGTTTT
Source organism: Symphalangus syndactylus (assembly GCF_028878055.3). Classification (NCBI taxonomy): domain Eukaryota; kingdom Metazoa; phylum Chordata; class Mammalia; order Primates; family Hylobatidae; genus Symphalangus; species Symphalangus syndactylus. Next base: position 137,731,627 of record NC_072432.2, on the reverse strand, counting down.
TATTTGTCACATTCTTTTTCCCAATATAGGCCTCTTAGCGCTCAGAATGTCCAATTGCAGTTTCTACAGAAAGAGTGTTTCAGAACGGCTCAATCAAAAGTAAGGATCAACTCTGTTAGTTGAATGCACAGAACAGAAAGAAGTTTCATACAATGCTTCTGTGTAGTTTATATTTGAACATATTCTTTTTTCCACTATTACCCACTTAGCGCTACGAATGTCCAGTTGCATTTACTACAGACAGAGTGTTTCAAAACTGCTCAATCAAAAGTATGGTTTAACTCTGTTAGCTGAATGCTCAGATCAGAAAGAAGTTTCACAGAATGCTTCTGTGTAGTTTATATTTGAATATATTCCTTTTTCCACTACTACGCTCTTAGCGCTCCAAATGTCCAGTTGCATTTTCTACAGAAAGAGTGTTCAGATCTGCTCAATCAAAAGTATGGTTTAACTCTGTTAGCTGAATGCACAGATCAGAAAGAAGTTTCACCGAATGATTCTGTGTAGTTTATATTTGAAGATATTCCTTTTTCCACTATTACCCTCTTAGCGCTCCGAAACTCCACTTGCATTTTCTACAAAAAGAGTGTTTCATAACTGCTCAATCAAAAATATGTTTTATCTCTGTTAACTGAATTTACAGATCAGAAATAAATTTCACAGAATGCTTCTGTGTAGTTTTTATTTGAAGATATTCTTTTTCCCAATGTAGGCCTCTTAGCGCTTAGCATGTCCAATTGCAGTTTCTACAGAAAGAGTGTTTAAGAACGGCTCAATCAAAAGTAAGGTTCAACTCTGTTAGTTGAATGCACAGAAGAGAAAGAATTTTCACAGAATGCTACTCTGTAGTTTATATTTGAATATATTCCTTTTTCCACTATTACCCTCTTAACGCTCCGAATCTCCATTGCATTTTCTACAGAAAGAGTGTTTCAGAACGGCTCAATCAAAACTAAGGTTCAACACTTTTAGTTGAACAAACAGAACAGAAAGAAGTTTCACACAATTCTTCTGTGTAGTTTTTATTTGTAGACATTCTTTTTCCCAATATAGGCCTCTTAGCGCTCAGAATGTCCAATTGCAGTTTCTACAGAAAGAGTGTTTCAGAACGGCTCAATGAAAAGTAAGGTTCAACTCTGTTAGTTGAATGCACAGAACAGAAAGAAGTTTCATACAATGCTTCTGTGTAGTTTATATTTGAACATATTCTTTTTTCCACTATTACCCACTTAGCGCTACGAATGTCCAGTTGCATTTTCTACAGACAGAATGTTTCAAAACTGCCCAATCAAAAGTATGGTTTAACTCTGTTAGCTGAATGCTCAGATCAGAAAGAAGTTTCACAGAATGCTTCTGTGTAGTTTATATTTGAATATATTCCTTTTTCCACTACTACGCTCTTAGCGCTCCAAATGTCCAGTTGCATTTTCTACAGAAAGAGTGTTCAGATCTGCTCAATCAAAAGTATGTTTTAACTCTGTTAGCTGAATGCACAGATCAGAAAAAAGTTTCACCGAATGATTCTGTGTAGTTTATATTTGAAGACATTCCTTTTTCCACTATTACCCTCTTAGCGCTCCGAATCTCCACTTGCATTTTCTACAAAAAGAGTGTTTCATAACTGCTCAATCAAAAATATGTTTTATCTCTGTTAACTGAATTTACAGATCAGAAATAAGTTTCACAGAATGCATCTGTGTAGTTTTTATTTGAAGATATTCTTTTTCCCAATGTAGGCCTCTTAGCGCTTAGCATGTCCAATTGCAGTTTCTACAGAAAGAGTGTTTCAGAACGGCTCAATCAAAAGTAAGGTTCAACTCTGTTAGTTGAATGCACAGAACAGAAAGAATTTTCACAGAATGCTACTGTGTAGTTTATATTTGAATATATTCCTTTTTCCACTATTACCCTCTTAGCGCTCCGAATGTCCACTTGCATTTTCTACAGAAAGAGAGTTCAGAACTGCGCAATCAAAAGTATGGTTTAATTCTGTTAGCTTAATGAACATATCAGAAATAAGTTTCACACAATGCTTCTGTGTAGTTTTTATTTGAAGATATTATTTTTCCCAATATAGGCCTCTTAGCGCTCAGAATGTCCAATTGCAGTTTCTACAGAAAGAGTGTTTCAGAAAGGCTCAATCAAAAGTAAGGTTCAACTCTGTTAGTTGAATGCACAGAACAGAAAGAAGTTTCATACACTGCTTCTGTGTAGTTTATATTTGAACATATTCTTTTTTCCACAATTACCCACTTAGCGCTACGAATGTCCAGTTGCATTTTCTACAGACAGAGTGTTTCAAAACTGCTCAATCAAAAGTATGGTTAAACTCTGTTAGCTGAATGCTCAGATCAGAAAGAAGTTTCACAGAATCCTTCTGTGTAGTTTATATTTGAATATATTCCTTTTTCCACTACTACTCTCTTAGCGCTCCAAATGTCCAGTTGCATTTTCTACAGAAAGAGAGTTCAGATCTGCTCAATCAAAAGTATGGTTTAACTCTGTTAGCTGAATGCACAGATCAGAAAGAATTTTCACAGTATGATTCTGTGTAGTTTATATTTGGGGACATTCCTTTTTCCACTATTACCCTCTTAGCGCTCCGAATCTCCACGTGCATTTTCTACAGAAAGAGTGTTTCAGAACGGCTCAATCAAAACTAAGGTTCAACTCTTTTAGTTGAACAAACAGAACAGAAAGAAGTTTCACACCATTCTTCTGTGTAGTTTTTATTTGTAGACATTCTTTTTCCCAATAGAGGCCTCTTAGCGCTCAGAATGTCCAATTGCAGTTTCTACAGAAAGAGTGTTTCAGAACGGCTCAATCAAAAGTAAGTTTCAACTCTGTTAGTTGAATGCACAGAACAGAAAGAATTTTCACAGAATGCTACTGTGTAGTTTATATTTGAATATATTCCTTTTTCCACTATTACCCTCTTAGCGCTCCGAATGTCCACTTGCATTTTCTACAGAAAGAGTGTTCAGAACTGCGCAATCAAAAGTATGGTTTAACTCTGTTAGCTTAATGAACATATCAGAAATAAGTTTCACACAATGCTTCTGTGTAGTTTTTATTTGAAGATATTATTTTTCCCAATAGAGGCCTCTTAGCGCTCAGAATTTCCAATTGCTGTTTCTACAGAAAGAGTGTTTCAGAAAGGCTCAATCAAAAGTAAGGTTCAACTCTGTTAGTTGAATGCACAGAACAGAAAGAAGTTTCATACAATGCTTCTGTGTAGTTTATATTTGAACATATTCTTTTTTCCACTATTACCCACTTAGCGCTACGAATGTCCAGTTGCATTTTCTACAGACAGAGTGTTTCAAAACTGCTCAATCAAAAGTATGGTTTAACTCTGTTAGCTGAATGCTCAGATCAGAAAGAAGTTTCACAGAATGCTTCTGTGTAGTTTATATTTGAATATATTCCTTTTTCCACTACTACTCTCTTAGCGCTCCAAATGTCCAGTTGCATTTTCTACAGAAAGAGTGTTCAGATCTGCTCAATCAAAAGTATGGTTTAACTCTGTTAGCTGTATGCACAGATCAGAAAGAAGTTTCACAGAATGATTCTGTGTAGTTTATATTTGGAGACATTCCTTTTTCCACTATTACCCTCTTAGCGCTCCGAATCTAAACTTGCATTTTCTACAGAAAGTGTGTTTCAGAACGGCTCAATCAAAACTAAGGTTCAACTCTTTTAGTTGAACAAACAGAACAGAAAGAAGTTTCACACAATTCTTCTGTGTAGTTTTTATTTGTAGACATTCTTTTTTCCAATATAGGCCTCTTAGCGCTCAGAATGTCCAATTGCAGTTTCTACAGAAAGAGTGTTTCAGAACGGCTCAATCAAAAGTAAGTTTCAACTCTGTTAGTTGAATGCACAGAACAGAAAGAAGTTTCATACAATGCTTCTGTGTAGTTTATATTTGAACATATTCTTTTTTCCACTATTACCCACTTAGCGCTACGAATGTCCAGTTGCATTTTCTACAGACAGAGTGTTTCAAAACTGCTCAATCAAAAGTATGGTTTAACTCTGTTAGCTGAATGCTCAGATCAGAAAGAAGTTTCACAGAATGCTTCTGTGTAGTTTATATTTGAATATATTCCTTTTTCCACTACTACTCTCTTAGCGCTCCAAATGTCCAGTTGCATTTTCTACAGAAAGAATGTTCAGATCTGCTCAATCAAAAGTATGGTTTAACTCTGTTAGCTGAATGCACAGATCAGAAAGAAGTTTCACCGAATGATTCTGTGTAGTTTATATTTGAAGATATTCCTTTTTCCACTATTACCCTCTTAGCGCTCCGAATCTCCACTTGCATTTTCTACAAAAAGAGTGTTTCATAACTGCTAATTCAAAAATATGTTTTATCTCTGTTAACTGAATTTACAGATCAGAAATAAGTTTCACAGAATGCATCTGTGTAGTTTTTATTTGAAGATATTCTTTTTCCCAATATAGGCCTCTAAGCGCTTAGCATGTCCAATTGCAGTTTCTACAGAAAGAGTGTTTCAGAACGGCTCAATCAAAAGTAAGGTTCAACTCTGTTAGTTGAATGCACAGAAGAGAAAGAATTTTCACAGAATGCTACTGTGTAGTTTATATTTGAATATATTCCTTTTTCCACTACTACGCTCTTAGCGCTCCAAATGTCCAGTTGCATTTTCTACAGAAAGAGTGTTCAGATCTGCTCAATCAAAAGTATGGTTTAACTCTGTTAGCTGAATGCACAGATCAGAAAGAAGTTTCACCGAATGATTCTGTGTAGTTTATATTTGAAGATATTCCTTTTTCCACTATTACCCTCTTAGCGCTCCGAAACTCCACTTGCATTTTCTACAAAAAGAGTGTTTCATAACTGCTCAATCAAAAATATGTTTTATCTCTGTTAACTGAATTTACAGATCAGAAATAAATTTCACAGAATGCTTCTGTGTAGTTTTTATTTGAAGATATTCTTTTTCCCAATGTAGGCCTCTTAGCGCTTAGCATGTCCAATTGCAGTTTCTACAGAAAGAGTGTTTCAGAACGGCTCAATCAAAAGTAAGGTTCAACTCTGTTAGTTGAATGCACAGAAGAGAAAGAATTTTCACAGAATGCTACTGTGTAGTTTATATTTGAATATATTCCTTTTTCCACTATTACCCTCTTAACGCTCCGAATCTCCATTGCATTTTCTACAGAAAGAGTGTTTCAGAACGGCTCAATCAAAACTAAGGTTCAACACTTTTAGTTGAACAAACAGAACAGAAAGAAGTTTCACACAATTCTTCTGTGTAGTTTTTATTTGTAGACATTCTTTTTCCCAATATAGGCCTCTTAGCGCTCAGAATGTCCAATTGCAGTTTCTACAGAAAGAGTGTTTCAGAACGGCTCAATCAAAAGTAAGGTTCAACTCTGTTAGTTGAATGCACAGAACAGAAAGAAGTTTCATACAATGCTTCTGTGTAGTTTATATTTGAACATATTCTTTTTTCCACTATTACCCACTTAGCGCTACGAATGTCCAGTTGCATTTTCTACAGACAGAATGTTTCAAAACTGCCCAATCAAAAGTATGGTTTAACTCTGTTAGCTGAATGCTCAGATCAGAAAGAAGTTTCACAGAATGCTTCTGTGTAGTTTATATTTGAATATATTCCTTTTTCCACTACTACGCTCTTAGCGCTCCAAATGTCCAGTTGCATTTTCTACAGAAAGAGTGTTCAGATCTGCTCAATCAAAAGTATGTTTTAACTCTGTTAGCTGAATGCACAGATCAGAAAAAAGTTTCACCGAATGATTCTGTGTAGTTTATATTTGAAGACATTCCTTTTTCCACTATTACCCTCTTAGCGCTCCGAATCTCCACTTGCATTTTCTACAAAAAGAGTGTTTCATAACTGCTCAATCAAAAATATGTTTTATCTCTGTTAACTGAATTTACAGATCAGAAATAAGTTTCACAGAATGCATCTGTGTAGTTTTTATTTGAAGATATTCTTTTTCCCAATGTAGGCCTCTTAGCGCTTAGCATGTCCAATTGCAGTTTCTACAGAAAGAGTGTTTCAGAACGGCTCAATCAAAAGTAAGGTTCAACTCTGTTAGTTGAATGCACAGAACAGAAAGAATTTTCACAGAATGCTACTGTGTAGTTTATATTTGAATATATTCCTTTTTCCACTATTACCCTCTTAGCGCTCCGAATGTCCACCTGCATTTTCTACAGAAAGAGAGTTCAGAACTGCGCAATCAAAAGTATGGTTTAACTCTGTTAGCTTAATGAACATATCAGAAATAAGTTTCACACAATGCTTCTGTGTAGTTTTTATTTGAAGATATTATTTTTCCCAATATAGGCCTCTTAGCGCTCAGAATGTCCAATTGCAGTTTCTACAGAAAGAGTGTTTCGGAAAGGCTCAATCAAAAGTAAGGTTCAACTCTGTTAGTTGAATGCACAGAACAGAAAGAAGTTTCATACACTGCTTCTGTGTAGTTTATATTTGAACATATTCTTTTTTCCACAATTACCCACTTAGCGCTACGAATGTCCAGTTGCATTTTCTACAGACAGAGTGTTTCAAAACTGCTCAATCAAAAGTATGGTTAAACTCTGTTAGCTGAATGCTCAGATCAGAAAGAAGTTTCACAGAATCCTTCTGTGTAGTTTATATTTGAATATATTCCTTTTTCCACTACTACTCTCTTAGCGCTCCAAATGTCCAGTTGCATTTTCTAGAGAAAGAGAGTTCAGATCTGCTCAATCAAAAGTATGGTTTAACTCTGTTAGCTGAATGCACAGATCAGAAAGAAGTTTCACCGAATGATTCTGTGTAGTTTATATTTGGAGACATTCCTTTTTCCACTATTACCCTCTTAGCGCTCCGAATCTCCACTTGCATTTTCTACAGAAAGAGTGTTTCAGAACGGCTCAATCAAAACTAAGGTTCAACTCTTTTAGTTGAACAAACAGAACAGAAAGAAGTTTCACACAATTCTTCTGTGTAGTTTTTATTTGTAGACATTCTTTTTCCCAATATAGGCCTCTTAGCTCTCAGAATGTCCAATTGCAGTTTCTACAGAAAGAGTGTTTCAGAACGGCTCAATCAAAAGTAAGGTTCAACTCTGTTAGTTGAATGCACAGAACAGAAAGAAGTTTCATACAATGCTTCTGTGTAGTTTATATTTGAACATATTCTTTTTTCCACTATTACCCACTTAGCGCTACGAATGTCCAGTTGCATTTTCTACAGACAGAGTGTTTCAAAACTGCTCAATCAAAAGTATGGTTTCACTCTGTTAGCTGAATGCTCAGATCAGAAAAAAGTTTCACAGAATGCTTCTGTGTAGTTTATATTTGAATATATTCCTTTTTCCACTACTACGCTCTTAGCGCTCCAAATGTCCAGTTGCATTTTCAACAGAAAGAGTGTTCAGATCTGCTCAATCAAAAGTATGGTTTAACTCTGTTAGCTGAATTCACAGATCAGAAAGAAGTTTCACCGAATGATTCTGTGTAGTTTATATTGGAAGACATTCCTTTTTCCACTATTACCCTCTTAGCGCTCCGAATCTCCACTTGCATTTTCTACAAAAAGAGTGTTTCATAACTGCTCAATCAAAAATATGTTTTATCTCTGTTAACTGAATTTACAGATCAGAAATAAGTTTCACAGAATGCATCTGTGTAGTTTTTATTTGAAGATATTCTTTTTCCCAATGTAGGCCTCTTAGCGCTTAGCATGTCCAATTGCAGTTTCTACAGAAAGAGTGTTTCAGAACGGCTCAATCAAAAGTAAGTTTCAACTCTGTTAGTTGAATGCACAGAACAGAAAGAATTTTCACAGAATGCTACTGTGTAGTTTATATTTGAATATATTCCTTTTTCCACTATTACCCTCTTAGCGCTCCGAATGTCCACTTGCATTTTCTACAGAAAGAGTGTTCAGAACTGCGCAATCAAAAGTATGGTTTAACTCTGTTAGCTTAATGAACATATCAGAAATAAGTTTCACACAATGCTTCTGTGTAGTTTTTATTTGAAGATATTATTTTTCCCAATAGAGGCCTCTTAGCGCTCAGAATTTCCAATTGCTGTTTCTACAGAAAGAGTGTTTCAGAAAGGCTCAATCAAAAGTAAGGTTCAACTCTGTTAGTTGAATGCACAGAACAGAAAGAAGTTTCATACAATGCTTCTGTGTAGTTTATATTTGAACATATTCTTTTTTCCACTATTACCCACTTAGCGCTACGAATGTCCAGTTGCATTTTCTACAGACAGAGTGTTTCAAAACTGCTCAATCAAAAGTATGGTTTAACTCTGTTAGCTGAATGCTCAGATCAGAAAGAAGTTTCACAGAATGCTTCTGTGTAGTTTATATTTGAATATATTCCTTTTTCCACTACTACTCTCTTAGCGCTCCAAATGTCCAGTTGCATTTTCTACAGAAAGAGTGTTCAGATCTGCTCAATCAAAAGTATGGTTTAACTCTGTTAGCTGTATGCACAGATCAGAAAGAAGTTTCACAGAATGATTCTGTGTAGTTTATATTTGGAGACATTCCTTTTTCCACTATTACCCTCTTAGCGCTCCGAATCTAAACTTGCATTTTCTACAGAAAGTGTGTTTCAGAACGGCTCAATCAAAACTAAGGTTCAACTCTTTTAGTTGAACAAACAGAACAGAAAGAAGTTTCACACAATTCTTCTGTGTAGTTTTTATTTGTAGACATTCTTTTTTCCAATATAGGCCTCTTAGCGCTCAGAATGTCCAATTGCAGTTTCTACAGAAAGAGTGTTTCAGAACGGCTCAATCAAAAGTAAGTTTCAACTCTGTTAGTTGAATGCACAGAACAGAAAGAAGTTTCATACAATGCTTCTGTGTAGTTTATATTTGAACATATTCTTTTTTCCACTATTACCCACTTAGCGCTACGAATGTCCAGTTGCATTTTCTACAGACAGAGTGTTTCAAAACTGCTCAATCAAAAGTATGGTTTAACTCTGTTAGCTGAATGCTCAGATCAGAAAGAAGTTTCACAGAATGCTTCTGTGTAGTTTATATTTGAATATATTCCTTTTTCCACTACTACTCTCTTAGCGCTCCAAATGTCCAGTTGCATTTTCTACAGAAAGAATGTTCAGATCTGCTCAATCAAAAGTATGGTTTAACTCTGTTAGCTGAATGCACAGATCAGAAAGAAGTTTCACCGAATGATTCTGTGTAGTTTATATTTGAAGATATTCCTTTTTCCACTATTACCCTCTTAGCGCTCCGAATCTCCACTTGCATTTTCTACAAAAAGAGTGTTTCATAACTGCTAATTCAAAAATATGTTTTATCTCTGTTAACTGAATTTACAGATCAGAAATAAGTTTCACAGAATGCATCTGTGTAGTTTTTATTTGAAGATATTCTTTTTCCCAATGTAGGCCTCTTAGCGCTTAGCATGTCCAATTGCAGTTTCTACAGAAAGAGTGTTTCAGAACGGCTGAATCAAAAGTAAGGTTCAACTCTGTTAGTTGAATGCACAGAACAGAAAGAATTTTCACAGAATGCTACTGTGTAGTTTATATTTGAATATATTCCTTTTTCCATTATTACACTCTTAGCGCTCCGAATGTCCACTTGCATTTTCTACAGAAAGAGTGTTCAGAACTGCGCAATCAAAAGTATGGTTTAACTCTGTTAGCTTAATGAACATATCAGAAATAAGTTTCACACAATGCTTCTGTGTAGTTTTTATTTGAAGATATTATTTTTCCCAATATAGGCCTCTTAGCGCTCAGAATGTCCAATTGCAGTTTCTACAGAAAGAGTGTTTCAGAAAGGCTCATTCAAAAGTAAGGTTCAACTCTGTTAGTTGAATGCACAGAACAGAAAGAATTTTCGCAGAATGCTACTGTGTAGTTTATATTTGAATATATTCCTTTTTCCACTATTACCCTCTTAGCGCTCCGAAACTCCATTGCATTTTCTACAGAAAGAGTGTTTCAGAACGGCTCAATCAAAACTAAGGTTCAACTCTTTTAGTTGAACAAACAGAACAGAAAGAAGTTTCACACAATTCTTCTGTGTAGTTTTTGTTTGTAGATATTCTTTTTCCCAATATAGGCCTCTTAGCGCTCAGAATGTCCAATTGCATTTTCTACAAAAAGAGTGTTTCATAACTGCTCAATCAAAAATATGTTTTATCTCTGTTAACTGAATTTACAGATCAGAAATAAGTTTCACAAAATGCATCTGTGTAGTTTTTATTTGAAGATATTCTTTTTCCCAATGTAGGCCTCTTAGCGCTTAGCATGTCCAATTGCAGTTTCTACAGAAAGAGTGTTTCAGAACGGCTCAATCAAAAGTAAGGTTCAACTCTGTTAGTTCAATGCACAGAACAGAAAGAATTTTCACAGAATGCTACTGTGTAGTTTATATTTGAATATATTCCTTTTTCCACTATTACCCTCATAGCGCTCCGAATGTCCACTTGCATTTTCTACAGAAAGAGTGTTCAGAACTGCGCAATCAAAAGTATGGTTTAACTCTGTTCGCTTAATGAACATATCAGAAATAAGTTTCACACAATGCTTCTGTGTAGTTTTTATTTGAAGATATTATTTTTCCCAATAGAGGCCTCTTAGCGCTCAGAATGTCCAATTGCTGTTTCTACAGAAAGAGTGTTTCAGAAAGGCTCAATCAAAAGTAAGGTTCAACTCTGTTAGTTGAATGCACAGAACAGAAAGAAGTTTCATACAATGCTTCTGTGTAGTTTATATTTGAACATATTCTTTTTTCCACTATTACCCACTTAGCGCTACGAATGTCCAGTTGCATTTTCTACAGACAGAGTGTTTCAAAACTGCTCAATCAAAAGTATGGTTTAACTCTGTTAGCTGAATGCTCAGATCAGAAAGAAGTTTCACAGAATGCTTCTGTGTAGTTTATATTTGAATATATTCCTTTTTCCACTACTACTCTCTTAGCGCTCCAAATGTCCAGTTGCATTTTCTACAGAAAGAGTGTTCAGATCTGCTCAATCAAAAGCATTGTTTAACTCTGTTAGCTGAATGCACAGACCAGAAAGAAGTTTCACAGAATGATTCTGTGTAGTTTATATTTGGAGACATTCCTTTTTCCACTATTACCCTATTAGCGCTCCGAATCTCCACTTGCATTTTCTACAGAAAGTGTGTTTCAGAACGGCTCAATCAAAACTAAGGTTCAACTCTTTTACTTGAACAAACAGAACAGAAAGAAGTTTCACACAATTCTTCTGTGTAGTTTTTATTTGTCACATTCTTTTTCCCAATATAGGCCTCTTAGCGCTCAGAATGTCCAATTGCAGTTTCTACAGAAAGAGTGTTTCAGAACGGCTCAATCAAAAGTAAGGATCAACTCTGTTAGTTGAATGCACAGAACAGAAAGAAGTTTCATACAATGCTTCTGTGTAGTTTATATTTGAACATATTCTTTTTTCCACTATTACCCACTTAGCGCTACGAATGTCCAGTTGCATTTACTACAGACAGAGTGTTTCAAAACTGCTCAATCAAAAGTATGGTTTAACTCTGTTAGCTGAATGCTCAGATCAGAAAGAAGTTTCACAGAATGCTTCTGTGTAGTTTATATTTGAATATATTCCTTTTTCCACTACTACGCTCTTAGCGCTCCAAATGTCCAGTTGCATTTTCTACAGAAAGAGTGTTCAGATCTGCTCAATCAAAAGTATGGTTTAACTCTGTTAGCTGAATGCACAGATCAGAAAGAAGTTTCACCGAATGATTCTGTGTAGTTTATATTTGAAGATATTCCTTTTTCCACTATTACCCTCTTAGCGCTCCGAAACTCCACTTGCATTTTCTACAAAAAGAGTGTTTCATAACTGCTCAATCAAAAATATGTTTTATCTCTGTTAACTGAATTTACAGATCAGAAATAAATTTCACAGAATGCTTCTGTGTAGTTTTTATTTGAAGATATTCTTTTTCCCAATGTAGGCCTCTTAGCGCTTAGCATGTCCAATTGCAGTTTCTACAGAAAGAGTGTTTAAGAACGGCTCAATCAAAAGTAAGGTTCAACTCTGTTAGTTGAATGCACAGAAGAGAAAGAATTTTCACAGAATGCTACTCTGTAGTTTATATTTGAATATATTCCTTTTTCCACTATTACCCTCTTAACGCTCCGAATCTCCATTGCATTTTCTACAGAAAGAGTGTTTCAGAACGGCTCAATCAAAACTAAGGTTCAACACTTTTAGTTGAACAAACAGAACAGAAAGAAGTTTCACACAATTCTTCTGTGTAGTTTTTATTTGTAGACATTCTTTTTCCCAATATAGGCCTCTTAGCGCTCAGAATGTCCAATTGCAGTTTCTACAGAAAGAGTGTTTCAGAACGGCTCAATGAAAAGTAAGGTTCAACTCTGTTAGTTGAATGCACAGAACAGAAAGAAGTTTCATACAATGCTTCTGTGTAGTTTATATTTGAACATATTCTTTTTTCCACTATTACCCACTTAGCGCTACGAATGTCCAGTTGCATTTTCTACAGACAGAATGTTTCAAAACTGCCCAATCAAAAGTATGGTTTAACTCTGTTAGCTGAATGCTCAGATCAGAAAGAAGTTTCACAGAATGCTTCTGTGTAGTTTATATTTGAATATATTCCTTTTTCCACTAGTACGCTCTTAGCGCTCCAAATGTCCAGTTGCATTTTCTACAGAAAGAGTGTTCAGATCTGCTCAATCAAAAGTATGTTTTAACTCTGTTAGCTGAATGCACAGATCAGAAAAAAGTTTCACCGAATGATTCTGTGTAGTTTATATTTGAAGACATTCCTTTTTCCACTATTACCCTCTTAGCGCTCCGAATCTCCACTTGCATTTTCTACAAAAAGAGTGTTTCATAACTGCTCAATCAAAAATATGTTTTATCTCTGTTAACTGAATTTACAGATCAGAAATAAGTTTCACAGAATGCATCTGTGTAGTTTTTATTTGAAGATATTCTTTTTCCCAATGTAGGCCTCTTAGCGCTTAGCATGTCCAATTGCAGTTTCTACAGAAAGAGTGTTTCAGAACGGCTCAATCAAAAGTAAGGTTCAACTCTGTTAGTTGAATGCACAGAACAGAAAGAATTTTCACAGAATGCTACTGTGTAGTTTATATTTGAATATATTCCTTTTTCCACTATTACCCTCTTAGCGCTCCGAATGTCCACTTGCATTTTCTACAGAAAGAGAGTTCAGAACTGCGCAATCAAAAGTATGGTTTAATTCTGTTAGCTTAATGAACATATCAGAAATAAGTTTCACACAATGCTTCTGTGTAGTTTTTATTTGAAGATATTATTTTTCCCAATATAGGCCTCTCAGCGCTCAGAATGTCCAATTGCAGTTTCTACAGAAAGAGTGTTTCAGAAAGGCTCAATCAAAAGTAAGGTTCAACTCTGTTAGTTGAATGCACAGAACAGAAAGAAGTTTCATACACTGCTTCTGTGTAGTTTATATTTGAACATATTCTTTTTTCCACAATTACCCACTTAGCGCTACGAATGTCCAGTTGCATTTTCTACAGACAGAGTGTTTCAAAACTGCTCAATCAAAAGTATGGTTAAACTCTGTTAGCTGAATGCTCAGATCAGAAAGAAGTTTCACAGAATCCTTCTGTGTAGTTTATATTTGAATATATTCCTTTTTCCACTACTACTCTCTTAGCGCTCCAAATGTCCAGTTGCATTTTCTACAGAAAGAGAGTTCAGATCTGCTCAATCAAAAGTATGGTTTAACTCTGTTAGCTGAATGCACAGATCAGAAAGAATTTTCACAGTATGATTCTGTGTAGTTTATATTTGGGGACATTCCTTTTTCCACTATTACCCTCTTAGCGCTCCGAATCTCCACGTGCATTTTCTACAGAAAGAGTGTTTCAGAACGGCTCAATCAAAACTAAGGTTCAACTCTTTTAGTTGAACAAACAGAACAGAAAGAAGTTTCACACCATTCTTCTGTGTAGTTTTTATTTGTAGACATTCTTTTTCCCAATAGAGGCCTCTTAGCGCTCAGAATGTCCAATTGCAGTTTCTACAGAAAGAGTGTTTCAGAACGGCTCAATCAAAAGTAAGTTTCAACTCTGTTAGTTGAATGCACAGAACAGAAAGAATTTTCACAGAATGCTACTGTGTAGTTTATATTTGAATATATTCCTTTTTCCACTATTACCCTCTTAGCGCTCCGAATGTCCACTTGCATTTTCTACAGAAAGAGTGTTCAGAACTGCGCAATCAAAAGTATGGTTTAACTCTGTTAGCTTAATGAACATATCAGAAATAAGTTTCACACAATGCTTCTGTGTAGTTTTTATTTGAAGATATTATTTTTCCCAATAGAGGCCTCTTAGCGCTCAGAATTTCCAATTGCTGTTTCTACAGAAAGAGTGTTTCAGAAAGGCTCAATCAAAAGTAAGGTTCAACTCTGTTAGTTGAATGCACAGAACAGAAAGAAGTTTCATACAATGCTTCTGTGTAGTTTATATTTGAACATATTCTTTTTTCCACTATTACCCACTTAGCGCTACGAATGTCCAGTTGCATTTTCTACAGACAGAGTGTTTCAAAACTGCTCAATCAAAAGTATGGTTTAACTCTGTTAGCTGAATGCTCAGATCAGAAAGAAGTTTCACAGAATGCTTCTGTGTAGTTTATATTTGAATATATTCCTTTTTCCACTACTACTCTCTTAGCGCTCCAAATGTCCAGTTGCATTTTCTACAGAAAGAGTGTTCAGATCTGCTCAATCAAAAGTATGGTTTAACTCTGTTAGCTGTATGCACAGATCAGAAAGAAGTTTCACAGAATGATTCTGTGTAGTTTATATTTGGAGACATTCCTTTTTCCACTATTACCCTCTTAGCGCTCCGAATCTAAACTTGCATTTTCTACAGAAAGTGTGTTTCAGAACGGCTCAATCAAAACTAAGGTTCAACTCTTTTAGTTGAACAAACAGAACAGAAAGAAGTTTCACACAATTCTTCTGTGTAGTTTTTATTTGTAGACATTCTTTTTTCCAATATAGGCCTCTTAGTGCTCAGAATGTCCAATTGCAGTTTCTACAGAAAGAGTGTTTCAGAACGGCTCAATCAAAAGTAAGTTTCAACTCTGTTAGTTGAATGCACAGAACAGAAAGAAGTTTCATACAATGCTTCTGTGTAGTTTATATTTGAACATATTCTTTTTTCCACTATTACCCACTTAGCGCTACGAATGTCCAGTTGCATTTTCTACAGACAGAGTGTTTCAAAACTGCTCAATCAAAAGTATGGTTTAACTCTGTTAGCTGAATGCTCAGATCAGAAAGAAGTTTCACAGAATGCTTCTGTGTAGTTTATATTTGAATATATTCCTTTTTCCACTACTACTCTCTTAGCGCTCCAAATGTCCAGTTGCATTTTCTACAGAAAGAATGTTCAGATCTGCTCAATCAAAAGTATGGTTTAACTCTGTTAGCTGAATGCACAGATCAGAAAGAAGTTTCACCGAATGATTCTGTGTAGTTTATATTTGAAGATATTCCTTTTTCCACTATTACCCTCTTAGCGCTCCGAATCTCCACTTGCATTTTCTACAAAAAGAGTGTTTCATAACTGCTAATTCAAAAATATGTTTTATCTCTGTTAACTGAATTTACAGATCAGAAATAAGTTTCACAGAATGCATCTGTGTAGTTTTTATTTGAAGATATTCTTTTTCCCAATATAGGCCTCTAAGCGCTTAGCATGTCCAATTGCAGTTTCTACAGAAAGAGTGTTTCAGAACGGCTCAATCAAAAGTAAGGTTCAACTCTGTTAGTTGAATGCACAGAAGAGAAAGAATTTTCACAGAATGCTACTGTGTAGTTTATATTTGAATATATTCCTTTTTCCACTATTACCCTCTTAGCGCTCCGAATCTCCATTGCATTTTCTACAGAAAGAGTGTTTCAGAACGGCTCAATCAAAACTAAGGTTCAACTCTTTTAGTTGAACAAACAGAACAGAAAGAAGTTTCACACAATTCTTCTGTGTAGTTTTTATTTGTAGACATTCTTTTTCCCAATATAGGCCTCTTAGCGCTCAGAATGTCCAATTGCAGTTTCTACAGAAAGAGTGTTTCAGAACGGCTCAATAAAAAGTAAGGTTCAACTCTGTTAGTTGAATGCACAGAACAGAAAGAAGTTTCATACAATGCTTCTGTGTAGTTTATATTTGAACAGATTCTTTTTTCCACTATTACCCACTTAGCGCTACGAATGTCCAGTTGCATTTTCTACAGACAGAGTGTTTCAAAACTGCTCAATCAAAAGTATGGTTTAACTCGGTTAGCTGAATGCTCAGATCAGAAAGAAGTTTCACAGAATGCTTCTGTGTAGTTTATATTTGAATATATTCCTTTTTCCACTACTACGCTCTTAGCGCTCCAAATGTCCAGTTGCATTTTCTACAGAAAGAGTGTTCAGATCTGCTCAATCAAAAGTATGCTTTAACTCTGTTAGCTGAATGCACAGATCAGAAAGAAGTTTAACCGAATGATTCTGTGTAGTTTATATTTGAAGACATTCCTTTTTCCACTATTACCCTCTTAGCGCTCCGAATCTCCACTTGCATTTTCTACAAAAAGAGTGTTTCATAACTGCTCAATCAAAAATATGTTTTATCTCTGTTAACTGAATTTACAGATCAGAAATAAGTTTCACAGAATGCATCTGTGTAGTTTTTATTTGAAGATATTCTTTTTCCCAATGTAGGCCTCTTAGCGCTTAGCATGTCCAATTGCAGTTTCTACAGAAAGAGTGTTTCAGAACGGCTCAATCAAAAGTAAGGTTCAAATCTGTTAGTTGAATGCACAGAACAGAAAGAATTTTCACAGAATGCTACTGTGTAGTTTATATTTGAATATATTCCTTTTTCCACTATTACCCTCTTAGCGCTCCGAATGTCCACTTGCATTTTCTACAGAAAGAGTGTTCAGAACTGCGCAATCAAAAGTATGGTTTAACTCTGTTAGCTTAATGAACATTTCAGAAATATGTTTCACACAATGCTTCTGTGTATTTTTTATTTGAAGATATTATTTTTCCCAATAGAGGCCTCTTAGCGCTCAGAATGTCCAATTGCAGTTTCTACAGAAAGAGTGTTTCAGAAAGGCTCAATCAAAAGTAAGGTTCAACTCTGTTAGTTGAATGCACAGAACAGAAAGAAGTTTCATACAATGCTTCTGTGTAGTTTATATTTGAACATATTCTTTTTTCCACTATTACCCACTTAGCGCTACGAATGTCCAGTTGCATTTTCTACAGACAGAGTGTTTCAAAACAGCTCAATCAAAAGTATGGTTTAACTCTGTTAGCTGAATGCTCGGATCAGAAAGAAGTTTCACAGAATCCTTCTGTGTAGTTTATATTTGAATATATTCCTTTTTCCACTACTACTCTCTTAGCGCTCCAAATGTCCAGTTGCATTTTCTACAGAAAGAGAGTTCAGATCTGCTCAATCAAAAGTATGGTTTAACTCTGTTAGCTGAATGCACAGATCAGAAAGAATTTTCACAGAATGCTACTGTGTAGTTTATATTTGAATATATTCCTTTTTCCACTATTACCCTCTTAGCGCTCCGAATCTCCATTGCATTTTCTACAGAAAGAGTGTTTCAGAACGGCTCAATCAAAACTAAGGTTCAACTCTTTTAGTTGAACAAACAGAACAGAAAGAAGTTTCACACAATTCTTCTGTGTAGTTTTTATTTGTAGACATTCTTTTTCCCAATATAGGCCTCTTAGCGCTCAGAATGTCCAATTGCAGTTTCTACAGAAAGAGTGTTTCAGAACGGCTCAATCAAAAGTAAGGTTCAACTCTGTTAGTTGAATGCACAGAACAGAAAGAAGTTTCATACAATGCTTCTGTGTAGTTTATATTTGAACATATTCTTTTTTCCACTATTACCCACTTAGCGCTACGAATGTCCAGTTGCATTTTCTACAGACAGAGTGTTTCAAAACTGCTCAATCAAAAGTATGGTTTAACTCTGTTAGCTGAATGCTCAGATCAGAAAGAAGTTTCACAGAATGCTTCTGTGTAGTTTATATTTGAATATATTCCTTTTTCCACTACTACGCTCTTAGCGCTCCAAATGTCCAGTTGCATTTTCTACAGAAAGAGTGTTCAGATCTGCTCAATCAAAAGTATGGTTTAACTCTGTTAGCTGAATGCACAGATCTGAAAGAAGTTTCACCGAATGATTTTGTGTAGTTTATATTTGAAGACATTCCTTTTTCCACTATTACCCTCTTAGCGCTCCGAATCTCCACTTGCATTTTCTACAAAAAGAGTGTTTCATAACTGCTCAATCAAAAATATGTTTTATCTCTGTTAACTGAATTTACAGATAAGAAATAAGTTTCACAGAATGCATCTGTGTAGTTTTTATTTGAAGATATTCTTTTTCCCAATGTAGGCCTCTTAGCGCTTAGCATGTCCAATTGCAGTTTCTACAGAAAGAGTGTTTCAGAACGGCTCAATCAAAAGTAAGGTTCAACTCTGTTAGTTGAATGCACAGAACAGAAAGAATTTTCGCAGAATGCTACTGTGTAGTTTATATTTGAATATATTCCTTTTTCCACTATTACCCTCTTAGCGCTCCGAATCTCCATTGCATTTTCTACAGAAAGAGTGTTTCAGAATGGCTCAATCAAAACTAAGGTTCAACTCTTTTAGTTGAACAAACAGAACAGAAAGAAGTTTCACACAATTCTTCTGTGTAGTTTTTATTTGTAGACATTCTTTTTCCCAAAATAGGCCTCTTAGCGCTCAGAATGTCCAATTGCAGTTTCTACAGAAAGAGTGTTTCAGAACGGCTCAATCAAAAGTAAGGTTCAACTCTGTTAGTTGAATGCACAGAACAGAAAGAAGTTTCATACAATGCTTCTGTGTAGTTTATATTTGAACAGATTCTTTTTTCCACTATTACCCACTTAGCGCTACGAATGTCCAGTTGCATTTTCTACAGACAGAGTGTTTCAAAACTGCTCAATCAAAAGTATGGTTTAACTCGGTTAGCTGAATGCTCAGATCAGAAAGAAGTTTCACAGAATGCTTCTGTGTAGTTTATATTTGAATATATTCCTTTTTCCACTACTACGCTCTTAGCGCTCCAAATGTCCAGTTGCATTTTCTACAGAAAGAGTGTTCAGATCTGCTCAATCAAAAGTATGCTTTAACTCTGTTAGCTGAATGCACAGATCAGAAAGAAGTTTTACCGAATGATTCTGTGTAGTTTATATTTGAAGACATTCCTTTTTCCACTATTACCCTCTTAGCGCTCCGAATCTCCACTTGCATTTTCTACAAAAAGAGTGTTTCATAACTGCTCAATCAAAAATATGTTTTATCTCTGTTAACTGAATTTACAGATCAGAAATAAGTTTCACAGAATGCATCTGTGTAGTTTTTATTTGAAGATATTCTTTTTCCCAATGTAGGCCTCTTAGCGCTTAGCATGTCCAATTGCAGTTTCTACAGAAAGAGTGTTTCAGAACGGCTCAATCAAAAGTAAGGTTCAAATCTGTTAGTTGAATGCACAGAACAGAAAGAATTTTCACAGAATGCTACTGTGTAGTTTATATTTGAATATATTCCTTTTTCCACTATTACCCTCTTAGCGCTCCGAATGTCCACTTGCATTTTCTACAGAAAGAGTGTTCAGAACTGCGCAATCAAAAGTATGGTTTAACTCTGTTAGCTTAATGAACATTTCAGAAATATGTTTCACACAATGCTTCTGTGTATTTTTTATTTGAAGATATTATTTTTCCCAATAGAGGCCTCTTAGCGCTCAGAATGTCCAATTGCAGTTTCTACAGAAAGAGTGTTTCAGAAAGGCTCAATCAAAAGTAAGGTTCAACTCTGTTAGTTGAATGCACAGAACAGAAAGAAGTTTCATACAATGCTTCTGTGTAGTTTATATTTGAACATATTCTTTTTTCCACTATTACCCACTTAGCGCTACGAATGTCCAGTTGCATTTTCTACAGACAGAGTGTTTCAAAACAGCTCAATCAAAAGTATGGTTTAACTCTGTTAGCTGAATGCTCGGATCAGAAAGAAGTTTCACAGAATCCTTCTGTGTAGTTTATATTTGAATATATTCCTTTTTCCACTACTACTCTCTTAGCGCTCCAAATGTCCAGTTGCATTTTCTACAGAAAGAGAGTTCAGATCTGCTCAATCAAAAGTATGGTTTAACTCTGTTAGCTGAATGCACGGATCAGAAAGAATTTTCACAGAATGCTACTGTGTAGTTTATATTTGAATATATTCCTTTTTCCACTATTACCCTCTTAGCGCTCCGAATCTCCATTGCATTTTCTACAGAAAGAGTGTTTCAGAACGGCTCAATCAAAACTAAGGTTCAACTCTTTTAGTTGAACAAACAGAACAGAAAGAAGTTTCACACAATTCTTCTGTGTAGTTTTTATTTGTAGACATTCTTTTTCCCAATACAGGCCTCTTAGCGCTCAGAATGTCCAATTGCAGTTTCTACAGAAAGAGTGTTTCAGAACGGCTCAATCAAAAGTAAGGTTCAACTCTGTTAGTTGAATGCACAGAACAGAAAGAAGTTTCATACAATGCTTCTGTGTAGTTTATATTTGAACATATTCTTTTTTCCACTATTACCCACTTAGCGCTACGAATGTCCAGTTGCATTTTCTACAGACAGAGTGTTTCAAAACTGCTCAATCAAAAGTATGGTTTAACTCTGTTAGCTGAATGCTCAGATCAGAAAGAAGTTTCACAGAATGCTTCTGTGTAGTTTATATTTGAATATATTCCTTTTTCCACTACTACGCTCTTAGCGCTCCAAATGTCCAGTTGCATTTTCTACAGAAAGAGTGTTCAGATCTGCTCAATCAAAAGTATGGTTTAACTCTGTTAGCTGAATGCACAGATCTGAAAGAAGTTTCACCGAATTATTTTGTGTAGTTTATATTTGAAGACATTCCTTTTTCCACTATTACCCTCTTAGCGCTCCGAATCTCCACTTGCATTTTCTACAAAAAGAGTGTTTCATAACTGCTCAATCAAAAATATGTTTTATCTCTGTTAACTGAATTTACAGATAAGAAATAAGTTTCACAGAATGCATCTGTGTAGTTTTTATTTGAAGATATTCTTTTTCCCAATGTAGGCCTCTTAGCGCTTAGCATGTCCAATTGCAGTTTCTACAGAAAGAGTGTTTCAGAACGGCTCAATCAAAAGTAAGGTTCAACTCTGTTAGTTGAATGCACAGAACAGAAAGAATTTTCGCAGAATGCTACTGTGTAGTTTATATTTGAATATATTCCTTTTTCCACTATTACCCTCTTAGCGCTCCGAATCTCCATTGCATTTTCTACAGAAAGAGTGTTTCAGAACGGCTCAATCAAAACTAAGGTTCAACTCTTTTAGTTGAACAAACAGAACAGAAAGAAGTTTCACACAATTCTTCTGTGTAGTTTTTATTTGTAGACATTCTTTTTCCCAAAATAGGCCTCTTAGCGCTCAGAATGTCCAATTGCAGTTTCTACAGAAAGAGTGTTTCAGAACGGCTCAATCAAAAGTAAGGTTCAACTCTGTTAGTTGAATGCACAGAACAGAAAGAAGTTTCATACAATGCTTCTGTGTAGTTTATATTTGAACATATTCTTTTTTCCACTATTACCCACTTAGCGCTACGAATGTCCAGTTGCATTTTCTACAGACAGAGTGTTTCAAAACTGCTCAATCAAAAGTATGGTTTAACTCTGTTAGCTGAATGCTCAGATCAGAAAGAAGTTTCACAGAATGCTTCTGTGTAGTTTATATTTGAATATATTCCTTTTTCCACTACTACGCTCTTAGCGCTCCAAATGTCCAGTTGCATTTTCTACAGAAAGAGTGTTCAGATCTGCTCAATCAAAAGTATGCTTTAACTCTGTTAGCTGAATGCACAGATCAGAAAGAAGTTTAACCGAATGATTCTGTGTAGTTTATATTTGAAGACATTCCTTTTTCCACTATTACCCTCTTAGCGCTCCGAATCTCCACTTGCATTTTCTACAAAAAGAGTGTTTCATAACTGCTCAATCAAAAATATGTTTTATCTCTGTTAACTGAATTTACAGATCAGAAATAAGTTTCACAGAATGCATCTGTGTAGTTTTTATTTGAAGATATTCTTTTTCCCAATGTAGGCCTCTTAGCGCTTAGCATGTCCAATTGCAGTTTCTACAGAAAGAGTGTTTCAGAACGGCTCAATCAAAAGTAAGGTTCAAATCTGTTAGTTGAATGCACAGAACAGAAAGAATTTTCACAGAATGCTACTGTGTAGTTTATATTTGAATATATTCCTTTTTCCACTATTACCCTCTTAGCGCTCCGAATGTCCACTTGCATTTTCTACAGAAAGAGTGTTCAGAACTGCGCAATCAAAAGTATGGTTTAACTCTGTTAGCTTAATGAACATTTCAGAAATATGTTTCACACAATGCTTCTGTGTATTTTTTATTTGAAGATATTATTTTTCCCAATAGAGGCCTCTTAGCGCTCAGAATGTCCAATTGCAGTTTCTACAGAAAGAGTGTTTCAGAAAGGCTCAATCAAAAGTAAGGTTCAACTCTGTTAGTTGAATGCACAGAACAGAAAGAAGTTTCATACAATGCTTCTGTGTAGTTTATATTTGAACATATTCTTTTTTCCACTATTACCCACTTAGCGCTACGAATGTCCAGTTGCATTTTCTACAGACAGAGTGTTTCAAAACAGCTCAATCAAAAGTATGGTTTAACTCTGTTAGCTGAATGCTCGGATCAGAAAGAAGTTTCACAGAATCCTTCTGTGTAGTTTATATTTGAATATATTCCTTTTTCCACTACTACTCTCTTAGCGCTCCAAATGTCCAGTTGCATTTTCTACAGAAAGAGAGTTCAGATCTGCTCAATCAAAAGTATGGTTTAACTCTGTTAGCTGAATGCACAGATCAGAAAGAATTTTCACAGAATGCTACTGTGTAGTTTATATTTGAATATATTCCTTTTTCCACTATTACCCTCTTAGCGCTCCGAATCTCCATTGCATTTTCTACAGAAAGAGTGTTTCAGAACGGCTCAATCAAAACTAAGGTTCAACTCTTTTAGTTGAACAAACAGAACAGAAAGAAGTTTCACACAATTCTTCTGTGTAGTTTTTATTTGTAGACATTCTTTTTCCCAATATAGGCCTCTTAGCGCTCAGAATGTCCAATTGCAGTTTCTACAGAAAGAGTGTTTCAGAACGGCTCAATCAAAAGTAAGGTTCAACTCTGTTAGTTGAATGCACAGAACAGAAAGAAGTTTCATACAATGCTTCTGTGTAGTTTATATTTGAACATATTCTTTTTTCCACTATTACCCACTTAGCGCTACGAATGTCCAGTTGCATTTTCTACAGACAGAGTGTTTCAAAACTGCTCAATCAAAAGTATGGTTTAACTCTGTTAGCTGAATGCTCAGATCAGAAAGAAGTTTCACAGAATGCTTCTGTGTAGTTTATATTTGAATATATTCCTTTTTCCACTACTACGCTCTTAGCGCTCCAAATGTCCAGTTGCATTTTCTACAGAAAGAGTGTTCAGATCTGCTCAATCAAAAGTATGCTTTAACTCTGTTAGCTGAATGCACAGATCAGAAAGAAGTTTCACCGAATGATTCTGTGTAGTTTATATTTGAAGACATTCCTTTTTCCACTATTACCCTCTTAGCGCTCCGAATCTCCACTTGCATTTTCTACAAAAAGAGTGTTTCATAACTGCTCAATCAAAAATATGTTTTATCTCTGTTAACTGAATTTACAGATCAGAAATAAGTTTCACAGAATGCATCTGTGTAGTTTTTATTTGAAGATATTCTTTTTCCCAATGTAGGCCTCTTAGCGCTTAGCATGTCCAATTGCAGTTTCTACAGAAAGAGTGTTTCAGAACGGCTCAATCAAAAGTAAGGTTCAAATCTGTTAGTTGAATGCACAGAACAGAAAGAATTTTCACAGAATGCTACTGTGTAGTTTATATTTGAATATATTCCTTTTTCCACTATTACCCTCTTAGCGCTCCGAATGTCCACTTGCATTTTCTACAGAAAGAGTGTTCAGAACTGCGCAATCAAAAGTATGGTTTAACTCTGTTAGCTTAATGAACATTTCAGAAATATGTTTCACACAATGCTTCTGTGTATTTTTTATTTGAAGATATTATTTTTCCCAATAGAGGCCTCTTAGCGCTCAGAATGTCCAATTGCAGTTTCTACAGAAAGAGTGTTTCAGAAAGGCTCAATCAAAAGTAAGGTTCAACTCTGTTAGTTGAATGCACAGAACAGAAAGAAGTTTCATACAATGCTTCTGTGTAGTTTATATTTGAACATATTCTTTTTTCCACTATTACCCACTTAGCGCTACGAATGTCCAGTTGCATTTTCTACAGACAGAGTGTTTCAAAACAGCTCAATCAAAAGTATGGTTTAACTCTGTTAGCTGAATGCTCGGATCAGAAAGAAGTTTCACAGAATCCTTCTGTGTAGTTTATATTTGAATATATTCCTTTTTCCACTACTACTCTCTTAGCGCTCCAAATGTCCAGTTGCATTTTCTACAGAAAGAGAGTTCAGATCTGCTCAATCAAAAGTATGGTTTAACTCTGTTAGCTGAATGCACAGATCAGAAACAATTTTCACAGAATGCTACTGTGTAGTTTATATTTGAATATATTCCTTTTTCCACTATTACCCTCTTAGCGCTCCGAATCTCCATTGCATTTTCTACAGAAAGAGTGTTTCAGAACGGCTCAATCAAAACTAAGGTTCAACTCTTTTAGTTGAACAAACAGAACAGAAAGAAGTTTCACACAATTCTTCTGTGTAGTTTTTATTTGTAGACATTCTTTTTCCCAATATAGGCCTCTTAGCGCTCAGAATGTCCAATTGCAGTTTCTACAGAAAGAGTGTTTCAGAACGGCTCAATCAAAAGTAAGGTTCAACTCTGTTAGTTGAATGCACAGAACAGAAAGAAGTTTCATACAATGCTTCTGTGTAGTTTATATTTGAACATATTCTTTTTTCCACTATTACCCACTTAGCGCTACGAATGTCCAGTTGCATTTTCTACAGACAGAGTGTTTCAAAACTGCTCAATCAAAAGTATGGTTTAACTCTGTTAGCTGAATGCTCAGATCAGAAAGAAGTTTCACAGAATGCTTCTGTGTAGTTTATATTTGAATATATTCCTTTTTCCACTACTACGCTCTTAGCGCTCCAAATGTCCAGTTGCATTTTCTACAGAAAGAGTGTTCAGATCTGCTCAATCAAAAGTATGGTTTAACTCTGTTAGCTGAATGCACAGATCAGAAAGAAGTTTCACCGAATGATTTTGTGTAGTTTATATTTGAAGACATTCCTTTTTCCACTATTACCCTCTTAGCGCTCCGAATCTCCACTTGCATTTTCTACAAAAAGAGTGTTTCATAACTGCTCAATCAAAAATATGTTTTATCTCTGTTAACTGAATTTACAGATAAGAAATAAGTTTCACAGAATGCATCTGTGTAGTTTTTATTTGAAGATATTCTTTTTCCCAATGTAGGCCTCTTAGCGCTTAGCATGTCCAATTGCAGTTTCTACAGAAAGAGTGTTTCAGAACGGCTCAATCAAAAGTAAGGTTCAACTCTGTTAGTTGAATGCACTGAACAGAAAGAATTTTCGCAGAATGCTACTGTGTAGTTTATATTTGAATATATTCCTTTTTCCACTATTACCCTCTTAGCGCTCCGAATCTCCATTGCATTTTCTACAGAAAGAGTGTTTCAGAACGGCTCAATCAAAACTAAGGTTCAACTCTTTTAGTTGAACAAACAGAACAGAAAGAAGTTTCACACAATTCTTCTGTGTAGTTTTTATTTGTAGACATTCTTTTTCCCAAAATAGGCCTCTTAGCGCTCAGAATGTCCAATTGCAGTTTCTACAGAAAGAGTGTTTCAGAACGGCTCAATCAAAAGTAAGGTTCAACTCTGTTAGTTGAATGCACAGAACAGAAAGAAGTTTCATACAATGCTTCTGTGTAGTTTATATTTGAACATATTCTTTTTTCCACTATTACCCACTTAGCGCTACGAATGTCCAGTTGCATTTTCTACAGACAGAGTGTTTCAAAACTGCTCAATCAAAAGTATGGTTTAACTCTGTTAGCTGAATGCTCAGATCAGAAAGAAGTTTCACAGAATGCTTCTGTGTAGTTTATATTTGAATATATTCCTTTTTCCACTACTACGCTCTTAGCGCTCCAAATGTCCAGTTGCATTTTCTACAGAAAGAGTGTTCAGATCTGCTCAATCAAAAGTATGGTTTAACTCTGTTAGCTGAATGCACAGATCAGAAAGAAGTTTCACCGAATGATTCTGTGTAGTTTATATTTGAAGACATTCCTTTTTCCACTATTAACCTCTTAGCGCTCCGAATCTCCACTTGCATTTTCTACAAAAAGAGTGTTTCATAACTGCTCAATCAAAAATATGTTTTATCTCTGTTAACTGAATTTACAGATCAGAAATAAGTTTCACAGAATGCATCTGTGTAGTTTTTATTTGAAGATATTCTTTTTCCCAATGTAGGCCTCTTAGCGCTTAGCATGTCCAATTGCAGTTTCTACAGAAAGAGTGTTACAGAACGGCTCAATCAAAAGTAAGGTTCAACTCTGTTAGTTGAATGCACAGAAAAGAAAGAATTTTCACAGAATGCTACTGTGTAGTTTATATTTGAATATATTCCTTTTTCCACTATTACCCTCTTAGCGCTCCGAATGTCCACTTGCATTTTCTACAGAAAGAGAGTTCAGAACTGCGCAATCAAAAGTATGGTTTAATTCTGTTAGCTTAATGAACATATCAGAAATAAGTTTCACACAATGCTTCTGTGTAGTTTTTATTTGAAGATATTATTTTTCCCAATATAGGCCTCTTAGCGCTCAGAATGTCCAATTGCAGTTTCTACAGAAAGAGTGTTTCAGAAAGGCTCAATCAAAAGTAAGGTTCAACTCTGTTAGTTGAATGCACAGAACAGAAAGTAGTTTCATACACTGCTTCTGTGTAGTTTATATTTGAACATATTCTTTTTTCCACAATTACCCACTTAGCGCTACGAATGTCCAGTTGCATTTTCTAAAGACAGAGTGTTTCAAA
Organism: Symphalangus syndactylus; assembly: GCF_028878055.3. Lineage (NCBI taxonomy): Eukaryota > Metazoa > Chordata > Mammalia > Primates > Hylobatidae > Symphalangus > Symphalangus syndactylus. The sequence goes on along the minus strand of NC_072432.2, from coordinate 137,704,409 downwards.
ACTGCTCAATCAAAAGTATGGTTTAACTCTGTTAGCTGAATGCTCAGATCAGAAAGAAGTTTCACAGAATCCTTCTGTGTAGTTTATATTTGAATATATTCCTTTTTCCACTACTACTCTCTTAGCGCTCCAAATGTCCAGTTGCATTTTCTACAGAAAGAGAGTTCAGATCTTCTCAATCAAAAGTATGGTTTAACTCTGTTAGCTGAATGCACAGATCAGAAAGAATTTTCACAGAATGATTCTGTGTAGTTTATATTTGGAGACATTCCTTTTTCCACTATTACCCTCTTAGCGCTCCGAATCTCCACTTGCATTTTCTACAGAAAGAGTGTTTCAGAACGGCTCAATCAAAACTAAGGTTCAACTCTTTTAGTTGAACAAACAGAACAGAAAGAAGTTTCACACAATTCTTCTGTGTAGTTTTCATTTGTAGACATTCTTTTTCCCAATATAGGCCTCTTAGCGCTCAGAATGTCCAATTGCAGTTTCTACAGAAAGAGTGTTTCAGAACGCCTCAATCAAAAGTAAGGTTCAACTCTGTTAGTTGAATGCACAGAACAGAAAGAAGTTTCATACAATGCTTCTGTGTAGTTTATATTTGAACATATTCTTTTTTCCACTATTACCCACTTAGCGCTACGAATGTCCAGTTGCATTTTCTACAGACAGAGTGTTTCAAAACTGCTCAATCAAAAGTAAGGTTCAACTCTGTTAGTTGAATGCACAGAACAGAAAGAATTTTCACAGAATGCTACTGTGTAGTTTATATTTGAATATATTCCTTTTTCCACTATTACTCTCTTAGCGCTCCGAATGTCCACTTGCATTTTCTACAGAAAGAGTGTTCAGAACTGCGCAATCAAAAGTATGGTTTAACTCTGTTAGCTTAATGAACATATCAGAAATAAGTTTCACACAATGCTTCTGTGTAGTTTTTATTTGAAGATATTATTTTTCCCAATATAGGCCTCTTAGCGCTCACAATGTCCAATTGCAGTTTCTACAGAAAGAGTGTTTCAGAAAGGCTCAATCAAAAGTAAGGTTCAACTCTGTTAGTTGAATGCACAGAACAGAAAGAAGTTTCATACACTGCTTCTGTGTAGTTTATATTTGAACATATTCTTTTTTCCACAATTACCCACTTAGCGCTACGAATGTCCAGTTGCATTTTCTACAGACAGAGTGTTTCAAAACTGCTCAATCAAAAGTATGGTTTAACTCTGTTAGCTGAATGCTCAGATCAGAAAGAAGTTTCACAGAATGCTTCTGTGTAGTTTATATTTGAATATATTCCTTTTTCCACTACTACGCTCTTAGCGCTCCAAATGTCCAGTTGCATTTTCTACAGAAAGAGTGTTCAGATCTGCTCAATCAAAAGTATGGTTTAACTCTGTTAGCTGAATGCACAGATCAGAAAGAAGTTTCACCGAATGATTTTGTGTAGTTTATATTTGAAGACATTCCTTTTTCCACTATTACCCTCTTAGCGCTCCGAATCTCCACTTGCATTTTCTACAAAAAGAGTGTTTCATAACTGCTCAATCAAAAATATGTTTTATCTCTGTTAACTGAATTTACAGATCAGAAATAAGTTTCACAGAATGCATCTGTGTAGTTTTTATTTGAAGATATTCTTTTTCCCAATGTAGGCCTCTTAGCGCTTAGCATGTCCAATTGCAGTTTCTACAGAAAGAGTGTTTCAGAACGGCTCAATCAAAAGTAAGGTTCAACTCTGTTAGTTGAATGCACAGAACAGAAAGAATTTTCGCAGAATGCTACTGTGTAGTTTATATTTGAATATATTCCTTTTTCCACTATTACCCTCTTAGCGCTCCGAATCTCCATTGCATTTTCTACAGAAAGAGTGTTTCAGAACGGCTCAATCAAAACTAAGGTTCAACTCTTTTAGTTGAACAAACAGAACAGAAAGAAGTTTCACACAATTCTTCTGTGTAGTTTTTATTTGTAGACATTCTTTTTCCCAATATAGGCCTCTTAGCGCTCAGAATGTCCAATTGCAGTTTCTACAGAAAGAGTGTTTCAGAACGGCTCAATCAAAAGTAAGGTTCAACTCTGTTAGTTGAATGCACAGAACAGAAAGAAGTTTCATACAATGCTTCTGTGTAGTTTATATTTGAACATATTCTTTTTTCCACTATTACCCACTTAGCGCTACGAATGTCCAGTTGCATTTTCTACAGACAGAGTGTTTCAAAACTGCTCAATCAAAAGTATGGTTTAACTCTGTTAGCTGAATGCTCAGATCAGAAAGAAGTTTCACAGAATGCTTCTGTGTAGTTTATATTTGAATATATTCCTTTTTCCACTACTACTCTCTTAGCGCTCCAAATGTCCAGTTGCATTTTCTACAGAAAGAGTGTTCAGATCTGCTCAATCAAAAGTATGGTTTAACTCTGTTAGCTGAATGCACAGATCAGAAAGAAGTTTCACAGAATGATTCTGTGTAGTTCATATTTGGAGACATTCCTTTTTCCACTATTACCCCCTTAGCGCTCCGAATCTCCACTTGCATTTTCTACAGAAAGAGTGTTTCAGAACGGCTCAATCAAAACTAAGGTTCAACTCTTTTAGTTGAACAAACAGAACAGAGAGAAGTTTCACAAAATTCTTCTGTGTAGTTTTTATTTGTAGACATTCTTTTTCCCAATATAGGCCTCTTAGCGCTCAGAATGTCCAATTGCAGTTTCTACAGAAAGAGTGTTTCAGAACGGCTCAATCAAAAGTAAGGTTCAACTCTGTTAGTTGAATGCACAGAACAGAAAGAAGTTTCATACAATGCTTCTGTGTAGTTTATATTTGAACATATTCTTTTTTCCACTATTACCCACTTAGCGCTACGAATGTCCAGTTGCATTTTCTACAGACAGAGTGTTTCAAAACTGCTCAATCAAAAGTATGGTTTAACTCTGTTAGCTGAATGCTCAGATCAGAAAGAAGTTTCACAGAATGCTTCTGTGTAGTTTATATTTGAATATATTCCTTTTTCCACTACTACGCTCTTAGCGCTCCAAATGTCCAGTTGCATTTTCAACAGAAAGAGTGTTCAGATCTGCTCAATCAAAAGTATGGTTTAACTCTGTTAGCTGAATGCACAGATCAGAAAGAAGTTTCACCAAATGATTCTGTGTAGTTTATATTTGAAGACATTCCTTTTTCCAATATTACCCTCTTAGCGCTCCGAATCTCCACTTGCATTTTCTACAAAAAGAGTGTTTCATAACTGCTCAATCAAAAATATGTTTTATCTCTGTTAAATGAATTTACAGATCAGAAATAAGTTCCACAGAATGCATCTGTGTAGTTTTTATTTGAAGATATTCTTTTACCCAATGTAGGCCTCTTATCGCTTAGCATGTCCAATTGCAGTTTCTACAGAAAGAGTGTTTCAGAACGGCTCAATCAAAAGTAAGGTTCAACTCTGTTAGTTGAATGCACAGAACAGAAAGAATTTTCACAGAATGCTACTGTGTAGTTTATATTTGAATATATTCCTTTTTCCACTATTACCCTCTTAGCGCTCCGAATGTCCACTTGCATTTTCTACAGAAAGAGTGTTCAGAACGGCTCAATCAAAAGTATGGTTTAACTCTGTTAGCTTAATGAACATATCAGAAATAAGTTTCACACAATGCTTCTGTGTAGTTTTTATTTGTAGACATTCGTTTTCCCAATATAGGCCACTTAGCGCTTAGAATGTCCAATTGCAGTTTCTACAGAAAGAGTGTTTCAGAACGGCAAAAATCAAAAGTAAGCTTCAACTCTGTTAGTTGAATGCACAGAACAGAAAGAAGTTTCATACAATGATTCTGTGTAGTTTATATTTGAACATATTCTTTTTTCCACTATTATCCACTTAGCGCTACGAATGTCCAGTTGCATTTTCTACAGACAGAGTGTTTCAAAACTGCTCAATCAAAAGTATGGTTTAACTCTGTTAGCTGAATGCTCAGATCAGAATGAAGTTTCACAGAACGCTTCTGTGTAGTTTATATTTGAATATATTCTTTTTCCACTACTACGCTCTTAGCGCTCCAAATGTCCAGTTGCATTTTCTACAGAAAGAGTGTTCAGATCTGCTCAATCAAAAGTATGGTTTAACTCTGTTAGCTGAATGCACAGATCAGAAAGAAGTTTCACCGAATGATTCTGTGTAGTTTATATTTGAAGACATTCCTTTTTCCACTATTACCCTCTTAGCGCTCCGAATCTCCACTTGCATTTTCTACAAAAAGAGTGTTTCATAACTGCTCAATCAAAAATATGTTTTATCTCTGTTAACTGAATTTACAGATCAGAAATAATTTTCAAAGAATGCATCTGTGTAGTTTTTATTTGAAGATATTCTTTTTCCCAATGTAGGCCTCTTAGCGCTTAGCATGTCCAATTGCATTTTCTACAGAAAGAGTGTTTCAGAACGGCTCAATCAAAAGTAAGGTTCAACTCTGTTAGTTGAATGCACAGAACAGAAAGAATTTTCACAGAATGCTACTGTGTAGTTTATATTTGAATATATTCCTTTTTCCACTATTACCCTCTTAGCGCTCCGAATGTCCACTTGCATTTTCTACAGAAAGAGTGTTCAGAACTGCGCAATCAAAAGTATGGTTTAACTCTGTTAGCTTAATGAACATATCAGAAATAAGTTTCACACAATGCTTCTGTGTAGTTTTTATTTGAAGATATTATTTTTCCCAATAGAGGCCTCTTAGCGCTCAGAATGTCCAATTGCAGTTTATACAGAAAGAGTGTTTCAGAAAGGCTCAATCAAAAGTAAGGTTCAACTCTGTTAGTTGAATGCACAGAACAGAAAGAAGTTTCATACGATGCTTCTGTGTAGTTTATATTTGAACATACTCTTTTCCACTATTACCCACTTAGCGCTACGAATGTCCAGTTGCATTTTCTACAGACAGAGTGTTTCAAAACTGCTCAATCAAAAGTATGGTTTAACTCTGTTAGCTGAATGCTCAGATCAGAAAGAAGTTTCACAGAATGCTTCTGTGTAGTTTATATTTGAATATATTCCTCTTTCCACTACTACTCTCTTAGCGCTCCAAATGTCCAGTTGCATTTTCTACAGAAAGAGTGTTCAGATCTGCTCAATGAAAAGTATGGTTTAACTCTGTTAGCTGAATGCACAGATCAGAAAGAAGTTTCACAGAATGATTCTGTGTAGTTTATATTTGGAGACATTCCTTTTTCCACTATTACCCTCTTAGCGCTCCGAATCTCCACTTGCATTTTCTACAGAAAGAGTGTTTCAGAACGGCTCAATCAAAACTAAGGTTCAACTCTTTTAGTTGAACAAACAGAACAGAAAGAAGTTTCACACAATTCTTCTGTGTAGTTTTTATTTGTAGACATTCTTTTTCCCAATATAGGCCTCTTAGCGCTCAGAATGTCCAATTGCAGTTTCTACAGAAAGAGTGTTTCAGAACGGCTCAATCAAAAGTAAGGTTCAACTCTGTTAGTTGAATGCACAGAACAGAAAGAAGTTTCATACAATGCTTCTGTGTAGTTTATATTTGAACATATTCTTTTTTCCACTATTACCCACTTAGCGCTACGAATGTCCAGTTGCATTTTCTACAGACAGAGTGTTTCAAAACTGCTCAATCAAAAGTATGGTTTAACTCTGTTAGCTGAATGCTCAGATCAGAAAGAAGTTTCACAGAATGCTTCTGTGTAGTTTATATTTGAATATATTCCTTTTTCCACTACTACGCTCTTAGCGCTCCAAATGTCCAGTTGCATTTTCTACAGAAAGAGTGTTCAGATCTGCTCAATCAAAAGTATGGTTTAACTCTGTTAGCTGAATGCACAGATCAGAAAGAAGTTTCACCGAATGATTCTGTGTAGTGTATATTTGTAGACATTCCTTTTTCCAATATTACCCTCTTAGCGCTCCGAATCTCCACTTGCATTTTCTACAATAAGAGTGTTTCATAACTGCTCAATCAAAAATATGTTTTATCTCTGTTAAATGAATTTACAGATCAGAAATAAGTTCCACAGAATGCATCTGTGTAGTTTTTATTTGAAGATATTCTTTTACCCAATGTAGGCCTCTTAGCGCTTAGCATGTCCAATTGCAGTTTCTACAAAAAGAGTGTTTCAGAACGGCTCAATCAAAAGTAAGGTTCAACTCTGTTAGTTGAATGCACAGAACAGAAAGTATTTTCACAGAATGCTACTGTGTAGTTTATATTTGAATATATTCCTTTTTCCACTATTACCCTCTTAGCGCTCCGAATGTCCACTTGCATTTTCTACAGAAAGAGTGTTCAGAACTGCGCAATCAAAAGTATGGTTTAACTCTGTTAGCTTAATGAACATATCAGAAATAAGTTTCACACAATGCTTCTGTGTAGTTTTTATTTGAAGATATTATTTTTCCCAATAGAGGCCTCTTAGCGCTCAGAATGTCCAATTGCACTTTCTACAGAAAGAGTGTTTCAGAACGGCTCAATCAAAAGTAAGGTTCAACTATGTTAGTTGAATGCACAGAACAGAAAGAAGTTTCATACAATGCTTCTGTGTAGTTTATATTTGAACATATTATTTTTTCCACTATTACCTACTTAGCGCTACGAATATCCAGTTGCATTTTCTACAGACAGAGTGTTTCAAAACTGCTCAATCAAAAGTATGGTTTAACTCTGTTAGCTGAATGCTCAGATCAGAAAGAAGTTTCACAGAATGCTTCTGTGTAGTTTATATTTGAATATATTCCTTTTTCCACTACTACTCTCTTAGCGCTCCAAATGTCCAGTTGCATTTTCTACAGAAAGAGTGTTCAGATCTGCTCAATCAAAAGTATGGTTTAACTCTGTTAGCTGAATGCACAGATCAGAAAGAAGTTTCACAGAATGATTCTGTGTAGTTTATATTTGGAGACATTCCTTTTTCCACTATTACCCTCTTAGCGCTCCGAATCTCCACTTGCATTTTCTACAGAAAGAGTGTTTCAGAACGGCTCAATCAAAACTAAGGTTCAACTCTTTTAGTTGAACAAACAGAACAGAAAGAAGTTTCACACAATTCTTCTGTGTAGTTTTTATTTGTAGACATTCTTTTTCCCAATATAGGCCTCTTAGCGCTCAGAATGTCCAATTGCAGTTTCTACAGAAAGAGTGTTTCAGAACGGCTCAATCAAAAGTAAGGTTCAACTCTGTTAGTTGAATGCACAGAACAGAAAGAATTTTCATACAATGCTTCTGTGTAGTTTATATTTGAACATATTCTTTTTTCCACTATTACCCACTTAGCGCTACGAATGTCCAGTTGCATTTTCTACAGACAGAGTGTTCAGATCTGCTCAATCAAAACTATGGTTTAACTCTGTTAGCTGAATGCACAGATCAGAAAGAAGTTTCACCGAATGATTCTGTGTAGTTTATATTTGAAGACATTCCTTTTTCCACTATTACCCTCTTAGCGCTCCGAATCTCCACTTGCATTTTCTACAAAAAGAGTGTTTCATAACTGCTCAATCAAAAATATGTTTTATCTCTGTTAAATGAATTTACAGATCAGAAATATGTTCCACAGAATGCATCTGTGTAGTTTTTATTTGAAGATATTCTTTTACCCAATGTAGGCCTCTTAGCGCTTAGCATGTCCAATTGCAGTTTCTACAGAAAGAGTGTTTCAGAATGGCTCAATCAAAAGTATGGTTCAACTCTGTTAGTTGAATGCACAGAACAGAAAGAATTTTCACAGAATTCTACTGTGTAGTTTATATATGAATATATTCCTTTTTCCACTATTACCCTCTTAGCGCTCCGAATGTCCACTTGCATTTTCTACAGAAAGAGTGTTCAGAACTGCGCAATCAAAAGTATGGTTTAACTCTGTTAGCTTAATGAACATATCAGAAATAAGTTTCACACAATGCTTCTGTGTAGTTTTTATTTGAAGATATAATTTTTCCCAATAGAGGCCTCTTAGCGCTCAGAATGTCCAATTGCAGTTTCTACAGAAAGAGTGTTTCAGAAAGGCTCAATCAAAAGTAAGGTTCAACTCTGTTAGTTGAATGCACTGAACAGAAAGGAGTTTCATACGATGCTTCTGTGTAGTTTATATTTGAACATATTCTTTTTTCCACTATTACCCACTTAGCGCTACGAATGTCCAGTTGCATTTTCTACAGACAGAGTGTTTCAAAACTGCTCAATCAAAAGTATGGTTTAACTCTGTTAGCTGAATGCTCAGATCAGAAAGAAGTTTCACAGAATGCTTCTGTGTAGTTTATATTTGAATATATTCCTTTTTCCACTACTACTCTCTTAGCGCTCCAAATGTCCAGTTGCATTTTCTACAGAAAGAGTGTTCAGATCTGCTCAATGAAAAGTATGGTTTAACTCTGTTAGCTGAATGCACAGATCAGAAAGAAGTTTCACAGAATGATTCTGTGTAGTTTATATTTGGAGACATTCCTTTTTCCACTATTACCCTCTTAGCGCTCCGAATCTCCACTTGCATTTTCTACAGAAAGAGTGTTTCAGAACGGCTCAATCAAAACTAAGGTTCAACTCTTTTAGTTGAACATACAGAACAGAAAGAAGTTTCACACAATTCTTCTGTGTAGTTTTTATTTGTAGAAATTCTTTTTCCCAATATAGGCCTCTTAGCGCTCAGAATGTCCAATTGCAGTTTCTACAGAAAGAGTGTTTCAGAACGGCTCAATCAAAAGTAAGGTTCAACTCTGTTAGTTGAATGCACAGAACAGAAAGAATTTTCATACAATGCTTCTGTGTAGTTTATATTTGAACATATTCTTTTTTCCACTATTACCCACTTAGCGCTACGAATGTCCAGTTGCATTTTCTACAGACAGAGTGTTTCAAAACTGCTCAATCAAAAATATGGTTTAACTCTGTTAGCTGAATGCTCAGATCAGAAAGAAGTTTCACAGAATGCTTCTGTGTAATTTATATTTGAATATATTCCTTTTTCCACTACTACTCTCTTAGCGCTCCAAATGTCCAGTTGCATTTTCTACAGAAAGAGTGTTCAGATCTGCTCAATCAAAACTATGGTTTAACTCTGTTAGCTGAATGCACAGATCAGAAAGAAGTTTCACCGAATGATTCTGTGTAGTTTATATTTGAAGACATTCCTTTTTCCACTATTACCCACTTAGCGCTCCGAATCTCCACTTGCATTTTCTACAAAAAGAGTGTTTCATATCTGCTCAATCAAAAATATGTTTTATCTCTGTTAAATGAATTTACAGATCAGAAATATGTTCCACAGAATGCATCTGTGTAGTTTTTATTTGAAGATATTCTTTTACCCAATGTAGGCCTCTTAGCGCTTAGCATGTCCAATTGCAGTTTCTACAGAAAGAGTGTTTCAGAATGGCTCAATCAAAAGTATGGTTCAACTCTGTTAGTTGAATGCACAGAACAGAAAGAATTTTCACAGAATTCTACTGTGTAGTTTATATTTGAATATATTCCTTTTTCCACTATTACCCTCTTAGCGCTCCGAATGTCCACTTGCATTTTCTACAGAAAGAGTGTTCAGAACTGCGCAATCAAAAGTATGGTTTAACTCTGTTAGCTTAATGAACATATCAGAAATAAGTTTCACACAATGCTTCTGTGTAGTTTTTATTTGAAGATATAATTTTTCCCAATAGAGGCCTCTTAGCGCTCAGAATGTCCAATTGCAGTTTCTACAGAAAGAGTGTTTCAGAAAGGCTCAATCAAAAGTAAGGTTCAACTCTGTTAGTTGAATGCACAGAACAGAAAGGAGTTTCATACGATGCTTCTGTGTAGTTTATATTTGAACATATTCTTTTTTCCACTATTACCCACTTAGCGCTACGAATGTCCAGTTGCATTTTCTACAGACAGAGTGTTTCAAAACTGCTCAATCAAAAGTATGGTTTAACTCTGTTAGCTGAATGCTCAGATCAGAAAGAAGTTTCACAGAATGCTTCTGTGTAGTTTATATTTGAATATATTCCTTTTTCCACTACTACTCTCTTAGCGCTCCAAATGTCCAGTTGCATTTTCTACAGAAAGAGTGTTCAGATCTGCTCAATGAAAAGTATGGTTTAACTCTGTTAGCTGAATGCACAGATCAGAAAGAAGTTTCACAGAATGATTCTGTGTAGTTTATATTTGGAGACATTCCTTTTTCCACTATTACCCTCTTAGCGCTCCGAATCTCCACTTGCATTTTCTACAGAAAGAGTGTTTCAGAACGGCTCAATCAAAACTAAGGTTCAACTCTTTTAGTTGAACATACAGAACAGAAAGAAGTTTCACACAATTCTTCTGTGTAGTTTTTATTTGTAGACATTCTTTTTCCCAATATAGGCCTCTTAGCGCTCAGAATGTCCAATTGCAGTTTCTACAGAAAGAGTGTTTCAGAACGGCTCAATCAAAAGTAAGGTTCAACTCTGTTAGTTGAATGCACAGAACAGAAAGAAGTTTCATACAATGCTTCTGCGTAGTTTATATTTGAACATATTCTTTTTTCCACTATTACCCACTTAGCGCTACGAATGTCCAGTTGCATTTTCTACAGACAGAGTGTTTCAAAACTGCTCAATCAAAAGTATGGTTTAACTCTGTTAGCTGAATGCTCAGATCAGAAAGAAGTTTCACAGAATGCTTCTGTGTAGTTTATATTTGAATATATTCCTTTTTCCACTACTACTCTCTTAGCGCTCCAAATGTCCAGTTGCATTTTCTACAGAAAGAGTGTTCAGATCTGCTCAATCAAAAGTATCGTTTAACACTGTTAGCTGAATGCACAGATCAGAAAGAAGTTTCACAGAATGATTCTGTGTAGTTTATATTTGGAGACATTCCTTTTTCCACTATTACCCTCTTAGCGCTCCGAATCTCCACTTGCATTTTCTACAGAAAGAGTGTTTCAGAACGGCTCAATGAAAACTAAGGTTCAACTCTTTTAGTTGAACAAACAGAACAGAAAGAAGTTTCACACAATTCTTCTGTGTAGTTTTTATTTGTAGACATTCTTTTTCCCAATATAGGCCTCTTAGCGCTCAGAATGTCCAATTGCAGTTTCTACAGAAAGAGTGTTTCAGAACGGCTCAATCAAAAGTAAGGTTCAACTTTGTTAGTTGAATGCACAGAACAGAAAGAATTTTCATACAATGCTTCTGTGTAGTTTATATTTGAACATATTCTTTTTTCCACTATTACCCACTTAGCGCTACGAATGTCCAGTTGCATTTTCTACAGACAGAGTGTTTCAAAACTGCTCAATCAAATGTATGGTTTAACTCTGTTAGCTGAATGCTCAGATCAGAAAGAAGTTTCACAGAATGCTTCTGTGTAGTTTATATTTGAATATATTCCTTTTTCCACTAGTACGCTCTTAGCGCTCCAAATGTCCAGTTGCATTTTCAACAGAAAGAGTGTTCAGATCTGCTCAATCAAAAGTATGGTTTAACTCTGTTAGCTGAATGCACAGATCAGAAAGAAGTTTCACCGAATGATTCTGTGTAGTTTATATTTGAAGACATTCCTTTTTCCAATATTACCCTCTTAGCGCTCCGAATCTCCACTTGCATTTTCTACAAAAAGAGTGTTTCATAACTGCTCAATCAAAAATATGTTTTATCTCTGTTAAATGAATTTACAGATCAGAAATAAGTTCCACAGAATGCATCTGTGTAGTTTTTATTTGAAGATATTCTTTTACCCAATGTAGGCCTCTTAGCGCTTAGCATGTCCAATTGCAGTTTCTACAGAAAGAGTGTTTCAGAACGGCTCATTCAAAAGTAAGGTTCAACTCTGTTAGTTGAATGCACAGAACAGAAAGAATTTTCACAGAATGCTACTGTGTAGTTTATATTTGAATATATTCCTTTTTCCACTATTACCCTCTTAGCGCTCCGAATGTCCACTTGCATTTTCTACAGAAAGAGTGTTCAGAACTGCGCAATCAAAAGTATGGTTTAATTCTGTTAGCTTAATGAACATATCAGAAATAAGTTTCACACAATGCTTCTGTTTAGTTTTTATTTGAAGATATTATTTTTCCCAATAGAGGCCTCTTAGCGCTCAGAATGTCCAATTGCAGTTTCTACAGAAAGAGAGTTTCAGAAAGGCTCAATCAAAAGTAAGGTTCAACTCTGTTAGTTGAATGCACAGAACAGAAAGAAGTTTCATACAATGCTTCTGTGTAGTTTATATTTGAACATAATCTTTTTTCCACTATTACCCACTTAGCGCTACGAATGTCCAGTTGCATTTTCTACAGACAGAGTGTTTCAAAACTGCTCAATCAAAAGTATGGTTTAACTCTGTTAGCTGAATGCTCAGATCAGAAAGAAGTTTCACAGAATGCTTCTGTGTAGTTTATATTTGAATATATTCCTTTTTCCACTACTACTCTCTTAGCGCTCCAAATGTCCAGTTGCATTTTCTACAGAAAGAGTGTTCAGATCTGCTCAATCAAAAGTATGGTTTAAATCTGTTAGCTGAATGCACAGATCAGAAAGAAGTTTCACAGAATGATTCTGTGTAGTTTATATTTGGAGACATTCCTTTTTCCACTATTACCCTCTTAGCGCTCCGAATCTCCACTTGCATTTTCTACAGAAAGAGTGTTTCAGAACGGCTCAATCAAAACTAAGGTTCAACTCTTTTAGTTGAACAAACAGAACAGAAAGAAGTTTCACACAATTATTCTGTGTAGTTTTTATTTGTAGACATTCATTTTCCCAATATAGGCCTCTTAGCGCTCAGAATGTCCAATTGCAGTTTCTACAGAAAGAGTGTTTCAGAACGGCTCAATCAAAAGTAAGGTTCAACTCTGTTAGTTGAATGCACAGAACAGAAAGAATTTTCATACAATGCTTCTGTGTAGTTTATATTTGAACATATTCTTTTTTCCACTATTACCCACTTAGCGCTACGAATGTCCAGTTGCATTTTCTAAAGACAGAGTGTTTCAAAACTGCTCAATCAAAAGTATGGTTTAACTCTGTTAGCTGAATGCTCAGATCAGAAAGAAGTTTCACAGAATGCTTCTGTGTAGTTTATATTTGAATATATTCCTTTTTCCACTACTACGCTCTTAGCGCTCCAAATGTCCAGTTGCATTTTCTACAGAAAGAGTGTTCAGATCTGCTCAATCAAAACTATGGTTTAACTCTGTTAGCTGAATGCACAGATCAGAAAGAAGTTTCACCGAATGATTCTGTGTAGTTTATATTTGAAGACATTCCTTTTTCCACTATTACCCTCTTAGCGCTCCGAATCTCCATTGCATTTTCTACAAAAAGAGTGTTTCATAACTGCTCAATCAAAAATATGTTTTATCTCTGTTAAATGAATTTACAGATCAGAAATAAGTTCCACAGAATGCATCTGTGTAGTTTTTATTTGAAGATATTCTTTTACCCAATGTAGGCCTCTTATCGCTTAGCATGTCCAATTGCAGTTTCTACAGAAAGAGTGTTTCAGAACGGCTCAATCAAAAGTAAGGTTCAACTCTGTTAGTTGAATGCACAGAACAGAAAGAATTTTCACAGAATGCTACTGTGTAGTTTATATTTGAATATATTCCTTTTTCCACTATTACCCTCTTAGCGCTCCGAATGTCCACTTGCATTATCTACAGAAAGAGTGTTCAGAACTGCGCAATCAAAAGTATGGTTTAACTCTGTTAGCTTAATGAACATATCAGAAATAAGTTTCACACAATGCTTCTGTGTAGTTTTTATTTGAAGTTATTATTTTTCCCAATAGAGGCCTCTTAGCGCTCAGAATGTCCAATTGCAGTTTCTACAGAAAGAGTGTTTCAGAAAGGCTCAATCAAAGGTAAGGTTCAACTCTGTTAGTTGAATGCACAGAACAGAAAGTAGTTTCATACGACGATTCTGTGTAGTTTATATTTGAACATATTCTTTTTTCCACTATTACCCACTTAGCGCTACGAATGTCCAGTTGCATTTTCTACAGACAGAGTGTTTCAAAACTGCTCAATCAAAAGTATGGTTTAACTCTGTTAGCTGAATGCTCAGATCAGAAAGAAGTTTCACAGAATGCTTCTGTGTAGTTTATATTTGAATATATTCCTTTTTCCACTACTACTCTCTTAGCACTCCAAATGTCCAGTTGCATTTTCTACAGAAAGAGTGTTCAGATCTGCTCAATGAAAAGTATGGTTTAACTCTGTTAGCTGAATGCACAGATCAGAAAGAAGTTTCACAGAATGATTCTGTGTAGTTTATATTTGGAGACATTCCTTTTTCCACTATTACCCTCTTAGCGCTCCGAATCTCCACTTGCATTTTCTACAGAAAGAGTGTTTCAGAACGGCTCAATCAAAACTAAGGTTCAACTCTTTTAGTTGAACAAACAGAACAGAAAGAAGTTTCACACAATTCTTCTGTGTAGTTTTTATTTGTAGACATTCTTTTTCCCAATATAGGCCTCTTAGCGCTCAGAATGTCCAATTGCAGTTTCTACAGAAAGAGTGTTTCAGAACGGCTCAATCAAAAGTAAGGTTCAACTCTGTTAGTTGAATGCACAGAACAGAAAGAAGTTTCATACAATGCTTCTGTGTAGTTTATATTTGAACATATTCTTTTTTCCACTATTACCCACTTAGCGCTACGAATGTCCAGTTGCATTTTCTACAGACAGAGTGTTTCAAAACTGCTCAATCAAAAGTATGGTTTAACTCTGTTAGCTGAATGCTCAGATCAGAAAGAAGTTTCACAGAATGCTTCTGTGTAGTTTATATTTGAATATATTCCTTTTTCCACTACTACGCTCTTAGCGCTCCAAATGTCCAGTTGCATTTTCAACAGAAAGAGTGTTCAGATCTGCTCAATCAAAAGTATGGTTTAACTCTGTTAGCTGAATGCACAGATCGGAAAGAAGTTTCACCGAATGATTCTGTGTAGTTTATATTTGAAGACATTCCTTTTTCCAATATTACCATCTTAGCGCTCCGAATCTCCACTTGCATTTTCTACAAAAAGAGTGTTTCATAACTGCTCAATCAAAAATATGTTTTATCTCTGTTAAATGAATTTACAGATCAGAAATAAGTTCCACAGAATGCATCTGTGTAGTTTTTATTTGAAGATATACTTTTACCCAATGTAGGCCTCTTAGCGCTTAGCATGTCCAATTGCAGTTTCTACAGAAAGAGTGTTTCAGAACGGCTCAATCAAAAGTAAGGTTCAACTCTGTTAGTTGAATGCACAGAACAGAAAGAATTTTCACAGAATGCTACTTTGTAGTTTATATTTGAATATATTCCTTTTTCCACTATTACCCTCTTAGCGCTCCGAATGTCCACTTGCATTTTCTACAGAAAGAGTGTTCAGAACTGCGCAATCAAAAGTATGGTTTAACTCTGTTAGCTTAATGAACATATCAGAAATAAGTTTCACACAATGCTTCTGTGTAGTTTTTATTTGAAGATATTATTTTTCCCAATAGAGGCCTCTTAGCGCTCAGAATATCCAATTGCAGTTTCTACAGAAAGAGTGTTTCAGAAAGGCTCAATCAAAAGTAAGGTTCAACTCTGTTAGTTGAATGCACAGAACAGAAAGAAGTTTCATACAATGCTTCTGTGTAGTTTATATTTGAACATATTTTTTTTCCACTATTACCCACTTAGCGCTACGAATGTCCAGTTGCATTTTCTACAGACAGAGTGTTTCAAAACTGCTCAATCAAAAGTATGGTTTAACACTGTTAGCTGAATGCTCAGATCAGAAAGAAGTTTCACAGAATGCTTCTGTGTAGTTTATATTTGAATATATTCCTTTTTCCACTACTACTCTCTTAGCGCTCCAAATGTCCAGTTGCATTTTCTACAGAAAGAGCGTTCAGATCTGCTCAATCAAAAGTATGGTTTAACTCTGTTAGCTGAATGCACAGATCAGAAAGAAGTTTCACAGAATGATTCTGTGTAGTTTATATTTGGAGACATTCCTTTTTCCACTATTACCCTCTTAGCGCTCCGAATCTCCACTTGCATTTTCTACAGAAAGAGTGTTTCAGAACGGCTCAATCAAAACTAAGGTTCAACTCTTTTAGTTGAACAAACAGAACAGAAAGAAGTTTCACACAATTCTTCTGTGTAGTTTTTATTTGTAGACATTCTTTTTCCCAATATAGGCCTCTTAGCGCTCAGAATGTCCAATTGCAGTTTCTACAGAAAGAGTGTTTCAGAACGGCTCAATCAAAAGTAAGGTTCAACTCTGTTAGTTGAATGCACAGAACAGAAAGAATTTTCATACAATGCTTCTGTGTAGTTTATATTTGAACATATTCTTTTTTCCACTATTACCCACTTAGCGCTACGAATGTCCAGTTGCATTTTCTACAGACAGAGTGTTTCAAAACTGCTCAATCAAAAGTATGGTTTAACTCTGTTAGCTGAATGCTCAGATCAGAAAGAAGTTTCACAGAATGCTTCTGTGTAGTTTATATTTGAATATATTCCTTTTTCCACTAGTACGCTCTTAGCGCTCCAAATGTCCAGTTGCATTTTCAACAGAAAGAGTGTTCAGATCTGCTCAATCAAAAGTATGGTTTAACTCTGTTAGCTGAATGCAGAGATCAGAAAGAAGTTTCACCGAATGATTCTGTGTAGTTTATATTTGAAGACATTCCTTTTTCCAATATTACCCTCTTAGCGCTCCGAATCTCCACTTGCATTTTCTACAAAAAGAGTGTTTCATAACTGCTCAATCAAAAATATGTTTTATCTCTGTTAAATGAATTTACAGATCAGAAATAAGTTCCACAGAATGCATCTGTGTAGTTTTTATTTGAAGATATTCTTTTACCCAATGTAGGCCTCTTAGCGCTTAGCATGTCCAATTGCAGTTTCTACAGAAAGAGTGTTTCAGAACGGCTCAATCAAAAGTAAGGTTCAACTCTGTTAGTTGAATGCACAGAACAGAAAGAATTTTCACAGAATGCTACTGTGTAGTTTATATTTGAATATATTCCTTTTTCCACTATTACCCTCTTAGCGCTCCGAATGTCCACTTGCATTTTCTACAGAAAGAGTGTTCAGAACTGCGCAATCAAAAGTATGGTTTAACTCTGTTAGCTTAATGAACATATCAGAAATAAGTTTCACACAATGCTTCTGTGTAGTTTTTATTTGAAGATATTATTTTTCCCAATAGAGGCCTCTTAGCGCTCAGAATATCCAATTGCAGTTTCTACAGAAAGAGTGTTTCAGAAAGGCTCAATCAAAAGTAAGGTTCAACTCTGTTAGTTGAATGCACAGAACAGAAAGAAGTTTCATACAATGCTTCTGTGTAGTTTATATTTGAACATATTCTTTTTTCCACTATTACCCACTTAGCGCTACGAATGTCCAGTTGCATTTTCTACAGACAGAGTGTTTCAAAACTGCTCAATCAAAAGTATGGTTTAACTCTGTTAGCTGAATGCTCAGATCAGAAAGAAGTTTCACAGAATGCTTCTGTGTAGTTTATATTTGAATATATTCCTTTTTCCACTACTACTCTCTTAGCGCTCCAAATGTCCAGTTGCATTTTCTACAGAAAGAGTGTTCAGATCTGCTCAATGAAAAGTATGGTTTAACTCTGTTAGCTGAATGCACAGATCAGAAAGAAGTTTCACAGAATGATTCTGCGAAGTTTATATTTGGAGACATTCCTTTTTCCACTATTACCCTCTTAGCGCTCCGAATCTCCACTTGCATTTTCTACAGAAAGAGTGTTTCAGAACGGCTCAATCAAAACTAAGGTTCAACTCTTTTAGTTGAACAAACAGAACAGAAAGAAGTTTCACACAATTCTTCTGTGTAGTTTTTATTTGTAGACATTCTTTTTCCCAATATAGGCCTCTTAGCGCTCAGAATGTCCAATTGCAGTTTCTACAGAAAGAGTGTTTCAGAACGGCTCAATCAAAAGTAAGGTTCAACTCTGTTAGTTGAATGCACAGAACAGAAAGAATTTTCATACAATGCTTCTGTGTAGTTTATATTTGAACATATTCTTTTTTCCACTATTACCCACTTAGCGCTACGAATGTCCAGTTGCATTTTCTACAGACAGAGTGTTTCAAAACTGCTCAATCAAAAGTATGGTTTAACTCTGTTAGCTGAATGCTCAGATCAGAAAGAAGTTTCACAGAATGCTTCTGTGTAGTTTATATTTGAATATATTCCTTTTTCCACTAGTACGCTCTTAGCGCTCCAAATGTCCAGTTGCATTTTCAACAGAAAGAGTGTTCAGATCTGCTCAATCAAAAGTATGGTTTAACTCTGTTAGCTGAATGCAGAGATCAGAAAGAAGTTTCACCGAATGATTCTGTGTAGTTTATATTTGAAGACATTCCTTTTTCCAATATTACCCTCTTAGCGCTCCGAATCTCCACTTGCATTTTCTACAAAAAGAGTGTTTCATAACTGCTCAATCAAAAATATGTTTTATCTCTGTTAAATGAATTTACAGATCAGAAATAAGTTCCACAGAATGCATCTGTGTAGTTTTTATTTGAAGATATTCTTTTACCCAATGTAGGCCTCTTAGCGCTTAGCATGTCCAATTGCAGTTTCTACAGAAAGAGTGTTTCAGAACGGCTCAATCAAAAGTAAGGTTCAACTCTGTTAGTTGAATGCACAGAACAGAAAGAATTTTCACAGAATGCTACTGTGTAGTTTATATTTGAATATATTCCTTTTTCCACTATTACCCTCTTAGCGCTCCGAATGTCCACTTGCATTTTCTACAGAAAGAGTGTTCAGAACTGCGCAATCAAAAGTATGGTTTAACTCTGTTAGCTTAATGAACATATCAGAAATAAGTTTCACACAATGCTTCTGTGTAGTTTTTATTTGAAGATATTATTTTTCCCAATAGAGGCCTCTTAGCGCTCAGAATATCCAATTGCAGTTTCTACAGAAAGAGTGTTTCAGAAAGGCTCAATCAAAAGTAAGGTTCAACTCTGTTAGTTGAATGCACAGAACAGAAAGAAGTTTCATACAATGCTTCTGTGTAGTTTATATTTGAACATATTCTTTTTTCCACTATTACCCACATAGCGCTACGAATGTCCAGTTGCATTTTCTACAGACAGAGTGTTTCAAAACTGCTCAATCAAAAGTATGGTTTAACTCTGTTAGCTGAATGCTCAGATCAGAAAGAAGTTTCACAGAATGCTTCTGTGTAGTTTATATTTGAATATATTCCTTTTTCCACTACTACTCTCTTAGCGCTCCAAATGTCCAGTTGCATTTTCTACAGAAAGAGTGTTCAGATCTGCTCAATGAAAAGTATGGTTTAACTCTGTTAGCTGAATGCACAGATCAGAAAGAAGTTTCACAGAATGATTCTGTGAAGTTTATATTTGGAGACATTCCTTTTTCCACTATTACCCTCTTAGCGCTCCGAATCTCCACTTGCATTTTCTACAGAAAGAGTGTTTCAGAACGGCTCAATCAAAACTAAGGTTCAACTCTTTTAGTTGAACAAACAGAACAGAAAGAAGTTTCACACAATTCTTCTGTGTAGTTTTTATTTGTAGACATTCTTTTTCCCAATATAGGCCTCTTAGCGCTCAGAATGTCCAATTGCAGTTTCTACAGAAAGAGTGTTTCAGAACGGCTCAATCAAAAGTAAGGTTCAACTCTGTTAGTTGAATGCACAGAACAGAAAGAATTTTCATACAATGCTTCTGTGTAGTTTATATTTGAACATATTCTTTTTTCCAGTATTACCCACTTAGCGCTACGAATGTCCAGTTGCATTTTCTACAGACAGAGTGTTTCAAAACTGCTCAATCAAAAGTATGGTTTAACTCTGTTAGCTGAATGCTCAGATCAGAAAGAAGTTTCACAGAATGCTTCTGTGTAGTTTATATTTGAATATATTCCTTTTTCCACTAGTACGCTCTTAGCGCTCCAAATGTCCAGTTGCATTTTCAACAGAAAGAGTGTTCAGATCTGCTCAATCAAAAGTATGGTTTAACTCTGTTAGCTGAATGCACAGATCAGAAAGAAGTTTCACCAAATGATTCTGTGTAGTTTATATTTGAAGACATTCCTTTTTCCACTATTACCCTCTTAGCGCTCCGAATCTCCACTTGCATTTTCTACAAAAAGAGTGTTTCATAACTGCTCAATCAAAAATATGTTTTATCTCTGTTAAATGAATTTACAGATCAGAAATAAGTTCCACAGAATGCATCTGTGTAGTTTTTATTTGAAGATATTCTTTTACCCAATGTAGGCCTCTTAGCGCTTAGCATGTCCAATTGCAGTTTCTACAGAAAGAGTGTTTCAGAACGGCTCAATCAAAAGTAAGGTTCAACTCTGTTAGTTGAATGCACAGAACAGAAAGAATTTTCACAGAATGCTACTGTGTAGTTTATATTTGAATATATTCCTTTTTCCACTATTACCCTCTTAGCGCTCCGAATGTCCACTTGCATTTTCTACAGAAAGAGTGTTCAGAACTGCGCAATCAAAAGTATGGTTTAACTCTGTTAGCTTAATGAACATATCAGAAATAAGTTTCACACAATGCTTCTGTGTAGTTTTTATTTGAAGATATTATTTTTCCCAATAGAGGCCTCTTAGCGCTCAGAATGTCCAATTGCAGTTTTTACAGAAAGAGTGTTTCAGAAAGGCTCAATCAAAAGTAAGGTTCAACTCTGTTAGTTGAATGCACAGAACAGAAAGTAGTTTCATACGATGATTCTGTGTAGTTTATATTTGAACATATTCTTTTTTCCACTATTACCCACTTAGCGCTACGAATGTCCAGTTGCATTTTCTACAGACAGAGTGTTTCAAAACTGCTCAATCAAAAGTATGGTTTAACTCTGTTAGCTGAATGCTCAGATCAGAAAGAAGTTTCACAGAATGCTTCTGTGTAGTTTATATTTGAATATATTCCTTTTTCCACTACTACTCTCTTAGCGCTCCATATGTCCAGTTGCATTTTCTACAGAAAGAGTGTTCAGATCTGCTCAATGAAAAGTATGGTTTAACTCTGTTAGCTGAATGCACAGATCAGAAAGAAGTTTCACAGAATGATTCTGTGTAGTTTATATTCGGAGACATTCCTTTTTCCACTATTACCCTCTTAGCGCTCCGAATCTCCACTTGCATTTTCTACAGAAAGAGTGTTTCAGAACGGCTCAATCAAATCTAAGGTTCAACTCTTTTAGTTGAACAAACAGAACAGAAAGAAGTTTCACACAATTCTTCTGTGTAGTTTTTATTTGTAGACATTCTTTTTCCCAATATAGGCCTCTTAGCGCTCAGAATGTCCAATTGCAGTTTCTACAGAAAGAGTGTTTCAGAAAGGCTCAATCAAAAGTAAGGTTCAACTCTGTTAGTTGAATGCACAGAACAGAAAGTAGTTTCATACGATGATTCTGTGTAGTTTATATTTGAACATATTCTTTTTTCCACTATTACCCACTTAGCGCTACGAATGTCCAGTTGCATTTTCTACAGACAGAGTGTTTCAAAACTGCTCAATCAAAAGTATGGTTTAACTCTGTTAGCTGAATGCTCAGATCAGAAAGAAGTTTCACAGAATGCTTCTGTGTAGTTTATATTTGAATATATTCCTTTTTCCACTAATACTCTCTTAGCGCTCCAAATGTCCAGTTGCATTTTCTACAGAAAGAGTGTTCAGATCTGCTCAATGAAAAGTATGGTTTAACTCTGTTAGCTGAATGCACAGATCAGAAAGAAGTTTCACAGAATGATTCTGTGTAGTTTATATTTGGAGACATTCCTTTTTCCACTATTACCCTCTTAGCGCTCCGAATCTCCACTTGCATTTTCTACAGAAAGAGTGTTTCAGAACGGCTCAATCCAAACTAAGGTTCAACTCTTTTAGTTGAACAAACAGAACAGAAAGAAGTTTCACACAATTCTTCTGTGTAGTTTTTATTTGTAGACATTCTTTTTCCCAATATAGGCCTCTTAGCGCTCAGAATGTCCAATTGCAGTTTCTACAGAAAGAGTGTTTCAGAACGGCTCAATCAAAAGTAAGGTTCAACTCTGTTAGTTGAATGCACAGAACAGAAAGAAGTTTCATACAATGCTTCTGTGTAGTTTATATTTGAACATATTCTTTTTTCCACTATTACCCACTTAGCGCTACGAATGTCCAGTTGCATTTTCTACAGACAGAGTGTTTCAAAACTGCTCAATCAAAAGTATGGTTTAACTCTGTTAGCTGAATGCTCAGATCAGAAAGAAGTTTCACAGAATGCTTCTGTGTAGTTTATATTTGAATATATTCCTTTTTCCACTACGACGCTCTTAGCGCTCCAAATGTCCAGTTGCATTTTCAACAGAAAGAGTGTTCAGATCTGCTCAATCAAAAGTATGGTTTAACTCTGTTAGCTGAATGCACAGATCAGAAAGAAGTTTCACCGAATGATTCTGTGTAGTTTATATTTGAAGACATTCCTTTTTCCAATATTACCCTCTTAGCGCTCCGAATCTCCACTTGCATTTTCTACAAAAAGAGTGTTTCATAACTGCTCAATCAAAAATATGTTTTATCTCTGTTAAATGAATTTACAGATCAGAAATAAGTTCCACAGAATGCATCTGTGTAGTTTTTATTTGAAGATATTCTTTTACCCAATGTAGGCCTCTTAGCGCTTAGCATGTCCAATTGCAGTTTCTACAGAAAGAGTGTTTCAGAACGGCTCAATCAAAAGTAAGGTTCAACTCTGTTAGTTGAATGCACAGAACAGAAAGAATTTTCACAGAATGCTACTGTGTAGTTTATATTTGAATATATTCCTTTTTCCACTATTACCCTCTTAGCGCTCCGAATGTCCACTTGCATTTTCTACAGAAAGAGTGTTCAGAACTGCGCAATCAAAAGTATGGTTTAACTCTGTTAGCTTAATGAACATATCAGAAATAAGTTTCACACAATGCTTCTGTGTAGTTTTTATTTGAAGATATTATTTTTCCCAATAGAGGCCTCTTAGCGCTCAGAATGTCCAATTGCAGTTTCTACAGAAAGAGAGTTTCAGAAAGGCTCAATCAAAAGTAAGGTTCAACTCTGTTAGTTGAATGCACAGAACAGAAAGAAGTTTCATACAATGCTTCTGTGTAGTTTATATTTGAACATATTCTTTTTTCCACTATTACCCACTTAGCGCTACGAATGTCCAGTTGCATTTTCTACAGACAGAGTGTTTCAAAACTGCTCAATCAAAAGTATGGTTTACCTCTGTTAGCTGAATGCTCAGATCAGAAAGAAGTTTCACAGAATGCTTCTGTGTAGTTTATATTTGAATATATTCCTTTTTCCACTACTACTCTCTTAGCGCTCCAAATGTCCAGTTGCATTTTCTACAGAAAGAGTGTTCAGATCTGCTCAATCAAAACTATGGTTTAACTCTGTTAGCTGAATGCACAGATAAGAAAGAAGTTTCACAGAATGATTCTGTGTAGTTTATATTTGGAGACATTCCTTTTTCCACTATTACCCTCTTAGCGCTCCGAATCTCCACTTGCATTTTCTACAGAAAGAGTGTTTCAGAACGGCTCAATCAAAACTAAGGTTCAACTCTTTTAGTTGAACAAACAGAACAGAAAGAAGTTTCACACAATTATTCTGTGTAGTTTTTATTTGTAGACATTCATTTTCCCAATATAGGCCTCTTAGCGCTCAGAATGTCCAATTGCAGTTTCTACAGAAAGAGTGTTTCAGAACGGCTCAATCAAAAGTAAGGTTCAACTCTGTTAGTTGAATGCACAGAACAGAAAGAATTTTCATACAATGCTTCTGTGTAGTTTATATTTGAACATATTCTTTTTTCCACTATTACCCACTTAGCGCTACGAATGTCCAGTTGCATTTTCTACAGACAGAGTGTTTCAAAACTGCTCAATCAAAAGTATGGTTTAACTCTGTTAGCTGAATGCTCAGATCAGAAAGAAGTTTCAGAGAATGCTTCTGTGTAGTTTATATTTGAATATATTCCTTTTTCCACTACTACGCTCTTAGCGCTCCAAATGTCCAGTTGCATTTTCTACAGAAAGAGTGTTCAGATCTGCTCAATCAAAACTATGGTTTAACTCTGTTAGCTGAATGCACAGATCAGAAAGAAGTTTCACCGAATGATTCTGTGTAGTTTATATTTGAAGACATTCCTTTTTCCACTATTACCCTCTTAGCGCTCCGAATCTCCACTTGCATTTTCTACAAAAAGAGTGTTTCATAACTGCTCAATCAAAAATATGTTTTATCTCTGTTAAATGAATTTACAGATCAGAAATAAGTTCCTCAGAATGCATCTGTGTAGTTTTTATTTGAAGATATTCTTTTACCCAATGTAGGCCTCTTATCGCTTAGCATGTCCAATTGCAGTTTCTACAGAAAGAGTGTTTCAGAACGGCTCAATCAATAGTAAGGTTCAACTCTGTTAGTTGAATGCACAGAACAGAAAGAATTTTCACAGAATGCTACTGTGTAGTTTATATTTGAATATATTCCTTTTTCCACTATTACCCTCTTAGCGCTCCGAATGTCCACTTGCATTTTCTACAGAAAGAGTGTTCAGAACTGCGCAATCAAAAGTATGGTTTAACTCTGTTAGCTTAATGAACATATCAGAAATAAGTTTCACACAATGCTTCTGTGTAGTTTTTATTTGAAGATATTATTTTTCCCAATAGAGGCCTCTTAGCGCTCAGAATGTCCAATTGCAGTTTCTACAGAAAGAGTGTTTCAGAAAGGCTCAATCAAAAGTAAGGTTCAACTCTGTTAGTTGAATGCACAGAACAGAAAGTAGTTTCATACGATGATTCTGTGTAGTTTATATTTGAACATATTCTTTTTTCCACTATTACCCACTTAGCGCTACGAATGTCCAGTTGCATTTTCTACAGACAGAGTGTTTCAAAACTGCTCAATCAAAAGTATGGTTTAACTCTGTTAGCTGAATGCTCAGATCAGAAAGAAGTTTCACAGAATGCTTCTGTGTAGTTTATATTTGAATATATTCCTTTTTCCACTACTACTCTCTTAGCGCTCCATATGTCCAGTTGCATTTTCTACAGAAAGAGTGTTCAGATCTGCTCAATGAAAAGTATGGTTTAACTCTGTTAGCTGAATGCACAGATCAGAAAGAAGTTTCACAGAATGATTCTGTGTAGTTTATATTCGGAGACATTCCTTTTTCCACTATTACCCTCTTAGCGCTCCGAATCTCCACTTGCATTTTCTACAGAAAGAGTGTTTCAGAACGGCTCAATCAAATCTAAGGTTCAACTCTTTTAGTTGAACAAACAGAACAGAAAGAAGTTTCACACAATTCTTCTGTGTAGTTTTTATTTGTAGACATTCTTTTTCCCAATATAGGCCTCTTAGCGCTCAGAATGTCCAATTGCAGTTTCTACAGAAAGAGTGTTTCAGAAAGGCTCAATCAAAAGTAAGGTTCAACTCTGTTAGTTGAATGCACAGAACAGAAAGTAGTTTCATACGATGATTCTGTGTAGTTTATATTTGAAGATATTCTTTTTTCCACTATTACCCACTTAGCGCTACGAATGTCCAGTTGCATTTTCTACAGACAGAGTGTTTCAAAACTGCTCAATCAAAAGTATGGTTTAACTCTGTTAGCTGAATGCTCAGATCAGAAAGAAGTTTCACAGAATGCTTCTGTGTAGTTTATATTTGAATATATTCCTTTTTCCACTAATACTCTCTTAGCGCTCCAAATGTCCAGTTGCATTTTCTACAGAAAGAGTGTTCAGATCTGCTCAATGAAAAGTATGGTTTAACTCTGTTAGCTGAATGCACAGATCAGAAAGAAGTTTCACAGAATGATTCTGTGTAGTTTATATTTGGAGACATTCCTTTTTCCACTATTACCCTCTTAGCGCTCCGAATCTCCACTTGCATTTTCTACAGAAAGAGTGTTTCAGAACGGCTCAATCCAAACTAAGGTTCAACTCTTTTAGTTGAACAAACAGAACAGAAAGAAGTTTCACACAATTCTTCTGTGTAGTTTTTATTTGTAGACATTCTTTTTCCCAATATAGGCCTCTTAGCGCTCAGAATGTCCAATTGCAGTTTCTACAGAAAGAGTGTTTCAGAACGGCTCAATCAAAAGTAAGGTTCAACTCTGTTAGTTGAATGCACAGAACAGAAAGAAGTTTCATACAATGCTTCTGTGTAGTTTATATTTGAACATATTCTTTTTTCCACTATTACCCACTTAGCGCTACGAATGTCCAGTTGCATTTTCTACAGACAGAGTGTTTCAAAACTGCTCAATCAAAAGTATGGTTTAACTCTGTTAGCTGAATGCTCAGATCAGAAAGAAGTTTCACAGAATGCTTCTGTGTAGTTTATATTTGAATATATTCCTTTTTCCACTACGACGCTCTTAGCGCTCCAAATGTCCAGTTGCATTTTCAACAGAAAGAGTGTTCAGATCTGCTCAATCAAAAGTATGGTTTAACTCTGTTAGCTGAATGCACAGATCAGAAAGAAGTTTCACCGAATGATTCTGTGTAGTTTATATTTGAAGACATTCCTTTTTCCAATATTACCCTCTTAGCGCTCCGAATCTCCACTTGCATTTTCTACAAAAAGAGTGTTTCATAACTGCTCAATCAAAAATATGTTTTATCTCTGTTAAATGAATTTACAGATCAGAAATAAGTTCCACAGAATGCATCTGTGTAGTTTTTATTTGAAGATATTCTTTTACCCAATGTAGGCCTCTTAGCGCTTAGCATGTCCAATTGCAGTTTCTACAGAAAGAGTGTTTCAGAACGGCTCAATCAAAAGTAAGGTTCAACTCTGTTAGTTGAATGCACAGAACAGAAAGAATTTTCACAGAATGCTACTGTGTAGTTTATATTTGAATATATTCCTTTTTCCACTATTACCCTCTTAGCGCTCCGAATGTCCACTTGCATTTTCTACAGAAAGAGTGTTCAGAACTGCGCAATCAAAAGTATGGTTTAACTCTGTTAGCTTAATGAACATATCAGAAATAAGTTTCACACAATGCTTCTGTGTAGTTTTTATTTGAAGATATTATTTTTCCCAATAGAGGCCTCTTAGCGCTCAGAATGTCCAATTGCAGTTTCTACAGAAAGAGAGTTTCAGAAAGGCTCAATCAAAAGTAAGGTTCAACTCTGTTAGTTGAATGCACAGAACAGAAAGAAGTTTCATACAATGCTTCTGTGTAGTTTATATTTGAACATATTCTTTTTTCCACTATTACCCACTTAGCGCTACGAATGTCCAGTTGCATTTTCTACAGACAGAGTGTTTCAAAACTGCTCAATCAAAAGTATGGTTTAACTCTGTTAGCTGAATGCTCAGATCAGAAAGAAGTTTCACAGAATGCTTCTGTGTAGTTTATATTTGAATATATTCCTTTTTCCACTACTACTCTCTTAGCGCTCCAAATGTCCAGTTGCATTTTCTACAGAAAGAGTGTTCAGATCTGCTCAATCAAAAGTATGGTTTAACTCTGTTAGCTGAATGCACAGATCAGAAAGAAGTTTCACAGAATGATTCTGTGTAGTTTATATTTGGAGACATTCCTTTTTCCACTATTACCCTCTTAGCGCTCCGAATATAAACCTGCATTTTCTACAGAAAGTGTGTTTCAGAACGGCTCAATCAAAACTAAGGTTCAACTCTTTTAGTTGAACAAACAGAACAGAAAGAAGTTTCACACAATTCTTCTGTGTAGTTTTTATTTGTAGACATTCATTTTCCCAATATAGGCCTCTTAGCGCTCAGAATGTCCAATTGCAGTTTCTACAGAAAGAGTGTTTCAGAAGGGCTCAATCAAAAGTAAGGTTCAACTCTGTTAGTTGAATGCACAGAACAGAAAGAATTTTCATACAATGCTTCTGTGTAGTTTATATTTGAACATATTCTTTTTTCCACTATTACCCACTTAGCGCTACGAATGTCCAGTTGCATTTTCTACAGACAGAGTGTTTCAAAACTGCTCAATCAAAAGTATGGTTTAACTCTGTTAGCTGAATGCTCAGATCAGAAAGAAGTTTCAGAGAATGCTTCTGTGTAGTTTATATTTGAATATATTCCTTTTTCCACTACTACGCTCTTAGCGCTCCAAATGTCCAGTTGCATTTTCTACAGAAAGAGTGTTCAGATCTGCTCAATCAAAACTATGGTTTAACTCTGTTAGCTGAATGCACAGATCAGAAAGAAGTTTCACCGAATGATTCTGTGTAGTTTATATTTGAAGACATTCCTTTTTCCACTATTACCCTCTTAGCGCTCCGAATCTCCACTTGCATTTTCTACAAAAAGAGTGTTTCATAACTGCTCAATCAAAAATATGTTTTATCTCTGTTAAATGAATTTACAGATCAGAAATA
This sequence comes from Symphalangus syndactylus, assembly GCF_028878055.3. Taxonomy (NCBI): domain Eukaryota; kingdom Metazoa; phylum Chordata; class Mammalia; order Primates; family Hylobatidae; genus Symphalangus; species Symphalangus syndactylus. The sequence continues at coordinate 137,676,020 of NC_072432.2, read as the reverse complement.
AGTTCCTCAGAATGCATCTGTGTAATTTTTATTTGAAGATATTCTTTTACCCAATGTAGGCCTCTTATCGCTTAGCATGTCCAATTGCAGTTTCTACAGAAAGAGTGTTTCAGAACGGCTCAATCAATAGTAAGGTTCAACTCTGTTAGTTGAATGCACAGAACAGAAAGAATTTTCACAGAATGCTACTGTGTAGTTTATATTTGAATATATTCCTTTTTCCACTATTACCCTCTTAGCGCTCCGAATGTCCACTTGCATTTTCTACAGAAAGAGTGTTCAGAACTGCGCAATCAAAAGTATGGTTTAACTCTGTTAGCTTAATGAACATATCAGAAATAAGTTTCACACAATGCTTCTGTGTAGTTTTTATTTGAAGATATTATTTTTCCCAATAGAGGCCTCTTAGCGCTCAGAATGTCCAATTGCAGTTTCTACAGAAAGAGTGTTTCAGAAAGGCTCAATCAAAAGTAAGGTTCAACTCTGTTAGTTGAATGCACAGAACAGAAAGTAGTTTCATACGATGATTCTGTGTAGTTTATATTTGAACATATTCTTTTTTCCACTATTACCCACTTAGCGCTACGAATGTCCAGTTGCATTTTCTACAGACAGAGTGTTTCAAAACTGCTCAATCAAAAGTATGGTTTAACTCTGTTAGCTGAATGCTCAGATCAGAAAGAAGTTTCACAGAATGCTTCTGTGTAGTTTATATTTGAATATATTCCTTTTTCCACTACTACTCTCTAAGCGCTCCAAATGTCCAGTTGCATTTTCTACAGAAAGAGTGTTCAGATCTGCTCAATGAAAAGTATGGTTTAACTCTGTTAGCTGAATGCACAGATCAGAAAGAAGTTTCACAGAATGATTCTGTGTAGTTTATATTTGGAGACATTCCTTTTTCCACTATTACCCTCTTAGCGCTCCGAATCTCCACTTGCATTTTCTACAGAAAGAGTGTTTCAGAACGGCTCAATCAAAACTAAGGTTCAACTCTTTTAGTTGAACAAACAGAACAGAAAGAAGTTTCACACAATTCTTCTGTGTAGTTTTTATTTGTAGACATTCTTTTTCCCAATATAGGCCTCTTAGCGCTCAGAATGTCCAATTGCAGTTTCTACAGAAAGAGTGTTTCAGAACGGCTCAATCAAAAGTAAGGTTCAACTCTGTTAGTTGAATGCACAGAACAGAAAGAAGTTTCATACAATGCTTCTGTGTAGTTTATATTTGAACATATTCTTTTTTCCACTATTACCCACTTAGCGCTACGAATGTCCAGTTGCATTTTCTACAGACAGAGTGTTTCAAAACTGCTCAATCAAAAGTATGGTTTAACTCTGTTAGCTGAATGCTCAGATCAGAAAGAAGTTTCACAGAATGCTTCTGTGTAGTTTATATTTGAATATATTCCTTTTTCCACTACTACGCTCTTAGCGCTCCAAATGTCCAGTTGCATTTTCAACAGAAAGAGTGTTCAGATCTGCTCAATCAAAAGTATGGTTTAAATCTGTTAGCTGAATGCACAGATCAGAAAGAAGTTTCACCGAATGATTCTGTGTAGTTTATATTTGAAGACATTCCTTTTTCCAATATTACCCTCTTAGCGCTCCGAATCTCCACTTGCATTTTCTACAAAAAGAGTGTTTCATAACTGCTCAATCAAAAATATGTTTTATCTCTGTTAAATGAATTTACAGATCAGAAATAAGTTCCACAGAATGCATCTGTGTAGTTTTTATTTGAAGATATTCTTTTACCCAATGTAGGCCTCTTAGCGCTTAGCATGTCCAATTGCAGTTTCTACAGAAAGAGTGTTTCAGAACGGCTCAATCAAAAGTAAGGTTCAACTCTGTTAGTTGAATGCACAGAACAGAAAGAATTTTCACAGAATGCTACTGTGTAGTTTATATTTGAATATATTCCTTTTTCCACTATTACCCTCTTAGCGCTCCGAATGTCCACTTGCATTTTCTACAGAAAGAGTGTTCAGAACTGCGCAATCAAAAGTATGGTTTAACTCTGTTAGCTTAATGAACATATCAGAAATAAGTTTCACACAATGCTTCTGTGTAGTTTTTATTTGAAGATATTATTTTTCCCAATAGAGGCCTCTTAGCGCTCAGAATATCCAATTGCAGTTTCTACAGAAAGAGTGTTTCAGAAAGGCTCAATCAAAAGTAAGGTTCAACTCTGTTAGTTGAATGCACAGAACAGAAAGAAGTTTCATACAATGCTTCTGTGTAGTTTATATTTGAACATATTCTTTTTTCCACTATTACCCACTTAGCGCTACGAATGTCCAGTTGCATTTTCTACAGACAGAGTGTTTCAAAACTGCTCAATCAAAAGTATGGTTTAACTCTGTTAGCTGAATGCTCAGATCAGAAAGAAGTTTCACAGAATGCTTCTGTGTAGTTTATATTTGAATATATTCCTTTTTCCACTACTACGCTCTTAGCGCTCCAAATGTCCAGTTGCATTTTCTACAGAAAGAGTGTTCAGATCTGCTCAATCAAAAGTATGGTTTAACTCTGTTAGCTGAATGCACAGATCAGAAAGAAGTTTCACAGAATGATTCTGTGTAGTTTATATTTGGAGACATTCCTTTTTCCACTATTACCCTCTTAGCGCTCCGAATCTCCACTTGCATTTTCTACAGAAAGAGTGTTTCAGAACGGCTCAATCAAAACTAAGGTTCAACTCTTTTAGTTGAACAAACAGAACAGAAAGAAGTTTCACACAATTCTTCTGTGTAGTTTTTATTTGCAGACATTCTTTTTCCCAATATAGGCCTCTTAGCGCTCAGAATGTCCAATTGCAGTTTCTACAGAAAGAGTGTTTCAGAACGGCTCAATCAAAAGTAAGGTTCAACTCTGTTAGTTGAATGCACAGAACAGAAAGAATTTTCATACAATGCTTCTGTGTAGTTTATATTTGAACATATTCTTTTTTCCACTATTACCCACTTAGCGCTACGAATGTCCAGTTGCATTTTCTACAGACAGACTGTTTCAAAACTGCTCAATCAAAAGTATGGTTTAACTCTGTTAGCTGAATGCTCAGATCAGAAAGAAGTTTCACAGAATGCTTCTGTGTAGTTTTTATTTGAATATATTCCTTTTTCCAATACTACTCTCTTAGCGCTCCAAATGTCCAGTTGCATTTTCTACAGAAAGAGTGTTCAGATCTGCTCAATCAAAAGTATGGTTTAACTCTGTTAGCTGAATGCACAGATCAGAAAGAAGTTTCACAGAATGATTCTGTGTAGTTTATATTTGGAGACATTCCTTTTTCCACTGTTACCCTCTTAGCGCTCCGAATGTCCACTTGCATTTTCTACAGAAAGAGTGTTCAGAACTGCGCAATCAAAAGTATGGTTTAACTCTGTTAGCTTAATGATCATATCAGAAATAAGTTTCACACAATGCTTCTGTGTAGTTTTTATTTGAAGATATTATTTTTCCCAATAGAGGCCTCTTAGCGCTCAGAATGTCCAATTGCAGTTTCTACAGAAAGAGTGTTTCAGAAAGGCTCAATCAAAAGTAAGGTTCAACTCTGTTAGTTGAATGCACAGAACAGAAAGAAGTTTCATACAATGCTTCTGTGTAGTTTATATTTGAACATATTCTTTTTTCCACTATTACCCACTTAGCGCTACGAATGTCCAGTTGCATTTTCTACAGACAGAGGGTTTCAAAACTGCTCAATCAAAAGTATGGTTTAACTCTGTTAGCTGAATGCTCATATCAGAAAGAAATTTCACAGAATGATTCTGTGTAGTTTATATTTGAATATATTCCTTTTTCCACTACTACTCTCTTAGCGCTCCAAATGTCCAGTTGCATTTTCTACAGAAAGAGTGTTCAGATCTGCTCAATCAAAATTATGGTTTAACTCTGTTAGCGGAATGCACAGATCAGAAAGTAGTTTCACAGAATGATTCTGTGTAGTTTATATTTGGAGACATTCCTTTTTCCACTATTACCCTCTTAGCGCTTCGAATCTCCACTTGCATTTTCTACAGAAAGAGTGTTTCAGAACGGCTCAATCAAAACTTAGGTTCAACTCTTTTAGTTGAACAAACAGAACAGAAAGAAGTTTCACACAATTCTTCCGTGTAGTTTTTATTTGTAGACATTCTTTTTCCCAATATATGCCTCTTAGCGCTCAGAATGTCCAATTGCAGTTTCTACAGAAAGAGTGTTTCAGAACGGCTCAATCAAAAGTAAGGTTCAACTCTGTTAGTTGAATGCACAGAACAGAAAGAAGTTTCATACAATGCTTCTGTGTAGTTTATATTTGAACATATTCTTTTTTCCACTATTACCCACTTAGCGCTACGAATGTCCAGTTGCATTTTCTACAGACAGAGTGTTTCAAAACTGCTCAATCAAAAGTATGGTTTAACTCTGTTAGCTGAATTCTCAGATCAGAAAAAAGTTTCACAGAATGCTTCTGTGTAGTTTATATTTGAGTATATTCCTTTTTCCACTACTACTCTCTTAGCGCTCCAAATGTCCAGTTGCATTTTCTACAGAAAGAGTGTTCAGATCTGCTCAATCAAAAGTATGGTTTAACTCTGTTAGCTGAATGCACAGATCAGAAAGAAGTTTCACAGAATGATTCTGTGTAGTTTATATTTGGAGACATTCCTTTTTCCACTATTACCCTCTTAGCGCTCCGAATCTCCACTTGCATTTTCTACAGAAAGAGTGTTTCAGAACGGCTCAATCAAAACTAAGGTTCAACGCTTTTAGTTGAACAAACAGAACAGAAAGAAGTTTCACACAATTCTTCTGTGTAGTTTTTATTTGTAGACATTCTTTTTCCCAATATAGGCCTCTTAGTGCTCAGAATGTCCAATGGCAGTTTCTACAGAAAGAGTGTTTCAGAACGGCTCAATCAAAAGTAAGGTTCAACTCTGTTAGTTGAATGCACAGAACAGAAAGAAGTTTCATACAATGCTTCTGTGTAGTTTATATTTGAACATATTCTATTTTCCATTATTACCAACTTAGCGCTAGGAATGTCCAGTTCCATTTTCTACAGACAGAGTGTTTCAAAACTGCTCAATCAAAAGTATGGTTTAACTCTGTTAGCTGTATGCTCAGATCAGAAAGAAGTTTCACAGAATGCTTCTGTGTAGTTTATATTTGAATATATTCCTTTTTCCACTACTACGCTCTTAGCGCTCCAAATGTCCAGTTGCATTTTCAACAGAAAGAGTGTTCAGATCTGCTCAATCAAAAGTATGGTTGAACTCTGTTAGCTGAATGCACAGATCAGAAAGAAGTTTCACCGAATGATTCTGTGTAGTTTTTATTTGAAGACATTCCTTTTTCCACTATTACCCTCTTAGCGCTCCGAATCTCCACTTGCATTTTCTACAAAAAGAGTGTTTCATAACTGCTCAATCAAAAATATGTTTTATCTCTGTTAACTGAATTTACAGATCAGAAATAAGTTTCACAGAATGCATCTGTGTAGTTTTTATTTGAAGATATTCTTTTTCCCAATGTAGGCCTCTTAGCGCTTAGCATGTCCAATTGCAGTTTCTACAGAAAGAGTGTATCAGAACGGCTCAATCAAAAGTAAGGTTCAACTCTGTTAGTTGAATGCACAGAACAGAAAGTATTTTCACAGAATGCTACTGTGTAGTTTATATTTGAATATATTCCTTTTTCCACTATTACCCTCTTAGCGCTCCAAATGTCCACTTGCATTTTCTACAGAAAGAGTGTTAAGAACTGCACAATCAAAAGTATGGTTTAACTCTGTTAGCTTAATGAACATATCAGAAATAAGTTTCACACAATGCTTCTGTGTAGTTTTTATTTGAAGATATTATATTTCCCAATAGAGGCCTCTTAGCGCTCAGAATGTCCAATTGCAGTTTCTACAGAAAGAGTGTTTCAGAAAGGCTCAGTCAAAAGTAAGGTTCAACTCTGTTAGTTGAATGCACAGAACAGAAAGAAGTTTCATACAATGCTTCTGTGTAATTTATATTTGAACATATTCTTTTTTCCACTATTACCCACTTAGCGCTACGAATGTCCAGTTGCATTTTCTACAGACAGAGTGTTTCAAAACTGCTCAATCAAAAGTATGGTTTAACTCTGTTAGCTGAATGCTCAGATCAGAAAGAAGTTTCACAGAATGCTTCTGTGTAGTTTATATTTGAATATATTCCTTTTTCCACTACTACTCTCTTAGCGCTCCAAATGTCCAGTTGCATATTCTAAAGAAAGAGTGTTCAGATCTTCTCAATCAAAAGTATGGTTTAACTCTGTTAGCTGAATGCACAGATCAGAAAGAAGTTTCACAGAATGATTCTGTGTAGTTTATATTTGGAGACATTCCTTTTTCCACTATTACCCTCTTAGCGCTCCGAATCTCCACTTGCATTTTCTACAGAAAGAGTGTTTCAGAACGGCTCAATCAAAACTAATGTTCAACGCTTTTAGTTGAACAAACAGAACAGAAAGAAGTTTCACACAATTCTTCTGTGTAGTTTTTATTTGTAGGCATTCTTTTTCCCAATATAGGCCTCTTAGTGCTCAGAATGTCCAATTGCAGTTTCTACAGAAAGAGTGTTTCAGAAAGGCTCAATCAAAAGTAAGGTTCAACTCTGTTAGTTGAATGCACAGAACAGAAAGAAGTTTCATACAATGCTTCTGTGTAGTTTATATTTGAACATATTCTTTTTTCCACTATTACCCACTTAGCGCTACGAATGTCCAGTTGCATTTTCTACAGACAGAGTGTTTCAAAACTGCTCAATCAAAAGTATGGTTTAACTCTGTTAGCTGAATGCTCAGATCAGAAAGAAGTTTCACAGAATGCTTCTGTGTAGTTTATATTTGAATATATTTCTTTTTCCACTACTACGCTCTTAGGGCTCCAAATGTCCAGTTGCATTTTCAACAGAAAGAGTGTTCAGATCTGCTCAATCAAAAGTATGGTTTAACTCTGTTAGCTGAATGCACAGATCAGAAAGAAGTTTCACCGAATGATTCTGTGTAGTTTATATTTGAAGACATTCCTTTTTCCACTATTATCCTCTTAGCGCTCCGAATCTCCACTTGCATTTTCTACAAAAAGAGTGTTTCATAACTGCTCAATCAAAAATATGTTTTATCTCTGTTAACTGAATTTACAGATCAGAAATAAGTTTCACAGAATGCATCTGTGTAGTTTTTATTTGAAGATATTCTTTTTCCCAATGTAGGCCTCTTAGCGCTTACCATGTCCAATTGCAGTTTCTACAGAAAGAGTGTTTCAGAACGGCTCAATCAAAATAAGGTTCAAATCTGTTGGTTGAATGCACAGAACAGAAAGAATTTTCACAGAATGCTACTGTGTAGTTTATATTTGAATATATTCCTTTTTCCACTATTACCCTCTTAGCGCTCCGAATGTCCACTTGCATTTTCTACAGAAAGAGTGTTCAGAACTGCGCAATCAAAAGTATGGTTTAAGTCTGTTAGCTTAATGAACATATCAGAAATAAGTTTCACACAATGCTTCTGTGTAGTTTTTATTTGAAGATATTATTTTTCACAATAGAGGCCTCTTAGCGCTCAGAATGTCCAATTGCAGTTTCTACAGAAAGAGTGTTTCAGAAAGGCTCAATCAAAAGTAAGGTTCAACTCTGTTAGTTGAATGCACAGAACAGAAAGAAGTTTCATACAATGCTTCTGTGTAATTTATATTTGAATATATTCTTTTTTCCACTATTACCCACTTAGCGCTACGAATGTCCAGTTGCATTTTCTACAGACAGAGTGTTTCAAAACTGCTCAATCAAAAGTATGGTTTAACTCTGTTAGCTGAATGCTCAGATCAGAAAGAAGTTTCACAGAATGCTTCTGTGTAGTTTATATTTGAATATATTCCTTTTTCCACTACTACTCTCTTAGCGCTCCAAATGTCCAGTTGCATTTTCTACAGAAAGAGTGTTCAGATCTGCTCAATCAAAAGTATGTTTTAACTCTGTTAGTTGAATGCACAGATCAGAAAGAAGTTTCACAGAATGATTCTGTGTAGTTTATATTTGGAGACATTCCTTTTTCCACTATTACCCTCTTAGCGCTCCGAATGTCCACTTGCATTTTCTACAGAAAGAGTGTTCAGAACTGCGCAATCAAAAGTATGGTTTAACTCTGTTAGCTTAATGAACATATCAGAAATAAGTTTCACACAATGCTTCTGTGTAGTTTTTATTTGAAGATATTATTTTTCCCAATAGAGGCCTCTTAGCGCTCAGAATGTCCAATTGCAGTTTCTACAGAAAGAGTGCTTCAGAAAGGCTCAATCAAAAGTAAGGTTCAACTCTGTTAGTTGAATGCACAGAACAGAAAGAAGTTTCATACAATGCTTCTGTGTAGTTTATGTTTCAACATATTCTTTTTTCCACTATTACGCACTTAGCGCTACGAATGTCCGGTTGCATTTTCTACAGACAGAGTGTTTCAAAACTGCTCAATCAAAAGTATGGTTTAACTCTGTTAGCTGAATGCTCAGATCAGAAAGAAGTTTCACAGAATGCTTCTGTGTAGTTTATATTTGAATATATTCCTTTTTCCACTATTACTCTCTTAGCGCTCCAAATGTCCAGTTGCATTTTCTACAGAAAGAGTGTTCAGATCTGCTCAATCAAAAGTATGGTTTAACTCTTTTAGCTGAATGCACAGATCAGAAAGAAGTTTCACCGAATGATTCTGTGTAGTTTATATTTGAAGACATTCCTTTTTCCACTATTACCCTCTTAGCGCTCCGAATCTCCACTTGCGTTTTCTACAAAAAGAGTGTTTCATAACTGCTCAATCAAAAATATGTTTTATCTCTGTTAACGGAATTTACAAATCAGAAATAAGTTTCACAGAATGCATCTGTGTAGTTTTTATTTGAAGATATTCTTTTTCCCAATGTAGGATTCTTAGCGCTTAGCATGTCCAATTGCAGTTTCTACAGAAAGAGTGTTTCAGAATGGCTCAATCAAAAGTAAGGTTCAACTCTGTTAGTTGAATGCACAGAACAGAAAGAATTTTCACAGAATACTACTGTGTAGTTTATATTTGAATATATTCCTTTTTCCACTATTACCCTCTTAGCGCTCCGAATGTCCACTTGCATTTTCTACAGAAAGAGTGTTCAGAACTGCGCAATCAAAAGTATGGTTTAACTCTGTTAGCTTAATGAACATATCAGAAATAAGTTTCACACAAAGCTTCTGTGTAGTTTTTATTTGAAGATATTATTTTTCCCAATATAGGCCTCTTAGCGCTCAGAATGTCCAATTGCAGTTTCTACAGAAAGAGTGTTTGAGAAAGGCACAATCAAAAGTAAGGTTCAACTCTGTTAGTTGAATGCACAGAACAGAAAGAAGTTTCATACAATGCTTCTGTGTAGTTTATATTTGAACATATTCTTTTTTCCACTATTACCCACTTAGCGCTACGAATGTCCAGTAGCATTTTCTACAGACAGAGTGTTTCAAAACTGCTCAATCAAAAGTATGGTTTAACTCTGTTAGCTGAATGCTCAGATCAGAAAGAAGTTTCACAGAATGCTTCTGTGTAGTTTATATTTGAATATATTCTTTTTTCCACTACTACTCTCTTAGCGCTCCAAATGTCCAGTTGCATTTTCTACAGAAAGAGTGTTCAGATCTGCTCAATCAAAAGTATGGTTTAACTCTGTTAGCTGAATGCACAGATCAGAAAGAAGTTTCACAGAATGATTCTGTCTAGTTTATATTTGGAGATATTCCTTTTTCCACTATTACCCCCTTTGCGCTCCGAATCTCCACTTGCATTTTCTACAGAAAGAGGTTTTCAGAACGGCTCAATCAAAACTAAGGTTCAAATCTTTTAGTTGAACAAACAGAACAGAAAGAAGTTTCACACAATTCTTCTGTGTAGTTTTTACTTGTAGACATTCTTTTTCCCAATATAGGCCTCTTAGCGCTCAGAATGTCCAATTGCAATTTCTACAGAAAGAGTGTTTCAGAACGGCTCAATCAAAAGTAAGGTTCAACTCTGTTAGTTGAATGCACAGAACAGAAAGAAGTTTCATACAATGCTTCTGTGTAGTTTATATTTGAACATATTCTTTTTTCCACTATTACCCACTTAGCGCTACGAATGTCCAGTTGCATTTTCTACAGACAGAGTGTTTCAAAACTGCTCAATCAAAAGTATGGTTTAACTCTGTTAGCTGAATGCTCAGATCAGAAAGAAGTTTCACAGAATGCTTCTGTGTAGTTTATATTTGAATATATTCCTTTTTCCACTATTAATCTCTTACCGCTCCAAATGTCCAGTTGCATTTTCTACAGAAAGAGTGTTCAGATCTGCTCAATCAAAAGTATGGTTTAACTCTGTTAGCTGAATGCACAGATCAGAAAGTAGTTTCACAGAATGATTCTGTGTAGTTTATATTTGGAGACATTCCTTTTTCCACTATTACCCTCTTAGCGCTCCGAATCTCCAGTTGAATTTTCTACAGAAAGAGTGTTTCAGAAAGGCTCAATCAAAACTAAGGTTCAACTCTTTTAGTTGAACAAACAGAACAGAAAGAAGTTTCACACAATTATTCTGTGTAGTTTTTATTTGTAGACATTCTTTTTCCCAATATAGGCCTCTTAGCGCTCAGAATGTCCAATTGCAGTTTCTACAGAAAGAGTGTTTCAGAACGGCTCAATCAAAAGTAAGGTTCAACTCTGTTAGTTGAATGCACAGAACAGAAAGAAGTTTCATACAATGTTTCTGTGTAGTTTATATTTGAACATATTCTTTTTTCCACTAATACCCACTTAGCGCTACGAATGTCCAGTTGCATTTTCTACAGACAGAGTGTTTCAAAACTGCTCAATCAAAAGTATGGTTTAACTCTGTTAGCTGTATGCTCAGATCAGAAAGAAGTTTCACAGAATGCTTCTGTGTAGTTTATATTTGAATATATTCCTTTTTCCACTACTACGCTCTTAGCGCTCCAAATGTCCAGTTGCATATTCAACAGAAAGAGTGTTCAGATCTGCTCAATCAAAAGTATGGTTTAACTCTTTTAGCTGAATGCACAGATCAGAAAGAAGTTTCACCGAATGATTCTGTGTAGTTTATATTTGAAGCCATTCCTTTTTCCACTATTACCCTCTTAGCGCTCCGAATCTCCACTTGCATTTTCTACAAAAAGAGTGTTTCATAACTGCTCAATCAAAAATATGTTTTATCTCTGTTAACGGAATTTACAAATCAGAAATAAGTTTCACAGAATGCATCTGTGTAGTTTTTATTTGAAGATATTCTTTTTCCCAATGTAGGCCTCTTAGCGCTTAGCATGTCCAATTGCAGTATCTACAGAAAGAGTGTTTCAGAACGGCTCAATCAAAAGTAAGGTTCAACTCTGTTAGTTGAATGCACAGAACAGAAAGAATTTTCACAGAATGCTACTGCGTAGTTTATATTTGAATATATTTCTTTTTCCACTATTACCCTCTTAGCGCTCCGAATGTCCACTTGCATTTTCTACAGAAAGAGTGTTCAGAACTGCGCAATCAAAAGTATGGTTTAACTCTGTTAGCTTAATGAACATATCAGAAATAAGTTTCACACAATGCTTCTGTGTAGTTTTTATTTGAAGATATTATTTTTCCCAATAGAGGCCTCTTAGCGCTCAGAATGTCCAATTGCAGTTTCTACAGAAAGAGTGTTTCAGAAAGGCTCAATCAAAAGTAAGGTTCAACTCTGTTAGTTGAATGCACAGAACAGAAAGAAGTTTCATACAATGCTTCTGTGTAATTTATATTTGAACATAATGTTTTTTCCACTATTACCCACTTAGCGCTACGAATGTCCAGTTGCATTTTCTACAGACAGAGTGTTTCAAAACTGCTCAATCAAAAGTATGGTTTAACTCTGTTAGCTGAATGCTCAGATCAGAAAGAAGTTTCACAGAATGCTTCTGTGTAGTTTATATTTGAATATATTCCTTTTTCCACTACTACTCTCTTAGCGCTCCAAATGTCCAGTTGCATTTTCTACAGAAAGAGTGTTCAGATCTGCTCAATCAAAAGTATGGTTTAAATCTGTTAGCTGAATGCACAGATCAGAAAGAAGTTTCACAGAATGATTCTGTGTAGTTTATATTTAGAGACATTCCTTTTTCCACTATTACCCTCTTAGCGCTCCGAATCTCCACTTGCATTTTCTACAGAAAGAGTGTTTCAGAACGGCTCAATCAAAACTAAGGTTCAACTCTTTTAGTTGAACAAACAGAACAGAAAGAAGTTTCACACAATTCTTCTGTGTAGTTTTTATTTGTAGACATTCTTTTTCCCAATATAGGCCTCTTAGCGCTCAGAATGTCCAATTGCAATTTCTACAGAAAGAGTGTTTCAGAACGGCTCAATCAAAAGTAAGGTTCAACTCTGTTAGTTGAATGCACAGAACAGAAAGAAGTTTCATACAATGCTTCTGTGTAGTTTATGTTTGAACATATTCTTTTTTCCACTATTACGCACTTAGCGCTACGAATGTCCAGTTGCATTTTCTACAGACAGAGTGTTTCAAAACTGCTCAATCAAAAGTATGGTTTAACTCTGTTAGCTGAATGCTCAGATCAGAAAGAAGTTTCACAGAATGCTTCTGTGTAGTTTATATTTGAATATATTCCTTTTGCCACTATTACTCTCTTAGCGCTCCAAATGTCCAGTTGCATTTTCTACAGAAAGAGTGTTCAGATCTGCTCAATCAAAAGTATGGTTTAACTCTTTTAGCTGAATGCACAGATCAGAAAGAAGTTTCACCGAATGATTCTGTGTAGTTTATATTTGAAGACATTCCTTTTTCCACTATTACCCTCTTAGCGCTCCGAATCTCCACTTGCGTTTTCTACAAAAAGAGTGTTTCATAACTGCTCAATCAAAAATATGTTTTATCTCTGTTAACGGAATTTACAAATCAGAAATAAGTTTCACAGAATGCATCTGTGTAGTTTTTATTTGAAGATATTCTTTTTCCCAATGTAGGATTCTTAGCGCTTAGCATGTCCAATTGCAGTTTCTACAGAAAGAGTGTTTCAGAACGGCTCAATCAAAAGTAAGGTTCAACTCTGTTAGTTGAATGCACAGAACAGAAAGAATTTTCACAGAATGCTACTGTGTAGTTTATATTTGAATATATTCCTTTTTCCACTATTACCCTCTTAGCGCTCCGAATGTCCACTTGCATTTTCTACAGAAAGAGTGTTCAGAACTGCGCAATCAAAAGTATGGTTTAACTCTGTTAGCTTAATGAACATATCAGAAATAAGTTTCACACAAAGCTTCTGTGTAGTTTTTATTTGAAGATATTATTTTTCCCAATATAGGCCTCTTAGCGCTCAGAATGTCCAATTGCAGTTTCTACAGAAAGAGTGTTTGAGAAAGGCTCAATCAAAAGTAAGGTTCAACTCTGTTAGTTGAATGCACAGAACAGAAAGAAGTTTCATACAATGCTTCTGTGTAGTTTATATTTGAACATATTCTTTTTTCCACTATTACCCACTTAGCGCTACGAATGTCCAGTAGCATTTTCTACAGACAGAGTGTTTCAAAACTGCTCAATCAAAAGTATGGTTTAACTCTGTTAGCTGAATGCTCAGATCAGAAAGAAGTTTCACAGAATGCTTCTGTGTAGTTTATATTTGAATATATTCCTTTTTCCACTACTACTCTCTTAGCGCTCCAAATGTCCAGTTGCATTTTCTACAGAAAGAGTGTTCAGATCTGCTCAATCAAAAGTATGGTTTAACTCTGTTAGCTGAATGCACAGATCAGAAAGAAGTTTCACAGAATGATTCTGTCTAGTTTATATTTGGAGATATTCCTTTTTCCACTATTACCCCCTTTGCGCTCCGAATCTCCACTTGCATTTTCTACAGAAAGAGGTTTTCAGAATGGCTCAATCAAAACTAAGGTTCAAGTCTTTTAGTTGAACAAACAGAACAGAAAGAAGTTTCACACAATTCTTCTGTGTAGTTTTTACTTGTAGACATTCTTTTTCCCAATATAGGCCTCTTAGCGCTCAGAATGTCCAATTGCAATTTCTACAGAAAGAGTGTTTCAGAACGGCTCAATCAAAAGTAAGGTTCAACTCTGTTAGTTGAATGCACAGAACAGAAAGAAGTTTCATACAATGCTTCTGTGTAGTTTATATTTGAACATATTCTTTTTTCCACTATTACCCACTTAGCGCTACGAATGTCCAGTTGCATTTTCTACAGACAGAGTGTTTCAAAACTGCTCAATCAAAAGTATGGTTTAACTCTGTTAGCTGAATGCTCAGATCAGAAAGAAGTTTCACAGAATGCTTCTGTGTAGTTTATATTTGAATATAGTCCTTTTTCCACTATTACTCTCTTACCGCTCCAAATGTCCAGTTGCATTTTCTACAGAAAGAGTGTTCAGATCTGCTCAATCAAAAGTATGGTTTAACTCTGTTAGCTGAATGCACAGATCAGAAAGAAGATTCACAGAATGATTCTGTGTAGTTTATATTTGGAGACATTCCTTTTTCCACTATTACCCTCTTAGCGCTCCGAATCTCCAGTTGAATTTTCTACAGAAAGAGTGTTTCAGAACGGCTCAATCAAAACTAAGGTTCAACTCTTTTAGTTGAACAAACAGAACAGAAAGAAGTTTCACACAATTATTCTGTGTAGTTTTTATTTGTAGACATTCTTTTTCCCAATATAGGCCTCTTAGCGCTCAGAATGTCCAATTGCAGTTTCTACAGAAAGAGTGTTTCAGAACGGCTCAATCAAAAGTAAGGTTCAACTCTGTTAGTTGAATGCACAGAACAGAAAGAAGTTTCATACAATGTTTCTGTGTAGTTTATATTTCAACATATTATTTTTTCCACTATTACCCACTTAGCGCTACGAATGTCCAGTTGCATTTTCTACAGACAGAGTGTTTCAAAACTGCTCAATCAAAAGTATGGTTTAACTCTGTTAGCTGTATGCTCAGATCAGAAAGAAGTTTCACAGAATGCTTCTGTGTAGTTTATAGTTGAATATATTCCTTTTTCCACTACTACGCTCTTAGCGCTCCAAATGTCCAGTTGCATTTTCAACAGAAAGAGTGTTCAGATCTGCTCAATCAAAAGTATGGTTTAACTCTTTTAGCTGAATGCACAGATCAGAAAGAAGTTTCACCGAATGATTCTGTGTAGTTTATATTTGAAGCCATTCCTTTTTCCACTATTACCCTCTTAGCGCTCCGAATCTCCACTTGCATTTTCTACAAAAAGAGTGTTTCATAACTGCTCAATCAAAAATATGTTTTATCTCTGTTAACGGAATTTACAAATCAGAAATAAGTTTCACAGAATGCATCTGTGTAGTTTTTAATTGAA
Source organism: Symphalangus syndactylus (assembly GCF_028878055.3). Lineage (NCBI taxonomy): Eukaryota > Metazoa > Chordata > Mammalia > Primates > Hylobatidae > Symphalangus > Symphalangus syndactylus. Next base: position 137,660,622 of record NC_072432.2, on the reverse strand, counting down.
GATATTCTTTTTCCCAATGTAGGCCTCTTAGCGCTTAGCATGTCCAATTGCAGTATCTACAGAAAGAGTGTTTCAGAACGGCTCAATCAAAAGTAAGGTTCAACTCTGTTAGTTGAATGCACAGAACAGAAAGAATTTTCACAGAATGCTACTGTGTAGTTTATATTTGAATATATTCCTTTTTCCACTATTACCCTCTTAGCGCTCCGAATGTGCACTTGCATTTTCTACAGAAAGAGTGTTCAGAACTGCGCAATCAAAAGTATGGTTTAACTCTTTTAGCTTAATGAACATATCAGAAATAAGTTTCACACAATGCTTCTGTGTAGTTTTTATTTGAAGATATTATTTTTCCCAATATAGGCCTCTTAGCGCTCAGAATGTCCAATTGCAGTTTCTACAGAAAGAGTGTTTCAGAAAGGCTCAATCAAAAGTAAGGTTCAACTCTGTTAGTTGAATGCACAGAACAGAAAGAAGTTTCATACAATGCTTCTGTGTAGTTTATATTTGAACATATTCTTTTTTCCACTATTACCCACTTAGCGCTAAGAATGTCCAGTTGCATTTTCTACAGACAGAGTGTTTCAAAACTGCTCAATCAAAAGTATGGTTTAACACTGTTAGCTGAATGCTCAGATCAGAAAGAAGTTTCACAGAATGCTTCTGTGTAGTTTATATTTGAATATATTCCTTTTTCCACTACTACTCTCTTAGCGCTCCAAATGTCCAGTTGCATTTTCTACAGAAAGAGTGTTCAGATCTGCTCAATCAAAAGTATGGTTTAACTCTGTTAGCTGAATGCACAGATCAGAAAGAAGTTTCACAGAATGATTCTGTGTAGTTTATATTTGGAGACATTCCTTTTTCCACTATTACCCTCTTAGCGCTCCGAATCTCCACTTGCATTTTCTACAGAAACAGTGTTTCAGAACGGCTCAATCAAAACTAAGGTTCAACTCTTTTAGTTGAACAAACAGAACAGATAGAAGTTTCACACAATTCTTCTGTGTAGTTTTTATTTGTAGACATTCTTTTTCCCAATATAGGCCTCTTAGCGCTCAGAAGGTCCAATTGCAATTTCTACAGAAAGAGTGTTTCAGAACGGCTCAATCAAAAGTAAGGTTCAACTCTGTTAGTTGAATGCACAGAACAGAAAGTAGTTTCATACAATGCTTCTGTGTAGTTTATATTTGAACATATTCTTTTTTCCACTATTACCCACTTAGCGCTACGAATGTCCAGTTGCATTTTCTACAGACAGAGTGTTTCAAAACTGCTCAATCAAAAGTATGGTTTAACTCTGTTAGCTGAATGCTCAGATCAGAAAGAAGTTTCACAGAATGCTTCTGTGTAGTTTATATTTGAATATATTCCTTTTTCCACTATTACTCTCTTAGCGCTCCAAATGTCCAGTTGCATTTTCTACAGAAAGAGTGTTCAGATCTGCTCAATAAAAAGTATGGTTTAACACTGTTAGCTGAATGCACAGATCAGAAAAAGTTTCACCGAATGATTCTGTGTAGTTTATATTTGAAGACATTCCTTTTTCCACTATTACCCACTTAGCGCTCCGAATCTCCACTTGCATTTTCTACAAAAAGAGTGTTTCATAACTGCTCAATCAAAAATATGTTTTATCTCTGTTAACTGAATTTACAGATCAGAAATAAGTTTCACAGAATGCATCTGTGTAGTTTTTATTTGAAGATATTCTTTTTCCCAATGTAGGCCTCTTAGCGCTCAGAATGTCCAATTGCAGTTTCTACAGAAAGAGTGTTTCAGAACGGCTCAATCAAAAGTAAGGTTCAACTCTGTTAGTTGAATGCACAGAACAGAAACAAGTTTCATACAATGCTTCTGTGTAGTTCATATTTGAACATATTCTTTTTTCCACTATTACCCACTTAGCGCTACGAATGTCCAGTTGCATTTTCTACAGACAGAGTGTTTCAAAACTGCTCAATCAAAAGTATGGTTTAACTCTGTTAGCTGAATGCTCAGATCAGAAAGAAGTTTCACAGAATGCTTCTGTGTAGTTTATATTTGAATATATTCCTTTTTCCACTACTACGCTCTTAGCGCTCCAAATGTCCAGTTGCATTTTCTACAGAAAGAGTGTTCAGATCTGCTCAATCAAAAGTATGGTTTAACTCTGTTAGCTGAATGCACAGATCAGAAAGAAGTTTCACCGAATGATTCTGTGTAGTTTATATTTGAAGACATTCCTTTTTCCACTATTACTCACTTAGCGCTCCGAATCTCCACTTGCATTTTCCACAAAAAGAGTGTTTCATAACTGCTCAATCAAAAATATGTTTTATCTCTGTTAACTGAATTTACAGATCAGAAATAAGTTTCACAGAATGCATCTGTGTAGTTTTTATTCGAAGATATTCTTTTTCCCAATGTAGGCCTCTTAGCGCTTAGCATGTCCAATTGCAGTTTCTACAGAAAGAGTGTTTCAGAACGGCTCAATCAAAAGTAAGGTTCAACTCTGTTAGTTGAATGCACAGAACAGAAAGAATTTTCACAGAATGCTACTGTGTAGTTTATATTTGAATATATTCCTTTTTCCACTATTACCCTCTTAGCGCTCCGAATGTCCACTTGCATTTTCTACAGAAAGAGTGTTCAGAACTGCGCAATCAAAAGTATGGTTTAACTCTGTTAGCTTAATGAATATATCAGAAATAAGTTTCACACAATGCTTCTGTGTAGTTTTTATTTGAAGATATTATTTTTCCCAATAGAGTCCTCTTCGCGCTCAGAATGTCCAATTGCAGTTTCTACAGAAAGAGTGTTTCAGAAAGGCTCAATAAAAAGTAAGGTTCAACTCTGTTAGTTGAATGCACAGAACAGAAAGAAGTTTCATACAATGCTTCTGTGTAGTTTATATTTGAACATATTCTTTTTTCCACTATTACCCACTTAGCGCTACCAATGTCCAGTTGCATTTTCTACAGACAGAGTGTTTCAAAACTGCTCAATCAAAAGTATGGTTTACCTCTGTTAGCTGAATGCTCAGATCAGAAAGAAGTTTCACAGAATGCTTCTGTGTAGTTTATATTTGAATATATTCCTTTTTCCACTACTACTCTCTTAGCACTCCAAATGTCCAGTTGCATTTTCTACAGAAAGAGTGTTCAGATCTGCTCAATCAAAAGTATGGTTTAACTCTGTTAGCTGATATGCACAGATCAGAAAGAAGTTTCACAGAATGATTCTGTGTAGTTTATATTAGGAGACATTCCTTTTTCCACTATTACCCTCTTAGCGCTCCGAATCTCCACTTGAATTTTCTACAGAAAGAGTGTTTCAGAACGGCTCAATCAAAACTAAAGTTCAACTCTTTTAGTTGAACAAACAGAACAGAAAGAAGTTTCACACAATTCTTCTGTGTAGTTTTTATTTGTAGACATTCTTTTTCCCAATATAGGCCTCTTAGCGCTCAGAATGTCCAATTGCAGTTTCTACAGAAAGAGTGTTTCAGAACGGCTCAATCAAATTAAGGTTCAACTCTGTTAGTTGAATGCACAGAACAGAAAGAAGTTTCATACAATGCTTCTGTGTAGTTCATATTTGAACATATACTTTTTTCCACTATTACCCACTTAGCGCTACGAATGTCCAGTTGCATTTCCTACAGACAGAGTGTTTCAAAACTGCTCAATCAAAAGTATGCTTTAACTCTGTTAGCTGAATGCTCAGATCAGAAAGAAGTTTCACAGAATGCTTCTGTGAAGTTTATATTTGAATATATTCCTTTTTCCACTACTACGCTCTTAGCGCTCCAAATGTCCAGTTGCATTTTCAACAGAAAGAGTGTTCAGATCTGCTCAATCAAAAGTATGGTTTAACTCTGTTAGCTGAATGCACAGATCAGAAAGAAGTTTCACCGAATGATTCTGTGTAGTTTTTATTTGAAGACATTCCTTTTTCCACTATTACCTTCTTAGCGCTCCGAATCTCCACTTGCATTTTCTACAAAAAGAGTGTTTCATAACTGCTCAATCAAAAATATGTTTTATCTCTGTTAACTGAATTTACAGATCAGAAATAACTTTCACAGAATGCATCTGTGTAGTTTTTATTTGAAGATATTCTTTTTCCAAATGTAGGCCTCTTAGCGCTTAGCATGTCCAATTGCAGTTTCTACAGAAAGAGTGTTTCAGAACGGCTCAATCAAAAGTAAAGTTCAACTCTGTTAGTTGAATGCGCAGAACAGAAAGAATTTTCACAGAATGCTACTGTGTAGTTCATATTTGAATATATTCCTTTTTCCACTATTACCCTCTTAGCGCTCCGAATGTCCACTTGCATTTTCTACAGAAAGAGTGTTCAGAACTGCGCAATCAAAAGTATGGTTTAACTCTGTTAGCTTAATGAACATATCAGAAATAAGTTTCACACAATGCTTCTGTGTAGTTTTTATTTGAAGATATTATTTCTCCCAATGGACGCCTCTTAGCGCTCAGAATGTCCAATTGCAGTTTCTACAGAAAGAGTGTTTCAGAAAGGCTCAATCAAAAGTAAGGTTCAACTCTGTTAGTTTAATGCACAGAACAGAAAGAAGTTTCATACAATGCTTCTGTGTAGTTTATATTTGAAAATATTCTTTTTTCCACTATTACCCTCTTAGCGCTACGAATGTCCAGTTGCATTTTCTACAGACAGAGTGTTTCAAAACTGCTCAATCAAACGTATGGTTTAACTCTGTTAGCTGAATGCTCAGATCAGAAAGAAGTTTCACAGAATGCTTCTGTGTAGTTTATATTTGAATATATTCCTTTTTCCACTACTACTCTCTTAGCGCTCCAAATGTCCAGTTGCATTTTCTACAGAAAGAGTGTTCAGATCTGCTCAATAAAAAGTATGGTTTAACTCTGTTAGCTGAATGCACAGATCAGAAAGAAGTTTCACAGAATGATTCTGTGTAGTTTATATTTGGAGACATTCCTTTTTCCACTATTACCCTCTTAGCGCTCCGAATCTCCACTTGCATTTTCTACAGAAAGAGTGTTTCAGAGCGGCTCAATCAAAACTAAGGTTCAACTCTTTTAGTTGAACAAACAGTACAGAAAGAAGTTTAACACAATTATTCTGTGTAGCTTTTATTTGTAGACATTCTTTATCCCAATATAGGCCTCTTAGCGCTCAGAATGTCCAATTGCAGTTTCTACAGAAAGAGTGTTTCAGAACGGCTCAATCAAAAGTAAGGTTCAACTCTGTTAGTAGAATGCACAGAACAGAAAGAAGTTTCATACAATGCTTCTGTGTAGTTCATATTTGAACATATTCTTTTTTCCACTATCACCCACTTAGCGCTACGAATGTCCAGTTGCATTTTCTACAGACAGAGTGTTTCAAAACTGCTCGATCAAAAGCATGGTTTAACTCTGTTAGCTGAATGCTCAGATCAGAAAGAAGTTTCACAGAATGCTTCTGTGTAGTTTATATTTGAATATATTCCTTTTTCCACTACTACGCTCTTAGCGCTCCAAATGTCCAGTTGCATTTTCTACAGAAAGAGTGTTCAGATCTGCTCAATAAAAAGTATGGTTTAACTCTGTTAGCTGAATGCACAGATCAGAAAGAAGTTTCACCGAATGATTCTGTGTAGTTTATATTTGAAGACATTCCTTTTTCCACTATTACCCTGTTAGCGCTCCGAATCTCCACTTGCATTTTCTACAAAATGAGTGTTTCATAACTGCTCAATCAAAAATATGTTTTATCTCTGTTAACTGAATTTACAGATCAGAAATAAGTTTCACAGAATGCATCTGTGTAGTTTTTATTTGAAGATATTCTTTTTCCCAATGTAGGACTCTTAGCGCTTAGCATGTCCAATTGCAGTTTCTACAGAAAGAGTGTTTCAGAACGGCTCAATCATAAGTAAGGTTCAACTCTGTTAGTTGAATGCACAGAACAGAAAGAATTTTCTCAGAATGCTACTGTGTAGTTTATATTTGAATATATTCCTTTTTCCACTATTACCCTCTTAGCGCTCCGAATGTCCACTTGCATTTTCTACAGAAAGAATGTTCAGAACTGCGCAATCAAAAGTATGGTTTAACTCTGTTAGCTTAATGAACATATCAGAAATAAGTTTCACACAATGCTTCTGTGTAGTTTTTATTTGAAGATATTATTTTTCCCAATAGAGGCCTCTTAGCGCTCAGAATGTCCAATTGCAGTTTCTACAGAAAGAGTGTTTCAGAAAGGCTCAATCAAAAGTAAGGTTCAACTCTGTTAGTTGAATGCACAGAACAGAAAGTAGTTTCATACAATGCTTCTGTGTAGTTTATATTTGAACATATTCTTTTTTCCACTATTACCCACTTAGCGCTACGAATGTCCAGTTGCATTTTCTACAGACAGAGTGTTTCAAAACTGCTCAATCAAAAGTATGGTTTAACTCTGTTAGCTGAATGCTCAGATCAGAAAGAAGTTTCACAGAATGCTTCTGTGTAGTTTATATTTGAATATATTCCTTTTTCCACTACTACTCTCTTAGCGCTCCAAATGTCCAGTTGCATTTTCTACAGAAAGAGTGTTCAGATCTGCTCAATCAAAAGTATGGTTTAACTCTGTTAGCTGAATGCACAGATCAGAAAGAAGTTTCACAGAATGATTCTGTGTAGATTATATTTGGAGACATTCCTTTTTCCACTATTACCCTCTTAGCGCTCCGAATCTCCACTTGCATTTTCTACAGAAAGAGTGTTTCAGAACGGCTCAAACAAAACTAAGGTTCAACTCTTTTAGTTGAACAAACAGAACAGAAAGAAGTTTCACACAATTCTTCTGTGTAGTTTTTATTTGTAGACATTCTTTTTCCCAATATAGGCCTCTTAGCGCTCAGAATGTCCAATTGCAGTTTCTACAGAAAGAGTGTTTCAGAACGGCTCAATCAAAAGTAAGGTTCAACTCTGTTAGTTGAATGCACAGAACAGAAAGAAGTTTCATACAATGCTTCTGTGTAGTTTATATTTGAACATATTCTTTTTTCCACTATTACCCACTTAGTGCTACGAATGTCCAGTTGCATTTTCTACAGACAGAGTGTTTCAAAACTGCTCAATCAAAAGTATGGTTTAACTCTGTTAGCTGAATGCTCAGATCAGAAAGAAGTTTCACAGAATGCTTCTGTGTAGTTTATATTTGAATATATTCCTTTTTCCACTACTACCCTCTTAGCGCTCCGAATCTCCACTTGCATTTTCTACAGAAAGAGTGTTTCAGAACGGCTCAATCAAAACTAAGGTTCAATTCTTTTAGTTGAACAAACAGAACAGAAAGAAGTTTCACACAATTCTTCTGTGTAGTTTTTATTTGTAGACATTCTTTTTCCCAATATAGGCCTCTTAGCGCTCAGAATGTCCAATTGCAGTTTCTACAGAAAGAGTGTTTCAGAACGGCTCAATCAAAAGTAAGGTTCAACTCTGTTAGTTGAATGCACAGAACAGAAAGAAGTTTCATACAATGCTTCTGTGTAGTTTATATTTGAACATATTCTTTTTTCCACTATTACCCACTTAGCGCTAGGAATGTCCAGTTGCATTTTCTACAGACAGAGTGTTTCAAAACTGCTCAATCAAAAGTATGGTTTAACTCTGTTAGCTGAATGCTGAGATCAGAAAGAAGTTTCACAGAATGCTTCTGTGTAGTTTATATTTGAATATATTCCTTTTTCCACTACTACGCTCTTAGCGCTCCAAATGTCCAGTTGCATTTTCAACAGAAAGAGTGTTCAGATCTGCTCAATCAAAAGTATGGTTTAACTCTGTTAGCTGAATGCACAGATCAGAAAGAAGTTTCACCGAATGATTCTGTGTAGTTTATATTTGAAGACATTCCTTTTTCCACTATTACCCTCTTAGCGCTCCGAATCTCCACTTGCATTTTCTACAAAAAGAGTGTTTCATAACTGCTCAATCAAAAATATGTTTTATCTCTGTTAACTGAATTTACAGATCAGAAATAAGTTTCACAGAATGCATCTGTGTAGTTTTTATTTGAAGATATTCTTTTTCCCAATGTAGGCCTCTTAGCGCTTAGCATGTCCAATTGCAGTTTCTACAGAAAGAGTGTTTCAGAACGGCTCAATCAAAAGTAAAGTTCAACTCTGTTAGTTGAATGCGCAGAACAGAAAGAATTTTCACAGAATGCTACTGTGTAGTTCATATTTGAATATATTCCTTTTTCCACTATTACCCTCTTAGCGCTCCGAATGTCCACTTGCATTTTCTACAGAAAGAGTGTTCAGAACTGCGCAATCAAAAGTATGGTTTAACTCTGTTAGCTTAATGAACATATCAGAAATAAGTTTCACACAATGCTTCTGTGTAGTTTTTATTTGAAGATATTATTTTTCCCAATAGACGCCTCTTAGCGCTCAGAATGTCCAATTGCAGTTTCTACAGAAAGAGTGTTTCAGAAAGGCTCAATCAAAAGTAAGGTTCAACTCTGTTAGTTTAATGCACAGAACAGAAAGAAGTTTCATACAATGCTTCTGTGTAGTTTATATTTGAAAATATTCTTTTTTCCACTATTACCCACTTAGCGCTACGAATGTCCAGTTGCATTTTCTACAGACAGAGTGTTTCAAAACTGCTCAATCAAAAGTATGGTTTAACTCTGTTAGCTGAATGCTCAGATCAGAAAGAAGTTTCACAGAATGCTTCTGTGTAGTTTATATTTGAATATATTCCTTTTTCCACTACTACTCTCTTAGCGCTCCAAATGTCCAGTTGCATTTTCTACAGAAAGAGTGTTCAGATCTGCTCAATCAAAAGTATGGTTTAACTCTGTTAGCTGAATGCACAGATCAGAAAGAAGTTTCACAGAATGATTCTGTGTAGTTTATATTTGGAGACATTCCTTTTTCCACTATTACCCTCTTAGCGCTCCGAATCTCCACTTGCATTTTCTACAGAAAGAGTGTTTCTGAACGGCTCAATCAAAACTAAGGTTCAACTCTTTTAGTTGAACAAACAGAACAGAAAGAAGTTTCACACAATTATTCTGTGTAGCTTTTATTTGTAGACATTCTTTATCCCAATATAGGCCTCTTAGGGCTCAGAATGTCCAATTGCAGTTTCTACAGAAAGAGTGTTTCAGAACGGCTCAATCAAAAGTAAGGTTCAACTCTGTTAGTAGAATGCACAGAACAGAAAGAAATTTCATACAATGCTTCTGTGTAGTTCATATTTGAACATATTCTTTTTTCCACTATTACCCACTTAGCGCTACGAATGTCCAGTTGCATTTTCTACAGACAGAGTGTTTCAAAACTGCTCAATCAAAAGCATGGTTTAACTCTGTTAGCTGAATGCTCAGATCAGAAAGAAGTTTCACAGAATGCTTCTGTGTAGTTTATATTTGAATATATTCCTTTTTCCACTACTACGCTCTTAGCGCTCCAAATGTCCAGTTGCATTTTCTACAGAAAGAGTGTTCAGATCTGCTCAATCAAAAGTATGGTTTAACTCTGTTAGCTGAATGCACAGATCAGAAAGAAGTTTCACCGAATGATTCTGTGTAGTTTATATTTGAAGACATTCCTTTTTCCACTATTACCCTCTTAGCGCTCCGAATCTCCACTTGCATTTTCTACAAAAAGAGTGTTTCATAACTGCTCAATCAAAAATATGTTTTATCTCTGTTAACTGAATTTAAGGATCAGAAATAAGTTTCACAGAATGCATCTGTGTAGTTTTTATTTGAAGATATTCTTTTTCCCAATGTAGGCCTCTTAGCGCTTAGCATGTCCAATTGCAGTTTCTACAGAGAGAGTGTTTCAGAACGGCTCAATCAAAAGTAAGGTTCAACTCTGTTAGTTGAATGCACAGAACAGAAAGAATTTTCACAGAATGCTACTGTGTAGTTTATATTTGAATGTATTCCTTTTTCCACTATTACCCTCTTAGCGCTCCGAATGTCCACTTGCATTTTCTACAGAAAGAGTGTTCAGAACTGCGCAATCAAAAGTATGGTTTAACTCTGTTAGCTTAATGAACATATCAGAAATAAGTTTCACACAATGCTTCTGTGTAGTTTTTATTTGAAGATATTATTTTTCCCAATAGAGGCCTCTTAGCGCTCAGAATGTCCAATTGCAGTTTCTACAGAAAGAGTGTTTCAGAAAGGCTCAATCAAAAGTAAGGTTCAACTCTGTTAGTTGAATGCACAGAACAGAAAGAAGTTTCATACAATGCTTCTGTGTAGTTTATATTTGAACATATTCTTTTTCCCACTATTACCCACTTAGCGCTACGAATGTCCAGTTGCATTTTCTACAGACAGAGTGTTTCAAAACTGCTCAATCAAAAGTATGGTTTAACTCTGTTAGCTGAATGCTCAGATCAGAAAGAAGTTTCACAGAATGCTTCTGTGTAGTTTATATTTGAATATATTCCTTTTTCCACTACTACTCTCTTAGCGCTCCAAATGTCCAGTTGCATTTTCTACAGAAAGAGTGTTCAGATCTGCTCAATCAAAAGTATGGTTTAACTCTGTTAGCTGAATGCACAGATCAGAAAGAAGTTTCACAGAATGATTCTGTGTAGTTTATATTTGGAGACATTCCTTTTTCCACTATTACCCTCTTAGCGCTCCGAATCTCCACTTGCATTTTCTACAGAAAGAGTGTTTCAGAACGGCTCAAACAAAACTAAGGTTCAACTCTTTTAGTTGAACAAACAGAACAGAAAGAAGTTTCACACATTTCTTCTGTGTAGTTTTTATTTATAGACATTCTTTTTCCCAATATAGGCCTCTTAGCGCTCAGAATGTCCAATTGCAGTTTCTACAGAAAGAGTGTTTCAGAACGGCTCAATCAAAAGTAAGGTTCAACTCTGTTAGTTGAATGCACAGAACAGAAAGAAGTTTCATACAATGCTTCTGTGTAGTTTATATTTGAACATATTCTTTTTTCCACTATTACCCACTTAGTGCTACGAATGTCCAGTTGCATTTTCTACAGACAGAGTGTTTCAAAACTGCTCAATCAAAAGTATGGTTTAACTCTGTTAGCTGAATGCTCAGATCAGAAAGAAGTTTCACAGAATGCTTCTGTGTAGTTTATATTTGAATATATTCCTTTTTCCACTACTACCCTCTTAGCGCTCCGAATCTCCACTTGCATTTTCTACAGAAAGAGTGTTTCAGAACGGCTCAATCAAAACTAAGGTTCAACTCTTTTAGTTGAACAAACAGAACAGAAAGAAGTTTCACACAATTCTTCTGTGTAGTTTTTATTTGTAGACATTCTTTTTCCCAATATAGGCCTCTTAGCGCTCAGAATGTCCAATTGCAGTTTCTACAGAAAGAGTGTTTCAGAACGGCTCAATCAAAAGTAAGGTTCAACTCTGTTAGTTGAATGCACAGAACAGAAAGAAGTTTCATAAAATGCTTCTGTGTAGTTTATATTTGAACATATTCTTTTTTCCACTATTACCCACTTAGCGCTACGAATGTCCAGTTGCATTTCCTTCAGACAGAGTGTTTCAAAACTGCTCAATCAAAAGTATGGTTTAACTCTGTTAGCTGAATGCTCAGATCAGAAAGAAGTTTCACAGAATGCTTCTGTGTAGTTTATATTTGAATATATTCCTTTTTCCACTACTACGCTCTTAGCGCTCCGAATGTCCAGGTGCATTTTCAACAGAAAGAGTGTTCAGATCTGCTCAATCAAAAGTATGGTTTAACTCTGTTAGCTGAATGCACAGATCAGAAAGAAGTTTCACCGAATGATTCTGTGTAGTTTATATTTGAAGACATTCCTTTTTCCACTATTACCCACTTAGCGCTCCGAATCTCCACTTGCATTTTCTACAAAAAGAGTGTTTCATAACTGCTCAATCAAAAATATGTTTTATCTCTGTTAACTGAATTTACAGATCAGAAATAAGTTTCACAGAATGCATCTGTGTAGTTTTTATTTGAAGATATTCTTTTTCCCAATGTAGGCCTCTTAGCGCTTAGCATGTCCAATTGCAGTTTCTACAGAAAGAGTGTTTCAGAACGGCTCAATCAAAAGTAAGGTTCAACTCTGTTAGTTGAATGCACAGAACAGAAAGAATTTTCACAGAATGCTACTGTGTAGTTTATATTTGAATATATTCCTTTTTCCACTATTACCCTCTTAGCGCTCCGAATGTCCACTTGCATTTTCTACAGAAAGAGTGTTCAGAACTGCGCAATCAAAAGTATGGTTTAACTCTGTTAGCTTAATGAACATATCAGAAATAAGTTTCACACAATGCTTCTGTGTAGTTTTTATTTGAAGATATTATTTTTCCCAATAGAGGCCTCTTAGCGCTCAGAATGTCCAATTGCAGTTTCTACAGAAAGAGTGTTTCAGAAAGGGTCAATCAAAAGTAAGGTTCAACTCTGTTAGTTGAATGCACAGAACAGAAAGAAGTTTCATACAATGCTTCTGTGTAGTTTATATTTGAAGATATTCTTTTTTCCACTATTACCCACTTAGCGCTACGAATGTCCAGTTGCATTTTCTACAGACAGAGTGTTTCAAAACTGCTCAATCAAAAGTATGGTTTAACTCTGTTAGCTGAATGCTCAGATCAGAAAGAAGTTTCAGAGAATGCTTCTGTGTAGTTTATATTTGAATATATTCCTTTTTCCACTACTACTCTCTTAGCGCTCCAAATGTCCAGTTGCATTTTCTACAGAAAGAGTGTTCAGATCTGCTCAATCAAAAGTATGGTTTAACTCTGTTAGCTGAATGCACAGATCAGAAAGAAGTTTCACAGAATGATTCTGTGTAGATTATATTTGGAGACATTCCTTTTTCCACTATTACCCTCTTAGCGCTCCGAATCTCCACTTGCATTTTCTACAGAAAGAGTGTTTCAGAACGGCTCAAACAAAACTAAGGTTCAACTCTTTTAGTTGAACAAACAGAACAGAAAGAAGTTTCACACAATTCTTCTGTGTAGTTTTTATTTGTAGACATTATATTTCCCAATATAGGCCTCTTAGCGCTCAGAATGTCCAATTGCAGTTTCTACAGAAAGAGTGTTTCAGAACGGCTCAATCAAAAGTAAGGTTCAACTCTGTTAGTTGAATGCACAGAACAGAAAGAAGTTTCATACAATGCTTCTGTGTAGTTTATATTTGAACATATTCTTTTTTCCACTATTACCCACTTAGTGCTACGAATGTCCAGTTGCATTTTCTACAGACAGAGTGTTTCAAAACTGCTCAATCAAAAGTATGGTTTAACTCTGTTAGCTGAATGCTCAGATCAGAAAGAAGTTTCACAGAATGCTTCTGTGTAGTTTATATTTGAATATATTCCTTTTTCCACTACTACCCTCTTAGCGCTCCGAATCTCCACTTGCATTTTCTACAGAAAGAGTGTTTCAGAACGGCTCAATCAAAACTAAGGTTCAATTCTTTTAGTTGAACAAACAGAACAGAAAGAAGTTTCACACAATTCTTCTGTGTAGTTTTTATTTGTAGACATTCTTTTTCCCAATATAGGCCTCTTAGCGCTCAGAATGTCCAATTGCAGTTTCTACAGAAAGAGTGTTTCAGAACGGCTCAATCAAAAGTAAGGTTCAACTCTGTTAGTTGAATGCACAGAACAGAAAGAAGTTTCATACAATGCTTCTGTGTAGTTTATATTTGAACATATTCTTTTTTCCACTATTACCCACTTAGCGCTAGGAATGTCCAGTTGCATTTTCTACAGACAGAGTGTTTCAAAACTGCTCAATCAAAAGTATGGTTTAACTCTGTTAGCTGAATGCTGAGATCAGAAAGAAGTTTCACAGAATGCTTCTGTGTAGTTTATATTTGAATATATTCCTTTTTCCACTACTACGCTCTTAGCGCTCCAAATGTCCAGTTGCATTTTCAACAGAAAGAGTGTTCAGATCTGCTCAATCAAAAGTATGGTTTAACTCTGTTAGCTGAATGCACAGATCAGAAAGAAGTTTCACCGAATGATTCTGTGTAGTTTATATTTGAAGACATTCCTTTTTCCACTATTACCCTCTTAGCGCTCCGAATCTCCACTTGCATTTTCTACAAAAAGAGTGTTTCATAACTGCTCAATCAAAAATATGTTTTATCTCTGTTAACTGAATTTACAGATCAGAAATAAGTTTCACAGAATGCATCTGTGTAGTTTTTATTTGAAGATATTCTTTTTCCCAATGTAGGCCTCTTAGCGCTTAGCATGTCCAATTGCAGTTTCTACAGAAAGAGTGTTTCAGAACGGCTCAATCAAAAGTAAGGTTCAACTCTGTTAGTTGAATGCACAGAACAGAAAGAATTTTCACAGAATGCTACTGTGTAATTTATATTTGAATATATTCCCTTTTCCACTATTACCCTCTTAGCGCTCCGAATGTCCACTTGCATTTTCTACAGAAAGAGTGTTCAGAACTGCGCAATCAAAAGTATGGTTTAACTCTGTTAGCTTAATGAACATATCAGAAATAAGTTTCACACAATGCTTCTGTGTAGTTTTTATTTGAAGATATTATTTTTCCCAATATAGGCCTCTTAGCGCTCAGAATGTCCAATTGCAGTTTCTACAGAAAGAGTGTTTCAGAAAGGCTCAATCAAAAGTAAGGTTCAACTCTGTTAGTTGAATGCACAGAACAGAAAGTAGTTTCATACAATGCTTCTGTGTAGTTTATATTTGAACATATTCTTTTTTCCACTATTACCCACTTAGCGCTACGAATGTCCAGTTGCATTTTCTACAGACAGAGTGTTTCAAAACTGCTCAATCAAAAGTATGGTTTAACTCTGTTAGCTGAATGCTCAGATCAGAAAGAAGTTTCACAGAATGCTTCTGTGTAGTTTATATTTGAATATATTCCTTTTTCCACTACTACGCTCTTAGCGCTCCAAATGTCCAGTTGCATTTTCAACAGAAAGAGTGTTCAGACCTGCTCAATCAAAAGTATGGTTTAACTCTGTTAGCTGAATGCACAGATCAGAAAGAAGTTTCACCGAATGATTCTGTGTAGTTTATATTTGAAGACATTTCTTTTTCCATTATTACCCTCTTAGCGCTACGAATCTCCACTTGCATTTTCTACAAAAAGAGTGTTTCATAACTGCTCAATCAAAAATATGTTTTATCTCTGTTAACTGAATTGACAGATCAGAAGTAAGTTTCACAGAATGCATCTGTGTAGTTTTTATTTGAAGATATTCTTTTTCCCAATGTAGGCCTCTTAGCGCTTAGCATGTCCAATTGCAGTTTCTACAGAAAGAGTGTTTCAGAACGGCTCAATAAAAAGTAAGGTTCAAATCTGTTAGTTGAATGAACAGAACAGAAAGAATTTTCACAGAATGCTACTGTGTAGTTTATATTTGAATATATTCCTTTTTCCACTATTACCCTCTTAGCGCTCCGAATGTCCACTTGCATTTTCTACAGAAAGAGTGTACAGAACTGCGCAATCAAAAGTATGGTTTAACTCTGTTAGCTTAATGAACATATCAGAAATAAGTTTCACACAATGCTTCTGTGTAGTTTTTATTTGAAGATATTATTTCTCCCAATATAGGCCTCTTAGCGCTCAGAATGTCCAATTGCAGTTTCTACAGAAAGAGTGTTTCAGAAAGGCTCAATCAAAAGTAAGGTTCAACTCTGTTAGTTGAATGCACAGAACAGAAAGAAGTTTCATACAATGCTTCTGTGTAGTTTATATTTGAACATATTCTTTTTTCTACTATTACCCACTTAGCGCTACGAATGTCCAGTTGCATTTTCTACAGACAGAGTGTTTCAAAACTGCTCAATCATAAGTACGGTTTAACTCTGTTAGCTGAATGCTCAGATCAGAAAGAAGTTTCACAGAATGCTTCTGTGTAGTTTATATTTGAATATATTCCTTTTTCCACTACTACTCTCTTAGTGCTCCAAATGTCCAGTTGCATTTTCTACAGAAAGAGTGTTCAGATCTGCTCAATCAAAAGTATGGTTTAACTCTGTTAGCTGAATACACACATCAGAAAGAAGTTTCACAGAATGATTCTGTGTAGTTTATATTTGGAGACATTCCTTTTTCCACTATTACCCTCTTAGCGCTCCGAATCTCCACTTGCATTTTCTACAGAAAGAGTGTTTCAGAACGGCTCAATCAAAACTAAGGTTCAACTCTTTTAGTTGAACAAACAGAACAGAAAGAAGTTTCACACAATTCTTCTGTGTAGTTTTTATTTTTAGACATTCTTTTTCCCAATATAGGCCTCTTAGCGCTCAGAATGTCCAATTGCAGTTTCTACAGAAAGAGTGTTTCAGAACGGCTCAATCAAAAGTAAGGTTCAACTCTGTTAGTTGAATGCACAGAACAGAAAGAAGTTTCATACAATGCTTCTGTGTAGTTTATATTTGAACATATTCTTTTTTCCACTATTACCCACTTAGCGCTACGAATGTCCAGTGGCATTTTCTGCAGACAGAGTGTTTCAAAACTGCTCAATCAAAAGTATGGTTTAACTCTGTTAGCTGAATGCTCAGATCAGAAAGAAGTTTCACAGAATGCTTCTGTGTAGTTTATATTTGAATATATTCCTTTTTCCACTACTACGCTCTTAGCGCTCCAAATGTCCAGTTGCATTTTCTACAGAAAGAGTGTTCAGATCTGCTCAATCAAAAGTATGGTTTAACTCTGTTAGCTGAATGCACAGATCAGAGAGAAGTTTCATAGAATGATTCTGTGTAGTTTATATTTGGAGACATTCCTTTTTCCACTATTACCCTCTTAGCGCTCCGAATCTCCACTTGCATTTTCTACAGAAAGAGTGTTTCAGAACGGCTCAATCAAAACTAAGGTTCAACTCTTTTAGTTGAACAAACAGAACAGAAAGAAGTTTCACACAATTCTTCTGTGTAGTTTTTATTTGTAGACATTCTTTTTCCCAATATAGGCCTCTTAGCGCTCAGAATGTCCAATTGCAGTTTCTACAGAAAGAGTGTTTCAGAACGGCTCAATCAAAAGTAAGGTTCAACTCTGTTAGTTGAATGCACAGAACAGAAAGAAGTTTCATACAATGCTTCTGTGTAGTTTATATTACAACATATTCTTTTTTCCACTATTACCCACTTAGCGCTACGAATGTCCAGTTGCATTTTCTACAGACAGAGTGTTTCAAAACTGCTCAATCAAAAGTATGGTTTAACTCTGTTAGCTGAATGCTCAGATCAGAAAGAAGTTTCACAGAATGCTTCTGTGTAGTTTATATTTGAATATATTCCTTTTTCCACTACTACGCTCTTAGCGCTCCAAATGTCAAGTTGCATTTTCTACAGAAAGACTGTTCAGATCTGCTCATTCAAAAGTATGGTTTAACTCTGTTAGCTGAATGCACAGATCAGAAAGAAGTTTCACAGAATGATTCTGTGTAGTTTATATTTGGAGACATTCCTTTTTCCACTATTACCCTCTTAGCGCTCCGAATCTCCACTTGCATTTTCTACAGAAAGAGTGTTTCAGAACGGCTCAATCAAAACTAAGGTTCAACTCTTTTAGTTGAACAAACAGAACAGAAAGAAATTTCACAGAATGCATCTGTGTAGTTTTTATTTGAAGATATTCTTTTTCCCAATGTAGGCCTCTTAGCGCTTAGCATGTCCAATTGCAGTTTCTACAGAAAGAGTGTTTCAGAACGGCTCAATCAAAAGTAAGGTTCAACTCTGGTAGCTGAATGCACAGAACAGAAAGAGTTTTCACAGAATGCTACTGTGTAGTTTATATTTGAATATATTCCTTTTTCCACTATTACCCTCTTAGCGCTCCGAAAGTCCACTTGAATTATCTACAGAAAGAGTGTACAGAACTGCGCAATCAAAAGTATGGTTTAACTCTGTTAGCTTAATGAACATATCAGAAATAAGTTTCACACAATGCTTCTGTGTAGTTTTTATTTGAAGATATTATTTTTCCCAATATAGGCCTCTTAGCGCTCAGAATGTCCAATTGCAGTTTCTACAGAAAGAGTGTTTCAGAAAGGCTCAGTCAAAAGTAAGGTTCAACTCTGTTAGTTGAATGCACAGAACAGAAAGAAGTTTCATACAATGCTTCTGTGTAGTTTATATTTGAACATATTCTTTTTTCCACTATTACCCACTTAGCGCTACGAATGTCCAGTTGCATTTTCTACAGACAGAGTGTTTCAAAACTGCTCAATCAAAAGTATGGTTTAACTCTGTTAGCTGAATGCTCAGATCAGAAAGAAGTTTCACAGAATGCTTCTATGTAGTTTATATTTGAATATATTCCTTTTTCCACTACTACTCTCTTAGCGCTCCAAATGTCCAGTTGCATTTTCTACAGAAAGAGTGTTCAGATCTGCTCAATCAAAAGTATGGTTTAACACTGTTAGCTGAATGCACAGATCAGAAAGAAGTTTCACAGAATGATTCTGTGTAGTTTATATTTGGAGACATTCCTTTTTCCACTATTACCCTCTTAGCGCTCCGAATCTCCACTTGCATTTTCTACAGAAAGAGTGTTTCAGAACGGCTCAATCAAAACTAAGGTTCAACACTTTTAGTTGAACAAACAGAACAGAAATAAGTTTCACACAATTCTTCTGTGTAGTTTTTATTTGTAGACATTCTTTTTCCCAATATAGGCCTCTTAGCGCTCAGAATGTCCAATTGCAGTTTCTACAGAAAGAGAGTTTCAGAACGGCTCAATCAAAAGTAAGGTTCAACTCTGTTAGTTGAATGCACAGAACAGAAAGAAGTTTCATACAATGCTTCTGTGTAGTTTATATTTGAACATATTCTCTTTTCCACTATTACCCACTTAGCACTACGAATGTCCAGTTGCATTTTCTACAGACAGAGTGTTTCAAAACTGCTCAATCAAAAGTATGGTTTAACTCTGTTAGCTGTATGCTCAGATCAGAAAGAAGTTTCACAGAATGCTTCTGTGTAGTTTATATTTGAATATATTCCTTTTTCCACTACTACGCTCTTAGCGCTCCAAAGGTCCAGTTGCATTTTCAACAGAAAGAGTGTTCAGATCTGCTCAATCAAAAGTATGGTTTAACTCTGTTAGCTGAATGCACAGATGAGAAAGAAGTTTCACCGAATGATTCTGTGTAGTTTATATTTGAAGACATTCCTTTTTCCACTATTACCCTCTTAGCGCTCCGAATCTCCACTTGCATTTTCTACAAAAAGAGAGTTTCATAACTGCTCAATCAAAAATATGTTTTATCTCTGTTAACTGAATTTATAGATCAGAAATAAGTTTCACAGAATGCATCTGTGTAGTTTTTATTTGAAGATATTCTTTTTCCCAATGTAGGCCTCTTAGCGCTTAGCATGTCCAATTGCAGTTTCTACAGAAAGAGTGTTTCAGAACGGCTCAATCAAAAGTAAGGTTCAACTCTGTTAGTTGAATGCACAGAACTGAAAGAATTTTCACAGAATGCTACTGTGTAGTTTATATTTGAATATATTCCTTTTTCCACTATTACCCTCTTAGCGCTCCGAATGTCCACTTGCATTTTCTACAGAAAGAGTGTTCAGAACTGCGCAATCAAAAGTATGGTTTAACTCTGTTAGCTTAATGAACATATCAGAAATAAGTTTCACACAATGCTTCTGTGTAGTTTTTATTTGAAGATATTATTTTTCCCAATAGTGGCCTCTTAGCGCTCAGAATGTCCAATTGCAGTTTCTACAGAAAGAGTGTTTCAGAAAGGCTCAATCAAAAGTAAGGTTCAACTCTGTTAGTTGAATTCACAGAACAGAAAGAAGTTTCATACAATGCTTCTGTGTAGTTTATATTTGAACATACTCTTTTTTCCACTATTACCCACTTAGCGCTACGAATGTCCAGTTGCATTTTCTACAGACAGAGTGTTTCAAAACTGCTCAATCAAAAGTATGGTTTAACTCTGTTAGCTGAATGCTCAGATCAGAAAGAAGTTTCACAGAATGCTTCTGTGTTGTTTATATTTGAATATATTCCTTTTTCCACTACTACTCTCTTAGCGCTCCAAATGTCCAGTTGCATTTTCTACAGAAAGAATGTTCAGATCTGCTCAATCAAAAGTATGGTTTAACTCTGTTAGCTGAATGCACAGATCAGAAAGAAGTTTCACAGAATGATTCTGTGTAGTTTATATTTGGAGACATTCCTTTTTCCACTATTACCCTCTTAGCGCTCCGAATCTCCACTTGCATTTTCTACAGAAAGAGTGTTTCAGAACGGCTCAATCAAAACTAAGGTTCAACTCTTTTAGTTGAACAAACAGAACAGAAAGAAGTTTCACACAATTCTTCTGTGTAGTTTTTATTTGTAGACATTCTTTTTCCCAATATAGGCCTCTTAGCGCTCAGAATGTCCAATTGCAGTTTCTACAGAAAGAGTGTTTCAGAACGGCTCAATCAAAAGTAAGGTTCAACTCTCTTAGTTGAATGCACAGAACAGAAAGAAGTTTCATACAATGCTTCTGTGTAGTTTATATTTGAACATATTCTCTTTTCCACTATTACCCACTTAGCGCTACGAATGTCCAGTTGCATTTTCTACAGACAGAGTGTTTCAAAACTGCTCAATCAAAAGTATGGTTTAACTCTGTTAGCTGTATGCTCAGATCAGAAAGAAGTTTCACAGAATGCTTCTGTGTAGTTTATATTTGAATATATTCCTTTTTCCACTACTACGCTCTTAGCGCTCCAAAGGTCCAGTTGCATTT
The DNA here is from genome assembly GCF_028878055.3 of Symphalangus syndactylus. Lineage (NCBI taxonomy): Eukaryota > Metazoa > Chordata > Mammalia > Primates > Hylobatidae > Symphalangus > Symphalangus syndactylus. The sequence continues at coordinate 137,639,910 of NC_072432.2, read as the reverse complement.
TCAACAGAAAGAGTGTTCAGATCTGCTAAATCAAAAGTATGGTTTAACTCTGTTAGCTGAATGCACAGATCAGAAAGAAGTTTCACCAAATGATTCTGTGTAGTTTATATTTGAAGACATTCCTTTTTCCACAGTTACCCTCTTAGAGCTCCGAATCTCCAGTTGCATTTTCTACAAAAAGAGTGTTTCATAACTGCTCAATCAAAAATATGTTTTATCTCTGTTAACTGAATTTATAGATCAGAAATAAGTTTCACAGAATGCATCTGTGTAGTTTTTATTTGAAGATATTTTTTTTCCCAATGTAGGCCTCTTATCGCTTAGCATGTCCAATTGCAGTTTCTACAGAAAGAGTGTTTCACAACGGCTCAATCAAAAGTAAGGTTCAACTCTGTTAGTTGAATGCACAGAACAGAAAGAATTTTCACAGAATGCTACTGTGTAGTTTATATTTGAATATATTCCTTTTTCCACTATTACCCTCTTAGCGCTCCGAATGTCCACTTGCATTTTCTACAGAAAGAGTGTTCAGAACTGCGCAATCAAAAGTATGGTTTAACTCTGTTAGCTTAATGAACATATCAGAAATAAGTTTCACACAATGCTTCTGTGTAGTTTTTATTTGAAGATATTTTTTTTCCCAATAGAGACCTCTTAGCTCTCAGAATGTCCAATTGCAGTTTCTACAGAAAGAGTGTTTCAGAAAGGCTCTATCAAATGTAAGGTTCAACTCTGTTAGTTGAATGCACAGAACAGAAAGGAGTTTCATAGAATGCTTCTGTGTAGTTTATATTTGAACATATTCTTTTTTCCACTATTACCCACTTAGCGCTACGAATGTCCAGTTGCATTTTCTACAGACAGAGTGTTTCAAAACTGCTCAATCAAAAGTATGGTTTAACTCTGTTAGCTGAATGCTCAGATAAGAAAGAAGTTTCACAGAATGCTTCTGTGTAGTTTATATTTGAATATATTCCTTTTTCCACTACTACTCTCTTAGCGCTCCAAATGTCCAGTTGCATTTTCTACAGAAAGAGTGTTCAGATCTGCTCAATCAAAAGTATGGTTTAACACTGTTAGCTGAATGCACAGATCAGAAAGAAGTTTCACAGAATGATTCTGTGTAGTTTATATTTGGAGACATTCCTTTTTCCACTATTACCCTCTTAGTGCTCCGAATCTCCACGTGCATTTTCTACAGAAAGAGTGTTTCAGAACGGCTCAATCAAAACTAAGGTTCAACTCTTTTAGTTGAACAAACAGAACAGAAAGAAGTTTCACACAATTCTTCTGTGTAGTTTTTATTTGTAGACATTCTTTTTCCCAATATAGGCCTCTTAGCGCTCAGAATGTCCAATTGCAGTTTCTACAGAAAGAGTGTTTCAGAACGGCTCAATCAAAAGTAAGGTTCAACTCTGTTAGTTGAATGCACAGAACAGAAAGAAGTTTCATACAATGCTTCTGTGTAGTTTATATTTGAACATATTCTTTTTTCCACTATTACCCACTTAGCGCTACGAATGTCCAGTTGCATTTTCTACAGACAGAGTGTTTCAAAACTGCTCAATCAAAAGTATGGTTTAACTCTGCTAGCTGAATGCTCAGATCAGAAAGAAGTTTCACAGAATGCTTCTGTGTAGTTTATATTTGAATATATTCCTTTTTCCACTAATACGCTCTTAGCGCTCCAAATGTCCAGTTGCATTTTCTACAGAAAGAGTGTTCAGATCTGCTCAATCAAAAGTATGGTTTAACACTGTTAGCTGAATGCACAGATCAGAAAGAAGTTTCACCGAATGATTCTGTGTAGTTTATATTTGAAGACATTCCTTTTTCCACTATTACCCACTTAGCGCTCCGAATCTCCACTTGTATTTTCTACAAAAAGAGTGTTTCATAACTGCTCAATCAAAAATATGTTTTATCTCTGTTAACTGAATTTACAGATCAGAAATAAGTTTCACAGAATGCATCTGTGTAGTTTTTATTTGAAGATATCTTTTTCCCAATGTAGGCCTCTTAGCGCTTAGCATGTCCAATTGCAGTTTCTACAGAAAGAGTGTTTCAGAACGGCTCAATTAAAAGTAAGGTTCAACTCTGTTAGTTGAATGCACAGAACAGAAAGAATTTTCACAGAATGCTACTGTGTAGTTTATATTTGAATATATTCCTTTTTCCACTATTACCCTCTTAGTGCTCCGAATGTCCACTTGCATTTTCTACAGAAAGAGTGTTCAGAACTGCGCAATCAAAAGTATGGTTTAACTCTGTTAGCTTAATGAACATATCAGAAATAAGTTTCACACAATGCTTCTGTGTAGTTTTTATTTGAAGATATTATTTTTCCCAATAGAGGCCTCTTAGCGCTCAGAATGTCCAATTGCAGTTTCTACAGAAAGAGTGTTTCAGAAAGGCTCAATCAAAAGTCAGTTTCAACTCTGTTAGTTGAATGCACAGAACAGAAAGAAGTTTCATACAATGCTTCTGTGTAGTTCATATTTGAACATATTCTTTTTTCCACTATTACCCACTTGGCGCTACGAATGTCCAGGTGCATTTTCTACAGACAGAGTGTTTCAAAACTGCTCAATCAAAAGTATGGTTTAACTCTGTTAGCTGAATGCTGAGATCAGAAAGAAGTTTCACAGAATGCTTCTGTGTAGTTTATATTTGAATATATTCCTTTTTCCACTACTACTCTCTTAGCGCTCCAATTGTCCAGTTGCATTTTCTACAGAAAGAATGTTCAGATCTGCTCAATCAAAAGGATGGTTTAACTCTGTTAGCTGAATGCACAGATCAGAAAGAAGTTTCACAGAATGATTCTGTGTAGTTTATATTTGGAGACATTCTTTTTTCCACTATTACCCTCTTCGCGCTCCGAATGTCCACTTGCATTTTCTACAGAAAGAGTGTTCAGAACTGCGCAATCAAAAGTATGGTTTAACTCTGTTAGCTTAATGAACATATCAGAAATAAGTTTCACACAATGCTTCGGTGTAGTTTTTATTTGAAGATATTATTTTTCCCAATATAGGCCTCTTAGCGCTCAGAATGTCCAATTGCAGTTTCTACAGAAAGAGTGTTTCAGAAAGGCTCAATCAAAAGTAAGGTTCAACTCTGTTAGTTGAATGCACAGAACAGAAAGAAATTTCATACAATGCTTCTGTGTAGTTTATATTTGAACATATTCTTTTTTCCACTATTACCCACTTGGCGCAACGAATGTCCAGTTGCATTTTCTACAGACAGAGTGTTTCAAAACTGCTCAATCAAAATTATGGTTTAACTCTGTTAGCTGAATGCTCAGATCAGAAAGTATTTTCACAGAATGCTTCTGTGTAGTTTATATATGAATATATTCCTTTTTCCACTACTACTCTCTTAGCGCTCCAAATGTCCAGTTGCATTTTCTACAGAAAGAGTGTTCAGATCTGCTCACTCAAAAGTAGGGTTTAACTCTGTTAGCTGAATGCACAGATCAGAAAAAAGTTTCGCAGAATGATTCTGTGTAGTTTATATTTGGAGACATTCCTTTTTCCACTATTACCCTCTTAGCGCTCCGAATCTCCACTTGCACTTTCTACAGAAAGAGTGTTTCAGAACGGCTCAATCAAAACTAAGGTTCAACTCTTTTAGTTGAACAAACAGAACAGAAAGAAGTTTCACACAATTCTTCTGTGTAGTTTTTATTTGTAGACATTCTTTTTCCCAATATAGGCCTCTTAGCGCTCAGAATGTCCAATTGCAGTTTCTACAGAAAGAGTGTTTCAGAACGGCTCAATCAAAAGTAAGGTTCAACTCTGTTAGTTGAATGCACAGAACAGAAAGAAGTTTCATACAATGCTTCTGTGTAGTTTATATTTGAACATATTCTTTTTTCCACTATTACCCACTTAGCGCTACGAATGTCCAGTTGCATTTTCTACAGACAGAGTGTTTCAAAACTGCTCAATCAAAAGTATGGTTTAACTCTGTTAGCTGAATGCTCAGATCAGAAAGAAGTTTCACAGAATGCTTCTGTGTAGTTTATATTTGAATATATTCCTTTTTCCACTACTACGCTCTTAGCGCTCCAAATGTCCAGTTGCATTTTCTACAGAAAGAGTGTTCAGATCTGCTCAATCAAAAGTATGGTTTAACTCTGTTAGCTGAATGCACAGATCAGAAAGAAGTTTCACCGAATGATTCTGTGTAGTTTATATTTGAAGACATTCCTTTTTCCACTATTACCCTCTTAGCGCTCCGAATGTCCACTTGCATTTTCTACAGAAAGAGTGTTCAGAACTGCGCAATCAAAAGTATGGTTTAACTCTGTTAGCTTAATGAACATATCAGAAATAAGTTTCACACAATGCTTCGGTGTAGTTTTTATTTGAAGATATTATTTTTCCCTATATAGGCCTCTTAGCGCTCAGAATGTCCAATTGCAGTTTCTACAGAAAGAGTGTTTCAGAAAGGCTCAATCAAAAGTAAGGTTCAACTCTGTTAGTTGAATGCACAGAACAGAAAGAAGTTTCATGCAATGCTTCTGTGTAGTTTATATTTGAACATATTCTTTTTTCCACTATTACCCACTTGGCGCTACGAATGTCCAGTTGCATTTTCTACAGACAGAGTGTTTCAAAACTGCTCAATCAAAAGTATGGTTTAACTCTGTTAGCTGAATGCTCAGATCAGAAAGAAGTTTCACAGAATGCTTCTGTGTAGTTTATATTTGAATATATTCCTTTTTCCACTACTACTCTCTTAGCGCTCCAAATGTCCAGTTGCATTTTCTACAGAAAGAGTGTTCAGATCTGCTCACTCAAAAGTAGGGTTTAACTCTGTTAGCTGAATGCACAGATCAGAAAGAAGTTTCGCAGAATGATTCTGTGTAGTTTATATTTGGAGACATTCCTTTTTCCACTATTACCCTCTTAGCGCTCCGAATCTCCACTTGCATTTTCTACAGAAAGAGTGTTTCAGAACGGCTCAATCAAAACTAAGGTTCAACTCTTTTAGTTGAACAAACAGAACAGAAAGAAGTTTCACACAATTCTTCTGTGTAGTTTTTATTTGTAGACATTCTTTTTCCCAATATAGGCCTCTTAGCGCTCAGAATGTCCAATTGCAGTTTCTACAGAAAGAGTGTTTCAGAACGGCTCAATCAAAAGTAAGGTTCAACTCTGTTAGTTGAATGCACAGAACAGAAAGAAGTTTCATACAATGCTTCTGTGTAGTTTATATTTGAACATATTCTTTTTTCCACTATTACCCACTTAGCGCTACGAATGTCCAGTTGCATTTTCTACAGACAGAGTGTTTCAAAACTGCTCAATCAAAAGTATGGTTTAACTCTGTTAGCTGAATGCTCAGATCAGAAAGAAGTTTCACAGAATGCTTCTGTGTAGTTTATATTTGAATATATTCCTTTTTCCACTACTACGCTCTTAGCGCTCCAAATGTCCAGTTGCATTTTCTACAGAAAGAGTGTTCAGATCTGCTCAATCAAAAGTATGGTTTAACTCTGTTAGCTGAATGCACAGATCAGAAAGAAGTTTCACCGAATGATTCTGTGTAGTTTATATTTGAAGACATTCCTTTTTCCACTATTACCCTCTTAGCGCTCCGAATGTCCACTTGCATTTTCTACAGAAAGAGTGTTCAGAACTGCGCAATCAAAAGTATGGTTTAACTCTGTTAGCTTAATGAACATATCAGAAATAAGTTTCACACAATGCTTCGGTGTAGTTTTTATTTGAAGATATTATTTTTCCCAATATAGGCCTCTTAGCGCTCAGAATGTCCAATTGCAGTTTCTACAGAAAGAGTGTTTCAGAAAGGCTCAATCAAAAGTAAGGTTCAACTCTGTTAGTTGAATGCACAGAACAGAAAGAAGTTTCATGCAATGCTTCTGTGTAGTTTATATTTGAACATATTCTTTTTTCCACTATTACCCACTTGGCGCTACGAATGTCCAGTTGCATTTTCTACAGACAGAGTGTTTCAAAACTGCTCAATCAAAAGTATGGTTTAACTCTGTTAGCTGAATGCTCAGATCAGAAAGAAGTTTCACAGAATGCTTCTGTGTAGTTTATATTTGAATATATTCCTTTTTCCACTACTACTCTCTTAGCGCTCCAAATGTCCAGTTGCATTTTCTACAGAAAGAGTGTTCAGATCTGCTCACTCAAAAGTAGGGTTTAACTCTGTTAGCTGAATGCACAGATCAGAAAGAAGTTTCGCAGAATGATTCTGTGTAGTTTATATTTGGAGACATTCCTTTTTCCACTATTACCCTCTTAGCGCTCCGAATCTCCACTTGCATTTTCTACAGAAAGAGTGTTTCAGAACGGCTCAATCAAAACTAAGGTTCAACACTTTTAGTTGAACAAACAGAACAGAAAGAAGTTTCACACAATTCTTCTGTGTAGTTTTTATTTGTAGACATTCTTTTTCCCAATATAGGCCTCTTAGCGCTCAGAATGTCCAATTGCAGTTTCTACAGAAAGAGTGTTTCAGAACGGCTCAATCAAAAGTAAGGTTCAACTCTGTTAGTTGAATGCACAGAACAGAAAGAAGTTTCATACAATGCTTCTGTGTAGTTTATATTTGAACATATTCTTTTTTCCACTATTACCCACTTAGCGCTACGAATGTCCAGTTGCATTTTCTACAGACAGAGTGTTTCAAAACTGCTCAATCAAAAGTATGGTTTAACTCTGTTAGCTGAATGCTCAGATCAGAAAGAAGTTTCACAGAATGCTTCTGTGTAGTTTATATTTGAATATATTCCTTTTTCCACTACTACGCTCTTAGCGCTCCAAATGTCCAGTTGCATTTTCTACAGAAAGAGTGTTCAGATCTGCTCAATCAAAAGTATGGTTTAACTCTGTTAGCTGAATGCACAGATCAGAAAGAAGTTTCACCGAATGATTCTGTGTAGTTTATATTTGAAGACATTCCTTTTTCCACTATTACCCTCTTAGCGCTCCGAATGTCCACTTGCATTTTCTACAGAAAGAGTGTTCAGAACTGCGCAATCAAAAGTATGGTTTAACTCTGTTAGCTTAATGAACATATCAGAAATAAGTTTCACACAATGCTTCGGTGTAGTTTTTATTTGAAGATATTATTTTTCCCAATATAGGCCTCTTAGCGCTCAGAATGTCCAATTGCAGTTTCTACAGAAGGAGTGTTTCAGAAAGGCTCAATCAAAAGTAAGGTTCAACTCTGTTAGTTGAATGCACAGAACAGAAAGAAGTTTCATGCAATGCTTCTGTGTAGTTTATATTTGAACATATTCTTTTTTCCACTATTACCCACTTGGCGCTACGAATGTCCAGTTGCATTTTCTACAGACAGAGTGTTTCAAAACTGCTCAATCAAAAGTATGGTTTAACTCTGTTAGCTGAATGCTCAGATCAGAAAGAAGTTTCACAGAATGCTTCTGTGTAGTTTATATTTGAATATATTCCTTTTTCCACTACTACTCTCTTAGCGCTCCAATTGTCCAGTTGCATTTTCTACAGAAAGAGTGTTCAGATCTGCTCAATCAAAAGTATGGTTTAACTCTGTTAGCTGAATGCACAGATCAGAAAGAAGTTTCACAGAATGATTCAGTGTAGTTTATATTTGGAGACATTCCTTTTTCCACTATTACCCTCTTAGTGCTCCGAATCTCCACGTGCATTTTCTACAGAAAGAGTGTTTCAGAACGGCTCAATCAAAACTAAGGTTCAACTCTTTTAGTTGAACAAACAGAACAGAAAGAAGTTTCACACAATTCTTCTGTGTAGTTTTTATTTGTAGACATTCTTTTTCCCAATATAGGCCTCTTAGCGCTCAGAATGTCCAATTGCAGTTTCTACAGAAAGAGTGTTTCAGAACGGCTCAATCAAAAGTAAGGTTCAACTCTGTTAGTTGAATGCACAGAACAGAAAGAAGTTTCATACAATGCTTCTGTGTAGTTTATATTTGAACATATTCTTTTTTCCACTATTACCCACTTAGCGCTACGAATGTCCAGTTGCATTTTCTACAGACAGAGTGTTTCAAAACTGCTCAATCAAAAGTATGGTTTAACTCTGCTAGCTGAATGCTCAGATCAGAAAGAAGTTTCACAGAATGCTTCTGTGTAGTTTATATTTGAATATATTCCTTTTTCCACTACTACGCTCTTAGCACTCCAAATGTCCAGTTGCATTTTCTACAGAAAGAGTGTTCAGATCTGCTCAATCAAAAGTATGGTTTAACACTGTTAGCTGAATGCACAGATCAGAAAGAAGTTTCACCGAATGATTCTGTGTAGTTTATATTTGAAGACATTCCTTTTTCCACTATTACCCTCTTAGCGCTCCGAATCTCCACTTGTATTTTCTACAAAAAGAGTGTTTCATAACTGCTCAATCAAAAATATGTTTTATCTCTGTTAACTGAATTTACAGATCAGAAATAAGTTTCACAGAATGCATCTGTGTAGTTTTTATTTGAAGATATCTTTTTCCCAATGTAGGCCTCTTAGCGCTTAGCATGTCCAATTGCAGTTTCTACAGAAAGAGTGTTTCAGAACGGCTCAATTAAAAGTAAGGTTCAAATCTGTTAGTTGAATGCACAGAACAGAAAGTATTTTCACAGAATGCTACTGTGTAGTTTATATTTGAATATATTCCTTTTTCCACTATTACCCTCTTAGTGCTCCGAATGTCCACTTGCATTTTCTACAGAAAGAGTGTTCAGAACTGCGCAATCAAAAGTATGGTTTAACTCTGTTAGCTTAATGAACATATCAGAATTAAGTTTCACACAATGCTTCTGTGTAGTTTTTATTTGAAGATATTATTTTTCCCAATAGAGGCCTCTTAGCGCTCAGAATGTCCAATTGCAGTTTCTACAGAAAGAGTGTTTCAGAAAGGCTCAATCAAAAGTCAGGTTCAACTCTGTTAGTTGAATTCACAGAACAGAAAGAAGTTTCATACAATGCTTCTGTGTAGTTCATATTTGAACATATTCTTTTTTCCACTATTACCCACTTGGCGCTACGAATGTCCAGGTGCATTTTCTACAGACAGAGTGTTTCAAAACTGCTCAATCAAAAGTATGGTTTAACTCTGTTAGCTGAATGCTGAGATCAGAAAGAAGTTTCACAGAATGCTTCTGTGTAGTTTATATTTGAATATATTCCTTTTTCCACTACTACTCTCTTAGCGCTCCAATTGTCCAGTTGCATTTTCTACAGAAAGAATGTTCAGATCTGCTCAATCAAAAGTATGGTTTAACTCTGTTAGCTGAATGCACAGATCAGAAAGAAGTTTCACAGAATGATTCTGTGTAGTTTATATTTGGAGACATTCTTTTTTCCACTATTACCCTCTTAGCGCTCCGAATGTCCACTTGCATTTTCTACAGAAAGAGTGTTCAGAACTGCGCAATCAAAAGTATGGTTTAACTCTGTTAGCTTAATGAACATATCAGAAATAAGTTTCACACAATGCTTCGGTGTAGTTTTTATTTGAAGATATTATTTTTCCCAATATAGGCCTCTTAGCGCTCAGAATGTCCAATTGCAGTTTCTACAGAAAGAGTGTTTCAGAAAGGCTCAATCAAAAGTAAGGTTCAACTCTGTTAGTTGAATGCACAGAACAGAAAGAAATTTCATACAATGCTTCTGTGTAGTTTATATTTGAACATATTCTTTTTTCCACTATTACCCACTTGGCGCTACGAATGTCCAGTTGCATTTTCTACAGACAGAGTGTTTCAAAACTGCTCAATCAAAATTATGGTTTAACTCTGTTAGCTGAATGCTCAGATCAGAAAGTATTTTCACAGAATGCTTCTGTGTAGTTTATATATGAATATATTCCTTTTTCCACTACTACTCTCTTAGCGCTCCAAATGTCCAGTTGCATTTTCTACAGAAAGAGTGTTCAGATCTGCTCACTCAAAAGTAGGGTTTAACTCTGTTAGCTGAATGCACAGATCAGAAAGAAGTTTCGCAGAATGATTCTGTGTAGTTTATATTTGGAGACATTCCTTTTTCCACTATTACCCTCTTAGCGCTCCGAATCTCCTCTTGCATTTTCTACAGAAAGAGTGTTTCAGAACGGCTCAATCAAAACTAAGGTTCAACACTTTTAGTTGAACAAACAGAACAGAAAGAAGTTTCACACAATTCTTCTGTGTAGTTTTTATTTGTAGACATTCTTTTTCCCAATATAGGCCTCTTAGCGCTCAGAATGTCCAATTGCAGTTTCTACAGAAAGAGTGTTTCAGAACGGCTCAATCAAAAGTAAGGTTCAACTCTGTTAGTTGAATGCACAGAACAGAAAGAAGTTTCATACAATGCTTCTGTGTAGTTTATATTTGAACATATTCTTTTTTCCACTATTACCCACTTAGCGCTACGAATGTCCAGTTGCATTTTCTACAGACAGAGTGTTTCAAAACTGCTCAATCAAAAGTATGGTTTAACTCTGCTAGCTGAATGCTCAGATCAGAAAGAAGTTTCACAGAATGCTTCTGTGTAGTTTATATTTGAATATATTCCTTTTTCCACTACTACGCTCTTAGCGCTCCAAATGTCCAGTTGCATTTTCTACAGAAAGAGTGTTCAGATCTGCTCAATCAAAAGTATGGTTTAACACTGTTAGCTGAATGCACAGATCAGAAAGAAGTTTCACCGAATGATTCTGTGTAGTTTATATTTGAAGACATTCCTTTTTCCACTATTACCCACTTAGCGCTCCGAATCTCCACTTGTATTTTCTACAAAAAGAGTGTTTCATAACTGCTCAATCAAAAATATGTTTTATCTCTGTTAACTGAATTTACAGATCAGAAATAAGTTTCACAGAATGCATCTGTGTAGTTTTTATTTGAAGATATCTTTTTCCCAATGTAGGCCTCTTAGCGCTTAGCATGTCCAATTGCAGTTTCTACAGAAAGAGTGTTTCAGAACGGCTCAATTAAAAGTAAGGTTCAACTCTGTTAGTTGAATGCACAGAACAGAAAGAATTTTCACAGAATGCTACTGTGTAGTTTATATTTGAATATATTCCTTTTTCCACTATTACCCTCTTAGTGCTCCGAATGTCCACTTGCATTTTCTACAGAAAGAGTGTTCAGAACTGCGCAATCAAAAGTATGGTTTAACTCTGTTAGCTTAATGAACATATCAGAAATAAGTTTCACACAATGCTTCTGTGTAGTTTTTATTTGAAGATATTATTTTTCCCAATAGAGGCCTCTTAGCGCTCAGAATGTCCAATTGCAGTTTCTACAGAAAGAGTTTTTCAGAAAGGCTCAATCAAAAGTAAGGTTCAACTCTGTTAGTTGAATGCACAGAACAGAAAGAAGTTTCATACAATGCTTTTGTGTAGTTCATATTTGAACATATTCTTTTTTCCACTATTACCCACTTGGCGCTACGAATGTCCAGGTGCATTTTCTACAGACAGAGTGTTTCAAAACTGCTCAATCAAAAGTATGTTTTAACTCTGTTAGCTGAATGCTCAGATCAGAAAGAAGTTTCACAGAATGCTTCTGTGTAGTTTATATTTGAATATATTCCTTTTTCCACTACTACTCTCTTAGCGCTCCAAATGTCCAGTTGCAGTTTCTACAGAAAGAGTGTTCAGATCTGCTCAATCAAAAGTATGGTTTAACTCTGTTAGCTGAATGCACAGATCAGAAAGAAGTTTCACAGAATGATTCTGTGTAGTTTATATTTGGAGACATTCCTTTTTCCACTATTACCCTCTTAGCGCTCCGAATGTCCACTTGCATTTTCTACAGAAAGAGTGTTCAGAACTGCGCAATCAAAAGTATGGTTTAACTCTGTTAGCTTAATGAACATATCAGAAATAAGTTTCACACAATGCTTCGGTGTAGTTTTTATTTGAAGATATTATTTTTCCCAATAGAGGCCTCTTAGCGCTCAGAATGTCCAATTGCAGTTTCTACAGAAAGAGTGTTTCAGAAAGGCTCAATCAAAAGTAAGGTTCAACTCTGTTAGTTGAATGCACAGAACAGAAAGAAATTTCATACAATGCTTCTGTGTAGTTTATATTTGAACATATTCTTTTTTCCACTATTACCCACTTGGCGCTACGAATGTCCAGTTGCATTTTCTACAGACAGAGTGTTTCAAAACTGCTCAATCAAAATTATGGTTTAACTCTGTTAGCTGAATGCTCAGATCAGAAAGTATTTTCACAGAATGCTTCTGTGTAGTTTATATATGAATATATTCCTTTTTCCACTACTACTCTCTTAGCGCTCCAAATGTCCAGTTGCATTTTCTACAGAAAGAGTGTTCAGATCTGCTCACTCAAAAGTATGGTTTAACTCTGTTAGCTGAATGCACAGATCAGAAAGAAGTTTCGCAGAATGATTCTGTGTAGTTTATATTTGGAGACATTCCTTTTTCCACTATTACCCTCTTAGCGCTCCGAATCTCCACTTGCATTTTCTACAGAAAGAGTGTTTCAGAACGGCTCAATCAAAACTAAGGTTCAACTCTTTTAGTTGAACAAACAGAACAGAAAGGAGTTTCACACAATTCTTCTGTGTAGTTTTTATTTGTAGACATTCTTTTTCCCAATATAGGCCTCTTAGCGCTCAGAATGTCCAATTGCAGTTTCTACAGAAAGAGTGTTTCAGAAAGGCTCAATCAAAAGTAAGGTTCAACTCTGTTAGTTGAATGCACAGAACAGAAAGAAGTTTCATACAATGCTTCTGTGTAGTTTATATTTGAACATATTCTTTTTTCCACTATTACCCACTTAGCGCTACGAATGTCCAGTTGCATTTTCTACAGACAGGGTGTTTCAAAACTGCTCAATCAAAAGTATGGTTTAACTCTGTTAGCTGAATGCTCAGATCAGAAAGAAGTTTCACAGAATTCTTCTGTGTAGTTTATATTTGAATATATTCCTTTTTCCACTACTACGCTCTTAGCGCTCCAAATGTCCAGTTGCATTTTCTACAGAAAGAGTGTTCAGATCTGCTCAATCAAAAGTATGGTTTAACTCTGTTAGCTGAATGCACAGATCAGAAAGAAGTTTCACCGAATGATTCTGTGTAGTTTATATTTGAAGACATTCCTTTTTCCACTATTACCCTCTTAGCGCTCCGAATGTCCACTTGCATTTTCTACAGAAAGAGTGTTCAGAACTGGGCAATCAAAAGTATGGTTTAACTCTGTTAGCTTAATGAACATATCAGAAATAAGTTTCACACAATGCTTCGGTGTAGTTTTTATTTGAAGATATTATTTTTCCCAATATAGGCCTCTTAGCGCTCAGAATGTCCAATTGCAGTTTCTACAGAAAGAGTGTTTCAGAAAGGATCAATAAAAAGTAAGGTTCAACTCTGTTAGTTGAATGCACAGAACAGAAAGAAGTTTCATGCAATGCTTCTGTGTAGTTTATATTTGAACATATTCTTTTTTCCACTATTACCCACTTGGCGCTACGAATGTCCAGTTGCATTTTCTACAGACAGAGTGTTTCAAAACTGCTCAATCAAAAGTATGGTTTAACTCTGTTAGCTGAATGCTCAGATCAGAAAGAAGTTTCACAGAATGCTTCTGTATAGTTTATATTTGAATATATTCCTTTTTCCACTACTACTCTCTTAGCGCTCCAATTGTCCAGTTGCATTTTCTACAAAAAGAGTGTTCAGATCTGCTCAATCAAAAGTATGGTTTAACTCTGTTAGCTGAATGCACAGATCAGAAAGAAGTTTCACAGAATGATTCTGTGTAGTTTATATTTGGAGACATTCCTTTTTCCACTATTACCCTCTTAGTGCTCCGAATCTCCACGTGCATTTTCTACAGAAAGAGTGTTTCAGAACGGCTCAATCAAAACTAAGGTTCAACTCTTTTAGTGGAACAAACAGAACAGAAAGAAGTTTCACACAATTCTTCTGTGTAGTTTTTATTTGTAGACATTCTTTTTCCCAATATAGGCCTCTTAGCGCTCAGAATGTCCAATTGCAGTTTCTACAGAAAGAGTGTTTCAGAACGGCTCAATCAAAAGTAAGGTTCAACTCTGTTAGTTGAATGCACAGAACATAAAGAAGTTTCATACAATGCTTCTGTGTAGTTTATATTTGAACATATTCTTTTTTCCACTATTACCCACTTAGCGCTACGAATGTCCAGTTGCATTTTCTACAGACAGAGTGTTTCAAAACTGCTCAATCAATAGTATGGTTTAACTCTGTTAGCTGTATGCTCAGATCAGAAAGAAGTTTCACAGAATGCTTCTGTGTAGTTTATATTTGAATATATTCCTTTTTCCACTACTACGCTCTTAGCGCTCCAAATGTCCAGTTGCATTTTCAACAGAAAGAGTGTTCAGATCTGCTCAATCAAAAGTATGGTTTAACTCTGTTAGCTGAATGCACAGATCAGAAAGAAGTTTCACCGAATGATTCTGTGTAGTTTATATTTGAAGGCATTCCTTTTTCCACTATTACCCTCTTAGCGCTCCGAATCTCCACTTGCATTTCCTACGAAAAGAGTGTTTCATAACTGCTCAATCAAAAATATGTTGTATCTCTGTTAACTGAATTTACATATCAGAAATAAGTTTCACAGAATGCATCTGTGTAGTTTTTATTTGAAGATATTCTTTTTCCCAATGTAGGCCTCTTAGCGCTTAGCATGTCCAATTGCAGTTTCTACAGAAAGAGCGTTTCAGAACGGCTCAATCAAAAGTAAGGTTCAACTCTGTTAGTTGAATGCACAGAACAGAAAGAATTTTCACAGAATGCTACTGTGTAGTTTATATTTGAATATATTCCTTTTTCCACTATTACCCTCTTAGCGCTCCGAATGTCCACTTGCATTTTCTACAGAAAGAGTGTTCAGAACTGCGCAATCAAAAGTATGGTTTAACTCTGTTAGCTTAATGAACATATCAGAAATAAGTTTCACACAATGCTTCTGTGTAGTTTTTATTTGAAGATATTATTTTTCCCAATAGAGGCCTCTTCGCGCTCAGAATGTCCAATTGCAGTTTCTACAGAAAGAGTGTTTCAGAAAGGCTCAATCAAAAGTAAGGTTCAACTCTGTTATTTGAATGCACAGAACAGAAAGAAGTTTCATACAATGCTTCTGTGTAGTTTATATTTGAACATATTCTTTTTTCCACTATTACCCACTTAGTGCTACGAATGTCCAGTTGCATTTTCTACAGACAGAGTGTTTCAAAACTGCTCAATCAAAAGTATGGTTTAACTCTGTTAGCTGAATGCTCAGATCAGAAAGAAGTTTCACAGAATGCTTCTGTGTAGTTGATATTTGAATATATTCCTTTTTCCACTACTACTCTCTTAGCGCTCCAAATGTCCAGTTGCATTTTCTACAGAAAGAGTGTTCAGATCTGCTCAATCAAAAGTATGGTTTAACTCTGTTAGCTGAATGCACAGATCAGAAAGAAGTTTCACAGAATGATTCTGTGTAGTTTATATTTGGAGACATTCCTTTTTCCACTATTACCCTCTTAGCGCTCCGAATCTCCACTTGCATTTTCTACAGAAAGAGTGTTTCAGAACGGCTCAATCAAAACTAAGGATCAACTCTTTTAGTTGAACAAACAGAATAGAAAGAAGTTTCACACAATTCTTCTGTGTAGTTTTTATTTGTAGACATTCTTTTTCCCAATATAGGAATCTTAGCTCTCAGAATGTCCAATTGCAGTTTCTACAGAAAGAGTGTTTCAGAACGGCTCAATCAAAAGTAAGGTTCAACTCTGTTAGTTGAATGCACAGAACAGAAAGAAGTTTCATACAATGCTTCTGTGTAGTTTATATTTGAACATATTTTTTTTCCACTATTACCCACTTAGCGCTACGAATGTCCAGTTGCATTTTCTACAGACAGAGTGTTTCAAAACTGCTCAATCAAAAGTATGGTTTAACTCTGTTAGCTGTATGCTCAGATCAGAAAGAAGTTTCACAGAATGCTTCTGTGTAGTTTATATTTGAATATATTCCTTTTTCCACTACTACGCTCTTAGCGCTCAAAATGTCCAGTTGCATTTTCAACAGAAAGAGTGTTCAGATCTGCTCAATCAAAAGTATGGTTTAACTCTGTTAGCTGAATGCACAGATCAGAAAGAAGTTTCACCGAATGATTCTGTGTAGTTTATATTTGAAGACATTCCTTTTTCCACTATTACCATCTTAGCGCTCCGAATCTCCACTTGCATTTCCTACGAAAAGAGTGTTTCATAACTGCTCAATCAAAAATATGTTTTATCTCTGTTAACTGAATTTACAGATCAGAAATAAGTTTCACACAATTCTTCTGTGTAGTTTTTATTTGTAGACATTCTTTTTCCCAATATAGGCCTCTTAGCGCTCAGAATGTCCAATTGCAGTTTCTACAGAAAGAGTGTTTCAGAACGGCTCAATCAAAAGTAAGGTTCAACTCTGTTAGTTGAATGCACAGAACAGAAAGAAGTTTCATACAATGCTTCTGTGTAGTTTATATTTGAACATATTCTTTTTTCCACTATTACCCACTTCGCGCTACGAATGTCCAGTTGCATTTTCTACAGACAGAGTGTTTCAAAACTGCTCAATCAAAAGTATGGTTTAACTCTGTTAGCTGAATGCTCAGATCAGAAAGAAGTTTCACAGAATGCTTCTGTGTAGTTTATATTTGAATATATTCCTTTTTCCACTACTACGCTCTTAGCGCTCCAAATGTCCAGTTGCATTTTCTACAGAAAGAGTGTTCAGATCTGCTCAATCAAAAGTATGGTTTAACTCTGTTAGCTGAATGCACAGATCAGAAAGAAGTTTCACCGAATGATTCTGTGTAGTTTATATTTGAAGTCATTCCTTTTTCCACTATTACCCTCTTAGCGCTCCGAATGTGCACTTGCATTTTCTACAGAAAGAGTGTTCAGAACTGCGCAATCAAAAGTATGGTTTAACTCTGTTAGCTTAATGAACATATCAAAAATAAGTTTCACACAATGCTTCGGTGTAGTTTTTATTTGAAGATATTATTTTTCCCAATATAGGCCTCTTAGCGCTCAGAATGTCCAATTGCAGTTTCTACAGAAAGAGTGTTTCAGAAAGGCTCAATCAAAAGTAAGGTTCAACTCTGTTAGTTGAATGCACAGAACAGAAAGAAATTTCATACAATGCTTCTGTGTAGTTTATATTTGAACATATTCTTTTTTCCACTATTACCCACTTGGCGCTACGAATGTCCAGTTGCATTTTCTACAGACAGAGTGTTTCAAAACTGCTCAATCAAAATTATGGTTTAACTCTGTTAGCTGAATGCTCAGATCAGAAAGAATTTTCACAGAATGCTTCTGTGTAGTTTATATATGAATATATTGCTTTTTCCACTACTACTCTCTTAGCGCTCCAAATGTCCAGTTGCATTTTCTACAGAAAGAGTGTTCAGATCTGCTCACTCAAAAGTATGGTTTAACTCTGTTAGCTGAATGCACAGATCAGAAAGAAGTTTCGCAGAATGATTCTGTGTAGTTTATATTTGGAGACATTCCTTTTTCCACTATTACCCTCTTAGCGCTCCGAATCTCCACGTGAATTTTCTACAGAAAGAGTGTTTCAGAACGGCTCAATCAAAACTAAGGTTCAACTCTTTTAGTTGAACAAACAGAACAGAAAGAAGTTTCACACAATTCTTCTGTGTAGTTTTTATTTGTAGACATTATTTTTCCCAATATAGGCCTCTTAGCGCTCAGAATGTCCAATTGCAGTTTCTACAGAAAGAGTGTTTCAGAACGGCTCAATCAAAAGTAAGGTTCAACTCTGTTAGTTGAATGCACAGAACAGAAAGAAGTTTCATACAATGCTTCTGTGTAGTTTATATTTGAACATATTCTTTTTTCCACTATTACCCACTTAGCGCTACGAATGTCCAGTTGCATTTTCTACAGACAGAGTGTTTCAAAACTGCTCAATCAAAAGTATGGTTTAACTCTGCTAGCTGAATGCTCAGATCAGAAAGAAGTTTCACAGAATGCTTCTGTGTAGTTTATATTTGAATATATTCCTTTTTCCACTACTACGCTCTTAGCGCTCCAAATGTCCAGTTGCATTTTCTACAGAAAGAGTGTTCAGATCTGCTCAATCAAAAGTATGGTTTAACACTGTTAGCTGAATGCACAGATCAGAAAGAAGTTTCACCGAATGATTCTGTGTAGTTTATATTTGAAGACATTCCTTTTTCCACTATTACCCACTTAGCGCTCCGAATCTCCACTTGTATTTTCTACAAAAAGAGTGTTTCATAACTGCTCAATCAAAAATATGTTTTATCTCTGTTAACTGAATTTACAGATCAGAAATAAGTTTCACAGAATGCATCTGTGTAGTTTTTATTTGAAGATATCTTTTTCCCAATGTAGGCCTCTTAGCGCTTAGCATGTCCAATTGCAGTTTCTACAGAAAGAGTGTTTCAGAACGGCTCAATTAAAAGTAAGGTTCAACTCTGTTAGTTGAATGCACAGAACAGAAAGAATTTTCACAGAATGCTACTGTGTAGTTTATATTTGAATATATTCCTTTTTCCACTATTACCCTCTTAGTGCTCCGAATGTCCACTTGCATTTTCTACAGAAAGACTGTTCAGAACTGCGCAATCAAAAGTATGGTTTAACTCTGTTAGCTTAATGAACATATCAGAAATAAGTTTCACACAATTCTTCTGTGTAGTTTTTATTTGAAGATATTATTTTTCCCAATAGAGGCCTCTTAGCGCTCAGAATGTCCAATTGCAGTTTCTACAGAAAGAGTGTTTCAGAAAGGCTCAATCAAAAGTAAGGTTCAACTCTGTTAGTTGAATGCACAGAACAGAAAGATGTTTCATACAATGCTTCTGTGTAGTTAATATTTGAACATATTCTTTTTTCCACTATTACCCACTTGGCGCTACGAATGTCCAGGTGCATTTTCTACAGACAGAGTGTTTCAAAACTGCTCAATCAAAAGTATGGTTTAACTCTGTTAGCTGAATGCTCAGATCAGAAATAAGTTTCACAGAATGCTTCTGTGTAGTTTATATTTGAATATATTCCTTTTTCCACTACTACTCTCTTAGCGCTCCAATTGTCCAGGTGCATTTTCTACAGAAAGAGTGTTCAGATCTGCTCAATCAAAAGTATGGTTTAACTCTGTTAGCTGAATGCACAGATCAGAAAGAAGTTTCACAGAATGCTTCTGTGTAGTTTATATTTGGAGACATTCCTTTTTCCACTATTACCCTCTTAGCGCTCCGAATCTCCACTTGCATTTTCTACAGAAAGAGTGTTTCAGAACGGCTCAATCAAAACTAAGGTTCAACTCTTTTAGTTGAACAAACAGAACAGAAAGAAGTTTCACACAATTCTTCTGTGTAGTTTTTATTTGTAGACATTCTTTTTCCCAATATAGGCCTCTTAGCGCTCAGAATGTCCAATTGCAGTTTCTACAGAAAGAGTGTTTCAGAACGGCTCAATCAAAAGTAAGGTTCAACTCTGTTAGTTGAATGCACAGAACAGAAAGAAGTTTCATACAATGCTTCTGTGTAGTTTATATTTGAACATATTCTTTTTTCCACTATTACCCACTTCGCGCTACGAATGTCCAGTTGCATTTTCTACAGACAGAGTGTTTCAAAACTGCTCAATCAAAAGTATGGTTTAACTCTGTTAGCTGAATGCTCAGATCAGAAAGAAGTTTCACAGAATGCTTCTGTGTAGTTTATATTTGAATATATTCCTTTTTCCACTACTACGCTCTTAGCGCTCCAAATGTCCAGTTGCATTTTCTACAGAAAGAGTGTTCAGATCTGCTCAATCAAAAGTATGGTTTAACTCTGTTAGCTGAATGCACAGATCAGAAAGAAGTTTCACCGAGTGATTCTGTGTAGTTTATATTTGAAGACATTCCTTTTTCCACTATTACCCTATTAGCGCTCCGAATGTTCACTTGCATTTTCTACAGAAAGAGTGTTCAGAACTGCGCAATCAAAAGTATGGTTTAACTCTGTTAGCTTAATGAACATATCAGAAATAAGTTTCACACAATGCTTCTGTGTAGTTTTTATTTGAAGATATTATTTTTCCCAATATAGGCCTCTTCGCGCTCAGAATGTCCAATTGCAGTTTCTACAGAAAGAGTGTTTCAGAAAGGCTCAATCAAAAGTAAGGATCAACTCTGTTAGTTGAATGAACAGAACAGAAAGAAATTTCATACAATGCTTCTGTGTAGTTTATATTTGAACATATTCTTTTTTCCACTATTACCCACTTGGCGCTACGAATGTCCAGTTGCATTTTCTACAGACAGAGTGTTTAAAAACTGCTCAATCAAAAGTATGGTTTAACTCTGTTAGCTGAATGCTCAGATCAGAATGTATTTTCACAGAATGCTTCTGTCTAGTTTATATATGGATATATTCCTTTTTCCACTACTACTCTCTTAGCGCTCCAAATGTCCAGTTGCATTTTCTACAGAAAGAGTGTTCAGATCTGCTCACTCAAAAGTATGGTTTAACTCTGTTAGCTGAATGCACAGATCAGAAAGAAGTTTCGCAGAATGATTCTGTGTAGTTTATATTTGGAGACATTCCTTTTTCCACTATTACCCTCTTAGCGCTCCGAATCTCCACTTGCATTTTCTACAGAAAGAGTGTTTCAGAACGGCTCAATCAAAACTAAGGTTCAACTCTTTTAGTTGAACAAACAGAACAGAAAGAAGTTTCACAGAATGCATCTGTGTAGTTTTTATTTGAAGATATTCTTTTTCCCAATGTAGGCCTCTTAGCGCTTAGCATGTGCAGTTGCAGTTTCTACAGAAAGAGTGTTTCAGAACAGCTCAATTAAAAGTAAGGTTCTACTCTGTTAGTTGAATGCACAGAACAGAAAGAATTTTCACAGAATGCTACTGTGTAGTTTATATTTGAATATATTCCTTTTTCCACTATTACCCTCTTAGCGCTCTGAATGTACACTAGCATTTTCTACAGAAAGAGTGTTCAGAACTGCGCAATCAAAAGTATGGTTTAACTCTGTTAGCTTAATGGACATATCAGAAATAAGTTTCACACAATGCTTCTGTGTAGTTTTTATTTGAAGATATTATTTTTCCCAATAGAGGCCTCTTAGCGCTCAGAATGTCCAATTGCAGTTTCTACAGAAAGAGTGTTTCAGAAAGGCTCAATCAAAAGTAAGGTTCAACTCTGTTAGTTGAATGCACAGAACAGAAAGATGTTTCATACAATGCTTCTGTGTAGTTCATATTTGAACATATTCTTTTTTCCACTATTACCCACTTGGCGCTACGAATGTCCAGGTGCATTTTCTACAGACAGAGTGTTTCAAAACTGCTCAATCAAAAGTATGGTTTAATTCTGTTAGCTGAATGCTCAGATCAGAAAGAAGTTTCACAGAATGCTTCTGTGTAGTTTATATTTGAATATATTCCTTTTTCCACTACTACTCTCTTAGCGCTCCAATTGTCCAGTTGCATTTTCTACAGAAAGAGTGTTCAGATCTGCTCAATCAAAAGTATGGTTTAACTCTGTTAGCTGAATGCACAGATCAGAAAGAAGTTTCACAGAATGATTCTGTGTAGTTTATATTTGGAGACATTCCTTTTTCCACTATTAACCTCTTAGCGCTCCGAATCTCCACTTGCATTTTCTACAGAAAGAGTGTTTCAGAACAGCTCAATCAAAACTAAGGCTCAACTCTTTTAGTTGAACAAACAGAACAGAAAGAAGTTTCACACAATTCTTCTGTGTAGTTTTTATTTGTAGACATTCTTTTTCCCAATATAGGCCTCTTAGCGCTCAGAATGTCCAATTGCAGTTTCTACAGAAAGAGTGTTTCAGAACGGCTCAATCAAAAGTAAGGTTCAACTCTGTTAGTTGAATGCACAGAACAGAAAGAAGTTTCATACAATGCTTCTGTGTAGTTTATATTTGAACATATTCTTTTTTCCACTATTACCCACTTAGCGCTACGAATGTCCAGTTGCATTTTCTACAGACAGAGTGTTTCAAAACTGCTCAATCAAAAGTATGGTTTAACTCTGCTAGCTGAATGCTCAGATCAGAAAGAAGTTTCACAGAATGCTTCTGTGTAGTTTATATTTGAATATATTCCTTTTTCCACTACTACGCTCTTAGCGCTCCAAATGTCCAGTTGCATTTTCTACAGAAAGAGTGTTCAGATCTGCTCAATCAAAAGTATGGTTTAACAGTGTTAGCTGAATGCACAGATCAGAAAGAACTTTCACCGAATGATTCTGTGTAGTTTATATTTGAAGACATTACTTTTTCCACTATTACCCACTTAGCGCTCCGAATCTCCACTTGTATTTTCTACAAAAAGAGTGTTTCATAACTGCTCAATCAAAAATATGTTTTATCTCTGTTAACTGAATTTACAGATCAGAAATAAGTTTCACAGAATGCATCTGTGTAGTTTTTATTTGAAAATATTTTTTCCCAATGTAGGCCTCTTAGCGCTTAGCATGTCCAATTGCAGTTTCTACAGAAAGAGTGTTTCAGAACGGCTCAATCAAAAGTAAGGTTCAACTCTGTTAGTTGAATGCACAGAACAGAAAGAAGTTTCATACAATGCTTCTGTGTAGTTTATATTTGAACATATTGTTTTTTCCACTATTACCCACTTAGCGCTACGAATGTCCAGTGGCATTTTCTACAGACAGAGTGTTTCAAAACTGCTTAATCAAAAGTATGGTTTAACTCTGTTAGCTGAATGCTCAGATCAGAAAGAAATTTCACAGAATGCTTCTGTGTAGTTTATATTTGAATATATTCCTTTTTCCACTACTACGCTCTTAGCGCTCCAAATGTCCAGTTGCATTTTCTACAGAAAGAGTGTTCAGATCTGCTCAATCAAAAGTATGGTTTAACTCTGTTAGCTGAATGCACAGATCAGAAAGAAGTTTCACAGAATGATTCTGTGTAGTTTATATTTGGAGACATTCCTTTTTCCACTATTACCCTCTTAGCGCTCCGAATCTCCACTTGCATTTTCTACAGAAAGAGTGTTTCACAACGGCTCAATCAAAACTAAGGTTCAACTCTTTTAGTTGAACAAACAGAACAGAAAGAAGTTTCACACAATTCTTCTGTGTAGTTTTTATTTGTAGACATTCTTTTTCCCAATATAGGCCTCTTAGCGCTCAGAATGTCCAATTGCAGTTTCTACAGAAAGAGTGTTTCAGAACGGCTCAATCAAAAGTAAGGTTCAACTCTGTTAGTTGAATGCACAGAACAGAAAGAAGTTTCATACAATGCTTCTGTGTAGTTTATATTTGAACATATTCTTTTTTCCACTATTAACCACTTAGCGCTATGAATGTCCAATTGCATTTTCTACAGACAGAGTGTTTCAAAACTGCTCAATCAAAAGTATGGTTTAACTCTGTTAGCTGAATGCTCAGATCAGAAAGAAGTTTCACAGAATGCTTCTGTGTAGTTTATATTTGAATATATTCCTTTTTCCACTACTACGCTCTTAGCGCTCCAAATGTCCAGTTGAATTTTCTACAGAAAGAGTGTACAGATCTACTCAATCAAAAGTATGGTTTAACTCTGTTAGCTGAATGCACAGATCAGAAGGAAGTTTCACCGAATGATTCTGTGTAGTTTATATTTGAAGACATTCCTTTTTCCACTATTACCCTATTAGCGCTCCGAATGTTCACTTGCATTTTCTACAGAAAGAGTGTTCAGAACTGCGCAATCAAAAGTATGGTTTAACTCTGTTAGCTTAATGAACATATCAGAAATAAGTTTCACACAATGCTTCTGTGTAGTTTTTATTTGAAGATATTATTTTTCCCAATATAGGCCTCTTCGCGCTCAGAATGTCCAATTGCAGTTTCTACAGAAAGAGTGTTTCAGAAAGGCTCAATCAAAAGTCAGGTTCAACTCTGTTAGTTGAATGCACAGAACAGAAAGAAGTTTCATACAATGCTTCTGTGTAGTTTATATTTGAACATATTCTTTTTTCCACTATTACCCACCTAGCGCTACGAATGTCCAGTGGCATTTTCTACAGACAGAGTGTTTCAAAACTGCTCAATCAAAAGTATGGTTTAACTCTGTTAGCTGAATGCTCAGATCAGAAAGAAGTTTCACAGAATGCTTCTGTGTAGTTTATATTTGAATATATTCCTTTTTCCACTACTACGCTCTTAGTGCTCCAAATGTCCAGTTGCATTTTCTACAGAAAGAGTGTTCAGATCTGCTCAATCAAAAGTATGGTTTAACTCTGTTAGCTGAATGCACAGATCAGAAAGAAATTTCACAGAATGATTCTGTGTAGTTTATATTTGGAGACATTCCTTTTTCCACTATTACCCTCTTAGCGCTCCGAATCTCCACTTGCATTTTCTACAGAAAGAGTGTTTCAGAACGGCTCAATCAAAACTAAGGTTCAACTCTTTTAGTTGAACAAACAGAACAGAAAGAAGTTTCACACAATTCTTCTGTGTAGTTTTTATTTGTAGACATTCTTTTTCCCAATATAGGCCTCTTAGCGCTCAGAATGTCCAATTGCAGTTTCTACAGAAAGAGTGTTTCAGAACGGCTCAATCAAAAGTAAGGTTCAACTCTGTTAGTTGAATGCACAGAACAGAAAGAAGTTTCATACAATGCTTCTGTGTAGTTTATATTTGAACATATTCTTTTTTCCACTATTACCCACTTAGCGCTACGAATGTCCAGTTGCATTTTCTACAGACAGAGTGTTTCAAAACTGCTCAATCAAAAGTATGGTTTAACTCTGTTAGCTGAATGCTCAGATCAGAAAGAAGTTTCACAGAATGCTTCTGTGTAGTTTATATTTGAATATATTCCTTTTTCCACTACTACGCTCTTAGTGCTCCAAATGTCCAGTTGCATTTTCTACAGAAAGAGTGTTCAGATCTGCTCAATCAAAAGTATGGTTTAACTCTGTTAGCTGAATGCACAGATCAGAAAGAAGTTTCACCGAATGATTCTGTGTAGTTTATATTTGAAGACATTCCATTTTCCACTATTACCCTCTTAGCGCTCCGAATGTCCACTTGCATTTTCAACAGAAAGAGTGTTCAGAACTGCGCAATCAAAAGTATGGTTTAACTCTGTTAGCTTAATGAACATATCAGAAATAAGTTTCACACAATGCTTCGGTGTAGTTTGTATTTGAAGATATTATTTTTCCCAATATAGGCCTCTTAGCGCTCAGAATGTCAAATTGCAGTTTCTACAGAAAGAGTGTTTCAGAAAGGCTCAATCAAAAGTAAGGTTCAACTCTGTTAGTTGAATGCACAGAACAGAAAGAAATTTCATACAATGCTTCTGTGTAGTTTATATTTGAACATATTCTTTTTTCCACTATTACCCACTTGGCGCTACGAATGTCCAGTTGCATTTTCTACAGACAGAGTGTTTCAAAACTGCTCAATCAAAAGTATGGTTTAACTCTGTTAGCTGAATGCTCAGATCAGAAAGAATTTTCACAGAATGCTTCGGTGTAGTTTATATATGAATATATTCCTTTTTCCACTACTACTCTCTTAGCGCTCCAAATGTCCAGTTGCATTTTCTACAGAAAGAGTGTTCAGATCTGCTCACTCAAAAGTATGGTTTAACTCTGTTAGCTGAATGCACAGATCAGAAAGAAGTTTCGCAGAATGATTCTGTGTAGTTTATATTTGGAGACATTCCTTTTTCCACTATTACCCTCTTAGCGCTCCGAATCTCCACTTGCATTTTCTACAGAAAGAGTGTTTCAGAACGGCTGAATCAAAACTAAGTTTCAACTCTTTTAGTTGAACAAACAGAACAGAAAGAAGTTTCACACAATTCTTCTGTGTAGTTTTTATTTGAAGACATTCTTTTTCCCAATATAGGCCTCTTAGCGCTCAGAATGTCCAATTGCATTTTCTACAGAAAGAGTGTTTCAGAACGGCTCAATCAAAAGTAAGGTTCAACTCTGTTAGTTGAATGCACAGAACAGAAAGAAGTTTCATACAATGCTTCTGTGTAGTTTATATTTGAACATATTCTTTTTTCCACTATTACCCACTTAGCGCTACGAATGTCCAGTGGCATTTTCTACAGACAGAGTGTTTCAAAACTGCTTAATCAATAGTATGGTTTAACTCTGTTAGCTGAATGCTCAGATCAGAAAGAAGTTTCACAGAATGCTTCTGTGTAGTTTATATTTGAATATATTCCTTTTTCCACTACTACGCTCTTAGCGCTCCAAATGTCCAGTTGCATTTTCTACAGAAAGAGTGTTCAGATCTGCTCAATCAAAAGTATGGTTTAACTCTCTTAGCTGAATGCACAGATCAGAAAGAAGTTTCACAGAATGATTCTGTGTAGTTTATATTTGGAGACATTCCTTTTTCCACTATTACCCTCTTAGCGCTCCGAATCTCCACTTGCATTTTCTACAGAAAGAGTGTTTCACAACGGCTCAATCAAAACTAAGGTTCAACTCTTTTAGTTGAACAAACAGAACAGAAAGAAGTTTCACACAATTCTTCTGTGTAGTTTTTATTTGTAGACATTCTTTTTCCCAATATAGGCCTCTTAGCGCTCAGAATGTCCAATTGCAGTTTCTACAGAAAGAGTGTTTCAGAACGGCTCAATCAAAAGTAAGGTTCAACTCTGTTAGTTGAATGCACAGAACAGAAAGAAGTTTCATACAATGCTTCTGTGTAGTTTATATTTGAACATATTCTTTTTTCCACTATTAACCACTTAGCGCTACGAATGTCCAATTGCATTTTCTACAGACAGAGTGTTTCAAAACTGCTCAATCAAAAGTATGGTTTAACTCTGTTAGCTGAATGCTCAGATCAGAAAGAAGTTTCACAGAATGCTTCTGTGTAGTTTATATTTGAATATATTCCTTTTTCCACTACTACGCTCTTAGCGCTCCAAATGTCCAGTTGAATTTTCTACAGAAAGAGTGTACAGATCTACTCAATCAAAAGTATGGTTTAACTCTGTTAGCTGAATGCACAGATCAGAAAGAAGTTTCACCGAATGATTCTGTGTAGTTTATATTTGAAGACATTCCTTTTTCCACTATTACCCTCTTAGCGCTCCGAATGTTCACTTGCATTTTCTACAGAAAGAGTGTTCAGAACTGCGCAATCAAAAGTATGGTTTAACTCTGTTAGCTTAATGAACATATCAGAAATAAGTTTCACACAATGCTTCTGTGTAGTTTTTATTTGAAGATATTATTTTTCCCAATATAGGCCTCTTCGCGCTCAGAATGTCCAATTGCAGTTTCTACAGAAAGAGTGTTTCAGAAAGGCTCAATCAAAAGTAAGGATCAACTCTGTTAGTTGAATGCACAGAACAGAAAGAAATTTCATACAATGCTTCTGTGTAGTTTATATTTGAACATATTCTTTTTTCCACTATTACCCACTTGGCGCTACGAATGTCCAGTTGCATTTTCTACAGACAGAGTGTTTAAAAACTGCTCAATCAAAAGTATGGTTTAACTCTGTTAGCTGAATGCTCAGATCAGAAATTATTTTCACAGAATGCTTCTGTCTAGTTTATATATGAATATATTCCTTTTTCCACTACTACTCTCTTAGCGCTCCAAATGTCCAGTTGCATTTTCTACAGAAAGAGTGTTCAGATCTGCTCACTCAAAAGTATGGTTTAACTCTGTTAGCTGAATGCACAGATCAGAAAGAAGTTTCGCAGAATGATTCTGTGTAGTTTATATTTGGAGACATTCCTTTTTCCACTATTACCCTCTTAGCGCTCCGAATCTCCACTTGCATTTTCTACAGAAAGAGTGTTTCAGAACGGCTCAATCAAAACTAAGGTTCAACACTTTTAGTTGAACAAACAGAACAGAAAGAAGTTTCACACAATTCTTCTGTGTAGTTTTTATTTGAAGACATTCTTTTTCCCAATATAGGCCTCTTAGCGCTCAGAATGTCCAATTGCAGTTTCTACAGAAAGAGTGTTTCAGAACGGCTCAATCAAAAGTAAGGTTCAACTCTGTTAGTTGAATGCACAGAACAGAAAGAAGTTTCATACAATGCTTCTGTGTAGTTTATATTTGAACATATTCTTTTTTCCACTATTACCCACTTAGCGCTACGAATGTCCAGTGGCATTTTCTACAGACAGAGTGTTTCAAAACTGCTCAATCAAAAGTATGGTTTAACTCTGTTAGCTGAATGCTCAGATCAGAAAGAAGTTTCACAGAATGCTTCTGTGTAGTTTATATTTGAATATATTCCTTTTTCCACTACTACGCTCTTAGCGCTCCAAATGTCCAGTTGCAATTTCTACAGAAAGAGTGTTCAGATCTGCTCAAACAAAAGTATGGTTTAATTCTGTTAGCTGAATGCACAGATCAGAGAGAAGTTTCACAGAATGATTCTGTGTAGTTTATATTTGGAGACATTCCTTTTTCCACTATTACCCTCTTATCGCTCCGAATCTGCACTTGCATTTTCTACAGAAAGAGTGTTTCAGAACGGCTCAATCAAAACTAAGGTTCAACTCTTTTAGTGGAACAAACAGAACAGAAAGAAGTTTCACAGAATGCATCTGTGTAGTTTTTATTTGAAGATATTCTTTTTCCCAATGTAGGCCTCTTAGCGCTTAGCATGTCCAATTGCAGTTTCTACAGAAAGAGTGTTTCAGAACGGCTCAATTAAAAGTAAGGTTCAACTCTGTTAGTTGAATGCACAGAACAGAAGGAATTTTCACAGAATGCTACTGTGTAGTTTATATTTGAATATATTCCTTTTTCCACTATTACCCTCTTAGCGCTCCGAATGTCCACTTGCATTTTCTACAGAAAGAGTGTTCAGAACTGCGCAATCAAAAGTATGGTTTAACTCTGTTAACTTAATGAACATATCAGAAATAAGTTTCACACAATGCTTCTGTGTAGTTTTTATTTGAAGATATTATTTTTCCCAATAGAGGCCTCTTAGCGCTCAGAATGTCCAATTGCAGTTTCTACAGAAAGAGTGTTTCAGAAAGGCTCAATCAAAAGTAAGGTTCAACTCTGTTAGTTGAATGCACAGAACAGAAAGAAGTTTCATACAATGCTTCTGTGTAGTTTATATTTGAACATATTCTTTTTTCCACTATTACCCACTTGGCGCTACGAATGTCCAGTTGCATTTTCTACAGACAGAGTGTTTCAAAACTGCTCAATCAAAAGTATGGTTTAACTCTGTAAACTGAATGCTCAGATCAGAAAGAAGTTTCACAGAATGCTTCTGTGTAGTTTATATTTGAATATATTCCTTTTTCCACTACTACGCTCTTAGCGCTCCAAATGTCCAGTTGCATTTTCTACAGAAAGAGTGTTCAGATCTGCTCAATCAAAAGTATGGTTTAACTCTGTTAGCTGAATGCACAGATCAGAAATAAGTTTCACAGAATGATTCTGTGTAGTTTATATTTGGAGACATTCCTTTTTCCGCTATTACCCTCTTAGCGCTCCGAATCTCCACTTGCATTTTCTACAGAAAGAGTGTTTCAGAATGGCTCAATCAAAACTAAGGTTCAACTCTTTTAGTTGAACAAACAGAACAGAAAGAAGTTTCACACAATTCTTCTGTGTAGTTTTTATTTGTAGACATTCTTTTTCCCAATATAGGCCTCTTAGCGCTCAGAATGTCCAATTGCAGTTTCTACAGAAAGAGTGTTTCAGAACGGCTCAATCAAAAGTAAGGTTCAACTCTGTTAGTTGAATGCACAGAACAGAAAGAAGTTTCATACAATGCTTCTGTGTAGTTTATATTTGAACATATTCTTTTTTCCACTATTAACCACTTAGCGCTACGAATGTCCAATTGCATTTTCTACAGACAGAGTGTTTCAAAACTGCTCAATCAAAAGTATGGTTTAACTCTGTTAGCTGAATGCTCAGATCAGAAAGAAGTTTCACAGAATGCTTCTGTGTAGTTTATATTTGAATATATTCCTTTTTCCACTACTACGCTCTTAGCGCTCCAAATGTCCAGTTGAATTTTCTACAGAAAGAGTGTACAGATCTACTCAATCAAAAGTATGGTTTAACTCTGTTAGCTGAATGCACAGATCAGAAA
This sequence comes from Symphalangus syndactylus, assembly GCF_028878055.3. Classification (NCBI taxonomy): domain Eukaryota; kingdom Metazoa; phylum Chordata; class Mammalia; order Primates; family Hylobatidae; genus Symphalangus; species Symphalangus syndactylus. The sequence goes on along the minus strand of NC_072432.2, from coordinate 137,609,805 downwards.
GAAGTTTCACCGAATGATTCTGTGTAGTTTATATTTGAAGACATTCCTTTTTCCACTATTACCCTCTTAGCGCTCCGAATGTTCACTTGCATTTTCTACAGAAAGAGTGTTCAGAACTGCGCAATCAAAAGTATGGTTTAACTCTGTTAGCTTAATGAACATATCAGAAATAAGTTTCACACAATGCTTCTGTGTAGATTTTATTTGAAGATATTATTTTTCCCAATATAGGCCTCTTCGCGCTCAGAATGTCCAATTGCAGTTTCTACAGAAAGAGTGTTTCAGAAAGGCTCAATCAAAAGTAAGGATCAACTCTGTTATTTGAATGCACAGAACAGAAAGAAATTTCATACAATGCTTCTGTGTAGTTTATATTTGAACATATTCTTTTTTCCACTATTACCCACTTGGCGCTACGAATGTCCAGTTGCATTTTCTACAGACAGAGTGTTTAAAAACTGCTCAATCAAAAGTATGGTTTAACTCTGTTAGCTGAATGCTCAGATCAGAAATTATTTTCACAGAATGCTTCTGTCTAGTTTATATATGAATATATTCCTTTTTCCACTACTACTCTCTTAGCGCTCCAAATGTCCAGTTGCATTTTCTACAGAAAGAGTGTTCAGATCTGCTCACTCAAAAGTATGGTTTAACTCTGTTAGCTGAATGCACAGATCAGAAAGAAGTTTCGCAGAATGATTCTGTGTAGTTTATATTTGGAGACATTCCTTTTTCCACTATTACCCTCTTAGCGCTCCGAATCTCCACTTGCATTTTCTACAGAAAGAGTGTTTAAGAACGGCTCAATCAAAACTAAGGTTCAACACTTTTAGTTGAACAAACAGAACAGAAAGAAGTTTCACACAATTCTTCTGTGTAGTTTTTATTTGAAGACATTCTTTTTCCCAATATAGGCCTCTTAGCGCTCAGAATGTCCAATTGCAGTTTCTACAGAAAGAGTGTTTCAGAACGGCTCAATCAAAAGTAAGGTTCAACTCTGTTAGTTGAATGCACAGAACAGAAAGAAGTTTCATACAATGCTTCTGTGTAGTTTATATTTGAACATATTCTTTTTTCCACTATTACCCACTTAGCGCTACGAATGTCCAGTGGCATTTTCTACAGACAGAGTGTTTCAAAACTGCTCAATCAAAAGTATGGTTTAACTCTGTTAGCTGAATGCTCAGATCAGAAAGAAGTTTCACAGAATGCTTCTGTGTAGTTTATATTTGAATATATTCCTTTTTCCACTACTACGCTCTTAGCGCTCCAAATGTCCAGTTGCATTTTCTACAGAAAGAGTGTTCAGATCTGCTCAAACAAAAGTATGGTTTAATTCTGTTAGCTGAATGCACAGATCAGAGAGAAGTTTCACAGAATGATTCTGTGTAGTTTATATTTGGAGACATTCCTTTTTCCACTATTACCCTCTTATCGCTCCGAATCTGCACTTGCATTTTCTACAGAAAGAGTGTTTCAGAACGGCTCAATCAAAACTAAGGTTCAACTCTTTTAGTGGAACAAACAGAACAGAAAGAAGTTTCACAGAATGCATCTGTGTAGTTTTTATTTGAAGATATTCTTTTTCCCAATGTAGGCCTCTTAGCGCTTAGCATGTCCAATTGCAGTTTCTACAGAAAGAGTGTTTCAGAACGGCTCAATTAAAAGTAAGGTTCAACTCTGTTAGTTGAATGCACAGAACAGAAGGAATTTTCACAGAATGCTACTGTGTAGTTTATATTTGAATATATTCCTTTTTCCACTATTACCCTCTTAGCGCTCCGAATGTCCACTTGCATTTTCTACAGAAAGAGTGTTCAGAACTGCGCAATCAAAAGTATGGTTTAACTCTGTTAACTTAATGAACATATCAGAAATAAGTTTCACACAATGCTTCTGTGTAGTTTTTATTTGAAGATATTATTTTTCCCAATAGAGGCCTCTTAGCGCTCAGAATGTCCAATTGCAGTTTCTACAGAAAGAGTGTTTCAGAAAGGCTCAATCAAAAGTAAGGTTCAACTCTGTTAGTTGAATGCACAGAACAGAAAGAAGTTTCATACAATGCTTCTGTGTAGTTTATATTTGAACATATTCTTTTTTCCACTATTACCCACTTGGCGCTACGAATGTCCAGTTGCATTTTCTACAGACAGAGTGTTTCAAAACTGCTCAATCAAAAGTATGGTTTAACTCTGTAAACTGAATGCTCAGATCAGAAAGAAGTTTCACAGAATGCTTCTGTGTAGTTTATATTTGAATATATTCCTTTTTCCACTACTACGCTCTTAGCGCTCCAAATGTCCAGTTGCATTTTCTACAGAAAGAGTGTTCAGATCTGCTCAATCAAAAGTATGGTTTAACTCTGTTAGCTGAATGCACAGATCAGAAATAAGTTTCACAGAATGATTCTGTGTAGTTTATATTTGGAGACATTCCTTTTTCCGCTATTACCCTCTTAGCGCTCCGAATCTCCACTTGCATTTTCTACAGAAAGAGTGTTTCAGAATGGCTCAATCAAAACTAAGGTTCAACTCTTTTAGTTGAACAAACAGAACAGAAAGAAGTTTCACACAATTCTTCTGTGTAGTTTTTATTTGTAGACATTCTTTTTCCCAATATAGGCCTCTTAGCGCTCAGAATGTCCAACTGCAGTTTCTACAGAAAGAGTGTTTCAGAACGGCTCAATCAAAAGTAAGGTTCAACTCTGTTAGTTGAATGCACAGAACAGAAAGTAGTTTCATACAATGCTTCTGTGTAGTTTATATTTGAACATATTCTTTTTTCCACTATTACCCACTTAGCGCTAAGAATGTCCAGTTGCATTTTCTACAGACAGAGTGTTTCAAAACTGCTCAATCAAAAGTATGGTTTAACTCTGCTAGCTGAATGCTCAGATCAGAAAGAAGTTTCACAGAATGCTTCTGTGTAGTTTATATTTGAATATATTCCTTTTTCCACTACTACGCTCTTAGCGCTCCAAATGTCCAGTTGCATTTTCTACAGAAAGAGTGTTCAGATCTGCTCAATCAAAACTATGGTTTAATTCTGTTAGCTGAATGCACAGATCAGAAAGAATTTTCACCGAATGATTCTGTGTAGTTTATATTTGAAGACATTCCTTTTTCCACTATTACCCTCTTAGCGCTCCGAATCTCCACTTGCATTTTCTAAAAAAGAGTGTTTCATACCTGCTCAATCAAAAATATGTTTTATCTCTGTTAACTGAATTTACAGATCAGAAAGAAGTTTCACAGAATGCATCTGTGTAGTTTTTATTTGAAGATATTCTTTTTCCCAATGTAGGCCTCTTAGCGCTTAGCATGTCCAATTGCAGTTTCTACAGAAAGAGTGTTTCAGAACGGCTCAAACAAAAGTAAGGTTCAACTCTGTTAGTTGAATGCACAGAACAGAAAGAATTTTCACAGAATGCTACTGTGTAGTTTATATTTGAATATATTCCTTTTTCCACTATTACCCTCTTAGTGCTCCGAATTTCCACTTGCATTTTCTACAGAAAGAGTGTTCAGAACTGCGCAATCAAAAGTATGGTTTAACTCTGTTAGCTTAATGAACATATCAGAAATAAGTTTCCCACAATGCTTCTGTGTAGTTTTTATTTGAAGATATTATTTTTCCCAATAGAGTCCTCTTAGCGCTCAGAATGTCCAATTGCAGTTTCTACAGAAAGAGTGTTTCAGAAAGGCACAATCAAAAGTAAGGTTCAGCTCTGTTAGTTGAATGCACAGAACAGAAAGAAGTTTCATGCAATGCTTCTGTGTAGTTTATATTTGAACATATTCTTTTTTCCACTATTACCCACTTGGCGCTACGAATGTCCAGTTGCATTTTCTACAGACAGAGTGTTTCAAAACTGCTCAATCAAAAGTATGGTTTAACTCTGTTAGCTGAATGCACAGATCAGAAATAAGTTTCACAGAATGATTCTGTGTAGTTTATATTTGGAGACATTCCTTTTTCCGCTATTACCCTCTTAGCGCTCCGAATCTCCACTTGCATTTTCTACAGAAAGAGTGTTTCAGAATGGCTCAATCAAAACTAAGGTTCAACTCTTTTAGTTGAACAAACAGAACAGAAAGAAGTTTCACACAATTCTTCTGTGTAGTTTTTATTTGTAGACATTCTTTTTCCCAATATAGGCCTCTTAGCGCTCAGAATGTCCAATTGCAGTTTCTACAGAAAGAGTGTTTCAGAACGGCTCAATCAAAAGTAAGGTTCAACTCTGTTAGTTGAATGCACAGAACAGAAAGAAGTTTCATACAATGCTTCTGTGTAGTTTATATTTGAACATATTCTTTTTTCCACTATTAACCACTTAGCGCTACGAATGTCCAATTGCATTTTCTACAGACAGAGTGTTTCAAAACTGCTCAATCAAAAGTATGGTTTAACTCTGTTAGCTGAATGCTCAGATCAGAAAGAAGTTTCACAGAATGCTTCTGTGTAGTTTATATTTGAATATATTCCTTTTTCCACTAATACGCTCTTAGCGCTCCAAATGTCCAGTTGAATTTTCTACAGAAAGAGTGTACAGATCTACTCAATCAAAAGTATGGTTTAACTCTGTTAGCTGAATGCACAGATCAGAAAGAAGTTTCACCGAATGATTCTGTGTAGTTTATATTTGAAGACATTCCTTTTTCCACTATTACCCTCTTAGCGCTCCGAATGTTCACTTGCATTTTCTACAGAAAGAGTGTTCAGAACTGCGCAATCAAAAGTATGGTTTAACTCTGTTAGCTTAATGAACATATCAGAAATAAGTTTCACACAATGCTTCTGTGTAGTTTTTATTTGAAGATATTATTTTTCCCAATATAGGCCTCTTCGCGCTCAGAATGTCCAATTGCAGTTTCTACAGAAAGAGTGTTTCAGAAAGGCTCAATCAAAAGTAAGGATCAACTCTGTTAGTTGAATGCACAGAACAGAAAGAAATTTCATACAATGCTTCTGTGTAGTTTATATTTGAACATATTCTTTTTTCCACTATTACCCACTTGGCGCTACGAATGTCCAGTTGCATTTTCTACAGACAGAGTGTTTAAAAACTGCTCAATCAAAAGTATGGTTTAACTCTGTTAGCTGAATGCTCAGATCAGAAATTATTTTCACAGAATGCTTCTGTCTAGTTTATATATGAATATATTCCTTTTTCCACTACTACTCTCTTAGCGCTCCAAATGTCCAGTTGCATTTTCTACAGAAAGAGTGTTCAGATCTGCTCACTCAAAAGTATGGTTTAACTCTGTTAGCTGAATGCACAGATCAGAAAGAAGTTTCGCAGAATGATTCTGTGTAGTTTATATTTGGAGACATTCCTTTTTCCACTATTACCCTCTTAGCGCTCCGAATCTCCACTTGCATTTTCTACAGAAAGAGTGTTTCAGAACGGCTCAATCAAAACTAAGGTTCAACACTTTTAGTTGAACAAACAGAACAGAAAGAAGTTTCACACAATTCTTCTGTGTAGTTTTTATTTGAAGACATTCTTTTTCCCAATATAGGCCTCTTAGCGCTCAGAATGTCCAATTGCAGTTTCTACAGAAAGAGTGTTTCAGAACGGCTCAATCAAAAGTAAGGTTCAACTCTGTTAGTTGAATGCACAGAACAGAAAGAAGTTTCATACAATGCTTCTGTGTAGTTTATATTTGAACATATTCTTTTTTCCACTATTACCCACTTAGCGCTACGAATGTCCAGTGGCATTTTCTACAGACAGAGTGTTTCAAAACTGCTCAATCAAAAGTATGGTTTAACTCTGTTAGCTGAATGCTCAGATCAGAAAGAAGTTTCACAGAATGCTTCTGTGTAGTTTATATTTGAATATATTCCTTTTTCCACTACTACGCTCTTAGCGCTCCAAATGTCCAGTTGCATTTTCTACAGAAAGAGTGTTCAGATCTGCTCAAACAAAAGTATGGTTTAATTCTGTTAGCTGAATGCACAGATCAGAGAGAAGTTTCACAGAATGATTCTGTGTAGTTTATATTTGGAGACATTCCTTTTTCCACTATTACCCTCTTATCGCTCCGAATCTGCACTTGCATTTTCTACAGAAAGAGTGTTTCAGAACGGCTCAATCAAAACTAAGGTTCAACTCTTTTAGTGGAACAAACAGAACAGAAAGAAGTTTCACAGAATGCATCTGTGTAGTTTTTATTTGAAGATATTCTTTTTCCCAATGTAGGCCTCTTAGCGCTTAGCATGTCCAATTGCAGTTTCTACAGAAAGAGTGTTTCAGAACGGCTCAATTAAAAGTAAGGTTCAACTCTGTTAGTTGAATGCACAGAACAGAAGGAATTTTCACAGAATGCTACTGTGTAGTTTATATTTGAATATATTCCTTTTTCCACTATTACCCTCTTAGCGCTCCGAATGTCCACTTGCATTTTCTACAGAAAGAGTGTTCAGAACTGCGCAATCAAAAGTATGGTTTAACTCTGTTAACTTAATGAACATATCAGAAATAAGTTTCACACAATGCTTCTGTGTAGTTTTTATTTGAAGATATTATTTTTCCCAATAGAGGCCTCTTAGCGCTCAGAATGTCCAATTGCAGTTTCTACAGAAAGAGTGTTTCAGAAAGGCTCAATCAAAAGTAAGGTTCAACTCTGTTAGTTGAATGCACAGAACAGAAAGAAGTTTCATACAATGCTTCTGTGTAGTTTATATTTGAACATATTCTTTTTTCCACTATTACCCACTTGGCGCTACGAATGTCCAGTTGCATTTTCTACAGACAGAGTGTTTCAAAACTGCTCAATCAAAAGTATGGTTTAACTCTGTAAACTGAATGCTCAGATCAGAAAGAAGTTTCACAGAATGCTTCTGTGTAGTTTATATTTGAATATATTCCTTTTTCCACTACTACGCTCTTAGCGCTCCAAATGTCCAGTTGCATTTTCTACAGAAAGAGTGTTCAGATCTGCTCAATCAAAAGTATGGTTTAACTCTGTTAGCTGAATGCACAGATCAGAAATAAGTTTCACAGAATGATTCTGTGTAGTTTATATTTGGAGACATTCCTTTTTCCGCTATTACCCTCTTAGCGCTCCGAATCTCCACTTGCATTTTCTACAGAAAGAGTGTTTCAGAATGGCTCAATCAAAACTAAGGTTCAACTCTTTTAGTTGAACAAACAGAACAGAAAGAAGTTTCACACAATTCTTCTGTGTAGTTTTTATTTGTAGACATTCTTTTTCCCAATATAGGCCTCTTAGCGCTCAGAATGTCCAATTGCAGTTTCTACAGAAAGAGTGTTTCAGAACGGCTCAATCAAAAGTAAGGTTCAACTCTGTTAGTTGAATGCACAGAACAGAAAGAAGTTTCATACAATGCTTCTGTGTAGTTTATATTTGAACATATTCTTTTTTCCACTATTAACCACTTAGCGCTACGAATGTCCAATTGCATTTTCTACAGACAGAGTGTTTCAAAACTGCTCAATCAAAAGTATGGTTTAACTCTGTTAGCTGAATGCTCAGATCAGAAAGAAGTTTCACAGAATGCTTCTGTGTAGTTTATATTTGAATATATTCCTTTTTCCACTACTACGCTCTTAGCGCTCCAAATGTCCAGTTGAATTTTCTACAGAAAGAGTGTACAGATCTACTCAATCAAAAGTATGGTTTAACTCTGTTAGCTGAATGCACAGATCAGAAAGAAGTTTCACCGAATGATTCTGTGTAGTTTATATTTGAAGACATTCCTTTTTCCACTATTACCCTCTTAGCGCTCCGAATGTTCACTTGCATTTTCTACAGAAAGAGTGTTCAGAACTGCGCAATCAAAAGTATGGTTTAACTCTGTTAGCTTAATGAACATATCAGAAATAAGTTTCACACAATGCTTCTGTGTAGTTTTTATTTGAAGATATTATTTTTCCCAATATAGGCCTCTTCGCGCTCAGAATGTCCAATTGCAGTTTCTACAGAAAGAGTGTTTCAGAAAGGCTCAATCAAAAGTAAGGATCAACTCTGTTAGTTGAATGCACAGAACAGAAAGAAATTTCATACAATGCTTCTGTGTAGTTTATATTTGAACATATTCTTTTTTCCACTATTACCCACTTGGCGCTACGAATGTCCAGTTGCATTTTCTACAGACAGAGTGTTTAAAAACTGCTCAATCAAAAGTATGGTTTAACTCTGTTAGCTGAATGCTCAGATCAGAAATTATTTTCACAGAATGCTTCTGTCTAGTTTATATATGAATATATTCCTTTTTCCACTACTACTCTCTTAGCGCTCCAAATGTCCAGTTGCATTTTCTACAGAAAGAGTGTTCAGATCTGCTAACTCAAAAGTATGGTTTAACTCTGTTAGCTGAATGCACAGATCAGAAAGAAGTTTCGCAGAATGATTCTGTGTAGTTTATATTTGGAGACATTCCTTTTTCCACTATTACCCTCTTAGCGCTCCGAATCTCCACTTGCATTTTCTACAGAAAGAGTGTTTCAGAACGGCTCAATCAAAACTAAGGTTCAACACTTTTAGTTGAACAAACAGAACAGAAAGAAGTTTCACACAATTCTTCTGTGTAGTTTTTATTTGAAGACATTCTTTTTCCCAATATAGGCCTCTTAGCGCTCAGAATGTCCAATTGCAGTTTCTACAGAAAGAGTGTTTCAGAACGGCTCAATCAAAAGTAAGGTTCAACTCTGTTAGTTGAATGCACAGAACAGAAAGAAGTTTCATACAATGCTTCTGTGTAGTTTATATTTGAACATATTCTTTTTTCCACTATTACCCACTTAGCGCTACGAATGTCCAGTGGCATTTTCTACAGACAGAGTGTTTCAAAACTGCTCAATCAAAAGTATGGTTTAACTCTGTTAGCTGAATGCTCAGATCAGAAAGAAGTTTCACAGAATGCTTCTGTGTAGTTTATATTTGAATATATTCCTTTTTCCACTACTACGCTCTTAGCGCTCCAAATGTCCAGTTGCATTTTCTACAGAAAGAGTGTTCAGATCTGCTCAAACAAAAGTATGGTTTAATTCTGTTAGCTGAATGCACAGATCAGAGAGAAGTTTCACAGAATGATTCTGTGTAGTTTATATTTGGAGACATTCCTTTTTCCACTATTACCCTCTTATCGCTCCGAATCTGCACTTGCATTTTCTACAGAAAGAGTGTTTCAGAACGGCTCAATCAAAACTAAGGTTCAACTCTTTTAGTGGAACAAACAGAACAGAAAGAAGTTTCACAGAATGCATCTGTGTAGTTTTTATTTGAAGATATTCTTTTTCCCAATGTAGGCCTCTTAGCGCTTAGCATGTCCAATTGCAGTTTCTACAGAAAGAGTGTTTCAGAACGGCTCAATTAAAAGTAAGGTTCAACTCTGTTAGTTGAATGCACAGAACAGAAGGAATTTTCACAGAATGCTACTGTGTAGTTTATATTTGAATATATTCCTTTTTCCACTATTACCCTCTTAGCGCTCCGAATGTCCACTTGCATTTTCTACAGAAAGAGTGTTCAGAACTGCGCAATCAAAAGTATGGTTTAACTCTGTTAACTTAATGAACATATCAGAAATAAGTTTCACACAATGCTTCTGTGTAGTTTTTATTTGAAGATATTATTTTTCCCAATAGAGGCCTCTTAGCGCTCAGAATGTCCAATTGCAGTTTCTACAGAAAGAGTGTTTCAGAAAGGCTCAATCAAAAGTAAGGTTCAACTCTGTTAGTTGAATGCACAGAACAGAAAGAAGTTTCATACAATGCTTCTGTGTAGTTTATATTTGAACATATTCTTTTTTCCACTATTACCCACTTGGCGCTACGAATGTCCAGTTGCATTTTCTACAGACAGAGTGTTTCAAAACTGCTCAATCAAAAGTATGGTTTAACTCTGTAAACTGAATGCTCAGATCAGAAAGAAGTTTCACAGAATGCTTCTGTGTAGTTTATATTTGAATATATTCCTTTTTCCACTACTACGCTCTTAGCGCTCCAAATGTCCAGTTGCATTTTCTACAGAAAGAGTGTTCAGATCTGCTCAATCAAAAGTATGGTTTAACTCTGTTAGCTGAATGCACAGATCAGAAATAAGTTTCACAGAATGATTCTGTGTAGTTTATATTTGGAGACATTCCTTTTTCCGCTATTACCCTCTTAGCGCTCCGAATCTCCACTTGCATTTTCTACAGAAAGAGTGTTTCAGAATGGCTCAATCAAAACTAAGGTTCAACTCTTTTAGTTGAACAAACAGAACAGAAAGAAGTTTCACACAATTCTTCTGTGTAGTTTTTATTTGTAGACATTCTTTTTCCCAATATAGGCCTCTTAGCGCTCAGAATGTCCAATTGCAGTTTCTACAGAAAGAGTGTTTCAGAACGGCTCAATCAAAAGTAAGGTTCAACTCTGTTAGTTGAATGCACAGAACAGAAAGTAGTTTCATACAATGCTTCTGTGTAGTTTATATTTGAACATATTCTTTTTTCCACTATTACCCACTTAGCGCTAAGAATGTCCAGTTGCATTTTCTACAGACAGAGTGTTTCAAAACTGCTCAATCAAAAGTATGGTTTAACTCTGCTAGCTGAATGCTCAGATCAGAAAGAAGTTTCACAGAATGCTTCTGTGTAGTTTATATTTGAATATATTCCTTTTTCCACTACTACGCTCTTAGCGCTCCAAATGTCCAGTTGCATTTTCTACAGAAAGAGTGTTCAGATCTGCTCAATCAAAACTATGGTTTAATTCTGTTAGCTGAATGCACAGATCAGAAAGAATTTTCACCGAATGATTCTGTGTAGTTTATATTTGAAGACATTCCTTTTTCCACTATTACCCTCTTAGCGCTCCGAATCTCCACTTGCATTTTCTAAAAAAGAGTGTTTCATAACTGCTCAATCAAAAATATGTTTTATCTCTGTTAACTGAATTTACAGATCAGAAAGAAGTTTCACAGAATGCATCTGTGTAGTTTTTATTTGAAGATATTCTTTTTCCCAATGTAGGCCTCTTAGCGCTTAGCATGTCCAATTGCAGTTTCTACAGAAAGAGTGTTTCAGAACGGCTCAAACAAAAGTAAGGTTCAACTCTGTTAGTTGAATGCACAGAACAGAAAGAATTTTCACAGAATGCTACTGTGTAGTTTATATTTGAATATATTCCTTTTTCCACTATTACCCTCTTAGTGCTCCGAATTTCCACTTGCATTTTCTACAGAAAGAGTGTTCAGAACTGCGCAATCAAAAGTATGGTTTAACTCTGTTAGCTTAATGAACATATCAGAAATAAGTTTCCCACAATGCTTCTGTGTAGTTTTTATTTGAAGATATTATTTTACCCAATAGAGTCCTCTTAGCGCTCAGAATGTCCAATTGCAGTTTCTACAGAAAGAGTGTTTCAGAAAGGCACAATCAAAAGTAAGGTTCAGCTCTGTTAGTTGAATGCACAGAACAGAAAGAAGTTTCATGCAATGCTTCTGTGTAGTTTATATTTGAACATATTCTTTTTTCCACTATTACCCACTTGGCGCTACGAATGTCCAGTTGCATTATCTACAGACAGAGTGTTTCAAAACTGCTCAATCAAAAGTATGGTTTAACTCTGTTAGCAGAATGCTCAGATCAGAAAGAAGTTTCACAGAATGCTTCTGTGTAGTTTATACTTGAATATATTACTTTTTCCACTATTACGCTCTTAGCGCTCCAAATGTCCAGTTGCATTTTCTACAGAAAGAATGTTCAGATCTGCTCAATCAAAAGTATGGTTTAACTCTGTTAGCTGAATGCACAGATCAGAAAGAAGTTTCACATAATGATTCTGTGTAGTTTATATTTGGAGACATTCCTTTTTCCACTATTACCCTCTTAGTGCTCCGAATCTCCACTTGCATTTTCTACAGAAAGAGTGTTTCAGAACGGCTCAATCAAAACAAAGGTTCAACTCTTTTAGTTGAACAAACAGAACAGAAAGAAGTTTCACACAATTCTTCTGTGTAGTTTTTATTTGTAGACATTCTTTTTCCCAATATAGGCCTCTTAGCGCTCAGAATGTCCAATTGCAGTTTCTACAGAAAGAGTGTTTCAGAACGGCTCAATCAAAAGTAAGGTTCAACTCTGTTAGTTGAATGCACAGAACAGAAAGAAGTTTCATACAATGCTTCTGTGTAGTTTATATTTGAACATATTCTTTTTTCCACTATTACCCACTTAGCGCTACGAATGTCCAGTTGCATTTTCTACAGACACAGTGTTTCTAAACTGCTCAATCAAAAGTATGGTTTAACTCTGTTAGCTGAATGCTCAGATCAGAAATAAGTTTCACAGAATGCTTCTGTGTAGTTTATATTTGAATATATTCCTTTTTCCACTACTACGCTCTTAGCGCTCCAAATGTCCAGTTGCATTTTCTACAGAAAGAGTGTTCAGATCTGCTCAATCAAAAGTATGGTTTAACTCTCTTAGCTGAATGCACAGATCAGAAAGAAGTTTCACCGAATGATTCTGTGTAGTTTATATTTGAAGACATTCCTTTTTCCACTATTACCCTCTTAGTGCTCCGAATCTCCACTTGCATTTTCTACAAAAAGAGTGTTTCATAACTGCTCAATCAAAAATATGTTTTATCTCTGTTAACTGAATTTACAGATCAGAAATAAGTTTCACAGAATGCATCTGTGTAGTTTTTATTTGAAGATATTCTTTTTCCCAATGTAGGCCTCTAAGCGCTTAGCATGTCCAATTGCAGTTTCTACAGAAAGAGTGTTTCAGAACGGCTCAATTAAAAGTAAGGTTCAACTCTGTTAGTTGAATGCACAGAACAGAAAGAATTTTCACAGAATGCTACTGTGTAGTTTATATTTGAATATATTCCTTTCTCCACTATTACCCTCTTAGCGCTCCGAATGTCCACTTGCATTTTCTACAGAAAGACTGTTCAGAACTGCGCAATCAAAAGTATGGTTTAACTCTGTTAGCTTAATGAACATATCAGAAATAAGTTTCACACAATGCTTCTGTGTAGTTTTTATTTGAAGATATTATTTTTCCCAATAGAGGCCTCTTAGCGCTCAGAATGTCCAATTGCAGTTTCTACAGAAAGAGTGTTTCAGAAAGGCTCAATCAAAAGTAAGCTTCAACTCTGTTAGTTGAATGCACAGAACAGAAAGAAGTTTCATACAATGCTTCTGTGTAGTTTATATTTGAACATATTCTTTTTCCACTATTACCCACTTAGCGCTACGAATGTCCAGTTGCATTTTCTACAGACAGAGTGTTTCAAAACTGCTCAATCAAAAGTATGGTTTAACTCTGTTAGCTGAATGCTCAGATCAGAAAGAAGTTTCACAGAATGCTTCTGTGTAGTTTATATTTGAATATATTCCTTTTTCCACTACTACGCTCTTAGCGCTCCAAATGTCCAGTTGCATTTCCTACAGAAAGAGTGTTCAGATCTGCTCAATCAAAAGTATGGTTTAACTCTGTTAGCTGAATGCACAGATCAGAAAGAAGTTTCACAGAATGATTCTGTGTAGTTTATATTTGGAGACATTCCTTTTTCCACTATTACCCTCTTAGCGCTCCGAATCTCCACTTGCATTTTCTACAGAAAGTGTGTTTCAGAACGGCTCAATCAAAACTAAGGTTCAACACTTTTAGTTGAACAAACAGAACAGAAAGAAGTTTCACAGAATGCATCTGTGTAGTTTTTATTTGAAGATATTCTTTTTCCCAATGTAGGCCTCTTAGCGCTTAGCATGTCCAATTGCAGTTTCTACAGAAAGAGTGTTTCAGAACGGCTCAATTAAAAGTAAGGTTCAACTCTGTTAGTTGAATGCACAGAACAGAAAGAATTTTCACAGAATGCTACTGTGTAGTTTATATTTGAATATATTCCTTTTTCCACTATTACCCTCTTAGCACTCCGAATGTCCACTTGCATTTTCTACAGAAAGAGTGTTCAGAACTGCGCAATCAAAAGTATGGTTTAACTCTGTTAGCTTAATGAACATATCAGAAATAAGTTTCACACAATGCTTCTGTGTAGTTTTTATTTGAAGATATTATTTTTCCCAATAGAGGCCTCTTAGCGCTCAGAATGTCCAATTGCAGTTTCTACAGAAAGAGTGTTTCAGAAAGGCTCAATCAAAAGTAAGGTTCAACTCTGTTAGTTGAATGCACAGAACAGAAAGAAGTTTCATGCAATGCTTCTGTGTAGTTTATATTTGAACATATTCTTTTTTCCACTATTACCCACTTGGCGCTACGAATGTCCAGTTGCATTTTCTACAGACAGAGTGTTTCAAAACTGCTCAATCAAAAGTATGGTTTAACTCTGTTAGCTGAATGCTCAGATCAGAAAGAAGTTTCACAGAATGCTTCTGTGTAGTTTATATTTGAATATATTCCTTTATCCACTACTACTCTCTTAGCGCTCCAATTGTCCAGTTGCATTTTCTACAGAAAGAGTGTTCAGATCTGCTCAATCAAAAGTATGGTTTAACTCTGTTAGCTGAATGCACAGAGCAGAAAGAAGTTTCACAGAATGATTCTGTGTAGTTTATATTTGGAGACATTCCTTTTTCCACTATTACCCTCTTAGTGCTCCGAATCTACACTTGCATTTTCTTCAGAAAGAGTGTTTCAGAATGGCTCAATCAAAACTAAGGTTCAACTCTTTTAGTTGAACAAACAGAACAGAAAGAAGTTTCACACAATTCTTCTGTGTAGTTTTTATTTGTAGACATTCTTTTTCCCAATATAGGCCTCTTAGCGCTCAGAATGTCCAATTGCAGTTTCTACAGAAAGAGTGTTTCAGAACGGCTCAATCAAAACTAAGGTTCAACTCTTTTAGTTGAACAAACAGAACAGAAAGAAATTTCAGAGAATGCATCTGTGTAGTTTTTATTTGAAGATATTCTTTTTCCCAATGTAGGCCTCTTAGCGCTTAGCATGTCCAATTGCAGTTTCTACAGAAAGAGTGTTTCAGAACGGCTCAATTAAAAGTAAGGTTCAACTCTGTTAGTTGAATGCACAGAACAGAAAGAATTTTCACAGAATGCTACTGTGTAGTTTATATTTGAATATATTCCTTTTTCCACTATTTCCCTCTTAGCGCTCCGAATGTCCACTTGCATTTTCTACAGAAAGAGTGTTCAGAACTGCGCAATCAAAAGTATGGTTTAACTCTGTTAGCTTAATGAACATATCAGAAATAAGTTTCACACAATGCTTCTGTGTAGTTTTTATTTGAAGATATTATTTTTCCCAATAGAGGCCTCTTAGCGCTCAGAATGTCCAATTGCAGTTTCTACAGAAAGAGTGTTTCAGAAAGGCTCAATCAAAAGTAAGGTTCAACTCTGTTAGTTGAATGCACAGAACAGAAAGAAGTTTCATACAATGCTTCTGTGTAGTTTATATTTGAATATATTCTTTTTTCCACTATTACCCACTTAGCGCTACGAATGTCCAGTTGCATTTTCTACAGACAGAGTGTTTCAAAACTGCTCAATCAAAAGTATGGTTTAACTCTGTTAGCTGAATGCTCAGATCAGAAAGAAGTTTCACAGAATGCTTCTGTGTAGTTTATATTTGAATATATTCCTTTTTCCACTACTACGCTCTTAGCGCTCCAAATGTCCAGTTGCATGTTCTACAAAAAGAGTGTTCAGATCTGCTCAATCAAAAGTATGGTTTAACTCTCTTAGCTGAATGCACAGATCAGAAAGAAGTTTCACCGAATGATTCTGTGTAGTTTATATTTGAAGACATTCCTTTTTCCACTATTATCCTCTTAGTGCTCCGAATCTCCACTTGCATTTTCTACAAAAAGAGTGTTTCATAACTGCTCAATCAAAAATATGTTTTATCTCTGTTAACTGAATTTACAGATCAGAAATAAGTTTCACAGAATGCATCTGTGTAGTTTTTATTTGAAGATATTCTTTTTCCCAATGTAGGCCTCTAAGCGCTTAGCATGTCCAATTGCAGTTTCTACAGAAAGAGTGTTTCAGAACGGCTCAATTAAAAGTAAGGTTCAACTCTGTTAGTTGAATGCACAGAACAGAAAGAATTTTCACAGAATGCTACTGTGTAGTTTATATTTGAATATATTCCTTTCTCCACTATTACCCTCTTAGCGCTCCGAATGTCCACTTGCATTTTCTACAGAAAGACTGTTCAGAACTGCGCAATCAAAAGTATGGTTTAACTCTGTTAGCTTAATGAACATATCAGAAATAAGTTTCACACAATGCTTCTGAGTAGTTTTTATTTGAAGATATTATTTTTCCCAATAGAGGCCTCTTAGCGCTCAGAATGTCCAATTGCAGTTTCTACAGAAAGAGTGTTTCAGAAAGGCTCAATCAAAAGTAAGCTTCAACTCTGTTAGTTGAATGCACAGAACAGAAAGAAGTTTCATACAATGCTTCTGTGTAGTTTATATTAGAACATATTCTTTTTCCACTATTACCCACTTAGCGCTACGAACGTCCAGTTGCATTTTCTACAGACAGAGTGTTTCAAAACTGCTCAATCAAAAGTATGGTTTAACTCTGTTAGCTGAATGCTCAGATCAGAAAGAAGTTTCACAGAATGCTTCTGTGTAGTTTATATTTGAATATATTCCTTTTTCCACTACTACGCTCTTAGCGCTCCAAATGTCCAGTTGCATTTTCTACAGAAAGAGTGTTCAGATCTGCTCAATCAAAAGTATGGTTTAACTCTGTTAGCTGAATGCACAGATCAGAAAGAAGTTTCACAGAATGATTCTGTGTAGTTTATATTTGGAGACATTCCTTTTTCCACTATTACCCTCTTAGCGCTCCGAATCTCCACTTGCATTTTCTACAGAAAGTGTGTTTCAGAACGGCTCAATCAAAACTAAGGTTCAACTCTTTTAGTTGAACAAACAGAACAGAAAGAAGTTTCACAGAATGCATCTGTGTAGTTTTTATTTGAAGATATTCTTTTTCCCAATGTAGGCCTCTAAGCGCTTAGCATGTCCAATTGCAGTTTCTACAGAAAGAGTGTTTCAGAACGGCTCAATCAAAAGTAAGGTTCAACTCTGTTAGTTGAATGCACAGAACAGAAAGAATTTTCACAGAATGCTACTGTGTAGTTTATATTTGAATATATTCCTTTTTCCACTATTACCCTCTTAGCACTCCGAATGTCCACTTGCATTTTCTACAGAAAGAGTGTTCAGAACTGCGCAATCAAAAGTATGGTTTAACTCTGTTAGCTTAATGAACATATCAGAAATAAGTTTCACACAATGCTTCTGTGTAGTTTTTATTTGAAGATATTATTTTTCCCAATAGAGGCCTCTTAGCGCTCAGAATGTCCAATTGCAGTTTCCACAGAAAGAGTGTTTCAGAAAGGCTCAATCAAAAGTAAGGTTCAACTCTGTTAGTTGAATGCACAGAACAGAAAGAAGTTTCATGCAATGCTTCTGTGTAGTTTATATTTGAACATATTCTTTTTTCCACTATTACCCACTTGGCGCTACGAATGTCCAGTTGCATTTTCTACAGACAGAGTGTTTCAAAACTGCTCAATCAAAAGTATGGTTTAACTCTGTTAGCTGAATGCTCAGATCAGAAAGAAGTTTCACAGAATGCTTCTGTGTAGTTTATATTTGAATATATTCCTTTTTCCACTACTACTCTCTTAGCGCTCCAATTGTCCAGTTGCATTTTCTACAGAAAGAGTGTTCTGATCTGCTCAATCAAAAGTATGGTTTAACTCTGTTAGCTGAATGCACAGAGCAGAAAGAAGTTTCACAGAATGATTCTGTGTAGTTTATATTTGGAGACATTCCTTTTTCCACTATTACCCAGTTAGTGCTCCGAATCTCCACTTGCATTTTCTTCAGAAAGAGTGTTTCAGAATGGCTCAATCAAAACTAAGGTTCAACTCTTTTAGTTGAACAAACAGAACAGAAAGAAGTTTCACACAATTCTTCTGTGTAGTTTTTATTTGTAGACATTCTTTTTCCCAATATAGGCCTCTTAGCGCTCAGAATGTCCAATTGCAGTTTCTACAGAAAGAGTGTTTCAGAACGGCTCAATCTAAAGTAAGGTTCAACTCTGTTAGTTGAATGCACAGAACAGGAAGAAGTTTCATACAATGCTTCTGTGTAGTTTATATTTGAACATATTCTTTTTTCCACTATTACCCACTTAGCGCTACGAATGTCCAGTTGCATTTTCTACAGACAGAGTGTTTCAAAACTGCTCAATCAAAAGTATGGTTTAACTCTGTTAGCTGAATGCTCAGATCAGAAAGAAGTTTCACAGAATGCTTCTGTGTAGTTTATATTTGTATATATTCCTTTTTCCACTACTACGCTCTTAGCGCTCCAAATGTCCAGTTGCATTTTCTACAGAAAGACTGTTCAGATCTGCTCAATCAAAAGTATGGTTTAACTCTGTTAGCTGAATGCACAGATCAGAAAGAAGTTTCACCGAATGATTCTGTGTAGTTTATATTTGAAGACATTCCTTTTTCCACTATTACCCTCTTAGCGCTCCGAATCTCCACTTGCATTTTCTACAAAAAGAGTGTTTCATAACTGCTCAATCAAAAATATGTTTTATCTCTGTTAACTGAATTTACAGATCAGAAATAAGTTTCACAGAATGCATCTGTGTAGTTTTTATTTGAAGATATTCTTTTTCCCAATGTAGGCCTCTAAGCGCTTAGCATGTCCAATTGCAGTTTCTACAGAAAGAGTGTTTCAGAACGGCTCAATAAAAAGTAAGGTTCAACTCTGTTAGTTGAATGCACAGAACAGAAATAATTTTCACAGAATGCTACTGTGTAGTTTATATTTGAATATATTCCTTTCTCCACTATTACCCTCTTAGCGCTCCGAATGTCCACTTGCATTTTCTACAGAAAGACTGTTCACAACTGCGCAATCAAAAGTATGGTTTAACTCTGTTAGCTTAATGAACATATCAGAAATAAGTTTCACACAATGCTTCTGTGTAGTTTTTATTTGAAGATATTATTTTTCCCAATAGAGGCCTCTTAGCGCTCAGAATGTCCAATTGCAGTTTCTACAGAAAGAGTGTTTCAGAAAGGCTCAATCAAAAGTAAGGTTCAACTCTGTTAGTTGAATGCACAGAACAGAAAGAAGTTTCATACAATGCTTCTGTGTAGTTTATTTTTGAACATATTCTTTTTTCCACTATTACCCACTTAGCCTTACGAATGTCCAGTTGCATTTTCTACAGACAGAGTGTTTCAAAACTGCTCAATCAAAAGTATGGTTTAACTCTGTTAGCTGAATGCTCAGATCAGAAAGAAGTTTCACAGAATGCTTCTGTGTAGTTTATATTTGAATATATTCCTTTTTCCACTACTACGCTCTTAGCGCTCCAAATGTCCAGTTGCATTTTCTACAGAAAGAGTGTTCAGATCTGCTCAATCAAAAGTATGGTTTAACTCTGTTAGCTGAATGCACAGACCAGAAAGAAGTTTCACAGAATGATTCTGTGTAGTTTATATTTGGAGACATTCCTTTTTCCACTATTACCCTCTTAGCGCTCCGAATCTCCACTTGCATTTTCTACAGAAAGAGTGTTTCAGAACGGCTCAATCAAAACTAAGGTTCAACTCTTTTAGTTGAACAAACAGAACAGAAAGAAGTTTCACAGAATGCATCTGTGTAGTTTTTATTTGAAGATATTCTTTTTCCCAATGTAGGCCTCTTAGCGCTTAGCATGTCCAATTGCAGTTTCTACAGAAAGAGTGTTTCAGAACGGCTCAATTAAAAGTAAGGTTCAACTCTGTTAGTTGAATGCACAGAACAGAAAGAATTTTCACAGAATGCTACTGTGTAGTTTATATTTGAATATATTCCTTTTTCCACTATTACCCTCTTAGCGCTCCGAATCTCCACTTGCATTTTCTACAGAAAGAGTGTTCAGAACTGCGCAATCAAAAGTATGGTTTAACTCTGTTAGCTTAATGAACATATCAGAAATAAGTTTCACACAATGCTTCTGTGTAGTTTTTATTTGAAGATATTATTTTTCCCAATAGAGGCCTCTTAGCGCTCAGAATGTCCAATTGCAGTTTCTACAGAAAGAGTGTTTCAGAAAGGCTCAATCAAAAGTAAGGTTCAACTCTGTTAGTTGAATGCACAGAACAGAAAGAAGTTTCATGCAATGCTTCTGTGTAGTTTATATTTGAACATATTCTTTTTTCCACTATTACCCACTTGGCGCTACGAATGTCCAGTTGCATTTTCTACAGACAGAGTGTTTCAAAACTGCTCAATCAAAAGTATTGTTTCACTCTGTTAGCTGAATGCTCAGATCAGAAAGAAGTTTCACAGAATGATTCTGTGTAGTTTATATTTGAATATAGTCCTTTTTCCACTACTACTCTCTTAGCGCTCCAATTGTCCAGTTGCATTTTCTACAGAAAGAGTGTTCAGATCTGCTCAATCAAAAGTATGGTTTAACTCTGTTAGCTGAATGCACAGATCAGAAAGAAGTTTCACAGAATGATTCTGTGTAGTTTATATTTGGAGACATTCCTTTTTCCACTATTAACCTCTTAGTGCTCCGAATCTCCACTTGCATTTTCTACAGAAAGAGTGTTTCAGAACGGCTCAATCAAAACTAAGGTTCAACTCTTTTAGTTGAACAAACAGAACAGAAAGAAGTTTCACACAATTCTTCTGTGTAGTTTTTATTTGTAGACATTCTTTTTCCCAATATAGGCCTCTTAGCGCTCAGAATGTCCAATTGCAGTTTCTACAGAAAGAGTGTTTCAGAACGGCTCAATCTAAAGTAAGGTTCAACTCTGTTAGTTGAATGCACAGAACAGAAAGAAGTTTTATACAATGCTTCTGTGTAGTTTATATTTGAACATATTCTTTTTTCCACTATTACCCACTTAGCGCTACGAATGTCCAGTTGCATTTTCTACAGACAGAGTGTTTCAAAACTGCTCAATCAAAAGTATGTTTTAACTCTGTTAGCTGAATGCTCAGATCAGAAAGAAGTTTCACAGAATGCTTCTGTGTAGTTTATATTTGAATATATTACTTTTTCCACTACTACGCTCTTAGCGCTCCAAATGTCCAGTTGCATTTTCTACAGAAAGACTGTTCAGATCTGCTCAATCAAAAGTATGGTTTAACTCTGTTAGCTGAATGCACAGATCAGAAAGAAGTTTCACCGAATGATTCTGTGTAATTTATATTTGAAGACATTCCTTTTTCCACTATTACCTTCTTAGCGCTCCGAATCTCCACTTGCATTTTCTACAAAAAGAGTGTTTCATAACTGCTCAATCAAAAATATGTTTTATCTCTGTTAACTGAATTTACAGATCAGAAATAAGTTTCACAGAATGCATCTGTGTAGTTTTTATTTGAAGATATTCTTTTTCCCAATGTAGGCCTCTAAGCACTTAGCATGTCCAATTGCAGTTTCTACAGAAAGAGTGTTTCAGATCGGCTCAATAAAAAGTAAGGTTCAACTCTGTTAGTTGAATGCACAGAACAGAAAGAATTTTCACAGAATGCTACTGTGTAGTTTATATTTGAATATATTCCTTTCTCCACTATTACCCTCTTAGCGCTCCGAATGTCCACTTGCATTTTCTACAGAAAGAGTGTTCAGAACTGCGCAATCAAAAGTATGGTTTAACTCTGTTAGCTTAATGAACATATCAGAAATAAGTTTCACACAATGCTTCTGTGTAGTTTTTATTTGAAAATATTATTTTTCCCAATAGAGGCCTCTTAGTGCTCAGAATGTCCAATTGCAGTTTCTACAGAAAGAGTGTTTCAGAAAGGCTCAATCAAAAGTAAGGTTCAACTCTGTTAGTTGAATGCACAGAACAGAAAGAAGTTTCATGCAATGCTTCTGTGTAGTTTATATTTGAACATATTCTTTTTTCCACTATTACCCACTTAGCCTTACGAATGTCCAGTTGCATTTTCTACAGACAGAGTGTTTCAAAACTGCTCAATCAAAAGTATGGTTTAACTCTGTTAGCTGAATGCTCAGATCAGAAACAAGTTTCACAGAATGCTTCTGTGTAGTTTATATTTGAATATATTCCTTTTTCCACTACTACGCTCTTAGCGCTCCAAATGTCCAGTTGCATTTTCTACAGAAAGAGTGTTCAGATCTGCTCAATCAAAAGTATGGTTTAACTCTGTTAGCTGAATGCACAGATCAGAAAGAAGTTTCACAGAATGATTCTGTGTAGTTTATATTTGGAGACATTCCTTTTTCCACTATTACCCTCTAAGCGCTCCGAATCTCCACTTGCATTTTCTACAGAAAGAGTGTTTCAGAACGGCTCAATCAAAACTAAGGTTCAACTCTTTTAGTTGAACAAACAGAACAGAAAGAAGTTTCACAGAATGCATCTGTGTAGTTTTTATTTGAAGATATTCTTTTTCCCAATATAGGCCTCTTAGCGCTTAGCATGTCCAATTGCAGTTTCTACAGAAAGAGTGTTTCAGAACGGCTCAATCAAAAGTAAGGTTCAACTCTGTTAGTTGAATGAACAGAACAGAAAGAATTTTCACAGAATGCTACTGTGTAGTTTATATTTGAATATATTCCTTTTTCCACTATTACCCTCTTAGCGCTCCGAATGTCCACTTGCATTTTCTACAGAAAGAGTGTTCAGAACTGCGCAATCAAAAGTATGGTTTAACTCTGTTAGCTTAATGAACATATCAGAAATAAGTTTCACACAATGCTTCTGTGTAGTTTTTATTTGAAGATATTATTTTTCCCAATAGAGGCCTCTTAGCGCTCAGAATGTCCAATTGCAGTTTCTACAGAAAGAGTGTTTCAGAAAGGCTCAATCAAAAGTAAGGTTCAACTCTGTTAGTTGAATGCACAGAACAGAAAGAAGTTTCATGCAATGCTTCTGTGTAGTTTATATTTGAACATATTCTTTTTTCCACTATTACCCACTTGGCGCTACGAATGTCCAGTTGCATTTTCTACAGACAGAGTGTTTCAAAACTGCTCAATCAAAAGTATGGTTTAACTCTGTTAGCTGAATGCTCAGATCAGAAAGAAATTTCACATAATGCTTCTGTGTAGTTTATATTTGAATATATTCCTTTTTCCACTACTACTCTCTTAGCGCTCCAATTGTCCAGTTGCATTTTCTACAGAAAGAGTGTTCAGATCTGCTCAATCAAAAGTATGGTTTAACTCTGTTAGCTGAATGCACAGATCAGAAAGAAGTTTCACAGAATGATTCTGTGTAGTTTATATTTGGAGACATTCCTTTTTCCACTATTACCCTCTTAGTGCTCCGAATCTCCACTTGCATTTACTACAGAAAGAGTGTTTCAGAACGGCTCAATCAAAACTAAGGTTCAACTCTTTTAGTTGAACAAACAGAACAGAAAGAAGTTTCACACAATTCTTCTGTGTAGTTTTTATTTGTAGACATTCTTTTTCCCAATATAGGCCTCTTAGCGCTCAGAATGTCCAATTGCAGTTTCTACAGAAAGAGTGTTTCAGAACGGCTCAAGCTAAAGTAAGGTTCAACTCTGTTAGTTGAATGCACAGAACAGAAAGAAGTTTCATACAATGCTTCTGTGTAGTTTATATTTGAACATATTCTTTTTCCACTATTACCCACTTAGCGCTACGAATGTCCAGTTGCATTTTCTACAGACAGAGTGTTTCAAAACTGCTCAATCAAAAGTATGGTTTAACTCTGTTAGCGGAATGCTCAGATCAGAAAGAAGTTTCACAGAATGCTTCTGTGTAGTTTATATTTGAATATATTCCTTTTTCCACTACTACGCTCTTAGCGCTCCAAATGTCCAGTTGCATTTTCTACAGAAAGACTGTTCAGATCTGCTCAATCAAAAGTATGGTTTAACTCTGTTAGCTGAATGCACAGATCAGAAAGAAGTTTCACCTAATGATTCTGTGTAGTTTATATTTGAAGACATTCCTTTTTCCACTATTACCCTCTTAGCGCTCCGAATCTCCACTTGCATTTTCTACAAAAAGAGTGTTTCATAACTGCTCAATCAAAAATATGTTTTATCTCTGTTAACTGAATTTACAGATCAGAAATAAGTTTCACAGAATGCATCTGTGTAGTTTTTATTTGAAGATATTCTTTTTCCCAATGTAGGCCTCTTAGCACTTAGCATGTCCAATTGCAGTTTCTACAGAAAGAGTGTTTCAGAACGGCTCAATCAAAAGTAAGGTTCAACTCTGTTAGTTGAATGCACAGAACAGAAAGAATTTTCACAGAATGCTACTGTGTAGTTTATATTTGAATATATTCCTTTCTCCACTATTACCCTCTTAGCGCTCCGAATGTCCACTTGCATTTTCTACAGAAAGAGTGTTCAGAACTGCGCAATCAAAAGTATGGTTTAACTCTGTTAGCTTAATGAACATATCAGAAATATGTTTCACACAATGCTTCTGTGTAGTTTTTATTTGAAGATATTATTTTTCCCAATATAGGCCTCTTAGCGCTCAGAATGTCCAATTGCAGTTTCTACAGAAAGAGTGTTTCAGAAAGGCTCAATCAAATGTAAGGTTCAACTCTGTTAGTTGAATGCACAGAACAGAAAGTAATTTCATACAATGCTTCTGTGTAGTTTATATTTGAACATATTCTTTTTTCCACTATTACCCACTTGGCGCTACGAATGTCCAGTTGCATTTTCTACAGACAGAGTGTTTCAAAACTGCTCAATCAAAAGTATGGTTTAACTCTGTTAGCTGAATGCTCAGATCAGAAAGAAGTTTCACAGAATGCTTCTGTGTAGTTTATATTTGAATATATTCCTTTTTCCACTACTACTCTCTTAGCGCTCCAAATGTCCAGTTGCATTTTCTACAGAAAGAGTGTTCAGATCTGCTCAATCAAAAGTATGGTTTAACTCTGTTAGCTGAATGCACAGATCAGAAAGAAGTTTCATAGAATGATTCTGTGTAGTTTATATTTAGAGACATTCCTTTTTCCACTATTACCCTCTTAGCGCTCCGAATCTCCACTTCAATTTTCTACAGAAAGAGTGTTTCAGAACGGCTCAATCAAAACTAAGGTTCAACTCTTTTAGTTGAACAAGCAGAACAGAAAGAAGTTTCACACAATATTTCTGTGTAGTTTTTATTTGTAGACATTCTTTTTCCCAATATAGGCCTCTTAGCGCTCAGAATGTCCAATTGCAGTTTCTACAGAAAGAGTGTTTCAGAACGGCTCAATCAAAAGTAAGGTTCAACTCTGTTAGTTGAATGCACAGAACAGAAAGAAGTTTCATACAATGCTTCTGTGTAGTTTATATTTGAACATATTCTTTTTTCCACTATTACCCACTTAGCGCTACGAATGTCCAGTTGCATTTTCTACAGACAGAGTGTTTCAAAACTGCTCAATCAAAACTATGGTTTAACTCTGTTAGCTGAATGCTCAGATCAGAAAGAAGTTTCACAGAATGCTTCTGTGTAGTTTATATTTGAATATATTCCTTTTTCCACTACTACGCTCTTAGCGCTTCAAATGTCCAGTTGCATTTTCTACAGAAAGAGTGTTCAGATCAGCTCAATCAAAAGTATGGTTTAACTCTGTTAGCTGAATGCACAGATCAGAAAGAAGTTTCACAGAATGATTCTGTGTAGTTTATATTTGGAGACATTCCTTTTTCCACTATTACCCTCTTAGCGCTCCGAATCTCCACTTGCATTTTCTACAGAAAGAGTGTTTCAGAACGGCTCAATCAAAACTAAGTTTCAACTCTTTTAGTTGAACAAACAGAACAGAAAGTAGTTTCACAGAATGCATCTGTGTAGTTTTTATTTGAAGATATTCTTTTTCCCAATGTAGGCCTCTTAGCGCTTAGCATGTCCAATTGCAGTTTCTACAGAAAGAGTGTTTCAGAACGGCTCAATCAAAAGTAAGGTTCAACTCTGTTAGTTGAATGCACAGAACAGAAAGAATTTTCACAGAATGCTACTGTGTAGTTTATATTTGAATATATTCCTTTTTCCACTATTACCCTCTTAGCGCTCCGAATGTCCACTTGCATTTTCTACAGAAAGAGTGTTCAGAACTGCGCAATGAAAAGTATGGTTTAACTCTGTTAGCTTAATGAACATATCAGAAATAAATTTCACACAATGCTTCTGTGTAGTTTTTATTTGAAGATATTATTTTTCCCAATAGAGGCCTCTTAGCGCTCAGAATGTCCAATTGCAGTTTCTACAGAAAGAGTGTTTCAGAAAGGCTCAATCAAAAGTAAGGTTCAACTCTGTTAGTTGAATGCACAGAACAGAAAGAAGTTTCATGCAATGCTTCTGTGTAGTTTATATTTGAACATATTCTTTTTTCCACTATTACCCACTTGGCGCTACGAATGTCCAGTTGCATTTTCTACAGACAGAGTGTTTCAAAACTGCTCAATCAAAAGTATGGTTTAACTCTGTTAGCTGAATGCTCAGATCAGAAAGAAGTTTCACAGAATGCTTCTGTGTAGTTTATATTTGAATATATTCCTTTTTCCACTACTACTCTCTTAGCGCTCCAAATGTCCAGTTGCATTTTCTACAGAAAGAGTGTTCAGATCTGCTCAATCAAAAGTATGGTTTAACTCTGTTAGCTGAATGCACAGATCAGAAAGAAGTTTCACAGAATGATTCTGTGTAGTTTATATTTGGAGACATTCCTTTTTCCACTATTACCCTCTTAGTGCTCCGAATCTCCACTTGCATTTTCTACAGAAAGAGTGTTACAGAACGGCTCAATCAAAACTAAGGTTCAACTCTTTAAGTTGAACAAACAGAACAGAAAGAAGTTTCACACAATTCTTCTGTGTAGTTTTTATTTGTAGACATTCTTTTTCCCAATATAGGCCTCTTAGCGCTCAGAATGTCCAATTGCAGTTTCTACAGAAAGAGTGTTTCAGAACGGCTCAATCAAAAGTAAGGTTCAACTCTGTTAGTTGAATGCACAGAACAGGAAGAATTTTCACAGAATGCTACTGTGTAGTTTATATTTGAATATATTCCTTTTTCCACTATTACCCTCTTAGCGCTCCGAATGTCCACTTGCATTTTCTACAGAAATAGTGTTCAGAACTGCGCAATCAAAACTTAGGTTCAACTCTTTTAGTTGAACAAACAGAACAGAAAGAAGTTTCACACAATGCTTCTGTGTAGTTTTAATTTGTAGACATTCTTTTTCCCAATATAGGCCTCTTAGCGCTCAGAATGTCCAATTGCAGTTTCTACAGAAAGAGTGATTCAGAACGGCTCAATCAAACGTAAGGTTCAACTCTGTTAGTTGAATGCACAGAACAGAAAGAAGTTTCATACAATGCTTCTGTGTAGTTTATATTTGAACATATTCTTTTTTCCACTATTACCCACTTAGCGCTACGAATATCCAGTTGCATTTTCTACAGACAGAGTGTTTCAAAACTGCTCAATCAAAAGTATGGTTTAACTCTGTTAGCTGAATGCTCAGATCAGAAAGAAGTTTCACAGAATGCTTCTGTGTAGTTTATATTTGAATATATTACTTTTTCCACTACTACGCTCTTAGCGCTCCAAATGTCCAGTTGCATTTTCTACAGAAAGAGTGTTCAGATCTGCTCAATCAAAAGTACGGTTTAACACTGTTAGCTGAATGCACAGATCAGAAAGAAGTTTCACCGAATGATTCTGTGTAGTTTATATTTGAAGACATTCCTTTTTCCAATATTACCCTCTTAGCGCTCCGAATCTCCACTTGCATTTTCTACAAAAAGAGTGTTTCATAACTGCTCAATCAAAAATATGTTTTATCTCTATTAACTGAATTTACAGATCAGAAATAAGTTTCACAGAATGCATCTGTGTAGTTTTTATTTGAAGATATTCTTTTTCCCAATGTAGGCCTCTTAGCGCTTAGCATGTCCAATTGCAGTTTCTACAGAAAGAGTGTTTCAGAACGGCTCAATCAAAAGTAAGGTTCAACTCTGTTAGTTGAATGCACAGAACAGAAAGAATTTTCACAGAATGCTACTGTGTAGTTTATATTTGAATATATTCCTTTTTCCACTATTACCCTCTTAGCGCTCCGAATGTCCACTTGCATTTTCTACAGAAAGAGTGTTCCGAACTGCGCAATCAAAAGTATGGTTTAACTCTGTTAGCTTAATGAACATATCAGAAATAAGTTTCACACAATGCTTCTGTGTAGTTTTTATTTGAAGATATTATTTTTCCCAATAGAGGCCTCTTAGCGCTCAGAATGTCCAATTGCAGTTTCTACAGAAAGAGTGTTTCAGAAAGGCTCAATCAAAAGTAAGGTTCAACTCTGTTAGTTGAATGCACAGAACAGAAAGAAGTTTCATACAATGCTTCTGTGTAGTTTATATTTGAACACATTCTTTTTTCCACTATTACCCACTTAGCGCTACGAATGTGCAGTTGCATTTTCTACAGACAGAGTGTTTCAAAACTGCTCAATCAAAAGTATGGTTTAACTCTGTTAGCTGAATGCTCAGATCAGAAAGAAGTTTCACAGAATGTTTCTGTGTAGTTTATATTTGAATATATTCCTTTTTCCACTACTACTCTCTTAGCGCTCCAAATGTCCAGTTGCATTTTCTACAGAAAGAGTGTTCAGATCTGCTCAATCAAAAGTATGGTTTAACTCTGTTAGCTGAATGCACAGATCAGAAAGAAGTTTCACAGAATTATTCTGTGTAGTTTATATTTGGAGACATTCCTTTTTCCACTATTACCCTGTTAGCGCTCCGAATCTCCACTTGCATTTTCTACAGAAAGAGTGTTTCAGAACGGCTCAATCAAAACTAAGGTTCAACTCTTTTAGTTGAACAAACAGAACAGAAAGAAGTTTCACACATTTCTTCTGTGTAGTTTTTATTTGTAGACATTCTTTTTCCAAATATAGGCCTCTTAGCGCTCAGAATGTCCAATTGCAGTTTCTACAGAAAGAGTGTTTCAGAACGGCTCAATCAAAATTAAGGTTCAACTCTGTTAGTTGAATGCACAGAACAGAAAGATGTTTCATACAATGCTTCTGTGTAGTTTATATTTGAACATATTCTTTTTTCCACTATTACCCACTTAGTGCTACGAATGTCCAGTTGCATTTTCTACAGACAGAGTGTTTCAAAACTGCTCAATCAAAAGTATGTTTTAACTCTGTTAGCTGAATGCTCAGATCAGAAAGAAGTTTCACAGAATGCTTCTGTGTAGTTTATATTTGAATATATTCCTTTTTGCACTACTACGCTCTTAGCGCTCCAAATGTCCAGTTGCATTTTCTACAGAAAGAGTGTTCAGATCTGCTCAATCAAAAGTACGGTTTAACTCTGTTAGCTGAATGCACAGATCAGAAAGAAGTTTCACCGAATGATTCTGTGTAGTTTATATTTGAAGACATTCCTTTTTCCACTATTACCCTCTTAGCGCTCCGAATCTCCACTTGCATTTTCTACAAAAAGAGTGTTTCATAACTGCTCAATCAAAAATATGTTTTATCTCTGTTAACTGAATTTACAGATCAGAAATAAGTTTCACAGAATGCATCTGTGTAGTTTTTATTTGAAGATATTCTTTTTCCCAATGTAGGCCTCTTAGCGCTTAGCATGTCCAATTGCAGTTTCTACAGAAAGAGTGTTTCAGGACGGCTCAATCAAAAGTAAGGTTCAACTCTGTTAGTTCAATGCACAGAACAGAAAGAATTTTCACAGAATGCTACTGTGTAGTTTATATATGAATATATTCCTTTTTCCACTATTACCCTCTTAGCGCTCCGAATGTCCGCTTGCATTTTCTACAGAAAGAGAGTTCAGAACGGCTCAATCAAAACTAAGGTTCAACTCTTTTAGTTGAACAAACAGAACAGAAAGAAGTTTCACACAATTCTTCTGTGTAGTTTTTATTTGTAGACATTCTTTTTCCCAATATAGGCCTCTTAGCGCTCAGAATGTCCAATTGCAGTTTCTACAGAAAGAGTGTTTCAGAACGGCTCAATCAAAAGTAAGGTTCAACTCTGTTAGTTGAATGCTCAGAACAGAAAGAAGTTTCATACAATGCTTCTGTGTAGTTTATATTTGAACATATTCTTTTTTCCACTATTACCCACTTAGCGCTACGAATGTCCAGTTGCATTTTCTACAGACAGAGTGTTTCAAAACTGCTCAATCAAAAGTATGGTTTAACTCTGTTAGCTGAATGCTCAGATCAGAAAGAAGTTTCACAGAATGCTTCTGTGTAGTTTATATTTGAATATATTCCTTTTTCCACTACTACGCTCTTAGCGCTCCAAATGTCCAGTTGCATTTTCTACAGAAAGAGTGTTCAGATCTGCTCAATCAAAAGTATGGTTTAACTCTGTTAGTAGAATGCACAGATCAGAAAGAGGTTTCACCGAATGATTCTGTGTAGTTTATATTTGAAGACATTCCTTTTTACACTATTACCCTCTTAGCGCTCCGAATCTCCACTTGCATTTTCTACAAAAAGAGTGTTTCATAACTGCTCAATCAAAAATATCTTTTATCTCTGTTAACTGAATTTACAGATCAGAAATAAGTTTCACAGAATGCATCTGTGTAGTTTTTATTTGAAGATATTCTTTTTCCCAATGTAGGCCTCTTAGCGCTTAGCATGTCCAATTGCAGTTTCTACAGAAAGAGTGTTTCAGAACGGCTCAATCAAAAGTAAGGTTCAACTCTGTTAGTTGAATGCACAGAACAGGAAGAATTTTCACAGAATGCTACTGTGTAGTTTATATTTGAATATATTCCTTTTTCCACTATTACCCTCTTAGCGCTCCGAATGTCCACTTGCATTTTCTACAGAAAGAGTGTTCAGAACTGCGCAATCAAAACTAAGGTTCAACTCTTTTAGTTGAAGAAACAGAACAGAAAGAAGTTTCACACAATGCTTCTGTGTAGTTTTTATTTGTAGACATTCTTTTTCCCAATATAGGCCTCTTAGCGCTCAGAATGTCCAATTGCAGTTTCTACAGAAAGAGTGATTCAGAACGGCTCAATCAAACGTAAGGTTCAACTCTGTTAGTTGAATGCACAGAACAGAAAGAAGTTTCATACAATGCTTCTGTGTAGTTTATATTTGAACATATTCTTTTTTCCACTATTACCCACTTAGCGCTACGAATGTCCAGTTGCATTTTCTACAGACAGAGTGTTTCAAAACTGCTCAATCAAAAGTATGTTTTAACTCTGTTAGCTGAATGCTCAGATCAGAAAGAAGTTTCACAGAATGCTTCTGTGTAGTTTATATTTGAATATATTCCTTTTTCCACTACTACGCTCTTAGCGCTCCAAATGTGCAGTTGCATTTTCTACAGAAAGAGTGTTCAGATCTGCTCAATCAAAAGTATGGTTTAACTCTGTTAGCTGAATGCACAGATCAGAAAGAAGTTTCACCGAATGATTCTGTGTAGTTTATATTTGAAGACATTCCTTTTTCCAATATTACCCTCTTAGCGTTCCGAATCTCCACTTGCATTTTCTACAAAAAGAGTGTTTCATAACTGCTCAATCAAAAATATGTTTTATCTCTGTTAACTGAATTTACAGATCAGAAATAAGTTTCACAGAATGCATCTGTGTAGTTTTTATTTGAAGATATTCTTTTTCCCAATGTAGGCCTCTTAGCGCTTAGCATGTCCAATTGCAGTTTCTACAGAAAGAGTGTTTCAGAACGGCTCAATCAAAAGTAAGGTTCAACTCTGTTAGTTGAATGCACAGAACAGAAAGAATTTTCACAGAATGCTACTGTGTAGTTTATATTTGAATATATTCCTTTTTCCACTATTACCCTCTTAGCGCTCCGAATGTCCACTTGCATTTTCTACAGAAAGAGTGTTCCGAACTGCGCAATCATAAGTATGGTTTAACTCTGTTAGCTTAATGAACATATCAGAAATAAGTTTCACACAATGCTTCTGTGTAGTTTTTATTTGAAGATATTATTTTTCCCAATATAGGCCTCTTCGCGCTCAGAATTTCCA
Organism: Symphalangus syndactylus; assembly: GCF_028878055.3. Classification (NCBI taxonomy): domain Eukaryota; kingdom Metazoa; phylum Chordata; class Mammalia; order Primates; family Hylobatidae; genus Symphalangus; species Symphalangus syndactylus. Next base: position 137,577,807 of record NC_072432.2, on the reverse strand, counting down.
ATTGCAGTTTCTACAGAAAGAGTGTTTCAGAAAGGCTCAATCAAAGTAAGATTCAACTCTGTTATTTGAATGCACAGAACAGAAAGAAGTTTCATACAATGCTTCTGTGTAGTTTATATTTGAACATATTCTTTTTTCCACTATTACCCACTTAGCGCTACGAATGTCCAGTTGCATTTTCTACAGACAGAGTGTTTCAAAACTGCTCAATCAAAAGTATGGTTTAACTCTGTTAGCTGAATGCTCAGATCAGAAAGAAGTTTCACAGAATGCTTCTGTGTAGTTTATATTTGAATATATTCCTTTTTCCACTACTACTCTCTTAGCGCTCCAAATGTCCAGTTGCATTTTCTACAGAAAGAGTGTTCAGATCTGCTCAATCAAAAGTATGGTTTAACTCTGTTAGCTGAATGCACAGATCAGAAAGAAGTTTCACAGAATGATTCTGTGTAGTTTATATTTGCAGACATTCCTTTTTCCACTATTACCCTCTTAGCGCTCCGAATCTCCACTTGCATTTTCTACAGAAAGAGTGTTTCAGAACGGCTCAATCAAAACTAAGGTTCAACTCTTTTAGTTGAACAAACAGAACAGAAAGAAGTTTCACACAATTCTTCTGTGTAGTTTTTATTTGTAGACATTCTTTTTCCAAATATAGGCCTCTTAGCGCTCAGAATGTGCAATTGCAGTTTCTACAGAAAGAGTGTTTCAGAACGGCTCAATCAAAAGTAAGGTTCAACTCTGTTAGTTGAATGCACAGAACAGAAAGAAGTTTCATACAATGCTTCTGTGTAGTTTATATTTGAACATATTCTTTTTTCCACTATTACCCACTTAGCGCTACGAATGTCCAGTTGCATTTTCTACAGACAGAGTGTTTCAAAACTGCTCAATCAAAAGTATGGTTTAACTCTGTTAGCTGAATGCTCAGATCAGAAAGAAGTTTCACAGAATGCTTCTGTGTAGTTTATATTTGAATATATTCCTTTTTCCACTACTACGCTCTTAGCGCTCCAATTGTCCAGTTGCATTTTCTACAGAAAGAGTGTTCAGATCTGCTCAATCAAAAGTATGGTTTAAATCTGTTAGTAGAATGCACAGATCAGAAAGAGGTTTCACCGAATGATTCTGTGTAGTTTATATTTGAAGACATTCCTTTTTACACTATTACCCTCTTAGCGCTCCGAATCTCCACTTGCATTTTCTACAAAAAGAGTGTTTCATAACTGCTCAATCAAAAATATGTTTTATCTCTGTTAACTGAATTTACAGATCAGAAATAAGTTTCACAGAATGCATCTGTGTAGTTTTTATTTGAAGATATTCTTTTTCCCAATGTAGGCCTCTTAGCGCTTAGCATGTCCAATTGCAGTTTCTACAGAAAGAGTGTTTCAGAACGGCTCAATCAAAAGTAAGGTTCAACTCTGTTAGTTGAATGCACAGAACAGGAAGAATTTTCACAGAATGCTACTGTGTAGTTTATATTTGAATATATTCCTTTTTCCACTATTACCCTCTTAGCGCTCCGAATGTCCACTTGCATTTTCTACAGAAAGAGTGTTCAGAACTGCGCAATCAAAACTAAGGTTCAACTCTTTTAGTTGAACAAACAGAACAGAAAGAAGTTTCACACAATGCTTCTGTGTAGTTTTTATTTGTAGACATTCTTTTTCCCAATATAGGCCTCTTAGCGCTCAGAATGTCCAATTGCAGTTTCTACAGAAAGAGTGATTCAGAACGGCTCAATCAAACGTAAGGTTCAACTCTGTTAGTTGAATGCACAGAACAGAAAGAAGTTTCATACAATGCTTCTCTGTAGTTTATATTTGAACATATTCTTTTTTCCACTATTACCCACTTAGCGCTACGAATGTCCAGTTGCATTTTCTACACACAGAGTGTTTCAAAACTGCTCTATCAAAAGTATGGTTTAACTCTGTTAGCTGAATGCTCAGATCAGAAAGAAGTTTCACAGAATGCTTCTGTGCAGTTTATATTTGAATATATTCCTTTTTCCACTACTACGCTCTTAGCGCTCCAAATGTCCAGTTGCATTTTCTACAGAAAGAGTGTTCAGATCTGCTCAATGAAAAGTATGGTTTAACTCTGTTAGCTGAATGCACAGATCAGAAAGAAGTTTCACCGAATGATTCTGTGTAGTTTATATTTGAAGACATTCCTTTTTCCACTATTACCCTCTTAGCGCTCCGAATCTCCACTTGCATTTTCTTCAAAAAGAGTGTTTCATAACTGCTCAATCAAAAATATGTTTTATCTCTGTTAACTGAATTTACAGATCAGAAATAAGTTTCACAGAATGCATCTGTGTAGTTTTTATTTGAAGATATTCTTTTTCCCAATGTAGGCCTCTTAGCGCTTAGCATGTCCAATTGCAGATTCTACAGAAAGAGTGTTTAAGAACGGCTCAATCAAAAGTAAGGTTCAACTCTGTTAGTTGAATGCACAGAACAGAAAGAATTTTCACAGAATGCTTCTGTGTAGTTTATATTTGAATATATTCCTTTTTCCACTATTACCCTCTTAGCGCTCCGAATGTCCACTTGCATTTTCTACAGAAAGAGTGTTCAGAACTGCGCAATCAAAAGTATGGTTTAACTCTGTTAGCTTAATGAACATATCAGAAAGAAGTTTCACACAATGCTTCTGTGTAGTTTTTATTTGAAGATATTATTTTTCCCAATAGAGGCCTCTTAGCGCTCAGAATGTCCAATTGCAGTTTCTACAGAAAGAGTGTTTCAGAAAGGCTCAATCAAAAGTAATGTTCAACTCTGTTAGTTGAATGCACAGAACAGAAAGAAGTTTCATACAATGCTTCTGTGTAGTTTATATTTGAACATATTCTTTTTTCCACTATTACCCACTTAGCGCTAGGAATGTCCAGTTGCATTTTCTACAGACAGAGTGTTTCAAAACTGCTCAATCAAAAGTATGGTTTAACTCTGTTAGCTGAATGCTCAGATCAGAAAGAAGTTTCACAGAATGCTTCTGGGTAGTTTATATTTGAATATATTCCTTTTTCCACTACTAATCTCTTAGCGCTCCAAATGTCCATTTGCATTTTCTACAGAAAGAGTGTTCAGATCTGCTCAATCAAAAGTATGGTTTAACTCTGTTAGCTGAATGCACAGATCAGAAAGAAGTTTCACAGAATGATTCTGTGTAGTTTATATTTGGAGACATTCCTTTTTCCACTATTACCCTCTTAGCGCTCCGAATCTCCACTTGCATTTTCTACAGAAAGAGTGTTTCAGAACGGCTCAATCAAAACTAAGGTTCAACTCTTTTAGTTGAACAAACAGAACAGAAAGAAGTTTCACACAATTCTTCTGTGTAGTTTTTATTTGTAGACATTCTTTTTCCCAATATAGGCCTCTTAGCGCTCAGAATGTCCAATTGCAGTTTCTACAGAAAGAGTGTTTCAGAACGGCTCAATCAAAAGTAAGGTTCAACTCTGTTAGTTGAATGCACAGAACAGAAAGAAGTTTCATTCAGTGCTTCTGTGTAGTTCATATTTGAACATATTCTTTTTTCCACTATTACCCACTTAGCGCTACGAATGTCCAGTTGCATTTTCTACAGACAGAGTGTTTCAAAACTGCTCAATCAAAAGTATGGTTTAACTCTGTTAGCTGAATGCTCAGATCAGAAAGAAGTTTCACAGAATGCTTCTGTGTAGTTTATATTTGAATATATTCCTTTTTCCACTACTACGCTCTTAGCGCTCCAAATGTCCAGTTGCATTTTCTACAGAAAGAGTGTTCAGATCTGCTCAATCAAAAGTATGTTTTAACTCTGTTAGCTGAATGCACAGATAAGAAAGAAGTTTCACCGAATGATTCTGTGTAGTTTATATATGAAGACATTCCTTTTTCCACTATTACCCACTTAGCGCTCCGAATCTCCACTTGCATTTTCTACAAAAAGAGTGTTTCATAACTGCTCCATCAAAAATATATTTTATCTCTGTTAACTGAATTTACAGATCAGAAATAAGTTTCACAGAATGCATCTGTGTAGTTTTTATTTGAAGATATTCTTTTTCCCAATGTAGGCCTCTTAGCACTTAGCATGTCCAATTGCAGTTTCTACAGAAAGAGTGTTTCAGAACGGCTCAATCAAAAGTAAGGTTCAACTCTGTTAGTTGAATGCACAGAACAGAAAGAATTTTCACAGAATGCTACTGTGTAGTTTATATTTGAATATATTCCTTTTTCCACTATTACCCTTTTAGCGCTCCGAATGTCCACTTGCATTTTCTACAGAAAGAGTGTTCAGAACTGCGCAATCAAAAGTTTGGTTTAACTCTGTTAGCTTAATGAACATATCAGAAATAAGTTTCACACAATGCTTCTGTGTAGTTTTTATTTGAAGATATTATTTTTCCCAATAGAGGCCTCTTAGCCCTCAGAATGTCCAATTGCAGTTTCTACAGAAAGAGTGTTTCAGAAAGGCTCAATCAAAAGTAAAGTTCAACTCTGTTAGTTGAATGCACAGAACAGAAAGAAGTTTCATACAATGCTTCTGTGTAGTTTATATTTGAATATATTCTTTTTTCCACTATTACCCACTTAGCGCTACGAATGTCCAGTTGCATTTTCTACAGACAGAGTGTTTCAAAACTGCTCAATCATAAGTATGGTTTAACTCTGTTAGCTGAATGCTCAGATCAGAAAGAAGTTTCACAGAATGCTTCTGTGTAGTTTATATTTGAATATATTCCTTTTTCCACTACTACTCTCTTAGCGCTCCAAATGTCCAGTTGTATTTTCTACAGAAAGAGTGTTCAGATCTGCTCAATCAAAAGTATGGTTTAACTCTGTTAGCTGAATGCACAGATCAGAAAGAAGTTTCACAGAATGATTCTGTGTAGTTTATATTTGGAGACATTCCTTTTTCCACTATTACCCTCTTAGCGCTCCGAATCTCCACTTGCATTTTCTACAGAAAGAGTGTTTCAGAACGGCTCAATCAAAACTAAGGTTCAACTCTTTTAGTTGAACAAACAGAACAGAAAGAAGTTTCACACAATTCTTCTGTGTAGTTTTTATTTGTAGACATTCTTTTTCCAAATATAGGCCTCTTAGCGCTCAGAATGTCCAATTGCAGTTTCTACAGAAAGAGTGTTTCAGAACGGCTCAATCAAAAGTAAGGTTCAACTCTGTTAGTTGAATGCACAGAACAGAAAGAAGTTTCATACAATGCTTCTGTGTAGTTTATATTTGAACATATTCTTTTTTCCACTATTACCCACTTAGTGCTACGAATGTCCAGTTGCATTTTCTACAGACAGAGTGTTTCAAAACTGCTCAATCAAAAGTATGGTTTAACTCTGTTAGCTGAATGCTCAGATCAGAAAGAAGTTTCACAGAATGCTTCTGTGTAGTTTATATTTGAATATATTCCTTTTTCCACTGCTACGCTCTTAGCGCTCCAAATGTCCAGTTGCATTTTCTACAGAAAGAGTGTTCAGATCTGCTCAATCAAAAGTATGGTTTAACTCTGTTAGTTGAATGCACAGATCAGAAAGAGGTTTCACCGAATGATTCTGTGTAGTTTATATTTGAAAACATTCCTTTTTACACTATTACCCTCTTAGCGCTCCGAATCTCCACTTGCATTTTCTACAAAAAGAGTGTTTCATAACTGCTCAATCAAAAATATGTTTTATCTCTGTTAACTGAATTTACAGATCAGAAATAAGTTTCACAGAATGCATCTGTGTAGTTTTTATTTGAAGATATTATTTTTCCCAATGTAGACCTCTTAGCGCTTAGCATGTCCAATTGCAGTTTCTACAGAAAGAGTGTTTCAGAACGGCTCAATCAAAAGTAAGGTTCAACTCTGTTAGTTGAATGCACAGAACAGAAAGTATTTTCACAGAATGCTGCTGTGTAGTTTATATTTGAATATATTCCTTTTTCCACTATTACCCTCTTAGCGCTCCGAATGTCCACTTGCATTTTCTACAGAAAGAGTGTTCAGAACTGCGCAATCCAAAGTATGGTTTAACTTTGTTAGCTTAATGAACATATCAGAAATAAGTTTCACACAATGCTTCTGTGTAGTTTTTATTTGAAGATATTATTTTTCCCAATAGAGGCCTCTTAGCGCTCAGAATGTCCAATTGCAGTTTCTACAGAAAGAGTGTTTCAGAAAGGCTCAATCAAAAGTAAGGTTCAACTCTGTTAGTTGAATGCACAGAACAGAAAGAAGTTTCATACAATGCTTCTGTGTAGTTTATATTTGAACATATACTTTTTTCCACTATTACCCACTTAGCGCTACGAATGTCCAGTTGCATTTTCTACAGACAGAGTGTTTCAAAACTGCTCAATCAAAAGTATGGTTTAACTCTGTTAGCTGAATGCTCAGATCAGAAAGAAGTTTCACAGAATGCTTCTGTGTAGTTTATATTTGAATATATTCCTTTTTCCACTACTACTCTCTTAGCGCTCCAAATGTCCAGTTGCATTTTCTACAGAAAGCGTGTTCAGATCTGCTCAATCAAAAGTATGGTTTAACTCTGTTAGCTGAATGCACAGATCAGAAAGAAGTTTCACAGAATGATTCTGTGTAGTTTATATTTGGAGACATTCCTTTTTCCACTATTACCCTCTTAGCGCTCCGAATCTCCACTTGCATTTTCTACAGAAAGAGTGTTTCAGAACGGCTCAATCAAAACTAAGGTTCAACTCTTTTAGTTGAACAAACAGAACAGAAAGAATTTTCACACAATTGTTCTGTGTAGTTTTTATTTGTAGACATTCTTTTTCCCAATATAGGCCTCTTAGCGCTCAGAATGTCCAATTGCAGTTTCTACAGAAAGAGTGTTTCAGAACGGCTCAATCAAAAGTAAGGTTCAACTCTGTTAGTTGAATGCACAGAACAGAAAGAAGTTTCATAGAATACTTCTGTGTAGTTCATATTTGAACATATTCTTTTTTCCACTATTACCCACTTAGCGCTACGAATGTCCAGTGGCATTTTCTACACACAGAGTGTTTCTAAACTGCTCAATCAAAAGTATGGTTTAACTCTGTTAGCTGAATGCTCAGATCAGAAAGAAGTTTCACAGAATGCTTCTGTGTAGTTTATATTTGAATATATTCCTTTTTCCACTACTACGCTCTTAGCGCTCCAAATGTCCAGTTGCATTTTCTACAGAAAGAGTGTTCAGATCTGCTCAATCAAAAGTATGGTTTAACTCTGTTAGCTGAATGCACAGATCAGAAAGAAGTTTCACCGAATGATTCCGTGTAGTTTATATTTGAAGACATTCCTTTTTCCACTATTACCCTCTTAGCGCTCCGAATCTCCACTTGCATTTTCTACAAAAAGAGTGTTTCATAACTGCTCAATCAAAAATATGTTTTATCTCTGTTAACTGAATTTACAGATCAGAAATAAGTTTCACAGAATGCATCTGTGTAGTTTTTATTTGAAGATATTCTTTTTCCCAATGTAGGCCTCTTAGCGCTTAGCATGTCCAATTGCAGTTTCTACAGAAAGAGTGTTTCAGAAAGGCTCAATCAAAAGTAAGGTTCAACTCTGTTAGTTGAATGCACAGAACAGAAAGAATTTTCACAGAATGCTACTGTGTAGTTTATATTTGAATATATTCCTTTCTCCACTATTACCCTCTTAGCGCTCCGAATGTCCACTTGCATTTTCTACAGAAAGACTGTTCAGAACTGCGCAATCAAAAGTATGGTTTAACTCTGTTAGCTTAATGAACATATCAGAAATAAGTTTCACACAATGCTTCTGTGTAGTTTTTATTTGAAGATATTATTTTTCCCAATATAGGCCTCTTAGCGCTCAGAAAGTCCAATTGCAGTTTCTACAGAAAGAGTGTTTCAGAAAGGCTCAATCAAAAGTAAGGTTCATCTCTGTTAGTTGAATGCACAGAACAGAAAGAAGTTTCATACAATGCTTCTGTGTAGTTTTTATTTGAACATATTCTTTTTCCCAGTATTACCCACTTAGCGCTACGAATGTCCAGTTGCATTTTCTACAGACAGAGTGTTTCAAAACTGCTCAATCAAAAGTATGGATTAACTCTGTTAGCTGAATGCTCAGATCAGAAAGAAGTTTCACAGAATGCTTCTGTGTAGTTTATATTTGAATATATTCCTTTTTCCACTACTACGCTCTTAGCGCTCCAAATGCCCAGTTGCATTTTCTACAGAAAGAGTGTTCAGATCTGCTCAATCAAAAGTATGGTTTAACTCTGTTAGCTGAATGCACAGATCACAAAATGTTTCACCGAATGATTCTGTGTAGTTTATATTTGAAAACATTCCTTTTTCCACTATTACCCTCTTAGCGCTCCGAATCTCCACTTGCATTTTCTACAAAAAGAGTGTTTCATAACTGCTCAATCAAAAATAAGTTTTATCTCTGTTAACTGAATTTACAGATCAGAAATAAGTTTCACAGAATGCATCTGTGTAGTTTTTATTTGAAGATATTCTTTTTCCCAATGTAGGCCTCTTAGCGCTTAGCATGTCCAATTGCAGTTTCTACAGAAAGAGTGTTTCAGAACGGCTCAATCAAAAGTAAGGTTCAACTCTGTTAGTTGAATGCACAGAACAGAAAGAATTTTCACAGAATGCTACTGTGTAGTTTATATTTGAATATATTCCTTTTTCCACTATTTCCCTCTTAGCGCTCCGAATGTCCACTTGCATTTTCTACAGAAAGAGTGTTCAGAACTGCGCAATCAAAAGTATGGTTTAACTCTGTTAGCTTAATGAACATATCAGAAATAAGTTTCTCACAATGCTTCTGTGTAGTTTTTATTTGAAGATATTATTTTTCCCAATATAGGCCTCTTAGCGCTCAGAATGTCCAATTGCAGTTTCTATAGAAAGAGTGTTTCAGAAAGGCTCAATCAAAAGTAAGGTTCAACTGTGTTAGTTGAATGCACGGAACAGAAAGAAGTTTCATACAATGCTTCTGTGTAGTTTATATTTGAACATATTCTTTTTTCCACTATTACCCACTTAGCGCTACGAATGTCCAGTTGCATTTTCTACAGACAGAGTGTTTCAAAACTGCTCAATCAAAAGTATGGTTTAACTCTGTTAGCTGAATGCTCAGATCAGAAAGAAGTTTCACAGAATGCTTCTGTGTAGTTTATATTTGAATATATTCCTTTTTCCACTACTACTCTCTTAGCGCTCCAAATGTCCAGTTGCATTTTCTACAGAAAGAGTGTTCAGATCTGCTCAATCAAAAGTATGGTTTAACTCTGTTAGCTGAATGCACAGATCAGAAAGAAGTTTCACAGAATGATTCTGTGTAGTTTATATTTGGAGACATTCCTTTTTCCACTATTAACCTCTTAGCGCTCCGAATCTCCACTTGCATTTTCTACAGAAAGAGTGTTTCAGAACGGCTCAATCAAAACTAAGGTTCAACTCTTTTAGTTGAACAAACAGAACAGAAAGAAGTTTCACACAATTCTTCTGTGTAGTTTTTATTTGTAGACATTCTTTTTCCCAATATAGGCCTCTTAGCGCTCAGAATGTCCAATTGCAGTTTCTACAGAAAGAGAGTTTCAGAACGGCTCAATCATAAGTAAGGTTCAACTCTGTTAGTTGAATGCACAGAACAGAAAGTAGTTTCATACAATGCTTCTGTGTAGTTTATATTTGAACATATTATTTTTTCCACTATTACCCACTTAGCGCTACGGATGTCCAGTTGCATTTTCTTCAGACAGAGTGTTTCAAAACTGCTAAATCCAAAGTATGGTTTAACTCTGTTAGCTGAATGCTCAGATCAGAAAGAAGTTTCACCGAATGATTCCGTGTAGTTTATATTTGAAGACATTCCTTTTTCCACTATTACCCTCTTAGCGCTCCGAATCTCCACTTGCATTTTCTACAAAAAGGGTGTTTCATAACTGCTCAATCAAAAATAAGTTTTATCTCTGTTAACTGAATTTACAGATCAGAAATAAGTTTCACAGAATGCATCTGTGTAGTTTTTATTTGAAGATATTCTTTTTCCCAATGTAGGCCTCTTATCGCTTAGCATGTCCAATTGCAGTTTCTACAGAAAGAGTGTTTCAGAACGGCTCAATCAAAAGTAAGGTTCAACTCTGTTAGTTGAATGCACAGAACAGAAAGAATTTTCACAGAATGCTACTGTGTAGTTTATATTTGAATATATTCCTTTTTCCACTATTACCCTCTTAGCGCTCCGAATGTCCACTTGCATTTTCTACAGAAAGAGTGTTCAGAACTGCGCAATCAAAAGTATGGTTTAACTCTGTTAGCTTAATGAACATATCAGAAATAAGTTTCACACAATGCTTCTGTGTAGTTTTTATTTGAAGATATTATTTTTCCCAATATAGGCCTCTTAGCGCTCAGAATGTCCAATTGCAGTATCTACAGAAAGAGTGTTTCAGAAAGGCTCAGTCAAAAGTAAGTTCAACTCTGTTAGTTGAATGCACAGAACAGAAAGAAGTTTCATACAATGCTTCTGTGTAGTTTATATTTGAACATATTCTTTCTTCCACTATTACCCACTTAGCGCTACGAATGTCCAGTTGCATTTTCTACAGACAGAGTGTTTCAAAACTGCTCAATCAAAATTATGGTTTAACTCTGTTAGCTGAATGCTCAGATCAGAAAGAAGTTTCACAAAATGCTTCTGTGTAGTTTATATTTGAATATATTCCTTTTTCCAATACTACTCTCTTAGCGCTCCAAATGTCCAGTTGCATTTTCTACAGAAAGAGTGTTCAGATCTGCTCAATCAAAAGTATGGTTTAACTCTGTTAGCTGAATGCACAGATCAGAAAGAAGTTTCACAGAATGATTCTGTGTAGTTTATATTTGGAGACATTCCTTTTTCCACTATTACCCTCTTAGCGCTCCGAATCTCCACTTGCATTTTCTACAGAAAGAATGTTTCAGAACGGCTCAATCAAAACTAAGGTTCAAATCTTTTAGTTGAACAAACAGAACAGAAAGAAGTTTCACACAATTCTTCTGTGTAGTTTTTATTTGTAGACATTCTTTTTCCCAATATAGGCCTCTTAGCGCTCAGAATGTCCAATTGCAGTTTCTACAGAAAGAGTGTTTCAGAACGGCTCAATCAAAAGTAAGGTTCAACTCTGTTAGTTGAATGCACAGAACAGAAAGAAGTTTCATTCAGTGCTTCTGTGTAGTTCATATTTGAACATATTCTTTTTTCCACTATTACCCACTTAGCGCTACGAATGTCCAGTTGCATTTTCTACAGACAGAGTGTTTCAAAACTGCTCAATCAAAAGTATGGTTTAACTCTGTTAGCTGAATGCTCAGATCAGAAAGAAGTTTCACAGAATGCTTCTGTGTAGTTTATATTTGAATATATTCCTTTTTCCACTACTACGCTCTTAGCGCTCCAAATGTCCAGTTGCATTTTCTACAGAAAGAGTGTTCAGATCTGCTCAATCAAAAGTATGTTTTAACTCTGTTAGCTGAATGCACAGATAAGAAAGAAGTTTCACCGAATGATTCTGTGTAGTTTATATTTGAAGACATTCCTTTTTCCACTATTACCCACTTAGCGCTCCGAATCTCCACTTGCATTTTCTACAAAAAGAGTGTTTCATAACTGCTCCATCAAAAATATATTTTATCTCTGTTAACTGAATTTACAGATCAGAAATAAGTTTCACAGAATGCATCTGTGTAGTTTTTATTTGAAGATATTCTTTTTCCCAATGTAGGCCTCTTAGCACTTAGCATGTCCAATTGCAGTTTCTACAGAAAGAGTGTTTCAGAACGGCTCAATCAAAAGTAAGGTTCAACTCTGTTAGTTGAATGCACAGAACAGAAAGAATTTTCACAGAATGCTACTGTGTAGTTTATATTTGAATATATTCCTTTTTCCACTATTACCCTTTTAGCGCTCCGAATGTCCACTTGCATTTTCTACAGAAAGAGTGTTCAGAACTGCGCAATCAAAAGTTTGGTTTAACTCTGTTAGCTTAATGAACATATCAGAAATAAGTTTCACACAATGCTTCTGTGTAGTTTTTATTTGAAGATATTATTTTTCCCAATAGAGGCCTCTTAGCCCTCAGAATGTCCAATTGCAGTTTCTACAGAAAGAGTGTTTCAGAAAGGCTCAATCAAAAGTAAAGTTCAACTCTGTTAGTTGAATGCACAGAACAGAAAGAAGTTTCATACAATGCTTCTGTGTAGTTTATATTTGAATATATTCTTTTTTCCACTATTACCCACTTAGCGCTACGAATGTCCAGTTGCATTTTCTACAGACAGAGTGTTTCAAAACTGCTCAATCATAAGTATGGTTTAACTCTGTTAGCTGAATGCTCAGATCAGAAAGAAGTTTCACAGAATGCTTCTGTGTAGTTTATATTTGAATATATTCCTTTTTCCACTACTACTCTCTTAGCGCTCCAAATGTCCAGTTGTATTTTCTACAGAAAGAGTGTTCAGATCTGCTCAATCAAAAGTATGGTTTAACTCTGTTAGCTGAATGCACAGATCAGAAAGAAGTTTCACAGAATGATTCTGTGTAGTTTATATTTGGAGACATTCCTTTTTCCACTATTACCCTCTTAGCGCTCCGAATCTCCACTTGCATTTTCTACAGAAAGAGTGTTTCAGAACGGCTCAATCAAAACTAAGGTTCAACTCTTTTAGTTGAACAAACAGAACAGAAAGAAGTTTCACACAATTCTTCTGTGTAGTTTTTATTTGTAGACATTCTTTTTCCAAATATAGGCCTCTTAGCGCTCAGAATGTCCAATTGCAGTTTCTACAGAAAGAGTGTTTCAGAACGGCTCAATCAAAAGTAAGGTTCAACTCTGTTAGTTGAATGCACAGAACAGAAAGAAGTTTCATACAATGCTTCTGTGTAGTTTATATTTGAACATATTCTTTTTTCCACTATTACCCACTTAGTGCTACGAATGTCCAGTTGCATTTTCTACAGACAGAGTGTTTCAAAACTGCTCAATCAAAAGTATGGTTTAACTCTGTTAGCTGAATGCTCAGATCAGAAAGAAGTTTCACAGAATGCTTCTGTGTAGTTTATATTTGAATATATTCCTTTTTCCACTGCTACGCTCTTAGCGCTCCAAATGTCCAGTTGCATTTTCTACAGAAAGAGTGTTCAGATCTGCTCAATCAAAAGTATGGTTTAACTCTGTTAGTTGAATGCACAGATCAGAAAGAGGTTTCACCGAATGATTCTGTGTAGTTTATATTTGAAAACATTCCTTTTTACACTATTACCCTCTTAGCGCTCCGAATCTCCACTTGCATTTTCTACAAAAAGAGTGTTTCATAACTGCTCAATCAAAAATATGTTTTATCTCTGTTAACTGAATTTACAGATCAGAAATAAGTTTCACAGAATGCATCTGTGTAGTTTTTATTTGAAGATATTATTTTTCCCAATGTAGACCTCTTAGCGCTTAGCATGTCCAATTGCAGTTTCTACAGAAAGAGTGTTTCAGAACGGCTCAATCAAAAGTAAGGTTCAACTCTGTTAGTTGAATGCACAGAACAGAAAGTATTTTCACAGAATGCTACTGTGTAGTTTATATTTGAATATATTCCTTTTTCCACTATTACCCTCTTAGCGCTCCGAATGTCCACTTGCATTTTCTACAGAAAGAGTGTTCAGAACTGCGCAATCCAAAGTATGGTTTAACTTTGTTAGCTTAATGAACATATCAGAAATAAGTTTCACACAATGCTTCTGTGTAGTTTTTATTTGAAGATATTATTTTTCCCAATAGAGGCCTCTTAGCGCTCAGAATGTCCAATTGCAGTTTCTACAGAAAGAGTGTTTCAGAAAGGCTCAATCAAAAGTAAGGTTCAACTCTGTTAGTTGAATGCACAGAACAGAAAGAAGTTTCATACAATGCTTCTGTGTAGTTTATATTTGAACATATACTTTTTTCCACTATTACCCACTTAGCGCTACGAATGTCCAGTTGCATTTTCTACAGACAGAGTGTTTCAAAACTGCTCAATCAAAAGTATGGTTTAACTCTGTTAGCTGAATGCTCAGATCAGAAAGAAGTTTCACAGAATGCTTCTGTGTAGTTTATATTTGAATATATTCCTTTTTCCACTACTACTCTCTTAGCGCTCCAAATGTCCAGTTGCATTTTCTACAGAAAGCGTGTTCAGATCTGCTCAATCAAAAGTATGGTTTAACTCTGTTAGCTGAATGCACAGATCAGAAAGAAGTTTCACAGAATGATTCTGTGTAGTTTATATTTGGAGACATTCCTTTTTCCACTATTACCCTCTTAGCGCTCCGAATCTCCACTTGCATTTTCTACAGAAAGAGTGTTTCAGAACGGCTCAATCAAAACTAAGGTTCAACTCTTTTAGTTGAACAAACAGAACAGAAAGAATTTTCACACAATTGTTCTGTGTAGTTTTTATTTGTAGACATTCTTTTTCCCAATATAGGCCTCTTAGCGCTCAGAATGTCCAATTGCAGTTTCTACAGAAAGAGTGTTTCAGAACGGCTCAATCAAAAGTAAGGTTCAACTCTGTTAGTTGAATGCACAGAACAGAAAGAAGTTTCATAGAATGCTTCTGTGTAGTTCATATTTGAACATATTCTTTTTTCCACTATTACCCACTTAGCGCTACGAATGTCCAGTGGCATTTTCTACACACAGAGTGTTTCTAAACTGCTCAATCAAAAGTATGGTTTAACTCTGTTAGCTGAATGCTCAGATCAGAAAGAAGTTTCACAGAATGCTTCTGTGTAGTTTATATTTGAATATATTCCTTTTTCCACTACTACGCTCTTAGCGCTCCAAATGTCCAGTTGCATTTTCTACAGAAAGAGTGTTCAGATCTGCTCAATCAAAAGTATGGTTTAACTCTGTTAGCTGAATGCACAGATCAGAAAGAAGTTTCACCGAATGATTCCGTGTAGTTTATATTTGAAGACATTCCTTTTTCCACTATTACCCTCTTAGCGCTCCGAATCTCCACTTGCATTTTCTACAAAAAGAGTGTTTCATAACTGCTCAATCAAAAATATGTTTTATCTCTGTTAACTGAATTTACAGATCAGAAATAAGTTTCACAGAATGCATCTGTGTAGTTTTTATTTGAAGATATTCTTTTTCCCAATGTAGGCCTCTTAGCGCTTAGCATGTCCAATTGCAGTTTCTACAGAAAGAGTGTTTCAGAAAGGCTCAATCAAAAGTAAGGTTCAACTCTGTTAGTTGAATGCACAGAACAGAAAGAATTTTCACAGAATGCTACTGTGTAGTTTATATTTGAATATATTCCTTTCTCCACTATTACCCTCTTAGCGCTCCGAATGTCCACTTGCATTTTCTACAGAAAGACTGTTCAGAACTGCGCAATCAAAAGTATGGTTTAACTCTGTTAGCTTAATGAACATATCAGAAATAAGTTTCACACAATGCTTCTGTGTAGTTTTTATTTGAAGATATTATTTTTCCCAATATAGGCCTCTTAGCGCTCAGAAAGTCCAATTGCAGTTTCTACAGAAAGAGTGTTTCAGAAAGGCTCAATCAAAAGTAAGGTTCATCTCTGTTAGTTGAATGCACAGAACAGAAAGAAGTTTCATACAATGCTTCTGTGTAGTTTATATTTGAACATATTCTTTTTCCCAGTATTACCCACTTAGCGCTACGAATGTCCAGTTGCATTTTCTACAGACAGAGTGTTTCAAAACTGCTCAATCAAAAGTATGGTTTAACTCTGTTAGCTGAATGCTCAGATCAGAAAGAAGTTTCACAGAATGCTTCTGTGTAGTTTATATTTGAATATATTCCTTTTTCCACTACTACGCTCTTAGCGCTCCAAATGCCCAGTTGCATTTTCTACAGAAAGAGTGTTCAGATCTGCTCAATCAAAAGTATGGTTTAACTCTGTTAGCTGAATGCACAGATCACAAAATGTTTCACCGAATGATTCTGTGTAGTTTATATTTGAAAACATTCCTTTTTCCACTATTACCCTCTTAGCGCTCCGAATCTCCACTTGCATTTTCTACAAAAAGAGTGTTTCATAACTGCTCAATCAAAAATAAGTTTTATCTCTGTTAACTGAATTTACAGATCAGAAATAAGTTTCACAGAATGCATCTGTGTAGTTTTTATTTGAAGATATTCTTTTTCCCAATGTAGGCCTCTTAGCGCTTAGCATGTCCAATTGCAGTTTCTACAGAAAGAGTGTTTCAGAACGGCTCAATCAAAAGTAAGGTTCAACTCTGTTAGTTGAATGCACAGAACAGAAAGAATTTTCACAGAATGCTACTGTGTAGTTTATATTTGAATATATTCCTTTTTCCACTATTTCCCTCTTAGCGCTCCGAATGTCCACTTGCATTTTCTACAGAAAGAGTGTTCAGAACTGCGCAATCAAAAGTATGGTTTAACTCTGTTAGCTTAATGAACATATCAGAAATAAGTTTCTCACAATGCTTCTGTGTAGTTTTTATTTGAAGATATTATTTTTCCCAATATAGGCCTCTTAGCGCTCAGAATGTCCAATTGCAGTTTCTATAGAAAGAGTGTTTCAGAAAGGCTCAATCAAAAGTAAGGTTCAACTGTGTTAGTTGAATGCACGGAACAGAAAGAAGTTTCATACAATGCTTCTGTGTAGTTTATATTTGAACATATTCTTTTTTCCACTATTACCCACTTAGCGCTACGAATGTCCAGTTGCATTTTCTACAGACAGAGTGTTTCAAAACTGCTCAATCAAAAGTATGGTTTAACTCTGTTAGCTGAATGCTCAGATCAGAAAGAAGTTTCACAGAATGCTTCTGTGTAGTTTATATTTGAATATATTCCTTTTTCCACTACTACTCTCTTAGCGCTCCAAATGTCCAGTTGCATTTTCTACAGAAAGAGTGTTCAGATCTGCTCAATCAAAAGTATGGTTTAACTCTGTTAGCTGAATGCACAGATCAGAAAGAAGTTTCACAGAATGATTCTGTGTAGTTTATATTTGGAGACATTCCTTTTTCCACTATTAACCTCTTAGCGCTCCGAATCTCCACTTGCATTTTCTACAGAAAGAGTGTTTCAGAACGGCTCAATCAAAACTAAGGTTCAACTCTTTTAGTTGAACAAACAGAACAGAAAGAAGTTTCACACAATTCTTCTGTGTAGTTTTTATTTGTAGACATTCTTTTTCCCAATATAGGCCTCTTAGCGCTCAGAATGTCCAATTGCAGTTTCTACAGAAAGAGAGTTTCAGAACGGCTCAATCATAAGTAAGGTTCAACTCTGTTAGTTGAATGCACAGAACAGAAAGTAGTTTCATACAATGCTTCTGTGTAGTTTATATTTGAACATATTATTTTTTCCACTATTACCCACTTAGCGCTACGAATGTCCAGTTGCATTTTCTTCAGACAGAGTGTTTCAAAACTGCTCAATCCAAAGTATGGTTTAACTCTGTTAGCTGAATGCTCAGATCAGAAAGAAGTTTCACCGAATGATTCCGTGTAGTTTATATTTGAAGACATTCCTTTTTCCACTATTACCCTCTTAGCGCTCCGAATCTCCACTTGCATTTTCTACAAAAAGGGTGTTTCATAACTGCTCAATCAAAAATAAGTTTTATCTCTGTTAACTGAATTTACAGATCAGAAATAAGTTTCACAGAATGCATCTGTGTAGTTTTTATTTGAAGATATTCTTTTTCCCAATGTAGGCCTCTTATCGCTTAGCATGTCCAATTGCAGTTTCTACAGAAAGAGTGTTTCAGAACGGCTCAATCAAAAGTAAGGTTCAACTCTGTTAGTTGAATGCACAGAACAGAAAGAATTTTCACAGAATGCTACTGTGTAGTTTATATTTGAATATATTCCTTTTTCCACTATTACCCTCTTAGCGCTCCGAATGTCCACTTGCATTTTCTACAGAAAGAGTGTTCAGAACTGCGCAATCAAAAGTATGGTTTAACTCTGTTAGCTTAATGAACATATCAGAAATAAGTTTCACACAATGCTTCTGTGTAGTTTTTATTTGAAGATATTATTTTTCCCAATATAGGCCTCTTAGCGCTCAGAATGTCCAATTGCAGTATCTACAGAAAGAGTGTTTCAGAAAGGCTCAGTCAAAAGTAAGTTCAACTCTGTTAGTTGAATGCACAGAACAGAAAGAAGTTTCATACAATGCTTCTGTGTAGTTTATATTTGAACATATTCTTTCTTCCACTATTACCCACTTAGCGCTACGAATGTCCAGTTGCATTTTCTACAGACAGAGTGTTTCAAAACTGCTCAATCAAAATTATGGTTTAACTCTGTTAGCTGAATGCTCAGATCAGAAAGAAGTTTCACAAAATGCTTCTGTGTAGTTTATATTTGAATATATTCCTTTTTCCAATACTACTCTCTTAGCGCTCCAAATGTCCAGTTGCATTTTCTACAGAAAGAGTGTTCAGATCTGCTCAATCAAAAGTATGGTTTAACTCTGTTAGCTGAATGCACAGATCAGAAAGAAGTTTCACAGAATGATTCTGTGTAGTTTATATTTGCAGACATTCCTTTTTCCACTATTACCCTCTTAGCGCTCCGAATCTCCACTTGCATTTTCTACAGAAAGAATGTTTCAGAACGGCTCAATCAAAACTAAGGTTCAAATCTTTTAGTTGAACAAACAGAACAGAAAGAAGTTTCACACAATTCTTCTGTGTAGTTTTTATTTGTAGACATTCTTTTTCCCAATATAGGCCTCTTAGCGCTCAGAATGTCCAATTGCAGTTTCTACAGAAAGAGTGTTTCAGAACGGCTCAATCAAAAGTAAGGTTCAACTCTGTTAGTTGAATGCACAGAACAGAAAGAAGTTTCATACAATGCTTCTGTGTAGTTTATATTTGAACATATTCTTTTTTCCACTATTACCCACTTAGCGCTACGAATGTCCAGTTGCATTTTCTACAGACAGAGTGTTTCAAAACTGCTCAATCCAAAGTATGGTTTAACTCTGTTAGCTGAATGCTCAGATCAGAAAGAAGTTTCACAGAATGCTTCTGTGTAGTTTATATTTGAATATATTCCTTTTTCCACTACTACGCTCTTAGCGCTCCAAATGTCCAGTTGCATTTTCAACAGAAAGAGTGCTCAGATCTGCTCAATCAAAAGTATGGTTTAACTCTGTTAGGTGAATGCACAGATCAGAAAGAAGTTTCACCGAATGATTCCGTGTAGTTTATATTTGAAGACATTCCTTTTTCCACTATTCCCCTCTTAGCGCTCCGAATCTCCACTTGCATTTTCTACAAAAAGAGTGTTTCATAACTGCTCAATCAAAAATAAGTTTTATCTCTGTTAACCGAATTTACAGATCAGAAATAAGTTTCACAGAATGCATCTGTGTAGTTTTTATTTGAAGATATTCTTTTTCCCAATGTAGGCCTCTTAGCGCTTAGCATGTCCAATTGCAGTTTCTACAGAAAGAGTGTTTCAGAACGGCTCAATCAAAAGTAAGGTTCAACTCTGTTAGTTGAATGCACAGAACGGAAAGAATTTTCACAGAATGCTACTGTGTAGTTTATATTTGAATATATTCCTTTTTCCACCATTACCCTCTTAGCGCTCAGAATGTCCACTTGCATTTTCTACAGAAAGAGTGTTCAGAACTGCGCAATCAAAAGTATGGTTTAACTCTGTTAGCTTAATGAACATATCAGAAATAAGTTTCTCACAATGCTTCTGTGTAGTTTTTATTTGAAGATATTATTTTTCCCAATATAGGCCTCTTAGCGCTCAGAATGTCCAATTGCAGTTTCTATAGAAAGAGTGTTTCAGAAATTCTCAATCAAAAGTAAGGTTCAACTCTTTAGTTGAATGCACAGAACAGAAAGAAGTTTCATACAATGCTTCTGTGTAGTTTATATTTGAACATATTCTTTTTTCCACTATTACCCACTTAGCGCTACGAATGTCCAGTTGCATTTTCTACAGACAAAGTGTTTCAAAACTGCTCAATCAAAAGTATGGTTTATCTCTGTTAGCTGAATGCTCAGATCAGAAAGAAGTTTCACAGAATGCTTCTGTGTAGTTTATATTTGAATATATTCCTTTTTCCACTACTACTCTCTTAGCGCTCCAAATGTCCAGTTGCATTTTCTACAGAAAGAGTGTTCTGATCTGCTCAATCAAAAGTATGGTTTAACTCTGTTAGCTGAATGCACAGATCAGAAAGAAGTTTCACAGAATGATTCTGTGTAGTTTATATTTGGAGACATTCCTTTTTCCACTATTACCCTCTTAGCGCTCCGAATCTCCACTTGCATTTTCTACAGAAAGAGTGTTTCAGAACGGCTCAATCAAAACTAAGGTTCAAATCTTTTAGTTGAACAAACAGAACAGAAAGAAGTTTCACACAATTCTTCTGTGTAGTTTTTATTTGTAGACATTCTTTTTCCCAATATAGGCCTCTTAGCGCTCAGAATGTCCAATTGCAGTTTCTACAGAAAGAGAGTTTCAGAACGGCTCAATCAAAAGTAAGGTTCAACTCTGTTAGTTGAATGCACAGAACAGAAAGTAGTTTCATACAATGCTTCTGTGTAGTTTATAGTTGAACATATTATTTTTTCCACTATTACCCACTTAGCGCTACGAATGTCCAGTTGCATTTTCTACAGACAGAGTGTTTCAAAACTGCTCAATCCAAAGTATGGTTTAACTCTGTTAGCTGAATGCTCAGATCAGAAAGAAGTTTCACAGAATGCTTCTGTGTAGTTTATATTTGAATATATTCCTTTTTCCACTACTACGCTCTTAGCGCTCCAAATGTCCAGTTGCATTTTCAACAGAAAGAGTGTTCAGATCTGCTCAATCAAAAGTATGGTTTAACTCTGTTAGCTGAATGCACAGATCAGAAAGAAGTTTCACCGAATGATTCCGTGTAGTTTATATTGAAGACATTCCTTTTTCCACTATTACCCTCTTAGCGCTCCGAATCTCCACTTGCATTTTCTACAAAAAGAGTGTTTCATAACTGCTCAATCAAAAATAAGTTTTATCTCTGTTAACTGAATTTACAGATCAGAAATAAGTTTCACAGAATGCATCTGTGTAGTTTTTATTTGAAGATATTCTTTTTCCCAATGTAGGCCTCTTAGCGCTTAGCATGTCCAATTGCAGTTTCTACAGAAAGAGTGTTTCAGAACGGCTCAATCAAAAGTAAGGTTCAACTCTGTTAGTTGAATGCACAGAACAGAAAGAATTTTCACAGAATGCTACTGTGTAGTTTATATTTGAATATATTCCTTTTTCCACTATTACCCTCTTAGCGCTCCGAATGTCCACTTGCATTATCTACAGAAAGAGTGTTCAGAACTGCGCAATCAAAAGTATGGTTTAACTCTGTTAGCTTAATGAACATATCAGAAATAAGTTTCTCACAATGCTTCTGTGTAGTTTTTATTTGAAGATATTATTTTTCCCAATATAGGCCTCTTAGCGCTCAGAATGTCCAATTGCAATTTCTATAGAAAGAGTGTTTCAGAAAGGCTCAATCAAAAGTAAGGTTCAACTCTGTTATTTGAATGCACGGAACAGAAAGAAGTTTCATACAATGCTTCTGTGTAGTTTATATTTGAACATATTCTTTTTTCCACTATTACCCACTTAGCGCTACGAATGTCCAGTTGCATTTTCTACAGACAGAGTGTTTCAAAACTGCTCAATCAAAAGTATGGTTTTACTCTGTTAGCTGAATGCTCAGATCAGAAAGAAGTTTCACAGAATGCTTCTGTGTAGTTTATATTTGAATATATTCCTTTTTCCACTACTACTCTCTTAGCGCTCCAAATGTCCAGTTGCATTTTCTACAGAAAGAGTGTTCAGATCTGCTCAATCAAAAGTATGGTTTAACTCTGTTAGCTGAATGCACGGATCAGAAAGAAGTTTCACAGAATGATTCTGTGTAGTTTATATTTGGAGACATTCCTTTTTCCACTATTACCCTCTTAGCGCTCCGAATCTCCACTTGCATTTTCTACAGAAAGAATGTTTCAGAACGGCTCAATCAAAACTAAGGTTCAAATCTTTTAGTTGAACAAACAGAACAGAAAGAAGTTTCACACAATTCTTCTGTGTAGTTTTTATTTGTAGACATTCTTTTTCCCAATATAGGCCTCTTAGCGCTCAGAATGTCCAATTGCAGTTTCTACAGAAAGAGTGTTTCAGAACGGCTCAATCAAAAGTAAGGTTCAACTCTGTTAGTTGAATGCACAGAACAGAAAGAAGTTTCATACAACGCTTCTGTGTAGTTTATATTTGAACATATTCTTTTTTCCACTATTACCCACTTAGCGCTACGAATATCCAGTTGCATTTTCTACAGACAGAGTGTTTCAAAACTGCTCAATCAAAAGTATGGTTTAACTCTGTTAGCTGAATGCTCAGATCAGAAAGAAGTTTCACAGAATGCTTCTGTGTAGTTTATATTTGAATATATTCCTTTTTCCACTACTACGCTCTTAGCGCTCCAAATGTCCAGTTGCATTTTCAACAGAAAGAGTGTTCAGATCTGCTCAATCAAAAGTATGGTTTAACTCTGTTAGGTGAATGCACAGATCAGAAAGAAGTTTCACCGAATGATTCCGTGTAGTTTATATTTGAAGACATTCCTTTTTCCACTATTCCCCTCTTAGCGCTCCGAATCTCCACTTGCATTTTCTACAAAAAGAGTGTTTCATAACTGCTCAATCAAAAATAAGTTTTATCTCTGTTAACCGAATTTACAGATCGGAAATAACTTTCACAGAATGCATCTGTGTAGTTTTTATTTGAAGATATTCTTTTTCACAATGTAGGCCTCTTAGCGCTTAGCATGTCCAATTGCAGTTTCTACAGAAAGAGTGTTTCAGAACGGCTCAATCAAAAGTAAGGTTCAACTCTGTTAGTTGAATGCACAGAACAGAAAGAATTTTCACAGAATGCTACTGTGTAGTTTATATTTGAATATATTCCTTTTTCCACTATTACCCTCTTAGCGCTCCGAATGTCCACTTGCATTTTCTACAGAAAGAGTGTTCAGAACTGCGCAATCAAAAGTATGGTTTAACTCTGTTAGCTTAATGAACATATCAGAAATAAGTTTCTCACAATGCTTCTGTGTAGTTTTTATTTGAAGATATTATTTTTCCCAATATAGGCCTCTTAGCGCTCAGAATGTCCAATTGCAGTTTCTATAGAAAGAGTGTTTCAGAAATTCTCAATCAAAAGTAAGGTTCAACTCTGTTAGTTGAATGCACAGAACAGAAAGTAGTTTCATACAATGCTTCTGTGTAGTTTATATTTGAACATATTCTTTTTTCCACTATTACCCACTTAGCGCTACGAATGTCCAGTTGCATTTTCTACAGACAGAGTGTTTCAAAACTGCTCAATCAAAAGTATGGTTTAACTCTGTTAGCTGAATGCTCAGATCAGAAAGAAGTTTCACAGAATGCTTCTGTGTAGTTTATATTTGAATATATTCCATTTTCCACTACTACTCTCTTAGCGCTCCAAATGTCCAGTTGCATTTTCTACAGAAAGAGTGTTCTGATCTGCTCAATCAAAAGTATGGTTTAACTCTGTTAGCTGAATGCACAGATCAGAAAGAAGTTTCACAGAATGATTCTGTGTAGTTTATATTTGGAGACATTCCTTTATCCACTATTACCCTCTTAGCGCTCCGAATCTCCACTTGCATTTTCTACAGATAGAGTGTTTCAGAACGGCTCAATCAAAACTAAGGTTCAAATCTTTTAGTTGAACAAACAGAACAGAAAGAAGTTTCACACAATTCTTCTGTGTAGTTTTTATTTGTAGACATTCTTTTTCCCAATATAGGCCTCTTAGCGCTCAGAATGTCCAATTGCAGTTTCTACAGAAAGAGAGTTTCAGAACGGCTCAATCAAAAGTAAGGTTCAACTCTGTTAGTTGAATGCACAGAACAGAAAGTAGTTTCATACAATGCTTCTGTGTAGTTTATATTTGAACATATTATTTTTTCCACTATTACCCACTTAGCGCTACGAATGTCCAGTTGCATTTTCTACAGACAGAGTGTTTCAAAACTGCTCAATCCAAAGTATGGTTTAACTCTGTTAGCTGAATGCTCAGATCAGAAAGAAGTTTCACAGAATGCTTCTGTGTAGTTTATATTTGAATATATTCCTTTTTCCACTAGTACGCTCTTAGCGCTCCAAATGTCCAGTTGCATTTTCAACAGAAAGAGTGTTCAGATCTGCTCAATCAAAAGTATGGTTTAACTCTGTTAGCTGAATGCACAGATCAGAAAGAAGTTTCACCGAATGATTCCGTGTAGTTTATATTTGAAGACATTCCTTTTTCCACTATTACCCTCTTAGCGCTCCGAATCTCCACTTGCATTTTCTACAAAAAGAGTGTTTCATAACTGCTCAATCAAAAATAAGTTTTATCTCTGTTAACTGAATTTAGAGATCAGAAATAAGTTTCACAGAATGCATCTGTGTAGTTTTTATTTGAAGATATACTTTTTCCCAATGTAGGCCTCTTATCGCTTAGCATGTCCAATTGCAGTTTCTACAGAAAGAGTGTTTCAGAATGGCTCAATCAAAAGTAAGGTTCAACTCTGTTAGTTGAATGCACAGAACAGAAAGAATTTTCACAGAATGCTACTGTGTAGTTTATATTTGAATATATTCCTTTTTCCACTATTACCCTCTTAGCGCTCCGAATGTCCACTTGCATTTTCTACAGAAAGAGTGTTCAGAACTGCGCAATCAAAAGTATGGTTTAACTCTGTTAGCTTAATGAACATATCAGAAATAAGTTTCACACAATGCTTCTGTGTAGTTTTTATTTGAAGATATTATTTTTCCCAATAGAGGCCTCTTAGCGCTCAGAATGTCCAATTGCAGTTTCTACAGAAAGAGTGTTTCAGAAAGGCTCAATCAAAAGTAAGGTTCAACTCTGTTAGTTGAATGCACAGAACAGAAAGAAGTTTCATACAATGTTTCTGTGTAGTTTATATTTGAACATATTCTTTCTTCCACTATTACCCACTTAGCGCTACGAATGTCCAGTTGCATTTTCTACAGACAGAGTGTTTCAAAACTGCTCAATCAAAAGTATGGTTTAACTCTGTTAGCTGAATGCTCAGATCAGAAAGAAGTTTCACAGAATGCTTCTGTGTAGTTTATATTTGAAAATATTCCTTTTTCCACTACTACTCTCTTAGCGCTCCAAATGTCCAGTTGCATTTTCTACAGAAAGAGTGTTCAGATCTGCTCAATCAAAAGTATGGTTTAACTCTGTTAGCTGAATGCACAGATCAGAAAGAAGTTTCACAGAATGATTCTGTGTAGTTTATATTTGGAGACATTCCTTTTTCCACTATTACCCTCTTAGCGCTCCGAATCTCCACTTGCATTTTCTACAGAAAGAGTGTTTCAGAACGGCTCAATCAAAACTAAGGTTCAAATCTTTTAGTTGAACAAACAGAACAGAAAGAAGTTTCACACAATTCTTCTGTGTAATTTTTATTTGTAGACATTCTTTTTCCCAATATAGGCCTCTTAGCGCTCAGAATGTCCAATTGCAGTTTCTACAGAAAGAGTGTTTCAGAACGGCTCAATCAAAAGTAAGGTTCAACTCTGTTAGTTGAATGCACAGAACAGAAAGAAGTTTCATACAATGCTTCTGTGTAGTTTATATTTGAACATATTCTTTTTTCCACTATTACCCACTTAGCGCTACGAATGTCCAGTTGCATTTTCTACAGACAGAGTGTTTCAAAACTTCTCAATCCAAAGTATGGTTTAACTCTGTTAGCTGAATGCTCAGATGAGAAAGAAGTTTCACAGAATGCTTCTGTGTAGTTTATATTTGAATATATTCCTTTTTCCACTACTACGCTCTTAGCGCTCCAAATGTCCAGTTGCATTTTCTACAGAAAGAGTGTTCAGATCTTCTCAATCAAAAGTATGTTTTAACTCTGTTAGCTGAATGCACAGATCAGAAAGAAGTTTCACCGAATGATTCTGTGTAGTTTATATTTGAAGACATTCCTTTTTCCACTATTACCCTCTTAGCTGTCCGAATCTCCACTTGCATTTTCTACAAAAAGAGTGTTTCATGACTGGTCAATCAAAAATATGTTTTATCTCTGTTAACTGAATTAACAGATCAGAAATAAGTTTCACAGAATGCATCTGTGTAGTTTTTATTTGAAGATATTCTTTTTCCCAATGTAGACCTCTTAGCGCTTAGCATGCCCAATTGCAGATTCTACAGAAAGAGTGTTTCAGAACGGCTCAATCAAAAGTAAGGTTCAACTCTGTTAGTTGAATG
This sequence comes from Symphalangus syndactylus, assembly GCF_028878055.3. Lineage (NCBI taxonomy): Eukaryota > Metazoa > Chordata > Mammalia > Primates > Hylobatidae > Symphalangus > Symphalangus syndactylus. The sequence continues at coordinate 137,551,452 of NC_072432.2, read as the reverse complement.
CACAGAACAGAAAGAATTTTCACAGAATGCTACTGAGTAGTTTATATTTGAATATATTCCTTTTTACACTATTACCCTCTTAGCGCTCTGAATGTCCACTTGCATTTTCTACAGAAAGAGTGTTCAGAACTGCGCAATCCAAAGTATGGTTTAACTCTGTTAGCTTAATGAACATATCAGAAATAAGTTTCACACAATGCTTCTGTGTAGTTTTTATTTGAAGATATTATTTTACCCAATATAGGCCTCTTAGCGCTCAGAATGTCCAATTGCAGTTTCTACAGAAAGAGTGTTTCAGAAAGGCTCAATCAAAAGTAAGGTTCAACTCTGTTAGTTGAATGCACAGAACAGAAAGAAGTTTCATACAATGTTTCTGTGTAGTTTATATTTGAACATACTCTTTTTTCCACTATTACCCACTTAGCGCTACGAATGTCCAGTTGCATTTTCTACAGACAGAGTGTTTCAAAACTGCTCAATCAAAAGTATGGTTTAACTCTGTTAGCTGAATGCTCAGATCAGAAAGAAGTTTCACAGAATGCTTCTGTGTAGTTTATATTTGAATATATTCCTTTTTCCACTACTACGCTCTTAGCGCTCGAAATGTCCAGTTGCATTTTCTACAGAAAGAGTGTTCAGATCTGCTCAATCAAAAGTATGGTTTAACTCTGTTAGCTGAATGCACAGATCAGAAAGAAGTTTCACCGAATGATTCTGTGTAGTTTATATTTGAAGACATTCCTTTTTCCACTATTACCCTCTTAGCGCTCCGAATCTCCACTTGCATTTTCTACAAAAAGAGTGTTTCATAACTGCTCAATCAAAAATATGTTTTATCTCTGTTAACTGAATTTACAGATCAGAAATAAGTTTCACAGAATGCATCTGTGTAGTATTTATTTGAAGATATTCTTTTTCCCAATGTAGGCCTCTTAGCGCTTAGCATGTCCAATTGCAGTTTCTACAGAAAGAGTGTTTCAGAACGGCTCAATCAAAAGTAAGGTTCAACTCTGTTAGTTGAATGCACAGAACAGAAAGAATTTTCACAGAATGCTACTGTGTAGTTTATATTTGAATATATTCCTTTTTCCACTATTACCCTCTTAGCGCTCCGAATGTCCACTTGCATTTTCTACAGAAAGAGTGTTCAGAACTGCGCAATGAAAAGTATGGTTTAACTCTGTTAGCTTAATGAACATATCACAAATAAGTTTCACACAATGCTTCTGTGTAGTTTTTATTTGAAGATATTATTTTTCCCAATAGAGGCCTCTTAGCTCTCAGAATGTCCAATTGCAGTTTCTACAGAAAGAGTGTTTCAGAAAGGCTCAATCAAAAGTAAGGTTCAACTCTGTTAGTTGAATGCACAGAACAGAAAGAAGTTTCATACAATGCTTCTGTGTAGTTTATATTTGAACATATTATTTTTTCCACTATTACCCACTTAGCGCTACGAATGTCCAGTTGCATTTTCTACAGACAGAGTGTTTCAAAACTGCTCAAACAAAAGTATGGTTTAACTCTGTTAGCTGAATGCTCAGATCAGAAAGAAGTTTCACAGAATGCTTCTGTGTAGTTTATATTTGAATATATTCCTTTTTCCACTACTACTCTCTTAGTGCTCCAAATGTCCAGTTGCATTTTCTACAGAAAGAGTGTTCAGATCTGCTGAATCAAAAGTATGGTTTAACTCTGTTAGCTGAATGCACAGATCAGAAAGAAGTTTCACAGAATGATTCTGTGTAGTTTATATTTGGAGACATTCCTTTTTCCACTATTACCCTCCTAGCGCTCCGAATCTCCACTTGCATTTTCTACAGAAAGAGTGTTTCAGAACGGCTCAATCAATACTAAGGTTCAAATCTTTTAGTTGAAAAAACAGAACAGAAAGAAGTTTCACACAATTCTTCTGTGTAGTTTTTATTTGTAGACATTCTTTTTCCCAATATAGGCCTCTTAGCGCTCAGAATGTCCAATTGCAGTTTCTACAGAAAGAGTGTTTCAGAACGGCTCAATCAAAAGTAAGGTTCAACTCTGTTAGTTGAATGCACAGAACAGAAAGAAGTTTCATACAATGCTTCTGTGTAGTTTATATTTGAACATATTCTTTTTTCCACTATTACCCACTTAGCGCTACGAATGTCCAGTTGCATTTTCTACAGACAGAGTGTTTCAAAACTGCTCAATCAAAAGTATGGTTTAACTCTGTTAGCTGTATGCTCAGATCAGAAAGAAGTTTCACAGAAGGCTTCTGTGTAGTTTATATTTGAATATATTCCTTTTTCCACTACTACGCTCTTAGCGCTCCAAATGTCCAGTTGCATTTTCTACAGAAAGAGTGTTCAGATCTGCTCAATCAAAAGTATGTTTTAACTCTGTTAGCTGAATGCACAGATCAGAAAGAAGTTTCACCGAATGATTCTGTGTAGTTTATATTTGAAGACATTCCTTTTTCCACTATTACCCTCTTAGCGCTCCGAATCTCCACTTGCGTTTTCTACAAAAAGAGTGTTTCATAACTGCTCAATCAAAAATATGTTTTATCTCTGTTAACTGAATTTACAGATCAGAAATAAGTTTCACAGAATGCATCTGTGTAGTTTTTATTTGAAGATATTCTTTTTCCCAATGTAGGCCTCTTAGCGCTTAGCATGTACAATTGCAGTTTCTACAGAAAGAGTGTTTCAGAACGGCTCAATCAAAAGTAAGGTTCAACTCTGTTAGTTGAATGCACAGAACAGAAAGAATTTTCACAGAATGCTACTGTGTAGTTTATATATGAATATATTCCTTTTTCCACTATTACCCTCTTAGCGCTCCGAATGTGCACTTGCATTTTCTACAGAAAGAGTGTTCAGAACTGCGCAATGAAAAGTATGGTTTAACTCTGTTAGCTTAATGAACATATCACAAATAAGTTTCACACAATGCTTCTGTGTAGTTTTTATTTGAAGATATTATTTTTCCCAATAGAGGCCTCTTAGCTCTCAGAATGTCCAATTGCAGTTTCTACAGAAAGAGTGTTTCAGAAAGGCTCAATCAAAAGTAAGATTCAACTCTGTTAGCTGAATGCACAGAACAGAAAGAAGTTTCATACAATGCTTCTGTGTAGTTTATATTTGAACATAATCTTTTTTCCACTATTACCCACTTAGCGCTACGAATGTCCAGTTGCATTTTCTACAGACAGAGTGTTTCAAAACTGCTCAATCAAAAGTATGGTTTAACTCTGTTAGCTGAATGCTCAGATCAGAAAGAAGTTTCACAGAATGCTTCTGTGTAGTTTATATTTGAATATATTCCTTTTTCCACTACTACTCTCTTAGGGCTCCAAATGTCCAGTTGCATTTTCTACAGAAAGAGTGTTCAGATCTGCTGAATCAAAAGTATGGTTTAACACTGTTAGCTGAATGCACAGATCAGGAAGAAGTTTCACAGAATGATTCTGTGTAGTTTATATTTGGAGACATTCCTTTTTCCACTATTACCCTCTTAGCGCTCCGAATCTCCACTTGCATTTTCCACAGAAAGAGTGTTTCAGAACGGCTCAATCAAAACTAAGGTTCAACTCTTTTAGTTCAACAAACAGAACAGAAAGAAGTTTCACACAATTCTTCTGTGTAGTTTTTATTTGTAGACATTCTTTTTCCCAATATAGGCCTCTTAGCGCTCAGAATGTCCAATTGCAGTTTCTACAGAAAGAGTGTTTCAGAACGGCTCAATCAAAAGTAAGGTTCAACTCTGTTAGTTGAATGCACAGAACAGAAAGAAGTTTCATACAATGCTTCTGTGTAGTTTATATTTGAACATATTCTTTTTTCCACTATTACCCACTTAGCGCTACGAATGTCCAGTTGCATTTTCTACAGACAGAGTGTTTCAAAACTGCTCAATCAAAAGTATGGTTTAACTCTGTTAGCTGAATGCTCAGATCAGAAAGAAGTTTCACAGAATGCTTCTGTGTAGTTTATATTTGAATATATTCCTTTTTCCACTTCTACGCTCTTAGCGCTCCAAATGTCCAGTTGCATTTTCTACAGAAAGAGTGTTCAGATCTGCTCAATCAAAAGTAGGGTTTAACTCTGTTAGCTGAATGCACAGATCAGAAAGAAGTTTCACCGAATGATTCTGTGTAGTTTATATTTGAAGACATTCCTTTTTCCACTATTACCCTCTTAGCGCTCCGAATCTCCACTTGCGTTTTCTACAAAAAGAGTGTTTCATAACTGCTCAATCAAAAATATGTTTTATCTCTGTTAACTGAATTTACAGATCAGAAATAAGTTTCACAGAATGCATCTGTGTAGTTTTTATTTGAAGATATTCTTTTTCCCAATGTAGGCCTCTTAGCGCTTAGCATGTCCATTTGCAGTTTCTACAGAAAGAGTGTTTCAGAACGGCTCAATCAAAAGTAAGGTTCAACTCTGTTAGTTGAATGCACAGAACAGAAAGAATTTTCACAGAATGCTACTGTGTAGTTTATATTTGAATATACTCCTTTTTCCACTATTACCCTCTTAGCGCTCCGAATGTGCACTTGCATTTTCTACAGAAAGAGTGTTCAGAACTGCGCAATGAAAATTATGGTTTAACTCTGTTAGCTTAATGAACATATCACAAATAAGTTTCACACAATGCTTCTGTGTAGTTTTTATTTGAAGATATTATTTTTCCCAATAGAGGCCTCTTAGCTCTCAGAATGTCCAATTGCAGTTTCTACAGAAAGAGTGTTTCAGAAAGGCTCAATCAAAAGTAAGGTTCAACTCTGTTAGTTGAATGCACAGAACAGAAAGAAGTTTCATACAATGCTTCTGTGTAGTTTATATTTGAACATAATCTTTTTTCCACTATTACCCACTTAGCGCTACGAATGTCCAGTTGCATTTTCTACAGACAGAGTGTTTCAAAACTGCTCAATCAAAAGTATTTTTTAACTCTGTTAGCTGAATGCTCAGATCAGAAAGAAGTTTCACAGAATGCTTCTGTGTAGTTTATATTTGAATATATTCCTTTTTCCACTACTACTCTCTTAGTGCTCCAAATGTCCAGTTGCATTTTCTACAGAAAGAGTGTTCAGATCTGCTCAATCAAAAGTATGGTTTAACTCTGTTAGCTGAATGCACAGATCAGAAAGAAGTTTCACAGAATGATTCTGTGTAGTTTATATTTGGAGACATTCCTTTTTCCACTATTACCCTCTTAGCGCTCCGAATCTCCACTTGCATTTTCTACAAAAAGAGTGTTTCATGACTGCTCAATCAAAAATATGTTTTATCTCTGTTAACTGAATTAACAGATCAGAAATAAGTTTCACAGAATGCATCTGTGTAGTTTTTATTTGAAGATATTCTTTTTCCCAATGTAGGCCTCTTAGCGCTTAGCATGTCCAATTGCAGTTTCTACAGAAAGAGTGTTTCAGAACGGCTCAATCAAAAGTAAGTTTCAACTCTGTTAGTTGAATGCACAGAACAGAAAGAATTTTCACAGAATGCTACTGTGTAGTTTATATTTGAATATATTCCTTTTTCCACTATTACCCTCTTAGCGCTCCGAATGTCCACTTGCATTTTCTACAGAAAGAGTGTTCAGAACTGCGCAATCAAAAGTATGGTTTAACTCTGTTAGCTTAATGAACATATCAGAAATAAGTTTCACACAATGCTTCTGTGTAGTTTTTATTTGAAGATATTATTTTTCCCAATATAGGCCTCTTAGCGCTCAGAATGTCCAATTGCAGTTTCTACCGAAAGAGTGTTTCAGAACGGCTCAATCAAAAGTAAGGTTCAACTCTGTTAGTTGAATGCACAGAACAGAAAGAAGTTTCATACAATGCTTCTGTGTAGTTTATATTTGAACATATTCTTTTTTCCACTATTACCCACTTAGCGCCACGAATGTCCAGTTGCATTTTCTACAGACAGAGTGTTTCAAAACTGCTCAATCAAAAGTATGGTTTAACTCTGTTAGCTGAATGCTCAGATCAGAAAGAAGTTTCACAGAATGCTTCTGTGTAGTTTATATTTGAATATATTCCTTTTTCCACTACTACGCTTTTAGCGCTCCAAATGTACAGTTGCATTTTCTACAGAAAGAGTGTTCAGATCTGCTCAATCAAAAGTATGGTTTAACTCTGTTAGCTGAATGCACAGATCAGAAAGAAGTTTCACCGAATGATTCTGTGTAGTTTATATTTGAAGACATTCCTTTTTGCACTATTACCCTCTTAGCGCTCCGAATCTCCACTTGCGTTTTCTACAAAAAGAGTGTTTCATAACTGCTCAATCAAAAATATGTTTTATCTCTGTTAACTGAATTTACAGATCAGAAATAAGTTTCACAGAATGCATCTGTGTAGTTTTTATTTGAAGATATTCTTTTTCCCAATGTAGGCCTCTTAGCGCTTAGCATGTCCATTTGCAGTTTCTACAGAAAGAGTGTTTCAGAACGGCTCAATCAAAAGTAAGGTTCAACTCTGTTAGTTGAATGCCCAGAACAGAAAGAATTTTCACAGAATGCTACTGTGTAGTTTATATTTGAATATATTCCTTTTTCCACTATTACCCTCTTAGCGCTCCGAATGTGCACTTGCATTTTCTACAGAAAGAGTGTTCAGAACTGCGCAATGAAAAGTATGGTTTAACTCTGTTAGCTTAATGAACATATCACAAATAAGTTTCACACAATGCTTCCGTGTAATTTTTATTTGAAGATATTATTTTTCCCAATAGAGGCCTCTTAGCTCTCAGAATGTCCAATTGCAGTTTCTACAGAAAGAGTGTTTCAGAAAGGCTCAATCAAAAGTAAGGTTCAACTCTGTTAGTTGAATGCACAGAACAGAAAGAAGTTTCATACTATGCTTCTGTGTAGTTTATATTTGAACACATTCTTTTTTCCACTATTACCCACTTAGCGCTACGAATGTCCAGTTGCATTTTCTACAGACAGAGTGTTTCAAAACTGCTCAATCAAAAGTATGGTTTAACTCTGTTAGCTGAATGCTCAGATCAGAAAGAAGTTTCACAGAATGCTTCTGTGTAGTTTATATTTGAATATATTCCTTTTTCCACTACTACGCTCTTAGCGCTCCAAATGTCCAGTTGCATTTTCTACAGAAAGAGTGTTCAGATCTGCTCAATCAAAAGTAGGGTTTAACTCTGTTAGCTGAATGCACAGATCAGAAAGAAGTTTCACCGAATGATTCTGTGTAGTTTATATTTGAAGACATTCCTTTTTCCACTATTACCCTCTTAGCGCTCCGAATCTCCACTTGCGTTTTCTACAAAAAGAGTGTTTCATAACTGCTCAATCAAAAATATGTTTTATCTCTGTTAACTGAATTTACAGATCAGAAATAAGTTTCACAGAATGCATCTGTGTAGTTTTTATTTGAAGATATTCTTTTTCCCAATGTAGGCCTCTTAGCGCTTAGCATGTCCATTTGCAGTTTCTACAGAAAGAGTGTTTCAGAACGGCTCAATCAAAAGTAAGGTTCAACTCTGTTAGTTGAATGCACAGAACAGAAAGAATTTTCACAGAATGCTACTGTGTAGTTTATATTTGAATATACTCCTTTTTCCACTATTACCCTCTTAGCGCTCCGAATGTGCACTTGCATTTTCTACAGAAAGAGTGTTCAGAACTGCGCAATGAAAAGTATGGTTTAACTCTGTTAGCTTAATGAACATATCACAAATAAGTTTCACACAATGCTTCTGTGTAGTTTTTATTTGAAGATATTATTTTTCCCAATAGAGGCCTCTTAGCTCTCAGAATGTCCAATTGCAGTTTCTACAGAAAGAGTGTTTCAGAAAGGCTCAATCAAAAGTAAGGTTCAACTCTGTTAGTTGAATGCACAGAGCAGAAAGAAGTTTCATACAATGCTTCTGTGTAGTTTATATTTGAACATAATCTTTTTTCCACTATTACCCACTTAGCGCTACGAATGTCCAGTTGCATTTTCTACAGACAGAGTGTTTCAAAACTGCTCAATCAAAAGTATGGTTTAACTCTGTTAGCTGAATGCTCAGATCAGAAAGAAGTTTCACAGAATGCTTCTGTGTAGTTTATATTTGAATATATTACTTTTTCCACTACTACGCCCTTAGCGCTCGAAATGTCCAGTTGCATTTTCTACAGAAAGAGTGTTCAGATCTGCTCAATCAAAAGTATGGTTTAACTCTGTTAGCTGAATGCACAGATCAGAAAGAAGTTTCACCGAATGATTCTGTGTAGTTTATATTTGAAGACATTCCTTTTTCCACTATTACCCTCTTAGCGCTCCGAATCTCCACTTGCATTTTCTACAGAAAGAGTGTTTCAGAACGGCTGAATCAAAGCTAAGGTTCAACTCTTTTAGTTCAACAAACAGAACAGAAAGAAGTTTCACACAATTCTTCTGTGTAGTTTTTATTTGTAGACATTCTTTTTCCCAATATAGGCCTCTTAGCGCTCAGAATGTCCAATTGCAGTTTCTACAGAAAGAGTGTTTCAGAACGGCTCAATCAAAAGTAAGGTTCAACTCTGTTAGTTGAATGCACAGAACAGAAAGAAGTTTCATACTATGCTTCTGTGTAGTTTATATTTGAACACATTCTTTTTTCCACTATTACCCACTTAGCGCTACGAATGTCCAGTTGCATTTTCTACAGACAGAGTGTTTCAAAACTGCTCAATCAAAAGTATGGTTTAACTCTGTTAGCTGAATGCTCAGATCAGAAAGAAGTTTCACAGAATGCTTCTGTGTAGTTTATATTTGAATATATTCCTTTTTCCACTACTACGCTCTTAGCGCTCCAAATGCCCAGTTGCATTTTCTACAGAAAGAGTGTTCAGATCTGCTCAATCAAAAGTAGGGTTTAACTCTGTTAGCTGAATGCACAGATCAGAAAGAAGTTTCACCGAATGATTCTGTGTAGTTTATATTTGAAGACATTCCTTTTTCCACTATTACCCTCTTAGCGCTCCGAATCTCCACTTGCGTTTTCTACAAAAAGAGTGTTTCATAACTGCTCAATCAAAAATATGTTTTATCTCTGTTAACTGAATTTACAGATCAGAAATAAGTTTCACAGAATGCATCTGTGTAGTTTTTATTTGAAGATATTCTTTTTCCCAATGTAGGCCTCTTAGCGCTTAGCATGTCCATTTGCAGTTTCTACAGAAAGAGTGTTTCAGAACGGCTCAATCAAAAGTAAGGTTCAACTCTGTTAGTTGAATGCACAGAACAGAAAGAATTTTCACAGAATGCTACTGTGTAGTTTATATTTGAATATACTCCTTTTTCCACTATTACCCTCTTAGCGCTCCGAATGTGCACTTGCATTTTCTACAGAAAGAGTGTTCAGAACTGCGCAATGAAAAGTATGGTTTAACTCTGTTAGCTTAATGAACATATCACAAATAAGTTTCACACAATGCTTCTGTGTAGTTTTTATTTGAAGATATTATTTTTCCCAATAGAGGCCTCTTAGCTCTCTGAATGTCCAATTGCAGTTTCTACAGAAAGAGTGTTTCAGAAAGGCTCAATCAAAAGTAAGTTTCAACTCTGTTAGTTGAATGCACAGAACAGAAAGAAGTTTCATACAATGCTTCTGTGTAGTTTATATTTGAACATAATCTTTTTTCCACTATTACCCACTTAGCGCTACGAATGTCCAGTTGCATTTTCTACAGACAGAGTGTTTCAAAACTGCTCAATCAAGAGTATGGTTTAACTCTGTTAGCTGAATGCTCAGATCAGAAAGAAGTTTCACAGAATGCTTCTGTGTAGTTTATATTTGAATATATTCCTTTTTCCACTACTACGCTTTTAGCGCTCCAAATGTCCAGTTGCATTTTCTACAGAAAGAGTGTTCAGATCTGCTCAATCAAAAGTATGGTTTAACTCTGTTAGCTGAATGCACAGATCAGAAAGAAGTTTCACCGAATGATTCTGTGTAGTTTATATTTGAAGACATTCCTTTTTCCACTATTACCCTCTTAGCGCTCCGAATCTCCACTTGCGTTTTCTACAAAAAGAGTGTTTCATAACTGCTCAATCAAAAATATGTTTTATCTCTGTTAACTGAATTTACAGATCAGAAATAAGTTTCACAGAATGCATCTGTGTAGTTTATATTTGAAGATATTCTTTTTCCCAATGTAGGCCTCTTAGCGCTTAGCATGTCCATTTGCAGTTTCTACAGAAAGAGTGTTTCAGAACGGCTCAATCAAAAGTAAGGTTCAACTCTGTTAGTTGAATGCACAGAACAGAAAGAATTTTCACAGAATGCTACTGTGTAGTTTATATTTGAATATACTCCTTTTTCCACTATTACCCTCTTAGCGCTCCGAATGTGCACTTGCATTTTCTACAGAAAGAGTGTTCAGAACTGCGCAATGAAAAGTATGGTTTAACTCTGTTAGCTTAATGAACATATCACAAATAAGTTTCACACAATGCTTCTGTGTAGTTTTTATTTGAAGATATTATTTTTCCCAATAGAGGCCTCTTAGCTCTCAGAATGTCCAATTGCAGTTTCTACAGAAAGAGTGTTTCAGAAAGGCTCAATCAAAAGTAAGGTTCAACTCTGTTAGTTGAATGCACAGAACAGAAAGAAGTTTCATACAATGCTTCTGTGTAGTTTATATTTGAACATAATCTTTTTTCCACTATTACCCACTTAGCGCTACGAATGTCCAGTTGCATTTTCTACAGACAGAGTGTTTCAAAACTGCTCAATCAAAAGTATGGTTTAACTCTGTTAGCTGAATGCTCAGATCAGAAAGAAGTTTCACAGAATGCTTCTGTGTAGTTTATATTTGAATATATTACTTTTTCCACTACTACGCCCTTAGCGCTCGAAATGTCCAGTTGCATTTTCTACAGAAAGAGTGTTCAGATCTGCTCAATCAAAAGTATGGTTTAACTCTGTTAGCTGAATGCACAGATCAGAAAGAAGTTTCACCGAATGATTCTGTGTAGTTTATATTTGAAGACATTCCTTTTTCCACTATTACCCTCTTAGCGCTCCGAATCTCCACTTGCATTTTCTACAGAAAGAGTGTTTCAGAACGGCTGAATCAAAGCTAAGGTTCAACTCTTTTAGTTCAACAAACAGAACAGAAAGAATTTTCACACAATTCTTCTGTGTAGTTTTTATTTGTAGACATTCTTTTTCCCAATATAGGCCTCTTAGCGCTCAGAATGTCCAATTGCAGTTTCTACAGAAAGAGTGTTTCAGAACGGCTCAATCAAAAGTAAGGTTCAACTCTGTTAGTTGAATGCACAGAACAGAAAGAAGTTTCATACTATGCTTCTGTGTAGTTTATATTTGAACACATTCTTTTTTCCACTATTACCCACTTAGCGCTACGAATGTCCAGTTGCATTTTCTACAGACAGAGTGTTTCAAAACTGCTCAATCAAAAGTATGGTTTAACTCTGTTAGCTGAATGCTCAGATCAGAAAGAAGTTTCACAGAATGCTTCTGTGTAGTTTATATTTGAATATATTCCTTTTTCCACTACTACGCTCTTAGCGCTCCAAATGTCCAGTTGCATTTTCTACAGAAAGAGTGTTCAGATCTGCTCAATCAAAAGTAGGGTTTAACTCTGTTAGCTGAATGCACAGATCAGAAAGAAGTTTCACCGAATGATTCTGTGTAGTTTATATTTGAAGACATTCCTTTTTCCACTATTACCCTCTTAGCGCTCCGAATCTCCACTTGCGTTTTCTACAAAAAGAGTGTTTCATAACTGCTCAATCAAAAATATGTTTTATCTCTGTTAACTGAATTTACAGATCAGAAATAAGTTTCACAGAATGCATCTGTGTAGTTTTTATTTGAAGATATTCTTTTTCCCAATGTAGGCCTCTTAGCGCTTAGCATGTCCATTTGCAGTTTCTACAGAAAGAGTGTTTCAGAACGGCTCAATCAAAAGTAAGGTTCAACTCTGTTAGTTGAATGCACAGAACAGAAAGAATTTTCACAGAATGCTACTGTGTAGTTTATATTTGAATATACTCCTTTTTCCACTATTACCCTCTTAGCGCTCCGAATGTGCACTTGCATTTTCTACAGAAAGAGTGTTCAGAACTGCGCAATGAAAAGTATGGTTTAACTCTGTTAGCTTAATGAACATATCACAAATAAGTTTCACACAATGCTTCTGTGTAGTTTTTATTTGAAGATATTATTTTTCCCAATAGAGGCCTCTTAGCTCTCAGAATGTCCAATTGCAGTTTCTACAGAAAGAGTGTTTCAGAAAGGCTCAATCAAAAGTAAGGTTCAACTCTGTTAGTTGAATGCACAGAACAGAAAGAAGTTTCATACAATGCTTCTGTGTAGTTTATATTTGAACATAATCTTTTTTCCACTATTACCCACTTAGCGCTACGAATGTCCAGTTGCATTTTCTACAGACAGAGTGTTTCAAAACTGCTCAATCAAAAGTATGGTTTAACTCTGTTAGCTGAATGCTCAGATCAGAAAGAAGTTTCACAGAATGCTTCTGTGTAGTTTATATTTGAATATATTACTTTTTCCACTACTACGCCCTTAGCGCTCGAAATGTCCAGTTGCATTTTCTACAGAAAGAGTGTTCAGATCTGCTCAATCAAAAGTATGGTTTAACTCTGTTAGCTGAATGCACAGATCAGAAAGAAGTTTCACCGAATGATTCTGTGTAGTTTATATTTGAAGACATTCCTTTTTCCACTATTACCCTCTTAGCGCTCCGAATCTCCACTTGCATTTTCTACAGAAAGAGTGTTTCAGAACGGCTGAATCAAAGCTAAGGTTCAACTCTTTTAGTTCAACAAACAGAACAGAAAGAATTTTCACACAATTCTTCTGTGTAGTTTTTATTTGTAGACATTCTTTTTCCCAATATAGGCCTCTTAGCGCTCAGAATGTCCAATTGCAGTTTCTACAGAAAGAGTGTTTCAGAACGGCTCAATCAAAAGTAAGGTTCAACTCTGTTAGTTGAATGCACAGAACAGAAAGAAGTTTCATACTATGCTTCTGTGTAGTTTATATTTGAACACATTCTTTTTTCCACTATTACCCACTTAGCGCTACGAATGTCCAGTTGCATTTTCTACAGACAGAGTGTTTCAAAACTGCTCAATCAAAAGTATGGTTTAACTCTGTTAGCTGAATGCTCAGATCAGAAAGAAGTTTCACAGAATGCTTCTGTGTAGTTTATATTTGAATATATTCCTTTTTCCACTACTACGCTCTTAGCGCTCCAAATGTCCAGTTGCATTTTCTACAGAAAGAGTGTTCAGATCTGCTCAATCAAAAGTAGGGTTTAACTCTGTTAGCTGAATGCACAGATCAGAAAGAAGTTTCACCGAATGATTCTGTGTAGTTTATATTTGAAGACATTCCTTTTTCCACTATTACCCTCTTAGCGCTCCGAATCTCCACTTGCGTTTTCTACAAAAAGAGTGTTTCATAACTGCTCAATCAAAAATATGTTTTATCTCTGTTAACTGAATTTACAGATCAGAAATAAGTTTCACAGAATGCATCTGTGTAGTTTTTATTTGAAGATATTCTTTTTCCCAATGTAGGCCTCTTAGCGCTTAGCATGTCCATTTGCAGTTTCTACAGAAAGAGTGTTTCAGAACGGCTCAATCAAAAGTAAGGTTCAACTCTGTTAGTTGAATGCACAGAACAGAAAGAATTTTCACAGAATGCTACTGTGTAGTTTATATTTGAATATACTCCTTTTTCCACTATTACCCTCTTAGCGCTCCGAATGTGCACTTGCATTTTCTACAGAAAGAGTGTTCAGAACTGCGCAATGAAAAGTATGGTTTAACTCTGTTAGCTTAATGAACATATCACAAATAAGTTTCACACAATGCTTCTGTGTAGTTTTTATTTGAAGATATTATTTTTCCCAATAGAGGCCTCTTAGCTCTCAGAATGTCCAATTGCAGTTTCTACAGAAAGAGTGTTTCAGAAAGGCTCAATCAAAAGTAAGGTTCAACTCTGTTAGTTGAATGCACAGAACAGAAAGAAGTTTCATACAATGCTTCTGTGTAGTTTATATTTGAACATAATCTTTTTTCCACTATTACCCACTTAGCGCTACGAATGTCCAGTTGCATTTTCTACAGACAGAGTGTTTCAAAACTGCTCAATCAAGAGTATGGTTTAACTCTGTTAGCTGAATGCTCAGATCAGAAAGAAGTTTCACAGAATGCTTCTGTGTAGTTTATATTTGAATATATTGCTTTTTCCACTACTACTCTCTTAGTGCTCCAAATGTCCAGTTGCATTTTCTACAGAAAGAGTGTTCAGATGTGCTGAATCAAAAGTATGGTTTAACTCTGTTAGCTGAATGCACAGATCAGAAAGAAGTTTCACAGAATGATTCTGTGTAGTTTATATTTGGAGACATTCCTTTTTCCACTATTACCCTCTTAGCGCTCCGAATCTCCACTTGCATTTTCTACAAAAAGAGTGTTTCATGACTGCTCAATCAAAAATATGTTTTATCTCTGTTAACTGAATTAACAGATCAGAAATAAGTTTCACAGAATGCATCTGTGTAGTTTTTTTTTGAAGATATTCTTTTTCCCAATGTAGGCCTCTTAGCGCTTAGCATGTCCAATTGCAGTTTCTACAGAAAGAGTGTTTCAGAACGGCTCAATCAAAAGTAAGGTTCAACTCTGTTAGTTGAATGCACAGAACAGAAAGGATTTTCACAGAATGCTACTGTGTAGTTTATATTTGAATATATTCCTTTTTCCACTATTACCCTCTTAGCGCTCCGAATGTCCACTTGCATTTTCTACAGAAAGAGTGTTCAGAACTGCGCAATCAAAAGTATGTTTTAACTCTGTTAGCTTAATGAACATATCAGAAATAAGTTTCACACAATGCTTCAGTGTAGTTTTTATTTGAAGATATTATTTTTCCCAATATAGGCCTCTTAGCGCTCAGAATGTCCAATTGCAGTTTCTACAGAAAGAGTGTTTCAGAACGGCTCAATCAAAAGTAAGGTTCAACTCTGTTAGTTGAATGCACAGAACAGAAAGAAGTTTCATACAATGCTTCTGTGTAGTTTATATTTGAACATATTCTTTTTTCCACTATTACCCACTTAGCGCCACGAATGTCCAGTTGCATTTTCTACAGACAGAGTGTTTCAATACTGCTCAATCAAAAGTATGGTTTAACTCTGTTAGCTGAATGCTCAGATCAGAAAGAAGTTTCACAGAATGCTTCTGTGTAGTTTATATTTGAATATATTCCTTTTTCCACTACTACGCTTTTAGCGCTCCAAATGTCCAGTTGCATTTTCTACAGAAAGAGTGTTCAGATCTGCTCAATCAAAAGTATGGTTTAACTCTGTTAGCTGAATGCACAGATCAGAAAGAAGTTTCACCGAATGATTCTGTGTAGTTTATATTTGAAGACATTCCTTTTTCCACTATTACCCTCTTAGCGCTCCGAATCTCCACTTGCGTTTTCTACAAAAAGAGTGTTTCATAACTGCTCAATCAAAAATATGTTTTATCTCTGTTAACTGAATTTACAGATCAGAAATAAGTTTCACAGAATGCATCTGTGTAGTTTATATTTGAAGATATTCTTTTTCCCAATGTAGGCCTCTTAGCGCTTAGCATGTCCATTTGCAGTTTCTACAGAAAGAGTGTTTCAGAACGGCTCAATCAAAAGTAAGGTTCAACTCTGTTAGTTGAATGCACAGAACAGAAAGAATTTTCACAGAATGCTACTGTGTAGTTTATATTTGAATATACTCCTTTTTCCACTATTACCCTCTTAGCGCTCCGAATGTGCACTTGCATTTTCTACAGAAAGAGTGTTCAGAACTGCGCAATGAAAAGTATGGTTTAACTCTGTTAGCTTAATGAACATATCACAAATAAGTTTCACAGAATGCTTCTGTGTAGTTTTTATTTGAAGATATTATTTTTCCCAATAGAGGCCTCTTAGCTCTCAGAATGTCCAATTGCAGTTTCTACAGAAAGAGTGTTTCAGAAAGGCTCAATCAAAAGTAAGGTTCAACTCTGTTAGTTGAATGCACAGAACAGAAAGAAGTTTCATACAATGCTTCTGTGTAGTTTATATTTGAACATAATCTTTTTTCCACTATTACCCACTTAGCGCTACGAATGTCCAGTTGCATTTTCTACAGACAGAGTGTTTCAAAACTGCTCAATCAAAAGTATGGTTTAACTCTGTTAGCTGAATGCTCAGATCAGAAAGAAGTTTCACAGAATGCTTCTGTGTAGTTTATATTTGAATATATTCCTTTTTCCACTACTACTCTCTTAGTGCTCCAAATGTCCAGTTGCATTTTCTACAGAAAGAGTGTTCAGATCTGCTGAATCAAAAGTATGGTTTAACTCTGTTAGCTGAATGCACAGATCAGAAAGAAGTTTCACAGAATGATTCTGTGTAGTTTATATTTGGAGACATTCCTTTTTCCACTATTACCCTCTTAGCGCTCCGAATCTCCACTTGCATTTTCTACAAAAAGAGTGTTTCATGACTGCTCAATCAAAAATATGTTTTATCTCTGTTAACTGAATTAACAGATCAGAAATAAGTTTCACAGAATGCATCTGTGTAGTTTTTATTTGAAGATATTCTTTTTCCCAATGGACGCCTCTTAGCGCTTAGCATGTCCAATTGCAGTTTCTACAGAAAGAGTGTTTCAGAACGGCTCAATCAAAAGTAAGGTTCAACTCTGTTAGTTGAATGCACAGAACAGAAAGAATTTTCACAGAATGCTACTGTGTAGTTTGTATTTGAATATATTCCTTTTTCCACTATTACCCTCTTAGCGCTCCGAATGTCCACTTGCATTTTCTACAGAAAGAGTGTTCAGAACTGCGCAATCAAAAGTATGGTTTAACTCTGTTAGCTTAATGAACATATCAGAAATAAGTTTCACACAATGCTTCTGTGTAGTTTTTATTTGAAGATATTATTTTTCCCAATATAGGCCTCTTAGCGCTCAGAATGTCCAATTGCAGTTTCTACAGAAAGAGTGTTTCAGAAAGGCTCAATCAAAAGTAAGGTTCAACTCTGTTAGTTGAATGCACAGAACAGAAAGAAGTTTCATACAATGCTTCTGTGTAGTTTATATTTGAACATACTCTTTTTTCCACTATTACCCACTTAGCGCTACGAATGTCCAGTTGCATTTTCTACAGACAGAGTGTTTCAAAACTGCTCAATCAAAAGTATGGTTTAACTCTGTTAGCTGAATGCTCAGATCAGAAAGAAATTTCACAGAATGCTTCTGTGTAGTTTATATTTGAATATATTACTTTTTCCACTACTACGCTCTTAGCGCTCGAAATGTCCAGTTGCATTTTCTACAGAAAGAGTGTTCAGATCTGCTCAATCAAAAGTATGGTTTAACTCTGTTAGCTGAATGCACAGATCAGAAAGAAGTTTCACCGAATGATTCTGTGTAGTTTATATTTGAAGACATTCCTTTTTCCACTATTACCCTCTTAGCGCTCCGAATCTCCACTTGCATTTTCTACAGAAAGAGTGTTTCAGAACGGCTGAATCAAAACTAAGGCTCAACTCTTTTAGTTCAACAAACAGAACAGAAAGAAGTTTCACACAATTCTTCTGTGTAGTTTTTATTTGTAGACATTCTTTTTCCCAATATAGGCCTCTTAGCGCTCAGAATGTCCAATTGCAGTTTCTACAGAAAGAGTGTTTCAGAACGGCTCAATCAAAAGTAAGGTTCAACTCTGTTAGTTGAATGCACAGAACAGAAAGAAGTTTCATACAATACTTCTGTGTAGTTTATATTTGAACATATTCTTTTTTCCACTATTACCCACTTAGCGCTACGAATGTCCAGTTGCATTTTCTACAGACAGAGTGTTTCAAAACTGCTCAATCAAAAGTATGGTTTAACTCTGTTAGCTGAATGCTCAGATCAGAAAGAAGTTTCACAGAATGCTTCTGTGTAGTTTATATTTGAATATATTCCTTTTTCCACTACTACGCTCTTAGCGCTCCAAATGTCCAGTTGCATTTTCTACAGAAAGAGTGTTCAGATCTGCTCAATCAAAAGTATGGTTTAACTCTGTTAGCTGAATGCACAGATCAGAAAGAAGTTTCACCGAATGATTCTGTGTAGTTTATATTTGAAGACATTCCTTTTTCCACTATTACCCTCTTAGCGCTCCGAATCTCCACTTGCGTTTTCTACAAAAAGAGTGTTTCATAACTGCTCAATCAAAAATATGTTTTATCTCTGTTAACTGAATTTACAGATCAGAAATAAGTTTCACAGAATGCATCTGTGTAGTTTTTATTTGAAGATATTCTTTTTCCCAATGTAGGCCTCTTAGCGCTTAGCATGTCCAATTGCAGTTTCTACAGAAAGAGTGTTTCAGAACGGCTCAATCAAAAGTAAGGTTCAACTCTGTTAGTTGAATGCACAGAACAGAAAGAATTTTCACAGAATGCTACTGTGTAGTTTATATTTGAATATATTCCTTTTTCCACTATTACCCTCTTAGCGCTCCGAATGTGCACTTGAATTTTCTACAGAAAGAGTGTTCAGAACTGCGCAATGAAAAGTATGGTTTAACTCTGTTAGCTTAATGAACATATCACAAATAAGTTTCACACAATGCTTCTGTGTAGTTTCTATTTGAAGATATTATTTTTCCCAATAGAGGCCTCTTAGCTCTCAGAATGTCCAATTGCAGTTTCTACAGAAAGAGTGTTTCAGAAAGGCTCAATCAAAAGTAAGGTTCAACTCTGTTAGTTGAATGCACAGAACAGAAAGAAGTTTCATACAATGCTTCTGTGTAGTTTATATTTGAACATATTCTTTTTTCCTCTATTACCCACTTAGCGCTACGAATGTCCAGTTGCATTTTCTACAGACAGAGTGTTTCAAAACTGCTCAATCAAAAGTATGGTTTAACTCTGTTAGCTGAATGCTCAGATCAGAAAGAAGTTTCACAGAATGCTTCTGTGTAGTTTATATTTGAATATATTCCTTTTTCCACTACTACTCTCTTAGCGCTCGAAATGTCCAGTTGCATTTTCTACAGAAAGAGTGTTCAGATCTGCTCAATCAAAAGTATGGTTTAACTCTGTTAGCTGAATGCACAGATCCGAAAGAAGTTTCACCGAATGATTCTGTGTAGTTTATATTTGAAGACATTCCTTTTTCCACTATTACCCTCTTAGCGCTCCGAATCTCCACTTGTATTTTCTACAGAAAGAGTGTTTCAGAACGGCTCAATCAAAACTAAGGTTCAACTCTTTTATTTGAACAAACAGAACAGAAAGAAGTTTCACACAATTCTTCTGTGTAGTTTTTATTTGTAGACATTCTTTTTCCCAATATAGGCCTCTTAGCGCTCAGAATGTCCAATTGCAGTTTCTACAGAAAGAGTGTTTCAGAACGGCTCAATCAAAAGTAAGGTTCAACTCCGTTAGTTGAATGCACAGAACAGAAAGAAGTTTCATACAATGCTTCTGTGTAGTTTATATTTGAAAATATTCTTTTTTCCACTATTACCCACTTAGCGCTACGAATGTCCAGTTGCATTTTCTACAGACAGAGTGTTTCACAACTGCTCAATCAAAAGTATGGTTTAACTCTGTTAGCTGAATGCTCAGATCAGAAAGAAGTTTCACAGAATGCTTCTGTGTAGTTTATATTTGAATATATTCCTTTTTCCACTACTACGCTCTTAGCGCTCCAAATGTCCAGTTGCATTTTCTACAGAAAGAGTGTTCAGATCTGCTCAATCAAAAGTATGGTTTAACTCTGTTAGCTGAATGCACAGATCAGAAAGAAGTTTCACCGAATGATTCTGTGTAGTTTATATTTGAAGACATTCCTTTTTCCACTATTACCCTCTTAGCGCTCCGAATCTCCACTTGCGTTTTCTACAAAAAGAGTGTTTCATAACTGCTCAATCAAAAATATGTTTTATCTCTGTTAACTGAATTTACAGATCAGAAATAAGTTTCACAGAATGCATCTGTGTAGTTTTTATTTGAAGATATTCTTTTTCCCAATGTAGGCCTCTTAGCGCTTAGCATGTCCAATTGCAGTTTCTACAGAAAGAGTGTTTCAGAACGGCTCAATCAAAAGTAAGGTTCAACTCTGTTAGTTGAATGCACAGAACAGAAAGAATTTTCACAGAATGCTACTGTGTAGTTTATATTTGAATATATTCCTTTTTCCACTATTACCCTCTTAGCGCTCCGAATGTGCACTTGCATTTTCTACAGAAAGAGTGTTCAGAACTGCGCAATGAAAAGTATGGTTTAACTCTGTTAGCTTAATGAACATATCAGAAATACGTTTCACACAATGCTTCTGTGTAGTTTCTATTTGAAGATATTATTTTTCCCAATAGAGGCCTCTTAGCTCTCAGAATGTCCAATTGCAGTTTCTACAGAAAGAGTGTTTCAGAAAGGCTCAATCAAAAGTAAGGTTCAACTCTGTTAGTTGAATGCACAGAACAGAAAGAAGTTTCATACAATGCTTCTGTGTAGTTTATATTTGAACATATTCTTTTTTCCACTATTACCCACTTAGCGCTTCGAATGTCCAGTTGCATTTTCTACAGACAGAGTGTTTCAAAACTGCTCAATCAAAAGTATGGTTTAACTCTGTTAGCTGAATGCTCAGATCAGAAAGAAGTTTCACAGAATGCTTCTGTGTAGTTTATATTTGAATATATTCCTTTTTCCACTACTACTCTCTTAGCGCTCGAAATGTCCAGTTGCATTTTCTACAGAAAGAGTCTTCAGATCTGCTCAATCAAAAGTATGGTTTAACTCTGTTAGCTGAATGCACAGATCCGAAAGATGTTTCACCGAATGATTCTGTGTAGTTTATATTTGAAGACATTCCTTTTTCCACTATTACCCTCTTAGCGCTCCGAATCTCCACTTGTATTTTCTACAGAAAGAGTGTTTCAGAACGGCTCAATCAAAACTAAGGTTCAACTCTTTTAGTTGAACAAACAGAACAGAAAGAAGTTTCACACAATTCTTCTGTGTAGTTTTTATTTGTAGACATTCTTTTTCCCAATATAGGCCTCTTAGCGCTCAGAATGTCCAATTGCAGTTTCTACAGAAAGAGTGTTTCAGAACGGCTCAATCAAAAGTAAGGTTCAACTCTGTTAGTTGAATGCACAGAACAGAAAGTAGTTTCATACAATGCTTCTGTGTAGTTTATATTTGAAAATATTCTTTTTTCCACTATTACCCACTTAGCGCTACGAATGTCCAGTTGCATTTTCTACAGACGGAGTGTTTCACAACTGCTCAATCAAAAGTATGGTTTAACTCTGTTAGCTGAATGCTCAGATCAGAAAGAAGTTTCACAGAATGCTTCTGTGTAGTTTATATTTGAATATATTCCTTTTTCCACTACTACGCTCTTAGCGCTCCAAATGTCCAGTTGCATTTTCTACAGAAAGAGTGTTCAGATCTGCTCAATCAAAAGTATGGTTTAACTCTGTTAGCTGAATGCACAGATCAGAAAGAAGTTTCACCGAATGATTCTGTGTAGTTTATATTTGAAGACATTCCTTTTTCCACTATTACCCTCTTAGCGCTCCGAATCTCCACTTGCGTTTTCTACAAAAAGAGTGTTTCATAACTGCTCAATCAAAAATATGTTTTATCTCTGTTAACTGAATTTACAGATCAGAAATAAGTTTCACAGAATGCATCTGTGTAGTTTTTATTTGAAGATATTCTTTTTCCCAATGTAGGCCTCTTAGCGCTTAGCATGTCCAATTGCAGTTTCTACAGAAAGAGTGTTTCAGAACGGCTCAATCAAAAGTAAGGTTCAACTCTGTTAGTTGAATGCACAGAACAGAAAGAATTTTCACAGAATGCTACTGTGTAGTTTATATTTGAATATATTCCTTTTTCCACTATTACCCTCTTAGCGCTCCGAATGTCCACTTGCATTTTCTACAGAAAGAGTGTTCAGAACTGCGCAATCAAAAGTATGGTTTAACTCTGTTAGCTTAATGAACATATCAGAAATAAGTTTCACACAATGCCTCTGTGTAGTTTTTATTTGAAGATATTATTTTTCCCAATATAGGCCTCTTAGCGCTCAGAATGTCCAATTGCAGTTTCTACAGAAAGAGTGTTTCAGAAAGGCTCAATCAAAAGTAAGGTTCAACTCTGTTAGTTGAATGCACAGAACAGAAAGAAGTTTCATACAATGCTTCTGTGTAGTTTATATTTGAACATACTCTTTTTTCCACTATTACCCACTTAGCGCTACGAATGTCCAGTTGCATTTTCTACAGACAGAGTGTTTCAAAACTGCTCAATCAAAGGTATGGTTTAACTCTGTTAGCTGAATGCTCATATCAGAAAGAAGTTTCACAGAATGCTTCTGTGTAGTTTATATTTGACTATATTCCTTTATCCACTACTACGCTCTTAGCGCTCGAAATGTCCAGTTGCATTTTCTACAGAAAGAGTGTTCAGATCTGCTCAATCAAAAGTATGGTTTAACTCTGTTAGCTGAATGCACAGATCAGAAAGAAGTTTCACCGAATGATTCAGTGTAGTTTATATTTGAAGACATTCCTTTTTCCACTATTAGCCTCTTAGCGCTCCGAATCTCCACTTGCATTTTCTATAGAAACAGTGTTTCAGAACGGCTCAATCAAAACTAAGGTTCAACTCTTTTAGTTGAACAAACGGAACAGAAAGAAGTTTCACACAATTCTTCTGTGCAGTTTTTATTTGTAGACATTCTTTTTCCCAATATAGGCCTCTTAGCGCTCAGAATGTCCAATTGCAGTTTCTACAGAAAGAGTGTTTCAGAACGGCTCAATCAAAAGTGAGGTTCAACTCTGTTAGTTGAATGCACAGATCAGAAAGAAGTTTCATATAATGCTTCTGTGTAGTTTATATTTGAAAATATTCTTTTTTCCACTATTACCCACTTAGCGCTACGAATGTCCAGTTGCATTTTCTACAGAGAGAGTGTTTCAAAACTGCTCAATCAAAAGTATGGTTTAACTCTGTTAGCTGAATGCTCAGATCAGAAAGAAGTTTCACAGAATGCTTCTGTGTAGTTTATATTTGAATATATTCCTTTTACCACTACTACTCTCTTGGCGCTCCAAATGTCCAGTTGCATTTTGTTCAGGAAGAGTGTTCAAATCTGCTCAATCAAAAGTATGGTTTAACTCTGTTAGCTGAATGCACAGATCAGAAAGAAGTTTCACAGAATGATTCTGTGTAGTTTATATTTGGAGACATTCCTTTTTCCACTATTACCCTCTTAGCGCTCCGAATCTCCACTTGCATTTTCTACAGAAAGAGTGTTTCAGAACGGCTCAATCAAAACTAAGGTTCAACTCTTTTAGTGGAACAAACAGAACAGAAAGAAGTTTCACACAATTCTTCTGTGTAGTTTTTATTTGTAGACATTCTTTTTCCCAATATAGGCCTTTTAGTGCTCAGAATGTCCAATTGCAGTTTCTACAGAAAGAGTGTTTCAGAACGGCTCAATCAAAAGTAAGGTTCAACTCTGTTAGTTGAATGCGCAGAACAGAAAGAAGTTTCATACAATGCTTCTGTGTAGTTTATATTTGAACATATTCTTTTTTCCACTATTACCCACTTAGCGCTACGAATGTCCAGTTGCATTTTCTACAGACAGAGTGTCTCAAAACTGCTCAATCAAAAGTATGGTTTAACTCTGTTAGCTGAATGCTCAGATCAGAAAGAAGTTTCACAGAATGCTTCTGTGTAGTTTATATTTGAATATATTACTTTTTCCACTACTACGCTCTTAGCGCTCCAAATGTCCAGTTGCATTTTCTACAGAAAGAGTGTTCAGATCTGCTCAATCAAAAGTTTGGTTTAACTCTGTTAGCTGAATGCACAGATCAGAAAGAAATTTCACCGAATGATTCTGTGTAGTTTATATTTGAAGACATTCCTTTTTCCACTATTACCCTCTTAGCGCTCCGAATCTCCACTTGCGTTTTCTACAAAAAGAGTGTTTCATAACTGCTCAATCAAAAATATGTTTTATCTCTGTTAACTGAATTTACAGATCAGAAATAAGTTTCACAGAATGCATCTGTGTAGTTTTTATTTGAAGATATTCTTTTTCCCAATGTAGGCCTCTTAGCTCTTAGCATGTCCAATTGCAGTTTCTACAGAAAGAGTGTTTCAGAACGGCTCAATCAAAAGTAAGGTTCAACTCTGTTAGTTGAATGCACAGAACAGAAAGAATTTTCACAGAATGCTACTGTGTAGTTTATATTTGAATATATTCCTTTTTCCACTATTACCCTCTTAGCGCTGGGAATGTCCACTTGCATTTTCTACAGAAAGAGTGTTCAGAACTGTGCAATCAAAAGTATGGTTTAACTCTGTTAGCTTAATGAACATATCAGAAGTAAGTTTCACACAATGCTTCTGTGTAGTTTTTATTTGAAGATATTATTTATCCCAATAGAGGCCTCTTAGCGCTCAGAATGTCCAATTGCAGTTTCTACAGAAAGAGTGTTTCAGAAAGGCTCAATCAAAAGTAAGGTTCAACTCTGTTAGTTGAATGCACAGAACAGAAAGAAGTTTCATACAATGCTTCTGTGTAGTTTATATCTGAACATACTCTTTTATCCACTATTACCCACTTAGCGCTACGAATGTGCAGTTGCATTTTCTACAGACAGAGTGTTTCAAAACTGCTCAATCAAATTTATGTTTTAACTCTGTTAGCTGAATGCTCAGATCAGAAAGAAGTTTCACAGAATGCTTCTGTGTAGTTTATATTTGAATATATTCCTTTTTCCACTACTACTCTCTTAGCGCTCCAAATGTCCGGTTGCATTTTCTACAGAAAGAGTGTTCAGATCTGCTCAATCAAAAGTATGGTTTAACTCTGTTAGCTGAATGCACAGATCAGAAAGAAGTTTCACAGAATGATTCTGTGTAGTTTATATTTGGAGACATTCCTTTTTCCACTATTACCCTCTTAGCACTCCGAATCTCCACTTGAATTTTCTACAAAAAGAGTGTTTAAGAACGGCTCAATCAAAACTAAGGTTCAACTCTTTTAGTTGAACAAACAGAACAGAAAGAAGTTTCACACAATTCTTCTGTGTAGTTTTTATTTGTAGACATTCTTTTTCCCAATATAGGCCTCTTAGCGCTCAGAATGTCCAATTGCAGTTTCTACAGAAAGAGTGTTTCAGAACGGCTCAATCAAAAGTAAGGTTCAACTCTGTTAGTTGAATGCACAGAACAGAAAGAAGTTTCATACAATGCTTCTGTGTAGTTTATATTTGAACATATTCTTTTTTCCACTATTACCCACTTAGCGCTACGAATGTCCAGTTGCATTTTCTACAGACAGAGTGTTTCAAAACTGCTCAATCAAAAGTATGGTTTAACTCTGTTAGCTGAATGCTCAGATCAGAAAGAAGTTTCACAGAATGCTTCTGTGTAGTTTATATTTGAATATATTCCTTTTTCCACTACTACGCTCTTAGCGCTCCAAATGTCCAGTTGCATTTTCTACAGAAAGAGTGTTCAGATCTGCTCAATCAAAAGTATGGTTTAACTCTGTTAGCTGAATGCACAGATCAGAAAGAAGTTTCACCGAATGATTCTGTGTAGTTTATATTTGAAGACATTCCTTTTTCCACTATTACCCACTTAGCGCTCCGAATCTCCACTTGCATTTTCTACAAAAAGAGTGTTTCATAACTGCTCAATCAAAAATATGATTTATCTCTGTTAACTGAATTTACAGATCAGAAATAAGTTTCACAGAATGCATCTGTGTAGTTTTTATTTGAAGATATTCTTTTTCCCAATGTAGGCCTCTTAGCGCTTAGCATGTCCAATTGCAGTTTCTACAGAAAGAGTGTTTCAGAACGGCTCAATCAAAAGTAAGGTTCAACTCTGTTAGTTGAATGCACAGAACAGAAAGAATTTTCACAGAATGCTACTGTGTAGTTTATATTTGAATATATTCCTTTTTCCACTATTACCCTCTTAGCGCTCCGAATGTCCACTTGCATTTTCTACAGAAAGGGTGTTCAGAACTGCGCAATCAAAAGTATGGTTTAACTCTGTTAGCTTAATGAACATATCAGAAATAAGTTTCACACAATGCTTCTGTGTAGTTTTTATTTGAAGATATTATATTTCCCAATAGAGGCCTCTTAGCGCTCAGAATGTCCAATTGCAGTTTCTACGGAAAGAGTGTTTCAGAAAGGCTCAATCAAAAGTAAGGTTCAACTCTGTTAGTTGAATGCACAGAACAGAAAGAAGTTTCATACAATGCTTCTGTGTAGTTTATATTTGAACATACTCTTTTTTCCACTATTACCCACTTAGCGCTACGAATGTCCAGTTGCATTTTCTACAGACAGAGTGTTTCAAAACTGCTCAATCAAAAGTATGGTTTAACTCTGTTAGCTGAATGCTCAGATCAGAAAGAAGTTTCACAGAATGCTTCTGTGTAGTTTATATTTGAATATATTCCTTTTTCCACTACTACGCTCTTAGCGCTCGAAATGTCCAGTTGCATTTTCTACAGAAAGAGTGCTCAGATCTGCTCAATCAAAAGTATGGTTTAACTCTGTTAGCTGAATGCACAGATCAGAAAGAAGTTTCACCGAATGATTCTGTGTAGTTTATATTTGAAGACATTCCTTTTTCCACTATTACCCTCTTAGCGCTCCGAATCTCCACTTGCATTTTCTACAGAAAGAGTGTTTCAGAACGGCTCAATCAAAACTAAGGTTCAACTCTTTTAGTAGAACAAACAGAACAGAAAGAAGTTTCACACAATTCTTCTGTGTAGTTTTTATTTGTAGACATTCTTTTTCCCAATATAGGCCTCTTAGCGCTCAGAATGTCCAATTGCAGTTTCTACAGAAAGAGTGTTTCAGAACGGCTCAATCAAAAGTAAGGTTCAACTCTGTTAGTTGAATGCACAGAACAGAAAGAAGTTTCATACAATGCTTCTGTGTAGTTTATATTTGAAAATATTCTTTTTTCCACTATTACCCACTTAGCGCTACGAATGTCCAGTTGCATTTTCTACAGACAGAGTGTTTCACAACTGCTCAATCAAAAGTATGGTTTAACTCTGTTAGCTGAATGCTCAGATCAGAAAGAAGTTTCACAGAATGCTTCTGTGTAGTTTATATTTGAATATATTCCTTTTTCCACTACTACGCTCTTAGCGCTCAAAATATCCAGTTGCATTTTCTACAGAAAGAGTGTTCAGATCTGCTCAATCAAAAGTATGGTTTAACTCTGTTAGCTGAATGCACAGATCAGAAAGAAGTTTCACCGAATGATTCTGTGTAGTTTATATTTGAAGACATTCCTTTTTCCACTATTACCCTCTTAGCGCTCCGAATCTCCACTTGCATTTTCTACAAAAAGAGTGTTTCATAACTGCTCAATCAAAAATATGTTTTATCTCTGTTAACTGAATTTACAGATCAGAAATAAGTTTCACAGAATGCATCTGTGTAGTTTTTATTTGAAGATATTCTTTTTCCCAATGTAGGCCTCTTAGCGCTTAGCATGTCCAATTGCAGTTTCTACAGAAAGAGTGTTTCTGAACGGCTCAATCAAAAGTAAGGTTCAACTCTGTTAGTTGAATGCACAGAACAGAAAGAATTTTCACAGAATGCTACTGTGTAGTTTATATTTGAATATATTCTTTTTTCCACTATTACCCTCTTAGCGCTCCGAATGTCCACTTGCATTTTCTACAGAAAGAGTGTTCAGAACTGCGCAATCAAAAGTATGGTTTAACTCTGTTAGCTTAATGAACATATCAGAAATAAGTTTCACACAATGCTTCTGTGTAGTTTTTATTTGAAGATATTATATTTCCCAATAGAGGCCTCTTAGCGCTCAGAATGTCCAATTGCAGTTTCTACAGAAAGAGTGTTTCAGAAAGGCTCAATCAAAAGTAAGGTTCAACTCTGTTAGTTGAATGCACAGAACAGAAAGAAGTTTCATACAATGCTTCTGTGTAGTTTATATTTGAACATATTCTTTTTTCCACTATTACCCACTTAGCGCTACGAATGTCCAGTTGCATTTTCTACAGAGAGAGTGTTTCAAAACTGCTCAATCAAAAGTATGGTTTAACTCTGTTAGCTGAATGCTCAGATCAGAAAGAAGTTTCACAGAATGCTTCTGTGTAGTTTATATTTGAATATATTCCTTTTTCCACTACTACTCTCTTAGCGCTCCAAATGTCCAGTTGCATTTTCTACAGAAAGAGTGTTCAGATCTGCTCAATCAAAAGTATGTTTTAACTCTGTTAGCTGAATGCACAGATCAGAAAGAAGTTTCACAGAATGATTCTGTTTAGTTTATATTTGGAGACATTCCTTTTTCCACTATTACCCTCTTAGCGCTCCGAATCTCCACTTGCATTTTCTACAGAAAGAGTGTTTCAGAACGGCTCAATCAAAACTAAGGTTCAAATCTTTTAGTGGAACAAACAGAACAGAAAGAAGTTTCACACAATTCTTCTGTGTAGTTTTTATTTGTAGACATTCTTTTTCCCAATATAGGCCTTTTAGTGCTCAGAATGTCCAATTGCAGTTTCTACAGAAAGAGTGTTTCAGAACGGCTCAATCAAAAGTAAGGTTCAACTCTGTTAGTTGAATGCGCAGAACAGAAAGAAGTTTCATACAATGCTTCTGTGTAGTTTATATTTGAACATATTCTTTTTTCCACTATTACCCACTTAGCGCTACGAATGTCCAGTTGCATTTTCTACAGACAGAGTGTTTCAAAACTGCTCAATCAAAAGTATGGTTTAACTCTGTTAGCTGAATGCTCAGATCAGAAAGAAGTTTCACAGAATGCTTCTGTGTAGTTTATATTTGAATATATTCCTTTTTCCATTACTACGCTCTTAGCGCTCCAAATGTCCAGTTGCATTTTCTACAGAAAGAGTGTTCAGATCTGCTCAATCAAAAGTATGGTTTAACTCTGTTAGCTGAATGCACAGATCAGAAAGAAATTTCACCGAATGATTCTGTGTAGTTTATATTTGAAGACATTCCTTTTTCCACTATTACCCTCTTAGCGCTCCGAATCTCCACTTGCGTTTTCTACAAAAAGAGTGTTTCATAACTGCTCAATCAAAAATATGTTTTATCTCTGTTAACTGAATTTACAGATCAGAAATAAGTTTCACAGAATGCATCTGTGTAGTTTTTATTTGAAGATATTCTTTTTCCCAATGTAGGCCTCTTAGCTCTTAGCATGTCCAATTGCAGTTTCTACAGAAAGAGTGTTTCAGAACGGCTCAATCAAAAGTAAGGTTCAACTCTGTTAGTTGAATGCACAGAACAGAAAGAATTTTCAAAGAATGCCTCTGTGTAGTTTATATTTGAATATATTCCTTTTTCCACTATTACCCTCTTAGCGCTGCGAATGTCCACTTGCATTTTCTACAGAAAGAGTGTTCAGAACTGTGCAATCAAAAGTATGGTTTAACTCTGTTAGCTTAATGAACATATCAGAAGTAAGTTTCACACAATGCTTCTGTGTAGTTTTTATTTGAAGATATTATTTATCCCAATAGAGGCCTCTTAGCGCTCAGAATGTCCAATTGCAGTTTCTACAGAAAGAGTGTTTCAGAAAGGCTCAATCAAAAGTAAGGTTCAACTCTGTTAGTTGAATGCACAGAACAGAAAGAAGTTTCATACAATGCTTCTGTGTAGTTTATATCTGAACATACTCTTTTTTCCACTATTACCCACTTAGCGCTACGAATGTGCAGTTGCATTTTCTACAGACAGAGTGTTTCAAAACTGCTCAATCAAAGGTATGTTTTAACTCTGTTAGCTGAATGCTCAGATCAGAAAGAAGTTTCACAGAATGCTTCTGTGTAGTTTATATTGGAATATATTCCTTTTTCCACTACTACTCTCTTAGCGCTCCAAATGTCCGGTTGCATTTTCTACAGAAAGAGTGTTCAGATCTGCTCAATCAAAAGTATGGTTTAACTCTGTTAGCTGAATGCACAGATCAGAAAGAAGTTTCACAGAATGATTCTGTGTAGTTTATATTTGGAGACATTCCTTTTTCCACTATTACCCTCCTAGCACTCCGAATCTCCACTTGAATTTTCTACAAAAAGAGTGTTTAAGAACGGCTCAATCAAAACTAAGTTTCAACTCTTTTAGTTGAACAAACAGAACAGAAAGAAGTTTCACACAATTCTTCTGTGTAGTTTTTATTTGTAGACATTCTTTTTCCCAATATAGGCCTCTTAGCGCTCAGAATGTCCAATTGCAGTTTCTACAGAAAGAGTGTTTCAGAACGGCTCAATCAAAAGTAAGGTTCAACTCTGTTAGTTGAATGCACAGAACAGAAAGAAGTTTCATACAATGCTTCTGTGTAGTTTATATTTGAACATATTCTTTTTTCCACTATTACCCACTTAGCGCTACGAATGTCCAGTTGCATTTTCTACAGACAGAGTGTTTCAAAACTGCTCAATCAAAAGTATGGTTTAACTCTGTTAGCTGAATGCTCAGATCAGAAAGAAGTTTCACAGAATGCTTCTGTGTAGTTTATATTTGAATATATTCCTTTTTCCACTACTACGCTCTTAGCGCTCCAAATGTCCAGTTGCATTTTCTACAGAAAGAGTGTTCAGATCTGCTCAATCAAAAGTATGGTTTAACTCTGTTAGCTGAATGCACAGATCAGAAAGAAGTTTCACCGAATGATTCTGTGTAGTTTATATTTGAAGACATTCCTTTTTCCACTATTACCCTCTTAGCGCTCCGAATCTCCACTTGCATTTTCTACAAAAAGAGTGTTTCATAACTGCTCAATCAAAAATATGTTTTATCTCTGTTAACTGAATTTACAGATCAGAAATAAGTTTCACAGAATGCATCTGTGTAGTTTTTATTTGAAGATATTCTTTTTCCCAATGTAGGCCTCTTAGCGCTTAGCATGTCCAATTGCAGTTTCTACAGAAAGAGTGTTTCAGAACGGCTCAATCAAAAGTAAGGTTCAACTCTGTTAGTTGAATGCACAGAACAGAAAGAATTTTCACAGAATGCTACTGTGTAGTTTATATTTGAATATATTCCTTTTTCCACTATTACCCTCTTAGCGCTCCGAATGTCCACTTGCATTTTCTACAGAAAGGGTGTTCAGAACTGCGCAATCAAAAGTATGGTTTAACTCTGTTAGCTTAATGAACATATCAGAAATAAGTTTCACACAATGCTTCTGTGTAGTTTTTATTTGAAGATATTATATTTCCCAATAGAGGCCTCTTAGCACTCAGAATGTCCAATTGCAGTTTCTACAGAAAGAGTGTTTCAGAAAGGCTCAATCAAAAGTAAGGTTCAACCCTGTTAGTTGAATACACAGAACAGAAAGAAATTTCATACAATGCTTCTGTGTAGTTTATATTTGAACATACTCTTTTTTCCACTATTACCCACTTAGCGCTACGAATGTCCAGTTGCATTTTCTACAGACAGAGTGTTTCAAAACTGCTCAATCAAAAGTATGGTTTAACTCTGTTAGCTGAATGCTCAGATCAGAAAGAAGTATTCACAGAATGCTTCTGTGTAGTTTATATTTGAATATATTCCTTTTTCCACTACTACTCTCTTAGCGCTCCAAATGTCCAGTTGCATTTTCTACAGAAAGAGTGTTCAGATCTGCTCAATCAAAAGTATGTTTTAACTCTGTTAGCTGAATGCACAGATCAGAAAGAAGTTTCACAGAATGATTCTGTGTAGTTTATATTTGGAGACATTCCTTTTTCCACTATTACCCTCTTAGCGCTCCGAATCTCCACTTGCATTTTCTACAGAAAGAGTGTTTCAGAACGGCTCAATCAAAACTAAGGTTCAACTCTTTTAGTTGAACAAACAGAACAGAAAGAAGTTTCACACAATTCTTCTGTGTAGTTTTTATTTGTAGACATTCTTTTTCCCAATATAGGCCTCTTAGCGCTCAGAATGTCCAATTGCAGTTTCTACAGAAAGAGTGTTTCAGAACGGCTCAATCAAAAGTAAGGTTCAACTCTGTTAGTTGAATGCACAGAACAGAAAGAAGTTTCATACAATGCTTCTGTGTAGTTTATATTTGAACATATTCTTTTTTCCACTATTACCCACTTAGCGCTACGAATGTCCAGTTGCATTTTCTACAGACAGAGTGTTTCAAAACTGCTCAATAAAAAGTATGGTTTAATTCTGTTAGCTGAATGCTCAGATCAGAAAAAAGTTTCACAGAATGCTTCTGTGTAGTTTATATTTGAATATATTCCTTTTTCCACTACTACTCTCTTAGCGCTCCAAATGTCCAGTTGCATTTTCTACAGAAAGAGTGTTCAGATCTGCTCAATCAAAAGTATGGTTTAACTCTGTTAGCTGAATGCACAGATCAGAAAGAAGTTTCACCGAATGATTCTGTGTAGTTTATATTTGAAGACATTCCTTTTTCCACTATTACCCTCTTAGCGCTCCGAATCTCCACTTGCATTTTCTACAAACGAGTGTTTCATAACTGCTCAATCAAAAATATGTTTTATCTCTGTTAACTGAATTTACAGATCAGAAATAAGTTTCACAGAATGCATCTGTGTAGTTTTTATTTGAAGATATTCTTTTTCCCAATGTAGGCCTCTTAGCGCTTAGCATGTCCAATTGCAGTTTCTACAGAAAGAGTGTTTCAGAACGGCTCAATCAAAAGTAAGGTTCAACTCTGTTAGTTGAATGCACAGAACAGAAAGAATTTTCACAGAATGCTACTGTGTAGTTTATATTTGAATATATTCCTTTTTCCACTATTACCCTCTTAGCGCTCCGAATGTCCACTTGCATTTTCTACAGAAAGAGTGTTCAGAACTGCGCAATCAAAAGTATGGTTTAACTCTGTTAGCTTAATGAACATATCAGAAATAAGTTTCACACAATGCTTCTGTGTAGTTTTTATTTGAAGATATTATTTTTCCCATTACAGGCCTCTTAGCGCTCAGAATGTCCAATTGCAGTTTCTACAGAAAGAGTGTTTCAGAAAGGCTCAATCAAAAGTAAAGTTCAACTCTGTTAGTTGAATGCACAGAACACAAAGAAGTTTCATAAAATGCTTCTGTGTAGTTTATATCTGAACATGCACTTTTTTCCACTATTACCCACTTAGCGCTACGAATGTCCAGTTGCATTTTCTACAGACAGAGTGTTTCAAAACTGCTCAATCAAAAGTATGGTTTAACTCTGTTAGCTGAATGCTCAGATCAGAAAGAAGTTTCACAGAATGCTTCTGTGTAGTTTATATTTGAATATATTCCTTTTTCCACTACTACTCTCTTAGCGCTCCAAATGTCCAGTTGCCTTTTCTACAGAAAGAATGTTCAGATCTGCTCAATCAAAAGTATGTTTTAACTCTGTTAGCTGAATGCACAGATCAGAAAGAAGTTTCACAGAATGATTCTGTGTAGTTTATATTTGGAGACATTCCTTTTTCCACTATTACCCTCTTAGCGCTCCGAATCTCCACTTGCATTTTCTACAGAAAGAGTGTTTCAGAACGGCTCAATCAAAACTAAGGTTCAAATCTTTTAGTGGAACAAACAGAACAGAAAGAAGTTTCACACAATTCTTCTGTGTAGTTTTTATTTGTAGACATTCTTTTTCCCAATATAGGCCTTTTAGTGCTCAGAATGTCCAATTGCAGTTTCTATAGAAAGAGTGTTTCAGAACGGCTCAATCAAAAGTAAGGTTCAACTCTGTTAGTTGAATGCGCAGAACAGAAAGAAGTTTCATACAATGCTTCTGTGTAGTTTATATTTGAACATATACTTTTTTCCACTATTACCCACTTAGCGCTACGAATGTCCAGTTGCATTTTCTACAGACAGAGTGTTTCAAAACTGCTCAATCAAAAGTATGGTTTAACTCTGTTAGCTGAATGCTCAGATCAGAAAGAAGTTTCACAGAATGCTTCTGTGTAGTTTATATTTGTATATATTCCTTTTTCCATTACTACGCTCTTAGCGCTCCAAATGTCCAGTTGCATTTTCTACAGAAAGAGTGTTCAGATCTGCTCAATCAAAAGTATGGTTTAACTCTGTTAGCTGAATGCACAGATCAGAAAGAAATTTCACCGAATGATTCTGTGTAGTTTATATTTGAAGACATTCCTTTTTCCACTATTACCCTCTTAGCGCTCCGAATCTCCACTTGCGTTTTCTACAAAAAGAGTGTTTCATAACTGCTCAATCAAAAATATGTTTTATCTCTGTTAACTGAATTTACAGATCAGAAATAAGTTTCACAGAATGCATCTGTGTAGTTTTTATTTGAAGATATTCTTTTTCCCAATGTAGGCCTCTTAGCTCTTAGCATGTCCAATTGCAGTTTCTACAGAAAGAGTGTTTCAGAACGGCTCAATCAAAAGTAAGGTTCAACTCTGTTAGTTGAATGCACAGAACAGAAAGAATTTTCACAGAATGCCTCTGTGTAGTTTATATTTGAATATATTCCTTTCTCCACTATTACCCTCTTAGCGCTGCGAATGTCCACTTGCATTTTCTACAGAAAGAGTGTTCAGAACTGTGCAATCAAAAGTATGGTTTAACTCTGTTAGCTTAATGAACATATCAGAAGTAAGTTTCACACAATGCTTCTGTGTAGTTTTTATTTGAAGATATTATTTATCCCAATAGAGGCCTCTTAGCGCTCAGAATGTCCAATTGCAGTTTCTACAGAAAGAGTGTTTCAGAAAGGCTCAATCAAAAGTAAGGTTCAACTCTGTTAGTTGAATGCACAGAACAGAAAGAAGTTTCATACAATGCTTCTGTGTAGTTTATATCTGAACATACTCTTTTTTCCACTATTACCCACTTAGCGCTACGAATGTGCAGTTGCATTTTCTACAGACAGAGTGTTTCAAAACTGCTCAATCAAAGGTATGTTTTAACTCTGTTAGCTGAATGCTCAGATCAGAAAGAAGTTTCACAGAATGCTTCTGTGTAGTTTATATTTGAATATATTCCTTTTTCCACTACTACTCTCTTAGCGCTCCAAATGTCCGGTTGCATTTTCTACAGAAAGAGTGTTCAGATCTGCTCAATCAAAAGTATGGTTTAACTCTGTTAGCTGAATGCACAGATCAGAAAGAAGTTTCACAGAATGATTCTGTGTAGTTTATATTTGGAGACATTCCTTTTTCCACTATTACCCTCCTAGCACTCCGAATCTCCACTTGAATTTTCTACAAAAAGAGTGTTTAAGAACGGCTCAATCAAAACTAAGGTTCAACTCTTTTAGTTGAACAAACAGAACAGAAAGAAGTTTCACACAATTCTTCTGTGTAGTTTTTATTTGTAGACATTCTTTTTCCCAATATAGGCCTCTTAGCGCTCAGAATGTCCAATTGCAGTTTCTACAGAAAGAGTGTTTCAGAACGGCTCAATCAAAAGTAAGGTTCAACTCTGTTAGTTGAATGCACAGAACAGAAAGAAGTTTCATACAATGCTTCTGTATAGTTTATATTTGAACATATTCTTTTTTCCACTATTACCCACTTAGCGCTACGAATGTCCAGTTGCATTTTCTACAGACAGAGTGTTTCAAAACTGCTCAATCAAAAGTATGGTTTAACTCTGTTAGCTGAATGCTCAGATCAGAAAGAAGTTTCACAGAATGCTTCTGTGTAGTTTATATTTGAATATATTCCTTTTTCCACTACTACGCTCTTAGCGCTCCAAATGTCCAGTTGCATTTTCTACAGAAAGAGTGTTCAGATCTGCTCAATCAAAAGTATGGTTTAACTCTGTTAGCTGAATGCACAGATCAGAAAGAAGTTTCACCGAATGATTCTGTGTAGTTTATATTTGAAGACATTCCATTTTCCACTATTACCCTCTTAGCGCACCGAATCTCCACTTGCATTTTCTACAAAAAGAGTGTTTCATAACTGCTCAATCAAAAATATGTTTTATCTCTGTTAACTGAATTTACAGATCAGAAATAAGTTTCACAGAATGCATCTGTGTAGTTTTTATTTGAAGATATTCTTTTTCCCAATGTAGGCCTCTTAGCGCTTAGCATGTCCAATTGCAGTTTCTACAGAAAGAGTGTTTCAGAACGGCTCAATCAAAAGTAAGGTTCAACTCTGTTAGTTGAATGCACAGAACAGAAAGAATTTTCACAGAATGCTACTGTGTAGTTTATATTTGAATATATTCCTTTTTCCACTATTACCCTCTTAGCGCTCCGAATGTCCACTTGCATTTTCTACAGAAAGGGTGTTCAGAACTGCGCAATCAAAAGTATGGTTTAACTCTGTTAGCTTAATGAACATATCAGAAATAAGTTTCACACAATGCTTCTGTGTAGTTTTTATTTGAAGATATTATATTTCCCAATAGAGGCCTCTTAGCGCTCAGAATGTCCAATTGCAGTTTCTACAGAAAGAGTGTTTCAGAAAGGCTCAATCAAAAGTAAGGTTCAACTCTGTTAGTTGAATGCACAGAACAGAAAGAAATTTCATACAATGCTTCTGTGTAGTTTATATTTGAACATACTCTTTTTTCCACTATTACCCACTTAGCGCTACGAATGTCCAGTTGCATTTTCTACAGACAGAGTGTTTCAAAACTGCTCAATCAAAAGTATGGTTTAACTCTGTTAGCTGAATGCTCAGATCAGAAAGAAGTTTCACAGAATGCTTCTGTGTAGTTTATATTTGAATATATTCCTTTTTCCACTACTACTCTCTTAGCGCTCCAAATGTCCAGTTGCATTCTCTACAGAAAGAGTGTTCAGATCTGCTCAATCAAAAGTATGTTTTAACTCTGTTAGCTGAATGCACAGATCAGAAAGAAGTTTCACAGAATGATTCTGTGTAGTTTATATTTAGAGACATTCCTTTTTCCACTATTACCCTCTTAGCGCTCCGAATCTCCACTTGCATTTTCTACAGAAAGAGTGTTTCAGAACGGCTCAATCAAAACTAAGGTTCAACTCTTTTAGTTGAACAAACAGAACAGAAAGAAGTTTCACACAATTCTTCTGTGTAGTTTTTATTTGTAGACATTCTTTTTCCCAATATAGGCCTCTTAGCGCTCAGAATGTCCAATTGCAGTTTCTACAGAAAGAGTGTTTCAGAACGGCTCAATCAAAAGTAAGGTTCAACTCTGTTAGTTGAATGCACAGAACAGAAAGAAGTTTCATACAATGCTTCTGTGTAGTTTATATTTGAACATATTCTTTTTTCCACTATTACCCACTTAGCGCTACGAATGTCCAGTTGCATTTTCTACAGACAGAGTGTTTCAAAACTGCTCAATAAAAAGTATGGTTTAATTCTGTTAGCTGAATGCTCAGATCAGAAAAAAGTTTCACAGAATGCTTCTGTGTAGTTTATATTTGAATATATTCCTTTTTCCACTACTACTCTCTTAGCGCTCCAAATGTCCAGTTGCATTTTCTACAGAAAGAGTGTTCAGATCTGCTCAATCAAAAGTATGGTTTAACTCTGTTAGCTGAATGCACAGATCAGAAAGAAGTTTCACCGAATGATTCTGTGTAGTTTATATTTGAAGACATTCCTTTTTCCACTATTACCCTCTTAGCGCTCCGAATCTCCACTTGCATTTTCTACAAACGAGTGTTTCATAACTGCTCAATCAAAAATATGTTTTATCACTGTTAACTGAATTTACAGATCAGAAATAAGTTTCACAGAATGCATCTGTGTAGTTTTTATTTGAAGATATTCTTTTTCCCAATGTAGGCCTCTTAGCGCTTAGCATGTCCAATTGCAGTTTCTACAGAAAGAGTGTTTCAGAACGGCTCAATCAAAAGTAAGGTTCAACTCTGTTAGTTGAATGCACAGAACAGAAAGAATTTTCACAGAATGCTACTGTGTAGTTTATATTTGAATATATTCCTTTTTCCACTATTACCCTCTTAGCGCTCCGAATGTCCACTTGCATTTTCTACAGAAAGAGTGTTCAGAACTGCGCAATCAAAAGTATGGTTTAACTCTGTTAGCTTAATGAACATATCAGAAATAAGTTTCACACAATGCTTCTGTGTAGTTTTTATTTGAAGATATTATTTTTCCCATTACAGGCCTCTTAGCGCTCAGAATGTCCAATTGCAGTTTCTACAGAAAGAGTGTTTCAGAAAGGCTCAATCAAAAGTAAAGTTCAACTCTTTTAGTTGAATGCACAGAACACAAAGAAGTTTCATAAAATGCTTCTGTGTAGTTTATATCTGAACATGCTCTTTTTTCCACTATTACCCACTTAGCGCTACGAATGTCCAGTTGCATTTTCTACAGACAGAGTGTTTCAAAACTGCTCAATCAAAAGTATGGTTTAACTCTGTTAGCTGAATGCTCAGATCAGAAAGAAGTTTCACAGAATGCTTCTGTGTAGTTTATATTTGAATATATTCCTTTTTCCACTACTACTCTCTTAGCGCTCCAAATGTCCAGTTGCATTTTCTACAGAAAGAGTGTTCAGATCTGCTCAATCAAAAGTATGTTTTAACTCTGTTAGCTGAATGCACAGATCAGAAAGAAGTTTCACAGAATGATTCTGTGTAGTTTATATTTGGAGACATTCCTTTTTCCACTATTACCCTCTTAGCGCTCCGAATCTCCACTTGCATTTTCTACAGAAAGAGTGTTTCAGAACGGCTCAATTAAAACTAAGGTTCAACTCTTTTAGTTGAACAAAGAGAACAGAAAGAAGTTTCACACAATTCTTCTGTGTAGTTTTTACTTGTAGACATTCTTTTTCCCAATATAGGCCTCTTAGCGCTCAGAATGTCCAATTGCAGTTTCTACAGAAAGAGTGTTTCAGAACGGCTCAATCAAAAGTAAGGTTCAACTCTGTTAGTTGAATGCACAGAACAGAAAGAAGTTTCATACAATGCTTCTGTGTAGTTTATATTTGAACATATTCTTTTTTCCACTATTACCCACTTAGCGCTACGAATGTCCAGTTGCATTTTCTACAGACAGAGTGTTTCAAAACTGCTCAATCAAAAGTATGGTTTAACTCTGTTAGCTGAATGCTCAGATCAGAAAGAAGTTTCACAGAATGCCTCTGTGTAGTTTATATTTGAATATATTCCTTTTTCCACTACTACGCCCTTAGCGCTCAAAATGTCCAGTTGCATTTTCTACAGAAAGAGTGTTCAGATCTGCTCAATCAAAAGTATGGTTTAACTCTGTTAGCTGAATGCACAGATCAGAAAGAAGTTTCACCGAATGATTCTGTGTAGTTTATATTTGAAGACATTCCTTTTTCCACTATTACCCTCTTAGCGCTCCGAATCTCCACTTGCGTTTTCTACAAAAAGAGTGTTTCATAACTGCTCAATCAAAAATATGTTTTATCTCTGTTAACTGAATTTACAGATCAGAAATAAGTTTCACAGAATGCATCTGTGTAGTTTTTATTTGAAGATATTCTTTTTCCCAATGTAGGCCTCTTAGCGCTTAGCATGTCCAATTGCAGTTTCTACAGAAAGAGTGTTTCAGAACGGCTCAATCAAAAGTAAGGTTCAACTCTGTTAGTTGAATGCACAGAACAGAAAGAATTTTCACAGAATGCTACTGTGTAGTTTATATTTGAATATATTCCTTTTTCCACTATTACCCTCTTAGCGCTCCGAATGTCCACTTGCATTTTGTACAGAAAGAGTTTTCAGAACTGCGCAATCAAAAGTATGGTTTAACTCTGTTAGCTTAATGAACATATCAGAAATAAGTTTCACACAATGCTTCTGTGTAGTTTTTATTTGAAGATATTATTTTTCCCAATAGAGGCCTCTTAGCGCTCAGAATGTCCAATTGCAGTTTCTACAGAAAGAGTGTTTCAGAAAGGCTCAATCAAAAGTAAGGTTCAACTCTGTTAGTTGAATGCACAGAACAGAAAGAAGTTTCATACAATGCTTCTGTGTAGTTTATATTTGAACATATTCTTTTTTCCACTATTACCCACTTAGCGCTACGAATGTCCAGTTGCATTTTCTACAGACAGAGTGTTTCAAAACTGCTCAATCAAAAGTATGGTTTAACTCTGTTAGCTGAATGCTCAGATCAGAAAGAAGTTTCACAGAATGCTTCTGTGTAGTTTATATTTGAATATATTCCTTTTTCCACTACTACTCTCTTAGCGCTCCAAATGTCCCGTTGCATTTTCTACAGAAAGAGTGTTCAGATCTGCTCAATCAAAAGTATGGTTTAACTCTGTTAGCTGAATGCACAGATCAGAAAGAAGTTTCACAGAATGATTCTGTGTAGTTCATATTTGGAGACATTCCTTTTTCCACTATTACCCTCTTAGCGCTCCGAATCTCCACTTGTATTTTCTACAGAAATTGTGTTTCAGAACGGCTCAATCAAAACTAAGGTTCAAATTTTTAGTTGAACAAACAGAACAGAAAGAAGTTTCACACAATTCTTCTGTGTAGTTTTTATTTGTAGACATTCTTTTTCCCAATATAGGCCTCTTAGCGCTCAGAATGTCCAATTGCTGTTTCTACAGAAAGAGTGTTTCAGAACGGCTGAATCAAAAGTAAGGTTCAACTCTGTTAGTTGAATGCACAGAACAGAAAGAAGTTTCATACAATGCTTCTGTGTAGTTTATATTTGAACATATTCTTTTTTCCACTATTACCCACTTAGCGCTACGAATGTCCAGTTGCATTTTCTACAGACAGAGTGTTTCAAAACTGCTCAATCAAAAGTATATTTTAACTCTGTTAGCTGAATGCTCAGATCAGAAAGAAGTTTCACAGAATGCTTCTGTGTAGTTTATATTTGAATATATTCCTTTTTCCACTACTACGCTCTTAGCGCTCCAAATGTCCAGTTGCATTTTCTACAGAAAGAGTGTTTAGATCTGCTCAATCAAAAGTATGGTTTAACTCTGTTAGCTGAATGCACAGATCAGAAAGAAATTTCACCGAATGATTCTGTGTAGTTTATATTTGAAGACATTCCTTTTTCCACTATTACCATCTTAGCGCTCCGAATCTCCACTTGCATTTTCTACAAAAAGAGTGTTTCATAACTGCTCAATCAAAAATATGTTTTATCTCTGTTAACTGAATTTACAGATCAGAAATAAGTTTCACAGAACGCATCTGTGTAGTTTTTATTTGAAGATATTCTTTTTCCCAATGTAGGCCTCTTAGCGCTTATCATGTCCAATTGCAGTTTCTACAGAAAGAGTGTTTCAGAACGGCTCAATCAAAAGTAAGGTTCAACTCTGTTAGTTGAATGAACAGAACAGAAAGAATTTTCACAGAATGCTACTGTGTAGTTTATATTTGAATATATTCCTTTTTCCACTATTACCCTCTTAGCGCTCCGAATGTCCACTTGCATTTTCTACAGAAAGAGTGTTCAGAACTGCGCAATCAAAAGTATGGTTTAACTCTGTT
This sequence comes from Symphalangus syndactylus, assembly GCF_028878055.3. NCBI lineage: Eukaryota > Metazoa > Chordata > Mammalia > Primates > Hylobatidae > Symphalangus > Symphalangus syndactylus. The sequence continues at coordinate 137,509,985 of NC_072432.2, read as the reverse complement.
AGCTTAATGAACATATCAGAAATATGTTTCACACAATGCTTCTGTGTAGTTTTTATTTGAAGATATTATTTTTCCCATTAGAGGCCTCTTAGCGCTCAGAATGTCCAATTGCAGTTTCTACAGAAAGAGTGTTTCAGAAAGGCTCAATCAAAAGTAAGGTTCAACTCTGTTAGTTGAATGCACAGAACATAAAGAAGTTTCATACAATGCTTCTGTGTAGTTTATATCTGAACATACTCTTTTTTCCACTATTACCCACTTAGCGCTACGAATGTCCAGTTGCATTTTCTACAGACAGAGTGTTTCAAAACTGCTCAATCAAAAGTATGGTTTAACTCTGTTAGCTGAATGCTCAGATCAGAAAGAAGTTTCACAGAATGCTTCTGTGTAGTTTATATTTGAATATATTCCTTTTTCCACTACTACCCTCTTAGCGCTCCAAATGTACAGTTGCATTTTCTACAGAAAGAGTGTTCAGATCTGCTCAATCAAAAGTATGGTTTAACTCTGTTAGCTGAATGCACAGATCAGAAAGAAGTTTCACAGAATGTTTCTGTGTAGTTTATATTTGGAGACATTCCTTTTTCCACTATTACCCTCTTAGCGCTCCGAATCTCCTCTTGCATTTTCTACAGAAAGAGTGTTTCAGAATGGCTCAATCAAAACTAAGGTTCAAATCTTTTAGTTGAACAAACAGAACAGAAAGAAGTTTCACACAATTCTTCTGTGTAGTTTTTATTTGTAGACATTCTTTTTCCCAATATAGGCCTCTTAGTGCTCAGAATGTCCAATTGCAGTTTCTACAGAAAGAGTGTTTCAGAACGGCTCAATCAAAAGTAAGGTTCAACTCTGTTAGTTGAATGCGCAGAACAGAAAGAAGTTTCATACAATGCTTCTGTGTAGTTTATATTTGAACATTTTCTTTTTTCCACTATTACCCACTTAGCGCTACGAATGTCCAGTTGCATTTTCTACAGACAGAGTGTTTCAAAACTGCTCAATCAAAAGTATGGTTTAACTCTGTTAGCTGAATGCTCAGATCAGAAAGAAGTTTCACAGAATGCTTCTGTGTAGTTTATATTTGAATATATTCCTTTTTCCACTACTACTCTCTTAGCGCTCCAAATGTCCAGTTGCATTTTCTACAGAAAGAGTGTTCAGATCTGCTCAATCAAAATTATGGTTTAACTCTGTTAGCTGAATGCACAGATCAGAAAGAAGTTTCACAGAATGATTCTGTGTAGTTTATATTTGGAGACATTCCTTTTTCCACTATTACCCTCTTAGCGCTCCGAATCTCCACTTGCATTTTCTACAGAAAGAGTGTTTCAGAACGGCTCAATCAAAACTAAGGTTCAACTCTTTTAGTTGAACAAACAGATCAGAAAGAAGTTTCACACAATTCTTCTGTGTAGTTTTTATTTGTAGACATTCTTTTTCCCAATATAGGCCTCTTAGTGCTCAGAATGTCCAATTGCAGTTTCTACAGAAAGAGTGTTTCAGAACGGCTCAATCAAAACTAAGGTTCAACTCTGTTAGTTGAATGCGCAGAACAGAAGGAAGTTTCATACAATGTTTCTGTGTAGTTGATATTTGAACATATTCTTTTTTCCACTATTACCCACTTAGCGCTACGAATGTCCAGTTGCATTTTCTACAGACAGAGTGTTTCAAAACTGCTCAATCAAAAGTATGGTTTAAATCTGTTAGCTGAATGCACAGATCAGAAAGAAGTTTCACAGAATGATTCTGTGTAGTTTATATTTGGAGACATTCCTTTTTCCACTATTACCCTCTTAGCGCTCCGAATCTCCACTTGCATTTTCTACAGAAAGAGTGTTTCAGAACGGCTCAATCAAAACTAAGGTTCAACTCTTTTAGTTGAACAAACAGATCAGAAAGAAGTTTCACACAATTCTTCTGTGTAGTTTTTATTTGTAGACATTCTTTTTCCCAATATAGGCCTCTTAGTGCTCAGAATGTCCAATTGCAGTTTCTACAGAAAGAGTGTTTCAGAACGGCTCAATCAAAACTAAGGTTCAACTCTGTTAGTTGAATGCGCAGAACAGAAGGAAGTTTCATACAATGTTTCTGTGTAGTTTATATTTGAACATATTCTTTTTTCCACTATTACCCACGTAGCGCTACGAATGTCCAGTTGCATTTTCTACAGACAGAGTGTTTCAAAACTGCTCAATCAAAAGTATGGTTTAAATCTGTTAGCTGAATGATCAGATCAGAAAGAAGTTTCACAGAATGCTTCTGTGTAGTTTATATTTGAATATATTCCTTTTTCCACTATTACCCTCTTAGCGCTCCGAATGTCCACTTGCATTTTCTACAGAAAGAGTGTTCAAAACTGCGCAATCAAAAGTATGGTTTAACTCTGTTAGCTTAATGAACATATCAGAAATAAGTTTCACACAATGCTTCTGTGTAGTTTTTATTTGAAGATATTATTTTTCCCAATAGAGGCCTCTTAGTGCTCAGAATGTCCAATTGCAGTGTCTACAGAAAGAGTGTTTCAGAAAGGCTCAATCAAAAGTAAGGTTCAACTCTGTTAGTTGAATGCACAGAACAGAAAGTAGTTTCATACAATGATTCTGTGTAGTTTATATTTGAACATAATCTTTTTTCCACTATTACCCACTTAGCGCTACGAATGTCCAGTTGCATTTCCTACAGACAGAGTGTTTCAAAACTGCTCAATCAAAAGTATGGTTTAACTCTGTTAGCTGAATGCTCAGATCAGAAAGAAGTTTCACAGAATGCTTCTGTGTAGTTTATATTTGAATATATTCCTTTTTCCACTACTACTCTCTTAGCGCTCCAAATGTCCAGTTGCATTTTCTACAGAAAGAGTGTTCAGATCTGCTCAATCAAAAGTATGGTTTAACTCTGTTAGCTGAATGCACAGATCAGAAAGAAGTTTCACAGAATGATTCTGTGTAGTTTATATTTCGAGACATTCCTTTTTCCACTATTACCCTCTTAGCGCTCCGAATCTCCACTTGCATTTTCTACAGAAAGAGTGTTCAGATCTGCTCAATCAAAAGTATGGTTTAACTCTGTTAGCTGAATGCACAGATCAGAAAGAAGTTTCACAGAATGATTCTGTGTAGTTTATATTTGGAGACATTCCTTTTTCCACTATTACCCTCTTAGCCCTCCGAATCTCCACTTGCATTTTCTACAGAAAGAGTGTTTCAGAACGGCTCAATCAAAACTAAGGTTCAACTCTTTTAGTTGAACAAACAGAACAGAAAGAAGTTTCACACAATTCTGCTGTGTAGTTTTTATTTGTAGACATTCTTTTTCCCAATAAAGGCCTCCTAGCGCTCAAAATGTCCAATTGCAGTTTCTACAGAAAGAGTGTTTCAGAACGGCTCAATCAAAAGTAAGGTTCAACTCTGTTAGTTGAATGCACAGAACAGAAAGAAGTTTCATACAATGCTTCTGTGTAGTTTATATTTGAACATATTCTTTTTTCCACTATTACCCACTTAGCGCTACGAATGTCCAGTTGCATGTTCTACAGACAGAGTGTTTCAAAACTGCTCAATCAAAAGTATGGTTTAACTCTGTTAGCTGAATGCTCAGATCAGAAAGAAGTTTCACAGAATGCTTCTGTGTAGTTTATATTTGAATATATTCCTTTTTCCACTACTACGCTCTTACGGCTCCAAATGTCCAGTTGCATTTTCTACAGAAAGAGTGTTCAGATCTGCTCAATCAAAAGTATGGTTTAACTCTGCTAGCTGAATGCACAGATCAGAAAGAAGTTTCACAGAATGATTCTGTGTAGTTTATATTTGGAGACATTCCTTTTTCCACTATTACCCTCTTAGCGCTCCGAATCTCCACTTGCATTTTCTACAGAAAGAGTGTTTCAGAACGGCTCAATCAAAACTAAGGTTCAACTCTTTTAGTTGAACAAACAGAACAGAAAGAAATTTCACACAATTCTTCTGTGTAGTTTTTATTTGTAGACATTATTTTCCCAATATAGGCCTCTTAGCGCTCAGAATGTCCAATTGCAGTTTCTACAGAAAGAGTGTTTCAGAACGGCTCAATTAAAGTAAGGTTCAACTCTGTTAGTTGAATGCACGGAACAGAAAGAAGTTTCATACAATGCTTCTGTGTAGTTTATATTTGAACATATTCTTTTTTCCACTATTACCCACTTAGCGCTACGAATGTCCAGTTGCATTTTCTACAGACAGAGTGTTTCAAAACTGCTCAATCAAAAGTATGGTTTAAATCTGTTAGCTGAATGCTCAGATCAGAAAGAAGTTTCACAGAATGCTTCTGTGTAGTTTATATATGAATATATTCCTTTTTCCACTACTACGCTCTTAGCGCTCCAAATGTCCAGTTGCATTTTCTACAGAAAGAGTGTTCAGATCTGCTCAATCAAAAGTATGGTTTAACTCTGTTAGCTGAATGCACAGATCAGAAAGAAGTTTCACCGAATGATTCTGTGTAGTTTATATTTGAAGACATTCCTTTTTCCACTATTACCATCTTAGCGCTCCGAATCTCCACTTGCATTTTCTACAAAAAGAGTGTTTCATAACTGCTCAATCAAAAATATGTTTTATCTCTGTTAACTGAATTTACAGATCAGAAATAAGTTTCACAGAACGCATCTGTGTAGTTTTTATTTGAAGATATTCTTTTTCCCAATGTAGGCCTCTTAGCGCTTAGCATGTCCAATTGCAGTTTCTACAGAAAGAGTGTTTCAGAACGGCTCAATCAAAAGTAAGGTTCAACTCTGTTAGTTGAATGCACAGAACAGAAAGAATTTTCACAGAATGCTACTGTGTAGTTTATATTTGAATATATTCCTTTTTCCACTATTACCCTCTTAGCGCTACGAATGTCCACTTGCATTTTCTACAGAAAGAGTGTTCAGAACTGCGCAATCAAAAGTATGGTTTAACTCTGTTAGCTTAATGAACATATCAGAAATATGTTTCACACAATGCTTCTGTGTAGTTTTTATTTGAAGATATTATTTTTCCCATTAGAGGCCTCTTAGCGCTCAGAATGTCCAATTGCAGTTTCTACAGAAAGAGTGTTTCAGAAAGGCTCAATCAAAAGTAAGGTTCAACTCTGTTAGTTGAATGCACAGAACATAAAGAAGTTTCATACAATGCTTCTGTGTAGTTTATATCTGAACATACTCTTTTTTCCACTATTACCCACTTAGCGCTACGAATGTCCAGTTGCATTTTCTACAGACAGAGTGTTTCAAAACTGCTCAATCAAAAGTATGGTTTAACTCTGTTAGCTGAATGCTCAGATCAGAAAGAAGTTTCACAGAATGCTTCTGTGTAGTTTATATTTGAATATATTCCTTTTTCCACTACTACCCTCTTAGCGCTCCAAATGTCCAGTTGCATTTTCTACAGAAAGAGTGTTCAGATCTGCTCAATCAAAAGTATGGTTTAACTCTGTTAGCTGAATGCACAGATCAGAAAGAAGTTTCACAGAATGATTCTGTGTAGTTTATATTTGGAGACATTCCTTTTTCCACTATTACCCTCTTAGCGCTCCGAATCTCCACTTGCATTTTCTACAGAAAGAGTGTTTCAGAACGGCTCAATCAAAACTAAGGTTCAACTCTTTTAGTTGAACAAACAGAACAGAAAGAAGTTTCACACAATTCTTCTGTGTAGTTTTTATTTGTAGACATTTTTTTCCCAATATAGGCCTCTTAGTGCTCAGAATGTCCAATTGCAGTTTCTACAGAAAGAGTGTTTCAGAACGGCTCAATCAAAAGTAAGGTTCAACTCTATTAGTTGAATGCGCAGAACAGAAAGAAGTTTCATACAATGCTTCTGTGTAGTTTATATTTGAACATATTCTTTTTTCCACTATTACCCACTTAGCGCTACGAATGTCCAGTTGCATTTTCTACAGACAGAGTGTTTCAAAACTGCTCAATCAAAAGTATGGTTTAACTCTGTTAGCTGAATGCTCAGATCAGAAAGAAGTTTCACAGAATGCTTCTGTGTAGTTTATATTTGAATATATTCCTTTTTCCACTACTACTCTCTTAGCGCTCCAAATGTCCAGTTGCATTTTCTACAGAAAGAGTGTTCAGATCTGCTCAATCAAAAGTATGGTTTAACTCTGTTAGCTGAATGCACAGATCAGAAAGAAGTTTCACAGAATGATTCTGTGTAGTTTATATTTGGAGACATTCCTTTTTCCACTATTACCCTCTTAGCGCTCCGAATCTCCACTTGCATTTTCTACAGAAAGAGTGTTTCAGAACGGCTCAATCAAAACTAACGTTCAACTCTTTTAGTTGAACAAACAGAACAGAAAGAAGTTTCACACAATTCTTCTGTGTAGTTTTTATTTGTAGACATTCTTTTTCCCAATATAGGCCTCTTAGTGCTCAGAATGTCCAATTGCAGTTTCTACAGAAAGAGTGTTTCAGAACGGCTCAATCAAAACTAAGGTTCAACTCTGTTAGTTGAATGCGCAGAACAGAAGGAAGTTTCATACAATGTTTCTGTGTAGTTGATATTTGAACATATTCTTTTTTCCACTATTACCCACTTAGCGCTACCAATGTCCAGTTGCATTTTCTACAGACAGAGTGTTTCAAAACTGCTCAATCAAAAGTATGGTTTAACTCTGTTAGCTGAATGCTCAGATCAGAAAGAAGTTTCACAGAATGCTTCTGTGTAGTTTATATTTGAATATATTACTTTTTCCACTACTACGCTCTTAGCGCTCCAAATGTCCAGTTGCATTTTCTACAGAAAGAGTGTTCAGATCTGCTCAATCAAAAGTATCGTTTAACTCTGTTAGCTGAATGCACAGATCAGAAAGAAATTTCAGCGAATGATTCTGTGTAGTTTATATTTGAAGACATTCCTTTTTCCACTATTACCCTCTTAGCGCTCCGAATCTCCACTTGCATTTTCTACAAATGAGTGTTTCATAACTGCTCAATCAAAAATATGTTTTATCTCTGTTAACTGAATTTACAGATCAGAAATAAGTTTCACAGAATGCATCTGTGTAGTTTTTATTTGAAGATATTCTTTTTCCCAATGTAGGCCTCTTAGCGCTTAGCATGTCCAATTGCAGTTTCTACAGAAAGAGTGTTTCAGAACGGCTCAATCAAAAGTAAGGTTCAACTCTGTTAGTTGAATGCACAGAACAGAAAGAATTTTCACAGAATGCCACTGTGTAGTTTATATTTGAATATATTCCTTTTTCCACTATTACCCTCTTAGCGCTGCGAATGTCTACTTGCATTTTCTACGGAAAGAGTGTTCAGAAATGCGCAATCAAAAGTATGGTTTAACTCTGTTAGCTTAATGAACATATCAGAAGTAAGTTTCACACAATGCTTCTGTGTAGTTTTTATTTGAAGATATTATTTTTCCCAATAGAGGCCTCTTAGCGCTCAGAATGTCCAATTGCAGTTTCTACAGAAAGAGTGTTTCAGAAAGGCTCAATCAAAAGTAAGGTTCAACTCTGTTAGTTGAATGCACAGAACAGAAAGAAGTTTCATACAATGCTTCTGTGTAGTTTATATCAGAACATATTCTTTTTTCCACTATTACCCACTTAGCGCTACGAATGTCCAGTTGCATTTTCTACAGACAGAGTGTTTCAAAACTGCTCAATCAAAAGTATGGTTTAACTCTGTTAGCTGAATGCTCAGATCAGAAAGAAGTTTCACAGAATGCTTCTGTGTAGTTTATATTTGAATATATTCCTTTTTCCACTACTACTCTCTTAGCGCTCCAAATGTCCAGTTGCATTTTCTACAGAAAGAGTGTTCAGATCTGCTCAATCAAAAGTATGGTTTAACTCTGTTAGCTGAATGCACAGATCAGAAAGAAGTTTCACAGAATGATTCTGTGTAGTTTATATTTGGAGACATTCCTTTTTCCACTATTACCCTCTTAGCGCTCCGAATCTCCACTTGCATTTTCTACAGAAAGAGTGTTTCAGAACGGCTCAATCAAAACTAAGGTTCAACTCTTTTAGTTGAACAAACAGAACAGAAAGAAGTTTCACACAATTCTTCTGTGTAGTTTTTATTTGTAGACATTCTTTTTCCCAATAAAGGCCTCTTAGTGCTCAGAATGTCCAATTGCAGTTTCTACAGAAAGAGTGTTTCAGAACGGCTCAATCAAAACTAAGGTTCAACTCTGTTAGTTGAATGCGCAGAACAGAAGGAAGTTTCATACAATGTTTCTGTGTAGTTGATATTTGAACATATTCTTTTTTCCACTATTACCCACTTAGCGCTACCAATGTCCAGTTGCATTTTCTACAGACAGAGTGTTTCAAAACTGCTCAATCAAAAGTATGGTTTAACTCTGTTAGCTGAATGCTCAGATCAGAAAGAAGTTTCACAGAATGCTTCTGTGTAGTTTATATTTGAATATATTCCTTTTTCCACTACTACGCTCTTAGCGCTCCAAATGTCCAGTTGCATTTTCTACAGAAAGAGTGTTCAGATCTGCTCAATCAAAAGTATCGTTTAACTCTGTTAGCTGAATGCACAGATCAGAAAGAAATTTCAGCGAATGATTCTGTGTAGTTTATATTTGAAGACATTCCTTTTTCCACTATTACCCTCTTAGCGCTCCGAATCTCCACTTGCATTTTCTACAAATGAGTGTTTCATAACTGCTCAATCAAAAATATGTTTTATCTCTGTTAACTGAATTTACAGATCAGAAATAAGTTTCACAGAATGCATCTGTGTAGTTTTTATTTGAAGATATTCTTTTTCCCAATGTAGGCCTCTTAGCGCTTAGCATGTCCAATTGCAGTTTCTACAGAAAGAGTGTTTCAGAACGGCTCAATCAAAAGTAAGGTTCAACTCTGTTAGTTGAATGCACAGAACAGAAAGAATTTTCACAGAATGCTACTGTGTAGTTTATATTTGAATATATTCCTTTTTCCACTATTAACCTCTTAGCGCTGCGAATGTCTACTTGCATTTTCTGCAGAAAGAGTGTTCAGAAATGCGCAATCAAAAGTATGGTTTAACTCTGTTAGCTTAATGAACATATCAGAAGTAAGTTTCACACAATGCTTCTGTGTAGTTTTTATTTGAAGATATTATTTTTCCCAATAGAGGCCTCTTAGCGCTCAGAATGTCCAATTGCAGTTTCTACAGAAAGAGTGTTTCAGAAAGGCTCAATCAAAAGTAAGGTTCAACTCTGTTAGTTGAATGCACAGAACAGAAAGAAGTTTCATACAATGCTTCTGTGTAGTTTATATCTGAACATATTCTTTTTTCCACTATTACCCACTTAGCGCTACGAATGTCCAGTTGCATTTTCTACAGACAGAGTGTTTCAAAACTGCTCAATCAAAAGTATGGTTTATCTCTGTTAGCTGAATGCTCAGATCAGAAAGAAGTTTCACAGAATGCTTCTGTGTAGTTTATATTTGAATATATTCCTTTTTCCACTACTACTCTCTTAGCGCTCCAAATGTCCGGTTGCATTTTCTACAGAAAGAGTGTTCAGATCTGCTCAATCAAAAGTATGGTTTAACTCTGTTAGCTGATTGCACAGATCAGAAAGAAGTTTCACAGAATGATTCTGTGTAGTTTATATTTGGAGACATTCCTTTTTCCACTATTACCCTCTTAGCACTCCGAATCTCCACTTGCATTTTGTACAGAAAGAGTGTTTAAGAACGGCTCAATCAAAACTAAGGTTCAACTCTTTTAGTTGAAAAAACAGAACAGAAAGAAGTTTCACACAATTCTTCTGTGTAGTTTTTATTTGTAGACATTCTTTTTCCCAATATAGGCCTCTTAGCGCTCAGAATATCCAATTGCAGTTTCTACAGAAAGAGTGTTTCAGAACGGCTCAATCAAAAGTAAGGTTCAACTCTGTTATTTGAAAGCACAGAACAGTAAGAAGTTTCATACAATGCTTCTGTGTAGTTTATATTTGAACATATTCTTTTTTCCACTATTACCCACTTAGCGCTACGAATGTCCAGTTGCATGTTCTACAGACAGAGTGTTTCAAAACTGCTCAATCAAAAGTATGGTTTAACTCTGTTAGCTGAATGCTCAGATCAGAAAGAAGTTTCACAGAATGCTTCTGTGTAGTTTATATTTGAATATATTCCTTTTTCCACTACTACGCTCTTACGGCTCCAAATGTCCAGTTGCATTTTCTACAGAAAGAGTGTTCAGATCTGCTCAATCAAAAGTATGGTTTAACTCTGTTAGCTGAATGCACAGATCAGAAAGAAGTTTCACAGAATGATTCTGTGTAGTTTATATTTGGAGACATTCCTTTTTCCACTATTACCCTCTTAGCGCTCCGAATCTCCACTTGCATTTTCTACAGAAAGAGTGTTTCAGAACGGCTCAATCAAAACTAAGGTTCAACTCTTTTAGTTGAACAAACAGAACAGAAAGAAGTTTCACACAATTCTTCTGTGTAGTTTTTATTTGTAGACATTCTTTTTCCCAATAAAGGCCTCTTAGTGCTCAGAATGTCCAATTGCAGTTTCTACAGAAAGAGTGTTTCAGAACGGCTCAATCAAAACTAAGGTTCAACTCTGTTAGTTGAATGCGCAGAACAGAAGGAAGTTTCATACAATGTTTCTGTGTAGTTGATATTTGAACATATTCTTTTTTCCACTATTACCCACTTAGCGCTACCAATGTCCAGTTGCATTTTCTACAGACAGAGTGTTTCAAAACTGCTCAATCAAAAGTATGGTTTAACTCTGTTAGCTGAATGCTCAGATCAGAAAGAAGTTTCACAGAATGCTTCTGTGTAGTTTATATTTGAATATATTCCTTTTTCCACTACTACGCTCTTAGCGCTCCAAATGTCCAGTTGCATTTTCTACAGAAAGAGTGTTCAGATCTGCTCAATCAAAAGTATCGTTTAACTCTGTTAGCTGAATGCACAGATCAGAAAGAAATTTCAGCGAATGATTCTGTGTAGTTTATATTTGAAGACATTCCTTTTTCCACTATTACCCTCTTAGCGCTCCGAATCTCCACTTGCATTTTCTACAAATGAGTGTTTCATAACTGCTCAATCAAAAATATGTTTTATCTCTGTTAACTGAATTTACAGATCAGAAATAAGTTTCACAGAATGCATCTGTGTAGTTTTTATTTGAAGATATTCTTTTTCCCAATGTAGGCCTCTTAGCGCTTAGCATGTCCAATTGCAGTTTCTACAGAAAGAGTGTTTCAGAACGGCTCAATCAAAAGTAAGGTTCAACTCTGTTAGTTGAATGCACAGAACAGAAAGAATTTTCACAGAATGCTACTGTGTAGTTTATATTTGAATATATTCCTTTTTCCACTATTAACCTCTTAGCGCTGCGAATGTCTACTTGCATTTTCTGCAGAAAGAGTGTTCAGAAATGCGCAATCAAAAGTATGGTTTAACTCTGTTAGCTTAATGAACATATCAGAAGTAAGTTTCACACAATGCTTCTGTGTAGTTTTTATTTGAAGATATTATTTTTCCCAATAGAGGCCTCTTAGCGCTCAGAATGTCCAATTGCAGTTTCTACAGAAAGAGTGTTTCAGAAAGGCTCAATCAAAAGTAAGGTTCAACTCTGTTAGTTGAATGCACAGAACAGAAAGAAGTTTCATACAATGCTTCTGTGTAGTTTATATCTGAACATATTCTTTTTTCCACTATTACCCACTTAGCGCTACGAATGTCCAGTTGCATTTTCTACAGACAGAGTGTTTCAAAACTGCTCAATCAAAAGTATGGTTTATCTCTGTTAGCTGAATGCTCAGATCAGAAAGAAGTTTCACAGAATGCTTCTGTGTAGTTTATATTTGAATATATTCCTTTTTCCACTACTACTCTCTTAGCGCTCCAAATGTCCGGTTGCATTTTCTACAGAAAGAGTGTTCAGATCTGCTCAATCAAAAGTATGGTTTAACTCTGTTAGCTGATTGCACAGATCAGAAAGAAGTTTCACAGAATGATTCTGTGTAGTTTATATTTGGAGACATTCCTTTTTCCACTATTACCCTCTTAGCACTCCGAATCTCCACTTGCATTTTGTACAGAAAGAGTGTTTAAGAACGGCTCAATCAAAACTAAGGTTCAACTCTTTTAGTTGAAAAAACAGAACAGAAAGAAGTTTCACACAATTCTTCTGTGTAGTTTTTATTTGTAGACATTCTTTTTCCCAATATAGGCCTCTTAGCGCTCAGAATATCCAATTGCAGTTTCTACAGAAAGAGTGTTTCAGAACGGCTCAATCAAAAGTAAGGTTCAACTCTGTTATTTGAAAGCACAGAACAGTAAGAAGTTTCATACAATGCTTCTGTGTAGTTTATATTTGAACATATTCTTTTTTCCACTATTACCCACTTAGCGCTACGAATGTCCAGTTGCATGTTCTACAGACAGAGTGTTTCAAAACTGCTCAATCAAAAGTATGGTTTAACTCTGTTAGCTGAATGCTCAGATCAGAAAGAAGTTTCACAGAATGCTTCTGTGTAGTTTATATTTGAATATATTCCTTTTTCCACTACTACGCTCTTACGGCTCCAAATGTCCAGTTGCATTTTCTACAGAAAGAGTGTTCAGATCTGCTCAATCAAAAGTATGGTTTAACTCTGCTAGCTGAATGCACAGATCAGAAAGAAGTTTCACAGAATGATTCTGTGTAGTTTATATTTGGAGACATTCCTTTTTCCACTATTACCCTCTTAGCGCTCCGAATCTCCACTTGCATTTTCTACAGAAAGAGTGTTTCAGAACGGCTCAATCAAAACTAAGGTTCAACTCTTTTAGTTGAACAAACAGAACAGAAAGAAGTTTCACACAATTCTTCTGTGTAGTTTTTATTTGTAGACATTATTTTCCCAATATAGGCCTCTTAGCGCTCAGAATGTCCAATTGCAGTTTCTACAGAAAGAGTGTTTCAGAACGGCTCAATCAAAAGTAAGGTTCAACTCTGTTAGTTGAATGCACGGAACAGAAAGAAGTTTCATACAATGCTTCTGTGTAGTTTATATTTAACATATTCTTTTTTCCACTATTACCCACTTAGCGCTACGAATGTCCAGTTGCATTTTCTACAGACAGAGTGTTTCAAAACTGCTCAATCAAAAGTATGGTTTAAATCTGTTAGCTGAATGCTCAGATCAGAAAGAAGTTTCACAGAATGCTTCTGTGTAGTTTATATTTGAATATATTCCTTTTTCCACTACTACGCTCTTAGCGCTCCAAATGTCCAGTTGCATTTTCTACAGAAAGAGTGTTCAGATCTGCTCAATCAAAAGTATGGTTTAACTCTGTTAGCTGAATGCACAGATCAGAAAGAAGTTTCACCGAATGATTCTGTGTAGTTTATATTTGAAGACATTCCTTTTTCCACTATTACCCTCTTAGCGCTCCGAATCTCCACTTGCATTTTCTACAAAAAGAGTGTTTCATAACTGCTCAATCAAAAATATGTTTTATCTCTGTTAACTGAATTTACAGATCAGAAATAAGTTTCACAGAATGCATCTGTGTAGTTTTTATTTGAAGATATTCTTTTTCCCAATGTAGGCCTCTTAGCGCTTAGCATGTCCAATTGCAGTTTCTACAGAAAGAGTGTTTCAGAACGGCTCAATCAAAAGTAAGGTTCAACTCTGTTAGTTGAATGCACAGAACAGAAAGAAGTTTCATACAATGCTTCTGTGTAGTTTATATCTGAACATACTCTTTTTTCCACTATTACCCACTTAGCGCTACGAATGTCCAGTTGCATTTTCTACAGACAGAGTGTTTCAAAACTGCTCAATCAAAAGTATGGTTTAACTCTGTTAGCTGAATGCTCAGATCAGAAAGAAGTTTCACAGAATGCTTCTGTGTAGTTTATATTTGAATATATTCCTTTTTCCATTACTACTCTCTTAGCGCTCCAAATGTCCGGTTGCATTTTCTACAGAAAGAGTGTTCAGATCTGCTCAATCAAAAGTATGGTTTAACTCTGTTAGCTGAATGCACAAATCAGAAAGAAGTTTCACAGAATGATTCTATGTAGTTTATATTTGGAGACATTCCTATTTCCACTATTACCCTCTTAGCACTCCGAATCTCCACTTGCATTTTGTACAGAAAGAGTGTTTAAGAACGGCTCAATCAAAACTAAGGTTCAACTCTTTTAGTTGAAAAAACAGAACAGAAAGAAGTTTCACACAATTCTTCTGTGTAGTTTTTATTTGTAGACATTCTTTTTCCCAATATAGGCCTCTTAGCGCTCAGAATATCCAATTGCAGTTTCTACAGAAAGAGTGTTTCAGAACGGCTCAATCAAAAGTAAGGTTCAACTCTGTTATTTGAAAGCACAGAACAGTAAGAAGTTTCATACAATGCTTCTGTGTAGTTTATATTTGAACATATTCTTTTTTCCACTATTACCCACTTAGCGCTACGAATGTCCAGTTGCATTTTCTACAGACAGAGTGTTTCAAAACTGCTCAATCAAAAGTATGGTTTAACTCTGTTAGCTGAATGCTCAGATCAGAAAGAAGTTTCACAGAATGCTTCTGTGTAGTTTATATTTGAATATATTCCTTTTTCCACTACTATGCTCTTACGGCTCCAAATGTCCAGTTGCATTTTCTACAGAAAGAGTGTTCAGATCTGCTCAATCAAAAGTATGGTTTAACTCTGCTAGCTGAATGCACAGATCAGAAAGAAGTTTCACAGAATGATTCTGTGTAGTTTATATTTGGAGACATTCCTTTTTCCACTATTACCCTCTTAGCGCTCCGAATCTCCACTTGCATTTTCTACAGAAAGAGTGTTTCAGAACGGCTCAATCAAAACTAAGGTTCAACTCTTTTAGTTGAACAAACAGAACAGAAAGAAGTTTCACACAATTCTTCTGTGTAGTTTTTATTTTGTAGACATTATTTTCCCAATATAGGCCTCTTAGCGCTCAGAATGTCCAATTGCAGTTTCTACAGAAAGAGTGTTTCAGAACGGCTCAATCAAAAGTAAGGTTCAACTCTGTTAGTTGAATGCACGGAACAGAAAGAAGTTTCATACAATGCTTCTGTGTAGTTTATATTTGAACATATTCTTTTTTCCACTATTACCCACTTAGCGCTACGAATGTCCAGTTGCATTTTCTACAGACAGAGTGTTTCAAAACTGCTCAATCAAAAGTATGGTTTAAATCTGTTAGCTGAATGCTCAGATCAGAAAGAAGTTTCACAGAATGCTTCTGTGTAGTTTATATTTGAATATATTCCTTTTTCCACTACTACGCTCTTAGCGCTCCAAATGTCCAGTTGCATTTTCTACAGAAAGAGTGTTCAGATCTGCTCAATCAAAAGTATGGTTTAACTCTGTTAGCTGAATGCACAGATCAGAAAGAAGTTTCACCGAATGATTCTGTGTAGTTTATATTTGAAGACATTCCTTTTTCCACTATTACCCTCTTAGCGCTCCGAATCTCCACTTGCATTTTCTACAAAAAGAGTGTTTCATAACTGCTCAATCAAAAATATGTTTTATCTCTGTTAACTGAATTTACAGATCAGAAATAAGTTTCACAGAATGCATCTGTGTAGTTTTTATTTGAAGATATTCTTTTTCCCAATGTAGGCCTCTTAGCGCTTAGCATGTCCAATTGCAGTTTCTACAGAAAGAGTGTTTCAGAACGGCTCAATCAAAAGTAAGGTTCAACTCTGTTAGTTGAATGCACAGAACAGAAAGAATTTTCACAGAATGCTACTGTGTAGTTTATATTTGAATATATTCCTTTTTCCACTATTACCCTCTTAGCGCTCCGAATGTCCACTTGCATTTTCTACAGAAAGAGTGTTCAGAACTGCGCAATCAAAAGTATGGTTTAACTCTGTTAGCTTAATGAACATATCAGAAGTAAGTTTCACACAATGCTTCTGTGTAGTTTTTATTTGAAGATATTATTTTTCCCAATAGAGGCCTCTTAGCGCTCAGAATGTCCAATTGCAGTTTCTACAGAAAGAGTGTTTCAGAAAGGCTCAATCAAAAGTAAGGTTCAACTCTGTTAGTTGAATGCACAGAACAGAAAGAAGTTTCATACAATGATTCTGTGTAGTTTATATCTGAACATACTCTTTTTTCCACTATTACCCACTTAGCGCTACGAATGTCCAGTTGCATTTTCTACAGACAGAGTGTTTCAAAACTGCTCAATCAAAAGTATGGTTTAACTCTGTTAGCTGAATGCTCAGATCAGAAAGAAGTTTCACAGAATGCTTCTGTGTAGTTTATATTTGAATATATTCCTTTTTCCATTACTACTCTCTTAGCGCTCCAAATGTCCGGTTGCATTATCTACAGAAAGAGTGTTCAGATCTGCTCAATCAAAAGTATGGTTTAACTCTGTTAGCTGAATGCACAGATCAGAAAGAAGTTTCACAGAATGATTCTGTGTAGTTTATATTTGGAGACATTCCTTTTTCCACTATTACCCTCTTAGCACTCCGAATCTCCACTTGCATTTTGTACAGAAAGAGTGTTTAAGAACGGCTCAATCAAAACTAAGGTTCAACTCTTTTAGTTGAAAAAACAGAACAGAAAGAAGTTTCACACAATTCTTCTGTGTAGTTTTTATTTGTAGACATTCTTTTTCCCAATATAGGCCTCTTAGCGCTCAGAATATCCAATTGCAGTTTCTACAGAAAGAGTGTTTCAGAACGGCTCAATCAAAAGTAAGGTTCAACTCTGTTATTTGAAAGCACAGAACAGTAAGAAGTTTCATACAATGCTTCTGTGTAGTTTATATTTGAACATATTCTTTTTTCCACTATTACCCACTTAGCGCTACGAATGTCCAGTTGCATTTTCTACAGACAGAGTGTTTCAAAACTGCTCAATCAAAAGTATGGTTTAACTCTGTTAGCTGAATGCTCAGATCAGAAAGAAGTTTCACAGAATGCTTCTGTGTAGTTTATATTTGAATATATTCCTTTTTCCACTAGTACGCTCTTAGCGCTCCAAATGTCCAGTTGCATTTTCAACAGAAAGAGTGTTCAGATCTGCTCAATCAAAAGTATGGTTCAAATCTGTTAGCTGAATGCACAGATCAGAAAGATGTTTCACCGAATGATTCTGTGTAGTTTATATTTGAAGACATTCCTTTTTCCACTATTACCCCCTTAGCGCTCCGAATCTCCACTTGCATTTTCTACAAAAAGAGTGTTTCATAACTGCTCAATCAAAAATATGTTTTATCTCTGTTAGCTGAATTTACAGATCAGAAATAAGTTTCACAGAATGCATCTGTGTAGTTTTTATTTGAAGATATTCTTCTTCCCAATGTAGGCCTCTTAGCGCTTAGCATGTCCAATTGCAGTTTCTACAGAAAGAGTGTTTCAGAACGGCTCAATCAAAAGTAAGGTTCAACTCTGTTAGTTGAATGCACAGAACAGAAAGAATTTTCACAGAATGCTACTGTGTAGTTTATATTTGAATATATTCCTTTTTCCACTATTACCCTCTTAGCGCTCCGAATGTCCACTTGCATTTTCTACAGAAAGAGTGTTCAAAACTGCGCAATCAAAAGTATGGTTTAACTCTGTTAGCTTAATGAACATATCAGAAATAAGTTTCACACAATGCTTCTGTGTAGTTTTTATTTGAAGATATTATTTTTCTCAATAGAGGCCTCTTAGTGCTCAGAATGTCCAATTGCAGTGTCTACAGAAAGAGTGTTTCAGAAAGGCTCAATCAAAAGTAAGGTTCAACTCTGTTAGTTGAATGAACAGAACAGAAAGTAGTTTCATACAATGATTCTGTGTAGTTTATATTTGAACATATTCTTTTTTCCACTATTACCCACTTAGCGCTACGAATGTCCAGTTGCATTTCCTACAGACAGAGTGTTTCAAAACTGCTCAATCAAAAGTATGGTTTAACTCTGTTAGCTGAATGCTCAGATCAGAAAGAAGTTTCACAGAATGCTTCTGTATAGTTTATATTTGAATATATTCCTTTTTCCACTACTACTCTCTTAGCGCTCCAAATGTCCAGTTGCATTTTCTACAGAAAGAGTGTTCAGATCTGCTCAATCAAAAGTATGGTTTATCTCTGTTAGCTGAATGCACAGATCAGAAAGAAGTTTCACAGAATGATTCTGTGTAGTTTATATTTGGAGACATTCCTTTTTCCACTATTACCCTCTTAGCGCTCCGAATCTCCACTTGCATTTTCTACAGAAAGAGTGTTTCAGAACGGCTCAATCAAAACTAAGGTTCAACTCTTTTAGTTGAACAAACAGAACAGAAAGAAGTTTCACACAATTCTGCTGTGTAGTTTTTATTTGTTGACATTCTTTTTCCCAATAAAGGCCTCCTAGCGCTCAAAATGTCCAATTGCAGTTTCTACAGAAAGAGTGTTTCAGAACGGCTCAATCAAAAGTAAGGTTCAAATCTGTTAGTTGAATGCACAGAACAGAAAGAAGTTTCATACAATGCTTCTGTGTAGTTTATATTTGTACATATTCTTTTTTCCACTATTACCCACTTAGCGCTACGAATGTCCAGTTGCATGTTCTACAGACAGAGTGTTTCAAAACTGCTCAATCAAAAGTATGGTTTAACTCTGTTAGCTGAATGCTCAGATCAGAAAGAAGTTTCACAGAATGCTTCTGTGTAGTTTATATTTGAATATATTCCTTTTTCCACTACTACGCTCTTACGGCTCCAAATGTCCAGTTGCATTTTCTACAGAAAGAGTGTTCAGATCTGCTCAATCAAAAGTATGGTTTAACTCTGCTAGCTGAATGCACAGATCAGAAAGAAGTTTCACAGAATGATTCTGTGTAGTTTATATTTGGAGACATTCCTTTTTCCACTATTACCCTCTTAGCGCTCCGAATCTCCACTTGCATTTTCTACAGAAAGAGTGTTTCAGAACGGCTCAATCAAAACTAAGGTTCAACTCTTTTAGTTGAACAAACAGAACAGAAAGAAGTTTCACACAATTCTTCTGTGTAGTTTTTATTTGTAGACATTATTTTCCCAATATAGGCCTCTTAGCGCTCAGAATGTCCAATTGCAGTTTCTACAGAAAGAGTGTTTCAGAACGGCTCAATCAAAAGTAAGGTTCAACTCTGTTAGTTGAATGCACGGAACAGAAAGAAGTTTCATACAATGCTTCTGTGTAGTTTATATTTAACATATTCTTTTTTCCACTATTACCCACTTAGCGCTACGAATGTCCAGTTGCATTTTCTACAGACAGAGTGTTTCAAAACTGCTCAATCAAAAGTATGGTTTAAATCTGTTAGCTGAATGCTCAGATCAGAAAGAAGTTTCACAGAATGCTTCTGTGTAGTTTATATTTGAATATATTCCTTTTTCCACTACTACGCTCTTAGCGCTCCAAATGTCCAGTTGCATTTTCTACAGAAAGAGTGTTCAGATCTGCTCAATCAAAAGTATGGTTTAACTCTGTTAGCTGAATGCACAGATCAGAAAGAAGTTTCACCGAATGATTCTGTGTAGTTTATATTTGAAGACATTCCTTTTTCCACTATTACCCTCTTAGCGCTCCGAATCTCCACTTGCATTTTCTACAAAAAGAGTGTTTCATAACTGCTCAATCAAAAATATGTTTTATCTCTGTTAACTGAATTTACAGATCAGAAATAAGTTTCACAGAATGCATCTGTGTAGTTTTTATTTGAAGATATTCTTTTTCCCAATGTAGGCCTCTTAGCGCTTAGCATGTCCAATTGCAGTTTCTACAGAAAGAGTGTTTCAGAACGGCTCAATCAAAAGTAAGGTTCAACTCTGTTAGTTGAATGCACAGAACAGAAAGAATTTTCACAGAATGCTACTGTGTAGTTTATATTTGAATATATTCCTTTTTCCACTATTACCCTCTTAGCGCTCCGAATGTCCACTTGCATTTTCTACAGAAAGAGTGTTCAGAACTGCGCAATCAAAAGTATGGTTTAACTCTGTTAACTTAATGAACATATCAGAAGTAAGTTTCACACAATGCTTCTGTGTAGTTTTTATTTGAAGATATTATTTTTCCCAATAGAGGCCTCTTAGCGCTCAGAATGTCCAATTTCAGTTTCTACAGAAAGAGTGTTTCAGAAAGGCTCAATCAAAAGTAAGGTTCAACTCTGTTAGTTGAATGCACAGAACAGAAAGAAGTTTCATACAATGCTTCTGTGTAGTTTATATCTGAACATACTCTTTTTTCCACTATTACCCACTTAGCGCTACGAATGTCCAGTTGCATTTTCTACAGACAGAGTGTTTCAAAACTGCTCAATCAAAAGTATGGTTTAACTCTGTTAGCTGAATGCTCAGATCAGAAAGAAGTTTCACAGAATGCTTCTGTGTAGTTTATATTTGAATATATTCCTTTTTCCATTACTACTCTCTTAGCGCTCCAAATGTCCGGTTGCATTTTCTACAGAAAGAGTGTTCAGATCTGCTCAATCAAAAGTATGGTTTAACTCTGTTAGCTGAATGCACAGATCAGAAAGAAGTTTCACAGAATGATTCTGTGTAGTTTATATTTGGAGACATTCCTATTTCCACTATTACCCTCTTAGCACTCCGAATCTCCACTTGCATTTTGTACAGAAAGAGTGTTTAAGAACGGCTCAATCAAAACTAAGGTTCAACTCTTTTAGTTGAAAAAACAGAACAGAAAGAAGTTTCACACAATTCTTCTGTGTAGTTTTTATTTGTAGACATTCTTTTTCCCAATATAGGCCTCTTAGCGCTCAGAATATCCAATTGCAGTTTCTACAGAAAGAGTGTTTCAGAACGGCTCAATCAAAAGTAAGGTTCAACTCTGTTATTTGAAAGCACAGAACAGTAAGAAGTTTCATACAATGCTTCTGTGTAGTTTATATTTGAACATATTCTTTTTTCCACTATTACCCACTTAGCGCTACGAATGTCCAGTTGCATTTTCTACAGACAGAGTGTTTCAAAACTGCTCAATCAAAAGTATGGTTTAACTCTGTTAGCTGAATGCTCAGATCAGAAAGAAGTTTCACAGAATGCTTCTGTGTAGTTTATATTTGAATATATTCCTTTTTCCACTACTATGCTCTTACGGCTCCAAATGTCCAGTTGCATTTTCTACAGAAAGAGTGTTCAGATCTGCTCAATCAAAAGTTTGGTTTAACTCTGCTAGCTGAATGCACAGATCAGAAAGAAGTTTCACAGAATGATTCTGTGTAGTTTATATTTGGAGACATTCCTTTTTCCACTATTACCCTCTTAGCGCTCCGAATCTCCACTTGCATTTTCTACAGAAAGAGTGTTTCAGAACGGCTCAATCAAAACTAAGGTTCAACTCTTTTAGTTGAACAAACAGAACAGAAAGAAGTTTCACACAATTCTTCTGTGTAGTTTTTATTTTGTAGACATTATTTTCCCAATAGAGGCCTCTTAGCGCTCAGAATGTCCAATTGCAGTTTCTACAGAAAGAGTGTTTCAGAACGGCTCAATCAAAAGTAAGGTTCAACTCTGTTAGTTGAATGCACGGAACAGAAAGAAGTTTCATACAATGCTTCTGTGTAGTTTATATTTGAACATATTCTTTTTTCCACTATTACCCACTTAGCGCTACGAATGTCCAGTTGCATTTTCTACAGACAGAGTGTTTCAAAACTGCTCAATCAAAAGTATGGTTTAAATCTGTTAGCTGAATGCTCAGATCAGAAAGAAGTTTCACAGAATGCTTCTGTGTAGTTTATATTTGAATATATTCCTTTTTCCACTACTACGCTCTTAGCGCTCCAAATGTCCAGTTGCATTTTCTACAGAAAGAGTGTTCAGATCTGCTCAATCAAAAGTATGGTTTAACTCTGTTAGCTGAATGCACAGATCAGAAAGAAGTTTCACCGAATGATTCTGTGTAGTTTATATTTGAAGACATTCCTTTTTCCACTATTACCCTCTTAGCGCTCCGAATCTCCACTTGCATTTTCTACAAAAAGAGTGTTTCATAACTGCTCAATCAAAAATATGTTTTATCTCTGTTAACTGAATTTACAGATCAGAAATAAGTTTCACAGAATGCATCTGTGTAGTTTTTATTTGAAGATATTCTTTTTCCCAATGTAGGCCTCTTAGCGCTTAGCATGTCCAATTGCAGTTTCTACAGAAAGAGTGTTTCAGAACGGCTCAATCAAAAGTAAGGTTCAACTCTGTTAGTTCAATGCACAGAACAGAAAGAATTTTCACAGAATGCTACTGTGTAGTTTATATTTGAATATATTCCTTTTTCCACTATTACCCTCTTAGCGCTCCGAATGTCCACTTGCATTTTCTACAGAAAGAGTGTTCAGAACTGCGCAATCAAAAGTATGGTTTAACTCTGTTAGCTTAATGAACATATCAGAAGTAAGTTTCACACAATGCTTCTGTGTAGTTTTTATTTGAAGATATTATTTTTCCCAATAGAGGCCTCTTAGCGCTCAGAATGTCCAATTGCAGTTTCTACAGAAAGAGTGTTTCAGAAAGGCTCAATCAAAAGTAAGGTTCAACTCTGTTAGTTGAATGCACAGAACAGAAAGAAGTTTCATACAATGATTCTGTGTAGTTTATATCTGAACATACTCTTTTTTCCACTATTACCCACTTAGCGCTACGAATGTCCAGTTGCATTTTCTACAGACAGAGTGTTTCAAAACTGCTCAATCAAAAGTATGGTTTAACTCTGTTAGCTGAATGCTCAGATCAGAAAGAAGTTTCACAGAATGCTTCTGTGTAGTTTATATTTGAATATATTCCTTTTTCCATTACTACTCTCTTAGCGCTCCAAATGTCCGGTTGCATTATCTACAGAAAGAGTGTTCAGATCTGCTCAATCAAAAGTATGGTTTAACTCTGTTAGCTGAATGCACAGATCAGAAAGAAGTTTCACAGAATGATTCTGTGTAGTTTATATTTGGAGACATTCCTTTTTCCACTATTACCCTCTTAGCACTCCGAATCTCCACTTGCATTTTGTACAGAAAGAGTGTTTAAGAACGGCTCAATCAAAACTAAGGTTCAACTCTTTTAGTTGAAAAAACAGAACAGAAAGAAGTTTCACACAATTCTTCTGTGTAGTTTTTATTTGTAGACATTCTTTTTCCCAATATAGGCCTCTTAGCGCTCAGAATATCCAATTGCAGTTTCTACAGAAAGAGTGTTTCAGAACGGCTCAATCAAAAGTAAGGTTCAACTCTGTTATTTGAAAGCACAGAACAGTAAGAAGTTTCATACAATGCTTCTGTGTAGTTTATATTTGAACATATTCTTTTTTCCACTATTACCCACTTAGCGCTACGAATGTCCAGTTGCATTTTCTACAGACAGAGTGTTTCAAAACTGCTCAATCAAAAGTATGGTTTAACTCTGTTAGCTGAATGCTCAGATCAGAAAGAAGTTTCACAGAATGCTTCTGTGTAGTTTATATTTGAATATATTCCTTTTTCCACTAGTACGCTCTTAGCGCTCCAAATGTCCAGTTGCATTTTCAACAGAAAGAGTGTTCAGATCTGCTCAATCAAAAGTATGGTTCAAATCTGTTAGCTGAATGCACAGATCAGAAAGAAGTTTCACCGAATGATTCTGTGTAGTTTATATTTGAAGACATTCCTTTTTCCACTATTACCCCCTTAGCGCTCCGAATCTCCACTTGTATTTTCTACAAAAAGAGTGTTTCATAACTGCTCAATCAAAAATATGTTTTATCTCTGTTAGCTGAATTTACAGATCAGAAATAAGTTTCACAGAATGCATCTGTGTAGTTTTTATTTGAAGATATTCTTCTTCCCAATGTAGGCCTCTTAGCGCTTAGCATGTCCAATTGCAGTTTCTACAGAAAGAGTGTTTCAGAACGGCTCAATCAAAAGTAAGGTTCAACTCTGTTAGTTGAATGCACAGAACAGAAAGAATTTTCACAGAATGCTACTGTGTAGTTTATATTTGAATATATTCCTTTTTCCACTATTACCCTCTTAGCGCTCCGAATGTCCACTTGCATTTTCTACAGAAAGAGTGTTCAAAACTGCGCAATCAAAAGTATGGTTTAACTCTGTTAGCTTAATGAACATATCAGAAATAAGTTTCACACAATGCTTCTGTGTAGTTTTTATTTGAAGATATTATTTTTCCCAATAGAGGCCTCTTAGTGCTCAGAATGTCCAATTGCAGTGTCTACAGAAAGAGTGTTTCAGAAAGGCTCAATCAAAAGTAAGGTTCAACTCTGTTAGTTGAATGAACAGAACAGAAAGTAGTTTCATACAATGATTCTGTGTAGTTTATATTTGAACATATTCTTTTTTCCACTATTACCCACTTAGCGCTACGAATGTCCAGTTGCATTTCCTACAGACAGAGTGTTTCAAAACTGCTCAATCAAAAGTATGGTTTAACTCTGTTAGCTGAATGCTCAGATCAGAAAGAAGTTTCACAGAATGCTTCTGTGTAGTTTATATTTGAATATATTCCTTTTTCCACTACTACTCTCTTAGCGCTCCAAATGTCCAGTTGCATTTTCTACAGAAAGAGTGTTCAGATCTGCTCAATCAAAAGTATGGTTTAACTCTGTTAGCTGAATGCACAGATCAGAAAGAAGTTTCACAGAATGATTCTGTGTAGTTTATATTTGGAGACATTCCTTTTTCCACTATTACCCTCTTAGCGCTCCGAATCTCCACTTGCATTTTCTACAGAAAGAGTGTTTCAGAACGGCTCAATCAAAACTAAGGTTCAACTCTTTTAGTTGAACAAACAGAACAGAAAGAATTTTCACACAATTCTGCTGTGTAGTTTTTATTTGTAGACATTCTTTTTCCCAATAAAGGCCTCCTAGCGCTCAAAATGTCCAATTGCAGTTTCTACAGAAAGAGTGTTTCAGAACGGCTCAATCAAAAGTAAGGTTCAACTCTGTTAGTTGAATGCACAGAACAGAAAGAAGTTTCATACAATGCTTCTGTGTAGTTTATATTTGAACATATTCTTTTTTCCACTATTACCCACTTAGCGCTACGAATGTCCAGTTGCATGTTCTACAGACAGAGTGTTTCAAAACTGCTCAATCAAAAGTATGGTTTAACTCTGTTAGCTGAATGCTCAGATCAGAAAGAAGTTTCACAGAATGCTTCTGTGTAGTTTATATTTGAATATATTCCTTTTTCCACTACTACGCTCTTACGGCTCCAAATGTCCAGTTGCATTTTCTACAGAAAGAGTGTTCAGATCTGCTCAATCAAAAGTATGGTTTAACTCTGCTAGCTGAATGCACAGATCAGAAAGAAGTTTCACAGAATGATTCTGTGTAGTTTATATTTGGAGACATTCCTTTTTCCACTATTACCCTCTTAGCGCTCCGAATCTCCACTTGCATTTTCTACAGAAAGAGTGTTTCAGAACGGCTCAATCAAAACTAAGGTTCAACTCTTTTAGTTGAACAAACAGAACAGAAAGAAGTTTCACACAATTCTTCTGTGTAGTTTTTATTTGTAGACATTATTTTCCCAATATAGGATTCTTAGCGCTCAGAAT
The DNA here is from genome assembly GCF_028878055.3 of Symphalangus syndactylus. Classification (NCBI taxonomy): domain Eukaryota; kingdom Metazoa; phylum Chordata; class Mammalia; order Primates; family Hylobatidae; genus Symphalangus; species Symphalangus syndactylus. Next base: position 137,484,457 of record NC_072432.2, on the reverse strand, counting down.
GTCCAATTGCAGTTTCTACAGAAAGAGTGTTTCAGAACGGCTCAATCAAAAGTAAGGTTCAACTCTGTTAGTTGAATGCACGGAACAGAAAGAAGTTTCATACAATGCTTCTGTGTAGTTTATATTTGAATATATTCTTTTTTCCACTATTACCCACTTAGCGCTACGAATGTCCAGTTGCATTTTCTACAGACAGAGTGTTTCAAAACTGCTCAATCAAAAGTATGGTTTAAATCTGTTAGCTGAATGCTCAGATCAGAAAGAAGTTTCACAGAATGCTTCTGTGTAGTTTATATTTGAATATATTCCTTTTTCCACTACTACGCTCTTAGCGCTCCAAATGTCCAGTTGCATTTTCTACAGAAAGAGTGTTCAGATCTGCTCAATCAAAAGTATGGTTTAACTCTGTTAGCTGAATGCACAGATCAGAAAGAAGTTTCACCGAATGATTCTGTGTAGTTTATATTTGAAGACATTCCTTTTTCCACTATTACCCTCTTAGCGCTCCGAATCTCCACTTGCATTTTCTACAAAAAGAGTGTTTCATAACTGCTCAATCAAAAATATGTTTTATCTCTGTTAACTGAATTTACAGATCAGAAATAAGTTTCACAGAATGCATCTGTGTAGTTTTTATTTGAAGATATTCTTTTTCCCAATGTAGGCCTCTTAGCGCTTAGCATGTCCAATTGCAGTTTCTACAGAAAGAGTGTTTCAGAACGGCTCAATCAAAAGTAAGGTTCAACTCTGTTAGTTCAATGCACAGAACAGAAAGAATTTTCACAGAATGCTACTGTGTAGTTTATATTTGAATATATTCCTTTTTCCACTATTACCCTCTTAGCGCTCCGAATGTCCACTTGCATTTTCTACAGAAAGAGTGTTCAGAACTGCGCAATCAAAAGTATGGTTTAACTCTGTTAGCTTAATGAACATATCAGAAGTAAGTTTCACACAATGCTTCTGTGTAGTTTTTATTTGAAGATATTATTTTTCCCAATAGAGGCCTCTTAGCGCTCAGAATGTCCAATTGCAGTTTCTACAGAAAGAGTGTTTCAGAAAGGCTCAATCAAAAGTAAGGTTCAACTCTGTTAGTTGAATGCACAGAACAGAAAGAAGTTTCATACAATGCTTCTGTGTAGTTTATATCTGAACATACTCTTTTTTCCACTATTACCCACTTAGCGCTACGAATGTCCAGTTGCATTTTCTACAGACAGAGTGTTTCAAAACTGCTCAATCAAAAGTATGGTTTAACTCTGTTAGCTGAATGCTCAGATCAGAAAGAAGTTTCACAGAATGCTTCTGTGTAGTTTATATTTGAATATATTCCTTTTTCCATTACTACTCTCTTAGCGCTCCAAATGTCCGGTTGCATTTTCTACAGAAAGAGTGTTCAGATCTGCTCAATCAAAAGTATGGTTTAACTCTGTTAGCTGAATGCACAGATCAGAAAGAAGTTTCACAGAATGATTCTGTGTAGTTTATATTTGGAGACATTCCTTTTTCCACTATTACCCTCTTAGCACTCCGAATCTCCACTTGCATTTTGTACAGAAAGAGTGTTTAAGAACGGCTCAATCAAAACTAAGGTTCAACTCTTTTAGTTGAAAAAACAGAACAGAAAGAAGTTTCACACAATTCTTCTGTGTAGTTTTTATTTGTAGACATTCTTTTTCCCAATATAGGCCTCTTAGCGCTCAGAATATCCAATTGCAGTTTCTACAGAAAGAGTGTTTCAGAACGGCTCAATCAAAAGTAAGGTTCAACTCTGTTATTTGAAAGCACAGAACAGTAAGAAGTTTCATACAATGCTTCTGTGTAGTTTATATTTGAACATATTCTTTTTTCCACTATTACCACTTAGCGCTACGAATGTCCAGTTGCATTTTCTACAGACAGAGTGTTTCAAAACTGCTCAATCAAAAGTATGGTTTAACTCTGTTAGCTGAATGCTCAGATCAGAAAGAAGTTTCACAGAATGCTTCTGTGTAGTTTATATTTGAATATATTCCTTTTTCCACTACTAATCTCTTAGCGCTCCAAATGTCCAGTTGCATTTTCTACAGAAAGAGTGTTCAGATCTGCTCAATCAAAAGTATGGTTTAACTCTGTTAGCTGAATGCACAGATCAGAAAGAAGTTTCACAGAATGATTCTGTGTAGTTTATATTTGGAGACATTCCTTTTTCCACTATTACCCTCTTAGCGCTCCGAATCTCCACTTGCATTTTCTACAGAAAGACTGTTACAGAACGGCTCAATCAAAACTAAGGTTCAACTCTTTTAGTTGAACAAACAGAACAGAAAGATGTTTCACACAATTCTTCTGTGTAGTTTTTATTTGTAGACATTCTTTTTCCCAATATAGGCCTCTTAGCGCTCAGAATGTCCAATTGCACTTTCTACAGAAAGTGTGTTTCAGAACGGCTAAATCAAAAGTAAGGTTCAACTCTGTTAGTTGAATGCACAGAACAGAAAGAAGTTTCATACAATTCTTCTGTGTAGTTTATATTTGAACATATTCTTTTTTCCACTATTACCCACGTAGCGCTACGAATGTCCAGTTGCATTTTCTACAGACAGAGTGTTTCAAAACTGCTCAATCAAAAGTATGGTTTAACTCTGTTAGCTGAATGATCAGATCAGAAAGAAGTTTCACAGAATGCTTCTGTGTAGTTTATATTTGAATATATTCCTTTTTCCACTACTACGCTCTTAGCGCTCCAAATGTCCAGTTGCATTTTCAACAGAAAGAGTGTTCAGATCTGCTCAATCAAAAGTATGGTTCAAATCTGTTAGCTGAATGCACAGATCAGAAAGAAGTTTCACCGAATGATTCTGTGTAGTTTATATTTGAAGACATTCCTTTTTCCACTATTACCCTCTTAGCGCTCCGAATCTCCACTTGCATTTTCTACAAAAAGAGTGTTTCATAACTGCTCAATCAAAAATATGTTTTATCTCTGTTAGCTGAATTTACAGATCAGAAATAAGTTTCACAGAATGCATCTGTGTAGTTTTTATTTGAAGATATTCTTCTTCCCAATGTAGGCCTCTTAGCGCTTAGCATGTCCAATTGCAGTTTCTTCAGAAAGAGTGTTTCAGAACGGCTCAATCAAAAGTAAGGTTCAACTCTGTTAGTTGAATGCACAGAACAGAAAGAATTTTCACAGAATGCTACTGTGTAGTTTATATTTGAATATATTCCTTTTTCCACTATTACCCTCTTAGCGCTCCGAATGTCCACTTGCATTTTCTACAGAAAGAGTGTTCAAAACTGCGCAATCAAAAGTATGGTTTAACTCTGTTAGCTTAATGAACATATCAGAAATAAGTTTCACACAATGCTTCTGTGTAGTTTTTATTTGAAGATATTATTTTTCCCAATAGAGGCCTCTTAGTGCTCAGAATGTCCAATTGCAGTGTCTACAGAAAGAGTGTTTCAGAAAGGCTCAATCAAAAGTAAGGTTCAACTCTGTTAGTTGAATGCACAGAACAGAAAGTAGTTTCATACAATGATTCTGTGTAGTTTATATTTGAACATATTCTTTTTTCCACTATTACCCACTTAGCGCTACGAATGTCCAGTTGCATTTCCTACAGACAGAGTGTTTCAAAACTGCTCAATCAAAAGTATGGTTTAACTCTGTTAGCTGAATGCTCAGATCAGAAAGAAGTTTCACAGAATGCTTCTGTGTAGTTTATATTTGAATATATTCCTTTTTCCACTACTACTCTCTTAGCGCTCCAAATGTCCAGTTGCATTTTCTACAGAAAGAGTGTTCAGATCGGCTCAATCAAAAGTATGGTTTAACTCTGTTAGCTGAATGCACAGATCAGAAAGAAGTTTCACAGAATGATTCTGTGTAGTTTATATTTGGAGACATTCCTTTTTCCACTATTACCCTCTTAGCGCTCCGAATCTCCACTTGCATTTTCTACAGAAAGAGTGTTTCAGAACGGCTCAATCAAAACTAAGATTCAACTCTTTTAGTTGAACAAACAGAACAGAAAGAAGTTTCACACAATTCTTCTGTGTAGTTTTTATTTGTAGACATTCTTTTTCCCAATAAAGGCCTCCTAGCGCTCAAAATGTCCAATTGCAGTTTCTACAGAAAGAGTGTTTCAGAACGGCTCAATCAAAAGTAAGGTTCAACTCTGTTAGTTGAATGCACAGAACAGAAAGAAGTTTCATACAATGCTTCTGTGTAGTTTATATTTGAACATATTCTTTTTTCCACTATTACCCACTTAGCGCTACGAATGTCCAGTTGCATGTTCTACAGACAGAGTGTTTCAAAACTGCTCAATCAAAAGTATGGTTTAACTCTGTTAGCTGAATGCTCAGATCAGAAAGAAGTTTCACAGAATGCTTCTGTGTAGTTTATATTTGAATATATTCCTTTTTCCACTACTACGCTCTTACGGCTCCAAATGTCCAGTTGCATTTTCTACAGAAAGAGTGTTCAGATCTGCTCAATCAAAAGTATGGTTTAACTCTGCTAGCTGAATGCACAGATCAGAAAGAAGTTTCACAGAATGATTCTGTGTAGTTTATATTTGGAGACATTCCTTTTTCCACTATTACCCTCTTAGCGCTCCGAATCTCCACTTGCATTTTCTACAGAAAGAGTGTTTCAGAACGGCTCAATCAAAACTAAGGTTCAACTCTTTTAGTTGAACAAACAGAACAGAAAGAAGTTTCACACAATTCTTCTGTGTAGTTTTTATTTGTAGACATTATTTTCCCAATATAGGCCTCTTAGCGCTCAGAATGTCCAATTGCAGTTTCTACAGAAAGAGTGTTTCAGAACGGCTGAATCAAAAGTCAGGTTCAACTCTGTTAGTTGAATGCACGGAACAGAAAGAAGTTTCATACAATGCTTCTGTGTAGTTTATATTTGAACATATTCTTTTTTCCACTATTACCCACTTAGCGCTACGAATGTCCAGTTGCATTTTCTACAGACAGAGTGTTTCAAAACTGCTCAATCAAAAGTATGGTTTAAATCTGTTAGCTGAATGCTCAGATCAGAAAGAAGTTTCACAGAATGCTTCTGTGTAGTTTATATTTGTATATATTCCTTTTTCCACTACTACGCTCTTAGCGCTCCAAATGTCCAGTTGCATTTTCTACAGAAAGAGTGTTCAGATCTGCTCAATCAAAAGTATGGTTTAACTCTGTTAGCTGAATGCACAGATCAGAAAGAAGTTTCACCGAATGATTCTGTGTAGTTTATATTTGAAGACATTCCTTTTTCCACTATTACCCTCTTAGCGCTCCGAATCTCCACTTGCATTTTCTACAAAAAGAGTGTTTCATAACTGCTCAATCAAAAATATGTTTTATCTCTGTTAACTGAATTTACAGATCAGAAATAAGTTTCACAGAATGCATCTGTGTAGTTTTTATTTGAAGATATTCTTTTTCCCAATGTAGGCCTCTTAGCGCTTAGCATGTAAAATTGCAGTTTCTACAGAAAGAGTGTTTCAGAACGGCTCAATCAAAAGTAAGGTTCAACTCTGTTAGTTCAATGCACAGAACAGAAAGAATTTTCACAGAATGCTACTGTGTAGTTTATATTTGAATATATTCCTTTTTCCACTATTACCCTCTTAGCGCTCCGAATGTCCACTTGCATTTTCTACAGAAAGAGTGTTCAGAACTGCGCAATCAAAAGTATGGTTTAACTCTGTTAGCTTAATGAACATATCAGGAGTAAGTTTCACACAATGCTTCTGTGTAGTTTTTATTTGAAGATATTATTTTTCCCAATAGAGGCCTCTTAGCGCTCAGAATGTCCAATTGCAGTTTCTACAGAAAGAGTGTTTCAGAAAGGCTCAATCAAAAGTAAGGTTCAACTCTGTTAGTTGAATGCACAGAACAGAAAGAAGTTTCATACAATGCTTCTGTGTAGTTTATATCTGAACATACTCTTTTTTCCACTATTACCCACTTAGCGCTACGAATGTCCAGTTGCATTTTCTACAGACAGAGTGTTTCAAAACTGCTCAATCAAAAGTATGGTTTAACTCTGTTAGCTGAATGCTCAGATCAGAAAGAAGTTTCACAGAATGCTTCTGTGTAGTTTATATTTGAATATATTAGTTTTTCAATTACTACTCTCTTAGCGCTCCAAATGTCCGGTTGCATTTTCTACAGAAAGAGTGTTCAGATCTGCTCAATCAAAAGTATGGTTTAACTCTGTTAGCTGAATGCACAGATCAGAAAGAAGTTTCACAGAATGATTCTGTGTAGTTTATATTTGGAGACATTCCTTTTTCCACTATTACCCTCTTAGCACTCCGAATCTCCACTTGCATTTTGTACAGAAAGAGTGTTTAAGAACGGCTCAATCAAAACTAAGGTTCAACTCTTTTAGTTGAAAAAACAGAACAGAAAGAAGTTTCACACAATTCTTCTGTGTAGTTTTTATTTGTAGACATTCTTTTTCCCAATATAGGCCTCTTAGCGCTCAGAATATCCAATTGCAGTTTCTACAGAAAGAGTGTTTCAGAACGGCTCAATCAAAAGTAAGGTTCAACTCTGTTATTTGAAAGCACAGAACAGTAAGAAGTTTCATACAATGCTTCTGTGTAGTTTATATTTGAACATATTCTTTTTTCCACTATTACCCACTTAGCGCTACGAATGTCCAGTTGCATTTTCTACAGACAGAGTGTTTCAAAACTGCTCAATCAAAAGTATGGTTTAATTCTGTTAGCTGAATGCTCAGATCAGAAAGAAGTTTCACAGAATGCTTCTGTGTAGTTTATATTTGAATATATTCCTTTTTCCACTACTAATCTCTTAGCGCTCCAAATGTCCAGTTGCATTTTCTACAGAAAGAGTGTTCAGATCTGCTCAATCAAAAGTATGGTTTAACTCTGTTAGCTGAATGCACAGATCAGAAAGAAGTTTCACAGAATGATTCTGTGTAGTTTATATTTGGAGACATTCCTTTTTCCACTATTACCCTCTTAGCGCTCCGAATCTCCACTTGCATTTTCTACAGAAAGACTGTTACAGAACGGCTCAATCAAAACTAAGGTTCAACTCTTTTAGTTGAACAAACAGAACAGAAAGAAGTTTCACACAATTCTTCTGTGTAGTTTTTATTTGTAGACATTCTTTTTCCCAATATAGGCCTCTTAGCGCTCAGAATGTCCAATTGCACTTTCTACAGAAAGTGTGTTTCAGAACGGCTAAATCAAAAGTAAGGTTCAACTCTGTTAGTTGAATGCACAGAACAGAAAGAAGTTTCATACAATTCTTCTGTGTAGTTTATATTTGAACATATTCTTTTTTCCACTATTACCCACGTAGCGCTACGAATGTCCAGTTGCATTTTCTACAGACAGAGTGTTTCAAAACTGCTCAATCAAAAGTATGGTTTAACTCTGTTAGCTGAATGATCAGATCAGAAAGAAGTTTCACAGAATGCTTCTGTGTAGTTTATATTTGAATATATTCCTTTTTCCACTACTACGCTCTTAGCGCTCCAAATGTCCAGTTGCATTTTCAACAGAAAGAGTGTTCAGATCTGCTCAATCAAAAGTATGGTTCAAATCTGTTAGCTGAATGCACAGATCAGAAAGAAGTTTCACCGAATGATTCTGTGTAGTTTATATTTGAAGACATTCCTTTTTCCACTATTACCCTCTTAGCGCTCCGAATCTCCACTTGCATTTTCTACAAAAAGAGTGTTTCATAACTGCTCAATCAAAAATATGTTTTATCTCTGTTAGCTGAATTTACAGATCAGAAATAAGTTTCACAGAATGCATCTGTGTAGTTTTTATTTGAAGATATTCTTCTTCCCAATGTAGGCCTCTTAGCGCTTAGCATGTCCAATTGCAGTTTCTACAGAAAGAGTGTTTCAGAACGGCTCAATCAAAAGTAAGGTTCAACTCTGTTAGTTGAATGCACAGAACAGAAAGAATTTTCACAGAATGCTACTGTGTAGTTTATATTTGAATATATTCCTTTTTCCACTATTACCCTCTTAGCGCTCCGAATGTCCACTTGCATTTTCTACAGAAAGAGTGTTCAAAACTGCGCAATCAAAAGTATGGTTTAACTCTGTTAGCTTAATGAACATATCAGAAATAAGTTTCACACAATGCTTCTGTGTAGTTTTTATTTGAAGATATTATTTTTCCCAATAGAGGCCTCTTAGTGCTCAGAATGTCCAATTGCAGTGTCTACAGAAAGAGTGTTTCAGAAAGGCTCAATCAAAAGTAAGGTTCAACTCTGTTAGTTGAATGCACAGAACAGAAAGTAGTTTCATACAATGATTCTGTGTAGTTTATATTTGAACATATTCTTTTTTCCACTATTACCCACTTAGCGCTACGAATGTCCAGTTGCATTTTCTACAGACAGAGTGTTTCAAAACTGCTCAATCAAAAGTATGGTTTAACTCTGTTAGCTGAATGCTCAGATCAGAAAGAAGTTTCACAGAATGCTTCTGTGTAGTTTATATTTGAATATATTCCTTTTTCCACTACTACTCTCTTAGCGCTCCAAATGTCCAGTTGCATTTTCTACAGAAAGAGTGTTCAGATCTGCTCAATCAAAAGTATGGTTTAACTCTGTTAGCTGAATGCACAGATCAGAAAGAAGTTTCACAGAATGATTCTGTGTAGTTTATATTTGGAGACATTCCTTTTTCCACTATTACCCTCTTAGCGCTCCGAATCTCCACTTGCATTTTCTACAGAAAGAGTGTTTCAGAACGGCTCAATCAAAACTAAGGTTCAACTCTTTTAGTTGAACAAACAGAACAGAAAGAAGTTTCACACAATTCTTCTGTGTAGTTTTTATTTGTAGACATACTTTTTCCCAATATAGGCCTCTTAGCGCTCAGAATGTCCAATTGCAGTTTCTACAGAAAGAGTGTTTCAGAACGGCTCAATCAAAAGTAAGGTTCAACTCTGTTAGTTGAATGCACAGAACAGAAAGAAGTTTCATACAATGCTTCTGTGTAGTTTATATTTGAACATATTCTTTTTTCCACTATTACCCACTTAGCGCTACGAATGTCCAGTTGCATTTTCTACACACAGAGTGTATCAAAACTGCTCAATCAAAAGTATGGTTTAACTCTGTTAGCTGAATGCTCAGATGAGAAAGCTGTTTCACAGAATGCTTCTGTGTAGTTTATATTTTAATATATTCCTTTTTCCACTAGTACGCTCTTAGCGCTCCAAATGTCCAGTTGCATTTTCAACAGAAAGAGTGTTCAGATCTGCTCAATCAAAAGTATGGTTTAACTCTGATAGCTGAATGCACAGATCAGAAAGAAGTTTCACCGAATGATTCTGTGTAGTTTATATTTGAAGACATTCCTTTTTCCACTATTACCCTCTTAGCGCTCCGAAACTCCCCTTGCATTTTCTACAAAAAGAGTGTTTCATAACTGCTCAATCAAAAATATGTTTTATCTCTGTTAACTGAATTTACAGATCAGAAATAAGTTTCACAGAATGCATCTGTGTAGTTTTTATTTGAAGATATTCTTTTTCCCAATGTAGGCCTCTTAGCGCTTAGCATGTCCAATTGCAGTTTCTACAGAAAGAGTGTTTCAGAACGGCTCAATCAAAAGTAAGGTTCAACTCTGTTAGTTGAATGCACAGAACAGAAAGAATTTTCACAGAATGCTACTGTGTAGTTTATATTTGAATATATTCCTTTTTCCACTATTACCCTCTTAGCGCTCCGAATGTCCACTTGCATATTCTACAGAAAGAGTGTTCAGAACTGCGCAATCAAAAGTATGGTTTAACTCTGTTAGCTTAATGAACATATCAGAAATAAGTTTCACACAATGCTTCTGTGTAGTTTTTATTTGAAGATATTATTTTTCCCAATAGAGGCCTCTTAGCGCTCAGAATGTCTAATTGCAGTTTCTACAGAAAGAGTGTTTCAGAAAGGCTCAATCAAAAGTAAGGTTCAACTCTGTTAGTTGAATGCACAGAAAAGAAAGAAGTTTCATACAATGCTTCTGTGTAGTTTATATTTGAACATATTCTTTTTTCCACTATTACCCACTTAGCGCTACGAATGTCCAGTTGCATTTTCTACAGACAGAGTGTTTCAAAACTGCTCAATCAAAAGTATGGTTTAACTCTGTTAGCTGAATGCTCAGATCAGAAAGAAGTTTCACAGAATGCTTCTGTGTAGTTTATATTTGAATATATTCCTTTTTCCACGACTACTCTCTTAGCGCTCAAAACGTCCAGTTGCATTTTCTACAGAAAGAGTGTTCAGATCTGCTCAATCAAAAGTATGGTTTAACTCTGTTAGCTGAATGCACAGATCTGAAAGAAGTTTCACAGAATGATTCTGTGTAGTTTATATTTGGAGACATTCCTTTTTCCACTATTACCCTCTTAGCGCTCCGAATCTCCACTTGCATTTTCTACAGAAAGACTGTTACAGAACGGCTCAATCAAAACTAAGGTTCAACTCTTTTAGTTGAACAAACAGAACAGAAAGAAGTTTCAAACAATTCTTCTGTGTAGTTTTTATTTGTAGACATTCTTTTTCCCAATATAGGCCTCTTAGCGCTCAGAATGTCCAATTGCAGTTCCTACAGAAAGTGTGTTTCAGAACGGCTCAATCAAAAGTAAGGTTCAACTCTGTTAGTTGAATGCACAGAACAGAAAGAAGTTTCATACAATGCTTCTGTGTAGTTTATATTTGAACATATTCTTTTTTCCACTATTACCCACTTAGCGCTACGAATGTCCAGTTGCATTTTCTACAGACAGAGAGTTTCAAAACTGCTCAATCAAAAGTATGGTTTAACTCTGTTAGCTGAATGATCAGATCAGAAAGATGTTTCACAGAATGCTTCTGTGTAGTTTATATTTGAATATATTCCTTTTTCCACTACTACGCTCTTAGCGCTCCAAATGTCCAGTTGCATTTTCAACAGAAAGAGTGTTCAGATCTGCTCAATCAAAAGTATGGTTTAACTCTGTTAGCTGAATGCACAGATCAGAAAGAAGTTTCACCGAATGATTCTGTGTAGTTTTTATTTGAAGACATTCCTTTTTCCACTATTACCCTCTTAGCGCTCCCAATCTCCACTTGCATTTTCTACAAAAAGAGTGTTTCATAACTGCTCAATCAAAAATATGTTTTATCTCTGTTAACTGAATTTACAGATCAGAAATAAGTTTCACAGAATGCATCTGTGTAGTTTTTATTTGAAGATATTCTTCTTCCCAATGTAGGCCTCTTAGCGCTTAGCATGTCCAATTGCAGTTTCTACAGAAAGAGTGTTTCAGAACGGCTCAATCAAAAGTAAGGTTCAACTCTGTTAGTTGAATGCACAGAACAGAAAGAATTTTCACAGAATGCTACTGTGTAGTTTATATTTGAATATATTCCTTTTTCCACTATTACCCTCTTAGCGCTCCGAATGTCCACTTGCATTTTCTACGGAAAGAGTGTTCAGAACTGCGCAATCAAAAGTATGGTTTAACTCTGTTAGCTTAATGAACATATCAGAAATAAGTTTCACACAATGCTTCTGTGTAGTTTTTATTTGAAGATATTATTTTTCCCAATAAAGGCCTCTTCGCGCTCAGAATGTCCAATTGCAGTTTCTACAGAAAGAGTGTTTCAGAAAGGCTCAATCAAAAGTAAGGTTCAACTCTGTTAGTTGAATGCACAGAACAGAAAGAAGTTTCATACAATGCTTCTGTGTAGTTTATATTTGAACATATTCTTTTTTCCACTATTACCCACTTAGCGCTACGAATGTCCAGTTGCATTTTCTACAGACAGAGTGTTTCAAAACTGCTCTATCAAAAGTATGGTTTAACTCTGTTAGCTGAATGCTCAGATCAGAAAGAAGTTTCACAGAATGCTTCTGTGTAGTTTATATTTGAATATATTCCTTTTTCCACTACTACTCTCTTAGCGCTCCAAATGTCCAGTTGCATTTTCTACAGAAAGAGTGTTCAGATCTGCTCAATCAAAAGTATGGTTTAACTCTGTTAGCTGAATGCACAGATCAGAAAGAAGTTTCACAGAGTGATTCTGTGTAGTTTATATTTGGAGACATTCCTTTTTCCACTATTACCCTCTTAGCGCTCCGAATCTCCACTTGCATTTTCTACAGAAAGACTGTTACAGAACGGCTCAATCAAAACTAAGGTTCAACTCTTTTAGTTGAACAAACAGAACAGAAAGAAGTTTCACACAATTCTTCTGTGTAGTTTTTATTTGTAGACATTCTTTTTCCCAATATAGGCCTCTTAGCGCTCAGAATGTCCAATTGCAGTTTTAACAGAAAGTGTGTTTCAGAACGGCTCAATCAAAAGTAAGGTTCAACTCTGTTAGTTGAATGCACAGAACAGAAAGAAGTTTCATACAATATTTCTGTGTAGTTTATATTTGAACATATTCTTTTTTCCACTATTACCCACTTAGCGCTACGAATGTCCAGTTGCATTTTCTACAGAGAGAGTGTTTCAAAACTGCTCAATCAAAAGTATGGTTTAACTCTGTTAGCTGAATGATCAGATCAGAAAGAAGTTTCACAGAATGCTTCTGTGTAGTTTATATTTGAATATATTCCTTTTTCCACTACTACGCTCTTAGCGCTCCAAATGTCCAGTTGCATTTTCAACAGAAAGAGTGTTCAGATCTGCTCAATCAAAAGTATGGTTTAACTCTGTTAGCTGAATGCACAGATCAGAAAGAAGTTTCACCGAATGATTCTGTGTAGTTTATATTTGAAGACATTCCTTTTTCCACTATTACCCTCTTAGCGCTCCGAATCTCCACTTGCATTTTCTACACAAAGAGTGTTTCATAACTGCTCAATCAAAAATATGTTTTATCTCTGTTAACTGAATTTACAGATCAGAAATAAGTTTCACAGAATGCATCTGTGTAGTTTTTATTTGAAGATATTCTTCTTCCCAATGTAGGCCTCTTAGCGCTTAGCATGTCCAATTGCAGTTTCTACAGAAAGAGTGTTTCAGAACGGCTCAATCAAAAGTAAGGTTCAACTCTATAAGTTGAATGCACAGAACAGAAAGAATTTTCACAGAATGCTACTGTGTAGTTTATATTTGAATATATTCCTTTTTCCACTATTACCCTCTTAGCGCTCCGAATGTCCACTTGCATTTTCTACAGAAAGAGTGTTCAGAACTGCGCAATCAAAAGTATGGTTTAACTCTGTTAGCTTAATGAACATATCAGAAATAAGTTTCACACAATGCTTCTGTGTAGTTTTTATTTGAAGATATTTTTTTTCCCAATAGTGGCCGCTTAGCGCTCAGAATGTCCAATTGCAGTTTCTACAGAAAGAGTGTTTCAGAAAGGCTCAATCAAAAGTAAGGTTCAACTCTGTTAGTTGAATGCACAGAACAGAAAGAAATTTTATACAATGCTTCTGTGTAGTTTATATTTGAACATATACTTTTTTCCACTATTACCCACTTAGCGCTACGAATGTCCAGTTGCATTTTCTACAGACAGGGTGTTTCAAAACTGCTCAATCAAAAGTATGGTTTAACTCTGTTAGCTGAATTCTCAGATCAGAAAGAAGTTTCACAGAATGATTCTGTGTAGTTTATATTTGAATATATTCCTTTTTCCACTACTACTCTCTTAGCGCTCCAAATGTCCAGTTGCATTTTCTACAGAAAGAGTGTTCAGATCTGCTCAATCAAAAGTATGGTTTAACTCTGTTAGCTGAATGCACAGATCAGAAAGAAGTTTCACAGAATGATTCTGTGTAGTTTATATTTGGAGACATTCCTTTTTTCCACTATTACCCTCTTAGCGCTCCGAATCTCCACTTGCATTTTCTACAGAAAGAGTGTTTCAGAACGGCTCAATCAAAACTAAGGTTCAACTCTTTTAGTTGAACAAACAGAACAGAAAGAAGTTTCACACAATTCTTCTGTGTAGGTTTATTTGTAGACATACTTTTTCCCAATATAGGCCTCTTAGCGCTCAGAATGTCCAATTGCAGTTTCTACAGAAAGAGTGTTTCAGAACGGCTCAATCAAAAGTAAGGTTCAACTCTGTTAGTTGAATGCACAGAACAGAAAGAAGTTTCATACAATGCTTCTGTGTAGTTTATATTTGAACATATTCTTTTTTCCACTATTACCCACTTAGCGCTACGAATGTCCAGTTGCATTTTCTACACACAGAGTGTTTCAAAACTGCTCAATCAAAAGTATGGTTTAACTCTGTTAGCTGAATGCTCAGATGAGAAAGCAGTTTCACAGAATGCTTCTGTGTAGTTTATATTTGAATATATTCCTTTTTCCACTAGTACGCTCTTAGCGCTCCAAATGTCCAGTTGCATTTTCAACAGAAAGAGTGTTCAGATCTGCTCAATCAAAAGTATGGTTTAACTCTGTTAGCTGAATGCACAGATCAGAAAGAAGTTTCACCGAATGATTCTGTGTAGTTTATATTTGAAGACATTCCTTTTTCCACTATTACCCTCTTAGCGCTCCGAATCTCCCCTTGCATTTTCTACAAAAAGAGTGTTTCATAACTGCTCAATCAAAAATATGTTTTATCTCTGTTAACTGAATTTACAGATCAGAAATAAGTTTCACAGAATGCATCTGTGTAGTTTTTATTTGAAGATATTCTTTTTCCCAATGTAGGCCTCTTAGCGCTTAGCATGTCCAATTGCAGTTTCTACAGAAAGAGTGTTTCAGAACGGCTCAATCAAAAGTAAGGTTCAACTCTGTTAGTTGAATGCACAGAACAGAAAGAATTTTCACAGAATGCTACTGTGTAGTTTATATTTGAATATATTCCTTTTTCCACTATTACCCTCTTAGCGCTCCGAATGTCCACTTGCATTTTCTACAGAAAGAGTGTTCAGAACTGCGCAATCAAAAGTATGGTTTAACTCTGTTAGCTTAATGAACATACCAGAAATAAGTTTCACACAATGCTTCTGTGTAGTTTTTATTTGAAGATATTATTTTTCCCAATAGAGGCCTCTTAGCGCTCAGAATGTCTAATTGCAGTTTCTACAGAAAGAGTGTTTCAGAAAGGCTCAATCAAAAGTAAGGTTCAACTCTGTTAGTTGAATGCACAGAAAAGAAAGAAGTTTCATACAATGCTTCTGTGTAGTTTATATTTGAACATATTCTTTTTTCCACTATTACCCACTTAGCGCTACGAATGTCCAGTTGCATTTTCTACAGACAGAGTGTTTCAAAACTGCTCAATCAAAAGTATGGTTTAACTCTGTTAGCTGAATGCTCAGATCAGAAAGAAGTTTCACAGTATGCTTCTGTGTAGTTTATATTTGAATATATTCCTTTTTCCACTACTACTCTCTTAGCGCTCCAAATGTCCAGTTGCATTTTCTACAGAAAGAGTGTTCAGATCTGCTCAATCAAAAGTATGGTTTAACTCTGTTAGCTGAATGCACAGATCAGAAAGAAGTTTCACAGAATGATTCTGTGTAGTTTATATTTGGAGACATTCCTTTTTCCACTATTACCCTCTTAGCGCTCCGAATCTCCACTTGCATTTTCTACAGAAAGAGTGTTTCAGAACGGCTCAATCAAAACTAAGGTCCAACTCTTTTAGTTGAACAAACAGAACAGAAAGAAGTTTCACACAATTCTTCTGTGTAGTTTTTATTTGTAGACATTCTTTTTCCCAATATAGGCCTCTTAGTGCTCAGAATGTCCAATGGCAGTTTCTACAGAAAGAGTGTTTCAGAACGGCTCAATCAAAAGTAAGGTTCAACTCTGTTAGTTGAATGCGCAGAACAGAAGGAAGTTTCATACAATGTTTCTGTGTAGTTTATATTTCAACATATTCTTTTTTCCACTATTACCCACTTAGCGCTACGAATGTCCAGTTGCATTTTCTACAGACAGAGTGTTTCAAAACTGCTCAATCAAAAGTATGGTTTAACTCTGTTAGCTGAATGCTCAGATCAGAAAGAAGTTTCACAGAATGCTTCTGTGTAGTTTATATTTGAATATATTCCTTTTTCCACTACTACGCTCTTAGCGCTCCAAATGTCCAGTTGCATTTTCTACAGAAAGAGTGTTCAGATCTGCTCAATCAAAAGTATGGTTTAACTCCGTAAGCTGAATGCACAGATCTGAAAGAAGTTTCACAGAATGATTCTGTGTACTTTATATTTGGAGACATTCCTTTTTCCACTATTACCCTCTTAGCGCTCCGAATCTCCACTTGCATTTTCTACAGAAAGACTGTTACAGAACGGCTCAATCAAAACTAAGGTTCAACTCTTTTAGTTGAACAAACAGAACAGAAAGAAGTTTCACACAATTCTTCTGTGTAGTTTTTATTTGTAGACATACTTTTTCCCAATATAGGCCTCTTAGCGCTCAGAATGTCCAATTGCAGTTTCTACAGAAAGAGTGTTTCAGAACGGCTCAATCAAAAGTAAGGTTCAACTCTGTTAGTTGAAAGCACAGAACAGAAAGAAGTTTCATACAATGCTTCTGTGTAGTTTATATTTGAACATATTCTTTTTTCCACTATTACCCACTTAGCGCTACGAATGTCCAGTTGCATTTTCTACACACAGAGTGTTTCAAAACTGCTCAATCAAAAGTATGGTTTAACTCTGTTAGCTGAATGCTCAGATGAGAAAGCAGTTTCACAGAATGCTTCTGTGTAGTTTATATTTGAATATATTCCTTTTTCCACTACTACGCTCTTAGCGCTCCAAATGTCAAGTTGCATTTTCAACAGAAAGAGTGTTCAGATCTGCTCAATCAAAAGTATGGTTTAACTCTGTTAGCTGAATGCACAGATCAGAAAGAAGTTTCACCGAATGATTCTGTGTAGTTTATATTTGAAGACATTCCTTTTTCCACTATTACCCTCTTAGCACTCCGAATCTCCCCTTGCATTTTCTACAAAAAGAGTGTTTCATAACTGCTCAATCAAAAATATGTTTTATCTCTGTTAACTGAATTTACAGATCAGAAATAAGTTTCACAGAATGCATCTGTGTAGTTTTTATTTGAAGATATTCTTTTTCCCAATGTAGGCCTCTTAGCGCTTAGCATGTCCAATTGCAGTTTCTACAGAAAGAGTGTTTCAGAACGGCTCAATCAAAAGTAAGGTTCAACTCTGTTAGTTGAATGCACAGAACAGAAAGAATTTTCACAGAATGCTACTGTGTAGTTTATATTTGAATATATTCCTTTTTCCACTATTACCCTCTTAGCGCTCCGAATGTCCACTTGCATTTTCTACAGAAAGAGTGTTCAGAACTCCGCAATCAAAAGTATGGTTTAACTCTGTTAGCTTAATGAACATATCAGAAATAAGTTTCACACAATGCTTCTGTGTAGTTTTTATTTGAAGATATTATTTTTCCCAATAGAGGCCTCTTAGAGCTCAGAATGTCTAATTGCAGTTTCTACAGAAAGAGTGTTTCAGAAAGGCTCAATCAAAAGTAAGGTTCAACTCTGTTAGTTGAATGCACAGAAAAGAAAGTAGTTTCATACAATGCTTCTGTGTAGTTTATATTTGAACATATTCTTTTTTCCACTATTACCCACTTAGCGCTACGAATGTCCAGTTGCATTTTCTACAGACAGAGTGTTTCAAAACTGCTCAATCAAAAGTATGGTTTAACTCTGTTAGCTGAATGCTCAGATCAGAAAGAAGTTTCACAGAATGCTTCTGTGTAGTTTATATTTGAATATATTCCTTTTTCCACTACTACTCTCTTAGCGCTCAAAATGTCCAGTTGCATTTTCTACAGAAAGAGTGTTCAGATCTGCTCAATCAAAAGTATGGTTTAACTCTGTTAGCTGAATGCACAGATCTGAAAGAAGTTTCACAGAATGATTCTGTGTAGTTTATATTTGGAGACATTCCTTTTTCCACTATTACCCTCTTAGCGCTCCGAATCTCCACTTGCATTTTCTACAGAAAGACTCTTACAGAATGGCTCAATCAAAACTAAGGTTCAACTCTTTTAGTTGAACAAACAGAACAGAAAGAAGTTTCACACAATTCTTCTGTGTAGTTTTTATTTGTAGACATTCTTTTTCCCAATATAGGCCTCTTAGCGCTCAGAATGTCCAATTGCAGTTTCTACAGAAAGTGTGTTTCAGAACGGCTCAATCAAAAGTAAGGTTCAACTCTGTTATTTGAATGCACAGAACAGAAAGAAGTTTCATACAATGTTTCTGTGTAGTTTATATTTGAACATATTCTTTTTTCCACTATTACCCACTTAGCGCTACGAATGTCCAGTTGCATTTTCTACAGACAGAGTGTTTCAAAACTGCTCAATCAAAACTATGGTTTAACTCTGTTAGCTGAATGATCAGATCAGAAAGAAGTTTCACAGAATGCTTCTGTGTAGTTTATATTTGAATATATTCCTTTTTCCACTACTACGCTCTTAGCGCTCCAAATGTCCAGTTGCATTTTCTACAGAAAGAGTGTTCAGATCTGCTCAATCAAAAGTATGGTTTAACTCTGTTAGCTGAATGCACAGATCAGAAAGAAGTTTCACCGAATGATTCTGTGTAGTTTATATTTGAAGACATTCCTTTTTCCACTATTACCCTCTTAGCGCTCCGAATCTCCACTTGCATTTTCTACAAAAAGAGTGTTTCATAACTGCTCAATCAAAAATATGTTTTACCTCTGTTAACTGAATTTACAGATCAGAAATAAGTTTCACAGAATGCGTCTGTGTAGTTTTTATTTGAAGATATTCTTTTTCCCAATGTAGGCCTCTTAGCGCTTAGCATGTCCAATTGCAGTTTCTACAGAAAGAGTGTTTCAGAACGGCTCAATCAAAAGTAAGGTTCAACTCTGTTAGTTGAATGCACAGAACAGAAAGAATTTTCACAGAATGCTACTGTGTAGTTTATATTTGAATATATTCCTTTTTCCACTATTACCCTCTTAGCGCTCCGAATGTCCACTTGCATTTTCTACAGAAAGAGTGTTCAGAACTGCGCAATCAAAAGTATGGTTTAACTCTGTTAGCTTAATGAACATATCAGAAATAAGTTTCACACAATGCTTCTGTGTAGTTTTTATTTGAAGATATTATTTTTCCCAATAGAGGCCTCTTAGCGCTCAGAATGTCCAATTGCAGTTTCTACAGAAAGAGTGTTTCAGAAAGGCTCAATCAAAAGTAAGGTTCAACTCTGTTAGTTGAATGCACAGAACAGAAACCAGTTTCATACAATGCTTCTGTGTAGTTTATATTTGAACATATTCTTTTTTCCACTATTACCCACTTAGCGCTACGAATGTCCAGTTGCATTTTCTACAGACAGAGTGTTTCAAAACTGCTCAATCAAAAGTATGGTTTAACTCTGTTAGCTGAATGCTCAGATCAGAAAGAAGTTTCACAGAATGCTTCTGTGTAGTTTATATTTGAATATATTCCTTTTTCCACTACTACGCTCTTAGCGCTCCAAATGTCCAGTTGCATTTTCAACAGAAAGAGTATTCAGATCTGCTCAATCAAAAGTATGGTTTAACTCTGTTAGCTGAATGCACAGATCAGAAAGAAGTTTCACCGAATGATTCTGTGTAGTTTATATTTGAAGACATTCCTTTTTCCACTATTACCCTCTTAGCGCTCCGAATCTCCACTTGCATTTTCTACAAAAAGAGTGTTTCATAACTGCTCAATCAAAAATATATTTTATCTCTGTTAACTGAATTTACAGATCAGAAATAAGTTTCCCAGAATGCATCTGTGTAGTTTTTATTTGAAGATATTCTTTTTCCCAATGTAGGCCTCTTAGCGCTTAGCATGTCCAATTGCAGTTTCTACAGAAAGAGTGTTTCAGAACGGCTCAATCAAAAGTAAGGTTCAACTCTGTTAGTTGAATGCACAGAACAGAAAGAATTTTCACAGAATGCTACTGTGTAGTTTATATTTGAATATATTCCTTTTTCCACTATTACCCTCTTAGCACTCCGAATGTCCACTTGCATTTTCTACAGAAAGAGTGTTCAGAACTGCGCAATCAAAAGTATGGTTTAACTCTGTTAGCTTAATAAACATATCAGAAATAAGTTTCACACAATGCTTCTGTGTAGTTTTTATTTGAAGATATTATTTTTCCCAATAGAGGCCTCTTAGCGCTCAGAATGTCCAATTGCAGTTTCTACAGAAAGAGTGTTTCAGAAAGGCTCAGTCAAAAGTAAGGTTCAAATCTGTTAGTTGAATGCACAGAACAGAAAGAAGTTTCATACAATGCTTCTGTGTATTTTATATTTGAACATATTCTTTTTTCCACTATTACCCACTTAGCGCTACGAATATCCGGTTGCATTTTCTACAGACAGAGTGTTTCAAAACTGCTCAATCAAAAATATGGTTTAACTCTGTTAGCTGAATGCTCAGATCAGAAAGAAGTTTCACAGAATGCTTCTGTGTAGTTTATATTTGAATATATTCCTTTTTCCACTACTGCTCTCTTAGCGCTCCAAATGTCCAGTTGCATTTTCTACAGAAAGAGTGTTCAGATCTGCTCAATCAAAAGTATTTTTTAACTCTGTTAGCTGAATGCACAGATCAGAAAGAAGTTTCACAGAATGATTCTGTGTAGTTTATATTTGGAGACATTCCTTTTTCCACTATTACCCTCTTAGCGCTCCAAATCTCCACTTGCATTTTCTACAGAAAGAGTGTTTCAGAACGGCTCAATCAAAACTAAGGTTCAACTCTTTTAGTTGAACAAACAGAACAGAAAGAAGTTTCACACAATTCTTCTGTGTAGTTTTTATTTGTAGACATTCTTTTTCCCAATATAGGCCTCTTAGCGCTCAGAATGTCCAATTGCACTTTCTACAGAAAGAGTGTTTCAGAACGGCTCAATCAAAAGTAAGGTTCAACTCTGTTAGTTGAATGCACAGAACAGAAAGAAGTTTCATACAATGCTTCTGTGTAGTTTATATTTGAACATATTCTTTTTTCCACTATTACCCACTTAGCGCTACGAATGTCCAGTTGCATTTTCTACAGACAGAGTGTTTCAAAACTGCTCAATCAAAAGTATGGTTTAACTCTGTTAGCTGAATGCCCAGATCAGAAAGAAGTTTCACAGAATGCTTCTGTGTAGTTTATATTTGAATATATTCCTTTTTCCACTACTACGCTCTTAGCGCTCCAAATGTCCAGTTGCATTTTCTACAGAAAGAGTGTTCAGATCTGCTCAATCAAAAGTATGGTTTAACTCTGTTAGCTGAATGCACAGATCAGAAAGAAGTTTCACCGAATGATTCTGTGTAGTTTATATTTGAAGACATTCCTTTTTCCACTGTTACCCTCTTAGCGCTCCGAATCTCCACTTGCATTTTCTACAAAAAGAGTGTTTCATAACTGCTCAATCAAAAATATGTTTTATCTCTGTTAACTGAATTTACAGATCAGAAATAAGTTTCACAGAATGCATCTGTGTAGTTTTTATTTGAAGATATTCTTTTTCCCAATGTAGGCCTCTTAGCGCTTAGCATGTCCAATTGCAGTTTCTACAGAAAGAGTGTTTCAGAACGGCTCAATCAAAAGTAAGTTTCAACTCTGTTAGTTGAATGCACAGAACAGAAAGAATTTTCACAGAATGCTACTGTGTAGTTTATATTGAATATATTCCTTTTTCCACTATTACCCTCTTAGCGCTCCGAATGTCCACTTGCATTTTCTACAGAAAGAGTGTTCAGAACTGCGCAATCAAAAGTATGGTTTAACTCTGTTAGCTTAATGAACATATCAGAAATAAGTTTCACACAATGCTTCTGTGTAGTTTTTATTTGAAGATATTATTTTTCCCAATAGAGGCCTCTTAGCGCTCAGAATGTCCAATTGCAGTTTCTACAGAAAGAGTGTTTCAGAAAGGCTCAATCAAAAGTAAGGTTCAACTCTGTTAGTTGAATGCACAGAACAGAAAGAATTTTCACAGAATGCTACTGTGTAGTTTATATTTGAATATATTCCTTTTTCCACTATTACCCTCTTAGCGCTCCGAATGTCCACTTGCATTTTCTACAGAAAGAGAGTTCAGAACTGCGCAATCAAAAGTATGGTTTAACTCTGTTAGCTTAATGAACATATCAGAAATAAGTTTCACACAATGCTTCTGTGTAGTTTTTATTTGAAGATATTATTTTTCCCATTAGAGGCCTCTTAGCGCTCAGAATGTCCAATTGCAGTTTCTACAGAAAGAGTGTTTCAGAAAGGCTCAATCAAAAGTAAGGTTCAACTCTGTTAGTTGAATGCACAGAACAGAAAGAAGTTTCATACAATGCTTCTGTGTAGTTTATATCTGAACATACTCTTTTTTCCACTATTACCCACTTAGCGCTACGAATGTCCAGTTGCATTTTCTACAGACAGAGTGTTTCAAAACTGCTCAATCAAAAGTATGGTTTAACTCTGTTAGCTGAATGCTCAGATCAGAAAGAAGTTTCACAGAATGCTTCTGTGTAGTTTATATTTGAATATATTCCTTTTTCCACTACTACTCTCTTAGCGCTCAAAATGTCCAGTTGCATTTTCTACAGAAAGAGTGTTCAGATCTGCTCAATCAAATGTATGGTTTAACTCTGTTAGCTGAATGCACAGATCAGAAAGAAGTTTCACAGAATGATTCTGTGTAGTTTATATTTGGAGACATTCCTTTTTCCACTATTACCCTCTTAGCGCTCCGAATCTCCACTTGCATTTTCTACAGAAAGAGTGTTTCAGAACGGCTCAATCAAAACTAAGATTCAACTCTTTTAGTTGAACAAACAGAACAGAAAGAAGTTTCACACAATTCTTCTGTGTAGTTTTTATTTGTAGACATTCTTTTTCCCAATATAGGCCTAGCGCTACGAATGTCCAGTTGCATTTTCTACAGACAGAGTGTTTCAAAACTGCTCAATCAAAAGTATGGTATAACTCTGTTAGCTGAATGCTCAGATCAGAAAGAAGTTTCACAGAATGCTTCTGTGTAGTTTATATTTGAATATATTCCTTTTTCCACTACTACGCTCTTAGCGCTCCAAATGTCCAGTTGCATTTTCTGCAGAAAGAGTGTTCAGATCTGCTCAATCAAAAGTATGGTTTAACTCTGTTAGCTGAATGCACAGATCAGAAAGAAATTTCACCGAATGATTCTGTGTAGTTTATACTTGAAGACATTCCTTTTTCCACTATTACCATCTTAGCGCTCCGAATCTCCACTTGCATTTTCTACAAAAAGAGTGTTTCATAACTGCTCAATCAAAAATATGTTTTATCTCTGTTAACTGAATTTACAGATCAGAAATAAGTTTCACAGAATGCATCTGTGTAGTTTTTATTTGAAGATATTCTTTTTCCCAATGTAGGCCTCTTAGCGCTTAGCATGTCCAATTGCAGTTTCTACAGAAAGAGTGTTTCAGAACGGCTCAATCAAAAGTAAGGTTCAACTCTGTTAGTTGAATGCACAGAACAGAAAGAATTTTCACAGAATGCTACTGTGTAGTTTATATTTGAATATATTCCTTTTTCCACTATTACCCTCTTAGCGCTGCGAATGTCCACTTGCATTTTCTACAGAAAGAGTGTTCAGAACTGCGCAATCAAAAGTATGGTTTAACTCTGTTAGCTTAATGAACATATCAGAAATAAGTTTCACACAATGCTTCTGTGTAGTTTTTATTTGAAGATATTATTTTTCCCAATAGAGGCCTCTTAGCGCTCAGAATGTCCAATTGCAGTTTCTACAGAAAGAGTGTTTCAGAAAGGCTCAATCAAAAGTAAGGTTCAACTCTGTTAGTTGAATGCACAGAACAGAAAGAAGTTTCATACAATGCTTCTGTGTAGTTTATATTTGAACATATTCTTTTTTCCACTATTACCCACTTAGCGCTACGAATGTCCAGTTGCATTTTCTACAGACAGAGTGTTTCAAAACTGCTCAATCAAAAGTATGGTTTAACTCTGTTAGCTGAATGCTCAGATCAGAAAGAAGTTTCACAGAATGCTTCTGTGTAGTTTATATTTGAATATATTCCTTTTTCCACTACTACTCTCTTAGCGCTCCAAATGTCCAGTTGCATTTTCTACAGAAAGAGTGTTCAGATCTGCTCAATCAAAAGTATGGTTTAACTCTGTTAGCTGAATGCACAGATCAGAAAGAAGTTTCACAGAATGATTCTGTGTAGTTTATATTTGGAGACATTCCTTTTTCCACTATTACCCTCTTAGCGCTCCGAATCTCCACTTGCATTTTCTACAGAAAGAGTGTTTCAGAACGGCTCAATCAAAACTAAGGTCCAACTCTTTTAGTTGAACAAACAGAACAGAAAGAAGTTTCACACAATTCTTCTGTGTAGTTTTTGTTTGTAGACATTCTTTTTCCCAATATAGGCCTCTTAGTGCTCAGAATGTCCAATGGCAGTTTCTACAGAAAGAGTGTTTCAGAACGGCTCAATCAAAAGTAAGGTTCAACTCTGTTAGTTGAATGCGCAGAACAGAAGGAAGTTTCATACAATGTTTCTGTGTAGTTTATATTTCAACATATTCTTTTTTCCACTATTACCCACTTAGCGCTACGAATGTCCAGTTGCATTTTCTACAGACAGAGTGTTTCAAAACTGCTCAATCAAAAGTATGGTTTAACTCTGTTAGCTGAATGCTCAGATCAGAAAGAAGTTTCACAGAATGCTTCTGTGTAGTTTATATTTGAATATATTCCTTTTTCCACTACTACGCTCTTAGCGCTCCAAATGTCCAGTTGCATTTTCTACAGAAAGAGTGTTCAGATCTGCTCAATCAAAAGTATGGTTTAACTCCGTAAGCTGAATGCACAGATCTGAAAGAAGTTTCACAGAATGATTCTGTGTACTTTATATTTGGAGACATTCCTTTTTCCACTATTACCCTCTTAGCGCTCCGAATCTCCACTTGCATTTTCTACAGAAAGACTGTTACAGAACGGCTCAATCAAAACTAAGGTTCAACTCTTTTAGTTGAACAAACAGAACAGAAAGAAGTTTCACACAATTCTTCTGTGTAGTTTTTATTTGTAGACATACTTTTTCCCAATATAGGCCTCTTAGCGCTCAGAATGTCCAATTGCAGTTTCTACAGAAAGAGTGTTTCAGAACGGCTCAATCAAAAGTAAGGTTCAACTCTGTTAGTTGAAAGCACAGAACAGAAAGAAGTTTCATACAATGCTTCTGTGTAGTTTATATTTGAACATATTCTTTTTTCCACTATTACCCACTTAGCGCTACGAATGTCCAGTTGCATTTTCTACACACAGAGTGTTTCAAAACTGCTCAATCAAAAGTATGGTTTAACTCTGTTAGCTGAATGCTCAGATGAGAAAGCAGTTTCACAGAATGCTTCTGTGTAGTTTATATTTGAATATATTCCTTTTTCCACTAGTACGCTCTTAGCGCTCCAAATGTCAAGTTGCATTTTCAACAGAAAGAGTGTTCAGATCTGCTCAATCAAAAGTATGGTTTAACTCTGTTAGCTGAATGCACAGATCAGAAAGAAGTTTCACCGAATGATTCTGTGTAGTTTATATTTGAAGACATTCCTTTTTCCACTATTACCCTCTTAGCACTCCGAATCTCCCCTTGCATTTTCTACAAAAAGAGTGTTTCATAACTGCTCAATCAAAAATATGTTTTATCTCTGTTAACTGAATTTACAGATCAGAAATAAGTTTCACAGAATGCATCTGTGTAGTTTTTATTTGAAGATATTCTTTTTCCCAATGTAGGCCTCTTAGCGCTTAGCATGTCCAATTGCAGTTTCTACAGAAAGAGTGTTTCAGAACGGCTCAATCAAAAGTAAGGTTCAACTCTGTTAGTTGAATGCACAGAACAGAAAGAATTTTCACAGAATGCTACTGTGTAGTTTATATTTGAATATATTCCTTTTTCCACTATTACCCTCTTAGCGCTCCGAATGTCCACTTGCATTTTCTACAGAAAGAGTGTTCAGAACTCCGCAATCAAAAGTATGGTTTAACTCTGTTAGCTTAATGAACATATCAGAAATAAGTTTCACACAATGCTTCTGTGTAGTTTTTATTTGAAGATATTATTTTTCCCAATAGAGGCCTCTTAGAGCTCAGAATGTCTAATTGCAGTTTCTACAGAAAGAGTGTTTCAGAAAGGCTCAATCAAAAGTAAGGTTCAACTCTGTTAGTTGAATGCACAGAAAAGAAAGTAGTTTCATACAATGCTTCTGTGTAGTTTATATTTGAACATATTCTTTTTTCCACTATTACCCACTTAGCGCTACGAATGTCCAGTTGCATTTTCTACAGACAGAGTGTTTCAAAACTGCTCAATCAAAAGTATGGTTTAACTCTGTTAGCTGAATGCTCAGATCAGAAAGAAGTTTCACAGAATGCTTCTGTGTAGTTTATATTTGAATATATTCCTTTTTCCACTACTACTCTCTTAGCGCTCAAAATGTCCAGTTGCATTTTCTACAGAAAGAGTGTTCAGATCTGCTCAATCAAAAGTATGGTTTAACTCTGTTAGCTGAATGCACAGATCTGAAAGAAGTTTCACAGAATGATTCTGTGTAGTTTATATTTGGAGACATTCCTTTTTCCACTATTACCCTCTTAGCGCTCCGAATCTCCACTTGCATTTTCTACAGAAAGACTGTTACAGAATGGCTCAATCAAAACTAAGGTTCAACTCTTTTAGTTGAACAAACAGAACAGAAAGAAGTTTCACACAATTCTTCTGTGTAGTTTTTATTTGTAGACATTCTTTTTCCCAATATAGGCCTCTTAGCGCTCAGAATGTCCAATTGCAGTTTCTACAGAAAGTGTGTTTCAGAACGGCTCAATCAAAAGTAAGGTTCAACTCTGTTATTTGAATGCACAGAACAGAAAGAAGTTTCATACAATGTTTCTGTGTAGTTTATATTTGAACATATTCTTTTTTCCACTATTACCCACTTAGCGCTACGAATGTCCAGTTGCATTTTCTACAGACAGAGTGTTTCAAAACTGCTCAATCAAAACTATGGTTTAACTCTGTTAGCTGAATGATCAGATCAGAAAGAAGTTTCACAGAATGCTTCTGTGTAGTTTATATTTGAATATATTCCTTTTTCCACTACTACGCTCTTAGCGCTCCAAATGTCCAGTTGCATTTTCTACAGAAAGAGTGTTCAGATCTGCTCAATCAAAAGTATGGTTTAACTCTGTTAGCTGAATGCACAGATCAGAAAGAAGTTTCACCGAATGATTCTGTGTAGTTTATATTTGAAGACATTCCTTTTTCCACTATTACCCTCTTAGCGCTCCGAATCTCCACTTGCATTTTCTACAAAAAGAGTGTTTCATAACTGCTCAATCAAAAATATGTTTTACCTCTGTTAACTGAATTTACAGATCAGAAATAAGTTTCACAGAATGCGTCTGTGTAGTTTTTATTTGAAGATATTCTTTTTCCCAATGTAGGCCTCTTAGCGCTTAGCATGTCCAATTGCAGTTTCTACAGAAAGAGTGTTTCAGAACGGCTCAATCAAAAGTAAGGTTCAACTCTGTTAGTTGAATGCACAGAACAGAAAGAATTTTCACAGAATGCTACTGTGTAGTTTATATTTGAATATATTCCTTTTTCCACTATTACCCTCTTAGCGCTCCGAATGTCCACTTGCATTTTCTACAGAAAGAGTGTTCAGAACTGCGCAATCAAAAGTATGGTTTAACTCTGTTAGCTTAATGAACATATCAGAAATAAGTTTCACACAATGCTTCTGTGTAGTTTTTATTTGAAGATATTATTTTTCCCAATAGAGGCCTCTTAGCGCTCAGAATGTCCAATTGCAGTTTCTACAGAAAGAGTGTTTCAGAAAGGCTCAATCAAAAGTAAGGTTCAACTCTGTTAGTTGAATGCACAGAACAGAAACCAGTTTCATACAATGCTTCTGTGTAGTTTATATTTGAACATATTCTTTTTTCCACTATTACCCACTTAGCGCTACGAATGTCCAGTTGCATTTTCTACAGACAGAGTGTTTCAAAACTGCTCAATCAAAAGTATGGTTTAACTCTGTTAGCTGAATGCTCAGATCAGAAAGAAGTTTCACAGAATGCTTCTGTGTAGTTTATATTTGAATATATTCCTTTTTCCACTACTACGCTCTTAGCGCTCCAAATGTCCAGTTGCATTTTCAACAGAAAGAGTATTCAGATCTGCTCAATCAAAAGTATGGTTTAACTCTGTTAGCTGAATGCACAGATCAGAAAGAAGTTTCACCGAATGATTCTGTGTAGTTTATATTTGAAGACATTCCTTTTTCCACTATTACCCTCTTAGCGCTCCGAATCTCCACTTGCATTTTCTACAAAAAGAGTGTTTCATAACTGCTCAATCAAAAATATATTTTATCTCTGTTAACTGAATTTACAGATCAGAAATAAGTTTCCCAGAATGCATCTGTGTAGTTTTTATTTGAAGATATTCTTTTTCCCAATGTAGGCCTCTTAGCGCTTAGCATGTCCAATTGCAGTTTCTACAGAAAGAGTGTTTCAGAACGGCTCAATCAAAAGTAAGGTTCAACTCTGTTAGTTGAATGCACAGAACAGAAAGAATTTTCACAGAATGCTACTGTGTAGTTTATATTTGAATATATTCCTTTTTCCACTATTACCCTCTTAGCGCTCGGAATGTCCACTTGCATTTTCTACAGAAAGAGTGTTCAGAACTGCGCAATCAAAAGTATGGTTTAACTCTGTTAGCTTAATAAACATATCAGAAATAAGTTTCACACAATGCTTCTGTGTAGTTTTTATTTGAAGATATTATTTTTCCCAATAGAGGCCTCTTAGCGCTCAGAATGTCCAATTGCAGTTTCTACAGAAAGAGTGTTTCAGAAAGGCTCAGTCAAAAGTAAGGTTCAAATCTGTTAGTTGAATGCACAGAACAGAAAGAAGTTTCATACAATGCTTCTGTGTATTTTATATTTGAACATATTCTTTTTTCCACTATTACCCACTTAGCGCTACGAATATCCGGTTGCATTTTCTACAGACAGAGTGTTTCAAAACTGCTCAATCAAAAATATGGTTTAACTCTGTTAGCTGAATGCTCAGATCAGAAAGAAGTTTCACAGAATGCTTCTGTGTAGTTTATATTTGAATATATTCCTTTTTCCACTACTGCTCTCTTAGCGCTCCAAATGTCCAGTTGCATTTTCTACAGAAAGAGTGTTCAGATCTGCTCAATCAATAGTATTTTTTAACTCTGTTAGCTGAATGCACAGATCAGAAAGAAGTTTCACAGAATGATTCTGTGTAGTTTATATTTGGAGACATTCCTTTTTCCACTATTACCCTCTTAGCGCTCCAAATCTCCACTTGCATTTTCTACAGAAAGAGTGTTTCAGAACGGCTCAATCAAAACTAAGGTTCAACTCTTTTAGTTGAACAAACAGAACAGAAAGAAGTTTCACACAATTCTTCTGTGTAGTTTTTATTTGTAGACATTCTTTTTCCCAATATAGGCCTCTTAGCGCTCAGAATGTCCAATTGCACTTTCTACAGAAAGAGTGTTTCAGAACGGCTCAATCAAAAGTAAGGTTCAACTCTGTTAGTTGAATGCACAGAACAGAAAGAAGTTTCATACAATGCTTCTGTGTAGTTTATATTTGAACATATTCTTTTTTCCACTATTACCCACTTAGCGCTACGAATGTCCAGTTGCATTTTCTACAGACAGAGTGTTTCAAAACTGCTCAATCAAAAGTATGGTTTAACTCTGTTAGCTGAATGCCCAGATCAGAAAGAAGTTTCACAGAATGCTTCTGTGTAGTTTATATTTGAATATATTCCTTTTTCCACTACTACGCTCTTAGCGCTCCAAATGTCCAGTTGCATTTTCTACAGAAAGAGTGTTCAGATCTGCTCAATCAAAAGTATGGTTTAACTCTGTTAGCTGAATGCACAGATCAGAAAGAAGTTTCACCGAATGATTCTGTGTAGTTTATATTTGAAGACATTCCTTTTTCCACTGTTACCCTCTTAGCGCTCCGAATCTCCACTTGCATTTTCTACAAAAAGAGTGTTTCATAACTGCTCAATCAAAAATATGTTTTATCTCTGTTAACTGAATTTACAGATCAGAAATAAGTTTCACAGAATGCATCTGTGTAGTTTTTATTTGAAGATATTCTTTTTCCCAATGTAGGCCTCTTAGCGCTTAGCATGTCCAATTGCAGTTTCTACAGAAAGAGTGTTTCAGAACGGCTCAATCAAAAGTAAGTTTCAACTCTGTTAGTTGAATGCACAGAACAGAAAGAATTTTCACAGAATGCTACTGTGTAGTTTATATTGAATATATTCCTTTTTCCACTATTACCCTCTTAGCGCTCCGAATGTCCACTTGCATTTTCTACAGAAAGAGTGTTCAGAACTGCGCAATCAAAAGTATGGTTTAACTCTGTTAGCTTAATGAACATATCAGAAATAAGTTTCACACAATGCTTCTGTGTAGTTTTTATTTGAAGATATTATTTTTCCCAATAGAGGCCTCTTAGCGCTCAGAATGTCCAATTGCAGTTTCTACAGAAAGAGTGTTTCAGAAAGGCTCAATCAAAAGTAAGGTTCAACTCTGTTAGTTGAATGCACAGAACAGAAAGAATTTTCACAGAATGCTACTGTGTAGTTTATATTTGAATATATTCCTTTTTCCACTATTACCCTCTTAGCGCTCCGAATGTCCACTTGCATTTTCTACAGAAAGAGTGTTCAGAACTGCGCAATCAAAAGTATGGTTTAACTCTGTTAGCTTAATGAACATATCAGAAATAAGTTTCACACAATGCTTCTGTGTAGTTTTTATTTGAAGATATTATTTTTCCCATTAGAGGCCTCTTAGCGCTCAGAATGTCCAATTGCAGTTTCTACAGAAAGAGTGTTTCAGAAAGGCTCAATCAAAAGTAAGGTTCAACTCTGTTAGTTGAATGCACAGAACAGAAAGAAGTTTCATACAATGCTTCTGTGTAGTTTATATCTGAACATACTCTTTTTTCCACTATTACCCACTTAGCGCTACGAATGTCCAGTTGCATTTTCTACAGACAGAGTGTTTCAAAACTGCTCAATCAAAAGTATGGTTTAACTCTGTTAGCTGAATGCTCAGATCAGAAAGAAGTTTCACAGAATGCTTCTGTGTAGTTTATATTTGAATATATTCCTTTTTCCACTACTACTCTCTTAGCGCTCAAAATGTCCAGTTGCATTTTCTACAGAAAGAGTGTTCAGATCTGCTCAATCAAATGTATGGTTTAACTCTGTTAGCTGAATGCACAGATCAGAAAGAAGTTTCACAGAATGATTCTGTGTAGTTTATATTTGGAGACATTCCTTTTTCCACTATTACCCTCTTAGCGCTCCGAATCTCCACTTGCATTTTCTACAGAAAGAGTGTTTCAGAACGGCTCAATCAAAACTAAGATTCAACTCTTTTAGTTGAACAAACAGAACAGAAAGAAGTTTCACACAATTCTTCTGTGTAGTTTTTATTTGTAGACATTCTTTTTCCCAATATAGGCCTAGCGCTACGAATGTCCAGTTGCATTTTCTACAGACAGAGTGTTTCAAAACTGCTCAATCAAAAGTATGGTATAACTCTGTTAGCTGAATGCTCAGATCAGAAAGAAGTTTCACAGAATGCTTCTGTGTAGTTTATATTTGAATATATTCCTTTTTCCACTACTACGCTCTTAGCGCTCCAAATGTCCAGTTGCATTTTCTGCAGAAAGAGTGTTCAGATCTGCTCAATCAAAAGTATGGTTTAACTCTGTTAGCTGAATGCACAGATCAGAAAGAAATTTCACCGAATGATTCTGTGTAGTTTATACTTGAAGACATTCCTTTTTCCACTATTACCATCTTAGCGCTCCGAATCTCCACTTGCATTTTCTACAAAAAGAGTGTTTCATAACTGCTCAATCAAAAATATGTTTTATCTCTGTTAACTGAATTTACAGATCAGAAATAAGTTTCACAGAATGCATCTGTGTAGTTTTTATTTGAAGATATTCTTTTTCCCAATGTAGGCCTCTTAGCGCTTAGCATGTCCAATTGCAGTTTCTACAGAAAGAGTGTTTCAGAACGGCTCAATCAAAAGTAAGGTTCAACTCTGTTAGTTGAATGCACAGAACAGAAAGAATTTTCACAGAATGCTACTGTGTAGTTTATATTTGAATATATTCCTTTTTCCACTATTACCCTCTTAGCGCTGCGAATGTCCACTTGCATTTTCTACAGAAAGAGTGTTCAGAACTGCGCAATCAAAAGTATGGTTTAACTCTGTTAGCTTAATGAACATATCAGAAATAAGTTTCACACAATGCTTCTGTGTAGTTTTTATTTGAAGATATTATTTTTCCCAATAGAGGCCTCTTAGCGCTCAGAATGTCCAATTGCAGTTTCTACAGAAAGAGTGTTTCAGAAAGGCTCAATCAAAAGTAAGGTTCAACTCTGTTAGTTGAATGCACAGAACAGAAAGAAGTTTCATACAATGCTTCTGTGTAGTTTATATTTGAACATATTCTTTTTTCCACTATTACCCACTTAGCGCTACGAATGTCCAGTTGCATTTTCTACAGACAGAGTGTTTCAAAACTGCTCAATCAAAAGTATGGTTTAACTCTGTTAGCTGAATGCTCAGATCAGAAAGAAGTTTCACAGAATGCTTCTGTGTAGTTTATATTTGAATATATTCCTTTTTCCACTACTACTCTCTTAGCGCTCCAAATGTCCAGTTGCATTTTCTACAGAAAGAGTGTTCAGATCTGCTCAATCAAAAGTATGGTTTAACTCTGTTAGCTGAATGCACAGATCAGAAAGAAGTTTCACAGAATGATTCTGTGTAGTTTATATTTGGAGACATTCCTTTTTCCACTATTACCCTCTTAGCGCTCCGAATCTCCACTTGCATTTTCTACAGAAAGAGTGTTTCAGAACGGCTCAATCAAAACTAAGGTCCAACTCTTTTAGTTGAACAAACAGAACAGAAAGAAGTTTCACACAATTCTTCTGTGTAGTTTTTATTTGTAGACATTCTTTTTCCCAATATAGGCCTCTTAGTGCTCAGAATGTCCAATGGCAGTTTCTACAGAAAGAGTGTTTCAGAACGGCTCAATCAAAAGTAAGGTTCAACTCTGTTAGATGAATGCGCAGAACAGAAGGAAGTTTCATACAATGTTTCTGTGTAGTTTATATTTCAACATATTCTTTTTTCCACTATTACCCACTTAGCGCTACGAATGTCCAGTTGCATTTTCTACAGACAGAGTGTTTCAAAACTGCTCAATCAAAAGTATGGTTTAACTCTGTTAGCTGAATGCTCAGATCAGAAAGAAGTTTCACAGAATGCTTCTGTGTAGTTTATATTTGAATATATTCCTTTTTCCACTACTACGCTCTTAGCGCTCCAAATGTCCAGTTGCATTTTCTACAGAAAGAGTGTTCAGATCTGCTCAATCAAAAGTATGGTTTAACTCTGTTAGCTGAATGCACAGATCAGAAAGAAGTTTCACCGAATGATTCTGTGTAGTTTATATTTGAAGACATTCCTTTTTCCACTATTACCCTCTTAGCGCTCCGAATCTCCACTTGCATTTTCTACAAAAAGAGTGTTTCATAACTGCTCAATCAAAAATATGTTTTATCTCTGTTAACTGAATTTACAGATCAGAAATAAGTTTCACAGAATGAATCTGTGTAGTTTTTATTTGAAGATATTCTTTTTCCCAATGTAGGCCTCTTAGCGCTTAGCATGTCCAATTGCAGTTTCTACAGAAAGAGTGTTTCAGAACGGCTCAATCAAAAGTAAGGTTCAACTCTGTTAGTTGAATGCACAGAACAGAAAGTATTTTCACAGAATGCTACTGTGTAGTTTATATTTGAATATATTCCTTTTTCCACTATTACCCTCTTAGCAATCCGAATGTCCACTTGCATTTTCTACAGAAAGAGTGTTCAGAACTGCGCAATCAAAAGTATGGTTTAACTCTGTTAGCTTAATGAACATATCAGAAGTAAGTTTCACACAATGCTTCTGTGTAGTTTTTATTTGAAGATATTATTTTTCCCAATAGAGGCCTCTTAGCGCTCAGAATGTCCAATTGCAGTTTCTACAGAAAGAGTGTTTCAGAAAGGCTCAATCAAAAGTAAGGTTCAACTCTGTTAGTTGAATGCACAGAACAGAAAGATGTTTCATACAATGCTTCTGTGTAGTTTATATCTGAACATACTCTTTTTTCCACTATTACCCACTTAGCGCTACGAATGTCCAGTTGCATTTTCTACAGACAGAGTGTTTCAAAACTGCTCAATCAAAAGTGTGGTTTAACTCTGTTAGCTGAATGCTCAGATCAGAAAGAAGTTTCACAGAATGCTTCTGTGTAGTTTATATTTGAATATATTCCTTTTTCCATTACTACTCTCTTAGCGCTCCAAATGTCCGGTTGCATTTTCTACAGAAAGAGTGTTCAGATCTGCTCAATCAAAAGTATGGTTTAACTCTGTTAGCTGAATGCACAGATCAGAAAGAAGTTTCACAGAATGATTCTGTGTAGTTTATATTTGGAGACATTCCTTTTTCCACTATTACCCTCTTAGCACTCCGAATCTCCACTTGCATTTTCTACAGAAAGATTGTTTAAGAACGGCTCAATCAAAACTAAGGTTCAACTCTTTTAGTTGAAAAAACAGAACAGAAAGAAGTTGCACACAATTCTTCTGTGTAGTTTTTATTTGTAGACATTCTTTTTCCCAATATAGGCCTCTTAGCGCTCAGAATATCCAATTGAAGTTTCTACAGAAAGAGTGTTTCAGAACGGCTCAATCAAAAGTAAGGTTCAACTCTGTTAGTTGAATGCACAGAACAGTAAGAAGTTTCATACAATGCTTCTGTGTAGTTTATATTTGAACATATTCTTTTTTCCACTATTACCCACTTAGCGCTACGAATGTCCAGTTGCATTTTCTACAGACAGAGTGTTTCAAAACTGCTCAATCAAAAGTATGGTTTATCTCTGTTAGCTGAATGCTCAGATCAGAAAGAAGTTTCACAGAATGCTTCTGTGTAGTTTATATTTGAATATATTCCTTTTTCTACTACTACTCTCTTAGCGCTCCAAATGTCCAGTTGCATTTTCTACAGAAAGAGTGTTCAGATCTGCTCAACCAAAAGTATGGTTTAACTCTGTTAGCTGAATGCACAGATCAGAAAGAAGTTTCACAGAATGATTCGGTGTAGTTTATATTTGGAGACATTCCTTTTTCCACTATTACCCTCTTAGCGCTCCGAATCTCCACTTGCATTTCCTACAGAAAGACTGTTACAGAACGGCTCAATCAAAACTAAGGTTCAACTCTTTTAGTTGAACAAACAGAACAGAAAGAAGTTTCACACAATTCTTCTGTGTAGTTTTTATTTGTAGACATTCTTTTTCCCAATATAGGCCTCTTAGCGCTCAGAATGTCCAATTGCAGTTTCTACAGAAAGTGTGTTTCAGAACGGCTCAATCAAAAGTAAGGTTCAACTCTGTTAGTTGAATGCACAGAACAGAAAGAAGTTTCATACAATGTTTCTGTGTAGTTTATATTTGAACATATTCTTTTTTCCACTATTACCCACTTAGCGCTACGAATGTCCAGTTGCATTTTCTACAGACAGAGTGTTTCAAAACTGCTCAATCAAAAGTATGGTTTAACTCTGTTAGCTGAATGATCAGATCAGAAAGAAGTTTCACAGAATGCTTCTGTGTAGTTTATATTTGAATATATTCCTTTTTCCACTACTACGCTCTTAGCGCTCCAAATGTCCAGTTGCATTTTCAACAGAAAGAGTGTTCAGATCTGCTCAATCAAAAGTGTGGTTTAACTCTGTTAGCTGAATGCACAGATCAGAAAGAAGTTTCACCGAATGATTCTGTGTAGTTTATATTTGAAGACATTCCTTTTTCCACTATTACCCTCTTAGCGCTCCGAATCTCCACTTGCATTTTCTACAAAAAGAGTGTTTCATAACTGCTCAATCAAAAATATGTTTTATCTCTGTTAACTGAATTTACAGATCAGAAATAAGTTTCACAGAATGCATCTGTGTAGTTTTTATTTGAAGATATTCTTCTTCCCAATGTAGGCCTCTTAGCGCTTAGCATGTCCAATTGCAGTTTCTACAGAAAGAGTGTTTCAGAACGGCTCAATCAAAAGTAAGGTTCAACTCTGTTAGTTGAATGCACAGAACAGAAAGAATTTTCACAGAATGCTACTGTGTAGTTTATATTTGAATATATTCCTTTTTCCACTATTACCCTCTTAGCGCTCCGAATGTCCACTTGCATTTTCTACAGAAAGAGTGTTCAGAACTGCGCAATCAAAAGTATGGTTTAACTCTCTTAGCTTAATGAACATATCAGAAATAAGTTTCACACAATGCTTCTGTGTAGTTTTTATTTGAAGATATTTTTTTTCCCAATAGAGGCCTCTTAGCGCTCAGAATGTCCAATTGCAGTTTCTACAGAAAGAGTGTTTCAGAAAGGCTCAATCAAAAGTAAGGTTCAACTCTGTTAGTTGAATGCACAGAACAGAAAGAAGTTTTATACAATGCTTCTGTGTAGTTTATATTTGAACATATACTTTTTTCCACTATTACCCACTTAGCGCTACGAATGTCCAGTTGCATTTTCTACAGACAGAGTGTTTCAAAACTGCTCAATCAAAAGTATGGTTTAACTCTGTTAGCTGAATTCTCAGATCAGAAAGAAGTTTCACAGAATGCTTCTGTGTAGTTTATATTTGAATATATTCCTTTTTCCACTACTACGCTCTTAGCGCTCCAAATGTCCAGTTGCATTTTCAACAGAAAGAGTGTTCAGATCTGCTCAATCAAAAGTATGGTTTAACTCTGTTAGCTGAATGCACAGATCAGAAAGAAGTTTCACCGAATGATTCTGTGTAGTTTATATTTGAAGACATTCCTTTTTCCACTATTACCCTCTTAGCGCTCCGAATCTCCGCTTGCATTTTCTACAAAAAGAGTGTTTCATAACTGCTCAATCAAAAATATGTTTTATCTCTGTTAACTGAATTTACAGATCAGAAATAAGTTTCACAGAATGCATCTGTGTAGTTTTTATTTGAAGATATTCTTCTTCCCAATGTAGGCCTCTTAGCGCTTAGCATGTCCAATTGCAGTTTCTACAGAAAGAGTGTTTCAGAACGGCTCAATCAAAAGTAAGGTTCAACTCTGTTAGTTGAATGCACAGAACAGAAAGAATTTTCACAGAATGCTACTGTGTAGTTTATATTTGAATATATTCCTTTTTCCACTATTACCCTCTTAGCGCTCCGAATGTACACTTGCATTTTCTACAGAAATAGTGTTCAGAACTGCGCAATCAAAAGTATGGTTTAACTCTGTTAGCTTAATGAACATATCAGAAATAAGTTTCACACAATGCTTCTGTGTAGTTTTTATTTGAAGATATTTTTTTTCCCAATAGAGGCCTCTTAGCGCTCAGAATGTCCAATTGCAGTTTCTACAGAAAGAGTGTTTCAGAAAGGCTCAATCAAAAGTAAGGTTCAACTCTGTTAGTTGAATGCACAGAACAGAAAGAAGTTTTATACAATGCTTCTGTG
This sequence comes from Symphalangus syndactylus, assembly GCF_028878055.3. NCBI lineage: Eukaryota > Metazoa > Chordata > Mammalia > Primates > Hylobatidae > Symphalangus > Symphalangus syndactylus. The sequence goes on along the minus strand of NC_072432.2, from coordinate 137,446,799 downwards.
TAGTTTATATTTGAACATATACTTTTTTCCACTATTACCCACTTAGCGCTACGAATGTCCAGTTGCATTTTCTACAGACAGAGTGTTTCAAAACTGCTCAATCAAAATTATGGTTTAACTCTGTTAGCTGAATTCTCAGATCAGAAAGAAGTTTCACAGAATGCTTCTGTGTAGTTTATATTTGAATATATTCCTTTTTCCACTACTACTCTCTTAGCGCTCCAAATGTCCAGTTGCATTTTCTACAGAAAGAGTGTTCAGATCTGCTCAATCAAAAGTATGGTTTAACTCTGTTAGCTGAATGCACATATCAGAAAGAAGTTTCACAGAATGATTCTGTGTAGTTTATATTTGGAGACATTCCTTTTTTCCACTATTACCCTCTTAGCGCTCCGAATCTCCACTTGCATTTTCTACAGAAAGAGTGTTTCAGAACGGCTCAATCAAAACTAAGGTTCAACTCTTTTAGTTGAACAAACAGAACAGAAAGAAGTTTCACACAATTCTTCTGTGTAGTTTTTATTTGTAGACATACTTTTTCCCAATATAGGCCTCTTAGCGCTCAGAATGTCCAATTGCAGTTTCTACAGAAAGAGTGTTTCAGAACGGCTCAATCAAAAGTAAGGTTCAACTCTGTTAGTTGAATGCACAGAACAGAAAGAAGTTTCATACAATGCTTCTGTGTAGTTTATATTTGAACATATTCTTTTTTCCACTATTACCCACTTAGCGCTACGAATGTCCAGTTGCATTTTCTACAGACAGAGTGTTTCAAAACTGCTCAATCAAAAGTATGGTTTAACTCTGTTAGCTGAATGCTCAGATCAGAAAGAAGTTTCACAGAATGCTTCTGTGTAGTTTATATTTGAATATATTCCTTTTTCCACTACTACTCTCTTAGCGCTCCAAATGTCCAGTTGCATTTTCTACAGAAAGAGTGTTCAGATCTGCTCAATCAAAAGTATGGTTTAACTCTGTTAGCTGAATGCACAGATCAGAAAGAAGTTTCACAGAATGATTCTGTGTAGTTTATATTTGGAGACATTCCTTTTCCCACTATTACCCTCTTAGCGCTCCGAATCTCCACTTGCATTTTCTACAGAAAGAGTGTTTCAGAACGGCTCAATCAAAACTAAGGTTCAACTCTTTTAGTTGAACAAACAGAACAGAAAGAAGTTTCACACAATTCTTCTGTGTAGTTTTTATTTGTAGACATTCTTTTTCCCAATATAGGCCTCTTAGCGCTCAGAATGTCCAATTGCAGTTTCTACAGAAAGAGTGTTTCAGAACGGCTCAATCAAAAGTAAGGTTCAACTCTGTTAGTTGAATGCACAGAACAGAAAGAAGTTTCATACAATGCTTCTGTGTAGTTTATATTTGAACATATTCTTTTTTCCACTATTACCCACTTAGCACTACGAATGTCCAGTTGCATTTTATACAGACAGAGTGTTTCAAAACTGCTCAATCAAAAGTATGGTTTAACTCTGTTAGCTGAATGCGCAGATCAGAAAGAAGTTTCACAGAATGCTTCTGTGTAGTTTATATTTGAATATATTCCTTTTTCCACTAGTACGCTCTTAGCGCTCCAAATGTCCAGTTGCATTTTCAACAGAAAGAGTGTTCAGATCTGCTCAATCAAAAGTATGGTTTAACTCTGTTAGCTGAATGCACAGATCAGAAAGAAGTTTCACCGAATGATTCTGTGTAGTTTATATTTGAAGACATTCCTTTTTCCACTATTACCCTCTTAGCGCTCCGAATCTCCACTTGCATTTTCTACAAAAAGAGTGTTTCATAACTGCTCAATCAAAAATATGTTTTATCTCTGTTAACTGAATTTACAGATCAGAAATAAGTTTCACAGAATGCATCTGTGTAGTTTTTATTTGAAGATATTCTTTTTCCCTATGAAGGCCTCTTAGCGCTTAGCATGTCCAATTGCAGTTTCTACAGAAAGAGTGTTTCAGAACGGCTCAATCAAAAGTAAGGTTCAACTCTGTTAGTTGAATGCACAGAACAGAAAGAATTTTCACAGAATGCTACTGTGTAGTTTATATTTGAATATATTCCTTTTTCCACTATTACCCTCTTAGCGCTCCGAATGTCCACTTGCATTTTCTACAGAAAGAGTGTTCAGAACTGCGCAATCAAAAGTATGGTTTAACTCTGTTAGCTTAATGAACATATCAGAAATAAGTTTCACACAATGCTTCTGTGTAGTTTTTATTTGAAGATATTTTTTTTCCCAATAGAGGCCTCTTAGCGCTCAGAATGTCCAATTGCAGTTTCTACAGAAAGAGTGTTTCAGAAAGGCTCAGTCAAAAGTAAGGTTCAACTCTGTTAGTTGAATGCACAGAACAGAAAGGAGTTTTATACAATGCTTCTGTGTAGTTTATATTTGAACATATACTTTTTTCCACTATTACCCACTTAGCGCTAAGAATGTCCAGTTGCATTTTCTACAGACAGAGTGTTTCAAAACTGCTCAATCAAAAGTATGGTTTAATTCTGTTAGCTGAATTCTCAGATCAGAAAGAAGTTTCCAGAATGCTTCTGTGTAGTTTATATTTGAATATATTCCTTTTTCCACTACTACTCTCTTAGCGCTCCAAATGTCCAGTTGCATTTTCTACAGAAAGAGTGTTCAGATCTCCTCAATCAAAAGTATGGTTTAACTCTGTTAGCTGAATGCACAGATCAGAAAGAAGTTTGACAGAATGATTCTGTGTAGTTTATATTTGGAGACATTCCTTTTTTCCACTATTACCCTCTTAGCGCTCCGAATCTCCACTTGCATTTTCTACAGAAAGAGTGTTTCAGAACGGCTCAATCAAAACTAAGGTTCAACTCTTTTAGTTGAACAAACAGAACAGAAAGAAGTTTCACACAATTCTTCTGTGTAGTTTTTATTTGTAGACATACTTTTTCCCAATATAGGCCTCTTAGCGCTCAGAATGTCCAATTGCAGTTTCTACAGAAAGAGTGTTTCAGAACGGCTCAATCAAAAGTAAGGTTCAACTCTGTTAGTTGAAAGCACAGAACAGAAAGAAGTTTCATACAATGCTTCTGTGTAGTTTATATTTGAACATATTCTTTTTTCCACTATTACCCACTTAGCGCTACGAATGTCCAGTTGCATTTTCTACACACAGAGTGTTTCAAAACTGCTCAATCAAAAGTATGGTTTAACTCTGTTAGCTGAATGCTCAGATGAGAAAGCAGTTTCACAGAATGCTTCTGTGTAGTTTATATTTGAATATATTCCTTTTTCCACTAGTACGCTCTTAGCGCTCCAAATGTCAAGTTGCATTTTCAACAGAAAGAGTGTTCAGATCTGCTCAATCAAAAGTATGGTTTAACTCTGTTAGCTGAATGCACAGATCAGAAAGAAGTTTCACCGAATGATTCTGTGTAGTTTATATTTGAAGACATTCCTTTTTCCACTATTACCCTCTTAGCACTCCGAATCTCCCCTTGCATTTTCTACAAAAAGAGTGTTTCATAACTGCTCAATCAAAAATATGTTTTATCTCTGTTAACTGAATTTACAGATCAGAAATAAGTTTCACAGAATGCATCTGTGTAGTTTTTATTTGAAGATATTCTTTTTCCCAATGTAGGCCTCTTAGCGCTTAGCATGTCCAATTGCAGTTTCTACAGAAAGAGTGTTTCAGAACGGCTCAATCAAAAGTAAGGTTCAACTCTGTTAGTTGAATGCACAGAACAGAAAGAATTTTCACAGAATGCTACTGTGTAGTTTATATTTGAATATATTCCTTTTTCCACTATTACCCTCTTAGCGCTCCGAATGTCCACTTGCATTTTCTACAGAAAGAGTGTTCAGAACTCCGCAATCAAAAGTATGGTTTAACTCTGTTAGCTTAATGAACATATCAGAAATAAGTTTCACACAATGCTTCTGTGTAGTTTTTATTTGAAGATATTATTTTTCCCAATAGAGGCCTCTTAGAGCTCAGAATGTCTAATTGCAGTTTCTACAGAAAGAGTGTTTCAGAAAGGCTCAATCAAAAGTAAGGTTCAACTCCGTTAGTTGAATGCACAGAAAAGAAAGTAGTTTCATACAATGCTTCTGTGTAGTTTATATTTGAACATATTCTTTTTTCCACTATTACCCACTTAGCGCTACGAATGTCCAGTTGCATTTTCTACAGACAGAGTGTTTCAAAACTGCTCAATCAAAAGTATGGTTTAACTCTGTTAGCTGAATGCTCAGATCAGAAAGAAGTTTCACAGAATGCTTCTGTGTAGTTTATATTTGAATATATTCCTTTTTCCACTACTACTCTCTTAGCGCTCAAAATGTCCAGTTGCATTTTCTACAGAAAGAGTGTTCAGATCTGCTCAATCAAAAGTATGGTTTAACTCTGTTAGCTGAATGCACAGATCTGAAAGAAGTTTCACAGAATGATTCTGTGTAGTTTATATTTGGAGACATTCCTTTTTCCACTATTACCCTCTTAGCGCTCCGAATCTCCACTTGCATTTTCTACAGAAAGACTGTTACAGAATGGCTCAATCAAAACTAAGGTTCAACTCTTTTAGTTGAACAAACAGAACAGAAAGAAGTTTCACACAATTCTTCTGTGTAGTTTTTATTTGTAGACATTCTTTTTCCCAATATAGGCCTCTTAGCGCTCAGAATGTCCAATTGCAGTTTCTACAGAAAGTGTGTTTCAGAACGGCTCAATCAAAAGTAAGGTTCAACTCTGTTATTTGAATGCACAGAACAGAAAGAAGTTTCATACAATGTTTCTGTGTAGTTTATATTTGAACATATTCTTTTTTCCACTATTACCCACTTAGCGCTACGAATGTCCAGTTGCATTTTCTACAGACAGAGTGTTTCAAAACTGCTCAATCAAAACTATGGTTTAACTCTGTTAGCTGAATGATCAGATCAGAAAGAAGTTTCACAGAATGCTTCTGTGTAGTTTATATTTGAATATATTCCTTTTTCCACTACTACGCTCTTAGCGCTCCAAATGTCCAGTTGCATTTTCTACAGAAAGAGTGTTCAGATCTGCTCAATCAAAAGTATGGTTTAACTCTGTTAGCTGAATGCACAGATCAGAAAGAAGTTTCACAGAATGATTCTGTGTAGTTTATATTTGAAGACATTCCTTTTTCCACTATTACCCTCTTAGCGCTCCGAATCTCCACTTGCATTTTCTACAAAAAGGGTGTTTCATAACTGCTCAATCAAAAATATGTTTTATCTCTGTTAACTGAATTTACAGATCAGAAATAAGTTTCACAGAATGCGTCTGTGTAGTTTTTATTTGAAGATATTCTTTTTCCCAATGTAGGCCTCTTAGCGCTTAGCATGTCCAATTGCAGTTTCTACAGAAAGAGTGTTTCAGAACGGCTCAATCAAAAGTAAGGTTCAACTCTGTTAGTTGAATGCACAGAACAGAAAGAATTTTCACAGAATGCTACTGTGTAGTTTATATTTGAATATATTCCTTTTTCCACTATTACCCTCTTAGCGCTCCGAATGACCACTTGCATTTTCTACAGAAAGAGTGTTCAGAACTGCGCAATCAAAAGTATGGTTTAACTCTGTTAGCTTAATGAACATATCAGAAATAAGTTTCACACAATGCTTCTGTGTAGTTTTTATTTGAAGATATTATTTTTCCCAAAGAGGCCTCTTAGCGCTCAGAATGTCCAATTGCAGTTTCTACAGAAAGAGTGTTTCAGAAAGGCTCAATCAAAAGTAAGGTTCAACTCTGTTAGTTGAATGCACAGAACAGAAACAAGTTTCATACAATGCTTCTGTGTAGTTTATATCTGAACATATTCTTTTTTCCACTATTACCCACTTAGCGCTACGAATGTCCAGTTGCATTTTCTACAGACAGAGTGTTTCAAAACTGCTCAATCAAAAGTATGGTTTAACTCTGTTAGCTGAATGCTCAGATCAGAAAGAAGTTTCACAGAATGCTTCTGTGTAGTTTATATTTGAATATATTCCTTTTTCCACTACTACGCTCTTAGCGCTCCAAATGTCCAGTTGCATTTTCAACAGAAAGAGTATTCAGATCTGCTCAATCAAAAGTATGGTTTAACTCTGTTAGCTGAATGCACAGATCAGAAAGAAGTTTCACCGAATGATTCTGTGTAGTTTATATTTGAAGACATTCCTTTTTCCACTATTACCCTCTTAGCGCTCCGAATCTCCACTTGCATTTTCTACAAAAAGAGTGTTTCATAACTGCTCAATCAAAAATATATTTTATCTCTGTTAACTGAATTTACAGATCAGAAATAAGTTTCCCAGAATGCATCTGTGTAGTTTTTATTTGAAGATATTCTTTTTCCCAATGTAGGCCTCTTAGCGCTTAGCATGTCCAATTGCAGTTTCTACAGAAAGAGTGTTTCAGAAAGGCTCAATCAAAAGTAAGGTTCAACTCTGTTAGCTGAATGCACAGAACAGAAAGAGTTTTCACAGAATGCTACTGTGTAGTTTATATTTGAATATATTCCTTTTTCCACTATTACCCTCTTAGCGCTCCGAATGTCCACTTGCATTTTCTACAGAAAGAGTGTTCAGAACTGCGCAATCAAAAGTATGGTTTAACTCTGTTAGCTTAATGAACATATCAGAAATAAGTTTCACACAATGCTTCTGTGTAGTTTTTATTTGAAGATATTATTTTTCCCAATAGAGGCCTCTTAGCGCTCAGAATGTCCAATTGCAGTTTCTACAGAAAGAGTGTTTCAGAAAGGCTCAGTCAAAAGTAAGGTTCAACTCTGTTAGTTGAATGCACAGAACAGAAAGAAGTTTCATACAATGCTTCTGTGTAGTTTATATTTGAACATATTCTTTTTTCCCCTATTACCCACTTAGCGCTACGAATGTCCAGTTGCATTTTCTACAGACAGAGTGTTTCAAAACTGCTCAATCAAAAGTATGGTTTAACTCTGTTAGCTGAATGCTCAGATCAGAAAGAAGTTTCACAGAATGCTTCTGTGTGGTTTATATTTGAATATATTCCTTTTTCCACTACTACTCTCTTAGCGCTCCAAATGTCCAGTTGCATTTTCTACAGAAAGAGTGTTCAGATCTGCTCAATCAAAAGTATGGTTTAACTCTGTTAGCTGAATGCACAGATCAGAAAGAAGTTTCACAGAATGATTCTGTGTAGTTTATATTTGGAGACATTCCTTTTTTCCACTATTACCCTCTTAGCGCTCCGAATCTCCACTTGCATTTTCTACAGAAAGAGTGTTTCAGAACGGCTCAATCAAAACTACGGTTCAACTCTTTTAGTTGAACAAACAGAACAGAAAGAAGTTTCACACAATTCTTCTGTGTAGTTTTTATTTGTAGACATACATTTTCCCAATATAGGCCTCTTAGCGCTCAGAATGTCCAATTGCAGTTTCTACAGAAAGAGTGTTTCAGAACGGCTCAATCAAAAGTAAGGTTCAACTCTGTTAGTTGAATGCACAGAACAGAAAGAAGTTTCATACAATGCTTCTGTGTAGTTTATATTTGAACATATTCTTTTTTCCACTATTACCCACTTAGCGCTACGAATGTCCAGTTGCATTTTCTACACACAGAGTGTTTCAAAACTGCTCAATCAAAAGTATGGTTTAACTCTGTTAGCTGAATGCTCAGATGAGAAAGCAGTTTCACAGAATGCTTCTGTGTAGTTTATATTTGAATATATTCCTTTTTCCACTAGTACGCTCTTAGCGCTCCAAATGTCCAGTTGCATTTTCAACAGAAAGAGTGTTCAGATCTGCTCAATCAAAAGTATGGTTTAACTCTGTTAGCTGAATGCACAGATCAGAAAGAAGTTTCACCGAATGATTCTGTGTAGTTTATATTTGAAGACATTCCTTTTTCCACTATTACCCTCTTAGCGCTCCGAATCTAAACTTGCATTTTCTACAAAAAGAGTGTTTCATAACTGCTCAATCAAAAATATGTTTTATCTCTGTTAACTGAATTTACAGATCAGAAATAAGTTTCACAGAATGCGTCTGTGTAGTTTTTATTTGAAGATATTCTTTTTCCCAATGTAGGCCTCTTAGCGCTTAGCATGTCCAATTGCAGTTTCTACAGAAAGAGTGTTTCAGAACGGCTCAATCAAAAGTAAGGTTCAACTCTGTTAGTTGAATGCACAGAACAGAAAGAATTTTCACAGAATGCCACTGTGTAGTTTATATTTGAATATATTCCTTTTTCCACTATTACCCTCTTAGCGCTCCGAATGTCCACTTGCATTTTCTACAGAAAGAGTGTTCAGAACTGCGCAATCAAAAGTATGGTTTAACTCTGTTAGCTTAATGAACATATCAGAAATAAGTTTCACACAATGCTTCTGTGTAGTTTTTATTTGAAGATATTATTTTTCCCAATAGAGGCCTCTTAGCGCTCAGAATGTCTAATTGCAGTTTCTACAGAAAGAGTGTTTCAGAAAGGCTCAATCAAAAGTAAGGTTCAACTCTGTTAGTTGAATGCACAGAAAAGAAAGAAGTTTCATACAATGCTTCTGTGTAGTTTATATTTGAACATATTCTTTTTTCCACTATTACCCACTTAGCGCTACGAATGTCCAGTTGCATTTTCTACAGACAGAGTGTTTCAAAACTGCTCAATCAAAAGTATGGTTTAACTCTGTTAGCTGAATGCTCAGATCAGAAAGAAGTTTCACAGAATGCTTCTGTGTAGTTTATATTTGAATATATTCCTTTTTCCACTACTAATCTCTTAGCGCTCCAAATGTACAGTTGCATTTTCTACAGAAAGAGTGTTCAGATCTGCTCAATCAAAAGTATGGTTTAAATCTGTTAGCTGAATGCTCAGATCAGAAAGAAGTTTCCCAGAATGATTCTGTGTAGTTTATATTTGGAGACATTCCTTTTTCCACTATTACCCTCTTAGCGCTCCGAATCTCCACTTGCATTTTCTACAGAAAGAGAGTTTCAGAACGGCTCAATCAAAACTAAGGTTCAACTCTTTTAGTTGAACAAACAGAACAGAAAGAAGTTTCACACAATTCTTCTGTGTAGTTTTTATTTGTAGACATTCTTTCTCCCAATATAGGCCTCTTAGCGCTCAGAATGTCCAATTGCAGTTTCTACAGAAAGAGTGTTTCAGAACGGCTCAATCAAAAGTAAGGTTCAACTCTGTTAGTTGAATGCACAGAACAGAAAGAAGTTTCACAGAATGCTACTGTGTAGTTTATATTTGAATATATTCCTTTTTCCACTATTACCCTCTTAGCGCTCCGAATGTCCACTTGCATTTTCTACAGAAAGAGTGTTCAGAACTGCGCAATCAAAAGTATGGTTTAACTCTGTTAGCTTAATGAACATATCAGAAATAAGTTTCACACAATGCTTCTGTGTAGTTTTTATTTGAAGATATTATTTTTCCCAATAGAGGCCTCTTAGCGCTCAGAATGTCCAATTGCAGTTTCTACAGAAAGAGTGTTTCAGAAAGGCTCAATCAAAAGTAAGGTTCAACTCTGTTAGTTGAATGCACAGAACAGAAAGAAGTTTCATACAATGCTTCTGTGTATTTTATATTTGAACATATTCTTTTTTCCACTATTACCCACTTAGCGCTACGAATATCCAGTTGCATTTTCTACAGACAGAGTGTTTCAAAACTGCTCAATCAAAAGTATGGTTTAACTCTGTTAGCTGAATGCTCAGATCAGAAAGAAGTTTCACAGAATGCTTCTGTGTAGTTTATATTTGAATATATTCCTTTTTCCACTACTGCTCTCTTAGCGCTCCAAATGTCCAGTTGCATTTTCTACAGAAAGAGTGTTCAGATCTGCTCAATCAAAAGTATTTTTTAACTCTGTTAGCTGAATGCACAGATCAGAAAGAAGTTTCACAGAATGATTCTGTGTAGTTTATATTTGGAGACATTCCTTTTTCCACTATTACCCTCTTAGCGCTCCGAATCTCCACTTGCATTTTCTACAGAAAGAGTGTTTCAGAACGGCTCAATCAAAACTAAGGTTCAACTCTTTTAGTTGAACAAACAGAACAGAAAGAAGTTTCACACAATTCTTCTGTGTAGTTTTTATTTGTAGACATTCTTTTTCCCAATATAGGCCTAGCGCTACGAATGTCCAGTTGCATTTTCTACAGACAGAGTGTTTCAAAACTGCTCAATCAAAAGTATGGTATAACTCTGTTAGCTGAATGCTCAGATCAGAAAGAAGTTTCACAGAATGCTTCTGTGTAGTTTATATTTGAATATATTCCTTTTTCCACTACTACGCTCTTAGCGCTCCAAATGTCCAGTTGCATTTTCTACAGAAAGAGTGTTCAGATCTGCTCAATCAAAAGTATGGTTTAACTCTGTTAGCTGAATGCACAGATCAGAAAGAAATTTCACCGAATGATTCTGTGTAGTTTATATTTGAAGACATTCCTTTTTCCACTATTACCATCTTAGCGCTCCGAATCTCCACTTGCATTTTCTACAAAAAGAGTGTTTCATAACTGCTCAATCAAAAATATGTTTTATCTCTGTTAACTGAATTTACAGATCAGAAATAAGTTTCACAGAATGCATCTGTGTAGTTTTTATTTGAAGATATTCTTTTTCCCAATGTAGGCCTCTTAGCGCTTAGCATGTCCAATTGCAGTTTCTACAGAAAGAGTGTTTCAGAACGGCTCAATCAAAAGTAAGGTTCAACTCTGTTAGTTGAATGCACAGAACAGAAAGTATTTTCACAGAATGCTACTGTGTAGTTTATATTTGAATATATTCCTTTTTCCACTATTACCCTCTTAGCGCTGCGAATGTCCACTTGCATTATCTACAGAAAGAGTGTTCAGAACTGCGCAATCAAAAGTATGGTTTAACTCTGTTAGCTTAATGAACATATCAGAAATAAGTTTCACACAATGCTTCTGTGTAGTTTTTATTTGAAGATATTATTTTTCCCAATAGAGGCCTCTTAGCGCTCAGAATGTCCAATTGCAGTTTCTACAGAAAGAGTGTTTCAGAAAGGCTCAATCAAAAGTAAGGTTCAACTCTGTTAGTTGAATGCACAGAACAGAAAGAAGTTTCATACAATGCTTCTGTGTAGTTTATATTTGAACATATTCTTTTTTCCACTATTACCCACTTAGCGCTACGAATGTCCAGTTGCATTTTCTACAGAGAGAGTGTTTCAAAACTGCTCAATCAAAAGTATGGTTTAACTCTGTTAGCTGAATGCTCAGATCAGAAAGAAGTTTCACAGAATGCTTCTGTGTAGTTTATATTTGAATATATTCCTTTTTCCACTACTACTCTCTTAGCGCTCCAAATGTCCAGTTGCATTTTCTACAGAAAGAGTGTTCAGATCTGCTCAATCAAAAGTATGGTTTAACTCTGTTAGCTGAATGCACAGATCAGAAAGAAGTTTCACAGAATGATTCTGTGTAGTTTATATTTGGAGACATTCCTTTTTCCACTATTACCCTCTTAGCGCTCCGAATCTCCACTTGCATTTTCTACAGAAAGAGTGTTTCAGAACGGCTCAATCAAAACTAAGGTCCAACTCTTTTAGTTGAACAAACAGAACAGAAAGAAGTTTCACACAATTCTTCTGTGTAGTTTTTATTTGTAGACATTCTTTTTCCCAATATAGGCCTCTTAGTGCTCAGAATGTCCAATGGCAGTTTCTACAGAAAGAGTGTTTCAGAACGGCTCAATCAAAAGTAAGGTTCAACTCTGTTAGTTGAATGCGCAGAACAGAAGGAAGTTTCATACAATGTTTCTGTGTAGTTTATATTTCAACATATTCTTTTTTCCACTATTACCCACTTAGCGCTACGAATGTCCAGTTGCATTTTCTACAGACAGAGTGTTTCAAAACTGCTCAATCAAAAGTATGGTTTAACTCTGTTAGCTGAATGCTCAGATCAGAAAGAAGTTTCACAGAATGCTTCTGTGTAGTTTATATTTGAATATATTCCTTTTTCCACTACTACGCTCTTAGCGCTCCAAATGTCCAGTTGCATTTTCTACAGAAAGAGTGTTCAGATCTGCTCAATCAAAAGTATGGTTTAACTCTGTTAGCTGAATGCACAGATCAGAAAGAAGTTTCACCGAATGATTCTGTGTAGTTTATATTTGAAGACATTCCTTTTTCCACTATTACCCTCTTAGCGCTCCGAATCTCCACTTGCATTTTCTACAAAAAGAGTGTTTCATAACTGCTCAATCAAAAATATGTTTTATCTCTGTTAACTGAATTTACAGATCAGAAATAAGTTTCACAGAATGAATCTGTGTAGTTTTTATTTGAAGATATTCTTTTTCCCAATGTAGGCCTCTTAGCGCTTAGCATGTCCAATTGCAGTTTCTACAGAAAGAGTGTTTCAGAACGGCTCAATCAAAAGTAAGGTTCAACTCTGTTAGTTGAATGCACAGAACAGAAAGTATTTTCACAGAATGCTACTGTGTAGTTTATATTTGAATATATTCCTTTTTCCACTATTACCCTCTTAGCGCTCCGAATGTCCACTTGCATTTTCTACAGAAAGAGTGTTCAGAACTGCGCAATCAAAAGTATGGTTTAACTCTGTTAGCTTAATGAACATATCAGAAGTAAGTTTCACACAATGCTTCTGTGTAGTTTTTATTTGAAGATATTATTTTTCCCAATAGAGGCCTCTTAGCGCTCAGAATGTCCAATTGCAGTTTCTACAGAAAGAGTGTTTCAGAAAGGCTCAATCAAAAGTAAGGTTCAACTCTGTTAGTTGAATGCACAGAACAGAAAGAAGTTTCATACAATGCTTCTGTGTAGTTTATATCTGAACATACTCTTTTTTCCACTATTACCCACTTAGCGCTACGAATGTCCAGTTGCATTTTCTACAGACAGAGTGTTTCAAAACTGCTCAATCAAAAGTATGGTTTAACTCTGTTAGCTGAATGCTCAGATCAGAAAGAAGTTTCACAGAATGCTTCTGTGTAGTTTATATTTGAATATATTCCTTTTTCCATTACTACTCTCTTAGCGCTCCAAATGTCCGGTTGCATTTTCTACAGAAAGAGTGTTCAGATCTGCTCAATCAAAAGTATGGTTTAACTCTGTTAGCTGAATGCACAGATCAGAAAGAAGTTTCACAGAATGATTCTGTGTAGTTTATACTTGGAGACATTCCTTTTTCCACTATTACCCTCTTAGCACTCCGAATCTCCACTTGCATTTTCTACAGAAAGATTGTTTAAGAACGGCTCAATCAAAACTAAGGTTCAACTCTTTTAGTTGAAAAAACAGAACAGAAAGAAGTTGCACACAATTCTTCTGTGTAGTTTTTATTTGTAGACATTCTTTTTCCCAATATAGGCCTCTTAGCGCTCAGAATATCCAATTGAAGTTTCTACAGAAAGAGTGTTTCAGAACGGCTCAATCAAAAGTAAGGTTCAACTCTGTTAGTTGAATGCACAGAACAGTAAGAAGTTTCATACAATGCTTCTGTGTAGTTTATATTTGAACATATTCTTTTTTCCACTATTACCCACTTAGCGCTACGAATGTCCAGTTGCATTTTCTACAGACAGAGTGTTTCAAAACTGCTCAATCAAAAGTATGGTTTATCTCTGTTAGCTGAATGCTCAGATCAGAAAGAAGTTTCACAGAATGCTTCTGTGTAGTTTATATTTGAATATATTCCTTTTTCTACTACTACTCTCTTAGCGCTCCAAATGTCCAGTTGCATTTTCTACAGAAAGAGTGTTCAGATCTGCTCAATCAAAAGTATGGTTTAACTCTGTTAGCTGAATGCACAGATCAGAAAGAAGTTTCACAGAATGATTCGGTGTAGTTTATATTTGGAGACATTCCTTTTTCCACTATTACCCTCTTAGCGCTCCGAATCTCCACTTGCATTTCCTACAGAAAGACTGTTACAGAACGGCTCAATCAAAACTAAGGTTCAACTCTTTTAGTTGAACAAACAGAACAGAAAGAAGTTTCACACAATTCTTCTGTGTAGTTTTTATTTGTAGACATTCTTTTTCCCAATATAGGCCTCTTAGCGCTCAGAATGTCCAATTGCAGTTTCTACAGAAAGTGTGTTTCAGAACGGCTAAATCAAAAGTAAGGTTCAACTCTGTTAGTTGAATGCACAGAACAGAAAGTAGTTTCATACAATGCTTCTGTGTAGTTTATATTTGAACATATTCTTTTTTCCGCTATTACCAACGTAGCGCTACGAATGTCCAGTTGCATTTTCTACAGACAGAGTGTTTCAAAACTGCTCAATCAAAAGTATGGTTTAACTCTGTTAGCTGAATGATCAGATCAGAAAGAAGTTTCACAGAATGCTTCTGTGTAGTTTATATTTGAATATATTCCTTTTTCCACTACTACGCTCTTAGCGCTCCAAATGTCCAGTTGCATTTTCAACAGAAAGAGTGTTCAGATCTGCTCAATCAAAAGTATGGTTCAAATCTGTTAGCTGAATGCACAGATCAGAAAGAAGTTTCACCGAATGATTCTGTGTAGTTTATATTTGAAGACATTCCTTTTTCCACTATTACCCTCTTAGCGCTCCGAATCTCCACTTGCATTTTCTACAAAAACAGTGTTTCATAACTGCTCAATCAAAAATATGTTTTATCTCTGTTAACTGAATTTACAGATCAGAAATAAGTTTCACAGAATGCATCTGTGTAGTTTTTATTTGAAGATATTCTTCTTCCCAATGTAGGCCTCTTAGCGCTTAGCATGTCCAATTGCAGTTTCTACAGAAAGAGTGTTTCAGAACGGCTCAATCAAAAGTAAGGTTCAACTCTGTTAGTTGAATGCACAGAACAGAAAGAATTTTCACAGAATGCTACTGTGTAGTTTATATTTGAATATATTCCTTTTTCCACTATTACCCTTTTAGCGCTCCGAATGTCCACTTGCATTTTCTACAGAAAGAGTGTTCAAAACTGCGCAATCAAAAGTATGGTTTAACTCTGTTAGCTTAATGAACATATCAGAAATAAGTTTCACACAATGCTTCTGTGTAGTTTTTATTTGAAGATATTATTTTTCCCAATAGAGGCCTCTTATTGCTCAGAATGTCCAATTGCAGTGTTTACAGAAAGAGTGTTTCAGAGAGGCTCAATCAAAAGTAAGGTTCAACTCTGTTAGTTGAATGCACAGAACAGAAAGAAGTTTCATACAATGATTCTGTGTAGTTTATATTTGAACATATTCTTTTTTCCACTATTACCCACTTAGCACTACGAATGTCCAGTTGCATTTCCTACAGACACCGTGTTTCAAAACTGCTCAATCAAAAGTATGGTTTAACTCTGTTAGCTGAATGCTCAGATCAGAAAGAAGTTTCACAGAATGCTTCTGTGTAGTTTATATTTGAATATATTACTTTTTCCACTACTACTCTCTTAGCGCTCGAAATGTCCAGTTGCATTTTCTACAGAAAGAGTGTTCAGATCTGCTCAATCAAAAGTATGGTTTAACTCTGTTAGCTGAATGCACAGATCAGAAAGAAGTTTCACCGAATGATTCTGTGTAGTTTATATTTGAAGACATTCCTTTTTCCACTGTTACCCTCTTAGCGCTCCGAATCTCCACTTGCATTTTCTACAAAAAGAGTGTTTCATAACTGCTCAATCAAAAATATGTTTTATCTCTGTTAACTGAATTTACAGATCAGAAATAAGTTTCACAGAATGCATCTGTGTAGTTTTTATTTGAAGATATTCTTTTTCCCAATGTAGGCCTCTTATCGCTTAGCATGTCCAATTGCAGTTTCTACAGAAAGAGTGTTTCAGAACGGCTCAATCAAAAGTAAGGTTCAACTCTGTTAGTTGAATGCACAGAACAGAAAGAATTTTCACAGAATGCTACTGTGTAGTTTATATTGAATATATTCCTTTTTCCACTATTACCCTCTTAGCGCTCCGAATGTCCACTTGCATTTTCTACAGAAAGAGTGTTCAGAACTGCGCAATCAAAAGTATGGTTTAACTCTGTTAGCTTAATGAACATATCAGAAATAAGTTTCACACAATGCTTCTGTGTAGTTTTTATTTGAAGATATTATTTTTCCCAATAGAGGCCTCTTAGCGCTCAGAATGTCCAATTGCAGTTTCTACAGAAAGAGTGTTTCAGAAAGGCTCAATCAAAAGTAAGGTTCAACTCTGTTAGTTGAATGCACAGAACAGAAAGAATTTTCACAGAATGCTACTGTGTAGTTTATATTTGAATATATTCCTTTTTCCACTATTACCCTCTTAGCGCTCCGAATGTCCACTTGCATTTTCTACAGAAAGAGTGTTCAGAACTGCGCAATCAAAAGTATGGTTTAACTCTGTTAGCTTAATGAACATATCAGAAATAAGTTTCACACAATGCTTCTGTGTAGTTTTTATTTGAAGATATTATTTTTCCCATTAGAGGCCTCTTAGCGCTCAGAATGTCCAATTGCAGTTTCTACAGAAAGAGTGTTTCAGAAAGGCTCAATCAAAAGTAAGGTTCAACTCTGTTAGTTGAATGCACAGAACAGAAAGAAGTTTCATACAATGCTTCTGTGTAGTTTATATCTGAACATACTCTTTTTTCCACTATTACCCACTTAGCGCTACGAATGTCCAGTTGCATTTTCTACAGACAGAGTGTTTCAAAACTGCTCAATCAAAAGTATGGTTTAACTCTGTTAGCTGAATGCTCAGATCAGAAAGAAGTTTCACAGAATGCTTCTGTGTAGTTTATATTTGAATATATTCCTTTTTCCACTACTACTCTCTTAGCGCTCCAAATGTCCAGTTGCATTTTCTACAGAAAGAGTGTTCAGATCTGCTCAATCAAATGTATGGTTTAACTCTGTTAGCTGAATGCACAGATCAGAAAGAAGTTTCACAGAATGATTCTGTGTAGTTTATATTTGGAGACATTCCTTTTTCCACTATTACCCTCTTAGCGCTCCGAATCTCCACTTGCATTTTCTACAGAAAGAGTGTTTCAGAACGGCTCAATCAAAACTAAGATTCAACTCTTTTAGTTGAACAAACAGAACAGAAAGAAGTTTCACACAATTCTTCTGTGTAGTTTTTATTTGTAGACATTCTTTTTCCCAATATAGGCCTAGCGCTACGAATGTCCAGTTGCATTTTCTACAGACAGAGTGTTTCAAAACTGCTCAATCAAAAGTATGGTATAACTCTGTTAGCTGAATGCTCAGATCAGAAAGAAGTTTCACAGAATGCTTCTGTGTAGTTTATATTTGAATATATTCCTTTTTCCACTACTACGCTCTTAGCGCTCCAAATGTCCAGTTGCATTTTCTACAGAAAGAGTGTTCAGATCTGCTGAATCAAAAGTATGGTTTAACTCTGTTAGCTGAATGCACAGATCAGAAAGAAATTTCACCGAATGATTCTGTGTAGTTTATATTTGAAGACATTCCTTTTTCCACTATTACCATCTTAGCGCTCCGAATCTCCACTTGCATTTTCTACAAAAAGAGTGTTTCATAACTGCTCAATCAAAAATATGTTTTATCTCTGTTAACTGAATTTACAGATCAGAAATAAGTTTCACAGAATGCATCTGTGTAGTTTTTATTTGAAGATATTCTTTTTCCCAATGTAGGCCTCTTAGCGCTTAGCATGTCCAATTGCAGTTTCTACAGAAAGAGTGTTTCAGAACGGCTCAATCAAAAGTAAGGTTCAACTCTGTTAGTTGAATGCACAGAACAGAAAGAATTTTCACAGAATGCTACTGTGTAGTTTATATTTGAATATATTCCTTTTTCCACTATTACCCTCTTAGCGCTGCGAATGTCCACTTGCATTTTCTACAGAAAGAGTGTTCAGAACTGCGCAATCAAAAGTATGGTTTAACTCTGTTAGCTTAATGAACATATCAGAAATAAGTTTCACACAATGCTTCTGTGTAGTTTTTATTTGAAGATATTATTTTTCCCAATAGAGGCCTCTTAGCGCTCAGAATGTCCAATTGCAGTTTCTACAGAAAGAGTGTTTCAGAAAGGCTCAATCAAAAGTAAGGTTCAACTCTGTTAGTTGAATGCACAGAACAGAAAGAATTTTCACAGAATGCTACTGTGTAGTTTATATTTGAATATATTCCTTTTTCCACTATTACCCTCTTAGCGCTCCGAATGTCCACTTGCATTTTCTACAGAAAGAGTGTTCAGAACTGCGCAATCAAAAGTATGGTTTAACTCTGTTAGCTTAATGAACATATCAGAAATAAGTTTCACACAATGCTTCTGTGTAGTTTTTATTTGAAGATATTATTTTTCCCATTAGAGGCCTCTTAGCGCTCAGAATGTCCAATTGCAGTTTCTACAGAAAGAGTGTTTCAGAAAGGCTCAATCAAAAGTAAGGTTCAACTCTGTTAGTTGAATGCACAGAACAGAAAGAAGTTTCATACAATGCTTCTGTGTAGTTTATATCTGAACATACTCTTTTTTCCACTATTACCCACTTAGCGCTACGAATGTCCAGTTGCATTTTCTACAGACAGAGTGTTTCAAAACTGCTCAATCAAAAGTATGGTTTAACTCTGTTAGCTGAATGCTCAGATCAGAAAGAAGTTTCACAGAATGCTTCTGTGTAGTTTATATTTGAATATATTCCTTTTTCCACTACTACTCTCTTAGCGCTCCAAATGTCCAGTTGCATTTTCTACAGAAAGAGTGTTCAGATCTGCTCAATCAAATGTATGGTTTAACTCTGTTAGCTGAATGCACAGATCAGAAAGAAGTTTCACAGAATGATTCTGTGTAGTTTATATTTGGAGACATTCCTTTTTCCACTATTACCCTCTTAGCGCTCCGAATCTCCACTTGCATTTTCTACAGAAAGAGTGTTTCAGAACGGCTCAATCAAAACTAAGATTCAACTCTTTTAGTTGAACAAACAGAACAGAAAGAAGTTTCACACAATTCTTCTGTGTAGTTTTTATTTGTAGACATTCTTTTTCCCAATATAGGCCTAGCGCTACGAATGTCCAGTTGCATTTTCTACAGACAGAGTGTTTCAAAACTGCTCAATCAAAAGTATGGTATAACTCTGTTAGCTGAATGCTCAGATCAGAAAGAAGTTTCACAGAATGCTTCTGTGTAGTTTATATTTGAATATATTCCTTTTTCCACTACTACGCTCTTAGCGCTCCAAATGTCCAGTTGCATTTTCTACAGAAAGAGTGTTCAGATCTGCTGAATCAAAAGTATGGTTTAACTCTGTTAGCTGAATGCACAGATCAGAAAGAAATTTCACCGAATGATTCTGTGTAGTTTATATTTGAAGACATTCCTTTTTCCACTATTACCATCTTAGCGCTCCGAATCTCCACTTGCATTTTCTACAAAAAGAGTGTTTCATAACTGCTCAATCAAAAATATGTTTTATCTCTGTTAACTGAATTTACAGATCAGAAATAAGTTTCACAGAATGCATCTGTGTAGTTTTTATTTGAAGATATTCTTTTTCCCAATGTAGGCCTCTTAGCGCTTAGCATGTCCAATTGCAGTTTCTACAGAAAGAGTGTTTCAGAACGGCTCAATCAAAAGTAAGGTTCAACTCTGTTAGTTGAATGCACAGAACAGAAAGAATTTTCACAGAATGCTACTGTGTAGTTTATATTTGAATATATTCCTTTTTCCACTATTACCCTCTTAGCGCTGCGAATGTCCACTTGCATTTTCTACAGAAAGAGTGTTCAGAACTGCGCAATCAAAAGTATGGTTTAACTCTGTTAGCTTAATGAACATATCAGAAATAAGTTTCACACAATGCTTCTGTGTAGTTTTTATTTGAAGATATTATTTTTCCCAATAGAGGCCTCTTAGCGCTCAGAATGTCCAATTGCAGTTTCTACAGAAAGAGTGTTTCAGAAAGGCTCAATCAAAAGTAAGGTTCAACTCTGTTAGTTGAATGCACAGAACAGAAAGAAGTTTCATACAATGCTTCAGTGTAGTTTATATTTGAACATATTCTTTTTTCCACTATTACCCACTTAGCGCTACGAATGTCCAGTTGCATTTTCTACAGACAGAGTGTTTCAAAACTGCTCAATCAAAAGTATGGTTTAACTCTGTTAGCTGAATGCTCAGATCAGAAAGAAGTTTCACAGAATGCTTCTGTGTAGTTTATATTTGAATATATTCCTTTTTCCACTACTACTCTCTTAGCGCTCCAAATGTCCAGTTGCATTTTCTACAGAAAGAGTGTTCAGATCTGCTCAATCAAAAGTATGGTTTAACTCTGTTAGCTGAATGCACAGATCAGAAAGAAGTTTCACAGAATGATTCTGTGTAGTTTATATTTGGAGACATTCCTTTTTCCACTATTACCCTCTTAGCGCTCCGAATCTCCACTTGCATTTTCTACAGAAAGAGTGTTTCAGAACGGCTCAATCAAAACTAAGGTCCAACTCTTTTAGTTGAACAAACAGAACAGAAAGAAGTTTCACACAATTCTTCTGTGTAGTTTTTATTTGTAGACATTCTTTTTCCCAATATAGGCCTCTTAGTGCTCAGAATGTCCAATGGCAGTTTCTACAGAAAGAGTGTTTCAGAACGGCTCAATCAAAAGTAAGGTTCAACTCTGTTAGTTGAATGCGCAGAACAGAAGGAAGTTTCATACAATGTTTCTGTGTAGTTTATATTTCAACATATTCTTTTTTCCACTATTACCCACTTAGCGCTACGAATGTCCAGTTGCATTTTCTACAGACAGAGTGTTTCAAAACTGCTCAATCAAAAGTATGGTTTAACTCTGTTAGCTGAATGCTCAGATCAGAAAGAAGTTTCACAGAATGCTTCTGTGTAGTTTATATTTGAATATATTCCTTTTTCCACTACTACGCTCTTAGCGCTCCAAATGTCCAGTTGCATTTTCTACAGAAAGAGTGTTCAGATCTGCTCAATCAAAAGTATGGTTTAACTCTGTTAGCTGAATGCACAGATCAGAAAGAAGTTTCACCGAATGATTCTGTGTAGTTTATATTTGAAGACATTCCTTTTTCCACTATTACCCTCTTAGCGCTCCGAATCTCCACTTGGATTTTCTACAAAAAGAGTGTTTCATAACTGCTCAATCAAAAATATGTTTTATCTCTGTTAACTGAATTTACAGATCAGAAATAAGTTTCACAGAATGAATCTGTGTAGTTTTTATTTGAAGATATTCTTTTTCCCAATGTAGGCCTCTTAGCGCTTAGCATGTCCAATTGCAGTTTCTACAGAAAGAGTGTTTCAGAACGGCTCAATCAAAAGTAAGGTTCAACTCTGTTAGTTGAATGCACAGAACAGAAAGTATTTTCACAGAATGCTACTGTGTAGTTTATATTTGAATATATTCCTTTTTCCACTATTACCCTCTTAGCGCTCCGAATGTCCACTTGCATTTTCTACAGAAAGAGTGTTCAGAACTGCGCAATCAAAAGTATGGTTTAACTCTGTTAGCTTAATGAACATATCAGAAGTAAGTTTCACACAATGCTTCTGTGTAGTTTTTATTTGAAGATATTATTTTTCCCAATAGAGGCCTCTTAGCGCTCAGAATGTCCAATTGCAGTTTCTACAGAAAGAGTGTTTCAGAAAGGCTCAATCAAAAGTAAGGTTCAACTCTGTTAGTTGAATGCACAGAACAGAAAGAAGTTTCATACAATGCTTCTGTGTAGTTTATATCTGAACATACTCTTTTTTCCACTATTACCCACTTAGCGCTACGAATGTCCAGTTGCATTTTCTACAGACAGAGTGTTTCAAAACTGCTCAATCAAAAGTATGGTTTAACTCTGTTAGCTGAATGCTCAGATCAGAAAGAAGTTTCACAGAATGCTTCTGTGTAGTTTATATTTGAATATATTCCTTTTTCCATTACTACTCTCTTAGCGCTCCAAATGTCCGGTTGCATTTTCTACAGAAAGAGTGTTCAGATCTGCTCAATCAAAAGTATGGTTTAACTCTGTTAGCTGAATGCACAGATCAGAAAGAAGTTTCACAGAATGATTCTGTGTAGTTTATATTTGGAGACATTCCTTTTTCCACTATTACCCTCTTAGCACTCCGAATCTCCACTTGCATTTTCTACAGAAAGATTGTTTAAGAACGGCTCAATCAAAACTAAGGTTCAACTCTTTTAGTTGAAAAAACAGAACAGAAAGAAGTTGCACACAATTCTTCTGTGTAGTTTTTATTTGTAGACATTCTTTTTCCCAATATAGGCCTCTTAGCGCTCAGAATATCCAATTGAAGTTTCTACAGAAAGAGTGTTTCAGAACGGCTCAATCAAAAGTAAGGTTCAACTCTGTTAGTTGAATGCACAGAACAGTAAGAAGTTTCATACAATGCTTCTGTGTAGTTTATATTTGAACATATTCTTTTTTCCACTATTACCCACTTAGCGCTACGAATGTCCAGTTGCATTTTCTACAGACAGAGTGTTTCAAAACTGCTCAATCAAAAGTATGGTTTATCTCTGTTAGCTGAATGCTCAGATCAGAAAGAAGTTTCACAGAATGCTTCTGTGTAGTTTATATTTGAATATATTCCTTTTTCTACTACTACTCTCTTAGCGCTCCAAATGTCCACTTGCATTTTCTACAGAAAGAGTGTTCAGATCTGCTCAATCAAAACTATGGTTTAACTCTGTTAGCTGAATGCACAGATCAGAAAGAAGTTTCACAGAATGATTCGGTGTTGTTTATATTTGGAGACATTCCTTTTTCCACTATTACCCTCTTAGCGCTCCGAATCTCCACTTGCATTTCCTACAGAAAGACTGTTACAGAACGGCTCAATAAAAACTAAGGTTCAACTCTTTTAGTTGAACAAACAGAACAGAAAGAAGTTTCACACAATTCTTCTGTGTAGTTTTTATTTGTAGACATTCTTTTTCCCAATATAGGCCTCTTAGCGCTCAGAATGTCCAATTGCAGTTTCTACAGAAAGTGTGTTTCAGAACGGCTAAGTCAAAAGTAAGGTTCAACTCTGTTAGTTGAATGCACAGAACAGAAAGTAGTTTCATACAATGCTTCTGTGTAGTTTATATTTGAACATATTCTTTTTTCCACTATTACCAACGTAGCGCTACGAATGTCCAGTTGCATTTTCTACAGACAGAGTGTTTCAAAACTGCTCAATCAAAAGTATGGTTTAACTCTGTTAGCTGAATGATCAGATCAGAAAGAAGTTTCACAGAATGCTTCTGTGTAGTTTATATTTGAATATATTCCTTTTTCCACTACTACGCTCTTAGCGCTCCAAATGTCCAGTTGCATTATCAACAGAAAGAGTGTTCAGATCTGCTCAATCAAAAGTATGGTTCAAATCTGTTAGCTGAATGCACAGATCAGAAAGAAGTTTCACCGAATGATTCTGTGTAGTTTATATTTGAAGACATTCCTTTTTCCACTATTACCCTCTTAGCGCTCCGAATCTCCACTTGCATTTTCTACAAAAACAGTGTTTCATAACTGCTCAATCAAAAATATGTTTTATCTCTGTTAACTGAATTTACAGATCAGAAATAAGTTTCACAGAATGCATCTGTGTAGTTTTTATTTGAAGATATTCTTCTTCAAAATGTAGGCCTCTTAGCGCTTAGCATGTCCAATTGCAGTTTCTACAGAAAGAGTGTTTCAGAACGGCTCAATCAAAAGTAAGGTTCAACTCTGTTAGTTGAATGCACAGAACAGAAAGAATTTTCACAGAATGCTACTGTGTAGTTTATATTTGAATATATTCCTTTTTCCACTATTACCCTCTTAGCGCTCCGAATGTCCACTTGCATTTTCTACAGAAAGAGTGTTCAAAACTGCGCAATCAAAAGTATGGTTTAACTCTGTTAGCTTAATGAACATATCAGAAATAAGTTTCACACAATGCTTCTGTGTAGTTTTTATTTGAAGATATTATTTTTCCCAATAGAGGCCTCTTAGTGCTCAGAATGTCCAATTGCAGTGTCTACAGAAAGAGTGTTTCAGAGAGGCTCAATCAAAAGTAAGGTTCAACTCTGTTAGTTGAATGCACAGAACAGAAAGAAGTTTCATACAATGATTCTGTGTAGTTTATATTTGAACATATTCTTTTTTCCACTATTACCCACTTAGCACTACGAATGTCCAGTTGCATTTCCTACAGACACAGTGTTTCAAAACTGCTCAATCAAAAGTATGGTTTAACTCTGTTAGCTGAATGCTCAGATCAGAAAGAAGTTTCACAGAATGCTTCTGTGTAGTTTATATTTGAATATATTCCTTTTTCCACTACTACTCTCTTAGCGCTCGAAATGTCCAGTTGCATTTTCTACAGAAAGAGTGTTCAGATCTGCTCAATCAAAAGTATGGTTTAACTCTGTTAGCTGAATGCACAGATCAGAAAGAAGTTTCACAGAATGATTCTGTGTAGTTTATAATTGGAGACATTCCTTTTTCCACTATTAACCTCTTAGCGCTCCGAATCTCCACTTGCATTTTCTACAGAAAGAGTGTTTCAGAACGGCTCAATCAAAACTAAGGTTCAACTCTTTTAGATGAACAAACAGAACAGAAAGAAGTTTCACACAATTCTTCTGTGTAGTTTTTATTTGTAGACATTCTTTTTCCCAATATAGGCCTCTTAGCGCTCAGAATGTCCAATTGCAGTTTCTACAGAAAGAGTGTTTCAGAACGGCTCAATCAAAAGTAAGGTTCAACTCTGTTAGTTGAATGCACAGAACAGAAAGAAGTTTCATACAATGCTTCTGTGTAGTTTATATTTGAACATATTCTTTTTTCCACTATTACCCACTTAGCGCTATGAATGTCCAGTTGCATTTTCTACAGACAGAGTTTTTCAGAACTGCTCAATCAAAAGTATGGTTTAAATCTGTTAGCTGAATGCTCAGATCAGAAAAAAGTTTCACAGAATGCTTCTGTGTAGTTTATATTTGAATATATTCCTTTTTCCACTACTACGCTCTTAGCGCTCCAAATGTCCAGTTGCATTTTCTACAGAAAGAGTGTTCAGATCTGCTCAATCAAAAGTATGGTTTAACTCTGTTAGCTGAATGCACAGATCAGAAAGAAGTTTCACCGAATGATTCTGTGTAGTTTATATTTGAAGACATTCCTTTTTCCACTATTACCCCCTTAGCGCTCCGAATCTCCACTTGCATTTTCTACAAAAAGAGTGTTTCGTAACTGCTCAATCAAAAATATGTTTTATCTCTGTTAACTGAATTTACAGATCAGAAATAAGTTTCACAGAATGCATCTGTGTAGTTTTTATTTGAAGATATTCTTTTTCCCAATGTAGGCCTCTTAGCGCTTAGCATGTCCAATTGCAGTTTCTACAGAAAGAGTGTTTCAGAACGGCTCAATCAAAAGTAAGGTTCAACTCTGTTAGTTGAATGCACAGAACAGAAAGAATTTTCACAGAATGCTACTGTGTAGTTTATATTTGAATATATTCCTTTTTCCACTATTACCCTCTTAGCGCTCCGAATGTCCACTTGCATTTTCTACAGAAAGAGTGTTCAGAACTGCGCAATCAAAAGTATGGTTTAACTCTGTTAGCTTAATGAACATATCAGAAGTAAGTTTCACACAATGCTTCTGTGTAGTTTTTATTTGAAGATATTATTTTTCCCAATAGAGGCCTCTTCGCGCTCAGAATGTCCAATTGCAGTTTCTACAGAAAGAGTGTTTCAGAAAGGCTCAATCAAAAGTAAGGTTCAACTCTGTTAGTTGAATGCACAGAACAGAAAGAAGTTTCATACAATGCTTCTGTGTAGTTTATATCTGAACATACTCTTTTTTCCACTATTACCCACTTAGCGCTACGAATGTCCAGTTGCATTTTCTACAGACAGAGTGTTTCAAAACTGCTCAATCAAAAGTATGGTTTAACTCTGTTAGCTGAATGCTCAGATCAGAAAGAAGTTTCACAGAATGCTTCTGTGTAGTTTATATTTGAATATATTCCTTTTTCCACTACTACTCTCTTAGCGCTCCAAATGTCCAGTTGCATTTTCTACAGAAAGAGTGTTCAGATCTGCTCAATCAAAAGTATGGTTTAACTCTGTTAGCTGAATGCACAGATCAGAAAGAAGTTTCACAGAATGATTCTGTGTAGTTTATATTTGGAGACATTCCTTTTTCCACTATTACCCTCTTAGCGCTCCGAATCTCCACTTGCATTTTCTACAGAAAGAGTGTTTAAGAACGGCTCAATCAAAACTAAGGTCCAACTCTTTTAGTTGAACAAACAGAACAGAAAGAAGTTTCACACAATTCTTCTGTGTAGTTTTTATTTGTAGACATTCTTTTTCCCAATATAGGCCTCTTAGTGCTCAGAATGTCCAATGGCAGTTTCTACAGAAAGAGTGTTTCAGAACGGCTCAATCAAAAGTAAGGTTCAACTCTGTTAGTTGAATGCGCAGAACAGAAGGAAGTTTCATACAATGTTTCTGTGTAGTTTATATTTCAACATATTCTTTTTTCCACTATTACCCACTTAGCGCTACGAATGTCCAGTTGCATTTTCTACAGACAGAGTGTTTCAAAACTGCTCAATCAAAAGTATGGTTTAACTCTGTTAGCTGAATGCTCAGATCAGAAAGAAGTTTCACAGAATGCTTCTGTGTAGTTTATATTTGAATATATTCCTTTTTCCACTACTACTCTCTTAGCGCTCCAAATGTCCAGTTGCATTTTCTACAGAAAGAGTGTTCAGATCTGCTCAATCAAAAGTATGGTTTAACTCTGTTAGCTGAATGCACAGATCAGAAAGAAGTTTCACCGAATGATTCTGTGTAGTTTATATTTGAAGACATTCCTTTTTCCACTATTACCCTCTTAGCGCTCCGAATCTCCACTTGCATTTTCTACAAAAAGAGTGTTTCATAACTGCTCAATCAAAAATATGTTTTATCTCTGTTAACTGAATTTACAGATCAGAAATAAGTTTCACAGAATGAATCTGTGTAGTTTTTATTTGAAGATATTCTTTTTCCCAATGTAGGCCTCTTAGCGCTTAGCATGTCCAATTGCAGTTTCTACAGAAAGAGTGTTTCAGAACGGCTCAATCAAAAGTAAGGTTCAACTCTGTTAGTTGAATGCACAGAACAGAAAGTATTTTCACAGAATGCTACTGTGTAGTTTATATTTGAATATATTCCTTTTTCCACTATTACCCTCTTAGCGCTCCGAATGTCCACTTGCATTTTCTACAGAAAGAGTGTTCAGAACTGCGCAATCAAAAGTATGGTTTAACTCTGTTAGCTTAATGAACATATCCGAAGTAAGTTTCACACAATGCTTCTGTGTAGTTTTTATTTGAAGATATTATTTTTCCCAATAGAGGCCTCTTAGCGCTCAGAATGTCCAATTGCAGTTTCTACAGAAAGAGTGTTTCAGAAAGGCTCAATCAAAAGTAAGGTTCAACTCTGTTAGTTGAATGCACAGAACAGAAAGAAGTTTCATACAATGCTTCTGTGTAGTTTATATCTGAACATACTCTTTTTTCCACTATTACCCACTTAGCGCTACGAATGTCCAGTTGCATTTTCTACAGACAGAGTGTTTCAAAACTGCTCAATCAAAAGTATGGTTTAACTCTGTTAGCTGAATGCTCAGATCAGAAAGAAGTTTCACAGAATGCTTCTGTGTAGTTTATATTTGAATATATTCCTTTTTCCATTACTACTCTCTTAGCGCTCCAAATGTCCGGTTGCATTTTCTACAGAAAGAGTGTTCAGATCTGCTCAATCAAAAGTATGGTTTAACTCTGTTAGCTGAATGCACAGATCAGAAAGAAGTTTCACAGAATGATTCTGTGTAGTTTATATTTGGAGACATTCCTTTTTCCACTATTACCCTCTTAGCACTCCGAATCTCCACTTGCATTTTCTACAGAAAGATTGTTTAAGAACGGCTCAATCAAAACTAAGGTTCAACTCTTTTAGTTGAAAAAACAGAACAGAAAGAAGTTGCACACAATTCTTCTGTGTAGTTTTTATTTGTAGACATTCTTTTTCCCAATATAGGCCTCTTAGCGCTCAGAATATCCAATTGAAGTTTCTACAGAAAGAGTGTTTCAGAACGGCTCAATCAAAAGTAAGGTTCAACTCTGTTAGTTGAATGCACAGAACAGTAAGAAGTTTCATACAATGCTTCTGTGTAGTTTATATTTGAACATATTCTTTTTTCCACTATTACCCACTTAGCGCTACGAATGTCCAGTTGCATTTTCTACAGACAGAGTGTTTCAAAACTGCTCAATCAAAAGTATGGTTTATCTCTGTTAGCTGAATGCTCAGATCAGAAAGAAGTTTCACAGAATGCTTCTGTGTAGTTTATATTTGAATATATTCCTTTTTCTACTACTACTCTCTTAGCGCTCCAAATGTCCAGTTGCATTTTCTACAGAAAGAGTGTTCAGATCTGCTCAATCAAAAGTATGGTTTAACTCTGTTAGCTGAATGCACAGATCAGAAAGAAGTTTCACAGAATGATTCGGTGTAGTTTATATTTGGAGACATTCCTTTTTCCACTATTACCCTCTTAGCGCTCCGAATCTCCACTTGCATTTCCTACAGAAAGACTGTTACAGAACGGCTCAATCAAAACTAAGGTTCAACTCTTTTAGTTGAACAAACAGAACAGAAAGATGTTTCACACAATTCTTCTGTGTAGTTTTTATTTGTAGACATTCTTTTTCCCAATATAGGCCTCTTAGCGCTCAGAATGTCCAATTGCAGTTTCTACAGAAAGTGTGTTTCAGAACGGCTAAATCAAAAGTAAGGTTCAACTCTGTTAGTTGAATGCACAGAACAGAAAGTAGTTTCATACAATGCTTCTGTGTAGTTTATATTTGAACATATTCTTTTTTCCGCTATTACCAACGTAGCGCTACGAATGTCCAGTTGCATTTTCTACAGACAGAGTGTTTCAAAACTGCTCAATCAAAAGTATGGTTTAACTCTGTTAGCTGAATGATCAGATCAGAAAGAAGTTTCACAGAATGCTTCTGTGTAGTTTATATTTGAATATATTCCTTTTTCCACTAATACGCTCTTAGCGCTCCAAATGTCCAGTTGCATTTTCAACAGAAAGAGTGTTCAGATCTGCTCAATCAAAAGTATGGTTCAAATCTGTTAGCTGAATGCACAGATCAGAAAGAAGTTTCACCGAATGATTCTGTGTAGTTTATATTTGAAGACATTCCTTTTTCCACTATTACCCTCTTAGCGCTCCGAATCTCCACTTGCATTTTCTACAAAAAGAGTGTTTCATAACTGCTCAATCAAAAATATGTTTTATCTCTGTTAACTGAATTTACAGATCAGAAATAAGTTTCACAGAATGCATCTGTGTAGTTTTTATTTGAAGATATTCTTCTTCCCAATGTTGGCCTCTTAGCGCTTAGCATGTCCAATTGCAGTTTCTACAGAAAGAGTGTTTCAGAACGGCTCAATCAAAAGTAAGGTTCAACTCTGTTAGTTGAATGCACAGAACAGAAAGAATTTTCACAGAATGCTACTGTGTAGTTTATATTCGAATATATTCCTTTTTCCACTATTACCCTCTTAGCGCTCCGAATGTACACTTGCATTTTCTACAGAAAGAGTGTTCAGAACTGCGCAATAAAAAGTATGGTTTAACTCTGTTAGCTTAATGAACATATCAGAAATAAGTTTCACACAATGCTTCTGTGTAGTTTTTATTTGAAGATATTATTTTTCCCAATAGAGGCCTCTTAGTGCTCAGAATGTCCAATTGCAGTGTCTACAGAAAGAGTGTTTCAGAAAGGCTCAATCAAAAGTAAGGTTCAACTCTGTTAGTTGAATGCACAGAACAGAAAGAAGTTTCATACAATGATTCTGTGTAGTTTATATTTGAACATATTCTTTTTTCCACTATTACCCACTTAGCACTACGAATGTCCAGTTGCATTTCCTACAGACAGAGTGTTTCAAAACTGCTCAATCAAAAGTATGGTTTAACTCTGTTAGCTGAATGCTCAGATCAGAAAGAAGTTTCACAGAATGCTTCTGTGTAGTTTATATTTG
This sequence comes from Symphalangus syndactylus, assembly GCF_028878055.3. Taxonomy (NCBI): domain Eukaryota; kingdom Metazoa; phylum Chordata; class Mammalia; order Primates; family Hylobatidae; genus Symphalangus; species Symphalangus syndactylus. Next base: position 137,416,753 of record NC_072432.2, on the reverse strand, counting down.
AATATATTCCTTTTTCCACTACTACTCTCTTAGCGCTCGAAATGTCCAGTTGCATTTTCTACAGAAAGAGTGTTCAGATCTGCTCAATCAAAAGTATGGTTTAACACTGTTAGCTGAATGCACAGATCAGAAAGATGTTTCACAGAATGATTCTGTGTAGTTTATAATTGGAGACATTCCTTTTTCCACTATTACCCTCTTAGCGCTCCGAATCTCCACTTGCATTTTCTACAGAAAGAGTGTTTCAGAACGGCTCAATCAAAACTAAGGTTCAACTCTTTTAGATGAACAAACAGAACAGAAAGAAGTTTCACACAATTCTTCTGTGTAGTTTTTATTTGTAGACATTCTTTTTCCCAATATAGGCCTCTTAGCGCTCAGAATGTCCATTTGCAGTTTCTACAGAAAGAGTGTTTCAGAACGGCTCAATCAAAAGTAAGGTTCAACTCTGTTAGTTGAATGCACAGAACAGAAAGAAGTTTCATACAATGCTTCTGTGTAGTTTATATTTGAACATATTCTTTTTTCCACTATTACCCACTTAGCGCTATGAATGTCCAGTTGCATTTTCTACAGAGTGTTTCAGAACTGCTCAATCAAAAGTATGGTTTAAATCTGTTAGCTGAATGCTCAGATCAGAAAGAAGTTTCACAGAATGCTTCTGTGTAGTTTATATTTGAATATATTCCTTTTTCCACTACTACGCTCTTAGCGCTCCAAATGTCCAGTTGCATTTTCTACAGAAAGAGTGTTCAGATCTGCTCAATCAAAAGTATGGTTTAACTCTGTTAGCTGAATGCACAGATCAGAAAGAAGTTTCACCGAATGATTCTGTGTAGTTTATATTTGAAGACATTCCTTTTTCCACTATTACCCCCTTAGCGCTCCGAATCTCCACTTGCATTTTCTACAAAAAGAGTGTTTCATAACTGCTCAATCAAAAATATGTTTTATCTCTGTTAACTGAATTTACAGATCAGAAATAAGTTTCACAGAATGCATCTGTGTAGTTTTTATTTGAAGATATTCTTTTTCCCAATGTAGGCCTCTTAGCGCTTAGCATGTCCAATTGCAGTTTCTACAGAAAGAGTGTTTCAGGACGGCTCAATCAAAAGTAAGGTTCAACTCTGTTAGTTGAATGCACAGAACAGAAAGAATTTTCACAGAATGCTACTGTGTAGTTTATATTTGAATATATTCCTTTTTCCACTATTACCCTCTTAGCGCTCCGAATGTCCACTTGCATTTTCTACAGAAAGAGTGTTCAGAACTGCGCAATCAAAAGTATGGTTTAACTCTGTTAGCTTAATGAACATATCAGAAGTAAGTTTCACACAATGCTTCTGTGTAGTTTTTATTTGAAGATATTATTTTTCCCAATAGAGGCCTCTTCGCGCTCAGAATGTCCAATTGCAGTTTCTACAGAAAGAGTGTTTCAGAAAGGCTCAATCAAAAGTAAGGTTCAACTCTGTTAGTTGAATGCACAGAACAGAAAGAAGTTTCATACAATGCTTCTGTGTAGTTTATTTCTGAACATACTCTTTTTTCCACTATTACCCACTTAGCGCTACGAATGTCCAGTTGCATTTTCTACAGACAGAGTGTTTCAAAACTGCTCAATCAAACGTATGGTTTAACTCTGTTAGCTGAATGCTCAGATCAGAAAGAAGTTTCACAGAATGCTTCTGTGTAGTTTATATTTGAATATATTCCTTTTTCCATTACTACTCTCTTAGCGCTCCAAATATCCGGTTGCATTTTCTACAGAAAGAGTGTTCAGATCTGCTCAATCAAAAGTATGGTTTAACTCTGTTAGCTGAATGCATAGATCAGAAAGAAGTTTCACAGAATGATTCTGTGTAGTTTATATTTGGAGACATTCCTTTTTCCACGATTACCCTCTTAGCACTCCGAATCTCCACTTGCATTTTCTACAGAAAGAGTGTTTAAGAACGGCTCAATCAAAACTAAGGTTCAACTCTTTTAGTTGAAAAAACAGAACAGAAAGAAGTTTCACACAATTCTTCTGTGTAGTTTTTATTTGTAGACATTCTTTTTCCCAATATAGGCCTCTTAGCGCTCAGAATATCCAATTGCAGTTTCTACAGAAAGAGTGTTTCAGAACGGCTCAATCAAAAGTAAGGTTCAACTCTGTTAGTTGAATGCACAGAACAGAAAGAAGTTTCATACAATGCTTCTGTGTAATTTATATTTGAACATATTCTTTTTTCCACTATTACCCACTTAGCGCTACGAATGTCCAGTTGCATTTTCTACAGACAGAGTGTTTCAAAACTGCTCAATCAAAAGTATTGTTTAAATCTGTTAGCTGAATGCTCAGATCAGAAAGAAGTTTCACAGAATGCTTCTGTGTAGTTTATATTTGAATATATTCCTTTTTCCACTACTACTCTCTTAGCGCTCCAAATGTCCAGTTGCATTTTCTACAGAAAGAGTGTTCAGATCTGCTCAATAAAAAGTATGGTTTAACTCTGTTAGCTGAATGCACAGATCAGAAAGAAGTTTCACAAAATGATTCTGTGTAGTTTATATTTGCAGACATTCCTTTTTCCACTATTACCCTCTTAGCGCTCCGAATCTCCACTTGCACTTTCTACAGAAAGACTGTTACAGAACGGCTCAATCAAAACTAAGGTTCAACTCTTTTAGTTGAACAAACAGAACAGAAAGAAGTTTCACACAATTCTTCTGTGTAGTTTTTATTTGTAGACATTCTTTTTCCCAATATAGGCCTCTTAGCGCTCAGAATGTCCAATTGCAGTTTCTACAGAAAGTGTGTTTCAGAACGGCTCAATCAAAACTAAGGTTCAACTCTTTTAGTTGAACAAACAGAACAGAAAGAAGTTTCACACAATTCTTCTTTGTAGTTTTTATTTGTAGACATACTTTTTCCCAATATAGGCCTCTTAGCGCTCAGAATGTCCAATTGCAGTTTCTACAGAAAGAGTGTTTCAGAACGGCTCAATCAAAAGTAAGGTTCTACTCTGTTAGTTGAATGCACAGAACAGAAAGAAGTTTCATACAATGCTTCTGTGTAGTTTATATTTGAACATATTCTTTTTTCCACTATTACCCACTTAGCGCTACGAATGTCCAGTTGCATTTTCTACAGACAGAGTGTTTCAAAACTGCTCAATCAAAAGTATGGTTTAACTCTGTTAGCTGAGTGCTCAGATCAGAAAGAAGTTTCACAGAATGCTTCTGTGTAGTTTATATTTGAATATATTCCTTTTTCCTCTACTACGCCCTTAGCGCTCCAAATGTCCAGTTGCATTTTCTACAGAAAGAGTGTTCAGATCTGCTCTATCAAAACTATGGTTTAACTCTGTTAGCTGAATGCACAGATCAGAAAGAAGTTTCACCGAATGATTCTGTGTAGTTTATATTTGAAGACATTCCTTTTTCCACTATTACCCCCTTAGCGCTCCGAATCTCCACTTGCATTTTCTACAAAAAGAGTGTTACATAACTGCTCAATCAAAAATATGTTTTATCTCTGGTAACTGAATTTACAGATCAGAAATAAGTTCCACAGAATGCATCTGTGTAGTTTTTATTTGAAGATATTCTTTTTCCCAATGTAGGCCTCTTAGCGCTTAGCATGTCCAATTGCAGTTTCTACAGAAAGAGTGTTTCAGAACGGCTCAATCAAACGTAAGGTTCAACTCTGTTAGTTGAATGCACAGAACAGAAAGAATTTACACAGAATGCTACTGTGTAGTTTATATTTGAATATATTCCTTTTTCCACTATTACCCTCTTAGCGCTCCGAATGTCCACTTGCATTTTCTACAGAAAGAGTGTTCAGAACTGCGCAATCAAAAGTATGGTTTAACTCTGTTAGCTTAATGAACATATCAGAAATAAGTTTCACACAATGCTTCTGTGTAGTTTTTATTTGAAGATATTATTTTTCCCAATAGAGGCCTCTTAGCGCTCAGAATGTCCAATTGCAGTTTCTACAGAAAGAGTGTTTCAGAAAGGCTCAATCAAAAGTAAGGTTCAACTCTGTTATTTGAATGCACAGAACAGAAAGAAGTTTCATACAATGCTTCTGTGTAGTTTATATTTGAACATATTCTTTTTTCTACTATTACCCACTTAGCGCTACGAATGTCCAGTTGCATTTTCTACAGACAGAGTGTTTCAAAACTGCTCAGTCAAAAGTATGGTTTAACTCTGTTAGCTGAATGCTCAGATCAGAAAGAAGTTTCACAGAATGCTTCTGTGTAGTTTATATTTGAATATATTCCTTTTTCCACTACTACTCTCTTAGCGCTCCAAATGTCCAGTTGCATTTTCTACAGAAAGAGTGTTCAGATCGGCTCAATCAAAAGTATGGTTTAACTCTGTTAGCTGAATGCACAGATCAGAAAGAAGTTTCACAGAATGATACTGTGTAGTTTATATTTGGAGACATTCCTTTTTCCACTATTACCCCCTTAGCGCTCCGAATCTCCACTTGCATTTTCTACAGAAAGTGTGTTTCAGAACGGCTCAATGAAAACTAAGGTTCATCTCTTTTAGTTGAACAAACAGAACAGAAAGAAGTTTCACACAATTCTTCTGTGTCGTTTTTATTTGTAGACATTCTTTTTCCCAATATAGGCCTCTTAGCGCTCAGAATGTCCAATTGCAGTTTCTACAGAAAGAGTGTTTCACAACGGCTCAATCAAATTAAGGTTCAACTCTGTTAGTTGAATGCACAGAACAGAAAGAAGTTTCATACAATGCTTCTGTGTAGTTTATATTTGAACATATTCTTTTTTCCACTATTACCCACTTAGCGCTACGAATGTCCAGTTGCATTTTCTACAGACAGAGTGTTTCAAAACTGCTCAATCAAAAGTATGGTTTAACTCTGTTAGCTGAATGCTCAGATCAGAAAGAAGTTTCACAGAATGCTTCTGTGTAGTTTATATTTGAATATATTCCTTTTTCCACTACTACGCTCTTAGCGCTCCAAATGTCCAGTTGCATTTTCAACAGAAAGAGTGTTCAGATCTGCTCAATCAAAAGTATGGTTTAACTCTGTTAGCTGAATGCACAGATCAGAAAGAAGTTTCACCGAATGTTTCTGTGTAGTTTATATTTGAAGACATTCCTTTTTCCACTATTACCCTCTTAGCGCTCCGAATCTCCACTTGCATTTTCTACAAAAAGAGTGTTTCATAACTGCTCAATCAAAAATATGTTTTATCTCTGTTAACTGAATTTACAGATCAGAAATAAGTTTCACAGAATGCATCTGTGTAGTTTTTATTTGAAGATATTCTTTTTCCCAATGTAGGCCTCTTAGCGCTTAGCATGTCCAATTGCAGTTTCTACAGAAAGAGTGTTTCAGAACGGCTCAATCAAAAGTAAGGTTCAACTCTGTTAGTTGAATGCGCAGAACAGAAGGAAGTTTCATACAATGTTTCTGTGTAGTTTATATTTCAACATATTCTTTTTTCCACTATTACCCACTTAGCGCTACGAATGTCCAGTTGCATTTTCTACAGACAGAGTGTTTCAAAACTGCTCAATCAAAAGTATGGTTTAACTCTGTTAGCTGAATGCTCAGATCAGAAAGAAGTTTCACAGAATGCTTCTGTGTAGTTTATATTTGAATATATTCCTTTTTCCACTACTACTCTCTTAGCGCTCCAAATGTCCAGTTGCATTTTCTACAGAAAGAGTGTTCAGATCTGCTCAATCAAAAGTATGGTTTAACTCTGTTAGCTGAATGCACAGATCAGAAAGAAGTTTCACCGAATGATTCTGTGTAGTTTATATTTGAAGACATTCCTTTTTCCACTATTACCCTCTTAGCGCTCCGAATCTCCACTTGCATTTTCTACAAAAAGAGTGTTTCATAACTGCTCAATCAAAAATATGTTTTATCTCTGTTAACTGAATTTACAGATCAGAAATAAGTTTCACAGAATGAATCTGTGTAGTTTTTATTTGAAGATATTCTTTTTCCCAATGTAGGCCTCTTAGCGCTTAGCATGTCCAATTGCAATTTCTACAGAAAGAGTGTTTCAGAACGGCTCAATCAAAAGTAAGGTTCAACTCTGTTAGTTGAATGCACAGAACAGAAAGTATTTTCACAGAATGCTACTGTGTAGTTTATATTTGAATATATTCCTTTTTCCACTATTACCCTCTTAGCGCTCCGAATGTCCACTTGCATTTTCTACAGAAAGAGTGTTCAGAACTGCGCAATCAAAAGTATGGTTTAACTCTGTTAGCTTAATGAACATATCCGAAGTAAGTTTCACACAATGCTTCTGTGTAGTTTTATTTGAAGATATTATTTTTCCCAATAGAGGCCTCTTAGCGCTCAGAATGTCCAATTGCAGTTTCTACAGAAAGAGTGTTTCAGAAAGGCTCAATCAAAAGTAAGGTTCAACTCTGTTAGTTGAATGCACAGAACAGAAAGAAGTTTCATACAATGCTTCTGTGTAGTTTATATCTGAACATACTCTTTTTTCCACTATTACCCACTTAGCGCTACGAATGTCCAGTTGCATTTTCTACAGACAGAGTGTTTCAAAACTGCTCAATCAAAAGTATGGTTTAACTCTGTTAGCTGAATGCTCAGATCAGAAAGAAGTTTCACAGAATGCTTCTGTGTAGTTTATATTTGAATATATTCCTTTTTCCATTACTACTCTCTTAGCGCTCCAAATGTCCGGTTGCATTTTCTACAGAAAGAGTGTTCAGATCTGCTCAATCAAAAGTATGGTTTAACTCTGTTAGCTGAATGCACAGATCAGAAAGAAGTTTCACAGAATGATTCTGTGTAGTTTATATTTGGAGACATTCCTTTTTCCACTATTACCCTCTTAGCACTCCGAATCTCCACTTGCATTTTCTACAGAAAGATTGTTTAAGAACGGCTCAATCAAAACTAAGGTTCAACTCTTTTAGTTGAAAAAACAGAACAGAAAGAAGTTGCACACAATTCTTCTGTGTAGTTTTTATTTGTAGACATTCTTTTTCCCAATATAGGCCTCTTAGCGCTCAGAATATCCAATTGAAGTTTCTACAGAAAGAGTGTTTCAGAACGGCTCAATCAAAAGTAAGGTTCAACTCTGTTAGTTGAATGCACAGAACAGTAAGAAGTTTCATACAATGCTTCTGTGTAGTTTATATTTGAACATATTCTTTTTTCCACTATTACCCACTTAGCGCTATGAATGTCCAGTTGCATTTTCTACAGACAGAGTGTTTCAAAACTGCTCAATCAAAAGTATGGTTTATCTCTGTTAGCTGAATGCTCAGATCAGAAAGAAGTTTCACAGAATGCTTCTGTGTAGTTTATATTTGAATATATTCCTTTTTCTACTACTACTCTCTTAGCGCTCCAAATGTCCAGTTGCATTTTCTACAGAAAGAGTGTTCAGATCTGCTCAATCAAAAGTATGCTTTAACTCTGTTAGCTGAATGCACAGATCAGAAAGAAGTTTCACAGAATGATTCGGTGTAGTTTATATTTGGAGACATTCCTTTTTCCACTATTACCCTCTTAGCGCTCCGAATCTCCACTTGCATTTCCTACAGAAAGACTGTTACAGAACGGCTCAATCAAAACTAAGGTTCAACTCTTTTAGTTGAACAAACAGAACAGAAAGAAGTTTCACACAATTCTTCTGTGTAGTTTTTATTTGTAGACATTCTTTTTCCCAATATAGGCCTCTTAGCGCTCAGAATGTCCAATTGCAGTTTCTACAGAAAGTGTGTTTCAGAACGGCTAAATCAAAAGTAAGGTTCAACTCTGTTAGTTGAATGCACAGAACAGAAAGTAGTTTCATACAATGCTTCTGTGTAGTTTATATTTGAACATATTCTTTTTTCCGCTATTACCAACGTAGCGCTACGAATGTCCAGTTGCATTTTCTACAGACAGAGTGTTTCAAAACTGCTCAATCAAAAGTATGGTTTAACTCTGTTAGCTGAATGATCAGATCAGAAAGAAGTTTCACAGAATGCTTCTGTGTAGTTTATATTTGAATATATTCCTTTTTCCACTACTACGCTCTTAGCGCTCCAAATGTCCAGTTGCATTTTCAACAGAAAGAGTGTTCAGATCTGCTCAATCAAAAGTATGGTTCAAATCTGTTAGCTGAATGCACAGATCAGAAAGAAGTTTCACCGAATGATTCTGTGTACTTTATATTTGAAGACATTCCTTTTTCCACTATTACCCTCTTAGCGCTCCGAATCTCCACTTGCATTTTCTACAAAAAGAGTGTTTCATAACTGCTCAATCAAAAATATGTTTTATCTCTGTTAACTGAATTTACAGATCAGAAATAAGTTTCACAGAATGCATCTGTGTAGTTTTTATTTGAAGATATTCTTCTTCCCAATGTAGGCCTCTTAGCGCTTAGCATGTCCAATTGCAGTTTCTACAGAAAGAGTGTTTCAGAACGGCTCAATCAAAAGTAAGGTTCAACTCTGTTAGTTGAATGCACAGAACAGAAAGAATTTTCACAGAATGCTACTGTGTAGTTTATATTTGAATATATTCCTTTTTCCACTATTACCCTCTTAGCGCTCCGAATGTACACTTGCATTTTCTACAGAAAGAGTGTTCAGAACTGCGCAATAAAAAGTATGGTTTAACTCTGTTAGCTTAATGAACATATCAGAAATAAGTTTCACACAATGCTTCTGTGTAGTTTTTATTTGAAGATATTATTTTTCCCAATAGAGGCCTCTTAGTGCTCAGAATGTCCAATTGCAGTGTCTACAGAAAGAGTGTTTCAGAAAGGCTCAATCAAAAGTAAGGTTCAACTCTGTTAGTTGAATGCACAGAACAGAAAGAACTTTCATACAATGATTCTGTGTAGTTTATATTTGAACATATTCTTTTTTCCACTATTACCCACTTAGCACTACGAATGTCCAGTTGCATTTCCTACAGACAGAGTGTTTCAAAACTGCTCAATCAAAAGTATGGTTTAACTCTGTTAGCTGAATGCTCAGATCAGAAAGAAGTTTCACAGAATGCTTCTGTGTAGTTTATATTTGAATATATTCCTTTTTCCACTACTACTCTCTTAGCGCTCGAAATGTCCAGTTGCATTTTCTACAGAAAGAGTGTTCAGATCTGCTCAATCAAAAGTATGGTTTAACACTGTTAGCTGAATGCACAGATCAGAAAGATGTTTCACAGAATGATTCTGTGTAGTTTATAATTGGAGACATTCCTTTTTCCACTATTACCCTCTTAGCGCTCCGAATCTCCACTTGCATTTTCTACAGAAAGAGTGTTTCAGAACGGCTCAATCAAAACTAAGGTTCAACTCTTTTAGATGAACAAACAGAACAGAAAGAAGTTTCACACAATTCTTCTGTGTAGTTTTTATTTGTAGACATTCTTTTTCCCAATATAGGCCTCTTAGCGCTCAGAATGTCCAATTGCAGTTTCTACAGAAAGAGTGTTTCAGAACGGCTCAATCAAAAGTAAGGTTCAACTCTGTTAGTTGAATGCACAGAACAGAAAGAAGTTTCATACAATGCTTCTGTGTAGTTTATATTTGAACATATTCTTTTTTCCACTATTACCCACTTAGCGCTATGAATGTCCAGTTGCATTTTCTACAGAGTGTTTCAGAACTGCTCAATCAAAAGTATGGTTTAAATCTGTTAGCTGAATGCTCAGATCAGAAAGAAGTTTCACAGAATGCTTCTGTGTAGTTTATATTTGAATATATTCCTTTTTCCACTACTACGCTCTTAGCGCTCCAAATGTCCAGTTGCATTTTCTACAGAAAGAGTGTTCAGATCTGCTCAATCAAAAGTATGGTTTAACTCTGTTAGCTGAATGCACAGATCAGAAAGAAGTTTCACCGAATGATTCTGTGTAGTTTATATTTGAAGACATTCCTTTTTCCACTATTACCCCCTTAGCGCTCCGAATCTCCACTTGCATTTTCTACAAAAAGAGTGTTTCATAACTGCTCAATCAAAAATATGTTTTATCTCTGTTAACTGAATTTACAGATCAGAAATAAGTTTCACAGAATGCATCTGTGTAGTTTTTATTTGAAGATATTCTTTTTCCCAATGTAGGCCTCTTAGCGCTTAGCATGTCCAATTGCAGTTTCTACAGAAAGAGTGTTTCAGGACGGCTCAATCAAAAGTAAGGTTCAACTCTGTTAGTTGAATGCACAGAACAGAAAGAATTTTCACAGAATGCTACTGTGTAGTTTATATTTGAATATATTCCTTTTTCCACTATTACCCTCTTAGCGCTCCGAATGTCCACTTGCATTTTCTACAGAAAGAGTGTTCAGAACTGCGCAATCAAAAGTATGGTTTAACTCTGTTAGCTTAATGAACATATCAGAAGTAAGTTTCACACAATGCTTCTGTGTAGTTTTTATTTGAAGATATTATTTTTCCCAATAGAGGCCTCTTCGCGCTCAGAATGTCCAATTGCAGTTTCTACAGAAAGAGTGTTTCAGAAAGGCTCAATCAAAAGTAAGGTTCAACTCTGTTAGTTGAATGCACAGAACAGAAAGAAGTTTCATACAATGCTTCTGTGTAGTTTATATCTGAACATACTCTTTTTTCCACTATTACCCACTTAGCGCTACGAATGTCCAGTTGCATTTTCTACAGACAGAGTGTTTCAAAACTGCTCAATCAAAAGTATGGTTTAACTCTGTTAGCTGAATGCTCAGATCAGAAAGAAGTTTCACAGAATGCTTCTGTGTAGTTTATATTTGAATATATTCCTTTTTCCATTACTACTCTCTTAGCGCTCCAAATGTCCGGTTGCATTTTCTACAGAAAGAGTGTTCAGATCTGCTCAATCAAAAGTATGGTTTAACTCTGTTAGCTGAATGCATAGATCAGAAAGAAGTTGCACAGAATGATTCTGTGTAGTTTATATTTGGAGACATTCCTTTTTCCACTATTACCCTCTTAGCACTCCGAATCTCCACTTGCATTTTCTACAGAAAGAGTGTTTAAGAACGGCTCAATCAAAACTAAGGTTCAACTCTTTTAGTTGAAAAAACAGAACAGAAAGAAGTTTCACACAATTCTTCTGTGTAGTTTTTATTTGTAGACATTCTTTTTCCCAATATAGGCCTCTTAGCGCTCAGAATATCCAATTGCAGTTTCTACAGAAAGAGTGTTTCAGAACGGCTCAATCAAAAGTAAGGTTCAACTCTGTTATTTGAATGCACAGAACAGAAAGAAGTTTCATACAATGTTTCTGTGTAGTTTATATTTGAACATATTCTTTTTTCCACTATTACCCACTTAGCGCTACGAATGTCCAGTTGCATTTTCTACAGACAGAGTGTTTCAAAACTGCTCAATCAAAAGTATTGTTTAAATCTGTTAGCTGAATGCTCAGATCAGAAAGAAGTTTCACAGAATGCTTCTGTGTAGTTTATATTTGAATATATTCCTTTTTCCACTACTACTCTCTTAGCGCTCCAAATGTCCAGTTGCATTTTCTACAGAAAGAGTGTTCAGATCTGCTCAATAAAAAGTATGGTTTAACTCTGTTAGCTGAATGCACAGATCAGAAAGAAGTTTCACAAAATGATTCTGTGTAGTTTATATTTGCAGACATTCCTTTTTCCACTATTACCCTCTTAGCGCTCCGAATCTCCACTTGCATTTTCTACAGAAAGACTGTTACAGAACGGCTCAATCAAAACTAAGGTTCAACTCTTTTAGTTGAACAAACAGAACAGAAAGTAGTTTCACACAATTCTTCTGTGTAGTTTTTATTTGTAGACATTCTTTTTCCCAATATAGGCCTCTTAGCGCTCAGAATGTCCAATTGCAGTTTCTACAGAAAGTGTGTTTCAGAACGGCTCAATCAAAACTAAGGTTCAACTCTTTTAGTTGAACAAACAGAACAGAAAGAAGTTTCACACAATTCTTCTTTGTAGTTTTTATTTGTAGACATACTTTTTCCCAATATAGGCCTCTTAGCGCTCAGAATGTCCAATTGCAGTTTCTACAGAAAGAGTGTTTCAGAACGGCTCAATCAAAAGTAAGGTTCTACTCTGTTAGTTGAATGCACAGAACAGAAAGAAGTTTCATACAATGCTTCTGTGTAGTTTATATTTGAACATATTCTTTTTTCCACTATTACCCACTTAGCGCTACGAATGTCCAGTTGCATTTTCTACAGACAGAGTGTTTCAAAACTGCTCAATCAAAAGTATGGTTTAACTCTGTTAGCTGAGTGCTCAGATCAGAAAGAAGTTTCACAGAATGCTTCTGTGTAGTTTATATTTGAATATATTCCTTTTTCCTCTACTACGCCCTTAGCGCTCCAAATGTCCAGTTGCATTTTCTACAGAAAGAGTGTTCAGATCTGCTCTATCAAAACTATGGTTTAACTCTGTTAGCTGAATGCACAGATCAGAAAGAAGTTTCACCGAATGATTCTGTGTAGTTTATATTTGAAGACATTCCTTTTTCCACTATTACCCCCTTAGCGCTCCGAATCTCCACTTGCATTTTCTACAAAAAGAGTGTTACATAACTGCTCAATCAAAAATATGTTTTATCTCTGGTAACTGAATTTACAGATCAGAAATAAGTTCCACAGAATGCATCTGTGTAGTTTTTATTTGAAGATATTCTTTTTCCCAATGTAGGCCTCTTAGCGCTTAGCATGTCCAATTGCAGTTTCTACAGAAAGAGTGTTTCAGAACGGCTCAATCAAACGTAAGGTTCAACTCTGTTAGTTGAATGCACAGAACAGAAAGAATTTACACAGAATGCTACTGTGTAGTTTATATTTGAATATATTCCTTTTTCCACTATTACCCTCTTAGCGCTCCGAATGTCCACTTGCATTTTCTACAGAAAGAGTGTTCAGAACTGCGCAATCAAAAGTATGGTTTAACTCTGTTAGCTTAATGAACATATCAGAAATAAGTTTCACACAATGCTTCTGTGTAGTTTTTATTTGAAGATATTATTTTTCCCAATAGAGGCCTCTTAGCGCTCAGAATGTCCAATTGCAGTTTCTACAGAAAGAGTGTTTCAGAAAGGCTCAATCAAAAGTAAGGTTCAACTCTGTTATTTGAATGCACAGAACAGAAAGAAGTTTCATACAATGCTTCTGTGTAGTTTATATTTGAACATATTCTTTTTTCTACTATTACCCACTTAGCGCTACGAATGTCCAGTTGCATTTTCTACAGACAGAGTGTTTCAAAACTGCTCAGTCAAAAGTATGGTTTAACTCTGTTAGCTGAATGCTCAGATCAGAAAGAAGTTTCACAGAATGCTTCTGTGTAGTTTATATTTGAATATATTCCTTTTTCCACTACTACTCTCTTAGCGCTCCAAATGTCCAGTTGCATTTTCTACAGAAAGAGTGTTCAGATCGGCTCAATCAAAAGTATGGTTTAACTCTGTTAGCTGAATGCACAGATCAGAAAGAAGTTTCACAGAATGATACTGTGTAGTTTATATTTGGAGACATTCCTTTTTCCACTATTACCCCCTTAGCGCTCCGAATCTCCACTTGCATTTTCTACAGAAAGTGTGTTTCAGAACGGCTCAATGAAAACTAAGGTTCATCTCTTTTAGTTGAACAAACAGAACAGAAAGAAGTTTCACACAATTCTTCTGTGTAGTTTTTATTTGTAGACATTCTTTTTCCCAATATAGGCCTCTTAGCGCTCAGAATGTCCAATTGCAGTTTCTACAGAAAGAGTGTTTCACAACGGCTCAATCAAATTAAGGTTCAACTCTGTTAGTTGAATGCACAGAACAGAAAGAAGTTTCATACAATGCTTCTGTGTAGTTTATATTTGAACATATTCTTTTTTCCACTATTACCCACTTAGCGCTACGAATGTCCAGTTGCATTTTCTACAGACAGAGTGTTTCAAAACTGCTCAATCAAAAGTATGGTTTAACTCTGTTAGCTGAATGCTCAGATCAGAAAGAAGTTTCACAGAATGCTTCTGTGTAGTTTATATTTGAATATATTCCTTTTTCCACTACTACGCTCTTAGCGCTCCAAATGTCCAGTTGCATTTTCAACAGAAAGAGTGTTCAGATCTGCTCAATCAAAAGTATGGTTTAACTCTGTTAGCTGAATGCACAGATCAGAAAGAAGTTTCACCGAATGTTTCTGTGTAGTTTATATTTGAAGACATTCCTTTTTCCACTATTACCCTCTTAGCGCTCCGAATCTCCACTTGCATTTTCTACAAAAAGAGTGTTTCATAACTGCTCAATCAAAAATATGTTTTATCTCTGTTAACTGAATTTACAGATCAGAAATAAGTTTCACAGAATGCATCTGTGTAGTTTTTATTTGAAGATATTCTTTTTCCCAATGTAGGCCTCTTAGCGCTTAGCATGTCCAATTGCAGTTTCTACAGAAAGAGTGTTTCAGAACGGCTCAATCAAAAGTAAGGTTCAACTCTGTTAGTTGAATGCACAGAACAGAAAGAATTTTCACAGAATGCTACTGTGTAGTTTATATTTGAATATATTCCTTTTTCCACTATTACCCTCTTAGCGCTCCGAATGTCCACTTGCATTTTCTACAGAAAGAGTGTTCAGAACTGCGCAATCAAAACTATGGTTTAACTCTGTTAGCTTAATGAACATATCAGAAATAAGTTTCACACAATGCTTCTGTGTAGTTTTTATTTGAAGATATTTTTTTTCCCAATAGAGGCCTCTTAGCGCTCAGAATGTCCAATTGCAGTTTCTACAGAAAGAGTGTTTCAGAACGGCTCAATCAAAATTAAGGTTCAACTCTGTTAGTTGAATGCACAGAACAGAAAGAAGTTTCATACAATGCTTCTGTGTAGTTTATATTTGAACATATTCTTTTTTCCACTATTACCCACTTAGCGCTACGAATGTCCAGTTGCATTTTCTACAGACAGACTGTTTCAAAACTGCTCAATCAAAAGTATGGTTTAACTCTGTTAGCTGAATGCTCAGATCAGAAAGAAGTTTCACAGAATGCTTCTGTGTAGTTTATATTTGAAGATATTACATTTTCCACTACTACGCTCTTAGCGCTCCAAATGTCCAGTTGCATTTTCAACAGAAAGAGTGTTCAGATCAGCTCAATCAAAAGTATGGTTTAACTCTGTTAGCTGAATGCACAGATCAGAAAGAAGTTTCACCGAATGATTCTGTGTAGTTTATATTTGAAGACATTCCTTTTTCCACTATTACCCTCTTAGCGCTCCGAATCTCCACTTGCATTTTCTACAAAAAGAGTGTTTCATAACTGCTCAATCAAAAATATGTTTTATCTCTGTTAACTGAATTTACAGATCAGAAATAAGTTTCACAGAATGCATCTGTGTAGTTTTTATTTGAAGATATTCTTCTTCCCAATGTAGGCCTCTTAGCGCTTAGCATGTCCAATTGCAGTTTCTACAGAAACAGTGTTTCAGAACGGCTCAATCAAAAGTAAGGTTCAACTCTGTTAGTTGAATGCACAGAACAGAAAGTATTTTCACAGAATGCTACTGTGTAGTTTATATTTGAATATATTCCTTTTTCCACTATTACCCTCTTAGCGCTCCGAATGTCCACTTGCATTTTCTACAGAAAGAGGGTTCAGAACTGCGCAATCAAAAGTATGGTTTAACTCTGTTAGCTTAATGAACATATCAGAAGTAAGTTTCACACAATGCTTCTGTGTAGTTTTTATTTGAAGATATTTTTTTTCCCAATAGAGGCCTCTTAGCGCTCAGAATGTCCAATTGCAGTTTCTACAGAAAGAGTGTTTCAGAAAGGCTCAATCAAAAGTAAGGTTCAACTCTGTTAGTTGAATGCACAGAACAGAAAGAAGTTTCATACAATGCTTCTGTGTAGTTTATATTTGAACATATTCTTTTTTCCACTATTACCCACTTAGCGCTACGAATGTCCAGTTGCATTTTCTACAGACAGAGGGTTTCAAAACTGCTCAATCAAAAGTATAGTTTAACTCTGTTAGCTGAATTCTCAGATCAGAAACAAGTTTCACAGAATGCTTCTGTGTAGTTTATATTTGAATATATTCCTTTTTCCACTACTACTCTCTTAGCGCTCCAAATGTCCAGTTGCATTTTCTACAGAAAGAGTGTTCAGATCTGCTCAATCAAAAGTATGGTTTAAATCTGTTAGCTGAATGCACAGATCAGAAAGAAGTTTCACAGAATGATTCTGTGTAGTTTATATTTGGAGACATTCCTTTTTTCCACTATTACCCTCTTAGCGCTCCGAATCTCCACTTGCATTTTCTACAGAAAGAGTGTTTCAGAACGGCTCAATCAAAATTAAGGTTCAACTCTTTTAGTTGAACAAACAGAACAGAAAGAAGTTTCACACAATTCTTCTGTGTAGTTTTTATTTGTAGACATACTTTTTCCCAATATAGGCCTCTTAGCGCTCAGAATGTCCAATTGCAGTTTCTACAGAAAGAGTGTTTCAGAACGGCTCAATCAAAAGTAAGGTTCAACTCTGTTAGTTGAATGCACAGAACAGAAAGAAGTTTCATACAATGCTTCTGTGTAGTTTATATTTGAACATATTCTTTTTTCCACTATTACCCACTTAGCGCTACGAATGTCCAGTTGCATTTTCTACAGACAGAGTGTTTCAAAACTGCTCAATCAAAAGTATGGTTTAACTCTGTTAGCTGAATGCTCAGATCAGAAAGAAGTTTCACAGAATGCTTCTGTGTAGTTTATATTTGAATATATTCCTTTTTCCTCTACTACGCTCTTAGCGCTCAAAATGTCCAGTTGCATTTTCTACAGAAAGAGTGTTCAGATCTGCTCAATCAAAACTATGGTTTAACTCTGTTAGCTGAATGCACAGATCAGAAAGAAGTTTCACCGAATGATTCTGTGTAGTTTATATTTGAAGACATTCCTTTTTCCACTATTACCCTCTTAGCGCTCCGAATCTCCCCTTGCATTTTCTACAAAAAGAGTGTTTCATAACTGCTCAATCAAAAATATGTTTTATCTCTGTTAACTGAATTTACAGATCAGAAATAAGTTTCACAGAATGCATCTGTGTAGTTTTTATTTGAAGATATTCTTTTTCCCAATGTAGGCCTCTTAGCGCTTAGCATGTCCAATTGCAGTTTCTACAGAAAGAGTGTTTCAGAACGGCTCAATCAAAAGTAAGGTTCAACTCTGTTAGTTGAATGCACAGAACAGAAAGAATTTTCACAGAATGCTACTGTGTAGTTTATATTTGAATATATTCCTTTTTCCACTATTACCCTCTTAGCGCTCCGAATGTCCACTTGCATTTTCTACAGAAAGAGTGTTCAGAACTGCGCAATCAAAAGTATGGTTTAACTCTGTTAGCTTAATGAACATATCAGAAATATGTTTCACACAATGCTTCTGTGTAGTTTTTATTTGAAGATATTATTTTTCCCAATATAGGCCTCTTCGCGCTCAGAATGTCCAATTGCAGTTTCTACAGAAAGAGTGTTTCAGAAAGGCTCAATCAAAAGTAAGGTTCAACTCTGTTAGTTGAATGCACAGAAAAGAAAGAAGTTTCATACAATGCTTCTGTGTAGTTTATATTTGAACATATTCTTTTTTCCACTATTACCCACTTAGCGCTACGAATGTCCAGTTGCATTTTCTACAGACAGAGTGTTTCAAAACTGCTCAATCAAAAGTATGGTTTATCTCTGTTAGCTGAATGCTCAGATCAGAAAGAAGCTTCACAGAATGCTTCTGTGTGGTTTATATTTGAATATATTCCTTTTTCCACTACTACTCTCTTAGCGCTCCAAATGTCCAGTTGCATTTTCTACAGAAAGAGTGTTCAGATCTGCTCAATCAAAAGTATGGTTTAACTCTGTTAGCTGAATGCACAGATCAGAAAGATGTTTCACAGAATGATTCTGTGTAGTTTATATTTGGAGACATTCCTTTTTCCACTATTACCTTCTTAGCGCTCCGAATCTCCACTTGCATTTTCTACAGAAAGAGTGTTTCAGAACGGCTCAATCAAAACTAAGGTTCAACTCTTTTAGTTGAACAATCAGAACAGAAAGTAGTTTCACACAATTCTTCTGTGTAGTTTTTATTTGTAGACATTCTTTTTCCCAATATAGGCCTCTTAGCGCTCAGAATGTCCAATTGCAGTTTCTACAGAAAGAGTGTTTCAGAACGGCTCAATCAAAATTAAGGTTCAACTCTGTTAGTTGAATGCACAGAACAGAAAGAAGTTTCATACAATGCTTCTGTGTAGTTTATATTTGAACATATTCTTTTTTCCACTATTACCCACTTAGCGCTACGAATGTCCAGTTGCATTTTCTACAGACAGACTGTTTCAAAACTGCTCAATCAAAAGTATGGTTTAACTCTGTTAGCTGAATGCTCAGATCAGAAAGAAGTTTCACAGAATGCTTCTGTGTAGTTTATATTTGAATATATTCCTTTTTCCACTACTACGCTCTTAGCGCTCCAAATGTCCAGTTGCATTTTCAACAGAAAGAGTGTTCAGATCTGCTCAATCAAAAGTATGGTTTAACTCTGTTAGCTGAATTCACACATCAGAAAGAAGTTTCACCGAATGATTCTGTGTAGTTTATATTTGAAGACATTCCTGTTTCCACTATTACCCTCTTAGCGCTCCGAATCCCCACTTGCATTTTCTACAAAAAGAGTGTTTCATAACTGCTCAATCAAAAATATGTTTTATCTCTGTTAACTGAATTTACAGATCAGAAATAAGTTTCACAGAATGCATCTGTGTAGTTTTTATTTGAAGATATTCTTTTTCCCAATGTAGGCCTCTTAGCGCTTAGCATGTCCAATTGCAGTTTCTACAGAAAGAGTGTTTCAGAACGGCTCAATCAAAAGTAAGGTTCAACTCTGTTAGTTGAATGCACAGAACAGAAAGAATTTTCACAGAATGCTACTGTGTAGTTTATATTTGAATATATTCCTTTTTCCACTATTACCCTCTTAGCGCTCCGAATGTCCACTTGCATTTTCTACAGAAAGAGTGTTCAGAACTGCGCAATCAAAAGTATGGTTTAACTATGTTAGCTTAATGAACATATCAGAAATAAGTTTCACACAATGCTTCTGTGTAGTTTTTATTTGAAGATATTATTTTTCCCAATAGAGGCCTCTTAGCGCTCAGAATGTCCAATTGCAGTTTCTACAGAAAGAGTGTTTCAGAACGGCTCAATCAAAAGTAAGGTTCAACTCTGTTAGTTGAATGCACAGAACAGAAAGAAGTTTCATACAATGCTTCTGTGTAGTTTATATTTGAACATATTCTTTTTTCCACTATTACCCACTTAGCGCTACGAATGTCCAGTTGCATTTTCTACAGACAGAGGGTTTCAAAACTGCTCAATCAAAAGTATAGTTTAACTCTGTTAGCTGAATTCTCAGATCAGAAACAAGTTTCACAGAATGCTTCTGTGTAGTTTATATTTGAATATATTCCTTTTTCCACTACTACTCTCTTAGCGCTCCAAATGTCCAGTTGCATTTTCTACAGAAAGAGTGTTCAGATCTGCTCAATCAAAAGTATGGTTTAAATCTGTTAGCTGAATGCACAGATCAGAAAGAAGTTTCACAGAATGATTCTGTGTAGTTTATATTTGGAGACATTCCTTTTTTCCACTATTACCCTCTTAGCGCTCCGAATCTCCACTTGCATTTTCTACAGAAAGAGTGTTTCAGAACGGCTCAATCAAAATTAAGGTTCAACTCTTTTAGTTGAACAAACAGAACAGAAAGAAGTTTCACACAATTCTTCTGTGTAGTTTTTATTTGTAGACATACTTTTTCCCAATATAGGCCTCTTAGCGCTCAGAATGTCCAATTGCAGTTTCTACAGAAAGAGTGTTTCAGAACGGCTCAATCAAAAGTAAGGTTCAACTCTGTTAGTTGAATGCACAGAACAGAAAGAAGTTTCATACAATGCTTCTGTGTAGTTTATATTTGAACATATTCTTTTTTCCACTATTACCCACTTAGCGCTACGAATGTCCAGTTGCATTTTCTACAGACAGAGTGTTTCAAAACTGCTCAATCAAAAGTATGGTTTAACTCTGTTAGCTGAATGCTCAGATCAGAAAGAAGTTTCACAGAATGCTTCTGTGTAGTTTATATTTGAATATATTCCTTTTTCCTCTACTACGCTCTTAGCGCTCAAAATGTCCAGTTGCATTTTCTACAGAAAGAGTGTTCAGATCTGCTCAATCAAAACTATGGTTTAACTCTGTTAGCTGAATGCACAGATCAGAAAGAAGTTTCACCGAATGATTCTGTGTAGTTTATATTTGAAGACATTCCTTTTTCCACTATTACCCTCTTAGCGCTCCGAATCTCCCCTTGCATTTTCTACAAAAAGAGTGTTTCATAACTGCTCAATCAAAAATATGTTTTATCTCTGTTAACTGAATTTACAGATCAGAAATAAGTTTCACAGAATGCATCTGTGTAGTTTTTATTTGAAGATATTCTTTTTCCCAATGTAGGCCTCTTAGCGCTTAGCATGTCCAATTGCAGTTTCTACAGAAAGAGTGTTTCAGAACGGCTCAATCAAAAGTAAGGTTCAACTCTGTTAGTTGAATGCACAGAACAGAAAGAATTTTCACAGAATGCTACTGTGTAGTTTATATTTGAATATATTCCTTTTTCCACTATTACCCTCTTAGCGCTCCGAATGTTCACTTGCATTTTCTACAGAAAGAGTGTTCAGAACTGCGCAATCAAAAGTATGGTTTAACTCTGTTAGCTTAATGAACATATCAGAAATATGTTTCACACAATGCTTCTGTGTAGTTTTTATTTGAAGATATTATTTTTCCCAATATAGGCCTCTTCGCGCTCAGAATGTCCAATTGCAGTTTCTACAGAAAGAGTGTTTCAGAAAGGCTCAATCAAAAGTAAGGTTCAACTCTGTTAGTTGAATGCACAGAAAAGAAAGAAGTTTCATACAATGCTTCTGTGTAGTTTATATTTGAACATATTCTTTTTTCCACTATTACCCACTTAGCGCTACGAATGTCCAGTTGCATTTTCTACAGACAGAGTGTTTCAAAACTGCTCAATCAAAAGTATGGTTTATCTCTGTTAGCTGAATGCTCAGATCAGAAAGAAGCTTCACAGAATGCTTCTGTGTGGTTTATATTTGAATATATTCCTTTTTCCACTACTACTCTCTTAGCGCTCCAAATGTCCAGTTGCATTTTCTACAGAAAGAGTGTTCAGATCTGCTCAATCAAAAGTATGGTTTAACTCTGTTAGCTGAATGCACAGATCAGAAAGATGTTTCACAGAATGATTCTGTGTAGTTTATATTTGGAGACATTCCTTTTTCCACTATTACCTTCTTAGCGCTCCGAATCTCCACTTGCATTTTCTACAGAAAGAGTGTTTCAGAACGGCTCAATCAAAACTAAGGTTCAACTCTTTTAGTTGAACAATCAGAACAGAAAGTAGTTTCACACAATTCTTCTGTGTAGTTTTTATTTGTAGACATTCTTTTTCCCAATATAGGCCTCTTAGCGCTCAGAATGTCCAATTGCAGTTTCTACAGAAAGAGTGTTTCAGAACGGCTCAATCAAAATTAAGGTTCAACTCTGTTAGTTGAATGCACAGAACAGAAAGAAGTTTCATACAATGCTTCTGTGTAGTTTATATTTGAACATATTCTTTTTTCCACTATTACCCACTTAGCGCTACGAATGTCCAGTTGCATTTTCTACAGACAGACTGTTTCAAAACTGCTCAATCAAAAGTATGGTTTAACTCTGTTAGCTGAATGCTCAGATCAGAAAGAAGTTTCACAGAATGCTTCTGTGTAGTTTATATTTGAATATATTCCTTTTTCCACTACTACGCTCTTAGCGCTCCAAATGTCCAGTTGCATTTTCAACAGAAAGAGTGTTCAGATCTGCTCAATCAAAAGTATGGTTTAACTCTGTTAGCTGAATTCACACATCAGAAAGAAGTTTCACCGAATGATTCTGTGTAGTTTATATTTGAAGACATTCCTGTTTCCACTATTACCCTCTTAGCGCTCCGAATCCCCACTTGCATTTTCTACAAAAAGAGTGTTTCATAACTGCTCAATCAAAAATATGTTTTATCTCTGTTAACTGAATTTACAGATCAGAAATAAGTTTCACAGAATGCATCTGTGTAGTTTTTATTTGAAGATATTCTTTTTCCCAATGTAGGCCTCTTAGCGCTTAGCATGTCCAATTGCAGTTTCTACAGAAAGAGTGTTTCAGAACGGCTCAATCAAAAGTAAGGTTCAACTCTGTTAGTTGAATGCACAGAACAGAAAGAATTTTCACAGAATGCTACTGTGTAGTTTATATTTGAATATATTCCTTTTTCCACTATTACCCTCTTAGCGCTCCGAATGTCCACTTGCATTTTCTACAGAAAGAGTGTTCAGAACTGCGCAATCAAAAGTATGGTTTAACTATGTTAGCTTAATGAACATATCAGAAATAAGTTTCACACAATGCTTCTGTGTAGTTTTTATTTGAAGATATTATTTTTCCCAATAGAGGCCTCTTAGCGCTCAGAATGTCCAATTGCAGTTTCTACAGAAAGAGTGTTTCAGAACGGCTCAATCAAAAGTAAGGTTCAACTCTGTTAGTTGAATGCACAGAACAGAAAGAAGTTTCATACAATGCTTCTGTGTAGTTTATATTTGAACATATTCTTTTTTCCACTATTACCCACTTAGCGCTACGAATGTCCAGTTGCATTTTCTACAGACAGAGTGTTTCAAAACTGCTCAATCAAAAGTATGGTTTAACTCTGTTAGCTGAATGCTCAGATCAGAAAGAAGTTTCACAGAATGCTTCTGTGTAGTTTATATTTGAATATATTCCTTTTTCCACTACTACTCTCTTAGCGCTCCAAATGTCCAGTTGCATTTTCTACAGAAAGAGTGTTCAGATCTGCTCAATCAAAAGTATGGTTTAACTCTGTTAGCTGAATGCTCAGATCAGAAAGAAGTTTCACAGAATGATTCTGTGTAGTTTATATTTGGAGACATTCCTTTTTCCACTATTACCCTCTTAGCGCTCCGAATCTCCACTTGCATTTTCTACAGAAAGAGTGTTTCAGAACGGCTAAATCAAAACTAAGGTTCAACTCCTTTAGTTGAACAAACAGAACAGAAAGAAGTTTCACACAATTCTTCTGTGTAGTTTCTATTTGTAGACATTCTTTTTCCCAATATAGGCCTCTTAGCGCTCAGAATGTCCAATTGCAGTTTCTACAGAAAGAGTGTTTCAGAACGGCTCAATCAAAAGTAAGGTTCAACTCCGTTAGTTGAATGCACAGAACAGAAAGAAGTTTCATACAATGCTTCTGTGTAGTTTATATTTGAACATAATCTTTTTTCCACTATTACCCACTTAGCGCTACGAATGTCCAGTTGCATTTTCTACAGACAGAGTGTTTCACAACTGCTCAATCAAAAGTATGGTTTAACTCTGTTAGCTGAATGCTCAGATCAGAAAGAAGTTTCACAGAATGCTTCTGTGTAGTTTATATTTGAATATATTCCTTTTTCCACTACTACGCTCTTAGCGCTCCAAATGTCCAGTTGCATTTTCAACAGAAAGAGAGTTCAGATCTGCTCAATCAAAAGTATGGTTTAACTCTGTTAGCTGAATGCACAGATCAGAAAGAAGTTTCACCGAATGATTCTGTGTAGTTTATATTTGAAGACATTCCTTTTTCCACTATTACCCTCTTAGCGCTCCGAATCTCCACTTGCATTTTCTACAAAAAGAGTGTTTCATAACTGCTCAATCAAAAATATGTTTTATCTCTGTTAACTGAATTTACAGATCAGATATAAGTTTCACAGAATGCATCTGTGTAGTTTTTATTTGAAGATATTCTTTTTCCCAATGTAGGCCTCTTAGCGCTTAGCATGTCCAATTGCAGTTTCTACAGAAAGAGTGTTTCAGAACGGCTCAATCAAAAGTAAGGTTTAACTCTGTTAGTTGAATGCACAGAACAGAAAGAATTTTCACAGAATGCTACTGTGTAGTTTATATTTGAATATATTCCTTTTTCCACTATTACACTCTTAGCGCTCCGAATGTCCACTTGCATTTTCTACAGAAAGAGTGTTCAGAACTGCGCAATCAAAAGTATGGTTTAACTCTGTTAGCTTAATGAACATATCAGAAATAAGTTTCACACAATGCTTCTGTGTAGTTTTTATTTGAAGATATTATTTTTCCCAATATAGGCCTCTTAGCGCCCAGAATGTCCAATTGCAGTTTCTACAGAAAGAGTGTTTCAGAAAGGCTCAATGAAAAGTAAGGTTCAACTCTGTTAGTTGAATGCACAGAACAGAAAGAAGTTTCATACAATGCTTCTGTGTAGTTTATATTTGAACATATTCTTTTTTCCCCTATTACCCTCTTAGCGCTACGAATGTCCAGTTGCATTTTCTACAGACAGAGTGTTTCAAAACTGCTCAATCAAAAGTATGGTTTATCTCTGTTAGCTGAATGCTCAGATCAGAAAGAAGCTTCACAGAATGCTTCTGTGTGGTTTATATTGGAATATATTCCTTTTTCCACTACTACTCTCTTAGCGCTCCAAATGTCCAGTTGCATTTTCTACAGAAAGAGTGTTCAGATCTGCTCAATCAAAAGTATGGTTTAACTCTGTTAGCTGAATGCACAGATCAGAAAGAAGTTTCACAAAATGATTCTGTGTAGTTTATATTTGGAGACATTCCTTTTTCCACTATTACCTTCTTAGCGCTCCGAATCTCCACTTGCATTTTCTACAGAAAGAGTGTTTCAGAACGGCTCAATCAAAACTAAGGTTCAACTCTTTTAGTTGAACAATCAGAACAGAAAGTAGTTTCACACAATTCTTCTGTGTAGTTTTTATTTGTAGACATTCTTTTTCCCAATATAGGCCTCTTAGCGCTCAGAATGTCCAATTGCAGTTTTAACAGAAAGAGTGTTTCAGAACGGCTCAATCAAAATTAAGGTTCAACTCTGTTAGTTGAATGCACAGAACAGAAAGAAGTTTCATACAATGCTTCTTTGTAGTTTATATTTGAACATATTCTTTTTTCCACTATTACCCACTTAGCGCTACGAATGTCCAGTTGCATTTTCTACAGACAGAGTGTTTCAAAACTGCTCAATCAAAAGTATGGTTTAACTCTGTTAGCTGAATGCTCAGATCAGAAAGAAGTTTCACAGAATGCTTCTGTGTAGTTTATATTTGAATATATTCCTTTTTCCATTACTACTCTCTTAGCGCTCCAAATGTCCAGTTGCATTTTCTACAGAAAGAGTGTTCAGATCTGCTCAATCAAAAGTATGGTTTAACTCTGTTAGCTGAATGCTCAGATCAGAAAGAAGTTTCACAGAATGATTCTGTGTAGTTTATATTTGGAGACATTCCTTTTTCCACTATTACCCTCTTAGCGCTCCGAATCTCCACTTGCATTTTCTACAGAAAGAGTGTTTCAGAACGGCTCAATCAAAACTAAGGTTCAACTCCTTTAGTTGAACAAACAGAACAGAAAGAAGTTTCACACAATTCTTCTGTGTAGTTTTTATTTGTAGACATTCTTTTTCCCAATATAGGCCTCTTAGCGCTCAGAATGTCCAATTGCAGTTTCTACAGAAAGAGTGTTTCAGAACGGCTCAATCAAAAGTAAGGTTCAACTCTGTTAGTTGAATGCACAGAACAGAAAGAAGTTTCATACAATGCTTCTGTGTAGTTTATATTTGAACATAATCTTTTTTCCACTATTACCCACTTAGCGCTACGAATGTCCAGTTGCATTTTCTACAGACAGAGTGTTTCACAACTGCTCAATCAAAAGTATGGTTTAACTCTGTTAGCTGAATGCTCAGATCAGAAAGAAGTTTCACAGAATGCTTCTGTGTAGTTTATATTTGAATATATTCCTTTTTCCACTACTACGCTCTTAGCGCTCCAAATGTCCAGTTGCATTTTCAACAGAAAGAGTGTTCAGATCTGCTCAATCAAAAGTATGGTTTAACTCTGTTAGCTGAATGCACAGATCAGAAAGAAGTTTCACCGAATGATTCTGTGTAGTTTATATTTGAAGACATTCCTTTTTCCACTATTACCCTCTTAGCGCTCCGAATCTCCACTTGCATTTTCTACAAAAAGAGTGTTTCATAACTGCTCAATCAAAAATATGTTTTATCTCTGTTAACTGAATTTACAGATCAGAAATAAGTTTCACAGAATGCATCTGTGTAGTTTTTATTTGAAGATATTCTTTTTCCCAATGTAGGCCTCTTAGCGCTTAGCATGTCCAATTGCAGTTTCTACAGAAAGAGTGTTTCAGAACGGCTCAATCAAAAGTAAGGTTCAACTCTGTTAGTTGAATACACAGAACAGAAAGAATTTTCACAGAATGCTACTGTGTAGTTTATATTTGAATATATTCCTTTTTCCACTATTACCCTCTTAGCGCTCCGAATGTCCACTTGCATTTTCTACAGAAAGAGTGTTCAGAACTGCGCAATCAAAAGTATGGTTTAACTCTGTTAGCTTAATGAACATATCAGAAATAAGTTTCACACAATGCTTCTGTGTAGTTTTTATTTGAAGATATTATTTTTCCCAATAGAGGCCTCTTAGCGCTCAGAATGTCCAATTGCAGTTTCTACAGAAAGAGTGTTTCAGAACGGCTCAATCAAAAGTAAGGTTCAACTCTGTTAGTTGAATGCACAGAACAGAAAGAAGTTTCATACAATGCTTCTGTGTAGTTTATATTTGAACATATTCTTTTTTCCACTATTACCCACTTAGCGCTACGAATGTCCAGTTGCATTTTCTACAGACAGAGTGTTTCAAAACTGCTCAATCAAAAGTATGGTTTAACTCTGTTAGCTGAATGCTCAGATCAGAAAGAAGTTTCACAGAATGCTTCTGTGTAGTTTATATTTGAATATATTCCTTTTTCCATTACTACTCTCTTAGCGCTCCAAATGTCCAGTTGCATTTTCTACAGAAAGAGTGTTCAGATCTGCTCAATCAAAAGTATGGTTTAACTCTGTTAGCTGAATGCTCAGATCAGAAAGAAGTTTCACAGAATGATTCTGTGTAGTTTATATTTGGAGACATTCCTTTTTCCACTATTACCCTCTTAGCGCTCCGAATCTCCACTTGCATTTTCTACAGAAAGAGTGTTTCAGAACGGCTCAATCAAAACTAAGGTTCAACTCCTTTAGTTGAACAAACAGAACAGAAAGATGTTTCACACAATTCTTCTGTGTAGTTTTTATTTGTAGACATTCTTTTTCCCAATATAGGCCTCTTAGCGCTCAGAATGTCCAATTGCAGTTTCTACAGAAAGAGTGTTTCAGAACGGCTCAATCAAAAGTAAGGTTCAACTCTGTTAGTTGAATGCACAGAACAGAAAGAAGTTTCATACAATGCTTCTGTGTAGTTTATATTTGAACATAATCTTTATTCCACTATTACCCACTTAGGGCTACGAATGTCCACTTGCATTTTCTACAGACAGAGTGTTTCACAACTGCTCAATCAAAAGTATGGTTTAACTCTGTTAGCTGAATGCTCAGATCAGAAAGAAGTTTCACAGAATGCTTCTGTGTAGTTTATATTTGAATATATTCCTTTTTCCACTACTACGCTCTTAGCGCTCCAAATGTCCAGTTGCATTTTCAACAGAAAGAGTGTTCAGATCTGCTCAATCAAAAGTATGGTTTAACTCTGTTAGCTGAATGCACAGATCAGAAAGAAGTTTCACCGAATGATTCTGTGTAGTTTATATTTGAAGACATTCCTTTTTCCACTATTACCCTCTTAGCGCTCCGAATCTCCACTTGCATTTTCTACAAAAAGTGTGTTTCATAACTGCTCAATCAAAAATATGTTTTATCTCTGTTAACTGAATTTACAGATCAGAAATAAGTTTCACAGAATGCATCTGTGTAGTTTTTATTTGAAGATATTCTTTTTCCCAATGTAGGCCTCTTAGCGCTTAGCATGTCCAATTGCAGTTTCTACAGAAAGAGTGTTTCAGAACGGCTCAATCAAAAGTAAGGTTCAACTCTGTTAGTTGAATGCACAGAACAGAAAGAATTTTCACAGAATGCTACTGTGTAGTTTATATTTGAATATATTCCTTTTTCCACTATTACCCTCTTAGCGCTCCGAATGTCCACTTGCATTTTCTACAGAAAGAGTGTTCAGAACTGCGCAATCAAAAGTATGGTTTAACTCTGTTAGCTTAATGAACATATCAGAAATAAGTTTCACACAATGCTTCTGTGTAGTTTTTATTTGAAGATATTATTTTTCCCAATAGAGGCCTCTTAGCGCTCAGAATGTCCAATTGCAGTTTCTACAGAAAGAGTGTTTCAGAACGGCTCAATCAAAAGTAAGGTTCAACTCTGTTAGTTGAATGCACAGAACAGAAAGAAGTTTCATACAATGCTTCTGTGTAGTTTATATTTGAACATATTCTTTTTTCCACTATTACCCACTTAGCGCTACGAATGTCCAGTTGCATTTTCTACAGACAGAGTGTTTCAAAACTGCTCAATCAAAAGTATGATTTAACTCTGTTAGCTGAATGCTCAGATCAGAAAGAAGTTTCACAGAATGCTTCTGTGTAGTTTATATTTGAATATATTCCTTTTTCCACTACTACTCTCTTAGCGCTCCAAATGTCCAGTTGCATTTTCAACAGAAAGAGTGTTCAGATCTGCTCAATCAAAAGTATGGTTTAACTCTGTTAGCTGAATGCACAGATCAGAAAGATGTTTCACAGAATGATTCTGTGTAGTTTATATTTGGAGACATTCCTTTTTCCACTATTACCTTCTTAGCGCTCCGAATCTCCACTTGCATTTTCTACAGAAAGAGTGTTTCAGAACGGCTCAATCAAAACTAAGGTTCAACTCTTTTAGTTGAACAATCAGAACAGAAAGTAGTTTCACACAATTCTTCTGTGTAGTTTTTATTTGTAGACATTCTTTTTCCCAATATAGGCCTCTTAGCGCTCAGAATGTCCAATTGCAGTTTCTACAGAAAGAGTGTTTCAGAACGGCTCAATCAAAATTAAGGTTCAACTCTGTTAGTTGAATGCACAGAACAGAAAGAAGTTTCATACAATGCTTCTGTGTAGTTTATATTTGAACATATTCTTTTTTCCACTATTACCCACTTAGCGCTACGAATGTCCAGTTGCATTTTCTACAGACAGAGTGTTTCAAAACTGCTCAATCAAAAGTATGGTTTAACTCTGTTAGCTGAATGCTCAGATCAGAAAGAAGTTTCACAGAATGCTTCTGTGTAGTTTATATTTGAATATATTCCTTTTTCCACTACTACGCTCTTAGCGCTCCAAATGTCCAGTTGCATTTTCAACAGAAAGAGTGTTCAGATCTGCTCAATCAAAAGTATGGTTTAACTCTGTTAGCTGAATTCACACATCAGAAAGAAGTTTCACCGAATGATTCTGTGTAGTTTATATTTGAAGACATTCCTGTTTCCACTATTACCCTTTTAGCGCTCCGAATCCCCACTTGCATTTTCTACAAAAAGAGTGTTTCATAACTGCTCAATCAAAAATATGTTTTATCTCTGTTAACTGAATTTACAGATCAGAAATAAGTTTCACAGAATGCATCTGTGTAGTTTTTATTTGAAGATATTCTTTTTCCCAATGTAGGCCTCTTAGCGCTTAGCATGTCCAATTGCAGTTTCTACAGAAAGAGTGTTTCAGAACGGCTCAATCAAAAGTAAGGTTCAACTCTGTTAGTTGAATGCACAGAACAGAAAGAATTTTCACAGAATGCTACTGTGTAGTTTATATTTGAATATATTCCTTTTTCCACTATTACCCTCTTAGCGCTCCGAATGTCCACTTGCATTTTCTACAGAAAGAGTGTTCAGAACTGCGCAATCAAAAGTATGGTTTAACTATGTTAGCTTAATGAACATATCAGAAATAAGTTTCACACAATGCTTCTGTGTAGTTTTTATTTGAAGATATTATTTTTCCCAATAGAGGCCTCTTAGCGCTCAGAATGTCCAATTGCAGTTTCTACAGAAAGAGTGTTTCAGAACGGCTCAATCAAAAGTAAGGTTCAACTCTGTTAGTTGAATGCACAGAACAGAAAGAAGTTTCATACAATGCTTCTGTGTAGTTTATATTTGAACATATTCTTTTTTCCACTATTACCCACTTAGCGCTACGAATGTCCAGTTGCATTTTCTACAGACAGAGTGTTTCAAAACTGCTCAATCAAAAGTATGGTTTAACTCTGTTAGCTGAATGCTCAGATCAGAAAGAAGTTTCACAGAATGCTTCTGTGTAGTTTATATTTGAATATATTCCTTTTTCCATTACTACTCTCTTAGCGCTCCAAATGTCCAGTTGCATTTTCTACAGAAAGAGTGTTCAGATCTGCTCAATCAAAAGTATGGTTTAACTCTGTTAGCTGAATGCTCAGATCGGAAAGAAGTTTCACAGAATGATTCTGTGTAGTTTATATTTGGAGACATTCCTTTTTCCACTATTACCCTCTTAGCGCTCCGAATCTCCACTTGCATTTTCTACAGAAAGAGTGTTTCAGAACGGCTCAATCAAAACTAAGGTTCAACTCCTTTAGTTGAACAAACAGAACAGAAAGATGTTTCACACAATTCTTCTGTGTAGTTTTTATTTGTAGACATTCTTTTTCCCAATATAGGCCTCTTAGCGCTCAGAATGTCCAATTGCAGTTTCTACAGAAAGAGTGTTTCAGAACGGCTCAATGAAAAGTAAGGTTCAACTCTGTTAGTTGAATGCACAGAACAGAAAGAAGTTTCATACAATGCTTCTGTGTAGTTTATATTTGAACATAATCTTTATTCCACTATTACCCACTTAGGGCTACGAATGTCCAGTTGCATTTTCTACAGACAGAGTGTTTCACAACTGCTCAATCAAAAGTATGGTTTAACTCTGTTAGCTGAATGCTCAGATCAGAAAGAAGTTTCACAGAATGCTTCTGTGTAGTTTATATTTGAATATATTCCTTTTTCCACTACTACGCTCTTAGCGCTCCAAATGTCCAGTTGCATTTTCAACAGAAAGAGTGTTCAGATCTGCTCAATCAAAAGTATGGTTTAACTCTGTTAGCTGAATGCACAGATCAGAAAGAAGTTTCACCGAATGATTCTGTGTAGTTTATATTTGAAGACATTCCTTTTTCCACTATTACCCTCTTAGCGCTCCGAATCTCCACTTGCATTTTCTACAAAAAGTGTGTTTCATAACTGCTCAATCAAAAATATGTTTTATCTCTGTTAACTGAATTTACAGATCAGAAATAAGTTTCACAGAATGCATCTGTGTAGTTTTTATTTGAAGATATTCTTTTTCCCAATGTAGGCCTCTTAGCGCTTAGCATGTCCAATTGCAGTTTCTACAGAAAGAGTGTTTCAGAACGGCTCAATCAAAAGTAAGGTTCAACTCTGTTAGTTGAATGCACAGAACAGAAAGAATTTTCACAGAATGCTACTGTGTAGTTTATATTTGAATATATTCCTTTTTCCACTATTACCCTCTTAGCGCTCCGAATGTCCACTTGCATTTTCTACAGAAAGAGTGTTCAGAACTGCGCAATCAAAAGTATGGTTTAACTCTGTTAGCTTAATGAACATATCAGAAATAAGTTTCACACAATGCTTCTGTGTAGTTTTTATTTGAAGATATTATTTTTCCCAATAGAGGCCTCTTAGCGCTCAGAATGTCCAATTGCAGTTTCTACAGAAAGAGTGTTTCAGAACGGCTCAATCAAAAGTAAGGTTCAACTCTGTTAGTTGAATGCACAGAACAGAAAGAAGTTTCATACAATGCTTCTGTGTAGTTTATATTTGAACATATTCTTTTTTCCACTATTACCCACTTAGCGCTACGAATGTCCAGTTGCATTTTCTACAGACAGAGTGTTTCAAAACTGCTCAATCAAAAGTATGGTTTAACTCTGTTAGCTGAATGCTCAGATCAGAAAGAAGTTTCACAGAATGCTTCTGTGTAGTTTATATTTGAATATATTCCTTTTTCCACTACTACTCTCTTAGCGCTCCAAATGTCCAGTTGCATTTTCTACAGAAAGAGTGTTCAGATCTGCTCAATCAAAAGTATGGTTTAACTCTGTTAGCTGAATGCTCAGATCAGAAAGAATTTTCACAGAATGATTCTGTGTAGTTTATATTTGGAGACATTCCTTTTTCCACTATTACCCACTTAGCGCTCCGAATCTCCACTTGCATTTTCTACAGAAAGAGTGTTTCAGAACGGCTAAATCAAAACTAAGCTTCAACTCCTTTAGTTGAACAAACAGAACAGAAAGAAGTTTCACACAATTCTTCTGTGTAGTTTTTATTTGTAGACATTCTTTTTCCCAATATAGGCCTCTTAGCGCTCAGAATGTCCAATTGCAGTTTCTACAGAAAGAGTGTTTCAGAACGGCTCAATCAAAAGTAAGGTTCAACTCCGTTAGTTGAATGCACAGAACAGAAAGAAGTTTCATACAATGCTTCTGTGTAGTTTATATTTGAACATAATCTTTTTTCCACTATTACCCACTTAGCGCTACGAATGTCCAGTTGCATTTTCTACAGACAGAGTGTTTCACAACTGCTCAATCAAAAGTATGGTTTAACTCTGTTAGCTGAATGCTCAGATCAGAAAGAAGTTTCACAGAATGCTTCTGTGTAGTTTATATTTGAATATATTCCTTTTTCCACTACTACGCTCTTAGCGCTCCAAATGTCCAGTTGCATTTTCAACAGAAAGAGAGTTCAGATCTGCTCAATCAAAAGTATGGTTTAACTCTGTTAGCTGAATGCACAGATCAGAAAGAAGTTTCACCGAATGATTCTGTGTAGTTTATATTTGAAGACATTCCTTTTTCCACTATTACCCTCTTAGCGCTCCGAATCTCCACTTGCATTTTCTACAAAAAGAGTGTTTCATAACTGCTCAATCAAAAATATGTTTTATCTCTGTTAACTGAATTTACAGATCAGATATAAGTTTCACAGAATGCATTTGTGTAGTTTTTATTTGAAGATATTCTTTTTCCCAATGTAGGCCTCTTAGCGCTTAGCATGTCCAATTGCAGTTTCTACAGAAAGAGTGTTTCAGAACGGCTCAATCAAAAGTAAGGTTTAACTCTGTTAGTTGAATGCACAGAACAGAAAGAATTTTCACAGAATGCTACTGTGTAGTTTATATTTGAATATATTCCTTTTTCCACTATTACACTCTTAGCGCTCCGAATGTCCACTTGCATTTTCTACAGAAAGAGTGTTCAGAACTGCGCAATCAAAAGTATGGTTTAACTCTGTTAGCTTAATGAACATATCAGAAATAAGTTTCACACAATGCTTCTGTGTAGTTTTTATTTGAAGATATTATTTTTCCCAATATAGGCCTCTTAGCGCCCAGAATGTCCAATTGCAGTTTCTACAGAAAGAGTGTTTCAGAAAGGCTCAATGAAAAGTAAGGTTCAACTCTGTTAGTTGAATGCACAGAACAGAAAGAAGTTTCATACAATGCTTCTGTGTAGTTTATATTTGAACATATTCTTTTTTCCCCTATTACCCTCTTAGCGCTACGAATGTCCAGTTGCATTTTCTACAGACAGAGTGTTTCAAAACTGCTCAATCAAAAGTATGGTTTATCTCTGTTAGCTGAATGCTCAGATCAGAAAGAAGCTTCACAGAATGCTTCTGTGTGGTTTATATTGGAATATATTCCTTTTTCCACTACTACTCTCTTAGCGCTCCAAATGTCCAGTTGCATTTTCTACAGAAAGAGTGTTCAGATCTGCTCAATCAAAAGTATGGTTTAACTCTGTTAGCTGAATGCACAGATCAGAAAGAAGTTTCACAAAATGATTCTGTGTAGTTTATATTTGGAGACATTCCTTTTTCCACTATTACCTTCTTAGCGCTCCGAATCTCCACTTGCATTTTCTACAGAAAGAGTGTTTCAGAACGGCTCAATCAAAACTAAGGTTCAACTCTTTTAGTTGAACAATCAGAACAGAAAGTAGTTTCACACAATTCTTCTGTGTAGTTTTTATTTGTAGACATTCTTTTTCCCAATATAGGCCTCTTAGCGCTCAGAATGTCCAATTGCAGTTTTAACAGAAAGAGTGTTTCAGAACGGCTCAATCAAAATTAAGGTTCAACACTGTTAGTTGAATGCACAGAACAGAAAGAAGTTTCATACAATGCTTCTTTGTAGTTTATATTTGAACATATTCTTTTTTCCACTATTACCCACTTAGCGCTACGAATGTCCAGTTGCATTTTCTACAGACAGAGTGTTTCAAAACTGCTCAATCAAAAGTATGGTTTAACTCTGTTAGCTGAATGCTCAGATCAGAAAGAAGTTTCACAGAATGCTTCTGTGTAGTTTATATTTGAATATATTCCTTTTTCCATTACTACTCTCTTAGCGCTCCAAATGTCCAGTTGCATTTTCTACAGAAAGAGTGTTCAGATCTGCTCAATCAAAAGTATGGTTTAACTCTGTTAGCTGAATGCTCAGATCAGAAAGAAGTTTCACAGAATGATTCTGTGTAGTTTATATTTGAAGACATTCCTTTTTCCACTATTACCCTCTTAGCGCTCCGAATCTCCACTTGCATTTTCTACAGAAAGAGTGTTTCAGAACGGCTCAATCAAAACTAAGGTTCAACTCCTTTAGTTGAACAAACAGAACAGAAAGAAGTTTCACACAATTCTTCTGTGTAGTTTTTATTTGTAGACATTCTTTTTCCCAATATAGGCCTCTTAGCGCTCAGAATGTCCAATTGCAGTTTCTACAGAAAGAGTGTTTCAGAACGGCTCAATCAAAAGTAAGGTTCAACTCTGTTAGTTGAATGCACAGAACAGAAAGAAGTTTCATACAATGCTTCTGTGTAGTTTATATTTGAACATAATCTTTATTCCACTATTACCCACTTAGGGCTACGAATGTCCAGTTGCATTTTCTACAGACAGAGTGTTTCACAACTGCTCAATCAAAAGTATGGTTTAACTCTGTTAGCTGAATGCTCAGATCAGAAAGAAGTTTCACAGAATGCTTCTGTGTAGTTTATATTTGAATATATTCCTTTTTCCACTACTACGCTCTTAGCGCTCCAAATGTCCAGTTGCATTTTCAACAGAAAGAGTGTTCAGATCTGCTCAATCAAAAGTATGGTTTAACTCTGTTAGCTGAATGCACAGATCAGAAAGAAGTTTCACTGAATGATTCTGTGTAGTTTATATTTGAAGACATTCCTTTTTCCACTATTACCCTCTTAGCGCTCCGAATCTCCACTTGCATTTTCTACAAAAAGAGTGTTTCATAACTGCTCAATCAAAAATATGTTTTATCTCTGTTAACTGAATTTACAGATCAGAAATAAGTTTCACAGAATGCATCTGTGTAGTTTTTATTTGAAGATATTCTTTTTCCCAATGTAGGCCTCTTAGCGCTTAGCATGTCCTATTGCAGTTTCTACAGAAAGAGTGTTTCAGAACGGCTCAATCAAAAGTAAGGTTCAACTCTGTTAGTTGAATGCACAGAACAGAAAGAATTTTCACAGAATGCTACTGTGTAGTTTATATTTGAATATATTCCTTTTTCCACTATTACCCTCTTAGCGCTCCGAATGTCCACTTGCATTTTCTACAGAAAGAGTGTTCAGAACTGCGCAATCAAAAGTATGGTTTAACTCTGTTAGCTTAATGAACATATCAGAAATAAGTTTCACACAATGCTTCTGTGTAGTTTTTATTTGAAGATATTATTTTTCCCAATAGAGGCCTCTTAGCGCTCAGAATGTCCAATTGCAGTTTCTACAGAAAGAGTGTTTCAGAACGGCTCAATCAAAAGTAAGGTTCAACTCTGTTAGTTGAATGCACAGAACAGAAAGAAGTTTCATACAATGCTTCTGTGTAGTTTATATTTGAACATATTCTTTTTTCCACTATTACCCACTTAGCGCTACGAATGTCCAGTTGCATTTTCTACAGACAAAGTGTTTCAAAACTGCTCAATCAAAAGTATGGTTTAACTCTGTTAGCTGAATGCTCAGATCAGAAAGAAGTTTCACAGAATGCTTCTGTGTAGTTTATATTTGAATATATTCCTTTTTCCATTACTACTCTCTTAGCGCTCCAAATGTCCAGTTGCATTTTCTACAGAAAGAGTGTTCAGATCTGCTCAATCAAAAGTATGCTTTAACTCTGTTAGCTGAATGCTCAGATCAGAAAGAAGTTTCACAGAATGATTCTGTGTAGTTTATATTTGGAGACATTCCTTTTTCCACTATTACCCTCTTAGCGCTCCGAATCTCCACTTGCATTTTCTACAGAAAGAGTGTTTCAGAACGGCTCAATCAAAACTAAGGTTCAACTCCTTTAGTTGAACAAACAGAACAGAAAGAAGTTTCACACAATTCTTCTGTGTAGTTTTTATTTGTAGACATTCTTTTTCCCAATATAGGCCTCTTAGCGCTCAGAATGTCCAATTGCAGTTTCTACAGAAAGAGTGTTTCAGAAAGGCTCAATCAAAAGTAAGGTTCAACTCTGTTAGTTGAATGCACAGAACAGAAAGAAATTTCATACAATGCTTCTGTGTAGTTTATATTTGAACATAATCGTTTTTCCACTATCACCCACTTAGCGCTACGAATGTCCAGTTGCATTTTCTACAGACAGAGTGTTTCACAACTGCTCAATCAAAAGTATGGTTTAACTCTGTTAGCTGAATGCTCAGATCAGAAAGAAGTTTCACAGAATGCTTCTGTGTAGTTTATATTTGAATATATTCCTTTTTCCACTACTACGCTCTTAGCGCTCCAAATGTCCAGTTGCATTTTCAACAGAAAGAGTGTTCAGATCTGCTCAATCAAAAGTATGGTTTAACTCTGTTAGCTGAATGCACAGATCAGAAAGAAGTTTCACCGAATGATTCTGTGTAGTTTATATTTGAAGACATTCCTTTTTCCACTATTACCCTCTTAGCGCTCCGAATCTCCACTTGCATTTTCTACAAAAAGTGTGTTTCATAACTGCTCAATCAAAAATATGTTTTATCTCTGTTAACTGAATTTACAGATCAGAAATAAGTTTCACAGAATGCATCTGTGTAGTTTTTATTTGAAGATATTCTTTTTCCCAATGTAGGCCTCTTAGCGCTTAGCATGTCCAATTGCAGTTTCTACAGAAAGAGTGTTTCAGAACGGCTCAATCAAAAGTAAGGTTCAACTCTGTTAGTTGAATGCACAGAACAGAAAGAATTTTCACAGAATGCTACTGTGTAGTTTATATTTGAATATATTCCTTTTTCCACTATTACCCTCTTAGCGCTCCGAATGTCCACTTGCATTTTCTACAGAAAGAGTGTTCAGAACTGCGCAATCAAAAGTATGGTTTAACTCTGTTAGCTTAATGAACATATCAGAAATAAGTTTCACACAATGCTTCTGTGTAGTTTTTATTTGAAGGTATTATTTTTCCCAATAGAGGCCTCTTAGCGCTCAGAATGTCCAATTGCAGTTTCTACAGAAAGAGTGTTTCAGAACGGCTCAATCAAAAGTAAGGTTCAACTCTGTTAGTTGAATGCACAGAACAGAAAGAAGTTTCATACAATGCTTCTGTGTAGTTTATATTTGAACATATTCTTTTTTCCACTATTACCCACTTAGCGCTACGAATGTCCAGTTGCATTTTCTACAGACAGAGTGTTTCAAAACTGCTCAATCAAAAGTATGATTTAACTCTGTTAGCTGAATGCTCAGATCAGAAAGAAGTTTCACAGAATGCTTCTGTGTAGTTTATATTTGAATATATTCCTTTTTCCACTACTACTCTCTTAGCGCTCCAAATGTCCAGTTGCATTTTCAACAGAAAGAGTGTTCAGATCTGCTCAATCAAAAGTATGGTTTAACTCTGTTAGCTGAATGCACAGATCAGAAAGATGTTTCACAGAATGATTCTGCGTAGTTTATATTTGGAGACATTCCTTTTTCCACTATTACCTTCTTAGCGCTCCGAATCTCCACTTGCATTTTCTACAGAAAGAGTGTTTCAGAACGGCTCAATCAAAACTAAGGTTCAACTCTTTTAGTTGAACAATCAGAACAGA
This sequence comes from Symphalangus syndactylus, assembly GCF_028878055.3. Taxonomy (NCBI): domain Eukaryota; kingdom Metazoa; phylum Chordata; class Mammalia; order Primates; family Hylobatidae; genus Symphalangus; species Symphalangus syndactylus. The sequence goes on along the minus strand of NC_072432.2, from coordinate 137,378,563 downwards.
AAGTAGTTTCACACAATTCTTCTGTGTAGTTTTTATTTGTAGACATTCTTTTTCCCAATATAGGCCTCTTAGCGCTCAGAATGTCCAATTGCAGTTTCTACAGAAAGAGTGTTTCAGAACGGCTCAATCAAAATTAAGGTTCAACTCTGTTAGTTGAATGCACAGAACAGAAAGAAGTTTCATACAATGCTTCTGTGTAGTTTATATTTGAACATATTCTTTTTTCCACTATTACCCACTTAGCGCTACGAATGTCCAGTTGCATTTTCTACAGACAGAGTGTTTCAAAACTGCTCAATCAAAAGTATGGTTTAACTCTGTTAGCTGAATGCTCAGATCAGAAAGAAGTTTCACAGAATGCTTCTGTGTAGTTTATATTTGAATATATTCCTTTTTCCACTACTACGCTCTTAGCGCTCCAAATGTCCAGTTGCATTTTCAACAGAAAGAGTGTTCAGATCTGCTCAATCAAAAGTATGGTTTAACTCTGTTAGCTGAATTCACACATCAGAAAGAAGTTTCACCGAATGATTCTGTGTAGTTTATATTTGAAGACATTCCTGTTTCCACTATTACCCTTTTAGCGCTCCGAATCCCCACTTGCATTTTCTACAAAAAGAGTGTTTCATAACTGCTCAATCAAAAATATGTTTTATCTCTGTTAACTGAATTTACAGATCAGAAATAAGTTTCACAGAATGCATCTGTGTAGTTTTTATTTGAAGATATTCTTTTTCCCAATGTAGGCCTCTTAGCGCTTAGCATGTCCAATTGCAGTTTCTACAGAAAGAGTGTTTCAGAACGGCTCAATCAAAAGTAAGGTTCAACTCTGTTAGTTGAATGCACAGAACAGAAAGAATTTTCACAGAATGCTACTGTGTAGTTTATATTTGAATATATTCCTTTTTCCACTATTACACTCTTAGCGCTCCGAATGTCCACTTGCATTTTCTACAGAAAGAGTGTTCAGAACTGCGCAATCAAAAGTATGGTTTAACTATGTTAGCTTAATGAACATATCAGAAATAAGTTTCACACAATGCTTCTGTGTAGTTTTTATTTGAAGATATTATTTTTCCCAATAGAGGCCTCTTAGCGCTCAGAATGTCCAATTGCAGTTTCTACAGAAAGAGTGTTTCAGAACGGCTCAATCAAAAGTAAGGTTCAACTCTGTTAGTTGAATGCACAGAACAGAAAGAAGTTTCATACAATGCTTCTGTGTAGTTTATATTTGAACATATTCTTTTTTCCACTATTACCCACTTAGCGCTACGAATGTCCAGTTGCATTTTCTACAGACAGAGTGTTTCAAAACTGCTCAATCAAAAGTATGGTTTAACTCTGTTAGCTGAATGCTCAGATCAGAAAGAAGTTTCACAGAATGCTTCTGTGTAGTTTATATTTGAATATATTCCTTTTTCCACTACTACTCTCTTAGCGCTCCAAATGTCCAGTTGCATTTTCTACAGAAAGAGTGTTCAGATCTGCTCAATCAAAAGTATGGTTTAACTCTGTTAGCTGAATGCTCAGATCAGAAAGAATTTTCACAGAATGATTCTGTGTAGTTTATATTTGGAGACATTCCTTTTTCCACTATTACCCTCTTAGCGCTCCGAATCTCCACTTGCATTTTCTACAAAAAGAGTGTTTCATAACTGCTCAATCAAAAATATGTTTTATCTCTGTTAACTGAATTTACAGATCAGAAATAAGTTTCACAGAATGCATCTGTGTAGTTTTTATTTGAAGATATTCTTTTTCCCAATGTAGGCCTCTTAGCGCTTAGCATGTCCTATTGCAGTTTCTACAGAAAGAGTGTTTCAGAACGGCTCAATCAAAAGTAAGGTTCAACTCTGTTAGTTGAATGCACAGAACAGAAAGAATTTTCACAGAATGCTACTGTGTAGTTTATATTTGAATATATTCCTTTTTCCACTATTACCCTCTTAGCGCTCCGAATGTCCACTTGCATTTTCTACAGAAAGAGTGTTCAGAACTGCGCAATCAAAAGTATGGTTTAACTCTGTTAGCTTAATGAACATATCAGAAATAAGTTTCACACAATGCTTCTGTGTAGTTTTTATTTGAAGATATTATTTTTCCCAATAGAGGCCTCTTAGCGCTCAGAATGTCCAATTGCAGTTTCTACAGAAAGAGTGTTTCAGAACGGCTCAATCAAAAGTAAGGTTCAACTCTGTTAGTTGAATGCACAGAACAGAAAGAAGTTTCATACAATGCTTCTGTGTAGTTTATATTTGAACATATTCTTTTTTCCACTATTACCCACTTAGCGCTACGAATATCCAGTTGCATTTTCTACAGACAGAGTGTTTCAAAACTGCTCAATCAAAAGTATGGTTTAACTCTGTTAGCTGAATGCTCAGATCAGAAAGAAGTTTCACAGAATGCTTCTGTGTAGTTTATATTTGAATATATTCCTTTTTCCACTACTACTCTCTTAGCGCTCCAAATGTCCAGTTGCATTTTCTACAGAAAGAGTGTTCAGATCTGCTCAATCAAAAGTATGGTTTAACTCTGTTAGCTGAATGCTCAGATCAGAAAGAATTTTCACAGAATGATTCTGTGTAGTTTATATTTGGAGACATTCCTTTTTCCACTATTACCCTCTTAGCGCTCCGAATCTCCACTTGCATTTTCTACAAAAAGAGTGTTTCATAACTGCTCAATCAAAAATATGTTTTATCTCTGTTAACTGAATTTACAGATCAGAAATAAGTTTCACAGAATGCATCTGTGTAGTTTTTATTTGAAGATATTCTTTTTCCCAATGTAGGCCTCTTAGCGCTTAGCATGTCCTATTGCAGTTTCTACAGAAAGAGTGTTTCAGAACGGCTCAATCAAAAGTAAGGTTCAACTCTGTTAGTTGAATGCACAGAACAGAAAGAATTTTCACAGAATGCTACTGTGTAGTTTATATTTGAATATATTCCTTTTTCCACTATTACCCTCTTAGCGCTCCGAATGTCCACTTGCATTTTCTACAGAAAGAGTGTTCAGAACTGCGCAATCAAAAGTATGGTTTAACTCTGTTAGCTTAATGAACATATCAGAAATAAGTTTCACACAATGCTTCTGTGTAGTTTTTATTTGAAGATATTATTTTTCCCAATAGAGGCCTCTTAGCGCTCAGAATGTCCAATTGCAGTTTCTACAGAAAGAGTGTTTCAGAACGGCTCAATCAAAAGTAAGGTTCAACTCTGTTAGTTGAATGCACAGAACAGAAAGAAGTTTCATACAATGCTTCTGTGTAGTTTATATTTGAACATATTCTTTTTTCCACTATTACCCACTTAGCGCTACGAATGTCCAGTTGCATTTTCTACAGACAGAGTGTTTCAAAACTGCTCAATCAAAAGTATGGTTTAACTCTGTTAGCTGAATGCTCAGATCAGAAAGAAGTTTCACAGAATGCTTCTGTGTAGTTTATATTTGAATATATTCCTTTTTCCACTACTACTCTCTTAGCGCTCCAAATGTCCAGTTGCATTTTCTACAGAAAGAGTGTTCAGATCTGCTCAATCAAAAGTATGGTTTAACTCTGTTAGCTGAATGCTCAGATCAGAAAGAATTTTCACAGAATGATTCTGTGTAGTTTATATTTGGAGACATTCCTTTTTCCACTATTACCCTCTTAGCGCTCCGAATCTCCACTTGCATTTTCTACAAAAAGAGTGTTTCATAACTGCTCAATCAAAAATATGTTTTATCTCTGTTAACTGAATTTACAGATCAGAAATAAGTTTCACAGAATGCATCTGTGTAGTTTTTATTTGAAGATATTCTTTTTCCCAATGTAGGCCTCTTAGCGCTTAGCATGTCCTATTGCAGTTTCTACAGAAAGAGTGTTTCAGAACGGCTCAATCAAAAGTAAGGTTCAACTCTGTTAGTTGAATGCACAGAACAGAAAGAATTTTCACAGAATGCTACTGTGTAGTTTATATTTGAATATATTCCTTTTTCCACTATTACCCTCTTAGCGCTCCGAATGTCCACTTGCATTTTCTACAGAAAGAGTGTTCAGAACTGCGCAATCAAAAGTATGGTTTAACTCTGTTAGCTTAATGAACATATCAGAAATAAGTTTCACACAATGCTTCTGTGTAGTTTTTATTTGAAGATATTATTTTTCCCAATAGAGGCCTCTTAGCGCTCAGAATGTCCAATTGCAGTTTCTACAGAAAGAGTGTTTCAGAACGGCTCAATCAAAAGTAAGGTTCAACTCTGTTAGTTGAATGCACAGAACAGAAAGAAGTTTCATACAATGCTTCTGTGTAGTTTATATTTGAACATATTCTTTTTTCCACTATTACCCACTTAGCGCTACGAATGTCCAGTTGCATTTTCTACAGACAAAGTGTTTCAAAACTGCTCAATCAAAAGTATGGTTTAACTCTGTTAGCTGAATGCTCAGATCAGAAAGAAGTTTCACAGAATGCTTCTGTGTAGTTTATATTTGAATATATTCCTTTTTCCATTACTACTCTCTTAGCGCTCCAAATGTCCAGTTGCATTTTCTACAGAAAGAGTGTTCAGATCTGCTCAATCAAAAGTATGGTTTAACTCTGTTAGCTGAATGCTCAGATCAGAAAGAAGTTTCACAGAATGATTCTGTGTAGTTTATATTTGGAGACATTCCTTTTTCCACTATTACCCTCTTAGCGCTCCGAATCTCCACTTGCATTTTCTACAGAAAGAGTGTTTCAGAACGGCTCAATCAAAACTAAGGTTCAACTCCTTTAGTTGAACAAACAGAACAGAAAGAAGTTTCACACAATGCTTCTGTGTAGTTTTTATTTGAAGATATTATTTTTCCCAATAGAGGCCTCTTAGCGCTCAGAATGTCCAATTGCAGTTTCTACAGAAAGAGTGTTTCAGAACGGCTCAATCAAAAGTAAGGTTCAACTCTGTTAGTTGAATGCACAGAACAGAAAGAAGTTTCATACAATGCTTCTGTGTAGTTTATATTTGAACATATTCTTTTTTCCACTATTACCCACTTAGCGCTACGAATGTCCAGTTGCATTTTCTACAGACAGAGTGTTTCAAAACTGCTCAATCAAAAGTATGGTTTAACTCTGTTAGCTGAATGCTCAGATCAGAAAGAAGTTTCACAGAATGCTTCTGTGTAGTTTATATTTGAATATATTCCTTTTTCCACTACTACTCTCTTAGCGCTCCAAATGTCCAGTTGCATTTTCTACAGAAAGAGTGTTCAGATCTGCTCAATCAAAAGTATGGTTTAACTCTGTTAGCTGAATGCTCAGATCAGAAAGAATTTTCACAGAATGATTCTGTGTAGTTTATATTTGGAGACATTCCTTTTTCCACTATTACCCTCTTAGCGCTCCGAATCTCCACTTGCATTTTCTACAAAAAGAGTGTTTCATAACTGCTCAATCAAAAATATGTTTTATCTCTGTTAACTGAATTTACAGATCAGAAATAAGTTTCACAGAATGCATCTGTGTAGTTTTTATTTGAAGATATTCTTTTTCCCAATGTAGGCCTCTTAGCGCTTAGCATGTCCTATTGCAGTTTCTACAGAAAGAGTGTTTCAGAACGGCTCAATCAAAAGTAAGGTTCAACTCTGTTAGTTGAATGCACAGAACAGAAAGAATTTTCACAGAATGCTACTGTGTAGTTTATATATGAATATATTCCTTTTTCCACTATTACCCTCTTAGCGCTCCGAATGTCCACTTGCATTTTCTACAGAAAGAGTGTTCAGAACTGCGCAATCAAAAGTATGGTTTAACTCTGTTAGCTTAATGAACATATCAGAAATAAGTTTCACACAATGCTTCTGTGTAGTTTTTATTTGAAGATATTATTTTTCCCAATAGAGGCCTCTTAGCGCTCAGAATGTCCAATTGCAGTTTCTACAGAAAGAGTGTTTCAGAACGGCTCAATCAAAAGTAAGGTTCAACTCTGTTAGTTGAATGCACAGAACAGAAAGAAGTTTCATACAATGCTTCTGTGTAGTTTATATTTGAACATATTCTTTTTTCCACTATTACCCACTTAGCGCTACGAATGTCCAGTTGCATTTTCTACAGACAAAGTGTTTCAAAACTGCTCAATCAAAAGTATGGTTTAACTCTGTTAGCTGAATGCTCAGATCAGAAAGAAGTTTCACAGAATGCTTCTGTGTAGTTTATATTTGAATATATTCCTTTTTCCATTACTACTCTCTTAGCGCTCCAAATGTCCAGTTGCATTTTCTACAGAAAGAGTGTTCAGATCTGCTCAATCAAAAGTATGGTTTAACTCTGTTAGCTGAATGCTCAGATCAGAAAGAAGTTTCACAGAATGATTCTGTGTAGTTTATATTTGGAGACATTCCTTTTTCCACTATTACCCTCTTAGCGCTCCGAATCTCCACTTGCATTTTCTACAGAAAGAGTGTTTCAGAACGGCTCAATCAAAACTAAGGTTCAACTCCTTTAGTTGAACAAACAGAACAGAAAGAAGTTTCACACAATTCTTCTGTGTAGTTTTTATTTGTAGACATTCTTTTTCCCAATATAGGCCTCTTAGCGCTCAGAATGTCCAATTGCAGTTTCTACAGAAAGAGTGTTTCAGAAAGGCTCAATCAAAAGTAAGGTTCAACTCTGTTAGTTGAATGCACAGAACAGAAAGAAATTTCATACAATGCTTCTGTGTAGTTTATATTTGAACATAATCGTTTTTCCACTATCACCCACTTAGCGCTACGAATGTCCAGTTGCATTTTCTACAGACAGAGTGTTTCACAACTGCTCAATCAAAAGTATGGTTTAACTCTGTTAGCTGAATGCTCAGATCAGAAAGAAGTTTCACAGAATGCTTCTGTGTAGTTTATATTTGAATATATTCCTTTTTCCACTACTACGCTCTTAGCGCTCCAAATGTCCAGTTGCATTTTCAACAGAAAGAGTGTTCAGATCTGCTCAATCAAAAGTATGGTTTAACTCTGTTAGCTGAATGCACACATCAGAAAGAAGTTTCACCGAATGATTCTGTGTAGTTTATATTTGAAGACATTCCTTTTTCCACTATTACCCTCTTAGCGCTCCGAATCTCCACTTGCATTTTCTACAAAAAGAGTGTTTCATAACTGCTCAATCAAAAATATGTTTTATCTCTGTTAACTGAATTTACAGATCAGAAATAAGTTTCACAGAATGCATCTGTGTAGTTTTTATTTGAAGATATTCTTTTTCCCAATGTAGGCCTCTTAGCGCTTAGCATGTCCAATTGCAGTTTCTACAGAAAGAGTGTTTCAGAACGGCTCAATCAAAAGTAAGGTTCAACTCTGTTAGTTGAATGCACAGAACAGAAAGAATTTTCACAGAATGCTACTGTGTAGTTTATATTTGAATATATTCCTTTTTCCACTATTACCCTCTTAGCGCTCCGAATGTCCACTTGCATTTTCTACAGAAAGAGTGTTCAGAACTGCGCAATCAAAAGTATGGTTTAACTCTGTTAGCTTAATGAACATATCAGAAATAAGTTTCACACAATGCTTCTGTGTAGTTTTTATTTGAAGATATTATTTTTCCCAATATAGGCCTCTTAGCGCTCAGAATGTCCAATTGCAGTTTCTACAGAAAGAGTGTTTCAGAAAGGCTCAATGAAAAGTAAGGTTCAACTCTGTTAGTTGAATGCACAGAACAGAAAGAAGTTTCATACAATGCTTCTGTGTAGTTTATATTTGAACATATTCTTTTTTCCACTATTACCCACTTAGCGCTATGAATGTCCAGTTGCATTTTCTACAGACAGAGTGTTTCAAAACTGCTCAATCAAAAGTATGGTTTAACTCTGTTAGCTGAATGCTCAGATCAGAAAGAAGTTTCACAGAATGCTTCTGTGTAGTTTATATTTGAATATATTTCTTTTTCCACTACTACGCTCTTAGCGCTCCAAATGTCCAGTTGCATTTTCAACAGAAAGAGTGTTCAGATCTGCTCAATCAAAAGTATGGTTTAACTCTGTTAGCTGAATGCACAGATCAGAAAGAAGTTTCACCGAATGATTCTGTGTAGTTTATATTTGAAGACATTCCTGTTTCCACTATTACCCTCTTAGCGCTCCGAATCTCCACTTGCATTTTCTACAAAAAGAGTGTTTCATAACTGCTCAATCAAAAATATGTTTTATCTCTGTTAACTGAATTTACAGATCAGAAATAAGTTTCACAGAATGCATCTGTGTAGTTTTTATTTGAAGATATTCTTTTTCCCAATGTAGGCCTCTTAGCGCTTAGCATGTCCAATTGCAGTTTCTACAGAAAGAGTGTTTCAGAACGGCTCAATCAAAAGTAAGGTTCAACTCTGTTAGTTGAATGCACAGAACAGAAAGTATTTTCACAGAATGCTACTGTGTAGTTTATATTTGTATATATTCCTTTTTCCACTATTACCCTCTGAGCGCTCCGAATGTCCACTTGCATTTTCTACAGAAAGAGTGTTCAGAACTGCGCAAACAAAAGTATGGTTTAACTCTGTTTGCTTAATGAACATATCAGAAATAAGTTTCACACAATGCTTCTGTGTAGTTTTTATTTGAAGATATTATTTTTCCCAATATAGGCCTCTTAGCGCTCAGAATGTCCAATTGCAGTTTCTACAGAAAGAGTGTTTCAGAAAGGCTCAATCAAAAGTAAGGTTCAACTCTGTTAGTTGAATGCACAGAACAGAAAGAAGTTTCATACAATGCTTCTGTTTAGTTTATATTTGAACATATTCTTTTTTCCACTATTACCCACTTAGCGCTACGAATGTCCAGTTGCATTTTCTACAGACAGAGTGTTTCAAAACTGCTCAATCAAAAGTATGGTTTAACTCTGTTAGCTGAATGCTCAGATCAGAAAGAAGTTTCACAGAATGCTTCTGTGTAGTTTATATTTGAATATATTCCTTTTTCCACTACTACGCTCTTAGCGCTCCAAGTGTCCAGTTGCATTTTCAACAGAAAGAGTGTTCAGATCTGCTCAATCAAAAGTATGGTTTAACTCTGTTAGCTGAATGCACACATCAGAAAGAATTTTCACCGAATGATTCTGTGTAGTTTATATTTGAAGACATTCCTTTTTCCACTATTACCCTCTTAGCGCTCCGAATCTCCACTTGCATTTTCTACAAAAAGAGTGTTTCGTAACTGCTCAATAAAAAATATGTTTTATCTCTGTTAACTGAATTTACAGATCAGAAATAAGTTTCACAGAATGCATCTGTGTAGTTTTTATTTGAAGATATTCTTTTTCCCAATGTAGGCCTCTTAGCGCTTAGCATGTCCAATTGCAGTTTCTACAGAGAGAGTTTTTCAGAACGGCTCAATCAAAAGTAAGTTTCAACTCTGTTAGTTGAATGCACAGAACAGAAAGAATTTTCACAGAATGCTACTGTGTAGTTTATATTTGAATATATTCCTTTTTCCACTATTACCCACTTAGCGCTACGAATGTCCAGTTGCATTTTCTACAGACAGAGTGTTTCAAAACTGCTCAATCAAAAGTATGGTTTAACTCTGTTAGCTGAATGCTCAGATCAGAAAGAAGTTTCACAGAATGCTTCTGTGTAGTTTATATTTGAATATATTACTTTTTCCACTACTACTCTCTTAGCGCTCCAAATGTCCAGTTGCATTTTCTACAGAAAGAGTGTTCAGATCTGCTCAATCAAAAGTGTGGTTTAACCCTGTTAGCTGAATGCACACATCAGAAAGAAGTTTCACAGAATGATTCTGTGTAGTTTATATTTGGAGACATTCCTTTTTCCACTATTACCCTCTTAGCGCTCCGAATCTCCACTTGCATTTTCTACAGAAAGAGTGTTTCAGAACGGCTCAATCAAAACTAAGGTTCAACTCCTTTAGTTGAACAAACAGAACAGAAAGAAGTTTCACACAATTCTTCTGTGTAGTTTTTATTTGTAGACATTCTTTTTCCCAATATAGGCCTCTTAGCGCTCAGAATGTCCAATTGCAGTTTCTACAGAAAGAGTGTTTCAGAAAGGCTCAATCAAAAGTAAGGTTCAACTCTGTTAGTTGAATGCGCAGAACAGAAAGAAGTTTCATACAATGCTTCTGTGTAGTTTATATTTGAACATAATCGTTTTTCCACTATTACCCACTTAGCGCTACGAATGTCCAGTTGCATTTTCTACAGACAGAGTGTTTCACAACTGCTCAATCAAAAGTATGGTTTAACTCTGTTAGCTGAATGCTCAGATCAGAAAGAAGTTTCACAGAATGCTTCTGTGTAGTTTATATTTGAATATATTCCTTTTTCCACTACTACGCTCTTAGCGCTCCAAATGTCCAGTTGCATTTTCAACAGAAAGAGTGTTCAGATCTGCTCAATCAAAAGTATGGTTTAACTCTGTTAGCTGAATGCACAGATCAGAAAGAAGTTTCACCGAATGATTCTGTGTAGTTTATATTTGAAGACATTCCTTTTTCCACTATTACCCTCTTAGCGCTCCGAATCTCCACTTGCATTTTCTACAAAAAGAGTGTTTCATAACTGCTCAATCAAAAATATGTTTTATCTCTGTTAACTGAATTTACAGATCAGAAACAAGTTTCACAGAATGCATCTGTGTAGTTTTTATTTGAAGATATTCTTTTTCCCAATGTAGGCCTCTTAGCGCTTAGCATGTCCAATTGCAGTTTCTACAGAAAGAGTGTTTCAGAACGGCTCAATCAAAAGTAAGGTTCAACTCTGTTAGTTCAATGCACAGAACAGAAAGAATTTTCACAGAATGCTACTGTGTAGTTTATATTTGAATATATTCCTTTTTCCACTATTACCCTCTTAGCGCTCCGAATGTCCACTTGCATTTTCTACAGAAAGAGTGTTCAGAACTGCGCAATCAAAAGTATGGTTTAACTCTGTTAGCTTAATGAACATATCAGAAATAAGTTTCACACAATGCTTCTGTGTAGTTTTTATTTGAAGATATTATTTTTCCCAATATAGGCCTCTTAGCGCTCAGAATGTCCAATTGTAGTTTCTACAGAAAGAGTGTTTCAGAAAGGCTCAATGAAAAGTAAGGTTCAACTCTGTTAGTTGAATGCACAGAACAGAAAGAAGTTTCATACAATGCTTCTGTGTAGTTTATATTTGAACATATTCTTTTTTCCACTATTACCCACTTAGCGCTACGAATGTCCAGTTGCATTTTCTACAGACAGAGTGTTTCAAAACTGCTCAATCAAAAGTATGGTTTAACTCTGTTAGCTGAATGCTCAGATCAGAAAGAAGTTTCACAGAATGCTTCTGTGTAGTTTATATTTGAATATATTCCTTTTTCCACTACTACGCCCTTAGCGCTCCAAATGTCCAGTTGCATTTTCAACAGAAAGAGTGTTCAGATCTGCTCAATCAAAAGTATGGTTTAACTCTGTTAGCTGAATGCACACATCAGAAAGAAGTTTCACCGAATGATTCTGTGTAGTTTATATTTGAAGACATTCCTGTTTCCACTATTACCCTCTTAGCGCTCCGAATCTCCACTTGCATTTTCTACAAAAAGAGTGTTTCATAACTGCTCAATCAAAAATATGTTTTATCTCTGTTAACTGAATTTACAGATCAGAAATAAGTTTCACAGAATGCATCTGTGTAGTTTTTATTTGAAGATATTCTTTTTCCCAATGTAGGCCTCTTAGCGCTTCGCATGTCCAATTGCAGTTTCTACAGAAAGAGTGTTTCAGAACGGCCCAATCAAAAGTAAGGTTCAACTCTGTTAGTTGAATGCACAGAACAGAAAGAATTTTCACAGAATGCTACTGTGTAGTTTATATTTGAATATATTCCTTTTTCCACTATTACCCTCTTAGCGCTCCGAATGTCCACTTGCATTTTCTACAGAAAGAGTGTTCAGAACTGCGCAATCAAAAGTATGTTTTAACTCTGTTAGCTTAATGAACATATCAGAAATAAGTTTCACACAATGCTTCTGTGTAGTTTTTATTTGAAGATATTATTTTTCCCAATAGAGGCCTCTTAGCGCTCAGAATGTCCAATTGCATTTTCTACAGACAGAGTGTTTCAAAACTGCTCAATCAAAAGTATGGTTTAACTCTGTTAGCTGAATGCTCAGATCAGAAAGAAGTTTCACAGAATGCTTCTGTGTAGTTTATATTTGAATATATTCCTTTTTCCACTACTACTCTCTTAGCGCTCCAAATGTCCAGTTGCATTTTCTACAGAAAGAGTGTTCAGATCTGCTCAATCAAAAGTATGGTTTAACTCTGTTAGCTGAATGCTCAGATCAGAAAGAAGTTTCACAGAATGATTCTGTGTAGTTTATATTTGGAGACATTCCTTTTTCCACTATTACCCTCTTAGCGCTCCGAATCTCCACTTGCATTTCCTACAGAAAGAGTGTTTAAGAACGGCTCAATCAAAACTAAGGTTCAACACTTTTAGTTGAACAAACAGAACAGAAAGAAGTTTCACACAATTCTTCTGTGTAGTTTTTATTTGTAGACATTCTTTTTCCCAATATAGGCCTCTTAGCGCTCAGAATGTCCAATTGCAGTTTCTACAGAAAGAGTGTTTCAGAACGGCTCAATCAAAAGTAAGGTTCAACTCTGTTAGTTGAATGCACAGAACAGAAAGAAGTTTCATACAATGCTTCTGTGTAGTTTATATTTGAACATAATCTTTTTTCCAATATTACCCACTTAGCGCTACGAATGTCCAGTTGCATTTTCTACAGACAGAGTGTTTCACAACTTCTCAATCAAAAGTATGGTTTAACTCTGTTAGCTGAATGCTCAGATCAGAAAGAAGTTACACAGAATGCTCCTGTGTAGTTTATATTTGAATATATTCCTTTTTCCACTACTACGCTCTTAGCGCTCCAAATGTCCAGTTGCATATTCTACAGAAAGGGTGTTCAGATCTGCTCAATCAAAAGTATGGTTTAGCTCTGTTAGCTGAATGCACAGATCAGAAAGAAGTTTCACCGAATGATTCTGTGTAGTTTATATTTGAAGACATTCCTTTTTCCACTATTACCCCCTTAGCGCTCTGAATCTCCACTTGCATTTTCTACAAAAAGAGTGTTTCATAACTGCTCAATCAAAAATATGTTTTATCTCTGTTAACTGAATTTACAGATCAGAAATAAGTTTCACAGAATGCATCTGTGTAGTTTTTATTTGAAGATATTTTTTCCCAATGTAGGCCTCTTAGCGCTTAGCATGTCCAATTGCAGTTTCTACAGAAAGAGTGTTTCAGAACGGCTCAATCAAAAGTAAGGTTCAACTCTTTTAGGTGAACAAACAGAACAGAAAGAAGTTTCACACAATTCTTCTGTGTAGTTTTTATTTGTAGACATTCTTTTTTACAATATAGGCCTCTTAGCGCTCAGAATGTCCAATTGCAGTTTCTACAGAAAGAGTGTTTCAGAACGGCTCAATCAAAAGTAAGGTTCAACTCTGTTAGTTGAGTGCACAGAACAGAAAGAATTTTCACAGAATGCTACTATGTAGTTTATATTTGAATATATTCCTTTTTCCACTATTACCCTCTTAGCGCTCCGAATGTCCACTTGCATTTTCTACAGAAAGAGTGTTCAGAACTGCGCAATCAAAATTATGGTTTAACTCTGTTAGCTTAATGAACATATCAGAAATAAGTTTCACACAATGCTTCTGTGTAGTTTTTATTTGAAGATATTATTTTTCCCAATAGAGGCCTCTTAGCGCTCAGAATGTCCAATTGCAGTTTCTACAGAAAGAGTGTTTCAGAAAGGCTCAATCAAAAGTAAGGTTCAACTCTGTTAGTTGAATGCACAGAACAGAAAGATGTTTCATACAATGCTTCTGTGTAGTTTATATTTGAACATATTCTTTTTTCCACTATTACCCACTTAGCGCTACGAATATCCAGTTGCATTTTCTACAGACAGAGTGTTTCAAAACTGCTCAATCAAAAGTATGGTTTAACTCTGTTAGCTGAATGCTCAGATCAGAAAGAAGTTTCACAGAATGCTTCTGTGTAGTTTATATTTGAATATATTCCTTTTTCCACTACTACTCTCTTAGCGCTCCAAATGTCCAGTTGCATTTTCTACAGAAAGAGTGTTCAGATCTGCTCAATCAAAAGTATGGTTTAACTCTGTTAGCTGAAAGCACAGATCAGAAAGAAGTTTCACAGAATGATTCTGTGTAGTTTATATTTGGAGATATTCCTTTTTCCACTATTACCCTCTTAGCGCTCCGAATCTCCACTTGCATTTTCTACAGAAAGAGTGTTTCAGAACGGCTCAATCAAAACTAAGTTTCAACTCTTTTAGTTGAACAAACAGAACAGAAAGAAGTTTCACACAATTTTTCTGTGTAGTTTTTATTTGTAGACATTCTTTTTCCCCATATAGGCCTCTTAGCGCTCAGAATGTCCAATTGCAGTTTCTACAGAAAGAGTGTTTCAGAACGGCTCAATCAAAAGTAAGGTTCAACTCTGTTAGTTGAATGCACAGAACAGAAAGAAGTTTCATACAATGATTCTGTGTAGTTTATATTTGAACATATTCTTTTTTCCACTATTACCCACTTAGCGCTACGAATGTCCAGTTGCATTTTCTACAGACAGAGTGTTTCAAAAGGGCTCAATCAAAAGTATGGTTTAACTCTGTTAGCTGAATGCTCAGATCAGAAAGAAGTTTCACAGAATGCTTCTGTGTAGTTTATATTTGAATATATTCCTTTTTCCACTACTACGCTCTTAGCGCTCCAAATGTCCAGTTGCATTTTCTACAGAAAGAGTGTTCAGATCTGCTCAATCAAAAGTATGGTTTAGCTCTGTTAGCTGAATGCACAGATCAGAAAGAAGTTTTACCGAATCATTCTGTGTAGTTTATATTTGAAGACATTCCTTTTTCCACTATTACCAACTTAGCGCTCCGAATCTCCACTTGCATTTTCTACAAAAAGAGTGTTTCATAACTGCTCAATCAAAAATATGTTTTATCTCTGTTAACTGAATTTACAGATCAGAAATAAGTTTCACAGAATGCATCTGTGTAGTTTTTATTTGAAGATATTCTTTTTCCCAATGTAGGCCTCTTAGCGCTTAGCATGTCCAATTGCAGTTTCTACAGAAAGAGTGTTTCAGAACGGCTCAATCAAAAGTAAGGTTCAACTCTGTTAGTTGAATGCACAGAACAGAAAGAATTTTCACAGAATGCTACTGTGTAGTTTATATTTGAATATATTCCTTTTTCCACTATTACCCTCTTAGCGCTCCGAATGTCCACTTGCATTTTCTACAGAAAGAGTGTTCCGAACTGCGCAATCAAAAGTATGGTTTAACTCTGTTAGCTTAATGAACATATCAGAAATAAGTTTCACACAATGCTTCTGTGTAGTTTTTATTTGAAGATATTATTTTTCCCAATAGAGGCCTCTTAGCGCTCAGAATGTCCAATTGCAGTTTCTACAGAAAGAGTGTTTCAGAACGGCTCAATCAAAAGTAAGGTTCAACTCTGTTAGTTGAATGCACAGAACAGAAAGAAGTTTCATACAATGCTTCTGTGTAGTTTATTTTTGAACATATTCTTTTTTCCACTATTACCCACTTAGCGCTACGAATGTCCAGTTGCATTTTCTACAGACAGAGTGTTTCAAAACTGCTCAATCAAAAGTATGGTTTAACTCTGTTAGCTGAATGCTCAGATCAGAAAGAAGTTTCACAGAATGCTTCTGTGTAGTTTATATTTGAATATATTCCTTTTTCCACTACTACTCTCTTAGCGCTCCAAATGTCCAGTTGCATTTTCTACAGAAAGAGTGTTCAGATCTGCTCAATCAAAAGTATGGTTTAACTCTGTTAGCTGAATGCACAGATCAGAAAGAAGTTTCACAGAATGATTCTGTGTAGTTTATATTTGGAGACATTTCTTTTTCCACTATTACCCTCTTAGCGCTCCGAATCTCCACTTGCATTTTCTACAGAAAGAGTGTTTCAGAACGGCTCAATCAAAATTAAGGTTCAACTCTTTTAGTTGAACAAACAGAACAGAAAGAAGTTTCACACAATTCTTCTGTGTAGTTTTTATTTGTAGACATTCTTTTTCCCAATATAGGCCTCTTAGCGCTCAGAATGTCCAATTGCAGTTTCTACAGAAAGAGTGTTTCAGAACGGCTCAATCAAAAGTAAGGTTCAACTCTGTTAGTTGAATGCACAGAACAGAAAGAAGTTTCATACAATGCTTCTGTGTAGTTTATATTTGGACATATTCTTTTTTCCACTATTACCCACTTAGCGCTACGAATGTCCAGTTGCATTTTCTACAGACAGAGTGTTTCAAAACTGCTCAATCAAAAGTATGGTTTAACTCTGTTAGCTGAATGCTCAGATCAGAAAGAAGTTTCACAGAATGCTTCTGTGTAGTTTATATTTGAATATATTCCTTTTTCCACTACTACGCTCTTAGCGCTCCAAATGTCCAGTTGCATTTTCTACAGAAAGAGTGTTCAGATCTGCTCTATCAAAAGTATGGTTTAACTCTGTTAGCTGAATGCACAGATCAGAAAGAAGTTTCACCGAATGATTCTGTGTAGTTTATATTTGAAGACATTCCTTTTTCCATTGTTACCCTCTTAACGCTCCGAATCTCCACTTGCATTTTCTACAAAAAGAGTGTTTCATAACTGCTCAATCAAAAATATGTTTTATATCTGTTAACTGAATTTACAGATCAGAAATAAGTTTCACAGAATGCATCTGTGTAGTTTTTATTTGAAGATATTCTTTTTCCCAATGTAGGCCTCTTAGCGCTTAGCATGTCCAATTGCAGTTTCTACAGAAAGAGTGTTTCAGAACGGCTCAATCAAAAGTAAGGTTCAACTCTGTTAGTTGAATGCACAGAACAGAAAGAATTTTCACAGAATGCTACTGTGTAGTTTATATTTGAATATATTCCTTTTTCCACTATTACCCTCTTAGCGCTCCGAATGTCCACTTGCATTTTCTACAGAAAGAGTGTTCAGAACTGCGCAATCAAAAGTATGGTTTAACTCTGTTAGCTTAATGAACATATCAGAAATAAGTTTCACACAATGCTTCTGTGTAGTTTTTATTTGAAGATATTATTTTTCCCAATAGAGGCCTCTTAGCGCTCAGAATGTCCAATTGCAGTTTCTACAGAAAGAGAGTTTCAGAACGGCTCAATCAGAAGTAAGGTTCAACTCTGTTAGTTGAATGCACAGAACAGAAAGAAGTTTCATACAATGCTTCTGTGTAGTTTATATTTGAACATATTCTTTTTTCCACTATTACCCACTTAGCGCTACGAATGTCCAGTTGCATTTTCTACAGACAGAGTGTTTCAAACCTGCTCAATCAAAAGTATGGTTTAACTCTGTAAGCTGAATGCTCAGATCAGAAAGAAGTTGCACAGAATGCTTCTGTGTAGTTTATATTTGAATATATTCCTTTTTCCACTACTACTCTCTTAGCGCTCCAAATGTCCAGTTGCATTTTCTACAGAAAGAGTGTTCAGATCTGCTCAATCAAAAGTATGGTTTAACTCTGTTAGCTGAATGCACAGATCAGAAAGAAGTTTCACAGAATGATTCTGTGTAGTTTATATTTGGAGACATTCCTTTTTCCACTATTACCCTCTTAGCGCTCCGAATCTCCACTTGCATTTTCTACAGAAAGAGTGTTTCAGAACGGCTCAATCAAAACTAAGGTTCAACTCTTTTAGTTGAACAAACAGAACAGAAAGATGTTTCACACAATTCTTCTGTGTAGTTTTTATTTGTAGACATTCTTTTTTACAATATAGGCCTCTTAGCGCTCAGAATGTCCAATTGCAGTTTCTACAGAAAGAGTGTTTCAGAACGGCTCAATCAAAAGTAAGGTTCAACTCTGTTAGTTGAATGCACAGAACAGAAAGAAGTTTCATACAATGCTTCTGTGTAGTTTATATTTGAACATATTCTTTTTTCCACTATTACCCACTTAGCGCTACGAATGTCCAGTTGCATTTTCTACAGACAGAGTGTTTCAAAACTGCTCAATCAAAAGTATGGTTTAACTCTGTTAGCTGAATGCTCAGATCAGAAAGAAGTTTCACAGAATGCTTCTGTGTAGTTTATATTTGAATATATTCCTTTTTCCACTACTACGCTCTTAGCGCTCCAAATGTCCAGTTGCATTTTCTACAGAAAGAGTGTTCAGATCTGCTCAATCAAAAGTATGGTTTAGCTCTGTTAGCTGAATGCACAGATCAGAAAGAAGTTTCACCGAATGATTCTGTGTAGTTTATATTTGAAGACATTCCTTTTTCCACTATTACCCACTTAGCGCTCCGAACCTCCACTTGCATTTTCTACAAAAAGAGTGTTTCATAACTGCTCAATCAAAAACATGTTTTATCTCTGTTAACTGAATTTACAGATCAGAAATAAGTTTCACAGAATGCATCTGTGTAGTTTTTATTTGAAGATATTCTTTTTCCCAATGTAGGCCTCTTAGCGCTTAGCATGTCCAATTGCAGTTTCTACAGAAAGAGTGTTTCAGAACGGCTCAATCAAAAGTAAGGTTCAACTCTGTTAGTTGAATGCACAGAACAGAAAGAATTTTCACAGAATGCTACTGTGCAGTTTATATTTGAATATATTCCTTTTTCCACTATTACCCTCTTAGCGCTCCGAATGTCCACTTGCATTTTCTACAGAAAGAGTGTTCAGAACTGCGCAATCAAAAGTATGGTTTAACTCTGTTAGCTTAATGAACATATCAGAAATAAGTTTCACACAATGCTTCTGTGTAGTTTTTATTTGAAGATATTATTTTTCCCAATAGAGGCCTCTTAGCGCTCAGAATGTCCAATTGCAGTTTCTACAGAAAGAGTGTTTCAGAACGCCTCAATCAAAAGTAAGGTTCAACTCTGTTAGTTGAATGCACAGAACAGAAAGAAGTTTCATACAATGCTTCTGTGTAGTTTATATTTGAACATATTTTTTTTCCACTATTACCCACTTAGCGCTACGAATGTCCAGTTGCATTTTCTACAGACAGAGTGTTTCAAAACTGCTCAATCAAAAGTATGGTTTAACTCTGTTAGCTGAATGCTCAGATCAGAAAGAAGTTTCACAGAATGCTTCTGTGTAGTTTATATTTGAATATATTCCTTTTTCCACTACTACTCTCTTAGCGCTCCAAATGTCCAGTTGCATTTTCTACAGAAAGAGTGTTCAGATCTGCTCAATCAAAAGTATGGTTTAACTCTGTTAGCTGAATGCACAGATCAGAAAGAAGTTTCACAGAATGATTCTGTGTAGTTTATATTTGGAGACATTTCTTTTTCCACTATTACCCTCTTAGCGCTCCGAATCTCCACTTGCATTTTCTACAGAAAGAGTGTTTCAGAACGGCTCAATCAAAATTAAGGTTCAACTCTTTTAGTTGAACAAACAGAACAGAAAGAAGTTTCACACAATTCTTCTGTGTAGTTTTTATTTGTAGACATTCTTTTTCCCAATATAGGCCTCTTAGCGCTCAGAATGTCCAATTGCAGTTTCTACAGAAAGAGTGTTTCAGAACGGCTCAATCAAAAGTAAGGTTCAACTCTGTTAGTTGAATGCACAGAACAGAAAGAAGTTTCATACAATGCTTCTGTGTAGTTTATATTTGGACATATTCTTTTTTCCACTATTACCCACTTAGCGCTACGAATGTCCAGTTGCATTTTCTACAGACAGAGTGTTTCAAAACTGCTCAATCAAAAGTATGGTTTAACTCTGTTAGCTGAATGCTCAGATCAGAAAGAAGTTTCACAGAATGCTTCTGTGTAGTTTATATTTGAATATATTCCTTTTTCCACTACCACGCTCTTAGCGCTCCAAATGTCCAGTTGCATTTTCTACAGAAAGAGTGTTCAGATCTGCTCTATCAAAAGTATGGTTTAACTCTGTTAGCTGAATGCACAGATCAGAAAGAAGTTTCACCGAATGATTCTGTGTAGTTTATATTTGAAGACATTCCTTTTTCCATTGTTACCCTCTTAACGCTCCGAATCTCCACTTGCATTTTCTACAAAAAGAGTGTTTCATAACTGCTCAATCAAAAATATGTTTTATATCTGTTAACTGAATTTACAGATCAGAAATAAGTTTCACAGAATGCATCTGTGTAGTTTTTATTTGAAGATATTCTTTTTCCCAATGTAGGCCTCTTAGCGCTTAGCATGTCCAATTGCAGTTTCTACAGAAAGAGTGTTTCAGAACGGCTCAATCAAAAGTAAGGTTCAACTCTGTTAGTTGAATGCACAGAACAGAAAGAATTTTCACAGAATGCTACTGTGTAGTTTATATTTGAATATATTCCTTTTTCCACTATTACCCTCTTAGCGCTCCGAATGTCCACTTGCATTTTCTACAGAAAGAGTGTTCAGAACTGCGCAATCAAAAGTATGGTTTAACTCTGTTAGCTTAATGAACATATCAGAAATAAGTTTCACACAATGCTTCTGTGTAGTTTTTATTTGAAGATAGTATTTTTCCCAATAGAGGCCTCTTAGCGCTCAGAATGTCCAATTGCAGTTTCTACAGAAAGAGAGTTTCAGAACGGCTCAATCAGAAGTAAGGTTCAACTCTGTTAGTTGAATGCACAGAACAGAAAGAAGTTTCATACAATGCTTCTGTGTAGTTTATATTTGAACATATTCTTTTTTCCACTATTACCCACTTAGCGCTACGAATGTCCAGTTGCATTTTCTACAGACAGAGTGTTTCAAACCTGCTCAATCAAAAGTATGGTTTAACTCTGTAAGCTGAATGCTCAGATCAGAAAGAAGTTGCACAGAATGCTTCTGTGTAGTTTATGTTTGAATATATTCCTTTTTCCACTACTACTCTCTTAGCGCTCCAAATGTCCAGTTGCATTTTCTACAGAAAGAGTGTTCAGATCTGCTCAATCAAAAGTATGGTTTAACTCTGTTAGCTGAATGCACAGATCAGAAAGAAGTTTCACAGAATGATTCTGTGTAGTTTATATTTGGAGACATTCCTTTTTCCACTATTACCCTCTTAGCGCTCCGAATCTCCACTTGCATTTTCTACAGAAAGAGTGTTTCAGAACGGCTCAATCAAAACTAAGGTTCAACTCTTTTAGTTGAACAAACAGAACAGAAAGATGTTTCACACAATTCTTCTGTGTAGTTTTTATTTGTAGACATTCTTTTTTACAATATAGGCCTCTTAGCGCTCAGAATGTCCAATTGCAGTTTCTACAGAAAGAGTGTTTCAGAACGGCTCAATCAAAAGTAAGGTTCAACTCTGTTAGTTGAATGCACAGAACAGAAAGAAGTTTCATACAATGCTTCTGTGTAGTTTATATTTGAACATATTCTTTTTTCCACTATTACCCACTTAGCGCTACGAATGTCCAGTTGCATTTTCTACAGACAGAGTGTTTCAAAACTGCTCAATCAAAAGTATGGTTTAACTCTGTTAGCTGAATGCTCAGATCAGAAAGAAGTTTCACAGAATGCTTCTGTGTAGTTTATATTTGAATATATTCCTTTTTCCACTACTACGCTCTTAGCGCTCCAAATGTCCAGTTGCATTTTCTACAGAAAGAGTGTTCAGATCTGCTCAATCAAAAGTATGGTTTAGCTCTGTTAGCTGAATGCACAGATCAGAAAGAAGTTTCACCGAATGATTCTGTGTAGTTTATATTTGAAGACATTCCTTTTTCCACTATTACCCACTTAGCGCTCCGAATCTCCACTTGCATTTTCTACAAAAAGAGTGTTTCATAACTGCTCAATCAAAAATATGTTTTATCTCTGTTAACTGAATTTACAGATCAGAAATAAGTTTCACAGAATGCATCTGTGTAGTTTTTATTTGAAGATATTCTTTTTCCCAATGTAGGCCTCTTAGCGCTTAGCATGTCCAATTGCAGTTTCTACAGAAAGAGTGTTTCAGAACGGCTCAATCAAAAGTAAGGTTCAACTCTGTTAGTTGAATGCACAGAACAGAAAGAATTTTCACAGAATGCTACTGTGTAGTTTATATTTGAATATATTCCTTTTTCCACTATTACCCTCTTAGCGCTCCGAATGTCCACTTGCATTTTCTACAGAAAGAGTGTTCAGAACTGCGCAATCAAAAGTATGGTTTAACTCTGTTAGCTTAATGAACATATCAGAAATAAGTTTCACACAATGCTTCTGTGTAGTTTTTATTTGAAGATATTATTTTTCCCAATAGAGGCCTCTTAGCGCTCAGAATGTCCAATTGCAGTTTCTACAGAAAGAGTGTTTCAGAACGGCTCAATCAAAAGTAAGGTTCAACTCTGTTAGTTGAATGCACAGAACAGAAAGAAGTTTCATACAATGCTTCTGTGTAGTTTATATTTGAACATATTTTTTTTCCACTATTACCCACTTAGCGCTACGAATGTCCAGTTGCATTTTCTACAGACAGAGTGTTTCAAAACTGCTCAATCAAAAGTATGGTTTAACTCTGTTAGCTGAATGCTCAGATCAGAAAGAAGTTTCACAGAATGCTTCTGTGTAGTTTATATTTGAATATATTCCTTTTTCCACTACTACTCTCTTAGCGCTCCAAATGTCCAGTTGCATTTTCTACAGAAACAGTGTTCAGATCTGCTCAATCAAAAGTATGGTTTAACTCTGTTAGCTGAATGCACAGATCAGAAAGAAGTTTCACAGAATGATTCTGTGTAGTTTATATTTGGAGACATTCCTTTTTCCACTATTACCCTCTTAGCGCTCCGAATCTCCACTTGCATTTTCTACAGAAAGAGTGTTTCAGAACGGCTCAATCAAAATTAAGGTTCAACTCTTTTAGTTGAACAAACAGAACAGAAAGAAGTTTCACACAATTCTTCTGTGTAGTTTTTATTTGTAGACATTCTTTTTCCCAATATAGGCCTCTTAGCGCTCAGAATGTCCAATTGCAGTTTCTACAGAAAGAGTGTTTCAGAACGGCTCAATCAAAAGTAAGGTTCAACTCTGTTAGTTGAATGCACAGAACAGAAAGAAGTTTCATACAATGCTTCTGTGTAGTTTATATTTGGACATATTCTTTTTTCCACTATTACCCACTTAGCGCTACGAATGTCCAGTTGCATTTTCTACAGACAGAGTGTTTCAAAACTGCTCAATCAAAAGTATGGTTTAACTCTGTTAGCTGAATGCCCAGATCAGAAAGAAGTTTCACAGAATGCTTCTGTGTAGTTTATATTTGAATATATTCCTTTTTCCACTACTACTCTCTTAGCGCTCCAAATGTCCAGTTGCATTTTCTACAGAAAGAGTGTTCAGATCTGCTCAATCAAAAGTATGGTTTAACTCTGTTAGCTGAATGCACAGATCAGAAAGAAGTTTCACAGAATGATTCTGTGTAGTTTATATTTGGAGACATTCCTTTTTCCACTATTACCCTCTTAGCGCTCCGAATCTCCACTTGCATTTTCTACAGAAAGAGTGTTTCAGAACGGCTCAATCAAAACTAAGGTTCAACTCTTTTAGTTGAACAAACAGAACAGAAAGAAGTTTCACACAATTCTTCTGTGTAGTTTTTATTTGTAGACATTCTTTTTTACAATATAGGCCTCTTAGCGCTCAGAATGTCCAATTGCAGTTTCTACAGAAAGAGTGTTTCAGAACGGCTCAATCAAAAGTAAGGTTCAACACTGTTAGTTGAATGCACAGAACAGAAAGAAGTTTCATACAATGCTTCTGTGTAGTTTATATTTGAACATATTCTTTTTTCCACTATTACCCACTTAGCGCTACGAATGTCCAGTTGCATTCTCTACAGACAGAGTGTTTCAAAACTGCTCAATCAAAAGTATGGTTTAACTCTGTTAGCTGAATGCTCAGATCAGAAAGAAGTTTCACAGAATGCTTCTGTGTAGTTTATATTTGAATATATTCCTTTTTCCACTACTACTCTCTTAGCGCTCCAAATGTCCAGTTGCATTTTCTACAGAAACAGTGTTCAGATCTGCTCAATCAAATGTATGGTTTAACTCTGTTAGCTGAATGCACAGATCAGAAAGAAGTTTCACAGAATGATTCTGTGTAGTTTATATTTGGAGACATTCCTTTTTCCACTATTACCCTCTTAGCGCTCCGAATCTCCACTTGCATTTTCTACAGAAAGAGTGTTTCAGAACGGCTCAATCAAAATTAAGGTTCAACTCCTTTAGTTGAACAAACAGAACAGAAAGAAGTTTCACACAATTCTTCTGTGTAGTTTTTATTTGTAGACATTCTTTTTCCCAATATAGGCCTCTTAGCGCTCAGAATGTCCAATTGCAGTTTCTACAGAAAGAGTGTTTCAGAACGGCTCAATCAAAAGTAAGGTTCAACTCTGTTAGTTGAATGCACAGAACAGAAAGAAGTTTCATACAATGCTTCTGTGTAGTTTATATTTGGACATATTCTTTTTTCCACTATTACCCACTTAGCGCTACGAATGTCCAGTTGCATTTTCTACAGACAGAGTGTTTCAAAACTGCTCAATCAAAAGTATGGTTTAACTCTGTTAGCTGAATGCCCAGATCAGAAAGAAGTTTCACAGAATGCTTCTGTGTAGTTTATATTTGAATATATTCCTTTTTCCACTACTACTCTCTTAGCGCTCCAAATGTCCAGTTGCATTTTCTACAGAAAGAGTGTTCAGATCTGCTCAATCAAAAGTATGGTTTAACTCTGTTAGCTGAATGCACAGATCAGAAAGAAGTTTCACAGAATGATTCTGTGTAGTTTATATTTGGAGACATTCCTTTTTCCACTATTACCCTCTTAGCGCTCCGAATCTCCACTTGCATTTTCTACAGAAAGAGTGTTTCAGAACGTCTCAATCAAAACTAAGGTTCAACTCTTTTAGTTGAACAAACAGAACAGAAAGAAGTTTCACACAATTCTTCTGTGTAGTTTTTATTTGTAGACATTCTTTTTTACAATATAGGCCTCTTAGCGCTCAGAATGTCCAATTGCAGTTTCTACAGAAAGAGTGTTTCAGAACGGCTCAATCAAAAGTAAGGTTCAACACTGTTAGTTGAATGCACAGAACAGAAAGAAGTTTCATACAATGCTTCTGTGTAGTTTATATTTGAACATATTCTTTTTTCCACTATTACCCACTTAGCGCTACGAATGTCCAGTTGCATTCTCTACAGACAGAGTGTTTCAAAACTGCTCAATCAAAAGTATGGTTTAACTCTGTTAGCTGAATGCTCAGATCAGAAAGAAGTTTCACAGAATGCTTCTGTGTAGTTTATATTTGAATATATTGCTTTTTCCACTACTACGCTCTTAGCGCTCCAAATGTCCAGTTGCATTTTCTACAGAAAGAGTGTTCAGATCTGCTCAATCAAAAGTATGGTTTAGCTCTGTTAGCTGAATGCACAGATCAGAAAGAAGTTTCACCGAATGATTCTGTGTAGTTTATATTTGAAGACATTCCTTTTTCCACTATTACCCACTTAGCGCTCCGAATCTCCACTTGCATTTTCTACAAAAAGAGTGTTTCATAACTGCTCAATCAAAAATATGTTTTATCTCTGTTAACTGAATTTACAGATCAGAAATAAGCTTCACAGAATGCATCTGTGTAGTTTTTATTTGAAGATATTCTTTTTCCCAATGTAGGCCTCTTAGCGCTTAGCATGTCCAATTGCAGTTTCTACAGAAAGAGTGTTTCAGAACGGCTCAATCAAAAGTAAGGTTCAACTCTGTTAGTTGAATGCACAGAACAGAAAGAATTTTCACAGAATGCTACTGTGTAGTTTATATTTGAATATATTCCTTTTTCCACTATTACCCTCTTAGCGCTCCGAATGTCCACTTGCATTTTCTACAGAAAGAGTGTTCAGAACTGCGCAATCAAAAGTATGGTTTAACTCTGTTAGCTTAATGAACATATCAGAAATAAGTTTCACACAATGCTTCTGTGTAGTTTTTATTTGAAGATATTATTTTTCCCAATAGAGGCCTCTTAGCGCTCAGAATGTCCAATTGCAGTTTCTACAGAAAGAGTGTTTCACAACGGCTCAATCAAAAGTAAGGTTCAACTCTGTTAGTTGAATGCACAGAACAGAAAGAAGTTTCATACAATGCTTCTGTGTAGTTTATATTTGAACATATTCTTTTTTCCACTATTACCCACTTAGCGCTACGAATGTCCAGTTGCATTTTCTACAGACAGAGTGTTTCAAAACTGCTCAATCAAAAGTATGGTTTAACTCTGTTAGCTGAATGCTCAGATCAGAAAGAAGTTTCACAGAATGCTTCTGTGTAGTTTATATTTGAATATATTCCTTTTTCCACTACTACTCTCTTAGCGCTCCAAATGTCCAGTTGCATTTTCTACAGAAAGAGTGTTCAGATCTGCTCAATCAAAAGTATGGTTTAACTCTGTTAGCTGAATGCACAGATCAGAAAGAAGTTTCACAGAATGATTCTGTGTAGTTTATATTTGGAGACATTCCTTTTTCCACTATTACCCTCTTAGCTCTACGAATCTCCACTTGCATTTTCTACAGAAAGAGTGTTTCAGAACGGCTCAATCAAAATTAATGTTCAACTCTTTTAGTTGAACAAACAGAACAGAAAGAAGTTTCACACAATTCTTCTGTGTAGTTTTTATTTGTAGACATTGTTTTTCCCAATATAGGCCTCTTAGCGCTCAGAATGTCCAATTGCAGTTTCTACAGAAAGAGTGTTTCAGAACGGCTCAATCAAAAGTAAGGTTCAACTCTGTTAGTTGAATGCACAGAACAGAAAGAAGTTTCATACAATGCTTCTGTGTAGTTTATATTTGGACATATTCTTTTTTCCACTATTACCCACTTAGCGCTACGAATGTCCAGTTGCATTTTCTACAGACAGAGTGTTTCAAAACTGCTCAATCAAATGTATGGTTTAACTCTGTTAGCTGAATGCCCAGATCAGAAAGAAGTTTCACAGAATGCTTCTGTGTAGTTTATATTTGAATATATTCCTTTTTCCACTACTACGCTCTTAGCGCTCCAAATCTCCAGTTGCCTTTTCTACAGAAAGAGTGTTCAGATCTGCTCAATCAAAAGTATGATTTAACTCTGTTAGCTGAATGCACAGATCAGAAAGAAGTTTCACAGAATGATTCTGTGTAGTTTATATTCGGAGACATTCCTTTTTCCACTATTACCCTCTTAGCGCTCCGAATCTCCACTTGCATTTTCTACAAAAAGAGTGTTTCATAACTGCTCAATCAAAAATATGTTTTATATCTGTTAACTGAATTTACAGATCAGAAATAAGTTTCACAGAATGCATCTGTGTAGTTTTTATTTGAAGATATTCTTTTTCCCAATGTAGGCCTCTTAGCGCTTAGCATGTCCAATTGCAGTTTCTACAGAAAGAGTGTTTCAGAACGGCTCAATCAAAAGTAAGGTTCAACACTGTTAGTTGAATGCACAAAACAGAAAGAATTTTCACAGAATGCTACTGTGTAGTTTATATTTGAATATATTCCTTTTTCCACTATTACCCTCTTAGCGCTCCGAATGTCCACTTGCATTTTCTACAGAAAGAGTGTTCAGAACTGCGCAATCAAAAGTATGGTTTAACTCTGTTAGCTTAATGAACATATCAGAAATAAGTTTCACACAATGCTTCTGTGTAGTTTTTATATGAAGATATTATTTTTCCCAATAGAGGCCTCTTAGCGCTCAGAATGTCCAATTGCAGTTTCTACAGAAAGAGTGTTTCAGAAAGGCTCAATCAAAAGTAAGGTTCAACTCTGTTAGTTGAATGCACAGAACAGAAAGAAGTTTCATACAATGCTTCTGTGTAGTTTATATTTGAACATATTCTTTTTTCCACTATTACCCACTTAGCGCTACGAATGTCCAGTTGCATTTTCTACAGACAGAGTGTTTCAAAACTGCTCAATCAAAAGTATGGTTTAACTCTGTAAGCTGAATGCTCAGATCTGAAAGAAGTTTCACAGAATGCTTCTGTGTAGTTTATATTTGAATATATTCCTTTTTCCACTACTACTCTCTTAGCGCTCCAAATGTCCAGTTGCATTTTCTACAGAAAGAGTGTTCAGATCTGCTCAATCAAAAGTATGGTTTAATTCTGTTAGCTGAATGCACAGATCAGAAAGAAGTTTCACAGAATGATTCTGTGTAGTTTATATTTGGAGACATTCCTTTTTCCACTATTACCCTCTTAGCGCTCCGAATCTCCACTTGCATTTTCTACAGAAAGACTGTTAAAGAACGGCTCAATCAAAACTAAGGTTCAACTCTTTTAGTTGAACAAACAGAACAGAAAGAAGTTTCACACAATTCTTCTGTGTAGTTTTTATTTGTAGACATTCTTTTTCCCAATATAGGCCTCTTAGCGCTCAGAATGTCCAATTGCAGTTTCTACAGAAAGAGTGTTTCAGAACGGCTCAATCAAAAGTAAGGTTCAACTCTGTTAGTTGAATGCACAGAACAGAAAGAAGTTTCATACAATGCTTCTGTGTAGTTTATATTTGAACATATTCTTTTTTCCACTATTACCCACTTAGCGCTACGAATGTCCAGTTGCATTTTCTACAGACAGAGTGTTTCAAAATTGCTCAATCAAAAGTATGGTTTAACTCTGTTAGCTGAATGCTCAGATCAGAAAGAAGTTTCACAGAATGCTTCTGTGTAGTTTATATTTGAATATATTCCTTTTTCCACTACTACGCTCTTAGCGCTCCAAATGTCCAGTTGCATTTTCAACAGAAAGAGTGTTCAGATCTGCTCAATCAAAAGTATGGTTTAACTCTGTTAGCTGAATGCACAGATCAGAAAGAAGTTTCACAGAATGATTCTGTGTAGTTTATATTTGAAGATATTCCTTTTTCCACTATTACCCACTTAGCGCTCCGAATCTCCACTTGCATTTTCTACAAAAAGACTGTTTCATAACTGCTCAATCAAAAATATGTTTTATCTCTGTTAACTGAATTTACAGATCAGAAATAAGTTTCACAGAATGCATCTGTGTAGTTTTTATTTGAAGATATTCTTTTTCCCAATGTAGGCCTCTTAGCGCTTAGCATGTCCAATTGCAGTTTCTACAGAAAGGGTGTTTCAGAACGGCTCAATCAAAAGTAAGGTTCAACTCTGTTAGTTGAATGCACAGAACAGAAAGAATTTTCACAGAATGCTACTGTGTAGTTTATATTTGAATACATTCCTTTTTCCACTATTACCCTCTTAGCGCTCCGAATGTCCACTTGCATTTTCTACAGAAAGAGTGTTCAGAACTGCGCAATCAAAAGTATGGTTTAACTCTGTTAGCTTAATGAACATATCAGAAATAAGTTTCACACAATGCTTCTGTGTAGTTTTTATTTGAAGATATTATTTTTCCCAATAGAGGCCTCTTAGCGCTCAGAATGTCCAATTGCAGTTTCTACAGAAAGAGTGTTTCAGAAAGGCTCAATCAAAAGTAAGGTTCAACTCTGTTAGTTGAATGCACAGAACAGAAAGAAGTTTCATACAATGCTTCTGTGTAGTTTATATTTGAACATATTCTTTTTTCCACTATTACCCACTTAGCGCTACGAATGTCCAGTTGCATTTTCTACAGACAGAGTGTTTCAAAACTGCTCAATCAAAAGTATGGTTTAACTCTCTTAGCTGAATGCTCAGATCAGAAAGAAGTTTCACAGAATGCTTCTGTGTAGTTTATATTTGAATATATTCCTTTTTCCACTACTACTCTCTTAGCGCTCCAAATGTCCAGTTGCATTTTGTACAGAAAGAGTGTTCAGATCTGCTCAATCAAAAGTATGGTTTAACTCTGTTAGCTGAATGCACAGATCAGAAAGAAGTTTCACAGAATGATTCTGTGTAGTTTATATTTGGAGACATTCCTTTTTCCACTATTACCCTCTTAGCGCTCCGAATCTCCACTTGCATTTTCTACAGAAAGAGTGTTTCAGAACGGCTCAATCAAAACTAAGGTTCAACTCATTTAGTTGAACAAACAGAACAGAAAGAAGTTTCACACAATTCTTCTGTGTAGTTTTTATTTGTAGACATTCTTTTTCCCAATATAGGCCTCTTAGCGCTCAGAATGTCCAATTGCAGTTTCTACAGAAAGAGTGTTTCAGAACGGCTCAATCAAAAGTAAGTTTCAACTCTGTTAGTTGAATGCACAGAACAGAAAGAAGTTTCATACAATGCTTCTGTGTAGTTTATATTTGAACATATTCTTTTTTCCACTATTACCCACTTAGCGCTACGATTGTCCAGTTGCATTTTCTACAGACAGAGTGTTTCAAAACTGCTCAATCAAAGTATGGTTTAACTCTGTTAGCTGAATGTTCAGATCAGAAAGAAGTTTCACAGAATGCTTCTGTGTAGTTTATATTTGAATATATTACTTTTTCCACTACTACGCTCTTAGCGCTCCAAATGTCCAGTTGCATTTTCAACAGAAAGAGTGTTCAGATCTGCTCAATCAAAAGTATGGTTTAACTCTGTTAGCTGAATGCACAGATCAGAAAGAAGTTTCACCGAATGATTCTGTGTAGTTTATATTTGAAGACATTCCTTTTTCCACTATTACCCTCTTAGCGCTCCGAATCTCCACTTGCATTTTCTACAAAAAGAGTATTTCATAACTGCTCAATCAAAAATATGTTTTATCTCTGTTAACTGAATTTACAGATCAGAAATAAGTTTCACAGAATGCATGCGGGTAGTTTTTATTTGAAGATATTCTTTTTCCCAATGTAGGCCTCTTAGCGCTTAGCATGTCCAATTGCAGTTTCTACAGAAAGAGTGTTTCAGAACGGCTCAATCAAAAGTAAGGTTCAACTCTGTTAGTTGAATGCACAGAACAGAAAGAAGTTTCATACAATGCTTCTGTGTAGTTTATATTTGAACATATTCTTTTTTCCACTATTACCCACTTAGCGCTACGAATGTCCAGTTGCATTTTCTACAGACAGAGTGTTTCAAATCTGCTCAATCAAAAGTATGGTTTAACTCTGTTAGCTGAATGCTCAGATCAGAAAGAAGTTTCACAGAATGCTTCTGTGTAGTTTATATTTGAATATATTCCTTTTTCCACTACTACTCTCTTAGCGCTCCAAATGTCCAGTTGCATTTTCTACAGAAAGAGTGTTCAGATCTGCTCAATCAAAAGTATGGTTTAACTCTGTTAGCTGAATGCACAGATCAGAAAGAAGTTTCACAGAATGATTCTGTGTAGTTTATATTTGGAGACATTTCTTTTTCCACTATTACCCTCTTAGCGCTCCGAATCTCCACTTGCATTTTCTACAGAAAGAGTGTTTCAGAACGGCTCAATCAAAACTAAGGTTCAACTCTTTTAGTTGAACAAACAGAACAGAAAGAAGTTTCACACAATTCTTCTGTGTAGTTTTTATTTGTAGACATTCTTTTTTACAATATAGGCCTCTTAGCGCTCAGAATGTCCAATTGCAGTTTCTACAGAAAGAGTGTTTCAGAACGGCTCAATCAAAAGTAAGGTTCAACTCTGTTAGTTGAATGCACAGAACAGAAAGAAGTTTCATAAAATGCTTCTGTGTAGTTTATATTTGAACATATTCTTTTTTCCACTATTACAAACTTAGCGCTACGAATGTCCAGTTGCATTTTCTACAGACAGAGTGTTTCAAAACTGCTCAATCAAAAGTATGGTTTAACTCTGTTAGCTGAATGCTCAGATCAGAAAGATGTTTCACAGAATGCTTCTGTGTAGTTTATATTTGAATATATTCCTTTTTCCACTACTATGCTCTTAGCGCTCCAAATGTCCAGTTGCATTTTCAACAGAAAGAGTGTTCAGATCTGCTCAATCAAAAGTATGGTTTAACTCTGTTAGCTGAATGCACAGATCAGAAAGATGTTTCACCGAATGATTCTGTGTAGTTTATATTTGAAGACATTCCTTTTTCCACTATTAACATCTTAGCGCTCCGAATCTCCACTTGCATTTTCTACAAAAAGAGTGTTTCATAACTGCTCAATCAAAAATATGTTTTATCTCTGTTAACTGAATTTACAGATCAGAAATAAGTTTCACAGAGTGCATCTGTGTAGTTTTTATTTGAAGATATTCTTTTTCCCAATGTAGGCCTCTTAGCGCTTAGCATGTCCAATTGCAGTTTCTACAGAAAGAGTGTTTCAGAACGGCTCAATCAAAAGTAAGGTTCAACTCTGTTATTTGAATGCACAGAACAGAAAGAATTTTCACAGAATGCTACTGTGTAGTTTATATTTGAATATATTCCTTTTTCCACTATTACCCTCTTAGCGCTCCGAATGTCCACTTGCATTTTCTACAGAAAGAGTGTTCAGAACTGCGCAATCAAAAGTATGGTTTAACTCTGTTAGCTTAATGAACATATCAGAAATAAGTTTCACACAATGCTTCTGTGTAGTTTTTATTTGAAGATATTATTTTTCCCAATAGAGGCCTCTTAGCGCTCAGAATGTCCAATTGCAGTTTCTACAGAAAGAGTGTTTCAGAAAGGCTCAATCAAAAGTAAGGTTCAACTCTGTTAGTTGAATGCACAGAACAGAAAGAAGTTTCATACAATGCTTCTGTGTAGTTTATATTTGAACATATTCTTTTTTCCATTATTACCCACTTAGCGCTACGAATGTCCAGTTGAATTTTCTACAGACAGAGTGTTTCAAAACTGCTCAATCAAAAGTATGGTTTAACTCTGTAAGCTGAATGCTCAGATCAGAAAGAAGTTTCACAGAATGCTTCTGTGTAGTTTATATTTGAATATATTCCTTTTTCCACTACTACTCTCTTAGCGCTCCAAATGTCCAGTTGCATTTTCTACAGAAAGAGTGTTCAGATCTGCTCAATCAAAAGTATGGTTTAACTCTGTTAGCTGAATGCACAGATCAGAAAGAAGTTTCACAGAATGATTCTGTGTAGTTTATATTTGGAGACATTCCTTTTTCCACTATTACCCTCTTAGCGCTCCGAATCTCCACTTGCATTTTCTACAGAAAGAGTGTTTCAGAACGGCTCAATCAAAATTAAGGTTCAACTCTTTTAGTTGAACAAACAGAACAGCAAGAAGTTTCACACAATTCTTCTGTGTAGTTTTTATTTGTAGACATTCTTTTTCCCAATATAGGCCTCTTAGCGCTCAGAATGTCCAATTGCAGTTTCTACAGAAAGAGTGTTTCAGAACGGCTCAATCAAAAGTAAGGTTCAACTCTGTTAGTTGAATGCACAGAACAGAAAGAAGTTTCATACAATGCTTCTGTGTAGTTTATATTTGGACATATTCTTTTTTCCACTATTACCCACTTAGCGCTACGAATGTCCAGTTGCATTTTCTACAGACAGAGTGTTTCAAAACTGCTCAATCAAAAGTATGGTTTAATTCTGTTAGCTGAATGCCCAGATCAGAAAGAAGTTTCACAGAATGCTTCTGTGTAGTTTATATTTGAATATATTCCTTTTTCCACTACTACGCACTTAGCGCTCCAAATCTCCAGTTGCATTTTCTACAGAAAGAGTGTTCAGATCTGCTCAATCAAAAGTATGATTTAACTCTGTTAGCTGAATTCACAGATCAGAAAGAAGTTTCACCGAATGATTCTGTGTAGTTTATATTTGAAGACATTCCTTTTTCCACTGTTACCCTCTTAGCGCTCCGAATCTCCACTTGCATTTTCTACAAAAAGAGTGTTTCATAACTGCTCAATCAAAAATATGTTTTATATCTGTTAACTGAATTTACAGATCAGAAATAAGTTTCACAGAATGCATCTGTGTAGTTTTTATTTGAAGATATTCTTTTTCCCAATGTAGGCCTCTTAGCGCTTAGCATGTCCAATTGCAGTTTCTACAGAAAGAGTGTTTCAGAACGGCTCAATCAAAAGTAAGGTTCAACACTGTTAGTTGAATGCACAGAACAGAAAGAATTTTCACAGAATGCTACTGTGTAGTTTATATTTGAATATATTCCTTTTTCCACTATTACCCTCTTAGCGCTCCGAATGTCCACTTGCATTTTCTACAGAAAGAGTGTTCAGAACTGCGCAATCAAAAGTATGGTTTAACTCTGTTAGCTTAATGAACATATCAGAAATAAGTTTCACACAATGCTTCTGTGTAGTTTTTATTTGAAGATATTATTTTTCCCAATAGAGGCCTCTTAGCGCTCAGAATGTCCAATTGCAGTTTCTACAGAAAGAGTGTTTCAGAAAGGCTCAATCAAACGTAAGGTTCAACTCTGTTAGTTGAATGCACAGAACAGAAAGAAGTTTCATACAATGCTTCTGTGTAGTTTATATTTGAACATATTCTTTTTTCCACTATTACCCACTTAGCGCTACGAATGTCCAGTTGCATTTTCTACAGACAGAGTGTTTCAAAACTGCTCAATCAAAAGTATGGTTTAACTCTGTAAGCTGAATGCTCAGATCTGAAAGAAGTTTCACAGAATGCTTCTGTGTAGTTTATATTTGAATATATTCCTTTTTCCACTACTACTCTCTTAGCGCTCCAAATGTCCAGTTGCATTTTCTACAGAAAGAGTGTTCAGATCTGCTCAATCAAAAGTATGGTTTAACTCTGTTAGCTGAATGCACAGATCAGAAAGAAGTTTCACAGAATGATTCTGTGTAGTTTATATTTGGAGACATTCCTTTTTCCACTATTACCCTCTTAGCGCTCCGAATCTCCACTTGCATTTTCTACAGAAAGACTGTTACAGAACGGCTCAATCAAAACTAAGGTTCAACTCTTTTAGTTGAACAAACAGAACAGAAAGAAGTTTCACACAATTCTTCTGTGTAGTTTTTATTTGTAGACATTCTTTTTCCCAATATAGGCCTCTTAGCGCTCAGAATGTCCAATTGCAGTTTCTACAGAAAGAGTGTTTCAGAACGGCTCAATCAAAAGTAAGGTTCAACTCTGTTAGTTGAATGCACAGAACAGAAAGAAGTTTCATACAATGCTTCTGTGTAGTTTATATTTGAACATATTCTTTTTTCCACTATTACCCACTTAGCGCTACGAATGTCCAGTTGCATTTGCTACAGACAGAGTGTTTCAAAATTGCTCAATCAAAAGTATGGTTTAACTCTGTTAGCTGAATGCTCAGATCAGAAAGAAGTTTCACAGAATGCTTCTGTGTAGTTTATATTTGAATATATTCCTTTTTCCACTACTACGCTCTTAGCGCTCCAAATGTCCAGTTGCATTTTCAACAGAAAGAGTGTTCAGATCTGCTCAATCAAAAGTATGGTTTAACTCTGTTAGCTGAATGCACAGATCAGAAAGAAGTTTCACCGAATGATTCTGTGTAGTTTATATTTGAAGACATTCCTTTTTCCACTATTACCCACTTAGCGCTCCGAATCTCCACTTGCATTTTCTACAAAAAGACTGTTTCATAACTGCTCAATCAAAAATATGTTTTATCTCTGTTAACTGAATTTACAGATCAGAAATAAGTTTCACAGAATGCATCTGTGTAGTTTTTATTTGAAGATATTCTTTTTCCCAATGTAGGCCTCTTAGCGCTTAGCATGTCCAATTGCAGTTTCTACAGAAAGAGTGTTTCAGAACGGCTCAATCAAAAGTAAGGTTCAACACTGTTAGTTGAATGCACAGAACAGAAAGAATTTTCACAGAATGCTACTGTGTAGTTTATATTTGAATATATTCCTTTTTCCACTATTACCCTCTTAGCGCTCCGAATGTCCACTTGCATTTTCTACAGAAAGAGTGTTCAGAACTGCGCAATCAAAAGTATGGTTTAACTCTGTTAGCTTAATGAACATATCAGAAATAAGTTTCACACAATGCTTCTGTGTAGTTTTTATTTGAAGATATTATTTTTCCCAATAGAGGCCTCTTAGCGCTCAGAATGTCCAATTGCAGTTTCTACAGAAAGAGTGTTTCAGAAAGGCTCAATCAAACGTAAGGTTCAACTCTGTTAGTTGAATGCACAGAACAGAAAGAAGTTTCATACAATGCTTCTGTGTAGTTTATATTTGAACATATTCTTTTTTCCACTATTACCCACTTAGCGCTACGAATGTCCAGTTGCATTTTCTACAGACAGAGTGTTTCAAAACTGCTCAATCAAAATTATGGTTTAACTCTGTAAGCTGAATGCTCAGATCTGAAAGAAGTTTCACAGAATGCTTCTGTGTAGTTTATATTTGAATATATTCCTTTTTCCACTACTACTCTCTTAGCGCTCCAAATGTCCAGTTGCATTTTCTACAGAAAGAGTGTTCAGATCTGCTCAATCAAAAGTATGGTTTAACTCTGTTAGCTGAATGCACAGATCAGAAAGAAGTTTCACAGAATGATTCTGTGTAGTTTATATTTGGAGACATTCCTTTTTCCACTATTACCCTCTTAGCGCTCCGAATCTCCACTTGCATTTTCTACAGAAAGACTGTTACAGAACGGCTCAATCAAAACTAAGGTTCAACTCTTTTAGTTGAACAAACAGAACAGAAAGAAGTTTCACACAATTCTTCTGTGTAGTTTTTATTTGTAGACATTCTTTTTCCCAATATAGGCCTCTTAGCGCTCAGAATGTCCAATTGCAGTTTCTACAGAAAGAGTGTTTCAGAACGGCTCAATCAAAAGTAAGGTTCAACTCTGTTAGTTGAATGCACAGAACAGAAAGAAGTTTCATACAATGCTTCTGTGTAGTTTATATTTGAACATATTCTTTTTTCCACTATTACCCACTTAGCGCTACGAATGTCCAGTTGCATTTGCTACAGACAGAGTGTTTCAAAATTGCTCAATCAAAAGTATGGTTTAACTCTGTTAGCTGAATGCTCAGATCAGAAAGAAGTTTCACAGAATGCTTCTGTGTAGTTTATATTTGAATATATTCCTTTTTCCACTACTACGCTCTTAGCGCTCCAAATGTCCAGTTGCATTTTCAACAGAAAGAGTGTTCAGATCTGCTCAATCAAAAGTATGGTTTAACTCTGTTAGCTGAATGCACAGATCAGAAAGAAGTTTCACCGAATGATTCTGTGTAGTTTATATTTGAAGACATTCCTTTTTCCACTATTACCCACTTAGCGCTCCGAATCTCCACTTGCATTTTCTACAAAAAGACTGTTTCATAACTGCTCAATCAAAAATATGTTTTATCTCTGTTAACTGAATTTACAGATCAGAAATAAGTTTCACAGAATGCATCTGTGTAGTTTTTATTTGAAGATATTCTTTTTACCAATGTAGGCCTCTTAGCGCTTAGCATGTCCAATTGCAGTTTCTACAGAAAGAGTGTTTCAGAACGGCTCAATCAAAAGTAAGGTTCAACTCTGTTAGTTGAATGCACAGAACAGAAAGAATTTTCACAGAATGCTACTGTGTAGTTTATATTTGAATATATTCCTTTTTCCACTATTACCCTCTTAGCGCTCCGAATGTCCACTTGCATTTTCTACAGAAAGAGTGTTCAGAACTGCGCAATCAAAAGTATGGTTTAACTCTGTTAGCTTAATGAACATATCAGAAATAAGTTTCACACAATGCTTCTGTGTAGTTTCTATTTGAAGATATTATTTTTCCCAATAGAGGCCTCTTAGCGCTCAGAATGTCCAATTGCAGTTTCTACAGAAAGAGTGTTTCAGAAAGGCTCAATCAAAAGTAAGGTTCAACTCTGTTAGTTGAATGCACAGAACAGAAAGAAGTTTCATACAATGCTTCTGTGTAGTTTATATTAGAACATATTCTTTTTTCCACTATTACCCACTTAGCGCTACGAATGTCCAGTTGCATTTTCTACAGACAGAGTGTTTCAAAACTGCTCAATCAAAAGTATGGTTTAACTCTGTTAGCTGAATGCTCAGATCAGAAAGAAGTTTCACAGAATGCTTCTGTGTAGTTTATATTTGAATATATTCCTTTTTCCACTACTACTCTCTTAGCGCTCCAAATGTCCAGTTGCATTTTGTACAGAAAGAGTGTTCAGATCTGTTCAATCAAAAGTATGGTTTAAATCTGTTAGCTGAATGCACAGATCAGAAAGAAGTTTCACAGAATGATTCTGTGTAGTTTATATTTGGAGACATTCCTTTTTCCACTATTACCCTCTTAGCGCTCCGAAACTCCACTTGCATTTTCTACAGAAAGAGTGTTTCAGAACGGCTCAATCAAAACTAAGGTTCAACTCTTTTAGTTGAACAAACAGAACAGAAAGAAGTTTCACACAATTCTTCTGTGTAGTTTTTATTTGTAGACATTCTTTTTTACAATATAGGCCTCTTAGCGCTCAGAATGTCCAATTGCAGTTTCTACAGAAAGAGTGTTTCAGAACGGCTCAATCAAAAGTAAGGTTCAACTCTGTTAGTTGAATGCACAGAACAGAAAGAAGTTTCATAAAATGCTTCTGTGTAGTTTATATTTGAACATATTCTTTTTTCCACTATTACCCACTTAGCGCTACGAATGTCCAGTTGCATTTTCTACAGACAGAGTGTTTCAAAACTGCTCAATCAAAAGTATGGTTTAACTCTGTTAGCTGAATGCTCAGATCAGAAAGAAGTTTCACAGAATGCTTCTGTGTAGTTTATATTTGAATATATTCCTTTTTCCACTACTACGCTCTTAGCGCTCCAAATGTCCAGTTGCATTTTCAACAGAAAGAGTGTTCAGATCTGCTCAATCAAAAGTATGGTTTAACACTGTTAGCTGAATGCACAGATCAGAAAGATGTTTCACCGAATGATTCTGTGTAGTTTATATTTGAAGACATTCCTTTTTCCACTATTAACCTCTTAGCGCTCCGAATCTCCACTTGCATTTTCTACAAAAAGAGTGTTTCATAACTGCTCAATCAAAAATATGTTTTATCTCTGTTAACTGAATTTACAGATCAGAAATAAGTTTCACAGAGTGCATCTGTGTCGTTTTTATTTGAAGATATTCTTTTTCCCAATGTAGGCCTCTTAGCGCTTAGCATGTCCAATTGCAATTTCTACAGAAACAGTGTTTCAGAACGGCTCAATCAAAAGTAAGGTTCAACTCTGTTAGTTGAATGTACAGAACAGAAAGATTTTTCACAGAATGCTACTGTGTAGTTTATATTTGAATATATTCCTTTTTCCACTATTACCCTCTTAGCGCTCCGAATGTCCACTTGCATTTTCTACAGAAAGAGTGTTCAGAACTGTGCAATCAAAAGTATGGTTTAACTCTGTTAGCTTAATGAACATATCAGAAATAAGTTTCACACAATGCTTCTGTGTAGTTTTTATTTGAAGATATTATTTTTAGCAATAGAGGCCTCTTAGCGCTCAGAATGTCCAATTGCAGTTTCTACAGAAAGAGTGTTTCAGAAAGGCTCAATCAAAAGTAAGGTTCAACTCTGTTAGTTGAATGCACAGAACAGAAAGAAGTTTCATACAATGCTTCTGTGTAGTTTATATTTGAACATATTCTTTTTTCCACTATTACCCACTTAGCGCTACGAATGTCCAGTTGCATTTTCTACAGACAGAGTGTTTCAAAACTGGTCAATCAAAAGTATTGTTTATCTCTGTTAGCTGAATGCTCAGTTCAGAAAGAAGTTTCACAGAATGCTTCTGTGTAGTTTATATTTGAATATATTCCTTTTTCCACTACTACTCTCTTAGCGCTCCAAATGTCCAGTTGCATTTTCTACAGAAAGAGTGTTCAGATCTGCTCAATCAAAAGTATGGTTTAACTCTGTTAGCTGAATGCACAGATCAGAAAGAAGTTTCACAGAATGATTCTGTGTAGTTTATATTTGGAGACATTCCTTTTTCCACTATTACCCTCTTAGCGCTCCGAATCTCCACTTGCATTTTCTACAGAAAGAGTGTTTCAGAACGGCTCAATCAAAACTAAGGTTCAACTCTTTTAGTTGAACAAACAGAACAGAAAGAAGTTTCACACAATTCTTCTGTTTAGTTTTTATTTGTAGACATTCTTTTTCCCAATATAGGCCTCTTAGCGCTCAGAATGTCCAATTGCAGTTTCTACAGAAAGAGTGTTTCAGAACGGCTCAATCAAAAGTAAGGTTCAACTCTGTTAGTTGAATGCACAGAACAGAGAGAAGTTTCATACAATGCTTCTGTGTAGTTTATATTTGAACATATTCTTTTTTCCACTATTACCCACTTAGCGCTACGAATGTCCAGTTGCATTTTCTACAGACAGAGTGTTTCAAAACTGCTCAATCAAAAGTATGGTTTAACTCTGTTAGCTGAATGCTCAGATCAGAAAGAAGTTTCACAGAATGCTTCTGTGTAGTTTATATTTGAATATATTCCTTTTTCCACTACTATGCTCTTAGCGCTCCAAATGTCCAGTTGCATTTTCAACAGAAAGAGTGTTCAGATCTGCTCAATCAAAAGTATGGTTTAACTCTGTTAGCTGAATGCACAGATCAGAAAGAAGTTTCACGAATGATTCTGGGTAGTTTATATTTGAAGACATTCCTTTTTCCACTATTACCCTCTTAGCGCTCCGAATCTCCACTTGCATTTTCTACAAAAAGAGTGTTTCATAACTGCTCAATCAAAAATATGTTTTATCTCTGTTAATTGAATTTACAGATCAGAAATAAGTTTCAGAGAATGCATCTGTGTAGTTTTTATTTGAAGATATTCTTTTTCCCAATGTAGGCCTCTTAGCGCTTTGCATGTCCAATTGCAGTTTCTACAGAAAGAGTGTTTCAGAACGGCTCAATCAAAGTAAGGTTCAACTCTGTTAGCTGAATGCACAGAACAGAAAGAGTTTTCACAGAATGCTACTGTGTAGTTTATATTTGAATATATTCCTTTTTCCACTATTACCCTCTTAGCGCTCCGAA
Organism: Symphalangus syndactylus; assembly: GCF_028878055.3. Taxonomy (NCBI): domain Eukaryota; kingdom Metazoa; phylum Chordata; class Mammalia; order Primates; family Hylobatidae; genus Symphalangus; species Symphalangus syndactylus. Next base: position 137,337,691 of record NC_072432.2, on the reverse strand, counting down.
TGTCCACTTGCATTTTCTACAGAAAGAGTGTTCAGAACTGCACAATCAAAAGTATGGTTTAACTCTGTTAGCTTAATGAACATATCAGAAATAAGTTTCACACAATGCTTCTGTGTAGTTTTTATTTGAAGATATTATTTTTCCCAATATAGGCCTCTTAGCGCTCAGAATGTCCAATTGCAGTTTCTACAGAAAGAGTGTTTCAGAAAGGCTCAATCAAAAGTAAGGTTCAACTCTGTTAGTTGAATGCACAGAACAGAAAGAAGTTTCATACAATGCTTCTGTGTAGTTTATATTTGAACATATTCTTGTTTCCACTATTACCCACTTAGCGCTACGAATGTCCAGTTGCATTTTCTACAGACAGAGTGTTTCAAAACTGCTCAATCAAAAGTATGGTTTAACTCTGTTAGCTGAATGCTCAGATCAGAAAGAAGTTTCACAGAATGCTTCTGTGTAGTTTATATTTGAATATATTCCTTTTTCCACTACTACTCTCTTAGCGCTCCAAATGTCCAGTTGCATTTTCTACAGAAAGAGTGTTCAGATCTGCTCAATCAAAAATATGGTTTAACTCTGTTAGCTGAATGCACAGATCAGAAAGAAGTTTCACAGAATGATTCTGTGTAGTTTATATTTGGAGACATTCCTTTTTCCACTATTACCCTCTTAGCGCTCCGAATCTCCACTTGCATTTTCTACAGAAAGAGTGTTTCACAACGGCTCAATCAAAACTAAGGTTCAACTCTTTTAGTTGAACAAACAGAACAGAAAGAAGTTTCACACAATTCTTCTGTGTAGTTTTTATTTGTAGACGTTCTTTTTCCCAATATAGGCCTCTTAGCGCTCAGAATGTCCAATTGCAGTTTCTACAGAAAGAGTGTTTCAGAACGGCTCAATCAAAAGTAAGGTTCAACTCTGTTAGTTGAATGCACAGAACAGAAAGAAGTTTAATACAATGTTTCTGTGTAGTTTATATTTGAACATATTCTCTTTTCCACTATTACCCACTTAGCGCCACGAATGTCCAGTTGCATTTTCTACAGACAGAGTGTTTCAAAACTGCTCAATCAAAAGTATGGTTTAACTCTGTTAGCTGTATGCTCAGATCAGAAAGAAGTTTCACAGAATGCTTCTGTGTAGTTTATATTTGAATATATTCCTTTTTCCACTACTACGCTCTTAGCGCTCCAAATGTCCAGGTGCATTTTCAACAGAAAGAGTGTTCAGATCTGCTCAATCAAAAATATGGTTTAACTCTGTTAGCTGAATGCACAGATCAGAAAGAAGTTTCACCGAATGATTCTGTGTAGTTTATATTTGAAGACATTCCTTTTTCCACTATTACCCTTTTAGCGCTCCGAATCTCCACTTGCATTTTCTACAAAAAGAGTGTTTCATAACTGCTCAATCAAAAATATGTTTTATCTCTGTTAACTGAATTTACAGATCAGAAATAAGTTTCACAGAATGCATCTGTGTAGTTTTTATTTGAAGATATTCTTTTTCCCAATGTAGGCCTCTTAGCGCTTAGAATGTCCAATTGCAGTTTCTACAGAAACAGTGTTTCAGAAGGGCTCAATCAAAAGTAAGGTTCAACTCTGTTAGTTGAATGCACAGAACAGAAAGATTTTACACAGAATGCTACTGTGTAGTTTATATTTGAATATATTCCTTTTTCCACTATTACCCTCTTAGCGCTCCGAATGTCCACTTGCATTTTCTACAGAAAGAGTGTTCAGAACTGCGCAATCAAAAGTATGGTTTAACTCTGTTAGCTTAATGAACATATCAGAAATAAGTTTCACACAATGCTTCGGTGTAGTTTTTATTTGAAGATATTATTTTTCCCAATAGAGGCCTCTTAGCGCTCAGAATGTCCAATTGCAGTTTCTACAGAAAGAGTGTTTCAGAAAGGCTCAATCAAAAGTAAGGTTCAACCCTGTTAGTTGAATGCACAGAACAGAAAGAAGTTTCATACAATGCTTCTGTGTAGTTTATATTTGAACATATTCTTTTTTCCACTATTACCCACTTAGCGCTACGAATGTCCAGTTGCATTTTCTACAGACAGAGTGTTTCAAAACTGCTCAATCAAAAGTATGGTTTAACTCTGTTAGCTGAATGCTCAGTTCAGAAAGAAGTTTCACAGAATGCTTCTGTGTAGTTTATATTTGAATATATTCCTTTTTCCACTACTACTCTCTTAGCGCTCCAAATGTCCAGTTGCATTTTCTACAGAAAGAGTGTTCAGATCTGCTCAATCAAAAGTATGGTTTAAGTCTGTTAGCTGAATGCACAGATCAGAAAGAAGTTTCACAGAATGATTCTGTGTAGTTTATATTTGGAGACATTCCTTTTTCCACTATTACCCTCTTAGCGCTCCGAATCTCCACTTGCATTTTCTACAGAAAGAGTGTTTCAGAACGGCTCAATCAAAACTAAGGTTCAACTCTTTTAGTTGAACAAACAGAACAGAAAGAAGTTTCACACAATTCTTCTGTGTAGTTTTTATTTGTAGACATTCTTTTTCCCAATATAGGCCTCTTAGCGCTCAGAATGTCCAATTGCAGTTTCTACAGAAAGAGTGTTTCAGAACGGCTCAATCAAAAGTAAGGTTCAACTCTGTTAGTTGAATGCACAGAACAGAAAGAAGTTTCATACAATGCTTCTGTGTAGTTTATATTTGAACATATTCTTTTTTCCACTATTACCCACTTAGCGCTACGAATGTCCAGTTGCATTTTCTACAGACAGAGTGTTTCAAAACTGCTCAATCAAAAGTATGGTTTAACTCTGTTAGCTGAATGCTCAGATCAGAAAGAAGTTTCACAGAATGCTTCTGTGTAGTTTATATTTGAATATATTCCTTTTTCAACTAATACGCGCTTAGCGCTCCAAATGTCCAGTTGCATTTTCAACAGAAAGAGTGTTCAGATCTGCTCAATCAAAAGTACGGTTTAACTCTGTTAGCTGAATGCACAGATCAGAAAGATGTTTCACGAATGATTCTGTGTAGTTTATATTTGAAGACATTCCTTTTTCCACTATTACCCTCTTAGCGCTCCGAATCTCCACTTGCATTTTCTACAAAAAGAGTGTTTCATAACTGCTCAATCAAAAATATGTTTTATCTCTGTTAACTGAATTTACAGATCAGAAATAAGTTTCACAGAATGCATCTGTGTAGTTTTTATTTGAAGATATTCTTTCTCCCAATGTAGGCCTCTTAGCGCTTAGCGTGTCCAATTGCAGTTTCTACAGAAAGAGTGTTTCAGAACGGCTCAATCAATGTAAGGTTCAACTCTGTTAGCTGAATGCACAGAACAGAAAGAGTTTTCACAGAATGCTACTGTGTAGTTTATATTTGAATATATTCCTTTTTCCACTATTACCCTCTTAGCGCTCCGAATGTCCACTTGCATTTTCTACAGAAAGAGTGTTCAGAACTGCGCAATCAAAAGTATGGTTTAACTCTGTTAGCTTAATGAACATATCAGAAATAAGTTTCACACAATGCTTCTGTGTAGTTTTTATTTGAAGATATTATTTTTCCCAATATAGGCCTCTTAGTGCTCGGAATGTCCAATTGCAGTTTCTACAGAAAGAGTGTTTCAGAAAGGCTCAATCAAAAGTAAGGTTCAACTCTGTTAGTTGAATGCACCGAACAGAAAGAAGTTTCATACAATGCTTCTGTGTAGTTTATATTTGAACATATTCTTTTTTCCACTATTACCCACTTAGCGCTACGAATGTCCAGTTGCATTTTCTACAGACAGAGTGTTTCAAAACTGCTCAATCAAAAGTATGGTTTAACTCTGTTAGCTGAATGCTCAGATCAGAAAGAAGTTTCACAGAATGCTTCTGTGTAGTTTATATTTGAATATATTCCTTTTTCCACTACTACGCTCTTAGCGCTCCAAATGTCCAGTTGCATTTTCAACAGAAAGAGTGTTCAGATCTGCTCAATCAAAAGTATGGTTTAACTCTGTTAGCTGAATGCACAGATCAGAAAGAAGTTTCACCGAATGATTCTGTGTAGTTTATATTTGAAGACATTCCTTTTTCCACTATTACCCTCTTAGCGCTCCGAATCTCCACTTGCATTTTCTACAAAAAGAGTGTTTCATAACTGCTCAATCAAAAATATGTTTTATCTCTGTTAACTGAATTTACAGATCAGAAATAAGTTTCACAGAATGCATCTGTGTAGTTTTTATTTGAAGATATTATTTTTCCCAATAGAGGCCTCTTAGCGCTCAGAATGTCCAATTGCAGTTTCTACAGAAAGAGTGTTTCAGAAAGGCTCAATCAAAAGTAAGGTTCAACTCTGTTAGTTGAATGCACAGAACAGAAATAAGTTTCATACAATGCTTCTGTGTAGTTTATATTTGAACATATTCTTTTTTCCACTATTACCCACTTAGCGCTACGAATGTCCAGTTGCATTTTCTACAGACAGAGTGTTTCAAAACTGCTCAATCAAAGTATGGTTTAACTCTGTTAGCTGAATGTTCAGATCAGAAAGAAGTTTCACAGAATGCTTCTGTGTAGTTTATATTTGAATATATTACTTTTTCCACTACTACGCTCTTAGCGCTCCAAATGTCCAGTTGCATTTTCAACAGAAAGAGTGTTCAGATCTGCTCAATCAAAAGTATGGTTTAACTCTGTTAGCTGAATGCACAGATAAGAAAGAAGTTTCACCGAATGATTCTGTGTAGTTTATATTTGAAGACATTCCTTTTTCCACTATTACCCTCTTAGCGCTCCGAATCTCCACTTGCATTTTCTACAAAAAGAGTGTTTCATAACTGCTCAATCAAAAATATGTTTTATCTCTGTTAACTGAATTTACAGATCAGAAATAAGTTTCACAGAATGCATCTGTGTAGTTTTTATTTGAAGATATTCTTTCTCCCAATGTAGGCCTCTTAGCGCTTAGCATGTCCAATTGCAGTTTCTACAGAAAGAGTGTTTCAGAACGGCTAAATCAAAGTAAGGTTCAACTCTGTTAGCTGAATGCACAGAACAGAAAGAGTTTTCACAGAATGCTACTGTGTAGTTTACATTTGAATATATTCCTTTTTCCACTATTACCCTCTTAGCGCTCCGAACGTCCACTTGCATTTTCTACCGAAAGAGTGTTCAGAACTGCGCAATCAAAAGTATGGTTTAACTCTGTTAGCTTAATGAACATATCAGAAATAAGTTTCACACAATGCTTCGGTGTAGTTTTTATTTGAAGATATTATTTTTCCCAATATAGGCCTCTTAGTGCTCGGAATGTCCAATTGCAGTTTCTACAGAAAGAGTGTTTCAGAAAGGCTCAATCAAAAGTAAGGTTCAACTCTGTTAGTTGAATGCACCGAACAGGAAGAAGTTTCATACAATGCTTCTGTGTAGTTTATATTTGAACATATTATTTTTTCCACTATTACCCACTTAGCGCTACGAATGTCCAGTTGCATTTTCTACAGACAGAGTGTTTCAAAACTGCTCAATCAAAAGTATGGTTTAACTCTGTTAGCTGAATGCTCAGATAAGAAAGAAGTTTCACAGAATGCTTCTGTGTAGTTTATATTTGAATATATTCCTTTTTCCACTACTACGCTCTTAGCGCTCCAAATGTCCAGTTGCATTTTCAACAGAAAGAGTGTTCAGATCTGCTCAATCAAAAGTATGGTTTAACTCTGTTAGCTGAATGCACAGATCAGAAAGAAGTTTCACCGAATGATTCTGTGTAGTTTATATTTGAAGACATTCCTTTTTCCACTATTACCCTCTTAGCGCTCCGAATCTCCACTTGCATTTTCTACAAAAAGAGTGTTTCATAACTGCTCAATCAAAAATATGTTTTATCTCTGTTAACTGAATTTACAGATCAGAAATAAGTTTCACAGAATGCATCTGTGTAGTTTTCATTTGAAGATATTCTTTTTCCCAATGTAGGCCTCTTAGCGCTTAGCATGTCCAATTGCAGTTTCTACAGAAACAGTGTTTCAGAAGGGCTCAATCAAAAGTAAGGTTCAACTCTGTTAGTTGAATGCACAGAACAGAAAGATTTTACACAGAATGCTACTGTGTAGTTTATATTTGAATATATTCCTTTTTCCACTATTACCCTCTTAGCGCTCCGAATGTCCACTTGCATTTTCTACAGAAAGAGTGTTCAGAACTGTGCAATCTAAAGTATGGTTTAACTCTGTTAGCTTAATGAACATATCAGAAATAAGTTTCATACAATGCTTCGGTGTAGTTTTTATTTGAAGATATTATTTTTCCCAATAGAGGCCTCTTAGCGCTCAGAATGTCCAATTGCAGTTTCTACAGAAAGAGTGTTTCAGAAAGGCTCAATCAAAAGTAAGGTTCAACTCTGTTAGTTGAATGCACAGAACAGAAAGAAGTTTCATACAATGCTTCTGTGTAGTTTATATTTGAACATATTCTTTTTTCCACTATTACCCACTTAGCGCTACGAATGTCCAGTTGCATTTTCTACAGACAGAGTGTTTCAAAACTGCTCAATCATAAGTATGGTTTAACTCTGTTAGCTGAATGCTCAGATCAGAAAGAAGTTTCACAGAATGCTTCTGTGTAGTTTATATTTGAATATATTCCTTTTTCCACTACTACTCTCTTAGCGCTCCAAATGTCCAGTTGCATTTTCTACAGAAAGAGTGTTCAGATCTGCTCAATCAAAAGTATGGTTTAACTCTGTTAGCTGAATGCACAGATCAGAAAGAAGTTTCACAGAATGATTCTGTGTAGTTTAAATTTGGAGACAATCCTTTTTCCACTATTACCCTCTTAGCGCTCCGAATCTCCACTTGAATTTTCTACAGAAAGAGTGTTTCAGAACGGCTCAATCAAAACTAAGGTTCAACTCTTTTAGTTGAACAAACAGAACAGAAAGAAGTTTCACACAATTCTTCTGTGTAGTTTTTATTTGTAGACATTCTTTTTCCCAATATAGGCCTCTTAGCGCTCAGAATGTCCAATTGCAGTTTCTACAGAAAGAGTGTTTCAGAACGGCTCAATCAAAAGTAAGGTTCAACTCTGTTAGTTGAATGCACAGAACAGAAAGAAGTTTCATACAATGCTTCTGTGTAGTTTATATTTGAACATATTCTCTTTTCCACTATTACCCACTTAGCGCTACGAATGTCCAGTTGCATTTTCTACAGACAGAGTGTTTCAAAACTGCTCAATCAAAAGTATGGTTTAACTCTGTTAGCTGAATGCTCAGATCAGAAAGAAGTTTCACAGAATGCTTCTGTGTAGTTTATATTTGAATATATTCCTTTTTCCACTACTACGCTCTTAGCGCTCCAAATGTCCAGTTGCATTTTCAACAGAAAGAGTGTTCTGATCTGCTCAATCAAAAGTATGGTTTAACTCTGTTAGCTGAATGCACACATCAGAAAGAAGTTTCACCGAATGATTCTGTGTAGTTTATATTTGAAGACATTCCTTTTTCCACTATTACCCTCTTACCGCTCCGAATCTCCACTTGCATTTTCTACAAAAAGAGTGTTTCATAACTGCTCAATCAAAAATATGTTTTATCTCTGTTAATTGAATTTACAGATCAGAAATAAGTTTCACAGAATGCATCTGTGTGGTTTTTATTTGAAGATATTATTTTTCCCAATGTAGGCCTCTTAGCGCTTAGCATGTCCAATTGCAGTTTCTACAGAAAGAGTGTTTCAGAACGGCTCAATCAAAAGTAAGGTTCAACTCTGTTAGTTGAATGCACAGAACAGAAAGAATTTTCACAGAATGCTACTGTGTAGTTTATATTTGTATATATTCCTTTTTCCACTATTACCCTCTGAGCGCTCCGAATGTCCACTTGCATTTTCTACTGAAAGAGTGTTCAGAACTGCGCAAACAAAAGTATGGTTTAACTCTGTTTGCTTAATGAACATATCAGAAATAAGTTTCACACAATGCTTCTGTGTAGTTTTTATTTGAAGATATTATTTTTCCCAATATAGGCCTCTTAGCGCTCAGAATGTCCAATTGCAGTTTCTACAGAAAGAGTGTTTCAGAAAGGCTCAATCAAAAGTAAGGTTCAACTCTGTTAGTTGAATGCACAGAACAGAAAGAAGTTTCGTAAAATGCTTCTGTGTAGTTTATATTTGAACATATTCTTTTTTCCACTATTACCCACTTAGCGCTACGAATGTCCAGTTGCATTTTCTACAGACAGAGTGTTTCAAAACTGCTCAATCAATAGTATGGTTTAACTCTGTTAGCTGAATGCTCAGATCAGAAAGAAGTTTCACAGAATGCTTCTGTGTAGTTTATATTTGAATATATTACTTTTTCCACTACTACTCTCTTAGCGCTCCAAATGTCCAGTTGCATTTTCTACAGAAAGAGTGTTCAGATCTGCTCAATCAAAAGTATGGTTTAACCCTGTTAGCTGAATGCACACATCAGAAAGAAGTTTCACAGAATGATTCTGTGTAGTTTATATTTGGAGACATTCCTTTTTCCACTATTACCCTCTTAGCGCTCTGAATCTCCACTTGCATTTTCTACAGAAAGAGTGTTTCAGAACGGCTCAATCAAAACTAAGTTTCAACTCTTTTAGTTGAACAAACAGAACAGAAAGAAGTTTCACACAATTCTTCTGTGTAGTTTTTATTTGTAGACATTCTTTTTTACAATATAGGCCTCTTAGCGCTCAGAATGTCCAATTGCAGTTTCTACAGAAAGAGTGTTTCAGAACGGCTCAATCAAAAGTAAGGTTCAACTCTGTTAGTTGAGTGCACAGAACAGAAAGAATTTTCACAGAATGCTACTATGTAGTTTATATTTGAATATATTCCTTTTTCCACTATTACCCTCTTAGCGCTCCGAATGTCCACTTGCATTTTCTACAGAAAGAGTGTTCAGAACTGCGCAATCAAAAGTATGGTTTAACTCTGTTAGCTTAATGAACATATCAGAAATAAGTTTCACACAATGCTTCTGTGTAGTTTTTATTTGAAGATATTATTTTTCACAATAGAGGCCTCTTAGCGCTCAGAATGTCCAATTGCAGTTTCTACAGAAAGAGTGTTTCAGAAAGGCTCAATCAAAAGTAAGGTTCAACTCTGTTAGTTGAATGCACAGAACAGAAAGATGTTTCATACAATGCTTCTGTGTAGTTTATATTTGAACATATTCTTTTTTCCACTATTACCCACTTAGCGCTACGAATATCCAGTTGCATTTTCTACAGACAGAGTGTTTCAAAACTGCTCAATCAAAAGTATGGTTTAACTCTGTTAGCTGAATGCTCAGATCAGAAAGAAGTTTCACAGAATGCTTCTGTGTAGTTTATATTTGAATATATTCCTTTTTCCACTACTACTCTCTTAGCGCTCCAAATGTCCTGTTGCATTTTCTACAGAAAGAGTGTTCAGATCTGCTCAATCAAAAGTATGGTGTAACTCTGTTAGCTGAATGCACAGATCAGAAAGAAGTTTCACAGAATGATTCTGTGTAGTTTATATTTGGAGATATTCCTTTTTCCACTATTACCCTCTTAGCGCTCCGAATCTCCACTTGCATTTTCTACAGAAAGAGTGTTTCAGAACGGCTCAATCAAAACTAAGGTTCAACTCTTTTAGTTGAACAAACAGAACAGAAAGAAGTTTCACACAATTTTTCTGTGTAGTTTTTATTTGTAGACATTCTTTTTCCCAATATAGGCCTCTTAGCGCTCAGAATGTCCAATTGCAGTTTCTACAGGAAGAGTGTTTCAGAACGGCTCAATCAAAAGTAAGGTTCAACTCTGTTAGTTGAATGCACAGAACAGAAAGTAGTTTCATACAATGATTCTGTGTAGTTTATATTTGAACATATTCTTTTTTCCACTATTACCCACTTAGCGCTACGAATGTCCAGTTGCATTTTCTACAGACAGAGTGTTTCAAAAGTGCTCAATCAAAAGTATGGTTTAACTCTGTTAGCTGAATGCTCAGATCAGAAAGAAGTTTCACAGAATGCTTCTGTGTAGTTTATATTTGAATATATTCCTTTTTCCACTACTACGCTCTTAGCGCTCCAAATGTCCAGTTGCATTTTCCACAGAAAGAGTGTTCAGATCTGCTCAATCAAAAGTATGGTTTAGCTCTGTTAGCTGAATGCACAGATCAGAAAGAAGTTTTACCGAATGATTCTGTGTAGTTTATATTTGAAGACATTCCTTTTTCCACTATTAACCTCTTAGCGCTCCGAATCTCCACTTGCATTTTCTACAAAAAGAGTGTTTCATAACTGCTCAATCAAAAATATGTTTTATCTCTGTTAACTGAATTTACAGATCAGAAATAAGTTTCACAGAATGCATCTGTGTAGTTTTTATTTGAAGATATTCTTTTTCCCAATGTAGGCCTCTTAGCGCTTAGCATGTCCAATTGCAGTTTCTACAGAAAGAGTGTTTCAGAACGGCTCAATCAAAAGTAAGGTTCAACTCTGTTAGTTGAATGCACAGAACAGAAAGAATTTTCATAGAATGCTACTGTGTAGTTTATATTTGATTATATTCCTTTTTCCACTATTACCCTCTTAGCGCTCCGAATGTCCACTTGCATTTTCTACAGAAAGAGTGTTCCGAACTGCGCAATCAAAAGTATGGTTTAACTCTGTTAGCTTAATGAACATATCAGAAATAAGTTTCACACAATGCTTCTGTGTAGTTTTTATTTGAAGATATTATTTTTCCCAATAGAGACCTCTTAGCGCTCAGAATGTCCAATTGCAGTTTCTACAGAAAGAGTGTTTCAGAACGGCTCAATCAAAAGTAAGGTTCAACTCTGTTAGTTAAATGCACAGAACAGAAAGAAGTTTCATACAATGCTTCTGTGTAGTTTATTTTTGAACATATTCTTTTTTCCACTATTACCCACTTAGCGCTACGAATATCCAGTTGCATTTTCTACAGACAGAGTGTTTCAAAACTGCTCAATCAAAAGTATGGTTTAACTCTGTTATCTGAATGCTCAGATCAGAAAGAAGTTTCACAGAATGCTTCTGTGTAGTTTATATTTGAATATATTCCTTTTTCCACTAATACTCTCTTAGCGCTCCAAATGTCCAGTTGCATTTTCTACAGAAAGAGTGTTCAGATCTGCTCAATCAAAAGTATGGTTTAAGTCTGTTAGCTGAATGCACAGATCAGAAAGAAGTTTCACAGAATGATTCTGTGTAGTTTATATTTGGAGACATTCCTTTTTCCACTATTACCCTCTTAGCGCTCCGAATCTCCACTTGCATTTTCTACAGAAAGAGTGTTTCAGAACGGCTCAATCAAAATTAAGGTTCAACTCTTTTAGTTGAACAAACAGAACAGAAAGAAGTTTCACACAATTCTTCTGTGTAGTTTTTATTTGTAGACATTCTTTTTCCCAATATAGGCCTCTTAGCGCTCAGAATGTCCAATTGCAGTTTCTACAGAAAGAGTGTTTCAGAACGGCTCAATCAAAAGTAAGGTTCAACTCTGTTAGTTGAATGCACAGAACAGAAAGAAGTTTCATACAATGCTCCTGTGTAGTTTATATTTGGACATATTCTTTTTTCCACTATTACCCACTTAGCGCTACAAATGTCCAGTTGCATTTTCTACAGACAGAGTGTTTCAAAACTGCTCAATCAAAAGTATGGTTTAACTCTGTTAGCTGAATGCTCAGATCAGAAAGAAGTTTCACAGGATGCTTCTGTGTAGTTTATATTTGAATATATTCCTTTTTCCACTACTACGCTCTTAGCGCTCCAAATGTCCAGTTGCATTTTCTACAGAAAGAGTGTTCAGATCTGCTCAATCAAAAGTATGGTTTAACTCTGTTAGCTGAATGCACAGATCAGAAAGAAGTTTCACCGAATGATTCTGTGTAGTTTATATTTGAAGATATTCCTTTTTCCACTGTTACCCTCTTAGCGCTCCGAATCTCCACTTGCATTTTCTACAAAAAGAGTGTTTCATAACTGCTCAATCAAAAATATGTTTTATATCTGTTAACTGAATTTACAGATCAGAAATAAGTTTCACAGAATGCATCTGTGTAGTTTTTATTTGAAGATATTCTTTTTCCCAATGTAGGCCTCTTAGTGCTTAGCATGTCCAATTGCAGTTTCTACAGAAAGAGTGTTTCAGAACGGCTCAATCAAAAGTAAGGTTCAACTCTGTTAGTTGAATGCACAGAACAGAAAGAATTTTCACAGAATGCTACTGTGTAGTTTATATTTGAATATATTCCTTTTTCCACTATTACCCTCTTAGCGCTCCGAATGTCCACTTGCATTTTCTACAGAAAGAGTGTTCAGAACTGCGCAATCAAAAGTATGGTTTAACTCTGTTAGCTTAATGAACATATCAGAAATAAGTTTCACACAATGCTTCTGTGTAGTTTTTATTTGAAGATATTATTTTTCCCAATAGAGGCCTCTTAGCGCTCAGAATGTCCAATTGCAGTTTCTACAGAAAGAGTGTTTCAGAACGGCTCAATCAGAAGTAAGGTTCAACTCTGTTAGTTGAATGCACAGAACAGAAAGAAGTTTCATACAATGCTTCTGTGTAGTTTATATTTGAACATATTCTTTTTTCCACTATTACCCACTTAGCGCTACGAATATCCAGTTGCATTTTCTACAGACAGAGTGTTTCAAAACTGCTCAATCAAAAGTATGGTTTAACTCTGTAAGCTGAATGCTCAGATCAGAAAGAAGTTTCACAGAATGCTTCTGTGTAGTTTATATTTGAATATATTCCTTTTTCCACTACTACTCTCTTAGCGCTCCAAATGTCCAGTTGCATTTTCTACAGAAAGAGTGTTCAGATCTGCTCAATCAAAAGTATGGTTTAACTCTGTTAGCTGAATGCACAGATCAGAAAGAAGTTTCACAGAATGATTCTGTGTAGTTTATATTTGGAGACATTCCTTTTTCCACTATTACCCTCTTAGCGCTCCGAATCTCCACTTGCATTTTCTACAGAAAGAGTGTTTCAGAACGGCTCAATCAAAACTAAGGTTCAACTCTTTTAGTTGAACAAACAGAACAGAAAGAAGTTTCACACAATTCTTCTGTGTAGTTTTTATTTGTAGACATTCTTTTTCCCAATATAGGCCTCTTAGCGCTCAGAATGTCCAATTGCAGTTTCTACAGAAAGAGTGTTTCAGAACGGCTCAATCAAAAGTAAGGTTCAACTCTGTTAGTTGAATGCACAGAACAGAAAGAAGTTTCATACAATGCTTCTGTGTAGTTTATATTTGAACATATTCTCTTTTCCACTATTACCCACTTAGCGCTACGAATGTCCAGTTGCATTTTCTACAGACAGAGTGTTTCAAAACTGCTCAATCAAAAGTATGGTTTAACTCTGTTAGCTGAATGCTCAGATCAGAAAGAATTTTCACAGAATGCTTCTGTGTAGTTTATATTTGAATATATTCCTTTTTCCACTACTACGCTCTTAGCGCTCCAAATGTCCAGTTGCATTTTCAACAGAAAGAGTGTTCTGATCTGCTCAATCAAATGTATGGTTTAACTCTGTTAGCTGAATGCACACATCAGAAAGAAGTTTCACCGAATGATTCTGTGTAGTTTATATTTGAAGACATTCCTTTTTCCACTATTACCCTCTTAGCGCTCCGAATCTCCACTTGCATTTTCTACAAAAAGAGTGTTTCATAACTGCTCAATCAAAAATATGTTTTATCTCTGTTAACTGAATTTACAGATCAGAAATAAGTTTCACAGAATGCATCTGTGTAGTTTTTATTTGAAGATATTCTTTTTCCCAATGTAGGCCTCTTAGCGCTTAGCATGTCCAATTGCAGTTTCTACAGAAAGAGTGTTTCAGAACGGCTCAATCAAAAGTAAGGTTCAACTCTGTTAGTTGAGTGCACAGAACAGAAAGAATTTTCACAGAATGCTACTGTGTAGTTTATATTTGAATATATTCCTTTTTCCACTATTACCCTCTTAGCGCTCCGAATGTCCACTTGCATTTTCTACAGAAAGAGTGTTCAGAACTGCGCAATCAAAAGTATGGTTTAACTCTGTTAGCTTAATGAACATATCAGAAATAAGTTTCACACAATGCTTCTGTGTAGTTTTTATTTGAAGATATTATTTTTCCCAATAGAGGCCTCTTAGCGCTCAGAATGTCCAATTGCAGTTTCTACAGAAAGAGTGTTTCAGAACGGCTCAATCAAAAGTAAGGTTCAACTCTGTTAGTTGAATGCACAGAACAGAAAGAAGTTTCATACAATGCTTCTGTGTAGTTTATATTTGAACATATTCTTTTTTCCACTATTACCCAGTTAGCGCTACGAATGTCCAGTTGCATTTTCTACAGACAGAGTGTTTCAAAACTGCTCAATCAAAAGTATGGTTTAACTCTGTTAGCTGAATGCTCAGATCAGAAAGAAGTTTCACAGAATGCTTCTGTGTAGTTTATATTTGAATATATTCCTTTTTCCACTACTACTCTCTTAGCGCTCCAAATGTCCAGTTGCATTTTCTACAGAAAGAGTGTTCAGATCTGCTCAATCAAAAGTATGGTTTAACTCTGTTAGCTGAATGCACAGATCAGAAAGAAGTTTCACAGAATGATTCTGTGTAGTTTATATTTGGAGACATTCCTTTTTCCACTATTACCCTCTTAGCGCTCCGAATCTCCTCTTGCATTTTCTACAGAAAGAGTGTTTCAGAACGGCTCAATCAAAATTAAGGTTCAACTCTTTTAGTTGAACAAACAGAACAGAAAGAAGTTTCACACAATTCTTCTGTGTAGTTTTTATTTGTAGACATTCTTTTTCCCAATATAGGCCTCTTAGCGCTCAGAATGTCCAATTGCAGTTTCTACAGAAAGAGTGTTTCAGAACGGCTCAATCAAAAGTAAGGTTCAACTCTGTTAGTTGAATGCACAGAACAGAAAGAAGTTTCATACAATGCTTCTGTGTAGTTTATATTTGGACATATTCTTTTTTCCACTATTACCCACTTAGCGCTACGAATGTCCAGTTGCATTTTCTACAGACAGAGTGTTTCAAAACTGCTCAATCAAAAGTATGGTTTAACTCTGTTAGCTGAATGCTCAGATCAGAAAGAAGTTTCACAGAATGCTTCTGTGTAGTTTATATTTGAATATATTCCTTTTTCCACTACTACGCTCTTAGCGCTCCAAATGTCCAGTTGCATTTTCTACAGAAAGAGTGTTCAGATCTGCTCTATCAAAAGTATGGTTTAACTCTGTTAGCTGAATGCACAGATCAGAAAGAAGTTTCACCGAATGATTCTGTGTAGTTTATATTTGAAGACATTCATTTTTCCATTGTTACCCTCTTAACGCTCCGAATCTCCACTTGCATTTTCTACAAAAAGAGTGTTTCATAACTGCTCAATCAAAAATATGTTTTATCTCTGTTAACTGAATTTACAGATCAGAAATAAGTTTCACAGAATGCATCTCTGTAGTTTTTATTTGAAGATATTCTTTTTCCCAATGTAGGCCTCTTAGCGCTTAGCATGTCCAATTGCAGTTTCTACAGAAAGAGTGTTTCAGAACGGCTCAATCAAAAGTAAGGTTCAACTCTGTTAGTTGAATGCACAGAACAGAAAGAATTTTCACAGAATGCTACTGTGTAGTTTATATTTGAATATATTCCTTTTTCCACTATTACCCTCTTAGCGCTCCGAATGTCCACTTGCATTTTCTACAGAAAGAGTGTTCAGAACTGCGCAATCAAAAGTATGGTTTAACTCTGTTAGCTTAATGAACATATCAGAAATAAGTTTCACACAATGCTTCTGTGTAGTTTTTATTTGAAGATATTATTTTTCCCAATAGAGGCCTCTTAGCGCTCAGAATGTCCAATTGCAGTTTCTACAGAAAGAGTGTTTCAGAACGGCTCAATCAAAAGTAAGGTTCAACTCTGTTAGTTGAATGCACAGAACAGAAAGAAGTTTCATACAATGCTTCTGTGTAGTTTATATTTGAACATATTCTTTTTTCCACTATTACCCACTTAGCGCTACGAATGTCCAGTTGCATTTTCTACAGACAGAGTGTTTCAAAACTGCTCAATCAAAAGTATGGTTTAACTCTGTTAGCTGAATGCTCACATCAGAAAGAAGTTTCACAGAATGCTTCTGTGTAGTTTATATTTGAATATATTCCTTTTTCCACTACTACTCTCTTAGCGCTCCAAATGTCCAGTTGCATTTTCTACAGAAAGAGTGTTCAGATCTGCTCACTCAAAAGTATGGTTTAACTCTGTTAGCTGAATGCACAGATCAGAAAGAAGTTTCACCGAATGATTCTGTGTAGTTTATATTTGAACACATTCCTTATTCCACTATTACCCTCTTAGCGCTCCGAATCTCCACTTGCATTTTCTACAGAAAGTGGGTTTCAGAACGGCTCAATCAAAACTAAGGTTCAACTCTTTTAGTTGAACAAACAGAACAGAAAGAAGTTTCACACAATTCTTCTGTGTAGTTTTTATTTGTAGACATTCTTTTTCCCAATATAGGCCTCTTAGCGCTCAGAATGTCCAATTGCAGTTTCTACAGAAAGAGTGTTTCAGAACGGCTCAATCAAAAGTAAGGTTCAACTCTGTTAGTTGAATGCACAGAACAGAAAGAAGTTTCATACAATGCTTCTGTGTAGTTTATATTTGAACATATTCTTTTTTCCACTATTACCCACTTAGCGCTACGAATGTCCAGTTGCATTTTCTACAGACAGAGTGTTTCAAAACTGCTCAATCAAAAGTATGGTTTAACTCTGTTAGCTGAATGCTCAGATCAGAAAGAAGTTTCACAGAATGCTTCTGTGCAGTTTACATTTGAATATATTCCTTTTTCCACTATTACCCACTTAGCGCTACGAATGTCCAGTTGCATTTTCTACAGACAGAGTGTTTCAAAACTGCTCAATCAAAAGTATGGTTTAACTCTGTTAGCTGAATGCTCAGATCAGAAAGAAGTTTCACAGAATGCTTCTGTGTAGTTTATATTTGAATATATTCCTTTTTCCACTACTACTCTCTTAGCGCTCCAAATGTCCAGTTGCATTTTCTACAGAAAGTGTGTTCAGAACTGCTCAATCAAAAGTATGGTTTAACTCTGTTAGCTGAATGCACACATCAGAAAGAAGTTTCACAGAATGATTCTGTGTAGTTTATATTTGGAGACATTCCTTTTTCCACTATTACCCTCTCAGCGCTCCGAATCTCCACTTGCATTTTCTACAGAAAGAGTGTTTCAGAACGGCTCAATCAAAACTAAGGTTCAACTCTTTTTGTTGAACAAACAGAACAGAAAGAAGTTTCACACAATTCTTCTGTGTAGTTTTTATTTGTAGACATTCTTTTTTACAATATAGGCCTCTTAGCGCTCAGAATGTCCAATTGCAGTTTCTACAGAAAGAGTGTTTCAGAACGGCTCAATCAAAAGTAAGGTTCAACTCTGTTAGTTGAATGCACAGAACAGAAAGAATTTTCACAGAATGCTACTGTGTAGTTTATATTTGAATATATTCCTTTTTCCACTATTACCAACTTAGCGCTCCGAATGTCCACTTGCATTTTCTACAGAAAGAGTGTTCAGATCTGCGCAATCAAAAGTATGGTTTAACTCTGTTAGCTTAATGAACATATCAGAAATAAGTTTCACACAATGCTTCTGTGTAGTTTTTATTTGAAGATATTATTTTTCCCAATAGAGGCCTCTTAGCGCTCAGAATGTCCAATTGCAGTTTCTACAGAAAGAGTGTTTCAGAAAGGCTCACTCAAAAGTAAGGTTCAACTCTGTTAGTTGAATGCACAGAATAGAAAGATGTTTCATACAATGCTTCTGTGTAGTTTATATTTGAACATATTCTTTTTTCCACTATTACCCACTTAGTGCTACGAATATCCAGTTGCATTTTCTACAGACAGAGTGTTTCAAAACTGCTCAATCAAAAGTATGGTTTAACTCTGTTAGCTGAATGCTCAGATCAGAAACAAGTTTCACAGAATGCTTCTGTGTAGTTTATATTTGAATATATTCCTTTTTCCACTACTGCTCTCTTAGAGCTCCAAATGTCCAGTTGCATTTTCTACAGAAAGAGTGTTCAGATCTGCTCAATCAAAAGTATGGTTTAACTCTGTTAGCTGAATGCACAGATCAGAAAGAAGTTTCACAGAATGATTCTGTGTAGTTTATATTTGGAGACATTCCTTTTTCCACTATTACCCTCTTAGCGCTCCGAATCTCCACTTGCATTTTCTACAGAAAGAGTGTTTCAGAACGGCTCAATCAAAACTAAGGTTCAACTCTTTTAGTTGAACAAACAGAACAGAAAGAAGTTTCACACAATTTTTCTGTGTAGTTTTTATTTGTAGACATTCTTTTTCCCAATATAGGCCTCTTAGCGCTCAGAATGTCCAATTGCAGTTTCTACAGAAAGAGTGTTTCAGAACGGCTCAATCAAAAGTAAGGTTCAACTCTGTTAGTTGAATGCACAGAACAGAAAGAAGTTTCATACAATGCTTCTGTGTAGTTTATATTTGAACATATTCTTTTTTCCACTATTACCCACTTAGCGCTACGAATGTCCAGTTGCATTTTCTACAGACAGAGTGTTTCAAAAGTGCTCAATCAAAAGTATGGTTTAACTCTGTTAGCTGAATGCTCAGATCAGAAAGAAGTTTCACAGAATGCTTCTGTGTAGTTTATATTTGAATATATTCCTTTTTCCACTACTAAGCTCTTAGCGCTCAAAATGTCCAGTTGCATTTTCTACAGAAAGAGTGTTCAGATCTGCTCAATCAAAAGTATGGTTTAGCTCTGTTAGCTGAATGCACAGATCAGAAAGAAGTTTTACCGAATGATTCTGTGTAGTTTATATTTGGAGACATTCCTTTTTCCACTATTACCCTCTTAGCGCTCCGAATCTCCACTTGCATTTTCTACAGAAAGAGTGCTTCAGAACGGCTCAATCAAAACTAAGGTTCAACACTTTTAGTTGAACAAACAGAACAGAAAGAAGTTTCACACAATTCTTCTGTGTAGTTTTTATTTGTAGACAATCTTTTTTACAATATAGGCCTCTTAGCGCTCAGAATGTCCAATTGCAGTTTCTACAGAAAGAGTGTTTCAGAACGGCTCAATCAAAAGTAAGGTTCAACTCTGTTAGTTGAGTGCACAGAACAGAAAGTATTTTCACAGAATGCTACTGTGTAGTTTATATTTGAATATATTCCTTTTTCCACTATTACCCTCTTAGCGCTCCGAATGTCCACTTGCATTTTCTACAGAAAGAGTGTTCAGAACTGCGCAATCAAAAGTATGGTTTAACTCTGTTAGCTTAATGAACATATCAGAAATAAGTTTCACACAATGCTTCTGTGTAGTTTTTATTTGAAGATATTATTTTTCCCAATAGAGGCCTCTTAGCGCTCAGAATGTCCAATTGCAGTTTCTACAGAAAGAGTGTTTCAGAACGGCTCAATCAAAAGTAAGGTTCAACTCTGTTAGTTGAATGCACAGAACAGAAAGAAGTTTCATACAATGCTTCTGTGTAGTTTATATTTGAACATATTCTTTTTTCCACTATTACCCAGTTAGCGCTACGAATGTCCAGTTGCATTTTCTACAGACAGAGTGTTTCAAAACTGCTCAATCAAAAGTATGGTTTAACTCTGTTAGCTGAATGCTCAGATCAGAAAGAAGTTTCACAGAATGCTTCTGTGTAGTTTATATTTGAATATATTCCTTTTTCCACTACTACTCTCTTAGCGCTCCAAATGTCCAGTTGCATTTTCTACAGAAAGAGTGTTCAGATCTGCTCAATCAAAAGTATGGTTTAACTCTGTTAGCTGAATGCACAGATCAGAAAGAAGTTTCACAGAATGATTCTGTGTAGTTTATATTTGGAGACATTCCTTTTTCCACTATTACCCTCTTAGCGCTCCGAATCTCCTCTTGCATTTTCTACAGAAAGAGTGTTTCAGAACGGCTCAATCAAAATTAAGGTTCAACTCTTTTAGTTGAACAAACAGAACAGAAAGAAGTTTCACACAATTCTTCTGTGTAGTTTTTATTTGTAGACATTCTTTTTCCCAATATAGGCCTCTTAGCGCTCAGAATGTCCAATTGCAGTTTCTACAGAAAGAGTGTTTCAGAACGGCTCAATCAAAAGTAAGGTTCAACTCTGTTAGTTGAATGCACAGAACAGAAAGAAGTTTCATACAATGCTTCTGTGTAGTTTATATTTGGACATATTCTTTTTTCCACTATTACCCCCTTAGCGCTACGAATGTCCAGTTGCATTTTCTACAGACAGAGTGTTTCAAAACTGCTCAATCAAAAGTATGGTTTAACTCTGTTAGCTGAATGCTCAGATCAGAAAGAAGTTTCACAGAATGCTTCTGTGTAGTTTATATTTGAATATATTCCTTTTTCCACTACTACGCTCTTAGCGCTCCAAATGTCCAGTTGCATTTTCTACAGAAAGAGTGTTCAGATCTGCTCTATCAAAAGTATGGTTTAACTCTGTTAGCTGAATGCACAGATCAGAAAGAAGTTTCACCGAATGATTCTGTGTAGTTCATATTTGAAGACATTCATTTTTCCATTGTTACCCTCTTAACGCTCCGAATCTCCACTTGCATTTTCTACAAAAAGAGTGTTTCATAACTGCTCAATCAAAAATATGTTTTATCTCTGTTAACTGAATTTACAGATCAGAAATAAGTTTCACAGAATGCATCTGTGTAGTTTTTATTTGAAGATATTCTTTTTCCCAATGTAGGCCTCTTAGCGCTTAGCATGTCCAATTGCAGTTTCTACAGAAAGAGTGTTTCAGAACGGCTCAATCAAAAGTAAGGTTCAACTCTGTTAGTTGAATGCACAGAACAGAAAGAATTTTCACAGAATGCTACTGTGTAGTTTATATTTGAATATATTCCTTTTTCCACTATTACCCTCTTAGCGCTCCGAATGTCCACTTGCATTTTCTACAGAAAGAGTGTTCAGAACTGCGCAATCAAAAGTATGGTTTAACTCTGTTAGCTTAATGAACATATCAGAAATAAGTTTCACACAATGCTTCTGTGTAGTTTTTATTTGAAGATATTATTTTTCCCAATAGAGGCCTCTTAGCGCTCAGAATGTACAATTGCAGTTTCTACAGAAAGAGTGTTTCAGAACGGCTCAATCAAAAGTAAGGTTCAACTCTGTTAGTTGAATGCACAGAACAGAAAGAAGTTTCATACAATGCTTCTGTGTAGTTTATATTTGAACATATTCTTTTTTCCACTATTACCCACTTAGCGCTACGAATGTCCAGTTGCATTTTCTACAGACAGAGTGTTTCAAAACTGCTCAATCAAAAGTATGGTTTAACTCTGTTAGCTGAATGCTCACATCAGAAAGAAGTTTCACAGAATGCTTCTGTGTAGTTTATATTTGAATATATTCCTTTTTCCACTACTACTCTCTTAGCGCTCCAAATGTCCAGTTGCATTTTCTACAGAAAGAGTGTTCAGATCTGCTCACTCAAAAGTATGGTTTAACTCTGTTAGCTGAATGCACAGATCAGAAAGAAGTTTCACCGAATGATTCTGTGTAGTTTATATTTGAACACATTCCTTATTCCACTATTACCCTCTTAGCGCTCCGAATCTCCACTTGCATTTTCTACAGAAAGTGTGTTTCAGAACGGCTCAATCAAAACTAAGGTTCAACTCTTTTAGTTGAACAAACAGAACAGAAAGAAGTTTCACACAATTCTTCTGTGTAGTTTTTATTTGTAGACATTCTTTTTCCCAATATAGGCCTCTTAGCGCTCAGAATGTCCAATTGCAGTTTCTACAGAAAGAGTGTTTCAGAACGGCTCAATCAAAAGTAAGGTTCAACTCTGTTAGTTGAATGCACAGAACAGAAAGAAGTTTCATACAATGCTTCTGTGTAGTTTATATTTGAACATATTCTTTTTTCCACTATTACCCACTTAGCGCTACGAATGTCCAGTTGCATTTTCTACAGACAGAGTGTTTCAAAACTGCTCAATCAAAAGTATGGTTTAACTCTGTTAGCTGAATGCTCAGATCAGAAAGAAGTTTCACAGAATGCTTCTGTGTAGTTTATATTTGAATATATTCCTTTTTCCACTACTACTCTCTTAGCGCTCCAAATGTCCAGTTGCATTTTCTACAGAAAGAGTGTTCAGATCTGCTCAATCAAAAGTATGGTTTAACTCTGTTAGCTGAATGCACAGATCAGAAAGAAGTTTCACAGAATGATTCTGTGTAGTTTATATTTGGAGACATTCCTTTTTCCACTATTACCCTCTTAGCGCTCCGAATCTCCACTTGCATTTTCTACAGAAAGAGTGTTTCAGAACGGCTCAATCAAAAATATGTTTTATCTCTGTTAACTGAATTTACAGATCAGAAATAAGTTTCACAGAGTGCATCTGTGTAGTTTTTATTTGAAGATATTCTTTTTCCCAATGTAGGCCTCTTAGCGCTTAGCATGTCCAATTGCAGTTTCTACAGAAAGAGTGTTTCAGAACGGCTCAATCAAAAGTAAGGTTCAACGCTGTTAGTTGAATGCACAGAACAGAAAGAATTTTCACAGAATGCTACTGTGTAGTTTATATTTGAATATATTCCTTTTTCCACTATTACCCTCTTAGCGCTCCGAATGTCCACTTGCATTTTCTACAGAAAGAGTGTTCAGAACTGCGCAATCAAAAGTATGGTTTAACTCTGTTAGCTTAATGAACATATCAGAAATAAGTTTCACACAATGCTTCTGTGTAGTTTTTATTTGAATATATTATTTTTCCCAATAGAGGCCTCTTAGCGCTCAGAATGCCCAATTGCAGTTTCTACAGAAAGAGTGTTTCAGAAAGGCTCCATCAAAAGTAAGGTTCAACTCTGTTAGTTGAATGCACAGAACAGAAAGAAGTTTCATACAATGCTTCTGTGTAGTTTATATTTGAACATATTCTTTTTTCCACTATTACCCACTTAGCGCTACGAATGTCCAGTTGCATTTTCTACAGACAGAGTGTTTCAAAACTGCTCAATCAAAAGTATGGTTTAACTCTGTAAGCTGAATGCTCAGATCTGAAAGAAGTTTCACAGAATGCTTCTGTGTAGTTTATATTTGAATATATTCCTTTTTCCGCTACTACTCTCTTAGCGCTCCAAATGTCCAGTTGCATTTTCTACAGAAAGAGTGTTCAGATCTGCTCAATCAAAAGTATGGTTTAACTCTGTTAGCTGAATGCACAGATCAGAAAGAAGTTTCACAGAATGATTCTGTGTAGTTTATATATGGAGACATTACTTTTTCCACTATTACCCTCTTAGCGCTCCGAATCTCCACTTGCATTTTCTACAGAAAGACTGTTACAGAACGGCTCAATCAAAACTAAGGTTCAAATCTTTTAGTTGAACAAACAGAACAGAAAGAAGTTTCACACAATTCTTCTGTGTAGTTTTTATTTGTAGACATTCTTTTTCCCAATATAGGCCTCTTAGCGCTCAGAATGTCCAATTGCAGTTTCTACAGAAAGAGTGTTTCAGAACGGCTCAATCAAAAGTAAGGTTCAACTCTGTTAGTTGAATGCACAGAACAGAAAGAAGTTTCATACAATGCTTCTGTGTAGTTTATATTTGAACATATTCTTTTTTCCACTATTACCCACTTAGCGCTACGAATGTCCAGTTGCATTTTCTACAGACAGAGTGTTTCAAAACTGCTCAATCAAAAGTATGGTTTAACTCTGTTAGCTGAATGCTCAGATCAGAAAGAAGTTTCACAGAATGCTTCTGTGTAGTTTATATTTGAATATATTCCTTTTTCCACTACTACTCTCTTAGCGCTCCAAATGTCCAGTTGCATTTTCTACAGAAAGAGTGTTCAGATCTGCTCAATCAAAAGTATGGTTTAACTCTGTTAGCTGAATGCACAGATCAGAAAGAAGTTTCACAGAATGATTCTGTGTAGTTTATATTTGGAGACATTCCTTTTTCCACTATTACCCTCTTAGCGCTCCGAATCTCCACTTGCATTTTCTACAGAAAGAGTGTTTCAGAACGGCTCAATCAAAACTAAGGTTCAACTCTTTTAGTTGAACAAACAGAACAGAAAGAAGTTTCACACAATTCTTCTGTGTAGTTTTTATTTGTAGACATTCTTTTTTACAATATAGGCCTCTTAGCGCTCAGAATGTCCAATTGCAGTTTCTACAGAAAGAGTGTTTCAGAACGGCTCAATCAAAAGTAAGGTTCAACTCTGTTAGTTGAATGCACAGAACAGAAAGAAGTTTCATACAATGCTTCTGTGTAGTTTATATTTGAACATATTCTTTTTTCCACTATTACCCACTTAGCGCTACGAATGTCCAGTTGCATTTTCTACAGACAGAGTGTTTCAAAACTGCTCAATCAAAAGTATGGTTTAACTCTGTTAGCTGAATGCTCAGATCAGAAAGAAGTTTCACAGAATGCTTCTGTGTAGTTTATATTTGAATATATTCCTTTTTCCACTACTACGCTCTTAGCTCTCCAAATGTCCAGTTGCATTTTCTACAGAAAGAGTGTTCAGATCTGCTCAATCAAAAGTATGGTTTAACTCTGTTAGCTGAATGCACACATCAGAAAGATGTTTCACCAAATGATTCTGTGTAGTTTATATTTGAAGACATTCCTTTTTCCACTATTAACCCCTTAGCGCTCCGAATCTCCACTTGCATTTTCTACAAAAAGAGTGTTTCATAACTGCTCAATCAAAAATATGTTTTATCTCTGTTAACTGAATTTACAGATCAGAAATAAGTTTCACAGAGTGCATCTGTGTAGTTTTTATTTGAAGATATTCTTTTTCCCAATGTAGGCCTCTTAGCGCTTAGCATGTCCAATTGCAGTTTCTACAGAAAGAGTGTTTCAGAACGGCTCAATCAAAAGTAAGGTTCAACGCTGTTAGTTGAATGCACAGAACAGAAAGAATTTTCACAGAATGCTACTGTGTAGTTTATATTTGAATATATTCCTTTTTCCACTATTACCCTCTTAGCGCTCCGAATGTCCACTTGCATTTTCTACAGAAAGAGTGTTCAGAACTGCGCAATCAAAAGTATGGTTTAACTCTGTTAGCTTAATGAACATATCAGAAATAAGTTTCACACAATGCTTCTGTGTAGTTTTTATTTGAAGATATTATTTTTCCCAATAGAGGCCTCTTAGCGCTCAGAATGTCCAATTGCAGTTTCTACAGAAAGAGTGTTTCAGAAAGGCTCAATCAAAAGTAAGGTTCAACTCTGTTAGTTGAATGCACAGAACAGAAAGAAGTTTCATACAATGCTTCTGTGTAGTTTATATTTGAACATATTCTTTTTTCCACTATTACCCACTTAGCGCTACGAATGTCCAGTTGCATTTTCTACAGACAGAGTGTTTCAAAACTGCTCAATCAAAAGTATGGTTTAACTCTGTAAGCTGAATGCTCAGATCTGAAAGAAGTTTCACAGAATGCTTCTGTGTAGTTTATATTTGAATATATTCCTTTTTCCGCTACTACTCTCTTAGCGCTCCAAATGTCCAGTTGCATTTTCTACAGAAAGAGTGTTCAGATCTGCTCAATCAAAAGTATGGTTTAACTCTGTTAGCTGAATGCACAGATCAGAAAGAAGTTTCACAGAATGATTCTGTGTAGTTTATATATGGAGACATTACTTTTTCCACTATTACCCTCTTAGCGCTCCGAATCTCCACTTGCATTTTCTACAGAAAGACTGTTACAGAACGGCTCAATCAAAACTAAGGTTCAAATCTTTTAGTTGAACAAACAGAACAGAAAGAAGTTTCACACAATTCTTCTGTGTAGTTTTTATTTGTAGACATTCTTTTTCCCAATATAGGCCTCTTAGCGCTCAGAATGTCCAATTGCAGTTTCTACAGAAAGAGTGTTTCAGAACGGCTCAATCAAAAGTAAGGTTCAACTCTGTTAGTTGAATGCACAGAACAGAAAGAAGTTTCATACAATGCTTCTGTGTAGTTTATATTTGAACATATTCTTTTTTCCACTATTACCCACTTAGCGCTACGAATGTCCAGTTGCATTTTCTACAGACAGAGTGTTTCAAAATTGCTCAATCAAAAGTATGGTTTAACTCTGTTAGCTGAATGCTCAGATCAGAAAGAAGTTTCACAGAATGCTTCTGTGTAGTTTATATTTGAATATATTCCTTTTTCCACTACTACGCTCTTAGCGCTCCAAATGTCCAGTTGCATTTTCAACAGAAAGAGTGTTCAGATCTGCTCAATCAAAAGTATGGTTTAACTCTGTTAGCTGAATGCACAGATCAGAAAGAAGTTTCACCGAATGATTCTGTGTAGTTTATATTTGAAGACATTCCTTTTTCCACTATTACCCACTTAGCGCTCCGAATCTCCACTTGCATTTTCTACAAAAAGACTGTTTCATAACTGCTCAATCAAAAATATGTTTTATCTCTGTTAACTGAATTTACAGATCAGAAATAAGTTTCACAGAATGCATCTGTGTAGTTTTTATTTGAAGATATTCTTTTTACCAATATAGGCCTCTTAGCGCTTAGCATGTCCAATTGCAGTTTCTACAGAAAGAGTGTTTCAGAATGGCTCAATCAAAAGTAAGGTTCAACTCTGTTAGTTGAATGCACAGAACAGAAAGAATTTTCACAGAATGCTACTGTGTAGTTTATATTTGAATATATTCCTTTTTCCACTATTACCCTCTTAGCGCTCCGAATGTCCACTTGCATTTTCTACAGAAAGAGTGTTCAGAACTGCGCAATCAAAAGTATGGTTTAACTCTGTTAGCTTAATGAACATATCAGAAATAAGTTTCACACAATGCTTCTGTGTAGTTTTTATTTGAAGATATTATTTTTCCCAATAGAGGCCTCTTAGCGCTCAGAATGTCCAATTGCAGTTTCTACAGAAAGAGTGTTTCAGAAAGGCTCAATCAAAAGTAAGGTTCAACTCTGTTAGTTGAATGCACAGAACAGAAAGAAGTTTCATACAATGCTTCTGTGTAGTTTATATTTGAACATATTCTTTTTTCCACTATTACCCACTTAGCGCTACGAATGTCCAGTTGCATTTTCTACAGACAGAGTGTTTCAAAACTGCTCAATCAAAAGTATGGTTTAACTCTGTTAGCTGAATGCTCAGATCAGAAAGAAGTTTCACAGAATGCTTCTGTGTAGTTTATATTTGAATATATTCCTTTTTCCACTACTACTCTCTTAGCGCTCCAAATGTCCAGTTGCATTTTGTACAGAAAGAGTGTTCAGATCTGCTCAATCAAAAGTATGTTTTAACTCTGTTAGCTGAATGCACAGATCAGAAAGAAGTTTCACAGAATGATTCTGTGTAGTTTATATTTGGAGACATTCCTTTTTCCACTATTACCCTCTTAGCGCTCCGAATCTCCACTTGCATTTTCTACAGAAAGAGTGTTTCAGAACGGCTCAATCAAAACTAAGGTTCAACTCATTTAGTTGAACAAACAGAACAGAAAGAAGTTTCACACAATTCTTCTGTGTAGTTTTTATTTGTAGACATTCTTTTTCCCAATATAGGCCTCTTAGCGCTCAGAATGTCCAATTGCAGTTTCTACAGAAAGAGAGTTTCAGAACGGCTCAATCAAAAGTAAGGTTCAACTCTGTTAGTTGAATGCACAGAACAGAAAGAAGTTTCATACAATGCTTCTGTGTAGTTTATATTTGAACATATTCTTTTTTCCACTATTACCCACTTAGCGCTACGAATGTCCAGTTGCATTTTCTACAGACAGAGTGTTTCAAAACTGCTCAATCAAAGTATGGTTTAACTCTGTTAGCTGAATGTTCAGATCAGAAAGAAGTTTCACAGAATGCTTCTGTGTAGTTTATATTTGAATATATTACTTTTTCCACTACTACGCTCTTAGCGCTCCAAATGTCCAGTTGCATTTTCAACAGAAAGAGTGTTCAGATCTGCTCAATCAAAAGTATGGTTTAACTCTGTTAGCTGAATGCACAGATCAGAAAGAAGTTTCACCGAATGATTCTGTGTAGTTTATATTTGAAGACATTCCTTTTTCCACTATTACCCTCTTAGCGCTCCGAATCTCCACTTGCATTTTCTACAAAAAGAGTATTTCATAACTGCTCAATCAAAAATATGTTTTATCTCTGTTAACTGAATTTACAGATCAGAAATAAGTTTCACAGAATGCATGCGTGTAGTTTTTATTTGAAGATATTATTTTTCCCAATGTAGGCCTCTTAGCGCTTAGCATGTCCAATTGCAGTTTCTACAGAAAGAGTGTTTCAGAACGGCTCAATCAAAAGTAAGGTTCAACTCTGTTAGTTGAATGCACAGAACAGAAAGAATTTTCACAGAATGCTACTGTGTAGTTTATATTTGAATATATTCCTTTTTCCACTATTACCCTCTTAGCGCTCCGAATGTCCACTTGCATTTTCTACAGAAAGAGTGTTCAGAACTGCGCAATCAAAAGTATGGTTTAACTCTGTTAGCTTAATGAACATATCAGAAATAAGTTTCACACAATGCTTCTGTGTAGTTTTTATTTGAAGATATTATTTTTCCCAATAGAGGCCTCTTAGCGCTCAGAATGTCCAATTGCAGTTTCTACAGAAAGAGTGTTTCAGAAAGGCTCAATCAAAAGTAAGGTTCAACTCTGTTAGTTGAATGCACAGAACAGAAAGAAGTTTCATACAATGCTTCTGTGTAGTTTATATTTGAACATATTCTTTTTTCCACTATTACCCACTTAGCGCTACGAATGTCCAGTTGCATTTTCTACAGACAGAGTGTTTCAAAACTGCTCAATCAAAAGTATGGTTTAACTCTGTTAGCTGAATGCTCAGATCAGAAAGAAGTTTCACAGAATGCTTCTGTGTAGTTTATATTTGAATATATTCCTTTTTCCACTACTACTCTCTTAGCGCTCCAAATGTCCAGTTGCATTTTCTACAGAAAGAGTGTTCAGATCTGCTCAATCAAAAGTATGGTTTAACTCTGTTAGCTGAATGCACAGATCAGAAAGAAGTTTCACAGAATGATTCTGTGTAGTTTATATTTGGAGACATTCCTTTTTCCACTATTACCCTCTTAGCGCTCCGAATCTCCACTTGCATTTTCTACAGAAAGAGTGTTTCAGAACGGCTCAATCAAAACTAAGGTTCAACTCTTTTAGTTGAACAAACAGAACAGAAAGAAGTTTCACACAATTCTTCTGTGTAGTTTTTATTTGTAGACATTCTTTTTTACAATATAGGCCTCTTAGCGCTCAGAATGTCCAATTGCAGTTTCCACAGAAAGAGTGTTTCAGAACGGCTCAATCAAAAGTAAGGTTCAACTCTGTTAGTTGAATGCACAGAACAGAAAGAAGTTTCATAAAATGCTTCTGTGTAGTTTATATTTGAACATATTCTTTTTTCCACTATTACCCACTTAGCGCTACGAATGTCCAGTTGCATTTTCTACAGACAGAGTGTTTCAAAACTGCTCAATCAAAAGTATGGTTTAACTCTGTTAGCTGAATGCTCAGATCAGAAAGAAGTTTCACAGAATGCTTCTGTGTAGTTTATATTTGAATATATTCCTTTTTCCACTACTACGCTCTTAGCGCTCCAAATGTCCAGTTGCATTTTCAACAGAAAGAGTGTTCAGATCTGCTCAATCAAAAGTATGGTTTAACTCTGTTAGCTGAATGCACAGATCAGAAATAAGTTTCACACAATGATTCTGTGTAGTTTATATTTGGAGACATTCCTTTTTCCACTATTACCCTCTTAGCGCTCCGAATCTCCACTTGCATTTTCTACAGAAAGAGTGTTTCAGAACGGCTCAATCAAAACTAAGGTTCAACTCATTTAGTTGAACAAACAGAACAGAAAGAAGTTTCACACAATTCTTCTGTGTAGTTTTTATTTGTAGACATTCTTTTTCCCAATATAGGCCTCTTAGCGCTCAGAATGTCCAATTGCAGTTTCTACAGAAAGAGTGTTTCAGAACGGCTCAATCAAAAGTAAGGTTCAACTCTGTTAGTTGAATGCACAGAACAGAAAGAAGTTTCATACAATGCTTCTGTGTAGTTTATATTTGAACATATTCTTTTTTCCACTATTACCCACTTAGCGCTACGAATGTCCAGTTGCATTTTCTACAGACAGAGTGTTTCAAAACTGCTCAATCAAAGTATGGTTTAACTCTGTTAGCTGAATGTTCAGATCAGAAAGAACTTTCACAGAATGCTTCTGTGTAGTTTATATTTGAATATATTCCTTTTTCCACTACTACGCTCTTAGCGCTCCAAATGTCCAGTTGCATTTTCAACAGGAAGAGTGTTCAGATCTGCTCAATCAAAAGTATGGTTTAACTCTGTTAGCTGAATGCACAGATCAGAAAGAAGTTTCACCGAATGATTCTGTGTAGTTTATATTTGAAGACATTCCTTTTTCCACTATTACCCTCTTAGCGCTCCGAATCTCCACTTGCATTTTCTACAAAAAGAGTATTTCATAACTGCTCAATCAAAAATATGTTTTATCTCTGTTAACTGAATTTACAGATCAGAAATAAGTTTCACAGAATGCATGCGGGTAGTTTTTATTTGAAGATATTCTTTTTCCCAATGTAGGCCTCTTAGCGCTTAGCATGTCCAATTGCAGTTTCTACAGAAAGAGCGTTTCAAAACGGCTCAATCAAAAGTAAGGTTCAACTCTGTTAGTTGAATGCACAGAACAGAAAGAATTTTCAAAGAATGCTACTCTGTAGTTTATATTTGAATATATTCCTTTTTCCACTATTACCCTCTTAGCGCTCCGAATGTCCACTTGCATTTTCTACAGAAAGAGTGTTCAGAACTGCGCAATCAAAAGTATGGTTTAACTCTATTAGCTTAATGAACATATCAGAAATAAGTTTCACACAATGCTTCTGTGTAGTTTTTATTTGAAGATATTATTTTTCCCAATATAGGCCTCTTAGCGCTCAGAATGTCCAATTGCAGTTTCTACAGAAAGAGTGTTTCAGAAAGGCTCAATCAAAAGTAAGGTTCAACTCTGTTAGTTGAATGCACCGAACAGAAAGTAGTTTCATACAATGCTTCTGTGTAGTTTATATTTGAACATATTCTTTTTTCCACTATTACCCACTTAGCGCTACGAATGTCCACTTGCATTTTCTACAGACAGAGTGTTTCAAAACTGCTCAATCAAAAGTGTGGTTTAACTCTGTTAGCTGAATGCTCAGATCAGAAAGAAGTTTCACAGAATGCTTCTGTGTAGTTTATATTTGAATATATTACTTTTTCCACTACTACTCTCTTAGCGCTCCAAATGTCCAGTTGCATTTTCTACAGAAAGAGTGTTCAGATCTGCTCAATCAAAAGTATGGTTTAACTCTGTTAGCTGAATGCACAGATCAGAAAGAAGTTTCACAGAATGATTCTGTGTAGTTTATATTTGGAGACATTCCTTTTTCCACTATTACCCTCTTAGCGCTCCGAATCTCCACTTGCATTTTCTACAGAAAGAGTGTTTCAGAACGGCTCAATCAAAACTAATGTTCAACTCTTTTAGTTGAACAAACAGAACAGAAAGAAGTTTCACACAATTCTTCTGTGTAGTTTTTATTTGTAGACGTTCTTTTTCCCAATATAGGCCTCTTAGCGCTCAGAATGTCCAATTGCAGTTTCTACAGAAAGAGTGTTTCAGAACGGCTCAATCAAAAGTAAGGTTCAACTCTGTTAGTTGAATGCACAGAACAGAAAGAAGTTTAATACAATGCTTCTGTGTAGTTTATATTTGAACATATTCTCTTTTCCACTATTACCCACTTAGCGCTACGAATGTCCAGTTGCATTTTCTACAGACAGAGTGTTTCAAAACTGCTCAATCAAAAGTATGGTTTAACTCTGTTAGCTGTATGCTCAGATCAGAAAGAAGTTTCACAGAATGCTTCTGTGTAGTTTATATTTGAATATATTCCTTTTTCCACTACTACGCTCTTAGCGCTCCAAATGTCCAGTTGCATTTTCAACAGAAAGAGTGTTCAGATCTGCTCAATCAAAAATATGGTTTAACTCTGTTAGCTGAATGCACAGATCAGAAAGAAGTTTCACCGAATGATTCTGTGTAGTTTATATTTGAAGACATTCCTTTTTCCACTATTACCCTCTTAGCGCTCCGAATCTCCACTTGCATTTTCTACAAAAAGAGTGTTTCATAACTGCTCAATCAAAAATATGTTTTATCTCTGTTAATTGAATTTACAGATCAGAAATAAGTTTCAGAGAATGCATCTGTGTAGTTTTTATTTGAAGATATTCTTTTTCCCAATGTAGGCCTCTTAGCGCTTTGCATGTCCAATTGCAGTTTCTACAGAAAGAGTGTTTCAGAACGGCTCAATCAAAGTAAGGTTCAACTCTGTTAGTTGAATGCACAGAACAGAAAGAGTTTTCACAGAATGCTACTGTGTAGTTTATATTTGAATATATTCCTTTTTCCACTATTACCCTCTTAGCGCTCCGAATGTCCACTTGCATTTTCTACAGAAAGAGTGTTCAGAACTGCGCAATCAAAAGTATGGTTTAACTCTGTTAGCTTAATGAACATATCAGAAATAAGTTTCACACAATGCTTCTGTGTAGTTTTTATTTGAAGATATTATTTTTCCCAATATAGGCCTCTTAGCGCTCAGAATGTCCAATTGCAGTTTCTACAGAAAGAGTGTTTCAGAAAGGCTCAATCAAAAGTAAGGTTCAACTCTGTTAGTTGAATGCACAGAACAGAAAGAAGTTTCATTCAATGCTTCTGTGTAGTTTATATTTGAACATATTCTTTTTTCCACTATTACCCACTTAGCGCTACGAATGTCCAGTTGCATTTTCTACAGACAGAGTGTTTCAAAACTGCTCAATCAAAAGTATGGTTTAACTCTGTTAGCTGAATGCTCAGATCAGAAAGAAGTTTCACAGAATGCTTCTGTGTAGTTTATATTTGAATATATTCCTTTTTCCACTACTACTCTCTTAGCGCTCCAAATGTCCAGTTGCATTTTCTACAGAAAGAGTGTTCAGATCTGCTCAATCAAAAGTATGGTTTAACTCTGTTAGCTGAATGCACAGATCAGAAAGAAGTTTCACAGAATGATTCTGTGTAGTTTATATTTGGAGACATTCCTTTTTCCACTATTACCCTCTTAGCGCTCTGAATCTCCACTTGCATTTTCTACAGAAAGAGTGTTTCAGAACGGCTCAATCAAAACTAAGGTTCAACTCTTTTAGTTGAACAAACAGAACAGAAAGAAGTTTCACACAATTCTTCTGTGTAGTTTTTATTTGTAGACGTTCTTTTTCCCAATATAGGCCTCTTAGCGCTCAGAATGTCCAATTGCAGTTTCTACAGAAAGAGTGTTTCAGAACGGCTCAATCAAAAGTAAGGTTCAACTCTGTTAGTTGAATGCACAGAACAGAAAGAAGTTTAATACAATGCTTCTGTGTAGTTTATATTTGAACATATTCTCTTTTCCACTATTACCCACTTAGCGCTACGAATGTCCAGTTGCATTTTCTACAGACAGAGTGTTTCAAAACTGCTCAATCAAAAGTATGGTTTAACTCTGTTAGCTGTATGCTCAGATCAGAAAGAAGTTTCACAGAATGCTTCTGTGTAGTTTATATTTGAATATATTCCTTTTTCCACTACTACGCTCTTAGCGCTCCAAATGTCCAGTTGCATTTTCAACAGAAAGAGTGTTCAGATCTGCTCAATCAAAAATATGGTTTAACTCTGTTAGCTGAATGCACAGATCAGAAAGAAGTTTCACCGAATGATTCTGTGTAGTTTATATTTGAAGACATTCCTTTTTCCACTATTACCCTTTTAGCGCTCCGAATCTCCACTTGCATTTTCTACAAAAAGAGTGTTTCATAACTGCTCAATCAAAAATATGTTTTATCTCTGTTAACTGAATTTACATATCAGAAATAAGTTTCACAGAATGCATCTGTGTAGTTTTTATTTGAAGATATTCTTTTTCCCAATGTAGGCCTCTTAGCGCTTAGAATGTCCAATTGCAGTTTCTACAGAAACAGTGTTTCAGAAGGGCTCAATCAAAAGTAAGGTTCAACTCTGTTAGTTGAATGCACAGAACAGAAAGATTTTACACAGAATGCTACTGTGTAGTTTATATTTGAATATATTCCTTTTTCCACTATTACCCTCTTAGCGCGCCGAATGTCCACTTGCATTTTCTACAGAAAGAGTGTTCAGAACTGTGCAATCAAAAGTAAGGTTTAACTCTGTTAGCTTAATGAACATATCAGAAATAAGTTTCACACAATGCTTCTGTGTAGTTTTTATTTGAAGATATTATTTTTAGCAATAGAGGCCTCTTAGCGCTCAGAATGTCCAATTGCAGTTTCTACAGAAAGAGTGTTTCAGAAAGGCTCAATCAAAATTAAGGTTCAACTCTGTTAGTTGAATGCACAGAACAGAAAGAAGTTTCATACAATGCTTCTGTGTAGTTTATATTTGAACATATTCTTTTTTCCACTATTACCCACTTAGCGCTACGAATGTCCAGTTGCATTTTCTACAGACAGAGTGTTTCAAAACTGCTCAATCAAAAGTATGGTTTATCTCTGTTAGCTGAATGCTCAGTTCAGAAAGAAGTTTCACAGAATGCTTCTGTGTAGTTTATATTTGAATATATTCCTTTTTACACTACTACTCTCTTAGCTCTCCAAATGTCCAGTTGCATTTTCTACAGAAAGAGTGTTCAGATCTGCTCAATCAAAAGTATGGTTTAACTCTGTTAGCTGAATGCACAGATCAGAAAGAAGTTTCACAGAATGATTCTGTGTAGTTTATATTTGGAGACATTCCTTTTTCCACTATTACCCTCTTAGCGCTCCGAATCTCCACTTGCATTTTCTACAGAAAGAGTGTTTCAGAACGGCTCAATCAAAACTAAGGTTCAACTCTTTTAGTTGAACAAACAGAACAGAAAGAAGTTTCACACAATTCTTCTGTGTAGTTTTTATTTGTAGACATTCTTTTTCCCAATATAGGCCTCTTAGCGCTCAGAATGTCCAATTGCAGTTTCTACAGAAAGAGTGTTTCAGAACGGCTCAATCAAAAGTAAGGTTCAACTCTGTTAGTTGAATGCACAGAACAGAAAGAAGTTTCATACAATGCTTCTGTGTAGTTTATATTTGAACATATTCTTTTTTCCACTATTACCCACTTAGCGCTACGAATGTCCAGTTGCATTTTCTACAGACAGAGTGTTTCAAAACTGCTCAATCAAAAGTATGGTTTAACTCTGTTAGCTGAATGCTCAGATCAGAAAGAAGTTTCACAGAATGCTTCTGTGTAGTTTATATTTGAATATATTCCTTTTTCCACTACTACGCTCTTAGCGCTCCAAATGTCCAGATGCATATTCAACAGAAAGAGTGTTCAGATCTGCTCAATCAAAAGTATGGTTTAACTCTGTTAGCTGAATGCACAGATCAGAAAGAAGTTTCACGAATGATTCTGTGTAGTTTATATTTGAAGACATTCCTTTTTCCACTATTACCCTCTTAGCGCTCCGAATCTCCACTTGCATTTTCTACAAAAAGAGTGTTTCATAACTGCTCAATCAAAAATATGTTTTATCTCTGTTAATTGAATTTACAGATCAGAAATAAGTTTCAGAGAATGCATCTGTGTAGTTTT
Source organism: Symphalangus syndactylus (assembly GCF_028878055.3). Taxonomy (NCBI): domain Eukaryota; kingdom Metazoa; phylum Chordata; class Mammalia; order Primates; family Hylobatidae; genus Symphalangus; species Symphalangus syndactylus. The sequence continues at coordinate 137,301,900 of NC_072432.2, read as the reverse complement.
TATTTGAAGATATTCTTTTTCCCAATGTAGGCCTCTTAGCGCTTTGCATGTCCAATTGCAGTTTCTACAGAAAGAGTGTTTCAGAACGGCTCAATCAAAGTAAGGTTCAACTCTGTTAGCTGAATGCACAGAAGAGAAAGATTTTTCACAGAATGCTACTGTGTAGTATATATTTGAATATATTCCTTTTTCCACTATTACCCTCTTAGCGCTCCGAATGTCCACTTGCATTTTCTACAGAAAGAGTGTTCAGAACTGCGCAATCAAAAGTATGGTTTAACTCTGTTAGCTTAATGAACATATCAGAAATAAGTTTCACACAATGCTTCTGTGTAGTTTTTATTTGAAGATACTATTTTTCCCAATATAGGCCTCTTAGCGCTCAGAATGTCCAATTGCAGTTTCTACAGAAAGAGTGTTTCAGAAAGGCTCAATCAAAAGTAAGGTTCAACTCTGTTAGTTGAATGCACAGAACAGAAAGAAGTTTCATACAATGCTTCTGTGTAGTTTATATTTGAACATATTCTTTTTTCCACTATTACCCACTTAGCGCTACGAATGTCCAGTTGCATTTTCTACAGACAGAGTGTTTCAAAACTGCTCAATCAAAAGTATGGTTTAACTCTGTTAGCTGAATGCTCAGATCAGAAAGAAGTTTCACAGAATGCTTCTGTGTAGTTTATATTTGAATATATTCCTTTTTCCACTACTACTCTCTTAGCGCTCCAAATGTCCAGTTGCATTTTCTACAGAAAGAGTGTTCAGATCTGCTCAATCAAAAGTATGGTTTAACTCTGTTAGCTGAATGCACAGATCAGAAAGAAGTTTCACAGAATGATTCTGTGTAGTTTATATTTGGAGACATTCCTTTTTCCACTATTAACCTCTTAGCGCTCTGAATCTCCACTTGCATTTTCTACAGAAAGAGTGTTTCAGAACGGCTCAATCAAAACTAAGGTTCAACTCTTTTAGTTGAACAAACAGAACAGAAAGAAGTTTCACACAATTCTTCTGTGTAGTTTTTATTTGTAGACGTTCTTTTTCCCAATATAGGCCTCTTAGCGCTCAGAATGTCCAATTGCAGTTTCTACAGAAAGAGTGTTTCAGAACGGCTCAATCAAAAGTAAGGTTCAACTCTGTTAGTTGAATGCACAGAACAGAAAGAAGTTTAATACAATGCTTCTGTGTAGTTTATATTTGAACATATTCTCTTTTCCACTATTACCCACTTAGCGCTACGAATGTCCAGTTGCATTTTCTACAGACAGAGTGTTTCAAAACTGCTCAATCAAAAGTATGGTTTAACTCTGTTAGCTGTATGCTCAGATCAGAAAGAAGTTTCACAGAATGCTTCTGTGTAGTTTATATTTGAATATATTCCTTTTTCCACTACTACGCTCTTAGCGCTCCAAATGTCCAGTTGCATTTTCAACAGAAAGAGTGTTCAGATCTGCTCAATCAAAAATATGGTTTAACTCTGTTAGCTGAATGCACAGATCAGAAAGAAGTTTCACCGAATGATTCTGTGTAGTTTATATTTGAAGACATTCCTTTTTCCACTATTACCATTTTAGCGCTCCGAATCTCCACTTGCATTTTCTACAAAAAGAGTGTTTCATAACTGCTCAATCAAAAATATGTTTTATCTCTGTTAACTGAATTTACAGATCAGAAATAAGTTTCACAGAATGCATCTGTGTAGTTTTTATTTGAAGATATTCTTTTTCCCAATGTAGGCCTCTTAGCGCTTAGAATGTCCAATTGCAGTTTCTACAGAAACAGTGTTTCAGAAGGGCTCAATCAAAAGTAAGGTTCAACTCTGTTAGTTGAATGCACAGAACAGAAAGATTTTACACAGAATGCTACTGTGTAGTTTATATTTGAATATATTCCTTTTTCCACTATTACCCTCTTAGCGCTCCGAATGTCCACTTGCATTTTCTACAGAAAGAGTGTTCAGAACTGTGCAATCAAAAGTATGGTTTAACTCTGTTAGCTTAATGAACATATCAGAAATAAGTTTCACACAATGCTTCGGTGTAGTTTTTATTTGAAGATATTATTTTTCCCAATAGAGGCCTCTTAGCGCTCAGAATGTCCAATTGCAGTTTCTACAGAAAGAGTGTTTCAGAAAGGCTCAATCAAAAGTAAGGTTCGACTCTGTTAGTTGAATGCACAGAACAGAAAGAAGTTTCATACAATGCTTCTGTGTAGTTTATATTTGAACATATTCTTTTTTCCACTATTACCCACTTAGCGCTACGAATGTCCAGTTGCATTTTCTACAGACAGAGTGTTTCAAAACTGCTCAATCAAAAGTATGGTTTAACTCTGTTAGCTGAATGCTCAGTTCAGAAAGAAGTTTCACAGAATGCTTCTGTGTAGTTTATATTTGAATATATTCCTTTTTCCACTACTACTCTCTTAGCGCTCCAAATGTCCAGTTGCATTTTCTACAGAAAGAGTGTTCAGATCTGCTCAATCAAAAGTATGGTTTAAGTCTGTTAGCTGAATGCACAGATCAGAAAGAAGTTTCACAGAATGATTCTGTGTAGTTTATATTTGGAGACATTCCTTTTTCCACTATTACCCTCTTAGCGCTCCGAATCTCCACTTGCATTTTCTACAGAAAGAGTGTTTCAGAACGGCTCAATCAAAACTAAGGTTGAACTCTTTTAGTTGAACAAACAGAACAGAAAGAAGTTTCACACAATTCTTCTGTGTAGTTTTTATTTGTAGACATTCTTTTTCCCAATATAGGCCTCTTAGCGCTCAGAATGTCCAATTGCAGTTTCTACAGAAAGAGTGTTTCAGAACGGCTCAATCAAAAGTAAGGTTCAACTCTGTTAGTTGAATGCACAGAACAGAAAGAAGTTTCATACAATGCTTCTGTGTAGTTTATATTTGAACATATTCTTTTTTCCACTATTACCCACTTAGCGCTACGAATGTCCAGTTGCATTTTCTACAGACAGAGTGTTTCAAAACTGCTCAATCAAAAGTATGGTTTAACTCTGTTAGCTGAATGCTCAGATCAGAAAGAAGTTTCACAGAATGCTTCTGTGTAGTTTATATTTGAATATATTCCTTTTTCCACTAATACGCGCTTAGCGCTCCAAATGTCCAGTTGCATTTTCAACAGAAAGAGTGTTCAGATCTGCTCAATCAAAAGTACGGTTTAACTCTGTTAGCTGAATGCACAGATCAGAAAGAAGTTTCACGAATGATTCTGTGTAGTTTATATTTGAAGACATTCCTTTTTCCACTATTACCCTCTTAGCGCTCCGAATCTCCACTTGCATTTTCTACAAAAAGAGTGTTTCATAACTGCTCAATCAAAAATATGTTTTATCTCTGTTAACTGAATTTACAGATCAGAAATAAGTTTCACAGAATGCATCTGTGTAGTTTTTATTTGAAGATATTCTTTCTCCCAATGTAGGCCTCTTAGCGCTTAGCATGTCCAATTGCAGTTTCTACAGAAAGAGTGTTTCAGAACGGCTCAATCAAAAGTAAGGTTCAACTCCGTTAGTTGAATGCACAGAACAGAAAGAAGTTTCATTCAATGCTTCTGTGTAGTTTATATTTGAACATATTCTTTTTTCCACTATTACCCACTTAGCGCTACGAATGTCCAGTTGCATTTTCTACAGACAGAGTGTTTCAAAACTGCTCAATCAAAAGTATGGTTTAACTCTGTTAGCTGTATGCTCAGATCAGAAAGAAGTTTCACAGAATGCTTCTGTGTAGTTTATATTTGAATATATTCCTTTTTCCACTACTACGCTCTTAGCGCTCCAAATGTCCAGTTGCATTTTCAACAGAAAGAGTGTTCAGATCTGCTCAATCAAAAATATGGTTTAACTCTGTTAGCTGAATGCACAGATCAGAAAGAAGTTTCACCGAATGATTCTGTGTAGTTTATATTTGAAGACATTCCTTTTTCCACTATTACCCTTTTAGCGCTCCGAATCTCCACTTGCATTTTCTACAAAAAGAGTGTTTCATAACTGCTCAATCAAAAATATGTTTTATCTCTGTTAACTGAATTTACAGATCAGAAATAAGTTTCACAGAATGCATCTGTGTAGTTTTTATTTGAAGATATTCTTTTTCCCAATGTAGGCCTCTTAGCCCTTAGAATGTCCAATTGCAGTTTCTACAGAAACAGTGTTTCAGAAGGGCTCAATCAAAAGTAAGGTTCAACTCTGTTAGTTGAATGCACAGAACAGAAAGATTTTACACAGAATGCTACTGTGTATTTTATATTTGAATATATTCCTTTTTCCACTATTACCCTCTTAGCGCTCCGAATGTCCACTTGCATTTTCTACAGAAAGAGTGTTCAGAACTGTGCAATCAAAAGTATGGTTTAACTCTGTTAGCTTAATGAACATATCAGAAATAAGTTTCACACAATGCTTCTGTGTAGTTTTTATTTGAAGATATTATTTTTAGCAATAGAGGCCTCTTAGCGCTCAGAATGTCCAATTGCAGTTTCTACAGAAAGAGTGTTTCAGAAAGGCTCAATCAAAAGTAAGGTTCAACTCTGTTAGTTGAATGCACAGAACAGAAAGGAGTTTCATACAATGCTTCTGTGTAGTTTATATTTGAACATATTCTTTTTTCCACTATTACCCACTTAGCGCTACGAATGTCCAGTTGCATTTTCTACAGACAGAGTGTTTCAAAACTGCTCAATCAAAAGTATGGTTTATCTCTGTTAGCTGAATGCTCAGTTCAGAAAGAAGTTTCACAGAATGTTTCTGTGTAGTTTATATTTGAATATATTCCTTTTTCCACTACTACTCTCTTAGCGCTCCAAATGTCCAGTTGCATTTTCTACAGAAAGAGTGTTCAGATCTGCTCAATCAAAAGTATGGTTTAACTCTGTTAGCTGAATGCACAGATCAGAAAGAAGTTTCACAGAATGATTCTGTGTAGTTTATATTTGGAGACATTCCTTTTTCCACTATTACCCTCTTAGCGCTCCGAATCTCCACTTGCATTTTCTACAGAAAGAGTGTTTCAGAACGGCTCAATCAAAACTAAGGTTCAACTCTTTTAGTTGAACAAACAGAACAGAAAGAAGTTTCACACAATTCTTCTGTGTAGTTTTTATTTGTAGACATTCTTTTTCCCAATATAGGCCTCTTAGCGCTCAGAATGTCCAATTGCAGTTTCTACAGAAAGAGTGTTTCAGAACGGCTCAATCAAAAGTAAGGTTCAAATCTGTTAGTTGAATGCACAGAACAGAAAGAAGTTTCATACAATGCTTCTGTGTAGTTTATATTTGAACATATTCTTTTTTCCACTATTACCCACTTAGCGCTACGAATGTCCAGTTGCATTTTCTACAGACAGAGTGTTTCAAAACTGCTCAATCAAAAGTATGGTTTAACTCTGTTAGCTGAATGCTCAGATCAGAAAGAAGTTTCACAGAATGCTTCTGTGTAGTTTATATTTGAATATATTCCTTTTTCCACTACTACGCTCTTAGCGCTCCAAATGTCCAGATGCATTTTCAACAGAAAGAGTGTTCAGATCTGCTCAATCAAAAGTATGGTTTAACTCTGTTAGCTGAATGCACAGATCAGAAAGAAGTTTCACGAATGATTCTGTGTAGTTTATATTTGAAGACATTCCTTTTTCCACTATTACCCTCTTAGCGCTCCGAATCTCCACTTGCATTTTCTACAAAAAGAGTGTTTCATAACTGCTCAATCAAAAATATGTTTTATCTCTGTTAATTGAATTTACAGATCAGAAATAAGTTTCAGAGAATGCATCTGTGTAGTTTTTATTTGAAGATATTCTTTTTCCCAATGTAGGCCTCTTAGCGCTTTGCATGTCCAATTGCAGTTTCTACAGAAAGAGTGTTTCAGAACGGCTCAATCAAAGTAAGGTTCAACTCTGTTAGCTGAATGCACAGAACAGAAAGAGTTTTCACAGAATGCTACTGTGTAGTTTATATTTGAATATATTCCTTTTTCCACTATTACCCTCTTAGCGCTCCGAATGTCCACTTGCATTTTCTACAGAAAGAGTGTTCAGAACTGCGCAATCAAAAGTATGGTTTAACTCTGTTAGCTTAATGAACATATCAGAAATAAGTTTCACACAATGCTTCTGTGTAGTTTTTATTTGAAGATACTATTTTTCCCAATATAGGCCTCTTAGCGCTCAGAATGTCCAATTGCAGTTTCTACAGAAAGAGTGTTTCAGAAAGGCTCAATCAAAAGTAAGGTTCAACTCTGTTAGTTGAATGCACAGAACAGAAAGAAGTTTCATACAATGCTTCTGTGTAGTTTATATTTGAACATATTCTTTTTTCCACTATTACCCACTTAGCGCTACGAATGTCCAGTTGCATTTTCTACAGACAGAGTGTTTCAAAACTGCTCAATCAAAAGTATGGTTTAACTCTGTTAGCTGAATGCTCAGATCAGAAAGAAGTTTCACAGAATGCTTCTGTGTAGTTTATATTTGAATATATTCCTTTTTCCACTACTACTCTCTTAGCGCTCCAAATGTCCAGTTGCATTTTCTACAGAAAGAGTGTTCAGATCTGCTCAATCAAAAGTATGGTTTAACTCTGTTAGCTGAATGCACAGATCAGAAAGAAGTTTCACAGAATGATTCTGTGTAGTTTATATTTGGAGACATTCCTTTTTCCACTATTACCCTCTTAGCGCTCTGAATCTCCACTTGCATTTTCTACAGAAAGAGTGTTTCAGAACGGCTCAATCAAAACTAAGGTTCAACTCTTTTAGTTGAACAAACAGAACAGAAAGAAGTTTCACACAATTCTTCTGTGTAGTTTTTATTTGTAGACGTTCTTTTTCCCAATATAGGCCTCTTAGCGCTCAGAATGTCCAATTGCAGTTTCTACAGAAAGAGTGTTTCAGAACGGCTCAATCAAAAGTAAGGTTCAACTCTGTTAGTTGAATGCACAGAACAGAAAGGAGTTTCATACAATGTTTCTGTGTAGTTTATATTTGAACATATTCTTTTTTCCACTATTACCCACTTAGCGCTACGAATGTCCAGTTGCATTTTCTACAGACAGAGTGTTTCAAAACTGCTCAATCAAAAGTATGGTTTAACTCTGTTAGCTGAATGCTCAGATCAGAAAGAAGTTTCACAGAATGCTTCTGTGTAGTTTATATTTGAATATATTCCTTTTTCCACTACTACGCTCTTAGCGCTCCAAATGTCCAGTTGCATTTTCAACAGAAAGAGTGTTCAGATCTGCTCAATCAAAAGTATGGTTTAACTCTGTTAGCTGAATGCACAGATCAGAAAGAAGTTTCACGAATGATTCTGTGTAGTTTATAATTGAAGACATTCCTTTTTCCACTATTACCCTCTTAGCGCTCCGAATCTCCACTTGCATTTTCTACAAAAAGAGTGTTTCATAACTGCTCAATCAAAAATATGTTTTATCTCTGTTAATTGAATTTACAGATCAGAAATAAGTTTCAGAGAATGCATCTGTGTAGTTTTTATTTGAAGATATTCTTTTTCCCAATGTAGGCCTCTTAGCGCTTTGCATGTCCAATTGCAGTTTCTACAGAAAGAGTGTTTCAGAACGGCTCAATCAAAGTAAGGTTCAATTCTGTTAGCTGAATGCACAGAACAGAAAGAGTTTTCACAGAATGCTACTGTGTAGTTTATATTTGAATATATTCCTTTTTCCACTATTACCCTCTTAGCGCTCCGAATGTCCACTTGCATTTTCTACAGAAAGAGTGTTCAGAACTGCGCAATCAAAAGTATGGTTTAACTCTGTTAGCTTAATGAACATATCAGAAATAAGTTTCACACAATGCTTCTGTGTAGTTTTTATTTGAAGATATTATTTTTCCCAATATAGGCCTCTTAGCGCTCAGAATGTCCAATTGCAGTTTCTACAGAAAGAGTGTTTCAGAATGGCTCAATCAAAAGTAAGGTTCAAATCTGTTAGTTGAATGCGCCGAACAGAAAGAAGTTTCATACAATGCTTCTGTGTAGTTTATATTTGAACATATTCTTTTTTCCACTATTACCCACTTAGCGCTACGAATGTCCAGTTGCATTTTCTACAGACAGAGTGTTTCAAAACTGCTCAATCAAAAGTGTGGTTTAAGTCCGTTAGCTGAATGCTCAGATCAGAAAGAAGTTTCACAGAATGCTTCTGTGTAGTTTATATTTGAATATATTCCTTTTTCCACTACTACTCTCTTAGCGCTCCAAATGTCCAGTTGCATTTTCTACAGAAAGAGTGTTCAGATCTGCTCAATCAAAAGTATGGTTTAACTCTGTTAGCTGAATGCACAGATCAGAAAGAAGTTTCACAGAATGATTCTGTGTAGTTTATATTTGGAGACATTCCTTTTTCCACTATTACCCTCTTAGCGCTCCGAATCTCCACTTGCATTTTCTACAGAAAGAGTGTTTCAGAACGGCTCAATCAAAACTAAGGTTCAACTCTTTTAGTTGAACAAACAGAACAGAAAGAAGTTTCACACAATTCTTCTGTGTAGTTTTTATTTGTAGACATTCTTTTTCCCAATATAGGCCTCTTAGCGCTCAGAATGTCCAATTGCAGTTTCTACAGAAAGAGTGTTTCAGAACGGCTCAATCAAAAGTAAGGTTAAACTCTGTTAGTTGAATGCACAGAACAGAAAGAAGTTTCATACAATGCTTCTGTGTAGTTTATATTTGAACATATTCTTTTTTCCACTATTACCCACTTAGCGCTACGAATGTCCAGTTGCATTTTCTACAGACAGAGTGTTTCAAAACTGCTCAATCAAAAGTATGGTTTAACTCTGTTAGCTGAATGCTCAGATCAGAAAGAAGTTTCACAGAATGCTTCTGTGTAGTTTATATTTGAATATATTCCTTTTTCCACTACTACGCTCTTAGCGCTCCAAATGTCCAGATGCATTTTCAACAGAAAGAGTGTTCAGATCTGCTCAATCAAAAGTATGGTTTAACTCTGTTAGCTGAATGCACAGATCAGAAAGAAGTTTCACGAATGATTCTGTGTAGTTTATATTTGAAGACATTCCTTTTTCCACTATTACCCTCTTAGCGCTCCGAATCTCCACTTGCATTTTCTACAAAAATACTGTTTCATAACTGCTCAATCAAAAATATGTTTTATCTCTGTTAATTGAATTTACACATCAGAAATAAGTTTCAGAGAATGCATCTGTGTAGTTTTTATTTGAAGATATTCTTTTTCCCAATGTAGGCCTCTTAGCGCTTTGCATGTCCAATTGCAGTTTCTACAGAAAGAGTGTTTCAGAACGGCTCAATCAAAGTAAGGTTCAACTCTGTTAGCTGAATGCACGGAACAGAAAGAGTTTTCACAGAATGCTACTGTGTAGTTTATATTTGAATATATTCCTTTTTCCACTATTACCCTCTTAGCGCTCCGAATGTCCACTTGCATTTTCTACAGAAAGAGTGTTCAGAACTGCGCAATCAAAAGTATGGTTTAACTCTGTTAGCTTAATGAACATATCAGAAATAAGTTTCACACAATGCTTCTGTGTAGTTTTTATTTGAAGATACTATTTTTCCCAATATAGGCCTCTTAGCGCTCAGAATGTCCAATTGCAGTTTCTACAGAAAGAGTGTTTCAGAAAGGCTCAATCAAAAGTAAGGTTCAACTCTGTTAGTTGAATGCACAGAACAGAAAGAAGTTTCATACAATGCTTCTGTGTAGTTTATATTTGAACATATTCTTTTTTCCACTATTACCCACTTAGCGCTACGAATGTCCAGTTGCATTTTCTACAGACAGAGTGTTTCAAAACTGCTCAATCAAAAGTATGGTTTAACTCTGTTAGCTGAATGCTCAGATCAGAAAGAAGTTTCACAGAATGCTTCTGTGTAGTTTATATTTGAATATATTCTTTTCCACTACTACTCTCTTAGCGCTCCAAATGTCCAGTTGCATTTTCTACAGAAAGAGTGTTCAGATCTGCTCAATCAAAAGTATGGTTTAACTCTGTTAGCTGAATGCACAGATCAGAAAGAAGTTTCACAGAATGATTCTGTGTAGTTTATATTTGGAGACATTCCTTTTTCCACTATTACCCTCTTAGCGCTCTGAATCTCCACTTGCATTTTCTACAGAAAGAGTGTTTCAGAACGGCTCAATCAAAACTAAGGTTCAACTCTCTTAGTTGAACAAACAGAACAGAAAGAAGTTTCACACAATTCTTCTGTGTAGTTTTTATTTGTAGACGTTCTTTTTCCCAATATAGGCCTCTTAGCGCTCAGAATGTCCAATTGCAGTTTCTACAGAAAGAGTGTTTCAGAACGGCTCAATCAAAAGTAACGTTCAACTCTGTTAGTTGAATGCACAGAACAGAAAGGAGTTTCATACAATGTTTCTGTGTAGTTTATATTTGAACATATTCTTTTTTCCACTATTACCCACTTAGCGCTACGAATGTCCAGTTGCATTTTCTACAGACAGAGTGTTTCAAAACTGCTCAATCAAAAGTATGGTTTAACTCTGTTAGCTGAATGCTCAGATCAGAAAGAAGTTTCACAGAATGCTTCTGTGTAGTTTATATTTGAATATATTCCTTTTTCCACTACTACGCTCTTAGCGCTCCAAATGTCCAGTTGCATTTTCAACAGAAAGAGTGTTCAGATCTGCTCAATCAAAAGTATGGTTTAACTCTGTTAGCTGAATGCACAGATCAGAAAGAAGTTTCACGAATGATTCTGTGTAGTTTATAATTGAAGACATTCCTTTTTCCACTATTACCCTCTTAGCGCTCCGAATCTCCACTTGCATTTTCTACAAAAAGAGTGTTTCATAACTGCTCAATCAAAAATATGTTTTATCTCTGTTAATTGAATTTACAGATCAGAAATAAGTTTCAGAGAATGCATCTGTGTAGTTTTTATTTGAAGATATTCTTTTTCCCAATGTAGGCCTCTTAGCGCTTTGCATGTCCAATTGCAGTTTCTACAGAAAGAGTGTTTCAGAACGGCTCAATCAAAGTAAGGTTCAATTCTGTTAGCTGAATGCACAGAACAGAAAGAGTTTTCACAGAATGCTACTGTGTAGTTTATATTTGAATATATTCCTTTTTCCACTATTACCCTCTTAGCGCTCCGAATGTCCACTTGCATTTTCTACAGAAAGAGTGTTCAGAACTGCGCAATCAAAAGTATGGTTTAACTCTGTTAGCTTAATGAACATATCAGAAATAAGTTTCACACAATGCTTCTGTGTATTTTTTATTTGAAGATATTATTTTTCCCAATATAGGCCTCTTAGCGCTCAGAATGTCCAATTGCAGTTTCTACAGAAAGAGAGTTTCAGAAAGGCTCAATCAAAAGTAAGGTTCAACTCTGTTAGTTGAATGCACCGAACAGAAATAAGTTTCATACAATGCTTCTGTGTAGTTTATATTTGAACATATTCTTTTTTCCACTATTACCCACTTAGCGCTACGAATGTCCAGTTGCATTTTCTACAGACAGAGTGTTTCAAAACTGCTCAATCAAAAGTGTGGTTTAAGTCTGTTAGCTGAATGCTCAGATCAGAAAGAAGTTTCACAGAATGCTTCTGTGTAGTTTATATTTGAATATATTCCTTTTTCCACTACTACTCTCTTAGCGCTCCAACTGTCCAGTTGCATTTTCTACAGAAAGAGTGTTCAGATCTGCTCAATCAAAAGTATGGTTTAACTCTGTTAACTGAATGCACAGATCAGAAAGAAGTTTCACAGAATGATTCTGTGTAGTTTATATTTGGAGACATTCCTTTTTCCACTATTACCCTCTTAGCGCTCCGAATCTCCACTTGCATTTTCTACAGAAAGAGTGTTTCAGAACGGCTCAATCAAAACTAAGGTTCAACTCTTTTAGTTGAACAAACAGAACGGAAAGAAGTTTCACACAATTCTTCTGTGTAGTTTTTATTTGTAGACATTCTTTTTCCCAATATAGGCCTCTTAGCGCTCAGAATGTCCAATTGCAGTTTCTACAGAAAGAGGGTTTCAGAACGGCTCAATCAAAAGTAAGGTTCAACTCTGTTAGTTGAATGCACAGAACAGAAAGAAGTTTAATACAATGCTTCTGTGTAGTTTATATTTGAACATATTCTCTTTTCCACTATTACCCACTTAGCGCTACGAATGTCCAGTTGCATTTTCTACAGACAGAGTGTTTCAAAACTGCTCAATCAAAAGTATGGTTTAACTCTGTTAGCTGTATGCTCAGATCAGAAAGAAGTTTCACAGAATGCTTCTGTGTAGTTTATATTTGAATATATTCCTTTTTCCACTACTACGCTCTTAGCGCTCCAAATGTCCAGTTGCATTTTCAACAGAAAGAGTGTTCAGATCTGCTCAATCAAAAGTATGGTTTAACTCTGTTAGCTGAATGCACAGATCAGAAAGAAGTTTCACCGAATGATTCTGTGTAGTTTATATTTGAAGACATTCCTTTTTCCACTATTACCCTCTTAGCGCTCCGAATCTCCACTTGCGTTTTCTACAAAAAGAGTGTTTCATAACTGCTCAATCAAAAATATGTTTTATCTCTGTTAACTGAATTTACAGATCAGAAATAACTTTCACAGAATGCATCTGTGTAGTTTTCATTTGAAGATATTCTTTTTCCCAATGTAGGCCTCTTAGCGCTTAGCATGTCCAATTGCAGTTTCTACAGAAACAGTGTTTCAGAAGGGCTCAATCAAAAGTAAGGTTCAACTCTGTTAGTTGAATGCACAGAAAAGAAAGATTTTACACAAAATGCTACTGTGTAGTTTATATTTGAATATATTCCTTTTTCCACTATTACCCTCTTAGCGCTCCGAATGTCCACTTGCATTTTCTACAGAAAGAGTGTTCAGAACTGTGCAATCAAAAGTATGGTTTAACTCTGTTAGCTTAATGAACATATCAGAAATAAGTTTCACACAATGCTTCGGTGTAGTTTTTATTTGAAGATATTATTTTTCCCAATAGAGGCCTCTTAGCGCTCAGAATGTCCAATTGCAGTTTCTACAGAAAGAGTGTTTCAGAAAGGCTCAATCAAAAGTAAGGTTCAACTCTGTTAGTTGAATGCACAGAAGAGACAGAAGTTTCATACAATGCTTCTGTGTAGTTTATATTTGAACATATTCTTTTTTCCACTATTACCCACTTAGCGCTACGAATGTCCAGTTGCATTTTCTACAGACAGAGTGTTTCAAAACTGCTCAATCAAAAGTGTGGTTTAAGTCCGTTAGCTGAATGCTCAGATCAGAAAGAAGTTTCACAGAATGCTTCTGTGTAGTTTATATTTGAATATATTCCTTTTTCCACTACTACTCTCTTAGCGCTCCAAATGTCCAGTTGCATTTTCTACAGAAAGAGTGTTCAGATCTGCTCAATCAAAAGTATGGTTTAACTCTGTTAGCTGAATGCACAGATCAGAAAGAAGTTTCACAGAATGATTCTGTGTAGTTTATATTTGGAGACATTCCTTTTTCCACTATTACCCTCTTAGCGCTCCGAATCTCCACTTGCATTTTCTACAGAAAGAGTGTTTCAGAACGGCTCAATCAAAACTAAGGTTCAACTCTTTTAGTTGAACAAACAGAACAGAAAGAAGTTTCACACAATTCTTCTGTGTAGTTTTTATTTGTAGACATTCTTTTTCCCAATATAGGCCTCTTAGCGCTCAGAATGTCCAATTGCAGTTTCTACAGAAAGAGTGTTTCAGAACGGCTCAATCAAAAGTAAGGTTAAACTCTGTTAGTTGAATGCACAGAACAGAAAGAAGTTTCATACAATGCTTCTGTGTAGTTTATATTTGAACATATTCTTTTTTCCACTATTACCCACTTAGCGCTACGAATGTCCAGTTGCATTTTCTACAGACAGAGTGTTTCAAAACTGCTCAATCAAAAGTATGGTTTAACTCTGTTAGCTGAATGCTCAGATCAGAAAGAAGTTTCACAGAATGCTTCTGTGTAGTTTATATTTGAATATATTCCTTTTTCCACTACTACGCTCTTAGCGCTCCAAATGTCCAGATGCATTTTCAACAGAAAGAGTGTTCAGATCTGCTCAATCAAAAGTATGGTTTAACTCTGTTAGCTGAATGCACAGATCAGAAAGAAGTTTCACGAATGATTCTGTGTAGTTTATATTTGAAGACATTCCTTTTTCCACTATTACCCTCTTAGCGCTCCGAATCTCCACTTGCATTTTCTACAAAAATACTGTTTCATAACTGCTCAATCAAAAATATGTTTTATCTCTGTTAATTGAATTTACACATCAGAAATAAGTTTCAGAGAATGCATCTGTGTAGTTTTTATTTGAAGATATTCTTTTTCCCAATGTAGGCCTCTTAGCGCTTTGCATGTCCAATTGCAGTTTCTACAGAAAGAGTGTTTCAGAACGGCTCAATCAAAGTAAGGTTCAACTCTGTTAGCTGAATGCACGGAACAGAAAGAGTTTTCACAGAATGCTACTGTGTAGTTTATATTTGAATATATTCCTTTTTCCACTATTACCCTCTTAGCGCTCCGAATGTCCACTTGCATTTTCTACAGAAAGAGTGTTCAGAACTGCGCAATCAAAAGTATGGTTTAACTCTGTTAGCTTAATGAACATATCAGAAATAAGTTTCACACAATGCTTCTGTGTAGTTTTTATTTGAAGATACTATTTTTCCCAATATAGGCCTCTTAGCGCTCAGAATGTCCAATTGCAGTTTCTACAGAAAGAGTGTTTCAGAAAGGCTCAATCAAAAGTAAGGTTCAACTCTGTTAGTTGAATGCACAGAACAGAAAGAAGTTTCATACAATGCTTCTGTGTAGTTTATATTTGAACATATTCTTTTTTCCACTATTACCCACTTAGCGCTACGAATGTCCAGTTGCATTTTCTACAGACAGAGTGTTTCAAAACTGCTCAATCAAAAGTATGGTTTAACTCTGTTAGCTGAATGCTCAGATCAGAAAGAAGTTTCACAGAATGCTTCTGTGTAGTTTATATTTGAATATATTCTTTTCCACTACTACTCTCTTAGCGCTCCAAATGTCCAGTTGCATTTTCTACAGAAAGAGTGTTCAGATCTGCTCAATCAAAAGTATGGTTTAACTCTGTTAGCTGAATGCACAGATCAGAAAGAAGTTTCACAGAATGATTCTGTGTAGTTTATATTTGGAGACATTCCTTTTTCCACTATTACCCTCTTAGCGCTCTGAATCTCCACTTGCATTTTCTACAGAAAGAGTGTTTCAGAACGGCTCAATCAAAACTAAGGTTCAACTCTTTTAGTTGAACAAACAGAACAGAAAGAAGTTTCACACAATTCTTCTGTGTAGTTTTTATTTGTAGACGTTCTTTTTCCCAATATAGGCCTCTTAGCGCTCAGAATGTCCAATTGCAGTTTCTACAGAAAGAGTGTTTCAGAACGGCTCAATCAAAAGTAACGTTCAACTCTGTTAGTTGAATGCACAGAACAGAAAGGAGTTTCATACAATGTTTCTGTGTAGTTTATATTTGAACATATTCTTTTTTCCACTATTACCCACTTAGCGCTACGAATGTCCAGTTGCATTTTCTACAGACAGAGTGTTTCAAAACTGCTCAATCAAAAGTATGGTTTAACTCTGTTAGCTGAATGCTCAGATCAGAAAGAAGTTTCACAGAATGCTTCTGTGTAGTTTATATTTGAATATATTCCTTTTTCCACTACTACGCTCTTAGCGCTCCAAATGTCCAGTTGCATTTTCAACAGAAAGAGTGTTCAGATCTGCTCAATCAAAAGTATGGTTTAACTCTGTTAGCTGAATGCACAGATCAGAAAGAAGTTTCACGAATGATTCTGTGTAGTTTATAATTGAAGACATTCCTTTTTCCACTATTACCCTCTTAGCGCTCCGAATCTCCACTTGCATTTTCTACAAAAAGAGTGTTTCATAACTGCTCAATCAAAAATATGTTTTATCTCTGTTAATTGAATTTACAGATCAGAAATAAGTTTCAGAGAATGCATCTGTGTAGTTTTTATTTGAAGATATTCTTTTTCCCAATGTAGGCCTCTTAGCGCTTTGCATGTCCAATTGCAGTTTCTACAGAAAGAGTGTTTCAGAACGGCTCAATCAAAGTAAGGTTCAATTCTGTTAGCTGAATGCACAGAACAGAAAGAGTTTTCACAGAATGCTACTGTGTAGTTTATATTTGAATATATTCCTTTTTCCACTATTACCCTCTTAGCGCTCCGAATGTCCACTTGCATTTTCTACAGAAAGAGTGTTCAGAACTGCGCAATCAAAAGTATGGTTTAACTCTGTTAGCTTAATGAACATATCAGAAATAAGTTTCACACAATGCTTCTGTGTATTTTTTATTTGAAGATATTATTTTTCCCAATATAGGCCTCTTAGCGCTCAGAATGTCCAATTGCAGTTTCTACAGAAAGAGAGTTTCAGAAAGGCTCAATCAAAAGTAAGGTTCAACTCTGTTAGTTGAATGCACCGAACAGAAATAAGTTTCATACAATGCTTCTGTGTAGTTTATATTTGAACATATTCTTTTTTCCACTATTACCCACTTAGCGCTACGAATGTCCAGTTGCATTTTCTACAGACAGAGTGTTTCAAAACTGCTCAATCAAAAGTGTGGTTTAAGTCTGTTAGCTGAATGCTCAGATCAGAAAGAAGTTTCACAGAATGCTTCTGTGTAGTTTATATTTGAATATATTCCTTTTTCCACTACTACTCTCTTAGCGCTCCAACTGTCCAGTTGCATTTTCTACAGAAAGAGTGTTCAGATCTGCTCAATCAAAAGTATGGTTTAACTCTGTTAACTGAATGCACAGATCAGAAAGAAGTTTCACAGAATGATTCTGTGTAGTTTATATTTGGAGACATTCCTTTTTCCACTATTACCCTCTTAGCGCTCCGAATCTCCACTTGCATTTTCTACAGAAAGAGTGTTTCAGAACGGCTCAATCAAAACTAAGGTTCAACTCTTTTAGTTGAACAAACAGAACGGAAAGAAGTTTCACACAATTCTTCTGTGTAGTTTTTATTTGTAGACATTCTTTTTCCCAATATAGGCCTCTTAGCGCTCAGAATGTCCAATTGCAGTTTCTACAGAAAGAGGGTTTCAGAACGGCTCAATCAAAAGTAAGGTTCAACTCTGTTAGTTGAATGCACAGAACAGAAAGAAGTTTAATACAATGCTTCTGTGTAGTTTATATTTGAACATATTCTCTTTTCCACTATTACCCACTTAGCGCTACGAATGTCCAGTTGCATTTTCTACAGACAGAGTGTTTCAAAACTGCTCAATCAAAAGTATGGTTTAACTCTGTTAGCTGTATGCTCAGATCAGAAAGAAGTTTCACAGAATGCTTCTGTGTAGTTTATATTTGAATATATTCCTTTTTCCACTACTACGCTCTTAGCGCTCCAAATGTCCAGTTGCATTTTCAACAGAAAGAGTGTTCAGATCTGCTCAATCAAAAGTATGGTTTAACTCTGTTAGCTGAATGCACAGATCAGAAAGAAGTTTCACCGAATGATTCTGTGTAGTTTATATTTGAAGACATTCCTTTTTCCACTATTACCCTCTTAGCGCTCCGAATCTCCACTTGCGTTTTCTACAAAAAGAGTGTTTCATAACTGCTCAATCAAAAATATGTTTTATCTCTGTTAACTGAATTTACAGATCAGAAATAACTTTCACAGAATGCATCTGTGTAGTTTTCATTTGAAGATATTCTTTTTCCCAATGTAGGCCTCTTAGCGCTTAGCATGTCCAATTGCAGTTTCTACAGAAACAGTGTTTCAGAAGGGCTCAATCAAAAGTAAGGTTCAACTCTGTTAGTTGAATGCACAGAAAAGAAAGATTTTACACAAAATGCTACTGTGTAGTTTATATTTGAATATATTCCTTTTTCCACTATTACCCTCTTAGCGCTCCGAATGTCCACTTGCATTTTCTACAGAAAGAGTGTTCAGAACTGTGCAATCAAAAGTATGGTTTAACTCTGTTAGCTTAATGAACATATCAGAAATAAGTTTCACACAATGCTTCGGTGTAGTTTTTATTTGAAGATATTATTTTTCCCAATAGAGGCCTCTTAGCGCTCAGAATGTCCAATTGCAGTTTCTACAGAAAGAGTGTTTCAGAAAGGCTCAATCAAAAGTAAGGTTCAACTCTGTTAGTTGAATGCACAGAAGAGACAGAAGTTTCATACAATGCTTCTGTGTAGTTTATATTTGAACATATTCTTTTTTCCACTATTACCCACTTAGCGCTACGAATGTCCAGTTGCATTTTCTACAGACAGAGTGTTTCAAAACTGCTCAATCAAAAGTATGGTTTAACTCTGTTAGCTGAATGCTCAGTTCAGCAAGAAGTTTCACAGAATGCTTCTGTGTAGTTTATATTTGAATATATTCCTTTTTCCACTACTACTCTCTTAGCGCTCCAAATGTCCAGTTGCATTTTCTACAGAAAGAGTGTTCAGATCTGCTCAATCAAAAGTATGTTTTAACTCTGTTAGCTGAATGCACAGATCAGAAAGAAGTTTCACAGAATGATTCTGTGTAGTTTATATTTGGAGACATTCCTTTTTCCACTATTACCCTCTTAGCGCTCCGAATCTCCACTTGCATTTTCTACAGAAAGAGTGTTTCAGAACGGCTCAATCAAAACTAAGGTTCAACTCTTTTAGTTGAACAAACAGAACAGAAAGAAGTTTCACACAATTCTTCTGTGTAGTTTTTATTTGTAGATATTCTTTTTCCCCATATATGCCTCTTAGCGCTCAGAATGTCCAATTGCAGTTTCTACAGAAAGAGTGTTTCAGAACGGCTCAATCAAAAGTAAGGTTAAACTCTGTTAGTTGAATGCACAGAACAGAAAGAAGTTTCATACAATGCTTCTGTGTAGTTTATATTTGAACATATTCTTTTTTCCACTATTAGCCACTTAGCGCTACGAATGTCCAGTTGCATTTTCTACAGACAGAGTGTTTCAAAACTGCTCAATCAAAAGTATGGTTTAACTCTGTTAGCTGAATGCTCAGATCAGAAAGAAGTTTCACAGAATGCTTCTGTGTAGTTTATATTTGTATATATTCCTTTTTCCACTAATACGCGCTTAGCGCTCCAAATGTCCAGTTGCATTTTCAACAGAAAGAGTGTTCAGATCTGCTCAATCAAAAGCACGGTTTAACTCTGTTAGCTGAATGCACAGATCAGAAAGAAGTTTCACGAATGATTCTGTGTAGTTTATATTTGAAGACATTCCATTTTCCACTATTACCCTCTTAGCGCTCCGAATCTCCACTTGCATTTTCTACAAAAAGAGTGTTTCATAACTGCTCAATCAAAAATATGTTTTATCTCTGTTAACTGAATTTACAGATCAGAAATAAGTTTCACAGAATGCATCTGTGTAGTTTTTATTTGAAGATATTCTTTTTCCCAATGTAGGCCTCTTAGCGCTTAGCATGTCCAATTGCAGTTTCTACAGAAAGAGTGTTTCGGAACGGCTCAATCAAAGTAAGGTTCAACTCTGTTAGCTGAATGCACAGAACAGAAAGAGTTTTCACAGAATGCTACTGTGTAGTTTATATTTGAATATATTCCTTTTTCCACTATTACCCTCTTAGCGTTCCGAAAGTCCACTTGCATTTTCTACAGAAAGAGTGTTCAGAACTGCGCAATCAAAAGTATGGTTTAACTCTGTTAGCTTAATGAACATATCAGAAATAAGTTTCACACAATGCTTCTGTGTAGTTTTTATTTGAAGATATTCTTTTTCCCAATATAGGCCTCTTAGCGCTCAGAATGTCCAATTGCAGTTTCTACAGAAAGAGTGTTTCAGAAAGGCTCAATCAAAAGTAAGGTTCAACTCTGTTAGTTGAATGCGCCGAACAGAAAGAAGTTTCATACAATGCTTCTGTGTAGTTTATATTTGAACATATTCTTTTTTCCACTATTACCCACTTAGCGCTACGAATGTCCAGTTGCATTTTCTACAGACAGAGTGTTTCAAAACTGCTCAATCAAAAGTGTGGTTTAAGTCTGTTAGCTGAATGCTCAGATCAGAAAGAAGTTTCACAGAATGCTTCTGTGTAGTTTATATTTGAATATATTCCTTTTTCCACTACTACTCTCTTAGCGCTCCAAATGTCCAGTTGCATTTTCTACAGAAAGAGTGTTCAGATCTGCTCAATCAAAAGTATGGTTTAACTCTGTTAGCTGAATGCACAGATCAGAAAGAAGTTTCACAGAATGATTCTGTGTAGTTTATATTTGGAGACATTCCGTTTTCCACTATTACCCTCTTAGCGCTCCGAATCTCCACTTGCATTTTCTACAGAAAGAGTGTTTCAGAACGGCTCAATCAAAACTAAGGTTCAACTCTTTTAGTTGAACAAACAGAACAGAAAGAAGTTTCACACAATTCTTCTGTGTAGTTTTTATTTGTAGACATTCTTTTTCCCAATATAGGCCTCTTAGCGCTCAGAATGTCCAATTGCAGTTTCTACAGAAAGAGTGTTTCAGAACGGCTCAATCAAAAGTAAGGTTCAACTCTGTTAGTTGAATGCACAGAACAGAAAGAAGTTTCATACAATGCTTCTGTGTAGTTTATATTTGAACATATTCTTTTTTCCACTATTACCCACTTAGCGCTACGAATGTCCAGTTGCATTTACTACAGACAGAGTGTTTCAAAACTGCTCAATCAAAAGTATGGTTTAACTCTGTTAGCTGAATGCTCAGATCAGAAAGAAGTTTCACAGAATGCTTCTGTGTAGTTTATATTTGAATATATTCCTTTTTCCACTAATACGCGCTTAGCGCTCCAAATGTCCAGTTGCATTTTCAACAGAAAGAGTGTTCAGATCTGCTCAATCAAAAGTATGGTTTAACTCTGTTAGCTGAATGCACAGATCAGAAAGAAGTTTCACGAATGATTCTGTGTAGTTTATATTTGAAGACATTCCTTTTTCCACTATTACCCTCTTAGCGCTCCGAATCTCCACTTGCATTTTCTACAAAAAGAGTGTTTCATAACTGCACAATCAAAAATATGTTTTATCTCTGTTAACTGAATTTACAGATCAGAAATAAGTTTCACAGAATGCATCTGTGTAGTTTTTATTTGAAGATATTCTTTTTCCCAATGTAGGCCTCTTAGCGCTTAGCATGTCCAATTGCAGTTTCTACAGAAAGAGTGTTTCAGAACGGCTCAATCAAAGTAAGGTTCAACTCTGTTAGCTGAATGCACAGAACAGAAAGAGTTTTCACAGAATGCTACTGTGTAGTTTATATTTGAATATATTCCTTTTTCCACTATTACCCTCTTAGCGCTCCGAATGTCCACTTGCATTTTCTACAGAAAGAGTGTTCAGAACTGCGCAATCAAAAGTATGGTTTAACTCTGTTAGCTTAATGAACATATCAGAAATAAGTTTCACACAATGCTTCTGTGTAGTTTTTATTTGAAGATATTATTTTTCCCAATATAGGCCTCTTAGCGCTCAGAATGTCCAATTGCAGTTTCTACAGAAAGAGTGTTTCAGAAAGGCTCAATCAAAAGTAAGGTTCAACTCTGTTAGTTGAATGCGCCGAACAGAAAGAAGTTTCATACAATGCTTCTGTGTAGTTTATATTTGAACATATTCTTTTTTCCACTATTACCCACTTAGCGCTACGAATGTCCAGTTGCATTTTCTACAGACAGAGTGTTTCAAAACTGCTCAATCAAAAGTGTGGTTTAAGTCTGTTAGCTGAATGCTCAGATCAGAAAGAAGTTTCACAGAATGCTTCTGTGTAGTTTATATTTGAATATATTCCTTTTTCCACTACTACTCTCTTAGCTCTCCAAATGTCCAGTTGCATTTTCTACAGAAAGAGTGTTCAGATCTGCTCAATCAAAAGTATGGTTTAACTCTGTTAGCTGAATGCACAGATCAGAAAGAAGTTTCACAGAATGATTCTGTGTAGTTTATATTTGGAGACATTCCTTTTTCCACTATTACCCTCTTAGCGCTCCGAATCTCCACTTGCATTTTCTACAGAAAGAGTGTTTCAGAACGGCTCAATCAAAACTAAGGTTCAACTCTTTTAGTTGAACAAACAGAACAGAAAGAAGTTTCACACAATTCTTCTGTGTAGTTTTTATTTGTAGACATTCTTTTTCCCAATATAGGCCTCTTAGCGCTCAGAATGTCCAATTGCAGTTTCTACAGAAAGAGTGTTTCAGAACGGCTCAATCAAAAGTAAGGTTCAACTCTGTTAGTTGAATGCACAGAACAGAAAGAAGTTTAATACAATGCTTCTGTGTAGTTTATATTTGAACATATTCTCTTTTCCACTATTACCCACTTAGCGCTACGAATGTCCAGTTGCATTTTCTACAGACAGAGTGTTTCAAAACTGCTCAATCAAAAGTATGGTTTAACTCTGTTAGCTGTATGCTCAGATCAGAAAGAAGTTTCACAGAATGCTTCTGTGTAGTTTATATTTGAATATATTCCTTTTTCCACTACTACGCTCTTAGCGCTCCAAATGTCCAGTTGCATTTTCAACAGAAAGAGTGTTCAGATCTGCTCAATCAAAAGTATGGTTTAACTCTGTTAGCTGAATGCACAGATCAGAAAGAAGTTTCACCGAATGATTCTGTGTAGTTTATATTTGAAGACATTCCTTTTTCCACTATTACCCTCTTAGCGCTCCGAATCTCCACTTGCGTTTTCTACAAAAAGAGTGTTTCATAACTGCTCAATCAAAAATATGTTTTATCTCTGTTAACTGAATTTACAGATCAGAAATAAGTTTCACAGAATGCATCTGTGTACTTTTCATTTGAAGATATTCTTTTTCCCAATGTAGGCCTCTTAGCGCTTAGTATGTCCAATTGCAGTTTCTACAGAAACAGTGTTTCAGAAGGGCTCAATCAAAAGTAAGGTTCAACTCTGTTAGTTGAATGCACAGAACAGAAAGATTTTACACAAAATGCTACTGTGTAGTTTATATTTGAATATATTCCTTTTTCCACTATTACCCTCTTAGCGCTCCGAATGTCCACTTGCATTTTCTACAGAAAGAGTGTTCAGAACTGTGCAATCAAAAGTATGGTTTAACTCTGTTAGCTTAATGAACATATCAGAAATAAGTTTCACACAATGCTTCGGTGTAGTTTTTATTTGAAGATATTATTTTTCCCAATAGAGGCCTCTTAGCGCTCAGAATGTCCAATTGCAGTTTCTACAGAAAGAGTGTTTCAGAAAGGCTCAATCAAAAGTAAGGTTCAACTCTGTTAGTTGAATGCACAGAAGAGACAGAAGTTTCATACAATGCTTCTGTGTAGTTTATATTTGAACATATTCTTTTTTCCACTATTACCCACTTAGCGCTACGAATGTCCAGTTGCATTTTCTAAAGACAGAGTGTTTCAAAACTGCTCAATCAAAAGTATGTTTTAAATCTGTTAGCTGAATGCTCAGTTCAGCAAGAAGTTTCACAGAATGCTTCTGTGTAGTTTATATTTGAATATATTCCTTTTTCCACTACTACTCTCTTAGCGCTCCAAATGTCCAGTTGCATTTTCTACAGAAAGAGTGTTCAGATCTGCTCAATCAAAAGTATGTTTTAACTCTGTTAGCTGAATGCACAGATCAGAAAGAAGTTTCACAGAATGATTCTGTGTAGTTTATATTTGGAGACATTCCTTTTTCCACTATTACCCTCTTAGCGCTCCGAATCTCCACTTGCATTTTCTACAGAAAGAGTGTTTCAGAACGGCTCAATCAAAACTAAGGTTCAACTCTTTTAGTTGAACAAACAGAACAGAAAGAAGTTTCACACAATTCTTCTGTGTAGTTTTTATTTGTAGATATTCTTTTTCCCAATATATGCCTCTTAGCGCTCAGAATGTCCAATTGCAGTTTCTACAGAAAGAGTGTTTCAGAACGGCTCAATCAAAAGTAAGGTTCAACTCTGTTAGTTGAATGCACAGAACAGAAAGAAGTTTCATACAATGCTTCTGTGTAGTTTATATTTGAACATATTCTTTTTTCCACTATTACCCACTTAGCGCTACGAATGTCCAGTTGCATTTTCTACAGACAGAGTGTTTCAAAACTGCTCAATCAAAAGTATGGTTTAACTCTGTTAGCTGAATGCTCAGATCAGAAAGAAGTTTCACAGAATGCTTCTGTGTAGTTTATATTTGTATATATTCCTTTTTCCACTAATACGCGCTTAGCGCTCCAAATGTCCAGTTGCATTTTCAACAGAAAGAGTGTTCAGATCTGCTCAATCAAAAGTACGGTTTAACTCTGTTAGCTGAATGCACAGATCAGAAAGAAGTTTCACGAATGATTCTGTGTAGTTTATATTTGAAGACATTCCTTTTTCCACTATTACCCTCTTAGCGCTCCGAATCTCCACTTGCATTTTCTACAAAAAGAGTGTTTCATAACTGCTCAATCAAAAATATGTTTTATCTCTGTTAACTGAATTTACAGATCAGAAATAAGTTTCACAGAATGCATCTGTGTAGTTTTTATTTGAAGATATTCTTTTTCCCAATGTAGGCCTCTTAGCGCTTAGCATGTCCAATTGCAGTTTCTACAGAAAGAGTGTTTCGGAACGGCTCAATCAAAGTAAGGTTCAACTCTGTTAGCTGAATGCACAGAACAGAAAGAGTTTTCACAGAATGCTACTGGGTAGTTTATATTTGAATATATTCCTTTTTCCACTATTACCCTCTTAGCGTTCCGAAAGTCCACTTGCATTTTCTACAGAAAGAGTGTTCAGAACTGCGCAATCAAAAGTATGGTTTAACTCTGTTAGCTTAATGAACATATCAGAAATAAGTTTCACACAATGCTTCTGTGTAGTTTTTATTTGAAGATATGATTTTTCCCAATATAGGCCTCTTAGCGCTCAGAATGTCCAATTGCAGTTTCTACAGAAAGAGTGTTTCAGAAAGGCTCAATCAAAAGTAAGGTTCAACTCTGTTAGTTGAATGCGCCGAACAGAAAGAAGTTTCATACAATGCTTCTGTGTAGTTTATATTTGAACATATTCTTTTTTCCACTATTACCCACTTAGCGCTACGAATGTCCAGTTGCATTTTCTACAGACAGAGTGTTTCAAAACTGCTCAATCAAAAGTGTGGTTTAAGTCTGTTAGCTGAATGCTCAGATCAGAAAGAAGTTTCACAGAATGCTTCTGTGTAGTTTATATTTGAATATATTCCTTTTTCCACTACTACTCTCTTAGCGCTCCAAATGTCCAGTTGCATTTTCTACAGAAAGAGTGTTCAGATCTGCTCCATCAAAAGTATGGTTTAACTCTGTTAGCTGAATGCACAGATCAGAAAGAAGTTTCACAGAATGATTCTGTGTAGTTTATATTTGGAGACATTCCTTTTTCCACTATTACCCTCTTAGCGCTCCGAATCTCCACTTGCATTTTCTACAGAAAGAGTGTTTCAGAACGGCTCAATCAAAACTAAGGTTCAACTCTTTTAGTTGAACAAACAGAACAGAAAGAAGTTTCACACAATTCTTCTGTGTAGTTTTTATTTGTAGACATTCTTTTTCCCAATATAGGCCTCTTAGCGCTCAGAATGTCCAATTGCAGTTTCTACAGAAAGAGTGTTTCAGAACGGCTCAATCAAAAGTAAGGTTCAACTCTGTTAGTTGAATGCACAGAACAGAAAGAAGTTTCATACAATGCTTCTGTGTAGTTTATATTTGAACATATTCTTTTTTCCACTATTACCCACTTAGCGCTACGAATGTCCAGTTGCATTTACTACAGACAGAGTGTTTCAAAACTGCTCAATCAAAAGTATGGTTTAACTCTGTTAGCTGAATGCTCAGATCAGAAAGAAGTTTCACAGAATGCTTCTGTGTAGTTTATATTTGAATATATTCCTTTTTCCACTAATACGCGCTTAGCGCTCCAAATGTCCAGTTGCATTTTCAACAGAAAGAGTGTTCAGATCTGCTCAATCAAAAGTACGGTTTAACTCTGTTAGCTGAATGCACAGATCAGAAAGAAGTTTCACGAATGATTCTGTGTAGTTTATATTTGAAGACATTCCTTTTTCCACTATTACCCTCTTAGCGCTCCGAATCTCCACTTGCATTTTCTACAAAAAGAGTGTTTCATAACTGCTCAATCAAAAATATGTTTTATCTCTGTTAACTGAATTTACAGATCAGAAATAAGTTTCACAGAATGCATCTGTGTAGTTTTTATTTGAAGATATTCTTTTTCCCAATGTAGGCCTCTTAGCGCTTAGCATGTCCAATTGCAGTTTCTACAGAAAGAGTGTTTCAGAACGGCTCAATCAAAGTAAGGTTCAACTCTGTTAGCTGAATGCACAGAACAGAAAGAGTTTTCACAGAATGCTACTGTGTAGTTTATATTTGAATATATTCCTTTTTCCACTATTACCCTCTTAGCGCTCCGAATGTCCACTTGCATTTTCTACAGAAAGAGTGTTCAGAACTGCGCAATCAAAAGTATGGTTTAACTCTGTTAGCTTAATGAACATATCAGAAATAAGTTTCACACAATGCTTCTGTGTAGTTTTTATTTGAAGATATTATTTTTCCCAATATAGGCCTCTTAGCGCTCAGAATGTCCAATTGCAGTTTCTACAGAAAGAGTGTTTCAGAAAGGCTCAATCAAAAGTAAGGTTCAACTCTGTTAGTTGAATGCGCCGAACAGAAAGAAGTTTCATACAATGCTTCTGTGTAGTTTATATTTGAACATATTCTTTTTTCCACTATTACCCACTTAGCGCTACGAATGTCCAGTTGCATTTTCTACAGACAGAGTGTTTCAAAACTGCTCAATCAAAAGTGTGGTTTAAGTCTGTTAGCTGAATGCTCAGATCAGAAAGAAGTTTCACAGAATGCTTCTGTGTAGTTTATATTTGAATATATTCCTTTTTCCACTACTACTCTCTTAGCTCTCCAAATGTCCAGTTGCATTTTCTACAGAAAGAGTGTTCAGATCTGCTCAATCAAAAGTATGGTTTAACTCTGTTAGCTGAATGCACAGATCAGAAAGAAGTTTCACAGAATGATTCTGTGTAGTTTATATTTGGAGACATTCCTTTTTCCACTATTACCCTCTTAGCGCTCCGAATCTCCACTTGCATTTTCTACAGAAAGAGTGTTTCAGAACGGCTCAATCAAAACTAAGGTTCAACTCTTTTAGTTGAACAAACAGAACAGAAAGAAGTTTCACACAATTCTTCTGTGTAGTTTTTATTTGTAGACATTCTTTTTCCCAATATAGGCCTCTTAGCGCTCAGAATGTCCAATTGCAGTTTCTACAGAAAGAGTGTTTCAGAACGGCTCAATCAAAAGTAAGGTTCAACTCTGTTAGTTGAATGCACAGAACAGAAAGAAGTTTAATACAATGCTTCTGTGTAGTTTATATTTGAACATATTCTCTTTTCCACTATTACCCACTTAGCGCTACGAATGTCCAGTTGCATTTTCTACAGACAGAGTGTTTCAAAACAGCTCAATCAAAAGTATGGTTTAACTCTGATAGCTGTATGCTCAGATCAGAAAGAAGTTTCACAGAATGCTTCTGTGTAGTTTATATTTGAATATATTCCTTTTTCCACTACTACGCTCTTAGCGCTCCAAATGTCCAGTTGCATTTTCAACAGAAAGAGTGTTCAGATCTGCTAAATCAAAAGTATGGTTTAACTCTGTTAGCTGAATGCACAGATCAGAAAGAAGTTTCACCGAATGATTCTGTGTAGTTTATATTTGAAGACATTCCTTTTTCCACTATTACCCACTTAGCGCTCCGAATCTCCACTTGCATTTTCTACAAAAAGAGTGTTTCATAACTGCTCAATCAAAAATATGTTTTATCTCTGTTAACTGAATTTACAGATCAGAAATAAGTTTCACAGAATGCATCTGTGTAGTTTTTATTTGAAGATATTCTTTTTCCCAATGTAGGCCTCTTAGCGCTTAGCATGTCCAACTGCAGTTTCTACAGAAACAGTGTTTCAGAAGGGCTCAATCAAAAGTAAGGTTCAACCCTGTTAGTTGAATGCACAGAACAGAAAGATTTTACACAGAATGCTACTGTGTAGTTTATATTTGAATATATTCCTTTTTCCACTATTACCCTCTTAGCGCTCCGAATGTCCACTTGCAATTTCTACAGAAAGAGTGTTCAGAACTGTGCAATCAAAAGTATGGTTTAACTCTGTTAGCTTAATGAACATATCAGAAATAAGTTTCACACAATGCTTCGGTGTAGTTTTTATTTGAAGATATTATTTTTCCCAATAGAGGCCTCTTAGCGCTCAGAATGTCCAATTGCAGTTTCTACAGAAAGAGTGTTTCAGAAAGGCTCAATCAAAAGTAAGGTTCAACTCTGTTAGTTGAATGCACAGAACAGAAAGAAGTTTCATACAATGCTTCTGTGTAGTTTATATTTGAACATATTCTTTTTTCCACTATTACCCACTTAGCGCTACGAATGTCCAGTTGCATTTTCTACAGACAGAGTGTTTCAAAACTGCTCAATCAAAAGTATGGTTTAACTCTGTTAGCTGAATGCTCAGTTCAGAAAGAAGTTTCACAGAATGCTTCTGTGTAGTTTATATTTGAATATATTCCTTTTTCCACTACTACTCTCTTAGCGCTCCAAATGTCCAGTTGCATTTTCTACAGAAAGAGTGTTCAGATCTGCTCAATCAAAAGTATGGTTTAACTCTGTTAGCTGAATGCACAGATCAGAAAGAAGTTTCACAGAATGATTCTGTGTAGTTTATATTTGGAGACATTCCTTTTTCCACTATTACCCTCTTAGCGCTCCGAATCTCCACTTGCATTTTCTACAGAAAGAGTGTTTCAGAACGGCTCAATCAAAACTAAGGTTCAACTCTTTTAGTTGAACAAACAGAACAGAAAGAAGTTTCACACAATTCTTCTGTGTAGTTTTTATTTGTAGACATTCTTTTTCCCAATATAGGCCTCTTAGCGCTCAGAATGTCCAATTGCAGTTTCTACAGAAAGAGTGTTTCAGAACGGCTCAATCAAAAGTAAGGTTAAACTCTGTTAGTTGAATGCACAGAACAGAAAGAAGTTTCATACAATGCTTCTGTGTAGTTTATATTTGAACATATTCTTTTTTCCACTATTACCCACTTAGCGCTACGAATGTCCAGTTGCATTTACTACAGACAGAGTGTTTCAAAACTGCTCAATCAAAAGTATGGTTTAACTCTGTTAGCTGAATGCTCAGATCAGAAAGAAGTTTCACAGAATGCTTCTGTGTAGTTTATATTTGAATATATTCCTTTTTCCACTAATACGCGCTTAGCGCTCCAAATGTCCAGTTGCATTTTCAACAGAAAGAGTGTTCAGATCTGCTCAATCAAAAGTACGGTTTAACTCTGTTAGCTGAATGCACAGATCAGAAAGAAGTTTCACGAATGATTCTGTGTAGTTTATATTTGAAGACATTCCTTTTTCCACTATTACCCTCTTAGCGCTCCGAATCTCCACTTGCATTTTCTACAAAAAGAGGGTTTCATAACTGCTCAATCAAAAATATGTTTTATCTCTGTTAACTGAATTTACAGATCAGAAATAAGTTTCACAGAATGCATCTGTGTAGTTTTTATTTGAAGATATTCTTTTTCCCAATGTAGGCCTCTTAGCGCTTAGCATGTCCAATTGCACTTTCTACAGAAAGAGTGTTTCAGAACGGCTCAATCAAAGTAAGGTTCAACTCTGTTAGCTGAATGCACAGAACAGAAAGAGTTTTCACAGAATGCTACTGTGTAGTTTATATTTGAATATATTCCTTTTTCCACTATTACCCTCTTAGCGCTCCGAATGTCCACTTGCATTTTCTACAGAAAGAGTGTTCAGAACTGCGCAATCAAAAGTATGGTTTAACTCTGTTAGCTTAATGAACATATCAGAAATAAGTTTCACACAATGCTTCTGTGTAGTTTTTATTTGAAGATATGATTTTTCCCAATATAGGCCTCTTAGCGCTCAGAATGTCCAATTGCAGTTTCTACAGAAAGAGTGTTTCAGAAAGGCTCAATCAAAAGTAAGGTTCAACTCTGTTAGTTGAATGCGCCGAACAGAAAGAAGTTTCATACAATGCTTCTGTGTAGTTTATATTTGAACATATTCTTTTTTCCACTATTACCCACTTAGCGCTACGAATGTCCAGTTGCATTTTCTACAGACAGAGTGTTTCAAAACTGCTCAATCAAAAGTGTGGTTTAAGTCTGTTAGCTGAATGCTCAGATCAGAAAGAAGATTCACAGAATGCTTCTGTGTAGTTTATATTTGAATATATTCCTTTTTCCACTACTACTCTCTTAGCGCTCCAAATGTCCAGTTGCATTTTCTACAGAAAGAGTGTTCAGATCTGCTCAATCAAAAGTATGGTTTAACTCTGTTAGCTGAATGCACAGATCAGAAAGAAGTTTCACAGAATGATTCTGTGTAGTTTATATTTGGAGACATTCCTTTTTCCACTATTACCCTCTTAGCGCTCCGAATCTCCACTTGCATTTTCTACAGAAAGAGTGTTTCAGAACGGCTCAATCAAAACTAAGGTTCAACTCTTTTAGTTGAACAAACAGAACAGAAAGAAGTTTCACACAATTCTTCTGTGTAGTTTTTATTTGTAGACATTCTTTTTCCCAATATAGGCCTCTTAGCGCTCAGAATGTCCAATTGCAGTTTCTACAGAAAGAGTGTTTCAGAACGGCTCAATCAAAAGTAAGGTTCAACTCTGTTAGTTGAATGCACAGAACAGAAAGAAGTTTCATACAATGCTTCTGTGTAGTTTATATTTGAACATATTCTTTTTTCCACTATTACCCACTTAGCGCTACGAATGTCCAGTTGCATTTACTACAGACAGAGTGTTTCAAAACTGCTCAATCAAAAGTATGGTTTAACTCTGTTAGCTGAATGCTCAGATCAGAAAGAAGTTTCACAGAATGCTTCTGTGTAGTTTATATTTGAATATATTCCTTTTTCCACTAATACGCGCTTAGCGCTCCAAATGTCCAGTTGCATTTTCAACAGAAAGAGTGTTCAGATCTGCTCAATCAAAAGTACGGTTTAACTCTGTTAGCTGAATGCACAGATCAGAAAGAAGTTTCACGAATGATTCTGTGTAGTTTATATTTGAAGACATTCCTTTTTCCACTATTACCCTCTTAGCGCTCCGAATCTCCACTTGCATTTTCTACAAAAAGAGGGTTTCATAACTGCTCAATCAAAAATATGTTTTATCTCTGTTAACTGAATTTACAGATCAGAAATAAGTTTCACAGAATGCATCTGTGTAGTTTTTATTTGAAGATATTCTTTTTCCCAATGTAGGCCTCTTAGCGCTTAGCATGTTCAATTGCAGTTTCTACAGAAAGAGTGTTTCAGAACGGCTCAATCAAAGTAAGGTTCAACTCTGTTAGCTGAATGCACAGAACAGAAAGAGTTTTCACAGAATGCTACTGTGTAGTTTATATTTGAATATATTCCTTTTTCCACTATTACCCTCTTAGCGCTCCGAATGTCCACTTGCATTTTCTACAGAAAGAGTGTTCAGAACTGCGCAATCAAAAGTATGGTTTAACTCTGTTAGCTTAATGAACATATCAGAAATAAGTTTCACACAATGCTTCTGTGTAGTTTTTATTTGAAGATATTATTTTTCCCAATATAGGCCTCTTAGCGCTCAGAATGTCCAATTGCAGTTTCTACAGAAAGAGTGTTTCAGAAAGGCTCAATCAAAAGTAAGGTTCAACTCTGTTAGTTGAATGCGCCAAACAGAAAGAAGTTTCATACAATGCTTCTGTGTAGTTTATATTTGAACATATTCTTTTTTCCACTATTACCCACTTAGCGCTACGAATGTCCAGTTGCATTTTCTACAGACAGAGTGTTTCAAAACTGCTCAATCAAAAGTGTGGTTTAAGTCTGTTAGCTGAATGCTCAGATCAGAAAGAAGTTTCACAGAATGCTTCTGTGTAGTTTATATTTGAATATATTCCTTTTTCCACTACTACTCTCTTAGCTCTCCAAATGTCCAGTTGCATTTTCTACAGAAAGAGTGTTCAGATCTGCTCAATCAAAAGTATGGTTTAACTCTGTTAGCTGAATGCACAGATCAGAAAGAAGTTTCACAGAATGATTCTGTGTAGTTTATATTTGGAGACATTCCTTTTTCCACTATTACCCTCTTAGTGCTCCGAATCTCCACTTGCATTTTCTACAGAAAGAGTGTTTCAGAACGGCTCAATCAAAACTAAGGTTCAACTCTTTTAGTTGAACAAACAGAACAGAAAGAAGTTTCACACAATTCTTCTGTGTAGTTTTTATTTGTAGACATTCTTTTTCCCAATATAGGCCTCTTAGCGCTCAGAATGTCCAATTGCAGTTTCTACAGAAAGAGTGTTTCAGAACGGCTCAATCAAAAGTAAGGTTCAACTCTGTTAGTTGAATGCACAGAACAGAAAGAAGTTTAATACAATGCTTCTGTGTAGTTTATATTTGAACATATTCTCTTTTCCACTATTACCCACTTAGCGCTACGAATGTCCAGTTGCATTTTCTACAGACAGAGTGTTTCAAAACAGCTCAATCAAAAGTATGGTTTAACTCTGATAGCTGTATGCTCAGATCAGAAAGAAGTTTCACAGAATGCTTCTGTGTAGTTTATATTTGAATATATTCCTTTTTCCACTACTACGCTCTTAGCGCTCCAAATGTCCAGTTGCATTTTCAACAGAAAGAGTGTTCAGATCTGCTAAATCAAAAGTATGGTTTAACTCTGTTAGCTGAATGCACAGATCAGAAAGAAGTTTCACCGAATGATTCTGTGTAGTTTATATTTGAAGACATTCCTTTTTCCACTATTACCCACTTAGCGCTCCGAATCTCCACTTGCATTTTCTACAAAAAGAGTGTTTCATAACTGCTCAATCAAAAATATGTTTTATCTCTGTTAACTGAATTTACAGATCAGAAATAAGTTTCACAGAATGCATCTGTGTAGTTTTTATTTGAAGATATTCTTTTTCCCAATGTAGGCCTCTTAGCGCTTAGCATGTCCAACTGCAGTTTCTACAGAAACAGTGTTTCAGAAGGGCTCAATCAAAAGTAAGGTTCAACCCTGTTAGTTGAATGCACAGAACAGAAAGATTTTACACAGAATGCTACTGTGTAGTTTATATTTGAATATATTCCTTTTTCCACTATTACCCTCTTAGCGCTCCGAATGTCCACTTGCAATTTCTACAGAAAGAGTGTTCAGAACTGTGCAATCAAAAGTATGGTTTAACTCTGTTAGCTTAATGAACATATCAGAAATAAGTTTCACACAATGCTTCGGTGTAGTTTTTATTTGAAGATATTATTTTTCCCAATAGAGGCCTCTTAGCGCTCAGAATGTCCAATTGCAGTTTCTACAGAAAGAGTGTTTCAGAAAGGCTCAATCAAAAGTAAGGTTCAACTCTGTTAGTTGAATGCACAGAACAGAAAGAAGTTTCATACAATGCTTCTGTGTAGTTTATATTTGAACATATTCTTTTTTCCACTATTACCCACTTAGCGCTACGAATGTCCAGTTGCATTTTCTACAGACAGAGTGTTTCAAAACTGCTCAATCAAAAGTATGGTTTAACTCTGTTAGCTGAATGCTCAGTTCAGAAAGAAGTTTCACAGAATGCTTCTGTGTAGTTTATATTTGAATATATTCCTTTTTCCACTACTACTCTCTTAGCGCTCCAAATGTCCAGTTGCATTTTCTACAGAAAGAGTGTTCAGATCTGCTCAATCAAAAGTATGGTTTAACTCTGTTAGCTGAATGCACAGATCAGAAAGAAGTTTCACAGAATGATTCTGTGTAGTTTATATTTGGAGACATTCCTTTTTCCACTATTACCCTCTTAGCGCTCCGAATCTCCACTTGCATTTTCTACAGAAAGAGTGTTTCAGAACGGCTCAATCAAAACTAAGGTTCAACTCTTTTAGTTGAACAAACAGAACAGAAAGAAGTTTCACACAATTCTTCTGTGTAGTTTTTATTTGTAGACATTCTTTTTCCCAATATAGGCCTCTTAGCGCTCAGAATGTCCAATTGCAGTTTCTACAGAAAGAGTGTTTCAGAACGGCTCAATCAAAAGTAAGGTTAAACTCTGTTAGTTGAATGCACAGAACAGAAAGAAGTTTCATACAATGCTTCTGTGTAGTTTATATTTGAACATATTCTTTTTTCCACTATTACCCACTTAGCGCTACGAATGTCCAGTTGCATTTACTACAGACAGAGTGTTTCAAAACTGCTCAATCAAAAGTATGGTTTAACTCTGTTAGCTGAATGCTCAGATCAGAAAGAAGTTTCACAGAATGCTTCTGTGTAGTTTATATTTGAATATATTCCTTTTTCCACTAATACGCGCTTAGCGCTCCAAATGTCCAGTTGCATTTTCAACAGAAAGAGTGTTCAGATCTGCTCAATCAAAAGTACGGTTTAACTCTGTTAGCTGAATGCACAGATCAGAAAGAAGTTTCACGAATGATTCTGTGTAGTTTATATTTGAAGACATTCCTTTTTCCACTATTACCCTCTTAGCGCTCCGAATCTCCACTTGCATTTTCTACAAAAAGAGGGTTTCATAACTGCTCAATCAAAAATATGTTTTATCTCTGTTAACTGAATTTACAGATCAGAAATAAGTTTCACAGAATGCATCTGTGTAGTTTTTATTTGAAGATATTCTTTTTCCCAATGTAGGCCTCTTAGCGCTTAGCATGTCCAATTGCACTTTCTACAGAAAGAGTGTTTCAGAACGGCTCAATCAAAGTAAGGTTCAACTCTGTTAGCTGAATGCACAGAACAGAAAGAGTTTTCACAGAATGCTACTGTGTAGTTTATATTTGAATATATTCCTTTTTCCACTATTACCCTCTTAGCGCTCCGAATGTCCACTTGCATTTTCTACAGAAAGAGTGTTCAGAACTGCGCAATCAAAAGTATGGTTTAACTCTGTTAGCTTAATGAACATATCAGAAATAAGTTTCACACAATGCTTCTGTGTAGTTTTTATTTGAAGATATGATTTTTCCCAATATAGGCCTCTTAGCGCTCAGAATGTCCAATTGCAGTTTCTACAGAAAGAGTGTTTCAGAAAGGCTCAATCAAAAGTAAGGTTCAACTCTGTTAGTTGAATGCGCCGAACAGAAAGAAGTTTCATACAATGCTTCTGTGTAGTTTATATTTGAACATATTCTTTTTTCCACTATTACCCACTTAGCGCTACGAATGTCCAGTTGCATTTTCTACAGACAGAGTGTTTCAAAACTGCTCAATCAAAAGTGTGGTTTAAGTCTGTTAGCTGAATGCTCAGATCAGAAAGAAGATTCACAGAATGCTTCTGTGTAGTTTATATTTGAATATATTCCTTTTTCCACTACTACTCTCTTAGCGCTCCAAATGTCCAGTTGCATTTTCTACAGAAAGAGTGTTCAGATCTGCTCAATCAAAAGTATGGTTTAACTCTGTTAGCTGAATGCACAGATCAGAAAGAAGTTTCACAGAATGATTCTGTGTAGTTTATATTTGGAGACATTCCTTTTTCCACTATTACCCTCTTAGCGCTCCGAATCTCCACTTGCATTTTCTACAGAAAGAGTGTTTCAGAACGGCTCAATCAAAACTAAGGTTCAACTCTTTTAGTTGAACAAACAGAACAGAAAGAAGTTTCACACAATTCTTCTGTGTAGTTTTTATTTGTAGACATTCTTTTTCCCAATATAGGCCTCTTAGCGCTCAGAATGTCCAATTGCAGTTTCTACAGAAAGAGTGTTTCAGAACGGCTCAATCAAAAGTAAGGTTCAACTCTGTTAGTTGAATGCACAGAACAGAAAGAAGTTTCATACAATGCTTCTGTGTAGTTTATATTTGAACATATTCTTTTTTCCACTATTACCCACTTAGCGCTACGAATGTCCAGTTGCATTTACTACAGACAGAGTGTTTCAAAACTGCTCAATCAAAAGTATGGTTTAACTCTGTTAGCTGAATGCTCAGATCAGAAAGAAGTTTCACAGAATGCTTCTGTGTAGTTTATATTTGAATATATTCCTTTTTCCACTAATACGCGCTTAGCGCTCCAAATGTCCAGTTGCATTTTCAACAGAAAGAGTGTTCAGATCTGCTCAATCAAAAGTACGGTTTAACTCTGTTAGCTGAATGCACAGATCAGAAAGAAGTTTCACGAATGATTCTGTGTAGTTTATATTTGAAGACATTCCTTTTTCCACTATTACCCTCTTAGCGCTCCGAATCTCCACTTGCATTTTCTACAAAAAGAGGGTTTCATAACTGCTCAATCAAAAATATGTTTTATCTCTGTTAACTGAATTTACAGATCAGAAATAAGTTTCACAGAATGCATCTGTGTAGTTTTTATTTGAAGATATTCTTTTTCCCAATGTAGGCCTCTTAGCGCTTAGCATGTTCAATTGCAGTTTCTACAGAAAGAGTGTTTCAGAACGGCTCAATCAAAGTAAGGTTCAACTCTGTTAGCTGAATGCACAGAACAGAAAGAGTTTTCACAGAATGCTACTGTGTAGTTTATATTTGAATATATTCCTTTTTCCACTATTACCCTCTTAGCGCTCCGAATGTCCACTTGCATTTTCTACAGAAAGAGTGTTCAGAACTGCGCAATCAAAAGTATGGTTTAACTCTGTTAGCTTAATGAACATATCAGAAATAAGTTTCACACAATGCTTCTGTGTAGTTTTTATTTGAAGATATTATTTTTCCCAATATAGGCCTCTTAGCGCTCAGAATGTCCAATTGCAGTTTCTACAGAAAGAGTGTTTCAGAAAGGCTCAATCAAAAGTAAGGTTCAACTCTGTTAGTTGAATGCGCCAAACAGAAAGAAGTTTCATACAATGCTTCTGTGTAGTTTATATTTGAACATATTCTTTTTTCCACTATTACCCACTTAGCGCTACGAATGTCCAGTTGCATTTTCTACAGACAGAGTGTTTCAAAACTGCTCAATCAAAAGTGTGGTTTAAGTCTGTTAGCTGAATGCTCAGATCAGAAAGAAGTTTCACAGAATGCTTCTGTGTAGTTTATATTTGAATATATTCCTTTTTCCACTACTACTCTCTTAGCTCTCCAAATGTCCAGTTGCATTTTCTACAGAAAGAGTGTTCAGATCTGCTCAATCAAAAGTATGGTTTAACTCTGTTAGCTGAATGCACAGATCAGAAAGAAGTTTCACAGAATGATTCTGTGTAGTTTATATTTGGAGACATTCCTTTTTCCACTATTACCCTCTTAGTGCTCCGAATCTCCACTTGCATTTTCTACAGAAAGAGTGTTTCAGAACGGCTCAATCAAAACTAAGGTTCAACTCTTTTAGTTGAACAAACAGAACAGAAAGAAGTTTCACACAATTCTTCTGTGTAGTTTTTATTTGTAGACATTCTTTTTCCCAATATAGGCCTCTTAGCGCTCAGAATGTCCAATTGCAGTTTCTACAGAAAGAGTGTTTCAGAACGGCTCAATCAAAAGTAAGGTTCAACTCTGTTAGTTGAATGCACAGAACAGAAAGAAGTTTAATACAATGCTTCTGTGTAGTTTATATTTGAACATATTCTCTTTTCCACTATTACCCACTTAGCGCTACGAATGTCCAGTTGCATTTTCTACAGACAGAGTGTTTCAAAACAGCTCAATCAAAAGTATGGTTTAACTCTGATAGCTGTATGCTCAGATCAGAAAGAAGTTTCACAGAATGCTTCTGTGTAGTTTATATTTGAATATATTCCTTTTTCCACTACTACGCTCTTAGCGCTCCAAATGTCCAGTTGCATTTTCAACAGAAAGAGTGTTCAGATCTGCTAAATCAAAAGTATGGTTTAACTCTGTTAGCTGAATGCACAGATCAGAAAGAAGTTTCACCGAATGATTCTGTGTAGTTTATATTTGAAGACATTCCTTTTTCCACTATTACCCACTTAGCGCTCCGAATCTCCACTTGCATTTTCTACAAAAAGAGTGTTTCATAACTGCTCAATCAAAAATATGTTTTATCTCTGTTAACTGAATTTACAGATCAGAAATAAGTTTCACAGAATGCATCTGTGTAGTTTTTATTTGAAGATATTCTTTTTCCCAATGTAGGCCTCTTAGCGCTTAGCATGTCCAACTGCAGTTTCTACAGAAACAGTGTTTCAGAAGGGCTCAATCAAAAGTAAGGTTCAACCCTGTTAGTTGAATGCACAGAACAGAAAGATTTTACACAGAATGCTACTGTGTAGTTTATATTTGAATATATTCCTTTTTCCACTATTACCCTCTTAGCGCTCCGAATGTCCACTTGCAATTTCTACAGAAAGAGTGTTCAGAACTGTGCAATCAAAAGTATGGTTTAACTCTGTTAGCTTAATGAACATATCAGAAATAAGTTTCACACAATGCTTCGGTGTAGTTTTTATTTGAAGATATTATTTTTCCCAATAGAGGCCTCTTAGCGCTCAGAATGTCCAATTGCAGTTTCTACAGAAAGAGTGTTTCAGAAAGGCTCAATCAAAAGTAAGGTTCAACTCTGTTAGTTGAATGCACAGAACAGAAAGAAGTTTCATACAATGCTTCTGTGTAGTTTATATTTGAACATATTCTTTTTTCCACTATTACCCACTTAGCGCTACGAATGTCCAGTTGCATTTTCTACAGACAGAGTGTTTCAAAACTGCTCAATCAAAAGTATGGTTTAACTCTGTTAGCTGAATGCTCAGTTCAGAAAGAAGTTTCACAGAATGCTTCTGTGTAGTTTATATTTGAATATATTCCTTTTTCCACTACTACTCTCTTAGCGCTCCAAATGTCCAGTTGCATTTTCTACAGAAAGAGTGTTCAGATCTGCTCAATCAAAAGTATGGTTTAACTCTGTTAGCTGAATGCACA
Organism: Symphalangus syndactylus; assembly: GCF_028878055.3. Taxonomy (NCBI): domain Eukaryota; kingdom Metazoa; phylum Chordata; class Mammalia; order Primates; family Hylobatidae; genus Symphalangus; species Symphalangus syndactylus. The sequence continues at coordinate 137,262,884 of NC_072432.2, read as the reverse complement.
GATCAGAAAGAAGTTTCACAGAATGATTCTGTGTAGTTTATATTTGGAGACATTCCTTTTTCCACTATTACCCTCTTAGCGCTCCGAATCTCCACTTGCATTTTCTACAGAAAGAGTGTTTCAGAACAGCTCAATCAAAACTAAGGTTCAACTCTTTTAGTTGAACAAACAGAACAGAAAGAAGTTTCACACAATTCTTCTGTGTAGTTTTTATTTGTAGACATTCTTTTTCCCAATATAGGCCTCTTAGCGCTCAGAATGTCCAATTGCAGTTTCTACAGAAAGAGTGTTTCAGAACGGCTCAATCAAAAGTAAGGTTAAACTCTGTTAGTTGAATGCACAGAACAGAAAGAAGTTTCATACAATGCTTCTGTGTAGTTTATATTTGAACATATTCTTTTTTCCACTATTACCCACTTAGCGCTACGAATGTCCAGTTGCATTTACTACAGACAGAGTGTTTCAAAACTGCTCAATCAAAAGTATGGTTTAACTCTGTTAGCTGAATGCTCAGATCAGAAAGAAGTTTCACAGAATGCTTCTGTGTAGTTTATATTTGAATATATTCCTTTTTCCACTAATACGCGCTTAGCGCTCCAAATGTCCAGTTGCATTTTCAACAGAAAGAGTGTTCAGATCTGCTCAATCAAAAGTACGGTTTAACTCTGTTAGCTGAATGCACAGATCAGAAAGAAGTTTCACGAATGATTCTGTGTAGTTTATATTTGAAGACATTCCTTTTTCCACTATTACCCTCTTAGCGCTCCGAATCTCCACTTGCATTTTCTACAAAAAGAGGGTTTCATAACTGCTCAATCAAAAATATGTTTTATCTCTGTTAACTGAATTTACAGATCAGAAATAAGTTTCACAGAATGCATCTGTGTAGTTTTTATTTGAAGATATTCTTTTTCCCAATGTAGGCCTCTTAGCGCTTAGCATGTCCAATTGCAGTTTCTACAGAAAGAGTGTTTCAGAACGGCTCAATCAAAGTAAGGTTCAACTCTGTTAGCTGAATGCACAGAACAGAAAGAGTTTTCACAGAATGCTACTGTGTAGTTTATATTTGAATATATTCCTTTTTCCACTATTACCCTCTTAGCGCTCCGAATGTCCACTTGCATTTTCTACAGAAAGAGTGTTCAGAACTGCGCAATCAAAAGTATGGTTTAACTCTGTTAGCTTAATGAACATATCAGAAATAAGTTTCACACAATGCTTCTGTGTAGTTTTTATTTGAAGATATGATTTTTCCCAATATAGGCCTCTTAGCGCTCAGAATGTCCAATTGCAGTTTCTACAGAAAGAGTGTTTCAGAAAGGCTCAATCAAAAGTAAGGTTCAACTCTGTTAGTTGAATGCGCCGAACAGAAAGAAGTTTCATACAATGCTTCTGTGTAGTTTATATTTGAACATATTCTTTTTTCCACTATTACCCACTTAGCGCTACGAATGTCCAGTTGCATTTTCTACAGACAGAGTGTTTCAAAACTGCTCAATCAAAAGTGTGGTTTAAGTCTGTTAGCTGAATGCTCAGATCAGAAAGAAGTTTCACAGAATGCTTCTGTGTAGTTTATATTTGAATATATTCCTTTTTCCACTACTACTCTCTTAGCTCTCCAAATGTCCAGTTGCATTTTCTACAGAAAGAGTGTTCAGATCTGCTCAATCAAAAGTATGGTTTAACTCTGTTAGCTGAATGCACAGATCAGAAAGAAGTTTCACAGAATGATTCTGTGTAGTTTATATTTGGAGACATTCCTTTTTCCACTATTACCCTCTTAGCGCTCCGAATCTCCACTTGCATTTTCTACAGAAAGAGTGTTTCAGAACGGCTCAATCAAAACTAAGGTTCAACTCTTTTAGTTGAACAAACAGAACAGAAAGAAGTTTCACACAATTCTTCTGTGTAGTTTTTATTTGTAGACATTCTTTTTCCCAATATAGGCCTCTTAGCGCTCAGAATGTCCAATTGCAGTTTCTACAGAAAGAGTGTTTCAGAACGGCTCAATCAAAAGTAAGGTTCAACTCTGTTAGTTGAATGCACAGAACAGAAAGAAGTTTAATACAATGCTTCTGTGTAGTTTATATTTGAACATATTCTCTTTTCCACTATTACCCACTTAGCGCTACGAATGTCCAGTTGCATTTTCTACAGACAGAGTGTTTCAAAACAGCTCAATCAAAAGTATGGTTTAACTCTGTTAGCTGTATGCTCAGATCAGAAAGAAGTTTCACAGAATGCTTCTGTGTAGTTTATATTTGAATATATTCCTTTTTCCACTACTACGCTCTTAGCGCTCCAAATGTCCAGTTGCATTTTCAACAGAAAGAGTGTTCAGATCTGCTAAATCAAAAGTATGGTTTAACTCTGTTAGCTGAATGCACAGATCAGAAAGAAGTTTCACCGAATGATTCTGTGTAGTTTATATTTGAAGACATTCCTTTTTCCACTATTACCCTCTTAGCGCTCCGAATCTCCACTTGCATTTTCTACAAAAAGAGTGTTTCATAACTGCTCAATCAAAAATATGTTTTATCTCTGTTAACTGAATTTACAGATCAGAAATAAGTTTCACAGAATGCATCTGTGTAGTTTTTATTTGAAGATATTCTTTTTCCCAATGTAGGCCTCTTAGCGCTTAGCATGTCCAACTGCAGTTTCTACAGAAACAGTGTTTCAGAAGGGCTCAATCAAAAGTAAGGTTCAACCCTGTTAGTTGAATGCACAGAACAGAAAGATTTTACACAGAATGCTACTGTGTAGTTTATATTTGAATATATTCCTTTTTCCACTATTACCCTCTTAGCGCTCCGAATGTCCACTTGCAATTTCTACAGAAAGAGTGTTCAGAACTGTGCAATCAAAAGTATGGTTTAACTCTGTTAGCTTAATGAACATATCAGAAATAAGTTTCACACAATGCTTCGGTGTAGTTTTTATTTGAAGATATTATTTTTCCCAATAGAGGCCTCTTAGCGCTCAGAATGTCCAATTGCAGTTTCTACAGAAAGAGTGTTTCAGAAAGGCTCAATCAAAAGTAAGGTTCAACTCTGTTAGTTGAATGCACAGAACAGAAAGAAGTTTCATACAATGCTTCTGTGTAGTTTATATTTGAACATATTCTTTTTTCCACTATTACCCACTTAGCGCTACGAATGTCCAGTTGCATTTTCTACAGACAGAGTGTTTCAAAACTGCTCAATCAAAAGTGTGGTTTAAGTCTGTTAGCTGAATGCTCAGATCAGAAAGAAGTTTCACAGAATGCTTCTGTGTAGTTTATATTTGAATATATTCCTTTTTCCACTACTACTCTCTTAGCTCTTCAAATGTCCAGTTGCATTTTCTACAGAAAGAGTGTTCAGATCTGCTCAATCAAAAGTATGGTTTAACTCTGTTAGCTGAATGCACAGATCATAAAGAAGTTTCACAGAATGATTCTGTGTAGTTTATATTTGGAGACATTCCTTTTTCCACTATTACCCTCTTAGCGCTCCGAATCTCCACTTGCATTTTCTACAGAAAGAGTGTTTCAGAACGGCTCAATCAAAACTAAGGTTCAACTCTTTTAGTTGAACAAACAGAACAGAAAGAAGTTTCACACAATTCTTCTGTGTAGTTTTTATTTGTAGACATTCTTTTTCCCAATATAGGCCTCTTAGCGCTCAGAATGTCCAATTGCAGTTTCTACAGAAAGAGTGTTTCAGAACGGCTCAATCAAAAGTAAGGTTCAACTCTGTTAGTTGAATGCACAGAACAGAAAGAAGTTTAATACAATGCTTCTGTGTAGTTTATATTTGAACATATTCTCTTTTCCACTATTACCCACTTAGCGCTACGAATGTCCAGTTGCATTTTCTACAGACAGAGTGTTTCAAAACAGCTCAATCAAAAGTATGGTTTAACTCTGTTAGCTGTATGCTCAGATCAGAAAGAAGTTTCACAGAATGCTTCTGTGTAGTTTATATTTGAATATATTCCTTTTTCCACTACTACGCTCTTAGCGCTCCAAATGTCCAGTTGCATTTTCAACAGAAAGAGTGTTCAGATCTGCTAAATCAAAAGTATGGTTTAACTCTGTTAGCTGAATGCACAGATCAGAAAGAAGTTTCACCGAATGATTCTGTGTAGTTTATATTTGAAGACATTCCTTTTTCCACTATTACCCTCTTAGCGCTCCGAATCTCCACTTGCATTTTCTACAAAAAGAGTGTTTCATAACTGCTCAATCAAAAATATGTTTTATCTCTGTTAACTGAATTTACAGATCAGAAATAAGTTTCACAGAATGCATCTGTGTAGTTTTTATTTGAAGATATTCTTTTTCCCAATGTAGGCCTCTTAGCGCTTAGCATGTCCAACTGCAGTTTCTACAGAAACAGTGTTTCAGAAGGGCTCAATCAAAAGTAAGGTTCAACCCTGTTAGTTGAATGCACAGAACAGAAAGATTTTACACAGAATGCTACTGTGTAGTTTATATTTGAATATATTCCTTTTTCCACTATTACCCTCTTAGCGCTCCGAATGTCCACTTGCAATTTCTACAGAAAGAGTGTTCAGAACTGTGCAATCAAAAGTATGGTTTAACTCTGTTAGCTTAATGAACATATCAGAAATAAGTTTCACACAATGCTTCGGTGTAGTTTTTATTTGAAGATATTATTTTTCCCAATAGAGGCCTCTTAGCGCTCAGAATGTCCAATTGCAGTTTCTACAGAAAGAGTGTTTCAGAAAGGCTCAATCAAAAGTAAGGTTCAACTCTGTTAGTTGAATGCACAGAACAGAAAGAAGTTTCATACAATGCTTCTGTGTAGTTTATATTTGAACATATTCTTTTTTCCACTATTACCCACTTAGCGCTACGAATGTCCAGTTGCATTTTCTACAGACAGAGTGTTTCAAAACTGCTCAATCAAAAGTATGGTTTAACTCTGTTAGCTGAATGCTCAGTTCAGAAAGAAGTTTCACAGAATGCTTCTGTGTAGTTTATATTTGAATATATTCCTTTTTCCACTACTACTCTCTTAGCGCTCCAAATGTCCAGTTGCATTTTCTACAGAAAGAGTGTTCAGATCTGCTCAATCAAAAGTATGGTTTAACTCTGTTAGCTGAATGCACAGATCAGAAAGAAGTTTCACAGAATGATTCTGTGTAGTTTATATTTGGAGACATTCCTTTTTCCACTATTACCCTCTTAGCGCTCCGAATCTCCACTTGCATTTTCTACAGAAAGAGTGTTTCAGAACAGCTCAATCAAAACTAAGGTTCAACTCTTTTAGTTGAACAAACAGAACAGAAAGAAGTTTCACACAATTCTTCTGTGTAGTTTTTATTTGTAGACATTCTTTTTCCCAATATAGGCCTCTTAGCGCTCAGAATGTCCAATTGCAGTTTCTACAGAAAGAGTGTTTCAGAACGGCTCAATCAAAAGTAAGGTTAAACTCTGTTAGTTGAATGCACAGAACAGAAAGAAGTTTCATACAATGCTTCTGTGTAGTTTATATTTGAACATATTCTTTTTTCCACTATTACCCACTTAGCGCTACGAATGTCCAGTTGCATTTTCTACAGACAGAGTGTTTCAAAACTGCTCAATCAAAAGTATGGTTTAACTCTGTTAGCTGAATGCTCAGATCAGAAAGAAGTTTCACAGAATGCTTCTGTGTAGTTTATATTTGAATATATTCCTTTTTCCACTAATACGTGCTTAGCGCTCCAAATGTCCAGTTGCATTTTCAACAGAAAGAGTGTTCAGATCTGCTCAATCAAAAGTACGGTTTAACTCTGTTAGCTGAATGCACAGATCAGAAAGAAGTTTCACGAATGATTCTGTGTAGTTTATATTTGAAGACATTCCTTTTTCCACTATTACCCTCTTAGCGCTCCGAATCTCCACTTGCATTTTCTACAAAAAGAGTGTTTCATAACTGCTCAATCAAAAATATGTTTTATCTCTGTTAACTGAATTTACAGATCAGAAATAAGTTTCACAGAATGCATCTGTTTAGTTTTTATTTGAAGATATTCTTTTTCCCAATGTAGGCCTCTTAGCGCTTAGCATGTCCAATTGCAGTTTCTACAGAAAGAGTGTTTCAGAACGGCTCAATCAAAGTAAGGTTCAACTCTGTTAGCTGAATGCACAGAACAGAAAGAGGTTTCACAAAATGCTACTGTGTAGTTTATATTTGAATATATTCCTTTTTCCACTATTACCCTCTTAGCGCTCCGAATGTCCACTTGCATTTTCTACAGAAAGAGTGTTCAGAACTGCGCAATCAAAAGTATGGTTTAACTCTGTTAGCATAATGAACATATCAGAAATAAGTTTCACACAATGCTTCTGTGTAGTTTTTATTTGAAGATATTATTTTTCCCAATATAGGCCTCTTAGCGCTCAGAATGTCCAATTGCAGTTTCTACAGAAAGAGTGTTTCAGAAAGGCTCAATCAAATGTAAGGTTCAACTCTGTTAGTTGAATGCGCCGAACAGAAAGAAGTTTCATACAATGCTTCTGTGTAGTTTATATTTGAACATATTCTTTTTTCCACTATTACCCACTTAGCGCTACGAATGTCCAGTTGCATTTTCTACAGACAGAGTGTTTCAAAACTGCTCAATCAAAAGTGTGGTTTAAGTCTGTTAGCTGAATGCTCAGATCAGAAAGAAGATTCACAGAATGCTTCTGTGTAGTTTATATTTGAATATATTCCTTTTTCCACTACTACTCTCTTAGCGCTCCAAATGTCCAGTTGCATTTTCTACAGAAAGAGTGTTCAGATCTGCTCAATCAAAAGTATGTTTTAACTCTGTTAGCTGAATGCACAGATCAGAAAGAAGTTTCACAGAATGATTCTGTGTAGTTTATATTTGGAGACATTCCTTTTTCCACTATTACCCTCTTAGCGCTCCGAATCTCCACTTGCATTTTCTACAGAAAGAGTGTTTCAGAACGGCTCAAACAAAACTAAGGTTCAACTCTTTTAGTTGAACAAACAGAACAGAAAGAAGTTTCACACAATTCTTCTGTGTAGTTTTTATTTGTAGACATTCTTTTTCCCAATATAGGCCTCTTAGCGCTCAGAATGTCCAATTGCAGTTTCTACAGAAAGAGTGTTTCAGAACGGCTCAATCAAAAGTAAGGTTCAACTCTGTTAGTTGAATGCACAGAACAGAAAGAAGTTTAATACAATGCTTCTGTGTAGTTTATATTTGAACATATTCTCTTTTCCACTATTACCCACTTAGCGCTACGAATGTCCAGTTGCATTTTCTACAGACAGAGTGTTTCAAAACTGCTCAATCAAAAGTATGGTTTAACTCTGTTAGCTGTATGCTCAGATCAGAAAGAAGTTTCACAGAATGCTTCTGTGTAGTTTATATTTGAATATATTCCTTTTTCCACTACTACGCTCTTAGCGCTCCAAATGTCCAGTTGCATTTTCAACAGAAAGAGTGTTCAGATCTGCTCAATCAAAAGTATGGTTTAACTCTGTTAGCTGAATGCACAGATCAGAAAGAAGTTTCACCGAATGATTCTGTGTAGTTTATATTTGAAGACATTCCTTTTTCCACTATTACCCCCTTAGCGCTCCGAATCTCCACTTGCATTTTCTACAAAAAGAGTGTTTCATAACTGCTCAATCAAAAATATGTTTTATCTCTGTTAACTGAATTTACAGATCAGAAATAAGTTTCACAGAATGCATCTGTGTAGTTTTTATTTGAAGATATTCTTTTTCTCAATGTAGGCCTCTTAGCGCTTAGCATGTCCAATTGCAGTTTCTACAGAAACAGTGTTTCAGAAGGGCTCAATCAAAAGTAAGGTTCAACCCTGTTAGTTGAATGCACAGAACAGAAAGATTTTACACAGAATGCTACTGTGTAGTTTATATTTGAATATATTCCTTTTTCCACTATTACCCTCTTAGCGCTCCGAATGTCCACTTGCATTTTCTACAGAAAGAGTGTCCAGAACTGTGCAATCAAAAGTATGGTTTAACTCTGTTAGCTTAATGAACATATCAGAAATAAGTTTCACACAATGCTTCGGTGTAGTTTTTATTTGAAGATATTATTTTTCCCAATAGAGGCCTCTTAGCGCTCAGAATGTCCAATTGCAGTTTCTACAGAAAGAGTGTTTCAGAAAGGCTAAATCAAAAATAAGGTTCAACTCTGTTAGTTGAATGCACAGAACAGAAAGAAGTTTCATACAATGCTTCTGTGTAGTTTATATTTGAACATATTCTTTTTTCCACTATTACCCACTTAGCGCTACGAATGTCCAGTTGCATTTTCTACAGACAGAGTGTTTCAAAACTGCTCAATCAAAAGTATGGTTTAACTCTGTTAGCTGAATGCTCAGTTCAGAAAGAAGTTTCACAGAATGCTTCTGTGTAGTTTATATTTGAATATATTCCTTTTTCCACTACTACTCTCTTAGCGCTCCAAATGTCCAGTTGCATTTTCTACAGAAAGAGTGTTCAGATCTGCTCAATCAAAAGTATGGTTTAACTCTGTTAGCTGAATGCACAGATCAGAAAGAAGTTTCACAGAATGATTCTGTGTAGTTTATATTTGGAGACATTCCTTTTTCCACTATTACCCTCTTAGCGCTCCGAATCTCCACTTGCATTTTCTACAGAAAGAGTGTTTCAGAACGGCTCAATCAAAACTAAGGTTCAAATCTTTTAGTTGAACAAACAGAACAGAAAGAAGTTTCACACAATTCTTCTGTGTAGTTTTTATTTGTAGACATTCTTTTTCCCAATATAGGCCTCTTAGCGCTCAGAATGTCCAATTGCAGTTTCTACAGAAAGAGTGTTTCAGAACGGCTCAATCAAAAGTAAGGTTAAACTCTGTTAGTTGAATGCACAGAACAGAAAGAAGTTTCATACAATGCTTCTGTGTAGTTTATATTTGAACATATTCTCTTTTCCACTATTACCCACTTAGCGCTACGAATGTCCAGTTGCATTTTCTACAGACAGAGGGTTTCAAAACTGCTCAATCAAAAGTATGGTTTAACTCTGTTAGCTGTATGCTCTGATCAGAAAGAAGTTTCACAGAATGCTTCTGTGTAGTTTATATTTGAATATATTCCTTTTTCCACTACTACGCTCTTAGCGCTCCAAATGTCCAGTTGCATTTTCAACAGAAAGAGTGTTCAGATCTGCTCAATCAAAAGTATGGTTTAACTCTGTTAGCTGAATGCACAGATCAGAAAGAAGTTTCACCGAATGATTCTGTGTAGTTTATATTTGAAGACATTCCTTTTTCCACTATTACCCTCTTAGCGCTCCGAATCTCCACTTGCATTTTCTACAAAAAGAGTGTTTCATAACTGCTCAATCAAAAATATGTTTTATCTCTGTTAACTGAATTTACAGATCAGAAATAAGTTTCACAGAATGCATCTGTGTAGTTTTTATTTGAAGATATTCTTTTTCCCAATGTAGGCCTCTTAGCACTTAGCATGTCCAATTGCAGTTTCTACAGAAACAGTGTTTCAGAAGGGCTCAATCAAAAGTAAGGTTCAACCCTGTTAGTTGAATGCACAGAACAGAAAGATTTTACACAGAATGCTACTGTGTAGTTTATATTTGAATATATTCCTTTTTCCACTATTACCCTCTTAGCGCTCCGAATGTCCACTTGCATTTTCTACAGAAATAGTGTTCGGAACTGTGCAATCAAAAGTATGGTTTAACTCTGTTAGCTTAATGAACATATCAGAAATAAGTTTCACACAATGCTTCGGTGTAGTTTTTATTTGAAGATATTATTTTTCCCAATAGAGGCCTCTTAGCGCTCAGAATGTCCAATTGCAGTTTCTACAGAAAGAGTGTTTCAGAAAGGCTCAATCAAAAGTAAGGTTCAACTCTGTTAGTTGAATGCACAGAACAGAAAGAAGTTTCATACAATGCTTCTGTGTAGTTTATATTTGAACATATTCTTTTTTCCACTATTACCCACTTAGCGCTACGAATGTCCAGTTGCATTTTCTACAGACAGAGTGTTTCAAAACTGCTCAATCAAAAGTATGGTTTAACTCTGTTAGCTGAATGCTCAGTTCAGAAAGAAGTTTCACAGAATGCTTCTGTGTAGTTTATATTTGAATATATTCCTTTTTCCACTACTACTCTCTTAGCGCTCCAAATGTCCAGTTGCATTTTCTACAGAAAGAGTGTTCAGATCTGCTCAATCAAAAGTATGGTTTAACTCTGTTAGCTGAATGCACAGATCAGAAAGAAGTTTCACAGAATGATTCTGTGTAGTTTATATTTGGAGACATTCCTTTTTCCACTATTACCCTCTTAGCGCTCCGAATCTCCACTTGCATTTTCTACAGAAAGTGTGTTTCAGAACGGCTCAATCAAAACTAAGGTTCAACTCTTTTAGTTGAACAAACAGAAGAGAAAGAAGTTTCACACAATTCTTCTGTGTAGTTTTTATTTGTAGACATTCTTTTTCCCAATATAGGCCTCTTAGCGCTCAGAATGTCCAATTGCAGTTTCTACAGAAAGAGTGTTTCAGAACGGCTCAATCAAAAGTAAGGTTCAACTCTGTTAGTTGAATGCACAGAACAGAAAGAAGTTTCATACAATGCTTCTGTGTAGTTTATATTTGAACATATTCTTTTTTCCACTATTACCCACTTAGCGCTACGAATGTCCAGTTGCATTTTCTACAGACAGAGTGTTTCAAAACTGCTCAATCAAAAGTATGGTTTAACTCTGTTAGCTGAATGCTCAGATCAGAAAGAAGTTTCACAGAATGCTTCTGTGTAGTTTATATTTGAATATATTCCTTTTTCCACTACTACGCTCTTAGCGCTCCAAATGTCCAGTTGCATTTTCTACAGAAAGAGTGTTCAGATCTGCTCAATCAAAAGTATGGTTTAACTCTGTTAGCTGAATGCACAGATCAGAAAGAAGTTTCACAGAATGATTCTGTGTAGTTTATATTTGGAGACATTCCTTTTTCCACTATTACCCTCTTAGCGCTCCGAATCTCCACTTGCATTTTCTACAGAAAGAGTGTTTCAGAACGGCTCAATCAAAACTAAGGTTCAACTCTTTTAGTTGAACAAACAGAACAGAAAGAAGTTTCACACAATTCTTCTGTGTAGTTTTTATTTGTAGACATTCTTTTTCCCAATATAGGCCTCTTAGCGCTCAGAATGTCCAATTGCAGTTTCCACAGAAAGAGTGTTTCAGAACGGCTCAATCAAAAGTAAGGTTCAACTCTGTTAGTTGAATGCACAGAACAGTAAGAAGTTTCATACAATGCTTCTGTGTAGTTTATATTTGAACATATTCTTTTTTCCACTATTACCCACTTAGCGCTACGAATGTCCAGTTGCATTTTCTACAGACAGAGTGTTTCAAAACTGCTCAATCAAAAGTATGGTTTAACTCTGTTAGCTGAATGCTCAGATCAGAAAGAAGTTTCACAGAATGCTTCTGTGTAGTTTATATTTGAATATATTCCTTTTTCCACTAATACGTGCTTAGCGCTCCAAATGTCCAGTTGCATTTTCAACAGAAAGAGTGTTCAGATCTGCTCAATCAAAAGTACGGTTTAACTCTGTTAGCTGAATGCACAGATCAGAAAGAAGTTTCACGAATGATTCTGTGTAGTTTATATTTGAAGACATTCCTTTTTCCACTATTACCCTCTTAGCGCTCCGAATCTCCACTTGCATTTTCTACAAAAAGAGTGTTTCATAACTGCTCAATCAAAAATATGTTTTATCTCTGTTAACTGAATTTACAGATCAGAAATAAGTTTCACAGAATGCATCTGTTTAGTTTTTATTTGAAGATATTCTTTTTCCCAATGTAGGCCTCTTAGCGCTTAGCATGTCCAATTGCAGTTTCTACAGAAAGAGTGTTTCAGAACGGCTCAATCAAAGTAAGGTTCAACTCTGTTAGCTGAATGCACAGAACAGAAAGAGGTTTCACAGAATGCTACTGTGTAGTTTATATTTGAATATATTCCTTTTTCCACTATTACCCTCTTAGCGCTCCGAATGTCCACTTGCATTTTCTACAGAAAGAGTGTTCAGAACTGCGCAATCAAAAGTATGGTTTAACTCTGTTAGCTTAATGAACATATCAGAAATAAGTTTCACACAATGCTTCTGTGTAGTTTTTATTTGAAGATATTATTTTTCCCAATATAGGCCTCTTAGCGCTCAGAATGTCCAATTGCAGTTTCTACAGAAAGAGTGTTTCAGAAAGGCTCAATCAAATGTAAGGTTCAACTCTGTTAGTTGAATGCGCCGAACAGAAAGAAGTTTCATACAATGCTTCTGTGTAGTTTATATTTGAACATATTCTTTTTTCCACTATTACCCACTTAGCGCTACGAATGTCCAGTTGCATTTTCTACAGACAGAGTGTTTCAAAACTGCTCAATCAAAAGTGTGGTTTAAGTCTGTTAGCTGAATGCTCAGATCAGAAAGAAGATTCACAGAATGCTTCTGTGTAGTTTATATTTGAATATATTCCTTTTTCCACTACTACGCTCTTAGCGCTCCAAATGTCCAGTTGCATTTTCTACAGAAAGAGTGTTCAGATCTGCTCAATCAAAAGTATGTTTTAACTCTGTTAGCTGAATGCACAGATCAGAAAGAAGTTTCACAGAATGATTCTGTGTAGTTTATATTTGGAGACATTCCTTTTTCCACTATTACCCTCTTAGCGCTCCGAATCTCCACTTGCATTTTCTACAGAAAGAGTGTTTCAGAACGGCTCAATCAAAACTAAGGTTCAACTCTTTTAGTTGAACAAACAGAACAGAAAGAAGTTTCACACAATTCTTCTGTGTAGTTTTTATTTGTAGACATTCTTTTTCCCAATATAGGCCTCTTAGCGCTCAGAATGTCCAATTGCAGTTTCTACAGAAAGAGTGTTTCAGAACGGCTCAATCAAAAGTAAGGTTCAACTCTGTTAGTTGAATGCACAGAACAGAAAGATGTTTAATATAATGCTTCTGTGTAGTTTATATTTGAACATATTCTCTTTTCCACTATTACCCACTTAGCGCTACGAATGTCCAGTTGCATTTTCTACAGACAGAGTGTTTCAAAACTGCTCAATCAAAAGTATGGTTTAACTCTGTTAGCTGAATGCACAGATCAGAAAGAAGTTTCACAGAATGATTCTGTGTAGTTTATATTTGGAGACATTCCTTTTTCCACTATTACCCTCTTAGCGCTCCGAATCTCCACTTGCATTTTCTACAAAAAGAGTGTTTCATAACTGCTCAATCAAAAATATGTTTTATCTCTGTTAACTGAATTTACAGATCAGAAATAAGTTTCACAGAATGCATCTGTTTAGTTTTTATTTGAAGATATTCTTTTTCCCAATGTAGGCCTCTTAGCGCTTAGCATGTCCAATTGCAGTTTCTACAGAAAGAGTGTTTCAGAACGGCTCAATCAAAGTAAGGTTCAACTCTGTTAGCTGAATGCACAGAACAGAAAGAGGTTTCACAGAATGCTACTGTGTAGTTTATATTTGAATATATTCCTTTTTCCACTATTACCCTCTTAGCGCTCCGAATGTCCACTTGCATTTTCTACAGAAAGAGTGTTCAGAACTGCGCAATCAAAAGTATGGTTTAACTCTGTTAGCTTAATGAACATATCAGAAGTAAGTTTCACACAATGCTTCTGTGTAGTTTATATTTGAATATATTCCTTTTTCCACTACTACTCTCTTAGCGCTCCAAATGTCCAGTTGCATTTTCTACAGAAAGAGTGTTCAGATCTGCTCAATCAAAAGTATGGTTTAACTCTGTTAGCTTAATGAACATATCAGAAATAAGTTTCACACAATGCTTCTGTGTAGTTTTTATTTGTACACATTCTTTTTCCCAATATAGGCCTCTTAGCGCTCAGAATGTCCAATTGCTGTTTCTACAGAAAGAGTGTTTCAGAACGGCTCAATCAAAAGTAAGGTTCAACTCTGTTAGTTGAATGCACAGAACAGAAAGAAGTTTCATACAATGCTTCTGTGTAGTTTATATTTGAACATATTCTTTTTTCCACTATTACCCACTTAGCGCTACGAATGTCCAGTTGCATTTTCTACAGACAGAGTGTTTCAAAACTGCTCAATCAAAAGTATGGTTTAACTCTGTTAGCTGAATGCTCAGATCAGAAAGAAGTTTCACAGAATGCTTCTGTGTAGTTTATATTTGAATATATTCCTTTTTCCACTAATACGCGCTTAGCGCTCCAAATGTCCAGTTGCATTTTCAACAGAAAGAGTGTTCAGATCTGCTCAATCAAAAGTACGGTTTAACTCTGTTAGCTGAATGCACAGATCAGAAAGAAGTTTCACGAATGATTCTGTGTAGTTTATATTTGAAGACATTCCTTTTTCCACTATTACCCTCTTAGCGCTCCGAATCTCCACTTGCATTTTCTACAAAAAGAGTGTTTCATAACTGCTCAATCAAAAATATGTTTTATCTCTGTTAACTGAATTTACAGATCAGAAATAAGTTTCACAGAATGCATCTGTGTAGTTTTTATTTGAAGATATTCTTTTTCTCAATGTAGGCCTCTTAGCGCTTAGCATGTCCAATTGCAGTTTCTACAGAAACAGTGTTTCAGAACGGCTCAATCAAAAGTAAGGTTCAACTCTGTTAGTTGAATGCACAGAACAGAAAGATTTTACACAGAATGCTACTGTGTAGTTTATATTTGAATATATTCCTTTTTCCACTATTACCCTCTTAGCGCTCCGAATGTCCACTTGCATTTTCTACAGAAAGAGTGTCCAGAACTGTGCAATCAAAAGTATGGTTTAACTCTGCTAGCTTAATGAACATATCAGAAATAAGTTTCACACAATGCTTCGGTGTAGTTTTTATTTGAAGATATTATTTTTCCCAATAGAGGCCTCTTAGCGCTCAGAATGTCCAATTGCAGTTTCTACAGAAAGAGTGTTTCAGAAAGGCTCAATCAAAAATAAGGTTCAACTCTGTTAGTTGAATGCACAGAACAGAAAAAAGTTTCATACAATGCTTCTGTGTAGTTTATATTTGAACATATTCTTTTTTCCACTATTACCCACTTAGCGCTACGAATGTCCAGTTGCATTTTCTACAGACAGAGTGTTTCAAAACTGCTCAATCAAAAGTATGGTTTAACTCTGTTAGCTGAATGCTCAGATCAGAAAGAAGTTTCACAGAATGCTTCTGTGTAGTTTATATTTGAATATATTCGTTTTTCCACTACTACGCTCTTAGCGCTCCAAATGTCCAGTTGCATTTTCTACAGAAAGAGTGTTCAGATCTGCTCAATCAAAAGTATGGTTTAACTCTGTTAGCTGAATGCACAGATCAGAAAGAAGTTTCACAGAATGATTCTGTGTAGTTTATATTTGGAGACATTCCTTTTTCCACTATTACCCTCTTAGCGCTCCGAATCTCCACTTGCATTTTCTACAGAAAGAGTGTTTCAGAACGGCTCAATCAAAACTAAGGTTCAACTCTTTTAGTTGAACAAACAGAACAGAAAGAAGTTTCACACAATTCTTCTGTGTAGTTTTTATTTGTAGACATTCTTTTTCCCAATATAGGCCTCTTAGCGCTCAGAATGTCCAATTGCAGTTTCTACAGAAAGAGTGTTTCAGAACGGCTCAATCAAAAGTAAGGTTCAACTCTGTTAGTTGAATGCACAGAACAGAAAGAAGTTTCATACAATGCTTCTGTGTAGTTTATATTTGAACATATTCTTTTTTCCACTATTACCCACTTAGCGCTACGAATGTCCAGTTGCATTTTCTACAGACAGAGTGTTTCAAAACTGCTCAATCAAAAGTATGGTTTAACTCTGTTAGCTGAATGCTCAGATCAGAAAGAAGTTTCACAGAATGCTTCTGTGTAGTTTATATTTGAATATATTCCTTTTTCCACTAATACGCGCTTAGCGCTCCAAATGTCCAGTTGCATTTTCAACAGAAAGAGTGTTCAGATCTGCTCAATCAAAAGTACGGTTTAACTCTGTTAGCTGAATGCACAGATCAGAAAGAAGTTTCACGAATGATTCTGCGTAGTTTATATTTGAAGACATTCCTTTTTCCACTATTACCCCCTTAGCGCTCCGAATCTCCACTTGCATTTTCTACAAAAAGAGTGTTTCATAACTGCTCAATCAAAAATATGTTTTATCTCTGTTAACTGAATTTACAGATCAGAAATAAGTTTCACAGAATGCATCTGTGTAGTTTTTATTTGAAGATATTCTTTTTCCCAATGTAGGCCTCTTAGCGCTTAGCATGTCCAATTGCAGTTTCTACAGAAAGAGTGTTTCAGAACGGCTCAATCAAAAGTAAGGTTCAACTCTGTTAGTTGAATGCACAGAACAGAAAGAATTTTCACAGAATGCTACTGTGTAGTTTATATTTGAATATATTCCTTTTTCCACTATTACCCTCTTAGCGCTCCGAATGTCCACTTGCATTTTCTACAGAAAGAGGGTTCAGAACTGCGCAATCAAAAGTATGGTTTAACTCTGTTAGCTTAATGAACATATCAGAAATAAGTTTCACACAATGCTTCTGTGTAGTTTTTATTTGAAGATATTATTTTTCCCAATATAGGCCTCTTAGCGCTCAGAATGTCCAATTGCAGTTTCTACAGAAAGAGTGTTTCAGAAAGGCTCAATCAAAAGTAAGGATCAACTCTGTTAGTTGAATGCACAGAACAGAAAGAAGTTTCATACAATGCTTCTGTGTAGTTTATATTTGAACATAATGTTTTTTCCACTATTACCCACTTAGCGCTACGAATGTCCAGTTGCATTTTCTACAGACAGAGTGTTTCAAAACTGCTCAATCAAAAGTATGGTTTAACTCTGTTAGCTGAATGCTCAGATCAGAAAGAAGTTTCACAGAATGCTTCTGTGTAGTTTATATTTGAATATATTCCTTTTTCCACTACTACGCTCTTAGCGCTCCAAATGTCCAGTTGCATTTTCTACAGAAAGAGTGTTCAGATCTGCTCAATCAAAAGTATGGTTTAACTCTGTTAGCTGAATGCACAGATCAGAAAGAAGTTTCACAGAATGATTCTGTGTAGTTTATATTTGGAGACATTCCTTTTTCCACTATTACCTTCTTAGCGCTCCGAATCTCCACTTGCATTTTCTACAGAAAGAGTGTTTCAGAACGGCTCAATCAAAACTAAGGTTCAACTCTTTTAGTTGAACAAACAGAAGAGAAAGAAGTTTCACACAATTCTTCTGTGTAGTTTTTATTTGTAGACATTCTTTTTCCCAATATAGGCCTCTTAGCGCACAGAATGTCCAATTGCAGTTTCTACAGAAAGAGTGTTTCAGAACGGCTCAATCAAAAGTAAGGTTCAACTCTGTTAGTTGAATGCACAGAACAGAAAGAAGTTTCATACAATGCTTCTGTGTAGTTTATATTTGAACATATTCTTTTTTCCACTATTACCCACTTAGCGCTACGAATGTCCAGTTGCATTTTCTACAGACAGAGTGTTTCAAAACTGCTCAATCAAAAGTATGGTTTAACTCTGTTAGCTGAATGCTCAGATCAGAAAGAAGTTTCACAGAATGCTTCTGTGTAGTTTATATTTGAATATATTCCTTTTTCCACTAATACGCGCTTAGCGCTCCAAATGTCCAGTTGCATTTTCAACAGAAAGAGTGTTCAGATCTGCTCAATCAAAAGTACGGTTTAACTCTGTTAGCTGAATGCACAGATCAGAAAGAAGTTTCACGAATGATTCTGCGTAGTTTATATTTGAAGACATTCCTTTTTCCACTATTACCCCCTTAGCGCTCCGAATCTCCACTTGCATTTTCTACAAAAAGAGTGTTTCATAACTGCTCAATCAAAAATATGTTTTATCTCTGTTAACTGAATTTACAGATCAGAAATAAGTTTCACAGAATGCATCTGTGTAGTTTTTATTTGAAGATATTCTTTTTCCCAATGTAGGCCTCTTAGCGCTTAGCATGTCCAATTGCAGTTTCTACAGAAAGAGTGTTTCAGAACGGCTCAATCAAAAGTAAGGTTCAACTCTGTTAGTTGAATGCACAGAACAGAAAGAATTTTCACAGAATGCTACTGTGTAGTTTATATTTGAATATATTCCTTTTTCCACTATTACCCTCTTAGCGCTCCGAATGTCCACTTGCATTTTCTACAGAAAGAGGGTTCAGAACTGCGCAATCAAAAGTATGGTTTAACTCTGTTAGCTTAATGAACATATCAGAAATAAGTTTCACACAATGCTTCTGTGTAGTTTTTATTTGAAGATATTATTTTTCCCAATATAGGCCTCTTAGCGCTCAGAATGTCCAATTGCAGTTTCTACAGAAAGAGTGTTTCAGAAAGGCTCAATCAAAAGTAAGGATCAACTCTGTTAGTTGAATGCACAGAACAGAAAGAAGTTTCATACAATGCTTCTGTGTAGTTTATATTTGAACATAATGTTTTTTCCACTATTACCCACTTAGCGCTACGAATGTCCAGTTGCATTTTCTACAGACAGAGTGTTTCAAAACTGCTCAATCAAAAGTATGGTTTAACTCTGTTAGCTGAATGCTCAGATCAGAAAGAAGTTTCACAGAATGCTTCTGTGTAGTTTATATTTGAATATATTCCTTTTTCCACTACTACGCTCTTAGCGCTCCAAATGTCCAGTTGCATTTTCTACAGAAAGAGTGTTCAGATCTGCTCAATCAAAAGTATGGTTTAACTCTGTTAGCTGAATGCACAGATCAGAAAGAAGTTTCACAGAATGATTCTGTGTAGTTTATATTTGGAGACATTCCTTTTTCCACTATTACCTTCTTAGCGCTCCGAATCTCCACTTGCATTTTCTACAGAAAGAGTGTTTCAGAACGGCTCAATCAAAACTAAGGTTCAACTCTTTTAGTTGAACAAACAGAAGAGAAAGAAGTTTCACACAATTCTTCTGTGTAGTTTTTATTTGTAGACATTCTTTTTCCCAATATAGGCCTCTTAGCGCACAGAATGTCCAATTGCAGTTTCTACAGAAAGAGTGTTTCAGAACGGCTCAATCAAAAGTAAGGTTCAACTCTGTTAGTTGAATGCACAGAACAGAAAGAAGTTTCATACAATGCTTCTGTGTAGTTTATATTTGAACATATTCTTTTTTCCACTATTACCCACTTAGCGCTACGAATGTCCAGTTGCATTTTCTACAGACAGAGTGTTTCAAAACTGCTCAATCAAAAGTATGGTTTAACTCTGTTAGCTGAATGCTCAGATCAGAAAGAAGTTTCACAGAATGCTTCTGTGTAGTTTATATTTGAATATATTCCTTTTTCCACTACTACGCTCTTAGCGCTCCAAATGTCCAGTTGCATTTTCTACAGAAAGAGTGTTCAGATCTGCTCAATCAAAAGTATGGTTTAACTCTGTTAGCTGAATGCACAGATCAGAAAGAAGTTTCACAGAATGATTCTGTGTAGTTTATATTTGGAGACATTCCTTTTTCCACTATTACCCTCTTAGCGCTCCGAATCTCCACTTGCATTTTCTACAGAAAGAGTGTTTCAGAACGGCTCAATCAAAACTAAGGTTCAACTCTTTTAGTTGAAAAAACAGAACAGAAAGAAGTTTCACACAATTCTTCTGTGTAGTTTTTATTTGTAGACATTCTTTTTCCCAATATAGGCCTCTTAGCGCTCAGAATGTCCAATTGCAGTTTCTACAGAAAGAGTGTTTCAGAACGGCTCAATCAAAAGTAAGGTTCAACTCTGTTAGTTGAATGCACAGAACAGTAAGAAGTTTCATACAATGCTTCTGTGTAGTTTATATTTGAACATATTCTTTTTTCCACTATTACCCACTTAGCGCTACGAATGTCCAGTTGCATTTTCTACAGACAGAGTGTTTCAAAACTGCTCAATCAAAAGTATGGTTTAACTCTGTTAGCTGAATGCTCAGATCAGAAAGAAGTTTCACAGAATGCTTCTGTGTAGTTTATATTTGAATATATTCCTTTTTCCACTAATACGCGCTTAGCGCTCCAAATGTCCAGTTGCATTTTCAACAGAAAGAGTGTTCAGATCTGCTCAATCAAAAGTACGGTTTAACTCTGTTAGCTGAATGCACAGATCAGAAAGAAGTTTCACGAATGATTCTGTGTAGTTTATATTTGAAGACATTCCTTTTTCCACTATTACCCTCTTAGCGCTCCGAATCTCCACTTGCATTTTCTACAAAAAGTGTGTTTCATAACTGCTCAATCAAAAATATGTTTTATCTCTGTTAACTGAATTTACCGATCAGAAATAAGTTTCACAGAATGCATCTGTGTAGTTTTTATTTGAAGATATTCTTTTTCCCAATGTAGGCCTCTTAGCGCTTAGCATGTCCAATTGCAGTTTCTACAGAAAGAGTGTTTCAGAACGGCTCAATCAAAGTAAGGTTCAACTCTGTTAGCTGAATGCACAGAACAGAAAGAGTTTTCACAGAATGCTACTGTGTAGTTTATATTTGAATATATTCCTTTTTCCACTATTACCCTCTTAGCGCTCAGAATGTCCACTTGCATTTTCTACAGAAAGAGTGTTCAGAACTGCGCAATCAAAAGTATGGTTTAACTCTGTTAGCTTAATGAACATATCACAAATAAGTTTCACACAATGCTTCTGTGTAGTTTTTATTTGAAGATATTATTTTTCCCAATATAGGCCTCTTAGCGCTCAGAATGTCCAATTGCAGTTTCTACAGAAAGAGTGTTTCAGAAAGGCTCAATCAATAATAAGGTTCAACTCTGTTAGTTGAATGCACAGAACAGAAAGAAGTTTCATACAATGCTTCTGTGTAGTTTATATTTGAACGTATTCTTTTTTCCACTATTACCCACTTAGCGCTACGAATGTCCAGTTGCATTTTCTACAGACAGACTGTTTCAAAACTGCTCAATCAAAAGTATGGTTTAACTCTGTAAGCTGAATGCTCAGATCAGAAAGAAGTTTCACAGAATGCTTCTGTGTAGTTTATATTTGAATATATTCCTTTTTCCACTACTACTCTTTAAGCGCTCCAAATGTCCAGTTGCATTTTCTACAGAAAGAGTGTTCAGATCTGCTCAATCAAAAGTATGGTTTAACTCTGTTAGCTGAATGCACAGATCAGAAAGAAGTTTCACAGAATGATTCTGTGTAGTTTATATTTGGAGACATTCCTTTTTCCACTATTACCCTCTTAGCGCTCCGAATCTCCACTTGCATTTTCTACAGAAAGAGTGTTTCAG
The DNA here is from genome assembly GCF_028878055.3 of Symphalangus syndactylus. NCBI lineage: Eukaryota > Metazoa > Chordata > Mammalia > Primates > Hylobatidae > Symphalangus > Symphalangus syndactylus. The sequence continues at coordinate 137,241,605 of NC_072432.2, read as the reverse complement.
AACGGCTCAATCAAAACTAAGGTTCAACTAGTTTAGTTGAACAAACAGAACAGAAAGAAGTTTCACACAATTCTTCTGTGTAGTTTTTATTTGTAGACATTCTTTTTCCCAATATAGGCCTCCTAGCGCTCAGAATGTCCAATTGCAGTTTCTACAGAAAGAGTGTTTCAGAACGGCTCAATCAAAAGTAAGGTTCAACTCTGTTAGTTGAATGCACAGAACAGAAAGAAGTTTCATACAATGCTTCTGTGTAGTTTATATTTGAACATATTCTTTTTTCCACTATTACCCACTTAGTGCTACGAATGTCCAGTTGCATTTTCTACAGACAGAGTGTTTCAAAACTGCTCAATGAAAAGTATGGTTTAAGTCTGTTAGCTGAATGCTCAGATCAGAAAGAAGTTTCACAGAATGCTTCTGTGTAGTTTATATTTGAATATATTCCTTTTTACACTACTACGCTCTTAGCGCTCCAAATGTCCAGTTGCATTTTCTACAGAAAGAGTGTTCAGATCTGCTCAATCAAAAGTATGGTTTAACTCTGTTAGCTGAATGCACAGATCAGAAAGAAGTTTCACCGAATGATTCTGTGTAGTTTATATTTGAAGACATTCCTTTTTCCACTATTACCCTCTTAGCGCTCCGAATCTCCACTTGCATTTTCTACAAAAAGAGTGTTTCATAACTGCTCAATCAAAAATATGTTTTATCTCTGTTAACTGAATTTACAGATCAGAAATAAGTTTCACAGAATGCATCTGTGTAGTTTTTATTTGAAGATATTCTTTTTCCCAATGTAGGCCTCTTAGCGCTTAGCATGTCCAATTGCAGTTTCTACAGAAAGAGTGTTTCAGAACGGCTCAATCAAAAGTAAGGTTCAACTCTGTTAGTTGAATGCACAGAACAGAAAGAATTTTCACAGAATGCTACTGTGTAGTTTATATTTGAATATATTCCTTTTCCACTATTACCCTCTTAGCGCTCCGAATGTCCACTTGCATTTTCTACAGAAAGAGGGTTCAGAACTGCGCAATCAAAAGTATGGTTTAACTCTGATAGCTTAATGAACATATCAGAAATAAGTTTCACACAATGCTTCTGTGTAGTTTTTATTTGAAGATATTATTTTTCCCAATATAGGCCTCTTAGCGCTCAGAATGTCCAATTGCAGTTTCTACAGAAAGAGTGTTTCAGAAAGGCTCAATCAAAAGTAAGGTTCAACTCTGTTAGTTGAATGCACAGAACAGAAAGAAGTTTCATACAATGCTTCCGTGTAGTTTATATTTGAACATATTCTTTTTTCCACTATTACCCACTTAGCGCTACGAATGTCCAGTTGCATTTTCTACAGACAGAGTGTTTCAAAACTGCTCAATCAAAAGTATGGTTTAACTCTGTTAGCTGAATGCTCAGATCAGAAAGAAGTTTCACAGAATGCTTCTGTGTAGTTTATATTTGAATATATTCCTTTTTCCACTACTACCCTCTTAGCGCTCCAAATGTCCAGTTGCATTTTCTACAGAAAGAGTGTTCAGATCTGCTCAATCAAAAGTATGGTTTAACTCTGTTAGCTGAATGCACAGATCAGAAAGAAGTTTCACAGAATGATTCTGTGTAGTTTATATTCGGAGACATTCCTTTTTCCACTATTACCCTCTTAGCGCTCCGAATCTCCACTTGCATTTTCTACAGAAAGAGTGTTTCAGAACGGCTCAATCAAAACTAAGGTTCAACTCTTTTAGTTGAACAAACAGAACAGAAAGAAGTTTCACACAATTCTTCTGTGTAGTTTTTATTTGTAGACATTCTTTTTCCCAATATAGGCCTCTTAGCGCTCAGAATGTCCAATTGCAGTTTCTACAGAAAGAGTGTTTCAGAACCGCTCAATCAAAAGTAAGGTTCAACTCTTTTAGTTGAATGCACAGAACAGAAAGAAGTTTCATACAATGCTTCTGTGTAGTTTATATTTGAACATATTCTTTTTTCCACTATTACCCACTTAGCGCTACGAATGTCAAGTTGCATTTTCTACAGACAGAGTGTTTCAAAACTGCTCAATCAAAAGTATGGTTTAACTCTGTTAGCTGAATGCTCAGATCAGAAAGAAGTTTCACAGAATGCTTCTGTGTAGTTTATATTTGAATATATTCCTTTTTCCACTACTACGCTCTTAGCGCTCCAAATGTCCAGTTGCATTTTCTACAGAAAGAGTGTTCAGATCTGCTCAATCAAAAGTATGGTTTAACTCTGTTAGCTGAATGCACAGATCAGAAAGAAGTTTCACCGAATGATTCTGTGTAGTTTATATTTGAAGACATTCCTTTTTCCACTATTACCCTCTTAGCGCTCCGAATCTCCACTTGCATTTTCTACAAAAAGAGTGTTTCATAACTGCTCAATCAAAAATATGTTTTATCTCTGTTAACTGAATTTACAGATCAGAAATAAGTTTCACAGAATGCATCTGTGTAGTTTTTATTTGAAGATATTCTTTTTCCCAATGTAGGCCTCTTAGCGCTTAGCATGTCCAATTGCAGTTTCTACAGAAAGAGTGTTTCAGAACGGCTCAATCAAAAGTAAGGTTCAACTCTGTTAGTTGAATGCACAGAACAGAAAGAATTTTCACAGAATGCTACTGTGTAGTTTATATTTGAATATATTCCTTTTCCACTATTACCCTCTTAGCGCTCCGAATGTCCACTTGCATTTTCTACAGAAAGAGGGTTCAGAACTGCGCAATCAAAAGTATGGTTTAACTCTGATAGCTTAATGAACATATCAGAAATAAGTTTCACACAATGCTTCTGTGTAGTTTTTATTTGAAGATATTATTTTTCCCAATATAGGCCTCTTAGCGCTCAGAATGTCCAATTGCAGTTTCTACAGAAAGAGTGTTTCAGAAAGGCTCAATCAAAAGTAAGGTTCAACTCTGTTAGTTGAATGCACAGAACAGAAAGAAGTTTCATACAATGCTTCCGTGTAGTTTATATTTGAACATATTCTTTTTTCCACTATTACCCACTTAGCGCTACGAATGTCCAGTTGCATTTTCTACAGACAGAGTGTTTCAAAACTGCTCAATCAAAAGTATGGTTTAACTCTGTTAGCTGAATGCTCAGATCAGAAAGAAGTTTCACAGAATGCTTCTGTGTAGTTTATATTTGAATATATTCCTTTTTCCACTACTACCCTCTTAGCGCTCCAAATGTCCAGTTGCATTTTCTACAGAAAGAGTGTTCAGATCTGCTCAATCAAAAGTATGGTTTAACTCTGTTAGCTGAATGCACAGATCAGAAAGAAGTTTCACAGAATGATTCTGTGTAGTTTATATTCGGAGACATTCCTTTTTCCACTATTACCCTCTTAGCGCTCCGAATCTCCACTTGCATTTTCTACAGAAAGAGTGTTTCAGAACGGCTCAATCAAAACTAAGGTTCAACTCTTTTAGTTGAACAAACAGAACAGAAAGAAGTTTCACACAATTCTTCTGTGTAGTTTTTATTTGTAGACATTCTTTTTCCCAATATAGGCCTCTTAGCGCTCAGAATGTCCAATTGCAGTTTCTACAGAAAGAGTGTTTCAGAACCGCTCAATCAAAAGTAAGGTTCAACTCTTTTAGTTGAATGCACAGAACAGAAAGAAGTTTCATACAATGCTTCTGTGTAGTTTATATTTGAACATATTCTTTTTTCCACTATTACCCACTTAGCGCTACGAATGTCAAGTTGCATTTTCTACAGACAGAGTGTTTCAAAACTGCTCAATCAAAAGTATGGTTTAACTCTGTTAGCTGAATGCTCAGATCAGAAAGAAGTTTCACAGAATGCTTCTGTGTAGTTTATATTTGAATATATTCCTTTTTCCACTACTACGCTCTTAGCGCTCCAAATGTCCAGTTGCATTTTCTACAGAAAGAGTGTTCAGATCTGCTCAATCAAAAGTATGGTTTAACTCTGTTAGCTGAATGCACAGATCAGAAAGAAGTTTCACCGAATGATTCTGTGTAGTTTATATTTGAAGACATTCCTTTTTCCACTATTACCCTCTTAGCGCTCCGAATCTCCACTTGCATTCTCTACAAAAAGAGTGTTTCATAACTGCTCAATCAAAAATATGTTTTATCTCTGTTAACTGAATTTACAGATCAGAAATAAGTTTCACAGAATGCATCTGTGTAGTTTTTATTTGAAGATATTCTTTTTCCCAATGTAGGCCTCTTAGCGCTTAGCATGTCCAATTGCAGTTTCTACAGAAAGAGTGTTTCAGAACGGCTCAATCAAAAGTAAGGTTCAACTCTGTTAGTTGAATGCACAGAACAGAAAGAATTTTCACAGAATGCTACTGTGTAGTTTATATTTGAATATATTCCTTTTTCCACTATTACCCTCTTAGCGCTCCGAATGTCCACTTGCATTTTCTACAGAAAGAGTGTTCAGAACTGCGCAATCAAAAGTATGGTTTAACTCTGTTAGCTTAAAGAACATATCAGAAATAAGTTTCACACAATGCTTCTGTGTAGTTTTTATTTGAAGATATTATTTTTCCCAATTGAGGCCTCTTAGCGCTCAGAATGTCCAATTGCAGTTTCTACAGAAAGAGTGTTTCAGAAAGGCTCAATCAAAACTAAGGTTCAACTCTTTTAGTTGAACAAACAGAACAGAAAGTAGTTTCACACAATTCTTCTGTGTAGTTTTCATTTGTAGACATTCTTTTTCCCAATATAGGCCTCCTAGCGCTCAGAATGTCCAATTGCAGTTTCTACAGAAAGAGTGTTTCAGAACGGCTCAATCAAAAGTAAGGTTCAACTCTGTTAGTTGAATGCACAGAACAGAAAGAAGTTTCATACAATGCTTCTGTGTAGTTTATATTTGAACATATTCTTTTTTCCACTATTACCCACTTAGCGCTACGAATGTCCAGTTGCATTTTCTACAGACAGAGTGTTTCAAAACTGCTCAATCAAAAGTATGGTTTAACTCTGTTAGCTGAATGCTCAGATCAGAAAGAAGTTTCACAGAATGCTTCTGTGTAGTTTATATTTGAATATATTCCTTTTTCCACTACTACGATCTTAGCGCTCCAAATGTCCAGTGGCATTTTCTACAGAGAGAGTGTTCAGATCTGCTCAATCAAAAGTATGTTTTAACTCTGTTAGCTGAATGCACAGATCAGAAAAAAGTTTCACCGAATGATTCTGTGTAGTTTATATTTGAAGACATTCCTTTTTCCACTATTACCCTCTTAGCGCTCGGAATCTCCACTTGCATTTTCTACAAAAAGAGTGTTTCATAACTGCTCAATCAAAAATATGTTTTATCTCTGTTAACTGAATTTACAGATCAGAAATAAGTTTCACAGAATGCATCTGTGTAGTTTTTATTTGAAGATATTCTTTTTCCCAATGTAGGCCTCTTAGCGCTTAGCATGTCCAATTGCAGTTTCTACAGAAAGAGTGTTTCAGAACGGCTCAATCAAAAGTAAGGTTCAACTCTGTTAGTTGAATGCACAGAACAGAAAGAATTTTCACAGAATGCTACTGTGTAGTTTATATTTGAATATATTCCTTTTTCCACTATTACCCTCTTAGAGCTCCGAATGTCCACTTGCATTTTCTACAGAAAGTGTGTTCAGAACTGCGCAATCAAAAGTATGGTTTAACTCTGTTAGCTTAATGAACATATCACAAATAAGTTTCACACAATGCTTCTGTGTAGTTTTTATTTGAAGATATTATTTTTCCCAATATAGGCCTCTTAGCGCTCAGAATGTCCAATTGCAGTTTCTACAGAAAGAGTGTTTCAGAAAGGCTCAATCAATAATAAGGTTCAACTCTGTTAGTTGAATGCACAGAACAGAAAGAAGTTTCATACAATGCTTCTGTGTAGTTTATATTTGAACGTATTCTTTTTTCCACTATTACCCACTTAGCGCTACGAATGTCCAGTTGCATTTTCTACAGACAGAGTGTTTCAAAACTGCTCAATCAAAAGTATGGTTTAACTCTGTAAGCTGAATGCTCAGATCAGAAAGAAGTTTCACAGAATGCTTCTGTGTAGTTTATATTTGAATATATTACTTTTTCCACTACTACTCTTTAAGCGCTCCAAATGTCCAGTTGCATTTTCTACAGAAAGAGTGTTCAGATCTGCTCAATCAAAAGTATGGTTTAACTCTGTTAGCTGAATGCACAGATCAGAAAGAAGTTTCACAGAATGATTCTGTGTAGTTTATATTTGGAGACATTCCTTTTTCCACTATTACCCTCTTAGCGCTCCGAATCTCCACTTGCATTTTCTACAGAAAGAGTGTTTCAGAACGGCTCAATCAAAACTAAGGTTCAACTAGTTTAGTTGAACAAACAGAACAGAAAGAAGTTTCACACAATTCTTCTGTGTAGTTTTTATTTGTAGACATTCTTTTTCCCAATATAGGCCTCCTAGCGCTCAGAATGTCCAATTGCAGTTTCTACAGAAAGAGTGTTTCAGAACGGCTCAATCAAAAGTAAGGTTCAACTCTGTTAGTTGAATGCACAGAACAGAAAGAAGTTTCATACAATGCTTCTGTGTAGTTTATATTTGAACATATTCTTTTTTCCACTATTACCCACTTAGTGCTACGAATGTCCAGTTGCATTTTCTACAGACAGAGTGTTTCAAAACTGCTCAATGAAAAGTATGGTTTAAGTCTGTTAGCTGAATGCTCAGATCAGAAAGAAGTTTCACAGAATGCTTCTGTGTAGTTTATATTTGAATATATTCCTTTTTACACTACTACGCTCTTAGCGCTCCAAATGTCCAGTTGCATTTTCTACAGAAAGAGTGTTCAGATCTGCTCAATCAAAAGTATGGTTTAACTCTGTTAGCTGAATGCACAGATCAGAAAGAAGTTTCACCGAATGATTCTGTGTAGTTTATATTTGAAGACATTCCTTTTTCCACTATTACCCTCTTAGCGCTCCGAATCTCCACTTGCATTTTCTACAAAAAGAGTGTTTCATAACTGCTCAATCAAAAATATGTTTTATCTCTGTTAACTGAATTTACAGATCAGAAATAAGTTTCACAGAATGCATCTGTGTAGTTTTTATTTGAAGATATTCTTTTTCCCAATGTAGGCCTCTTAGCGCTTAGCATGTCCAATTGCAGTTTCTACAGAAAGAGTGTTTCAGAACGGCTCAATCAAAAGTAAGGTTCAACTCTGTTAGTTGAATGCACAGAACAGAAAGAATTTTCACAGAATGCTACTGTGTAGTTTATATTTGAATATATTCCTTTTCCACTATTACCCTCTTAGCGCTCCGAATGTCCACTTGCATTTTCTACAGAAAGAGGGTTCAGAACTGCGCAATCAAAAGTATGGTTTAACTCTGATAGCTTAATGAACATATCAGAAATAAGTTTCACACAATGCTTCTGTGTAGTTTTTATTTGAAGATATTATGTTTCCCAATATAGGCCTCTTAGCGCTCAGAATGTCCAATTGCAGTTTCTACAGAAAGAGTGTTTCAGAAAGGCTCAATCAAAAGTAAGGTTCAACTCTGTTAGTTGAATGCACAGAACAGAAAGAAGTTTCATACAATGCTTCCGTGTAGTTTATATTTGAACATATTCTTTTTTCCACTATTACCCACTTAGCGCTACGAATGTCCAGTTGCATTTTCTACAGACAGAGTGTTTCAAAACTGCTCAATCAAAAGTATGGTTTAACTCTGTTAGCTGAATGCTCAGATCAGAAAGAAGTTTCACAGAATGCTTCTGTGTAGTTTATATTTGAATATATTCCTTTTTCCACTACTACCCTCTTAGCGCTCCAAATGTCCAGTTGCATTTTCTACAGAAAGAGTGTTCAGATCTGCTCAATCAAAAGTATGGTTTAACTCTGTTAGCTGAATGCACAGATCAGAAAGAAGTTTCACAGAATGATTCTGTGTAGTTTATATTCGGAGACATTCCTTTTTCCACTATTACCCTCTTAGCGCTCCGAATCTCCACTTGCATTTTCTACAGAAAGAGTGTTTCAGAACGGCTCAATCAAAACTAAGGTTCAACTCTTTTAGTTGAACAAACAGAACAGAAAGAAGTTTCACACAATTCTTCTGCGTAGTTTTTATTTGTAGACATTCTTTTTCCCAATATAGGCCTCTTAGCGCTCAGAATGTCCAATTGCAGTTTCTACAGAAAGAGTGTTTCAGAACCGCTCAATCAAAAGTAAGGTTCAACTCTTTTAGTTGAATGCACAGAACAGAAAGAAGTTTCATACAATGCTTCTGTGTAGTTTATATTTGAACATATTCTTTTTTCCACTATTACCCACTTAGCGCTACGAATGTCCAGTTGCATTTTCTACAGACAGAGTGTTTCAAAACTGCTCAATCAAAAGTATGGTTTAACTCTGTTAGCTGAATGCTCAGATCAGAAAGAAGTTTCACAGAATGCTTCTGTGTAGTTTATATTTGAATATATTCCTTTTTCCACTACTACGCTCTTAGCGCTCCAAATGTCCAGTTGCATTTTCTACAGAAAGAGTGTTCAGATCTGCTCAATCAAAAGTATGGTTTAACTCTGTTAGCTGAATGCACAGATCAGAAAGAAGTTTCACCGAATGATTCTGTGTAGTTTATATTTGAAGACATTCCTTTTTCCACTATTACCCTCTTAGCGCTCCGAATCTCCACTTGCATTTTCTACAAAAAGAGTGTTTCATAACTGCTCAATCAAAAATATGTTTTATCTCTGTTAACTGAATTTACAGATCAGAAATAAGTTTCACAGAATGCATCTGTGTAGTTTTTATTTGAAGATATTCTTTTTCCCAATGTAGGCCTCTTAGCGCTTAGCATGTCCAATTGCAGTTTCTACAGAAAGAGTGTTTCAGAACGGCTCAATCAAAAGTAAGGTTCAACTCTGTTAGTTGAATGCACAGAACAGAAAGAATTTTCACAGAATGCTACTGTGTAGTTTATATTTGAATATATTCCTTTTTCCACTATTACCCTCTTAGCGCTCCGAATGTCCACTTGCATTTTCTACAGAAAGAGTGTTCAGAACTGCGCAATCAAAAGTATGGTTTAACTCTGTTAGCTTAAAGAACATATCAGAAATAAGTTTCACACAATGCTTCTGTGTAGTTTTTATTTGAAGATATTATTTTTCCCAATTGAGGCCTCTTAGCGCTCAGAATGTCCAATTGCAGTTTCTACAGAAAGAGTGTTTCAGAAAGGCTCAATCAAAACTAAGGTTCAACTCTTTTAGTTGAACAAACAGAACAGAAAGAAGTTTCACACAATTCTTCTGTGTAGTTTTTATTTGTAGACATTCTTTTTCCCAATATAGGCCTCCTAGCGCTCAGAATGTCCAATTGCAGTTTCTACAGAAAGAGTGTTTCAGAACGGCTCAATCAAAAGTAAGGTTCAACTCTGTTAGTTGAATGCACAGAACAGAAAGAAGTTTCATACAATGCTTCTGTGTAGTTTATATTTGAACATATTCTTTTTTCCACTATTACCCACTTAGCGCTACGAATGTCCAGTTGCATTTTCTACAGACAGAGTGTTTCAAAACTGCTCAATCAAAAGTATGGTTTAACTCTGTTAGCTGAATGCTCAGATCAGAAAGAAGTTTCACAGAATGCTTCTGTGTAGTTTATATTTGAATATATTCCTTTTTCCACTACTACGATCTTAGCGCTCCAAATGTCCAGTGGCATTTTCTACAGAGAGAGTGTTCAGATCTGCTCAATCAAAAGTATGTTTTAACTCTGTTAGCTGAATGCACAGATCAGAAAAAAGTTTCACCGAATGATTCTGTGTAGTTTATATTTGAAGACATTCCTTTTTCCACTATTACCCTCTTAGCGCTCGGAATCTCCACTTGCATTTTCTACAAAAAGAGTGTTTCATAACTGCTCAATCAAAAATATGTTTTATCTCTGTTAACTGAATTTACAGATCAGAAATAAGTTTCACAGAATGCATCTGTGTAGTTTTTATTTGAAGATATTCTTTTTCCCAATGTAGGCCTCTTAGCGCTTAGCATGTCCAATTGCAGTTTCTACAGAAAGAGTGTTTCAGAACGGCTCAATCAAAAGTAAGGTTCAACTCTGTTAGTTGAATGCACAGAACAGAAAGAATTTTCACAGAATGCTACTGTGTAGTTTATATTTGAATATATTCCTTTTTCCACTAATACCCTCTTAGCGCTCCGAATGTCCACTTGCATTTTCTACAGAAAGTGTGTTCAGAACTGCGCAATCAAAAGTATGGTTTAACTCTGTTAGCTTAATGAAAATATCAGAAATAAATTTCACACAATGCTTCTGTGTAGTTTTTATTTGAAGATATTATTTTTCCCAATAGAGGCCTCTTAGCGCTCAGAATGTCCAATTGCAGTTTCTACAAAAAGAGTGTTTCAGAAAGGCTCAATCAAAAGTAATTTTCAACTCTGTTAGTTGAATGCACAGAACAGAAAGAAGTTTCATACAATGCTTCTGTGTAGTTTATATTTGAACATATTCTTTTTTCCACTATTACCCACTTAGCGCTACGAATGACCAGTTGCATTTTCTACAGACAGAGTGTTTCAAAACTGCTCAATCAAATGTATGGTTTAACTCTGTTAGCTGAATGCTCAGATCAGAAAGAAGTTTCACAGAATGCTTCTGTGTAGTTTATATTTGAATATATTCCTTTTTCCACTACTAATCTCTTAGCGCTCCAAATGTCCAGTTGCATTTTCTACAGAAAGAGTGTTCAGATCTGCTCAATCAAAAGTATGGTTTAACTCTGTTAGCTGAATGCACAGATCAGAAAGAAGTTTCACAGAATGATTCTGTATAGTTTATATTCGGAGACATTCCTTTTTCCACTATTACCCTCTTAGCGCTCCGAATCTCCACTTGCATTTTCTACAGAAAGAGTGTTTCAGAACGGCTCAATCAAAACTAAGGTTCAACTCTTTTAGTTGAACAAACAGAACAGAAAGAAGTTTCACACAATTCTTCTGTGTAGTTTTTATTTGTAGACATTCTTTTTCCCAATATAGGCCTCTTAGCGCTCAGAATGTCCAATTGCAGTTTCTACAGAAAGAGTGTTTCAGAACGGCTCAATCAAAAGTAAGGTTCAACTCTGTTAGTTGAATGCACAGAACAGAAAGGAGTTTCATACAATGCTTCTGTGTAGTTTATATTTGAACATATTCTTTTTTCCACTATTACCCACTTAGCGCTACGAATGTCCAGTTGCATTTTCTACAGACAGAGTGTTTCAAAACTGCTCAATCAAAAGTATGGTTTAACTCTGTTAGCCGAATGCTCAGATCAGAAAGAAGTTTCACAGAATGCTTCTGTGTAGTTTATATTTGAATATATTCCTTTTTCCACTACTACGCTCTTAGCGCTCCAAATGTCCAGTTGCATTTTCTACAGAAAGAGTGTTCAGATCTGCTCAATCGAAAGTATGGTTTAACTCTGTTAGCTGAATGCACAGATCAGAAAGAAGTTTCACAGAATGATTCTGTGTAGTTTATATTCGGAGACATTCCTTTTTCCACTATTACCCTCTTAGCGCTCCGAATCTCCACTTGCATTTTCTACAGAAAGAGTGTTTCAGAACGGCTCAATCAAAACTAAGGTTCAACTCTTTTAGTTGAACAAACAGAACAGAAAGAAGTTTCACACAATTCTTCTGTGTAGTTTTTATTTGTAGACATTCTTTTTCCCAATATAGGCCTCTTAGCGCTCAGAATGTCCAATTGCAGTTTCTACAGAAAGAGTGTTTCAGAACGGCTCAATCAAAAGTAAGGTTCAACTCTGTTAGTTGAATGCACAGAACAGAAAGAAGTTTCATACAATGCTTCTGTGTAGTTTATATTTGAACATATTCTTTTTTCCACTATTACCCACTTAGCGCTCCAAATGTCCAGTTGCATTTTCTACAGAAAGAGTGTTCAGATCTGCTCAATCAAAAGTATGGTTTAACTCTGTTAGCTGAATGCACAGATCAGAAAGAAGTTTCCCCGAATGATTCTGTGTAGTTTATATTTGAAGACATTCCTTTTTCCACTATTACCCTCTTAGCGCTCCGAATCTCCACTTGCATTTTCTACAAAAAGAGTGTTTCATAACTGCTCAATCAAAAATATGTTTTATCTCTGTTAACTGAATTTACAGATCAGAAATAAGTTTCACAGAATGCATCTGTGTAGTTTTTATTTGAAGATATTCTTTTTCCCAATGTAGGCCTCTTAGCGCTTAGCATGTCCAATTGCAGTTTCTACAGAAAGAGTGTTTCAGAACGGCTCAATCAAAAGTAAGGTTCAACTCTGTTAGTTGAATGCACAGAACAGAAAGAATTTTCACAGAATGCTACTGTGTAGTTTATATTTGAATATATTCCTTTTTCCACTATTACCCTCTTAGCGCTCCGAATGTCCACTTGCATTTTCTACAGAAAGAGTGTTCAGAACTGCGCAATCAAAAGTATGGTTTAACTCTGTTAGCTTAAAGAACTTATCAGAAATAAGTTTCACACAATGCTTCTGTGTAGTTTTTATTTGAAGATATTATTTTTCCCAATTGAGGCCTCTTAGCGCTCAGAATGTCCAATTGCAGTTTCTACAGAAAGAGTGTTTCAGAAAGGCTCAATCAAAACTAAGGTTCAACTCTTTTAGTTGAACAAACAGAACAGAAAGAAGTTTCACACAATTCTTCTGTGTAGTTTTTATTTGTAGACATTCTTTTTCCCAATATAGGCCTCCTAGCGCTCAGAATGTCCAATTGCAGTTTCTACAGAAAGAGTGTTTCAGAACGGCTCAATCAAAAGTAAGGTTCAACTCTGTTAGTTGAATGCACAGAACAGAAAGAAGTTTCATACAATGCTTCTGTGTAGTTTATATTTGAACATATTCTTTTTTCCACTATTACCCACTTAGCGCTACGAATGTCCAGTTGCATTTTCTACAGACAGAGTGTTTCAAAACTGCTCAATCAAAAGTATGGTTTAACTCTGTTAGCTGAATGCTCAGATCAGAAAGAAGTTTCACAGAATGCTTCTGTGTAGTTTATATTTGAATATATTCCTTTTTCCACTACTACGATCTTAGCGCTCCAAATGTCCAGTGGCATTTTCTACAGAGAGAGTGTTCAGATCTGCTCAATCAAAAGTATGTTTTAACTCTGTTAGCTGAATGCACAGATCAGAAAAAAGTTTCACCGAATGATTCTGTGTAGTTTATATTTGAAGACATTCCTTTTTCCACTATTACCCTCTTAGCGCTCGGAATCTCCACTTGCATTTTCTACAAAAAGAGTGTTTCATAACTGCTCAATCAAAAATATGTTTTATCTCTGTTAACTGAATTTACAGATCAGAAATAAGTTTCACAGAATGCATCTGTGTAGTTTTTATTTGAAGATATTCTTTTTCCCAATGTAGGCCTCTTAGCGCTTAGCATGTCCAATTGCAGTTTCTACAGAAAGAGTGTTTCAGAACGGCTCAATCAAAAGTAAGGTTCAACTCTGTTAGTTGAATGCACAGAACAGAAAGAATTTTCACAGAATGCTACTGTGTAGTTTATATTTGAATATATTCCTTTTTCCACTATTACCCTCTTAGCGCTCCGAATGTCCACTTGCATTTTCTACAGAAAGTGTGTTCAGAACTGCGCAATCAAAAGTATGGTTTAACTCTGTTAGCTTAATGAAAATATCAGAAATAAATTTCACACAATGCTTCTGTGTAGTTTTTATTTGAAGATATTATTTTTCCCAATAGAGGCCTCTTAGCGCTCAGAATGTCCAATTGCAGTTTCTACAAAAAGAGTGTTTCAGAAAGGCTCAATCAAAAGTAATTTTCAACTCTGTTAGTTGAATGCACAGAACAGAAAGAAGTTTCATACAATGCTTCTGTGTAGTTTATATTTGAACATATTCTTTTTTCCACTATTACCCACTTAGCGCTACGAATGACCAGTTGCATTTTCTACAGACAGAGTGTTTCAAAACTGCTCAATCAAATGTATGGTTTAACTCTGTTAGCTGAATGCTCAGATCAGAAAGAAGTTTCACAGAATGCTTCTGTGTAGTTTATATTTGAATATATTCCTTTTTCCACTACTAATCTCTTAGCGCTCCAAATGTCCAGTTGCATTTTCTACAGAAAGAGTGTTCAGATCTGCTCAATCAAAAGTATGGTTTAACTCTGTTAGCTGAATGCACAGATCAGAAAGAAGTTTCACAGAATGATTCTGTATAGTTTATATTCGGAGACATTCCTTTTTCCACTATTACCCTCTTAGCGCTCCGAATCTCCACTTGCATTTTCTACAGAAAGAGTGTTTCAGAACGGCTCAATCAAAACTAAGGTTCAACTCTTTTAGTTGAACAAACAGAACAGAAAGAAGTTTCACACAATTCTTCTGTGTAGTTTTTATTTGTAGACATTCTTTTTCCCAATATAGGCCTCTTAGCGCTCAGAATGTCCAATTGCAGTTTCTACAGAAAGAGTGTTTCAGAACGGCTCAATCAAAAGTAAGGTTCAACTCTGTTAGTTGAATGCACAGAACAGAAAGGAGTTTCATACAATGCTTCTGTGTAGTTTATATTTGAACATATTCTTTTTTCCACTATTACCCACTTAGCGCTACGAATGTCCAGTTGCATTTTCTACAGACAGAGTGTTTCAAAACTGCTCAATCAAAAGTATGGTTTAACTCTGTTAGCCGAATGCTCAGATCAGAAAGAAGTTTCACAGAATGCTTCTGTGTAGTTTATATTTGAATATATTCCTTTTTCCACTACTACGCTCTTAGCGCTCCAAATGTCCAGTTGCATTTTCTACAGAAAGAGTGTTCAGATCTGCTCAATCAAAAGTATGGTTTAACTCTGTTAGCTGAATGCACAGATCAGAAAGAAGTTTCAAAGAATGATTCTGTGTAGTTTATATTCGGAGACATTCCTTTTTCCACTATTACCCTCTTAGCGCTCCGAATCTCCACTTGCATTTTCTACAGAAAGAGTGTTTCAGAACGGCTCAATCAAAACTAAGGTTCAACACTTTTAGTTGAACAAACAGAACAGAAAGAAGTTTCACACAATTCTTCTGTGTAGTTTTTATTTGTAGACATTCTTTTTCCCAATATAGGCCTCTTAGCGCTCAGAATGTCCAATTGCAGTTTCTACAGAAAGAGTGTTTCAGAACGGCTCAATCAAAAGTAAGGTTCAACTCTGTTAGTTGAATGCACAGAACAGAAAGAAGTTTCATACAATGCTTCTGTGTAGTTTATATTTGAACATATTCTTTTTTCCACTATTACCCACTTAGCGCTACGAATGTCCAGTTGCATTTTCTACAGACAGAGTGTTTCAAACTGCTCAATCAAAAGTATGGTTTAACTCTGTTAGCTGAATGCTCAGATCAGAAAGAAGTTTCACAGAATGCTTCTGTGTAGTTTATATTTGAATATATTCCTTTTTCCACTACTACGCTCTTAGCGCTCCAAATGTCCAGTTGCATTTTCTACAGAAAAAGTGTTCAGATCTGCTCAATCAAAAGTATGGTTTAACTCTGTTAGCTGAATGCACAGATCAGAAAGAAGTTTCACAGAATGATTCTGTGTAGTTTATATTTGGAGACATTCCTTTTTCCACTATTACCCTCTTAGCGCTCCGAATCTCCACTTGCATTTTCTACAGAAAGAGTGTTTCAGAACGGCTCAATCAAAACTAAGTTTCAACTCATTTAGTTGAACAAACAGAACAGAAAGAAGTTTCACACAATTCTTCTGTGTAGTTTTTATTTGTAGACATTCTTTTTCCCAATATAGGCCTCTTAGCGCTCAGAATGTCCAATTGCAGTTTCTACAGAAAGAGTGTTTCAGAACGGCTCAATCAAAAGTAAGGTTCAACTCTGTTAGTTGAATGCACAGAACAGAAAGAAGTTTCATACAATGCTTCTGTGTAGTTTATATTTGAACATATTCTTTTTTCCACTATTACCCACTTAGCGCTACGAATGTCCAGTTGCATTTTCTACAGACAGAGTGTTTCAAAACTGCTCAATCAAAGTATGGTTTAACTCTGTTAGCTGAATGTTCAGATCAGAAAGAAGTTTCACAGAATGCTTCTGTGTAGTTTATATTTGAATATATTCCTTTTTCCACTACTACGCTCTTAGCGCTCCAAATGTCCAGTTGCATTTTCAACAGAAAGAGTGTTCAGATCTGCTCAATCAAAAGTATGGTTTAACTCTGTTAGCTGAATGCACAGATCAGAAAAAAGTTTCACCGAATGATTCTGTGTAGTTTATATTTGAAGACATTCCTTTTTCCACTATTACCCTCTTAGCGCTCCGAATCTCCACTTGCATTTTCTACAAAAAGAGTATTTCATAACTGCTCAATCAAAAATATGTTTTATCTCTGTTAACTGAATTTACAGATCAGAAATAAGTTTCACAGAATGCATGCGGGTAGTTTTTATTTGAAGATATTCTTTTTCCCAATGTAGGCCTCTTAGCGCTTAGCATGTCCAATTGCAGTTTCTACAGAAAGAGTGTTTCAGAACGGCTCAATCAAAAGTAAGGTTCAACTCTGTTAGTTGAATGCACAGAACAGAAAGAATTTTCACAGAATGCTACTGCGTAGTTTATATTTGAATATATTCCTTTTTCCACTATTACCCTCTTAGCGCTCCGAATGTCCACTTGCATTTTCTACAGAAAGAGTGTTCAGAACTGCGCAATCAAAAGTATGGTTTAACTCTGTTAGCTTAAAGAACATATCAGAAATAAGTTTCACACAATGCTTCTGTGTAGTTTTTATTTGAAGATATTATTTTTCCCAATTGAGGCCTCTTAGCGCTCAGAATGTCCAATTGCAGTTTCTACAGAAAGAGTGTTTCAGAAAGGCTCAATCAAAAATAAGGTTCAACTCTTTTAGTTGAACAAACAGAACAGAAAGAAGTTTCACACAATTCTTCTGTGTAGTTTTTATTTGTAGACATTCTTTTTCCCAATATAGGCCTCCTAGAGCTCAGAATGTCCAATTGCAGTTTCTACAGAAAGAGTGTTTCAGAACGGCTCAATCAAAAGTAAGGTTCAACTCTGTTAGTTGAATGCACAGAACAGAAAGAAGTTTCATACAATGCTTCTGTGTAGTTTATATTTGAACATATTCTTTTTTCCACTATTACCCACTTAGCGCTACGAATGTCCAGTTGCATTTTCTACAGACAGAGTGTTTCAAAACTGCTCAATCAAAAGTATTTTTTAACTCTGTTAGCTGAATGCTCAGATCAGAAAGAAGTTTCACAGAATGCTTCTGTGTAGTTTATATTTGAATATATTCCTTTTTCCACTACTACGCTCTTAGCGCTCCAAATGTCCAGTTGCATTTTCTACAGAGAGAGTGTTCAGATATGCTCAATCAAAAGTATGTTTTAACTCTGTTAGCTGAATGCACAGATCAGAAAAAAGTTTCACCGAATGATTCTGTGTAGTTTATATTTGAAGACATTCCTTTTTCCACTATTACCCTCTTAGCGCTCGGAATCTCCACTTGCATTTTCTACAAAAAGAGTGTTTCATAACTGCTCAATCAAAAATATGTTTTATCTCTGTTAACTGAATTTACAGATCAGAAATAAGTTTCACAGAATGCATCTGTGTAGTTTTTATTTGAAGATATTCTTTTTCCCAATGTAGGCCTCTTAGCGCTTAGCATGTCCAATTGCAGTTTCTACAGAAAGAGTGTTTCAGAACGGCTCAATCAAAAGTAAGGTTCAACTCTGTTAGTTGAATGCACAGAACAGAAAGAATTTTCACAGAATGCTACTGTGTAGTTTATATTTGAATATATTCCTTTTTCCACTATTACCCTCTTAGCGCTCCGAATGTCCACTTGCATTTTCTACAGAAAGAGTGTTCAGAACTGCGCAATCAAAAGTATGGTTTAACTCTGTTAGCTTAATGAACATATCAGAAATAAGTTTCACACAATGCTTCTGTGTAGTTTTTATTTGAAGATATTATTTTTCCCAATAGAGGCCTCTTAGCGCTCAGAATGTCCAATTGCAGTTTCTACAGAAAGAGTGTTTCAGAAAGGCTCAATCAAAAGTAAGGTTCAACTCTGTTAGTTGAATGCACAGAACAGAAAGAAGTTTCATACAATGCTTCTGTGTAGTTTATATTTGAACATATTCTTTTTTCCACTATTACCCACTTAGCGCTACGAATGACCAGTTGCATTTTCTACAGACAGAGTGTTTCAAAACTGCTCAATCAAATGTATGGTTTAACTCTGTTAGCTGAATGCTCAGATCAGAAAGAAGTTTCACAGAATGCTTCTGTGTAGTTTATATTTGAATATATTCCTTTTTCCACTACTAATCTCTTAGCGCTCCAAATGTCCAGTTGCATTTTCTACAGAAAGAGTGTTCAGATCTGCTCAATCAAAAGTATGGTTTAACTCTGTTAGCTGAATGCACAGATCAGAAAGAAGTTTCACAGAATGATTCTGTGTAGTTTATATTCGGAGACATTCCTTTTTCACTATTACCCTCTTAGCGCTCCGAATCTCCACTTGCATTTTCTACAGAAAGAGTGTTTCAGAACGGCTCAATCAAAACTAAGTTTCAACTCTTTTAGTTGAACAAACAGAACAGAAAGAAGTTTCACACAATTCTTCTGTGTAGTTTTTATTTGTAGACATTCTTTTTCCCAATATAGGCCTCTTAGCGCTCAGAATGTCCAATTGCAGTTTCTACAGAAAGAGTGTTTCAGAACGGCTCAATCAAAAGTAAGGTTCAACTCTGTTAGTTGAATGCACAGAACAGAAAGAAGTTTCATACAATGCTTCTGTGTAGTTTATATTTGAACATATTCTTTTTTCCACTATTACCCACTTAGCGCTACGAATGTCCAGTTGCATTTTCTACAGACAGAGTGTTTCAAAACTGCTCAATCAAAAGTATGGTTTAACTCTGTTAGCTGAATGCTCAAATCAGAAAGAAGTTTCACAGAATGCTTCTGTGTAGTTTATATTTGAATATATTCCTTTTTCCACTACTACGCTCTTAGCGCTCCAAATGTCCAGTTGCATTTTCTACAGAAAGAGTGTTCAGATCTGCTCAATCAAAAGTATGGTTTAACTCTGTTAGCTGAATGCACAGATCAGAAAGAAGTTTCACCGAATGATTCTGTGTAGTTTATATTTGAAGACATTCCTTTTTCCACTATTACCCTCTTAGCGCTCCGAATCTCCACTTGCATTTTCTACAAAAAGAGTGTTTCATAACTGCTCAATCAAAAATATGTTTTATCTCTGTTAACTGAATTTACAGATCAGAAATAAGTTTCACAGAATGCATCTGTGTAGTTTTTATTTGAAGATATTCTTTTTCCCAATGTAGGCCTCTTAGCGCTTAGCATGTCCAATTGCAGTTTCTACAGAAAGAGTGTTTCAGAACGGCTCAATCAAAAGTAAGGTTCAACTCTGTTAGTTGAGTGCACAGAACAGAAAGTATTTTCACAGAATGCTACTGTATAGTTTATATTTGAATATATTCCTTTTTCCACTATTACCCTCTTAGCGCTCCGAATGTCCACTTGCATTTTCTACAGAAAGAGTGTTCAGAACTGCGCAATCAAAAGTATGGTTTAACTCTGTTAGCTTAATGAACATATCAGAAATAAGTTTCACACAATGCTTCTGTGTAGTTTTTATTTGAAGATATTATTTTTCCCAATAGAGGCCTCTTAGCGCTCAGAATGTCCAATTGCAGTTTCTACAGAAAGAGTGTTTCAGAAAGGCTCAATCAAACGTAAGGTTCAACTCTGTTAGTTGAATGCACAGAACACAAAGAAGTTTCATACAATGCTTCTGTGTAGTTTATATTTGAACATATTCTTTTTTCCACTATTACCCACTTAGCGCAACGAATGTCCAGTTGCATTTTCTACAGACAGAGTGTTTCAAAACTGCTCAATCAAAAGTATGGTTTAACTCTCTTAGCTGAATGCTCAGATCAGAAAGAAGTTTCACAGAATGCTTCTGTGTAGTTTATATTTGAATATATTCCTTTTTCCACTACTACTCTCTAAGCGCTCCAAATGTCCAGTTGCATTTTCTACAGAAAGAGTGTTCAGATCTGCTCAATCAAAAGTATGGTTTAACTCTGTTAGCTGAATGCACAGATCAGAAAGAAGTTTCACAGAATAATTCTGTGTAGTTTATATTAGGAGACATTCCTTTTTCCACTATTACCCTCTTAGCGCTCCGAATCTCCACTTGCATTTTCTACAGAAAGAGTGTTTCAGAACGGCTCAATCAAAACTAAGGTTCAACTAGTTTAGTTGAACAAACAGAACAGAAAGTAGTTTCACACAATTATTCTGTGTAGTTTTTATTTGTAGACATTCTTTTTCCCAATATAGGCCTCCTAGCGCTCAGAATGTCCAATTGCAGTTTCTACAGAAAGAGTGTTTCAGAACGGCTCAATAAAAAGTAAGGTTCAACTCTGTTAGTTGAATGCACAGAACAGAAAGAAGTTTCATACAATGCTTCTGTGTAGTTTATATTTGAACATATTCTTTTTTCCACTATTACCCACTTAGTGCTACGAATGTCCAGTTGCATTTTCTACAGACAGAGTGTTTCAAAACTGCTCAATAAAAAGTATGGTTTAACTCTGTTAGCTGAATGCTCAGATCAGAAAGAAGTTTCACAGAATGCTTCTGTGTAGTTTATATTTGAATATATTACTTTTTCCACTACTACGCTCTTAGCGCTCCAAATGTCCAGTTGCATTTTCTACAGAAAGAGTGTTCAGATCTGCTCAATCAAAAGTATGGTTTAACTCTGTTAGCTGAATGCACAGATCAGAAAGAAGTTTCACCGAATGATTCTGTGTAGTTTATATTTGAAGACATTCCTTTTTCCACTATTACCCTCTTAGTGCTCCGAATCTCCACTTGCATTTCCTACAAAAAGAGTGTTTCATAACTGCTCAATCAAAAATATGTTTTATCTCTGTTAACTGAATTTACAGATCAGAAATAAGTTTCACAGAATGCATCTGTGTAGTTTTTATTTGAAGATATTCTTTTTCCCAATGTAGGCCTCTTAGCGCTTAGCATGTCCAATTGCAGTTTCTACAGAAAGAGTGTTTCAGAACGGCTCAATCAAAAGTAAGGTTCAACTCTGTTAGTTGAATGCCCAGAACAGAAAGAATTTTCACAGAATGCTACTGTGTAGTTTATATTTGAATATAATCCTTTTTCCACTATTACCCTCTTAGCGCTCCGAATGTCCACTTGCATTTTCTACAGAAAGAGTGTTCAGAACTGCGCAATCAAAAGTATGGTTTAACTCTGTTAGCTTAATGAACATATCAGAAATAAGTTTCACACAATGCTTCCGTGTAGTTTTTATTTGAAGATATTATTTTTCCCAATAGAGACCTCTTAGCGCTCAGAATGTCCAATTGCAGTTTCTACCGAAAGAGTGTTTCAGAAAGGCTCAATCAAAAGTAAGGTTCAACTCTGTTAGTTGAATGCACAGAACAGAAAGAAGTTTCATACAATGATTCTGTGTAGTTTATATTTGAACATATTCTTTTTCCACTATTACCCACTTAGCGCTATGAATGTCCAGTTGCATTTTCTACAGACAGAGTGTTTCAAAACTGCTCAATCAAAAGTATGGTTTAACTCTGTTAGCTGAATGCTCAGATCAGAAAGAAGTTTCACAGAATGCTTCTGTGTAGTTTATATTTGATTATATTCCTTTTTCCACTACTACTCTCTTAGCGCTCCAAATGTCCAGTTGCATTTTCTACAGAAAGAGTGTTCAGATCTGCTCAATCAAAAGTATGGTTTAACTCTGTTAGCTGAATGCACAGATCAGAAAGAAGTTTCACTGAATGATTCTGTGTAGTTTATATTTGGAGACATTCCTTTTTCCACTATTACCCTCTTAGCGCTCCGAATCTCCACTTGCATTTTCTACAGAAAGAGTGTTTCAGAACGGCTCAATCAAAACTAAGGTTCAACTAGTTTAGTTGAACAAACAGAACAGAAAGAAGTTTCACATAATTCTTCTGTGTAGTTTTTATTTGTAGACATTCTTTTTCCCAATATAGGCCTCCTAGCGCTCAGAATGTCCAATTGCAGTTTCTACAGAAAGAGTGTTTCAGAACGGCTCAATCAAAAGTAAGGTTCAACTCTGTTAGTTGAATGCACAGAACAGAAAAAAGTTTCATACAATGCTTCTGTGTAGTTTATATTTGAACATATTCTTTTTTCCACTATTACCCACTTAGTGCTACGAATGTCCAGTTGCATTTTCTACAGACAGAGTGTTTCAAAACTGCTCAATCAAAAGTATGGTTTAAGTCTGTTAGCTGAATGCTCAGATCAGAAAGAAGTTTCACAGAATGCTTCTGTGTAGTTTATATTTGAATATATTCCTTTTTCCACTACTACGCTCTTAGCGCTCCAAATGTCCAGTTGCATTTTCTACAGAAAGAGTGTTCAGATCTGCTCAATCAAAAGTATGGTTTAACTCTGTTAGCTGAATGCACAGATCAGAAAGAAGTTTCACAGAATGATTCTGTGTAGTTTATATTCGGAGACATTCCTTTTTCCACTATTACCCTCTTAGCGCTCCGAATCTCCACTTGCATTTTCTACAGAAAGAGTGTTTCAGAACGGCTCAATCAAAACTAAGGTTCAACTCTTTTAGTTGAACAAACAGAACAGAAAGAAGTTTCACACAATTCTTCTTTGTAGTTTTTATTTGTAGACATTCTTTTTCCCAATATAGGCCTCTTAGCGCTCAGAATGTCCAATTGCAGTTTCTACAGAAAGAGTGTTTCAGAACGGCTCAATCAAAAGTAAGGTTCAACTCTGTTAGTTGAATGCACAGAACAGAAAGAAGTTTCATACAATGCTTCTGTGTAGTTTATATTTGAACATATTCTTTTTTCCACTACTACCCACTTAGCGCTACGAATGTCCAGTTGCATTTTCTACAGACAGAGTGTTTCAAAACTGCTCAATCAAAAGTATGGTTTAACTCTGTTAGCTGAATGCTCAGATCAGAAAGAAGTTTCACAGAATGCTTCTGTGTAGTTTATATTTGAATATATTCCTTTTTCCACTACTACGCTCTTAGCGCTCCAAATGTCCAGTTGCATTTTCTACAGAAAGAGTGTTCAGATCTGCTCAATCAAAAGTATGGTTTAACTCTGTTAGCTGAATGCACAGATCAGAAAGAAGTTTCACCGAATGATTCTGTGTAGTTTATATTTGAAGACATTCCTTTTTCCACTATTACCCTCTTAGCGCTCCGAATCTCCACTTGCATTTTCTACAAAAAGAGTGTTTCATAACTGCTCAATCAAAAATATGTTTTATCTCTGTTAACTGAATTTACAGATCAGAAATAAGTTTCACAGAATGCATCTGTGTAGTTTTTATTTGAAGATATTCTTTTTCCCAATGTAGGCCTCTTAGCGCTTAGCATGTCCAATTGCAGTTTCTACAGAAAGAGTGTTTCAGAACGGCTCAATCAAAAGTAAGGTTCAACTCTGTTAGTTGAATGCACAGAACAGAAAGAATTTTCACAGAATGCTACTGTGTAGTTTATATTTGAATATATTCCTTTTTCCACTATTACCCTCTTAGCGCTCCGAATGTCCACTTGCATTTTCTACAGAAAGAGTGTTCAGAACTGCGCAATCAAAAGTATGCTTTAACTCTGTTAGCTTAAAGAACATATCAGAAATAAGTTTCACACAATGCTTCTGTGTAGTTTTTATTTGAAGATATTTTTTTTCCCAATTGAGGCCTCTTAGCGCTCAGAATGTCCAATTGCAGTTTCTACAGAAAGAGTGTTTCAGAAAGGCTCAATCAAAACTAAGGTTCAACTCTTTTAGTTGAACAAACAGAACAGAAAGAAGTTTCACACAATTCTTCTGTGTAGTTTTTATTTGTAGACATTCTTTTTCCAAATATAGGCCTCCTAGCGCTCAGAATGTCCAATTGCAGTTTCTACAGAAAGAGTGTTTCAGAACGGCTCAATCAAAAGTAAGGTTCAACTCTGTTAGTTGAATGCACAGAACAGAAAGAAGTTTCATACAATGCTTCTGTGTAGTTTATATTTGAACATATTCTTTTTTCCACTATTACCCACTTAGCGCTACGAATGTCCAGTTGCATTTTCTACAGACAGAGTGTTTCAAAACTGCTCAATCAAAAGTATGGTTTAACTCTGTTAGCTGAATGCTCAGATCAGAAAGAAGTTTCACAGAATGCTTCTGTGTAGTTTATATTTGAATATATTCCTTTTTCCACTACTACGCTCTTAGCGCTCCAAATGTCCAGTTGCATTTTCTACAGAGAGAGTGTTCAGATCTGCTCAATCAAAAGTATGTTTTAACTCTGTTAGCTGAATGCACAGATCAGAAAAAAGTTTCACCGAATGATTCTGTGTAGTTTATATTTGAAGACATTCCTTTTTCCACTATTACCCTCTTAGCGCTCGGAATCTCCACTTGCATTTTCTACAAAAAGAGTGTTTCATAACTGCTCAATCAAAAATATGTTTTATCTCTGTTAACTGAATTTACAGATCAGAAATAAGTTTCACAGAATGCATCTGTGTAGTTTTTATTTGAAGATATTCTTTTTCCCAATGTAGGCCTCTTAGCGCTTAGCATGTCCAATTGCAGTTTCTACAGAAAGAGTGTTTCAGAACGGCTCAATCAAAAGTAAGGTTCAACTCTGTTAGTTGAATGCACAGAACAGAAAGAATTTTCACAGAATGCTACTGTGTAGTTTATATTTGAATATATTCCTTTTTCCACTATTACCCTCTTAGCGCTCCGAATGTCCACTTGCATTTTCTACAGAAAGAGTGTTCAGAACTGCGCAATCAAAAGTATGGTTTAACTCTGTTAGCTTAATGAACATATCAGAAATAAGTTTCACACAATGCTTCTGTGTAGTTTTTATTTGAAGATATTATTTTTCCCAATAGAGGCCTCTTAGCGCTCAGAATGTCCAATTGCAGTTTCTACAGAAAGAGTGTTTCAGAAAGGCTCAATCAAAAGTAAGGTTCAACTCTGTTAGTTGAATGCACAGAACAGAAAGAAGTTTCATACAATGCTTCTGTGTAGTTTATATTTGAACATATTCTTTTTTCCACTATTACCCACTTAGCGCTACGAATGACCAGTTGCATTTTCTACAGACAGAGTGTTTCAAAACTGCTCAATCAAATGTATGGTTTAACTCTGTTAGCTGAATGCTCAGATCAGAAAGAAGTTTCACAGAATGCTTCTGTGTAGTTTATATTTGAATATATTCCTTTATCCACTACTACTCTCTTAGCGCTCAAAATGTCCAGTTGCATTTTCTACAGAAAGAGTGTTCAGATCTGCTCAATCAAAAGTATGGTTTAACACAGTTAGCTGAATGCACAGATCAGAAAAAAGTTTCACAGAATGATTCTTTGTAGTTTATATTTGGAGACATTCCTTTATCCACTATTACCCTCTTAGCGCTCCGAATCTCCACTTGCATTTTCTACAGAAAGAGTGTTTCAGAACGGCTCAATCAAAACTAAGGTTCCACTCTTTTAGTTGAACAAACAGAACAGAAAGAAGTTTCACACAATTCTTCTGTGTAGTTTTTATTTGTAGACATTCTTTTTCCCAATATAGGCCTCTTAGCGCTCAGAATGTCCAATTGCAGTTTCTACAGAAAGAGTGTTTCAGAACGGCTCAATCAAAAGTAAGGTTCAACTCTGTTAGTTGAATGCACAGAACAGAAAGAAGTTTCATACAATGCTTCTGTGTAGTTTATATTTGAACATATTTTTTTTCCACTATTACCCACTTAGCGCTACGAATGTCCAGTTGCATTTTCTACAGACAGAGTGTTTCAAAACTGCTCAATCAAAAGTATGGTTTAACTCTGTTAGCTGAATGCTCAGATCAGAAAGGAGTTTCACAGAATGCTTCTGTGTAGTTTATATTTGAATATATTCCTTTTTCCACTACTACGCTCTTAGCGCTCCAAATGTCCAGTTGCATTTTCTACAGAAAGAGTGTTCAGATCTGCTCAATCAAAAGTATGGTTTAACTCTGTTAGCTGAATGCACAGATCAGAAAGAAGTTTCACCGAATGATTCTGTGTAGTTTATATTTGAAGACATTCCTTTTTCCACTATTACCCACTTAGCGCTCCGAATCTCCACTTGCATTTTCTACAAAAAGAGTGTTTCATAACTGCTCAATCAAAAATATGTTTTATCTCTGTTAACTGAATTTACAGATCAGAAATAAGTTTCACAGAATGCATCTGTGTAGTTTTTATTTGAAGATATTCTTTTTCCCAATGTAGGCCTCTTAGCGCTTAGCATGTCCAATTGCAGTTTCTACAGAAAGAGTGTTTCAGAACGGCTCAATCAAAAGTAAGGTTCAACTCTGTTAGTTGAATGCACAGAACAGAAAGAATTTTCACAGAATGCTACTGTGTAGTTTATATTTGAATATATTCCTTTTTCCACTATTACCCTCTTAGCGCTCCGAATGTCCACTTGCATTTTCTACAGAAAGAGTGTTCAGAACTGCGCAATCAAAAGTATGGTTTAACTCTGTTAGCTTAA
Organism: Symphalangus syndactylus; assembly: GCF_028878055.3. NCBI lineage: Eukaryota > Metazoa > Chordata > Mammalia > Primates > Hylobatidae > Symphalangus > Symphalangus syndactylus. The sequence goes on along the minus strand of NC_072432.2, from coordinate 137,214,942 downwards.
TGAACATATCAGAAATAAGTTTCACACAATGCTTCTGTGTAGTTTTTATTTGAAGATATTATTTTTCCCAATAGAGGCCTCTTAGCGCTCAGAATGTCCAATTGCAGTTTCTACAGAAAGAGTGTTTCAGAAAGGCTCATTCAAAAGTAAGGTTCAACTCTGTTAGTTGAATGCACAGAACAGAAAGAAGTTTCATACAATGCTTCTGTGTAGTTTATATTTGAACATATTCTTTTTTCCACTATTACCCACTTAGCGCTACGAATGTCCAGTTGCATTTTCTACAGACAGAGTGTTTCAAAACTGCTCAATCAAAAGTATGGTTTAACTCTGTTAGCTGAATGCTCAGATCAGAAAGAAGTTTCACAGAATGCTTCTGTGTAGTTTATATTTGAATATATTCCTTTTTCCACTACTAATCTCTTGGCGCTCCAAATGTCCAGTTGCATTTTCTACAGAAAGAGTGTTCAGATCTGCTCAATCAAAAGTATGGTTTAACTCTGTTAGCTGAATGCACAGATCAGAAAGAAGTTTCACAGAATGATTCTGTGTAGTTTATATTTGGAGACATTCCTTTTTCCACTAGTACCCTCTTAGCGCTCCGAATCTCCACTTGCATTTTCTACAGAAAGTGTGTTTCAGAACGGCTCAATCAAAACTAAGGTTCAACTCTTTTAGTTGAACAAACAGAACAGAAAGAAGTTTCACACAATTCTTCTGTGTAGTTTTTATTTGTAGACATTCTTTTTCCCAATATAGGCCTCTTAGCGCTCAGAATGTCCAATTGCAGTTTCTACAGAAAGAGTGTTTCAGAACGGCTCAATCAAAAGTAAGGTTCAACTCTGTTAGTTGAATGCACAGAACAGAAAGAAGTTTCATACAATGCTTCTGTGTAGTTTATATTTGAACATATTCTTTTTTCCACTATTACCCACTTAGCGCTACGAATGTCCAGTTGCATTTTCTACAGACAGAGTGTTTCAAAACTGCTCAATCAAAAGTATGGTTTAACTCTGTTAGCTGAATGCTCATATCAGAAAGAAGTTTCACAGAATGCTTCTGTGTAGTTTATATTTGAATATATTCCTTTTTCCACTACTACGCTCTTAGCGCTCCAAATGTCCAGTTGCATTTTCTACAGAAAGAGTGTTCAGATATGCTCAATCAAAAGTATGGTTTAACTCTGTTAGCTGAATGCACAGATCAGAAAGAAGTTTCACCGAATGATTCTGTGTAGTTTATATTTGAAGACATTCCTTTTTCCACTATTACCCTCTTAGCGCTCCGAATCTCCACTTGCATTTTCTACAAAAAGAGTGTTTCATAACTGCTCAATCAAAAATATGTTTTATCTCTGTTAACTGAATTTACAGATCAGAAATAAGTTTCACAGAATGCATCTGTGTAGTTTTTATTTGAAGATATTCTTTTTCCAAATGTAGGCCTCTTAGCGCTTAGCATGTCCAATTGCAGTTTCTACAGAAAGAGTGTTTCAGAACGGCTCAATCAAAAGTAAGGTTCAACTCTGTTAGTTGAATGCACAGAACAGAAAGAATTTTCACAGAATGCTACTGTGTAGTTTATATTTGAATATATTCCTTTTTCCACTATTACCCTCTTAGCGCTCCGAATGTCCACTTGCATTTTCTACAGAAAGAGTGTTCAGAACTGCGCAATCAAAAGTATGGTTTAACTCTGTTAGCTTAATGAACATATCAGAAATAAGTTTCACACAATGCTTCTGTGTAGTTTTTATTTGAAGATATTATTTTTCCCAATAGAGGCCTCTTAGCGCTCAGAATGTCCAATTGCAGTTTCTACAGAAAGAGTGTTTCAGAAAGGCTCAATCAAACGTAAGGTTCAACTCTGTTAGTTGAATGCACAGAACACAAAGAAGTTTCATACAATGCTTCTGTGTAGTTTATATTTGAACATATTATTTTTTCCACTATTACCCACTTAGCGCTACGAATGTCCAGTTGCATTTTCTACAGACAGAGTGTTCCAAAACTGCTCAATCAAAAGTATGGTTTAACTCTCTTAGCTGAATGCTCAGATCAGAAAGAAGTTTCACAGAATGTTTCTGTGTAGTTTATATTTGAATATATTCCTTTTTCCACTACTACTCTCTTAGCGCTCCAAATGTCCAGTTGCATTTTCTACAGAAAGAGTGTTCAGATCTGCTCAATCAAAAGTATGGTTTAACTCTGTTAGCTGAATGCACAGATCAGAAAGATGTTTCACAGAATGATTCTGTGTAGTTTATATTAGGAGACATTCCTTTTTCCACTATTACCCTCTTAGCGCTCCGAATCTCCACTTGCATTTTCTACAGAAAGAGTGTTTCAGAACGGCTCAATCAAAACTAAGGTTCAACTAGTTTAGTTGAACAAACAGAACAGAAAGTAGTTTCACACAATTCTTCTGTGTAGTTTTTATTTGTAGACATTCTTTTTCCCAATATAGGCCTCCTAGCGCTCAGAATGTCCAATTGCAGTTTCTACAGAAAGAGTGTTTCAGAACGGCTCAATAAAAAGTAAGGTTCAACTCTGTTAGTTGAATGCACAGAACAGAAAGAAGTTTCATACAATGCTTCTGTGTAGTTTATATTTGAACATATTCTTTTTTCCACTATTACCCACTTAGTGCTACGAATGTCCAGTTGCATTTTCTACAGACAGAGTGTTTCAAAACTGCTCAATCAAAAGTATGGTTTAACTCTGTTAGCTGAATGCTCAGATCAGAAAGAAGTTTCACAGAATGCTTCTGTGTAGTTTATATTTGAATATATTACTTTTTCCACTACTACGCTCTTAGCGCTCCAAATGTCCAGTTGCATTTTCTACAGAAAGAGTGTTCAGATCTGCTCAATCAAAAGTATGGTTTAACTCTGTTAGCTGAATGCACAGATCAGAAAGAAGATTCACCGAATGATTCTGTGTAGTTTATATTTGAAGACATTCCTTTTTCCACTATTACCCTCTTAGTGCTCCGAATCTCCACTTGCATTTTCTACAAAAAGAGTGTTTCATAACTGCTCAATCAAAAATATGTTTTATCTCTGTTAACTGAATTTACAGATCAGAAATAAGTTTCACAGAATGCATCTGTGTAGTTTTTATTTGAAGATATTCTTTTTCCCAATGTAGGCCTCTTAGCGCTTAGCATGTCCAATTGCAGTTTCTACAGAAAGAGTGTTTCAGAACGGCTCAATCAAAAGTAAGGTTCAACTCTGTTAGTTGAATGCACAGAACAGAAAGAATTTTCACAGAATGCTACTGTGTAGTTTATATTTGAATATATTCCTTTTTCCACTATTACCCTCTTAGCGCTCCGAATGTCCACTTGCATTTTCTACAGAAAGAGTGTTCAGAACTGCGCAATCAAAAGTATGGTTTAACTCTGTTAGCTTAATGAACATATCAGAAATAAGTTTCACACAATGCTTCCGTGTAGTTTTTATTTGAAGATATTATTTTTCCCAATAGAGACCTCTTAGCGCTCAGAATGTCCAATTGCATTTTCTACCGAAAGAGTGTTTCAGAAAGGCTCAATCAAAAGTAAGGTTCAACTCTGTTAGTTGAATGCACAGAACAGAAAGAAGTTTCATACAATGCTTCTGTGTAGTTTATATTTGAACATATTCTTTTTTCCACTATTACCCACTTAGCGCTAAGAATGTCCAGTTGCATTTTCTACAAACAGAGTGTTTCAAAACTGCTCAATCAAAAGTATGGTTTAACTCTGTTAGCTGAATGCTCAGATCAGAAAGAAGTTTCACAGAATGCTTCTGTGTAGTTTATATTTGATTATATTCCTTTTTCCACTACTACTCTCTTAGCGCTCCAAATGTCCAGTTGCATTTTCTACAGAAAGAGTGTTCAGATCTGCTCAATCAAAAGTATGGTTTAACTCTGTTAGCTGAATGCACAGATCAGAAAGAAGTTTCACTGAATGATTCTGTGTAGTTTATATTTGGAGACATTCCTTTTTCCACTATTACCCTCTTAGCGCTCCGAATCTCCACTTGCATTTTCTACAGAAAGAGTGTTTCAGAACGGCTCAATCAAAACTAAGGTTCAAATAGTTTAGTTGAACAAACAGAACAGAAAGAAGTTTCACATAATTCTTCTGTGTAGTTTTTATTTGTAGACATTCTTTTTCCCAATATAGGCCTCCTAGCGCTCAGAATGTCCAATTGCAGTTTCTACAGAAAGAGTGTTTCAGAACGGCTCAATCAAAAGTAAGGTTCAACTCTGTTAGTTGAATGCACAGAACAGAAAAAAGTTTCATACAATGCTTCTGTGTAGTTTATATTTGAACATATTCTTTTTTCCACTATTACCCACTTAGTGCTACGAATGTCCAGTTGCATTTTCTACAGACAGAGTGTTTCAAAACTGCTCAATCAAAAGTATGGTTTAACTCTGTTAGCTGAATGCTCAGATCAGAAAGAAGTTTCACAGAATGCTTCTGTGTAGTTTATATTTGAATATATTCCTTTTTCCACTACTACGCTCTTAGCGCTCCAAATGTCCAGTTGCATTTTCTACAGAAAGAGTGTTCAGATCTGCTCAATCAAAAGTATGGTTTAACTCTGTTAGCTGAATGCACAGATCAGAAAGAAGTTTCACAGAATGATTCTGTGTAGTTTATATTCGGAGACATTCCTTTTTCCACTATTACCCTCTTAGCGCTTCGAATCTCCACTTGCATTTTCTACAGAAAGAGTGTTTCAGAACGGCTCAATCAAAACTAAGGTTCAACTCTTTTAGTTGAACAAACAGAACAGAAAGAAGTTTCACACAATTCTTCTGTGTAGTTTTTATTTGTAGACATTCTTTTTCCCAATATAGGCCTCTTAGCGCTCAGAATGTCCAATTGCAGTTTCTACAGAAAGAGTGTTTCAGAACGGCTCAATCAAAAGTAAGGTTCAACTCTGTTAGTTGAATGCACAGAACAGAAAGAAGTTTCATACAATGCTTCTGTGTAGTTTATATTTGAACATATTCTTTTTTCCACTATTACCCACTTAGCGCTACGAATGTCCAGTTGCATTTTCTACAGACAGAGTGTTTCAAAACTGCTCAATCAAAAGTATGGTTTAACTCTGTTAGCTGAATGCTCAGATCAGAAAGAAGTTTCACAGAATGCTTCTGTGTAGTTTATATTTGAATATATTCCTTTTTCCACTACTACGCTCTTAGCGCTCCAAATGTCCAGTTGCATTTTCTACAGAAAGAGTGTTCAGATCTGCTCAATCAAAAGTATGGTTTAACTCTGTTAGCTGAATGCACAGATCAGAAAGAAGTTTCACCGAATGATTCTGTGTAGTTTATATTTGAAGACATTCCTTTTTCCACTATTAACCTCTTAGCGCTCCGAATCTCCACTTGCATTTTCTACAAAAAGAGTGTTTCATAACTGCTCAATCAAAAATATGTTTTATCTCTGTTAACTGAATTTACAGATCAGAAATAAGTTTCACAGAATGCATCTGTGTAGTTTTTATTTGAAGATATTCTTTTTCCCAATGTAGGCCTCTTAGCGCTTAGCATGTCCAATTGCAGTTTCTACAGAAAGAGTGTTTCAGAACGGCTCAATCAAAAGTAAGGTTCAACTCTGTTAGTTGAATGCACAGAACAGAAAGAATTTTCACAGAATGCTACTGTGTAGTTTATATTTGAATATATTCCTTTTTCCACTATTACCCTCTTAGCGCTCCGAATGTCCACTTGCATTTTCTACAGAAAGAGTGTTCAGAACTGCGCAATCAAAAGTATGGTTTAACTCTGTTAGCTTAAAGAACATATCAGAAATAAGTTTCACACAATGCTTCTGTGTAGTTTTTATTTGAAGATATTATTTTTCCCAATTGAGGCCTCTTAGCGCTCAGAATGTCCAATTGCAGTTTCTACAGAAAGAGTGTTTCAGAAAGGCTCAATCAAAACTAAGGTTCAACTCTTTTAGTTGAACAAACAGAACAGAAAGAAGTTTCACACAATTCTTCTGTGTAGTTTTTATTTGTAGACATTCTTTTTCCCAATATAGGCCTCCTAGCGCTCAGAATGTCCAATTGCAGTTTCTACAGAAAGAGTGTTTCAGAACGGCTCAATCAAAAGTAAGGTTCAACTCTGTTAGTTGAATGCACAGAACAGAAAGAAGTTTCATACAATGCTTCTGTGTAGTTTATATTTGAACATATTTTTTTTCCACTATTACCCACTTAGCGCTACGAATGTCCAGTTGCATTTTCTACAGACAGAGTGTTTCAAAACTGCTCAATCAAAAGTATGGTTTAACTCTGTTAGCTGAATGCTCAGATCAGAAAGAAGTTTCATAGAATGCTTCTGTGTAGTTTATATTTGAACATATTCTTTCTTCCACTATTACCCACTTAGTGCTACGAATGTCCAGTTGCATTTTCTACAGACAGAGTGTTTCAAAACTGCTCAATCAAAAGTATTGTTTAACTCTGTTAGCTGAATGCTCAGATCAGAAAGAAGTTTCACAGAATGCTTCTGTGTAGTTTATATTTGAATATATTCCTTTTTGCACTACCACGCTCTTAGCGCTCCAAATGTCCAGTTGCATTTTCTACAGAAAGAGTGTTCAGTTCTGCTCAATCAAAAGTATGGTTTAACTCTGTTAGCTGAATGCACAGATCAGAAAGAAGTTTCACAGAATGATTCTGTGTAGTTTGTATTTGGAGACATTCCTTTTTCCACTATTATCCCCTTAGCGCTCCGAATCTCCACTTGCATTTTCTACAAAAAGAGTGTTTCATAACTGCTCAATAAAAATATGTTTTATCTCTGTTAACTGAATTTACAGATCAGAAATAAGTTTCACAGAATGCATCTGTGTAGTGTTTATTTGAAGATATTCTTTTTCCCAATGTAGGCCTCTTAGCGCTTAGCATGTCCAATTGCAGTTTCTACAGAAAGAGTGTTTCAGAACGGCTCAATCAAAAGTAAGGTTCAACTCTGTTAGTTGAATGCACAGAACAGAAAGAATTTTCACAGAATGCTACTGTGTAGTTTATATTTGCATATATTCCTTTTTCCACTATTACCCTCTTAGCGCTCCGAATGTCCACTTGCATTTTCTACAGAAAGAGTGTTCAGAACTGCGCAATCAAAAGTATGGCTTATCTCTGTTAGCTTAATGAACATATCAGAAATAAGATTCACACAATGCTTCTGTGTAGTTTTTATTTGAAGATATTATTTTTCCCAATATAGGCCTCTTAGCGCTCAGAATGTCCAATTGCAGTTTCTACAGAAAGAGTGTTTCAGAAAGGCTCAATCAAAAGTAAGGTTCAACTCTGTTAGTTGAATGCACAGAACAGAAAGAAGTTTCATACAATGCTTCTGTGTAGTTTATATTTGAACATATTCTTTTTTCCACTATTACGCACTTAGCGCTATGAATGTCCAGTTGCATTTTCTACAGACAGAGTGTTTCAAAACTGCTCAATCAAAAGTATGGTTTAACTCTGTTAGCTGAATGCTCAGATCAGAAAGAAGTTTCACAGAATGCTTCTGTGTAGTTTATATTCGAATATATTCCTTTTTCCACTACTACACTCTTAGCACTCCAAATGTCCAGTTGCATTTTCTACAGAAAGAGTGTTCAGATCTGCTCAATCAAAAGTATGGTTTAACTCTGTTAGCTGAATGCACAGATCAGAAAGAAGTTTCACAGAATGATTCTGTGTAGTTTATATTTGGAGACATTCCTTTTTCCACTATTACCCTCTTAGCGCTCCGAATCTCCACTTGCATTTTCTACAGAAAGAGTGTTTCAGAACGGCTCAATCAAAACTAAGGTTCAACTAGTTTAGTTGAACAAACAGAAGAGAAAGAAGTTTCACACAATTCTTCTGTGTAGTTTTTATTTGTAGACATTCTTTTTCCCAATATAGGCCTCCTAGCGCTCAGAATGTCCAATTGCAGTTTCTACAGAAAGAGTGTTTCAGAACGGCCCAATCAAAACTAAGGTTCAACTCTTTTAGTTGAACACCAGAACAGAAAGAAGTTTCACACAATTCTTCTGTGTAGTTTTTATTTGTAGACATTCTTTTTCCCAATATAGGCCTCTTAGCGCTCAGAATGTACAATTGCAGTTTCTACAGAAAGAGTGTTTCAGAACGGCTCAATCAAAAGGAAGGTTCAACTCTGTTAGTTGAATGCACAGAACAGAAAGAAGTTTCATACAATGCTTCTGTGTAGTTTATATTTGAACATATTCTTTTTTCCGCTATTACCCACTGAGCGCTACGAATGTCAAGTTGCATTTTCTACAGACAGAGTGTTTCAAAACTGCTCAATCAAAAGTATGGTTTAACTCTGTTAGCTGAATGCTCAGATCAGAAAGAAGTTTCACAGAATGCTTCTGTGTAGTTTATATTTGAATATATTCCTTTTTCCACTACTACGCTCTTAGCGCTCCAAATGTCCAGTTGCATTTTCTACAGAAAGAGTGTTCAGATCTGCTCAATCAAAAGTATGGTTTAACTCTGTTAGCTGAATGCACAGATCAGAAAGAAGTTTCACCGAATGATTCTGTGTAGTTTATATTTGAAGACATTCCTTTTTCCACTATTACCCTCTAAGCGCTCCGAATCTCCACTTGCATTTTCTACAAAAAGAGTGTTTCATAACTGCTCAATCAAAAATATGTTTTATCTCTGTTAACTGAATTTACAGATCAGAAATAAGTTTCACAGAATGCATCTGTGTAGTTTATATTTGAAGATATTCTTTTTCCCAATGTAGGCCTCTTAGCGCTTAGCATGTCCAATTGCAGTTTCTACAGAAAGAGTGTTTCAGAACGGCTCAATCAAAAGTAAGGTTCAACTCTGTTAGTTGAATGCACAGAACAGAAAGAATTTTCACAGAATGCTACTGTGTAGTTTATATTTGAATATATTCCTTTTTCCACTATTACCCTCTTAGCGCTCCGAATGTCCACTTGCATTTTCCACAGAAAGAGTGTTCAGAACTGCGCAATCAAAAGTATGGTTTAACTCTGTTAGCTTAATGAACATATCAGAAATAAGTTTCACAATATGCTTCTGTGTAGTTTTTATTTGAAGATATTATTTTTCCCAATATAGGCCTCTTAGCGCTCAGAATGTCCAACTGCAGTTTCTACAGAAAGAGTGTTTCAGAAAGGCTCAATCAAAAGTAAGGTTCAACTCTGTTAGTTGAATGCACAGAACAGAAAGAAGTTTCATACAATGCTTCTGTGTAGTTTATATTTGAACATATTCTTTTTTCCACTATTACCCACTTAGCGCTACGAATGTCCAGTTGCATTTTCTACAGACAGAGTGTTTCAAAACTGCTCAATCAAAAGTATGGTTTAACTCTGTTAGCTGAATGCTCAGATCAGAAAGAAGTTTCACAGAATGCTTCTGTGTAGTTTATATTTGAATATATTCCTTTTTCCACTACTACTCTCTTAGCGCTCCAAATGTCCAGTTGCATTTTCTACAGAAAGAGTGTTCAGATCTGCTCAATCAAAAGTATGGTTTAACTCTGTTAGCTGAATGCACAGATCAGAAAGAAGTTTCACCGAATGATTCTGTTTAGTTTATATTTGAAGACATTCCTTTTTCCACTATTACCCTCTTAGTGCTCCGAATCTCCACTTGAATTTTCTACAAAAAGAGTGTTTCATAACTGCTCAATCAAAAATATGTTTTATCTCTGTTAACTGAATTTACAGATCAGAAATAAGTTTCACAGAATGCATCTGTGTAGTTTTTATTTGAAGATATTCTTTTTCCCAATGTAGGCCTCTTAGCGCTTAGCATGTCCAATTGCAGTTTCTACAGAAAGAGTGTTTCAGAACGGCTCAATCAAAAGTAAGGTTCAACTCTGTTAGTTGAATGCACAGAACAGAAAGAATTTTCACAGAATGCTACTGTGTAGTTTATATTTGAATATATTCCTTTTTCCACTATTACCCTCTTAGCGCTCCGAATGTCCACTTGCATTTTCTACAGAAAGAGTGTTCAGAACTGCGCAATCAAAGTATGGTTTAACTCTGTTAGCTTAATGAACATATCAGAAATAAGTTTCACACAATGCTTCTGTGTAGTTTTTATTTGAAGATATTATTTTTCCCAATAGAGGCCTCTTAGCGCTCAGAATGTCCAATTGCAGTTTCTACAGAAAGAGTGTTTCAGAACGGCTCAATCAAAAGTAAGGTTCAACTCTGTTAGTTGAATGCACAGAACAGAAAGAAGTTTCATACAATGCTTCTGTGTAGTTTATATTTGAACATATTCTTTTTTCCTCTATTACCCTCTTAGCGCTACGAATGTCCAGTTGCATTTTCGACAGACAGAGTGTTTCAAAACTGCTCAATCAAAATTATGGTTTAACTCTGTTAGCTGAATGCTCAGATCAGAAAGAAGTTTCACAGAATGCTTCTGTGTAGTTTATATTTGAATATATTCCTTTTTCCACTACTAATCTCTTAGCGCTCAAAATGTCCAGTTGCATTTTCTACAGAAAGAGTGTTCAGATCTGCTCAATCAAAAGTATGGTTTAACTCTGTTAGCTGAATGCACAGATCAGAAAGAAGTTTCACCGAATGATTCTGTTTAGTTTATATTTGGAGACATTCCTTTTTCCACTGTTACCCTCTTAGCACTCCGAATCTCCACTTGCATTTTCTACAGAAAGAGTGTTTCATAACTGCTCAATCAAAAATATGTTTTATCTCTGTTAACTGAATTTACAGATCAGAAATAAGTTTCACAGAATGCATCTGTGTAGTTTTTATTTGAAGATATTCTTTTTCCCAATATAGGCCTCTTAGCGCTTAGCTTGTCCAATTGCCGTTTCTACAGAAAGAGTGTTTCAGAACGGCTCAATCAAAAGTAAGGTTCAACTCTGTTAGTTGAATGCACAGAACAGAAAGAATTTTCACAGAATGCTACTGTGTAGTTTATATTTGAATATATTCCTTTTTCCACTATTACCCTCTTAGCGCTCCAAATGTCCACTTGAATTTTCTACAGAAAGAGTGTTCAGAACTGCGCAATCAAAAGTATGGTTTAACTCTGTTAGCTTAATGAACATATCAGGAATAAGTTTCACACAATGCTTCTGTGTAGTTTTTATTTGAAGATATTATTTTTCCCAATAGAGGCCTCTTAGCGCTCAGAATGTCCAATTGCAGTTTCTACAGAAAGAGTGTTTCAGAAAGGCTCAATCAAAAGTAAGGTTCAACTCTGTTAGTTGAATGCACAGAACAGAAAGAAGTTTCATAAAATGCTTCTGTGTAGTTTATATTTGAACATATTCTTTTTTCCACTATTACCCACTTAGCGCTACGAATGTCCAGTTGCATTTTCTACAGACAGAGTGTTTCAAATCTGCTCAATCAAAAGTATGGTTTAACTCTGTTAGCTGAATGCTCAGATCAGAAAGAAGTTTCACAGAATGCTTCTGTGTCGTTTATATTTGAATATATTCCTTTTTCCACTACTACTCTCTTAGCGCTCCAAATGTACAGTTGCATTTTCTAAAGAAAGAGTGTTCAGATCTGCTCAATGAAAAGTATGGTTTAACTCTGTTAGCTGAATGCACAGATCAGAAAGAAGTTTCACAGAATGATTCTGTGTAGTTTATATTTGGAGACATTCCTTTTTCCACTATTACCCTCTTAGCGCTCCGAATCTCCACTTGCATTTTCTACAGAAAGAGTGTTTCAGAACGGCTCAATCAAAACTAAGGTTCAACTCTTTTAGTTGAACAAACAGAAGAGAAATAAGTTTCACACAATTCTTCTGTGTAGTTTTTATTTGTAGACATGCTTTCTCCCAATATAGGCCGCTTAGCGCTCAGAATGTCCAATTGCAGTTTCTACAGAAAGAGTGTTTCAGAACGGCTCAATCAAAAGTAAGGTTCAACTCTGTTAGTTGAATGCACAGAACAGAAAGAAGTTTCATACAATGCTTCTGTGTAGTTTATATTTGAACATATTCTTTTTTCCACTATTACCCACTTAGCGCTACGAATGTCCAGTTGCATTTTCTACAGACAGAGTGTTTCAAAACTGCACAATCAAAAGTATGGTTTAACTCTGTTAGCTGAATGCTCAGATCAGAAAGAAGTTTCACAGAATGCTTCTGTGTAGTTTATATTTGAATATATTCCTTTTTCCACTACTACGCTCTTAGCGCTCCAAATGTCCAGTTGCATTTTCTACAGAAAGAGTGTTCAGATCTGCTCAATCAAAAGTATGGTTTAACTCTGTTAGCTGAATGCACAGATCAGAAAGAAGTTTCACCGAATGATTCTGTGTAGTTTATATTTGAAGACATTCCTTTTTCCACTATTACCCTCTTAGCGCTCCGAATCTCCACTTGCGTTTTCTACAAAAAGAGTGTTTCATAACTGCTCAATCAAAAATATGTTTTATCGCTGTTAACTGAATTTACAGATCAGAAATAAGTTTCACAGAATGCATCTGTGTAGTTTTTATTTGAAGATATTCTTTTTCCCAATGTAGGCCTCTTAGCGGTTAGCATGTCCAATTGCAGTTTCTACAGAAAGAGTGTTTCAGAACGGCTCAATGAAAAGTAAGGTTCAATTCTGTTAGTTGAATGCACAGAACAGAAAGAATTTTCACAGAATGCTACTGTGTAGTTTATATTTGAATATATTCCTTTTTCCACTATTACCCTCTTAGCGCTCCGAATGTCCACTTGCATTTTCTACAGAAAGAGTGTTCAGAACTGCGCAATCAGAACTATGGTTTAACTCTGTTAGCTTAATGAACATATCAGAAATAAGTTTCACACAATGCTTCTGTGTAGTTTTTATTTGAAGATATTATTTTTCCCGATATAGGCCTCTTAGCGCTCAGAATGTCCAATTGCAGTTTCTACAGAAAGAGTGTTTCAGAAAGGCTCAATCAAAAGTAAGGTTCAACTCTGTTAGTTGAATGCACAGAACAGAAAGAAGTTTCATACAATGCTTCTGTGTAGTTTATATTTGAACATAATCTTTTTTCCACTATTACCCACTTAGCGCTACGAATGTCCAGTTGCATTTTCTACAGACAGAGTGTTTCAAAACTGCTCAATCAAAAGTGTGGTTTAACTCTGTTAGCTGAATTCTCAGATCAGAAAGAAGTTTCACAGAATGCTTCTGTGTAGTTTATATTTGAATATATTCCTTTTTCCACTACTACGCTCTTAGCGCTCCAAATGTCCAGTTGCATTTTCTACAGAAAGAGTGTTCAGATCTGCTCAATCAAAGTATGGTTTAACTCTGTTAGCTGAATGCACAGATCAGAAAGAAGTTTCACCGAATGATTCTGTGTAGTTTATATTTGGAGACATTCCTTTTTCCACTATTACCCTCTTAGCGCTCCGAATCTCCACTTGCATTTTCTACAGAAAGAGTGTTTCATAACTGCTCAATCAAAAATATGTTTTATCTTTGTTAACTGAATTTACAGATCAGAAATAACTTTCACAGAATGCATCTGTGTAGTTTTTATTTGAAGATATTCTTTTTCCCAATATAGGCCTCTTAGCGCTTAGCATGTCCAATTGCAGTTTCTACAGAAAGAGTGTTTCAGAACGGCTCAATCAAAAGTAAGGTTCAACTCTGTTAGTTGAATGCACAGAACAGAAAGAATTTTCACAGAATGCTACTGTGTAGTTTATATTTGAATATATTCCTTTTTCCACTATTACCCTCTTAATGCTCCGAATGTCCACTTGCATTTTCTACAGAAAGAGTGTTCAGAACTGCGCAATCAAAAGTATGGTTTAACTCTGTTAGCTTAATGAACATATCAGAAATAAGTTTCACACAATGCTTCTGTGTAGTTTTTATTCGAAGATATTATTTTTCCCTATATAGGCCTCTTAGCGCTCAGAATGTCCAATTGCCGTTTCTACAGAAAGAGTGTTTCAGAAAGGCTTAATCAATAGTAAGGTTCAACTCTGTTAGTTGAATGCACAGAACAGAAAGAAGTTTCATACAATGCTTCTGTGTAGTTTATATTTGAACATATTATTTTTTCCACTATTACCCACTTAGCGCTACGAATGTCCAGTTGCATTTTCTACAGACAGAGTGTTCCAAAACTGCTCAATCAAAAGTATGGTTTAACTCTCTTAGCTGAATGCTCAGATCAGAAAGAAGTTTCACAGAATGTTTCTGTGTAGTTTATATTTGAATATATTCCTTTTTCCACTACTACTCTCTTAGCGCTCCAAATGTCCAGTTGCATTTTCTACAGAAAGAGTGTTCAGATCTGCTCAATCAAAAGTATGGTTTAACTCTGTTAGCTGAATGCACAGATCAGAAAGAAGTTTCACAGAATGATTCTGTGTAGTTTATATTAGGAGACATTCCTTTTTCCACTATTACCCTCTTAGCGCTCCGAATCTCCACTTGCATTTTCTACAGAAAGAGTGTTTCAGAACGGCTCAATCAAAACTAAGGTTCAACTAGTTTAGTTGAACAAACAGAACAGAAAGTAGTTTCACACAATTCTTCTGTGTAGTTTTTATTTGTAGACATTCTTTTTCCCAATATAGGCCTCCTAGCGCTCAGAATGTCCAATTGCAGTTTCTACAGAAAGAGTGTTTCAGAACGGCTCAATAAAAAGTAAGGTTCAACTCTGTTAGTTGAATGCACAGAACAGAAAGAAGTTTCATACAATGCTTCTGTGTAGTTTATATTTGAACATATTCTTTTTTCCACTATTACCCACTTAGTGCTACGAATGTCCAGTTGCATTTTCTACAGACAGAGTGTTTCAAAACTGCTCAATCAAAAGTATGGTTTAACTCTGTTAGCTGAATGCTCAGATCAGAAAGAAGTTTCACAGAATGCTTCTGTGTAGTTTATATTTGAATATATTACTTTTTCCACTACTACGCTCTTAGCGCTCCAAATGTCCAGTTGCATTTTCTACAGAAAGAGTGTTCAGATCTGCTCAATCAAAAGTATGGTTTAACTCTGTTAGCTGAATGCACAGATCAGAAAGAAGTTTCACCGAATGATTCTGTGTAGTTTATATTTGAAGACATTCCTTTTTCCACTATTACCCTCTTAGTGCTCCGAATCTCCACTTGCATTTTCTACAAAAAGAGTGTTTCATAACTGCTCAATCAAAAATATGTTTTATCTCTGTTAACTGAATTTACAGATCAGAAATAAGTTTCACAGAATGCATCTGTGTAGTTTTTATTTGAAGATATTCTTTTTCCCAATGTAGGCCTCTTAGCGCTTAGCATGTCCAATTGCAGTTTCTACAGAAAGAGTGTTTCAGAACGGCTCAATCAAAAGTAAGGTTCAACTCTGTTAGTTGAATGCACAGAACAGAAAGAATTTTCACAGAATGCTACTGTGTAGTTTATATTTGAATATATTCCTTTTTCCACTATTACCCTCTTAGCGCTCCGAATGTCCACTTGCATTTTCTACAGAAAGAGTGTTCAGAACTGCGCAATCAAAAGTATGGTTTAACTCTGTTAGCTTAATGAACATATCAGAAATAAGTTTCACACAATGCTTCCGTGTAGTTTTTATTTGAAGATATTATTTTTCCCAATAGAGACCTCTTAGCGCTCAGAATGTCCAATTGCATTTTCTACCGAAAGAGTGTTTCAGAAAGGCTCAATCAAAAGTAAGGTTCAACTCTGTTAGTTGAATGCACAGAACAGAAAGAAGTTTCATACAATGCTTCTGTGTAGTTTATATTTGAACATATTCTTTTTTCCACTATTACCCACTTAGCGCTAAGAATGTCCAGTTGCATTTTCTACAAACAGAGTGTTTCAAAACTGCTCAATCAAAAGTATGGTTTAACTCTGTTAGCTGAATGCTCAGATCAGAAAGAAGTTTCACAGAATGCTTCTGTGTAGTTTATATTTGATTATATTCCTTTTTCCACTACTACTCTCTTAGCGCTCCAAATGTCCAGTTGCATTTTCTACAGAAAGAGTGTTCAGATCTGCTCAATCAAAAGTATGGTTTAACTCTGTTAGCTGAATGCACAGATCAGAAAGAAGTTTCACTGAATGATTCTGTGTAGTTTATATTTGGAGACATTCCTTTTTCCACTATTACCCTCTTAGCGCTCCGAATCTCCACTTGCATTTTCTACAGAAAGAGTGTTTCAGAACGGCTCAATCAAAACTAAGGTTCAAATAGTTTAGTTGAACAAACAGAACAGAAAGAAGTTTCACATAATTCTTCTGTGTAGTTTTTATTTGTAGACATTCTTTTTCCCAATATAGGCCTCCTAGCGCTCAGAATGTCCAATTGCAGTTTCTACAGAAAGAGTGTTTCAGAACGGCTCAATCAAAAGTAAGGTTCAACTCTGTTAGTTGAATGCACAGAACAGAAAAAAGTTTCATACAATGCTTCTGTGTAGTTTATATTTGAACATATTCTTTTTTCCACTATTACCCACTTAGTGCTACGAATGTCCAGTTGCATTTTCTACAGACAGAGTGTTTCAAAACTGCTCAATCAAAAGTATGGTTTAACTCTGTTAGCTGAATGCTCAGATCAGAAAGAAGTTTCACAGAATGCTTCTGTGTAGTTTATATTTGAATATATTCCTTTTTCCACTACTACGCTCTTAGCGCTCCAAATGTCCAGTTGCATTTTCTACAGAAAGAGTGTTCAGATCTGCTCAATCAAAAGTATGGTTTAACTCTGTTAGCTGAATGCACAGATCAGAAAGAAGTTTCACAGAATGATTCTGTGTAGTTTATATTCGGAGACATTCCTTTTTCCACTATTACCCTCTTAGCGCTCCGAATCTCCACTTGCATTTTCTACAGAAAGAGTGTTTCAGAACGGCTCAATCAAAACTAAGGTTCAACTCTTTTAGTTGAACAAACAGAACAGAAAGAAGTTTCACACAATTCTTCTGTGTAGTTTTTATTTGTAGACATTCTTTTTCCCAATATAGGCCTCTTAGCGCTCAGAATGTCCAATTGCAGTTTCTACAGAAAGAGTGTTTCAGAACGGCTCAATCAAAAGTAAGGTTCAACTCTGTTAGTTGAATGCACAGAACAGAAAGAAGTTTCATACAATGCTTCTGTGTAGTTTATATTTGAACATATTCTTTTTTCCACTATTACCCACTTAGCGCTACGAATGTCCAGTTGCATTTTCTACAGACAGAGTGTTTCAAAACTGCTCAATCAAAAGTATGGTTTAACTCTGTTAGCTGAATGCTCAGATCAGAAAGAAGTTTCACAGAATGCTTCTGTGTAGTTTATATTTGAATATATTCCTTTTTCCACTACTACGCTCTTAGCGCTCCAAATGTCCAGTTGCATTTTCTACAGAAAGAGTGTTCAGATCTGCTCAATCAAAAGTATGGTTTAACTCTGTTAGCTGAATGCACAGATCAGAAAGAAGTTTCACCGAATGATTCTGTGTAGTTTATATTTGAAGACATTCCTTTTTCCACTATTAACCTCTTAGCGCTCCGAATCTCCACTTGCATTTTCTACAAAAAGAGTGTTTCATAACTGCTCAATCAAAAATATGTTTTATCTCTGTTAACTGAATTTACAGATCAGAAATAAGTTTCACAGAATGCATCTGTGTAGTTTTTATTTGAAGATATTCTTTTTCCCAATGTAGGCCTCTTAGCGCTTAGCATGTCCAATTGCAGTTTCTACAGAAAGAGTGTTTCAGAACGGCTCAATCAAAAGTAAGGTTCAACTCTGTTAGTTGAATGCACAGAACAGAAAGAATTTTCACAGAATGCTACTGTGTAGTTTATATTTGAATATATTCCTTTTTCCACTATTACCCTCTTAGCGCTCCGAATGTCCACTTGCATTTTCTACAGAAAGAGTGTTCAGAACTGCGCAATCAAAAGTATGGTTTAACTCTGTTAGCTTAAAGAACATATCAGAAATAAGTTTCACACAATGCTTCTGTGTAGTTTTTATTTGAAGATATTATTTTTCCCAATTGAGGCCTCTTAGCGCTCAGAATGTCCAATTGCAGTTTCTACAGAAAGAGTGTTTCAGAAAGGCTCAATCAAAACTAAGGTTCAACTCTTTTAGTTGAACAAACAGAACAGAAAGAAGTTTCACACAATTCTTCTGTGTAGTTTTTATTTGTAGACATTCTTTTTCCCAATATAGGCCTCCTAGCGCTCAGAATGTCCAATTGCAGTTTCTACAGAAAGAGTGTTTCAGAACGGCTCAATCAAAAGTAAGGTTCAACTCTGTTAGTTGAATGCACAGAACAGAAAGAAGTTTCATACAATGCTTCTGTGTAGTTTATATTTGAACATATTTTTTTTCCACTATTACCCACTTAGCGCTACGAATGTCCAGTTGCATTTTCTACAGACAGAGTGTTTCAAAACTGCTCAATCAAAAGTATGGTTTAACTCTGTTAGCTGAATGCTCAGATCAGAAAGAAGTTTCATAGAATGCTTCTGTGTAGTTTATATTTGAACATATTCTTTCTTCCACTATTACCCACTTAGTGCTACGAATGTCCAGTTGCATTTTCTACAGACAGAGTGTTTCAAAACTGCTCAATCAAAAGTATTGTTTAACTCTGTTAGCTGAATGCTCAGATCAGAAAGAAGTTTCACAGAATGCTTCTGTGTAGTTTATATTTGAATATATTCCTTTTTGCACTACCACGCTCTTAGCGCTCCAAATGTCCAGTTGCATTTTCTACAGAAAGAGTGTTCAGTTCTGCTCAATCAAAAGTATGGTTTAACTCTGTTAGCTGAATGCACAGATCAGAAAGAAGTTTCACAGAATGATTCTGTGTAGTTTGTATTTGGAGACATTCCTTTTTCCACTATTATCCCCTTAGCGCTCCGAATCTCCACTTGCATTTTCTACAAAAAGAGTGTTTCATAACTGCTCAATAAAAATATGTTTTATCTCTGTTAACTGAATTTACAGATCAGAAATAAGTTTCACAGAATGCATCTGTGTAGTGTTTATTTGAAGATATTCTTTTTCCCAATGTAGGCCTCTTAGCGCTTAGCATGTCCAATTGCAGTTTCTACAGAAAGAGTGTTTCAGAACGGCTCAATCAAAAGTAAGGTTCAACTCTGTTAGTTGAATGCACAGAACAGAAAGAATTTTCACAGAATGCTACTGTGTAGTTTATATTTGCATATATTCCTTTTTCCACTATTACCCTCTTAGCGCTCCGAATGTCCACTTGCATTTTCTACAGAAAGAGTGTTCAGAACTGCGCAATCAAAAGTATGGCTTATCTCTGTTAGCTTAATGAACATATCAGAAATAAGATTCACACAATGCTTCTGTGTAGTTTTTATTTGAAGATATTATTTTTCCCAATATAGGCCTCTTAGCGCTCAGAATGTCCAATTGCAGTTTCTACAGAAAGAGTGTTTCAGAAAGGCTCAATCAAAAGTAAGGTTCAACTCTGTTAGTTGAATGCACAGAACAGAAAGAAGTTTCATACAATGCTTCTGTGTAGTTTATATTTGAACATATTCTTTTTTCCACTATTACGCACTTAGCGCTATGAATGTCCAGTTGCATTTTCTACAGACAGAGTGTTTCAAAACTGCTCAATCAAAAGTATGGTTTAACTCTGTTAGCTGAATGCTCAGATCAGAAAGAAGTTTCACAGAATGCTTCTGTGTAGTTTATATTCGAATATATTCCTTTTTCCACTACTACACTCTTAGCACTCCAAATGTCCAGTTGCATTTTCTACAGAAAGAGTGTTCAGATCTGCTTAATCAAAAGTATGGTTTAACTCTGTTAGCTGAATGCACAGATCAGAAAGAAGTTTCACAGAATGATTCTGTGTAGTTTATATTTGGAGACATTCCTTTTTCCACTATTACCCTCTTAGCGCTCCGAATCTCCACTTGCATTTTCTACAGAAAGAGTGTTTCAGAACGGCTCAATCAAAACTAAGGTTCAACTAGTTTAGTTGAACAAACAGAAGAGAAAGAAGTTTCACACAATTCTTCTGTGTAGTTTTTATTTGTAGACATTCTTTTTCCCAATATAGGCCTCCTAGCGCTCAGAATGTCCAATTGCAGTTTCTACAGAAAGAGTGTTTCAGAACGGCCCAATCAAAACTAAGGTTCAACTCTTTTAGTTGAACACCAGAACAGAAAGAAGTTTCACACAATTCTTCTGTGTAGTTTTTATTTGTAGACATTCTTTTTCCCAATATAGGCCTCTTAGCGCTCAGAATGTACAATTGCAGTTTCTACAGAAAGAGTGTTTCAGAACGGCTCAATCAAAAGGAAGGTTCAACTCTGTTAGTTGAATGCACAGAACAGAAAGAAGTTTCATACAATGCTTCTGTGTAGTTTATATTTGAACATATTCTTTTTTCCGCTATTACCCACTGAGCGCTACGAATGTCAAGTTGCATTTTCTACAGACAGAGTGTTTCAAAACTGCTCAATCAAAAGTATGGTTTAACTCTGTTAGCTGAATGCTCAGATCAGAAAGAAGTTTCACAGAATGCTTCTGTGTAGTTTATATTTGAATATATTCCTTTTTCCACTACTACGCTCTTAGCGCTCCAAATGTCCAGTTGCATTTTCTACAGAAAGAGTGTTCAGATCTGCTCAATCAAAAGTATGGTTTAACTCTGTTAGCTGAATGCACAGATCAGAAAGAAGTTTCACCGAATGATTCTGTGTAGTTTATATTTGAAGACATTCCTTTTTCCACTATTACCCTCTAAGCGCTCCGAATCTCCACTTGCATTTTCTACAAAAAGAGTGTTTCATAACTGCTCAATCAAAAATATGTTTTATCTCTGTTAACTGAATTTACAGATCAGAAATAAGTTTCACAGAATGCATCTGTGTAGTTTATATTTGAAGATATTCTTTTTCCCAATGTAGGCCTCTTAGCGCTTAGCATGTCCAATTGCAGTTTCTACAGAAAGAGTGTTTCAGAACGGCTCAATCAAAAGTAAGGTTCAACTCTGTTAGTTGAATGCACAGAACAGAAAGAATTTTCACAGAATGCTACTGTGTAGTTTATATTTGAATATATTCCTTTTTCCACTATTACCCTCTTAGCGCTCCGAATGTCCACTTGCATTTTCCACAGAAAGAGTGTTCAGAACTGCGCAATCAAAAGTATGGTTTAACTCTGTTAGCTTAATGAACATATCAGAAATAAGTTTCACAATATGCTTCTGTGTAGTTTTTATTTGAAGATATTATTTTTCCCAATATAGGCCTCTTAGCGCTCAGAATGTCCAACTGCAGTTTCTACAGAAAGAGTGTTTCAGAAAGGCTCAATCAAAAGTAAGGTTCAACTCTGTTAGTTGAATGCACAGAACAGAAAGAAGTTTCATACAATGCTTCTGTGTAGTTTATATTTGAACATATTCTTTTTTCCACTATTACCCACTTAGCGCTACGAATGTCCAGTTGCATTTTCTACAGACAGAGTGTTTCAAAACTGCTCAATCAAAAGTATGGTTTAACTCTGTTAGCTGAATGCTCAGATCAGAAAGAAGTTTCACAGAATGCTTCTGTGTAGTTTATATTTGAATATATTCCTTTTTCCACTACTACTCTCTTAGCGCTCCAAATGTCCAGTTGCATTTTCTACAGAAAGAGTGTTCAGATCTGCTCAATCAAAAGTATGGTTTAACTCTGTTAGCTGAATGCACAGATCAGAAAGAAGTTTCACCGAATGATTCTGTTTAGTTTATATTTGAAGACATTCCTTTTTCCACTATTACCCTCTTAGTGCTCCGAATCTCCACTTGAATTTTCTACAAAAAGAGTGTTTCATAACTGCTCAATCAAAAATATGTTTTATCTCTGTTAACTGAATTTACAGATCAGAAATAAGTTTCACAGAATGCATCTGTGTAGTTTTTATTTGAAGATATTCTTTTTCCCAATGTAGGCCTCTTAGCGCTTAGCATGTCCAATTGCAGTTTCTACAGAAAGAGTGTTTCAGAACGGCTCAATCAAAAGTAAGGTTCAACTCTGTTAGTTGAATGCACAGAACAGAAAGAATTTTCACAGAATGCTACTGTGTAGTTTATATTGGAATATATTCCTTTTTCCACTATTACCCTCTTAGCGCTCCGAATGTCCACTTGCATTTTCTACAGAAAGAGTGTTCAGAACTGCGCAATCAAAAGTATGGTTTAACTCTGTTAGCTTAATGAACATATCAGAAATAAGTTTCACACAATGCTTCTGTGTAGTTTTTATTTGAAGATATTATTTTTCCCAATAGAGGCCTCTTAGCGCTCAGAATGTCCAATTGCAGTTTCTACAGAAAGAGTGTTTCAGAACGGCTCAATCAAAAGTAAGGTTCAACTCTGTTAGTTGAATGCACAGAACAGAAAGAAGTTTCATACAATGCTTCTGTGTAGTTTATATTTGAACATATTCTTTTTTCCTCTATTACCCTCTTAGCGCTACGAATGTCCAGTGGCATTTTCGACAGACAGAGTGTTTCAAAACTGCTCAATCAAAATTATGGTTTAACTCTGTTAGCTGAATGCTCAGATCAGAAAGAAGTTTCACAGAATGCTTCTGTGTAGTTTATATTTGAATATATTCCTTTTTCCACTATTACGCTCTTAGCGCTCCAAATGTCCAGTTGCATTTTCTACAGAAAGAGTGTTCAGATCTGCTCAATCAAAAGTATGGTTTAACTCTGTTAGCTGAATGCACAGATCAGAAAGAAGTTTCACCGAATGATTCTGTGTAGTTTATATTTGAAGACATTCTTTTTCCACTATTACCCTCTTAGCGCTCCGAATCTCCACTTGCATTTTCTACAAAAAGAGTGTTTCATAACTGCTCAATCAAAAATATGTTTTATCTCTGTTAACTGAATTTACATATCAGAAATATGTTTCACAGAATGCATCTGTGTAGTTTTTATTTGAAGATATTCTTTTTCCCAATGTAGGCCTCTTAGCGCTTAGCATGTCCAATTGCAGTTTCTACAGAAAGAGTGTTTCAGAACGGCTCAATCAAAAGTAAGGTTCAACTCTGTTAGTTGAATGCACAGAACAGAAAGAATTTTCACAGAATGCTACTGTGTAGTTTATATTTGAATATATTCCTTTTTCCAATATTACCCTCTTAGCGCTCCGAATGTCCACTTGCATTTTCTACAGAAAGAGTGTTCAGAACTGCGCAATCAAAAGTATGGTTTAACTCTGTTAGCTTAATGAACTTATCAGAAATAAGTTTCACACAATGCTTCTGTGTAGTTTTTATTTGAAGATATTATTTTTCCCGATATAGGCCTCTTAGCGCTCAGAATGTCCAATTGCAGTTTCTACAGAAAGAGTGTTTCAGAAAGGCTCAATCAAAAGTAAGGTTCAACTCTGTTAGTTGAATGCACAGAACAGAAAGAAGTTTCATACAATGCTTCTGTGTAGTTTATATTTGAACATATTCTTTTTTCCACTATTACCCACTTAGCGCTACGAATGTCCAGTTGCATTTTCTACAGACAGAGTGTTTCAAAACTGCTCAATCAAAAGTATGGTTTAACTCTGTTAGCTGAATGCTCAGATCAGAAAGAAGTTTCACAGAATGCTTCTGTGTAGTTTATATTTGAATATATTCCTTTTTCCACTACTACGCTCTTAGCGCTCCAAATGTCCAGTTGCATTTTCTACAGAAAGAGTGTTCAGATCTGCTCAATCAAAGTATGGTTTAACTCTGTTAGCTGAATGCACAGATCAGAAAGAAGTTTCACAGAATGATTCTGTGTAGTTTATATTTGGAGACATTCCTTTTTCCACTATTACCCTCTTAGCGCTCCGAATCTCCACTTGCATTTTCTACAGAAAGAGTGTTTCATAACTGCTCAATCAAAAATATGTTTTATCTTTGTTAACTGAATTTACAGATCAGAAACAACTTTCACAGAATGCATCTGTGTAGTTTTTATTTGAAGATATTCTTTTTCCCAATATAGGCCTCTTAGCGCTTAGCATGTCCAATTGCAGTTTCTACAGAAAGAGTGTTTCAGAACGGCTCAATCAAAAGTAAGGTTCAACTCTGTTAGTTGAATGCACAGAACAGAAAGAATTTTCACAGAATGCTTCTGTGTAGTTTATATTTGAATATATTTCTTTTTCCAATATTACCCTCTTAGCGCTCCGAATGTCCACTTGCATTTTCTACAGAAAGAGTGTTCAGAACTGCGCAATCAAAAGTATGGTTTAACTCTGTTAGCTTAATGAACATATCAGAAATAAGTTTCACACAATGCTTCTGTGTAGTTTTTATTTGAAGATATTATTTTTCCCGATATAGGCCTCTTAGCGCTCAGAATGTCCAATTGCAGTTTCTACAGAAAGAGTGTTTCAGAAAGGCTCAATCAAAAGTCAGGTTCAACTCTGTTAGTTGAATGCACAGAACAGAAAGAAGTTTCATACAATGCTTCTGTGTAGTTTATATTTGAACATATTCTTTTTTCCACTATTACCCACTTAGCGCTACGAATGTCCAGTTGCATTTTCTACAGACAGAGTGTTTCAAAACTGCTCAATCAAAAGTATGGTTTAACTCTGTTAGCTGAATGCTCAGATCAGAAAGAAGTTTCACAGAATGCTTTTGTGTAGTTTATATTTGAATATATTCCTTTTTCCACTACTACGCTCTTAGCGCTCCAAATGTCCAGTTGCATTTTCTACAGAGAGAGTGTTCAGATCTGCTCAATCAAAGTATGGTTTAACTCTGTTAGCTGAATGCACAGATCAGAAAGAAGTTTCACAGAATGATTCTGTGTAGTTTATATTTGGAGACATTCCTTTTTCCACTATTACCCTCTTAGCGCTCCGAATCTCCACTTGCATTTTCTACAGAAAGAGTGTTTCATAACTGCTCAATCAAAAATATGTTTTATCTTTGTTAACTGAATTTACAGATCAGAAACAACTTTCACAGAATGCATCTGTGTAGTTTTTATTTGAAGATATTTTTTTCCCAATATAGGCCTCTTAGCGCTTAGCATGTCCAATTGCAGTTTCTACAGAAAGAGTGTTTCAGAACGGCTCAATCAAAAGTAAGGTTCAACTCTGTTAGTTGAATGCACAGAACAGAAAGAATTTTCACAGAATGCTACTGTGTAGTTTATATTTGAATATATTCCTTTTTCCACTATTACCCTCTTAATGCTCCGAATGTCCACTTGCATTTTCTACAGAAAGAGTGTTCAGAACTGCGCAATCAAAAGTATGGTTTAACTCTGTTAGCTTAATGAACATATCAGAAATAAGTTTCACACAATGCTTCTGTGTAGTTTTTATTCGAAGATATTATTATTCCCTATATAGGCCTCTTGGCGCTCAGAATGTCCAATTGCAGTTTCTACAGAAAGAGTGTTTCAGAACTGCTCAATCAAAAGTAAGGTTCAACTCTGTTAGTTGAATGCAGAGAACAGAAAGAAGTTTCATACAATGCTTCTGTGTAGTTTATATTTGAACATATTCTTTTTTCCACTATTACCCACTTAGCGCTACGAATGTCCAGTTGCATTTTCTACAGACAGAGTGTTTCAAAACTGCTCAATCAAAAGTATGGTTTAACTCTGTTAGCTGAATGCTCAGATCAGAAAGAAGTTTCACAGAATGCTTCTGTGTAGTTTATATTTGAATATATTCCTTTTTCCACTACTACTCTCTTAGCGCTCCAAATGTCCAGTTGCATTTTCTACAGAAAGAGTGTTCAGATCTGCTCAATCAAATGTATGGTTTAACTCTGTTAGCTGAATGCACAGATCAGAAAGAAGTTTCACGGAATGATTCTGTTTAGTTTATATTTGGAGACATTCCTTTTTCCACTATTACCCTCTTAGCGCTCCGAATCTCCACTTGCATTTTCTACAGAAAGAGTGTTTCATAACTGCTCAATCAAAAATATGTTTTATCTCTGTTAGCTGAATTTACAGATCAGAAATAAGTTTCACAGAATGCATCTGTGTAGTTTTTATTTGAAGATATTCTTTTTCCCAATATAGGCCTCTTAGCGCTTAGCATGTCCAATTGCCGTTTCTACAGAAAGAGTGTTTCAGAACGGCTCAATCAAAAGTAAGGTTCAACTCTGTTAGTTGACTGCACAGAAAAGAAAGAATTTTCACAGAATGCTACTGTGTAGTTTATATTTGAATATATTCCTTTTTCCACTATTACCCTCTTAGCGCTCCAAATGTCCACTTGAATTTTCTACAGAAAGAGTGTTCAGAACTGCGCAATCAAAAGTATGGTTTAACTCTGTTAGCTTAATGAACATATCAGGAATAAGTTTCACACAAGGCTTCTGTGTAGTTTTTATTTGAAGATATTATTTTTCCCAATACAGGCCTCTTAGCGCTCAGAATGTCCAATTGCAGTTTCTACAGAAAGAGTGTTTCAGAAAGGCTCAATCAAAAGTAAGGTTCAACTCTGTTAGTTGAATGCACAGAACAGAAAGAAGTTTCATACAATGCTTCTGTGTAGTTTATATTTGAACATATTCTTTTTTCCACTATTACCCACTTAGCGCTACGAATGTCCAGTTGCATTTTCTACAGACAGAGTGTTTCAAATTTGCTCAATCAAAAGTATGGTTTAACTCTGTTAGCTGAATGCTCAGATCAGAAAAATGTTTCACAGAATGCTTCTGTGTAGTTTATATTTGAATATATTCCTTTTTCCACTACTACTCTCTTAGCGCTCCAAATGTACAGTTGCATTTTCTAAAGAAAGAGTGTTCAGATCTGCTCAATCAAAAGTATGGTTTAACCCTGTTAGCTGAATGCACAGATCAGAAAGAAGTTTCACCGAATGATTCTGTGTAGTTTATATTTGGAGACATTCCCTTTTCCACTATTACCCTCTTAGCGCTCCGAATCTCCACTTGCATTTTCTACAGAAAGAGTGTTTCAGAACGGCTCAATCAAAACTAAGCTTCAACTCTTTTAGTTGAACAAACAGAACAGAAAGAAGTTTCACACAATTCTTCTGTGTAGTTTTTATTAGTAGACATTCTTTTTCCCAATATAGGCTTCCTAGCGCTCAGAATGTCCAAATGCAGTTTCTAGAGAAAGAGTGTTTCAGAACGGCTCAATCAAAAGTAAGGTTCAACTCTGTTATTTGAATGCACAGAACAGAAAGAAGTTTCATACAATGCTTCTGTGTAGTTTATATTTGAACATATCCTTTTTTCCACTATTACCCACTTAGCGCTACGAATGTCCAGTTGCATTTTCTACAGACAGAGTGTTTCAAAACTGCTCAATCAAAAGTATGGTTTAACTCTGTTAGCTGAATGCTCAGATCAGAAAGAAGTTTCACAGAATGCTTCTGTGTAGTTTATATTTGAATATATTCCTTTTTCCACTACTACGCTCTTAGCGCTCCAAATGCCCAGTTGCATTTTCTACAGAAAGAGTGTTCAGATCTGCTCAATCAAAAGTATGGTTTAACTCTGTTAGCTGAATGCACAGATCAGAAAGAAGTTTCACCGAATGATTCTGTGTAGTTTATATTTGAAGACATTCTTTTTCCACTATTACCCTCTTAGCGCTCCGAATCTCCACTTGCATTTTCTACAAAAAGAGTGTTTCATAACTGCTCAATCAAAAATATGTTTTATCTCTGTTAACTGAATTTACATATCAGAAATAAGTTTCACAGAATGCATCTGTGTAGTTTTTATTTGAAGATATTCTTTTTCCCAATGTAGGCCTCTTAGCACTTAGCATGTCCAATTGCAGTTTCTACAGAAAGAGTGTTTCAGAACGGCTCAATCAAAAGTAAGGTTCAACTCTGTTAGTTGAATGCACAGAACAGAAAGAATTTTCACAGAATGCTACTGTGTAGTTTATATTTGAATATATTCCTTTTTCCAATATTACCCTCTTAGCGCTCCGAATGTCCACTTGCATTTTCTACAGAAAGAGTGTTCAGAACTGCGCAATCAAAAGTATGGTTTAACTCTGTTAGCTTAATGAACATATCAGAAATAAGTTTCACACAATGCTTCTGTGTAGTTTTTATTTGAAGATATTATTTTTCCCAATACAGGCCTCTTAGCGCTCAGAATGTCCAATTGCAGTTTCTACAGAAAGAGTGTTTCAGAAAGGCTCAATCAAAAGTAAGGTTCAACTCTGTTAGTTGAAAGCACAGAACAGAAAGAAGTTTCATACAATGCTTCTGTGTAGTTTATATTTGAACATATTCTTTTTTCCACTATTACCCACTTAGCGCTACGAATGTCCAGTTGCATTTTCTACAGACAGAGTGTTTCAAATCTGCTCAATCAAAAGTATGGTTTAACTCTGTTAGCTGAATGCTCAGATCAGAGAGAAGTTTCACAGAATGCTTCTGTGTAGTTTATATTTGAATATATTCCTTTTTCCACTACTACTCTCTTAGCGCTCCAAATGTACAGTTGCATTTTCTAAAGAAAGAGTGTTCAGATCTGCTCAATCAAAAGTATGGTTTAACTCTGTTAGCTGAATGCACAGATCAGAAAGAAGTTTCACCGAATGATTCTGTGTAGTTTATATTTGGAGACATTCCTTTTTCCACTATTACCCTCTTAGCGCTCCGAATCTCCACTTGCATTTTCTACAGAAAGAGTGTTTCAGAACGGCTCAATCAAAACTAAGCTTCAACTCTTTTAGTTGAACAAACAGAACAGAAAGAAGTTTCACACAATTCTTCTGTGTAGTTTTTATTAGTAGACATTCTTTTTCCCAATATAGGCCTCCTAGCGCTCAGAATGTCCAATTGCAGTTTCTAGAGAAAGAGTGTTTCAGAACGGCTCAATCAAAAGTAAGGTTCAACTCTGTTATTTGAATGCACAGAACAGAAAGAAGTTTCATACAATGCTTCTGTGTAGTTTATATTTGAACATATCCTTTTTTCCACTATTACCCACTTAGCCCTACGAATGTCCAGTTGCATTTTCTACAGACAGAGTGTTTCAAAACTGCTCAATCAAAAGTATGGTTTAACTCTGTTAGCTGAATGCTCAGATCAGAAAGAAGTTTCACAGAATGCTTCTGTGTAGTTTATATTTGAATATATTCCTTTTTCCACTACTACGCTCTTAGCGCTCCAAATGTCCAGTTGCATTTTCTACAGAAAGAGTGTTCAGATCTGCTCAATCAAAAGTATGGTTTAACTCTGTTAGCTGAATGCACAGATCAGAAAGAAGTTTCACCGAATGATTCTGTGTAGTTTATATTTGAAGACATTCTTTTTCCACTATTACCCTCTTAGCGCTCCGAATCTCCACTTGCATTTTCTACAAAAAGAGTGTTTCATAACTGCTCAATCAAAAATATGTTTTATCTCTGTTAACTGAATTTACATATCAGAAATAAGTTTCACAGAATGCATCTGTGTAGTTTTTATTTGAAGATATTCTTTTTCCCAATGTAGGCCTCTTAGCACTTAGCATGTCCAATTGCAGTTTCTACAGAAAGAGTGTTTCAGAACGGCTCAATCAAAAGTAAGGTTCAACTCTGTTAGTTGAATGCACAGAACAGAAAGAATTTTCACAGAATGCTACTGTGTAGTTTATATTTGAATATATTCCTTTTTCCAATATTACCCTCTTAGCGCTCCGAATGTCCACTTGCATTTTCTACAGAAAGAGTGTTCAGAACTGCGCAATCAAAAGTATGGTTTAACTCTGTTAGCTTAATGAACATATCAGAAATAAGTTTCACACAATGCTTCTGTGTAGTTTTTATTTGAAGATATTATTTTTCCCGATATAGGCCTCTTAGCGCTCAGAATGTCCAATTGCAGTTTCTACAGAAAGAGTGTTTCAGAAAGGCTCAATCAAAAGTAAGGTTCAACTCTGTTAGTTGAATGCACAGAACAGATAGAAGTTTCATACAATGCTTCTGTGTAGTTTATATTTGAACATATTATTTTTTCCACTATTACCCACTTAGCGCTACGAATGTCCAGTTGCATTTTCTACAGACAGAGTGTTTCAAAACTGCTCAATCAAAAGTATGGTTTAACTCTGTTAGCTGAATTCTCAGATCAGAAAGAAGTTTCACAGAATGCTTCTGTGTAGTTTATATTTGGAGACATTCCTTTTTCCACTATTACCCTCTTAGCGCTCCGAATCTCCACTTGCATTTTCTACAGAAAGAGTGTTTCATAACTGCTCAATCAAAAATATGTTTTATCTTTGTTAACTGAATTTAAAGATCAGAAACAACTTTCACAGAATGCATCTGTGTAGTTTTTATTTGAAGATATTCTTTTTCCCAATATAGGCCTCTTAGCGCTTAGCATGTCCAATTGCAGTTTCTACAGAAAGAGTGTTTCAGAACGGCTCAATCAAAAGTAAGGTTCAACTCTGTTAGTTGAATGCACAGAACAGAAAGAATTTTCACAGAATGCTACTGTGTAGTTTATATTTGAATATATTCCTTTTTCCACTATTACCCTCTTAATGCTCCGAATGTCCACTTGCATTTTCTACAGAAAGAGTGTTCAGAACTGCGCAATCAAAAGTATGGTTTAACTCTGTTAGCTTAAGGAACATATCAGAAATAAGTTTCACACAATGCTTCTGTGTAGTTTTTATTCGAAGATGTTATTTTTCCCTATATAGGCCTCTTAGCGCTCAGAATGTCCAATTGCAGTTTCTACAGAAAGAGTGTTTCAGAAAGGCTTAATCAATAGTAAGGTTCAACTCTGTTAGTTGAATGCACAGAACAGAAAGAAGTTTCATACAATTCTTCTGTGTAGTTTATATTTGAACATATTCTTTTTTCCACTATTACCCACTTAGCGCTACGAATGTCCAGTTGCATTTTCTACAGACAGAGTGTGTCAAAACTGCTCAATCAAAAGTATGGTTTAACTCTGTTAGCTGAATGCTCAGATCAGAAAGAAGTTTCACAGAATGCTTCTGTGTAGTTTATATTTGAATATATTCCTTTTTCCACTACTACTCTCTTAGCGCTCCAAATGTCCAGTTGCATTTTCTACAGAAAGAGTGTTCAGATCTGCTCAATCAAAAGTATGGTTTAACTCTGTTAGCTGAATGCACAGATCAGAAAGAAGTTTCACCGAATGATTCTGTGTAGTTTATATTTGGAGACATTCCTTTTTCCACTATTACCCTCTTAGCGCTCCGAATCTCCACTTGCATTTTCTACAGAAAGAGTGTTTCAGAACGGCTCAATCAAAACTAAGCTTCAACTCTTTTAGTTGAACAAACAGAACAGAAAGAAGTTTCACACAATTCTTCTGTGTAGTTTTTATTAGTAGACATTCTTTTTCCCAATATAGGCCTCCTAGCGCTCAGAATGTCCAATTGCAGTTTCTAGAGAAAGAGTGTTTCAGAACGGCTCAATCAAAAGTAAGGTTCAACTCTGTTAGTTGAATGCACAGAACAGAAAGAAGTTTCATACAATGCTTCTGTGTAGTTTATATTTGAACATATCCTTTTTTCCACTATTACCCACTTAGCGCTACGAATGTCCAGTTGCATTTTCTACTGACAGAGTGTTTCAAAACTGCTCAATCAAAAGTATGGTTTAACTCTGTTAGCTGAATGCTCAGATCAGAAAGAAGTTTGACAGAATGCTTCTGTGTAGTTTATATTTGAATATATTCCTTTTTCCACTACTACGCTCTTAGCGCTCCAAATGTCCAGTTGCATTTTCTACAGAAAGAGTGTTCAGATCTGCTCAATCAAAAGTATGGTTTAACTCTGTTAGCTGAATGCACAGATCAGAAAGAAGTTTCACCGAATGATTCTGTGTAGTTTATATTTGAAGACATTCTTTTTCCACTATTACCCTCTTAGCGCTCCGAATCTCCACTTGCATTTTCTACAAAAAGAGTGTTTCATAACTGCTGAATCAAAAATATGTTTTATCTCTGTTAACTGAATTTACATATCAGAAATAAGTTTCACAGAATGCATCTGTGTAGTTTTTATTTGAAGATATTCTTTTTCCCAATGTAGGCCTCTTAGCGCTTAGCATGTCCAATTGCAGTTTCTACAGAAAGAGTGTTTCAGAACGGCTCACTCAAAAGTAAGGTTCAACTCTGTTAGTTGAATGCACAGAACAGAAAGAATTTTCACAGAATGCTACTGTGTAGTTTATATTTGAATATATTCCTTTTTCCAATATTACCCTCTTAGCGCTCGGAATGTCCACTTGCATTTTCTACAGAAAGAGTGTTCAGAACTGCGCAATCAAAAGTATGGTTTAACTCTGTTAGCTTAATGAACATATCAGAAATAAGTTTCACACAATGCTTCTGTGTAGTTTTTATTTGAAGATATTATTTTTCCCAATATAGGCCTCTTAGCGCTCAGAATGTCCAATTGCAGTTTCTACAGAAAGAGTGTTTCAGAACGGCTCAATCAAAAGTAAGGTTCAACTCTGTTAGTTGAATGCACAGAACAGAAAGAAGTTTCATACAATGCTTCTGTGTAGTTTATATTTGAACATATTCTTTTTTCCACTATTACCCACTTAGCGCTACGAATGTCCAGTTGCATTTTCTACAGACAGAGTGTTTCAAAACTGCTCAATCAAAAGTATGGTTTAACTCTGTTAGCTGAATGCTCAGATCAGAAAGAAGTTTCACAGAATGCTTCTGTGTAGTTTATATTTGAATATATTCCTTTTTCCACTACTACTCTCTTAGCGCTCCAAATGTCCAGTTGCATTTTCTACAGAAAGAGTGTTCAGATCTGCTCAATCAAAAGTATGGTTTAACTCTGTTAGCTGAATGCACAGATCAGAAAGAAGTTTCACCGAATGATTCTGTTTAGTTTATATTTGGAGACATTCCTTTTTCCACTATTACCCTCTTAGCGCTCCGAATCTCCACTTGCATTTTCTACAGAAAGAGTGTTTCATAACTGCTCAATCAAAAATATGTTTTATCTCTGTTAGCTGAATTTACAGATCAGAAATAAGTTTCACAGAATGCATCTGTGTAGTTTTTATTTGAAGATATTCTTTTTCCCAATATAGGCCTCTTAGCGCTTAGCATGTCCAATTGCCGTTTCTACAGAAAGAGTGTTTCAGAACGGCTCAATCAAAAGTAAGGTTCAACTCTGTTAGTTGACTGCACAGAACAGAAAGAATTTTCACAGAATGCTACTGTGTAGTTTATATTTGAATATATTCCTTTTTCCACTATTACCATCTTAGCGCTCCAAATGTCCACTTGAATTTTCTACAGAAAGAGTGTTCAGAACTGCGCAATCAAAAGTATGGTTTAACTCTGTTAGCTTAATGAACATATCAGGAATAAGTTTCACACAAGGCTTCTGTGTAGTTTTTATTTGAAGATATTATTTTTCCCAATACAGGCCTCTTAGCGCTCAGAATGTCCAATTGCAGTTTCTACAGAAAGAGTGTTTCAGAAAGGCTCAATCAAAAGTAAGGTTCAACTCTGTTAGTTGAATGCACAGAACAGAAAGAAGTTTCATACAATGCTTCTGTGTAGTTTATATTTGAACATATTCTTTTTTCCACTATTACCCACTTAGCGCTACGAATGTCCAGTTGCATTTTCTACAGACAGAGTGTTTCAAATCTGCTCAATCAAAAGTATTGTTTAACTCTGTTAGCTGAATGCTCAGATCAGAAAGAAGTTTCACAGAATGCTTCTGTGTAGTTTATATTTGAATATATTCCTTTTTCCACTACTACTCTCTTAGCGCTCCAAATGTACAGTTGCATTTTCTAAAGAAAGAGTGTTCAGATCTGCTCAATCAAAAGTATGGTTTAACTCTGTTAGCTGAATGCACAGATCAGAAAGAAGTTTCACAGAATGATTCTGTGTAGTTTATATTTGGAGACATTCCTTTTTCCACTATTACCCTCTTAGCGCTCCGAATCTCCACTTGCATTTTCTACAGAAAGAGTGTTTCAGAACGGCTCAATGAAAACTAAGGTTCAACTCTTTTAGTTGAACAAACAGAAGAGAAATAAGTTTCACACAATTCTTCTGTGTAGTTTTTATTTGTAGACATGCTTTTTCCCAATATAGGCCTCTTAGCGCTCAGAATGTCCAATTGCAGTTTCTACAGAAAGAGTGTTTCAGAACGGCTCAATCAAAAGTAAGGTTCAACTCTGTTAGTTGAATGCACAGAACAGAAAGAAGTTTCACTGAATGATTCTGTGTAGTTTATATTTGAAGACATTCCTTTTTCCACTATTACCCTCTTAGCGCTCCGAATGTCCACTTGCATTTTCTACAGAAAGAGTGTTCAGAACTGCGCAATCAAAAGTATGGTTTAACTCTGTTAGCTTAATGAACATATCAGAAATAAGTTTCACAGAATGCTTCTGTGTAGTTTATATTTGAATATATTCCTTTTTCCACTACTACTCTCTTAGCGCTCCAAATGTACAGTTGCATTTTCTAAAGAAAGAGTGTTCAGATCTGCTCAATCAAAAGTATGGTTTAACTCTGTTAGCTGAATGCACAGATCAGAAAGAAGTTTCACAGAATGATTCTGTGTAGTTTATATTTGAAGACATTCCTTTTTCCACTATTACCCACTTAGCGCTCCGAATCTCCACTTGCATTTTCTACAAAAAGAGTGTTTCATAACTGCTCAATCAAAAATATGTTTTATCTCTGTTAACTGAATTTACAGATCAGAAATAAGTTTCACAGAATGCATCTGTGTAGTTTTTATTGGAAGATATTCTTTTTCCCAATGTAGGCCTCTTAGCGCTTAGCATGTACAATTGCAGGTTGTACAGAAAGAGTGTTTCAGAACGGCTCAATCAAAAGTAAGGTTCAACTCTGTTAGTTGAATGCACAGAACAGAAAGAATTTTCACAGAATGCTACTGTGTAGTTTATATTTGAATATATTCCTTTTTCCACTATTACCCTCTTAATGCTCCGAATGTCCACTTGCATTTTCTACAGAAAGAGTGTTCAGAACTGCGCAATCAAAAGTATGGTTTAACTCTGTTAGCTTAATGAACATATCAGAAATAAGTTTCACACAATGCTTCTGTGTAGTTTTTATTCGAAGATATTATTTTTCCCTATATAGGCCTCTTAGCGCTCAGAATGTCCAATTGCAGTTTCTACAGAAAGAGTGTTTCAGAAAGGCTTAATCAATAGTAAGGTTCAACTCTGTTAGTTGAATGCACAGAACAGAAAGAAGTTTCATACAATGCTTCTGTGTAGTTTATATTTGAACATATTCTTTTTTCCACTATTACCCACTTAGCGCTACGAATGTCCAGTTGCATTTTCTACAGACAGAGTGTTTCAAAACTGCTCAATCAAAAGTATGGTTTAACTCTGTTAGCTGAATGCTCAGATCAGAAAAAGTTTCACAGAATGCTTCTGTGTAGTTTATATTTGAATATATTCCTTTTTCCACTACTACTCTATTAGCGCTCCAAATGTCCAGTTGCATTTTCTACAGAAAGAGTGTTCAGATCTGCTCAATCAAAAGTATGGTTTAACTCTGTTAGCTGAATGCACAGATCAGAAAGAAGTTTCACCGAATGATTCTGTGTAGTTTATATTTGGAGACATTCCTTTTTCCACTATTACCCTCTTAGCGCTCCGAATCTCCACTTGCATTTTCTACAGAAAGAGTGTTTCAGAACGGCTCAATCAAAACTAAGCTTCAACTCTTTTAGTTGAACAAACAGAACAGAAAGAAGTTTCACACAATTCTTCTGTGTAGTTTTTATTAGTAGACATTCTTTTTCCCAATATAGGCCTCCTAGCGCTCAGAATGTCCAATTGCAGTTTCTAGAGAAAGAGTGTTTCAGAACGGCTCAATCAAAAGTAAGGTTCAACTCTGTTAGTTGAATGCACAGAACAGAAAGAAGTTTCATACAATGCTTCTGTGTAGTTTATATTTGAACATATCCTTTTTTCCACTATTACCCACTTAGCGCTACGAAT
This sequence comes from Symphalangus syndactylus, assembly GCF_028878055.3. Lineage (NCBI taxonomy): Eukaryota > Metazoa > Chordata > Mammalia > Primates > Hylobatidae > Symphalangus > Symphalangus syndactylus. The sequence continues at coordinate 137,179,016 of NC_072432.2, read as the reverse complement.
GTCCAGTTGCATTTTCTACAGACAGAGTGTTTCAAAACTGCTCAATCAAAAGTATGGTTTAACTCTGTTAGCTGAATGCTCAGATCAGAAAGAAGTTTGACAGAATGCTTCTGTGTAGTTTATATTTGAATATATTCCTTTTTCCACTACTACGCTCTTAGCGCTCCAAATGTCCAGTTGCATTTTCTACAGAAAGAGTGTTCAGATCTGCTCAATCAAAAGTATGGTTTAACTCTGTTAGCTGAATGCACAGATCAGAAAGAAGTTTCACCGAATGATTCTGTGTAGTTTATATTTGAAGACATTCTTTTTCCACTATTACCCTCTTAGCGCTCCGAATCTCCACTTGCATTTTCTACAAAAAGAGTGTTTCATAACTGCTCAATCAAAAATATGTTTTATCTCTGTTAACTGAATTTACATATCAGAAATAAGTTTCACAGAATGCATCTGTGTAGTTTTTATTTGAAGATATTCTTTTTCCCAATGTAGGCATCTTAGCGCTTAGCATGTCCAATTGCAGTTTCTACAGAAAGAGTGTTTCAGAACGGCTCAATCAAAAGTAAGGTTCAACTCTGTTAGTTGAATGCACAGAACAGAAAGAATTTTCACAGAATGCTACTGTGTAGTTTATATTTGAATATATTCCTTTTTCCAATATTACCCTCTTAGCGCTCCGAATGTCCACTTGCATTTTCTACAGAAAGAGTGTTCAGAACTGCGCAATCAAAAGTATGGTTTAACTCTGTTAGCTTAATGAACATATCAGAAATAAGTTTCATACAATGCTTCTGTGTAGTTTTTATTTGAAGATATTATTTTTCCCAATATAGGCCTCTTAGCGCTCAGAATGTGCAATTGCAGTTTCTACAGAAAGAGTGTTTCAGAACGGCTCAATAAAAAGTAAGGTTCAACTCTGTTAGTTGAATGCACAGAACAGAAAGAAGTTTCATACAATGCTTCTGTGTAGTTTATATTTGAACATATTCTTTTTTCCACTATTACCCACTTAGCGCTACGAATGTCCAGTTGCATTTTCTACAGACAGAGTGTTTCAAAACTGCTCAATCAAAAGTATGGTTTAACTCTGTTAGCTGAATGCTCAGATCAGAAAGAAGTTTCACAGAATGCTTCTGTGTAGTTTATATTTGAATATATTCCTTTTTCCACTACTACTCTCTTAGCGCTCCAAATGTCCAGTTGCATTTTCTACAGAAAGAGTGTTCAGATCTGCTCAATCAAAAGTATGGTTTAACTCTGTTAGCTGAATGCACAGATCAGAAAGAAGTTTCACCGAATGATTCTGTTTAGTTTATATTTGGAGACATTCCTTTTTCCACTATTACCCTCTTAGCGCTCCGAATCTACACTTGCATTTTCTACAGAAAGAGTGTTTCATAACTGCTCAATCAAAAATATGTTTTATCTCTGTTAGCTGAATTTACAGATCAGAAATAAGTTTCACAGAATGCATCTGTGTAGTTTTTATTTGAAGATATTCTTTTTCCCAATATAGGCCTCTTAGCGCTTAGCATGTCCAATTGACGTTTCTACAGAAAGAGTGTTTCAGAACGGCTCAATCAAAAGTAAGGTTCAACTCTGTTAGTTGACTGCACAGAACAGAAAGAATTTTCACAGAATGCTACTGTGTAGTTTATATTTGAATATATTCCTTTTTCCACTATTACCCTCTTAGCGCTCCAAATGCCCACTTGAATTTTCTACAGAAAGAGTGTTCAGAACTGCGCAATCAAAAGTATGGTTTAACTCTGTTAGCTTAATGAACATATCAGGAATAAGTTTCACACAAGGCTTCTGTGTAGTTTTTATTTGAAGATATTATTTTTCCCAATAAAGGCCTCTTAGCGCTCAGAATGTCCAATTGCAGTTTCTACAGAAAGAGTGTTTCAGAAAGGCTCAATCAAAAGTAAGGTTCAACTCTGTTAGTTGAATGCACAGAACAGAAAGAAGTTTCATACAATGCTTCTGTGTAGTTTATATTTGAACATATTCTTTTTTCCACTATTACCCACTTAGCGCTACGAATGTCCAGTTGCATTTTCTACAGACAGAGTGTTTCAAATCTGCTCAATCAAAAGTATGGTTTAACTCTGTTAGCTGAATGCTCAGATCAGAAAGAAGTTTCACAGAATGCTTCTGTGTAGTTTATATTTGAATATATTCCTTTTTCCACTACTACTCTCTTAGCGCTCCAAATGTACAGTTGCATTTTCTAAAGAAAGAGTGTTCAGATCTGCTCAATCAAAAGTATGGTTTAACTCTGTTAGCTGAATGCACAGATCAGAAAGAAGTTTCACAGAATGATTCTGTGTAGTTTATATTTGGAGACATTCCGTTTTCCACTATTACCCTCTTAGCGCTCCGAATCTCCACTTGCATATTCTACAGAAAGAGTGTTTCAGAACGGCTCAATGAAAACTAAGGTTCAACTCTTTTAGTTGAACAAACAGAAGAGAAATAAGTTTCACACAATTCTTCTGTGTAGTTTTTATTTGTAGACATGCTTTTTCCCAATATAGGCCTCTTAGCGCTCAGAATGTCCAATTGCAGTTTCTACAGAAAGAGTGTTTCAGAACGGCTCAATCAAAAGTAAGGTTCAACGCTGTTAGTTGAATGCACAGAACAGAAAGAAGTTTCATACAATGCTTCTGTGTAGTTTATATTTGAACATATTCTTTTTTCCACTATTACCCACTTAGCGCTACGAATGTCCAGTTGCATTTTCTACAGACAGAGTGTTTCAAAACTGCTCAATCAAAAGTATGGTTTAACTCTGTTAGCTGAATGCTCAGATCAGAAAGAAGTTTCACAGAATGCTTCTGTGTAGTTTATATTTGAATATATTCCTTTTTCCACTACTACGCTCTTAGCGCTCCAAATGTCCAGTTGCATTTTCTACAGAAAGAGGGTTCAGATCTGCTCAATCAAAAGTATGGTTTAACTCTGTTAGCTGAATGCACAGATCAGAAAGACGTTTCACCGAATGATTCTGTGTAGTTTATATTTGAAGACATTCCTTTTTCCACTATTACCCACTTAGCGCTCCGAATCTCCACTTGCATTTTCTACAAAAAGAGTGTTTCATAACTGCTCAATCAAAAATATGTTTTATCTCTGTTAACTGAATTTACAGATCAGAAATAAGTTTCACAGAATGCATCTGTGTAGTTTTTATTGGAAGATATTCTTTTTCCCAATGTAGGCCTCTTAGCGCTTAGCATGTACAATTGCAGGTTCTACAGAAAGAGTGTTTCAGAACGGCTCAATCAAAAGTAAGGTTCAACTCTGTTAGTTGAATGCACAGAACAGAAAGAATTTTCACAGAATGCTACTGTGTAGTTTATATTTGAATATATTCCTTTTTCCACTATTACCCTCTTAATGCTCCGAATGTCCACTTGCATTTTCTACAGAAAGAGTGTTCAGAACTGCGCAATCAAAAGTATGGTTTAACTCTGTTAGCTTAATGAACATATCAGAAATAAGTTTCACACAATGCTTCTGTGTAGTTTTTATTCGAAGATATTATTTTTCCCTATATAGGCCTCTTAGCGCTCAGAATGTCCAATTGCAGTTTCTACAGAAAGAGTGTTTCAGAAAGGCTTAATCAATAGTAAGGTTCAACTCTGTTAGTTGAATGCACAGAACAGAAAGAAGTTTCATACAATGCTTCTGTGTAGTTTATATTTGAACATATTCTTTTTTCCACTATTACCCACTTAGCGCTACGAATGTCCAGTTGCATTTTCTACAGACAGAGTGTTTCAAAACTGCTCAATCAAAAGTATGGTTTAACTCTGTTAGCTGAATGCTCAGATCAGAAAAAGTTTCACAGAATGCTTCTGTGTAGTTTATATTTGAATATATTCCTTTTTCCACTACTACTCTATTAGCGCTCCAAATGTCCAGTTGCATTTTCTACAGAAAGAGTGTTCAGATCTGCTCAATCAAAAGTATGGTTTAACTCTGTTAGCTGAATGCACAGATCAGAAAGAAGTTTCACCGAATGATTCTGTGTAGTTTATATTTGGAGACATTCCTTTTTCCACTATTACCCTCTTAGCGCTCCGAATCTCCACTTGCATTTTCTACAGAAAGAGTGTTTCAGAACGGCTCAATCAAAACTAAGCTTCAACTCTTTTAGTTGAACAAACAGAACAGAAAGAAGTTTCACACAATTCTTCTGTGTAGTTTTTATTAGTAGACATTCTTTTTCCCAATATAGGCCTCCTAGCGCTCAGAATGTCCAATTGCAGTTTCTAGAGAAAGAGTGTTTCAGAACGGCTCAATCAAAAGTAAGGTTCAACTCTGTTAGTTGAATGCACAGAACAGAAAGGAGTTTCATACAATGCTTCTGTGTAGTTTATATTTGAACATATCCTTTTTTCCACTATTACCCACTTAGCGCTACGAATGTCCAGTTGCATTTTCTACAGACAGAGTGTTTCAAAACTGCTCAATCAAAAGTATGGTTTAACTCTGTTAGCTGAATGCTCAGATCAGAAAGAAGTTTCACAGAATGCTTCTGTGTAGTTTATATTTGAATATATTCCTTTTTCCACTACTACGCTCTTAGCGCTCCAAATGTCCAGTTGCATTTTCTACAGAAAGAGTGTTCAGATCTGCTCAATCAAAAGTATGGTTTAACTCTGTTAGCTGAATGCACAGATCAGAAAGAAGTTTCACCGAATGATTCTGTGTAGTTTATATTTGAAGACATTTTTTTTCCACTATTACCCTCTTAGCGCTCCGAATCTCCACTTGCATTTTCTACAAAAAGAGTGTTTCATAACTGCTGAATCAAAAATATGTTTTATCTCTGTTAACTGAATTTACATATCAGAAATAAGTTTCACAGAATGCATCTGTGTAGTTTTTATTTGAAGATATTCTTTTTCCCAATGTAGGCCTCTTAGCGCTTAGCATGTCCAATTGCAGTTTCTACAGAAAGAGTGTTTCAGAACGGCTCACTCAAAAGTAAGGTTCAACTCTGTTAGTTGAATGCACAGAACAGAAAGAATTTTCACAGAATGCTACTGTGTAGTTTATATTTGAATATATTCCTTTTTCCAATATTACCCTCTTAGCGCTCCGAATGTCCACTTGCATTTTCTACAGAAAGAGTGTTCAGAACTGCGCAATCAAAAGTATGGTTTAACTCTGTTAGCTTAATGAATATATCAGAAATAAGTTTCACACAATGCTTCTGTGTAGTTTTTATTTGAAGATATTATTTTTCCCAATATAGGCCTCTTAGCGCTCAGAATGTCCAATTGCAGTTTCTACAGAAAGAGTGTTTCAGAACGGCTCAATCAAAAGTAAGGTTCAACTCTGTTAGTTGAATGCACAGAACAGAAAGAAGTTTCATACAATGCTTCTGTGTAGTTTATATTTGAACATATTCTTTTTTCCACTATTACCCACTTAGCGCTACGAATGTCCAGTTGCATTTTCTACAGACAGAGTGTTTCAAAACTGCTCAATCAAAAGTATGGTTTAACTCTGTTAGCTGAATGCTCAGATCAGAAAGAAGTTTCACAGAATGCTTCTGTGTAGTTTATATTTGAATATATTCCTTTTTCCACTACTACTCTCTTAGCGCTCCAAATGTCCAGTTGCATTTTCTACAGAAAGAGTGTTCAGATCTGCTCAATCAAAAGTATGGTTTAACTCTGTTAGCTGAATGCACAGATCAGAAAGAAGTTTCACCGAATGATTCTGTTTAGTTTATATTTGGAGACATTCCTTTTTCCACTATTACCCTCTTAGCGCTCCGAATCTCCACTTGCATTTTCTACAGAAAGAGTGTTTCATAACTGCTCAATCAAAAATATGTTTTATCTCTGTTAGCTGAATTTACAGATCAGAAATAAGTTTCACAGAATGCATCTGTGTAGTTTTTATTTGAAGATATTCTTTTTCCCAATATAGGCCTCTTAGCGCTTAGCATGTCCAATTGCCGTTTCTACAGAAAGAGTGTTTCAGAACGGCTCAATCAAAAGTAAGGTTCAACTCTGTTAGTTGACTGCACAGAACAGAAAGAATTTTCACAGAATGCTACTGTGTAGTTTATATTTGAATATATTCCTTTTTCCACTATTACCCTCTTAGCGCTCCAAATGTCCACTTGAATTTTCTACAGAAAGAGTGTTCAGAACTGCGCAATCAAAAGTATGGTTTAACTCTGTTAGCTTAATGAACATATCAGGAATAAGTTTCACACAAGGCTTCTGTGTAGTTTTTATTTGAAGATATTATTTTTCCCAATACAGGCCTCTTAGCGCTCAGAATGTCCAATTGCAGTTTCTACAGAAAGAGTGTTTCAGAAAGGCTCAATCAAAAGTAAGGTTCAACTCTGTTAGTTGAATGCACAGAACAGAAAGAAGTTTCATACAATGCTTCTGTGTAGTTTATATTTGAACATATTCTTTTTTCCACTATTACCCACTTAGCGCTACGAATGTCCAGTTGCATTTTCTACAGACAGAGTGTTTCAAATCTGCTCAATCAAAAGTATGGTTTAACTCTGTTAGCTGAATGCTCAGATCAGAAAGAAGTTTCACAGAATGCTTCTGTGTAGTTTATATTTGAATATATTCCTTTTTCCACTACTACTCTCTTAGCGCTCCAAATGTACAGTTGCATTTTCTAAAGAAAGAGTGTTCAGATCTGCTCAATCAAAAGTATGGTTTAACTCTGTTAGCTGAATGCACAGATCAGAAAGAAGTTTCACAGAATGATTCTGTGTAGTTTATATTTGGAGACATTCCTTTTTCCACTATTACCCTCTTAGCGCTCCGAATCTCCACTTGCATTTTCTACAGAAAGAGTGTTTCAGAACGGCTCAATGAAAACTAAGGTTCAACTCTTTTAGTTGAACAAACAGAAGAGAAATAAGTTTCACACAATTCTTCTGTGTAGTTTTTATTTGTAGACATGCTTTTTCCCAATATAGGCCTCTTAGCGCTCAGAATGTCCAATTGCAGTTTCTACAGAAAGAGTGTTTCAGAACGGCTCAATCAAAAGTAAGGTTCAACTCTGTTAGTTGAATGCACAGAACAGAAAGAAGTTTCATACAATGCTTCTGTGTAGTTTATATTTGAACATATTCTTTTTTCCACTATTACCCACTTAGCGCTACGAATGTCCAGTTGCATTTTCTACAGACAGAGTTTTTCAAAACTGCTCAATCAAAAGTATGGTTTAACTCGGTTAGCTGAATGCTCAGATCAGAAAGAAGTTTCACAGAATGCTTCTGTGTAGTTTATATTTGAATATATTCCTTTTTCCACTACTACGCTCTTAGCGCTCCAAATGTCCAGTTGCATTTTCTACAGAAAGAGGGTTCAGATCTGCTCAATCAAAAGTATGGTTTAAGTCTGTTAGCTGAATGCACAGATCAGAAAGAAGTTTCACCGAATGATTCTGTGTAGTTTATATTTGAAGACATTCCTTTTTCCACTATTACCCTCTTAGCGCTCCGAATCTCCACTTGCATTTTCTACAAAAAGAGTGTTTCATAACTGCTCAATCAAAAATATGTTTTATCTCTGTTAACTGAATTTACAGATCAGAAATAAGTTTCACAGAATGCATCTATGTAGTTTTTATTTGAAGATATTCTTTTTCCCAATGTAGGCCTCTTAGCGCTTAGCATGTCCAATTGCTGTTCCTACAGAAAGAGTGTTTCAGAACGGCTCAATCAAAAGTAAGGTTCAACTCTGTTAGTTGAATGCACAGAACAGAAAGAATTTTCACAGAATGCTACTGTGTAGTTTATATTTGAATATATTCCTTTTTCAACTATTACCCTCTTAATGCTCCGAATGTCCACTTGCATTTTCTACAGAAAGAGTGTTCAGAACTGCGCAATCAAAAGTATGGTTTAACTCTGTTAGCTTAATGAACATATCAGAAATAAGTTTCACACAATGCTTCTGTGTAGTTTTTATTCGAAGATATTATTTTTCCCTATATAGGCCTCTTAGCGCTCAGAATGTCCAATTGCAGTTTCTACAGAAAGAGTGTTTCAGAAAGGCTTAATCAATAGTAAGGTTCAACTCTGTTAGTTGAATGCACAGAACAGAAAGAAGTTTCATACAATGCTTCTGTGTAGTTTATATTTGAACATATTCTTTTTTCCACTATTACCCACTTAGCGCTACGAATGTCCAGTTGCATTTTCTACAGACAGAGTGTTTCAAAACTGCTCAATCAAAAGTATGGTTTAACTCTGTTAGCTGAATGCTCAGATCAGAAAGAAGTTTCACAGAATGCTTCTGTGTAGTTTATATTTGAATATATTCCTTTTTCCACTACTACTCTCTTAGCGCTCCAAATGTCCAGTTGCATTTTCTACAGAAAGAGTGTTCAGATCTGCTCAATCAAAAGTATGGTTTAACTCTGTTAGCTGAATGCACAGATCAGAAAGAAGTTTCACCGAATGATTCTGTGTAGTTTATATTTGGAGACATTCCTTTTTCCACTATAACCCTCTTAGCGCTCCGAATGTCCACTTGCATTTTCTACAGAAAGAGTGTTTCAGAACGGCTCAATGAAAACTAAGGTTCAACTCTTTTAGTTGAACAAACAGAAGAGAAAGAAGTTTCACACAATTCTTCTGTGTAGTTTTTATTTGTAGACATGCTTTTTCCCAATATAGGCCTCTTAGCGCTCAGAATGTCCAATTGCAGTTTCTACAGAAAGAGTGTTTCAGAACGGCTCAATGAAAAGTAAGGTTCAACTCTGTTAGTTGAATGCACAGAACAGAAAGAAGTTTCATACAATGCTTCTGTGTAGTTTATATTTGAACATATTCTTTTTTCCACTATTACCCACTTAGCGCTACGAATGTCCAGTTGCATTTTCTACAGACAGAGTGTTTCAAAACTGCTCAATCAAAAGTATGGTTTAACTCTGTTAGCTGAATGCTCAGATCAGAAAGAAGTTTCACAGAATGCTTCTGTGTAGTTTATATTTGAATATATTCCTTTTTCCACTACTACGCTCTTAGCGCTCCAAATGTCCAGTTGCATTTTCTACAGAAAGAGGGTTCAGATCTGCTCAATCAAAAGTATGGTTTAACTCTGTTAGCTGAATGCACAGATCAGAAAGAAGTTTCACCGAATGATTCTGTGTAGTTTATATTTGAAGACATTCCTTTTTCCACTATTACCCTCTTAGCGCTCCGAATCTCCACTTGCATTTTCTACAAAAAGAGTGTTTCATAACTGCTCAATCAAAAATATGTTTTATCTCTGTTAACTGAATTTACAGATCAGAAATAAGTTTCACAGAATGCATCTGTGTAGTTTTTATTTGAAGATATTCTTTTTCCCAATGTAGGCCTCTTAGCGCTTAGCATGTCCAATTGCAGTTTCTACAGAAAGAGTGTTTCAGAACGGCTCAATCAAAAGTAAGGTTCAACTCTGTTAGTTGAATGCACAGAACAGAAAGAATTTTCACAGAATGCTACTGTGTAGTTTATATTTGAATATATTCCTTTTTCCACTATTACCCTCTTAATGCTCCGAATGTCCACTTGCATTTTCTACAGAAAGAGTGTTCAGAACTGCGCAATCAAAAGTATGGTTTAACTCTGTTAGCTTAATGAACATATCAGAAATAAGTTTCACACAATGCTTCTGTGTAGTTTTTATTCGAAGATATTATTTTTCCCTATATAGGCCTCTTAGCGCTCAGAATGTCCAATTGCAGTTTCTACAGAAAGAGTGTTTCAGAAAGGCTTAATCAATAGTAAGGTTCAACTCTGTTAGTTGAATGCACAGAACAGAAAGAAGTTTCATACAATGCTTCTGTGTAGTTTATATTTGAACATATTCTTTTTTCCACTATTACCCACTTAGCGCTACGAATGTCCAGTTGCATTTTCTACAGACAGAGTGTTTCAAAACTGCTCAATCAAAAGTATGGTTTAACTCTGTTAGCTGAATGCTCAGATCAGAAAGAAGTTTCACAGAATGCTTCTGTGTAGTTTATATTTGAATATATTCCTTTTTCCACTACTACTCTATTAGCGCTCCAAATGTCCAGTTGCATTTTCTACAGAAAGAGTGTTCAGATCTGCTCAATCAAAAGTATGGTTTAACTCTGTTAGCTGAATGCACAGATCAGAAAGAAGTTTCACCGAATGATTCTGTGTAGTTTATATTTGGAGACATTCCTTTTTCCACTATTACCCTCTTAGCGCTCCGAATCTCCACTTGCATTTTCTACAGAAAGAGTGTTTCAGAACGGCTCAATCAAAACTAAGCTTCAACTCTTTTAGTTGAACAAACAGAACAGAAAGAAGTTTCACACAATTCTTCTGTGTAGTTTTTATTAGTAGACATTCTTTTTCCCAATATAGGCCTCCTAGCGCTCAGAATGTCCAATTGCAGTTTCTAGAGAAAGAGTGTTTCAGAACGGCTCAATCAAAAGTAAGGTTCAACTCTGTTAGTTGAATGCACAGAACAGAAAGAAGTTTCATACAATGCTTCTGTGTAGTTTATATTTGAACATATTCTTTTTTCCACTATTACCCACTTAGCGCTACGAATGTCCAGTTGCATTTTCTACAGACAGAGTGTTTCAAAACTGCTCAATCAAAAGTATGGTTTAACTCTGTTAGCTGAATGCTCAGATCAGAAAGAAGTTTCACATAATGCTTCTGTGTAGTTTATATTTGAATATATTCCTTTTTCCACTACTACTCTCTTAGCCCTCCAAATGTCCAGTTGCATTTTCTACAGAAAGAGTGTTCAGATCTGCTCAATCAAAAGTATGGTTTAACTCTGTTAGCTGAATGCACAGATCAGAAAGAAGTTTCACCGAATGATTCTGTTTAGTTTATATTTGGAGACATTCCTTTTTCCACTATTACCCTCTTAGCGCTCCGAATCTCCACTTGCATTTTCTACAGAAAGAGTGTTTCATAACTGCTCAATCAAAAATATGTTTTATCTCTGTTAGCTGAATTTACAGATCAGAAATAAGTTTCACAGAATGCATCTGTGTAGTTTTTATTTGAAGATATTCTTTTTCCCAATATAGGCCTCTTAGCGCTTAGCATGTCCAATTGCCGTTTCTACAGAAAGAGTGTTTCAGAACGGCTCAATCAAAAGTAAGGTTCAACTCTGTTAGTTGACTGCACAGAACAGAAAGAATTTTCACAGAATGCTACTGTGTAGTTTATATTTGAATATATTCCTTTTTCCACTATTACCCTCTTAGCGCTCCAAATGTCCACTTGAATTTTCTACAGAAAGAGTGTTCAGAACTGCGCAATCAAAAGTATGGTTTAACTCTGTTAGCTTAATGAACATATCAGGAATAAGTTTCACACAAGGCTTCTGTGTAGTTTTTATTTGAAGATATTATTTTTCCCAATACAGGCCTCTTAGCGCTCAGAATGTCCAATTGCAGTTTCTACAGAAAGAGTGTTTCAGAAAGGCTCAATCAAAAGTAAGTTTCAACTCTGTTAGTTGAATGCACAGAACAGAAAGAAGTTTCATACAATGCTTCTGTGTAGTTTATATTTGAACATATTCTTTTTTCCACTATTACCCACTTAGTGCTACGAATGTCCAGTTGCATTTTCTACAGACAGAGTGTTTCAAATCTGCTCAATCAAAAGTATTGTTTAACTCTGTTAGCTGAATGCTCAGATCAGAAAGAAGTTTCACAGAATGCTTCTGTGTAGTTTATATTTGAATATATTCCTTTTTCCACTACTACTCTCTTAGCGCTCCAAATGTACAGTTGCATTTTCTAAAGAAAGAGTGTTCAGATCTGCTCAATCAAAAGTATGGTTTAACTCTGTTAGCTGAATGCACAGATCAGAAAGAAGTTTCACAGAATGATTCTGTGTAGTTTATATTTGGAGACATTCCTTTTTCCACTATTACCCTCTTAGCGCTCCGAATCTCCACTTGCATTTTCTACAGAAAGAGTGTTTCAGAACGGCTCAATGAAAACTAAGGTTCAACTCTTTTAGTTGAACAAACAGAAGAGAAATAAGTTTCACACAATTCTTCTGTGTAGTTTTTATTTGTAGACATGCTTTTTCCCAATATAGGCCTCTTAGCGCTCAGAATGTCCAATTGCAGTTTCTACAGAAAGAGTGTTTCAGAACGGCTCAATCAAAAGTAAGGTTCAACTCTGTTAGTTGAATGCACAGAACAGAAAGAAGTTTCACCGAATGATTCTGTGTAGTTTATATTTGAAGACATTCCTTTTTCCACTATTACCCTCTTAGCGCTCCGAATCTCCACTTGCATTTTCTACAAAAAGAGTGTTTCATAACTGCTCAATCAAAAATATGTTTTATCTCTGTTAACTGAATTTACAGATCAGAAATAAGTTTCACAGAATGCATCTGTGTAGTTTTTATTTGAAGATATTCTTTTTCCCAATGTAGGCCTCTTAGCGCTTAGCATGTCCAATTGCAGTTTCTACAGAAAGAGTGTTTCAGAACGGCTCAATCAAAAGTAAGGTTCAACTCTGTTAGTTGAATGCACAGAACAGAAAGAATTTTCACAGAATGCTACTGTGTAGTTTATATTTGAATATATTCCTTTTTCAACTATTACCCTCTTAATGCTCCGAATGTCCACTTGCATTTTCTACAGAAAGAGTGTTCAGAACTGCGCAATCAAAAGTATGGTTTAACTCTGTTAGCTTAATGAACATATCAGAAATAAGTTTCACACAATGCTTCTGTGTAGTTTTTATTCGAAGATATTATTTTTCCCTATATAGGCCTCTTAGCGCTCAGAATGTCCAATTGCAGTTTCTACAGAAAGAGTGTTTCAGAAAGGCTTAATCAATAGTAAGGTTCAACTCTGTTAGTTGAATGCACAGAACAGAAAGAAGTTTCATACAATGCTTCTGTGTAGTTTATATTTGAACATATTCTTTTTTCCACTATTACCCACTTAGCGCTAAGAATGTCCAGTTGCATTTTCTACAGACAGAGTGTTTCAAAACTGCTCAATCAAAAGTATGGTTTAACTCTGTTAGCTGAATGCTCAGATCAGAAAGAAGTTTCACAGAATGCTTCTGTGTAGTTTATATTTGAATATATTCCTTTTTCCACTACTACTCTCTTAGCGCTCCAAATGTCCAGTTGCATTTTCTACAGAAAGAGTGTTCAGATCTGCTCAATCAAAAGTATGGTTTAACTCTGTTAGCTGAATGCACAGATCAGAAAGAAGTTTCACCGAATGATTCTGTTTAGTTTATATTTGGAGACATTCCTTTTTCCACTATTACCCTCTTAGCGCTCCGAATCTCCACTTGCATTTTCTACAGAAAGAGTGTTTCATAACTGCTCAATCAAAAATATGTTTTATCTCTGTTAGCTGAATTTACAGATCAGAAATAAGTTTCACAGAATGCATCTGTGTAGTTTTTATTTGAAGATATTCTTTTTCCCAATATAGGCCTCTTAGCGCTTAGCATGTCCAATTGCCGTTTCTACAGAAAGAGTGTTTCAGAACGGCTCAATCAAAAGTAAGGTTCAACTCTGTTAGTTGACTGCACAGAACAGAAAGAATTTTCACAGAATGCTACTGTGTAGTTTATATTTGAATATATTCCTTTTTCAACTATTACCCTCTTAGCGCTCCAAATGTCCACTTGAATTTTCTACAGAAAGAGTGTTCAGAACTGCGCAATCAAAAGTATGGTTTAACTCTGTTAGCTTAATGAACATATCAGGAATAAGTTTCACACAAGGCTTCTGTGTAGTTTTTATTTGAAGATATTATTTTTCCCAATACAGGCCTCTTAGCGCTCAGAATGTCCAATTGCAGTTTCTACAGAAAGAGTGTTTCAGAAAGGCTCAATCAAAAGTAAGGTTCAACTCTGTTAGTTGAATGCACAGAACAGAAAGAAGTTTCATACAATGCTTCTGTGTAGTTTATATTTGAACATATTCTTTTTTCCACTATTACCCACTTAGCGCTACGAATGTCCAGTTGCATTTTCTACAGACAGAGTGTTTCAAATCTGCTCAATCAAAAGTATGGTTTAACTCTGTTAGCTGAATGCTCAGATCAGAAAGAAGTTTCACAGAATGCTTCTGTGTAGTTTATATTTGAATATATTCCTTTTTCCACTACTACTCTCTTAGCGCTCCAAATGTACAGTTGCATTTTCTAAAGAAAGAGTGTTCAGATCTGCTCAATCAAAAGTATGGTTTAACTCTGTTAGCTGAATGCACAGATCAGAAAGAAGTTTCACAGAATGATTCTGTGTAGTTTATATTTGGAGACATTCCTTTTTCCACTATTACCCTCTTAGCGCTCCGAATCTCCACTTGCATTTTCTACAGAAAGAGTGTTTCAGAACGGCTCAATGAAAACTAAGGTTCAACTCTTTTAGTTGAACAAACAGAAGAGAAATAAGTTTCACACAATTCTTCTGTGTAGTTTTTATTTGTAGACATGCTTTTTCCCAATATAGGCCTCTTAGCGCTCAGAATGTCCAATTGCAGTTTCTACAGAAAGAGTGTTTCAGAACGGCTCAATCAAAAGTAAGGTTCAACTCTGTTAGTTGAATGCACAGAACAGAAAGAAGTTTCATACAATGCTTCTGTGTAGTTTATATTTGAACATATTCTTTTTTCCACTATTACCCACTTAGCGCTACGAATGTCCAGTTGCATTTTCTACAGACAGAGTTTTTCAAAACTGCTCAATCAAAAGTATGGTTTAACTCTGTTAGCTGAATGCTCAGATCAGAAAGAAGTTTCACAGAATGCTTCTGTGTAGTTTATATTTGAATATATTCCTTTTTCCACTACTACGCTCTTAGCGCTCCAAATGTCCAGTTGCATTTTCTACAGAAAGAGGGTTCAGATCTGCTCAATCAAAAGTATGGTTTAAGTCTGTTAGCTGAATGCACAGATCAGAAAGAAGTTTCACCGAATGATTCTGTGTAGTTTATATTTGAAGACATTCCTTTTTCCACTATTACCCTCTTAGCGCTCCGAATCTCCACTTGCATTTTCTACAAAAAGAGTGTTTCATAACTGCTCAATCAAAAATATGTTTTATCTCTGTTAACTGAATTTACAGATCAGAAATAAGTTTCACAGAATGCATCTGTGTAGTTTTTATTTGAAGATATTCTTTTTCCCAATGTAGGCCTCTTAGCGCTTAGCATGTCCAATTGCTGTTCCTACAGAAAGAGTGTTTCAGAACGGCTCAATCAAAAGTAAGGTTCAACTCTGTTAGTTGAATGCACAGAACAGAAAGAATTTTCACAGAATGCTACTGTGTAGTTTATATTTGAATATATTCCTTTTTCAACTATTACCCTCTTAATGCTCCGAATGTCCACTTGCATTTTCTACAGAAAGAGTGTTCAGAACTGCGCAATCAAAAGTATGGTTTAACTCTGTTAGCTTAATGAACATATCAGAAATAAGTTTCACACAATGCTTCTGTGTAGTTTTTATTCGAAGATATTATTTTTCCCTATATAGGCCTCTTAGCGCTCAGAATGTCCAATTGCAGTTTCTACAGAAAGAGTGTTTCAGAAAGGCTTAATCAATAGTAAGGTTCAACTCTGTTAGTTGAATGCACAGAACAGAAAGAAGTTTCATACAATGCTTCTGTGTAGTTTATATTTGAACATATTCTTTTTTCCACTATTACCCACTTAGCGCTACGAATGTCCAGTTGCATTTTCTACAGACAGAGTGTTTCAAAACTGCTCAATCAAAAGTATGGTTTAACTCTGTTAGCTGAATGCTCAGATCAGAAAGAAGTTTCACAGAATGCTTCTGTGTAGTTTATATTTGAATATATTCCTTTTTCCACTACTACTCTCTTAGCGCTCCAAATGTCCAGTTGCATTTTCTACAGAAAGAGTGTTCAGATCTGCTCAATCAAAAGTATGGTTTAACTCTGTTAGCTGAATGCACAGATCAGAAAGAAGTTTCACCGAATGATTCTGTGTAGTTTATATTTGGAGACATTCCTTTTTCCACTATAACCCTCTTAGCGCTCCGAATCTCCACTTGCATTTTCTACAGAAAGAGTGTTTCAGAACGGCTCAATGAAAACTAAGGTTCAACTCTTTTAGTTGAACAAACAGAAGAGAAAGAAGTTTCACACAATTCTTCTGTGTAGTTTTTATTTGTAGACATGCTTTTTCCCAATATAGGCCTCTTAGCGCTCAGAATGTCCAATTGCAGTTTCTACAGAAAGAGTGTTTCAGAACGGCTCAATCAAAAGTAAGGTTCAACTCTGTTAGTTGAATGCACAGAACAGAAAGAAGTTTCATACAATGCTTCTGTGTAGTTTATATTTGAACATATTCTTTTTTCCACTATTACCCACTTAGCGCTACGAATGTCCAGTTGCATTTTCTACAGACAGAGTGTTTCAAAACTGCTCAATCAAAAGTATGGTTTAACTCTGTTAGCTGAATGCTCAGATCAGAAAGAAGTTTCACAGAATGCTTCTGTGTAGTTTATATTTGAATATATTCCTTTTTCCACTACTACGCTCTTAGCGCTCCAAATGTCCAGTTGCATTGTCTACAGAAAGAGGGTTCAGATCTGCTCAATCAAAAGTATGGTTTAACTCTGTTAGCTGAATGCACAGATCAGAAAGAAGTTTCACCGAATGATTCTGTGTAGTTTATATTTGAAGACATTCCTTTTTCCACTATTACCCTCTTAGCGCTCCGAATCTCCACTTGCATTTTCTACAAAAAGAGTGTTTCATAACTGCTCAATCAAAAATATGTTTTATCTCTGTTAACTGAATTTACAGATCAGAAATAAGTTTCACAGAATGCATCTGTGTAGTTTTTATTTGAAGATATTCTTTTTCCCAATGTAGGCCTCTTAGCGCTTAGCATGTCCAATTGCAGTTTCTACAGAAAGAGTGTTTCAGAACGGCTCAATCAAAAGTAAGGTTCAACTCTGTTAGTTGAATGCACAGAACAGAAAGAATTTTCACAGAATGCTACTGTGTAGTTTATATTTGAATATATTCCTTTTTCCACTATTACCCTCTTAATGCTCCGAATGTCCACTTGCATTTTCTACAGAAAGAGTGTTCAGAACTGCGCAATCAAAAGTATGGTTTAACTCTGTTAGCTTAATGAACATATCAGAAATAAGTTTCACACAATGCTTCTGTGTAGTTTTTATTCGAAGATATTATTTTTCCCTATATAGGCCTCTTAGCGCTCAGAATGTCCAATTGCAGTTTCTACAGAAAGAGTGTTTCAGAAAGGCTTAATCAATAGTAAGGTTCAACTCTGTTAGTTGAATGCACAGAACAGAAAGAAGTTTCATACAATGCTTCTGTGTAGTTTATATTTGAACATATTCTTTTTTCCACTATTACCCACTTAGCGCTACGAATGTCCAGTTGCATTTTCTACAGACAGAGTGTTTCAAAACTGCTCAATCAAAAGTATGGTTTAACTCTGTTAGCTGAATGCTCAGATCAGAAAGAAGTTTCACAGAATGCTTCTGTGTAGTTTATATTTGAATATATTCCTTTTTCCACTACTACTCTATTAGCGCTCCAAATGTCCAGTTGCATTTTCTACAGAAAGAGTGTTCAGATCTGCTCAATCAAAAGTATGGTTTAACTCTGTTAGCTGAATGCACAGATCAGAAAGAAGTTTCACCGAATGATTCTGTGTAGTTTATATTTGGAGACATTCCTTTTTCCACTATTACCCTCTTAGCGCTCCGAATCTCCACTTGCATTTTCTACAGAAAGAGTGTTTCAGAACGGCTCAATCAAAACTAAGCTTCAACTCTTTTAGTTGAACAAACAGAACAGAAAGAAATTTCACACAATTCTTCTGTGTAGTTTTTATTAGTAGACATTCTTTTTCCCAATATAGGCCTCCTAGCGCTCAGAATGTCCAATTGCAGTTTCTAGAGAAAGAGTGTTTCAGAACGGCTCAATCAAAAGTAAGGTTCAACTCTGTTAGTTGAATGCACAGAACAGAAAGAAGTTTCATACAATGCTTCTGTGTAGTTTATATTTGAACATATCCTTTTTTCCACTATTACCCACTTAGCGCTACGAATGTCCAGTTGCATTTTCTACAGACAGAGTGTTTCAAAACTGCTCAATCAAAAGTATGGTTTAACTCTGTTAGCTGAATGCTCAGATCAGAAAGAAGTTTCACAGAATGCTTCTGTGTAGTTTATATTTGAATATATTCCTTTTTCCACTACTACGCTCTTAGCGCTCCAAATGTCCAGTTGCATTTTCTACAGAAAGAGTGTTCAGATCTGCTCAATCAAAAGTATGGTTTAACTCTGTTAGCTGAATGCACAGATCAGAAAGAAGTTTCACCGAATGATTCTGTGTAGTTTATATTTGAAGACATTTTTTTTCCACTATTACCCTCTTAGCGCTCCGAATCTCCACTTGCATTTTCTACAAAAAGAGTGTTTCATAACTGCTCAATCAAAAATATGTTTTATCTCTGTTAACTGAATTTACATATCAGAAATAAGTTTCACAGAATGCATCTGTGTAGTTTTTATTTGAAGATATTCTTTTTCCCAATGTAGGCCTCTTAGCGCTTAGCATGTCCAATTGCAGTTTCTACAGAAAGAGTGTTTCAGAACGGCTCAATCAAAAGTAAGGTTCAACTCTGTTAGTTGAATGCACAGAACAGAAAGAATTTTCACAGAATGCTGCTGTGTAGTTTATATTTGAATATATTCCTTTTTCCAATATTACCCTCTTAGCGCTCCGAATGTCCACTTGCATTTTCTACAGAAAGAGTGTTCAGAACTGCGCAATCAAAAGTATGGTTTAACTCTGTTAGCTTAATGAACATATCAGAAATAAGTTTCATACAATGCTTCTGTGTAGTTTTTATTTGAAGATATTCTTTTTCCCAATATAGGCCTCTTAGCGCTCAGAATGTGCAATTGCAGTTTCTACAGAAAGAGTGTTTCAGAACGGCTCAATCAAAAGTAAGGTTCAACTCTGTTAGTTGAATGCACAGAACAGAAAGAAGTTTCATACAATGCTTCTGTGTAGTTTATATTTGAACATATTCTTTTTTCCACTATTACCCACTTAGCGCTACGAATGTCCAGTTGCATTTTCTACAGACAGAGTGTTTCAAAACTGCTCAATCAAAAGTATGGTTTAACTCTGTTAGCTGAATGCTCAGATCAGAAAGAAGTTTCACAGAATGCTTCTGTGTAGTTTATATTTGAATATATTCCTTTTTCCACTACTACTCTCTTAGCGCTCCAAATGTCCAGTTGCATTTTCTACAGAAAGAGTGTTCAGATCTGCTCAATCAAAAGTATGGTTTAACTCTGTTAGCTGAATGCACAGATCAGAAAGATGTTTCACCGAATGATTCTGTTTAGTTTATATTTGGAGACATTCCTTTTTCCACTATTACCCTCTTAGCGCTCCGAATCTCCACTTGCATTTTCTACAGAAAGAGTGTTTCATAACTGCTCAATCAAAAATATGTTTTATCTCTGTTAACTGAATTTACAGATCAGAAATAAGTTTCACAGAATGCATCTGTGTAGTTTTTATTTGAAGATATTCTTTTTCCCAATATAGGCCTCTTAGCGCTTAGCATGTCCAATTGCCGTTTCTACAGAAAGAGTGTTTCAGAACGGCTCAATCAAAAGTAAGGTTCAACTCTGTTAGTTGACTGCACAGAACAGAAAGAATTTTCACAGAATGCTACTGTGTAGTTTATATTTGAATATATTCCTTTTTCCACTATTACCCTCTTAGCGCTCCAAATGTCCACTTGAATTTTCTACAGAAAGAGTGTTCAGAACTGCGCAATCAAAAGTATGGTTTAACTCTGTTAGCTTAATGAACATATCAGGAATAAGTTTCACACAAGGCTTCTGTGTAGTTTTTATTTGAAGATATTATTTTTCCCAATAGAGGCCTCTTAGCGCTCAGAATGTCCAATTGCAGTTTCTACAGAAAGAGTGTTTCAGAAAGGCTCAATCAAAAGTAACGTTCAACTCTGTTAGTTGAATGCACAGAACAGAAAGTAGTTTCATACAATGCTTCTGTGTTGTTTATATTTGAACATACTCTTTTTTCCACTATTACCCACTTAGCGCTACGAATGTCCAGTTGCATTTTCTACAGACAGAGTGTTTCAAATCTGCTCAATCAATAGTATGGTTTAACTCTGTTAGCTGAATGCTCAGATCAGAAAGAAGTTTCACAGAATGCTTCTGTGTAGTTTATATTTGAGTATATTCCTTTTTCCACTACTACACTCTTAGCGCTCCAAATGTACAGTTGCATTTTCTAAAGAAAGAGTGTTCAGATCTGCTCAATCAAAAGTATGGTTTAAATCTGTTAGCTGAATGCACAGATCAGAAAGAAGTTTCACAGAATGATTCTGTGTAGTTTATATTTGGAGACATTCCTTTTTCCACTATTACCCTCTTAGCGCTCCGAATCTCCACTTGCATTTTCTACAGAAAGAGTGTTTCAGAACGTCTCAATGAAAACTAAGGTTCAACTCTTTTAGTTGAACAAACAGAAGAGAAATAAGTTTCACACAATTCTTCTGTGTAGTTTTTATTTGTAGACATGCTTTTTCCCAATATAGGCCTCTTAGCGCTCAGAATGTCCAATTGCAGTTTCTACAGAAAGAGTGTTTCAGAACGGCTCAATCAAAAGTAAGGTTCAACTCTGTTAGTTGAATGCACAGAACAGAAAGAAGTTTCATACAATGCTTCTGTGTAGTTTATATTTGAACATATTCTTTTTTCCACTATTACCCACTTAGCGCTACGAATGTCCAGTTGCATTTTCTACAGACAGAGTGTTTCAAAACTGCTCAATCAAAAGTATGGTTTAACTCTGTTAGCTGAATGCTCAGATCAGAAAGAAGTTTCACAGAATGCTTCTGTGTAGTTTATATTTGAATATATTCCTTTTTCCACTACTACGCTCTTAGCGCTCCAAATGTCCAGTTGCATTTTCTACAGAAAGAGTGTTCAGATCTGCTCAATCAAAAGTATGGTTTAACTCTGTTAGCTGAATGCACAGATCAGAAAGAAGTTTCACCGAATGATTCTGTGTAGTTTATATTTGAAGACATTCCTTTTTCCACTATTACCCTCTTAGCGCTCCGAATCTCCACTTGCATTTTCTACAAAAAGAGTGTTTCATAACTGCTCAATCAAAATTATGTTTTATCTCTGTTAACTGAATTTACAGATCAGAAATAAGTTTCACAGAATGCATCTGTGTAGTTTTTATTTGAAGATATTCTTTTTCCCAATGTAGGCCTCTTAGCGCTTAGCATGTCCAATTGCAGTTTCTACAGAAAGAGTGTTTCAGAACGGCTCAATCAAAAGTAAGGTTCAACTCTGTTAGTTGAATGCACAGAACAGAAAGAATTTTCACAGAATGCTACTGTGTAGTTTATATTTGAATATATTCCTTTTTCCACTATTACCCTCTTAGCCCTCCGAATGTCCACTTGCATTTTTTACAGAAAGACTGTTCAGAACTGCGCAATCAAAAGTATGGTTTAACTCTGTTAGCTTAATGAACATATCAGAAATAAGTTTCACACAATGCTTCTGTGTAGTTTTTATTTGAAGATATTATTTTTCCCAATAGAGGCCTCTTAGCGCTCAGAATGTCCAACTGCAGTTTCTACAGAAAGGGTGTTTCAGAAAGGCTCAATCAAAAGTAAGGTTCAACTCTGTTAGTTGAATGCACAGAACAGAAAGAAGTTTCATACAATGCTTCTGTGTAGTTTATATTTGAACATATTCTTTTTTCCACTATTACCCACTTAGCGCTACGAATGTCCAGTTGCATTTTCTACAGACAGAGTGTTTCAAAACTGCTCAATCAAAAGTATGGTTTAACTCTGTTAGCTGAATGCTCAGATCAGAAAAAAGTTTCACAGAATGCTTCTGTGTAGTTTATATTTGAATATATTCCTTTTTCCACTACTACTCTATTAGCGCTCCAAATGTCCAGTTGCATTTTCTACAGAAAGAGTGTTCAGATCTGCTCAATCAAAAGTATGGTTTAACTCTGTTAGCTGAATGCACAGATCAGAAAGAAGTTTCACCGAATGATTCTGTGTAGTTTATATTTGGAGACATTCCTTTTTCCACTATTACCCTCTTAGCGCTCCGAATCTCCACTTGCATTTTCTACAGAAAGAGTGTTTCAGAACGGCTCAATCAAAACTAAGCTTCAAATCTTTTAGTTGAACAAACAGAACAGAAAGAAGTTTCACACAATTCTTCTGTGTAGTTTTTATTAGTAGACATTCTTTTTCCCAATATAGGCCTCCTAGCGCTCAGAATGTCCAATTGCAGTTTCTAGAGAAAGAGTGTTTCAGAACGGCTCAATCAAAAGTAAGGTTCAACTCTGTTAGTTGAATGCACAGAACAGAAAGAAGTTTCATACAATGCTTCTGTGTAGTTTATATTTGAACATATCCTTTTTTCCACTATTACCCACTTAGCGCTACGAATGTCCAGTTGCATTTTCTACAGACAGAGTGTTTCAAAACTGCTCAATCAAAAGTATGGTTTAACTCTGTTAGCTGAATGCTCAGATCAGAAAGAAGTTTCACAGAATGCTTCTGTGTAGTTTATATTTGAATATATTCCTTTTTCCACTACTACGCTCTTAGCGCTCCAAATGTCCAGTTAAATTTTCTACAGAAAGAGTGTTCAGATCTGCTCAATCAAAAGTATGGTTTAACTCTGTTAGCTGAATGCACAGATCAGAAAGAAGTTTCACCGAATGATTCTGTGTAGTTTATATTTGAAGACATTCTTTTTCCACTATTACCCTCTTAGCGCTCCGAATCTCCACTTGCATTTTCTACAAAAAGAGTGTTTCATAACTGCTCAATCAAAAATATGTTTTATCTCTGTTAACTGAATTTACATATCAGAAATAAGTTTCACAGAATGCATCTGTGTAGTTTTTATTTGAAGATATTCTTTTTCCCAATGTAGGCCTCTTAGCGCTTAGCATGTCCAATTGCAATTTCTACAGAAAGAGTGTTTCAGAACGGCTCAATCAAAAGTAAGGTTCAACTCTGTTAGTTGAATGCACAGAACAGAAAGAATTTTCACAGAATGCTACTGTGTAGTTTATATTTGAATATATTCCTTTTTCCAATATTACCCTCTTAGCGCTCCGAATGTCCACTTGCATTTTCTACAGAAAGAGTGTTCAGAACTGCGCAATCAAAAGTATGGTTTAACTCTGTTAGCTTAATGAACATATCAGAAATAAGTTTCATACAATGCTTCTGTGTAGTTTTTATTTGAAGATATTATTTTTCCCAATATAGGCCTCTTAGCGCTCAGAATGTGCAATTGCAGTTTCTACAGAAAGAGTGTTTCAGAACGGCTCAATCAAAAGTAAGGTTCAACTCTGTTAGTTGAATGCACAGAACAGAAAGAAGTTTCATACAATGCTTCTGTGTAGTTTATATTTGAACATATTCTTTTTTCCACTATTACCCACTTAGCGCTACGAATGTCCAGTTGCATTTTCTACAGACAGAGTGTTTCAAAACTGCTCAATCAAAAGTATGGTTTAACTCTGTTAGCTGAATGCTCAGATCAGAAAGAAGTTTCACAGAATGCTTCTGTGTAGTTTATATTTGAATATGTTCCTTTTTCCACTACTACTCTCTTAGCGCTCCAAATGTCCAGTTGCATTTTCTACAGAAAGAGTGTTCAGATCTGCTCAATCAAAAGTATGGTTTAACTCTGTTAGCTGAATGCACAGATCAGAAAGAAGTTTCACCGAATGATTCTGTTTAGTTTATATTTGGAGACATTCCTTTTTCCACTATTACCCTCTTAGCGCTCCGAATCTCCACTTGCATTTTCTACAGAAAGAGTGTTTCATAACTGCTCAATCAAAAATATGTTTTATCTCTGTTAACTGAATTTACAGATCAGAAATAAGTTTCACAGAATGCATCTGTGTAGTTTTTATTTGAAGATATTCTTTTTCCCAATATAGGCCTCTTAGCGCTTAGCATGTCCAATTGCCGTTTCTACAGAAAGAGTGTTTCAGAACGGCTCAATCAAAAGTAAGGTTCAACTCTGTTAGTTGACTGCACAGAACAGAAAGAATTTTCACAGAATGCTACTGTGTAGTTTATATTTGAATATATTCCTTTTTCCACTATTACCCTCTTAGCGCTCCAAATGTCCACTTGAATTTTCTACAGAAAGAGTGTTCAGAACTGCGCAATCAAAAGTATGGTTTAACTCTGTTAGCTTAATGAACATATCAGGAATAAGTTTCACACAAGACTTCTGTGTAGTTTTTATTTGAAGATATTATTTTTCCCGATAGAGGCCTCTTAGCGCTCAGAATGTCCAATTGCAGTTTCTACAGAAAGAGTGTTTCAGAAAGGCTCAATCAAAAGTAACGTTCAACTGTGTTAGTTGAATGCACAGAACAGAAAGAAGTTTCATGCAATGCTTCTGTGTTGTTTATATTTGAACATACTCTTTTTTCCACTATTACCCAGTTAGCGCTACGAATGTCCAGTTGCATTTTCTACAGACAGAGTGTTTCAAATCTGCTCAATCAAAAGTATGGTTTAACTCTGTTAGCTGAATGCTCAGATCAGAAAGAAGTTTCACAGAATGCTTCTGTGTAGTTTATATTTGAGTATATTCCTTTTTCCACTACTACTCTCTTAGCGCTCCAAATGTACAGTTGCATTTTCTAAAGAAAGAGTGTTCAGATCTGCTCAATCAAAAGTATGGTTTAACTCTGTTAGCTGAATGCACAGATCAGAAAGAAGTTTCACAGAATGATTCTGTGTAGTTTATATTTGGAGACATTCCTTTTTCCACTATTACCCTCTTAGCGCTCCGAATCTCCACTTGCATTTTCTACAGAAAGAGTGTTTCAGAACGTCTCAATGAAAACTAAGGTTCAACTCTTTTAGTTGAACAAACAGAAGAGAAATAAGTTTCACACAATTCTTCTGTGTAGTTTTTATTTGTAGACATGCTTTTTCCCAATATAGGCCTCTTAGCGCTCAGAATGTCCAATTGCAGTTTCTACAGAAAGAGTGTTTCAGAACGGCTCAATCAAAAGTAAGGTTCAACTCTGTTAGTTGAATGCACAGAACAGAAAGAAGTTTCATACAATGCTTCTGTGTAGTTTCTATTTGAACATATTCTTTTTTCCACTATTACCCACTTAGCGCTACGAATGTCCAGTTGCATTTTCTACAGACAGAGTGTTTCAAAACTGCTCAATCAAAAGTATGGTTTAACTCTGTTAGCTGAATGCTCAGATCAGAAAGAAGTTTCAGAGAATGCTTCTGTGTAGTTTATATTTGAATATATTACTTTTTCCACTACTACGCTCTTAGCGCTCCAAATGTCCAGTTGCATTTTCTACAGAAAGAGTGTTCAGATCTGCTCAATCAAAAGTATGGTTTAACTCTGTTAGCTGAATGCACAGATCAGAAAGAAGTTTCACAGAATGATTCTGTGTAGTTTATATTTGGAGATATTCCTTTTTCCACTATTACCCTCTTAGCGCTCAGAATCTCCACTTGCATTTTCTACAGAAAGAGTGTTTCAGAACGGCTCAATCAAAACTAAGGTTCAACTCTTTTAGTTGAACAAACGGAACAGAAAGAAGTTTCACACAATTCTTCTGTGTAGTTTTTATTTGTAGACATTCTTTTTCCCAATATAGGCCTCTTAGCGCTCAGAATGTCCAATTGCAGTTTCTACAGAAAGAGTGTTTCAGAACGGCTCAATCAAAAGTAAGGTTCAACTCTGTTAGTTGAATGCACAGAACAGAAAGAAGTTTCATACAATGCCTCTGTGTAGTTTATATTTGAACATATCCTTTTTTCCACTATTACCCACTTAGCGCTACGAATGTCCAGTTGCATTTTCTACAGACAGAGTGTTTCAAAACTGCTCAATCAAAAGTATGGTTTAACTCTGTTAGCTGAATGCTCAGATCAGAAAGAAGTTTCACAGAATGCTTCTGTGTAGTTTATATTTGAATATATTCCTTTTTCCACTACTACGCTCTTAGCGCTCCAAATGTCCAGTTGCATTTTCTACAGAAAGAGTGTTCAGATCTGCTCAATCAAAAGTATGGTTTAACTCTGTTAGCTGAATTCACAGATCAGAAATAAGTTTCACCGAATGATTCTGTGTAGTTTATATTTGAAGACATTCTTTTTCCACTATTACCCTCTTAGCGCTCCGAATCTCCACTTGCATTTTCTACAAAAAGAGTGTTTCATAACTGCTCAATCAAAAATATGTTTTATCTCTGTTAACTGAATTTACATATCAGAAATATGTTTCACAGAATGCATCTGTGTAGTTTTTATTTGAAGATATTCTTTTTCCCAATGTAGGCCTCTTAGCGCTTAGCATGTCCAATTGCAGTTTCTACAGAAATTTTGTTTCAGAACGGCTCAATCAAAAGTAAGGTTCAACTCTGTTAGTTGAATGCACAGAACAGAAAGAATTTTCACACAATGCTACTGTGTAGTTTATATTTGAATATATTCCTTTTTCCACTATTACCCTCTTAGCGCTCCGAATGTCCACTTGCATTTTCTACAGAAAGACTGTTCAGAACTGCGCAATCAAAAGTATGGTTTAACTCTGTTAGCTTAATGAACATATCAGAAATAAGTTTCACACAATGCTTCTGTGTAGTTTTTATTTGAAGATATTATTTTTCCCAATAGAGGCCTCTTAGCGCTCAGAATGTCCAACTGCAGTTTCTACAGAAAGAGTGTTTCAGAAAGGCTCAATCAAAAGTCAGGTTCAACTCTGTTAGTTGAATGCACAGAACAGAAAGAAGTTTCATACAATGCTTCTGTGTAGTTTATATTTGAACATATTCTTTTTTCTACTATTACCCACTTAGCGCTACGAATGTCCAGTTGCATTTTCTACAGACAGAGTGTTTCAAAACTGCTCAATCAAAATTATGGTTTAACTCTGTTAGCTGAATGCTCAGATCAGAAAGAAGTTTCAGAGAATGCTTCTGTGTAGTTTATATTTGAATATATTACTTTTTCCACTACTACGCTCTTAGCGCTCCAAATGTCCAGTTGCATTTTCTACAGAAAGAGTGTTCAGATCTGCTCAATCAAAAGTATGGTTTAACTCTGTTAGCTTAATGAACATATCAGAAATAAGTTTCACACAATGCTTCTGTGTAGTTTTTATTTGAAGATATTATTTTTCCCAATATAGGCCTCTTAGCGCTCAGAATGTCCAATTGCAGTTTCTACAGAAAGAGTGTTTCAGAAAGGCTCAATCAAAAGTCAGGTTCAACTCTGTTAGTTGAATGCACAGAACAGAAAGAAGCTTCATACAATGCTTCTGTGTAGTTTATATTTGAACATATTCTTTTTTCCACTATTACCCACTTAGCGCTACGAATGTCCAGTTGCATTTTCTACAGACACAGTGTTTCAAAACTGCTCAATCAAAAGTATGGTTTAACTCTGTTAGCTGAATGCTCAGATCAGAAAGAAGTTTCACAGAATGCTTCTGTGTAGTTTATATTTGAATATATTCCTTTTTCCACTACTACTCTCTTAGCGCTCCAAATGTCCAGTTGCGTTTTCTACAGAAAGAGTGTTCAGATCTGCTCAATCAAAAGTATGGTTTAACTCTGTTAGCTGAATGCACAGATCAGAAAGAAGTTTCACAGAATGATTCTGTGTAGTTTATATTTGGAGACATTCCTTTTTCCACTATTACCCTCTTAGCGCTCCGAATCTCCACTTGCATTTTCTACAGAAAGAGTGTTTCAGAACGGCTCAATCAAAACTAAGGTTCAACTCTTTTAGTTGAACAAACAGAACAGAAAGAAGTTTCACACAATTCTTCTGTGTAGTTTTTATTTGTAGACATTCTTTTTCCCAATATAGGCCTCTTAGCGCTCAGAATGTCCAATTGCAGTTTCTACAGAAAGAGTGTTTCAGAACGGCTCAATCAAAAGTAAGGTTCAACTCTGTTAGTTGAATGCACAGAACAGAAAGAAGTTTCATACAATGCTTCTGTGTAGTTTCTATTTGAACATATTCTTTTTTCCACTATTACCCACTTAGCGCTACGAATGTCCAGTTGCATTTTCTACAGACAGAGTGTTTCAAAACTGCTCAATCAAAAGTATGGTTTAACTCTGTTAGCTGAATGCTCAGATCAGAAAGAAGTTTCACAGAATGCTTCTGTGTAGTTTATATTTGAATATATTCCTTTTTCCACTACTACGCTCTTAGCGCTCCAAATGTCCAGTTGCATTTTCTAAAGAAAGAGTGTTCAGATCTGCTCAATCAAAAGTATGGTTTAACTCTGTTAGCTGAATGCACAGATCAGAAAGAAGTTTCACCGAATGATTCTGTGTAGTTTATATTTGAAGACATTCCTTTTTCCACTATTACCCTATTAGCGCTCCGAATCTCCACTTGCATTTTCTACAAAAAGAGTGTTTCATAACTGCTCAATCAAAAATATGTTTTATCTCTGTTAACTGAATTTACAGATACGAAACAAGTTTCACAGAATGCATCTGTGTAGTTTTTATTTGAAGATATTCTTTTTCCCAATGTAGGACTCTTAGCGCTTAGCATGTCCAATTGCAGTTTCTACAGAAAGAGTGTTTCAGAACGGCTCAATCAAAAGTAAGGTTCAACTCTGTTAGTTGAATGCACAGAACAGAAAGAATTTTCACAGAATGCTACTGTGTAGTTTATATTTGAATATATTCCTTTTTCCACTATTACCCTCTTAGCGCTCCGAATGTCCACTTGCATTTTCTACCGAAAGAGTGTTCAGAACTGTGCAATCAAAAGTATGGTTTAACTCTGTTAGCTTAATGAACATATCAGAAATAAGTTTCACACAATGCTTCTGTGTAGTTTTTATTTGAAGATATTATTTTTCCCAATATAGGCCTCTTAGCGCTCAGAATGTCCAATTGCAGTTTCTACAGAAAGAGTGTTTCAGAAAGGCTCAATCAAAAGTCAGGTTCAACTCTGTTAGTTGAATGCACAGAACAGAAAGAAGTTTCATACAATGCTTCTGTGTAGTTTATATTTGAACATATTCTTTTTTCCACTATTACCCACTTAGCGCTACGAATGTCCAGTTGCATTTTCTGCAGACACAGTGTTTCAAAACTGCTCAATCAAAAGTATGGTTTAACTCTGTTAGCTGAATGCTCAGATCAGAAAGAAGTTTCACAGAATGCTTCTGTGTAGTTTATATTTGAATATATTCCTTTTTCCACTACTACTCTCTTAGCGCTCCAAATGTCCAGTTGCGTTTTCTACAGAAAGAGTGTTCAGATCTGCTCAATCAAAAGTATGGTTTAACTCTGTTAGCTGAATGCACAGATCAGAAAGAAGTTTCACAGAATGATTCTGTGTAGTTTATATTTGGAGACATTCCTTTTTCCACTATTACCCTCTTAGCGCTCCGAATCTCCACTTGCATTTTGTACAGAAAGAGTGTTTCAGAACGGCTCAATCAAAACTAAGGTTCAACTCTTTTAGTTGAACAAACAGAACAGAAAGAAGTTTCACACAATTCTTCTGTGTAGTTTTTATTTGTAGACATTCTTTTTCCCAATATAGGCCTCTTAGCGCTCAGAATGTCCAATTGCAGTTTCTACAGAAAGAGTGTTTCAGAACGGCTCAATCAAAAGTAAGGTTCAACTCTGTTAGTTGAATGCACAGAACAGAAAGAAGTTTCATACAATGCTTCTGTGTAGTTTCTATTTGAACATATTCTTTTTTCCACTATTACCCACTTAGCGCTACGAATGTCCAGTTGCATTTTCTACAGACAGAGTGTTTCAAAACTGCTCAATCAAAAGTATGGTTTAACTCTGTTAGCTGAATGCTCAGATCAGAAAGAAGTTTCACAGAATGCTTCTGTGTAGTTTATATTTGAATATATTCCTTTTTCCAATACTACTCTCTGAGCGCTCCAAATGTCCAGTTGCATTTTCTACAGAAAGAGTGTTCAGATCTGCTCAATCAAAAGTATGGTTTAACTCTGTTAGCTGAATGCACAGATCAGAAAGAAGTTTCACAGAATGATTCTGTGTAGTTTATATTTGGAGACATTCCTTTTTCCACTATTACCTTCTTAGCGCTCCGAATCTCCACTTGCATTTTCTACAAAAAGGGTGTTTCATAACTGCTCAATCAAAAATATGTTTTATCTCTGTTAACTGAATTTACAGATCAGAAATAAGTTTCACAGAATGCATCTGTGTAGTTTTTATTTGAAGATATTCTTTTTCCCAATGTAGGCCTCTTAGCGCTTAGCATGTCCAATTGCAGTTTCTACAGAAAGAGTGTTTCAGAACGGCTCAATCAAAAGTAAGGTTCAACTCTGTTAGTTGAATGCACAGAACAGAAAGAATTTTCACAGAATGCTACTGTGTAGTTTATATTTGAATATATTCCTTTTTCCACTATTACCCTCTTAGCGCTCCGAATGTCCACTTGCATTTTCTACAGAAAGAGTGTTCAGAACTGCGAAATCAAAAGTATGGTTTAACTCTGTTAGCTGAATGCACAGATCAGAAAGAAGTTTCACCGAATGATTCTGTGTAGTTTATATTTGAAGACATTCCTTTTTCCACTATTACCCTCTTAGCGCTCCGAATCTCCACTTGCATTTTCTACAAAAAGAATGTTTCATAACTGCTCAATCAAAAATATGTTTTATCTCTGTTAACTGAATTTACAGATCAGAAATAAGTTTCACAAAATGCATCTGTGTAGTTTTTATTTGAAGATATTCTTTCTCCCAATGTAGGCCTCTTAGCGCTTAGCATGTCCAATTGCAGTTTCTACAGAAAGAGTGTTTCAGAACGGCTCAATCAAAAGTAAGGTTCAACTCTGTTAGTTGAATGCACAGAACAGAAAGAATTTTCACAGAATGCTACTGTGTAGTTTATATTTGAATATATTCCTTTTTCCACTATTACCCTCTTAGCGCTCCGAATGTCCACTTGCATTTTCTACAGAAAGAGTGTTCAGAACTGCGCAATCAAAAGTATGGTTTAACTCTGTTAGCTTAATGAACATATCAGAAATAAGTTTCACACAATGCTTCTGTGTAGTTTTTATTTGAAGATATTATTTTTCCCAATAGAGGCCTCTTAGCGCTCAGAATGTCCAATTGCAGTTTCTACAGAAAGAGTGTTTCAGAAAGGCTCAATCAATAGTCAGGATCAACTCTGTTAGTTGAATGCACAGAACAGAAAGAAGTTTCATACAATGCTTCTGTGTAGTTTATATTTGAACATATTCTTTTTTCCACTATTACCCACTTAGCGCTACGAATGTCCAGTTGCATTTTCTACAGACAGAGTGTTTCAAAACTGCTCAATCAAAAGTATGGTTTAACTCTGTTAGCTGAATGCTCAGATCAGAAAGAAGTTTCACAGAATGCTTCTGTGTACTTTATATTTGTATATATTCCTTTTTCCACTACTACGCTCTTAGCGCTCCAAATGTCCAGTTGCATTTTCTACAGAAAGAGTGTTCAGATCTGCTCAATCAAAAGTATTGTTTAACTCTGTTAGCTGAATGCACAGATCAGAAAGAAGTTTCACCGAATGATTCTGTGTAGCTTATATTTGAAGACATTCCTTTTCCCACTATTACCCTATTAGCGCTCCGAATCTCCACTTGCATTTTCTACAAAAAGAGTGTTTCATAACTGCTCAATCAAAAATATGTTTTATCTCTGTTAACTGAATTTACAGATCAGAAATAAGTTTCACAAAATGCATCTGTGTAGTTTTTATTTGAAGATATTCTTTTTCCCAATGTAGGCCTCTTAGCGCTTAGCATGTCCAATTGCAGTTTCTACAGAAAGAGTGTTTCAGAACGGCTCAATCAAAAGTAAGGTTCAACTCTGTTAGTTGAATGCACAGAACAGAAAGTATTTTCACAGAATGCTACTGTGTAGTTTATATTTGAATATATTCCTTTTTCCACTATTACCCTCTTAGCGCTCCGAATGTCCACTTGCATTTTCTACAGAAAGAGTGTTCAGAACTGCGCAATCAAAAGTATGGTTTAACTCTGTTAGCTTAATGAACATATCAGAAATAAGTTTCACACAATTCTTCTGTGTAGTTTTTATTTGAAGATATTATTTTTCCCAATAGAGGCCTCTTAGCGCTCAGAATGTCCAATTGCAGTTTCTACAGAAAGAGTGTTTCAGAAAGGCTCAATCAAAAGTCAGGTTCAACTCTGTTAGTTGAATGCACAGAACAGAAAGAAGTTTCATACAATGCTTCTGTGTAGTTTATATTTGAACATATTCTTTTTTCCACTATTACCCACTTAGCGCTACGAATGTCCAGTTGCATTTTCTACAGACAGAGTGTTTCAAAACTGCTCAATCAAAAGTATGGTTTAACTCTGTTAGCTGAATGCTCAGATCAGAAAGAAGTTTCACAGAATGCTTCTGTGTAGTTTATATTTGAATATATTCCTTTTTCCACTACTACGCTCTTAGCGCTCCAAATGTCCAGTTGCATTTTCTACAGAAAGAGAGTTCAGATCTGCTCAATCAAAAGTATGGTTTAACTCTGTTAGCTGAATGCACAGATCAGAAAGAAGTTTCACCGAATGATTCTGTGTAGTTTATATTTGAAGACATTCTTTTTCCACTATTACCCTCTTAGCGCTCTGAATCTCCACTTGCATTTTCTACAAAAAGAGTGTTTCATAACTGCTCAATCAAAAATATGTTTTATCTCTGTTAACTGAATTTACATATCAGAAACAAGTTTCACAGAATGCATCTGTGTAGTTTTTATTTGAAGATATTCTTTTTCCCAATGTAGGACTCTTAGCGCTTTGCATGTCCCATTGCAGTTTCTACAGAAAGAGTGTTTCAGAACGGCTCAATCAAAAGTAAGGTTCAACTCTGTTAGTTGAATGCACAGAACAGAAAGAATTTTCACAGAATGCTACTGTGTAGTTTATATTTGAATATATTCCTTTTTCCACTATTACCCTCTTAGCGCTCCGAATGTCCACTTGCATTTTCTACCGAAAGAGTGTTCAGAACTGTGCAATCAAAAGTATGGTTTAACTCTGTTAGCTTAATGAACATATCAGAAATAAGTTTCACACAATGCTTCTGTGTAGTTTTTATTTGAAGATATTATTTTTCCCAATAGAGGCCTCTTAGCGCTCAGAATGTCCAATTGCAGTTTCTACAGAAAGAGTGATTCAGAAAGGCTCAATCAAAAGTCAGGTTCAACTCTGTTAGTTGAATGCACAGAACAGAAAGAAGTTTCATACAATGCTTCTGTGTAGTTTATATTTGAACATATTCTTTTTTCCACTATTACCCACTTAGCGCTACGAATGTCCAGTTGCATTTTCTACAGACAGAGTGTTTCAAAACTGCTCAATCAAAAGTATGGTTTAACTCTGTTAGCTGAATGCTCAGATCAGAAAGAAGTTTCACAGAATGATTCTGTGTAGTTTATATTTGGAGACATTCCTTTTTCCACTATTACCTTCTTAGCGCTCCGAATCTCCACTTGCATTTTCTACAAAAAGAGTGTTTCATAACTGCTCAATCAAAAATATGTTTTATCTCTGTTAACTGAATTTACAGATCAGAAATAAGTTTCACAGAATGCATCTGTGTAGTTTTTATTTGAAGATATTCTTTTTCCCAATGTAGGCCTCTTAGCGCTTAGCATGTCCAATTGCAGTTTCTACAGAAAGAGTGTTTCAGAACGGCTCAATCAAAAGTAAGGTTCAACTCTGTTAGTTGAATGCACAGAACAGAAAGAATTTTCACAGAATGCTACTGTGTAGTTTATATTTGAATATATTCCTTTTTCCACTATTACCCTCTTAGCGCTCCGAATGTCCACTTGCATTTTCTACACAAAGAGTGTTCAGAACTGCGCAATCAAAAGTATGGTTTAACTCTGTTAGCTGAATGCACAGATCAGAAAGAAGTTTCACCGAATGATTCTGTGTAGTTTATATTTGAAGACATTCCTTTTTCCACTATTACCCTCTTAGCGCTCCGAATCTCCACTTGCATTTTCTACAAAAAGAATGTTTCATAACTGCTCAATCAAAAATATGTTTTATCTCTGTTAACTGAATTTACAGATCAGAAATAAGTTTCACAAAATGCATCTGTGTAGTTTTTATTTGAAGATATTCTTTCTCCCAATGTAGGCCTCTTAGCGCTTAGCATGTCCAATTGCAGTTTCTACAGAAAGAGTGTTTCAGAACGGCTCAATCAAAAGTAAGGTTCAACTCTGTTAGTTGAATGCACAGAACAGAAAGAATTTTCACAGAATGCTACTGTGTAGTTTATATTTGAATATATTCCTTTTTCCACTATTACCCTCTTAGCGCTCCGAATGTCCACTTGCATTTTCTACAGAAAGAGTGTTCAGAACTGCGCAATCAAAAGTATGGTTTAACTCTGTTAGCTTAATGAACATATCAGAAATAAGTTTCACACAATGCTTCTGTGTAGTTTTTATTTGAAGATATTATTTTTCCCAATAGAGGCCTCTTAGCGCTCAGAATGTCCAATTGCAGTTTCTACAGAAAGAGTGTTTCAGAAAGGCTCAATCAAAAGTCAGGTTCAACTCTGTTAGTTGAATGCACAGAACAGAAAGAAGTTTCATACAATGCTTCTGTGTAGTTTATATTTGAACATATTCTTTTTTCCACTATTACCCACTTAGCGCTACGAATGTCCAGTTGCATTTTCTACAGACAGAGTGTTTCAAAACTGCTCAATCAAAAGTATGGTTTAACTCTGTTAGCTGAATGCTCAGATCAGAAAGAAGTTTCACAGAATGCTTCTGTGTAGTTTATATTTGAATATATTCCTTTTTCCACTACTACTCTCTGAGCGCTCCAAATGTCCAGTTGCATTTTCTACAGAAAGAGTGTTCAGATCTGCTCAATCAAAAGTATGGTTTAACTCTGTTAGCTGAATGCACAGATCAGAAAGAAGTTTCACAGAATGATTCTGTGTAGTTTATATTTGGAGACATTCCTTTTTCCACTATTACCCTCTTAGCGCTCCGAATCTCCACTTGCATTTTCTACAAAAAGAGTGTTTCATAACTGCTCAATCAAAAATATGTTTTATCTCTGTTAACTGAATTTACAGATCAGAAATAAGTTTCACAGAATGCATCTGTGTAGTTTTTATTTGAAGATATTCTTTTTCCCAATGTAGGCCTCTTAGCGCTTAGCATGTCCAATTGCAGTTTCTACAGAAAGAGTGTTTCAGAACGGCTCAATCAAAAGTAAGGTTCAACTCTGTTAGTTGAATGCACAGAACAGAAAGAATTTTCACAGAATGCTACTGTGTAGTTTATATTTGAATATATTCCTTTTTCCACTATTACCCTCTTAGCGCTCCGAATGTCCACTTGCATTTTCTACAGAAAGAGTGTTCAGAACTGCGCAATCAAAAGTATGGTTTAACTCTGTTAGCTTAATGAACATATCAGAGATAAGTTTCACACAATGCTTCTGTGTAGTTTTTATTTGAAGATATTATTTTTCCCAATATAGGCCTCTTAGCGCTCAGAATGTCCAATTGCAGTTTCTACAGAAAGAGTGTTTCAGAAAGGCTCAATCAAAAGTAAGGTTCAACTCTGTTAGTTGAATGCACAGAACAGAAAGAAGTTTCATACAATGCTTCTGTGTAGTTTATATTTGAACATATTCTTTTTTCCACTATTACCCACTTAGCGCTACGAATGTCCAGTTGCATTTTCTACAGACACAGTGTTTCAAAACTGCTCAATCAAAAGTATGGTTTAACTCTGTTAGCTGAATGCTCAGATCAGAAAGAAGTTTCACAGAATGCTTCTGTGTAGTTTATATTTGAATATATTCCTTTTTCCACTACTACTCTCTTAGCGCTCCAAATGTCCAGTTGCATTTTCTACAGAAAGAGAGTTCAGATCTGCTCAATCAAAAGTATGGTTTAACTCTGTTAGCTGAATGCACAGATCAGAAAGAAGTTTCACAGAATGATTCTGTGTAGTTTATATTTGGAGACATTCCTTTTTCCACTATTACCCTCTTAGCGCTCCGAAACTCCACTTGCATTTTCTACAGAAAGAGTGTTTCAGAACGGCTCAATCAAAACTAAGGTTCAACTCTTTTAGTTGAACAAACAGAACAGAAAAAAGTTTCACACAATTCTTCTGTGTAGTTTTTAATTGTAGACATTCTTTTTCCCAATATAGGCCTCTTAGCGCTCAGAATGTCCAATTGCAGTTTCTACAGAAAGAGTGTTTCAGAACGGCTCAATCAAAAGTAAGGTTCAACTCTGTTAGTTGAATGCACAGAACAGAAAGAAGTTTCATACAATGCTTCTGTGTAGTTTCTATTTGATCATATTCTTTTTTCCACTTTTACCCACGTAGCGCTACGAATGTCCAGTTGCATTTTCTACAGACAGAGTGT
The DNA here is from genome assembly GCF_028878055.3 of Symphalangus syndactylus. Lineage (NCBI taxonomy): Eukaryota > Metazoa > Chordata > Mammalia > Primates > Hylobatidae > Symphalangus > Symphalangus syndactylus. Next base: position 137,142,464 of record NC_072432.2, on the reverse strand, counting down.
TTCAAAACTGCTCAATCAAAAGTATGGTTTAACTCTGTTAGCTGAATGCTCAGATCAGAAAGAAGTTTCACAGAATGCTTCTGTGTAGTTTATATTTGAATATATTCCTTTTTCCACTACTACGCTCTTAGCGCTCCAAATGTCCAGTTGCATTTTCTACAGAAAGAGTGTTCAGATCTGCTCAATCAAAAGTATGGTTTAACTCTGATAGCTGAATGCACAGATCAGAAAGAAGTTTCACCGAATGATTCTGTGTAGTTTATATTTGAAGACATTCCTTTTTCCACTATTACCCTCTTAGCGCTACGAATCTCCACTTGCATTTTCTACAAAAAGAGTGTTTCATAACTGCTCAATCAAAAATATGTTTTATCTCTGTTAACTGAATTTACAGATCAGAAATAAGTTTCACAAAATGCATCTGTGTAGTTTTTATTTGAAGATATTCTTTTTCCCAATGTAGGCCTCTTAGCGCTTAGCATGTCCAATTGCAGTTTCTACAGAAAGAGTGTTTCAGAACGGCTCAATCAAAAGTAAGGTTCAACTCTGTTAGTTGAATGCACAGAACAGAAAGAATTTTCACAGAATGCTACTGTGTAGTTTATATTTGAGTATATTCCTTTTTCCACTATTACCCTCTTAGCGCTCCGAATGTCCACTTGCATTTTCTACAGAAAGAGTGTTCATAACTGCGCAATCAAAAGTATGGTTTAACTCTGTTAGCTTAATGAACATATCAGAAATAAGTTTCACACAATTCTTCTGTGTAGTTTTTATTTGAAGATATTATTTTTCCCAATAGAGGCCTCTTAGCGCTCAGAATGTCCAATTGCAGTTTCTACAGAAAGAGTGTTTCAGAAAGGCTCAATCAAAAGTCAGGTTCAACTCTGTTAGTTGAATGCACAGAACAGAAAGATGTTTCATCCAATGCTTCTGTGTAGTTTATATTTGAACATATTCTTTTTTCCACTATTACCCACTTAGCGCTACGAATGTCCAGTTGCATTTTCTACAGACAGAGTGTTTCAAAACTGCTCAATCAAAAGTATGGTTTAACTCTGTTAGCTGAATGCTCAGATCAGAAAGAAGTTTCACAGAATGCTTCTGTGTAGTTTATATTTGAATATATTCCTTTTTCCACTACTACGCTCTTAGCGCTCCAAATGTCCAGTTGCATTTTCTACAGAAAGAGTGTTCAGATCTGCTCAATCAAAAGTATGGTTTAACTCTGTTAGCTGAATGCACAGATCAGAAAGAAGTTTCACCGAATGATTCTGTGTAGTTTATATTTGAAGACATTCTTTTTCCACTATTACCCTCTTAGCGCTCTGAATCTCCACTTGCATTTTCTACAAAAAGAGTGTTTCATAACTGCTCAATCAAAAATATGTTTTATCTCTGTTAACTGAATTTACATATCAGAAACAAGTTTCACAGAATGCATCTGTGTAGTTTTTATTTGAAGATATTCTTTTTCCCAATGTAGGACTCTTAGCGCTTAGCATGTCCAATTGCAGTTTCTACAGAAAGAGTGTTTCAGAACGGCTCAATCAAAAGTAAGGTTCAACTCTGTTAGTTGAATGCACAGAACAGAAAGAATTTTCACAGAATGCTACTGTGTAGTTTATATTTGAATATATTCCTTTTTCCACTATTACCCTCTTAGCGCTCCGAATGTCCACTTGCATTTTCTACCGAAAGAGTGTTCAGAACTGTGCAATCAAAAGTATGGTTTAACTCTGTTAGCTTAATGAACATATCAGAAATAAGTTTCACACAATGCTTCTGTGTAGTTTTTATTTGAAGATATTATTTTTCCCAATAGAGGCCTCTTAGCGCTCAGAATGTCCAATTGCAGTTTCTACAGAAAGAGTGTTTCAGAAAGGCTCAATCAAAAGTCAGGCTCAACTCTGTTAGTTGAATGCACAGAACAGAAAGTAGTTTCATACAATGCTTCTGTGTAGTTTATATTTGAACATATTCTTTTTTCCACTATTACCCACTTAGCGCTACGAATGTCCAGTTGCATTTTCTACAGACAGAGTGTTTCAAAACTGCTCAATCAAAAGTATGGTTTAACTCTGTTAGCTGAATGCTCAGATCAGAAAGAAGTTTCACAGAATGCTTCTGTGTAGTTTATATTTGAATATATTCCTTTTTCCACTACTACTATCATAGCGCTCTAAATGTCCAGTTGCATTTTCTACAGAAAGAATGTTCAGATCTGCTCAATCAAAAGTATGGTTTAACTCTGTTAGCTGAATGCACAGATCAGAAAGAAGTTTCACAGAATGATTCTGTGTAGTTTATATTTGGAGACATTCCTTTTTCCACTATTACCCTCTTAGCGCTCCGAATCTCCACTTGCATTTTCTACAAAAAGAGTGTTTCATAACTGCTCAATCAAAAATATATTTTATCTCTGTTAACTGAATTTACAGATCAGAAATAAGTTTCACGGAATGCATCTGTGTAGTTTTTATTTGAAGATATTCTTTTTCCCAATGTAGGCCTCTTAGCGCTTAGCATGTCCAATTGCGGTTTCTACAGAAAGAGTGTTTCAGAACGGCTCAATCAAAAGTAAGGTTCAACTCTGTTAGTTGAATGCACAGAACAGAAAGAATTTTCACAGAATGCTACTGTGTAGTTTATATTTGAATATATTCCTTTTTCCACTATTACCCTCTTAGCTCTCCGAATGTCCACTTGCATTTTCTACAGAAAGAGTGTTCAGAACTGCGCAATCAAAAGTATGGTTTAACTCTGTTAGCTTAATGAACATATCAGAAATAAGTTTCACACAATGCTTCTGTGTAGTTTTTATTTGAAGATATTATTTTTCCCAATAGAGGCCTCTTAGCGCTCAGAATGTCCAATTGCAGTTTCTACAGAAAGAGTGTTTCAGAACGGCTCAATCAAAAGTAAGGTTCAACTCTGTTAGTTGAATGCACAGAACAGAAAGAATTTTCACAGAATGCTACTGTGTAGTTTATATTTGAATATATTCCTTTTTCCACTATTACCCTCTTAGCGCTCCGAATGTCCACTTGCATTTTCTACAGAAAGAGTGTTCAGAACTGCGCAATCAAAAGTATGGTTTAACTCTGTTAGCTTAATGAACATATCAGAAATAAGTTTCACACAATTCTTCTGTGTAGTTTTTATTTGAAGATATTATTTTTCCCAATAGAGGCCTCTTAGCGCTCAGAATGTCCAATTGCAGTTTCTACAGAAAGAGTGTTTCAGAAAGGCTCAATCAAAAGTCAGGTTCAACTCTGATAGTTGAATGCACAGAACAGAAAGCAGTTTCATACAATGCTTCTGTGTAGTTTATATTTGAACATATTCTTTTTTCCACTATTACCCACTTAGCGCTACGAATGTCCAGTTGCATTTTCTACAGACAGAGTGTTTCAAAACTGCTCAATCAAAAGTATGGTTTAACTCTGTTAGCTGAATGCTCAGATCAGAAAGAAGTTTCACAGAATGCTTCTGTGTAGTTTATATTTGAATATATTCCTTTTTCCACTACTACGCTCTTAGCGCTCCAAATGTCCAGTTGCATTTTCTACAGAAAGAGTGTTCAGATCTGCTCAATCAAAAGTATGGTTTAACTCTGTTAGCTGAATGCACAGATCAGAAAGAAGTTTCACCGAATGATTCTGTGTTGTTTATATTTGAAGACATTCTTTTTCCACTATTACCCTCTTAGCGCTCTGAATCTCCACTTGCATTTTCTACAAAAAGAGTGTTTCATAACTGCTCAATCAAAAATATGTTTTATCTCTGTTAACTGAATTTACATATCAGAAACAAGTTTCACAGAATGCATCTGTGTAGTTTTTATTTGAAGATATTCTTTTTCCCAATGTAGGACTCTTAGCGCTTAGCATGTCCAATTGCAGTTTCTACAGAAAGAGTGTTTCAGAACGGCTCAATCAAAAGTAAGGTTCAACTCTGTTAGTTGAATGCACAGAACAGAAAGAATTTTCACAGAATGCTACTGTGTAGTTTATATTTGAATATATTCCTTTTTCCACTATTACCCTCTTAGCGCTCCGAATGTCCACTTGCATTTTCTACCGAAAGAGTGTTCAGAACTGTGCAATCAAAAGTATGGTTTAACTCTGTTAGCTTAATGAACATATCAGAAATAAGTTTCACACAATGCTTCTGTGTAGTTTTTATTTGAAGATATTATTTTTCCCAATAGAGGCCTCTTAGCGCTCAGAATGTCCAATTGCAGTTTCTACAGAAAGAGTGTTTCAGAAAGGCTCAATCAAAAGTCAGGCTCAACTCTGTTAGTTGAATGCACAGAACAGAAAGTAGTTTCATACAATGCTTCTGTGTAGTTTATATTTGAACATATTCTTTTTTCCACTATTACCCACTTAGCGCTACGAATGTCCAGTTGCATTTTCTACAGACAGAGTGTTTCAAAACTGCTCAATCAAAAGTATGGTTTAACTCTGTTAGCTGAATGCTCAGATCAGAAAGAAGTTTCACAGAATGCTTCTGTGTAGTTTATATTTGAGTATATTCCTTTTTCCACTACTACTATCATAGCGCTCTAAATGTCCAGTTGCATTTTCTACAGAAAGAATGTTCAGATCTGCTCAATCAAAAGTATGGTTTAACTCTGTTAGCTGAATGCACAGATCAGAAAGAAGTTTCACAGAATGATTCTGTGTAGTTTATATTTGGAGATATTCCTTTTTCCACTATTACCCTCTTAGCGCTCCGAATCTCCACTTGCATTTTCTACAAAAAGAGTGTTTCATAACTGCTCAATCAAAAATATGTTTTATCTCTGTTAACTGAATTTACAGATCAGAAATAAGTTTCACGGAATGCATCTGTGTAGTTTTTATTTGAAGATATTCTTTTTCCCAATGTAGGCCTCTTAGCGCTTAGCATGTCCAATTGCGGTTTCTACAGAAAGAGTGTTTCAGAACGGCTCAATCAAAAGTAAGGTTCAACTCTGTTAGTTGAATGCACAGAACAGAAAGAATTTTCACAGAATGCTACTGTGTAGTTTATATTTGAATATATTCCTTTTTCCACTATTACCCTCTTAGCGCTCCGAATGTCCACTTGCATTTTCTACAGAAAGAGTGTTCAGAACTGCGCAATCAAAAGTATGGTTTAACTCTGTTAGCTTAATGAACATATCAGAAATAAGTTTCACACAATGCTTCTGTGTAGTTTTTATTTGAAGATATTATTTTTCCCAATAGAGGCCTCTTAGCGCTCAGAATGTCCAATTGCAGTTTCTACAGAAAGAGTGTTTCAGAAAGGCTCAATCAAAAGTCAGGTTCAACTCTGTTAGTTGAATGCACAGAACAGAAAGAAGTTTCATACAATGCTTCTGTGTAGTTTATATTTGAACATATTCTTTTTTCCACTATTACCCACTTAGCGCTACGAATGTCCAGTTGCATTTTCTACAGACAGAGTGTTTCAAAACTGCTCAATCAAAAGTATGGTTTAACTCTGTTAGCTGAATGCTCAGATCAGAAAGAAGTTTCACAGAATGATTCTGTGTAGTTTATATTTGGAGACATTCCTTTTTCCACTATTACCTTCTTAGCGCTCCGAATCTCCACTTGCATTTTCTACAAAAAGAGTGTTTCATAACTGCTCAATCAAAAATATGTTTTATCTCTGTTAACTGAATTTACAGATCAGAAATAAGTTTCACAGAATGCATCTGTGTAGTTTTTATTTGAAGATATTCTTTTTCCCAATGTAGGCCTCTTAGCGCTTAGCATGTCCAATTGCAGTTTCTACAGAAAGAGTGTTTCAGAACGGCTCAATCAAAAGTAAGGTTCAACTCTGTTAGTTGAATGCACAGAACAGAAAGAATTTTCACAGAATGCTACTGTGTAGTTTATATTTGAATATATTCCTTTTTCCACTATTACCCTCTTAGCGCTCCGAATGTCCACTTGCATTTTCTACAGAAAGAGTGTTCAGAACTGCGCAATCAAAAGTATGGTTTAACTCTGTTAGCTTAATGAACATATCAGAAATAAGTTTCACACAATTCTTCTGTGTAGTTTTTATTTGAAGATATTATTTTTCCCAATAGAGGCCTCTTAGCGCTCAGAATGTCCAATTGCAGTTTCTACAGAAAGAGTGTTTCAGAAAGGCTCAATCAAAAGTCAGGTTCAACTCTGTTAGTTGAATGCACAGAACAGAAAGAAGTTTCATACAATGCTTCTGTGTAGTTTATATTTGAACATATTCTTTTTTCCACTATTACCCACTTAGCGCTACGAATGTCCAGTTGCATTTTCTACAGACAGAGTGTTTCAAAACTGCTCAATCAAAAGTATGGTTTAACTCTGTTAGCTGAATGCTCAGATCAGAAAGAAGTTTCACAGAATGCTTCTGTGTAGTTTATATTTGAATATATTCCTTTTTCCACTACTACGCTCTTAGCGCTCCAAATGTCCAGTTGCATTTTCTACAGAAAGAGAGTTCAGATCTGCTCAATCAAAAGTATGGTTTAACTCTGTTAGCTGAATGCACAGATCAGAAAGAAGTTTCACCGAATGATTCTGTGTAGTTTATATTTGAAGACATTCTTTTTCCACTATTACCCTCTTAGCGCTCTGAATCTCCACTTGCATTTTCTACAAAAAGAGTGTTTCATAACTGCTCAATCAAAAATATGTTTTATCTCTGTTAACTGAATTTACATATCAGAAACAAGTTTCACAGAATGCATCTGTGTAGTTTTTATTTGAAGATATTCTTTTTCCCAATGTAGGACTCTTAGCGCTTTGCATGTCCCATTGCAGTTTCTACAGAAAGAGTGTTTCAGAACGGCTCAATCAAAAGTAAGGTTCAACTCTGTTAGTTGAATGCACAGAACAGAAAGAATTTTCACAGAATGCTACTGTGTAGTTTATATTTGAATATATTCCTTTTTCCACTATTACCCTCTTAGCGCTCCGAATGTCCACTTGCATTTTCTACCGAAAGAGTGTTCAGAACTGTGCAATCAAAAGTATGGTTTAACTCTGTTAGCTTAATGAACATATCAGAAATAAGTTTCACACAATGCTTCTGTGTAGTTTTTATTTGAAGATATTATTTTTCCCAATAGAGGCCTCTTAGCGCTCAGAATGTCCAATTGCAGTTTCTACAGAAAGAGTGTTTCAGAAAGGCTCAATCAAAAGTCAGGTTCAACTCTGTTAGTTGAATGCACAGAACAGAAAGAAGTTTCATACAATGCTTCTGTGTAGTTTATATTTGAACATATTCTTTTTTCCACTATTACCCACTTAGCGCTACGAATGTCCAGTTGCATTTTCTACAGACAGAGTGTTTCAAAACTGCTCAATCAAAAGTATGGTTTAACTCTGTTAGCTGAATGCTCAGATCAGAAAGAAGTTTCACAGAATGATTCTGTGTAGTTTATATTTGGAGACATTCCTTTTTCCACTATTACCTTCTTAGCGCTCCGAATCTCCACTTGCATTTTCTACAAAAAGAGTGTTTCATAACTGCTCAATCAAAAATATGTTTTATCTCTGTTAACTGAATTTACAGATCAGAAATAAGTTTCACAGAATGCATCTGTGTAGTTTTTATTTGAAGATATTCTTTTTCCCAATGTAGGCCTCTTAGCGCTTAGCATGTCCAATTGCAGTTTCTACAGAAAGAGTGTTTCAGAACGGCTCAATCAAAAGTAAGGTTCAACTCTGTTAGTTGAATGCACAGAACAGAAAGAATTTTCACAGAATGCTACTGTGTAGTTTATATTTGAATATATTCCTTTTTCCACTATTACCCTCTTAGCGCTCCGAATGTCCACTTGCATTTTCTACACAAAGAGTGTTCAGAACTGCGCAATCAAAAGTATGGTTTAACTTTGTTAGCTGAATGCACAGATCAGAAAGAAGTTTCACCGAATGATTCTGTGTAGTTTATATTTGAAGACATTCCTTTTTCCACTATTACCCTCTTAGCGCTCCGAATCTCCACTTGCATTTTCTACAAAAAGAATGTTTCATAACTGCTCAATCAAAAATATGTTTTATCTCTGTTAACTGAATTTACAGATCAGAAATAAGTTTCACAAAATGCATCTGTGTAGTTTTTATTTGAAGATATTCTTTCTCCCAATGTAGGCCTCTTAGCGCTTAGCATGTCCAATTGCAGTTTCTACAGAAAGAGTGTTTCAGAACGGCTCAATCAAAAGTAAGGTTCAACTCTGTTAGTTGAATGCACAGAACAGAAAGAATTTTCACAGAATGCTACTGTGTAGTTTATATTTGAATATATTCCTTTTTCCACTATTACCCTCTTAGCGCTCCGAATGTCCACTTGCATTTTCTACAGAAAGAGTGTTCAGAACTGCGCAATCAAAAGTATGGTTTAACTCTGTTAGCTTAATGAACATATCAGAAATAAGTTTCACACAATGCTTCTGTGTAGTTTTTATTTGAAGATATTATTTTTCCCAATAGAGGCCTCTTAGCGCTCAGAATGTCCAATTGCAGTTTCTACAGAAAGAGTGTTTCAGAAAGGCTCAATCAAAAGTCAGGTTCAACTCTGTTAGTTGAATGCACAGAACAGAAAGAAGTTTCATACAATGCTTCTGTGTAGTTTATATTTGAACATATTCTTTTTTCCACTATTACCCACTTAGCGCTACGAATGTCCAGTTGCATTTTCTACAGACAGAGTGTTTCAAAACTGCTCAATCAAAATTATGGTTTAACTCTGTTAGCTGAATGCTCAGATCAGAAAGAAGTTTCACAGAATGCTTCTGTGTAGTTTATATTTGAATATATTCCTTTTTCCACTACTACTCTCTGAGCGCTCCAAATGTCCAGTTGCATTTTCTACAGAAAGAGTGTTCAGATCTGCTCAATCAAAAGTATGGTTTAACTCTGTTAGCTGAATGCACAGATCAGAAAGAAGTTTCACAGAATGATTCTGTGTAGTTTATATTTGGAGACATTCCTTTTTCCACTATTACCCTCTTAGCGCTCCGAATCTCCACTTGCATTTTCTACAAAAAGAGTGTTTCATAACTGCTCAATCAAAAATATGTTTTATCTCTGTTAACTGAATTTACAGATCAGAAATAAGTTTCACAGAATGCATCTGTGTAGTTTTTATTTGAAGATATTCTTTTTCCCAATGTAGGCCTCTTAGCGCTTAGCATGTCCAATTGCAGTTTCTACAGAAAGAGTGTTTCAGAACGGCTCAATCAAAAGTAAGGTTCAACTCTGTTAGTTGAATGCACAGAACAGAAAGAATTTTCACAGAATGCTACTGTGTAGTTTATATTTGAATATATTCCTTTTTCCACTATTACCCTCTTAGCGCTCCGAATGTCCACTTGCATTTTCTACAGAAAGAGTGTTCAGAACTGCGCAATCAAAAGTATGGTTTAACTCTGTTAGCTTAATGAACATATCAGAGATAAGTTTCACACAATGCTTCTGTGTAGTTTTTATTTGAAGATATTATTTTTCCCAATATAGGCCTCTTAGCGCTCAGAATGTCCAATTGCAGTTTCTACAGAAAGAGTGTTTCAGAAAGGCTCAATCAAAAGTAAGGTTCAACTCTGTTAGTTGAATGCACAGAACAGAAAGAAGTTTCATACAATGCTTCTGTGTAGTTTATATTTGAACATATTCTTTTTTCCACTATTACCCACTTAGCGCTACGAATGTCCAGTTGCATTTTCTACAGACACAGTGTTTCAAAACTGCTCAATCAAAAGTATGGTTTAACTCTGTTAGCTGAATGCTCAGATCAGAAAGAAGTTTCACAGAATGCTTCTGTGTAGTTTATATTTGAATATATTCCTTTTTCCACTACTACTCTCTTAGCGCTCCAAATGTCCAGTTGCATTTTCTACAGAAAGAGTGTTCAGATCTGCTCAATCAAAAGTATGGTTTAACTCTGTTAGCTGAATGCACAGATCAGAAAGAAGTTTCACAGAATGATTCTGTGTAGTTTATATTTGGAGACATTCCTTTTTCCACTATTACCCTCTTAGCGCTCCGAAACTCCACTTGCATTTTCTACAGAAAGAGTGTTTCAGAACGGCTCAATCAAAACTAAGGTTCAACTCTTTTAGTTGAACAAACAGAACAGAAAAAAGTTTCACACAATTCTTCTGTGTAGTTTTTAATTGTAGACATTCTTTTTCCCAATATAGGCCTCTTAGCGCTCAGAATGTCCAATTGCAGTTTCTACAGAAAGAGTGTTTCAGAACGGCTCAATCAAAAGTAAGGTTCAACTCTGTTAGTTGAATGCACAGAACAGAAAGAAGTTTCATACAATGCTTCTGTGTAGTTTCTATTTGATCATATTCTTTTTTCCACTTTTACCCACGTAGCGCTACGAATGTCCAGTTGCATTTTCTACAGACAGAGTGTTTCAAAACTGCTCAATCAAAAGTATGGTTTAACTCTGTTAGCTGAATGCTCAGATCAGAAAGAAGTTTCACAGAATGCTTCTGTGTAGTTTATATTTGAATATATTCCTTTTTCCACTACTACGCTCTTAGCGCTCCAAATGTCCAGTTGCATTTTCTACAGAAAGAGTGTTCAGATCTGCTCAATCAAAAGTATGGTTTAACTCTGATAGCTGAATGCACAGATCAGAAAGAAGTTTCACCGAATGATTCTGTGTAGTTTATATTTGAAGACATTCCTTTTTCCACTATTACCCTCTTAGCGCTACGAATCTCCACTTGCATTTTCTACAAAAAGAGTGTTTCATAACTGCTCAATCAAAAATATGTTTTATCTCTGTTAACTGAATTTACAGATCAGAAATAAGTTTCACAAAATGCATCTGTGTAGTTTTTATTTGAAGATATTCTTTTTCCCAATGTAGGCCTCTTAGCGCTTAGCATGTCCAATTGCAGTTTCTACAGAAAGAGTGTTTCAGAACGGCTCAATCAAAAGTAAGGTTCAACTCTGTTAGTTGAATGCACAGAACAGAAAGAATTTTCACAGAATGCTACTGTGTAGTTTATATTTGAGTATATTCCTTTTTCCACTATTACCCTCTTAGCGCTCCGAATGTCCACTTGCATTTTCTACAGAAAGAGTGTTCATAACTGCGCAATCAAAAGTATGGTTTAACTCTGTTAGCTTAATGAACATATCAGAAATAAGTTTCACACAATTCTTCTGTGTAGTTTTTATTTGAAGATATTATTTTTCCCAATAGAGGCCTCTTAGCGCTCAGAATGTCCAATTGCAGTTTCTACAGAAAGAGTGTTTCAGAAAGGCTCAATCAAAAGTCAGGTTCAACTCTGTTAGTTGAATGCACAGAACAGAAAGAAGTTTCATCCAATGCTTCTGTGTAGTTTATATTTGAACATATTCTTTTTTCCACTATTACCCACTTAGCGCTACGAATGTCCAGTTGCATTTTCTACAGACAGAGTGTTTCAAAACTGCTCAATCAAAAGTATGGTTTAACTCTGTTAGCTGAATGCTCAGATCAGAAAGAAGTTTCACAGAATGCTTCTGTGTAGTTTATATTTGAATATATTCCTTTTTCCACTACTACGCTCTTAGCGCTCCAAATGTCCAGTTGCATTTTCTACAGAAAGAGTGTTCAGATCTGCTCAATCAAAAGTATGGTTTAACTCTGTTAGCTGAATGCACAGATCAGAAAGAAGTTTCACCGAATGATTCTGTGTAGTTTATATTTGAAGACATTCTTTTTCCACTATTACCCTCTTAGCGCTCTGAATCTCCACTTGCATTTTCTACAAAAAGAGTGTTTCATAACTGCTCAATCAAAAATATGTTTTATCTCTGTTAACTGAATTTACATATCAGAAACAAGTTTCACAGAATGCATCTGTGTAGTTTTTATTTGAAGATATTCTTTTTCCCAATGTAGGACTCTTAGCGCTTAGCATGTCCAATTGCAGTTTCTACAGAAAGAGTGTTTCAGAACGGCTCAATCAAAAGTAAGGTTCAACTCTGTTAGTTGAATGCACAGAACAGAAAGAATTTTCACAGAATGCTACTGTGTAGTTTATATTTGAATATATTCCTTTTTCCACTATTACCCTCTTAGCGCTCCGAATGTCCACTTGCATTTTCTACCGAAAGAGTGTTCAGAACTGTGCAATCAAAAGTATGGTTTAACTCTGTTAGCTTAATGAACATATCAGAAATAAGTTTCACACAATGCTTCTGTGTAGTTTTTATTTGAAGATATTATTTTTCCCAATAGAGGCCTCTTAGCGCTCAGAATGTCCAATTGCAGTTTCTACAGAAAGAGTGTTTCAGAAAGGCTCAATCAAAAGTCAGGCTCAACTCTGTTAGTTGAATGCACAGAACAGAAAGTAGTTTCATACAATGCTTCTGTGTAGTTTATATTTGAACATATTCTTTTTTCCACTATTACCCACTTAGCGCTACGAATGTCCAGTTGCATTTTCTACAGACAGAGTGTTTCAAAACTGCTCAATCAAAAGTATGGTTTAACTCTGTTAGCTGAATGCTCAGATCAGAAAGAAGTTTCACAGAATGCTTCTGTGTAGTTTATATTTGAATATATTCCTTTTTCCACTACTACTATCATAGCGCTCTAAATGTCCAGTTGCATTTTCTACAGAAAGAATGTTCAGATCTGCTCAATCAAAAGTATGGTTTAACTCTGTTAGCTGAATGCACAGATCAGAAAGAAGTTTCACAGAATGATTCTGTGTAGTTTATATTTGGAGACATTCCTTTTTCCACTATTACCCTCTTAGCGCTCCGAATCTCCACTTGCATTTTCTACAAAAAGAGTGTTTCATAACTGCTCAATCAAAAATATATTTTATCTCTGTTAACTGAATTTACAGATCAGAAATAAGTTTCACGGAATGCATCTGTGTAGTTTTTATTTGAAGATATTCTTTTTCCCAATGTAGGCCTCTTAGCGCTTAGCATGTCCAATTGCGGTTTCTACAGAAAGAGTGTTTCAGAACGGCTCAATCAAAAGTAAGGTTCAACTCTGTTAGTTGAATGCACAGAACAGAAAGAATTTTCACAGAATGCTACTGTGTAGTTTATATTTGAATATATTCCTTTTTCCACTATTACCCTCTTAGCTCTCCGAATGTCCACTTGCATTTTCTACAGAAAGAGTGTTCAGAACTGCGCAATCAAAAGTATGGTTTAACTCTGTTAGCTTAATGAACATATCAGAAATAAGTTTCACACAATGCTTCTGTGTAGTTTTTATTTGAAGATATTATTTTTCCCAATAGAGGCCTCTTAGCGCTCAGAATGTCCAATTGCAGTTTCTACAGAAAGAGTGTTTCAGAACGGCTCAATCAAAAGTAAGGTTCAACTCTGTTAGTTGAATGCACAGAACAGAAAGAATTTTCACAGAATGCTACTGTGTAGTTTATATTTGAATATATTCCTTTTTCCACTATTACCCTCTTAGCGCTCCGAATGTCCACTTGCATTTTCTACAGAAAGAGTGTTCAGAACTGCGCAATCAAAAGTATGGTTTAACTCTGTTAGCTTAATGAACATATCAGAAATAAGTTTCACACAATTCTTCTGTGTAGTTTTTATTTGAAGATATTATTTTTCCCAATAGAGGCCTCTTAGCGCTCAGAATGTCCAATTGCAGTTTCTACAGAAAGAGTGTTTCAGAAAGGCTCAATCAAAAGTCAGGTTCAACTCTGATAGTTGAATGCACAGAACAGAAAGAAGTTTCATACAATGCTTCTGTGTAGTTTATATTTGAACATATTCTTTTTTCCACTATTACCCACTTAGCGCTACGAATGTCCAGTTGCATTTTCTACAGACAGAGTGTTTCAAAACTGCTCAATCAAAAGTATGGTTTAACTCTGTTAGCTGAATGCTCAGATCAGAAAGAAGTTTCACAGAATGCTTCTGTGTAGTTTATATTTGAATATATTCCTTTTTCCACTACTACGCTCTTAGCGCTCCAAATGTCCAGTTGCATTTTCTACAGAAAGAGTGTTCAGATCTGCTCAATCAAAAGTATGGTTTAACTCTGTTAGCTGAATGCACAGATCAGAAAGAAGTTTCACCGAATGATTCTGTGTTGTTTATATTTGAAGACATTCTTTTTCCACTATTACCCTCTTAGCGCTCTGAATCTCCACTTGCATTTTCTACAAAAAGAGTGTTTCATAACTGCTCAATCAAAAATATGTTTTATCTCTGTTAACTGAATTTACATATCAGAAACAAGTTTCACAGAATGCATCTGTGTAGTTTTTATTTGAAGATATTCTTTTTCCCAATGTAGGACTCTTAGCGCTTAGCATGTCCAATTGCAGTTTCTACAGAAAGAGTGTTTCAGAACGGCTCAATCAAAAGTAAGGTTCAACTCTGTTAGTTGAATGCACAGAACAGAAAGAATTTTCACAGAATGCTACTGTGTAGTTTATATTTGAATATATTCCTTTTTCCACTATTACCCTCTTAGCGCTCCGAATGTCCACTTGCATTTTCTACCGAAAGAGTGTTCAGAACTGTGCAATCAAAAGTATGGTTTAACTCTGTTAGCTTAATGAACATATCAGAAATAAGTTTCACACAATGCTTCTGTGTAGTTTTTATTTGAAGATATTATTTTTCCCAATAGAGGCCTCTTAGCGCTCAGAATGTCCAATTGCAGTTTCTACAGAAAGAGTGTTTCAGAAAGGCTCAATCAAAAGTCAGGCTCAACTCTGTTAGTTGAATGCACAGAACAGAAAGTAGTTTCATACAATGCTTCTGTGTAGTTTATATTTGAACATATTCTTTTTTCCACTATTACCCACTTAGCGCTACGAATGTCCAGTTGCATTTTCTACAGACAGAGTGTTTCAAAACTGCTCAATCAAAAGTATGGTTTAACTCTGTTAGCTGAATGCTCAGATCAGAAAGAAGTTTCACAGAATGCTTCTGTGTAGTTTATATTTGAATATATTCCTTTTTCCACTACTACTATCATAGCGCTCTAAATGTCCAGTTGCATTTTCTACAGAAAGAATGTTCAGATCTGCTCAATCAAAAGTATGGTTTAACTCTGTTAGCTGAATGCACAGATCAGAAAGAAGTTTCACAGAATGATTCTGTGTAGTTTATATTTGGAGACATTCCTTTTTCCACTATTACCCTCTTAGCGCTCCGAATCTCCACTTGCATTTTCTACAAAAAGAGTGTTTCATAACTGCTCAATCAAAAATATGTTTTATCTCTGTTAACTGAATTTACAGATCAGAAATAAGTTTCACGGAATGCATCTGTGTAGTTTTTATTTGAAGATATTCTTTTTCCCAATGTAGGCCTCTTAGCGCTTAGCATGTCCAATTGCGGTTTCTACAGAAAGAGTGTTTCAGAACGGCTCAATCAAAAGTAAGGTTCAACTCTGTTAGTTGAATGCACAGAACAGAAAGAATTTTCACAGAATGCTACTGTGTAGTTTATATTTGAATATATTCCTTTTTCCACTATTACCCTCTTAGCGCTCCGAATGTCCACTTGCATTTTCTACAGAAAGAGTGTTCAGAACTGCGCAATCAAAAGTATGGTTTAACTCTGTTAGCTTAATGAACATATCAGAAATAAGTTTCACACAATGCTTCTGTGTAGTTTTTATTTGAAGATATTATTTTTCCCAATAGAGGCCTCTTAGCGCTCAGAATGTCCAATTGCAGTTTCTACAGAAAGAGTGTTTCAGAAAGGCTCAATCAAAAGTCAGGTTCAACTCTGTTAGTTGAATGCACAGAACAGAAAGAAGTTTCATACAATGCTTCTGTGTAGTTTATATTTGAACATATTCTTTTTTCCACTATTACCCACTTAGCGCTACGAATGTCCAGTTGCATTTTCTACAGACAGAGTGTTTCAAAACTGCTCAATCAAAAGTATGGTTTAACTCTGTTAGCTGAATGCTCAGATCAGAAAGAAGTTTCACAGAATGATTCTGTGTAGTTTATATTTGGAGACATTCCTTTTTCCACTATTACCTTCTTAGCGCTCCGAATCTCCACTTGCATTTTCTACAAAAAGAGTGTTTCATAACTGCTCAATCAAAAATATGTTTTATCTCTGTTAACTGAATTTACAGATCAGAAATAAGTTTCACAGAATGCATCTGTGTAGTTTTTATTTGAAGATATTCTTTTTCCCAATGTAGGCCTCTTAGCGCTTAGCATGTCCAATTGCAGTTTCTACAGAAAGAGTGTTTCAGAACGGCTCAATCAAAAGTAAGGTTCAACTCTGTTAGTTGAATGCACAGAACAGAAAGAATTTTCACAGAATGCTACTGTGTAGTTTATATTTGAATATATTCCTTTTTCCACTATTACCCTCTTAGCGCTCCGAATGTCCACTTGCATTTTCTACAGAAAGAGTGTTCAGAACTGCGCAATCAAAAGTATGGTTTAACTCTGTTAGCTGAATGCACAGATCAGAAAGAAGTTTCACCGAATGATTCTGTGTAGTTTATATTTGAAGACATTCCTTTTTCCACTATTACCCTCTTAGCGCTCCGAATCTCCACTTGCATTTTCTACAAAAAGAATGTTTCATAACTGCTCAATCAAAAATATGTTTTATCTCTGTTAACTGAATTTACAGATCAGAAATAAGTTTCACAAAATGCATCTGTGTAGTTTTTATTTGAAGATATTCTTTCTCCCAATGTAGGCCTCTTAGCGCTTAGCATGTCCAATTGCAGTTTCTACAGAAAGAGTGTTTCAGAACGGCTCAATCAAAAGTAAGGTTCAACTCTGTTAGTTGAATGCACAGAACAGAAAGAATTTTCACAGAATGCTACTGTGTAGTTTATATTTGAATATATTCCTTTTTCCACTATTACCCTCTTAGCGCTCCGAATGTCCACTTGCATTTTCTACAGAAAGAGTGTTCAGAACTGCGCAATCAAAAGTATGGTTTAACTCTGTTAGCTTAATGAACATATCAGAAATAAGTTTCACACAATGCTTCTGTGTAGTTTTTATTTGAAGATATTATTTTCCCAATAGAGGCCTCTTAGCGCTCAGAATGTCCAATTGCAGTTTCTACAGAAAGAGTGTTTCAGAAAGGCTCAATCAAAAGTCAGGTTCAACTCTGTTAGTTGAATGCACAGAACAGAAAGAAGTTTCATACAATGCTTCTGTGTAGTTTATATTTGAACATATTCTTTTTTCCACTATTACCCACTTAGCGCTACGAATGTCCAGTTGCATTTTCTACAGACAGAGTGTTTCAAAACTGCTCAATCAAAAGTATGGTTTAACTCTGTTAGCTGAATGCTCAGATCAGAAAGAAGTTTCACAGAATGCTTCTGTGTAGTTTATATTTGAATATATTCCTTTTTCCACTACTACTCTCTGAGCGCTCCAAATGTCCAGTTGCATTTTCTACAGAAAGAGTGTTCAGATCTGCTCAATCAAAAGTATGGTTTAACTCTGTTAGCTGAATGCACAGATCAGAAAGAAGTTTCACAGAATGATTCTGTGTAGTTTATATTTGGAGACATTCCTTTTTCCACTATTACCCTCTTAGCGCTCCGAATCTCCACTTGCATTTTCTACAAAAAGAGTGTTTCATAACTGCTCAATCAAAAATATGTTTTATCTCTGTTAACTGAATTTACAGATCAGAAATAAGTTTCACAGAATGCATCTGTGTAGTTTTTATTTGAAGATATTCTTTTTCCCAATGTAGGCCTCTTAGCGCTTAGCATGTCCAATTGCAGTTTCTACAGAAAGAGTGTTTCAGAACGGCTCAATCAAAAGTAAGGTTCAACTCTGTTAGTTGAATGCACAGAAGAGAAAGAATTTTCACAGAATGCTACTGTGTAGTTTATATTTGAATATATTCCTTTTTCCACTATTACCCTCTTAGCGCTCCGAATGTCCACTTGCATTTTCTACAGAAAGAGTGTTCAGAACTGCGCAATCAAAAGTATGGTTTAACTCTGTTAGCTTAATGAACATATCAGAGATAAGTTTCACACAATGCTTCTGTGTAGTTTTTATTTGAAGATATTATTTTTCCCAATATAAGCCTCTTAGCGTTCAGAATGTCCAATTGCAGTTTCTACAGAAAGAGTGTTTCAGAAAGGCTCAATCAAAAGTAAGGTTCAACTCTGTTAGTTGAATGCACAGAACAGAAAGAAGTTTCATACAATGCTTCTGTGTAGTTTATATTTGAACATATTCTTTTTTCCACTATTACCCACTTAGCGCTACGAATGTCCAGTTGCATTTTCTACAGACACAGTGTTTCAAAACTGCTCAATCAAAAGTATGGTTTAACTCTGTTAGCTGAATGCTCAGATCAGAAAGAAGTTTCACAGAATGCTTCTGTGTAGTTTATATTTGAATATATTCCTTTTTCCACTACTACTCTCTTAGCGCTCCAAATGTCCAGTTGCATTTTCTACAGAAAGAGTGTTCAGATCTGCTCAATCAAAAGTATGGTTTAACTCTGTTAGCTGAATGCACAGATCAGAAAGAAGTTTCACAGAATGATTCTGTGTAGTTTATATTTGGAGACATTCCTTTTTCCACTATTACCCTCTTAGCGCTCCGAATCTCCACTTGCATTTTCTACAGAAAGAGTGTTTCAGAACGGCTCAATCAAAACTAAGGTTCAACTCTTTTAGTTGAACAAACAGAACAGAAAAAAGTTTCACACAATTCTTCTGTGTAGTTTTTATTTGTAGACATTCTTTTTCCCAATATAGGCCTCTGAGCGCTCAGAATGTCCAATTGCAGTTTCTACAGAAAGAGTGTTTCAGAACGGCTCAATCAAAAGTACGGTTCAACTCTGTTAGTTGAATGCACAGAACAGAAAGAAGTTTCATACAATGCTTCTGTGTAGTTTCTATTTGATCATATTCTTTTTTCCACTTTTACCCACGTAGCGCTACGAATGTCCAGTTGCATTTTCTACAGACAGAGTGTTTCAAAACTGCTCAATCAAAAGTATGGTTTAACTCTGTTAGCTGAATGCTCAGATCAGAAAGAAGTTTCACAGAATGCTTCTGTGTAGTTTATATTTGAATATATTCCTTTTTCCACTACTACGCTCTTAGCGCTCCAAATGTCCAGTTGCATTTTCTACAGAAAGAGTGTTCAGATCTGCTCAATCAAAAGTATGGTTTAACTCTGTTAGCTGAATGCACAGATCAGAAAGAAGTTTCACCGAATGATTCTGTGTAGTTTATATTTGAAGACATTCCTTTTTCCACTATTACCCTCTTAGCGCTACGAATCTCCACTTGCATTTTCTACAAAAAGAGTGTTTCATAACTGCTCAATCAAAAATATGTTTTATCTCTGTTAACTGAATTTACAGATCAGAAATAAGTTTCACAAAATGCATCTGTGTAGTTTTTATTTGAAGATATTCTTTTTCCCAATGTAGGCCTCTTAGCGCTTAGCATGTCCAATTGCAGTTTCTACAGAAAGAGTGTTTCAGAACGGCTCAATCAAAAGTAAGGTTCAACTCTGTTAGTTGAATGCACAGAACAGAAAGAATTTTCACAGAATGCTACTGTGTAGTTTATATTTGAATATATTCCTTTTTCCACTATTACCCTCTTAGCGCTCCGAATGTCCACTTGCATTTTCTACAGAAAGAGTGTTCAGAACTGCGCAATCAAAAGTATGGTTTAACTCTGTTAGCTTAATGAACATATCAGAAATAAGTTTCACACAATTCTTCTGTGTAGTTTTTATTTGAAGATATTATTTTTCCCAATAGAGGCCTCTTAGCGCTCAGAATGTCCAATTGCAGTTTCTACAGAAAGAGTGTTTCAGAAAGGCTCAATCAAAAGTCAGGTTCAACTCTGTTAGTTGAATGCACAGAACAGAAAGAAGTTTCATCCAATGCTTCTGTGTAGTTTATATTTGAACATATTCTTTTTTCCACTATTACCCACTTAGCGCTACGAATGTCCAGTTGCATTTTCTACAGACAGAGTGTTTCAAAACTGCTCAATCAAAAGTATGGTTTAACTCTGTTAGCTGAATGCTCAGATCAGAAAGAAGTTTCACAGAATGATTCTGTGTAGTTTATATTTGGAGACATTCCTTTTTCCACTATTACCTTCTTAGCGCTCCGAATCTCCACTTGCATTTTCTACAAAAAGAGTGTTTCATAACTGCTCAATCAAAAATATGTTTTATCTCTGTTAACTGAATTTACAGATCAGAAATAAGTTTCACAGAATGCATCTGTGTAGTTTTTATTTGAAGATATTCTTTTTCCCAATGTAGGCCTCTTAGCGCTTAGCATGTCCAATTGCAGTTTCTACAGAAAGAGTGTTTCAGAACGGCTCAATCAAAAGTAAGGTTCAACTCTGTTAGTTGAATGCACAGAACAGAAAGAATTTTCACAGAATGCTACTGTGTAGTTTATATTTGAATATATTCCTTTTTCCACTATTACCCTCTTAGCGCTCCGAATGTCCACTTGCATTTTCTACAGAAAGAGTGTTCAGAACTGCGCAATCAAAAGTATGGTTTAACTCTGTTAGCTGAATGCACAGATCAGAAAGAAGTTTCACCGAATGATTCTGTGTAGTTTATATTTGAAGACATTCCTTTTTCCACTATTACCCTCTTAGCGCTCCGAATCTCCACTTGCATTTTCTACAAAAAGAATGTTTCATAACTGCTCAATCAAAAATATGTTTTATCTCTGTTAACTGAATTTACAGATCAGAAATAAGTTTCACAAAATGCATCTGTGTAGTTTTTATTTGAAGATATTCTTTCTCCCAATGTAGGCCTCTTAGCGCTTAGCATGTCCAATTGCAGTTTCTACAGAAAGAGTGTTTCAGAACGGCTCAATCAAAAGTAAGGTTCAACTCTGTTAGTTGAATGCACAGAACAGAAAGAATTTTCACAGAATGCTACTGTGTAGTTTATATTTGAATATATTCCTTTTTCCACTATTACCCTCTTAGCGCTCCGAATGTCCACTTGCATTTTCTACAGAAAGAGTGTTCAGAACTGCGCAATCAAAAGTATGGTTTAACTCTGTTAGCTTAATGAACATATCAGAAATAAGTTTCACACAATGCTTCTGTGTAGTTTTTATTTGAAGATATTATTTTCCCAATAGAGGCCTCTTAGCGCTCAGAATGTCCAATTGCAGTTTCTACAGAAAGAGTGTTTCAGAAAGGCTCAATCAAAAGTCAGGTTCAACTCTGTTAGTTGAATGCACAGAACAGAAAGAAGTTTCATACAATGCTTCTGTGTAGTTTATATTTGAACATATTCTTTTTTCCACTATTACCCACTTAGCGCTACGAATGTCCAGTTGCATTTTCTACAGACAGAGTGTTTCAAAACTGCTCAATCAAAAGTATGGTTTAACTCTGTTAGCTGAATGCTCAGATCAGAAAGAAGTTTCACAGAATGCTTCTGTGTAGTTTATATTTGAATATATTCCTTTTTCCACTACTACTCTCTGAGCGCTCCAAATGTCCAGTTGCATTTTCTACAGAAAGAGTGTTCAGATCTGCTCAATCAAAACTATGGTTTAATTCTGTTAGCTGAATGCACAGATCAGAAAGAAGTTTCACAGAATGATTCTGTGTAGTTTATATTTGGAGACATTCCTTTTTCCACTATTACCCTCTTAGCGCTCCGAATCTCCACTTGCATTTTCTACAAGAAGAGTGTTTCATAACTGCTCAATCAAAAATATGTTTTATCTCTGTTAACTGAATTTACAGATCAGAAATAAGTTTCACAGAATGCATCTGTGTAGTTTTTATTTGAAGATATTCTTTTTCCCAATGTAGGCCTCTTAGCGCTTAGCATGTCCAAATGCAGTTTCTACAGAAAGAGTGTTTCAGAACGGCTCAATCAAAAGTAAGGTTCAACTCTGTTAGTTGAATGCACAGAACAGAAAGAATTTTCACAGAATGCTACTGTGTAGTTTATATTTGAATATATTCCTTTTTCCACTATTACCCTCTTAGCGCTCCGAATGTCCACTTGCATTTTCTACAGAAAGAGTGTTCAGAACTGCGCAATCAAAAGTATGGTTTAACTCTGTTAGCTTAATGAACATATCAGAGATAAGTTTCACACAATGCTTCTGTGTAGTTTTTATTTGAAGATATTATTTTTCCCAATATAGGCCTCTTAGCGTTCAGAATGTCCAATTGCAGTTTCTACAGAAAGAGTGTTTCAGAAAGGCTCAATCAAAAGTAAGGTTCAACTCTGTTAGTTGAATGCACAGAACAGAAAGAATTTTCACAGAATGCTACTGTGTAGTTTATATTTGAATATATTCCTTTTTCCACTATTACCCTCTTAGCGCTCCGAATGTCCACTTGCATTTTCTACAGAAAGAGTGTTCAGAACTGCGCAATCAAAAGTATGGTTTAACTCTGTTAGCTGAATGCACAGATCAGAAAGAAGTTTCACCGAATGATTCTGTGTAGTTTATATTTGAAGACATTCCTTTTTCCACTATTACCCTCTTAGCGCTCCGAATCTCCACTTGCATTTTCTACAAAAAGAATGTTTCATAACTGCTCAATCAAAAATATGTTTTATCTCTGTTAACTGAATTTACAGATCAGAAATAAGTTTCACAAAATGCATCTGTGTAGTTTTTATTTGAAGATATTCTTTCTCCCAATGTAGGCCTCTTAGCGCTTAGCATGTCCAATTGCAGTTTCTACAGAAAGAGTGTTTCAGAACGGCTCAATCAAAAGTAAGGTTCAACTCTGTTAGTTGAATGCACAGAACAGAAAGAATTTTCACAGAATGCTACTGTGTAGTTTATATTTGAATATATTCCTTTTTCCACTATTACCCTCTTAGCGCTCCGAATGTCCACTTGCATTTTCTACAGAAAGAGTGTTCAGAACTGCGCAATCAAAAGTATGGTTTAACTCTGTTAGCTTAATGAACATATCAGAAATAAGTTTCACACAATGCTTCTGTGTAGTTTTTATTTGAAGATATTATTTTCCCAATAGAGGCCTCTTAGCGCTCAGAATGTCCAATTGCAGTTTCTACAGAAAGAGTGTTTCAGAAAGGCTCAATCAAAAGTCAGGTTCAACTCTGTTAGTTGAATGCACAGAACAGAAAGAAGTTTCATACAATGCTTCTGTGTAGTTTATATTTGAACATATTCTTTTTTCCACTATTACCCACTTAGCGCTACGAATGTCCAGTTGCATTTTCTACAGACAGAGTGTTTCAAAACTGCTCAATCAAAAGTATGGTTTAACTCTGTTAGCTGAATGCTCAGATCAGAAAGAAGTTTCACAGAATGCTTCTGTGTAGTTTATATTTGAATATATTCCTTTTTCCACTACTACTCTCTGAGCGCTCCAAATGTCCAGTTGCATTTTCTACAGAAAGAGTGTTCAGATCTGCTCAATCAAAAGTATGGTTTAACTCTGTTAGCTGAATGCACAGATCAGAAAGAAGTTTCACAGAATGATTCTGTGTAGTTTATATTTGGAGACATTCCTTTTTCCACTATTACCCTCTTAGCGCTCCGAATCTCCACTTGCATTTTCTACAAAAAGAGTGTTTCATAACTGCTCAATCAAAAATATGTTTTATCTCTGTTAACTGAATTTACAGATCAGAAATAAGTTTCACAGAATGCATCTGTGTAGTTTTTATTTGAAGATATTCTTTTTCCCAATGTAGGCCTCTTAGCGCTTAGCATGTCCAATTGCAGTTTCTACAGAAAGAGTGTTTCAGAACGGCTCAATCAAAAGTAAGGTTCAACTCTGTTAGTTGAATGCACAGAACAGAAAGAATTTTCACAGAATGCTACTGTGTAGTTTATATTTGAATATATTCCTTTTTCCACTATTACCCTCTTAGCGCTCCGAATGTCCACTTGCATTTTCTACAGAAAGAGTGTTCAGAACTGCGCAATCAAAAGTATGGTTTAACTCTGTTAGCTTAATGAACATATCAGAGATAAGTTTCACACAATGCTTCTGTGTAGTTTTTATTTGAAGATATTATTTTTCCCAATATAGGCCTCTTAGCGTTCAGAATGTCCAATTGCAGTTTCTACAGAAAGAGTGTTTCAGAAAGGCTCAATCAAAAGTAAGGTTCAACTCTGTTAGTTGAATGCACAGAACAGAAAGAATTTTCACAGAATGCTACTGTGTAGTTTATATTTGAATATATTCCTTTTTCCACTATTACCCTCTTAGCGCTCCGAATGTCCACTTGCATTTTCTACAGAAAGAGTGTTCAGAACTGCGCAATCAAAAGTATGGTTTAACTCTGTTAGCTTAATGAACATATCAGAGATAAGTTTCACACAATGCTTCTGTGTAGTTTTTATTTGAAGATATTATTTTTCCCAATATAGGCCTCTTAGCGTTCAGAATGTCCAATTGCAGTTTCTACAGAAAGAGTGTTTCAGAAAGGCTCAATCAAAAGTAAGGTTCAACTCTGTTAGTTGAATGCACAGAACAGAAAGAAGTTTCATACAATGCTTCTGTGTAGTTTATATTTGAACATATTCTTTTTTCCACTATTACCCACTTAGCGCTACGAATGTCCAGTTGCATTTTCTACAGACACAGTGTTTCAAAACTGCTCAATCAAAAGTATGGTTTAACTCTGTTAGCTGAATGCTCAGATCAGAAAGAAGTTTCACAGAATGCTTCTGTGTAGTTTATATTTGAATATATTCCTTTTTCCACTACTACTCTCTTAGCGCTCCAAATGTCCAGTTGCATTTTCTACAGAAAGAGTGTTCAGATCTGCTCAATCAAAAGTATGGTTTAACTCTGTTAGCTGAATGCACAGATCAGAAAGAAGTTTCACAGAATGATTCTGTGTAGTTTATATTTGGAGACATTCCTTTTTCCACTATTACCCTCTTAGCGCTCCGAATCTCCACTTGCATTTTCTACAGAAAGAGTGTTTCAGAACGGCTCAATCAAAACTAAGGTTCAACTCTTTTAGTTGAACAAACAGAACAGAAAAAAGTTTCACACAATTCTTCTGTGTAGTTTTTATTTGTAGACATTCTTTTTCCCAATATAGGCCTCTGAGCGCTCAGAATGTCCAATTGCAGTTTCTACAGAAAGAGTGTTTCAGAACGGCTCAATCAAAAGTACGGTTCAACTCTGTTAGTTGAATGCACAGAACAGAAAGAAGTTTCATACAATGCTTCTGTGTAGTTTCTATTTGATCATATTCTTTTTTCCACTTTTACCCACGTAGCGCTACGAATGTCCAGTTGCATTTTCTACAGACAGAGTGTTTCAAAACTGCTCAATCAAAAGTATGGTTTAACTCTGTTAGCTGAATGCTCAGATCAGAAAGAAGTTTCACAGAATGCTTCTGTGTAGTTTATATTTGAATATATTCCTTTTTCCACTACTACGCTCTTAGCGCTCCAAATGTCCAGTTGCATTTTCTACAGAAAGAGTGTTCAGATCTGCTCAATCAAAAGTATGGTTTAACTCTGTTAGCTGAATGCACAGATCAGAAAGAAGTTTCACCGAATGATTCTGTGTAGTTTATATTTGAAGACATTCCTTTTTCCACTATTACCCTCTTAGCGCTACGAATCTCCACTTGCATTTTCTACAAAAAGAGTGTTTCATAACTGCTCAATCAAAAATATGTTTTATCTCTGTTAACTGAATTTACAGATCAGAAATAAGTTTCACAAAATGCATCTGTGTAGTTTTTATTTGAAGATATTCTTTTTCCCACTGTAGGCCTCTTAGCGCTTAGCATGTCCAATTGCAGTTTCTACAGAAAGAGTGTTTCAGAACGGCTCAATCAAAAGTAAGGTTCAACTCTGTTAGTTGAATGCACAGAACAGAAAGAATTTTCACAGAATGCTACTGTGTAGTTTATATTTGAATATATTCCTTTTTCCACTATTACCCTCTTAGCGCTCCGAATGTCCACTTGCATTTTCTACAGAAAGAGTGTTCAGAACTGCGCAATCAAAAGTATGGTTTAACTCTGTTAGCTTAATGAACATATCAGAAATAAGTTTCACACAATTCTTCTGTGTAGTTTTTATTTGAAGATATTATTTTTCCCAATAGAGGCCTCTTAGCGCTCAGAATGTCCAATTGCAGTTTCTACAGAAAGAGTGTTTCAGAAAGGCTCAATCAAAAGTCAGGTTCAACTCTGTTAGTTGAATGCACAGAACAGAAAGAAGTTTCATCCAATGCTTCTGTGTAGTTTATATTTGAACATATTCTTTTTTCCACTATTACCCACTTAGCGCTACGAATGTCCAGTTGCATTTTCTACAGACAGAGTGTTTCAAAACTGCTCAATCAAAAGTATGGTTTAACTCTGTTAGCTGAATGCTCAGATCAGAAAGAAGTTTCACAGAATGATTCTGTGTAGTTTATATTTGGAGACATTCCTTTTTCCACTATTACCTTCTTAGCGCTCCGAATCTCCACTTGCATTTTCTACAAAAAGAGTGTTTCATAACTGCTCAATCAAAAATATGTTTTATCTCTGTTAACTGAATTTACAGATCAGAAATAAGTTTCACAGAATGCATCTGTGTAGTTTTTATTTGAAGATATTCTTTTTCCCAATGTAGGCCTCTTAGCGCTTAGCATGTCCAATTGCAGTTTCTACAGAAAGAGTGTTTCAGAACGGCTCAATCAAAAGTAAGGTTCAACTCTGTTAGTTGAATGCACAGAACAGAAAGAATTTTCACAGAATGCTACTGTGTAGTTTATATTTGAATATATTCCTTTTTCCACTATTACCCTCTTAGCGCTCCGAATGTCCACTTGCATTTTCTACAGAAAGAGTGTTCAGAACTGCGCAATCAAAAGTATGGTTTAACTCTGTTAGCTGAATGCACAGATCAGAAAGAAGTTTCACCGAATGATTCTGTGTAGTTTATATTTGAAGACATTCCTTTTTCCACTATTACCCTCTTAGCGCTCCGAATCTCCACTTGCATTTTCTACAAAAAGAATGTTTCATAACTGCTCAATCAAAAATATGTTTTATCTCTGTTAACTGAATTTACAGATCAGAAATAAGTTTCACAAAATGCATCTGTGTAGTTTTTATTTGAAGATATTCTTTCTCCCAATGTAGGCCTCTTAGCGCTTAGCATGTCCAATTGCAGTTTCTACAGAAAGAGTGTTTCAGAACGGCTCAATCAAAAGTAAGGTTCAACTCTGTTAGTTGAATGCACAGAACAGAAAGAATTTTCACAGAATGCTACTGTGTAGTTTATATTTGAATATATTCCTTTTTCCACTATTACCCTCTTAGCGCTCCGAATGTCCACTTGCATTTTCTACAGAAAGAGTGTTCAGAACTGCGCAATCAAAAGTATGGTTTAACTCTGTTAGCTTAATGAACATATCAGAAATAAGTTTCACACAATGCTTCTGTGTAGTTTTTATTTGAAGATATTATTTTCCCAATAGAGGCCTCTTAGCGCTCAGAATGTCCAATTGCAGTTTCTACAGAAAGAGTGTTTCAGAAAGGCTCAATCAAAAGTCAGGTTCAACTCTGTTAGTTGAATGCACAGAACAGAAAGAAGTTTCATACAATGCTTCTGTGTAGTTTATATTTGAACATATTCTTTTTTCCACTATTACCCACTTAGCGCTACGAATGTCCAGTTGCATTTTCTACAGACAGAGTGTTTCAAAACTGCTCAATCAAAAGTATGGTTTAACTCTGTTAGCTGAATGCTCAGATCAGAAAGAAGTTTCACAGAATGCTTCTGTGTAGTTTATATTTGAATATATTCCTTTTTCCACTACTACTCTCTGAGCGCTCCAAATGTCCAGTTGCATTTTCTACAGAAAGAGTGTTCAGATCTGCTCAATCAAAAGTATGGTTTAACTCTGTTAGCTGAATGCACAGATCAGAAAGAAGTTTCACAGAATGATTCTGTGTAGTTTATATTAGGAGACATTCCTTTTTCCACTATTACCCTCTTAGCGCTCCGAATCTCCACTTGCATTTTCTACAAAAAGAGTGTTTCATAACTGCTCAATCAAAAATATGTTTTATCTCTGTTAACTGAATTTACAGATCAGAAATAAGTTTCACAGAATGCATCTGTGTAGTTTTTATTTGAAGATATTCTTTTTCCCAATGTAGGCCTCTTAGCGCTTAGCATGTCCAATTGCAGTTTCTACAGAAAGAGTGTTTCAGAACGGCTCAATCAAAAGTAAGGTTCAACTCTGTTAGTTGAATGCACAGAACAGAAAGAATTTTCACAGAATGCTACTGTGTAGTTTATATTTGAATATATTCCTTTTTCCACTATTACCCTCTTAGCGCTCCGAATGTCCACTTGCATTTTCTACAGAAAGAGTGTTCAGAACTGCGCAATCAAAAGTATGGTTTAACTCTGTTAGCTTAATGAACATATCAGAGATAAGTTTCACACAATGCTTCTGTGTAGTTTTTATTTGAAGATATTATTTTTCCCAATATAGGCCTCTTAGCGTTCAGAATGTCCAATTGCAGTTTCTACAGAAAGAGTGTTTCAGAAAGGCTCAATCAAAAGTAAGGTTCAACTCTGTTAGTTGAATGCACAGAACAGAAAGAAGTTTCATACAATGCTTCTGTGTAGTTTATATTTGAACATATTCTTTTTTCCACTATTACCCACTTAGCGCTACGAATGTCCAGTTGCATTTTCTACAGACACAGTGTTTCAAAACTGCTCAATCAAAAGTATGGTTTAACTCTGTTAGCTGAATGCTCAGATCAGAAAGAAGTTTCACAGAATGCTTCTGTGTAGTTTATATTTGAATATATTCCTTTTTCCACTACTACTCTCTTAGCGCTCCAAATGTCCAGTTGCATTTTCTACAGAAAGAGTGTTCAGATCTGCTCAATCAAAAGTATGGTTTAACTCTGTTAGCTGAATGCACAGATCAGAAAGAAGTTTCACAGAATGATTCTGTGTAGTTTATATTTGGAGACATTCCTTTTTCCACTATTACCCTCTTAGCGCTCCGAATCTCCACTTGCATTTTCTACAGAAAGAGTGTTTCAGAACGGCTCAATGAAAACTAAGGTTCAACTCTTTTAGTTGAACAAACAGAACAGAAAAAAGTTTCACACAATTCTTCTGTGTAGTTTTTATTTGTAGACATTCTTTTTCCCAATATAGGCCTCTTAGCGCTCAGAATGTCCAATTGCAGTTTCTACAGAAAGAGTGTTTCAGAACGGCTCAATCAAAAGTACGGTTCAACTCTGTTAGTTGAATGCACAGAACAGAAAGAAGTTTCATACAATGCTTCTGTGTAGTTTCTATTTGATCATATTCTTTTTTCCACTTTTACCCACGTAGCGCTACGAATGTCCAGTTGCATTTTCTACAGACAGAGTGTTTCAAAACTGCTCAATCAAAAGTATGGTTTAACTCTGTTAGCTGAATGCTCAGATCAGAAAGAAGTTTCACAGAATGCTTCTGTGTAGTTTATATTTGAATATATTCCTTTTTCCACTACTACGCTCTTAGCGCTCCAAATGTCCAGTTGCATTTTCTACAGAAAGAGTGTTCAGATCTGCTCAATCAAAAGTATGGTTTAACTCTGTTAGCTGAATGCACAGATCAGAAAGAAGTTTCACCGAATGATTCTGTGTAGTTTATATTTGAAGACATTCCTTTTTCCACTATTACCCTCTTAGCGCTCCGAATCTCCACTTGCATTTTCTACAAAAAGAATGTTTCATAACTGCTCAATCAAAAATATGTTTTATCTCTGTTAACTGAATTTACAGATCAGAAATAAGTTTCACAAAATGCATCTGTGTAGTTTTTATTTGAAGATATTCTTTCTCCCAATGTAGGCCTCTTAGCGCTTAGCATGTCCAATTGCAGTTTCTACAGAAAGAGTGTTTCAGAACGGCTCAATCAAAAGTAAGGTTCAACTCTGTTAGTTGAATGCACAGAACAGAAAGAATTTTCACAGAATGCTACTGTGTAGTTTATATTTGAATATATTCCTTTTTCCACTATTACCCTCTTAGCGCTCCGAATGTCCACTTGCATTTTCTACAGAAAGAGTGTTCAGAACTGCGCAATCAAAAGTATGGTTTAACTCTGTTAGCTGAATGCACAGATCAGAAAGAAGTTTCACAGAATGCTACTGTGTAGTTTATATTTGAATATATTCCTTTTTCCACTATTACCCTCTTAGCGCTCCGAATGTCCACTTGCATTTTCTACAGAAAGAGTGTTCAGAACTGCGCAATCAAAAGTATGGTTTAACTCTGTTAGCTGAATGCACAGATCAGAAAGAAGTTTCACCGAATGATTCTGTGTAGTTTATATTTGAAGACATTCCTTTTTCCACTATTACCCTCTTAGCGCTCCGAATCTCCACTTGCATTTTCTACAAAAAGAATGTTTCATAACTGCTCAATCAAAAATATGTTTTATCTCTGTTAACTGAATTTACAGATCAGAAATAAGTTTCACAAAATGCATCTGTGTAGTTTTTATTTGAAGATATTCTTTCTCCCAATGTAGGCCTCTTAGCGCTTAGCATGTCCAATTGCAGTTTCTACAGAAAGAGTGTTTCAGAACGGCTCAATCAAAAGTAAGGTTCAACTCTGTTAGTTGAATGCACAGAACAGAAAGAATTTTCACAGAATGCTACTGTGTAGTTTATATTTGAATATATTCCTTTTTCCACTATTACCCTCTTAGCTCTCCGAATGTCCACTTGCATTTTCTACAGAAAGAGTGTTCAGAACTGCGCAATCAAAAGTATGGTTTAACTCTGTTAGCTTAATGAACATATCAGAAATAAGTTTCACACAATGCTTCTGTGTAGTTTTTATTTGAAGATATTATTTTTCCCAATAGAGGCCTCTTAGCGCTCAGAATGTCCAATTGCAGTTTCTACAGAAAGAGTGTTTCAGAAAGGCTCAATCAAAAGTCAGGTTCAACTCTGTTAGTTGAATGCACAGAACAGAAAGAAGTTTCATACAATGCTTCTGTGTAGTTTATATTTGAACATATTCTTTTTTCCACTATTACCCACTTAGCGCTACGAATGTCCAGTTGCATTTTCTACAGACAGAGTGTTTCAAAACTGCTCAATCAAAAGTATGGTTTAACTCTGTTAGCTGAATGCTCAGATCAGAAAGAAGTTTCACAGAATGCTTCTGTGTAGTTTATATTTGAATATATTCCTTTTTCCACTACTACTCTCTGAGCGCTCCAAATGTCCAGTTGCATTTTCTACAGAAAGAGTGTTCAGATCTGCTCAATCAAAAGTATGGTTTAACTCTGTTAGCTGAATGCACAGATCAGAAAGAAGTTTCACAGAATGATTCTGTGTAGTTTATATTTGGAGACATTCCTTTTTCCACTATTACCTTCTTAGCGCTCCGAATCTCCACTTGCATTTTCTACAAAAAGAGTGTTTCATAACTGCTCAATCAAAAATATGTTTTATCTCTGTTAACAGAATTTACAGATCAGAAATAAGTTTCACAGAATGCATCTGTGTAGTTTTTATTTGAAGATATTCTTTTTCCCAATGTAGGCCTCTTAGCGCTTAGCATGTCCAATTGCAGTTTCTACAGAAAGAGTGTTTCAGAACGGCTCAATCAAAAGTAAGGTTCAACTCTGTTAGTTGAATGCACAGAACAGAAAGAATTTTCACAGAATGCTACTGTGTAGTTTATATTTGAATATATTCCTTTTTCCACTATTACCCTATTAGCGCTCCGAATGTCCACTTGCATTTTCTACAGAAAGAGTGTTCAGAACTGCGCAATCAAAAGTATGGTTTAACTCTGTTAGCTGAATGCACAGATCAGAAAGAAGTTTCACCGAATGATTCTGTGTAGTTTATATTTGAAGACATTCCTTTTTCCACTATTACCCTCTTAGCGCTCCGAATCTCCACTTGCATTTTCTACAAAAAGAATGTTTCATAACTGCTCAATCAAAAATATGTTTTATCTCTGTTAACTGAATTTACAGATCAGAAATAAGTTTCACAAAATGCATCTGTGTAGTTTTTATTTGAAGATATTCTTTCTCCCAATGTAGGCCTCTTAGCGCTTAGCATGTCCAATTGCAGTTTCTACAGAAAGAGTGTTTCAGAACGGCTCA
The DNA here is from genome assembly GCF_028878055.3 of Symphalangus syndactylus. Classification (NCBI taxonomy): domain Eukaryota; kingdom Metazoa; phylum Chordata; class Mammalia; order Primates; family Hylobatidae; genus Symphalangus; species Symphalangus syndactylus. The sequence continues at coordinate 137,110,371 of NC_072432.2, read as the reverse complement.
ATCAAAAGTAAGGTTCAACTCTGTTAGTTGAATGCACAGAACAGAAAGAATTTTCACAGAATGCTACTGTGTAGTTTATATTTGAATATATTCCTTTTTCCACTATTACCCTCTTAGCGCTCCGAATGTCCACTTGCATTTTCTACAGAAAGAGTGTTCAGAACTGCGCAATCAAAAGTATGGTTTAACTCTGTTAGCTTAATGAACATATCAGAGATAAGTTTCACACAATGCTTCTGTGTAGTTTTTATTTGAAGATATTATTTTTCCCAATATAGGCCTCTTAGCGTTCAGAATGTCCAATTGCAGTTTCTACAGAAAGAGTGTTTCAGAAAGGCTCAATCAAAAGTAAGGTTCAACTCTGTTAGTTGAATGCACAGAACAGAAAGAAGTTTCATACAATGCTTCTGTGTAGTTTATATTTGAACATATTCTTTTTTCCACTATTACCCACTTAGCGCTACGAATGTCCAGTTGCATTTTCTACAGACACAGTGTTTCAAAACTGCTCAATCAAAAGTATGGTTTAACTCTGTTAGCTGAATGCTCAGATCAGAAAGAAGTTTCACAGAATGCTTCTGTGTAGTTTATATTTGAATATATTCCTTTTTCCACTACTACTCTCTTAGCGCTCCAAATGTCCAGTTGCATTTTCTACAGAAAGAGTGTTCAGATCTGCTCAATCAAAAGTATGGTTTAACTCTGTTAGCTGAATGCACAGATCAGAAAGAAGTTTCACAGAATGATTCTGTGTAGTTTATATTTGGAGACATTCCTTTTTCCACTATTACCCTCTTAGCGCTCCGAATCTCCACTTGCATTTTCTACAGAAAGAGTGTTTCAGAACGGCTCAATCAAAACTAAGGTTCAACTCTTTTAGTTGAACAAACAGAACAGAAAAAAGTTTCACACAATTCTTCTGTGTAGTTTTTATTTGTAGACATTCTTTTTCCCAATATAGGCCTCTTAGCGCTCAGAATGTCCAATTGCAGTTTCTACAGAAAGAGTGTTTCAGAACGGCTCAATCAAAAGTACGGTTCAACTCTGTTAGTTGAATGCACAGAACAGAAAGAAGTTTCATACAATGCTTCTGTGTAGTTTCTATTTGATCATATTCTTTTTTCCACTTTTACCCACGTAGCGCTACGAATGTCCAGTTGCATTTTCTACAGACAGAGTGTTTCAAAACTGCTCAATCAAAAGTATGGTTTAACTCTGTTAGCTGAATGCTCAGATCAGAAAGAAGTTTCACAGAATGCTTCTGTGTAGTTTATATTTGAATATATTCCTTTTTCCACTACTACGCTCTTAGCGCTCCAAATGTCCAGTTGCATTTTCTACAGAAAGAGTGTTCAGATCTGCTCAATCAAAAGTATGGTTTAACTCTGTTAGCTGAATGCACAGATCAGAAAGAAGTTTCACCGAATGATTCTGTGTAGTTTATATTTGAAGACATTCCTTTTTCCACTATTACCCTCTTAGCGCTACGAATCTCCACTTGCATTTTCTACAAAAAGAGTGTTTCATAACTGCTCAATCAAAAATATGTTTTATCTCTGTTAACTGAATTTACAGATCAGAAATAAGTTTCACAAAATGCATCTGTGTAGTTTTTATTTGAAGATATTCTTTTTCCCAATGTAGGCCTCTTAGCGCTTAGCATGTCCAATTGCAGTTTCTACAGAAAGAGTGTTTCAGAACGGCTCAATCAAAAGTAAGGTTCAACTCTGTTAGTTGAATGCACAGAACAGAAAGAATTTTCACAGAATGCTACTGTGTAGTTTATATTTGAATATATTCCTTTTTCCACTATTACCCTCTTAGCGCTCCGAATGTCCACTTGCATTTTCTACAGAAAGAGTGTTCAGAACTGCGCAATCAAAAGTATGGTTTAACTCTGTTAGCTAAATGAACATATCAGAAATAAGTTTCACACAATTCTTCTGTGTAGTTTTTATTTGAAGATATTATTTTTCCCAATAGAGGCCTCTTAGCGCTCAGAATGTCCAATTGCAGTTTCTACAGAAAGAGTGTTTCAGAAAGGCTCAATCAAAAGTCAGGTTCAACTCTGTTAGTTGAATGCACAGAACAGAAAGAAGTTTCATCCAATGCTTCTGTGTAGTTTATATTTGAACATATTCTTTTTTCCACTATTACCCACTTAGCGCTACGAATGTCCAGTTGCATTTTCTACAGACAGAGTGTTTCAAAACTGCTCAATCAAAAGTATGGTTTAACTCTGTTAGCTGAATGCTCAGATCAGAAAGAAGTTTCACAGAATGCTTCTGTGTAGTTTATATTTGAATATATTCCTTTTTCCACTACTACGCTCTTAGCGCTCCAAATGTCCAGTTGCATTTTCTACAGAAAGAGTGTTCAGATCTGCTCAATCAAAAGTATGGTTTAACTCTGTTAGCTGAATGCACAGATCAGAAAGAAGTTTCACCGAATGATTCTGTGTAGTTTATATTTGAAGACATTCTTTTTCCACTATTACCCTCTTAGCGCTCTGAATCTCCACTTGCATTTTCTACAAAAAGAGTGTTTCATAACTGCTCAATCGAAAATATGTTTTATCTCTGTTAACTGAATTTACATATCAGAAACAAGTTTCACAGAATGCATCTGTGTAGTTTTTATTTGAAGATATTCTTTTTCCCAATGTAGGACTCTTAGCGCTTAGCATGTCCAATTGCAGTTTCTACAGAAAGAGTGTTTCAGAACGGCTCAATCAAAAGTAAGGTTCAACTCTGTTAGTTGAATGCACAGAACAGAAAGAATTTTCACAGAATGCTACTGTGTAGTTTATATTTGAATATATTCCTTTTTCCACTATTACCCTCTTAGCGCTCCGAATGTCCACTTGCATTTTCTACCGAAAGAGTGTTCAGAACTGTGCAATCAAAAGTATGGTTTAACTCTGTTAGCTTAATGAACATATCAGAAATAAGTTTCACACAATGCTTCTGTGTAGTTTTTATTTGAAGATATTGTTTTTCCCAATAGAGGCCTCTTAGCGCTCAGAATGTCCAATTGCAGTTTCTACAGAAAGAGTGTTTCAGAAAGGCTCAATCAAAAGTCAGGCTCAACTCTGTTAGTTGAATGCACAGAACAGAAAGTAGTTTCATACAATGCTTCTGTGTAGTTTATATTTGAACATATTCTTTTTTCCACTATTACCCACTTAGCGCTACGAATGTCCAGTTGCATTTTCTACAGACAGAGTGTTTCAAAACTGCTCAATCAAAAGTATGGTTTAACTCTGTTAGCTGAATGCTCAGATCAGAAAGAAGTTTCACAGAATGCTTCTGTGTAGTTTATATTTGAATATATTCCTTTTTCCACTACTACTATCATAGCGCTCTAAATGTCCAGTTGCATTTTCTACAGAAAGAATGTTCAGATCTGCTCAATCAAAAGTATGGTTTAACTCTGTTAGCTGAATGCACAGATCAGAAAGAAGTTTCACAGAATGATTCTGTGTAGTTTATATTTGGAGACATTCCTTTTTCCACTATTACCCTCTTAGCGCTCCGAATCTCCACTTGCATTTTCTACAAAAAGAGTGTTTCATAACTGCTCAATCAAAAATATATTTTATCTCTGTTAACTGAATTTACAGATCAGAAATAAGTTTCACGGAATGCATCTGTGTAGTTTTTATTTGAAGATATTCTTTTTCCCAATGTAGGCCTCTTAGCGCTTAGCATGTCCAATTGCGGTTTCTACAGAAAGAGTGTTTCAGAACGGCTCAATCAAAAGTAAGGTTCAACTCTGTTAGTTGAATGCACAGAACAGAAAGAATTTTCACAGAATGCTACTGTGTAGTTTATATTTGAATATATTCCTTTTTCCACTATTACCCTCTTAGCTCTCCGAATGTCCACTTGCATTTTCTACAGAAAGAGTGTTCAGAACTGCGCAATCAAAAGTATGGTTTAACTCTGTTAGCTTAATGAACATATCAGAAATAAGTTTCACACAATGCTTCTGTGTAGTTTTTATTTGAAGATATTATTTTTCCCAATAGAGGCCTCTTAGCGCTCAGAATGTCCAATTGCAGTTTCTACAGAAAGAGTGTTTCAGAAAGGCTCAATCAAAAGTCAGGTTCAACTCTGTTAGTTGAATGCACAGAACAGAAAGAAGTTTCATACAATGCTTCTGTGTAGTTTATATTTGAACATATTCTTTTTTCCACTATTACCCACTTAGCGCTACGAATGTCCAGTTGCATTTTCTACAGACAGAGTGTTTCAAAACTGCTCAATCAAAAGTATGGTTTAACTCTGTTAGCTGAATGCTCAGATCAGAAAGAAGTTTCACAGAATGCTTCTGTGTAGTTTATATTTGAATATATTCCTTTTTCCACTACTACTCTCTGAGCGCTCCAAATGTCCAGTTGCATTTTCTACAGAAAGAGTGTTCAGATCTGCTCAATCAAAAGTATGGTTTAACTCTGTTAGCTGAATGCACAGATCAGAAAGAAGTTTCACAGAATGATTCTGTGTAGTTTATATTTGGAGACATTCCTTTTTCCACTATTACCTTCTTAGCGCTCCGAATCTCCACTTGCATTTTCTACAAAAAGAGTGTTTCATAACTGCTCAATCAAAAATATGTTTTATCTCTGTTAACAGAATTTACAGATCAGAAATAAGTTTCACAGAATGCATCTGTGTAGTTTTTATTTGAAGATATTCTTTTTCCCAATGTAGGCCTCTTAGCGCTTAGCATGTCCAATTGCAGTTTCTACAGAAAGAGTGTTTCAGAACGGCTCAATCAAAAGTAAGGTTCAACTCTGTTAGTTGAATGCACAGAACAGAAAGAATTTTCACAGAATGCTACTGTGTAGTTTATATTTGAATATATTCCTTTTTCCACTATTACCCTCTTAGCGCTCCGAATGTCCACTTGCATTTTCTACAGAAAGAGTGTTCAGAACTGCGCAATCAAAAGTATGGTTTAACTCTGTTAGCTGAATGCACAGATCAGAAAGAAGTTTCACCGAATGATTCTGTGTAGTTTATATTTGAAGACATTCCTTTTTCCACTATTACCCTCTTAGCGCTCCGAATCTCCACTTGCATTTTCTACAAAAAGAATGTTTCATAACTGCTCAATCAAAAATATGTTTTATCTCTGTTAACTGAATTTACAGATCAGAAATAAGTTTCACAAAATGCATCTGTGTAGTTTTTATTTGAAGATATTCTTTCTCCCAATGTAGGCCTCTTAGCGCTTAGCATGTCCAATTGCAGTTTCTACAGAAAGAGTGTTTCAGAACGGCTCAATCAAAAGTAAGGTTCAACTCTGTTAGTTGAATGCACAGAACAGAAAGAATTTTCACAGAATGCTACTGTGTAGTTTATATTTGAATATATTCCTTTTTCCACTATTACCCTCTTAGCGCTCCGAATGTCCACTTGCATTTTCTACAGAAAGAGTGTTCAGAACTGCGCAATCAAAAGTATGGTTTAACTCTGTTAGCTTAATGAACATATCAGAGATAAGTTTCACACAATGCTTCTGTGTAGTTTTTATTTGAAGATATTATTTTTCCCAATATAGGCCTCTTAGCGTTCAGAATGTCCAATTGCAGTTTCTACAGAAAGAGTGTTTCAGAAAGGCTCAATCAAAAGTAAGGTTCAACTCTGTTAGTTGAATGCACAGAACAGAAAGAAGTTTCATACAATGCTTCTGTGTAGTTTATATTTGAACATATTCTTTTTTCCACTATTACCCACTTAGCGCTACGAATGTCCAGTTGCATTTTCTACAGACACAGTGTTTCAAAACTGCTCAATCAAAAGTATGGTTTAACTCTGTTAGCTGAATGCTCAGATCAGAAAGAAGTTTCACAGAATGCTTCTGTGTAGTTTATATTTGAATATATTCCTTTTTCCACTACTACTCTCTTAGCGCTCCAAATGTCCAGTTGCATTTTCTACAGAAAGAGTGTTCAGATCTGCTCAATCAAAAGTATGGTTTAACTCTGTTAGCTGAATGCACAGATCAGAAAGAAGTTTCACAGAATGATTCTGTGTAGTTTATATTTGGAGACATTCCTTTTTCCACTATTACCCTCTTAGCGCTCCGAATCTCCACTTGCATTTTCTACAGAAAGAGTGTTTCAGAACGGCTCAATCAAAACTAAGGTTCAACTCTTTTAGTTGAACAAACAGAACAGAAAAAAGTTTCACACAATTCTTCTGTGTAGTTTTTATTTGTAGACATTCTTTTTCCCAATATAGGCCTCTTAGCGCTCAGAATGTCCAATTGCAGTTTCTACAGAAAGAGTGTTTCAGAACGGCTCAATCAAAAGTACGGTTCAACTCTGTTAGTTGAATGCACAGAACAGAAAGAAGTTTCATACAATGCTTCTGTGTAGTTTCTATTTGATCATATTCTTTTTTCCACTTTTACCCACGTAGCGCTACGAATGTCCAGTTGCATTTTCTACAGACAGAGTGTTTCAAAACTGCTCAATCAAAAGTATGGTTTAACTCTGTTAGCTGAATGCTCAGATCAGAAAGAAGTTTCACAGAATGCTTCTGTGTAGTTTATATTTGAATATATTCCTTTTTCCACTACTACGCTCTTAGCGCTCCAAATGTCCAGTTGCATTTTCTACAGAAAGAGTGTTCAGATCTGCTCAATCAAAAGTATGGTTTAACTCTGTTAGCTGAATGCACAGATCAGAAAGAAGTTTCACCGAATGATTCTGTGTAGTTTATATTTGAAGACATTCCTTTTTCCACTATTACCCTCTTAGCGCTACGAATCTCCACTTGCATTTTCTACAAAAAGAGTGTTTCATAACTGCTCAATCAAAAATATGTTTTATCTCTGTTAACTGAATTTACAGATCAGAAATAAGTTTCACAAAATGCATCTGTGTAGTTTTTATTTGAAGATATTCTTTTTCCCAATGTAGGCCTCTTAGCGCTTAGCATGTCCAATTGCAGTTTCTACAGAAAGAGTGTTTCAGAACGGCTCAATCAAAAGTAAGGTTCAACTCTGTTAGTTGAATGCACAGAACAGAAAGAATTTTCACAGAATGCTACTGTGTAGTTTATATTTGAATATATTCCTTTTTCCACTATTACCCTCTTAGCGCTCCGAATGTCCACTTGCATTTTCTACAGAAAGAGTGTTCAGAACTGCGCAATCAAAAGTATGGTTTAACTCTGTTAGCTAAATGAACATATCAGAAATAAGTTTCACACAATTCTTCTGTGTAGTTTTTATTTGAAGATATTATTTTTCCCAATAGAGGCCTCTTAGCGCTCAGAATGTCCAATTGCAGTTTCTACAGAAAGAGTGTTTCAGAAAGGCTCAATCAAAAGTCAGGTTCAACTCTGTTAGTTGAATGCACAGAACAGAAAGAAGTTTCATCCAATGCTTCTGTGTAGTTTATATTTGAACATATTCTTTTTTCCACTATTACCCACTTAGCGCTACGAATGTCCAGTTGCATTTTCTACAGACAGAGTGTTTCAAAACTGCTCAATCAAAAGTATGGTTTAACTCTGTTAGCTGAATGCTCAGATCAGAAAGAAGTTTCACAGAATGCTTCTGTGTAGTTTATATTTGAATATATTCCTTTTTCCACTACTACGCTCTTAGCGCTCCAAATGTCCAGTTGCATTTTCTACAGAAAGAGTGTTCAGATCTGCTCAATCAAAAGTATGGTTTAACTCTGTTAGCTGAATGCACAGATCAGAAAGAAGTTTCACCGAATGATTCTGTGTAGTTTATATTTGAAGACATTCTTTTTCCACTATTACCCTCTTAGCGCTCTGAATCTCCACTTGCATTTTCTACAAAAAGAGTGTTTCATAACTGCTCAATCGAAAATATGTTTTATCTCTGTTAACTGAATTTACATATCAGAAACAAGTTTCACAGAATGCATCTGTGTAGTTTTTATTTGAAGATATTCTTTTTCCCAATGTAGGACTCTTAGCGCTTAGCATGTCCAATTGCAGTTTCTACAGAAAGAGTGTTTCAGAACGGCTCAATCAAAAGTAAGGTTCAACTCTGTTAGTTGAATGCACAGAACAGAAAGAATTTTCACAGAATGCTACTGTGTAGTTTATATTTGAATATATTCCTTTTTCCACTATTACCCTCTTAGCGCTCCGAATGTCCACTTGCATTTTCTACCGAAAGAGTGTTCAGAACTGTGCAATCAAAAGTATGGTTTAACTCTGTTAGCTTAATGAACATATCAGAAATAAGTTTCACACAATGCTTCTGTGTAGTTTTTATTTGAAGATATTGTTTTTCCCAATAGAGGCCTCTTAGCGCTCAGAATGTCCAATTGCAGTTTCTACAGAAAGAGTGTTTCAGAAAGGCTCAATCAAAAGTCAGGCTCAACTCTGTTAGTTGAATGCACAGAACAGAAAGTAGTTTCATACAATGCTTCTGTGTAGTTTATATTTGAACATATTCTTTTTTCCACTATTACCCACTTAGCGCTACGAATGTCCAGTTGCATTTTCTACAGACAGAGTGTTTCAAAACTGCTCAATCAAAAGTATGGTTTAACTCTGTTAGCTGAATGCTCAGATCAGAAAGAAGTTTCACAGAATGCTTCTGTGTAGTTTATATTTGAATATATTCCTTTTTCCACTACTACTATCATAGCGCTCTAAATGTCCAGTTGCATTTTCTACAGAAAGAATGTTCAGATCTGCTCAATCAAAAGTATGGTTTAACTCTGTTAGCTGAATGCACAGATCAGAAAGAAGTTTCACAGAATGATTCTGTGTAGTTTATATTTGGAGACATTCCTTTTTCCACTATTACCCTCTTAGCGCTCCGAATCTCCACTTGCATTTTCTACAAAAAGAGTGTTTCATAACTGCTCAATCAAAAATATATTTTATCTCTGTTAACTGAATTTACAGATCAGAAATAAGTTTCACGGAATGCATCTGTGTAGTTTTTATTTGAAGATATTCTTTTTCCCAATGTAGGCCTCTTAGCGCTTAGCATGTCCAATTGCGGTTTCTACAGAAAGAGTGTTTCAGAACGGCTCAATCAAAAGTAAGGTTCAACTCTGTTAGTTGAATGCACAGAACAGAAAGAATTTTCACAGAATGCTACTGTGTAGTTTATATTTGAATATATTCCTTTTTCCACTATTACCCTCTTAGCTCTCCGAATGTCCACTTGCATTTTCTACAGAAAGAGTGTTCAGAACTGCGCAATCAAAAGTATGGTTTAACTCTGTTAGCTTAATGAACATATCAGAAATAAGTTTCACACAATGCTTCTGTGTAGTTTTTATTTGAAGATATTATTTTTCCCAATAGAGGCCTCTTAGCGCTCAGAATGTCCAATTGCAGTTTCTACAGAAAGAGTGTTTCAGAAAGGCTCAATCAAAAGTCAGGTTCAACTCTGTTAGTTGAATGCACAGAACAGAAAGAAGTTTCATACAATGCTTCTGTGTAGTTTATATTTGAACATATTCTTTTTTCCACTATTACCCACTTAGCGCTACGAATGTCCAGTTGCATTTTCTACAGACAGAGTGTTTCAAAACTGCTCAATCAAAAGTATGGTTTAACTCTGTTAGCTGAATGCTCAGATCAGAAAGAAGTTTCACAGAATGCTTCTGTGTAGTTTATATTTGAATATATTCCTTTTTCCACTACTACTCTCTGAGCGCTCCAAATGTCCAGTTGCATTTTCTACAGAAAGAGTGTTCAGATCTGCTCAATCAAAAGTATGGTTTAACTCTGTTAGCTGAATGCACAGATCAGAAAGAAGTTTCACAGAATGATTCTGTGTAGTTTATATTTGGAGACATTCCTTTTTCCACTATTACCTTCTTAGCGCTCCGAATCTCCACTTGCATTTTCTACAAAAAGAGTGTTTCATAACTGCTCAATCAAAAATATGTTTTATCTCTGTTAACAGAATTTACAGATCAGAAATAAGTTTCACAGAATGCATCTGTGTAGTTTTTATTTGAAGATATTCTTTTTCCCAATGTAGGCCTCTTAGCGCTTAGCATGTCCAATTGCAGTTTCTACAGAAAGAGTGTTTCAGAACGGCTCAATCAAAAGTAAGGTTCAACTCTGTTAGTTGAATGCACAGAACAGAAAGAATTTTCACAGAATGCTACTGTGTAGTTTATATTTGAATATATTCCTTTTTCCACTATTACCCTCTTAGCGCTCCGAATGTCCACTTGCATTTTCTACAGAAAGAGTGTTCAGAACTGCGCAATCAAAAGTATGGTTTAACTCTGTTAGCTGAATGCACAGATCAGAAAGAAGTTTCACCGAATGATTCTGTGTAGTTTATATTTGAAGACATTCCTTTTTCCACTATTACCCTCTTAGCGCTCCGAATCTCCACTTGCATTTTCTACAAAAAGAATGTTTCATAACTGCTCAATCAAAAATATGTTTTATCTCTGTTAACTGAATTTACAGATCAGAAATAAGTTTCACAAAATGCATCTGTGTAGTTTTTATTTGAAGATATTCTTTCTCCCAATGTAGGCCTCTTAGCGCTTAGCATGTCCAATTGCAGTTTCTACAGAAAGAGTGTTTCAGAACGGCTCAATCAAAAGTAAGGTTCAACTCTGTTAGTTGAATGCACAGAACAGAAAGAATTTTCACAGAATGCTACTGTGTAGTTTATATTTGAATATATTCCTTTTTCCACTATTACCCTCTTAGCTCTCCGAATGTCCACTTGCATTTTCTACAGAAAGAGTGTTCAGAACTGCGCAATCAAAAGTATGGTTTAACTCTGTTAGCTTAATGAACATATCAGAAATAAGTTTCACACAATGCTTCTGTGTAGTTTTTATTTGAAGATATTATTTTTCCCAATAGAGGCCTCTTAGCGCTCAGAATGTCCAATTGCAGTTTCTACAGAAAGAGTGTTTCAGAAAGGCTCAATCAAAAGTCAGGTTCAACTCTGTTAGTTGAATGCACAGAACAGAAAGAAGTTTCATACAATGCTTCTGTGTAGTTTATATTTGAACATATTCTTTTTTCCACTATTACCCACTTAGCGCTACGAATGTCCAGTTGCATTTTCTACAGACAGAGTGTTTCAAAACTGCTCAATCAAAAGTATGGTTTAACTCTGTTAGCTGAATGCTCAGATCAGAAAGAAGTTTCACAGAATGCTTCTGTGTAGTTTATATTTGAATATATTCCTTTTTCCACTACTACTCTCTGAGCGCTCCAAATGTCCAGTTGCATTTTCTACAGAAAGAGTGTTCAGATCTGCTCAATCAAAAGTATGGTTTAACTCTGTTAGCTGAATGCACAGATCAGAAAGAAGTTTCACAGAATGATTCTGTGTAGTTTATATTTGGAGACATTCCTTTTTCCACTATTACCTTCTTAGCGCTCCGAATCTCCACTTGCATTTTCTACAAAAAGAGTGTTTCATAACTGCTCAATCAAAAATATGTTTTATCTCTGTTAACAGAATTTACAGATCAGAAATAAGTTTCACAGAATGCATCTGTGTAGTTTTTATTTGAAGATATTCTTTTTCCCAATGTAGGCCTCTTAGCGCTTAGCATGTCCAATTGCAGTTTCTACAGAAAGAGTGTTTCAGAACGGCTCAATCAAAAGTAAGGTTCAACTCTGTTAGTTGAATGCACAGAACAGAAAGAATTTTCACAGAATGCTACTGTGTAGTTTATATTTGAATATATTCCTTTTTCCACTATTACCCTCTTAGCGCTCCGAATGTCCACTTGCATTTTCTACAGAAAGAGTGTTCAGAACTGCGCAATCAAAAGTATGGTTTAACTCTGTTAGCTGAATGCACAGATCAGAAAGAAGTTTCACAGAATGCTACTGTGTAGTTTATATTTGAATATATTCCTTTTTCCACTATTACCCTCTTAGCGCTCCGAATGTCCACTTGCATTTTCTACAGAAAGAGTGTTCATAACTGCGCAATCAAAAGTATGGTTTAACTCTGTTAGCTGAATGCACAGATCAGAAAGAAGTTTCACCGAATGATTCTGTGTAGTTTATATTTGAAGACATTCCTTTTTCCACTATTACCCTCTTAGCGCTCCGAATCTCCACTTGCATTTTCTACAAAAAGAATGTTTCATAACTGCTCAATCAAAAATATGTTTTATCTCTGTTAACTGAATTTACAGATCAGAAATAAGTTTCACAAAATGCATCTGTGTAGTTTTTATTTGAAGATATTCTTTCTCCCAATGTAGGCCTCTTAGCGCTTAGCATGTCCAATTGCAGTTTCTACAGAAAGAGTGTTTCAGAACGGCTCAATCAAAAGTAAGGTTCAACTCTGTTAGTTGAATGCACAGAACAGAAAGAATTTTCACAGAATGCTACTGTGTAGTTTATATTTGAATATATTCCTTTTTCCACTATTACCCTCTTAGCGCTCCGAATGTCCACTTGCATTTTCTACAGAAAGAGTGTTCAGAACTGCGCAATCAAAAGTATGGTTTAACTCTGTTAGCTGAATGCACAGATCAGAAAGAAGTTTCACCGAATGATTCTGTGTAGTTTATATTTGAAGACATTCCTTTTTCCACTATTACCCTCTTAGCGCTCCGAATCTCCACTTGCATTTTCTACAAAAAGAATGTTTCATAACTGCTCAATCAAAAATATGTTTTATCTCTGTTAACTGAATTTACATATCAGAAATAAGTTTCACAAAATGCATCTGTGTAGTTTTTATTTGAAGATATTCTTTCTCCCAATGTAGGCCTCTTAGCGCTTAGCATGTCCAATTGCAGTTTCTACAGAAAGAGTGTTTCAGAACGGCTCAATCAAAAGTAAGGTTCAACTCTGTTAGTTGAATGCACAGAACAGAAAGAATTTTCACAGAATGCTACTGTGTAGTTTATATTTGAATATATTCCTTTTTCCACTATTACCCTCTTAGCGCTCCGAATGTCCACTTGCATTTTCTACAGAAAGAGTGTTCAGAACTGCGCAATCAAAAGTATGGTTTAACTCTGTTAGCTTAATGAACATATCAGAAATAAGTTTCACACAATGCTTCTGTGTAGTTTTTATTTGAAGATATTATTTTTCCCAATAGAGGCCTCTTAGCGCTCAGAATGTCCAATTGCAGTTTCTACAGAAAGAGTGTTTCAGAAAGGCTCAATCAAAAGTCAGGTTCAACTCTGTTAGTTGAATGCACAGAACAGAAAGAAGTTTCATACAATGCTTCTGTGTAGTTTATATTTGAACATATTCTTTTTTCCACTATTACCCACTTAGCGCTACGAATGTCCAGTTGCATTTTCTACAGACAGAGTGTTTCAAAACTGCTCAATCAAAAGTATGGTTTAACTCTGTTAGCTGAATGCTCAGATCAGAAAGAAGTTTCACAGAATGCTTCTGTGTAATTTATATTTGGATATATTCCTTTTTCCACTACTACTCTCTGAGCGCTCCAAATGTCCAGTTGCATTTTCTACAGAAAGAGTGTTCAGATCTGCTCAATCAAAAGTATGGTTTAACTCTGTTAGCTGAATGCACAGATCAGAAAGAAGTTTCACAGAATGATTCTGTGTAGTTTATATTTGGAGACATTCCTTTTTCCACTATTACCCTCTTAGCGCTCCGAATCTCCACTTGCATTTTCTACAAAAAGAGTGTTTCATAACTGCTCAATCAAAAATATGTTTTATCTCTGTTAACTGAATTTACAGATCAGAAATAAGTTTCACAGAATGCATCTGTGTAGTTTTTATTTGAAGATATTCTTTTTCCCAATGTAGGCCTCTTAGCGCTTAGCATGTCCAATTGCAGTTTCTACAGAAAGAGTGTTTCAGAACGGCTCAATCAAAAGTAAGGTTCAACTCTGTTAGTTGAATGCACAGAACAGAAAGAATTTTCACAGAATGCTACTGTGTAGTTTATATTTGAATATATTCCTTTTTCCACTATTACCCTCTTAGCGCTCCGAATGTCCACTTGCATTTTCTACAGAAAGAGTGTTCAGAACTGCGCAATCAAAAGTATGGTTTAACTCTGTTAGCTTAATGAACATATCAGAAATAAGTTTCACACAATGCTTCTGTGTAGTTTTTATTTGAAGATATTATTTTTCCCAATATAGGCCTCTTAGCGCTCAGAATATCCAATTGCAGTTTCTACAGAAAGAGTGTTTCAGAACGGCTCAATCAAAACTAAGGTTCAACTCTTTTAGTTGAACAAACAGAACAGAAAGAAGTTTCACACAATTCTTCTGTGTAGTTTTTATTTGTAGACATTCTTTTTCCCAATATAGGCCTCTTAGCGCTCAGAATGTCCAATTGCATTTTCTACAGAAAGAGTGTTTCAGAACGGCTCAATCAAAAGTAAGGTTCAACTCTGTTAGTTGAATGCACAGAACAGAAGGAAGTTTCATACAATGCTTCTGTGTAGTTTCTATTTGAACATATTCTTTTTTCCACTATTACCCACTTAGCGCTACGAATGTCCAGTTGCATTTTCTACAGACAGAGTGTTTCAAATCTGCTCAATCAAAAGTATGGTTTAACTCTGTTAGCTGAATGCTCAGATCAGAAAGAAGTTTCACAGAATGCTTCTGTGTAGTTTATATTTGAATATATTCCTTTTTCCACTACTACGCTCTTAGCGCTCCAAATGTCCAGTTGCATTTTCTACAGAAAGAGTGTTCAGATCTGCTCAATCAAAAGTATGGTTTAACTCTGTTAGCTGAATGCACAGATCAGAAAGAAGTTTCACCGAATGATTCTGTGTAGTTTATATTTGAAGACATTCCTTTTTCCACTATTACCCTCTTAGCGCTACGAATCTCCACTTGCATTTTCTACAAAAAGAGTGTTTCATAACTGCTCAATCAAAAATATGTTTTATCTCTGTTAACTGAATTTACAGATCAGAAATAAGTTTCACAAAATGCATCTGTGTAGTTTTTATTTGAAGATATTCTTTTTCCCAATGTAGGCCTCTTAGCGCTTAGCATGTCCAATTGCAGTTTCTACAGAAAGAGTGTTTCAGAACGGCTCAATCAAAAGTAAGGTTCAACTCTGTTAGTTGAATGCACAGAACAGAAAGAATTTTCACAGAATGCTACTGTGTAGTTTATATTTGAATATATTCCTTTTTCCACTATTACCCTCTTAGCGCTCCGAATGTCCACTTGCATTTTCTACAGAAAGAGTGTTCAGAACTGCGCAATCAAAAGTATGGTTAACTCTGTTAGCTTAATGAACATATCAGAAATATTTTTCACACAATGCTTCTGTGTAGTTTTTATTTGAAGATATTATTTTTCCCAATAGAGGCCTCTTAGCGCTCAGAATGTCCAATTGCAGTTTCTACAGAAAGAGTGTTTCAGAAAGGCTCAATCAAAAGTCAGGTTCAACTCTGTTAGTTGAATGCACAGAACAGAAAAAAGTTTCATACAATGCTTCTGTGTAGTTTATATTTGAATATATTCTTTTTTCCACTATTACCCACTTAGCGCTACGAATGTCCAGTTGCATTTTCTACAGACAGAGTGTTTCAAAACTGCTCAATCAAAAGTATGGTTTAACTCAGTTAGCTGAATGCTCAGATCAGAAAGAAGTTTCACAGAATGCTTCTGTGTAGTTTATATTTGAATATATTCCTTTTTCCACTACTACTCTCTTAGCGCTCCAAATGTCCAGTTGCATATTCTACAGAAAGAGTGTTCAGATCTGCTCAATCAAAAGTATGGTTTAACTCTGTTAGCTGAATGCACAGATCAGAAAGAAGTTTCACAGAATGATTCTGTGTAGTTTATATTTGGAGACATTCCTTTTTCCACTATTACCCTCTTAGCGATCCGAATCTCCACTTGCATTTTCTACAAAAAGAGTGTTTCATAACTGCTCAATCAAAAATATGTTTTATCTCTGTTAACTGAATTTACAGATCAGAAATAAGTTTCACAGAATGCATCTGTGTAGTTTTTATTTGAAGATATTCTTTTTCCCAATGTAGGCCTCTTAGCGCTTAGCATGTCCAATTGCAGTTTCTACAGAAAGAGTGTTTCAGAACGGCTCAATCAAAAGTAAGGTTCAACTCTGTTAGTTGAATGCACAGAACAGAAAGGATTTTCACAGAATGCTACTGTGTAGTTTATATTTGAATATATTCCTTTTTCCACTATTACCCTCTTAGCGCTCCGAATGTCCACTTGCATTTTCTACAGAAAGAGTGTTCAGAACTGCGCAATCAAAAGTATGGTTTAACTCTGTTAGCTTAATGAACATATCAGAAATAAGTTTCACACAATGCTTCTGTGTAGTTTTTATTTGAAGATATTATTTTTCCCAATATAGGCCTCTTAGCGCTCAGAATGTCCAATTGCAGTTTCTACAGAAAGAGTGTTTCAGAAAGGCTCAATCAAAAGTCAGGTTCAACTCTGTTAGTTGAATGCACAGAACAGAAAGAAGTTTCATACAATGCTTCTGTGTAGTTTACATTTGAACATATTCTTTTTTCCACTATTACCCACTTAGCGCTACGAATGTCCAGTTGCATTTTCTACAGACACAGTGTTTCAAAACTGCTCAATCAAAAGTATGGTTTAACTCTTTTAGCTGAATGCTCAGATCAGAAAGAAGTTTCACAGAATGCTTCTGTGTAGTTTATATTTGAATATATTCCCTTTTCCACTACTACTCTCTTAGCGCTCCAAATGTCCAGTTGCATTTTCTACAGAAAGAGTGTTCAGATCTGCTCAATCAAAAGTATGGTTTAACTCTGTTAGCTGAATGCACAGATCAGAAAGAAGTTTAACAGAATGATTCTGTGTAGTTTATATTTGGAGACATTCCTTTTTCCACTATTACCCTGTTAGCGCTCCGAATCTCCACTTGCATTTTCTACAGAAAGAGTGTTTCAGAACGGCTCAATCAAAACTAAGGTTCAAATCTTTTAGTTGAACAAACAGAACAGAAAGAAGTTTCACACAATTCTTCTGTGTAGTTTTTATTTGTAGACATTCTTTTTCCCAATATAGGCCTCTTAGCGCTCAGAATGTCCAATTGCAGTTTCTACAGAAAGAGTGTTTCAGAACGGCTCAATCAAAAGTAAGGTTCAACTCTGTTAGTTGAATGCACAGAACAGAAAGAAGTTTCATACAATGCTTCTGTGTAGTTTCTATTTGAACATATTCTTTTTTCCACTATTACCCACTTAGCGCTACGAATGTCCAGTTGCATTTTCTACAGACAGAGTGTTTCAAAACTGCTCAATCAAAAGTATGGTTTAACTCTGTTAGCTGAATGCTCAGATCAGAAAGAAGTTTCACAGAATGCTTCTGTGTAGTTTATATTTGAATATATTCCTTTTTCCACTATTACCCTCTTAGCGCTCCAAATGTCCACTTGAATTTTCTACAGAAAGAGTGTTCAGAACTGCGCAATCAAAAGTATGGTTTAACTCTGTTAGCTTAATGAACATATCAGAAATAAGTTTCACACAATGCTTCTGTGTAGTTTTTATTTGAAGATATTATTTTTCCCAATATATGCCTCTTAGCGCTCAGAATGTCCAATTGCAGTTTCTACAGAAAGAGTGTTTCAGACAGGCTCAATCAAAAGTCAGGTTCAACTCTGTTAGTTGAATGCACAGAACAGAAAGAAGTTTCATACAATGCTTCTGTGTAGTTTACATTTGAACATATTCTTTTTTCCACTATTACCCACTTAGCGCTACGAATGTCCAGTTGCATTTTCTACAGACAGAGTGTTTCAAAACTGCTCAATCAAATGTATGGTTTAACTCTGTTAGCTGAATGCTCAGATCAGAAAGAAGTTTCACAGAATGCTTCTGTGTAGTTTATATTTGAATATATTCCTTTTTCCACTACTACTCTCTTAGCGCTCCAAATGTCCAGTTGCATTTTCTACAGAAAGAGTGTTCAGATCTGCTCAATCAAAAGTATGTTTTAACTCTGTTAGCTGAATGCACAGATCAGAAAGAAGTTTCACAGAATGATTCTGTGTAGTTTATATTTGGAGACATTCCTTTTTCCACTATTACCCTCTTAGCGCTCCGAATCTCCACTTGCATTTTCTACAAAAAGAGTGTTTCATAACTGCTCAATCAAAAATATGTTTTATCTCTGTTAACTGAATTTACAGATCAGAAATAAGTTTCACAGAATGCATCTGTGTAGTTTTTATTTGAAGATATTCTTTCTCCCAATGTAGGCCTCTTAGCGCTTAGCATGTCCAATTGCAGTTTCTACAGAAAGAGTGTTTCAGAACGGCTCAATCAAAAGTAAGGTTCAACTCTGTTAGTTGAATGCACAGAACAGAAAGAATTTTCACAGAATGCTACTGTGTAGTTTATATTTGAATATATTCCTTTTTCCACTATTACCCTCTTAGCGCTCCGAATGTCCACTTGCATTTTCTACCGAAAGAGTGTTCAGAACTGCGCAATCAAAAGTATGGTTTAACTCTGTTAGCTTAATGAACATATCAGAAATAAGTTTCACACAATGCTTCTGTGTAGTTTTTATTTGAAGATATTATTTTTCCCAATAGAGGCCTCTTAGCGCTCAGAATGTCCAATTGCAGTTTCTACAGAAAGAGTGTTTCAGAAAGGCTCAATGAAAAGTCAGGTTCAACTCTGTTAGTTGAATGCACAGAACAGAAAGAAGTTTCATACAATGCTTCTGTGTAGTTTCTATTTGAACATATTCTTTTTTCCACTATTACCCACTTAGCGCTACGAATGTCCAGTTGCATTTTCTACAGACAGAGTGTTTCAAAACTGCTCAATCAAAAATATGGTTTAACTCTGTTAGCTGAATGCTCAGATCAGAAAGAAGTTTCACAGAATGATTCTGTGTAGTTTATATTTGAAGACATTCTTTTTCCACTATTTCCCTCTTAGCGCTCCGAATCTCCACTTGCATTTTCTACAAAAAGAGTGTTTCATAACTGCTCAATCAAAAATATGTTTTACCTCTGTTAACTGAATTTACATATCAGAAATAAGTTTCACAGTATGCATCTGTGTAGTTTTTATTTGAAGATATTCTTTTTCCCAATGTAGGCCTCTTAGCGCTTAGCATGTCCAATTGCAGTTTCTACAGAAAGAGTGTTTCAGAACGGCTCAATCAAAAGTAAGGTTCAACTCTGTTAGTTGAATGCACAGAACAGAAAGAATTTTCACAGAATGCTACTGAGTAGTTTATATTTGAATATATTCCTTTTTCCACTATTACCCTCTTAGCGCTCCGAATGTCCACTTGCATTTTCTACCGAAAGTGTGTTCAGAACTGCGCAATCAAAAGTATGGTTTAACTCTGTTAGCTTAATGAACATATCAGAAATAAGTTTCACACAATGCTTCTGTGTAGTTTTTATTTGAAGATATTATTTTTCCCAATAGAAGCCTCTTAGCGCTCAGAATGTCCAATTGCAGTTTCTACAGAAAGAGTGTTTCAGAAAGTCTCAATCAAAAGTCAGGTTCAACTCTGTTATTTGAATGCACAGAACAGAAAGAAGTTTCATACAATGCTTCTGTGTAGTTTATATTTGAACATATTCTTTTTTCCACTATTACCCACTTAGCGCTACGAATGTCCAGTTGCATTTTCTACAGACACAGTGTTTCAAAACTGCTCAATCAAAAGTATGGTTTAACTCTGTTAGCTGAATGCTCAGATCAGAAAGAAGTTTCACAGAATGCTTCTGTGTAGTTTATATATGAATATATTCCTTTTTCCACTACTACTCTCTTAGCGCTCCAAATGTCCAGTTGCATTTTCTACAGAAAGAGTGTTCAGAACTGCTCAATCAAAAGTATGGTTTAACTCTGTTAGCTGAATGCACAGATCAGAAAGAAGTTTCACAGAATGATTCTGTGTAGTTTATATTTGGAGACATTCCTTTTTCCACTATTACCCTCTTAGCGCTCCGAATCTCCACTTGCATTTTCTACAGAAAGAGTGTTTCAGAAAGGCTCAATCAAAACTAAGGTTCAACTCTTTTAGTTGAACAAACAGAAGAGAAAGAAATTTCACACAATTCTTCTGTGTAGTTTTTATTTGTAGACATTCTTTTTCCCAATATAGGCCTCTTAGCGCTCAGAATGTCCAATTGCATTTTCTACAGAAAGAGTGTTTCAGAACGGCTCAATCAAAAGTAAGGTTCAACTCTGTTAGTTGAATGCACAGAACAGAAAGAAGTTTCATACAATGCTTCTGTGTAGTTTCTATTTGAACATATTCTCTTTTCCACTATTACCCACTTAGCGCTACGAATGTCCAGTTGCATTTTCTACAGACAGAGTGTTTCAAAACTGCTCAATCAAAAGTATGGTTTAACTCTGTTAGCTGAATGCTCAGATCAGAAAGAAGTTTCACAGAATGCTTCTGTGTAGTTTATATTTGAATATATTCCTTTTTCCACTACTACTCTCTTAGCGCTCCAAATGTCCAGTTGCATTTTCTACAGAAAGAGTGTTCAGATCTGCTCAATCAAAAGTATGGTTTAACTCTGTCAGCTGAATGCACAGATCAGAAAGAAGTTTCACAGAATGATTCTGTGTAGTTTATATTTGGAGACATTCCTTTTTCCACTATTACCCTCTTAGCGCTCCGAATCTCCACTTGCATTTTCTACAAAAAGAGTGTTTCATAACTGCTCAATCAAAAATATGTTTTATCTCTGTTAACTGAATTTACAGATAAGAAATAAGTTTCACAGAATGCATCTGTGTAGTTTTTATTTGAAGATATTCTTTTTCCCAATGTAGGCCTCTTAGCGCTTAGCATGTCCAATTGCAGTTTCTACAGAAAGAGTGTTTCAGAACGGCTCAATCAAAAGTAAGGTTCAACTCTGTTAGTTGAATGCACAGAACAGAAAGAATTTTCACAGAATGCTACTGTGTAGTTTATATTTGAATATATTCCTTTTTCCACTATTACCCTCTTAGCGCTCCGAATGTCCACTTGCATTTTCTACAGAAAGAGTGTTCAGAACTGCGGAATCAAAAGTATGGTTTAACTCTGTTAGCTTAATGAACATATCAGAAATAAGTTTCACACAATGCTTCTGTGTAGTTTTTATTTGAAGATATTATTTTTCCCAATATAGGCCTCTTAGCGCTCAGAATGTCCAATTGCTGTTTCTACAGAAAGAGTGTTTCAGAAAGGCTCAATCAAAAGTCAGGTTCAACTCTGTTAGTTGAATGCACAGAACAGAAAGAAGTTTCATACAATGCTTCTGTGTAGTTTATATTTGAACATATTCTTTTTTCCACTATTACCCACTTAGCGCTACGAATGTCCAGTTGCATTTTCTACAGACAGAGTGTTTCAAAACTGCTCAATCAAAAGTATGGTTTAAATCTGTTAGCTGAATGCTCAGATCAGAAAGAAGTTTCACAGAATGCTTCTGTGTAGTATATATTTGAATATATTCCTTTTTCCACTGCTACGCTCTCAGCGCTCCAAATGTCCAGTTGCATTTTCTACAGAAAGAGTGTTCAGATCTACTCAATCAAAAGTATGGTTTAACTCTGTTAGCTGCATGCACAGATCAGAAAGAAGTTTCACCGAATGATTCTGTGTAGTTTATATTTGAAGACATTCCTTTTTCCACTATTACCCTCTTAGCGCTCCGAATCTCCACTTGCATTTTCTACAAAAAGAGTGTTTCATAACTGCTCAATCAAAAATATGTTTTATCTCTGTTAACTGAATTTACAGATCAGAAATAAGTTTCACAGAATGCATCTGTGTAGTTTTTATTTGAAGATATTCTTTTTCCCAATGTAGGCCTCTTAGCGCTTAGCATGTCCAATTGCAGTTTCTACAGAAAGAGTGTTTCAGAACGGCTCAATCAAAAGTAAGGTTCAACTCTTTTAGTTGAACAAACAGAACAGAAAGAAGTTTCACATAAATCTTTTCTGTAGTTTTTATTTGTAGACATTCTTTTTCCCAATATAGGCCTCCTAGCGCTCAGAATGTCCAATTGCAGTTTCTACAGAAAGAGTGTTTCAGAACGGCTCAATCAAAAGTAAGGTTCAACTCTGTTAGTTGAATGCACAGAACAGAAAGAAGTTTCATACAATGCTTCTGTGTAGTTTATATTTGAACATATTCTTTTTTCCACCATACCCACTTAGCGCTACGAATGTCCAGTTGCATTTTCTACAGACAGAGTGTTTCAAAACTGCTCAATCAAAAGTACGGTTTAACTCTGTTAGCTGAATGCTCAGATCAGAAAGAAGTTTCACAGAATGCTTCTGTGTTGTTTATATTTGAATATATTCCTTTTTCCACTACTACGCTCTTAGCGCTCCAAATGTCCAGTTGCATTTTCTACAGAAAGAGTGTTCTGATCTGCTCAATCAAAAGTATGGTTTAACTCTGTTAGCTGAATGCACAGATCAGAAAGAAGTTTCACCGAATGATTCTGTGTAGTTTATATTTTAAGACATTCCTTTTTCCACTATTACCCTCTTAGCGCTCCGAATCTCCACTTTCATTTTCTACAAAAAGTGGGTTTCATAACTGCTCAATCAAAAATATGTTTTATCTCTGTTAACTGAATTTACAGATCAGAAATAAGTTTCACAGAATGCATCTGTGTAGTTTTTATTTGAAGATATTCTTTTTCCCAATGTAGGCCTCTTAGCGCTTAGCATGTCCAATTGCAGTTTCTACAGAAAGAGTGTTTCAGAACGGCTCAATCAAAAGTAAGGTTCAACTCTGTTAGTTGAATGCACAGAACAGAAAGAATTTTCACAGAATGCTACTGTGTAGTTTATATTTGAATATATTCCTTTTTCCACTATTTCCCTCTTAGCGCTCCGAATGTCCACTTGCATTTTCTACAGAAAGAGTGTTCAGAACTGCGCAATCAAAAGTATGGTTTAACTCTGTTAGCTTAATGAACATATCAGAAATAAGTTTCACACAATGCTTCTGTGTAGTTTTTATTTGAAGATATTATTTTTCCCAATAGAGGCCTCTTAGCGCTCAGAATGTCCAATTGCAGTTTCTACAGAAAGAGTGTTTCAGAAAGGCTCAATCAAAAGTAAGGTTCAACTCTGTTAGTTGAATGCACAGAACAGAAAGAAGTTTCATACAATGCTTCTGTGTAGTTTATATTTGAACATATTCTTTTTTCCACTATTACCCACTTAGCGCTACGAATGTCCAGTTGCATTTTCTACAGACAGAGTGTTTCAAAACTGCTCAATCAAAAGTATGGTTTAACTCTGTTAGCTGAATGCTCAGATCAGAAAGAAGTTTCACAGAATGCTTCTGTGTAGTTTATATTTGAATATATTCCTTTTTCCACTAGTACTCTCTTAGCGCTCCAAATGTCCAGTTGCATTTTCTACAGAAAGAGTGTTCAGACCTGCTCAATCAAAAGTATGGTTTAACTCTGTTAGCTGAATGCACAGATCAGAAAGAAGTTTCACCGAATGATTCTGTGTAGTTTATATTTGAAGACATTCCTTTTTCCACTATTACCCTCTTAGCGCTCCGAATCTCCACTTGCATTTTCTACAAAAAGAGTGTTTCATAACTGCTCAATCAAAAATATGTTTTATCTCTGTTAACTGAATTTACAGATCAGAAATAAGTTTCACAGAATGCATCTGTGTAGTTTTTATTTGAAGATATTATTTTCCCAATGTAGGCCTCTTAGCGCTTAGCATGTCCAATTGCAGTTTCTACAGAAAGAGTGTTTCAGAACGGCTCAATCAAAAGTAAGGTTTAACTCTGTTAGTTGAATGCACAGAACAGAAAGAATTTTCACAGAATGCTACTGTGTAGTTTATATTTGAATATATTCCTTTTTCCACTATTACCCTCTTAGCGCTCCGAATGTCCACTTGCATTTTCTACAGAAAGAGTGTTCAGAACTGCGCAATCAAAAGTATGGTTTAACTCTGTTAGCTTAATGAACATATCAGAAATAGGTTTCACACAATGCTTCTGTGTAGTTTTTATTTGAAGATATTATTTTTCCCAATAGAGGCCTCTTAGCGCTCAGAATGTCCAATTGCAGTTTCTACAGAAAGAGTTTTTCAGAAAGGCTCAATCAAAAGTAAGGATCAACTCTGTTAGTTGAATGCACAGAACATAAAGAATTTTCATACAATGCTTCTGTGTAGTTTATATTTGAACATATTCTTTTTTCCACTATTACCCACTTAGTGCTACGAATGTCCAGTTGCATTTTCTACAGACAGAGTGTTTCAAAACTGCTCAATCAAAAGTATTGTTTAACTCTGTTAGCTGAATGCTCAGATCAGAAAGAAGTTTCACAGAAGGCTTCTGTGTAGTTTATATTTGAATATATTCCTTTTTCCACTAGTACTCTCTTAGCGCTCCAAATGTCCAGTTGCATTTTCTACAGAAAGAGTGTTCAGATCTGCTCAATCAAAAGTATGGTTTAAATCTGTTAGCTGAATGCACAGATCAGAAAGAAGTTTCACAGAATGATTCTGTGTAGTTTATATTTGGAGACATTCCTTTTTCCACAATTACCCTCTTAGCGCTCCGAATCTCCACTTGCATTTTCTACAGAAAGAGTGTTTCAGAACGGCTCAATCAAAACTAAGGTTCAACTCTTTAGTTGAACAAACAGAACAGAAAGAAGTTTCACACAATTCTTCTCTGTAGTTTTTATTTGTAGACATTCTTTTTCCCAATATAGGCCTCCTAGCGCTCAGAATGTCCAATTGCAGTTTCTACAGAAAGAGTGTTTCAGAACGGCTCAATCAAAAGTAAGGTTCAACTCTGATAGTTGAATGCACAGAACAGAAAGAAGTTTCATACAATGCTTCTGTGTAGTTTATATTTGAACATATTCTTTTTTCCACTATTACCCACTTGGCGCTACGAATGTCCAGTTGCATTTTCTACAGACAGAGTGTTTCAAACCTGCTCAATCAAAAGTATGGTTTAACTCTGTTAGCTGAATACTCAGATCAGAAAGAAGTTTCACAGAATGCTTCTGTGTAGTTTATATTTGAATATATTCCTTTTTCCACTACTACGCTCTTAGCGCTCCAAATTTCCAATTGCATTTTCTACAGAAAGAGTGTTCAGATCTGCTCAATCAAAAGTATGGTTTAACTCTGTTAGCTGAATGCACAGATCAGAAAGAAGTTTCACCGAATGATTCTGTGTAGTTTATATTTGAAGACATTCCTTTTTCCACTATTACCCTCTTAGCGCTCCGAATCTCCACTTGCATTTTCTACAAAAAGAGTGTTTCATAACTGCTCAATCAAAAATATGTTTTATCTCTGTTAACTGAATTTACAGATCAGAAATAAGTTTCACAGAATGCATCTGTGTAGTTTTAATTTGAAGATATTCTTTTTCCCAATGTAGGCCTCTTAGCGCTTAGCATGTCCAATTGCAGTTTCTACAGAAAGAGTGTTTCAGAACGCCTCAATCAAAAGTAAGGTTCAACTCTGTTAGTTGAATGCACAGAACAGAAAGAATTTTCACAGAATGCTACTGTGTAGTTTATATTTGAATATATTCCTTTTTCCACTATTACCCTCTTAGCGCTCCGAATGTCCACTTGCATTTTCTACAGAAAGAGTGTTCAGAACTGCGCAATCAAAAGTATGGTTTAAATCTGTTAGCTTAATTAACATATCAGAAATAAGTTTCACACAATGCTTCTGTGTAGTTTTTATTTGAAGATATTATTTTTCCCAATAGATGCCTCTTAGCGCTCAGAATGTCCTATTGCAGTTTCTACAGAAAGAGTGTTTCAGAAAGGCTCAATCAAAAGTAAGGATCAACTCTGTTAGTTGAATGCACAGAACAGAAAGAAGTTTCATACAATGCTTCTGTGTAGTTTATATTTGAACATATTCTTTTTTCCACTATTACCCACTTAGCGCTACGAATGTCCAGTTGCATTTTCTACAGACAGAGTGTTTCAAAACTGCTCAATCAAAAGTATTGTTTAACTCTGTTAGCTGAATGCTCAGATCAGAAAGAAGTTTCACAGAATGCTTCTGTGTAGTTTATATTTGAATATATTCCTTTTTCCACTAGTACTCTCTTAGCGCTCCAAATGTCCAGTTGCATTTTCTACAGAAAGAGTGTTCAGATCTGCTCTATCAAAAGTATGGTTTAACTCTGTTAGCTGAATGCACAGATCAGAAAAAAGTTTCACAGAATGATTCTGTGTAGTTTATATTTAGAGACATTCCTTTTTCCACTATTAAACTCTTAGCGCTCCGAATCTCCACTTGCATTTTCTACAGAAAGAGTTTCTCAGAACGGCTCAATCAAAATTAAGGTTCAAATCTTTTAGTTGAACAAACAGAACAGAAAGAAGTTTCACACAATTCTTCTCTGTAGTTTTTATTTGTAGACATTCTTTTTCCCAATATAGGCCTCCTAGCGCTCAGAATGTCCAATTGCAGTTTCTACAGAAAGAGTGTTTCAGAACGGCTCAATCAAAAGTAAGGTTCAACTCTGTTAGTTGAATGCACAGAACAGAAAGAAGTTTCATACAGTGCTTCTGTGTAGTTTATATTTGAACATATTCTTTTTTCCACTATTACCCACTTAGCGCTACGAATGTCCAGTTGCATTTTCTAAAGACAGAGTGTTTCAAAACTGCTCAATCAAAAGTATGGTTTAACTCTGTTAGCTGAATGCTCAGATCAGAAAGAAGTTTCACAGAATGCTTCTGTGTAGTTTATATTTGAATATATTCCTTTTTCCACTACTACGCTGTTAGCGCTCCAAATGTCCAGTTGCATTTTCTACAGAAAGAGTGTTCAGATCTGCTCAATCAAAAGTATGGTTTAACTCTGTTAGCTGAATGCACAGATGAGAAAGAAGTTTCACAGAATGATTCTGTGTAGTTTATATTTGGAGACATTCCTTTTTCCACTATTACCCTCTTAGCGCTCCGAATCTCCACTTGCATTTTCTACAGAAAGAGTGTTTCAGAACGGCTCAATCAAAACTAAGGTTCAACTCTTTTAGTTGAACAAACAGAACGGAAAGAAGTTTCACACAATTCTTCTCTGTAGTTTTTATTTGTAGACATTCTTTTTCCCAATATAGGCCTCCTAGCGCTCAGAATGTCCAATTGAAGTTTCTACAGAAAGAGTGTTTCAGAACGGCTCAATCAAAAGTAAGGTTCAACTCTGTTAGTTGAATGCACAGAACAGAAAGAAGTTTCATACAATGCTTCTGTGTAGTTTATATTTGAACATATTCTTTTTTCCACTATTACCCACTTAGCGCTACGAATGTCCAATTGCATTTTCTACAGACAGAGTGTTTCAAAACTGCTCAATCAAAAGTATGGTTTAACTCTGTTAGCTGAATGCTCAGATCAGAAAGAAGTTTCACAGAATGCTTCTGTGTAGTTTATATTTGAATATATTCCTTTTTCCACTACTACGCTCTTAGCGCTCCAAATGTCCAGTTGCATTTTCTACAGAAAGAGTGTTCAGACCTGCTCAATCAAAAGTATGGTTTAACTCTGTTAGCTGAATGCACAGATCAGAAAGAAGTTTCACCGAATGATTCTGTGTAGTTTATATTTGAAGACATTCCTTTTTCCACTATTACCCTCTTAGCGCTCCGAATCTCCACTTGCATTTTCTACAAAAAGAGTGTTTCATAACTGCTCAATCAAAAATATGTTTTATCTCTGTTAACTGAAATTACAGATCAGAAATAAGTTTCACAGAATGCATCTGTGTAGTTTTTATTTGAAGATATTCTTTTTCCCAATGTAGGCCTCTTAGCGCTTAGCATGTACAATTGCAGTTTCTACAGAAAGAGTGTTTCAGAACGGCTCAATCAAAAGTAAGGTTTAACTCTGTTAGTTGAATGCACAGAACAGAAAGAATTTTCACAGAATGCTACTGTGTAGTTTATATTTGAATATATTCCTTTTTCCACTATTACCCTCTTAGCGCTCCGAATGTCCACTTGCATTTTCTACAGAAAGAGTGTTCAGAACTGCGCAATCAAAAGTATGGTTTAACTCTGTTAGCTTAATGAACATATCAGAAATAGGTTTCACACAATGCTTCTGTGTAGTTTTTATTTGAAGATATTATTTTTCCCAATAGAGGCCTCTTAGCGCTCAGAATGTCCAATTGCAGTTTCTACAGAAAGAGTTTTTCAGAAAGGCTCAATCAAAAGTAAGGATCAACTCTGTTAGTTGAATGCACAGAACATAAAGAATTTTCATACAATGCTTCTGTGTAGTTTATATTTGAACATATTCTTTTTTCCACTATTACCCACTTAGTGCTACGAATGTCCAGTTGCATTTTCTACAGACAGAGTGTTTCAAAACTGCTCAATCAAAAGTATTGTTTAACTCTGTTAGCTGAATGCTCAGATCAGAAAGAAGTTTCACAGAAGGCTTCTGTGTAGTTTATATTTGAATATATTCCTTTTTCCACTAGTACTCTCTTAGCGCTCCAAATGTCCAGTTGCATTTTCTACAGAAAGAGTGTTCAGATCTGCTCAATCAAAAGTATGGTTTAACTCTGTTAGCTGAATGCACAGATCAGAAAGAAGTTTCACAGAATGATTCTGTGTAGTTTATATTTGGAGACATTCCTTTTTCCACTATTACCCTCTTAGCGCTCCGAATCTCCACTTGCATTTTCTACAGAAAGAGTGTTTCAGAACGGATCAATCAAAACTAAGGTTCAACTCTTTAGTTGAACAAACAGAACAGAAAGAAGTTTCACACAATTCTTCTCTGTAGTTTTTATTTGTAGACATTCTTTTTCCCAATATAGGCCTCCTAGCGCTCAGAATGTCCAATTGCAGTTTCTACAGAAAGAGTGTTTCAGAACGGCTCAATCAAAAGTAAGGTTCAACTCTGATAGTTGAATGCACAGAACAGAAAGAAGTTTCATACAATGCTTCTGTGTAGTTTATATTTGAACATATTCTTTTTTCCACTATTACCCACTTAGCGCTACGAATGTCCAGTTGCATTTTCTACAGACAGAGTGTTTCAAACCTGCTCAATCAAAAGTATGGTTTAACTCTGTTGGCTGAATGCACAGATCAGAAAGAAGTTTCACCGAATGATTCTGTGTAGTTTATATTTGAAGACATTCCTTTTTCCACTATTACCCTCTTAGCGCTCCGAATCTCCACTTGCATTTTCTACAAAAAGAGTGTTTCATAACTGCTCAATCAAAAATATGTTTTATCTCTGTTAACTGAATTTACAGATCAGAAATAAGTTTCACAGAATGCATCTGTGTAGTTTTAATTTGAAGATATTCTTTTTCCCAATGTAGGCCTCTTAGCGCTTAGCATGTCCAATTGCAGTTTCTACAGAAAGAGTGTTTCAGAACGCCTCAATCAAAAGTAAGGTTCAACTCTGTTAGTTGAATGCACAGAACAGAAAGAATTTTCACAGAATGCTACTGTGTAGTTTATATTTGAATATATTCCTTTTTCCACTATTACCCTCTTATCGCTCCGAATGTCCACTTGCATTTTCTACAGAAAGAGTGTTCAGAACTGCGCAATCAAAAGTATGGTTTAAATCTGTTAGCTTAATTAACATATCAGAAATAAGTTTCACACAATGCTTCTGTGTAGTTTTTATTTGAAGATATTATTTTTCCCAATAGAGGCCTCTTAGCGCGCAGAATGTCCTATTGCAGTTTCTACAGAAAGACTGTTTCAGAAAGGCTCAATCAAAAGTAAGGTTCAACTCTTGTAGTTGAATGCACATAACAGAAAGTAGTTTCATACAATGCTTCTGTGTAGTTTATATTTGAACATATTCTTTTTTCCACTATTACCCACTTAGCGCTACGAATGTCCAGTTGCATTTTCTACAGACAGAGTGTGTCAAAACTGCTCAATCAAAAGTATGGTTTAACTCTGTTAGCTGAATGCTCAGATCAGAAAGAAGTTTCACAGAATGCTTCTGTGTAGTTTATATTTGAATATATTCCTTTTTCCACTACTACTCTCTTAGCGCTCCAAATGTCCAGTTGCATTTTCTACAGAAAGAGTGTTCAGATCTGCTCTATCAAAAGTATGGTTTAACTCTGTTAGCTGAATGCACAGATCAGAAAAAAGTTTCACAGAATGATTCTGTGTAGTTTATATTTGGAGACATTCCTATTTCCACTATTACCCTCTTAGCGCTCCGAATCTCCACTTGCATTTTCTACAGAAAGAGTTTCTCAGAACGGCTCAATCAAAACTAACGTTCAACTCTTTTAGTTGAACAAACAGAACAGAAAGAAGTTTCACACAATTCTTCTGTGTAGTTTTTATTTGTAGACATTCTTTTTCCCAATATAGGCCTCTTAGCGCTCAGATTGTCCAATTGCAGTTTCTACAGAAAGAGTGTTTCAGAACGGCTCAATCAAAAGTAAGGTTCAACTCTGTTAGTTGAAAGCACAGAACAGAAAGAAGTTTCATACAATGCTTCTGTGTAGTTTATATTTGAACATATTCTTTTTTCCACTATTACCCACTTAGCGCTACGAATGTCCAGTTGCATTTTCTACAGACAGAGTGTTTCAAAACTGCTCAATCAAAAGTATGGTTTAACTCTGTTAGCTGAATGCTCAGATCAGAAAGAAGTTTCACAGAATGCTTCTGTGTAGTTTATATTTGAATATATTCCTTTTTCCACTACTACGCTCTTAGCGCTCCAAATGTCCAGATGCATTTTCTACAGAAAGAGTGTTCAGATCTGCTCAATCAAAAGTATGGTTTAACACTGTTAGCTGAATGCACAGATCAGAAAGAAGTTTCACCGAATGATTCTGTGTAGTTTACATTTTAAGACATTCCTTTTTCCACTATTAACCTCTTAGCGCTCCGAATCTCCACTTGCATTTTCTACAAAAAGAGGGTTTCATAACTGCTCAATCAAAAATATGTTTTATCTCTGTTAACTGAATTTACAGATCAGAAATAAGTTTCACAGAATGCATCTGTGTAGTTTTTATTTGAAGATATTCTTTTTCCCAATGTAGGCCTCTTCGCGCTTAGCATGTCCAATTGCAGTTTCTACAGAAAGAGTGTTTCAGAACGGCTCAATCAAAAGTAAGGTTCAACTCTGTTAGTTGAATGCACAGAACAGAAAGAATTTTCACAGAATGCTACTGTGTAGTTTATATTTGAATATATTCCTTTTTCCACTATTACCCTCTTAGCGCTCCGAATGTCCACTTGCATTTTCTACAGAAAGAGTGTTCAGAACTGCGCAATGAAAAGTGTGGTTTAACTCTGTTAGCTTAATGAACATATCAGAAATAAGTTTCACACAATGCTTCTGTGTAGTTTTTATTTGAAGATATTATTTTTCCCAATATAGGCCTCTTAGCACTCAGAATGTCCAATTGCAGTTTCTACAGAAAGAGTGTTTCAGAAAGGCTCAATCAAAAGTAAGTTCAACTCTGTTAGTTGAATGCACAGAACAGAAAGAAGTTTCTTACAATGCTTCTGTGTAGTTTATATTTGAATGTATTCTTTTTTCCACTATTACCCACTTAGCGCTACGAATGTCCAGTTGCATTTTCTACAGACAGAGTGTATCAAAACTGCTCAATCAAAAGTATGGTTTAATTCTGTTAGCTGAATGCTCATATCAGAAAGAAGTTTCACAGAATGCTTCTGTGTAGTTTATATTTGAATATATTCCTTTTTCCACTACTACTCTCTTAGCGCTCCAATTGTCCAGTTGCATTTTCTACAGAAAGAGTGTTCAGATCTGCTCAATCAAAAGTATGGTTTAACGCTGTTAGCTGAATGCACAGATCAGAAAGAAGTTTCACAGAATAATTCTGTGTAGTTTATATTTGGAGATATACCTTTTTCCACTATTACCCTCTTAGCGCTCCGAATCTCCACTTGCATTTTCTACAGAAAGAGTGTTTCAGAACGGCTCAATCAAAACTAAGGTTCAACTCTTTTAGTTTAACAAACAGAACAGAAAGAAGTTTCACACAATTCTTCTCTGTAGTTTTTATTTGTAGACATTCTTATTCCCAATATAGGCCTCCTAGCGCTCAGAATGTCCAATTGCAGTTTCTACAGAAAGAGTGTTTCAGAACGGCTCAATCAAAAGTAAGGTTCAACTCTGTTAGTTGAATGCACAGAACAGAAAGAAGTTTCATACAATGATTCTGTGTAGTTTATATTTGAACATATTCTTTTTTCCACCATACCCACTTAGCGCTACGAATGTCCAGTTGTATTTTCTACAGACAGAGTGTTTCAAACCTGCTCAATCAAAAGTATGGTTTAACTCTGTTAGCTGAATGCTCAGATCAGAAAGAAGTTTCACAGAATGCTTCTGTGTTGTTTATATTTTAATATATTCCTTTTTCCACTACTACGCTCTTAGCGCTCCAAATGTCCAGTTGCATTTTCTACAGAAAGAGTGTTCAGATCTGCTCAATCAAAAGTATGGTTTAACTCTGTTAGCTGAATGCACAGATCAGAAAGTAGTTTCACCGAATGATTCCGTGTAGTTTATATTTGAAGACATTCCTTTTTCCACTATTACCCTCTTAGCGCTCCGAATCTCCACTTGCATTTTCTACAAAAAGAGTGTTTCATAACTGCTCAATCAAAAATATGGTTTATCTCTGTTAACTGAATTTACAGATCAGAAATAAGTTTCACAGAATGCATCGGTGTAGTTTTTATTTGAAGATATTCTTTTTCCCAATGTAGGCCCCTTAGCGCTTAGCATGTCCAATTGCCGTTTCTACAGAAAGAGTGTTTCAGAACGGCTGAATCAATAGTAAGGTTCAACTCTGTTAGTTGAATGCACAGAACAGAAAGAATTTTCACAGAATGCTACTGTGTAGTTTATATTTGAATATATTCCTTTTTCCACTATTACCCACTTAGCGCACCGAATGTCCACTTGCATTTTCTACAGAAAGAGTGTTCAGAACTGCACAATCAAAAGCATGGTTTAACTCTGTTAGCTTAATGAACATATCAGAAATAAGTTTCACACAATGCTTCTGTGTAGTTTTTATTTGAAGATATTATTTTTCCCAATATAGGCCTCTTAGCGCTCAGAATGTCCAATTGCAGTTTCTACAGAAAGAGTGTTTCAGAAAGGCTCAATCAAAAGTAAGGTTCAACTCTGTTAGTTGAATGCACAGAACAGAAAGAAGTTTCATACAATGCTTCTGTGTAGTTTATATTTGAACATATTCTTTTTTCCACTATTACCCACTTAGCGCTACGAATGTCCAGTTGCATTTTCTACAGACAGAGTGTTTCAAAACTGCTCAATCAAAAGTATGGTTTAACTCTGTTAGCTGAATGCTCAGATCAGAAAGAAGTTTCGCAGAATGCTTCTGTGTAGTTTATATTTGAATATATTCCTTTTTCCACTACTACTCTCTTAGCGCTCCAAATGTCCAGTTGCATTTTCTACAGAAAGAGTGTTCAGATCTGCTCTATCAAAAGTATGTTTTAACTCTGTTAGCTGAATGCACAGATCAGAAAGAGTTTTCACAGAATGATTCTGTGTAGTTTATATTTGGAGACAATCCTTTTTCCACTATTACCCTCTTAGCGCTCCGAATCTCCACTTGCATTTTCTACAGAAAGAGTGTCTCAGAACGGCTCAATCAAAACTAAGGTTCAACACTTTTAGTTGAAAAAACAGAACAGAAAGAAGTTTCACACAATTCTTCTCTGTAGTTTTTATTTGTAGACATTCTTTTTCCCAATATAGGCCTCCTAGCGCTCAGAATGTCCAATTGCAGTTTCTACAGAAAGAGTGTTTCAGAACGGCTCAATCAAAAGTAAAGTTCAACTCTGTTAGTTGAATGCACAGAACAGAAAGGAGTTTCATACAATGCTTCTGTGTAGTTTATATTTGAACATATTCTTTTTTCCACTATTACCCACTTAGCGCTACGAATGTCAAGTTGCATTTTCTACAGACAGAGTGTTTCAAAACTGCTCAATCAAAAGTATGGTTTAACTCTGTTAGCTGAATGCTCAGATCAGAAAGAAGTTTCACAGAATGCTTCTGTGTAGTTTATATTTGCATATATTCCTTTTTCCACTACTACGCTCTTAGCGCTCCAAATGTCCAGTTGCATTTTCTACAGAAAGAGTGTTCAGATCTGCTCAATCAAAAGTATGGTTTAACTCTGTTAGCTGAATGCACAGATCAGAAAGAAGTTTCACCGAATGATTCTGTGTAGTTTATATTTGAAGACATTCCTTTTTCCACTATTACCTTCTTAGCGCTCCGAATCTCCACTTGCATTTTCTACAAAAAGAGTGTTTCATAACTGCTCAATCAAAAATATGCTTTATCTCTGTTAACTGAATTTTCAGATCAGAAATAAGTTTCACAGAATGCATCTGTGTAGTTTTTATTTGAAGATATTCTTTTTCCCAATGTAGGCCTCTTAGCGCTTAGCATGTCCAATTGCAGTTTCTACAGAAAGAGTGTTTCAGAACGGCTCAATCAAAAGTAAGGTTCAACTCTGTTAGTTGAATGCAAAGAACAGAAAGAATTATCACAGAATGCTACTGTGTAGTTTATATTTGAATATATTCCTTTTTCCACTATTACCCTCTTAGCGCTCCGAATGCCCACTTGCATTTTCTACAGAAAGAGTGTTCAGAACTGCTCAATCAAAAGTATGGTTTAACTCTGTTTGCTGAATGCACAGATCAGAAAGAAGTTTCACAGAATGATTCTGTGTAGTTTATATTTGGAGACATTCCTTTTTCCACTATTACCCTCTTAGCGCTCCGAATCTCCACTTGCATTTTCTACAGAAAGAGTGTTTCAGAACGGCTCAATCAAAACTATGGTTCAACTCTTTTAGTTGAACAAACAGAACAGAAAGAAGTTTCACACAATTCTTCTGTGTAGTTTTTATTTGTAGACATTCTTTTTCCCAATATAGGCCTCTTAGCGCTCAGAATGTCCAATTGCAGTTTCTACAGAAAGAGTGTTTCAGAACGGCTCAATCAAAAGTAAGGTTCAACTCTGTTAGTTGAATGCACAGAACAGAAAGAAGTTTCATACAATGCTTCTGTGTAGTTTATATTTGAAAATATTCTTTTTTCCACTATTACCCACTTAGCGCTACGAATATCCAGTTGCATTTTCTACAGACAGAGTGTTTCAAAACTGCTCAATCAAAAGTATGTTTTAAATCTGTTAGCTGAATGCTCAGATCAGAAAGAAGTTTCACAGAATGCTTCTGTGTAGTTTATATTTGCATATATTCCTTTTTCCACTACTACGCTCTTAGCGCTCCAAATGTCCAGTTGCATTTTCTACAGAAAGAGTGTTCAGATCTGCTCAATCAAAAGTATGGTTTAACTCTGTTAGCTGAATGCACAGATCAGAAAGAAGTTTCACCGAATGATTCTGTGTAGTTTATATTTGAAGACATTCCTTTTTCCACTATTACCTTCTTAGCGCTCCGAATCTCCACTTGCATTTTCTACAAAAAGAGTGTTTCATAACTGCTCAATCAAAAATATGCTTTATCTCTGTTAACTGAATTTTCAGATCAGAAATAAGTTTCACAGAATGCATCTGTGTAGTTTTTATTTGAAGATATTCTTTTTCCCAATGTAGGCCTCTTAGCGCTTAGCATGTCCAATTGCAGTTTCTACAGAAAGAGTGTTTCAGAACGGCTCAATCAAGAGTAAGGTTCAACTCTGTTAGTTGAATGCACAGAACAGAAAGAATTTTCACAGAATGCTACTGTGTAGTTTATATTTGAATATATTCCTTTTTCCACTATTACCCTCTTAGCCCTCCGAATGTCCACTTGCATTTTCTACAGAAAGAGTGTTCAGAACTGTGCAATCAAAAGTATGGTTTAACTCTGTTAGCTTAATGAACATATCAGAAATATGTTTCACAAAATGCTTCTGTGTAGTTTTAATTTGAAGATATTATTTTTCCCAATGTAGGCCTCTTAGCGCTCAGAATGTCCAATTGCATTTTCTACAGAAAGAGTGTTTCAGAACGGCTCAATCAAATGTAAGGTTCAACTCTCTTAGTTGAATGCACAGAACAGAAAGAAGTTTCACAGAATGCTTCTGTGTAGTTTTTATTTGTAGATATTCTTTTTCCCAATATAGGCCTCTTAGTGCTCAGAATGTCCAATTGCACTTTCTCCAGAAAGAGTGTTTCAGAACGGCTCAATCAAAAGTAAGGTTCAACCCTGTTAGTTGAATGCACAGAACAGAAAGAAGTTTCATACAATGCTTCTGTGTAGTTTATATTTGAACATATTCTTTTTTCCACTATTACCCACTTAGCGCTCCAAATGTCCAGTTGCATTTTCTACAGACAGAGTGTTTCAAAACTGCTCAATCAAAAGTATGGTTTAACTCTGTTAGATGAATGCTCAGATCAGAAAGAAGTTTCACAGAATG
This sequence comes from Symphalangus syndactylus, assembly GCF_028878055.3. Taxonomy (NCBI): domain Eukaryota; kingdom Metazoa; phylum Chordata; class Mammalia; order Primates; family Hylobatidae; genus Symphalangus; species Symphalangus syndactylus. The sequence goes on along the minus strand of NC_072432.2, from coordinate 137,073,960 downwards.
CTTCTGTGTAGTTTATATTTGAATATATTCCTTTTTCCACTACTAAGCTCTTAGCACTCCAAATGTCCAGTTGCATTTTCTACAGAAAGAGTGTTCAGATCTGCTCAATCAAAAGTATGCTTTAACTCTGTTAGCTGAATGCACAGATCAGAAAGAAGTTTCACCGAATGATTCTGTGTAGTTTATATTTGAAGACATTCCTTTTTCCACTATTACCCTCTTAGCGCTCCGAATCTCCACTTGCATTTTCTGCAAAAAGAGTGTTTCATAACTGCTCAATCAAAAATATGTTTTATCTCTGTTAACTGAATTTACAGATCAGAAATAAGTTTCACAGAATGCATCTGTGTAGTTTTTATTTGAAGATATTCTTTTTCCCAATGTAGGCCTCTTAGCGCTTAGCATGTCCAATTGCAGTTTCTACAGAAAGAGTGTTTCAGAACGGCTCAATCAAAAGTAAGGTTCAAATCTGTTAGTTGAATGCACAGAACAGAAAGAATTTTCACAGAATGCTACTGTGTAGTTTATATTTGAATATATTCCTTTTTCCACTATTACGCTCTTAGCGCTCCGAATGTCCACTTGCATTTTCTACAGAAAGAGTGTTCAGAACTGCGCAATCAAAAGTATGGTTTAACTCTGTTAGCTTAATGAACATATCAGAAATAAGTTTCACACAATGCTTCTGTGTAGTTTTCATTTGAAGATATTATTTTTCCCAATAGAGGCCTCTTAGCGCTCAGAATGTCCAATTGCAGTTTCTACAGAAAGAGTGTTTCAGAAAGGCTCAATCAAAAGTAAGGTTCAACTCTGTTAGTTGAATACACAGAACAGAAAGAAGTTTCATACAATGCTTCTGTGTAGTTTATATTTGAACATATCCTTTTTTCCACTATTACCCACTTAGCGCTACGAATGTCCAGTTGCATTTTCTACAGACAGAGTGTTTCAAAACTGCTCAATCAAAAGTATGGTTTAACTCTGTTAGCTGAATGCTCAGATCAGAAAGAAGTTTCACAGAATGCTTCTGTGTAGTTTATATTTGAATATATTCCTTTTTCCACTACTACGCTCTTAGCGCTCCAAATGTCCAGTTGCATTTTCAACAGAAAGAGTGTTCAGATCTGCTCAATCAAAAGTATGGTTTAACTCTGTTAGCTGAATGCACAGATCAGAAAGAAGTTTCACCGAATGATTCTGTGTAGTTTATATTTGAAGACATTATTTTTTCCACTATTACCCTCTTAGCGCTCCGAATCTCCACTTGCATTTTCTACAAAAAGAGTGTTTCATAACTGCTCAATCAAAAATATGTTTTATCTCTGTTAACTGAATTTACAGATCAGAAATAAGTTTCACAGAATGCATCTGTGTAGTTTTTATTTGAAGATATTCTTTTTCCCAATGTAGGCCTCTTAGCGCTTAGCATGTCCAATTGCAGTTTCTACAGAAAGAGTGTTTCAGAATGGCTCAATCAAAAGTAAGGTTCAACTCTGTTAGTTGAATGCACACAACAGAAAGTATTTTCACAGAATGCTACTGTGTAGTTTATATTTGAATATATTCCTTTTTCCAATATTACCCTCTTAGCGCTCCGAATGTCCACTTGCATTTTCTACAGAAAGAGTGTTCAGAACTGCGCAATCAAAAGTATGGTTTAAGTCTGTTAGCTTAATGAAAATATCAGAAATAAGTTTCACACAATGCTTCTGTGTAGTTTTTATTTGAAGATATTATTTTTCCCAATGTAGGCCTCTTAGCGCTCAGAATGTCCAATTGCATTTTCTACAGAAAGAGTGTTTCAGAACGGCTCAATCAAATGTAAGGTTCAACTCTCTTTGTTGAATGCACAGAACAGAAAGAAGTTTCACAGAATGCTTCTGTGTAGTTTTTATTTGTAGGTATTCTTTTTCCCAATATACGCCTCTTAGTGCTCAGAATGTCCAATTGCACTTTCTACAGAAAGAGTGTTTCAGAACGTCTCAATCAAAAGTAAGGTTCAACTCTGTTAGTTGAATGCACAGAAGAGAAAGAAGTTTCATACAATGCTTCTGTGTAGTTTATATTTGAACATAATCTTTTTTCCACTATTACCCACTTAGCGCTACGAATGTCCAGTTGCATTTTCTACAGACAGAGTGTTTCAAAACTGCTCAATCAAAGTATGGTTTAACTCTGTTAGCTGAATGCTCAGATCAGAAAGAAGTTTCACAGAATGCTTCTGTGTAGTTTATATTTGAATATATTCCTTTTTCCACTACTACCCTCTTAGCGCTCCAAATGTCCAGTGTCATTTTCTACAGAAAGAGTGTTCAGATCTGCTCAATCAAATGTATGGTTTAACTCTGTTAGCTGAATGCACAGATCAGAAAGAAGTTTCACAGAATGAATCTGTGAAGTTTATATTTGAAGACATTCCTTTTTCCACTATTACCCTCTTAGCGCTCCGAATCTCCACTTGTATTTTCTACAGAAAGAGTGTTTCAGAACGGCTCAATCAAAACTAAGGTTCAACTCTTTTAGTTGAATGAACAGAACAGAAAGAAGTTTCACAGAATACTTCTGTGTTGTTTTTATTTGTAGACATTATTTTTCCCAATATAGGTCTCTTAGCGCTCAGAATGTCCAATTGCAGTTTCTACAGAAAGAGTGTTTCAGAACGGCTCAATCAAATGTAAGGTTCAACTCTGTTAGTTGAATGCACAGAACAGAATGTAGTTTCACAGATTGCATCTGTGTAGTTTATATTTGAAGATATTCCTTTTTCCACTGTTACCCTCTTAGATCTCCGAATGTCCACTTGCATTTTCTACAGAAAGTGTGTTCAGAACTGCTCTATCAAAAGTATGGTTTAACTCTGTTAGGTGAATGCACAGATCAGAAATAAGTTTCACAGAATTCTTCTGTGTAGTTTATATTTGAAGATATTCCATTTTCCACTATTACCCACTTAGCGCTCTGAATGTCCAGTTGCATTTTCTACAGAAAGAGTGTTTCAGAACTGCTCAATCAAAAGTATGGTTTAACTCTGTTAGCTGAATGCACAGATCAGAAAGAAGTTTCACAGAATGCTGCTGTGTAGTGTTTATATGAAGATATTCTTTTTACCAATATAGGCCTCTTAGCGCTCAGAATGTCCAATTGCAATTTCTACAGAAAGAGTGTTTCAGAAAGGCTCAATCAAAAGTAAGGTTCAACTATGTTAGTTGAATGCACAGAACAGAAAGAAGTTTCACAGAATGCTTCTGTGTAGTTTATATTGGAATATATTCCTTTTTGCACTACTACCCTCTTAGTGCTCCAAATGTCCAGTTGCATTTTCTACAGAAAGAGTGTTCAGAACTGATCAATCAAATGTATGATTTAACTATGTTAGCTGAATGCACAGATCAGAAAAAGTTTCACAGAATGCTTCTGTGTAGTTTTTATTTGAAGATATTCTTTTTCCCAATATAGGCCTCTTATCGCTCAGATTGTCCAATTGAATTTTCTACAGAAAGAGTGTTTCAGAATGGCTCAATCAAAAGTAAGGTTCAACTCTGTTATTTGAATGCACAGAACAGAAAGTAGTTTCACAGAATGCCTGTCTGTAGTTCTTATTTGACGATATTACTTTTTCCACTATTACCCTCTTACAGCTCCGAATGTCCACTTGCATTTTCTACAGAAAGAGTGTTCAGAACTGCTCAATCAAAGTATGGTTTAACTCTGTTAGTTGAATGCACAGATCAGAAAGAAGTTTCACAGAATTCTTCTGTGTATTTTTTATTTGAACATATTCCTTTTTCCAATATAGGACTCTTAGCGCTCAGAATTTCCAATTGCAGTATCTACAGAAAGAGAGTTTCAGAACTGGTCAATCAAAAGTAAGGTTCAATATTGTTAGTTGAATGCAAGGAACAGAAAGAAGTTTTACAGAATGCTTCTGTGTAGTTTATATTTGAAGATACTCCTTTTTCCACTATTACCCTCTTAGCGCTCCGAATCACCACTTGCATTTTCTGCAGAAAGAGTGTTTCAGAACGGCTCAATCAAAAGTAAGGTTCAACTCTTTTAGTTGAATGCACAGAACAGAAAGTAGTTTCACAGAATGCTTCTGTTTAGTATTTAGTTGAAGATATTCCTTTTTCGACTATTACCCTCTTAGCGTTCCGCATATCCACTGGCAGTTTCTACACAAAGAGTGTTTCAGAACAGCACCTTCAAAAGTAAGGCTCAACTCTGTTAGTTTAATGCAGAGAACAGAAAGGAGTTTCAGAGAATGCTTCTGTGTAGTTTTTATTTGGGGATATTCCTTTTTCCACTATTACAATCTTAGCGCTCCTAATGTCCACTTGCATTTCCTACAGAAACAGTGTTTAATAACTGCTCAATCAAAAGTGTGGTTTAACTCTGTTAGCTGAATGCACAGATCAGAAATAAGTTTCACAGAATTCTTCTGAGTAGTTTTTATTTGGAGATATTCTTTTTCCCAATATAGGCCACTTAGCGCTCAGAATGTCCAATTGCAGTTTCTACAGAATGAGTGTTTCAGGACGGCTCAATCAAAAGTAAGGTTCAACTCTGTTAGTTGAATGCACAGAACAGAAAGTAGTTTCACAGAATGCCTGTCTGTAGTTCTTATTTGACGATATTACTTTTTCCACTATTACCCTCTTAGAGCTCCGAATGTCCACTTGCATTTTCTACAGAAAGAGTGTTCAGAACTGCTCAATCAAAAGTATGGTTTAACTCTGTTAGTTGAATGCACAGATCAGAAAGAAGTTTCACAGAATTCTTCTGTGTAGTTTTTATTTGAACATATTCCTTTTTCCAATATAGGACTCTTAGCGCTCAGAATTTCCATTTGCAGTATCTACAGAAAGAGAGTTTCAGAACTGGTCAATCAAAAGTAAGGTTCAATATTGTTAGTTGAATGCAAGGAACAGAAAGAAGTTTTACAGAATGCTTCTGTGTAGTTTATATTTGAAGATACTCCTTTTTCCACTATTACCCTCTTAGCGCTCCGAATCACCACTTGCATTTTCTACAGAAAGAGTGTTTCAGAACGGCTCAATCAAAAGTAAGGTTCAACTCTTTTAGTTGAATGCACAGAACAGAAAGAAGTTTCACAGAATGCTTCTGTTTAGTATTTAGTTGAAGATATTCCTTTTTCGACTATTACCCTCTTAGCGTTCCGCATATCCACTGGCAGTTTCTACACAAAGAGTGTTTCAGAACAGCACCTTCAAAAGTAAGGCTCAACTCTGTTAGTTTAATGCAGAGAACAGAAAGGAGTTTCAGAGAATGCTTCTGTGTAGTTTTTATTGGGGGATATTCCTTTTTCCACTATTACAATCTTAGCGCTCCTAATGTCCACTTGCATTTCCTACAGAAACAGTGTTTAATAACTGCTCAATCAAAAGTGTGGTTTAACTCTGTTAGCTGAATGCACAGATCAGGAATAAGTTTCACAGAATTCTTCTGAGTAGTTTTTATTTGGAGATATTCTTTTTCCCAATATAGGCCACTTAGCGCTCAGAATGTCCAATTGCAGTTTCTACAGAATGAGTGTTTCAGGACGGCTCAATCAAAAGTAAGGTTCAACTCTGTTAGTTGAATGCACAGAACAGAAAGAAGTTTCACAGAATTCTTCTGTGTAGTTTATATTTGAATATATTCCTTTTTCCAGTATTACCTTCTTAGTGCTCCGAATGTCCACTTGCATTTTCTTCAGAAAGAGTGTTCATAACGGCTCAATCAAAAGTATGGTTTTACTCTGTTAGTTGAATTCACATATCAGAAATAAGTTTCACAGAATGCTTCTGTGTAGTATTTAGCTGAAGATATTCCTTTTTCGACTATTATCCTCTTAGCTCTCCGAATGTCCAATTTCAGTTTCTACACAAAGAGTGTTTCAGAACTGCTCCTTCAAAAGTAAGGCTCAACTCTGTTAGTTGAATGCAGAGAACAGAAAGAAGTTTCAGAGAACAGAAAGAAATTTCACAGAATGCTTCTGTGTACTTTATATTTGAATATATTCCTTTTTCCACTACTACCCTCTTACCGCTCCAAATGTCCAGTTGCATTTTCTACAGAAAGTGTGTTCAGAACTGCTCAATCAAATGTATGGTTTAACTCTGTTAGCTGAATGCACAGATCAGAAAGAAGTTTCACAGAATGATTCTGTGTAGTTTATATTTGAAGATATTCCTTTCTGTTGTCTGCATTAAAATCAATCAAAAAATTATATTGAAATTGAAATACTGAATTTTATACTAAAGACAAGGCATCCAACTGAAAATGAAATTTTCCAGGTGAAAATTTCCAAATCATAAATATGTAGGGACAAAAAACTTTATTTATAAAGAAAAAGATAATTCTAATTAATTGATGATTCAAAGGTTTACAACTTTAAAAGTAAATATTATCTTTGAAGTAAAGTCCATTTAAATTATTTATGCCGCCAAAATTTTAGTAATTGTATATGTATATCATGTAAACTTTTTCGAGAATGATGGAATTGGAAATGTTAGGGTATTATGCGGAAAAAATCACCTAAAGAAAAAAATTATCTCCTCATGAAGGATTACTTTAGCCACTTTGACAGGTGTAGGTAAAAGAACACTTAATGCACATCAATATGATTAGGAGATGCGCGCTTAGATATACGTTATCATTGAAAAGAGAATTGTATTATCAGGTTTGCAGGGGCCCTTCTTATCCTTCATATTTATGTAACTTTGTCATCTATAGAAAGATTATAGGAATTTTAAAAATAGCTGATAGTTAAGAAACATCACCATAACACTGTGCTGAATGCATAATAAAACATTTCCCTTCTCTCTAAAAGCCTTTTAAAATTATGTACCATAATCAGTATGGCCAGCAGAGGGTCATTTCCATGTTCAAGTTCCTCTGTTTCTCGAGGGTGAGAATCCTTCTATAGTCTTCTGAGGGTGACACTGTAGTGTTTTCTTAGCCTGATTATTTTTATCTATTTTTTCCGATGCTTTCCTTTGTATATTTACATTTTACATATTGAAAGTTATTTTTTCAAATATTTTATATGCAAGTTTACAAAGTACAACGACTGCACATTAAAATAACTTATTTATGCCATATGGAAGATTAAATATAATTTTACAATATCTAATATTGATTGTTTAGTTTCTAATCATTGATACTTGACATGATTTTTCCCAGCATACCTCAAAATATTCTTCAAAATCCTGCGAATTAATTCCTGTAACACTTCTGAGGTGTATTAATAAGCTAGAGATGTAAAGAAGATTTGCAGAGAAAATTAGGTTCCCAAATTAGAAATTTTGTCCCACTATCGACTAGAAACCTCTTGAAATGATCAAAAACAATAATAATGCATGTCATAGAGGAAAACCAATAAGGCTGCTGCAGCATGACTACCTCTGTGACCTCAGACAAGTTACGTGTGGGTCCCTACTTCTGTGACCTCAGACAAGTTACGTGTGGGTCCGCACTTATTTTCTTCATCTCTAATAAATATTCGACAAATCTCATTTTCAAAAGTCTTTTAAGGCCTATCCACCTTTCTTTTTCTGATGGAGTTTTGCTCTCATTGCCCAGGCTGCAGTGCAATGTCATGGTCTCGGCTCACACAACCTCCGACTCCCGGGTTCATGTGATTCTCCTGCCTCCACCTCCTGAGTAGCTGGGATTACAGGTGCGCAACACAACGCCCAGCTAATTTTTTGTATTTTTAGTAGAGATGGGGTTTCACCATGTTGGTCAGGCTGGTCTTGAACTCCCGACCTCAGGTGATCTGCACGCCTCGGCCTCTCAAAGTGCTGGGATTACAGTCATGAGCAACCGCGGCCTGTGAGGGCTTTCTACTTTTAAGATGTCAGGACGTATAGCCTGGGAGGTAAATGGTAGTATATATATACATATATATATGTATATATATATACACACACACACACTGTATATATATACATATATACGGTATATTATACTATATATACATATATACTGAATATTATACTCTATATATACATATCTACTGTATATTATATATATATATATATACACATACACACATACACACATACACACATGAGACAGAGAGAAGAGATAGACAATTTCATGTGAAAATATAAACTGTTAACATAATATTTTGCTTCTCTGAGGAATATTTAGCATTGTTCTCAATCTTCTCTGCAGAATTTAAGCATTTTTCTCAGAACTCACCAGATAGAATGAGGGAGGGGCCATATGATACGAGCCAGAGATGAAGGGAGAACAATAGAGAGGGTGCTTTGGGAAAAATAGTACAGTAAGGCTAGGGAATACTTCTCTCCAACAAAAAGACCAAGGTCACAGCTGTATCTCTTCAGAAGCCAAACTTTCTTTTAAAATGTCAAATTCCATCTATTTCTTGCTTCACAGACATTCCATTCATTGCTGGATTTCAAATAAAGCCTTTCCATGTGCAACCTTTCTATAGAAAAAGAGAAATATGGGGGACAGTACAGTCTAAGAAGTGATTAAGAATATCTAGTGGACTTTCCCAGACTGTAAATCTTTACATATATCTGAGCCTAATGAGGTGATTTATTGTGCTATAATGCACAGTGAACTATACAGATGCTTCTTTTTGATCATGCTGCAGAATGGAACTAAATACTAAATACCAAATAGCACTCCCATGATTCTTATACATGTGGCATATTTATGCTTTTTTATATAGCAATTCTTATTCTTAGCTCTTAGGCAACTACGGAATCTATTTGTCATTTTAATAGTCATGCTCCATTTGAGTTATGCAAGGTAGAAATTCTAAGTAGAAAATCTTGTTTTTATTGAAAGTTTTTAGTAAACATTTTGGAAAAAGTCTGTTTTTTGATGCTACTTCTGCACGCTTTCTCAACATGATATTACTTGGTATTGTCCTTATTAACCATAGTACACCATATTCTGCAAATGTTAGAGAGGGTTAAAAATCAGTCATGTATAAGTAAAGCTAATGAAATAGAAAGGAAACCATATTTAGGAAATGGAAGGCAGAAGCAAATGTATTAACCGTGAGTTAGAAACGGTTTAGTCTTTGGAATGAAGCAGCAAGAGTTTAAAAATCTGGTTTGTGATTCACTAGCTTTGTGACCTTGGAGAATTACCTCAGATTTCTGAGTATCAGTTTAGTAGGTGATATCAATTGCAACTTCGCAGAAATATCACAAGTATTAAATAAAGGACTTAGTATCTGGGAGAGCATAGAAAATTACTAATAGTTACATTTTTGTTAATATTACCGTTATTATTATCATACGTATAGTATTTTCTTTCACTGACAATGCATTTAGGACATAAGGAGAACTATAGAACAGTGCTTCTCCAACTTAAATGCAGAGCATGAATCACCTGGAGTTTTGTCAAAATGCGAATTCTGACTCAGTAGCCCTGCAAACTAAGGAAATCTTGGTAATGCTGGTGCTGCTAGTTCACCAACAGACCACACGTTTTGCAACAGCTATATAGAATGTCCTGTTTCTTTTTTTAATCACAAAACATGGCAAGCTCTAAAATAAAGCAGAATAACAGATTTAAATGTTAATACTCATGTCCTCAATTTATAATTTCTCCCTCCCTAACAATGGTATAATTCTGATTAAAAATTAGCAAAGAAAAAAATGGAAATTAATCTTCCTATGTTTATTCTTTTAACAAATTCTGTGTGATTACTACTGGGTTACTTGCTGTAGGAAATAGAAAAATTGCTTTGACATAGATCCTCAAGAATCTGTCCCACTACAAGCTTATTTTTGTAGGAAGCTAAAAGATTTATATAAATAACCGTAATTAAAGAGACAAATGAAGAAGTGCAATGAAAGACGTAGGGAAAGTGCTAGAGGAGTTCGGGGTGGAGGAAAATTATCCTCAAATAATATCTATGCGTAACATTATGCTATCTTCCCTAACCAGCGCTTGACCAGATTGTCACAGTGAACTTTGGTCCTTTCTTATATCTTAGTTTTGGTTCCCACATCCTTCTGTTTGGGGAAGTTCTTGTTTTCCTCATGTAATGACAACAACACTTAAACAATGTATACCAGATAAAAGGAACTATATTGCTTGCTTTATTTACATAGTTAATTTAATTTGTACAATGAACTATGAAGTAATCAGCATTATTTCCTTCATTTTACATATGAGAAAATGGAGAATCAGCGACATTGAATCATCTCAAGTTTCTAAAATATCCACTCTCACCAGGCTGTTTACCCTGTTTTTGTCTGTATGCTGCTATAACAAAATGCCACAGATTGAGTAATTCATAAAAAACAGAAATGTATTTCTCACAGTTCTGGGGCTGAGAAGTCCGAAATCAAGGCAGCGGAGATTTGGCAGTTGGTCCCGAGGTGGCACCTTCTTGCTTCGTCTTCACGTGACAAAAGTGGGCAAAAACGGACAATGTGACGACATGGCAGAAGAGACTGAGGAGCCCGGCATTCCTCTAAAGCATCTTTTACGAGGACGTTTATCTCATTCATGAGGGTGGATCCTTCTTCACTTAATCACTTAACCAAAAGCCCCATCTCTTGATGTCATTGTCCTGGGATTTTAGTTTCAACATACAAACTTTGGATGGGCACATAGGTTCAAATCATAGCACCCTCCAAATTATAATGCCTCTCTCATGCCTGTTCTCCTTGAAGTACCCTCTGGTTTTGCTCTCTTCATTCTTGCCATCACAGTTAACCCTTCAGTTCCATTTCTTTAAGTAATCTCTAAATTTGTAAGATGGTTCCATCTTTTTTTTTTGTATATGGCAGTCTCTCAAACATATTTGTCATATGAACTAAGCAGGTAAATATGTAAATGCCAGCTAAATTTTAGTGAATGATATAATGGCCTAAAGTTGTATCTACCCTTCAGCCAAATATATTTACTTTTAGTAGCAATCTCCTGTCATATACAAAGTCACGACTCTAGGGGTAAACATTTTAGCCTGTGGGTAAGATGTAAAGCAGTGGTATGTTATAGTGACAACTCACTGTCATAGCACTGGGACATGCTCCTCTATCTGCTACAAATTGAATCAACAAAATATATATGATTTTGTCAGATTTAAATGTATGCTCCTGTTAGTAAAATAAAAGTATGGGAAAACTTTACGGAGTAGATTTAATAGAAATGTTTTCCTGAGTTATCTGCCTTCTTTATTTTTATGTTATGCTTTAAGTCTATGGTCAATGTATAGAGCTATGATTGATGTGCTTTTCCAATTCTGTTCAGATCAGACAGGTTAATTTTCTTCTTTTAAATCTTCTTGAATTTTGTCTAACACTTTTTGTTCCAATTTCTTACTAGATTATACTCCCTTCCCTAACTGCTTCATGATTACTTATACACAAACAATATTATGATATTGACACATTGAATTCATTTTAGGTGATGATTTTGGTCATAAACATGAGCAGGTTGTGAAGTGTTTCAGCCATCCCAGGGCATGGCTGTCAGTCCCTTGTCTAATGTTTCAAAAAAATCTTGAATTTGTGATGATGCTGTGATGGTCCCTCAGATATTCTTACACACATCTTTGCCCCTTGTTCCCTCTAACTTTCCTCTTCTGATAAAAAAGCAAACACTGCCAAGCTCAAATGGAATTACATTTGGATGCAAGTGTCACTATGCAATGGTTGCCAATAAAAGTACACAAGGAATTTTATTATGGTGAATTAAAGGCAAACAGACTTCAGAGAAATGAGCACGAACATGAAAATGGCGCATGGTACGCGGATCTCACTGGAAAGTCATTCTGTACACAATGTTTTCACTAGAAAAATCCATTAGCTTTAGCTAGAAATTGAAATTACTTTGTAGGAAATCAGAATAAAATATGTGAAAACATTATATTCTGTGCAAGATTAATACCACGCCTGGTGTTGAAAGGTTTGTGGTCTTGCTTCGACGATGCTAAAAGGTCAGAAACCACAAAGATGCATATGTGTTGTCGTTTGCACAGTTACTAATTTTTCTCATTATTTCCATAATGCGATGTGCTGTTTCAACAGAGAAACCCTCTGGAGAGTGGCTTGCACTGTTTTCAGGCAGCTCTTTTGCTTTCATGTTTTGGCCTTGGCCAGGGAATTCAGACAGACTTTTCAGTTATTTTCGACAAGAATGTATTCATTTATTGTTTTAAATAATAATAAATAGATTTTAAAATTACTGTACATTACTGCACTTTAAACGCCATGAGGTCAAGGACTCTAAAGTCTGGACATCATTGTATACCCTACATCTTGCACAAGGTTTAGAAAAAATGGCATGGACACCTATTTTTTGAATCAATAAATGAATACATAAAAGAATTCCAAACTCTAGTCCAAGGTTTTAGATTAATAATGTATTAAAATGCGTAAAATTTATAGACAAAACTCTTCTTATTTAGAAGTTTATTCTTTAATTGGAGAGATAAAATATATGCACATAAAAGCTTAAGGAAAAATAATAAGGGTTTTGAAGTACTTACTATGTGAAAAATTTAGCATAAGTCTTACATCCATTTATTTAACACATTTTATACGTTGCATTATTTATATATAGTGCTGATTGGTAGAATTCATATGTGAACGGAACTATAAAAATTTTGAGGATAAGCACTAGAAACACAGAATAAATAGAGTGTTAACATGCAAAACACAGAAATACTTCAATTGACTAGGTGAAAGAAAAGATTTCTGGTTCCATGTACACTGATTATTGAGGGATGAGTATGACATTATTATGCCAGAATCAATAAATATTTTAAATAGGGAGAAAACTATAATTATATATCTTTGTGTTCAACAGGAGTAGCAGTACTGATAAAGTAGAAGTTTGTTATACCTTTTTTATAGTCTTTTAAAGTTGTTTATAAATAAAATCTACTCTTAGTTAATTAATGGTTGATGTTCATTGAAGTGTTTTCAAATTTTTGACCTCTGAATTGCCTTGTACATATGGAGAAATAAAGCTTGCCTAGCATAATTTCTTGAGTGGAGAATGAATGATCTGGATAGATTTGTTGACAATATGTCTGTACTTATTTTATTAATTCTTTAATCTTCATGAAGAAAAATATAAAAGTCATATTCTAGTGTTTTATACCATGGAAAAAATGTCTTATCCTTTTCCTAAGGAAAAATACATCATGACACAAAAGTAAAGTTAATTAAATTACTTACTTTATTAATTAACTGTCTATTATTTCTATGGGTTGAAGTAAATTTGATACTCAATGCTATTTAATCTAATTCTAAAAGCTTGAATGAGTAATGATTTTTTCATGTAAGGTTAGTTGAAATAAATTATCACTGATTTTCAGATTTAATATTAATTAGCTATTGCATATTCTTAATGGGATATAAGTGTTTAAAAAGCCCTTTTTGGTTGCGAAAAGACCACGCCCATTGTAGACTTCTTAGAATACATCACATCTGGCCTCCTTTTTAGAGTGGGGAATTCAACTCATAAGTGGCTGGACATTGATTCTGAACATTTTGAACATTATTTGCCTGTCTTCACTCATACTGGTTGCTGTTCTTTTATAAGTAATCACCATGTTTAGCATGCACTTGAACTATTGTTACTTAGGGTGCTTGACTATTTACAAGTCTCACTAGGATTCTAGGTATTCATTAGTCTCGTGGTGTGTATTTGCTGATGGTCCTATTATCTTTGTTGGTTCAGTTACACAGTACCATCCAAGATGCTGCAACACATTATACACAGGGTATGGGTTGTGGGAGCTACAGATATCAGTTATTATTTAGGCTCAGAAACTTAGAATCTCTGCAAGGTTGGACATGATCCTTAGTCTTGTTTTAAGACCGTCTTGTTTTAAAAGTTAAACCCAAATTCTTAAAATATAGAATAGGGGTGCTAGTAGTGCTCACAGAATTGTAGTAAAGATCAGCTGGGAAAGAAGAGCCTATTAAACAGAGCCTGGTATTTAATAAGTATCAGCTGCCTTCAATTAGGAATCTGTGTTGTCATGATTAGAAGATTGCTGGTTTATTTTACAGATCTGTAAGTATAGCCAAAATATGTCAAAATAACCACCAGAAAGAATCATATACCGTCCCTTGAACATTTCATCCCTAGAATCTAGCCAGATTAGCATCTCTATACTGGCAATACTGTTAACACAGATTGTGCTCAAACCCCTCATTGACTTTTCAGCACCTGTAAATTACTGGAGATTTAGGAAGAAGTCTGGGGTTATGGCTTAGTTAAGCTGAGTGGCCAGAAAGTGTGAGATGCTGGATGCCTCCTCCAGTTCATTTCTCCAGCGGCCGCACCAGGCGTATCCATAGCTCCGCTCCCGGGAGCTCGTCTCCGGCGTGGGGCGTGTGCGCACCCCTGGCCGGGCGGAGCCTGGAGCCTGCTCATTAGCAGCGCGGGCAGCTCGTGCGCCCGCAGGAGGGAGGCGGAAGCACAGCCCTGAGCCGCCAGCAGGAGGAGGGAGCGCGGCGGCTGCAGGCAGGCGAGGGAGAGGAAAGAACGGAGGGACGGTTCCCGGACAGAGCGGGAGGAATCGGGGAGCGGCCAGTCCAGGGGGAGCTGCTCCGCTGCGCTGCGCTCGTTATTCACAGGACGCGGCGGCGCTTCCCGGGGCCGCTTCCCGGTCCCCTGGGTGGAGGCTGCCATCTAAACCTGACTCCAGGTGAGTTCCCCAAAGAGGCGAAGCGAGGGGTCTCGAACCAGAGACTTGGAACTGGCGAGGCTGCTCGGCTCCCCAAGCGCCGCTGCCTTGACATTTCCCGATTCACGGGAGGTTTTGGGGGCGGCTGCACAGGCTGGAGGGGCGGATGGGCGGTTGCGATCCTCAGCCGGCGTGGGGGCGTTCGGGAGGAATTAGCTTCAGTGAACGGGGTTTTAGGAGATGTCCGCAAGGCACGCGCTATGTACGCGTTTCTAGACGAGCTTTTGAGACAGAAATTTGGCTTCCCGGATGCCCGTTTTGGCCTTCTGTCCTTCCTTTTGCTTGCCTCATGCCCAATTTTCCAAGCCGAGGAAAGGACTGGAAGGGCGTGGAAGTAGGAGGTCTGGGCACAGCATTCGGCAGGGCAGCCCTGGTCTCCAAGTTTGGGGGTGGGGGGTGGGACTCTTTTCCTTTCAGCCTAATTTACCAGGGGAAAACCCGCAGAGCACCTTGAGGTGCCTTTGCTCCGCACCCTCCATAAGCTTATTAGAGGGAACTTGAGGCTCGCTAGACAACCTGTGACAGGTGACGGCAATTTAGCTTAAAAGCCATGTTGGTTCACTTCGTCTCCTCTTTATCCTTTGTTGCAAAATTGATACCTTTTTGGATTTCTTTAACAGCACAAAGTTTAAGTGGCCGGCTGACAGGAAATATTTCTTTTGAAAATGCTATGAGAAAAGTGATGAGTTAACGTTGAGAGAAAGGCAACTTTATTTTCTCGGAAGAACTTTGGGGAAAGAGATTGATAGGGAAATTCTGGGCATGAAATTATGGACATTTCCCACAGAACTTCCTTCATTTATTTATTTTTTTACATTTCCTTCATTTTTTTTTTTAATCGTGTGTGTGTGTATCAGAGAGACAAAATTCATTGGAGGTATTAGGACTTTATTTGGTTTAGAAGTTTCTTTCTTACTAATAGCACTAATTTGTGATCTTCATGATTATAAGAATTTACTAAGTGTTTTGCTTTTAGGTGTTTTGGGTCTGTTTTTTAAAAAAATTCAATACTTACTTTGTGGGCCTTGCTGAATACCTCTCAATAAAATCGGTGGGCATACAGTTAGTGACATGACCCCTGTGGATTTAATAGCAGGTAAGTATACAAATGATAAGTTTAGGAAATAAATGTCAGAATCAACATTTAGGTGTGAAATTGAAATATCTTTCAAATATTTACCAAACTCTCTTATAGGATCCAATGTCATTTTATGGTCAAGAGAGCTTAAAGGTTTCTCAGATTGAGATATATGTATCTACTTTGTTAATCCAAATGTAATGTTTTATTTTGTTCTTTAATGACTGTTTGAATTCAACAAATAAAACTTGCATATTTAATGTAAGGTTCTTTCACATATATTACTTCTCCAATTTTTAATATAAATTTAAGGAGAAAAGCAATATTCCATTTTGTAGATGAAGAGACTGTGTCACAGAAGTATTACTTTACCTAGATTTCTGTAATTATTATGTTATAAACTTAGAAATTACATATTATTCTGGAACATATAAAATATATGAATGTTATAAACCATAAGAATTCAGACCTATGCTATTTAACTTCAAGTTTAGTTCTTTACCCAAACAATTGCATGACTACATTGAGACTACTGAAGTAATTATATATGAACACGCTATACGAAAAAATACTTAAAACATTTCTTATTTTTGTCGTTTCTCTTTGATATAAAATATACTATAATTTAATGGAGTTATATTCCATATTTAGATGCTCCTAACTTCCAAATAACACCTAAACTCCTAAAAACTGACCTGTGTCCTTCTTAATAGAAGTGGCTTGACCGGGAGACCCAATTTTTACTAAGAATATTCTTGGGATAATTTATGTCTTATAATCAAGATAAAGACAGGCCACATTTAGTTGTATTTTTAAACCACTTAGTGTGAAGTTGCAACGCAGACATAACTTGCTTTCAGGCTACACTGCCAGCTTTGCAGTGAATAGTCTTTAAGATTCCGTGGAAACATTGGCAGATATAGCTAATGTCTATCTGATGTAGGATTTATGAGAAAAGGAGAGGTAGAAACTGAATGCTCTTATATTTCATATGTGACCACATTCATAAAACTTTATTGATAAGTACTTTGTTGTCTGACACGGGCTGATACAAATAGGCTTCTTCAAGAGTTGAGGAAGAAAACTAAATCCCTATAATACAGCCTTTTTCCTCCTTTTCTTTCTTAAGCGGTAATAGTTGATCCTAGCTTTTGTGTGTCTATGCATGCTCAATACAGTTAGGGGTATAAGGAGAAGTTAAGGAAGAATATTGAATGCTAGCTAGGAAAGTTTTTGGAGTCTCAAATACTTTGGAACGATTTTTCACATTATATACATAAAGTTCCTAGTTACATTTGGGAACTAAGTATATTATACACAACTTTGCATCTGATTACAGGATTCCCTGTACATTTATAGCTCAGGTATTCTGGAAAGAGTCAAGATAATTAGTTTTATGGCTCTTGCCCGTGTGACCTGTTTCTTTCTGGTCCTGATATTAAAAGGATGACTTAAATTTTCTGGAATGTCAAAATTTTCTCTTCCCTTGGATCCTACAAAATACTTCAAGCAGTGTATGTGTGATACTCGCTGTCATTCCAACATTTCCAATCCTCCTGAGAATGCTAAACAATGCCCTAGATTTCTTCCTTTGTAATTCTTTCAGATAGAGGGTTAGCTGAGTTAGGAAGAAAGGAGAGAGGGAGAGAAGAAGAGAGATGACATTTTATCCCTCAGGAAAGAACAAGACCAATTGTATTCCTAATTTAGAAATATTATTCTACAAACATTCCTGAACAAGAGGGCTTTGCATATACATTAAAGCAGAATACCTAGTCAACTTCTAGTTATGCCATGTAGTGAAATGGAAGTAAGATGAGCAGGCCGAGATCATTTTTGTTGGAGAACTGAGACCACATGAAATAGGTAACGGAGTTACCCCAACTGGGGGGCAAGAGGACTTGAAAGTTTCCTCCATAAATTTGCAGTTAGTACAGGGCTGCTCCAGTGATCAGAGTCATGAATGCCCTAGAGTGTCTGTATAACCCTGTACACAGGCTGAGACAGCTCTAACGGCCCAGAAAAGCCTCTGGACAGAATCACTGCACCCTTGGACATTGTCCGACCGCATGTATGAGAATAGTGAGTGCTGAGGAGTTGTGGGTAGCTCGGTACAACTCTTGCTAAAGGAGTGTCATCAACATTCATTGCTGAAAGTGAATTTTTTCATTCACATATGTGATGCCTATTAGGTCATGATTTCTTGGATACCAATTTGTACAAGATATGAATTAATTTTTGAACATCCTTTCTTAAAAGTACCATGTTCATATAGTTGCTCATTTTAATATGAGTAGTTCAGATGGGACATAATAGAGTAAGGAAATGATTGAACATCCTAAGATCTAGTGTATATACCTTTGTTCATGATGAGATTCATCCCCTGTCCCCCTTTGTAGTGACACTGATGGCATAAGGAGTATTAGATGAAATTTAATGCAGAAAACAATGGGATATATGAATGGTAGATATGGTTGACAACCACCATTTTCACTGAAGTTGTTTCAAAGCAAAGAAATTTGGGATAAATTCATTTTATTTGCTCCTGAAGGGTAATTAGGAATAAGTAGGAATTGTGAAGAGGCTGTAGTGTTGACATTAAGAGAAGTTTTTGATTCTTAAAATAGGATATATTACACAAGAGTGAACAAACAGAAGATACTGAACAAATATTCTGTCATAAGTAAGTGATGGATTATTCGGACTTGTTGAACTATGTTTTTAAATGTATTATTTAAATATTTAAATATTATTAAAACCTTAAATAATATTTAAATATTATAAAAGTTGTAGAAAATTATGTTTTCAATACAAATATACACTTATAAGCTATATTGTAGATATGGGAGTAAACAATGCAATTTTTTTTAACTGAGTGAAAAATTTAGTTTTTTAAAATTCCAAATGGAGCTAACAGCTTAGTGTGATACATATTTTGAATTTCAAAATTTGTAACCAAATAGGACAAATGTGTTGAACTGTACTTTTCTTGAAGAACCGTGATAAGAATGAGCGGTGAAAAAATTACAGCATACTTACCAGGGATCAAATACTTGCTTAGGGTTAATAAGAAAAATCTCAGCAAACGCTAGAAATGAGGTACACGATCTATCAGAGACCCATGATTAAAGTGGTATCTTGTTAGGTATATGAGCTTGAAAAGAAACGGCATAGCTTCACTTTACCCCAGTTGCTTCTTTTGTAAAACGGGGAGACTAAGAGTGTGGTAACTCAAAATCCTTTGTTAATGATTTTCTTCTTAGAACAGTGCCAGGTCCAATTAGGATTAGATTGCTATTTTTATTATTGATATTTGCCCTAGTTCTGCCTTTTATTGACTGTGTGACATTGGTGAAGATCCCTTTCTGAAGCTTTGTTTCTTACCTACAAGCTGGGAATAGAATACCTGCTATGAAGAGTGGTTGTTAGTACATTAGAAAGGCTGGATATTTGTTTATATAAGGGGCTCAGCGCATGGTAGAAATTTGATAGCATTTTTTGCTTGCCCTCCCATGTATTACTGTGAAGACATCCCACATATTATGTCCAAGTTTTTATTTTCCCCTCAAATGCAATGTCAAGCACAAAACATTCCCATCTCCCAATTCTCTTCTGATGTTCTACAACCATTAAAGTATAGAAAACTAGAATGAGTGTTTTTATAACTTTTGCTGTACTTAAGCATGTGGAGAGAAGAGCGCTAGATCACAGGACACACTTTGATAGGAAAAGGGAAATATTTACACTGCAAACAACTTTCTCCTCATGCTTAACAGTTTTATGCTGTCATTCTGTCAGCACCAAGTGAGATTTTTCTATTTAAATAGTTTTCTATTTGTGGTATGATAATTCATGTATGGACTTCATGTAACTAACATAAATATAATGGATGGTTGAGAAGTGGTTTATTTTTACCAAGAGGAAAAAATGTGTACACGATTTTTTAAAATATTGCTTTGAAAATATTTAAAATTAATTTTGATTCAGTTGGTGGAAGATAGCGTCACAAACTCACTGCTAGTGGTATTCTTGAGAAGTAATGTTTGAATTTTCTAGGTATTGTCCCCAGACTGCCTTAAAAGAATTTAATTTTAGATGTAAATTTTCTGCTTAACATGGAAGATTTTCCCTGAAAATATTAGCTTCATCAGATACATAGTTGCTTAGGGGTAGCTGCATGGAATTATGGGAAGAGTGAAATAGAAAAAAATTTTCATGTCTAAGTTATACATACTGGTGTAATCATATTGATTGGATGATAATGATAATTACAGCAGTAATGTGATTGAAAGGGTAAGCAAGTAACATATACTACAGTTACTAATATAATCCTGTGATTGAGTTTACCACTTCGTTTCTCTTTCCTGGAAACCCTTAAGTTTGTCACTATTGCACTTTATTTCCTTTGCTTATTGTAGTGGTGTATTAGTTGTATTACTGCTGCTATAACAAATTACGACACATTTACATAACTTAACACATATTTATTGTCTTGCAGTTTCAAAGGTCAGAAGTCCAAAATCACTTTAATTAGGCTAAGTCAATGTGTCTGCAGTGTGGGTTCCTTCTCGAGGTGCTGAGGGGAGAATCCATTCTCTTGCATTTTCTGCTTCTGGTGGCACCTGTCTTCATTGTCTTTTCCCCATTCCTCCATTTTCAAGGTGCGTTGCTTTTATTTCTGTTTCTGTCTCCGCGCTGTCTCCTCCTTTAACTTTGAGTCCTTCTCTCCACTTCATCTAAGGACTCCTGTGATTACTTTGGACTCACGTGGATGATCTGGGATAATCACCTTGTCTCCAGATCCTTAAATGAATCGTATCTACAAGTCCTTTGGCTGTGTAAGGCAGCACATTCCCAGGGCCGGGAGATTAGGTGAAGAACATCTTTTGGGACTATTATGCAGCCTATCACAAGTGGTAATATCACTTTTATGCCTTGAGACCCTGAAATTAATGTACTTGCTTACGCATGGAAAAACAATGTATCTGTGGGGGTAACAGTTTATTTTTGAACCATTAGAAGGTATTGATGGGGAAGTTTTCATCTGACAACAGATACTGATAAATTAAATACCCTTAGATTTGTCAAAACTAGCTTTAGTAAAATATAAGTAAAAGTATTTGCACTGCTAGGGTCAAAAATATTAATTAAACCCATTATTTATCAAGGCCAAGTCCTGGATTAGTTAGGTTTAAATTAACCTAGAACATTATCTTCCATAGTGCTTAATTGTGAAGCTTAGTTCTTGTTGACAAAAGCTCATCCATATAAGAAAGCATCGAAAGGTTGGTGTTTTTTTAACCTTTGCAGAATATAACTTTTCAAAGGGATGTTAGACAGTAGTTCCATCACAATTGATGCAGTTCACAGACATTCTTTGTGAATATTTTATCTCATGAGTTATATCTATGACACTAATCATAGACTTCTAGAAGAAATTTAGCAATGGTCATGTCAGCCTTTCAAATCTTTCTGTAACCTAGAAGAGGATCATTGCATAAGATAGATTCATTTTCCCCTTTATTCCATTGTTGCCAGAGAGAACTTGAAATGCCCTGTTCAAATTAATTTAATGCAAATGAATTCTTGCTGCCTCACAAGTAGTTTGTCCTTCATTTTTCTTAAAATTATATTGAAAATGGATGTGACCTGCTTTACTGGTTGTTGTGCAGGAAGCGTTGTCCTTCCTGAAAGCTCCCTCCGTTGTCAAAATGAAGCCATTAAGAGTAAAGTAAATTATATTATCTGATCATAGTATCACAATTGACCTTAAAACAATAAAATTTATAATCAGTGCAAATTGCTGAATAGTGTTTGCAGTTGTAGAAATTTCAAAGGAAACCCTGGTTGAGATACAAAGCTGCTATAATCATTTTTAAAATCTTTGTTTTTCTTTTACTTTGGAACAGTAGTGCAGTAAGTACTTTTGCCTTATTGTTCTCTCTGCCTTCCAGAAACCCTCATTCAAATATTCTAAGTTTTTAAGTCTTTTTCATTTCTTTTAATATTGTAACATTTAACAATGTCAAAGAAAGTATAATTTTTCTGGAAATCAAGCTAAAAATAAAGAGAAGCCGATGTAAATGAACATCAAATTAACAAGATTGATTAGGAAAAGTAATTTTTGAAAAGGGCCCAAAATCCCTTTGCACATAAATGCAAAAGAATTTAGTGAAAGAAGGTGAAACTGGAGTAAAGAACTCTACGGATGCGTAAGTAACTCTTAATAAGAATGAGTAACGTACATGCGTATCTTTAGCTCCCAGTTTCAGAGATACAGTAGTTGTACAACAAATGGTCCTTTCCTGCTCTTAAGGAAGCCTCTCCTCCTCCAGCCATGCCATTCCTCAGAGCAAGCTCTTCCACTGAGTTTTCAGCAACCATAAGTAAGAAGGATGGTACGATAGGCTGCGTGTACATATGGCCCTCATTAGCAGGCCAACTGTTCCTTTTGCCCACCCACATCACTGGGGACATATGGCGTTACTTTGACTGTTGAAACAAGTGTGTGTGGACATATCTTGGTATGAGTAAAAGACTGTTGATTGTCTTTCTCTTGTCGCTCGTGCAACCGTCTCCTTGTGGAGATCGTATTATCCATAACACTAGATTTGAGGATGATAAATGACGTTGTTATTATTAACTGAATTTGCCTCTCTAGTTTGATCACAAAACCAGCGAATGTTTGCTTATGGAACATGTAAAGCTTATAGAAGACGGAAAGCTTACAGAAAGAAATGATGGCTTTTCTAAGCATAAGAGTCAGGTCTTTTTCAATCAAAAACTAACTCATTCAAAAATTCAAGAGTTCTGTAAAACCAGAACAGCAGAGGTTTCAGAAATGCTATTGAGATCATTTATTATAAAATAGCCATTAATGAAATGTAATAGTGAGTCTGTTGTTGTGACTATGTGGAGAAATGAATGAGAAAATATAAGATAGGCTGGAATGAAGAGAGTCATCGGATCCCAACATAATTCATTTTGTATAGTTCACAGTATTGTAGCTTTAAAAAAATTATGAATTTTTTCAGTACTGTGAATTCTGAATTTGCAATATGAGGCTTTTCAATCCTTGCAACAAGTGTGTATTTTTCAGTGGTTCTAGAATTATCGGGGCTTTCGAGCTGCTTCTGATAAGAAGGCAAGGCTAGAGGACTCGTGTTGAGGTGGCATTTGCACAGGACTTTAGATAACATACATCGATGATGTAGAGAGAAGAGCGGGTGATGTTGCTGTGGATTATAGTGGAAAGGCACCTTTTGCTCCCTCTGCTGACCTATTTGTGTATTCAGCTGTGTAGCATATTTCTTGTATAATTACATAGTAATTTCACACACTACATTAAGAAAATCTGAACAATTTTTACTAAACTCATGTTTTCTAAATATTAAGTAAATAAAACCAATATTTGGCTAGGTAACATTTATAAAAACAGGATTTCTAGATAGATGATGATAAATTTTCATCTATATCTATAGAGCTGATAAATTTTCAAAACCCTTTGAATATCACTTGTACTACAAAGTCTCGTTTCAGTTTCAGTGCCATGGCACATTGATTAATCACCACTAAAGCGGTACATGAAATATTTGGCAATATAAGTATTTGGTAATGGTGATTGATGCACAGAATACGGCACCGTTATTATGCACTGGCCTTGAGAACTTTAGTTTTCATCTTCGATCACCTGATAGAGAACAAACTAACAGCTTTTTTCTTTCACCTTGCTGGAGAATAAACTAACAACTTCAAATTATCTGATCCATCCAAAAACTTATTTCCGTGAAACTCACTGATTTATTTATTATTTCGTGGGGATCACTATTATTTGCTGTAGTAAAATATCAAATGATCGATGTTTTATACCAACATGGCAGCTCACATGGTAGGCAACAGAATGAAAACAAACAGGTTTACTACCAAGAATTATACTATATTGCTTTTATTGACAGAAAAAGCATACAGATAATTTTATTCAGAGATTTTATGTGAATTATTTTGATAAGTGTACACATATATTTATAACTGACCTTTCTTTGTCAAGTGTGTGCCCACACACGTATTCATACTAAATCAATCTTAGAGATCTTATCCAAAGATTGAATTTCTTAAAGTGACTGTTCCAAATATGTATAATTTATGGCAAAAAAGTCACAAAATGGCAATACAAGGAGGCATAAAAGTGAAGATAAAGGGGGAGATGATGGTTAAAAACACCTGTAAATGAATAATTGATTTTGATTTAAATTCTTTTTAGTTCTTAGCTGATGAAATGAATATAAATGAAATTATTATGCAAAACACCTCTATTTGTTGTATATGCATGTACATATATGTGTTACAAATACAAAACTGATAGGATATTATTTAACATATATTCACACTCATAATGTGCATATATGTACATAATGAAAATGAGTGCTTGTTTTATATGTATGTATACACACACATACACATATTGCATACTTTCATTTTTTAAAATTTTACTTTAAGTTCTGGGATACATGTGCTGAACATGCAGGTTTGTTACATAGGTATACTTGTGCCATGGTAATTTGCTGCACCCATCAACCCGTCATCTAGGTTTTAAGCTCCACATGCATTAGCTATTTGTCCTAATGCTCTCCCTCCCCTTTCCCCACACCCACCTACAGACCCCAGTGTGTGATGTTCCTCTCCCTGTGTCAACATGTTCTCATTGTTCAGCACCCACTTATGAGTGAGAACATGCAGTGTTTGGTTTTCTGTTCCTTTGTTAGTTTGCTGAGGATGATGGTTTCCAGCTTCATCCATATCCCCGCAAAGGACGTGAACTCATCCTTTTTTATGGCTGTGTAGTATTCCATGGTGAATATGTGCCACATTTTCTTCATCCAGTCTATCATTGATGGGCATTATGTTGGTTCCAAGTCTTTGCTATTGTAAATAGTCCCATGATAAACATATATGTACATGTGTCTTTAGAGTAGAATGATGTATAATCCTTTGGTATATACCCAGTAATGGGATTGCTGGGTCAAATGGTATTTCTGGTTTTATATCCTTGAGGAATCACCACATTGTATTCCACAATGGTTGAACTATTTTACAAGCCCACCAACAGTGTAAAAGTGTTCCTATTTCTCTGCATCTTCTCCAGCATCTGTTTCCAGAATTTTTAATGATCACCATTCTAACTGGTGTGAGATGGTATGTCATTGTGGTTTTGATTTGCATTTCTCTAATGAACAGTGATAATGAGCTTTTTTCATATGTTTATTGGCCACATACATATCTTCTTTTGAGGAGTGTCTGTTCATATCCTTTGCCCACTTTTTGATGGGGTTGTTTGTTTTTTTTTTCTTGTAAATTTGTTTAAGTTCCTTCTAGATTCTGGATATTAGACCTTTGTCAGATGGATAGATTGCAAAAATTTTCTCATATTTTGTAGGTTGCCTGTTCACTCTTGTGATAGTTTATTTTACTGAGCAGAAGCTCTTTAGTTTGATTAGATTCCATCTGTCAATTTTGGCTGTTGTTTCAAGTGCTGTTGGTGATTTAGTCATGAAGTCTTTGCCCACACCTATGTCCTGAATCATATTGCCTAGGTTTTCTTCTAGGGTTTTTATAGTTTTAGGTTTTACATTTATGTTTTTAATCCACCTTGAGTTAATTCTTTTATAAGGTATAATGAAGGGGTCTAGTTTCTCTTTTCTGCATATGGCTACCCAGTTTTCCCAGCGCCATTTATTACATAGGGAATCCTTTCCCCATTGCTTGCTTTTGTCAGGTTTGTTGAAGATCAGATTGTTGTAGATGTGTGGTGTTATTTCTGAGGCCTCTATTCTGTTTCATTGGTCTATATATCTGTTTTGGTATTAGCACCATGCTGTTTTGGTTACTTTAGCTTTGTAATATAGTTTGAAGTCAGGCAGCGTCATGCCTCCAGCTTTGTTCTTTTTGCTTAGGTTAGCCTTGGCTCCACAGGCTCTTTTTTGCTTCCATATGAAATTTAACATAGTTTTTTTCTAGTTCTGTGAAGAAAGTCAATGGTAGCTTGATGGGAATAGCATTGAATCTATAAATTACTTTGGGCAATATGGCCATTTTCATGATATTGAGTCTTCCTATCCATAAGGATGGAGTGTTTCTCTATATGTTTGTGTCCTGTCATTTCCTTGAGCTCTGGTTTGTAGTTTTCTTTGAAGAGGTCCTTCACATCCCTTGTAGGTTGTATTCCTAGGTATTTTGTTTTCTTTTTAGCAATTGTGAATGGGAGTTTACTAATGATTTGGCTCTCTGCTTGTCTGTTATTGGTATATAAGAATGATTGTGATTTTTGCACATTAATTTTATATCCTGAGACTTTGCCAAAGTTGCTTATCAGGTTAAGGAATTTTTGGGCTGAGGTGGTGGCGTTTTGTAAATATACAATCATGTCATCTGCAGACAGAGACAATTTGATTTCCTCTCTTCCTATTTGCATGCTTTTATTTCTTTCTCTTACTCGATTGCCCTGGCCAGAACTTCCAATACTATCTTGATAAGAGTGGGGAGAGAGGGCATCCTACTCTTGGGCCAGTTTTCAAAGGTAATGCTTCCAGCTTTTGGCCATTTAGCATGATATTAGCTATGCATTTGTCATAAATAGCTCTTATTTTTGTGAGATATGTTCCATCAATACCTAGTTTATTGAGAGTTTTTAGTATGAGGGGTGTTGAATTTTATTGAAGGCCTTTTCTGCATCTATTGAGATAATCATGTGGTTTTTGTCATTGGTTCTGTTTATGTGATGGATTATGTTTATTGATTTGCATATGTTGAACCAGCCTTGCATGCCAGGCATGAAGCCAACTTGATCGTGGTGGATAAGTTTTTGATGTGCTGCTGGATTCTCTTGCCGGTATTTTATTCAGGATTTTCACATCGATGTTCATCAGTGATATTGGCCTGAAATTTTCTTTTTCTATTGGGTCTCTGCCAGGTTTTGGAATCAGAGTGATGCTGGCCTCATAAAATGATTTAGGGAGGAGTCTTTCTTTTTCTATTGTTCAGAATAGTTTCAGAAGGAATGGTACCAGCTCCTCTTTGTACCTCTGGTAGAACTCGGCTGTGAAGACATCTGGTCCTGGGCTTTTTTTGGTTGGTAGGCTAGTAATTACTGAGTCAATTTCAGAACTTGTTATTGGTCTATTCAGGGATTTGACTTCTTCCTGCTTTAGTCTTGGGAGGGTGTATGTGTCCAGGACTTTATCCATTTCTTCTAGATTTTCTAGTTTATTTGTGTAGAGGTGTTTACAGTATTCTCTAATAATAGTTTGTATTTCTGTGGGATCAGTGGTGATATACCCTTTATCGTTTTTTAATGTGTCTATTTGATCTTTCTCTCTTTTCTTCCTTGTTAGTCTGGCTACCGGTCTATCTATTTTGTTAATCTTTTCAAAAAACCCACTCCTAGATTCATTGATTTTTTTTTGAAGGTTTTTTTGTGTTTCTCTCCCATTCGGTTCTGCTGTGATCTTAGTTATTTCTTGTTTTATACTAGGTTTTTAATGTGTTTTCCATTGCTTCTTTTGATTGTGATGTTAGGGTGTCTATTTTAGATCTTTCCCACTTTCTAATGTGGACATTTAATGCTGTAAATTTCCCTCTAAACACTGTTTTAACTGTATCCCAGAAATTCTGATATGTTGTGTCTTTGTTCTCATTGGTTTCAAAGAACTTATTTATTTCTGCCTTAATTTTGCTATTTACCCAGTAGTCATTCATAAGCAGGTTGTTCAGTTTCCATGTAGTTGTGCAGTTTTGAGTGAGCTTCTTAATTCTGAGTTCTAATTTGATTACACTGTGGTGTGAGAGATTGTTTGTTATGATTTTCATTCTTTTGCATTTGCTGAGGAGTGTTTTACTTCCAATTATGTGGTTGATTTCAGAATAAGTGCTATGTGGTGCTGAGAAGAATGTATATTCTGTTGATTTGGGGTGGAGGGTTCTGTAGGTATCTATTAGGTCCACTTGGACCAGAGCTGAGTTCAAGTCTGAATATCCTTGTTAATTTCCTTTCTTGTTGATCTGTCTAATATTGATAGTGGGTTGTTAAAGTTTCCCACTATTATTGTGTGGGAGTCTAAGTCTCCTTGTAGGTCTCTAGGAACTCGTTTTATGAATCCTGGTGCTCCTGTATTTGGCATATATATATATTTAGGATACTCAGCTCTTCTTGTTGCATTGATCCCTTTACTACTATGTAATGCCCTTCTTTGTCCTTTTTTATCCTTGTTGGTTTAAAGTCTGTTTTATTAGAGACTAGGATTGCAACTCCTGCTTTTTTTTTCTTTCTTTCCATTTGCTTGGTAAATATTCCTCCATCCCTTTATTTTGAGCCTATGTGTGTCCTTGCAAGTGAGATGTGTCTCCTGAATACAGCACACCTGTGGGTATTGACTCTTTATCCAATTTGCCAGTGTATGTCTTTTAATTGGGGCATTTAGCTCATTTATATTTACCGTTAATATTGTTATGTGTGAATTTGGTCCTGTCATCATGATGTTAGCTGGTTATTCTGCACATTAGTTGAAGCAGTTTCTTCCTAGTTTCATTGGTTTATATATTTTGGTGTGTTTTTGCAGTGGCTGGTACTGGTTTTTCCTTTCCATGTTTAGTGCTTCCTTTAGGAGCTCTTGGAAGGCAGGTCTGATGGTGACTAAATCTGTCAGCATCTGCTTGTCTGTAAAGGATTTTATTTCTCATTCACTTATGAAGCTTAGTTTGGCTGGTTATGAAATTCCATATGTACATCATGGAAACGAGTGCATGTGATACACACACACACACACGCACACACATTGCATACTTTCATTTTTGTGTCCATTACTTTTCTGATTTTATCAGCAGCCAACTAAAGAAAATAGAAAAAAAAATTGGTAATTCGATCTTTCATGTTCTGCATCTTCCAGCTTCACAACTTATAGTTTTCTATTTTTATTGTTATTGTGATCAGAATGAAAATGTATACAATAGAATCAGAATCAGGTCAGAATCAACAAAAATACTATAATGTTTGTACATGCTTTCGATGCAGTTTGTCTCTGCAAAGGGTGTGTGTGTTTCTATGCACATGTGCATGTACACAAGTGTGTAAATAAGTGTTTTATTCATGATGGAGAAAGGCTGGTCAAAATGATTCTGAATGAGATAGCACCACTACAGCAGATAATTAGGTCTCTAGCAATAAAACAAGTCATTAAACATGTTTCTAAGCATCTACTCAGTATCTGGCACAATGTTAAGTAGTGTAAATATAATCATTAGCAAAATTCAGCTTCTACCCTCAATGGTATATGTGTAGAACAAATTGGTAAAGCTGGAGTACATTTCAGGACCAAAAACAGTTTCTGTGTAGTTCCCACTTCATCAAGACCATGTTGTATACCTCTCATACACTTAAGCCATAGGGAAGCAATTATTCCATCCATCCTTTTACAGGGTAGTGGTGGGGAAGAAGAGCTGACTGTCATGCTTGAATTCACATAATTTCATAATTAAATAATTTCATGTTACATAATCTCGATAAACCTAAAATCCAATATATGATAAAGATAGTGTTTCAAATCAGTGGATAAGTGATAAACAGTTCATAAAATGGTGTTCAGATAATTGGCTATATGTATTTTATAGTTGCACAAAGGTATAATATGTCATTAATAAATATTAATTCCATAGTGGATGTCAAATACACTTTTTCAAAATATAAAGAAAAAATACCATAGACAAATATCACTTGCAACATTACGGTTAAAATTAAATATCCAAACATAGCCCTAACCAATAACAGAAAATTTAAAAAAAAAATTATGGATTGGAATTTGTTAAAATATAAAACTTTTCTTTTTCAGAGGATACAATGAATATGTGTAAAAAGCAAATATCAAATCAGCAACAAGTGCTTGCAATTCACTTGACATATTTAAAATATGAGTAGTTCCAACAAATCATAAATAAATGATTAGTAGTCCAATAAAAAAAAGACAAAGTACATTGACAGGAAACTGTATGAAACTCATGAACACTAAATGTCTTAGATTCTCTATTGTTAAACAAAATGCAAAAACAATAGAGAACATTATGAATATGGAGTTAATATTTAACAAAATTATTTTATCCATGTTATAAGTAAATATTTACATCCAAAAACCCTTGTTTTCTCTGAAAGTTGTCACTTATGAGTCTATTTTGAAAATGTTTAAAGAATAGTAATTAATTAACTTTAATAAATAGGTACTCCTATTGAGGGAAAACAGACATTTCCATAATTTTTCTTCTGTTTCTAATCTAGTAGATGGTAGGAAAATAATGACAATTGCATGTTCATACCTGGAGAATATGCATTCCATTTCTTTTAAACTTTTGCATTCTCAAAACTATATTGATACCTCAAAGCATACCCTTTGCTGTTGAAAACAGCCTTTCAAGTATAAAGACACACACATCACTTTCCTTAAATCTTATATAAGGCAAGGGCCTAGATTCCTATCAGAAAATGTATTTCAAGAATGCTTTTTTAGTAGTTCCTGTGGCCTTATCTTATAGAGGAAGGTTTTTTTTTAAACATACACACAGTATTTGATGCACATTTTTATTGGAAAGAGCTTTTATTTCCTTAAATGTTTTGTTGTCTAAGTGTGAAAAGTATCCTGCAGTGGAATTCAGTGGCACAGATGCTTATTGTGATAGATGAGATGAACTTGCTTCCCTAAGCATGCATGGGCATGAAATGCATCTGGCTTCTGTACATAAAAGTCAGTTATGTTCCCAAATGTGTCTCTGCATTTACACAGACGTTTAGGGGCAGACACCCTACTGTTCCCTCAAAAGGCGGCTCTGCTTAATTATGAAGTTCAAGTTAGACCAGAAGTTGGAAAATACTAAATTCCACATTGCAGACAGAGCCTGAGCAGGTGATGTCACCACTGCATTCTAAGGTGGCAAGTCCTCAGAGAAGTAACTTATCACCTTACCATGGAGAAAAATAACCGTGTCCAGAACACAAGAGGATGCTTTAAGGTAGCGTACAATCAAGTGTGCAAACCTGTGCAATACATACCAGATGAAATCCAGTTCAGAGGCTCAGGAAAACAAACAAATGAGGATATGCTTTAAAAAATAGGACTTAATATAAACAGTCGTGAGAGTAAAACTATTGCTAAGCACATAGGAAACATAAACCAGGCTTTCAGGAAGGAGTTTGGCACATGTGTGCACTGGTAGGAGGTGTAATGTGCAGAAATCCGGCCTTTTGTGGCATAGCAACTAAAGTTCCTTTTCTATTGTCCAGACAACCTTAAATATTCCTTTATGCAGTACTATTTTAAAAAGGCCATCTACTGTGCACAATGTGTTAGCATCAAGGACATGAAATTTATCTGGAATATACCAAAACTTTAATCAATAGACTAGGACCAAAGCTTTTAAAAACAGGTTTTCGTAGATAAATCATTATAAGTTATTATTTCCTCGCCATAGGTAAGGCATGATAGATAACTTTACTTTTTCTCAGTCACTTAGTGTGTAGGTAGAATAATGACCCTTAGCAGGATGACCTTTTGAATGTGTTGTTAGGCAGCATGGAAGCATTATGGTTAGAGGTGGAATTAAGATTGCTAATCACCTCACCTTAAACTGGAGCGATTATCCTGAATTATCTAGGTGGGCCCACTGTAGTCACAAAGAACCTTCAGACAGGAAGGCGGAGAGACCAGAGTGAGCAGAAGAGCTTGGGTAAACTGGAGCCGAGGCTGAAGTGATGTGCTGTGTCCAAGATGTGCAGAGGCCAAGAGCTCAGGGATACATGTGACCCCTCAAACCTGGTGAATTCTCTCCTGGAATCTCTAGACAAAATATACACTTGATGATACCTTGATTTTAGCACACTAAGACCCATTTTGGACTTCTGACCCCCAGAAGTATAAAGAAAAAAAATGTGTTGTTTTAAGCCTCTGAGTTTATGTTAATTTACTGTAACAGCAGTAAGAAACTAACACAGTAAGACGGCTTTTATTTTTATGTGATGTATAGAATTAAATTGGATATGCTAGGAAATATTGGAAATTTATTGATTTATTTTTTTGTCTGAGCTGGAGTCTGGCTCTGTCGCCCAGGCTGGAGTGCAGTGGCGCGATCTCGGCTCACTGCATGCTCTGCCTCCCGGGTTCCCGTCATTCTCCTGCCTCAGCCTCCCGAGTAGCTGGGACTACAGGCGCCGCCACCACGCCGGCTAATTTTCTGTATTTTTAGTAGAGACGGGGTTTCACCGTGGTCTCGATCTCCTGACCTTGTGATCCGCCCGCCTCGGCCTCCCAAAGTGCTGGGATTACAAGTGTGAGCCACCGCGCCCGGCCAGGAATTTATTTTCTTAATATAGTTCTTCATATTAGAATAATGAGAACCATCGAGTAATGAAGTGTTCTATTTTGTGAAGGATGATTATATAAACAGTACGAAGGTTAAAAACCGGGCGGGACCGGCTGGGCACAATGGCTCGTTCATGTAATCCCAGCACTTTGGGAGGCCGGGGCAGGTGGATCTCTTGAGCCCAGGAGTCTCAGATCAACCTGGGCAACATGTGAAACCCCATCTCCACAAAAATACAAAAACCAGGCAGACGTGGTGGCGGCGCCTGTGGTCCCAGCCACTCAGGAGGCTGCGGTGGAAGGATCGGAGCCCGGCAGGTGCAGGCTGCGGTGGACCGTGATTATGCCACTGCGCTCCAGTCTGGGTGACAGAGTAAGACCCTGTCTCCATTAAATAAATAGATAAATAAATATATATATAAGTAAAAGAGGAGGGTGTCTTTTGAAGGCTATTAAAGTCGTCTAAGTGTCCTCTGATTATATGAGGCTGGAATGGTGCATGGAATGTTGTGTTGAATAACCTGATACAGTCTCTGAAACTATAGAAGCATTAGTAATTTTAGCCTGAGAGTGCTATAATCTGGGATAATTTGGTCCAATACTTCCAGAGAGGGTTGAAGTTTCGAGATAGCTGGAGTTATTTCAGTTGAAGACCTGAATATGAGGCAACTGCATACTCAATTACAATTCAATTTCTACTCTTTATATAAGGTAGAAATGGGTAACATGTGGGACACTGTGTTAAAAGTAATGCAGCCATAGTGTAGTGGTAAAAGCAGATGAAAAGTACTATAATAGTCGTATAGATGAGGTACTGGAAAGAAGCAGATTTGAAAAATTGGAGATAAATGTCAGTTTTCCGGAGCCATGGGATGAAAACCAAACCGGATTACAACAGATTCAATTCACTCAAGATGTCTAACTTGGTAATAGGTCAGAAAACTCAATTTGTCGTATTTTCTTAAAAGTACACAAAAATGTTCCTTTTGATAAAACACGTGTAGTGCACCTTCGGATTTGATTTTTCTTTATGTTCTGTAAACTGCTCACAGTAAAACAGAAAAAAAGTCTGACAAATATGATGGTCCTTAAATCTTGTAGGAGTATGATGCTTCTCCAAAGAATAGAGGTTTTCCTAGGAAGGCCCTAAGCAAGGAATCAAGTTTCCTTTTGCAAGAAATAAAATTCTCAAAAGTTCCCTGCACCTTGGAAAGGCTCTGGTTGAAATTAATAGCACAACGTTATTTATTTAAATTTTAACTTTTAAGTTCAGGGGTACAAGTGTAGGTTTGTTACAGAGGTAAGCTTATGCCATGGGATTGGTTGTACAGTTTATTTCATCACCCAGATATTAAGCCTAATATCCATTAGTTGTTTTTCCTGATCCTCATAGCAAATATTACCCCCATAAAGTTTTATGGTTACTTTTTTCTTATCTTCTGATTAATGCCATTAGATTCACCAATTGAAATTATTTTTCAGTAGTTTAATTCCCTCTAGAAGGTTTAAAAAATGTTTCCGAATTTCCTAAGTCTTCTTTCTTTGTTAGTCTTCTAAAAAGCTATATTCAATAGAATTCATGTGCTTAGGTACAGTTTCACTAAAAGCGTATCTTCAACATTTGATCTGTTTAAAAGTTCTTAAGGTGTTAAGGAACATTAGGTATCAGAGTTTATGGCATTTGATTAATCTGAATAAATCTTGGCATCAAATTGAATTCAGCAAAAGTAACAGTGATAAATCAGAGAGCAATATTTGAAATGTCTCCAGGAAACATTTTAAAACAATTTTTAAGTTCACTAATTTGAGTCATTACACTTGGCCCTAATATGGTAGATTTTAAGTGAAGCTCAGTCGAACCTGGCAGATATCATATACAAACTTTTAATAGTCCTAACAATTCCTGTACCTCATTTGGATAAAGATTATTTCCAGAGCATCAGTGCTTTGACCAGAAAGGCATTTATTATTCTGTAACACTTTTCTTGAGAAATTAGCATGATTCATCATTTGAGTACGCTCTCTCAGATAAGATTCTAATATTTGGGTGTGAATAAAACTTCAGGGCATTGAAAACAGCTGGAAGATAGACAATAGGGTGATCATCCTCTCTTGTCATTCTCTATCAAGGTCCTCTTTAATTATTGGCCTAAACAGCTATAACTTTATGGTGAAAACAAACCGCTCGGATATAGCGTTAAAGGTTGAAATAATGAATTATACATAAATCGATTTAGTTCAGTTATATTCTGTTGAATTGGGAGAACATCGAATTTTTAAATTTCTCTGCATTTCTTGAAGTTAGGAATAAAAGCTGGGGTGGGGTCTCCTGAAATAATGAGGTCTAGAATAATTTCTGTTAAATTTACTTTTTAGTAGGATAAGTCTACTAAAATCAATATGAATGGAACCTTCAATGTACCACTGAAGATAATTAATCTTTGAGAGGTTAAGTAACCATTACAAGGTAATTTACCTAATTAGCAACTAAACCAACCAAATTTTAGATTTCTTAACTTTAAGACTATTGCTCACATAGTCACGTAAAGTATATCTTCCACATAGTCACAGGCAATCACAAGCTAACACGAGCAGTTAGCACAAAATAGATGTTCCACATAGAATGCAGAACAAAAAAAGACACTTTAAAAATCCTTTTCCCTTTTCCAAATTCATATTTAAAAAGTTTCTTGTGGAATTTCCCAAATGCCAGCATGGCCACATATAATACAGATTGATACTCAGACCTCTAATGAGAAACAGTTAGAATTATGCTAAACAAGGAACATTCTATATTGATTTCACAAATTCTCCTCTTTCCACTTATAGTTTCTCATAAAATGTAACATGTTTGTCTTGTGTGGAGTCTGTATAGAAAAAGTGTGATAACTGAAGATATAGACACACAGGTGTATGTATGTCTGTGTGTTCCTGTGTATTATAGCCTTTCTTTAATGGTTTTCTCTTTATATATATATATACTTTAAGTTCTAGGACACATGTGCACAACGTGCAGGTTTGTTACATATGTATACATGTGCCATGTTGGTGTGCTGCACCCAGTAACTCATCATTTACATTAGGTATATCTCCAAATGCTGTCCCTCCCCCTCACCCCACCCCATGACAGGCCCCGGAGTGTGATGTTCCCCTTCCTGGGTCCATGTGTTCTCATTGTTCAATTCACACCTATGAGTGAGAACATGCAGCGTTTGGTTTTTTTTGTCCTTGTGATAGTTTGCTGAGAATTATGGTTTCCAGCTTCATCCATGTGTCTACAAAGGACATGAACTCATCCTTTTTTTATGGCTGCATAGTATTCCATGGTGTATATGTGCCACATTTTCTTTTTTTTTTCTTTTTTTTATTATACTTTAGGTTTTAGGGTACATATGCACAATGTGCAGGTTTGTTACATATGTATCCAGCCACATTTTCTTAATCCAGTCTATCATCGTTGGACGTTTGGGTTGGTTCCAAGTCTTTGCTATTGTGAATAGTGCCACAATAAACATACGTGTGCATGTGTCTTTATAGCAGCATGACTTATAATCCTTTGGGTATATATACA
The DNA here is from genome assembly GCF_028878055.3 of Symphalangus syndactylus. Classification (NCBI taxonomy): domain Eukaryota; kingdom Metazoa; phylum Chordata; class Mammalia; order Primates; family Hylobatidae; genus Symphalangus; species Symphalangus syndactylus. The sequence continues at coordinate 137,038,213 of NC_072432.2, read as the reverse complement.
TATATATATAAAAAAACTATATATATATATTTTGGGGACGGAGTTTCGCTCTGTCACCCAGCTGGAGTGCAGTGGCGCGATCTCGGCTCACTGCAAGCTCCGCCTCCCGGGTTCACACCATTCTCCTGCCTCAGCCTCCAGAGTAGGTGGGACTACAGGTGCCCGCCACCATGCCCGGCTAATTTTTTGCATTTTTACTACAGACGGGGTTTCACCGTGTTAGCCAGGATGGTCTCGATCTCCTGACCTCATGATCCACCCTCCTCGGCCTCCCAAAGTGCTGGGATTACAGGCATGAACCACCGCGCCTGGTCTCTATTTAAGTTAGCTCTGTCCAGGGCAAACCAGCATTTCAAAGATACAAACTGTTTTTGCAAAAAACAGGTATACACCTATCCATAGTGCAGACATTATGTCTACTTATTTCTCTCTAAATAGATCTTTCATTTTAACAAGTACTTCACCTTCACAAAATTTAGTTGAGTCAGTGAACTCTTATCCAGATGCTATATCTTGGCCAGATTATCAAGAATTAAGCCTCACAGATAGGCTGTTTCCATTTCCTTTAACAAAGTTTATCAGTCCTGAGTTACTTCTTGATTTCTTGCCAGTGGCATATAATGATGACTCAGCCAAGTCAGTTCCCAGAGTTGGACTCTTTTTTTTCTTATACACAGGAAACTTCTTTTCCAAGAATACTTGTTCCAGTTGCTCACAATCTTCATAGTTGATGATTATAGAATGATCTATGTACTTTCAATGTACCTTCAAAAATGAGATCTGCAGCTGGATAAGACGTGTGTGTGTGTGTGTGTGTGTGTGTCTTAGTAGACTTAAACCTTTCATTGAATAAGAAGCCTAGTTGATAGTGTAAGGTGAGAGTTAGAAGAACAGGGAATTATTTGGTTTAAGGAATTGTGAAGAAATGTGCTATGCCATTAAAATTTTTCTCTACTTTTGTGTTAAATCTTAATTTTGTGCAGAATTTACTAAGCTGCAGGAAACTGTCAAAATTGACTCTTGCTAAGTTCCATATTGGTTTGTAATTATCTTAAAACAAAAGTTGGTTGATACTAAAGTGCAGTTTTTCCTCTAGCTTTCATAAATTGAGACAGGTCTTTTTCTCACCCTCCACATACCTATGGCTGGAAGCCGAGGTGGTTGTTCTTGGTTCCCGTTACAACTTCTAGACTGTTAATTTCTCCGCTCCTTGCAAATTAGACTGTTCCTTTGAAACTCAAACCCCTTGGAAATATCAGCCATGCCCCTTTGGTATTACCATCATCAACAGACCTCCCTCCTGGGCACTCTGGTCTTATTTTTTTTTTTTTTTTGAGATGGAGTCTTGCTCTGTCACCCATGCTGGAGTGTAATGGTGTGATCTCGGCTCACTGCAAACTCCTCCTCCCGGTTTCAAGTGATTCTCCTGCCTCAGGTTCCTGAGTAACTGGGATTACAGGTGCATACCACCACACCCAGCTAATTTTTGTATTTTTGGTAGAGACGGGGTTTCGCCATGTTGGCCAGGCTGGTCTCGAACTCCTGACCTCAGGTGATATGCCTGCCTCAGCCCCCCAAAGTGCTGGGATTACAGGCATGATCCACTGCACCTGGCCTCTTGCCATTTATTTAAGGCTTTAGATCTTTTGCTCAATATCATCTTCAGGCAAGTTCAGCCATCATTTTAGTGGCTCAGCTTTCACGTGAAAGGACCAGTACAAACCTCGGTTCCCCGTTTTTTGACATCTTTATTTCCATTACTTTTTTTCTTTCCTCCACTTTATTGTCATCAAATCTGAAACATTTTCTATAAGGGTATGTACCACCAGGATCTAGATGCAAATATTCTGCCTCCTGGACATCACTCCTTGCCAGCTCGTTGGCCCAGATGTCCTCATTCCTACAACCCTTCATTTTCACTGAGACTCTCCTTAGGACACAGATGCTGCTGCTCCCTCACGATCCATCCGTACTCTCTTGCTTTCAGTTTCCACGTTTTCCTCCTCAAATGCCATAGTTCATTTTTAGCATTCCCTTGCAACTACCCTGAGCTTCATTTTCCCACAATTTATTTGTTTCTCTTTCTCTTCCCAAATTTTAAATGTTGATGTTTCTAAGGGTTCTGTCCTAATTGCTCTTCTTTTCTCTCCACACACATACTCTCTCTAAGCTCTAAACACTACTAAACAGCTCATAATTTCCAGTCTTAGAGTTTGGTCCAGACCTTTATTCTGGGAGTTGATGATTTACGTGACAATAGCACTCGAATAATTCAGAGGTAACATGTCCTGGTTTCCCACATGATAGTAAGTGGCACTGCCAGCCATGCTAGATGCTTATAAGTCATTTTTGGCCCTTCCTCAATATTCTGACAATATCCAATTCAACATTCATTTAAAGAATATTTTGGTTCCAAATACATCTGTAATTTCCTCCACCTATTTTGATTTCCAATGTCCCCAGCCTAGCCAGAGCCACATATTTTCTTACCTACGCTTATTTTCTTAGGTCATCCTTAGTCAACTTACTTTAATTCTTATCTCCGACACCCTGTTAGCTACAGAGAAACCAAAGTGATCTCTTAACATGTCTTTCAGTTTCCAACTCTCCCACTTTTCTGGTGTACTTGGACTAAGATTTATGTTCCTCATCATTACTAATGAAGACCTGTACTGTTTCACATATCCTTCTCTTTCAGCCACGTCTCACATTACTCTTTCTCCCTTCTGTACTTCATCCAGATTCCTACTTTTCAGTTTTTCATTTCATCCAATTCACAGGTTTCTTCTACATGCCAAGATCTTGCTCATATATTAGGGTCCTTGAACACTGGGGGTTTTTCCTATAAGACGAATCTTTCTGTATTGTATGAAAAGCTAACTCTTTTTATTCTCAGGTCTTAGCTTAAATATTCTCACTTGAAAGAAGTGGTTAGAGTCTGTATAATCCAAATTAATATTTCTTTTTTTCTTTTTCTTTTGAGACAGGGTCTTGCTGTGTCACCCAGGCTGGAGTGCAGTGCCACAATCTTGGCTCACGGAAACCTCTGCCTCCTGGGTTCAAGCAGTTTTCCTTTCTCAGCCTCCTGAGTAGCTGGGACTACAAGCGCACACCACTACACCCGGCTAACTTTTTTATTTTTAGTAGAGATGGGGTTTTGCCATGTTGATCAGACTGGTCTCAAACTCCTGGACTCAAGTGATCCATCCGCCTTGGCCTCCCAAAATGCTGGCATTACAGGCATAAGCCACCACGCCCGGCCCAAATTAATATATCTATATATAAAAATTATATGTATGAATCTTATATAATCTGAATTAAGATTATATCTAATGTTCGCCCCAACACCCTTGTTGGATATTCAGTCCCTTGCTTCACTTTGCATGTGAACACATTTTGTAATAATCTCTTCACTTTGCTCAGTTGGATTTCTGTGCCTGTCTTCGTCTTCAGAATTGAAACCCTAGGAGTACAGGACTGTGGCTTTCTTATTCACCACTGCAGCTCCGTAACTAAGAGAGCATCTGATACATATGTGTGAAGGGAATTGGTTAAATATAGACCACTAGGTCCAGTGGAGTCCACAGCCTATTCACTTCATGTAGTTTCCAAGAAACAAATGCTTCTCAACATATATTAATGAATGAGATATGGGCCAGGGTATCTGGTCTGGCTGGAGATGGCTTAACTTTGAGTTCACTTGAGAGGGTATCAGTGTGAGCAGGAATGCTTTCACTCACTTCAAGAATTGCATGGTGTTGGCCGGGCGCGGTGGCTCTCGCTTGTAATCCCAGCACTTTGGGAGGCCGAGGCGGGCGGATCACGAGGGCAGAAGATCGAGACCACGGTGAAACCCCGTCTCCACTAAAAATACAAAAAAATTTAGCCAGTCGTGGTGTCGGGCGCCTGTAGTCCCAGCTACTTCGAGAGGCTGAGGCAGGAGAACGGCGTGAACACAGGAGGCGGAGCTTGCAGTGAGCCGAGATTGCACCACTGCACTCCAGCCTGGGTGACAGAGCGAGACTCCGTCTCAAAAAAAAAAAAAAAGAAGAAGAATTGCATGGTGTTTAGGGGGAAGAATCACCCCGCTTCTCTGGGGAGACATGAGGGCTCTGTGGCTCCTGTGGGCTCTCAAACTGTTGGAAGATGATTGCTAAACCTGAGTTTTCAGGTCTCCTAGTTATATTCATTTAAACTTATACATGATTTGTCACTATTTTAAGTTGTTTTTCACTGAAAAGTCAGTCTGAATATAGAGCCTTATTTCATTCAGATCAGAAAAACTGGGTTTTGGTAAAATCTGTTTATCTATAATTTTTAAGTAAGTACAATTTTATAAACCAGTTATTCCTAACTTGAGAGGCCTGGAGGATTTATTACAATGTGTATTTCAGGGCCACATCTGCAGAAGTTTTGATACAACATTTCCTTACTAATACCCCTGACAGCACATTTTAGCAGGCATCCTGTGTTATTCAGAAGCAGAACGTTTATGCACTACACTTTGGGAGAGAGAAGTGCATGTTATGTTACCATTTAAAGATGCCTGGTTCTTGTGGGGCAAATTGGCAAATGATTTATCTGAACTAATGGCAGAGTGGAATTTTAATACTTTAGGGTTTTCAGGAATCTTAGAGCTGTTTTCATTTGTCTCACACATACAGCCTGAACCTTGAAGACATTAATGAATTTGTCACAGAAATTAAATTGGGCCAAAATTTACATTTGCAACCCATGTCTGTGCTCTTCATTCTAAAGCACAATGGCCTAGAGTCATATTTTAACCTCTAAGTTTCATCTTATTAAAAAATAAAATAAAATAAATGTAAATACATGCATGTATTATACTATATATACAATTTATATACATTACAATATTAATTTGAATTACACATGACATCACTAGTAAAGGCCAGTTACAGTTTAGACTGAGATAAGCCCTGTGAGAATTTACTAAGGTCAAAAAGACTCCTTTTAATAGTGACTCAGTGGTACCTACTCTAAGGACAAAGGCTCCAGTATGTATCCTAATCTAAGTTATTACTGAATGTGAGTCCTGTGATAGCTTCTAATGAAAATTTTCCATTGAAAAAAATCAATGTTAATAACTGGAACTCGAGAGCTGTAATGGGTTCTGCTGTGTTTTTCGGGCTTAGACTGTGTGCTATAATATGCTAAGAAGAGGAGTTGATGACCTGTGAGCTCTGGTCACTTCCTGATCTCATTTGACTCTTTGGTCTTTAGTTTTAAAAGGGTGATCAGAGAGGTTGCTTTATAATGGAGAAGTTGAACAAAAGGACCATCAACCTGCAGGCTCACTGGCACAGCGCAAGTTTCACCGGATAAGCATTTCAGTAAAGAGGACTATTGCCAACAGCAATACTTGCAAGGAAGCTTTGTTACAGAGAGGATTTTTTTTTTTAAAGAAGCTGCTAGGAAAACTGACACTAGAAGCTAACTAGAGTCACTCTTTATAGATATCAATGAAATTGTAAGTCTGAAGACATTACTTACCTAGATACAGTAATGGACTTTATTTAAGAACCAACTTTATACATACCTAATATACCTAGGCTTGTTGATCAAGTTGGCTGGCTGGGGAAGAATAAAACCATCTAGAAGATCCACATGATGAGAGAAAGCATTCGGGGAGGGCAGACAGAGACATGATGCTGGCCACAGATAGAACCCAGAGACGCTCTGTGATTGAAGTAGTTCTAATACCTGGAAGCTTCGATTTGCTCTTATAACGTGTCTAAAGCCATTTAATTCAAGACTACCCTTCCTAGTTGGTACCTGTAGATGTAATGCATCTCCTAAGGTATTAGTCTAGGCTCCACCGGACAGAACAACTACCTGGAGGTAGGTGGTGGAGCCTCCGGACTCCGCGACACATTTCACAATGCTGTTTACTCCAAAACACTGGCCTTATTGAACTAATCTAGCTATTGGGTAAGACGAGAAGTAATACACGAACATTCTTAAAGTCTGTTCTCTTTTGCCTTGTGACCTTAAACATTTCAAAGACCAACATGAACACTATTGAATAGAATTGTGTTTCCATCGTCATAACTAATCTGAAAGCCTAAGTTATACCTCTTTCACTGCACATCCAATCTATTTTATGGGCAGAAGAGCACAATGGGCTCAGCTATGCAGGCTTTAGGAGTTATTTTAACCTTTAAAGAACAATAGACACAAGTAAAAGTACATACATAAAGTAGGCATTTTATATTTAATTTTTATTTTCATATGCATGAAAAGTGTGTTCCAAAAAAAGATTAGAGAAATCCATGGCATGTCTTTCTGGTTAATGTTACTTTATTTTTTGGTTCATCTACGCTACTACTTACAAGTTACTTGTTTTTTTTTTCATGGAAAATTTTTTTTAAATGAATTGATTTTGCTTTTCATCAGCACAGTTGTTGACTAATACCAAAGTTAGTTAGAAGGTTATGATTTTTACATTTATAGAATGTCAGGGGCAGCATTTAGACAATACATCATAGTAACTTGGCATTTATGAAATATTAGTTTTCCATAAACATGAACTCAGAGAGGAAGGTTACATTTTTTTAAATTATAATAACATTTTGAAAACCATCTGTCCTTTAAAATGTTACTAAAATATATATTGGAACTGGTGTTTTAGATGCCAGTCCTTCCTGAAGAGTGTTTTGAGATTTTTTTCAAATACTGCCTCAGTTCTATATAAAATAGAAAATATTCTGCCTTGTAAAATGACTACTGGATGTAGGTAAGAAGAAGTTAAGGAAATATTACATAAAAGTAGATTTGCAAAGGTAATTTGCTGAAGGATTATTTACACTTTGATGAGTGGATCTGGATATTTTGATACTAAGTGAAAGTGGTTCCACTGGAATTAGAAGGGAATAGAGATCTGAAAGCAGGAGTGAAAAGAATGTGTGTAAGCCGGGCACGGTGGCTCATGCCTGACCTCAGGTGAGCCGCCCACCTCAGCCTCCCAAAGTGCTGGGATGACACGCTTGTTAAGTGGTACTCTAATTAATCAGTAACTTAAACCTCAAAAGAGATTCATTATGTACACAAAATTAATCTTGTGTAATCAAGTGTATAAGTAAAATTAATTGAAGAAATCAAAAAACGCAAGGTGGCTGACACCTGTAATCTCAGTGCTTTCGGAAGTCTAGGTGGGAGGATCCCTTGACTTAAGGAGGCTGAGACCAGTCAAGCAACACGGTGGGACCCCATCTCTGTAAAACAATTAGCCGGGGATGGTGGTGCGTGCCTGTAGTCCGAGCTACTTGAGAGGCTGAGGCAAAAGTATCGCTTGAGCCTAGGACTTGGAGTCTGCAGTGAGCTATGATCACACCACTGACTCCAGCCAGAGCAACAGAGGGAGACAATGAGAACACGTGGACACAGGAAGGGGAACATCACACTCTGGGGACTGTTGTGGGGTGGGGGGAGGGGGCAGGGACAGCATTAGGAGATACACCTAATGCTAAATGACGAGTTAATGGGTGCATCACACCAACATGGCACATGGATACATATGTAAGAATCCTGCACGTTGTGCACATGTACCCCAAAACTCAAAGTATAATAATAAATAAATAATAAACCACAAAACACTTGTAATTCCAAATCCAGATATATAAACCACAGGAATACTTAGATAAACACACGTTATACACACATATAGTATATGTATGATAAAATATACTTGTATGTTCAACTTGGGAAAGGTTGATGATTTTAGAAACTAATAATTCTATTGCCTTGTGCTCTAATGATTTTCAATTTGAAGATTTATTTGGGATCAAATATATGAGGCTCCATATACAAGACATCTTTCTTTCCCCTCTTCTCAGCACCATTTTTTGGCTGATTATTGGACTACAACTGGGAGATCTAGAACTAAATTCCTGCTTAGTGTTTACTTGTTCAGAGCATAGGCTTTGAAATCGTCCTGTTTTGCCTCAGTCTCCACAGTGGTACCTACTAACCTCATGACTAGGGGATCGTGTAGCATTTCTCTAAGCCTTGTTTTCTTAGCTGTGAAGTGGTAAATTTTGGAAGTGCTTTGTTCATAGGATTTCTGTGGAAACTGAATTGGGTAAAGAATGTAAGGCATTTAGCACAGTAAAATAACCTGGATTACAGTAACTTTTCAAGGAGTGTTTATTAGTACTTAAACTGCCATTGTCATCAAAATTCTGTTTTTACATATGAACTTAGAAATGCCATTGTAACCTTCTCAACTCATTTGGTCATTTAAAATAGAGAGGTTGAGTTAGGTGTTTCTTAAATTTCTCTTTAGCTCTGATACTATGTGTCTGACGTTAAGTAATGCAAAGTTGGTAATTAAATCTTCCCCTTTCGTGATGTAGGAGAAAGGCATAAAAAATTTCTGGGTGACTGGATTCCCTTGCAAGTTTATTAGAATTGTAATTACGTAGCATTTTGAATAAAGCGTTCATTCTGGAAATCATTAAGTTTATTTTTCTTAACTCCGTATTTTGTCAACTGTGGAAAAATTGGGATTTAGGAGTAACCTCTGATTTAAAATTCCACCTAGTAACCATCTAAATTGTAGTCTTGTAATTTCCTAACTTTGGTCTTGAAGGTGTTTATCATTCTTATGCGTTATCATACTGTATTATATATTTATGCAACATAAAATGTATAGTTTTAACTATTGCACATGTTTACATATGAAAGGTGTAGTTTTGAACTTATCATTATTAAATTTGCTAATTTTGCTTCACTATTCATTTTGGACACTTATCCATATTAGTACATGCAACTCAAGTTTATTCTTTTGAGCTACTGTATATCATTCAAATGTATGAATAAATAACCTTGCTTTGGTGGACATTTAAGTATTTTCATGTATCAGTATGAAAAACAGTTTCAAAATGAACATTCAAATATACATTGCATATATGTGTATAATATTTGTATATATGAAGGTTCCTGTGGGTCATATATCTGAAATCAAAATTACAAGTGTTTTGTACCTTCTATAATTAATTTTACTCTCAATTTTAAGTAAACAAGATTAGTTTTTGCACATGATGCATCTCTTTATTCAGTTAAAATTACTGACATAATTAGAATACCACTTAAAACTTGAGAATATTTTCAAGGGTATTTATGCAAAACTTACATAAATGTGTTGAAAAGTCCTTTTGTATATATGTAGAGATTACATGGTATGTTAAATTCATCAATTTGCCTAAATATCAAGTTATACTTAAGTAGTGTCCATACACCATGCTTTTGCTTGACTGAACTCCAATATGTATATCCGGAGTACTTTTTAACATTCATAGGTTAAGTGGCCTGTTTTGGAAAATGATATTAAAAATGTAATTCAGATGAATGCTTAAAGATTAAAAATGAATGAGCTTTCGTATTAATCATCAATATGACAACCCTAAAGGGAAGCATGATTTTCAAATATACCTCCTTGTAGGCAGGATAATTCAGAAATGCACAGTGCATATTAGATATGGGATTTGAGTCATAGTGTATTTCTCTAAGAATGTAATTTATTGTACTTTCACATCCACCCCACTGAATATGCAGAGTTTAAGATGCAATGGCCAGAAGACATGAGCGTGTCACTAGAAGGATGTGGACGTGGGCTCCGGGGCTGTTGATGATGACGGTGGTCTTTTGGGGTCATCTGGGGAATGGACAAGGCCAAGGTAAGTGCAAGGATTTTCTAATTCTTTGCGAGTTGGATGCGAATTTCACTTTGTGATGAAATTATGTTGAGTCTTTGGTTTGATGTTTAAGCAATTTTTTACAATCTTCCGTCAGGTTTTTGTTACAGGGTATTGTAATATCTCTGCACCAGTTAAATTGAAATAGAATTAGGTGTGAGTAAATGCATCAAAATTGAAGCCATCTTTCTGAAATTGGCTTTTCTCTGTTGTAATTGATGATATGTATATATATATGAGGTTTTATGAAGCCATATATATGCGTGTGTCTCTGTTGTAGTTGGTGGTATGTATATATATGTGAGGTGTTACGAGGCCATAAATATGCGTGTGTGTGGGTTTTGGGTGGGTGGGTGTGCCTGTGAGTTTGTGTGTGTGGTATTTTACAAGAACACGTAGCATATAAAGTTGTCGTGATTTTGAAGAAAAGTTTTTGGACGTTTGTCTGTTTAGGGTTTTTATGTTTTTGGATGTTTGTCTCTTTAGGGTTTTTATGTTTTACATTTTAAAATTTCAAGAACCTATTCTTAAAGGATGCGATGTTCTTTAGAAATTAAATGAAAAATGTGACGTTTCTCATTCTTCTGCCAAGTGTATTTAGGGGAAATTAATGAGAGAGTGGAGCTGCAAGGTTGTGGCATCCTGAAATGTCTGTTGGAGCGTAGAAAAAGGCCATAGATTTTGTAATAAGGCTTTCAATACTGATTTCATCAATAGCTGTATGGAGTGGTTTGTGCCAAATCTAGTATCTGTGAATGTATTTTGTGATAAGTATTGTATTATTTTTGGAGGTGTGTTGCCTGCTCAGATACAAATTGCAATTCTGTATTTTATGTGATAAAACATCCTGACATCGCTGAAATTTTCTTTTCCTTTCCGGGCAAGTATATTCGGCATTGATTTCCTGCATTTTCAAGGCTTGAAATGAAATCTGTGAGCAGGAAGTTTACAGAGTTATTTCAAGGGATAGGTATATTTCTCCAGATAAAATTGAAAGTGTGCAGTGTTATTATATAATTGTGATGAAGTTGAGCTTTGCTAGTTTGAAGTATCTAATAAAGTTTAACACTTTTTAAAAGATCCTTCAAAAAAAGCAGTTTTCTTGCCATATGTAATATTGTTCAATGAAGTTTTGAAATGAAATAGATATTTTTCAAAACCACAAATGCATCTGTGCCTTTATATGAACAGTTGTATATACATGTAAGCAGATAATACATTTTGTTAATTAAGATCAGCTTTGATTTTAATTTTTCTTTCCTGTCATTCAGAATTTGTATTTGCATCTAATAGAATTCTCATTTTTCTTTTTTGTCATAAAACTAATGTAAAATATATTCAATACACATAGTAGTTTTTTTCACCAAAGGTCTAAAACAAGAATATGTAGACAGTAGCTACGTTGGATTTCTTTGGCTATAAGAGTTGTCTATTTCTCTGGTGATGTGTAGAATTACTAAAATGCAGCATGACAATTGTTTCTCTGTAATAGTGATCCAACATGACATGTAGTATTACACAGGGTTGCTAATACCTTCCTCTGACCATCATTTCCAGTAATTGTGGCTTGTTTTAGATGAGGAATAGGTTATTAGATATTTAAAATATTTGAGAAAAATAGGTATCTTCTCTCTTATTTACCCAAACCCTTTTATTTACTCAATATTGATGGCTCAAGTATTCTATCTTTCACTAGGGACCATCATTTATTAAAAAATGGCCTGAAATCAATTCCAAGTCTAGCTGTAGTGAAGCTTCTAGTGGGAAATGCAAATTAAGTAATTTGTTTTCTTTCTAAAAGGATAAATTAAAATAGACAATGATTCAAAGAACAAAACAACTTAATAGAAAACATAATGGAATGCTTTGATACTATGATTCAGGGAATTTTGCTTCCTTAGTGGTAGCTAGATTGAGTGAAGGAGATTGCTTAGGTATAATGAGCAAATCTTATAATTGCAAGTATAACCCAAGCTGCATATCATCATTTAGCTCAATAAGCCTCATTAAATATTAAATATTACCTTTTAACTTTTATGCAATTAAGCAGAATTTAAAAATAAAAGTTTTAAAAATTAAAGTTTTTATTACTAAGTATCTTTTAAAATACAAATCTCACAGCTCCTTATTGTCAAGAAAAGAACACATGAAAATTTATAAATAAGGTTTTCTCTCTATTAAATTTACAGTCTTGCATTAAATATTGGTTATTGGGACCCACCATGTCCATGATTATGATTAAGTATCAATGAAAGATGACTCTTGCAGCAAATATGCATGCAAATGTTTTAAGATTATTTTCACATTATTTCACATAATTTCTTAAGCATAATAGGATAAGTAAATTATACTTTCTACACAAGCTCTTCATATTTATGAATAGACCATGTTCTAAATTTTTCAATCATTGGGGAATCCCAATGTCATATTTATGAATGGACCATGTTCTAAATGTTTCAGTCATTGGGGAATCCCAATGTCATATTTATGAATGGACCATGTTCTAAAAGTTTCAGTCATTGGGGAATCCCAGTGTCGTATTTATGAATGGACCATGTTCTAAATGTTTCAGTCATTGGGGAATCCCAGTGTCGTATTTATGAGTGGACCATGTTCTAAATGTTTCAGTCATTGGGGAATCCCAGTGTCGTATTTATGAATGGACCATGTTCAAAATGTTTCAGTCACTGGGGAATCCCAGTGTCGTATTTATGAATCGACCATGTTCTAAATGTTTCAGTCATTGAGGAATCTTCCTAGAGAAACCGTGTGAGAAATTGTAGCTAAGCTCAAAAACGGAAGACAAAAATCGATTTAACGAGGAATGTAGATTAATGTCATAGTATTATCGCGACTGTGTGCAACCACTACTTATAAACAATGATATAAGAAATGCAATCTGAAATCTGAATTCTAAATAGGAATGTAGTGCCATTATCCCTCTGGGACCCTTAGGGTCAAAATAAGATAAAAGTGATGAATGGTGGGTTGGAAGTCAGTCAGTGATCCTTGTCAAATTTTTGTATCTGTCAAGAAAAGCATCTGCTTGAGGACATCCATTTTCCTACTTCTGAGTTACAGAATAATAGGTACTTATCCTGAATGTGACATTCCCTGACGTGGACTCTGTCTTTGCTGCTTAGGTGGTGTGTGCATGAGAAAGTGCTTAACATCTGAAAACGGAGACAATCCTTAGAGAAAGATATATATGAATTTTAAAAGGAAATATACCTACGATGGAAATAAAACAAATAGCATAAATATCTAGCTGTATTTGGTCTTTTTGGTAACTATTACAATATATACATTTTCAAACAACTAAGTTCAGCACTGACTTTGGGAGAATCTAGATAAAACTGAACTGACATATAATAAGCATTGGTGTAATTAATAGCACAGCGGGCAGAACCATGGGGGTATTTCCTGAGGAAGAGGGACTATAGAGAGGCAAAAGAAAACCCAGCTCATTCTGGGGAGTGCCAGGAGCAGTTATTATATTCAGAACTGAGAACTTATTTCTAACTCACCAACCCATAGTTCTGGCTGAAGTGCAGTGGTGCAGTCATAGCTCATTCTCAGCCCCAAACTCCTGGGTTCATATGGTCCTCTCATCTCAGCCTCCTGGTAGCTATGACCACAGGTGTGCACTACTTTGTCCAGCCAGTTTATTTTATATTTTATTTTCATTTCATTTGTAAAGACTGGGTCTTGCTATGTTGCCCAGGCAGGTCACAAACTCCTATCCTCAAGCAGTCCTCTAACCTAGGCCTCCCAAAGTACTGACATTACAGGCATAAGCCATTGCATCTGGCTCAAAAATATTTCTGTCCTAATGGCTTTAACAAAGAAGTGCCGTTTTGGGGATATATACAATGGTGTGCTGCTTGGGAGTGACAAAAAAATAATTATAAGAAGAATGGAACGAATATGTCAGTATGTTTTCAAAAGCAAGTTAGCCCAAGTTTTTAAACAAGCATAATTTTAGGGTTTTTGTAACTAACTTAGGGTTTAAATGTAGCAAAAATTTTAAACATTATCATGAATACACAGAAAATTTTAATCAATTTGGTTTCCATGATGAATTTACATGCTTAAATTCCTAATTTCAATTTGCTGCTAGATATGAGAAAGTTTGAGATTTTGAAGAAGCAAGTGGTTCTTACAAATGTAGCAAACTTAAATTTTGAGGACAATTTAATTTAACTTCCATTTTTATGACCAGATTTTGGGTCAGCTGTTAAGCATTCAAAAAATAAAATCTGATAATATCTGGCAATTCCAATTTTCAGTTTTATTGATCTTCACCATGAAATAATATATAAGGTAAGGGGCAAAATTTTGGAAAAGCAGATCACTTTGTTGTCCTATTTAGCAAGTTCTCAAATTATGCCATCTTGGAATCATTACAAGTAATTATACGAAGACAGTATCTTGTGTTTTGTATTTCATTGTTACACATCCAATTGTTCTCTAGAGATATCAGAGAAAACCCACTCAAGAAGGGAAGGTTAGATAAACAGCCCTCTCTCTCTCTCTCTCTGTCTTTGCCTCCATTTGGTTCCTTATGTTCATTTCTCAGTGCATTTCAGTTACTTTTATTGTTCCCTTCATTTTCTCTTTCATTCCAGAAGTTTAAGTGATTGCATAATTCTTTTGACAGCTGAAAGTAGTATCCGACTTTGAATGAAAGGTTTACAGCTACAGCTTTTCAATTAGAAAATCTCAGATCATGTGATCTATGAGTTTTAATATCTTAGGATCTCGACCAGTAAGGAATAATCACTTTGAAAAACCTTGATGCTACCTAGAGTTTGTGTTTTGTGAGGTTGCTTGGTAAATTATTTTCCTTTGATAATTGAATATTGCTTCAAGAGAGGTGAGCTCAGACGTTTGGCAATGAATATTGAATGTGTATTCCAAGAGACATGACCTTAAAATATCATCAAGCTAAGTAGTAGTGAAATTGAACTCTGCTGTATAATAGAAGTCAGTGTTTCTTACATCTTTGTGATATATAAATATTTTTACATTGTGGTAGATAATAATTTGTATGGGAACATTTAATTGAATTTAATTTATCCTATGGCAGAATTATGTTGCATAGGTCATTTTAGTTTTTGATTTAAGCATCTTAAAATTACAAATGCAAATATTCAACACGTAAAACCCACATGAATACACACTCCCAAACATTTGAAATCCTAACAGTCATTTCCAACAGCTTTTTCCTACAAAAGAAGTCAGCTCTTCTTAGAGAAGACATGCATTCCCATAGCTTGAGAGGTGCACACTATAAGGTAAACAGAGAAAGGATTACAGCAGTTTAAGTATACCAGCGGATTTACTTTATAGACAATAGACTTTTGAATTACTTGTCTTCAAAATTTGGTTTCTTGAGAAAATTATCTGTGTAGATTAATCATGCATTTCAGATACTTTCCAGACATCTGAATGTTGTTTTCTTAAAAGTAGCCAGCACGCCTTTTTATGCAGTCTGCATGGGAGATAGTAAGAGATGTGTATGCTGTATATCTACTAGTAGAGATTTGTTTATGAGTGCTTCCTTAAAAAATTATTTTTTCTGAAGAAAGGGATTTCTTTTTTATAATTTAGATTAGATGATTTTAAATGTTTTTAGGTTTTAACCTCTCTGATCATCAGGGTCATTGCCATGGAAAAAATGCAAGTTATAGCATATTTCATTTTTATAAGGAAAGAAGTTGATAATTTAGACTTTTTTCTTTTACTAAATTGAATTACATCACTCAATATTTGGATGGCATTAATTCACAATAGCAACAAAAAAATCTTACTATTCAACAAAATAAAGTATGATTTCCTTCACATTTAACTTAATTTGTTCTTTAAAACATCTCCTAACGAAGGTTTTCTCATCCTCTGAAGCTGAATTTATTTAGGAAAAAATATTTTAAACACCATCCCAAGTGATATAACTAATTTTATTGAGCTTTGATGTTCTATTTGAACATATTTGAAGACTGTACAAGCACTCAATTTAGAATTAAGATTTTATTTGGAGATTTTGGTTGTATTTGAAATCTGTTGTGGAATTAAACATGAAGAATACGTCAATTTACTAG
Source organism: Symphalangus syndactylus (assembly GCF_028878055.3). NCBI lineage: Eukaryota > Metazoa > Chordata > Mammalia > Primates > Hylobatidae > Symphalangus > Symphalangus syndactylus. The sequence continues at coordinate 137,022,396 of NC_072432.2, read as the reverse complement.
ATGTCATTGTCTATGACACATTTTAGTCTTATCTTTCTGCCTATATGTAAAGAGGAATAGAAATAATTGGTATAAACAGGAAAAAAGAAGTAAAGTGGTAGGATCAGATGTGAGAAATATATAAGCTAAGATACTCTTTTTTTGTTTGTTTGTTTTTTGTTTTTGTGAGACAGAGTCTTGCTCTGTTGCCCAGGCTGGAGTGCAGTGACACAATCTTGGCCCACTGCGGCCTCCACCTCCCAGGCTCAATGGTTCTCCTGCCTCAGCCTCCTGTGTAGCTGGGATTACAGGTACGCATCACCACACCCGGCTAATTTTTGGATTTTTAGTAGAGACTAGGTTTGACCATGTTGGCTAGGCTAGTCTCAAACTCCTGACTTCAGTTGATCCGCCCACTTCAGCCTCCCAAAATTCTGGGATTTCAAGTGTGAGCCACCAGGGCCAGCCTAAGCTAAGATATTCTAGAAGCTATTAATAGTAAAATATAATGTAAATTCTTTAAAATTAATCTGTATATGAAATTTTTTCTAGGACTTTCCTGCCAGAAAAGTAGGAATAGAATGGCAAAAGGAACGAGGTTCCTTCTACAAGTAGGCACACATCCTATTTCACTTTATCCTGTGATCAGTCTCATAACCATCTCCTGGTGTGAAGTGCTAAAACTGTGCTTTAAGAATAACTTAAGTCCTTTATGTACAAACTAAAGTATGAGAGCCTGAACCTTGGAAACCAAGAGATTCCAAAAAGCCTTATGTGTGAGACTGGGTGCCACAGATCTTGGCAGAAATTACTGCTTATTCTTAATTCTTATTGTTCCTTTCTAGCACTTCAATTTATAATGCCAATATCTACCTCAGCCTAAAGACAAGCTCTAGAATCACTTGTGTTAATTATTACATTTCTTTTAAAAAGCTCATGAATTACACATGAATTTCAAAGTTGCCAACTGAGATTCCAAGGACTTAGAAAAGAAAAAACGTGGCACCTTTCCATTATAAAGGCTGTACGCAGTCTTCATAGTGTTTGTCTTTAAGGGACAACATGCCTCATCCATCAGCAACTTTTCTTCCTTAAATCATCATATCTTGCCTAAAAAGGTTTTCTGAAAACTAAGATTTGCAGATTGTTATATCACATCTTAATCTACGTATCAACTTTAGCATTATCAAAGCATGAACTGTTCTGGGTTTTCATAGTTAATTATGTTTGTGGTAATAACTGGGATGCAATTGTTTTTCTTCTGATGATTTTGTACTTGCTTTTCTTATGGTAACTTCTGATGCTTGTTTGTAAGATCTTCCTCTCTTTTCTCCATCTGGTTATCTTCTTACCTTCTGTCCTTTAACTCAGATGTCACCCACACTGTGTGTCTTTCTGGATTGCTTCTTATTTAACTGTTGCTTCTCATAGTTTACATACCTCCTCCTGTACCACACTATCAACATTTCTCAAGCTGCACTATATGCTGGGTTGTGTCTTTATTTATTTATAAGTTCCTTGATAATTCGGACTATATATTAGTATATTCAAAAAATACTTATGAAGTGTTTACTTTGGGTCAGGAATTATTGAGTGAAGGAAATTGACCAAAACTCTGCCATCATGAAGCTCGCATTCTAACTTAGGGAGACAGATAACAGACAATGAGCCACATAAATATGCAAAGTATCGTAAGTTAGATGGTGAAAAGTAATCCTGGATGGGGATCAGATAATTTTGATAGGATAATTTTTAACTGGGTAGTCAAGAAAGGCCGCACAGAGAAGATGGCAATTGGAAGAACAAGGTGGTGAGAACTGCTGAGTCTGGAGCAAACACACAATTTGGAGCAGTAGAAGATTCCAGAAGTAACAGTATAGAGGCGAAGAAGTGGGAATTGTGTGGAGTCTTTTACTTGCTGTTGTAATGACCTTGGCTATGCTTTGAAGTGAGGTGGAAAGTTGGCAGGGACCTTAGTTTTCTTTTTAATAATTCACTATGAATTTTGAACGGTCACTATTATAGACTCAATAATTTTGCTTTATTACTCTTGCAATTGACTACAAAAGAGCGTATTGAAGAAATGTTAAATTCTAATTTAAACTGATTGAAATAGGTTTTTATCTTTTTATGTTTCTCATCACTGAATATCTCATTTTTAATTAGTTTGAAAGCATTCTAAGATAGTGAGCCAATGCAATTTAGCATAATGCATAACTTATTATTCATCAGATTTAGGTATTTAACCGAGGATGCTAATTAGGAAAGTAACTTGTTCTGTTGGATGATTTTGATAAAGCTACTTTCAAATGATTATCACATCCATTGATGTCATATTAAGTTGTGTTTCTGGAAACCAAATTTAGGCAGTGGTAATGAGTTAATATCTCTAAGTGGATACCTTTTATCTCTACAGTCAAGGATACTTGAAAGTGGAAAAACATACTGGCTTCAAGTCTTGGGAACTAGGACTTACCGGAAATGTGTGTGTTTTTTTTGTTTCCTGGTGGAATTGTCTTCTCGGAAAGATGGTGTTTCCTTTTCAATAGGAAAAAATTGATCCTATGCTGCTTTACTTTAATGCTTTGCTTTTGTCAAAATAGTGTTTTCTTAGGAAAATTAACCTATCATAATATAATGAAAAGAGAAATGCTGAAGACACAAAATGATGTCCATGTTAATATTGAGTAGGAAGCATCAAGGGACATGAGAAGAGGGAAGCGAAGAGAGGGAGAAGAGAAATTTATAGTGTAACAACAATTAGTAAAAAGGATTAGCATATACATGTAGTCAATAAGTCAATAAATGGCTGTTTATAGAAAGCCTACCAGGCACTAGGGGATATAGCAGTGAAGAAGGCAAAGACACAATTGGCTATACTGTAGTGAGGAGGGAAAGAGGAGGAAGACATACAAATACCTAAAAAAAGCAATGGTGTGAAGGGCTATAAAGTACACTACTACGAAGAAGATTACATGTGATAACATGGCTGAGTAAAACTGTCAAGGAGGAAGGCACTGATCTGGCTGTAGGTATTTCAGAGCATTTTTCTCTCTGAGGAGGTAATATTTCATTTGAGAGTTGAGTGAAGACAAAGAGGAAGGTACTTTGAAGATCTGGGGTGCTCTGAGCAGAAAGAAGGGCAGATATAAAGATTCTGTAATTTAAAAAGAGAGCTTGATAGTTTCTTACAAAGAAAAGAAGGCCGGTTTGGCTGGAATGTCCATGAAGGAAGAGCATGGAGAGAGATTACATGAGTGTTCTCAGGGACCAAATCTAGATCTTATATCAAAATGTGAATATAAATTAACTACATTGAAAAGTGTATGATGGATGTGTGATACGATGAGGTTAGCTCTTAGGAGGGTGTACTATTGTGGAAGGGTACACTAGTGAAGGAAGGGGGTTCATTTAGCTGACTATTGCACCTGCCCAGTTGAAGGATGATGGTAGTTGGGATTATGAGTGTAGCAATAAAGTTGGAGAAAATCAGTTGAGATTGGAAGTTGATTTGAAGATGATTGAATTTACTGAGCAAGAATTATATCAAGGTATTTGGATTTAGGGACATGGGGGATTATGGTCACTTTTAGTGATATGGCAAAGTCTTGATGACATGAGGCAGTTTGCAAGTGACAGAGGTGTGGGTAGGTGCGTATGTGTGATTGATTTTACATTTTTTAATCTTAAATTAAGACGCTAGTTAGAATCCAAGTGGAGACATCAAGTAGGCACTGACAAGTTGACTTGGCTAGAGATGTGAGTTAGATCATCGTAGCCTATAGAGCATGCCTAAAGTCATGAATCTAGGTGAGGGGTTGGAAAACTATTATAGCCCATGAGCCAGATCTGGTCTGCCACCTATTTTTGTATGGCTCATGAGTTATAAGTACGTGTGGCATTTATAAGTCTAAAATGTAAAATACAGGGAAATTTTTCAGCAGGGAAAGTTCCATAAATTTGCCTCTTGGCAACACAAAGCCTGCAATATTTACTATCTGGCTCTTTGTCAAAAATGTTACTGACTCCTGATCTGGATGAAACCCTGTGAGGAGAGAGTGTTGACAGAAGAGAGAGAAGCATCACAGTGGAAATTAAAATTATGTCAACTGAAGTGTGTAGGGTAGAGAATTTAAGCCTGAGTATAACAGTAAGAGATTAAAATAACAGTAAATTCATTATCAGCGTGATCAATGAAACCTTTGGGGGCAAAGAGGAACTATCTTCGTCACACCTTTCACTCACTCATAGAAAGATCTTAGGCAGGAAATATAACTTGTTTGAAGATCTGAGATAAGGCTAATGTAGTTTGGACAAAGAAAGCCAATGGGAGGATGACATTACATCTGGCCAAAGATTTAGGGAAGAGCCAAATACTTCAGGCTTTTTAAAGTGATCTTTAGATAAAGAGGAGGTCATCAAGGCATTCCGAATTTGGAGGATCAAATCACATCTGATGGAAAAAATCTGGCTGTATGTGCATCTAGGATGTAAGGAAGCCAACATGGATGTGAAGTTAAAATTGTCCATTGCAAATAATAAAATGAAGGCCCCAGGTAGCCTTGGCAAGGGCAGATTTGGTATAAAATCCTTATTGGAATGGGCTTAAGCAGTAACGGGAATACGGATCTAGCTGTTGTGTTTAGTGGAATTTTATCAGTCTTTTTGTTGTGTATGATATATAGATGGTCAAAATAAGGAACTTCTACATTTTCGGTTTTTGTTTTATTTTAATTGAGATTTGAATTAAAAATAAGAAACTTTTATTTTGAAACTTGGAGACTGTGTTTAAAAAGTATAGAGTAGGGCAAGAAAAAAACCTAAAACTCTCCTGATGAGGAGAGTGCTAATCGTGACTCTAATAATAATAAAATACTTTTCTGATAATTTTTTGTGTGTTTCATTATTTATATATGTATGGGAAGTTGTACCCTAGCCACATGCCAATTCACCTGGTGAACTTGCTCTTCAACGTGGCACAAATATTTCCTTCTATCTTTAGCCTTCCGGGGTTTCTCACATGGACTATTGGCTCTTCCTACATGAACCTGCTGGTAGTACCCTGTAGGAGACATGCTACTCCATGACAACAGGCACCACGCTGTAGGGGAATTACCATACCTGTCAATCACTATCTCTAGAATGTGGCCTTTCATGAGCCCTGAGATTTCATACTGTTTCTCTGAGCTGTAACAATATTTATATTGAAAAAATAAACATGTTCTTCTATCTTTAATATTTTATATCTTATAATTTGAATATCCCATTTTCATTATACTACTTAGCTGCTAAGTTATGTTATAAAAACAAGTTTTAATTATCTGCAAACACCTTCAAATCTAATCCTTACCGGTGAAGACTGATGTCTGGTTAACATCTGTTAGGACATTTATTTCCATACAGTATTTATAGCACCTTTTTGTTATTGATTGGTATGATAAATGTGTAACTCTTACACAAAGACAAAATTTTTAGATTTTTGTATTTAAAATACTGGTTATCAAAAGAAAAACCCAGATGTTATTTGTTTATGTTTCTGCTTGAGGTACTGAATCTATTTCAAGTCATATTTCTCAGTATTGATATACTTAATTTTGCTGAAATAATAACACACTAACTTTAGCTACTTTTTTTCTCAGTGTATCTCCTTGTCGCTCACCATTTCTGCCTCATTTCACTTCTCATCTTTATTTCTTTTTCTTTGGTCTTCTTTTACTTTAGGGATTCTTTCAATTTAGAAGTGTTCTTGTTTTCTGTTAATTACTATTCTTCTTGGATGTACACAGTTATCCTTTTCCATTTCATTTGTGAATTCATCTCAGAGGCATTTTGTATGTGCCTTTTACTCATAGCTTCTCAGAAGTCCCTTTCGAGGTTACCGATTTAACATGTCATGTACTATAAGGTTTGCATGGCATGGTGGCAGCTGACTTTGGTCTTTACAAGGATTGAAATGTTCACTCAACATGGATTGGTAGAATTTATTTTTTCCTTAAACATTTCATCGCCTTGTAAACAAACAAAAGCAAACCCAAGACTCAAAACTGACATTACTATTGGTGCCCCTGGAAATAGCTACCTTCTCACTAAAGTAGATTTTGTCATCCAACTTTATGTGTTGTTGAACACACATGGTGCTGTATGAGCACTCACTCACTAGTCTAGAAAACATTGCTGTGACCAGTTACCAGAAAAATAAATTCAGATTGCTCTTCACCTTCCACAGATGACCCTTCTGAAAGCCATTTGAATTCATTATAAATTATAGTTATATTAGTGTGACTTTAATTCACTTGTAATCTGAACTTTATGTGCAATGCATTTTTTCCCGTGTTTAATCATTTTTGAATGCTAAATCATTTGCAAACAAATGGCTTGTCCTTGAGAAAGAATTTAAGGCTGAAAGTACATTAAGTGCCATCTGGGTATCTGTGTCAATGGTTTTGTCACTACAAATGTGTGTGTGTGTGCATATCACCTACTTTATCACATTTATTTGATAAAATTGATATGCAATCTCTAAATCATTGTGTCTCCAACTTGTGTTATGCCACAAATACAAATTTTTGTCCTAAAGTTGATGGTACCCTTTGTAAAACTAGAAGTTCTCATTTGTGCAAAGGAAGGAAAAATAAAACAAGAAACAAATTCAATAAAAAAATTAAAGGTCAGATTTCTTTTATAGCTGCTGAATTCCTTTCTTTCCTTTCCATCATCCTCACATTCCCAAATCTCAACAAAGTTAAGAAATTAAAACACACATCATGAGATCATATGTTCACCTTGTTCAGGAACTGAAGGATTACATATACAAGACTATACCTTAATAAGTAGAGGGAGAAATATGAAGATATGAATAGAATATGAAAATTTATTATAATGCAGTTGTATTCTAAAGTGTTTCCTAGGCAGGCTAAGAGTATGTTGCCAGAAAATTTTAAGAGACCCACTCCATTATATAGAAGAGGATGTGTGTAGATCTCTTAATTCTGAAATGTTTAGAACTGAGTACAACAGGTCTTTGAATAACGACGTTTCATTCAATGTCATTTCATTATGATGTTGATGAGAAAAAACAAATTGATTCCAATTGGGGTTCACTGTCTGTGTAGAGCTTATGTATTCTCCCCATGTCTGCATTGATATTCTCTGGATGCTCCAGTTTCCTCTCACTTCCCAAGGCTGTGCATGTGAGGTTGATTGACGTGTCTATGTGGTCCCAGTCTGAGTAACTGTGGGTATGTGTGAGTGCACCTGCAATGCGACGGCACCCTGTCCAGGGCTGGTTCCCACATTGCGTCCTGAGCTGACAGGATAGGCTGCGGTCAACTGCAACCCTAAACTGAAATAAGTAGGTAAATAATGATTTTACTAGCTTTTATTAATCTTAAACGTATGAATAGCTGAAATTTATTTCAGCATTTAATATTAGAAGTGTTTTGATCTTTATTTACAAGTTTGTTGACGTTTTAGTTACCAAAAGCCATAGAAGCTTAACTCTTTTGATGTCAACCTATGGTAAAATGGGTTTCGCTGACTGTATTTTTGTACCAATTAACCATCCCCAATTTATCCCTCCGTATGCGTGTATCAAAACATCACGTGACCATAAATATATATACCTATGACCAGTTTTCAAGCACCTGTCAATGATGTTAAGTGAAGACTTATTGTAGTCCTTTTTTGGCATAACGAAAATGTGTGTGTTTTGTTCAAGATTGGAAAAGTTCTTTGTGTAAAGAACTAGACAGTAAATATTATAGGCTTTGCTGGCCATATGTAGTCTCTGTCTCTCCTTCATCTACTCATTCTTCTTCTCCCCTTCCTTCTCCTTCTTTAAACACTTCCAAAATGCCAAAACAATTTTTAGCTCTCAGCCATATGAAGCAAGCCATTGATTAAATTTGGCTTGTAGGCCCATAAGGTGTGAATTCCTTTACATCATCAGAATGCCGCATATATATGAAATGTTATCTATGAGAAATTAATGGGGCTCCCAGCAGAGAGAAATTAGCCTAAGTTAAGTTTGGGCTTTGGAATTCAGGGGAATGCCATGCACAAAAATGCTCTGCTTTTAAAACTAGTTACTAACAGTCCATTTCTGATATCAGAAATACATGAAAACTACCAATTGAACGGACATTATTCACTACTTTAGTGCTGCTACTCCTGTGTGGTGGAAAAAGAATCCAGAAAGTTTTCCTTTCCATTTGAACATTCATGCAATAAAAATTTCCAAATCTTTTTTTGAACAAATTTTTTATCTTATAGCTCTCTTGTGTACTTTATAAGTACGTTTTGCTGCTTATTCTCAGTAACTGTATTGAAACAATCTGTTTTCCTTTATCAATCAAAATAAAATAAGAAATTTAGCTTAATACTAATATTAAGCTGAAGTGCAAGATATATGAAAAAGAGAGAAAAGAAGCAGGATAAACTGACCTTTTGATAACTGCAGAGGACAGCAGATCAAAGACTGGACTTTAACGTCTGACATTTTCAGAATCTATCACAGTAAGTCCACTGGGTCCAGAAATAGGTTTTAATCCTAGATTGAAATGACAATGCTGTCATGACATTGAGTTTGATGGAAAAAGTGAAGTTAAAGTTTTTCTCAATATTTTTTTAAAATCAATGATTGATTTAACTATAAAATGGACTGATTCTGAAGAACTCATTCTGACGTTGGAGGTGAAAATGCTTTTACTCTAATCATTAAAATCAATTTCTCTAGATATCTGACTTTATTCTGCTTTATAACATAAAGAATGAAACTATATTTATTAATGAAGTGTAATCTAGCAAAGTGGCATAAGCATAATTATGAGTCACTTACTAAAGTTGTGTGTTTTTTTCCATTGCATGAAAACCCTGCCTTGTTTTAATTTTTATTGACTCTTTAAAAGCAATTTTAGGTTTGTAGAAAGAAGTGAATAAGCATTCACACGTCATCCTCAGCCTCTACCCCAATTTCCCCGATTTTTAACATCTTGCAATAGTGTGGTACATTTGTTATAGTTGATGAGTCAATATTGGTACATTACTATTGACTAAAGTATGTAGTTTGTATTAGAGTTTACTCCTTGTCTTATGAATTCTGTAGGTTTTGTCAAATGTGTAATGACAAATAATCCTCATTACAGTGTCATACAGAATAATGGATTCACTCTCCTAAAATTCTTCCTTGCTCCATCCGTTCATCGTTTCCTCTACTAATTTATGTAGAAGATAAATTAGTAGATTGAGTTGATGGTTATAGCAGTTTAAAGCACAGATAGAAAACTAGATTGACCTGCCTACCCAGACTGTGCTTCTCACTCTCACTGTGCCCTTTCTTAACCTTTGGAAATGCTTTTATTCATATATAAAATAGGCTATAACTTCATATAGTTGTATTACAAAAAGTTAATGCACAGAAAAAGACTTGTGCTAGGTATATGGTTTCTTCTCAGTTAAATGGAAGCCATTGCGTGTGTTTGTCAATAGAATTCGTCATACTTTATCTCACATATCTTTACGTCATTGTTGGCACATGACATGTTTAGACTGCACAAATCTCCTCCAAATCCCTAATAGTCACTGATCTCTTTACTGTCTCCATAGTTTTGCTTTCTCCAGAAGGTCATGTAGTTGAATCATACGGTATGTAGACTTTTCAGACTGGCTTCTTTCACTTGGCAATATGCATTTAAAGGTTCCTGTGTGTCTTCTGTAGCTTGACAGAATACTATTCCATTGCCTGGATATACCACAGTTTATTTTTCCATTCACTTCCTGAAGGACATTTCGATTTTAGTGATCATGAATAAGGCTCCTGTAACATTCATGGGAAGAAGGCTTTTGTGTGCATGTAAGTTTTCAAATCCTTTAAGTAAATACCGGGAATGTAATTGCTGGGTTGTGTGGTAGGAGTATGTTTAGTTTTATAAGAAACTGCCAAACTGACTGCCAAAGTAGCTGTACTATTCTGCATTCTCACAAGCAATGAATAAAAGTTCCTGTTTCTCCTCACATTTGCCAGCTTTTGGTATCATCAGACTTTTGGATATTGGTCATTTTAATAGTCATGTAATAATATCTCACGGTTGCTGTGACTTGCAGTTCCCTAATGATACATGACTAGTAACTTCAAAATCCCCATTTGACAGCTGTATTTAGACCTTTGGACTATTTTTTAAATGAGTTGTTTTCTTTCTTATTTTCGAGTTCTCTGTATACTTTAAATACCAGTAATTTATCTGATATGTTTTGAAAATGTTTTGAATATGTTTTGAAAAAATTTTCTCCCAACCTGTGGCTTTTGTTTTCATTCTAAGCACAGTTTTAATAACAAAAGTCTTTAATTTTAATGATGCTCAATTTCTCAATTTTTTCTTTGTCTAACCCAATAAATCAGAAAGCTTTTTATCATTTCACATGACTTAATATTCAGGCAAGGTCTATATAGGCCCCTTTCAAACAGTCATAAAGTTTAGAAGCTCTGACCTCACAAACAATAACAACGACAACATAGAAACAAAAATGACAGCTTTTGATGTTGTCTCAGTAATTTCTCAATTCAAGAACAGATTACTGAGCTTTATAAGCAATACGTATAGATATCAATTTCACAATAAAATACCTTATGATATTTATCAAATCACCTTAGTTTTGGTCACTTATTACTATTAGACTAAAATGTAATTTGTCAGACATGAGAAATCCTTTGGAGTATTTTTTAGAGAACCAAGTATTTGTTTTAGCCTTTTCAGTTCTTCTCTTGCTGTTTCTCCAGTATAGTCATTCCAATTGTCTCTATAGATGTATTAATACCAGGTACATAGTAAACACAATTATCTCCCACGTGTACCCCAACCCCCTTCCCTGTTCATGCAGTGAACATAAAGGAAGCAGGTCAAAAGGAAGCAGGTCATGTACCCTGTGATGTGCTGGGTTGTAAGGAAAGGTACACAATTAATGTACCATGTCTGAGTTTTCTTCTTCTCTGTATTTGTTCCATTTAATGCATGTATGTTTTTTATTCCTTAGGCCTCTCCAGTCCTAACACACTCAGGGATACTTGATACAGCTATAAGGCTGTGTCTTTATCAGGTACCTTTGGGTTACCCCCGGCCAGGGGTGGGAAATAGAGGAAGTGAATGTCTGTATCCTCATTAAGTATCACACAGAGCAGAAACATAAAGAAGTCTGTGCCATGAATGGGTCTCTTCTTTCTCCAAAAACCACCTACCCCTTCAACTCCCACTGCTTAAAGAGAAATCTTGTATTAGTCTCCCCATTTTCTCCTCAAACTTGCTTTAGCAAAGCAGTTCCTAAACCTCTGTTAATGTATGTCCCCACCCCTAACTCAACACACAGTCTCATGTCACATCACAGAAAAGAAGTTCAAAACAAAACAAAACAAAGCCACAGTCTTATAAGAAAAATAGGTAAGTTTTACAAAAGTTGTGTACTGTATCTCTGCTTTGAATTTTGTCATTGGCCAAGGATAGTAAAACTCTTGGAAAACTATAAAACAGGAACTTACGTAATATGTTTTACCCAAGATTTTTCAAACATTTTTGGAAGGATACTTATTAACATCTTGCAGAGGTAATGTTACATGAAAAAATTAGCATAAGACCAATCAGGTATTCTATGCAATAATGCAGATATATGAAAATTAATATAATGAAATAAATGACTTTTCAAAAGGTATTGATCCTAGATCCACATTCTTTTTTTGGTTCAGGTGAGGCAATTAGAATGTGAAAAAAAGAAGCATAGAACAACTGTCTAATGAGAGGGACGAATACTCCTGGATGGAAAGTTATTAGAAGACAAATTAGTAGATTGACACTTTTGTGTAGTTTATATTTGGAGACATTCCTTTTTCCACTATTACCCTCTTAGCGCTCCGAATCTCCACTTGCATTTTCTACAGAAAGTGTGTTTCAGAACGGCTCAATCAAAACTAAGGTTCAACTCTTTTAGTTGAACAAACAGAACAGAAAGAAGTTTCACACAATTCTTCTGTGTAGTTTTTATTTGTAGACATTCTTTTTCCCAATATAGGCCTCTTAGCGTTCAGAATGTCCAATTGCAGTTTCTACAGAAAGAGTGTTTCAGAACGGCTCAATCAAAAGTAAGGTTCAACTCTGTTAGTTGAATGCACAGAACAGAAAGAAGTTTCATACAATGCTTCTGTGTAGTTTATATTTGAACATATTCTTTTTTCCACTATTACCCACTTAGCGCTACGAATGTCCAGTTGCATTTTCTACAGACAGAGTGTTTCAAAACTGCTCAATCAAAAGTATGGTTTAACTCTGTTAGCTGAATGCTCAGATCAGAAAGAAGTTTCACAGAATGCTTCTGTGTAGTTTATATTTGAATATATTCCTTTTTCCACTACTACGCTCTTAGCGCTCCAAATGTCCAGTTGCATTTTCTACAGAAAGAGTGTTCAGATCTGCTCAATCAAAAGTATGGTTTAACTCTGTTAGCTGAAAGCACAGATCAGAAAGAAGTTTCACCGAATGATTCTGTGTAGTTTATATTTGAAGACATTCCTTTTTCCACTATTACCCACTTAGCGCTCCAAATCTCCACTTGCATTTTCTACAAAAAGAGTGTTTCATAACTGCTCAATCAAAAATAAGTTTTATCTCTGTTAACTGAATTTACAGATCAGAAATAAGTTTCACAGAATGCATCTGTGTAGTTTTTATTTGAAGATATTCTTTTTCCCAATGTAGGCCTCTTAGCGCTTAGCATGTCCAATTGCAGTTTCTACAGAAAGAGTGTTTCAGAACGGCTCAATCAAAAGTAAGGTTCAACTCTGTTAGTTGAATGCACAGAACAGAAAGAATTTTCACAGAATGCTACTGTGTAGTTTATATTTGAATATATTCCTTTTTCCACTATTACCCTCTTAGCGCTCCGAATGTCCACTTGCATTTTCTACAGAAAGAGTTTTCAGAACTGCGCAATCAAAAGTATGGTTTAACTCTGTTAGCTTAATGAACATATCAGAAATAAGTTTCACACAATGCTTCTGTGTAGTTTTTATTTGAAGATATTATTTTTCCCAATATAGGCCTCTTAGCGCTCAGAATGTCCAATTGCAGTTTCTACAGAAAGAGTGTTTCAGAAAGGCTCAATCAAAAGTAAGGTTCAACTCTGTTAGTTGAATGCACAGAACAGAAAGAAGTTTCATACAATGCTTCTGTGTAGTTTATATTTGAACATATTCTTTTTTCCACTATTACCCACTTAGCGCTACGAATGTCCAGTTGCATTTTCTACAGACAGAGTGTTTCAAAACTGCTCAATCAAAAGTATGGTTTAACTCTGTTAGCTGAATGCTCAGATCAGAAAGAAGTTTCACAGAATGCTTCTGTGTAGTTTATACTTGAATATATTCCTTTTTCCACTACTACTCTCTTAGCGCTCCAAATGTCCAGTTGCATTTTCTACAGAAAGAGTGTTCAGTTCTGCTCAATCAAAAGTATGGTTTAACTCTGTTAGCTGAATGCACAGATCAAAAAGAAGTTTCACAGAATGATTCTGTGTAGTTTATATTTGGAGACATTCCTTTTTCCACTATTACCCTCTTAGCGCTCCGAATCTCCACTTGCATTTTCTACAGAAAGAGTGTTTCAGAACGGCTCAATGAAAACTAAGGTTCAACTCTTTTAGTTGAACAAACAGAACAGAAAGAAGTTTCACAAAATTCTTCTGTGTAGTTTTTATTTGTAGACATTCTTTTTCCCAATATAGGCCTCTTAGCGCTCAGAATGTCCAATTGCAGTTTCTACAAAAGAGTGTTTCAGATCGGCTCAATCAAAAGTAAGGTTCAACTCTGTTAGTTGAATGCACAGAACAGAAAGAAGTTTCATACAATGCTTCTGTGTAGTTTATATTTGAACATATTCTTTTTTCCACTATTACAAACTTAGCGCTACGAATGTCCAGTTGCATTTTCTACAGACAGAGTGTTTCAAAACTGCTCAATCAAAAGTATGGTTTAACTCTGTTAGCTGAATGCTCAGATCAGCAAGAAGTTTCACAGAATGCTTCTGTGTAGTTTATATTTGAATATATTCCTTTTTCCACTAATACGCTCTTAGCGCTCCAAATGTCCAGTTGCATTTTCTACAGAAAGAGTGTTCCGATCTGCTCAATCAAAAGTATGGTTTAACTCTGTTAGCTGAATGCACAGATCAGAAAGAAGTTTCACCGAATGATTCTGTGTAGTTTATATTTGAAGACATTCCTTTTTCCACTATTACCCTCTTAGCGCTCCGAATCTCCACTTGCATTTTCTACAAAAAGAGTGTTTCATAACTGCTCAATCAAAAATATGTTTTATCTCTGTTAACTGAATTTACAGATCAGAAATAAGTTTCACAGAATGCATCTGTGTAGTTTTTATTTGAAGATATTCTTTTTCCCAATGTAGGCCTCTTAGCGCATAGCATGTCCAATTGCAGTTTCTACAGAAAGAGTGTTTCAGAACGGCTCAATCAAAAGTAAGGTTCAACTCTGTTAGTTGAATGCACAGAACAGAAAGAATTTTCACAGAATGCTACTGTGTAGTTTATATTTGAATATATTCCTTTTTCCACTATTACCCTCTTAGCGCTCCGAATGTCCACTTGCATTTTCTACAGAAAGAGTGTTCAGAACTGCGCAATCAAAAGTATGGTTTAACTCTGTTAGCTTAATGAACATATCAGAAATAAGTTTCACACAATGCTTCTGTGTAGTTTTTATTTGAAGATATTATTTTTCCCAATAGAGGCCTCTTAGCGCTCAGAATGTCCAATTGCAGTTTCTACAGAAAGAGTGTTTCAGAAAGGCTCAATCAAAAGTAAGGTTCAACTCTGTTAGTTGAATGCACAGAACAGAAAGAAGTTTCATACAATGCTTCTGTGTAGTTTATATTTGAACATATTCTTTTTTCCACTATTACCCACTTAGCGCTACGAATGTCCAGTTGCATTTTCTACAGACAGAGTGTTTCAAAACTGCTCAATCAAAAGTATGGTTTAACTCTGTTAGCTGAATGCTCAGATCAGAAAGAAGTTTCACAGAATGCTTCTGTGTAGTTTATATTTGAATATATTCCTTTTTCCACTACTACTCTCTTAGCGCTCCAAATGTCCAGTTGCATTTTCTACAGAAAGAGAGTTCAGATCTGCTCAATCAAAAGTATGGTTTAACTCCGTTAGCTGAATGCACAGATCAGAAAGAAGATTCACAGAATGATTCTGTGTAGTTTATATTTGGAGACATTCCTTTTTCCACTATTACCCTCTTAGCGCTCCGAATCTCCACTTGCATTTTCTACAGAAAGAGTGTTTCAGAACGGCTCAATCAAAACTAAGGTTCAACTCTTTTAGTTGAACAAACAGAACAGAAAGAAGTTTCACACAATTCTTCTGTGTAGTTTTTATTTGTAGACATTCTTTTTCCCAATATAGGCCTCTTAGCGCTCAGAATGTCCAATTGCAGTTTCTACAGAAAGAGTGTTTCAGAACGGCTCAATCAAAAGTAAGGTTCAACTCTGTTAGTTGAATGCACAGAACACAAAGGAGTTTCATACAATGCTTCTGTGTAGTTCATATTTGAACATATACTTTTTTCCAATATTACACACTTAGCGCTACGAATATCCAGTTGCATTTTCTACAGACAGAGTGTTTCAAAACTGCTCAATCAAAAGTATGGTTTAACTCTGTTAGCTGAATGCTCAGATCAGAAAGAAGTTTCACAGAATGCTTCTGTGTAGTTTATATTTGAATATATTCCATTTTCCACTACTACGCTCTTAGCGCTCGAAATGTACAGTTGCATTTTCTACAGAAAGAGTGTTCAGATCTGCTCAATCAAAAGTGTGTTTTAACTCTGTTAGCTGAATGCACAGATCAGAAAGAAGTTTCACCGAATGATTCTGTGTAGTTTATATTTGAAGACATTCCTTTTTACACTATTACCGTCTTAACGCTCCGAATCTCCACTTGCATTTTCTACAAAAAGAGTGTTTCATAACTGCTCAATCAAAAATATGTTTTATCTCTGTTAACTGAATTTACAGATCAGAAATAAGTTTCACAGAATGCATCTGTGTAGTTTTTAATTGAAGATATTCTTTTTCCCAATGTAGGCCTCTTAGCGCTTAGCATGTCCAATTGCAGTTTCTACAGAAAGAGTGTTTCAGAACGGCTCAATCAAAAGTAAGGTTCAACTCTGTTAGTTGAATGCACAGAACAGAAAGAATTTTCACAGAATGCTACTGTGTAGTTTATATTTGAATATATTCCTTTTTCCGCTATTACCCTCTTAGCGCTCCGAATGTCCACTTGCATTTTCTACAGAAAGAGTGTTCAGAACTGCGCAATCAAAAGTATGGTTTAACTCTGTTAGCTTAATGAACATATCAGAAATAAGTTTCACACAATGTTTCTGTGTAGTTTTTATTTGAAGATATTATTTTTCCCAATATAGGCCTCTTAGCGCTCAGAATGTCCAATTGCAGTTTCTACAGAAAGAGTGTTTCAGAAAGGCTCAATCAAAAGTAAGTTTCAACTCTGTTAGTTGAATGCACAGAACAGAAAGAAGTTTCATACAATGCTTCTGTGTAGTTTATATTTGAACATATTCTTTTTTCCACTATTACCCACTTAGCGCTACGAATGTCCAGTTGCATTTACTACAGACAGAGTGTTTCAAAACTGCTCAATCAAAAGTATGGTTTAACTCTGTTAGCTGAATGCTCAGATAAGAAAGAAGTTTCACAGAATGCTTCTGTGTAGTTTATATTTGAATATATTCCTTTTTCCACTACTACTCTCTTAGCGCTCCAAATGTCCAGTTGCATTTTCTACAGAAAGAGAGTTCAGATCTGCTCAATCAAAAGTATGGTTTAACTCTGTTAGCTGAATGCACAGATCAGAAAGAAGTTTCACAGAATGATTCTGTGTAGTTTATATTTGGAGACATTCCTTTTTCCACTATTACCCTCTTAGCGCTCCGAATCTCCACTTGCATTTTCTACAGAAAGAGTGTTTCAGAACGGCTCAATCAAAACTAAGGTTCAAATCTTTTAGTTGAACAAACAGAACAGAAAGAAGTTTAACACAATTCTTCTGTGTAGTTTTTATTTGTAGACATTCTTTTTCCCAATATAGGCCTCTTAGCGCTCAGAATGTCCAATTGCAGTTTCTACAGAAAGAGTGTTTCAGAACGGCTCAATCAAAAGTAAGGTTCAACTCTGTTAGTTGAATGCACAGAACACAAAGGAGTTTCATACAATGCTTCTGTGTAGTTCATATTTGAACATATACTTTTTTCCAATATTACACACTTAGCGCTACGAATATCCAGTTGCATTTTCTACAGACAGAGTGTTTCAAAACTGCTCAATCAAAAGTATGGTTTAACTCTGTTAGCTGAATGCTCAGATCAGAAAGAAGTTTCACAGAATGCTTTTGTGTAGTTTATATTTGAATATATTCCATTTTCCACTACTACGCTCTTAGCGCTCGAAATGTCCAGTTGCATTTTCTACAGAAAGAGTGTTCAGATCTGCTCAATCAAAAGTGTGTTTTAACTCTGTTAGCTGAATGCACAGATCAGAAAGAAGTTTCACCGAATGATTCTGTGTAGTTTATATTTGAAGACATTCCTTTTTACACTATTACCGTCTTAGCGCTCCGAATCTCCACTTGCATTTTCTACAAAAAGAGTGTTTCATAACTGCTCAATCAAAAATATGTTTTATCTCTGTTAACTGAATTTACAGATCAGAAATAAGTTTCACAGAATGCATCTGTGTAGTTTTTAATTGAAGATATTCTTTTTCCCAATGTAGGCCTCTTAGCGCTTAGCATGTCCAATTGCAGTTTCTACAGAAAGAGTGTTTCAGAACGGCTCAATCAAAAGTAAGGTTCAACTCTGTTAGTTGAATGCACAGAACAGAAAGAATTTTCACAGAATGCTACTGTGTAGTTTATATTTGAATATATTCCTTTTTCCGCTATTACCCTCTTAGCGCTCCGAATGTCCACTTGCATTTTCTACAGAAAGAGTGTTCAGAACTGCGCAATCAAAAGTATGGTTTAACTCTGTTAGCTTAATGAACATATCAGAAATAAGTTTCACACAATGTTTCTGTGTAGTTTTTATTTGAAGATATTATTTTTCCCAATATAGGCCTCTTAGCGCTCAGAATGTCCAATTGCAGTTTCTACAGAAAGAGTGTTTCAGAAAGGCTCAATCAAAAGTAAGTTTCAACTCTGTTAGTTGAATGCACAGAACAGAAAGAAGTTTCATACAATGCTTCTGTGTAGGCTATATTTGAACATATTCTTTTTTCCACTATTACCCACTTAGCGCTACGAATGTCCAGTTGCATTTACTACAGACAGAGTGTTTCAAAACTGCTCAATCAAAAGTATGGTTTAACTCTGTTAGCTGAATGCTCAGATAAGAAAGAAGTTTCACAGAATGCTTCTGTGTAGTTTATATTTGAATATATTCCTTTTTCCACTACTACTCTCTTAGCGCTCCAAATGTCCAGTTGCATTTTCTACAGAAAGAGAGTTCAGATCTGCTCAATCAAAAGTATGGTTTAACTCTGTTAGCTGAATGCACAGATCAGAAAGAAGTTTCACAGAATGATTCTGTGTAGTTTATATTTGGAGACATTCCTTTTTCCACTATTACCCTCTTAGCGCTCCGAATCTCCACTTGCATTTTCTACAGAAAGAGTGTTTCAGAACGGCTCAATCAAAACTAAGGTTCAAATCTTTTAGTTGAACAAACAGAACAGAAAGAAGTTTAACACAATTCTTCTGTGTAGTTTTTATTTGTAGACATTCTTTTTCCCAATATAGGCCTCTTAGCGCTCAGAATGTCCAATTGCAGTTTCTACAGAAAGAGTGTTTCAGAACGGCTCAATCAAAACTAAGGTTCAACTCTGTTAGTTGAATGCACAGAACACAAAGGAGTTTCATACAATGCTTCTGTGTAGTTCATATTTGAACATATACTTTTTTCCAATATTACACACTTAGCGCTACGAATATCCAGTTGCATTTTCTACAGACAGAGTGTTTCAAAACTGCTCAATCAAAAGTATGGTTTAACTCTGTTAGCTGAATGCTCAGATCAGAAAGAAGTTTCACAGAATGCTTCTGTGTAGTTTATATTTGAATATATTCCATTTTCCACTACTACGCTCTTAGCGCTCGAAATGTCCAGTTGCATTTTCTACAGAAAGAGTGTTCAGATCTGCTCAATCAAAAGTGTGTTTTAACTCTGTTAGCTGAATGCACAGATCAGAAAGAAGTTTCACCGAATGATTCTGTGTAGTTTATATTTGAAGACATTCCTTTTTACACTATTACCCTCTTAGCGCTCCGAATCTCCACTTGCATTTTCTACAAAAAGAGTGTTTCATAACTGCTCAATCAAAAATATGTTTTATCTCTGTTAACTGAATTTACAGATCAGAAATAAGTTTCACAGAATGCATCTGTGTAGTTTATAATTGAAGATATTCTTTTTCCCAATGTAGGCCTCTTAGCGCTTAGCATGTCCAATTGCAGTTTCTACAGAAAGAGTGTTTCAGAACGGCTCAATCAAAAGTAAGGTTCAACTCTGTTAGTTGAATGCACAGAACAGAAAGAATTTTCACAGAATGCTACTGTGTAGTTTATATTTGAATATATTCCTTTTTCCGCTATTACCCTCTTAGCGCTCCGAATGTCCACTTGCATTTTCTACAGAAAGAGTGTTCAGAACTGCGCAATCAAAAGTATGGTTTAACTCTGTTAGCTTAATGAACATATCAGAAATAAGTTTCACACAATGTTTCTGTGTAGTTTTTATTTGAAGATATTATTTTTCCCAATATAGGCCTCTTAGCGCTCAGAATGTCCAATTGCAGTTTCTACAGAAAGAGTGTTTCAGAAACGCTCAATCAAAAGTAAGTTTCAACTCTGTTAGTTGAATGCACAGAACAGAAAGAAGTTTCATACAATGCTTCTGTGTAGTTTATATTTGAACATATTCTTTTTTCCACTATTACCCACTTAGCGCTACGAATGTCCAGTTGCATTTACTACAGACAGAGTGTTTCAAAACTGCTCAATCAAAAGTATGGTTTAACTCTGTTAGCTGAATGCTCAGATAAGAAAGAAGTTTCACAGAATGCTTCTGTGTAGTTTATATTTGAATATATTCCTTTTTCCACTACTACTCTCTTAGCGCTCCAAATGTCCAGTTGCATTTTCTACAGAAAGAGAGTTCAGATCTGCTCAATCAAAAGTATGGTTTAACTCTGTTAGCTGAATGCACAGATCAGAAAGAAGTTTCACAGAATGATTCTGTGTAGTTTATATTTGGAGACATTCCTTTTTCCACTATTACCCTCTTAGCGCTCCGAATCTCC
This sequence comes from Symphalangus syndactylus, assembly GCF_028878055.3. Lineage (NCBI taxonomy): Eukaryota > Metazoa > Chordata > Mammalia > Primates > Hylobatidae > Symphalangus > Symphalangus syndactylus. The sequence goes on along the minus strand of NC_072432.2, from coordinate 137,001,977 downwards.
ACTTGCATTTTCTACAGAAAGAGTGTTTCAGAACGGCTCAATCAAAACTAAGGTTCAAATCTTTTAGTTGAACAAACAGAACAGAAAGAAGTTTAACACAATTCTTCTGTGTAGTTTTTATTTGTAGACATTCTTTTTCCCAATATAGGCCTCTTAGCGCTCAGAATGTCCAATTGCAGTTTCTACAGAAAGAGTGTTTCAGATCGGCTCAATCAAAAGTAAGGTTCAACTCTGTTAGTTGAATGCACAGAACAGAAAGAAGTTTCATACAATGCTTCTGTGTAGTTTATATTTGAACATATTCTTTTTTCCACTATTACCCACTTAGCGCTACGAATGTCCAGTTGCATTTTCTACAGACAGAGTGTTTCAAAACTGCTCAATCAAAAGTATGGTTTAACTCTGTTAGCTGAATGCTCAGATCAGAAAGAAGTTTCACAGAATGCTTCTGTGTAGTTTATATTTGAATATATTCCTTTTTCCACTACTACGCTCTTAGCGCTCCAAATGTCCAGTTGCATTTTCTACAGAAAGAGTGTTCAGATCTGCTCTATCAAAAGTATGGTTTAACTCTGTTAGCTTAATGCACAGATCAGAAAGAAGTTTCACCGAATGATTCTGTGTAGTTTATATTTGAAGACATTCCTTTTTCCACTATTACCCTCTTAGCGCTCCGAATCTCCACTTGCATTTTCTACAAAAAGAGTGTTTCATAACTGCTCAATCAAAAATATGTTTTATCTCTGTTAACTGAATTTACAGATCAGAAATAAGTTTCACAGAATGCATCTGTGTAGTTTTTATTTGAAGATATTCTTTTTCCCAATGTAGGCCTCTTAGCGCTTAGCATGTCCAATTGCAGTTTCTACAGAAAGAGTGTTTCAGAACGGCTCAATCAAAAGTAAGGTTCAACTCTGTTAGTTGAATGCACAGAACAGAAAGAATTTTCACAGAATGCTACTGTGTAGTTTATATTTGAATATATTCCTTTTTCCAATATTACCTTCTTAGCGCTCCGAATGTCCACTTGCATTTTCTACAGAAAGAGTGTTCAGAACTGCGCAATCAAAAGTATGGTTTAACTCTGTTAGCTTAATGAACATATCAGAAATAAGTTTCACACAATGCTTCTGTGTAGTTTTTATTTGAAGATATTATTTTTCCCAATATAGGCCTCTTAGCGCTCAGAATGTCCAATTGCAGTTTCTACAGATAGAGTGTTTCAGAAAGGCTCAATCAAATGTAAGGTTCAACTCTGTTAGTTGAATGCACAGAACAGAAAGCAGTTTCATACAATGCTTCTGTGTAGTTTATATTTGAACATATTCTTTTTTCCACTATTACCCACTTAGCGCTGCGAATGTCCAGTTGCATTTTCTACAGACAGAGTGTTTCAAAACTGCTCAATCAAATGTATGGTTTAACTCTGTTAGCTGAATGCTCAGATCAGAAAGAAGTTTCACAGAATGCTTCTGTGTAGTTTATATTTGAATATATTCCTTTTACCACTACTACTCTCTTAGCGCTCCCAATGTCCAGTTGCATTTTCTACAGAAAGAGAGTTCAGATCTGCTCAATCAAAAGTATGGTTTAACTCTGTTAGCTGAATGCACAGATCAGAAAGAAGTTTCACAGAATGATTCTGTGTAGCTTATATTTGGAGACATTCCTTTTTCCACTATTACCCTCTTAGCGCTCCGAATCTCCACTTGCATTTTCTACAGAAAGAGTGTTTCAGAACGGCTCAATCAAAACTAAGGTTCAACTCGTTTAGTTGAACAAACAGAACAGAAAGAAGTTTCACACAATTCTTCTGTGTAGTTTTTATTTGTAGACATTCTTTTTCCCAATATAGGCCTCTTAGCGCTCAGAATGTCCAATTGCAGTTTCTACAGAAAGAGTGTTTCAGAACGGTTCAATCAAAAGTAAGGTTCAACTCTGTTAGTTGAATGCACCGAACACAAAGAAGTTTCATACAATGCTTCTGTGTAGTTCATATTTGAACATATTCTTTTATCCAATATTACCCACTTAGCGCTACGAATATCCAGTTGCATTTTCTACAGACAGAGTGTTTCAAAACTGCTCAATCAAAACTATGGTTTAACTCTGTTAGCTGAATGCTCAGATCAGAAAGAAGTTTCACAGAATGCTTCTGTGTAGTTTATATTTGAATATATTCCTTTTTCCACTACTACGCTCTTAGCGCTCCAAATGTCCAGTTGCATTTTCTACAGAAAGAGTGTTCAGATCTGCTCTATCAAAAGTATGGTTTAACTCTGTTAGCTTAATGCACAGATCAGAAAGAAGTTTCACCGAATGATTCTGTGTAGTTTATATTTGAAGACATTCCTTTTTCCACTATTACCCTCTTAGCGCTCCGAATCTCCACTTGCATTTTCTACAAAAAGAGTGTTTCATAACTGCTCAATCAAAAATATGTTTTATCTCTGTTAACTGAATTTACAGATCAGAAATAAGTTTCACAGAATGCATCTGTGTAGTTTTTATTTGAAGATATTCTTTTTCCCAATGTAGGCCTCTTAGCGCTTAGCATGTCCAATTGCAGTTTCTACAGAAAGAGTGTTTCAGAACGGCTCAATCAAAAGTAAGGTTCAACTCTGTTAGTTGAATGCACAGAACAGAAAGAATTTTCACAGAATGCTACTGTGTAGTTTATATTTGAATATATTCCTTTTTCCAATATTACCTTCTTAGCGCTCCGAATGTCCACTTGCATTTTCTACAGAAAGAGTGTTCAGAACTGCGCAATCAAAAGTATGGTTTAACTCTGTTAGCTTAATGAACATATCAGAAATAAGTTTCACACAATGCTTCTGTGTAGTTTTTATTTGAAGATATTATTTTTCCCAATATAGGCCTCTTAGCGCTCAGAATGTCCAATTGCAGTTTCTACAGATAGAGTGTTTCAGAAAGGCTCAATCAAATGTAAGGTTCAACTCTGTTAGTTGAATGCACAGAACAGAAAGCAGTTTCATACAATGCTTCTGTGTAGTTTATATTTGAACATATTCTTTTTTCCACTATTACCCACTTAGCGCTGCGAATGTCCAGTTGCATTTTCTACAGACAGAGTGTTTCAAAACTGCTCAATCAAATGTATGGTTTAACTCTGTTAGCTGAATGCTCAGATCAGAAAGAAGTTTCACAGAATGCTTCTGTGTAGTTTATATTTGAATATATTCCTTTTACCACTACTACTCTCTTAGCGCTCCCAATGTCCAGTTGCATTTTCTACAGAAAGAGAGTTCAGATCTGCTCAATCAAAAGTATGGTTTAACTCTGTTAGCTGAATGCACAGAACAGAAAGAAGTTTCACAGAATGATTCTGTGTAGCTTATATTTGGAGACATTCCTTTTTCCACTATTACCCTCTTAGCGCTCCGAATCTCCACTTGCATTTTCTACAGAAAGAGTGTTTCAGAACGGCTCAATCAAAACTAAGGTTCAACTCGTTTAGTTGAACAAACAGAACAGAAAGAAGTTTCACACAATTCTTCTGTGTAGTTTTTATTTGTAGACATTCTTTTTCCCAATATAGGCCTCTTAGCGCTCAGAATGTCCAATTGCAGTTTCTACAGAAAGAGTGTTTCAGAACGGTTCAATCAAAAGTAAGGTTCAACTCTGTTAGTTGAATGCACCGAACACAAAGAAGTTTCATACAATGCTTCTGTGTAGTTCATATTTGAACATATTCTTTTTTCCAATATTACCCACTTAGCGCTACGAATATCCAGTTGCATTTTCTACAGACAGAGTGTTTCAAAACTGCTCAATCAAAACTATGGTTTAACTCTGTTAGCTGAATGCTCAGATCAGAAAGAAGTTTCACACAATGCTTCTGTGTAGTTTATATTTGAATATATTCCTTTTTCCACTACTACGCACTTAGCGCTCGAAATGTCCAGTTGTATTTTCTACAGAAAGAGTGTTCAGATCTGCTCAATCAAAAGTATGGTTTAACTCTGTTAGCTGAATGCACAGATCAGAAAGAAGTTTCACCGAATGATTCTGTGTAGTTTATATTTGAAGACATTCCTTTTTACAATATTACCCTCTTAGCGCTCCGAATCTCCACTTGCATTTTCTACAAAAAGAGTGTCTCATAACTGCTCAATCAAAAATATGTTTTATCTCTTTTAACTGAATTTACAGATCAGAAATAAGTTTCACAGAATGCATCTGTGTAGTTTTTAATTGAAGATATTCTTTTTCCCAATGTAGGCCTCTTAGCGCTTAGCATGTCCAATTGCAGTTTCTACAGAAAGAGTGTTTCAGAACGGCTCAATCAAAAGTAAGGTTCAACTCTGTTAGTTGAATGCACAGAACAGAAAGAATTTTCACAGAATGCTACTGTGTAGTTTATATTTGAATATATTCCTTTTTCCACTATTACCCTCTTAGCGCTCCGAATGTCTACTTGCATTTTCTACAGAAATAGTGTTCAGAACTGCGCATTCAAAAGTATGGTTTAACTCTTTTAGCTTAATGAACATATCAGAAATAAGTTTCACACAATGCTTCTGTGTAGTTTTTATTTGAAGATATTATTTTTCCCAATATAGGCCTCTTAGCGCTCAGAATGTCCAATTGCAGTTTCTACAGAAAGAGTGTTTCAGAAAGGCTCAATCAAAAGTAAGGTTCAACTCTGTTAGTTGAATGCACAGAACAGAAAGAAGTTTCATACAATGCTTCTGTGTAGTTTATATTTGAACATATTCTATTTTCCACTATTAGCCACTTAGCGCTACGAATGTCCAGTTGCATTTTCTACAGACAGAGTGTTTCAAAACTGCTCAATCAAAAGTATGTTTTAACTCTGTTGGCTGAATGCTCAGATCAGAAAGAAGTTTCACAGAATGCTTCTGTGTAGTTTATATTTGAATATATTCCTTTTTCCACTACTACTCTCTTAGCGCTCCAAATGTCCAGTTGCATTTTCTACAGAAAGAGAGTTCTGATCTGCTCAATCAAAAGTATGGTTTAACTCTGTTAGCTGAATGCACAGATCAGAAAGAAGTTTCACAGAATGATTCTGTGTAGTTTATATTTGGAGACATTCCTTTTTCCACTATTACCCTCTTAGCGCTCCGAATCTCCACTTGCATTTTCTACAGAAAGAGTGTTTCAGAACGGCTCAATCAAAACTAAGGTTCAACTCGTTTAGTTGAACAAACAGAACAGAAAGAAGTTTCACACAATTCTTCTGTGTAGTTTTTATTTTGTAGACATTCTTTTTCCCAATATAGGCCTCTTAGCGCTCAGAATGTCCAATTGCAGTTTCTACAGAAAGAGTGTTTCAGAACGGCTCAATCAAAAGTAAAGTTCAACTCTGTTAGTTGAATGCACAGAACAGAAAGAAGTTTCATACAATGCTTCTGTGTAGTTTATATTTGAACATATTCTTTTTTCCACTATTACCCACTTAGCGCTACGAATGTCCAGTTGCATTTTCTACAGACAGAGTGTTTCAAAACTGCTCAATCAAATGTATGGTTTAACTCTGTTAGCTGAATGCTCAGATCAGAAAGAAGTTTCACAGAATGCTTCTGTGTAGTTTATATTTGAATATATTCCTTTTTCCACTACTACTCTCTTAGCGCTCCAAATGTCCAGTTGCATTTTCTACAGAAAGAGAGTTCAGATCTGCTCAATCAAAAGTATTGTTTACCTCTGTTAGCTGAATGCACAGATCAGAAAGAAGTTTCACAGAATGATTCTGTGTAGTTTATATTTGGAGACATTCCTTTTTCCACTATTACCCTCTTAGCGCTCCTAATCTCCACTTGCATTTTCAACAGAAAGAGTGTTTCAGAACGGCTCAATCAAAACTAAGGTTCAACTCTTTTAGTTGAACAAACAGAACAGAAAGAAGTTTCACACAATTCTTCTGTGTAGTTTTTATTTGTAGACATTCTTTTTCCCAATATAGGCCTCTTAGCGCTCAGAATGTCCAATTGCAGTTTCTACAGAAAGAGTGTTTCAGAACGGCTCAATCAAAAGTAAGGTTCAACTCTGTTAGTTGAATGCACAGAACACAAAGGAGTTTCATACAATGCTTCTGTGTAGTTCATATTTGAACATATTCTTTTTTCCAATATTACCCACTTAGCGCTACGAATATCCAGTTGCATTTTCTACAGACAGAGTGTTTCAAAACTGCTCAATCAAAAGTATGGTTTAACTCTGTTAGCTGAATGCTCAGATCAGAAAGAAGTTTCACAGAATGCTTCTGTGTAGTTTATATTTGAATATATTCCTTTTTCCACTACTACTCTCTTAGCGCTCCAAATGTCCAGTTGCATTTTCTACAGAAAGAGAGTTCAGATCTGCTCAATCAAAAGTATGGTTTAACTCTGTTAGCTGAATGCACAGATCAGAAAGAAGTTTCACAGAATGATTATGTGTAGTTTATATTTGGAGACATTCCTTTTTCCACTATTACCCTCTTAGCGCTCCGAATCTCCACTTGCATTTTCAACAGAAAGAGTGTTTCAGAACGGCTCAATCAAAACTAAGGTTCAACTCTTTTAGTTGAACAAACAGAACAGAAAGAAGTTTCACACAATTCTTCTGTGTAGTTTTTATTTGTAGACATTCTTTTTCCCAATATAGGCCTCTTAGCGCTCAGAATGTCCAATTGCAGTTTCTACAGAAAGAGTGTTTCAGATCGGCTCAATCAAAAGTAAGGTTCAACTCTGTTAGTTGAATGCACAGAACAGAAAGAAGTTTCATACAATGCTTCTGTGTAGTTTATAATTGGACATATTCTTTTTTCCACTATTACCCACTTAGCGCTACGAATGTCCTGTTGCATTTTCTACAGACAGAGTGTTTCAAAACTGCTCAATCAAAAGTATGGTTTAACTCTGTTAGCTGAATGCTCAGATCAGAAAGAAGTTTCACAGAATGCTTCTGTGTAGTTTATATTTGAATATATTCCTTTTTCCACTACTACGCTCTTAGCGCTCCAAATGTCCAGTTGCATTTTCTACAGAAAGAGTGTTCAGATCTGCTCAATCAAAAGTATGGTTTAACTCTGTTAGCTGAATGCACAGATCAGAAAGAAGTTTCACCGAATGATTCTGTGTAGTTTATATTTGAAGACATTCCTTTTTCCACTATTACCCTCTTAGCGCTCCGAATCTCCACTTGCATTTTCTACAAAAAGAGTGTTTCATAACTGCTCAATCAAAAATATGTTTTATCTCTGTTAACTGAATTTACAGATCAGAAATAAGTTTCACAGAATGCATCTGTGTAGTTTTTATTTGAAGATATTCTTTTTCCCAATGTAGGCCTCTTAGCGCTTAGCATGTCCAATTGCAGTTTCTACAGAAAGAGTGTTTCAGAACGGCTCAATCAAAAGTAAGGTTCAACTCTGTTAGTTGAATGCACAGAACAGAAAGAATTTTCACAGAATGGTACTGTGTAGTTTATATTTGAATATATTCCTTTTTCCAATATTACCTTCTTAGCGCTCCGAATGTCCACTTGCATTTTCTACAGAAAGAGTGTTCAGAACTGCGCAATCAAAAGTATGGTTTAACTCTGTTAGCTTAATGAACATATCAGAAATAAGTTTCACACAATGCTTCTGTGTAGTTTTTATTTGAAGATATTATTTTTCCCAATATAGGCCTCTTAGCGCTCAGAATGTCCAATTGCAGTTTCTACAGAAAGAGTGTTTCAGAAAGGCTCAATCAAAAGTAAGGTTCAACTCTGTTAGTTGAATGCACAGAACAGAAAGAAGTTTCATACAATGCTTCTGTGTAGTTTATATTTGAACATATTCTTTTTCCCACTATTACCCACTTAGCGCTACGAATGTCCAGTTGCATTTTCTACAGACAGAGTGTTTCAAAACTGCTCAATCAAATGTATGGTTTAACTCTGTTAGCTGAATGCTCAGATCAGAAAGAAGTTTCACAGAATGCTTCTGTGTAGTTTATATTTGAATATATTCCTTTTTCCACTACTACTCTCTTAGCGCTCCAAATGTCCACTTGCATTTTCTACAGAAAGAGAGTTCTGATCTGCTCAATCAAAAGTATGGTTTAACTCTGTTAGCTGAATGCACAGATCAGAACGAAGTTTCACAGAATGATTCTGTGTAGTTTATATTTGGAGACATTCCTTTTTCCACTATTACCCTCTTAGCGCTCCGAATCTCCACTTGCATTTTCAACAGAAAGAGTGTTTCAGAACGGCTCAATCAAAACTAAGGTTCAACTCTTTTAGTTGAACAAACAGAACAGAAAGAAGTTTCACACAATTCTTCTGTGTAGTTTTTATTTGTAGACATTCTTTTTCCCAATATAGGCCTCTTAGCGCTCAGAATGTCCAATTGCAGTTTCTACAGAAAGAGTGTTTCAGAACGGCTCAATCAAAAGTAAGGTTCAACTCTGTTAGTTGAATGCACAGAACAGAAAGAAGTTTCATACAATGCTTCTGTGTAGTTTATATTTGAACATATTCTTTTTTCCACTATTACCCACTTAGCGCTACGAATGTCCAGTTGCATTTTCTACAGACAGAGTGTTTCAAAACTGCACAATCAAATGTATGGTTTAACTCTGTTAGCTGAATGCTCAGATCAGAAAGAAGTTTCACAGAATGCTTCTGTGTAGTTTATATTTGAATATATTCCTTTTTCCACTACTACTCTCTTAGCGCTCCAAATGTCCAGTTGCATTTTCTACAGAAAGAGAGTTCAGATCTGCTCAATCAAAAGTATTGTTTAAATCTGTTAGCTGAATGCACAGATCAGAAAGAAGTTTCACAGAATGATTCTGTGTAGTTTATATTTGGAGACATTCCTTTTTCCACTATTACCCTCTTAGCGCTCCTAATCTCCACTTGCATTTTCAACAGAAAGAGTGTTTCAGAACGGCTCAATCAAAACTAAGGTTCAACTCTTTTAGTTGAACAAACAGAACAGAAAGAAGTTTCACACAATTCTTCTGTGTAGTTTTTATTTGTAGACATTCTTTTTCCCAATATAGGCCTCTTAGCGCTCAGAATGTCCAATTGCAGTTTCTACAGAAAGAGTGTTTCAGAACGGCTCAATCAAAAGTAAGGTTCAACTCTGTTAGTTGAATGCACAGAACACAAAGTAGTTTCATACAATGCTTCTGTGTAGTTCATATTTGAACATATTCTTTTTTCCAATATTACCCACTTAGCGCTACGAATATCCAGTTGCATTTTCTACAGACAGAGTGTTTCAAAACTGCTCAATCAAAAGTATGGTTTAACTCTGTTAGCTGAATGCTCAGATCAGAAAGAAGTTTCACAGAATGCTTCTGTGTAGTTTATATTTGAATATATTCCTTTTTCCACTACTACTCTCTTAGCGCTCCAAATGTCCAGTTGCATTTTCTACAGAAAGAGAGTTCAGATCTGCTCAATCAAAAGTATGGTTTAACTCTGTTAGCTGAATGCACAGATCAGAAAGAAGTTTCACAGAATGATTCTGTGTAGTTTATATTTGGAGACATTCCTTTTTCCACTATTACCCTCTTAGCGCTCCGAATCTCCACTTGCATTTTCTACAGAAAGAGTGTTTCAGAACGGCTCAATCAAAACTAAGGTTCAACTCTTTTAGTTGAACAAACAGAACAGAAAGAAGTTTCACACAATTCTTCTGTGTAGTTTTTATTTGTAGACATTCTTTTTCCCAATATAGGCCTCTTAGCGCTCAGAATGTCCAATTGCAGTTTCTACAGAAAGAGTGTTTCAGAACGGCTCAATCAAAAGTAAGGTTCAACTCTGTTAGTTGAATGCACAGAACACAAAGGAGTTTCATACAATGCTTCTGTGTAGTTCATATTTGAACATATTCTTTTTTCCAATATTACCCACTTAGCGCTACGAATATCCAGTTGCATTTTCTACAGACAGAGTGTTTCAAAACTGCTCAATCAAAAGTATGGTTAAACTCTGTTAGCTGAATGCTCAGATCAGAAAGAAGTTTCACAGAATGCTTCTGTGTAGTTTATATTTGAATATATTCCTTTTTCCACTACTACGCTCTTAGCGCTCCAAATGTCCAGTTGCATTTTCTACAGAAAGAGTGTTCAGATCTGCTCAATCAAAAGTATGGTTTAACTCTGTTAGCTGAATGCACAGATCAGAAAGAAGTTTCACCGAATGATTCTGTGTAGTTTATATTTGAAGACATTCCTTTTTCCACTATTACCCTCTTAGCGCTCCGAAACTCCACTTGCATTTTCTACAAAAAGAGTGTTTCATAACTGCTCAATCAAAAATATGTTTTATCTCTGTTAACTGAATTTACAGATCAGAAATAAGTTTCACAGAATGCATCTGTGTATTTTTTATTTGAAGATATTCTTTTTCCCAATGTAGGCCTCTTAGCGCTTAGCATGTCCAATTGCAGTTTCTACAGAAAGAGTGTTTCAGAACGGCTCAATCAAAAGTAAGGTTCAACTCTGTTAGTTGAATGCACAGAACAGAAAGAAGTTTCATACAATGCTTCAGTGTAGTTTATATTTGAACATATTCTTTTTTCCACTATTACCCACTTAGCGCTACGAATGTCCAGTTGCATTTTCTACAGACAGAGTGTTTCAAAACTGCTCAATCAAATGTATGGTTTAACTCTGTTAGCTGAATGCTCAGATCAGAAAGAAGTTTCACAGAATGCTTCTGTGTAGTTTATATTTGAATATATTCCTTTTTCCACTACTACTCTCTTAGCGCTCCAAATGTCCAGTTGCATTTTCTACAGAAAGAGAGTTCAGATCTGCTCAATCAAAAGTATTGTTTAACTCTGTTAGCTGAATGCACAGATCAGAAAGAAGTTTCACAGAATGATTCTGTGTAGTTTATATTTGGAGACATTCCTTTTTCCACTATTACCCTCTTAGCGCTCCTAATCTCCACTTGCATTTTCAACAGAAAGAGTGTTTCAGAACGGCTCAATCAAAACTAAGGTTCAACTCTTTTAGTTGAACAAACAGAACAGAAAGAAGTTTCACACAATTCTTCTGTGTAGTTTTTATTTGTAGACATTCTTTTTCCCAATATAGGCCTCTTAGCGCTCAGAATGTCCAATTGCAGTTTCTACAGAAAGAGTGTTTCAGAACGGCTCAATCAAAAGTAAGGTTCAACTCTGTTAGTTGAATGCACAGAACACAAAGGAGTTTCATACAATGCTTCTGTGTAGTTCATATTTGAACATATTCTTTTTTCCAATATTACCCACTTAGCGCTACGAATATCCAGTTGCATTTTCTACAGACAGAGTGTTTCAAAACTGCTCAATCAAAAGTATGGTTTAACTCTGTTAGCTGAATGCTCAGATCAGAAAGAAGTTTCACAGAATGCTTCTGTGTAGTTTATATTTGAATATATTCCATTTTCCACTACTACGCTCTTAGCGCTCGAAATGTCCAGTTGCATTTTCTACAGAAAGAGTGTTCAGATCTGCTCAATCAAAAGTGTGGTTTAACTCTGTTAGCTGAATGCACAGATCAGAAAGAAGTTACACCGAATGATTCTGTGTAGTTTATATTTGAAGACATTCCTTTTTACACTATTACCCTCTTAGCGCTCCGAATCTCCACTTGCATTTTCTACAAAAAGAGTGTTTCATAACTGCTCAATCAAAAATATGTTTTATCTCTGTTAACTGAATTTACAGATCAGAAATAAGTTTCACAGAATGCATCTGTGTAGTTTTTAATTGAAGATATTCTTTTTCCCAATGTAGGCCTCTTAGCGCTTAGCATGTCCAATTGCAGTTTCTACAGAAAGAGTGTTTCAGAACGGCTCAATCAAAAGTAAGGTTCAACTCTGTTAGTTGAATGCACAGAAGAGAAAGAATTTTCACCGAATGCTACTGTGTAGTTTATATTTGAATATATTCCTTTTTCCAATATTACCTTCTTAGCGCTCCGAATGTCCACTTGCATTTTCTACAGAAAGAGTGTTCAGAACTGCGCAATCAAAAGTATGGTTTAACTCTGTTAGATTAATGAACATATCAGAAATAAGTTTCACACAATGCTTCTGTGTAGTTTTTATTTGAAGATATTATTTTTCCCAATATAGGCCTCTTAGCGCTCAGAATGTCCAATTGCAGTTTCTACAGAAAGAGTGTTTCAGAAAGGCTCAATCAAAAGTAAGTTTCAACTCTGTTAGTTGAATGCACAGAACAGAAAGAAGTTTCATACAATGCTTCTGTGTAGTTTATATTTGAACATATTCTTTTTTCCACTATTACCCACTTAGCGCTACGAATGTCCTGTTGGATTTTCTACAGACAGAGTGTTTCAAAACTGCTCAATCAAATGTATGGTTTAACTCTGTTAGCTGAATGCTCAGATCAGAAAGAAGTTTCACAGAATGCTTCTGTGTAGTTTATATTTGAATATATTCCTTTTTCCACTACTACTCTCTTAGCGCTCCAAATGTCCAGTTGCATTTTCTACAGAAAGAGAGTTCTGATCTGCTCAATCAAAAGTATGGTTTAACTCTGTTAGCTGAATGCACAGATCAGAAAGAAGTTTCACAGAATGATTCTGTGTAGTTTATATTTGGAGACATTCCTTTTTCCACTATTACCCTCTTAGCGCTCCGAATCTCCACTTGCATTTTCTACAGAAAGAGTGTTTCAGAACGGCTCAATCAAAACTAATTTTCAACTCGTTTAGTTGAACAAACAGAACAGAAAGAAGTTTCACACAATTCTTCTGTGTAGTTTTTATTTTGTAGACATTCTTTTTCCCAATATAGGCCTCTTAGCGCTCAGAATGTCCAATTGCAGTTTCTACAGAAAGAGTGTTTCAGAACGGCTCAATCAAAAGTAAGGTTCAACTCTGTTAGTTGAATGCACAGAACAGAAAGAAGTTTCATACAATGCTTCTGTGTAGTTTATATTTGAACATATTCTTTTTTCCACTATTACCCACTTAGCGCTACGAATGTCCAGTTGCATTTTCTACAGACAGAGTGTTTCAAAACTGCTCAATCAAATGTATGGTTTAACTCTGTTAGCTGAATGCTCAGTTCAGAAAGAAGTTTCACAGAATGCTTCTGTGTAGTTTATATTTGAATATATTCCTTTTTCCACTACTACTCTCTTAGCGCTCCAAATGTCCAGTTGCATTTTCTACAGAAAGAGAGTTCAGATCTGCTTAATCAAAAGTATTGTTTAACTCTGTTAGCTGAATGCACAGATCAGAAAGAAGTTTCACAGAATGATTCTGTGTAGTTTATATTTGGAGACATTCCTTTTTCCACTATTACCCTCTTAGCGCTCCTAATCTCCACTTGCATTTTCTACAGAAAGAGTGTTTCAGAACGGCTCAATCAAAACTAACGTTCAACTCTTTTAGTTGAACAAACAGAACAGAAAGAAGTTTCACACAATTATTCTGTGTAGTTTTTATTTGTAGACATTCTTTTTCCCAATATAGGCCTCTTAGCGCTCAGAATGTCCAATTGCAGTTTCTACAGAAAGAGTGTTTCAGAACGGCTCAATCAAAAGTAAGGATCAACTCTGTTAGTTGAATGCACAGAACACAAAGGAGTTTCATACAATGCTTCTGTGTAGTTCATATTTGAACATATTCTTTTTTCCAATATTACCCACTTAGCGCTACGAATATCCAGTTGCATTTTCTACAGACAGAGTGTTTCAAAACTGCTCAATCAAAAGTATGGTTTAACTCTGTTAGCTGAATGCTCAGATCAGAAAGAAGTTTCTCAGAATGCTTCTGTTTAGTTTATATTTGAATATATTCCATTTTCCACTACTACGCTCTTAGCGCTCGAAATGTCCAGTTGCATTTTCTACAGAAAGAGTGTTCAGATCTGCTCAATCAAAAGCGTGGTTTAACTCTGTTAGCTGAATGCACAGATCAGAAAGAAGTTTCACCAAATGATTCTGTGTAGTTTATATTTGAAGACATTCCTTTTTACACTATTACCCTCTTAGCGCTCCGAATCTCTACTTGCATTTTCTACAAAAAGAGTGTTTCATAACTGCTCAATCAAAAATATGTTTTATCTCTGTTAACTGAATTTACAGATCAGAAATAAGTTTCACAGAATGCATCTGTGTAGTTTTTAATTGAAGATATTCTTTTTCCCAATGTAGGCCTCTTAGCGCTTAGCATGTCCAATTGCAGTTTCTACAGAAAGAGTGTTTCAGAACGGCTCAATCAAAAGTAAGGTTCAACTCTGTTAGTTGAATGCACAGAAGAGAAAGAATTTTCACAGAATGCTACTGTGTAGTTTATATTTGAATATATTCCTTTTTCCAATATTACCTTCTTAGCGCTCCGAATGTCCACTTGAATTTTCTACAGAAAGAGTGTTCAGAACTGCGCAATCAAAAGTATGGTTTAACTCCGTTAGCTTAATGAACATATCAGAAATAAGTTTCACACAATGCTTCTGTGTAGTTTTTATTTGAAGATATTATTTTTCCCAATATAGGCCTCTTAGCGCTCAGAATGTCCAATTGCAGTTTCTACAGAAAGAGTGTTTCAGAACGGCTCAATCAAAAGTAAGGTTCAACTCTGTTAGTTGAATGCACAGAACAGAAAGAAGTTTCATACAATGCTTCTGTGTAGTTTATATTTGAACATATTCTTTTTTCCACTATTACCCACTTAGCGCTACGAATGTCCAGTTGCATTTTCTACAGACAGAGTGTTTCAAAACTGCTCAATCAAATGTATGGTTTAACTCTGTTAGCTGAATGCTCAGATCAGAAAGAAGTTTCACAGAATGCTTCTGTGTAGTTTATATTTGAATATATTCCTTTTTCCACTACTACTCTCTTAGCGCTCCAAATGTCCAGTTGCATTTTCTACAGAAAGAGAGTTCTGATCTGCTCAATCAAAAGTATGGTTTAAATCTGTTAGCTGAATGCACAGATCAGAAAGAAGTTTCACAGAATGATTCTGTGTAGTTTATATTTGGAGACATTCCTTTTTCCACTATTACCCTCTTAGCGCTCCGAATCTCCACTTGCATTTTCTACAGAAAGAGTGTTTCAGAACGGCTCAATCAAAACTAAGGTTCAACTCGTTTAGTTGAACAAACAGAACAGAAAGAAGTTTCACACAATTCTTCTGTGTAGTTTTTATTTTGTAGACATTCTTTTTCCCAATATAGGCCTCTTAGCGCTCAGAATGTCCAATTGCAGTTTCTACAGAAAGAGTGTTTCAGAACGGCTCAATCAAAAGTAAGGTTCAACTCTGTTAGTTGAATGCACAGAACAGAAAGAAGTTTCATACAATGCTTCTGTGTAGTTTATAATTGAACATATTGTTTTTTCCACTATTACCCACTTAGCGCTACGAATGTCCAGTTGCATTTTCTACAGACAGAGTGTTTCAAAACTGCTCAATCAAATGTATGTTTTAACTCTGTTAGCTGAATGCTCAGATCAGAAAGAAGTTTCACAGAATGCTTCTGTGTAGTTTATATTTGAATATATTCCTTTTTCCACTACTACTCTCTTAGCGCTCCAAATGTCCAGTTGCATTTTCTACAGAAAGAGAGTTCAGATCTGCTCAATCAAAAGTATGGTTTAACTCTGTTAGCTGAATGCACAGATCAGAAAGAAGTTTCACAGAATGATTCTGTGTAGTTTATATTTGGAGACATTCCTTTTTCCACTATTACCCTCTTAGCGCTCCGAATCTCCACTTGCATTTTCTACAAAAAGAGTGTTTCATAACTGCTCAATCAAAAATATGTTTTATCTCTGTTAACTGAATTTACAGATCAGAAATAAGTTTCACAGAATGCATCTGTGTAGTTTTTATTTGAAGATATTCTTTTTCCCAATGTAGGCCTCTTAGCGCTTAGCATGTCCAATTGCAGTTTCTACAGAAAGAGTGTTTCAGAACGGCTCAATCAAAAGTAAGGTTCAACTCTGTTAGTTGAATGCACAGAACAGAAAGAATTTTCACAGAATGGTACTGTGTAGTTTATATTTGAATATATTCCTTTTTCCAATATTACCTTCTTAGCGCTCCGAATGTCCACTTGCATTTTCTACAGAAAGAGTGTTCAGAACTGCGCAATCAAAAGTATGGTTTAACTCTGTTAGCTTAATGAACATATCAGAAATAAGTTTCACACAATGCTTCTGTGTAGTTTTTATTTGAAGATATTATTTTTCCCAATATAGGCCTCTTAGCGCTCAGAATGTCCAATTGCAGTTTCTACAGAAAGAGTGTTTCAGAAAGGCTCAATCAAATGTAAGGTTCAACTCTGTTAGTTGAATGCACAGAACAGAAAGAAGTTTCATACAATGCTTCTGTGTAGTTTATATTTGAACATATTCTTTTTTCCACTATTACCCACTTAGCGCTACGAATGTCCAGTTGCATTTTCTACAGAAAGAGTGTTTCAAAACTGCTCAATCAAATGTATGGTTTAACTCTGTTAGCTGAATGCTCAGATCAGAAAGAAGTTTCACAGAATGCTTCTGTGTAGTTTATATTTGAATATATTCCTTTTTCCACTACTACTCTCTTAGCGCTCCAAATGTCCAGTTGCATTTTCTACAGAAAGAGAGTTCTGATCTGCTCAATCAAAAGTATGGTTTAACTCTGTTAGCTGAATGCACAGATCAGAAAGAAGTTTCACAGAATGATTCTGTGTAGTTTATATTTGGAGACATTCCTTTTTCCACTATTACCCTCTTAGCGCTCCGAATCTCCACTTGCATTTTCTACAGAAAGAGTGTTTCAGAACGGCTCAATCAAAACTAAGGTTCAACTCGTTTAGTTGAACAAACAGAACAGAAAGAAGTTTCACACAATTCTTCTGTGTAGTTTTTATTTTGTAGACATTCTTTTTCCCAATATAGGCCTCTTAGCGCTCAGAATGTCCAATTGCAGTTTCTACAGAAAGAGTGTTTCAGAACGGCTCAATCAAAAGTAAGGTTCAACTCTGTTAGTTGAATGCACAGAACAGAAAGTAGTTTCATACAATGCTTCTGTGTAGTTTATATTTGAACATATTGTTTTTTCCACTATTACCCACTTAGCGCTACGAGTGTCCAGTTGCATTTTCTACAGACAGAGTGTTTCAAAACTGCTCAATCAAAAGTATGGTTTAACTCTGTTAGATGAATGCTCAGATCAGAAAAAAGTTTCACAGAATGCTTCTGTGTAGTTTATATTTGAATATATTTCTTTTTCCACTACTACGCTCTTAGCGCTCCAAATGTCCAGTTGCATTTTCTACAGAAAGAGTGTTCAGATCTGCTCAATCAAAAGTATGGTTTAACTCTGTTAGCTGAATGCACAGATCAGAAAGAAGTTTCACCGAATTATTCTGTGTAGTTTATATTTGAAGACATTCCTTTTTCCACTATTACCCTCTTAGCGCTCCGAATCTCCACTTGCATTTTCTACAAAAAGAGTGTTTCATAACTGCTCAATCAAAAATATATTTTATCTCTGTTAACTTAATTTACAGATCAGAAATAAGTTTCACAGAATGCATCTGTGTAGTTTTTATTTGAAGATATTCTTTTTCCCAATGTAGGCCTCTTAGCGCTTAGCATGTCCAATTGCAGTTTCTACAGAAAGAGCGTTTCAGAACGGCTGAATCAAAAGTAAGGTTCAACTCTGTTAGTTGAATGCACAGAAGAGAAAGAATTTTCACAGAATGCTACTGTGTAGTTTATATTTGAATATATTCCTTTTTCCAATATTACCTTCTTAGCGCTCCGAATGTCCACTTGCATTTTCTACAGAAAGAGTGTTCAGAACTGCGCAATCAAAAGTATGGTTTAACTCTGTTAGCTTAATGAACATATCAGAAATAAGTTTCACACAATGCTTCTGTGTAGTTTTTATTTGAAGATATTATTTTTCCCAATATAGGCCTCTCAGCGCTCAGAATGTCCAATTGCAGTTTCTACAGAAAGAGTGTTTCAGAAAGGCTCAATCAAAAGTAAGGTTCAACTCTGTTAGTTGAATGCACAGAACAGAAAAAAGTTTCATACAATGCTTCTGTGTAGTTTATATTTGAACATATTCTTTTTTCCACTATTACCCACTTAGCGCTACGAATGTCCAGTTGCATTTTCTACAGACAGAGTGTTTCAAAACTGCTCAATCAAATGTATGGTTTAACTCTGTTAGCTGAATGCTCAGATCAGAAAGAAGTTTCACAGAATGCTTCTGTGTAGTTTATATTTGAATATATTCCTTTTTCCACTACTACTCTCTTAGCGCTCCAAATGTCCAGTTGCATTTTCTACAGAAAGAGAGTTCTGATCTGCTCAATCAAAAGTATGGTTTAACTCTGTTAGCTGAATGCACAGATCAGAAAGAAGTTTCACAGAATGATTCTGTGTAGTTTATATTTGGAGACATTCCTTTTTCCACTATTACCCTCTTAGCGCTCCGAATCTCCACTTGCATTTTCTACAGAAAGAGTGTTTCAGAACGGCTCAATCAAAACTAAGGTTCAAATCTTTTAGTTGAACAAACAGAACAGAAAGAAGTTTCACACAATTCTTCTGTGTAGTTTTTATTTGTAGACATTCTTTTTCCCAATATAGGCCTCTTAGCGCTCAGAATGTCCAATTGCAGTTTCTACAGAAAGAGTGTTTCAGATCGGCTCAATCAAAAGTAAGGTTCAACTCTGTTAGTTGAATGCACAGAACAGAAAGAAGTTTCATACAATGCTTCTGTGTAGTTTATATATGAACATATTCTTTTTTCCACTATTACCCACTTAGCGCTACGAATGTCCAGTTGCATTTTCTACAGACAGAGTGTTTCAAAACTGCTCAATCAAAAGTATGGTTTAACTCTGTTAGATGAATGCTCAGATCAGAAAAAAGTTTCACAGAATGCTTCTGTGTAGTTTATATTTGAATATATTCCTTTTTCCACTACTACGCTCTTAGCGCTCCAAATGTCCAGTTGCATTTTCTACAGAAAGAGTGTTCAGATCTGCTCAATCAAAAGTATGGTTTAACTCTGTTAGCTGAATGCACAGATCAGAAAGAAGTTTCACCGAATGATTCTGTGTAGTTTATATTTGAAGACATTCCTTTTTCCACTATTACCCTCTTAGCGCTCCGAATCTCCACTTACATTTTCTACAAAAAGAGTGTTTCATAACTGCTCAATCAAAAATATGTTTTATCTCTGTTAACTGAATTTACAGATCAGAAATAAGTTTCACAGAATGCATCTGTGTAGTTTTTATTTGAAGATATTCTTTTTCCCAATGTAGGCCTCTTAGCGCTTAGCATGTCCAATTGCAGTTTCTACAGAAAGAGTGTTTCAGAACGGCTGAATCAAAAGTAAGGTTCAACTCTGTTAGTTGAATGCACAGAAGAGAAAGAATTTTCACAGAACGCTACTGTGTAGTTTATATTTGAATATATTCCTTTTTCCAATATTACCTTCTTAGCGCTCCGAATGTCCACTTGCATTTTCTACAGAAAGAGTGTTCAGAACTGCGCAATCAAAAGTATGGTTTAACTCTGTTAGCTTAATGAACATATCAGAAATAAGTTTCACACAATGCTTCTGTGTAGTTTTTATTTGAAGATATTATTTTTCCCAATATAGGCCTCTTAGCGCTCAGAATGTCCAATTGAAGTTTCTACAGAAAGAGTGTTTCAGAAAGGCTCAATCAAAAGTAAGGTTCAACTCTGTTAGTTGAATGCACAGAACAGAAAAAAGTTTCATACAATGCTTCTGTGTAGTTTATATTTGAACATATTCTTTTTTCCACTATTACCCACTTAGCGCTACGAATGTCCAGTTGCATTTTCTACAGACAGAGTGTTTCAAAACTGCTCAATCAAATGTATGGTTTAACTCTGTTAGCTGAATGCTCAGATCAGAAAGAAGTTTCACAGAATGCTTCTGTGTAGTTTATATTTGAATATATTCCTTTTTCCACTACTACTCTCTTAGCGCTCCAAATGTCCAGTTGCATTTTCTACAGAAAGAGAGTTCTGATCTGCTCAATCAAAAGTATGGTTTAACTCTGTTAGCTGAATGCACAGATCAGAAAGAAGTTTCACAGAATGATTCTGTGTAGTTTATATTTGGAGACATTCCTTTTTCCACTATTACCCTCTTAGCGCTCCGAATCTCCACTTGCATTTTCTACAGAAAGAGTGTTTCAGAACGGCTCAATCAAAACTAAGGTTCAAATCTTTTAGTTGAACAAACAGAACAGAAAGAAGTTTCACACAATTCTTCTGTGTAGTTTTTATTTGTAGACATTCTTTTTCCCAATATAGGCCTCTTAGCGCTCAGAATGTCCAATTGCAGTTTCTACAGAAAGAGTGTTTCAGATCGGCTCAATCAAAAGTAAGGTTCAACTCTGTTAGTTGAATGCACAGAACAGAAAGAAGTTTCATACAATGCTTCTGTGTAGTTTATATATGAACATATTCTTTTTTCCACTATTACCCACTTAGCGCTACGAATGTCCAGTTGCATTTTCTACAGACAGAGTGTTTCAAAACTGCTCTATCAAAAGTATGGTTTAACTCTGTTAGCTGAATGCTCAGATCAGAAAGAAGTTTCACAGAATGCTTCTGTGTAGTTTATATTTGAATATATTCCTTTTTCCACTACTACTCTCTTAGCGTTCCAAATGTCCAGTTGCATTTTCTACAGAAAGAGTGTTCAGATCTGCTCAATGAAAAGTATGGTTTAACTCTGTTAGCTGAATGCACAGATCAGAAAGAAGTTTCACAGAATGATTCTGTGTAGTTTATATTTGGAGACATTTCTTTTTCCACTATTACCCTCTTAGCGCTACGAATCTCCACTTGTATTTTCTACAGAAAGTGTTTTTCAGAACGGCTCAATCAAAACTAAGGTTCAACTCTTTTAGTTGAACAAACAGAACAGAAAGAAGTTTCACACAATTCTTCTGTGTAGTTTTTATTTGTAGACATTCTTTTTCCCAATATAGGCCTCTGAGCGCTCAGAATGTCCAATTGCAGTTTCTACAGAAAGAGTGTTTCAGAACGGCTCAATCAAAAGTAAGGTTCAACTCTGTTAGTTGAATGCACAGAACAGAAAGAAGTTTCATACAATGCTTCTGTGTAGTTTATATTTGAACATATTCTTTTTTCCACTATTACCCACTTAGCGCTACGAATGTCCAGTTGCATTTTCTACAGACAGAGTGTTTCAAAACTGCTCAATCAAAAGTATGGTTTAATTCTGTTAGCTGAATGCTCAGATCAGAAAGAAGTTTCACAGAATGCTTCTGTGTAGTTTATATTTGAATATATTCCTTTTTCCACTACTACGCTCTTAGCGCTCCAAATGTCCAGTTGCATTTTCTACAGAAAGAGTGTTCAGATCTGCTCAATCAAAAGTATGGTTTAACTCTGTTAGCTGAATGCACAGATCAGAAAGAAGTTTCACCGAATTATTCTGTGTAGTTTATATTTGGAGACATTCCTTTTTCCACTATTACCCTCTTAGCGCTCCGAATCTCCACTTGCATTTTCTACAAAAAGAGTGTTTCATAACTGCTCAATCAAAAATATGTTTTATCTGTGTTAACTGAATTTACAGATCAGAAATAAGTTTCACAGAATGCATCTGTGTAGTTTTTATTTGAAGATATTCTTCTTCCCAATGTAGGCCTCTTAGCGCTTAGCATGTCCAATTGCAGTTTCTACAGAAAGAGTGTTTCAGAACGGCTCAATCAAAAGTAAGGTTCAACTCTGTTAGTTGAATGCACAGAACAGAAAGAATTTTCACAGAATGCTACTGTGTAGTTTATATTTGAATATATTCCTTTTTCCACTATTACCCTCTTAGCGCTCCGAATGTCCGCTTGCATTTTCTACAGAAAGAGTGTTCAGAACTGCGCAATCAAAAGTATGGTTTAACTCTGTTAGCTTAATGAACATATCAGAAATAAGTTTCACACAATGCTTCTGTGTAGTTTTTATATGAAGATATTATTTTTCCCAATATAGGCCTCTTTGTGCTCAGAATGTCCAATTGCAGTTTCTACAGAAAGAGTGTTTCAGAAAGGCTCAATCAAAAGTAAGGTTCAACTCTGTTAGTTGAATGCACAGAACAGAAAGAAGTTTCATACAATGCTTCTGTGTAGTTTATATTTGAACATATTCTTTTTTCCACTATTACCCACTTAGCGCTAAGAATGTCCACTTGCATTTTCTGCAGACAGAGTGTTTCAAAACTGCTCAATCAAAAGTATGGTTTAACTCTGTTAGCTGAATTCTCAGATCAGAAAGAAGTTTCACAGAATGCTTCTGTGTAGTTTATATTTGAATATATTCCTTTTTCCACTACTACTCTCTTAGCGCTCCAAAGGTCCAGTTGCATTATCTACAGAAAGAGAGTTCAGATCTGCTCAATCAAAAGTATGGTTTAACTCTGTTAGCTGAATGCACAGATCAGAAAGAAGTTTCACAGAATGATTCTGTGTAGTTTATATTTGGAGACATTCCTTTTTCCCTAATACCCTCTTAGCGCTCCGAATCTCCACTTGCATTTTCTACAGAAAGAGTGTTTCAGAACGGCTCAATCAAAACTAAGTTTCAACTCTTTTACTTGAACAAACAGAACAGAAAGAAGTTTCACACAATTCATCTGTGTAGTTTTTATTTGTAGACATTCTTTTTCCCAATATAGGCCTCTTAGCGCTCAGAATGTCCAATTGCAGTTTCTACAGAAAGAGTGTTTCAGAACGGCTCAATCAAAAGTAAGGTTCAACTCTGTTAGTTGAATGCACAGAACAGAAAGAAGTTTCATACAATGTTTCTGTGTAGTTTATATTTGAACATATTCTTTTTTCCACTATTACCCACTTAGCGCTAAGAATGTCCAGTTGCATTTTCTACAGACAGAGTGTTTCAAAACTGCTCAATCAAAAGTATGGTTTAACTCTGTTAGCTGAATGCTCAGATCAGAAAGAAGTTTCACAGAAGGCTTCTGTGTAGTTTATATTTGAATATATTCCTTTTTCCACAACTACGCTCTTAGCGCTCCAAATGTCCAGTTGCATTTTCTACAGAAAGAGTGTTCAGATTTGCTCAATCAAAAGTATGGTTTAACTCTGTTAGCTGAATGCACAGATCAGAAAGAAGTTTCACCGAATGATTCTGTGTAGTTTATATTTGAAGACATTCCTTTTTCCACTATTACCCTCTTAGCGCTCCGAATCTCCACTTGCATTTTCTACAAAAAGAGTGTTTCATAACTGCTCAATCAAAAATATGTTTTATCTCTGTTAACTGAATTTACACATCAGAAATAATTTTCACAGAATGCATCTGTGTAGTTTTTATTTGAAGATATTTTTTTTCCCAATGTAGGCCTCTTAGCGCTTAGCATGTCCAATTGCCGTTTCTACAGAAAGAGTGTTTCAGAACGGCTCAATCAAAAGTAAGGTTCAACTCTGTTAGTTGAATGCACAGAACAGAAAGAATTTTCACAGAATGCTACTGTGTAGTTTATATTTGAATATATTCCTTTTTCCACTATTACCCTCTTAGCGCTCCGAATGTCCACTTGCATTTTCTACAGAAAGAGTGTTCAGAACTGCGCAATCAAAAGTATGGTTTAACTCTGTTAGCTTAATGAACATATCAGAAATAAGTTTCACACAATGCTTCTGTGTAGTTTTTATTTGAAGATATTATTTTTCCCAATAGAGGCCTCTTAGCGCTCAGAATGTCCAATTGCACTTTCTACAGAAAGAGTGTTTCAGAAAGGCTCAATCAAAAGTAAGGTTCAACTCTGTTAGTTGAATGCACAGAACAAAAAGAAGTTTCATACAATGCTTCTGTGTAGTTTATATTTGAACACACTCTTTTTTCCACTATTACCCACTTAGCGCTACGAATGTCCAGTTGCATTTTCTACAGACGGAGTGTTTCAAAACTGCTCAATCAAAAGTATGGTTTAACTCTGTTTGCTGAATGCTCAGATCAGAAAGAAGTTTCACAGAATGCTTCTGTGTAGTTTATATTTGAATATATTCCTTTTTCCACTACTACTCTCTTAGCGCTCCAAATGTCCAGTTGCATTTTCTACAGAAAGAGTGTTCAGATCTGCTCAATCAAAAGTATGGTTTAACTCTGTTAGCTGAATGCACAGATCAGAAAGAAGTTTCACAGAATGATTCTGTGTAGTTTATATTTGGAGACATTCCTTTTTCCACTATTACCCTCTTAGCGCTCCGAATCTCCACTTGCATTTTCTACAGAAAGAGTGTTTCAGAACGGCTCAATCAAAACTAAGGTTCAACTCTTTTAGTTGAACAAACAGAACAGAAAGAAGTTTCACACAATTCTTCTGTGTAGTTTTTATTTGTAGACATTCTTTTTCCCAATATAGGCCTCTTAGCGCTCAGAATGTCCAATTGCAGTTTCTACAGAAAGAGTGTTTCAGAACGGCTCAATCAAAAGTAAGGTTCAACTCTGTTAGTTGAATGCGCAGAACAGAAAGAAGTTTCATACAATGCTTCTGTGTAGTTTATATTTGAACATATTCTTTTTTCCACTATTACCCACTTAGCGCTACGAATGTCCAGTTGCATTTTCTACAGACAGAGTGTTTCAAAACTGCTCAATCAAAAGTATGGTTTAACTCTGTTAGCTGAATGCTCAGATCAGAAAGAAGTTTCACAGAATGCTTCTGTGTAGTTTATATTTGAATATATTCCTTTTTCCACTACTACGCTCTTAGCGCTCCAAATGTCCAGTTGCATTTTCTACAGAAAGAGTGTTCAGATCTGCTCAATCAAAAGTATGGTTTAACTCTGTTAGCTGAATGCACAGATCAGAAAGAAGTTTCACCGAATGATTCTGTGTAGTTTATATTTGAAGACATTCCTTTTTCCACTATTACCCTCTTAGCGCTCCGAATCTCCACTTGCATTTTCTACAAAAAGAGTGTTTCATAACTGCTCAATCAAAAATATGTTTTATCTCTGTTAACTGAATTTACAGATCAGAAATAAGTTTCACAGAATGCATCTGTGTAGTTTTTATTTGAAGATATTCTTTTTCCCAATGTAGGCCTCTTAGCGCTTAGCATGTCCAATTGCAGTTTCTACAGAAAGAGTGTTTCAGAACGGCTCAATCAAAAGTAAGGTTCAACTCTGTTAGTTGAATGCACAGAACAGAAAGAATTTTCACAGAATGCTACTGTGTAGTTTATATTTGAATATAATCCTTTTTCCACTATTACCCTCTTAGCGCTCCGAATGTCCACTTGCATTTTCTACAGAAAGAGTGTTCAGAACTGCGCAATCAAAAGTATGGTTTAACTCTGTTAGCTTAATGAACATATCAGAAATAAGTTTCACACAATGCTTCTGTGTAGTTTTTAATTGAAGATATTATTTTTCCCAATATAGGCCTCTTAGCGCTCAGAATGTCCAATTGCAGTTTCTACAGAAAGAGTGTTTCAGAAAGGCTCAATCAAAAGTAAGGTTCAACTCTGTTAGTTGAATGCACAGAACAGAAAGAAGTTTCATACAATGCTTATGTGTAGTTTATATTTGAACATATTCTTTTTTCCACTATTACCCACTTAGCGCTACGAATGTCCAGTTGCATTTTCTACAGACAGAGTGTTTCAAAACTGCTCAATCAAAAGTATGGTTAAACTCTGTTAGCTGAATGCTCAGATCAGAAAGAAGTTTCACAGAATGCTTCTGTGTAGTTTATATTTGAATATATACCTTTTTCCACTACTACTCTCTTAGCGCTCCAAAGGTCCAGTTGCATTTTCTACAGAAAGAGAGTTCAGATGTGCTCAATCAAAAGTATGGTTTAACTCTGTTAGCTGAATGCACAGATCAGAAAGAAGTTTCACAGAATGATTCTGTGTAGTTTATATTTGGAGACATTTCTTTTTCCACTATTACCCTCTTAGCGCTACGAATCTCCACTTGTATTTTCTACAGAAAGTGTTTTTCAGAACGGCTCAATCAAAACTAAGGTTCAACTCTTTTAGTTGAACAAACAGAACAGAAAGAAGTTTCACACAATTCTTCTGTGTAGTTTTTATTTGTAGACATTCTTTTTCCCAATATAGGCCTCTGAGCGCTCAGAATGTCCAATTGCAGTTTCTACAGAAAGAGTGTTTCAGAACGGCTCAATCAAAAGTAAGGTTCAACTCTGTTAGTTGAATGCACAGAACAGAAAGAAGTTTCATACAATGCTTCTGTGTAGTTTATATTTGAACATATTCTTTTTTCCACTATTACCCACTTAGCGCTACGAATGTCCAGTTGCATTTTCTACAGACAGAGTGTTTCAAAACTGCTCAATCAAAAGTATGGTTTAATTCTGTTAGCTGAATGCTCAGATCAGAAAGAAGTTTCACAGAATGCTTCTGTGTAGTTTATATTTGAATATATTCCTTTTTCCACTACTACGCTCTTAGCGCTCCAAATGTCCAGTTGCATTTTCTACAGAAAGAGTGTTCAGATCTGCTCAATCAAAAGTATGGTTTAACTCTGTTAGCTGAATGCACAGATCAGAAAGAAGTTTCACCGAATTATTCTGTGTAGTTTATATTTGGAGACATTCCTTTTTCCACTATTACCCTCTTAGCGCTCCGAATCTCCACTTGCATTTTCTACAAAAAGAGTGTTTCATAACTGCTCAATCAAAAATATGTTTTATCTGTGTTAACTGAATTTACAGATCAGAAATAAGTTTCACAGAATGCATCTGTGTAGTTTTTATTTGAAGATATTCTTCTTCCCAATGTAGGCCTCTTAGCGCTTAGCATGTCCAATTGCAGTTTCTACAGAAAGAGTGTTTCAGAACGGCTCAATCAAAAGTAAGGTTCAACTCTGTTAGTTGAATGCACAGAACAGAAAGAATTTTCACAGAATGCTACTGTGTAGTTTATATTTGAATATATTCCTTTTTCCACTATTACCCTCTTAGCGCTCCGAATGTCCACTTGCATTTCCTACAGAAAGAGTGTTCAGAACTGCGCAATCAAAAGTATGGTTTAACTCTGTTAGCTTAATGAACATATCAGAAATAAGTTTCACACAATGCTTCTGTGTAGTTTTTATATGAAGATATTATTTTTCCCAATATAGTCCTCTTTGTGCTCAGAATGTCCAATTGCAGTTTCTACAGAAAGAGTGTTTCAGAAAGGCTCAATCAAAAGTAAGGTTCAACTCTGTTAGTTGAATGCACAGAACAGAAAGAAGTTTCATACAATGCTTCTGTGTAGTTTATATTTGAACATATTATTTTTTCCACTATTACCCACTTAGCGCTAAGAATGTCCACTTGCATTTTCTACAGACAGAGTGTTTCAAAACTGCTCAATCAAAAGTATGGTTTAACTCTGTTAGCTGAATTCTCAGATCAGAAAGAAGTTTCACAGAATGCTTCTGTGTAGTTTATATTTGAATATATTCCTTTTTCCACTACTACTCTCTTAGCGCTCCAAAGGTCCAGTTGCATTATCTACAGAAAGAGAGTTCAGATCTGCTCAATCAAAAGTATGGTTTAACTCTGTTAGCTGAATGCACAGATCAGAAAGATGTTTCACAGAATGATTCTGTGTAGTTTATATTTGGAGACATTCCTTTTTCCCTAATACCCTCTTAGCGCTCCGAATCTCCACTTGCATTTTCTACAGAAAGAGTGTTTCAGAACGGCTCAATCAAAACTAAGTTTCAACTCTTTTACTTGAACAAACAGAACAGAAAGAAGTTTCACACAATTCATCTGTGTAGTTTTTATTTGTAGACATCCTTTTCCCAATATAGGCCTCTTAGCGCTCAGAATGTCCAATTGCAGTTTCTACAGAAAGAGTGTTTCAGAACGGCTCAATCAAAAGTAAGGTTCAACTCTGTTAGTTGAATGCACAGAACAGAAAGAAGTTTCATACAATGTTTCTGTGTAGTTTATATTTGAACATATTCTTTTTTCCACTATTACCCACTTAGCGCTACGAATGTCCAGTTGCATTTTCTACAGACAGAGTGTTTCAAAACTGCTCAATCAAAAGTATGGTTTAACTCTGTTAGCTGAATGCTCAGATCAGAAAGAAGTTTCACAGAAGGCTTCTGTGTAGTTTATATTTGAATATATTCCTTTTTCCACTACTACGCTCTTAGCGCTCCAAATGTCCAGTTGCATTTTCTACAGAAAGAGTGTTCAGATCTGCTCAATCAAAAGTATGGTTTAACTCTGTTAGCTGAATGCACAGATCAGAAAGAAGTTTCACCGAATGATTCTGTGTAGTTTATATTTGAAGACATTCCTTTTTCCACTATTACCCTCTTAGCGCTCCGAATCTCCACTTGCATTTTCTACAAAAAGAGTGTTTCATAACTGCTCAATCAAAAATATGTTTTATCTCTGTTAACTGAATTTACACATCAGAAATAATTTTCACAGAATGCATCTGTGTAGTTTTTATTTGAAGATATTTTTTTTCCCAATGTAGGCCTCTTAGCGCTTAGCATGTCCAATTGCCGTTTCTACAGAAAGAGTGTTTCAGAACGGCTCAATCAAAAGTAAGGTTCAACTCTGTTAGTTGAATGCACAGAACAGAAAGAATTTTCACAGAATGCTACTGTGTAGTTTATATTTGAATATATTCCTTTTTCCACTATTACCCTCTTAGCGCTCCGAATGTCCACTTGCATTTTCTACAGAAAGAGTGTTCAGAACTGCGCAATCAAAAGTATGGTTTAACTCTGTTAGCTTAATGAACATATCAGAAATAAGTTTCACACAATGCTTCTGTGTAGTTTTTATTTGAAGATATTATTTTTCCCAATAGAGGCCTCTTAGCGCTCAGAATGTCCAATTGCAGTTTCTACAGAAAGAGTGTTTCAGAAAGGCTCAATCAAAAGTAAGGTTCAACTCTGTTAGTTGAATGCACAGAACAAAAAGAAGTTTCATACAATGCTTCTGTGTAGTTTATATTTGAACATACTCTTTTTTCCACTATTACCCACTTAGCGCTACGAATGTCCAGTTGCATTTTCTACAGACGGAGTGTTTCAAAACTGCTCAATCAAAAGTATGGTTTAACTCTGTTTGCTGAATGCTCAGATCAGAAAGAAGTTTCACAGAATGCTTCTGTGTAGTTTATATTTGAATATATTCCTTTTTCCACTACTACTCTCTTAGCGCTCCAAATGTCCAGTTGCATTTTCTACAGAAAGAGTGTTCAGATCTGCTCAATCAAAAGTATGGTTTAACTCTGTTAGCTGAATGCACAGATCAGAAAGAAGTTTCACAGAATGATTCTGTGTAGTTTATATTTGGAGACATTCCTTTTTCCACTATTACCCTCTTAGCGCTCCGAATCTCCACTTGCATTTTCTACAGAAAGAGTGTTTCAGAACGGCTCAATCAAAAGTAAGGTTCAACTCTGTTAGTTGAATGCGCAGTACAGAAAGAAGTTTCATACAATGCTTCTGTGTAGTTTATATTTGAACATATTCTTTTTTCCACTATTACCCAGTTAGCGCTACGAATGTCCAGTTGCATTTTCTACAGACAGAGTGTTTCAAAACTGCTCAATCAAAAGTATGGTTTAACTCTGTTAGCTGAATGCTCAGATCAGAAAGAAGTTTCACAGAATGCTTCTGTGTAGTTTATATTTGAATATATTCCTTTTTCCACTACTACGCTCTTAGCGCTCCAAATGTCCAGTTGCATTTTCTACAGAAAGAGTGTTCAGATCTGCTCAATCAAAAGTATGGTTTAACTCTGTTAGCTGAATGCACAGATCAGAAAGAAGTTTCACCGAATGATTCTGTGTAGTTTATATTTGAAGACATTCCTTTTTTCACTATTACCCTCTTAGCGCTCCGAATCTCCACTTGCATTTTCTACAAAAAGAGTGTTTCATAACTGCTCAATCAAAAATATGTTTTATCTCTGTTAACTGAATTTACAGATCAGAAATAAGTTTCACAGAATGCATCTGTGTAGTTTTTATTTGAAGATATTCTTTTTCCCAATGTAGGCCTCTTAGCGCTTAGCATGTCCAATTGCAGTTTCTACAGAAAGAGTGTTTCAGAATGGCTCAATCAAAAGTAAGGTTCAACTCTGTTAGTTGAATGCACAGAACAGAAAGAATTTTCACAGAATGCTACTGTGTAGTTTATATTTGAATATATTCCTTTTTCCACTATTACCCTCTTAGCGCTCCGAATGTCCACTTGCATTTTCTACAGAAAGAGTGTTCAGAACTGCGCAATCAAAAGTATGGTTTAACTCTGTTAGCTTAATGAACATATCAGAAATAAGTTTCACACAATGCTTCTGTGTAGTTTTTATTTGAAGATATTATTTTTCCCAATAGAGGCCTCTTAGCGCTCAGAATGTCCAATTGCAGTTTCTACAGAAAGAGTGTTTCAGAAAGGCTCAATCAAAAGTAAGGTTCAACTCTGTTAGTTGAATGCACAGAACAAAAAGAAGTTTCATACAATGCTTCTGTGTAGTTTATATTTGAACATACTCTTTTTTCCACTATTACCCACTTAGCGCTACGAATGTCCAGTTGCATTTTCTACAGACGGAGTGTTTCAAAACTGCTCAATCAAAAGTATGGTTTAACTCTGTTTGCTGAATGCTCAGATCAGAAAGAAGTTTCACAGAATGCTTCTGTGTAGTTTATATTTGAATATATTCCTTTTTCCACTACTACTCTCTTAGCGCTCCAAATGTCCAGTTGCATTTTCTACAGAAAGAGTGTTCAGATCTGCTCAATGAAAAGTATGGTTTAACTCTGTTAGCTGAATGCACAGATCAGAAAGAAGTTTCACAGAATGATTCTGTGTAGTTTATATTTGGAGACATTCCTTTTTCCACTATTACCCTCTTAGCGCTCCGAATCTCCACTTGCATTTTCTACAGAAAGAGTGTTTCAGAACGGCTCAATCAAAAGTAAGGTTCAACTCTGTTAGTTGAATGCGCAGAACAGAAAGAAGTTTCATACAATGCTTCTGTGTAGTTTATATTTGAACATATTCTTTTTTCCACTATTACCCACTTAGCGCTACGAATGTCCAGTTGCATTTTCTACAGACAGAGTGTTTCAAAACTGCTCAATCAAAAGTATGGTTTAACTCTGTTAGCTGAATGCTCAGATCAGAAAGAAGTTTCACAGAATGCTTCTGTGTAGTTTATATTTGAATATATTCCTTTTTCCACTACTACGCTCTTAGCGCTCCAAATGTCCAGTTGCATTTTCTACAGAAAGAGTGTTCAGATCTGCTCAATCAAAAGTATGGTTTAACTCTGTTAGCTGAATGCACAGATCAGAAAGAAGTTTCACCGAATGATTCTGTGTAGTTTATATTTGAAGACATTCCTTTTTTCACTATTACCCTCTTAGCGCTCCGAATCTCCACTTGCATTTTCTACAAAAAGAGTGTTTCATAACTGCTCAATCAAAAATATGTTTTATCTCTGTTAACTGAATTTACAGATCAGAAATAAGTTTCACAGAATGCATCTGTGTAGTTTTTATTTGAAGATATTCTTTTTCCCAATGTAGGCCTCTTAGCGCTTAGCATGTCCAATTGCAGTTTCTACAGAAAGAGTGTTTCAGAATGGCTCAATCAAAAGTAAGGTTCAACTCTGTTAGTTGAATGCACAGAACAGAAAGAATTTTCACAGAATGCTACTGTGTAGTTTATAATTGAATATATTCCTTTTTCCACTATTACCCTCTTAGCGCTCCGAATGTCCACTTGCATTTTCTACAGAAAGAGAGTTCAGAACTGCGCCATCAAAAGTATGTTTTAACTCTGTTAGCTTAATGAACATATCAGAAATACGTTTCACACAATGCTTCTGTGTGGTTTTTATTTGAAGATATTATTTTTCCCAATATAGGCCTCTTAGCGCTGAGAATGTCCAATTGCAGTTTCTACAGAAAGAGTGTTTCAGAAAGGCTCAATCAAAAGTAAGGTTCAACTCTGTTAGTTGAATGCACAGAACAGAAAGAAGTTTCATACAATGCTTCTGTGTAGTTTATATTTGAACATATTCTTTTTTCCACTATTACCCACTTAGCGCTAAGAATGTCCACTTGCATTTTCTACAGACAGAGTGTTTCAAAACTGCTCAATCAAAAGTATGGTTTAACTCTGTTAGCTGAATTCTCAGATCAGAAAGAAGTTTCACAGAATGCTTCTGTGTAGTTTATATTTGAATATATTCCTTTTTCCACTACTACTCTCTTAGCGCTCCAAAGGTCCAGTTGCATTATCTACAGAAAGAGAGTTCAGATCTGCTCAATCAAAAGTATGGTTTAACTCTGTTAGCTGAATGCACAGATCAGAAAGAAGTTTCACAGAATGATTCTGTGTAGTTTATATTTGGAGACATTCCTTTTTCCCTAATACCCTCTTAGCGCTCCGAATCTCCACTTGCATTTTCTACAGAAAGAGTGTTTCAGAACGGCTCAATCAAAACTAAGTTTCAACTCTTTTACTTGAACAAACAGAACAGAAAGAAGTTTCACACAATTCATCTGTGTAGTTTTTATTTGTAGACATTCTTTTTCCCAATATAGGCCTCTTAGCGCTCAGAATGTCCAATTGCAGTTTCTACAGAAAGAGTGTTTCAGAACGGCTCAATCAAAAGTAAGGTTGAACTCTGTTAGTTGAATGCACAGAACAGAAAGAAGTTTCATACAATGTTTCTGTGTAGTTTATATTTGAACATATTCTTTTTTCCACTATTACCCACTTAGCGCTAAGAATGTCCAGTTGCATTTTCTACAGACAGAGTGTTTCAAAACTGCTCAATCAAAAGTATGGTTTAACTCTGTTAGCTGAATGCTCAGATCAGAAAGAAGTTTCACAGAAGGCTTCTGTGTAGTTTATATTTGAATATATTCCTTTTTCCACAACTACGCTCTTAGCGCTCCAAATGTCCAGTTGCATTTTCTACAGAAAGATTGTTCAGATTTGCTCAATCAAAAGTATGGTTTA
This sequence comes from Symphalangus syndactylus, assembly GCF_028878055.3. Taxonomy (NCBI): domain Eukaryota; kingdom Metazoa; phylum Chordata; class Mammalia; order Primates; family Hylobatidae; genus Symphalangus; species Symphalangus syndactylus. Next base: position 136,968,974 of record NC_072432.2, on the reverse strand, counting down.
ACTCTGTTAGCTGAATGCACAGATCAGAAAGAAGTTTCACCGAATGATTCTGTGTAGTTTATATTTGAAGACATTCCTTTTTCCACTATTACCCTCTTAGCGCTCCGAATCTCCACTTGCATTTTCTACAAAAAGAGTGTTTCATAACTGCTCAATCAAAAATATGTTTTATCTCTGTTAACTGAATTTACACATCAGAAATAATTTTCACAGAATGCATCTGTGTCGTTTTTATTTGAAGATATTTTTTTTCCCAATGTAGGCCTCTTAGCGCTTAGCATGTCCAATTGCCGTTTCTACAGAAAGAGTGTTTCAGAACGGCTCAATCAAAAGTAAGGTTCAACTCTGTTAGTTGAATGCACAGAACAGAAAGAATTTTCACAGAATGCTACTGTGTAGTTTATATTTGAATATATTCCTTTTTCCACTATTACCCTCTTAGCGCTCCGAATGTCCACTTGCATTTTCTACAGAAAGAGTGTTCAGAACTGCGCAATCAAAAGTATGGTTTAACTCTGTTAGCTTAATGAACATATCAGAAATAAGTTTCACACAATGCTTCTGTGTAGTTTTTATTTGAAGATATTATTTTTCCCAATAGAGGCCTCTTAGCGCTCAGAATGTCCAATTGCACTTTCTACAGAAAGAGTGTTTCAGAAAGGCTCAATCAAAAGTAAGGTTCAACACTGTTAGTTGAATGCACAGAACAAAAAGAAGTTTCATACAATGCTTCTGTGTAGTTTATATTTGAACACACTCTTTTTTCCACTATTACCCACTTAGCGCTACGAATGTCCAGTTGCATTTTCTACAGACGGAGTGTTTCAAAACTGCTCAATCAAAAGTATGGTTTAACTCTGTTTGCTGAATGCTCAGATCAGAAAGAAGTTTCACAGAATGCTTCTGTGTAGTTTATATTTGAATATATTCCTTTTTCCACTACTACTCTCTTAGCGCTCCAAATGTCCAGTTGCATTTTCTACAGAAAGAGTGTTCAGATCTGCTCAATCAAAAGTATGGTTTAACTCTGTTAGCTGAATGCACAGATCAGAAAGAAGTTTCACAGAATGATTCTGTGTAGTTTATATTTGGAGACATTCCTTTTTCCACTATTACCCTCTTAGCGCTCCGAATCTCCACTTGCATTTTCTACAGAAAGAGTGTTTCAGAACGGCTCAATCAAAACTAAGGTTCAACTCTTTTAGTTGAACAAACAGAACAGAAAGAAGTTTCACACAATTCTTCTGTGTAGTTTTTATTTGTAGACATTCTTTTTCCCAATATAGGCCTCTTAGCGCTCAGAATGTCCAATTGCAGTTTCTACAGAAAGAGTGTTTCAGAACGGCTCAATCAAAAGTAAGGTTCAACTCTGTTAGTTGAATGCGCAGAACAGAAAGAAGTTTCATACAATGCTTCTGTGTAGTTTATATTTGAACATATTCTTTTTTCCACTATTACCCACTTAGCGCTACGAATGTCCAGTTGCATTTTCTACAGACAGAGTGTTTCAAAACTGCTCAATCAAAAGTATGGTTTAACTCTGTTAGCTGAATGCTCAGATCAGAAAGAAGTTTCACAGAATGCTTCTGTGTAGTTTATATTTGAATATATTCCTTTTTCCACTACTACGCTCTTAGCGCTCCAAATGTCCAGTTGCATTTTCTACAGAAAGAGTGTTCAGATCTGCTCAATCAAAAGTATGGTTTAACTCTGTTAGCTGAATGCACAGATCAGAAAGAAGTTTCACCGAATGATTCTGTGTAGTTTATATTTGAAGACATTCCTTTTTCCACTATTACCCTCTTAGCGCTCCGAATCTCCACTTGCATTTTCTACAAAAAGAGTGTTTCATAACTGCTCAATCAAAAATATGTTTTATCTCTGTTAACTGAATTTACAGATCAGAAATAAGTTTCACAGAATGCATCTGTGTAGTTTTTATTTGAAGATATTCTTTTTCCCAATGTAGGCCTCTTAGCGCTTAGCATGTCCAATTGCAGTTTCTACAGAAAGAGTGTTTCAGAACGGCTCAATCAAAAGTAAGGTTCAACTCTGTTAGTTGAATGCACAGAACAGAAAGAATTTTCACAGAATGCTACTGTGTAGTTTATATTTGAATATAATCCTTTTTCCACTATTACCCTCTTAGCGCTCCGAATGTCCACTTGCATTTTCTACAGAAAGAGTGTTCAGAACTGCGCAATCAAAAGTATGGTTTAACTCTGTTAGCTTAATGAACATATCAGAAATAAGTTTCACACAATGCTTCTGTGTAGTTTTTATTTGAAGATATTATTTTTCCCAATATAGGCCTCTTAGCGCTCAGAATGTCCAATTGCAGTTTCTACAGAAAGAGTGTTTCAGAAAGGCTCAATCAAAAGTAAGGTTCAACTCTGTTAGTTGAATGCACAGAACAGAAAGAAGTTTCATACAATGCTTCTGTGTAGTTTATATTTGAACATATTCTTTTTTCCACTATTACCCACTTAGCGCTACGAATGTCCAGTTGCATTTTCTACAGACAGAGTGTTTCAAAACTGCTCAATCAAAAGTATGGTTAAACTCTGTTAGCTGAATGCTCAGATCAGAAAGAAGTTTCACAGAATGCTTCTGTGTAGTTTATATTTGAATATATTCCTTTTTCCACTACTACTCTCTTAGCGCTCCAAAGGTCCAGTTGCATTTTCTACAGAAAGAGAGTTCAGATGTGCTCAATCAAAAGTATGGTTTAACTCTGTTAGCTGAATGCACAGATCAGAAAGAAGTTTTGCAGAATGATTCTGTGTAGTTTATATTTGGAGACATTCCTTTTTCCACTATCACCCTCTTAGCGCTCCGAATCTCCACTTGCATTTTCTACAGAAAGAGTGTTTCAGAACGGCTCAATCAAAACTAAGGTTCAACTCTTTTAGTTGAACAAACAGAACAGAAAAAAGTTTCACAAAATTCTTCTGTGTAGTTTTTATTTGCAGACATTCTTTTTCCCAGTATAGGCCTCTTAGCGCTCAGAATGTCCAATTGCAGTTTCTACAGAAAGAGTGTTTCAGAACGGCTCAATCAAAAGTAAGGTTCAACTCTGTTAGTTGAATGCACAGAACAGAAAGAAGTTTCATACAATGCTTCTGTGTAGTTTATATTTGAACATATTCTTTTTTCCACTATTACCCACTTAGCGCTACGAATGTCCAGTTGCATTTTCTACAGACAGAGTGTTTCAAAACTGCTCAATCAAAAGTATGGTTTAACTCTGTTAGCTGAATGCTCAGATCAGAAAGAAGTTTCACAGAATGCTTCTGTGTAGTTTATATTTGAATATATTCCTTTTTCCACTACTACGCTCTTAGCGCTCGAAATGTCCAGTTGCATTTTCTACAGAAAGAGTGTTCAGATCTGCTCAATCAAAAGTATGGTTTAACTCTGTTAGCTGAATGCACAGATCAGAAAGAAGTTTCACCGAATGATTCTGTGTAGTTTATATTTGGAGACATTCCTTTTTCCACTATTACCCTCTTAGCGCTCCGAATCTCCACTTGCATTTTCTACAAAAAGAGTGTTTCATAACTGCTCAATCAAAAATATGTTTTATCTGTGTTAACTGAATTTATAGATCAGAAATAAGTTTCACAGAATGCATCTGTGTAGTTTTTATTTGAAGATATTCTTCTTCCCAATGTAGGCCTCTTAGCGCTTAGCATGTCCAATTGCAGTTTCTACAGAAAGAGTGTTTCAGAAAGGCTCAATCAAAAGTAAGGTTCAACTCTGTTAGTTGAATGCACAGAACAGAAAGAATTTTCACAGAATGCTACTGTGTAGTTTATATTTGAATATATTCCTTTTTCCACTATTACCCTCTTAGCGCTCCGAATGTCCACTTGCATTTTCTACAGAAAGAGTGTTCAGAACTGCGCAATCAAAAGTATGGTTTAACTCTGTTAGCTTAATGAACATATCAGAAATAAGTTTCACACAATGCTTCTGTGTAGTTTTTATATGAAGATATTATTTTTCCCAATATAGGCCTCTTTGTGCTCAGAATGTCCAATTGCAGTTTGTACAGAAAGAGTGTTTCAGAAAGGCTCAATCAAAAGTAAGGTTCAACTCTGTTAGTTGAATGCACAGAACAGAAAGAAGTTTCATACAATGCTTCTGTGTAGTTTATATTTGAACATATTCTTTTTTCCACTATTACCCACTTAGCGCTAAGAATGTCCACTTGCATTTTCTACAGACAGAGTGTTTCAAAACTGCTCAATCAAAAGTATGGTTTAACTCTGTTAGCTGAATTCTCAGATCAGAAAGAAGTTTCACAGAATGCTTCTGTGTAGTTTATATTTGAATATATTCCTTTTTCCACTACTACTCTCTTAGCGCTCCAAAGGTCCAGTTGCATTATCTACAGAAAGAGAGTTCAGATCTGCTCAATCAAAAGTATGGTTTAACTCTGTTAGCTGAATGCACAGATCAGAAAGAAGTTTCACAGAATGATTCTGTGTAGTTTATATTTGGAGACATTCCTTTTTCCCTAATACCCTCTTAGCGCTCCGAATCTCCACTTGCATTTTCTACAGAAAGAGTGTTTCAGAACGGCTCAATCAAAACTAAGTTTCAACTCTTTTACTTGAACAAACAGAACAGAAAGAAGTTTCACACAATTCATCTGTGTAGTTTTTATTTGTAGACATTCTTTTTCCCAATATAGGCCTCTTAGCGCTCAGAATGTCCAATTGCAGTTTCTACAGAAAGAGTGTTTCAGAACGGCTCAATCAAAAGTAAGGTTCAACTCTGTTAGTTGAATGCACAGAACAGAAAGAAGTTTCATACAATGTTTCTGTGTAGTTTATATTTGAACATATTCTTTTTTCCACTATTACCCACTTAGCGCTAAGAATGTCCAGTTGCATTTTCTACAGACAGAGTGTTTCAAAACTGCTCAATCAAAAGTATGGTTTAACTCTGTTAGCTGAATGCTCAGATCAGAAAGAAGTTTCACAGAAGGCTTCTGTGTAGTTTATATTTGAATATATTCCTTTTTCCACAACTACGCTCTTAGCGCTCCAAATGTCCAGTTGCATTTTCTACAGAAAGATTGTTCAGATTTGCTCAATCAAAAGTATGGTTTAACTCTGTTAGCTGAATGCACAGATCAGAAAGAAGTTTCACCGAATGATTCTGTGTAGTTTATATTTGAAGACATTCCTTTTTCCACTATTACCCTCTTAGCGCTCCGAATCTCCACTTGCATTTTCTACAAAAAGAGTGTTTCATAACTGCTCAATCAAAAATATGTTTTATCTCTGTTAACTGAATTTACACATCAGAAATAATTTTCACAGAATGCATCTGTGTCGTTTTTATTTGAAGATATTTTTTTTCCCAATGTAGGCCTCTTAGCGCTTAGCATGTCCAATTGACGTTTCTACAGAAAGAGTGTTTCAGAACGGCTCAATCAAAAGTAAGGTTCAACTCTGTTAGTTGAATGCACAGAACAGAAAGAATTTTCACAGAATGCTACTGTGTAGTTTATATTTGAATATATTCCTTTTTCCACTATTACCCTCTTAGCGCTCCGAATGTCCACTTGCATTTTCTACAGAAAGAGTGTTCAGAACTGCGCAATCAAAAGTATGGTTTAACTCTGTTAGCTTAATGAACATATCAGAAATAAGTTTCACACAATGCTTCTGTGTAGTTTTTATTTGAAGATATTATTTTTCCCAATAGAGGCCTCTTAGCGCTCAGAATGTCCAATTGCACTTTCTACAGAAAGAGTGTTTCAGAAAGGCTCAATCAAAAGTAAGGTTCAACACTGTTAGTTGAATGCACAGAACAAAAAGAAGTTTCATACAATGCTTCTGTGTAGTTTATATTTGAACACACTCTTTTTTCCACTATTACCCACTTAGCGCTACGAATGTCCAGTTGCATTTTCTACAGACGGAGTGTTTCAAAACTGCTCAATCAAAAGTATGGTTTAACTCTGTTTGCTGAATGCTCAGATCAGAAAGAAGTTTCACAGAATGCTTCTGTGTAGTTTATATTTGAATATATTCCTTTTTCCACTACTACTCTCTTAGCGCTCCAAATGTCCAGTTGCATTTTCTACAGAAAGAGTGTTCAGATCTGCTCAATCAAAAGTATGGTTTAACTCTGTTAGCTGAATGCACAGATCAGAAAGAAGTTTCACAGAATGATTCTGTGTAGTTTATATTTGGAGACATTCCTTTTTCCACTATTACCCTCTTAGCGCTCCGAATCTCCACTTGCATTTTCTACAGAAAGAGTGTTTCAGAACGGCTCAATCAAAACTAAGGTTCAACTCTTTTAGTTGAACAAACAGAACAGAAAGAAGTTTCACACAATTCTTCTGTGTAGTTTTTATTTGTAGACATTCTTTTTCCCAATATAGGCCTCTTAGCGCTCAGAATGTCCAATTGCAGTTTCTACAGAAAGAGTGTTTCAGAACGGCTCAATCAAAAGTAAGGTTCAACTCTGTTAGTTGAATGCGCAGAACAGAAAGAAGTTTCATACAATGCTTCTGTGTAGTTTATATTTGAACATATTCTTTTTTCCACTATTACCCACTTAGCGCTACGAATGTCCAGTTGCATTTTCTACAGACAGAGTGTTTCAAAACTGCTCAATCAAAAGTATGGTTTAACTCTGTTAGCTGAATGCTCAGATCAGAAAGAAGTTTCACAGAATGCTTCTGTGTAGTTTATATTTGAATATATTCCTTTTTCCACTACTACGCTCTTAGCGCTCCAAATGTCCAGTTGCATTTTCTACAGAAAGAGTGTTCAGATCTGCTCAATCAAAAGTATGGTTTAACTCTGTTAGCTGAATGCACAGATCAGAAAGAAGTTTCACCGAATGATTCTGTGTAGTTTATATTTGAAGACATTCCTTTTTCCACTATTACCCTCTTAGCGCTCCGAATCTCCACTTGCATTTTCTACAAAAAGAGTGTTTCATAACTGCTCAATCAAAAATATGTTTTATCTCTGTTAACTGAATTTACAGATCAGAAATAAGTTTCACAGAATGCATCTGTGTAGTTTTTATTTGAAGATATTCTTTTTCCCAATGTAGGCCTCTTAGCGCTTAGCATGTCCAATTGCAGTTTCTACAGAAAGAGTGTTTCAGAACGGCTCAATCAAAAGTAAGGTTCAACTCTGTTAGTTGAATGCACAGAACAGAAAGAATTTTCACAGAATGCTACTGTGTAGTTTATATTTGAATATAATCCTTTTTCCACTATTACCCTCTTAGCGCTCCGAATGTCCACTTGCATTTTCTACAGAAAGAGTGTTCAGAACTGCGCAATCAAAAGTATGGTTTAACTCTGTTAGCTTAATGAACATATCAGAAATAAGTTTCACACAATGCTTCTGTGTAGTTTTTATTTGAAGATATTATTTTTCCCAATATAGGCCTCTTAGCGCTCAGAATGTCCAATTGCAGTTTCTACAGAAAGAGTGTTTCAGAAAGGCTCAATCAAAAGTAAGGTTCAACTCTGTTAGTTGAATGCACAGAACAGAAAGAAGTTTCATACAATGCTTCTGTGTAGTTTATATTTGAACATATTCTTTTTTCCACTATTACCCACTTAGCGCTACGAATGTCCAGTTGCATTTTCTACAGACAGAGTGTTTCAAAACTGCTCAATCAAAAGTATGGTTAAACTCTGTTAGCTGAATGCTCAGATCAGAAAGAAGTTTCACAGAATGCTTCTGTGTAGTTTATATTTGAATATATTCCTTTTTCCACTACTACTCTCTTAGCGCTCCAAAGGTCCAGTTGCATTTTCTACAGAAAGAGAGTTCAGATGTGCTCAATCAAAAGTATGGTTTAACTCTGTTAGCTGAATGCACAGATCAGAAAGAAGTTTTGCAGAATGATTCTGTGTAGTTTATATTTGGAGACATTCCTTTTTCCACTATCACCCTCTTAGCGCTCCGAATCTCCACTTGCATTTTCTACAGAAAGAGTGTTTCAGAACGGCTCAATCAAAACTAAGGTTCAACTCTTTTAGTTGAACAAACAGAACAGAAAAAAGTTTCACAAAATTCTTCTGTGTAGTTTTTATTTGCAGACATTCTTTTTCCCAGTATAGGCCTCTTAGCGCTCAGAATGTCCAATTGCAGTTTCTACAGAAAGAGTGTTTCAGAACGGCTCAATCAAAAGTAAGGTTCAACTCTGTTAGTTGAATGCACAGAACAGAAAGAAGTTTCATACAATGCTTCTGTGTAGTTTATATTTGAACATATTCTTTTTTCCACTATTACCCACTTAGCGCTACGAATGTCCAGTTGCATTTTCTACAGACAGAGTGTTTCAAAACTGCTCAATCAAAAGTATGGTTTAACTCTGTTAGCTGAATGCTCAGATCAGAAAGAAGTTTCACAGAATGCTTCTGTGTAGTTTATATTTGAATATATTCCTTTTTCCACTACTACGCTCTTAGCGCTCGAAATGTCCAGTTGCATTTTCTACAGAAAGAGTGTTCAGATCTGCTCAATCAAAAGTATGGTTTAACTCTGTTAGCTGAATGCACAGATCAGAAAGAAGTTTCACCGAATGATTCTGTGTAGTTTATATTTGGAGACATTCCTTTTTCCACTATTACCCTCTTAGCGCTCCGAATCTCCACTTGCATTTTCTACAAAAAGAGTGTTTCATAACTGCTCAATCAAAAATATGTTTTATCTGTGTTAACTGAATTTATAGATCAGAAATAAGTTTCACAGAATGCATCTGTGTAGTTTTTATTTGAAGATATTCTTCTTCCCAATGTAGGCCTCTTAGCGCTTAGCATGTCCAATTGCAGTTTCTACAGAAAGAGTGTTTCAGAAAGGCTCAATCAAAAGTAAGGTTCAACTCTGTTAGTTGAATGCACAGAACAGAAAGAATTTTCACAGAATGCTACTGTGTAGTTTATATTTGAATATATTCCTTTTTCCACTATTACCCTCTTAGCGCTCCGAATGTCCACTTGCATTTTCTACAGAAAGAGTGTTCAGAACTGCGCAATCAAAAGTATGGTTTAACTCTGTTAGCTTAATGAACATATCAGAAATAAGTTTCACACAATGCTTCTGTGTAGTTTTTATATGAAGATATTATTTTTCCCAATATAGGCCTCTTTGTGCTCAGAATGTCCAATTGCAGTTTGTACAGAAAGAGTGTTTCAGAAAGGCTCAATCAAAAGTAAGGTTCAACTCTGTTAGTTGAATGCACAGAACAGAAAGAAGTTTCATACAATGCTTCTGTGTAGTTTATATTTGAACATATTCTTTTTTCCACTATTACCCACTTAGCGCTAAGAATGTCCACTTGCATTTTCTACAGACAGAGTGTTTCAAAACTGCTCAATCAAAAGTATGGTTTAACTCTGTTAGCTGAATTCTCAGATCAGAAAGAAGTTTCACAGAATGCTTCTGTGTAGTTTATATTTGAATATATTCCTTTTTCCACTACTACTCTCTTAGCGCTCCAAAGGTCCAGTTGCATTTTCTACAGAAAGAGAGTTCAGATCTGCTCAATCAAAAGTATGGTTTAACTCTGTTAGCTGAATGCACAGATCAGAAAGAAGTTTCAAAGAATGATTCTGTGTAGTTTATATTTGGAGACATTCCTTTTTCCACTAATACCCTCTTAGCGCTCCGAATCTCCACTTGCATTTTCTACAGAAAGAGTGTTTCAGAACGGCTCAATCAAAACTAAGTTTCAACTCTTTTACTTGAACAAACAGAACAGAAAGAAGTTTCACACAATTCATCTGTGTAGTTTTTATTTGTAGACATTCTTTTTCCCAATATAGGCCTCTTAGCGCTCAGAATGTCCAATTGCAGTTTCTACAGAAAGAGTGTTTCAGAACGGCTCAATCAAAAGTAAGGTTCAACTCTGTTAGTTGAATGCACAGAACAGAAAGAAGTTTCATACAATGCTTCTGTGTAGTTTATATTTGAACATATTCTTTTTTCCACTATTACCCACTTAGCGCTACGAATGTCCAGTTGCATTTTCTACAGACAGAGTGTTTCAAAACTGCTCAATCAAAAGTATGGTTTAACTCTGTTAGCTGAATGCTCAGATCAGAAAGAAGTTTCACAGAAGGCTTCTGTGTAGTTTATATTTGAATATATTGCTTTTTCCACTACTACGCTCTTAGCGCTCCAAATGTCCAGTTGCATTTTCTACAGAAAGAGTGTTCAGATCTGCTCAATCAAAAGTATGGTTTAACTCTGTTAGCTGAATGCACAGATCAGAAAGAAGTTTCACCGAATGATTCTGTGTAGTTTATATTTGAAGACATTCCTTTTTCCACTATTACCCTCTTAGCGCTCCGAATCTCCACTTGCATTTTCTACAAAAAGAGTGTTTCATAACTGCTCAATCAAAAATATGTTTTATCTCTGTTAACTGAATTTACACATCAGAAATAATTTTCACAGAATGCATCTGTGTAGTTTTTATTTGAAGATATTTTTTTTCCCAATGTAGGCCTCTTAGCGCTTAGCATGTCCAATTGCCGTTTCTACAGAAAGAGTGTTTCAGAACGGCTCAATCAAAAGTAAGGTTCAACTCTGTTAGTTGAATGCACAGAACAGAAAGAATTTTCACAGAATGCTTCTGTGTAGTTTATATTTGAATATAATCCTTTTTCCACTATTACCCTCTTAGCGCTCCGAATGTCCACTTGCATTTTCTACAGAAAGAATGTTCAGAACTGCGCAATCAAAAGTATGGTTTAACTCTGTTAGCTTAATGAACATATCAGAAATAAGTTTCACACAATGCTTCTGTGTAGTTTTTATTTGAAGATATTATTTTTCCCAATAGAGGCCTCTTAGCGCTCAGAATGTCCAATTGCACTTTCTACAGAAAGAGTGTTTCAGAAAGGCTCAATCAAAAGTAAGGTTCAACTCTGTTAGTTGAATGCACAGAACAAAAAGAAGTTTCATACAATGCTTCTGTGTAGTTTATATTTGAACACACTCTTTTTTCCACTATTACCCACTTAGCGCTACGAATGTCCAGTTGTATTTTCTACAGACGGAGTGTTTCAAAACTGCTCAATCAAAAGTATGGTTTAACTCTGTTTGCTGAATGCTCAGATCAGAAAGAAGTTTCACAGAATGCTTCTGTGTAGTTTATATTTGAATATATTCCTTTTTCCACTACTACTCTCTTAGCGCTCCAAATGTCCAGTTGCATTTTCTACAGAAAGAGTGTTCAGATCTGCTCAATCAAAAGTATGGTTTAACTCTGTTAGATGAATGCACAGATCAGAAAGAAGTTTCACAGAATGATTCTGTGTAGTTTATATTTGGAGACATTCCTTTTTCCACTATTACCCTCTTAGCGCTCCGAATCTCCACTTGCATTTTCTACAGAAAGAGTGTTTCAGAACGGCTCAATCAAAACTAAGGTTCAACTCTTTTAGTTGAACAAACAGAACAGAAAGAAGTTTCACACAATTCTTCTGTGTAGTTTTTATTTGTAGACATTCTTTTTCCCAATATAGGCCTCTTAGCGCTCAGAATGTCCAATTGCAGTTTCTACAGAAAGAGTGTTTCAGAACGGCTCAATCAAAAGTAAGGTTCAACTCTGTTAGTTGAATGCGCAGAACAGAAAGAAGTTTCATACAATGCTTCTGTGTAGTTTATATTTGAACATATTCTTTTTTCCACTATTACCCACTTAGCGCTACGAATGTCCAGTTGCATTTTCTACAGACAGAGTGTTTCAAAACTGCTCAATCAAAAGTATGGTTTAACTCTGTTAGCTGAATGCTCAGATCAGAAAGAAGTTTCACAGAATGCTTCTGTGTAGTTTATATTTGAATATATTCCTTTTTCCACTACTACGCTCTTAGCGCTCCAAATGTCCAGTTGCATTTTCTACAGAAAGAGTGTTCAGATCTGCTCAATCAAAAGTATGGTTTAACTCTGTTAGCTGAATGCACAGATCAGAAAGAAGTTTCACCGAATGATTCTGTGTAGTTTATATTTGAAGACATTCCTTTTTCCACTATTACCCTCTTAGCGCTCCGAATCTCCACTTGCATTTTCTACAAAAAGAGTGTTTCATAACTGCTCAATCAAAAATATGTTTTATCTCTGTTAACTGAATTTACAGATCAGAAATAAGTTTCACAGAATGCATCTGTGTAGTTTTTATTTGAAGATATTCTTTTTCCCAATGTAGGCCTCTTAGCGCTTAGCATGTCCAATTGCAGTTTCTACAGAAAGAGTGTTTCAGAACGGCTCAATCAAAAGTAAGGTTCAACTCTGTTAGTTGAATGCACAGAACAGAAAGAATTTTCACAGAATGCTACTGTGTAGTTTATATTTGAATATAATCCTTTTTCCACTATTACCCTCTTAGCGCTCCGAATGTCCACTTGCATTTTCTACAGAAAGAGTGTTCAGAACTGCGCAATCAAAAGTATGGTTTAACTCTGTTAGCTTAATGAACATATCAGAAATAAGTTTCACACAATGCTTCTGTGTAGTTTTTATTTGAAGATATTATTTTTCCCAATATAGGCCTCTTAGCGCTCAAAATGTCCAATTGCAGTTTCTACAGAAAGAGTGTTTCAGAAAGGCTCAATCAAAAGTAAGGTTCAACTCTGTTAGTTGAATGCACAGAACAGAAAGAAGTTTCATACAATGCTTCTGTGTAGTTTATATTTGAACATATTCTTTTTTCCACTATTACCCACTTAGCGCTACGAATGTCCAGTTGCATTTTCTACAGACAGAGTGTTTCAAAACTGCTCAATCAAAAGTATGGTTAAACTCTGTTAGCTGAATGCTCAGATCAGAAAGAAGTTTCACAGAATGCTTCTGTGTAGTTTATATTTGAATATATTCCTTTTTCCACTACTACTCTCTTAGCGCTCCAAAGGTCCAGTTGCATTTTCTACAGAAAGAGAGTTCAGATGTGCTCAATCAAAAGTATGGTTTAACTCTGTTAGCTGAATGCACAGATCAGAAAGAAGTTTTGCAGAATGATTCTGTGTAGTTTATATTTGGAGACATTCCTTTTTCCACTATTACCCTCTTAGCGCTCCGAATCTCCACTTGCATTTTCTACAGAAAGAGTGTTTCAGAACGGCTCAATCAAAACTAAGGTTCAACTCTTTTAGTTGAACAAACAGAACAGAAAGAAGTTTCACAAAATTCTTCTGTGTAGTTTTTATTTGCAGACATTCTTTTTCCCAGTATAGGCCTCTTAGCGCTCAGAATGTCCAATTGCAGTTTCTACAGAAAGAGTGTTTCAGAACGGCTCAATCAAAAGTAAGGTTCAACTCTGTTAGTTGAATGCACAGAACAGAAAGAAGTTTCATACAATGCTTCTGTGTAGTTTATATTTGAACATATTCTTTTTTCCACTATTACCCACTTAACGCTACGAATGTCCAGTTGCATTTTCTACAGACAGAGTGTTTCAAAACTGCTAAATCAAAAGTATGGTTTAACTCTGTTAGCTGAATGCTCAGATCAGAAAGAAGTTTCACAGAATGCTTCTGTGTAGTTTATATTTGAATATATTCCTTTTTCCACTACTACGCTCTTAGCGCTCGAAATGTCCAGTTGCATTTTCTACAGAAAGAGTGTTCAGATCTGCTCAATCAAAAGTATGGTTTAACTCTGTTAGCTGAATGCACAGATCAGAAAGAAGTTTCACCGAATGATTCTGTGTAGTTTATATTTGGAGACATTCCTTTTTCCACTATTACCCTCTTAGCGCTCCGAATCTCCACTTGCATTTTCTACAAAAAGAGTGTTTCATAACTGCTCAATCAAAAATATGTTTTATCTGTGTTAACTGAATTTACAGATCAGAAATAAGTTTCACAGAATGCATCTGTGTAGTTTTTATTTGAAGATATTCTTCTTCCCAATGTAGGCCTCTTAGCGCTTAGCATGTCCAATTGCAGTTTCTACAGAAAGAGTGTTTCAGAAAGGCTCAATCAAAAGTAAGGTTCAACTCTGTTAGTTGAATGCACAGAACAGAAAGAATTTTCACAGAATGCTACTGTGTAGTTTATATTTGAATATATTCCTTTTTCCACTATTACCCTCTTAGCGCTCCGAATGTCCACTTGCATTTTCTACAGAAAGAGTGTTCAGAACTGCGCAATCAAAAGTATGGTTTAACTCTGTTAGCTTAATGAACATATCAGAAATAAGTTTCACACAATGCTTCTGTGTAGTTTTTATATGAAGATATTATTTTTCCCAATATAGCCCTCTTTGTGCTCAGAATGTCCAATTGCAGTTTGTACAGAAAGAGTGTTTCAGAAAGGCTCAATCAAAAGTAAGGTTCAACTCTGTTAGTTGAATGCACAGAACAGAAAGAAGTTTCATACAATGCTTCTGTGTAGTTTATATTTGAACATATTCTTTTTTCCACTATTACCCACTTAGCGCTAAGAATGTCCACTTGCATTTTCTACAGACAGAGTGTTTCAAAACTGCTCAATCAAAAGTATGGTTTAACTCTGTTAGCTGAATTCTCAGATCAGAAAGAAGTTTCACAGAATGCTTCTGTGTAGTTTATATTTGAATATATTCCTTTTTCCACTACTACTCTCTTAGCGCTCCAAAGGTCCAGTTGCATTTTCTACAGAAAGAGAGTTCAGATCTGCTCAATCAAAAGTATGGTTTAACTCTGTTAGCTGAATGCACAGATCAGAAAGAAGTTTCAAAGAATGATTCTGTGTAGTTTATATTTGGAGACATTCCTTTTTCCACTAATACCCTCTTAGCGCTCCGAATCTCCACTTGCATTTTCTACAGAAAGAGTGTTTCAGAACGGCTCAATCAAAACTAAGTTTCAACTCTTTTACTTGAACAAACAGAACAGAAAGAAGTTTCACACAATTCATCTGTGTAGTTTTTATTTGTAGACATTCATTTTCCCAATATAGGCCTCTTAGCGCTCAGAATGTCCAATTGCAGTTTCTACAGAAAGAGTGTTTCAGAACGGCTCAATCAAAAGTAAGGTTCAACTCTGTTAGTTGAATGCACAGAACAGAAAGAAGTTTCATACAATGCTTCTGTGTAGTTTATATTTGAACATATTCTTTTTTCCACTATTACCCACTTAGCGCTACGAATGTCCAGTTGCATTTTCTACAGACAGAGTGTTTCAAAACTGCTCAATCAAAAGTATGGTTTAACTCTGTTAGCTGAATGCTCAGATCAGAAAGAAGTTTCACAGAAGGCTTCTGTGTAGTTTATATTTGAATATATTGCTTTTTCCACTACTACGCTCTTAGCGCTCCAAATGTCCAGTTGCATTTTCTACAGAAAGAGTGTTCAGATCTGCTCAATCAAAAGTATGGTTTAACTCTGTTAGCTGAATGCACAGATCAGAAAGAAGTTTCACCGAATGATTCTGTGTAGTTTATATTTGAAGACATTCCTTTTTCCACTATTACCCTCTTAGCGCTCCGAATCTCCACTTGCATTTTCTACAAAAAGAGTGTTTCATAACTGCTCAATCAAAAATATGTTTTATCTCTGTTAACTGAATTTACACATCAGAAATAATTTTCACAGAATGCATCTGTGTAGTTTTTATTTGAAGATATTTTTTTTCCCAATGTAGGCCTCTTAGCGCTTAGCATGTCCAATTGCCGTTTCTACAGAAAGAGTGTTTCAGAACGGCTCAATCAAAAGTAAGGTTCAACTCTGTTAGTTGAATGCACAGAACAGAAAGAATTTTCACAGAATGCTACTGTGTAGTTTATATTTGTATATATTCCTTTTTCCACTATTACCCTCTTAGCGCTCCGAATGTCCACTTGCATTTTCTACAGAAAGAATGTTCAGAACTGCGCAATCAAAAGTATGGTTTAACTCTGTTAGCTTAATGAACATATCAGAAATAAGTTTCACACAATGCTTCTGTGTAGTTTTTATTTGAAGATATTATTTTTCCCAATAGAGGCCTCTTAGCGCTCAGAATGTCCAATTGCAGTTTCTACAGAAAGAGTGTTTCAGAACGGCTCAATCAAAACTAAGGTTCAACTCTTTTAGTTGAACAAACAGAACAGAAAGAAGTTTCACACAATTCTTCTGTGTAGTTTTTATTTGTAGACATTCTTTTTCCCAATATAGGCCTCTTAGCGCTCAGAATGTCCAATTGCAGTTTCTACAGAAAGAGTGTTTCAGAACGGCTCAATCAAAAGTAAGGTTCAACTCTGTTAGTTGAATGCACAGAACAGAAAGAAGTTTCATACAATGCTTCTGTGTAGTTTATATTTGAACATATTCTTTTTTCCACTATTACCCACTTAGCGCTACGAATGTCCAGTTGCATTTTCTACAGACAGAGTGTTTCAAAACTGCTCAATCAAAAGCATGGTTTAACTCTGTTAGCTGAATGCTCAGATCAGAAAGAAGTTTCACAGAATGCTTCTGTGCAGTTTATATTTGAATATATTCCTTTTTCCACTACTACGCTCTTAGCGCTCCAAATGTCCAGTTGCATTTTCTACAGAAAGAGTGTTCAGATCTGCTCAATCAAAAGTATGGTTTAACTCTGTTAGCTGAATGCACAGATCAGAAAGAAGTTTCACCGAATGATTCTGTGTAGTTTATATTTGAAGACATTCCTTTTTCCACTATTACCCTCTTAGCGCTCCGAATCTCCACTTGCATTTTCTACAAAAAGAGTGTTTCATAACTGCTCAAGCAAAAATATGTTTTATCTCTGTTAACTGAATTTACAGATCAGAAATAAGTTTCACAGAATGCATCTGTGTAGTTTTTATTTGAAGATATTCTTTTTCCCAATGTAGGCCTCTTAGCGCTTAGCATGTCCAATTGCAGTTTCTACAGAAAGAGTGTTTCAGAACGGCTCAATCAAAAGTAAGGTTCAACTCTGTTAGTTGAATGCACAGAACAGAAAGAATTTTCACAGAATGCTACTGTGTAGTTTATATTTGAATATATTCCTTTTTCCACTATTACCCTCTTAGCGCTCCGAATGTCCACTTGCATTTTCTACAGAAAGAGTGTTCAGAACTGCGCAATCAAAAGTATGGTTTAACTCTGTTAGCTTAATGAACATATCAGAAATAAGTTTCACACAATGCTTCTGTGTAGTTTTTATTTGAAGATATTATTTTTCCCAATATAGGCCTCTTAGCGCTCAGAATGTCCAATTGCATTTTCTACAGAAAGAGTGTTTCAGAAAGGCTCAATCAAAAGTAAGGTTCAACTCTGATAGTTGAATGCACAGAACAGAAAGTAGTTTCATACAATGCTTCTGTGTAGTTTATATTTGAACATATTCTTTTTTCCACTATTACCCACTTAGCGCTACGAATGTCCAGTTGCATTTTCTACAGACAGAGTGTTTCAAAACTGCTCAATCAAAAGTATGGTTTAACTCTGTTAGCTGAATGCTCAGATCAGAAAGAAGTTTCACAGAATGCTTCTGTGTAGTTTATATTTGAATATATTCCTTTTTCCACTACTACTCTCTTAGCGCTCGAAATGTCCAGTTGCATTTTCTACAGAAAGAGTGTTCAGATCTGCTCAATCAAAAGTATGGTTTAACACTGTTAGCTGAATGCACAGATCAGAAAGAAGTTTCACAGAATGATTCTGTGTAGTTTATATTTGGAGACATTTCTTTTTCCACTATTACCCTCTTAGCGCTACGAATCTCCACTTGCATTTTCTACAGAAAGTGTGTTTCAGAACGGCTCAATCAAAACTAAGGTTCAACTCTTTTAGTTGAACAAACAGAACAGAAAGAAGTTTCACACAATTCTTCTGTGTAGTTTTTATTTGTAGACATTCTTTTTCCCAATATAGGCCTCTTAGCGCTCAGAATGTCCAATTGCAGTTTCTACAGAAAGAGTGTTTCAGAACGGCTCAATCAAAAGTAAGGTTCAACTCTGTTAGTTGAATGCACAGAACAGAAAGAAGTTTCATACAATGCTTCTGTGTAGTTTATATTTGAACATATTCTTTTTTCCACTATTACCCACTTAGCGCTACGAATGTCCAGTTGCATTTTCTACAGACAGAGTGTTTCAAAACTGCTCAATCAAAAGTATGGTTTAATTCTGTTAGCTGAATGCTCAGATCAGAAAGAAGTTTCACAGAATGCTTCTGTGTAGTTTATATTTGAATATATTCCTTTTTCCACTACTACGCTCTTAGCGCTCCAAATGTCCAGTTGCATTTTCTACAGAAAGAGTGTTCAGATCTGCTCAATCAAAAGTGTGGTTTAACTCTGTTAGCTGAATGCACAGATCAGAAAGAAGTTTCACCGAATGATTCTGTGTAGTTTATATTTGAAGACATTCCTTTTTCCACTATTACCCTCTTAGCGCTCCGAATCTCCACTTGCATTTTCTACAAAAAGAGTGTTTCATAACTGCTCAATCAAAAATATGTTTTATCTCTGTTAACTGAATTTACAGATCAGAAATAAGTTTCACAGAATGCATCTGTGTAGTTTTTATTTGAAGATATTCTTTTTCCCAATGTAGGCCTCTTAGCGCTTAGCATGTCCAATTGCAGTTTCTACAGAAAGAGTGTTTCAGAACGGCTCAATCAAAAGTAAGGTTCAACTCTGTTAGTTGAATGCACAGAACAGAAAGAATTTTCACAGAATGCTACTGTGTAGTTTATATTTGTATATATTCCTTTTTCCACTATTACCCTCTTAGCGCTCCGAATGTCCACTTGCATTTTCTACAGAAAGAATGTTCAGAACTGCGCAATCAAAAGTATGGTTTAACTCTGTTAGCTTAATGAACATATCAGAAATAAGTTTCACACAATGCTTCTGTGTAGTTTTTATTTGAAGATATTATTTTTCCCAATAGAGGCCTCTTAGCGCTCAGAATGTCCAATTGCAGTTTCTACAGAAAGAGTGTTTCAGAACGGCTCAATCAAAACTAAGGTTCAACTCTTTTAGTTGAACAAACAGAACAGAAAGAAGTTTCACACAATTCTTCTGTGTAGTTTTTATTTGTAGACATTCTTTTTCCCAATATAGGCCTCTTAGCGCTCAGAATGTCCAATTGCAGTTTCTACAGAAAGAGTGTTTCAGAACGGCTCAATCAAAAGTAAGGTTCAACTCTGTTAGTTGAATGCACAGAACAGAAAGAAGTTTCATACAATGCTTCTGTGTAGTTTATATTTGAACATATTCTTTTTTCCACTATTACCCACTTAGCGCTACGAATGTCCAGTTGCATTTTCTACAGACAGAGTGTTTCAAAACTGCTCAATCAAAAGCATGGTTTAACTCTGTTAGCTGAATGCTCAGATCAGAAAGAAGTTTCACAGAATGCTTCTGTGCAGTTTATATTTGAATATATTCCTTTTTCCACTACTACGCTCTTAGCGCTCCAAATGTCCAGTTGCATTTTCTACAGAAAGAGTGTTCAGATCTGCTCAATCAAAAGTATGGTTTAACTCTGTTAGCTGAATGCACAGATCAGAAAGAAGTTTCACCGAATGATTCTGTGTAGTTTATATTTGAAGACATTCCTTTTTCCACTATTACCCTCTTAGCGCTCCGAATCTCCACTTGCATTTTCTACAAAAAGAGTGTTTCATAACTGCTCAAGCAAAAATATGTTTTATCTCTGTTAACTGAATTTACAGATCAGAAATAAGTTTCACAGAATGCATCTGTGTAGTTTTTATTTGAAGATATTCTTTTTCCCAATGTAGGCCTCTTAGCGCTTAGCATGTCCAATTGCAGTTTCTACAGAAAGAGTGTTTCAGAACGGCTCAATCAAAAGTAAGGTTCAACTCTGTTAGTTGAATGCACAGAACAGAAAGAATTTTCACAGAATGCTACTGTGTAGTTTATATTTGAATATATTCCTTTTTCCACTATTACCCTCTTAGCGCTCCGAATGTCCACTTGCATTTTCTACAGAAAGAGTGTTCAGAACTGCGCAATCAAAAGTATGGTTTAACTCTGTTAGCTTAATGAACATATCAGAAATAAGTTTCACACAATGCTTCTGTGTAGTTTTTATTTGAAGATATTATTTTTCCCAATATAGGCCTCTTAGCGCTCAGAATGTCCAATTGCATTTTCTACAGAAAGAGTGTTTCAGAAAGGCTCAATCAAAAGTAAGGTTCAACTCTGATAGTTGAATGCACAGAACAGAAAGTAGTTTCATACAATGCTTCTGTGTAGTTTATATTTGAACATATTCTTTTTTCCACTATTACCCACTTAGCGCTACGAATGTCCAGTTGCATTTTCTACAGACAGAGTGTTTCAAAACTGCTCAATCAAAAGTATGGTTTAACTCTGTTAGCTGAATGCTCAGATCAGAAAGAAGTTTCACAGAATGCTTCTGTGTAGTTTATATTTGAATATATTCCTTTTTCCACTACTACTCTCTTAGCGCTCGAAATGTCCAGTTGCATTTTCTACAGAAAGAGTGTTCAGATCTGCTCAATCAAAAGTATGGTTTAACACTGTTAGCTGAATGCACAGATCAGAAAGAAGTTTCACAGAATGATTCTGTGTAGTTTATATTTGGAGACATTTCTTTTTCCACTATTACCCTCTTAGCGCTACGAATCTCCACTTGCATTTTCTACAGAAAGTGTGTTTCAGAACGGCTCAATCAAAACTAAGGTTCAACTCTTTTAGTTGAACAAACAGAACAGAAAGAAGTTTCACACAATTCTTCTGTGTAGTTTTTATTTGTAGACATTCTTTTTCCCAATATAGGCCTCTTAGCGCTCAGAATGTCCAATTGCAGTTTCTACAGAAAGAGTGTTTCAGAACGGCTCAATCAAAAGTAAGGTTCAACTCTGTTAGTTGAATGCACAGAACAGAAAGAAGTTTCATACAATGCTTCTGTGTAGTTTATATTTGAACATATTCTTTTTTCCACTATTACCCACTTAGCGCTACGAATGTCCAGTTGCATTTTCTACAGACAGAGTGTTTCAAAACTGCTCAATCAAAAGTATGGTTTAATTCTGTTAGCTGAATGCTCAGATCAGAAAGAAGTTTCACAGAATGCTTCTGTGTAGTTTATATTTGAATATATTCCTTTTTCCACTACTACGCTCTTAGCGCTCCAAATGTCCAGTTGCATTTTCTACAGAAAGAGTGTTCAGATCTGCTCAATCAAAAGTGTGGTTTAACTCTGTTAGCTGAATGCACAGATCAGAAAGAAGTTTCACCGAATGATTCTGTGTAGTTTATATTTGAAGACATTCCTTTTTCCACTATTACCCTCTTAGCGCTCCGAATCTCCACTTGCATTTTCTACAAAAAGAGTGTTTCATAACTGCTCAATCAAAAATATGTTTTATCTCTGTTAACTGAATTTACAGATCAGAAATAAGTTTCACAGAATGCATCTGTGTAGTTTTTATTTGAAGATATTCTTTTTCCCAATGTAGGCCTCTTAGCGCTTAGCATGTCCAATTGCAGTTTCTACAGAAAGAGTGTTTCAGAACGGCTCAATCAAAAGTAAGGTTCAACTCTGTTAGTTGAATGCACCGAACAGAAAGAATTTTCACAGAATGCTACTGTGTAGTTTATATTTGAATATATTCCTTTTTCCACTATTACCCTCTTAGCGCTCCGAATGTCCACTTGCATTTTCTACAGAAAGAGTGTTCAGAACTGCGCAATCAAAAGTATGGTTTAACTCTGTTAGCTTAATGAACATATCAGAAATAAGTTTCACACAATGCTTCTGTGTAGTTTTTATTTGAAGATATTATTTTTCCCAATATAGGCCTCTTAGCGCTCAGAATGTCCAATTGCAGTTTCTACAGAAAGAGTGTTTCAGAAAGACTCAATCAAAAGTAAGGTTCACCTCTGTTAGTTGAATGCACAGAACAGAAAGAAGTTTCATACAAAGCTTCTGTGTAGTTTATATTTGAACATATTCTTTTTTCCACTATTACCCACTTAGCGCTACGAATGTCCAGTTGCATTTTCTACAGACAGAGTGTTTCAAAACTGCTCAATCAAAAGTATGGTTAAACTCTGTTAGCTGAATGCTCAGATCAGAAAGAAGTTTCACAGAATGCTTCTGTGTAGTTTATATTTGAATATATTCCTTTTTCCACTACTACTCTCTTAGCGCTCCAAATCTCCAGTTGCATTTTCTACAGAAAGAGTGTTCAGATCTGCTCAATCAAAAGTATGGTTTAACTCTGTTAGCTGAATGCACAGATCAGAAAGAAGTTTCACAGAATGATTCTGTGTAGTATATATATGGAGACATTCCTTTTTCCACTATTACCCTCTTAGCGCTCCGAATCTCCACTTGCATTTTCTACAGAAAGAGTGTTTCAGAACGGCTCAATCAAAACTAAGGTTCAACTCTTTTAGTTGAACAAACAGAACAGAAAGAAGTTTCACACAATTGTTCTGTGCAGTTTTTATTTGTAGACATTGTTTTTCCCAATATAGGCCTCTTAGCGCTCAGAATGTCCAATTGCAGTTTCTACAGAAAGGGTGTTTCAGAACGGCTCAATCAAAAGTAAGGTTCAACTCTGTTAGTTGAATGCACAGAACAGAAAGAAGTTTCATACAATGCTTCTGTGTAGTTTATATTTGAACATATTCTTTTTTCCACTATTACCCACTTAGCGCTACGAATGTCCAGTTGCATTTTCTACAGACAGAGTGTTTCAAAACTGCTCAATCAAAAGCATGTTTTAACTCTGTTAGCTGAATGCTCAGATCAGAAAGAAGTTTCACAGAATGCTTCTGTGTAGTTTATATTTGAATATATTACTTTTTCCACTACTACGCTCTTAGTGCTCCAAATGTCCAGTTGCATTTTCTACAGAAAGAGTGTTCAGATCTGCTCAATCAAAAGTATGGTTTAACTCTGTTAGCTGAATGCACAGATCAGAAAGAAGTTTCACCGAATTATTCTGTGTAGTTTATATTTGAAGACATTCCTTTTTCCACTATTACCCTCTTAGCGCTCCGAATCTCTACTTGCATTTTCTACAAAAAGAGTGTTTCATAACTGCTCAATCAAAAATATGTTTTATCTCTGTTAACTGAATTTACAGATCAGAAATAAGTTTCACAGAATGCATCTGTGTAGTTTTTATTTGAAGATATTCTTTTTCCCAATGTAGGCCTCTTAGCGCTTAGCATGTCCAATTGCAGTTTCTACAGAAAGAGTGTTTCAGAACGGCTCAATCAAAAGTAAGGTTCAACTCTGTTAGTTGAATGCACAGAACAGAAAGAATTTTCACAGAATGCTACTGTGTAGTTTATATTTGAATATATTCCTTTTTCCACTATTACCCTCTTAGCGCTCCGAATGTCCACTTGCATTTTCTACAGAAAGAGTGTTCAGAACTGCGCAATCAAAAGTATGGTTTAACTCTGTTAGCTTAATGAACATATCAGAAATAAGTTTCACACAATGCTTCTGTGTAGTTTTTATTTGAAGATATTATTTTTCCCAATATAGGCCTCTTAGCGCTCAGAATGTCCAATTGCAGTTTCTACAGAAAGAGTGTTTCAGAAAGGCTCAATCAAATGTAAGGTTCAACTCTGTTAGTTGAATGCACAGAACAGAAAGAAGTTTCATACAATGCTTCTGTGTAGTTTATATTTGAACATATTCTTTTTTCCACTATTACCCACTTAGCGCTACGAATGTCCAGTTGCATTTTCTACAGACAGAGTGTTTCAAAACTGCTCAATCAAAAGTATGGTTAAACTCTGTTAGCTGAATGCTCAGATCAGAAAGAAGTTTCACAGAATGCTTCTGTGTAGTTTATATTTGAATATATTCCTTTTTCCACTACTACGCTCTTAGCGCTCCAAATGTCCAGTTGCATTTTCTACAGAAAGAGTGTTCAGATCTGCTCAATCAAAAGTATGGTTTAACTCTGTTAGCTGAATGCACAGATGAGAAAGAAGTTTCACCGAATGATTCTGTGTAGTTTATATTTGAAGACATTCCTTTTTCCACTATTACCCTCTTAGCGCTCCGAATCTCCACTTGCATTTTCTACAAAAAGAGTGTTTCATAACTGCTCAATCAAAAATATGTTTTATCTCTGTTAACTGAATTTACAGATCAGAAATAAGTTTCACAGAATGCATCTGTGTAGTTTTTATTTGAAGATATTCTTTTTCCCAATGTAGGCCTCTTAGCGCTTAGCATGTCCAATTGCAGTTTCTACAGAAAGAGTGTTTCAGAACGGCTCAATCAAAAGTAAGGTTCAACTCTGTTAGTTGAATGCACAGAACAGAAAGAATTTTCACTGAATGCTACTGTGTAGTTTATATTTGAATATATTCCTTTTTCCACTATTACCCTCTTAGCGCTCCGAATGTCCACTTGCATTTTCTACAGAAAGAGTGTTCAGAACTGCGCAATCAAAAGTATGGTTTAACTCTGTTAGCTTAATGAACATATCAGAAATAAGTTTCACACAATGCTTCTGTGTAGTTTTTATTTGAAGATATTTTTTTTCCCAATATAGGCCTCTTAGCGCTCAGAATGTCCAATTGCAGTTTCTACAGAAAGAGTGTTTCAGAACGGCTCAATCAAAAGTAAGGTTCAACTCTGTTAGTTGAATGCACAGAACACAAAGGAGTTTCATACAATGCTTCTGTGTAGTTCATATTTGAACATATTCTTTTTTCCAATATTACCCACTTAGCGCTACGAATATCCAGTTGCATTTTCTACAGACAGAGTGTTTCAAAACTGCTCAATCAAAAGTATGGTTTAACTCTGTTAGCTGAATGCTCAGATCAGAAAGAAGTTTCACAGAATGCTTCTGTGTAGTTTATATTTGAATATATTCCATTTTCCACTACTACGCTCTTAGCGCTCGAAATGTCCAGTTGCATTTTCTACAGACAGAGTGTTTCAAAACTGCTCAATCAAATGTATGGTTTAACTCTGTTAGCTGAATGCTCAGATCAGAAAGAAGTTTCACAGAATGCTTCTGTGTAGTTTATATTTGAATATATTCCTTTTTCCACTACTACTCTCTTAGTGCTCCAAATGTCCAGTTGCATTTTCTACAGAAAGAGAGTTCAGATCTGCTCAATCAAAAGTATGGTTTAACTCTGTTAGCTGAATGCACAGATCAGAAAGAAGTTTCACAGAATGATTCTGTGTAGTTTATATTTGGAGACATTCCTTTTTCCACTATTACCCTCTTAGCGCTCCGAATCTCCACTTGCATTTTCTACAGAAAGAGTGTTTCAGAACGGCTCAATCAAAACTAAGGTTCAAATCTTTTAGTTGAACAAACAGAACAGAAAGAAGTTTCACACAATTCTTCTGTGTAGTTTTTATTTGTAGACATTCTTTTTCCCAATATAGGCCTCTTAGCGCTCAGAATGTCCAATTGCAGTTTCTACAGAAAGAGTGTTTCAGATCGGCTCAATCAAAAGTAAGGTTCAACTCTGTTAGTTGAATGCACAGAACAGAAAGAAGTTTCATACAATGCTTCTGTGTAGTTTATATTTGAACATATTCTTTTTTCCACTATTACCCACTTAGCGCTACGAATGTCCAGTTGCATTTTCTACAGACAGAGTGTTTCAAAACTGCTCAATCAAAAGTATGGTTAAACTCTGTTAGCTGAATGCTCAGATCAGAAAGAAGTTTCACAGAATGCTTCTGTGTAGTTTATATTTGAATATATTCCTTTTTCCACTACTACGCTCTTAGCGCTCCAAATGTCCAGTTGCATTTTCTACAGAAAGAGTGTTCAGATCTGCTCAATCAAAAGTATGGTTTAACTCTGTTAGCTGAATGCACAGATGAGAAAGAAGTTTCACCGAATGATTCTGTGTAGTTTATATTTGAAGACATTCCTTTTTCCACTATTACCCTCTTAGCGCTCCGAATCTCCACTTGCATTTTCTACAAAAAGAGTGTTTCATAACTGCTCAATCAAAAATATGTTTTATCTCTGTTAACTGAATTTACAGATCAGAAATATGTTTCACAGAATGCATCTGTGTAGTTTTTATTTGAAGATATTCTTTTTCCCAATGTAGGCCTCTTAGCGCTTAGCATGTCCAATTGCAGTTTCTACAGAAAGAGTGTTTCAGAACGGCTCAATCAAAAGTAAGGTTCAACTCTGTTAGTTGAATGCACAGAACAGAAAGAATTTTCACAGAATGCTACTGTGTAGTTTATATTTGAATATATTCCTTTTTCCACTATTACCCTCTTAGCGCTCCGAATGTCCACTTGCATTTTCTACAGAAAGAGTGTTCAGAACTGCGCAATCAAAAGTATGGTTTAACTCTGTTAGCTTAATGAACATATCAGAAATAAGTTTCACACAATGCTTCTGTGTAGTTTTTATTTGAAGATATTATTTTTCCCAATATAGGCCTCTTAGCGCTCAGAATGTCCAATTGCAGTTTCTACAGAAAGAGTGTTTCAGAACGGCTCAATCAAAAGTAAGGTTCAACTCTGTTAGTTGAATGCACAGAACACAAAGGAGTTTCATACAATGCTTCTGTGTAGTTCATATTTGAACATATTCTTTTTTCCAATATTACCCACTTAGCGCTACGAATATCCAGTTGCATTTTCTACAGACAGAGTGTTTCAAAACTGCTCAATCAAAAGTATGGTTTAAGTCTGTTAGCTGAATGCTCAGATCAGAAAGAAGTTTCACAGAATGCTTCTGTGTAGTTTATATTTGAATATATTCCTTTTTCCACTACTACGCTCTTAGCGCTCGAAATGTCCAGTTGCATTTTCTACAGACAGAGTGTTTCAAAACTGCTCAATCAAAAGTATGGTTTAACTCTGTTAGCTGAATGCTCAGATCAGAAAGAAGTTTCACAGAATGCTTCTGTGTAGTTTATATTTGAATATATTCCTTTTTCCACTACTACTCTCTTAGCGCTCCAAATGTCCAGTTGCATTTTCTACAGAAAGAGAGTTCAGATCTGCTCAATCAAAAGTATGGTTTAACTCTGTTAGCTGAATGCACAGATCAGAAAGAAGTTTCACAGAATGATTCTGTGTAGTTTATATTTGGAGACATTCCTTTTTCCACTATTACCCTCTTAGCGCTCCGAATCTCCACTTGCATTTTCTACAGAAAGAGTGTTTCAGAACGGCTCAATCAAAACTAAGGTTCAAATCTTTTAGTTGAACAAACAGAACAGAAAGAAGTTTCACACAATTCTTCTGTGTAGTTTTTATTTGTAGACATTCTTTTTCCCAATATAGGCCTCTTAGCGCTCAGAATGTCCAATTGCAGTTTCTACAGAAAGAGTGTTTCAGATCGGCTCAATCAAAAGTAAGGTTCAACTCTGTTAGTTGAATGCACAGAACAGAAAGAAGTTTCATACAATGCTTCTGTGTAGTTTATATTTGAACATATTCTTTTTTCCACTATTACCCACTTAGCGCTACGAATGTCCAGTTGCATTTTCTACAGACAGAGTGTTTCAAAACTGCTCAATCAAAAGTATGGTTAAACTCTGTTAGCTGAATGCTCAGATCAGAAAGAAGTTTCACAGAATGCTTCTGTGTAGTTTATATTTGAATATATTCCTTTTTCCACTACTACGCTCTTAGCGCTCCAAATGTCCAGTTGCATTTTCTACAGAAAGAGTGTTCAGATCTGCTCAATCAAAAGTATGGTTTAACTCTGTTAGCTGAATGCACAGATGAGAAAGAAGTTTCACCGAATGATTCTGTGTAGTTTATATTTGAAGACATTCCTTTTTCCACTATTACCCTCTTAGCGCTCCGAATCTCCACTTGCATTTTCTACAAAAAGAGTGTTTCATAACTGCTCAATCAAAAATATGTTTTATCTCTGTTAACTGAATTTACAGATCAGAAATAAGTTTCACAGAATGCATCTGTGTAGTTTTTATTTGAAGATATTCTTTTTCCCAATGTAGGCCTCTTAGCGCTTAGCATGTCCAATTGCAGTTTCTACAGAAAGAGTGTTTCAGAACGGCTCAATCAAAAGTAAGGTTCAACTCTGTTAGTTGAATGCACAGAACAGAAAGAATTTTCACAGAATGCTACTGTGTAGTTTATATTTGAATATATTCCTTTTTCCACTATTACCCTCTTAGCGCTCCGAATGTCCACTTGCATTTTCTACAGAAAGAGTGTTCAGAACTGCGCAATCAAAAGTATGGTTTAACTCTGTTAGCTTAATGAACATATCAGAAATAAGTTTCACACAATGCTTCTGTGTAGTTTTTATTTGAAGATATTATTTTTCCCAATATAGGCCTCTTAGCGCTCAGAATGTCCAATTGCAGTTTCTACAGAAAGAGTGTTTCAGAACGGCTCAATCAAAAGTAAGGTTCAACTCTGTTAGTTGAATGCACAGAACACAAAGGAGTTTCATACAATGCTTCTGTGTAGTTCATATTTGAACATATTCTTTTTTCCAATATTACCCACTTAGCGCTACGAATATCCAGTTGCATTTTCTACAGACAGAGTGTTTCAAAACTGCTCAATCAAAAGTATGGTTTAACTCTGTTAGCTGAATGCTCAGATCAGAAAGAAGTTTCACAGAATGCTTCTGTGTAGTTTATATTTGAATATATTCCATTTTCCACTACTACGCTCTTAGCGCTCGAAATGTCCAGTTGCATTTTCTACAGACAGAGTGTTTCAAAACTGCTCAATCAAATGTATGGTTTAACTCTGTTAGCTGAATGCTCAGATCAGAAAGAAGTTTCACAGAATGCTTCTGTGTAGTTTATATTTGAATATATTCCTTTTTCCACTACTACTCTCTTAGCGCTCCAAATGTCCAGTTGCATTTTCTACAGAAAGAGAGTTCAGATCTGCTCAATCAAAAGTATGGTTTAACTCTGTTAGCTGAATGCACAGATCAGAAAGAAGTTTCACAGAATGATTCTGTGTAGTTTATATTTGGAGACATTCCTTTTTCCACTATTACCCTCTTAGCGCTCCGAATCTCCACTTGCATTTTCTACAGAAAGAGTGTTTCAGAACGGCTCAATCAAAACTAAGGTTCAAATCTTTTAGTTGAACAAACAGAACAGAAAGAAGTTTCACACAATTCTTCTGTGTAGTTTTTATTTGTAGACATTCTTTTTCCCAATATAGGCCTCTTAGCGCTCAGAATGTCCAATTGCAGTTTCTACAGAAAGAGTGTTTCAGATCGGCTCAATCAAAAGTAAGGTTCAACTCTGTTAGTTGAATGCACAGAACAGAAAGAAGTTTCATACAATGCTTCTGTGTAGTTTATATTTGAACATATTCTTTTTTCCACTATTACCCACTTAGCGCTACGAATGTCCAGTTGCATTTTCTACAGACAGAGTGTTTCAAAACTGCTCAATCAAAAGTATGGTTTAACTCTGTTAGCTGAATGCTCAGATCAGAAAGAAGTTTCACAGAATGCTTCTGTGTAGTTTATATTTGAATATATTCCTTTTTCCACTACTACGCTCTTAGCGCTACGAATGTCCAGTTGCATTTTCTACAGAAAGAGAGTTCAGATCTGCTCAATCAAAAGTATGGTTTAACTCTGTTAGCTGAATGCACAGATCAGAAAGAAGTTTCACAGAATGATTCTGTGTAGTTTATATTTGGAGACATTCCTTTTTCCACTATTACCCTCTTAGCGCTCCGAATCTCCACTTGCATTTTCTACAGAAAGAGTGTTTCAGAACGGCTCAATCAAAACTAAGGTTCAAATCTTTTAGTTGAACAAACAGAACAGAAAGAAGTTTCACACAATTCTTCTGTGTAGTTTTTATTTGTAGACATTCTTTTTCCCAATATAGGCCTCTTAGCGCTCAGAATGTCCAATTGCAGTTTCTACAGAAAGAGTGTTTCAGATCGGCTCAATCAAAAGTAAGGTTCAACTCTGTTAGTTGAATGCACAGAACAGAAAGAAGTTTCATACAATGCTTCTGTGTAGTTTATATTTGAACATATTCTTTTTTCCACTATTACCCACTTAGCGCTACGAATGTCCAGTTGCATTTTCTACAGACAGAGTGTTTCAAAACTGCTCAATCAAAAGTATGGTTTAACTCTGTTAGCTGAATGCTCAGATCAGAAAGAAGTTTCACAGAATGCTTCTGTGTAGTTTATATTTGAATATATTCCTTTTTCCACTACTACGCTCTTAGCGCTCCAAATGTCCAGTTGCATTGTCTACAGAAAGAGTGTTCAGATCTGCTCAATCAAAAGTATGGTTGAACTCTGTTAGCTGAATGCACAGATCAGAAAGAAGTTTCATCGAATGATTCTGTGTAGTTTATATTTGAAGACATTCCTTTTTCCACTATTACCCTCTTAGCGCTCCGAATCTTCACTTGCATTTTCTACAAAAAGTGTGTTTCATAACTGCTCAATCAAAAATATGTTTTATCTCTGTTAACTGAATTTACAGTTCAGAAATAAGTTTCACAGAATGCATCTGTGTAGTTTTTATTTGAAGATATTCTTTTTCCCAATGTAGGCCTCTTAGCGCTTAGCATGTCCAATTGCAGTTTCTACAGAAAGAGTGTTTCAGAACGGCTCAATCAAAAGTAAGGTTCAACTCTGTTAGTTGAATGCACAGAACAGAAAGAATTTTCACAGAATGCTACTGTGTAGTTTATATTTGAATATATTCCTTTTTCCACTATTACCCTCTTAGCGCTCCGAATGTCCACTTGCATTTTCTACAGAAAGAGTGTTCAGAACTGCGCAATCAAAAGTATGTTTTAACTCTGTTAGATTAATGAACATATCAGAAATAAGTTACACAATGCTTCTGTGTAGTTTTTATTTGAAGATATTATTTTTCCCATTATAGGCCTCTTAGCGCTCAGAATGTCCAATTGCAGTTTCTACAGAAAGAGTGTTTCAGAAAGGCTCAATCAAAAGTAAGGTTCAACTCTGTTAGTTGAATGCACAGAACAGAAAGAAGTTTCATACACTGCATCTGTGAAGTTTATATTTGAACATATTCTTTTTTCCACAATTACCCACGTAGCACTACGAATGTCCAGTTGCATTTTCTACAGACAGAGTGTTTCAAAACTGCTCAATCAAAATTATGGTTTAACTCTGTTATCTGAAAGCTCAGATCAGAAAGAAGTTTCACAGAATGCTTCTTTGTAGTTTATATTTGAATATATTCCTTTTTCCACTACTACGCTCTTAGCGCTCCAAATGTCCAGTTGCATTTTCTACAGAAAGAGAGTTCAGATCTGCTCAATCAAAAGTATGGTTTAACTCTGTTAGCTGAATTCACAGATCAGAAAGAAGTTTCACAGAATGATTCTGTGTAGTTTATATTTGGAGACATTCCTTTTTCCACTATTACCCTCTTAGCGCTCCGAATCTCCACTTGCATTTTCTACAGAAAGAGTGTTTCAGAACGGCTCAATCAAAACTAAGGTTCAACTCTTTTAGTTGAACAAACAGAACAGAAAGGAGTTTCACACAATTCTTCTGTGTAGTTTTTATTTGTAGACATTCTTTTTCCCAATATAGGCCTCTTAGCGATCAGAATGTCCAATTGCAGTTTCTACAGAAAGAGTGTTTCAGAACGGCTCAATCAAAAGTAAGGTTCAACTCTGTTAGTTGAATGCACAGAACAGAAAGAAGTTTCATACAATGCTTCTGTGTAGTTTATATTTGAACATATTCTTTTTTCCACTATTACCCACTTAGCGCTACGAATGTCCAGTTGCATTTTCTACAGACAGAGTGTTTCAAAACTGCTCAATCAAAAGTATGGTTGAACTCTGTTAGATGAATGCTCAGATCAGAAGAAAGTTTCACAGAATGCTTCTGTGTAGTTTATATTTGAATATATTCCTTTTTCCACTACTACGCTCTTAGCGCTCCAAATGTCCAGTTGCATTTTCTACAGAAAGAGTGTTCAGATCTGCTCTATCAAAAGTATGGTTTAACTCTGTTAGCTGAATGCACAGATCAGAAAGAAGTTTCACCGAATGATTCTGTGTAGTTTATATTTGAAGACATTCCTTTTTCCACTATTACCCTCTTAGCGCTCCGAATCTCCACTTGCATTTTCTACAAAAAGAGTGTTTCATAACTGCTCAATCAAAAATATGTTTTATCTCTGTTAACTGAATTTACAGATCAGAAATAAGTTTCACAGAATGCATCTGTGTAGTTTTTATTTGAAGATATTCTTTTTCCCAATGTAGGCCTCTTAGCGCTTAGCATGTCCAATTGCAGTTTCTACAGAAAGAGTGTTTCAGAACGGCTCAATCAAAAGTAAGGTTCAACTCT
This sequence comes from Symphalangus syndactylus, assembly GCF_028878055.3. Taxonomy (NCBI): domain Eukaryota; kingdom Metazoa; phylum Chordata; class Mammalia; order Primates; family Hylobatidae; genus Symphalangus; species Symphalangus syndactylus. The sequence continues at coordinate 136,936,708 of NC_072432.2, read as the reverse complement.
GTTAGTTGAATGCACAGAACAGAAAGAATTTTCACAGAATGCTACTGTGTAGTTTATATTTGAATATATTCCTTTTTCCACTATTACCCTCTTAGCGCTCCGAATGTCCACTTGCATTTTCTACAGAAAGAGAGTTCAGAACTGCGCAATCAAAAGTATGTTTTAACTCTGTTAGCTTAATGAACATATCAGAAATAAGTTTCACACAATGCTTCTGTGTGGTTTTTATTTGAAGATATTATTTTTCCCAATATAGGCCTCTTAGCGCTCAGAATGTCCAATTGCAGTTTCTACAGAAAGAGTGTTTCAGAAAGGCTCAATCAAAAGTAAGGTTCAACTCTGTTAGTTGAATGCACAGAACAGAAAGAAGTTTCATACAATGCTTCTGTGTAGTTTATATTTGAACATATTCTTTTTTCCACTATTACCCACTTAGCGCTACGAATGTCCAGTTGCATTTTCTACAGACAGAGTGTTTCAAAACTGCTCAATCAAAAGTATGGTTTAACTCTGTTAGCTGAATGCTCAGATCAGAAAGAAGTTTCACAGAATGCTTCTGTGTAGTTTATATTTGAATATATTCCTTTTTCCACTACTACGCTCTTAGCGCTACGAATGTCCAGTTGCATTTTCTACAGAAAGAGAGTTCTGATCTGCTCAATCAAAAGTATGGTTTAACTCTGTTAGCTGAATGCACAGATCAGAAAGAAGTTTCACAGAATGATTCTGTGTAGTTTATATTTGGAGACATTCCTTTTTCCACTATTACCCTCTTAGCGCTCCGAATCTCCACTTGCATTTTCTACAGAAAGAGTGTTTCAGAACGGCTCAATCAAAACTAAGGTTCAACTCTTTTAGTTGAACAAACAGAACAGAAAGAAGTTTCACACAATTCTTCTGTGTAGTTTTTATTTGTAGACATTCTTTTTCCCAATATAGGCCTCTTAGCGCTCTGAATGTCCAATTGCAGTTTCTACAGAAAGAGTGTTTCAGAACGGCTCAATCAAAAGTAAGGTTCAACTCTGTTAGTTGAATGCACAGAACAGAAAGATGTTTCATACAATGTTTCTGTGTAGTTTATATTTGAACATATTCTTTTTTCCACTATTACCCACTTAGCGCTACGAATGTCCAGTTGCATTTTCTACAGACAGAGTGTTTCAAAACTGCTCAATCAAAAGTATGCTTTAACTCTGTTAGCTGAATGCTCAGATCAGAAAAAAGTTTCACAGAATGCTTCTGTGTAGTTTATATTTGAATATATTCCTTTTTCCACTACTACGCTCTTAGCGCTCCAAATGTCCAGTTGCATTGTCTACAGAAAGAGTGTTCAGATCTGCTCAATCAAAAGTATGGTTGAACTCTGTTAGCTGAATGCACAGATCAGAAAGAAGTTTCATCGAATGATTCTGTGTAGTTTATATTTGAAGACATTCCTTTTTCCACTATTACCCTCTTAGCGCTCCGAATCTTCACTTGCATTTTCTACAAAAAGTGTGTTTCATAACTGCTCAATCAAAAATATGTTTTATCTCTGTTAACTGAATTTACAGTTCAGAAATAAGTTTCACAGAATGCATCTGTGTAGTTTTTATTTGAAGATATTCTTTTTCCCAATGTAGGCCTCTTAGCGCTTAGCATGTCCAATTGCAGTTTCTACAGAAAGAGTGTTTCAGAACGGCTCAATCAAAAGTAAGGTTCAACTCTGTTAGTTGAATGCACAGAACAGAAAGAATTTTCACAGAATGCTACTGTGTAGTTTATATTTGAATATATTCCTTTTTCCACTATTACCCTCTTAGCGCTCCGAATGTCCACTTGCATTTTCTACAGAAAGAGTGTTCAGAACTGCGCAATCAAAAGTATGTTTTAACTCTGTTAGATTAATGAACATATCAGAAATAAGTTTCACACAATGCTTCTGTGTAGTTTTTATTTGAAGATATTATTTTTCCCATTATAGGCCTCTTAGCGCTCAGAATGTCCAATTGCAGTTTCTACAGAAAGAGTGTTTCAGAAAGGCTCAATCAAAAGTAAGGTTCAACTCTGTTAGTTGAATGCACAGAACAGAAAGAAGTTTCATACACTGCATCTGTGAAGTTTATATTTGAACATATTCTTTTTTCCACAATTACCCACGTAGCACTACGAATGTCCAGTTGCATTTTCTACAGACAGAGTGTTTCAAAACTGCTCAATCAAAATTATGGTTTAACTCTGTTATCTGAAAGCTCAGATCAGAAAGAAGTTTCACAGAATGCTTCTTTGTAGTTTATATTTGAATATATTACTTTTTCCACTACTACTCTCTTAGCGCTCCAAATGTCCAGTTGCATTTTCTACAGAAAGAGAGTTCAGATCTGCTCAATCAAAAGTATGGTTTAACTCTGTTAGCTGAATTCACAGATCAGAAAGAAGTTTCACAGAATGATTCTGTGTAGTTTATATTTGGAGACATTCCTTTTTCCACTATTACCCTCTTAGCGCTCCGAATCTCCACTTGCATTTTCTACAGAAAGAGTGTTTCAGAACGGCTCAATCAAAACTAAGGTTCAACTCTTTTAGTTGAACAAACAGAACAGAAAGAAGTTTCACACAATTGTTCTGTGCAGTTTTTATTTGTAGACATTGTTTTTCCCAATATAGGCCTCTTAGCGCTCAGAATGTCCAATTGCAGTTTCTACAGAAAGAGTGTTTCAGAACGGCTCAATCAAAAGTAAGGTTCAACTCTGTTAGTTGAATGCACAGAACAGAAAGAAGTTTCATACAATGCTTCTGTGTAGTTTATATTTGAACATATTCTTTTTTCCACTATTACCCACTTAGCGCTACGAATGTCCAGTTGCATTTTCTACAGACAGAGTGTTTCAAAACTGCTCAATCAAAAGTATGGTTTAACTCTGTTAGCTGAATGCTCAGATCAGAAAGAAGTTTCACAGAATGCTTCTGTGTAGTTTATATTTGAATATATTACTTTTTCCACTACTACGCTCTTAGTGCTCCAAATGTCCAGTTGCATTTTCTACAGAAAGAGTGTTCAGATCTGCTCAATCAAAAGTATGGTTTAACTCTGTTAGCTGAATGCACAGATCAGAAAGAAGTTTCACCGAATTATTCTGTGTAGTTTATATTTGAAGACATTCCTTTTTCCACTATTACCCTCTTAGCGCTCCGAATCTCCACTTGCATTTTCTACAAAAAGAGTGTTTCATAACTGCTCAATCAAAAATATGTTTTATCTCTGTTAACTGAATTTACAGATCAGAAATAAGTTTCACAGAATGCATCTGTGTAGTTTTTATTTGAAGATATTCTTTTTCCCAATGTAGGCCTCTTAGCGCTTAGCATGTCCAATTGCAGTTTCTACAGAAAGAGTGTTTCAGAACGGCTCAATCAAAAGTAAGGTTCAACTCTGTTAGTTGAATGCACAGAACAGAAAGAATTTTCACAGAATGCTACTGTGTAGTTTATATTTGAATATATTCCTTTTTCCACTATTACCCTCTTAGCGCTCCAAATGTCCACTTGCATTTTCTACAGAAAGAGTGTTCAGAACTGCGCAATCAAAAGTATGGTTTAACTCTGTTAGCTTAATGAACATATCAGAAATAAGTTTCACACAATGCTTCTGTGTAGTTTTTATTTGAAGATATTATTTTTCCCAATATAGGCCTCTTAGCGCTCAGAATGTCCAATTGCAGTTTCTACAGAAAGAGTGTTTCAGAAAGACTCAATCAAATGTAAGGTTCAACTCTGTTAGTTGAATGCACAGAACAGAAAGAAGTTTCATACAATGCTTCTGTGTAGTTTATATTTGAACATATTCTTTTTTCCACTATTACCCACTTAGCGCTACGAATGTCCAGTTGCATTTTCTACAGACAGAGTGTTTCAAAACTGCTCAATCAAAAGTATGGTTAAACTCTGTTAGCTGAATGCTCAGATCAGAAAGAAGTTTCACAGAATGCTTCTGTGTAGTTTATATTTGAATATATTCCTTTTTCCACTACTACTCTCTTAGCGCTCCAAATGTCCAGTTGCATTTTCTACAGAAAGAGTGTTCAGATCTGCTCAATCAAAAGTATTGTTTAACTCTGTTAGCTGAATGCACAGATCAGAAAGAAGTTGCACAGAATGATTCTGTGTAGTTTATATTTGGAGACATTCCTTTTTCCACTATTACCCTCTTAGCGCTCCGAATCTCCACTTGCATTTTCTACAAAAAGAGTGTTTCATAACTGCTCAATCAAAAATATGTTTTATCTCTGTTAACTGAATTTACAGATCAGAAATAAGTTTCACAGAATGCATCTGTGTAGTTTTTATTTGAAGATATTCTTTTTCCCAATGTAGGCCTCTTAGCGCTTAGCATGTCCAATTGCAGTTTCCACAGAAAGAGTGTTTCAGAACGGCTCAATCAAAAGTAAGGTTCAACTCTGTTAGTTGAATGCACAGAACAGAAAGAATTTTCACAGAATGCTACTGTGTAGTTTATATTTGAATATATTCCTTTTTCCACTATTACCCTCTTAGCGCTCCGAATGTCCACTTGCATTTTCTACAGAAAGACTGTTCAGAACTGCGCAATCAAAAGTATGGTTTAACTCTGTTAGCTTAATGAACATATCAGAAATAAGTTTCACACAATGCTTCCGTGTAGTTTTTATTTGAAGATATTATTTTTCCCAATATAGGCCTCTTAGCGCTCAGAATGTCCAATTGCAGTTTCTACAGAAAGAGTGTTTCAGAAAGGCTCAATCAAAAGTAAGGTTCAACTCTGTTAGTTGAATGCACAGAACAGAAAGAAGTTTCATACAATGCTTCTGTGTAGTTTATATTTGAACATATTCTTTTTTCCATTATTACCCACTTAGCGCTACGAATGTCCAGTTGCATTTTCTACAGACAGAGTGTTTCAAAACTGCTCAATCAAAAGTATGGTTTAACTCTGTTAGCTGAATGCTCAGATCAGAAAGAAGTTTCACAGAATGCTTCTGTGTAGTTTATATTTGAATATATTCCTTTTTCCACTACTACGCTCTTAGCGCTCCAAATGTCCAGTTGCATTTTCTACAGAAAGAGTGTTCAGATCTGCTCAATCAAAAGTATGGTTTAACTCTGTTAGCTGAAAGCACAGATGAGAAAGAAGTTTCACCGAATGATTCTGTGTAGTTTATATTTGAAGACATTCCTTTTTCCACTATTACCCTCTTAGCGCTCCGAATCTCCACTTGCATTTTCTACAAAAAGAGTGTTTCATAACTGCTCAATCAAAAATATGTTTTATCTCTGTTAACTGAATTTACAGATCAGAAATAAGTTTCACAGAATGCATCTGTGTAGTTTTTATTTGAAGATATTCTTTTTCCCAATGTAGGCCTCTTAGCGCTTAGCATGTCCAATTGCAGTTTCTACAGAAAGAGTGTTTCAGAACGGCTCAATCAAAAGTAAGGTTCAACTCTGTTAGTTGAATGCACAGAACAGAAAGAATTTTCACAGAATGCTACTGTGTAGTTTATATTTGAATATATTCCTTTTTCCACTATTACCCTCTTAGCGCTCCGAATGTCCACTTGCATTTTCTACAGAAAGAGAGTTCAGATCTGCTCAATCAAAAGTATGGTTTAACTCTGTTAGCTGAATTCACAGATCAGAAAGAAGTTTCACAGAATGATTCTGTGTAGTTTATATTTGGAGACATTCCTTTTTCCACTATTACCCTCTTAGCGCTCCGAATCTCCACTTGCATTTTCTACAGAAAGAGTGTTTCAGAACGGCTCAATCAAAACTAAGGTTCAACTCTTTTAGTTGAACAAACAGAACAGAAAGAAGTTTCACACAATTCTTCTGTGTAGTTTTTATTTGTAGACATTCTTTTTCCCAATATAGGCCTCTTAGCGCTCAGAATGTCCAATTGCAGTTTCTACAGAAAGAGTGTTTCAGAACGGCTCAATCAAAAGTAAGGTTCAACTCTGTTAGTTGAATGCACAGAACAGAAAGAAGTTTCATACAATGCTTCTGTGTAGTTTATATTTGAACATATTCTTTTTTCCACTATTACCCACTTAGCGCTACGAATGTCCAGTTGCATTTTCTACAGACAGAGTGTTTCAAAACTGCTCAATCAAAAGTATGGTTGAACTCTGTTAGATGAATGCTCAGATCAGAAGAAAGTTTCACAGAATGCTTCTGTGTAGTTTATATTTGAATATATTCCTTTTTCCACTACTACGCTCTTAGCGCTCCAAATGTCCAGTTGCATTTTCTACAGAAAGAGTGTTCAGATCTGCTCTATCAAAAGTATGGTTTAACTCTGTTAGCTGAATGCACAGATCAGAAAGAAGTTTCACCGAATGATTCTGTGTAGTTTATATTTGAAGACATTCCTTTTTCCACTATTACCCTCTTAGCGCTCCGAATCTCCACTTGCATTTTCTACAAAAAGAGTGTTTCATAACTGCTCAATCAAAAATATGTTTTATCTCTGTTAACTGAATTTACAGATCAGAAATAAGTTTCACAGAATGCATCTGTGTAGTTTTTATTTGAAGATATTCTTTTTCCCAATGTAGGCCTCTTAGCGCTTAGCATGTCCAATTGCAGTTTCTACAGAAAGAGTGTTTCAGAACGGCTCAATCAAAAGTAAGGTTCAACTCTGTTAGTTGAATGCACAGAACAGAAAGAATTTTCACAGAATGCTACTGTGTAGTTTATATTTGAATATATTCCTTTTTCCACTATTACCCTCTTAGCGCTCCGAATGTCCACTTGCATTTTCTACAGAAAGAGAGTTCAGAACTGCGCAATCAAAAGTATGTTTTAACTCTGTTAGCTTAATGAACATATCAGAAATAAGTTTCACACAATGCTTCTGTGTGGTTTTTATTTGAAGATATTATTTTTCCCAATATAGGCCTCTTAGCGCTCAGAATGTCCAATTGCAGTTTCTACAGAAAGAGTGTTTCAGAAAGGCTCAATCAAAAGTAAGGTTCAACTCTGTTAGTTGAATGCACAGAACAGAAAGAAGTTTCATACAATGCTTCTGTGTAGTTTATATTTGAACATATTCTTTTTTCCACTATTACCCACTTAGCGCTACGAATGTCCAGTTGCATTTTCTACAGACAGAGTGTTTCAAAACTGCTCAATCAAAAGTATGGTTTAACTCTGTTAGCTGAATGCTCAGATCAGAAAGAAGTTTCACAGAATGCTTCTGTGTAGTTTATATTTGAATATATTCCTTTTTCCACTACTACGCTCTTAGCGCTACGAATGTCCAGTTGCATTTTCTACAGAAAGAGAGTTCTGATCTGCTCAATCAAAAGTATGGTTTAACTCTGTTAGCTGAATGCACAGATCAGAAAGAAGTTTCACAGAATGATTCTGTGTAGTTTATATTTGGAGACATTCCTTTTTCCACTATTACCCTCTTAGCGCTCCGAATCTCCACTTGCATTTTCTACAGAAAGAGTGTTTCAGAACGGCTCAATCAAAACTAAGGTTCAACTCTTTTAGTTGAACAAACAGAACAGAAAGAAGTTTCACACAATTCTTCTGTGTAGTTTTTATTTGTAGACATTCTTTTTCCCAATATAGGCCTCTTAGCGCTCAGAATGTCCAATTGCAGTTTCTACAGAAAGAGTGTTTCAGAACGGCTCAATCAAAAGTAAGGTTCAACTCTGTTAGTTGAATGCACAGAACAGAAAGAATTTTCACAGAATGCTACTGTGTAGTTTATATTTGAATATATTCCTTTTTCCACTATTACCCTCTTAGCGCTCCGAATGTCCACTTGCATTTTCTACAGAAAGAGAGTTCAGAACTGCGAAATCAAAAGTATGTTTTAACTCTGTTAGCTTAATGAACATATCAGAAATAAGTTTCACACAATGCTTCTGTGTGGTTTTTATTTGAAGATATTATTTTTCCCAATATAGGCCTCTTAGCGCTCAGAATGTCCAATTGCAGTTTCTACAGAAAGAGTGTTTCAGAAAGGCTCAATCAAAAGTAAGGTTCAACTCTGTTAGTTGAATGCACAGAACAGAAAGAAGTTTCATACAATGCTTCTGTGTAGTTTATATTTGAACATATTCTTTTTTCCACTATTACCCACTTAGCGCTACGAATGTCCAGTTGCATTTTCTACAGACAGAGTGTTTCAAAACTGCTCAATCAAAAGTATGGTTTAACTCTGTTAGCTGAATGCTCAGATCAGAAAGAAGTTTCACAGAATGCTTCTGTGTAGTTTATATTTGAATATATTCCTTTTTCCACTACTACGCTCTTAGCGCTCCAAATGTCCAGTTGCATTTTCTACAGAAAGAGTGTTCAGATCTGCTCAATCAAAAGTATGGTTTAACTCTGTTAGCTGAATGCACAGATGAGAAAGAAGTTTCACCGAATGATTCTGTGTAGTTTATATTTGAAGACATTCCTTTTTCCACTATTACCCTCTTAGCGCTCCGAATCTCCACTTGCATTTTCTACAAAAAGAGTGTTTCATAACTGCTCAATCAAAAATATGTTTTATCTCTGTTAACTGAATTTACAGATCAGAAATAAGTTTCACAGAATGCATCTGTGTAGTTTTTATTTGAAGATATTCTTTTTCCCAATGTAGGCCTCTTAGCGCTTAGCATGTCCAATTGCAGTTTCTACAGAAAGAGTGTTTCAGAACGGCTCAATCAAAAGTAAGGTTCAACTCTGTTAGTTGAATGCACAGAACAGAAAGAATTTTCACAGAATGCTACTGTGTAGTTTATATTTGAATATATTCCTTTTTCCACTATTACCCTCTTAGCGCTCCGAATGTCCACTTGCATTTTCTACAGAAAGAGAGTTCAGATCTGCTCAATCAAAAGTATGGTTTAACTCTGTTAGCTGAATTCACAGATCAGAAAGAAGTTTCACAGAATGATTCTGTGTAGTTTATATTTGGAGACATTCCTTTTTCCACTATTACCCTCTTAGCGCTCCGAATCTCCACTTGCATTTTCTACAGAAAGAGTGTTTCAGAACGGCTCAATCAAAACTAAGGTTCAACTCTTTTAGTTGAACAAACAGAACAGAAAGAAGTTTCACACAATTCTTCTGTGTAGTTTTTATTTGTAGACATTCTTTTTCCCAATATAGGCCTCTTAGCGCTCAGAATGTCCAATTGCAGTTTCTACAGAAAGAGTGTTTCAGAACGGCTCAATCAAAAGTAAGGTTCAACTCTGTTAGTTGAATGCACAGAACAGAAAGAAGTTTCATACAATGCTTCTGTGTAGTTTATATTTGAACATATTCTTTTTTCCACTATTACCCACTTAGCGCTACGAATGTCCAGTTGCATTTTCTACAGACAGAGTGTTTCAAAACTGCTCAATCAAAAGTATGGTTGAACTCTGTTAGATGAATGCTCAGATCAGAAGAAAGTTTCACAGAATGCTTCTGTGTAGTTTATATTTGAATATATTCCTTTTTCCACTACTACGCTCTTAGCGCTCCAAATGTCCAGTTGCATTTTCTACAGAAAGAGTGTTCAGATCTGCTCTATCAAAAGTATGGTTTAACTCTGTTAGCTGAATGCACAGATCAGAAAGAAGTTTCACCGAATGATTCTGTGTAGTTTATATTTGAAGACATTCCTTTTTCCACTATTACCCTCTTAGCGCTCCGAATCTCCACTTGCATTTTCTACAAAAAGAGTGTTTCATAACTGCTCAATCAAAAATATGTTTTATCTCTGTTAACTGAATTTACAGATCAGAAATAAGTTTCACAGAATGCATCTGTGTAGTTTTTATTTGAAGATATTCTTTTTCCCAATGTAGGCCTCTTAGCGCTTAGCATGTCCAATTGCAGTTTCTACAGAAAGAGTGTTTCAGAACGGCTCAATCAAAAGTAAGGTTCAACTCTGTTAGTTGAATGCACAGAACAGAAAGAATTTTCACAGAATGCTACTGTGTAGTTTATATTTGAATATATTCCTTTTTCCACTATTACCCTCTTAGCGCTCCGAATGTCCACTTGCATTTTCTACAGAAAGAGAGTTCAGAACTGCGCAATCAAAAGTATGTTTTAACTCTGTTAGCTTAATGAACATATCAGAAATAAGTTTCACACAATGCTTCTGTGTGGTTTTTATTTGAAGATATTATTTTTCCCAATATAGGCCTCTTAGCGCTCAGAATGTCCAATTGCAGTTTCTACAGAAAGAGTGTTTCAGAAAGGCTCAATCAAAAGTAAGGTTCAACTCTGTTAGTTGAATGCACAGAACAGAAAGAAGTTTCATACAATGCTTCTGTGTAGTTTATATTTGAACATATTCTTTTTTCCACTATTACCCACTTAGCGCTACGAATGTCCAGTTGCATTTTCTACAGACAGAGTGTTTCAAAACTGCTCAATCAAAAGTATGGTTTAACTCTGTTAGCTGAATGCTCAGATCAGAAAGAAGTTTCACAGAATGCTTCTGTGTAGTTTATATTTGAATATATTCCTTTTTCCACTACTACGCTCTTAGCGCTACGAATGTCCAGTTGCATTTTCTACAGAAAGAGAGTTCTGATCTGCTCAATCAAAAGTATGGTTTAACTCTGTTAGCTGAATGCACAGATCAGAAAGAAGTTTCACAGAATGATTCTGTGTAGTTTATATTTGGAGACATTCCTTTTTCCACTATTACCCTCTTAGCGCTCCGAATCTCCACTTGCATTTTCTACAGAAAGAGTGTTTCAGAACGGCTCAATCAAAACTAAGGTTCAACTCTTTTAGTTGAACAAACAGAACAGAAAGAAGTTTCACACAATTCTTCTGTGTAGTTTTTATTTGTAGACATTCTTTTTCCCAATATAGGCCTCTTAGCGCTCAGAATGTCCAATTGCAGTTTCTACAGAAAGAGTGTTTCAGAACGGCTCAATCAAAAGTAAGGTTCAACTCTGTTAGTTGAATGCACAGAACAGAAAGAATTTTCACAGAATGCTACTGTGTAGTTTATATTTGAATATATTCCTTTTTCCACTATTACCCTCTTAGCGCTCCGAATGTCCACTTGCATTTTCTACAGAAAGAGAGTTCAGAACTGCGCAATCAAAAGTATGTTTTAACTCTGTTAGCTTAATGAACATATCAGAAATAAGTTTCACACAATGCTTCTGTGTGGTTTTTATTTGAAGATATTATTTTTCCCAATATAGGCCTCTTAGCGCTCAGAATGTCCAATTGCAGTTTCTACAGAAAGAGTGTTTCAGAAAGGCTCAATCAAAAGTAAGGTTCAACTCTGTTAGTTGAATGCACAGAACAGAAAGAAGTTTCATACAATGCTTCTGTGTAGTTTATATTTGAACATATTCTTTTTTCCACTATTACCCACTTAGCGCTACGAATGTCCAGTTGCATTTTCTACAGACAGAGTGTTTCAAAACTGCTCAATCAAAAGTATGGTTTAACTCTGTTAGCTGAATGCTCAGATCAGAAAGAAGTTTCACAGAATGCTTCTGTGTAGTTTATATTTGAATATATTCCTTTTTCCACTACTACGCTCTTAGCGCTCCAAATGTCCAGTTGCATTTTCTACAGAAAGAGTGTTCAGATCTGCTCAATCAAAAGTATGGTTTAACTCTGTTAGCTGAATGCACAGATGAGAAAGAAGTTTCACCGAATGATTCTGTGTAGTTTATATTTGAAGACATTCCTTTTTCCACTATTACCCTCTTAGCGCTCCGAATCTCCACTTGCATTTTCTACAAAAAGAGTGTTTCATAACTGCTCAATCAAAAATATGTTTTATCTCTGTTAACTGAATTTACAGATCAGAAATAAGTTTCACAGAATGCATCTGTGTAGTTTTTATTTGAAGATATTCTTTTTCCCAATGTAGGCCTCTTAGCGCTTAGCATGTCCAATTGCAGTTTCTACAGAAAGAGTGTTTCAGAACGGCTCAATCAAAAGTAAGGTTCAACTCTGTTAGTTGAATGCACAGAACAGAAAGAATTTTCACAGAATGCTACTGTGTAGTTTATATTTGAATATATTCCTTTTTCCACTATTACCCTCTTAGCGCTCCGAATGTCCACTTGCATTTTCTACAGAAAGAGAGTTCAGATCTGCTCAATCAAAAGTATGGTTTAACTCTGTTAGCTGAATTCACAGATCAGAAAGAAGTTTCACAGAATGATTCTGTGTAGTTTATATTTGGAGACATTCCTTTTTCCACTATTACCCTCTTAGCGCTCCGAATCTCCACTTGCATTTTCTACAGAAAGAGTGTTTCAGAACGGCTCAATCAAAACTAAGGTTCAACTCTTTTAGTTGAACAAACAGAACAGAAAGAAGTTTCACACAATTCTTCTGTGTAGTTTTTATTTGTAGACATTCTTTTTCCCAATATAGGCCTCTTAGCGCTCAGAATGTCCAATTGCAGTTTCTACAGAAAGAGTGTTTCAGAACGGCTCAATCAAAAGTAAGGTTCAACTCTGTTAGTTGAATGCACAGAACAGAAAGAAGTTTCATACAATGCTTCTGTGTAGTTTATATTTGAACATATTCTTTTTTCCACTATTACCCACTTAGCGCTACGAATGTCCAGTTGCATTTTCTACAGACAGAGTGTTTCAAAACTGCTCAATCAAAAGTATGGTTGAACTCTGTTAGATGAATGCTCAGATCAGAAGAAAGTTTCACAGAATGCTTCTGTGTAGTTTATATTTGAATATATTCCTTTTTCCACTACTACGCTCTTAGCGCTCCAAATGTCCAGTTGCATTTTCTACAGAAAGAGTGTTCAGATCTGCTCTATCAAAAGTATGGTTTAACTCTGTTAGCTGAATGCACAGATCAGAAAGAAGTTTCACCGAATGATTCTGTGTAGTTTATATTTGAAGACATTCCTTTTTCCACTATTACCCTCTTAGCGCTCCGAATCTCCACTTGCATTTTCTACAAAAAGAGTGTTTCATAACTGCTCAATCAAAAATATGTTTTATCTCTGTTAACTGAATTTACAGATCAGAAATAAGTTTCACAGAATGCATCTGTGTAGTTTTTATTTGAAGATATTCTTTTTCCCAATGTAGGCCTCTTAGCGCTTAGCATGTCCAATTGCAGTTTCTACAGAAAGAGTGTTTCAGAACGGCTCAATCAAAAGTAAGGTTCAACTCTGTTAGTTGAATGCACAGAACAGAAAGAATTTTCACAGAATGCTACTGTGTAGTTTATATTTGAATATATTCCTTTTTCCACTATTACCCTCTTAGCGCTCCGAATGTCCACTTGCATTTTCTACAGAAAGAGAGTTCAGAACTGCGCAATCAAAAGTATGTTTTAACTCTGTTAGCTTAATGAACATATCAGAAATAAGTTTCACACAATGCTTCTGTGTGGTTTTTATTTGAAGATATTATTTTTCCCAATATAGGCCTCTTAGCGCTCAGAATGTCCAATTGCAGTTTCTACAGAAAGAGTGTTTCAGAAAGGCTCAATCAAAAGTAAGGTTCAACTCTGTTAGTTGAATGCACAGAACAGAAAGAAGTTTCATACAATGCTTCTGTGTAGTTTATATTTGAACATATTCTTTTTTCCACTATTACCCACTTAGCGCTACGAATGTCCAGTTGCATTTTCTACAGACAGAGTGTTTCAAAACTGCTCAATCAAAAGTATGGTTTAACTCTGTTAGCTGAATGCTCAGATCAGAAAGAAGTTTCACAGAATGCTTCTGTGTAGTTTATATTTGAATATATTCCTTTTTCCACTACTACGCTCTTAGCGCTACGAATGTCCAGTTGCATTTTCTACAGAAAGAGAGTTCTGATCTGCTCAATCAAAAGTATGGTTTAACTCTGTTAGCTGAATGCACAGATCAGAAAGAAGTTTCACAGAATGATTCTGTGTAGTTTATATTTGGAGACATTCCTTTTTCCACTATTACCCTCTTAGCGCTCCGAATCTCCACTTGCATTTTCTACAGAAAGAGTGTTTCAGAACGGCTCAATCAAAACTAAGGTTCAACTCTTTTAGTTGAACAAACAGAACAGAAAGAAGTTTCACACAATTCTTCTGTGTAGTTTTTATTTGTAGACATTCTTTTTCCCAATATAGGCCTCTTAGCGCTCAGAATGTCCAATTGCAGTTTCTACAGAAAGAGTGTTTCAGAACGGCTCAATCAAAAGTAAGGTTCAACTCTGTTAGTTGAATGCACAGAACAGAAAGAAGTTTCATACAATGCTTCTGTGTAGTTTATATTTGAACATATTCTTTTTTCCACTATTACCCACTTAGCGCTACGAATGTCCAGTTGCATTTTCTACAGACAGAGTGTTTCAAAACTGCTCAATCAAAAGTATGCTTTAACTCTGTTAGCTGAATGCTCAGATCAGAAAAAAGTTTCACAGAATGCTTCTGTGTAGTTTATATTTGAATATATTCCTTTTTCCACTACTACGCTCTTAGCGCTCCAAATGTCCAGTTGCATTGTCTACAGAAAGAGTGTTCAGATCTGCTCAATCAAAAGTATGGTTGAACTCTGTTAGCTGAATGCACAGATCAGAAAGAAGTTTCATCGAATGATTCTGTGTAGTTTATATTTGAAGACATTCCTTTTTCCACTATTACCCTCTTAGCGCTCCGAATCTTCACTTGCATTTTCTACAAAAAGTGTGTTTCATAACTGCTCAATCAAAAATATGTTTTATCTCTGTTAACTGAATTTACAGTTCAGAAATAAGTTTCACAGAATGCATCTGTGTAGTTTTTATTTGAAGATATTCTTTTTCCCAATGTAGGCCTCTTAGCGCTTAGCATGTCCAATTGCAGTTTCTACAGAAAGAGTGTTTCAGAACGGCTCAATCAAAAGTAAGGTTCAACTCTGTTAGTTGAATGCACAGAACAGAAAGAATTTTCACAGAATGCTACTGTGTAGTTTATATTTGAATATATTCCTTTTTCCACTATTACCCTCTTAGCGCTCCGAATGTCCACTTGCATTTTCTACAGAAAGAGTGTTCAGAACTGCGCAATCAAAAGTATGTTTTAACTCTGTTAGATTAATGAACATATCAGAAATAAGTTTCACACAATGCTTCTGTGTAGTTTTTATTTGAAGATATTATTTTTCCCATTATAGGCCTCTTAGCGCTCAGAATGTCCAATTGCAGTTTCTACAGAAAGAGGGTTTCAGAAAGGCTCAATCAAAAGTAAGGTTCAACTCTGTTAGTTGAATGCACAGAACAGAAAGAAGTTTCATACACTGCATCTGTGAAGTTTATATTTGAACATATTCTTTTTTCCACAATTACCCATGTAGCACTACGAATGTCCAGTTGCATTTTCTACAGACAGAGTGTTTCAAAACTGCTCAATCAAAATTATGGTTTAACTCTGTTATCTGAAAGCTCAGATCAGAAAGAAGTTTCACAGAATGCTTCTTTGTAGTTTATATTTGAATATATTACTTTTTCCACTACTACTCTCTTAGCGCTCCAAATGTCCAGTTGCATTTTCTACAGAAAGAGAGTTCAGATCTGCTCAATCAAAAGTATGGTTTAACTCTGTTAGCTGAATTCACAGATCAGAAAGAAGTTTCACAGAATGATTCTGTGTAGTTTATATTTGGAGACATTCCTTTTTCCACTATTACCCTCTTAGCGCTCCGAATCTCCACTTGCATTTTCTACAGAAAGAGTGTTTCAGAACGGCTCAATCAAAACTAAGGTTCAACTCTTTTAGTTGAACAAACAGAACAGAAAGAAGTTTCACACAATTGTTCTGTGCAGTTTTTATTTGTAGACATTGTTTTTCCCAATATAGGCCTCTTAGCGCTCAGAATGTCCAATTGCAGTTTCTACAGAAAGAGTGTTTCAGAACGGCTCAATCAAAAGTAAGGTTCAACTCTGTTAGTTGAATGCACAGAACAGAAAGAAGTTTCATACAATGCTTCTGTGTAGTTTATATTTGAACATATTCTTTTTTCCACTATTACCCACTTAGCGCTACGAATGTCCAGTTGCATTTTCTACAGACAGAGTGTTTCAAAACTGCTCAATCAAAAGCATGTTTTAACTCTGTTAGCTGAATGCTCAGATCAGAAAGAAGTTTCACAGAATGCTTCTGTGTAGTTTATATTTGAATATATTACTTTTTCCACTACTACGCTCTTAGTGCTCCAAATGTCCAGTTGCATTTTCTACAGAAAGAGTGTTCAGATCTGCTCAATCAAAAGTATGGTTTAACTCTGTTAGCTGAATGCACAGATCAGAAAGAAGTTTCACCGAATTATTCTGTGTAGTTTATATTTGAAGACATTCCTTTTTCCACTATTACCCTCTTAGCGCTCCGAATCTCCACTTGCATTTTCTACAAAAAGAGTGTTTCATAACTGCTCAATCAAAAATATGTTTTATCTCTGTTAACTGAATTTACAGATCAGAAATAAGTTTCACAGAATGCATCTGTGTAGTTTTTATTTGAAGATATTCTTTTTCCCAATGTAGGCCTCTTAGCGCTTAGCATGTCCAATTGCAGTTTCTACAGAAAGAGTGTTTCAGAACGGCTCAATCAAAAGTAAGGTTCAACTCTGTTAGTTGAATGCACAGAACAGAAAGAATTTTCACAGAATGCTACTGTGTAGTTTATATTTGAATATATTCCTTTTTCCACTATTACCCTCTTAGCGCTCCGAATGTCCACTTGCATTTTCTACAGAAAGAGTGTTCAGAACTGCGCAATCAAAAGTATGGTTTAACTCTGTTAGCTTAATGAACATATCAGAAATAAGTTTCACACAATGCTTCTGTGTAGTTTTTATTTGAAGATATTATTTTTCCCAATATAGGCCTCTTAGCGCTCAGAATGTCCAATTGCAGTTTCTACAGAAAGAGTGTTTCAGAAAGACTCAATCAAATGTAAGGTTCAACTCTGTTAGTTGAATGCACAGAACAGAAAGAAGTTTCATACAATGCTTCTGTGTAGTTTATATTTGAACATATTCTTTTTTCCACTATTACCCACTTAGCGCTACGAATGTCCAGTTGCATTTTCTACAGACAGAGTGTTTCAAAACTGCTCAATCAAAAGTATGGTTAAACTCTGTTAGCTGAATGCTCAGATCAGAAAGAAGTTTCACAGAATGCTTCTGTGTAGTTTATATTTGAATATATTCCTTTTTCCACTACTACTCTCTTAGCGCTCCAAATGTCCAGTTGCATTTTCTACAGAAAGAGTGTTCAGATCTGCTCAATCAAAAGTATTGTTTAACTCTGTTAGCTGAATGCACAGATCAGAAAGAAGTTGCACAGAATGATTCTGTGTAGTTTATATTTGGAGACATTCCTTTTTCCACTATTACCCTCTTAGCGCTCCGAATCTCCACTTGCATTTTCTACAAAAAGAGTGTTTCATAACTGCTCAATCAAAAATATGTTTTATCTCTGTTAACTGAATTTACAGATCAGAAATAAGTTTCACAGAATGCATCTGTGTAGTTTTTATTTGAAGATATTCTTTTTCCCAATGTAGGCCTCTTAGCGCTTAGCATGTCCAATTGCAGTATCCACAGAAAGAGTGTTTCAGAACGGCTCAATCAAAAGTAAGGTTCAACTCTGTTAGTTGAATGCACAGAACAGAAAGAATTTTCACAGAATGCTACTGTGTAGTTTATATTTGAATATATTCCTTTTTCCACTATTACCCTCTTAGCGCTCCGAATGTCCACTTGCATTTTCTACAGAAAGACTGTTCAGAACTGCGCAATCAAAAGTGTGGTTTAACTCTGTTAGCTTAATGAACATATCAGAAATAAGTTTCACACAATGCTTCCGTGTAGTTTTTATTTGAAGATATTATTTTTCCCAATATAGGCCTCTTAGCGCTCAGAATGTCCAATTGCAGTTTCTACAGAAAGAGTGTTTCAGAAAGGCTCAATCAAAAGTAAGGTTCAACTCTGTTAGTTGAATGCACAGAACAGAAAGAAGTTTCATACAATGCTTCTGTGTAGTTTATATTTGAACATATTCTTTTTTCCACTATTACCCACTTAGCGCTACGAATGTCCAGTTGCATTTTCTACAGACAGAGTGTTTCAAAACTGCTCAATCAAAAGTATGGTTGAACTCTGTTAGCTGAATGCTCAGATCAGAAAGAAGTTTCACAGAATGCTTCTGTGTAGTTTATATTTGAATATATTCCTTTTTCCACTACTACGCTCTTAGCGCTCCAAATGTCCAGTTGCATTTTCTACAGAAAGAGTGTTCAGATCTGCTCAATCAAAAGTATGGTTTAACTCTGTTAGCTGAATGCACAGATGAGAAAGAAGTTTCACCGAATGATTCTGTGTAGTTTATATTTGAAGACATTCCTTTTTCCACTATTACCCTCTTAGCGCTCCGAATCTCCACTTGCATTTTCTACAAAAAGAGTGTTTCATAACTGCTCAATCAAAAATATGTTTTATCTCTGTTAACTGAATTTACAGATCAGAAATAAGTTTCACAGAATGCATCTGTGTAGTTTTTATTTGAAGATATTCTTTTTCCCAATGTAGGCCTCTTAGCGCTTAGCATGTCCAATTGCAGTTTCTACAGAAAGAGTGTTTCAGAACGGCTCAATCAAAAGTAAGGTTCAACTCTGTTAGTTGAATGCACAGAACAGAAAGAATTTTCACAGAATGCTACTGTGTAGTTTATATTTGAATATATTCCTTTTTCCACTATTACCCTCTTAGCGCTCCGAATGTCCACTTGCATTTTCTACAGAAAGAGTGTTCAGAACTGCGCAATCAAAAGTATGGTTTAACTCTGTTAGCTTAATGAACATATCAGAAATAAGTTTCACACAATGCTTCTGTGTAGTTTTTATTTGAAGATATTATTTTTCCCAATATAGGCCTCTTAGCGCTCAGAATGTCCAATTGCAGTTTCTACAGAAAGAGTGTTTCAGAACGGCTCAATCAAAAGTAAGGTTCAACTCTGTTAGTTGAATGCACAGAACACAAAGGAGTTTCATACAATGCTTCTGTGTAGTTCATATTTGAACATATTCTTTTTTCCAATATTACCCACTTAGCGCTACGAATATCCAGTTGCATTTTCTACAGACAGAGTGTTTCAAAACTGCTCAATCAAAAGTATGGTTTAACTCTGTTAGCTGAATGCTCAGATCAGAAAGAAGTTTCACAGAATGCTTCTGTGTAGTTTATATTTGAATATATTCCATTTTCCACTACTACGCTCTTAGCGCTCGAAATGTCCAGTTGCATTTTCTACAGACAGAGTGTTTCAAAACTGCTCAATCAAATGTATGGTTTAACTCTGTTAGCTGAATGCTCAGATCAGAAAGAAGTTTCACAGAATGCTTCTGTGTAGTTTATATTTGACTATATTCCTTTTTCCACTACTACTCTCTTAGCGCTCCAAATGTGCAGTTGCATTTTCTACAGAAAGAGAGTTCAGATCTGCTCAATCAAAAGTATGGTTTAACTCTGTTAGCTGAATGCACAGATCAGAAAGAAGTTTCACAGAATGATTCTGTGTAGTTAATATTTGGAGACATTCCTTTTTCCACTATTACCCTCTTAGCGCTCCGAATCTCCACTTGCATTTTCTACAGAAAGAGTGTTTCAGAACGGCTCAATCAAAACTAAGGTTCAAATCTTTTAGTTGAACAAACAGAACAGAAAGAAGTTTCACACAATTCTTCTGTGTAGTTTTTATTTGTAGACATTCTTTTTCCCAATATAGGCCTCTTAGCGCTCAGAATGTCCAATTGCATTTTCTACAGTAAGAGTGTTTCAGATCGGCTCAATCAAAAGTAAGGTTCAACTCTGTTAGTTGAATGCACAGAACAGAAAGAAGTTTCATACAATGCTTCTGTGTAGTTTATATTTGAACATATTCTTTTTTCCACTATTACCCACTTAGCGCTACGAATGTCCAGTTCCATTTTCTACAGACAGAGTGTTTCAAAACTGCTCAATCAAAAGTATGGTTTAACTCTGTTAGCTGAATGCTCAGATCAGAAAGAAGTTTCACAGAATGCTTCTGTGTAGTTTATATTTGAATATATTCCTTTTTCCACTACTACGCTCTTAGCGCTCCAAATGTCCAGTTGCATTGTCTACAGAAAGAGTGTTCAGATCTGCTCAATCAAAAGTATGGTTGAACTCTGTTAGCTGAATGCACAGATCAGAAAGAAGTTTCATCGAATGATTCTGTGTAGTTTATATTTGAAGACATTCCTTTTTCCACTATTACCCTCTTAGCGCTCCGAATCTTCACTTGCATTTTCTACAAAAAGTGTGTTTCATAACTGCTCAATCAAAAATATGTTTTATCTCTGTTAACTGAATTTACAGTTCAGAAATAAGTTTCACAGAATGCATCTGTGTAGTTTTTATTTGAAGATATTCTTTTTCCCAATGTAGGCCTCTTAGCGCTTAGCATGTCCAATTGCAGTTTCTACAGAAAGAGTGTTTCAGAACGGCTCAATCAAAAGTAAGGTTCAACTCTGTTAGTTGAATGCACAGAACAGAAAGAATTTTCACAGAATGCTACTGTGTAGTTTATATTTGAATATATTCCTTTTTCCACTATTACCCTCTTAGCGCTCCGAATGTCCACTTGCATTTTCTACAGAAAGAGTGTTCAGAACTGCGCAATCAAAAGTATGTTTTAACTCTGTTAGATTAATGAACATATCAGAAATAAGTTTCACACAATGCTTCTGTGTAGTTTTTATTTGAAGATATTATTTTTCCCATTATAGGCCTCTTAGCGCTCAGAATGTCCAATTGCAGTTTCTACAGAAAGAGTGTTTCAGAAAGGCTCAATCAAAAGTAAGGTTCAACTCTGTTAGTTGAATGCACAGAACAGAAAGAAGTTTCATACACTGCATCTGTGAAGTTTATATTTGAACATATTCTTTTTTCCACAATTACCCACGTAGCACTACGAATGTCCAGTTGCATTTTCTACAGACAGAGTGTTTCAAAACTGCTCAATCAAAATTATGGTTTAACTCTGTTATCTGAAAGCTCAGATCAGAAAGAAGTTTCACAGAATGCTTCTTTGTATTTTATATTTGAATATATTACTTTTTCCACTACTACTCTCTTAGCGCTCCAAATGTCCAGTTGCATTTTCTACAGAAAGAGAGTTCAGATCTGCTCAATCAAAAGTATGGCTTAACCCTGTTAGCTGAATTCACAGATCAGAAAGAAGTTTCACAGAATGATTCTGTGTAGTTTATATTTGGAGACATTCCTTTTTCCACTATTACCCTCTTAGCGCTCCGAATCTCCCCTTGCATTTTCTACAGAAAGAGTGTTTCAGAACGGCTCAATCAAAACTAAGGTTCAACTCTTTTAGTTGAACAAACAGAACAGAAAGAAGTTTCACACAATTCTTCTGTGTAGTTTTTATTTGTAGACATTCTTTTTCCCAATATAGGCCTCTTAGCGCTCAGAATGTCCAATTGCAGTTTCTACAGAAAGAGTGTTTCAGAACGGCTCAATAAAAAGTAAGGTTCAACTCTGTTAGTTGAATGCACAGAACAGAAAGAAGTTTCATACAATGCTTCTGTGTAGTTTATATTTGAACATATTCTTTTTTCCACTATTACCCACTTAGCGCTACGAATGTCCAGTTGCATTTTCTACAGACAGAGTGTTTCAAAACTGCTCAATCAAAAGTATGGTTGAACTCTGTTAGATGAATGCTCAGATCAGAAGAAAGTTTCACAGAATGCTTCTGTGTAGTTTATATTTGAATATATTCCTTTTTCCACTACTACGCTCTTAGCGCTCCAAATGTCCAGTTGCATTTTCTACAGAAAGAGTGTTCAGATCTGCTCTATTAAAAGTAAGGTTTAACTCTGTTAGCTGAATGCACAGATCAGAAAGAAGTTTCACCGAATGATTCTGTGTAGTTTATATTTGAAGACATTCCTTTTTCCACTATTACCCTCTTAGCGCTCCGAATCTCCACTTGCATTTTCTACAAAAAGAGTGTTTCATAACTGCTCAATCAAAAATATGTTTTATCTCTGTTAACTGAATTTACAGATCAGAAATAAGTTTCACAGAATGCATCTGTGTAGTTTTTATTTGAAGATATTCTTTTTCCCAATGTAGGCCTCTTAGCGCTTAGCATGTCCAATTGCAGTTTCTACAGAAAGAGTGTTTCAGAACGGCTCAATCAAAAGTAAGGTTCAACTCTGTTAGTTGAATGCACAGAACAGAAAGAATTTTCACAGAATGCTACTGTGTAGTTTATATTTGAATATATTCCTTTTTCCACTATTACCCTCTTAGCGCTCCGAATGTCCACTTGCATTTTCTACAGAAAGAGAGTTCAGAACTGCGCAATCAAAAGTATGTTTTAACTCTGTTAGCTTAATGAACATATCAGAAATAAGTTTCACACAATGCTTCTGTGTGGTTTTTATTTGAAGATATTATTTTTCCCAATATAGGCCTCTTAGCGCTCAGAATGTCCAATTGCAGTTTCTACAGAAAGAGTGTTTCAGAAAGGCTCAATCAAAAGTAAGGTTCAACTCTGTTAGTTGAATGCACAGAACAGAAAGTAGTTTCATACAATGCTTCTGTGTAGTTTGTATTTGAACATATTCTTTTTTCCACTATTACCCACTTAGCGCTACGAATGTCCAGTTGCATTTTCTACAGACAGAGTGTTTCAAAACTGCTCAATCAAAAGTATGGTTTAACTCTGTTAGCTGAATGCTCAGATCAGAAAGAAGTTTCACAGAATGCTTCTGTGTAGTTTATATTTGAATATATTCCTTTTTCCACTACTACTCTCTTAGCGCTCCAAATGTCCAGTTGCATTTTCTACAGAAAGAGTGTTCAGATCTGCTCAATGAAAAGTATGGTTTAACTCTGTTAGCTGAATGCACAGATCAGAAAGAAGTTTCACAGAATGATTCTGTGTAGTTTATATTTGGAGACATTTCTTTTTCCACTGTTACCCTCTTAGCGCTACGAATCTCCACTTGTATTTTCTACAGAAAGTGTGTTTCAGAACGGCTCAATCAAAACTAAGGTTCAACTCTTTTAGTTGAACAAACAGAACAGAAAGAAGTTTCACACAATTCTTCTGTGTAGTTTTTATTTGTAGACATTCTTTTTCCCAATATAGGCCTCTGAGCGCTCAGAATGTCCAATTGCAGTTTCTACAGAAAGAGTGTTTCAGAACGGCTCAATCAAAAGTAAGGTTCAACTCTGTTAGTTGAATGCACAGAACAGAAAGAAGTTTCATACAATGCTTCTGTGTAGTTTATATTTGAACATATTCTTTTTTCCACTATTACCCACTTAGCGCTACGAATGTCCAGTTGCATTTTCTACAGACAGAGTGTTTCAAAACTGCTCAATCAAAAGTATGGTTTAATTCTGTTAGCTGAATGCTCAGATCAGAAAGAAGTTTCACAGAATGCTTCTGTGTAGTTTATATTTGAATATATTCCTTTTTCCACTACTACGCTCTTAGCGCTCCAAATGTCCAGTTGCATTTTCTACAGAAAGAGTGTTCAGATCTGCTCAATCAAAAGTATGGTTAAACTCTGTTAGCTGAATGCACAGATCAGAAAGAAGTTTCACCGAATGATTCTGTGTAGTTTATATTTGAAGACATTCCTTTTTCCACTATTACCCGCTTAGCGCTCCGAATCTCCACTTGCATTTTCTACAAAAAGAGTGTTTCATAACTGCTCAATCAAAAATATGTTTTATCTCTGTTAACTGAATTTACAGATCAGAAATAAGTTTCACAGAATGCATCTGTGTAGTTTTTATTTGAAGATATTCTTTTTCCCAATGTAGGCCTCTTAGCGCTTAGCATGTCCAATTGCAGTTTCTACATAAAGAGTGTTTCAGAACGGCTCAATCAAAAGTAAGGTTCAACTCTGTTAGTTGAATGCACAGAACAGAAAGAATTTTCACAGAATGCTACTGTGTAGTTTATATTTGAATATATTCCTTTTTCCACTATTACCCTCTTAGCGCTCCGAATGTCCACTTGCATTTTCTACAGAAAGAGTGTTCAGAACTGCGCAATCAAAAGTATGGTTTAACTCTGATAGCTTAATGAACATATCAGAAATAAGTTTCACACAATGCTTCTGTGTAGTTTTTATTTGAAGATATTATTTTTCCCAATATAGGCCTCTTAGCGCTCAGAATGTCCAATTGCAGTTTCTACAGAAAGAGTGTTTCAGAAAGACTCAATCAAAAGTAAGGTTCAACTCTGTTAGTTGAATGCACAGAACAGAAAGAAGTTTCATACAATGTTTCTGTGTAGTTTATATTTGAACATATTTTTTTCCACTATTACCCACTTAGCGCTACGAATGTCCAGTTGCATTTTCTACAGACAGAGTGTTTCAAAACTGCTCAATCAAAAGTATGGTTAAACTCTGTTAGCTGAATGCTCAGATCAGAAAGAAGTTTCACAGAATGCTTCTGTGTAGTTTATATTTGAATATATTCCTTTTTCCACTACTACTCTCTTAGCGCTCCAAATCTCCAGTTGCATTTTCTACAGAAAGAGTGTTCAGATCTGCTCAATCAAAAGTATGGTTTAACTCTGTTAGCTGAATGCACAGATCAGAAATAAGTTTCACAGAATGATTCTGTGTAGTTTATATTTGGAGACATTCCTTTTTCCACTATTACCCTCTTAGCGCTCCGAATCTCCACTTGCATTTTCTACAGAAAGAGTGTTTCAGAACGGCTCAATCAAAACTAAGGTTCAACTCTTTTAGTTGAACAAACAGAACAGAAAGGAGTTTCACACTATTGTTCTGTGTAGTTTTTATTTGTAGACATTCTTTTTCCCAATATAGGCCTCTTAGCGCTCAGAATGTCCAATTGCAGTTTCTACAGAAAGAGTGTTTCAGAACGGCTCAATCAAAAGTAAGGTTCAACTCTGTTAGTTGAATGCACAGAACAGAAAGAAGTTTCATACAATGCTTCTGTGTAGTTTATATTTGAACATATTCTTTTTTCCACTATTACCCACTTAGCGCTACGAATGTCCAGTTGCATTTCCTACAGACAGAGTGTTTCAAAACTGCTCAATCAAAAGCATGGTTTAACTCTGTTAGCTGAATGCTCAGATCAGAAAGAAGTTTCACAGAATTCTTCTGTGTAGTTTATATTTGAATATATTCCTTTTTCCACTACTACTCTCTTAGCGCTCCAAATGTCCAGTTGCATTTTCTACAGAAAGAGTGTTCAGATCTGCTCAATCAAAAGTATGGTTTAACTCTGTTAGCTGAATGCACAGATCAGAAAGAAGTTTCACCGAATGATTCTGTGTAGTTTATATTTGAAGACATTCCTTTTTCCACTATTACCCTCTTAGCGCTCCGAATCTCCACTTGCATTTTCTACAAAAAGAGTGTTTCATAACTGCTCAAGCAAAAATATGTTTTATCTCTGTTAACTGAATTTACAGATCAGAAATAAGTTTCACAGAATGCATCTGTGTAGTTTTTATTTGAAGATATTCTTTTTCCCAATGTAGGCCTCTTAGCGCTTAGCATGTCCAATTGCAGTTTCTACAGAAAGAGTGTTTCAGAACGGCTCAATCAAAAGTAAGGTTCAACTCTGTTAGTTGAATGCACAGAACAGAAAGAATTTTCACAGAATGCTACTGTGTAGTTTATATTTGAATATATTCCTTTTTCCACTATCACCCTCTTAGCGCTCCGAATGTCCACTTGCATTTTCTACAGAAAGAGTGTTCAGAACTGCGCAATCAAAAGTATGGTTTAACTCTGTTAGCTTAATGAACATATCAGAAATAAGTTTCACACAATGCTTCTGTGTAGTTTTTATTTGAAGATATTATTTTTCCCAATATAGTCCTCTTAGCGCTCAGAATGTCCAATTGCAGTTTCTACAGAAAGAGTGTTTCAGAAAGGCTCAATCAAAATTAAGGTTCAACTCTGTTAGTTGAATGCACAGAACAGAAAGAAGTTTCATACAATGCTTCTGTGTAGTTTATATTTGAACATATTCTTTTTTCCACTATTACCCACTTAGCGCTACGAATGTCCAGTTGCATTTTCTACAGACAGAGTGTTTCAAAACTGCTCAATCAAAAGTATGGTTTAACTCTGTTAGCTGAATGCTCAGATCAGAAAGAAGTTTCACAGAATGCTTCTGTGTAGTTTATATTTGAATATATTCCTTTTTCCACTACTACTCTCTTAGCGCTCCAAATGTCCAGTTGCATTTTCTACAGAAAGAGAGTTCAGATCTGCTCAATCAAAAGTATGGTTTAACTCTGTTAGCTGAATGCACAGATCAGAAAGAAGTTTCACCGAATGATTCTGTGTAGTTTATATTTGGAGACATTCCTTTTTCCACTATTACCCTCTTAGCGCTCCGAATCTCCACTTGCATTTTCTACAGAAAGAGTGTTTCAGAACGGCTCAATCAAAACTAAGGTTCAACTCTTTTAGTTGAAAAAACAGAACAGAAAGAAGTTTCACACAATTCTTCTGTGTAGTTTTTATTTGTAGACATTCTTTTTCCCAATATAGGCCTCTTAGCGCTCAGAATGTCCAATTGCAGTTTCTACAGAAAGAGTGTTTCAGAACGGCTCAATCAAAAGTAAGGTTCAACTCTGTTAGTTGAATGCACAGAACAGAAAGATGTTTCATACAATGTTTCTGTGTAGTTTATATTTGAACATATTCTTTTTTCCACTATTACCCACTTAGCGCTACGAATGTCCAGTTGCATTTTCTACAGACAGAGTGTTTCAAAACTGCTCAATCAAAAGTATGCTTTAACTCTGTTAGCTGAATGCTCAGATCAGAAAAAAGTTTCACAGAATGCTTCTGTGTAGTTTATATTTGAATATATTCCTTTTTCCACTACTACGCTCTTAGCGCTCCAAATGTCCAGTTGCATTGTCTACGGAAAGAGTGTTCAGATCTGCTCAATCAAAAGTATGGTTGAACTCTGTTAGCTGAATGCACAGATCAGAAAGAAGTTTCATCGAATGATTCTGTGTAGTTTATATTTGAAGACATTCCTTTTTCCACTATTACCCTCTTAGCGCTCCGAATCTTCACTTGCATTTTCTACAAAAAGTGTGTTTCATAACTGCTCAATCAAAAATATGTTTTATCTCTGTTAACTGAATTTACAGTTCAGAAATAAGTTTCACAGAATGCATCTGTGTAGTTTTTATTTGAAGATATTCTTTTTCCCAATGTAGGCCTCTTAGCGCTTAGCATGTCCAATTGCAGTTTCTACAGAAAGAGTGTTTCAGAACGGCTCAATCAAAAGTAAGGTTCAACTCTGTTAGTTGAATGCACAGAACAGAAAGAATTTTCACAGAATGCTACTGTGTAGTTTATATTTGAATATATTCCTTTTTCCACTATTACCCTCTTAGCGCTCCGAATGTCCACTTGCATTTTCTACAGAAAGAGTGTTCAGAACTGCGCAATCAAAAGTATGTTTTAACTCTGTTAGATTAATGAACATATCAGAAATAAGTTTCACACAATGCTTCTGTGTAGTTTTTATTTGAAGATATTATTTTTCCCATTATAGGCCTCTTAGCGCTCAGAATGTCCAATTGCAGTTTCTACAGAAAGAGTGTTTCAGAAAGGCTCAATCAAAAGTAAGGTTCAACTCTGTTAGTTGAATGCACAGAACAGAAAGAAGTTTCATACACTGCATCTGTGAAGTTTATATTTGAACATATTCTTTTTTCCACAATTACCCACGTAGCACTACGAATGTCCAGTTGCATTTTCTACAGACAGAGTGTTTCAAAACTGCTCAATCAAAATTATGGTTTAACTCTGTTATCTGAAAGCTCAGATCAGAAAGAAGTTTCACAGAATGCTTCTTTGTAGTTTATATTTGAATATATTACTTTTTCCACTACTACTCTCTTAGCGCTCCAAATGTCCAGTTGCATTTTCTACAGAAAGAGAGTTCAGATCTGCTCAATCAAAAGTATGGTTTAACTCTGTTAGCTGAATTCACAGATCAGAAAGAAGTTTCACAGGATGATTCTGTGTAGTTTATATTTGGAGACATTCCTTTTTCCACTATTACCCTCTTAGCGCTCCGAATCTCCACTTGCATTTTCTACAGAAAGAGTGTTTCAGAACGGCTCAATCAAAACTAAGGTTCAACTCTTTTAGTTGAACAAACAGAACAGAAAGAAGTTTCACACAATTCTTCTGTGTAGTTTTTATTTGTAGACATTCTTTTTCCCAATATAGGCCTCTTAGCGCTCAGAATGTCCAATTGCAGTTTCTACAGAAAGAGTGTTTCAGAACGGCTCAATCAAAAGTAAGGTTCAACTCTGTTAGTTGAATGCACAGAACAGAAAGAAGTTTCATACAATGCTTCTGTGTAGTTTATATTTGAACATATTCTTTTTTCCACTATTACCCACTTAGCGCTACGAATGTCCAGTTGCATTTTCTACAGACAGAGTGTTTCAAAACTGCTCAATCAAAAGTATGGTTGAACTCTGTTAGATGAATGCTCAGATCAGAAGAAAGTTTCACAGAATGCTTCTGTGTAGTTTATATTTGAATATATTACTTTTTCCACTACTACGCTCTTAGCGCTCCAAATGTCCAGTTGCATTTTCTACAGAAAGAGTGTTCAGATCTGCTCTATCAAAAGTATGGTTTAACTCTGTTAGCTGAATGCACAGATCAGAAAGAAGTTTCACCGAATGATTCTGTGTAGTTTATATTTGAAGACATTCCTTTTTCCACTATTACCTTCTTAGCGCTCCGAATCTCCACTTGCATTTTCTACAAAAAGAGTGTTTCATAACTGCTCAATCAAAAATATGTTTTATCTCTGTTAACTGAATTTACAGATCAGAAATAAGTTTCACAGAATGCATCTGTGTAGTTTTTATTTGAAGATATTCTTTTTCCCAATGTAGGCCTCTTAGCGCTTAGCATGTCCAATTGCAGTTTCTACAGAAAGAGTGTTTCAGAACGGCTCAATCAAAAGTAAGGTTCAACTCTGTTAGTTGAATGCACAGAACAGAAAGAATTTTCACAGAATGCTACTGTGTAGTTTATATTTGAATATAATCCTTTTTCAACTATTACCCTCTTAGCGCTCCGAATGTCCACTTGCATTTTCTACAGAAAGAGAGTTCAGAACTGCGCTATCAAAAGTATGTTTTAACTCTGTTAGCTTAATGAACATATCAGAAATAAGTTTCACACAATGCTTCTGTGTGGTTTTTATTTGAAGATATTATTTTTCCCAATATAGGCCTCTTAGCGCTCAGAATGTCCAATTGCAGTTTCTACAGAAAGAGTGTTTCAGAAAGACTCAATCAAAAGTAAGGTTCAACTCTGTTAGTTGAATGCACAGAACAGAAAGAAGTTTCATACAATGCTTCTGTGTAGTTTATATTTGAACATACTTTTTTCCACTATTACCCACTTAGCGCTACGAATGTCCAGTTGCATTTTCTACAGACAGAGTGTTTCAAAACTGCTCAATCAAAAGTATGGTTAAACTCTGTTAGCTGAATGCTCAGATCAGAAAGAAGTTTCACAGAATGCTTCTGTGTAGTTTATATTTGAATATATTCCTTTTTCCACTACTACTCTCTTAGCGCTCCAAATCTCCAGTTGCATTTTCTACAGAAAGAGTGTTCAGATCTGCTCAATCAAAAGTATGGTTTAACTCTGTTAGCTGAATGCACAGATCAGAAAGAAGTTTCACAGAATGATTCTGTGTAGTTTATATTTGGAGACATTCCTTTTTCCACTATTACCCTTTTAGCGCTCCGAATCTCCATTTGCGTTTTCTACAGAAAGAGTGTTTCAGAACGGCTCAATCAAAACTAAGGTTCAACTCTTTTAGTTGAACAAACAGAACAGAAAGAAGTTTCACACTATTGTTCTGTGTAGTTTTTATTTGTAGACATTCTTTTTCCCAATATAGGCCTCTTAGCGCTCAGAATGTCCAATTGCAGTTTCTACAGAAAGAGTGTTTCAGAACGGCTCAATTAAAAGTAAGGTTCAACTCTGTTAGTTGAATGCACAGAACAGAAAGATGTTTCATACAATGCTTCTGTGTAGTTTATATTTGAACATATTCTTTTTTCCACTATTACCCACTTAGCGCTACGAATGTCCAGTTGCATTTTCTACAGACAGAGTGTTTCAAAACTGCTCAATCAAAAGCATGGTTTAACTCTGTTAGCTGAATGCTCAGATCAGAAAGAAGTTTCACAGAATGCTTCTGTGTAGTTTATATTTGAATATATTCCTTTTTCCACTACTACGCTCTTAGCGCTCCAAATGTCCAGTTGCATTTTCTACAGAAAGAGTGTTCAGATCTGCTAAATCAAAAGTATGTTTTAACTCTGTTAGCTGAATGCACAGATCAGAAAGATGTTTCACCGAATGATTCTGTGTAGTTTATATTTGAAGACATTCCTTTTTCCACTATTACCCTCTTAGCGCTCCGAATCTCCACTTGCATTTTCTACAAAAAGAGTGTTTCATAACTGCTCAA
Organism: Symphalangus syndactylus; assembly: GCF_028878055.3. Lineage (NCBI taxonomy): Eukaryota > Metazoa > Chordata > Mammalia > Primates > Hylobatidae > Symphalangus > Symphalangus syndactylus. The sequence continues at coordinate 136,906,179 of NC_072432.2, read as the reverse complement.
GCAAAAATATGTTTTATCTCTGTTAACTGAATTTACAGATCAGAAATAAGTTTCACAGAATGCATCTGTGTAGTTTTTATTTGAAGATATTCTTTTTCCCAATGTAGGCCTCTTAGCGCTTAGCATGTCCAATTGCAGTTTCTACAGAAAGAGTGTTTCAGAACGGCTCAATCAAAAGTAAGGTTCAACTCTGTTAGTTGAATGCACAGAACAGAAAGAATTTTCACAGAATGCTACTGTGTAGTTTATATTTGAATATATTCCTTTTTCCACTATTACCCTCTTAGCGCTCCGAATGTCCCCTTGCATTTTCTACAGAAAGAGTGTTCAGAACTGCGCAATCAAAAGTATGGTTTAACTCTGTTAGCTTAATGAACATATCAGAAATAAGTTTCACACAATGCTTCTGTGTAGTTTTTATTTGAAGATATTATTTTTCCCAATATAGGCCTCTTAGCGCTCAGAATGTCCAATTGCATTTTCTACAGAAAGAGTGTTTAAGAAAGGCTCAATCAAAAGTAAGGTTCAACTCTGATATTTGAATGCACAGAACAGAAAGTAGTTTCATACAATGCTTCTGTGTAGTTTATATTTGAACATATTCTTTTTTCCACTATTACCGACTTAGCGCTACGAATGTCCAGTTGCATTTTCTACAGACAGAGTGTTTCAAAACTGCTCAATCAAAAGTATGGTTTAACTCTGTTAGCTGAATGCTCAGATCCGAAAGAAGTTTCACAGAATGCTTCTGTGTAGTTTATATTTGAATATATTCCTTTTTCCACTACTACTCTCTTAGCGCTCCAAATGTCCAGTTGCATTTTCTACAGAAAGAGTGTTCAGATCTGCTCAATCAAAAGTATGGTTTAACACTGTTAGCTGAATGCACAGATCAGAAAGAAGTTTCACAGAATGATTCTGTGTAGTTTATATTTGGAGACATTTCTTTTTCCACTATTACCCTCTTAGCGCTACGAATCTCCACTTGCATTTTCTACAGAAAGTGTGTTTCAGAACGGCTCAATCAAAACTAAGGTTCAACTCTTTTAGTTGAACAAACAGAACAGAAAGAAGTTTCACACAATTCTTCTGTGTAGATTTTATTTGTAGACATTCTTTTTCCCAATATAGGCCTCTTAGCGCTCAGAATGTCCAATTGCAGTTTCTACAGAAAGAGTGTTTCAGAACGGCTCAATCAAAAGTAAGGTTCAACTCTGTTAGTTGAATGCACAGAACAGAAAGAAGTTTCATACAATGCTTCTGTGTAGTTTATATTTGAACATATTCTTTTTTCCACTATTACCCACTTAGCGCTACGAATGTCCAGTTGCATTTTCTACAGACAGAGTGTTTCAAAACTGCTCAATCAAAAGCATGTTTTAACTCTGTTAGCTGAATGCTCAGATCAGAAAGAAGTTTCACAGAATGCTTCTGTGTAGTTTATATTTGAATATATTACTTTTTCCACTACTACGCTCTTAGTGCTCCAAATGTCCAGTTGCATTTTCTACAGAAAGAGTGTTCAGATCTGCTCAATCAAAAGTATGGTTTAACTCTGTTAGCTGAATGCACAGATCAGAAAGAAGTTTCACCGAATTATTCTGTGTAGTTTATATTTGAAGACATTCCTTTTTCCACTATTACCCTCTTAGCGCTCCGAATCTCCACTTGCATTTTCTACAAAAAGAGTGTTTCATAACTGCTCAATCAAAAATATGTTTTATCTCTGTTAACTGAATTTACAGATCAGAAATAAGTTTCACAGAATGCATCTGTGTAGTTTTTATTTGAAGATATTCTTTTTCCCAATGTAGGCCTCTTAGCGCTTAGCATGTCCAATTGCAGTTTCTACAGAAAGAGTGTTTCAGAACGGCTCAATCAAAAGTAAGGTTCAACTCTGTTAGTTGAATGCACAGAACAGAAAGAATTTTCACAGAATGCTACTGTGTAGTTTATATTTGAATATATTCCTTTTTCCACTATTACCCTCTTAGCGCTCCGAATGTCCACTTGCATTTTCTACAGAAAGAGTGTTCAGAACTGCGCAATCAAAAGTATGGTTTAACTCTGTTAGCTTAATGAACATATCAGAAATAAGTTTCACACAATGCTTCTGTGTAGTTTTTATTTGAAGATATTATTTTTCCCAATATAGGCCTCTTAGCGCTCAGAATGTCGAATTGCAGTTTCTACAGAAAGAGTGTTTCAGAAAGACTCAATCAAATGTATGGTTCAACTCTGTTAGTTGAATGCACAGAACAGAAAGAAGTTTCATACAATGCTTCTGTGTAGTTTATATTTGAACATATTCTTTTTTCCACTATTACCCACTTAGCGCTACGAATGTCCAGTTGCATTTTCTACAGACAGAGTGTTTCAAAACTGCTCAATCAAAATTATGGTTAAACTCTGTTAGCTGAATGCTCAGATCAGAAAGAAGTTTCACAGAATGCTTCTGTGTAGTTTATATTTGAATATATTCCTTTTTCCACTACTACTCTCTTAGCGCTCCAAATCTCCAGTTGCATTTTCTACAGAAAGAGTGTTCAGATCTGCTCAATCAAAAGTATGGTTTAACTCTGTTAGCTGAATGCACAGATCAGAAAGAAGTTTCACAGAATGATTCTGTGTAGTTTATATTTGGAGACATTCCTTTTTCCACTATTACCCTCTTAGCGCTCCGAATCTCCACTTGCATTTTCTACAGAAAGAGTGTTTCAGAACGGCTCAATCAAAACTAAGGTTCAACTCTTTTAGTTGAACAAACAGAACAGAAAGAAGTTTCACACAATTCTTCTGTGTAGTTTTTATTTTTAGACATTCTTTTTCCCAATATAGGCCTCTTAGCGCTCAGAATGTCCAATTGCAGTTTCTACAGAAAGAGTGTTTCAGAACGGCTCAATCAAAAGTAAGGTTCAACTCTGTTAGTTGAATGCACAGAACAGAAAGAAGTTTCATACAATGCTTCTGTGTAGTTTATATTTGAACATATTCTTTTTTCCACTATTACCCACTTAGCGCTACGAATGTCCAGTTGCATTTTCTACAGACAGAGTGTTTCAAAACTGCTCAATCAAAAGTATGGTTTAACTCTGTTAGCTGAATGCTCAGATCAGAAAGAAGTTTCACAGAATGCTTCTGTGTAGTTTATATTTGAATATATTCCTTTTTCCACTACTACGCTCTTAGCGCTCCAAATGTCCAGTTGCATTTTCTACAGAAAGAGTGTTCAGATCTGCTCAATCAAAAGTATGGTTTAACTCTGTTAGCTGAATGCACAGATCAGAAAGAAGTTTCACCGAATGATTCTGTGTAGTTTATATTTGAAGACATTCCTTTTTCCACTATTACCCTCTTAGCGCTCCGAATCTCCACTTGCATTTTCTACAAAAAGTGTGTTTCATAACTGCTCAATCAAAAATATGTTTTATCTCTGTTAACTGAATTTACAGATCAGAAATAAGTTTCACAGAATGCACCTGTGTAGTTTTTATTTGAAGATATTCTTTTTCCCAATGTAGGCCTCTTAGCGCTTAGCATGTCCAATTGCAGTTTCTACAGAAAGAGTGTTTCAGAACGGCTCAATCAAAAGTAAGGTTCAACTCTGTTAGTTGAATGCACAGAAAAGAAAGAATTTTCACAGAATGCTACTGTGTAGTTTATATTTGAATATATTACTTTTTCCACTATTACCCTCTTAGCGCTCCGAATGTCCACTTGCATTTTCTACAGAAAGAGTGTTCAGAACTGCGCAATCAAAAGTATGGTTTAACTCTGTTAGCTTCATGAACATATCAGAAATAAGTTTCACACAATGCTTCTGTGTAGTTTTTATTTGAAGATATTATTTTTCCCAATATAGGCCTCTTAGCGCTCAGAATGTCCAATTGCAGTTTCTACAGAAAGAGTGTTTCAGAAAGGCTCATTCAAAAGTAAGGTTCAACTCTGTTAGTTGAATGCACAGAACAGAAAGAAGTTTCATACAATGCTTCTGTGTAGTTTATATTTGAACATATTCTTTTTTCCACTATTACCCACGTAGCGCTACGAATGTCCAGTTGCATTTTCTACAGACAGAGTGTTTCAAAACTGCTCAATCAAAAGTATGGTTTAACTCTGTTAGCTGAATGCTCAGATCAGAAAGAAGTTTCACAGAATGCTTCTGTGTAGTTTATATTTGAATATATTCCTTTTTCCACTACTACTGTCTTAGCGCTCCAAATGTCCAGTTGCATTTTCTACAGAAAGAGTGTTCAGGTCTGCTCAATCAAAAGTATGGTTTAACTCTGTTAGCTGAATGCACAGATCAGAAAGAAGTTGCACAGAATGATTCTGTGTAGTTTATATTTGGAGACATTCCTTTTTCCACTATTACCCTCTTAGCGCTCCGAATCTCCACTTGCATTTTCTACAAAAAGAGTGTTTCATAACTGCTCAATCAAAAATATGTTTTATCTCTGTTAACTGAATTTACAGATCAGAAATAAGTTTCACAGAATGCATCTGTGTAGTTTTTATTTGAAGATATTCTTTTTCCCAATGTAGGCCTCTTAGCGCTTAGCATGTCCAATTGCAGTTTCCACAGAAAGAGTGTTTCAGAACGGCTCAATCAAAAGTAAGGTTCAAATCTGTTAGTTGAATGCACAGAACAGAAAGAATTTTCACAGAATGCTACTGTGTAGTTTATATTTGAATATATTCCTTTTTCCACTATTACCCTCTTAGCGCTCCGAATGTCCACTTGCATTTTCTACAGAAAGACTGTTCAGAACTGCGCAATCAAAAGTATGGTTTAACTCTGTTAGCTTAATGAACATATCAGAAATAAGTTTCACACAATGCTTCTGTGTAGTTTTTATTTGAAGATATTATTTTTCCCAATATAGGCCTCTTAGCGCTCAGAATGTCGAATTGCAGTTTCTACAGAAAGAGTGTTTCAGAAAGGCTCAATCAAAAGTAAGGTTCAACTCTGTTAGTTGAATGCACAGAACAGAAAGAAGTTTCATACAATGCTTCTGTGTAGTTTATATTTGAACATATTCTTTTTTCCACTATTACCCACTTAGCGCTACGAATGTCCAGTTGCATTTTCTACAGACAGAGTGTTTCAAAACTGCTCAATCAAAAGTATGGTTTAACTCTGTTAGCTGAATGCTCAGATCAGAAAGAAGTTTCACAGAATGCTTCTGTGTAGTTTATATTTGAATATATTCCTTTTTCCACTACTACGCTCTTAGCGCTCCAAATGTCCAGTTGCATTTTCTACAGAAAGAGTGTTCAGATCTGCTCAATCAAAAGTATGGTTTAACTCTGTTAGCTGAATGCACAGATGAGAAAGAAGTTTCACCGAATGATTCTGTGTAGTTTATATTTGAAGACATTACTTTTTCCACTATTACCCTCTTAGCGCTCCGAATCTCCACTTGCATTTTCTACAAAAAGAGTGTTTCATAACTGCTCAATCAAAAATATGTTTTATCTCTGTTAACTGAATTTACAGATCAGAAATAAGTTTCACAGAATGCATCTGTGTAGTTTTTATTTGAAGATATTCTTTTTCCCAATGTAGGCCTCTTAGCGCTTAGCATGTCCAATTGCAGTTTCTACAGAAAGAGTGTTTCAGAACGGCTCAATAAAAAGTAAGTTTCAACTCTGTTAGTTGAATGCACAGAACAGAAAGAATTTTCACAGAATGCTACTGTGTAGTTTATATTTGAATATATTCCTTTTTCCACTATTACCCTCTTAGCGCTCCGAATGTCCCCTTGCATTTTCTACAGAAAGAGTGTTCAGAACTGCGCAATCAAAAGTATGGTTTAACTCTGTTAGCTTAATGAACATATCAGAAATAAGTTTCACACAATGCTTCTGTGTAGTTTTTATTTGAAGATATTATTTTTCCCAATATAGGCCTCTTAGCGCTCAGAATGTCCAATTGCATTTTCTACAGAAAGAGTGTTTAAGAAAGGCTCAATCAAAAGTAAGGTTCAACTCTGATAGTTGAATGCACAGAACAGAAAGTAGTTTCATACAATGCTTCTGTGTAGTTTATATTTGAACATATTCTTTTTTCCACTATTACCGACTTAGCGCTACGAATGTCCAGTTGCATTTTCTACAGACAGAGTGTTTCAAAACTGCTCAATCAAAAGTATGGTTTAACTCTGTTAGCTGAATGCTCAGATCAGAAAGAAGTTTCACAGAATGCTTCTGTGTAGTTTATATTTGAATATATTCCTTTTTCCACTACTACTCTCTTAGCGCTCCAAATGTCCAGTTGCATTTTCTACAGAAAGAGTGTTCAGATCTGCTCAATCAAAAGTATGGTTTAACACTGTTAGCTGAATGCACAGATCAGAAAGAAGTTTCACAGAATGATTCTGTGTAGTTTATATTTGGAGACATTTCTTTTTCCACTATTACCCTCTTAGCGCTACGAATCTCCACTTGCATTTTCTACAGAAAGTGTGTTTCAGAACGGCTCAATCAAAACTAAGGTTCAACTCTTTTAGTTGAACAAACAGAACAGAAAGAAGTTTCACACAATTCTTCTGTGTAGATTTTATTTGTAGACATTCTTTTTCCCAATATAGGCCTCTTAGCGCTCAGAATGTCCAATTGCAGTTTCTACAGAAAGAGTGTTTCAGAACGGCTCAATCAAAAGTAAGGTTCAACTCTGTTAGTTGAATGCACAGAACAGAAAGAAGTTTCATACAATGCTTCTGTGTAGTTTATATTTGAACATATTCTTTTTTCCACTATTACCCACTTAGCGCTACGAATGTCCAGTTGCATTTTCTACAGACAGAGTGTTTCAAAACTGCTCAATCAAAAGCATGTTTTAACTCTGTTAGCTGAATGCTCAGATCAGAAAGAAGTTTCACAGAATGCTTCTGTGTAGTTTATATTTGAATATATTACTTTTTCCACTACTACGCTCTTAGTGCTCCAAATGTCCAGTTGCATTTTCTACAGAAAGAGTGTTCAGATCTGCTCAATCAAAAGTATGGTTTAACTCTGTTAGCTGAATGCACAGATCAGAAAGAAGTTTCACCGAATTATTCTGTGTAGTTTATATTTGAAGACATTCCTTTTTCCACTATTACCCTCTTAGCGCTCCGAATCTCCACTTGCATTTTCTACAAAAAGAGTGTTTCATAACTGCTCAATCAAAAATATGTTTTATCTCTGTTAACTGAATTTACAGATCAGAAATAAGTTTCACAGAATGCATCTGTGTAGTTTTTATTTGAAGATATTCTTTTTCCCAATGTAGGCCTCTTAGCGCTTAGCATGTCCAATTGCAGTTTCTACAGAAAGAGTGTTTCAGAACGGCTCAATCAAAAGTAAGGTTCAACTCTGTTAGTTGAATGCACAGAACAGAAAGAATTTTCACAGAATGCTACTGTGTAGTTTATATTTGAATATATTCCTTTTTCCACTATTACCCTCTTAGCGCTCCGAATGTCCACTTGCATTTTCTACAGAAAGAGTGTTCAGAACTGCGCAATCAAAAGTATGGTTTAACTCTGTTAGCTTAATGAACATATCAGAAATAAGTTTCACACAATGCTTCTGTGTAGTTTTTATTTGAACATATTATTTTTCCCAATATAGGCCTCTTAGCGCTCAGAATGTCGAATTGCAGTTTCTACAGAAAGAGTGTTTCAGAAAGACTCAATCAAATGTATGGTTCAACTCTGTTAGTTGAATGCACAGAACAGAAAGAAGTTTCATACAATGCTTCTGTGTAGTTTATATTTGAACATATTCTTTTTTCCACTATTACCCACTTAGCGCTACGAATGTCCAGTTGCATTTTCTACAGACAGAGTGTTTCAAAACTGCTCAATCAAAAGTATGGTTAAACTCTGTTAGCTGAATGCTCAGATCAGAAAGAAGTTTCACAGAATGCTTCTGTGTAGTTTATATTTGAATATATTCCTTTTTCCACTACTACTCTCTTAGCGCTCCAAATCTCCAGTTGCATTTTCTACAGAAAGAGTGTTCAGATCTGCTCAATCAAAAGTATGGTTTAACTCTGTTAGCTGAATGCACAGATCAGAAAGAAGTTTCACAGAATGATTCTGTGTAGTTTATATTTGGAGACATTCCTTTTTCCACTATTACCCTCTTAGCGCTCCGAATCTCCACTTGCATTTTCTACAGAAAGAGTGTTTCAGAACGGCTCAATCAAAACTAAGGTTCAACTCTTTTAGTTGAACAAACAGAACAGAAAGAAGTTTCACACAATTCTTCTGTGTAGTTTTTATTTTTAGACATTCTTTTTCCCAATATAGGCCTCTTAGCGCTCAGAATGTCCAATTGCAGTTTCTACAGAAAGAGTGTTTCAGAACGGCTCAATCAAAAGTAAGGTTCAACTCTGTTAGTTGAATGCACAGAACAGAAAGAAGTTTCATACAATGCTTCTGTGTAGTTTATATTTGAACATATTCTTTTTTCCACTATTACCCACTTAGCGCTACGAATGTCCAGTTGCATTTTCTACAGACAGAGTGTTTCAAAACTGCTCAATCAAAAGTATGGTTTAACTCTGTTAGCTGAATGCTCAGATCAGAAAGAAGTTTCACAGAATGCTTCTGTGTAGTTTATATTTGAATATATTCCTTTTTCCACTACTACGCTCTTAGCGCTCCAAATGTCCAGTTGCATTTTCTACAGAAAGAGTGTTCAGATCTGCTCAATCAAAAGTATGGTTTAACTCTGTTAGCTGAATGCACAGATCAGAAAGAAGTTTCACCGAATGATTCTGTGTAGTTTATATTTGAAGACATTCCTTTTTCCACTATTACCCTCTTAGCGCTCCGAATCTCCACTTGCATTTTCTACAAAAAGTGTGTTTCATAACTGCTCAATCAAAAATATGTTTTATCTCTGTTAACTGAATTTACAGATCAGAAATAAGTTTCACAGAATGCACCTGTGTAGTTTTTATTTGAAGATATTCTTTTTCCCAATGTAGGCCTCTTAGCGCTTAGCATGTCCAATTGCAGTTTCTACAGAAAGAGTGTTTCAGAACGGCTCAATCAAAAGTAAGGTTCAACTCTGTTAGTTGAATGCACAGAAAAGGAAGAATTTTCACAGAATGCTACTGTGTAGTTTATATTTGAATATATTCCTTTTTCCACTATTACCCTCTTAGCGCTCCGAATGTCCACATGCATTTTCTACAGAAAGAGTGTTCAGAACTGCGCAATCAAAAGTATGGTTTAACTCTGTTAGCTTCATGAACATATCAGAAATAAGTTTCACACAATGCTTCTGTGTAGTTTTTATTTGAAGATATTATTTTTCCCAATATAGGCCTCTTAGCGCTCAGAATGTCCAATTGCAGTTTCTACAGAAAGAGTGTTTCAGAAAGGCTCATTCAAAAGTAAGGTTCAACTCTGTTAGTTGAATGCACAGAACAGAAAGAAGTTTCATACAATGCTTCTGTGTAGTTTATATTTGAACATATTCTTTTTTCCACTATTACCCACGTAGCGCTACGAATGTCCAGTTGCATTTTCTACAGACAGAGTGTTTCAAAACTGCTCAATCAAAAGTATGGTTTAACTCTGTTAGCTGAATGCTCAGATCAGAAAGAAGTTTCACAGAATGCTTCTGTGTAGTTTATATTTGAATATATTCCTTTTTCCACTACTACTGTCTTAGCGCTCCAAATGTCCAGTTGCATTTTCTACAGAAAGAGTGTTCAGGTCTGCTCAATCAAAAGTATGGTTTAACTCTGTTAGCTGAATGCACAGATCAGAAAGAAGTTGCACAGAATGATTCTGTGTAGTTTATATTTGGAGACATTCCTTTTTCCACTATTACCCTCTTAGCGCTCCGAATCTCCACTTGCATTTTCTACAAAAAGAGTGTTTCATAACTGCTCAATCAAAAATATGTTTTATCTCTGTTAACTGAATTTACAGATCAGAAATAAGTTTCACAGAATGCATCTGTGTAGTTTTTATTTGAAGATATTCTTTTTCCCAATGTAGGCCTCTTAGCGCTTAGCATGTCCAATTGCAGTTTCCACAGAAAGAGTGTTTCAGAACGGCTCAATCAAAAGTAAGGTTCAAATCTGTTAGTTGAATGCACAGAACAGAAAGAATTTTCACAGAATGCTACTGTGTAGTTTATATTTGAATATATTCCTTTTTCCACTATTACCCTCTTAGCGCTCCGAATGTCCACTTGCATTTTCTACAGAAAGACTGTTCAGAACTGCGCAATCAAAAGTATGGTTTAACTCTGTTAGCTTAATGAACATATCAGAAATAAGTTTCACACAATGCTTCTGTGTAGTTTTTATTTGAAGATATTATTTTTCCCAATATAGGCCTCTTAGCGCTCAGAATGTCGAATTGCAGTTTCTACAGAAAGAGTGTTTCAGAAAGGCTCAATCAAAAGTAAGGTTCAACTCTGTTAGTTGAATGCACAGAACAGAAAGAAGTTTCATACAATGCTTCTGTGTAGTTTATATTTGAACATATTCTTTTTCCACTATTACCCACTTAGCGCTACGAATGTCCAGTTGCATTTTCTACAGACAGAGTGTTTCAAAACTGCTCAATCAAAAGTATGGTTTAACTCTGTTAGCTGAATGCTCAGATCAGAAAGAAGTTTCACAGAATGCTTCTGTGTAGTTTATATTTGAATATATTCCTTTTTCCACTACTACGCTCTTAGCGCTCCAAATGTCCAGTTGCATTTTCTACAGAAAGAGTGTTCAGATCTGCTCAATCAAAAGTATGGTTTAACTCTGTTAGCTGAATGCACAGATGAGAAAGAAGTTTCACCGAATGATTCTGTGTAGTTTATATTTGAAGACATTCCTTTTTCCACTATTACCCTCTTAGCGCTCCGAATCTCCACTTGCATTTTCTACAAAAAGAGTGTTTCATAACTGCTCAATCAAAAATATGTTTTATCTCTGTTAACTGAATTTACAGATCAGAAATAAGTTTCACAGAATGCATCTGTGTAGTTTTTATTTGAAGATATTCTTTTTCCCAATGTAGGCCTCTTAGCGCTTAGCATGTCCAATTGCAGTTTCTACAGAAAGAGTGTTTCAGAACGGCTCAATCAAAAGTAAGGTTCAACTCTGTTAGTTGAATGCACAGAACAGAAAGAATTTTCACAGAATGCTACTGTGTAGTTTATATTTGAATATATTCCTTTTTCCACTATTACCCTCTTAGCGCTCCGAATGTCCACTTGCATTTTCTACAGAAAGAGTGTTCAGAACTGCGCAATCAAAAGTATGGTTTAACTCTGTTAGCTTAATGAATATATCAGAAATAAGTTTCACACAATGCTTCTGTGTAGTTTTTATTTGAAGATATTATTTTTCCCAATATAGGCCTCTTAGCGCTCAGAATGTCCAATTGCAGTTTCTACAGAAAGAGTGTTTCCGAACGGCTCAATCAAAAGTAAGGTTCAACTCTGTTAGTTGAATGCACAGAACACAAAGGAGTTTCATACAATGCTTCTGTGTAGTTCATATTTGAACATATTCATTTTTCCACTATTACCCACTTAGCGCTACGAATGTCCAGTTGCATTTTCTACAGACAGAGTGTTTCAAAACTGCTCAATCAAAATTATGGTTTAAATCTGTTAGCTGAATTCTCAGATCAGAAAGAAGTTTCACAGAATGCTTCTGTGTAGTTTATATTTGAATATATTACTTTTTCCACTACTACGCTCTTAGCGCTCCAAATGTCCAGGTGCATTTTCTACAGAAAGAGTGTTCAGAACTGCACAATCAAAAGTATGGTTTAACTCTGTTAGCTTAATGAACATATCAGAAATAAGTTTCACACAATGCTTCTGTGTAGTTTTTATTTTAAGATATTATTTTTCCCAATAGAGGCCTATTAGCGCTCAGAATGTCCAATTGCAGTTTCTACAGAAAGAGTGTTTCAGAAAGGCTCAATCAAAAGTAAGGTTCAACTCTGTTAGTTGAATGCACAGAACAGAAAGAAGTTTCATACAATGCTTCTGTGTAGTTTATATTTGAATATATTCTATTTTACACTATTACCCACTTAGCGCTACGAATGTCCAGTTGCATTTTCTACAGACAGAGTGTTTCAAAACTGCTCAATCAAAAGTATGGTTTAACTCTGTTAGCTGAATGCTCAGATCAGAAAGAAGTTTCACAGAATGCTTCTGTGTAGTTTATATTTGAATATATTCCTTTTTCCACTACTACTCTCTTAGCGCTCCAAATGTCCAGTTGTATTTTCTACAGAAAGAGTGTTCAGATCTGCTCAATCAAAAGTATGGTTTAACTCTGTTAGCTGAATGCACAGATCAGAAAGAAGTTTCACAGAATGATTCTGTGTAGTTTATATTTGGAGACATTCCTTTTTCCACTATTACCCTCTTAGCGCTCCGAATATCCACTTGCATTTTCTACAGAAAGAGTGTTTCAGAACGGCTCAATCAAAACTAAGGTTCAACTCTTTTAGTTGAACAAACAGAACAGAAAGAAGTTTCACACAATTCTTCTGTGTAGTTTTTATTTGTAGACATTCTTTTTCCCAATATAGGCCTCTTAGCGCTCAGAATGTCCAATTGCAGTTTCTACAGAAAGAGTGTTTCAGAACGGCTCAATCAAAAGTAAGGTTCAACTCTGTTAGTGGAATGCACAGAACAGAAAGAATTTTCATACAATGCTTCTGTGTAGTTTATATTTGAACATATTCTTTTTTCCACTATTACCCACTTAGCGCTACGAATGTCCAGTTGCATTTTCTACAGACAGAGTGTTTCAAAACTGCTCAATCAAAAGTATGGTTTAACTCTGTTAGCTGAATGCTCAGATCAGAAAGAAGTTTCACAGAATGCTTCTGTGTAGTTTATATTTGAATATATTCCTTTTTCCACTACTACTCTCTTAGCGCTCCAAATGTCCAGTTGCATTTTCTACAGAAAGAGTGTTCAGATCTGCTCAATCAAATGTATGGTTTAACTCTGTTAGCTGAATGCACAGATCAGAAAGAAGTTTCACAGAATGATTCTGTGTAGTTTATATTTGGAGACATTCCTTTTTCCACTATTACCCTCTTAGCGCTCCGAATCTCCACTTGCATTTTCTACAGAAAGAGTGTTTCAGAACGGCTCAATCAAAACTAAGGTTCAACTCTTTTAGTTGAACAAACAGAACAGAAAGAAGTTTCACACAATTCTTCTGTGTAGTTTTTATTTTTAGACATTCTTTTTCCCAATATAGGCCTCTTAGCGCTCAGAATGTCCAATTGCAGTTTCTACAGAAAGAGTGTTTCAGAACGGCTCAATCAAAAGTAAGGTTCAACTCTGTTAGTTGAATGCACAGAACAGAAAGAAGTTTCATACAATGCTTCTGTGTAGTTTATGTTTGAACATATTCTTTTTTCCACTATTACCCACTTAGCGCTACGAATGTCCAGTTGCATTGTCTACAGACAGAGTGTTTCAAAACTGCTCAATCAAAAGCATGGTTTAACTCTGTTAGCTGAATGCTCAGATCAGAAAGAAGTTTCACAGAATGCTTCTGTGTAGTTTATATTTGAATATATTCCTTTTTCCACTACTACGCTCTTAGCGCTCCAAATGTACAGTTGCATTTTCTACAGAAAGAGTGTTCAGATCTGCTCAATCAAAAGAATGGTTTAACTCTGTTAGCTGAATGCACAGATCAGAAAGAAGTTTCACCGAATGATTCTGTGTAGTTTATATTTGGAGACATTCCTTTTTCAACTATTACCCTCTTAGCGCTCCGAATCTCCACTTGCATTTTCTACAGAAAGAGTGTTTCAGAACGGCTCAATCAAAACTAATGTTCAACTATTTTAGTTGAACAAACAGAACAGAAAGAAGTTTCACACAATTCTTCTGTGTAGTTTTTATTTGTAGACATTCTTTTTCCCAATATAGGCCTCTTAGCGCTCAGAATGTCCAATTGCAGTTTCTACAGAAAGAGTGTTTCAGAACGGCTCAATCAAAAGTAAGGTTCAACTCTGTTAGTTGAATGCACAGAACAGAAAGAATTTTCACAGAATGCTACTGTTTAGTTTATATTTGAATATATTCCTTTTTCCACTATTACCCTCTTAGCGCTCAGAATGTCTACTTGCATTTTCTACAGAAAGAGTGTTCAGAACTGGGCAATCAAAAGTATGGTTTAACTCTGTTAGCTTAATGAACATATCAGAAATAAGTTTCACACAATGCATCTGTGTAGTTTTTATTTGAAGATATTATTTTGCCCAATATAGGCCTCTTAGCGCTCAGAATGTCCAATTGCAGTTTCTACAGAAAGAGTGTTTCAGAAAGGTTCAATCAAAAGTCAGGTTCAACTCTGTTAGTTGAATGCACAGAACAGAAAGAAGTTTCATACAATGCTTCTGTGTAGTTTATATTTGAACATATTCATTTTTCCACTATTACCCACTTAGCGCTACGAATGTCCAGTTGCATTTTCTACAGACAGAGTGTTTCAAAACTGCTCAATCAAAATTATGGTTTAAATCTGTTAGCTGAATTCTCAGATCAGAAAGAAGTTTCACAGAATGCTTCTGTGTAGTTTATATTTGAATATATAACTTTTTCCACTAATACGCTCTAAGCGCTCCAAATGTCCAGTTGCATTTTCTACAGAAAGAGTGTTCAGATCTGCTCAATCAAAAGTATGGTTTAACTCTGTTAGCTGAATGCACAGATCAGAAAGAAGTTTCACCGAATGATTCTGTGTAGTTTATATTTGAAGACATTCCTTTTTCCACTATTGCCCTCTTAGCGCTCCGAATCTCCACTTGCATTTTCTACAAAAAGAGTGTTTCATAACTGCTCAATCAAAAATATGTTTTATCTCTGTTAACTGAATTTACATATCAGAAATAAGTTTCACAGAATGCATCTGTGTAGTTTTTATTTGAAGATATTCTTTTTCCCAATGTAGGCCTCTTAGCGCTTAGCATGTCCAATTGCAGTTTCTACAGAAAGAGTGTTTCAGAACGGCTCAATCAAAAGTAAGGTTCAACTCTGTTAGTTGAAGGCACAGAACAGAAAGAATTTTCACAGAATGCTACTGTGTAGTTTATATTTGAATATATTCCTTTTTCCACTATTACCCTCTTAGCGCTCCGAATGTCCACTTGCATTTTCTACAGAAAGAGTGTTCAGAACTGCACAATCAAAAGTATGGTTTAACTCTGTTAGCTTAATGAACATATCAGAAATAAGTTTCACACAATGCTTCTGTGTAGTTTTTATTTTAAGATATTATTTTTCCCAATAGAGGCCTCTTAGCGCTCAGAATGTCCAATTGCAGTTTCTACAGAAAGAGTGTTTCAGAAAGGCTCAATCAAAAGTAAGGTTCAACTCTGTTAGTTGAATGCACAGAACAGAAAGAAGTTTCATACAATGCTTCTGTGTAGTTTATATTTGAACATATTCTATTTTACACTATTACCCAGTTAGCGCTACGAATGTCCAGTTGCATTTTCTACAGACAGAGTGTTTCAAAACTGCTCAATCAAAAGTATGGTTTAACTCTGTTAGCTGAATGCTCAGATCAGAAAGAAGTTTCACAGAATGCTTCTGTGTAGTTTATATTTGAATATATTCCTTTTTCCACTACTACTCTCTTAGCGCTCCAAATGTCCAGTTGTATTTTCTACAGAAATAGTGTTCAGATCTGCTCAATCAAAAGTATGGTTTAACTCTGTTAGCTGAATGCACAGATCAGAAAGAAGTTTCACAGAATGGTTCTGTGTAGTTTATATTTGGAGACATTCCTTTTTCCACTATTACCCTCTTAGCGCACCGAATATCCACTTGCATTTTCTACAGAAAGAGTGTTTCAGAACGGCTCAATCAAAACTAAGGTTCAACTCTTTTAGTTGAACAAACAGAACAGAAAGAAGTTTCACACAATTCTTCTGTGTAGTTTTTATTTGTAGACATTCTTTTTCCCAATATAGGCCTCTTAGCGCTCAGAATGTCCAATTGCAGTTTCAACAGAAAGAGTGTTTCAGAACGGCTCAATCAAAAGTAAGGTTCAACTCTGTTAGTGGAATGCACAGAACAGAAAGAATTTTCATACAATGCTTCTGTGTAGTTTATATTTGAACATATTCTTTTTTCCACTATTACCCACTTAGCGCTACGAATGTCCAGTTGCATTTTCTACAGACAGAGTGTTTCAAAACTGCTCAATCAAAAGTATGGTTTAACTCTGTTAGCTGAATGCTCAGATCAGAAAGAAGTTTCACAGAATGCTTCTGTGTAGTTTATATTTGAATATATTCCTTTTTCCACTACTACTCTCTTAGCGCTCCAAATGTCCAGTTGCATTTTCTACAGAAAGAGTGTTCAGATCTGCTCAATCAAAAGTATGGTTTAACTCTGTTACCTGAATGTACAGATCAGAAAGAAGTTTCACAGAATGATTCTGTGTAGTTTATATTTGGAGACATTCCTTTTTCCACTATTACCCTCTTAGCGCTCCGAATCTCCACTTGCATTTTCTACAGAAAGAGTGTTTCAGAACGGCTCAATCAAAACTAAGTTTCAACACTTTTAGTTGAACAAACAGAACAGAAAGAAGTTTCACACAATTCTTTTGTGTAGTTTTTATTTGTAGACATTTTTTTCCCAATATAGGCCTCTTAGCGCTCAGAATGTCCAATTGCAGTTTCTACAGAAAGAGTGTTTCAGAACGGCTCAATCAAAAGTAAGGATCAACTCTGTTAGTTGAATGCACAGAACAGAAAGGAGTTTCATACAATGCTTCTGTGTAGTTTATATTTGAACATATTCTTTTTTCCACTATTACCCACTTAGCGCTACGAATGTCCAGTTGCATTTTCTACAGACAGAGTGTTTCAAAACTGCTCAATCAAAAGTATGGTTTAACTCTGTTAGCTGAATGCTCAGATCAGAAAGAAGTTTCACAGAATGCTTCTGTGTAGTTTATATTTGAATATATTACTTTTTCCACTACTACGCTCTTAGCGCTCCAAATGTCCAGTTGCATTTTCTACAGAAAGAGTGTTCAGATCTGCTCAATCAAAAGTATGGTTTAACTCTGTTAGCTGAATGCACAGATCAGAAAGTAGTTTCACCGAATGATTCTGTGTAGTTTATATTTGAAGACATTCCTTTTTCCACTATTTCCCTCTTAGCGCTCCGAATCTCCACTTGCATTTTCTACAAAAAGAGTGTTTCATAACTGCTCAATCAAAAATATGTTTTATCTCTGTTAACTGAATTTACAGATCAGAAATAAGTTTCACAGAATGCATCTGTGTAGCTTTTATTTGAAGATATTCTTTTTCCCAATGTAGGCCTCTTAGCGCTTAGCTTGTCCAATTGCAGTTTCTACAGAAAGAGTGTTTCAGAACGGCTCAATCAAAAGTAAGGTTCAACTCTGTTAGTTGAATGCACAGAACAGAAAGAATTTTCACAGAATGCTACTGTGTAGTTTATATTTGAATATATTCCTTTTTCCACTATTACCCTCTTAGCGCTCCGAATGTGCACTTGCATTTTCTACAGAAAGAGTGTTCAGAACTGCGCAATCAAAAGTATGGTTTAACTATGTTAGCTTAATGGAGATATCAGAAATAAGTTTCACACAATGCTTCTGTGTAGTTTTTATTTGAAGATATTATTTTTCCCAATAGAAGCCTCTTAGCGCTGAGAATGTCCAATTGCAGTTTCTACAGAAAGAGTGTTTCAGAAAGGCTCAATCAAAAGTAAGGTTCAACTCTGTTAGTTGAATGCACAGAACAGAAAGAAGTTTCATACAATGCTTCTGTGTAGTTTATATTTGAACATATTCTATTTTCCACTATTAGCCACTTAGCGCTACGAATGTCCAGTTGCATTTTCTACAGACAGAGTGTTTCAAAACTGCTCAATCAAAAGTATGGTTTAACTCTGTTAGCTGAATGCTCAGATCAGAAAGAAGTTTCACAGAATGCTTCTGTGTAGTTTATATTTGAATATATTCCTTTTTCCACTACTACTCTCTTAGCGCTCCAAATGTCCAGTTGCATTTTCTACAGAAAGAGTGTTCAGATCTGCTGAAACAAAAGTATGGTTTAACTCTGTTAGCTGAATGCACAGATCAGAAAGAAGTTTCACAGAATGATTCTGCGTAGTTTATATTTGGAGACATTCCTTTTTCCACTATTACCCTCTTAGCGCTCCGAATCTCCACTTGCATTTTCTACAGAAAGAGTGTTTCAGAACGGCTCAATCAAAACTAATGTTCAACTCTTTTAGTTGAACAAACAGAACAGAAAGAAGTTTCACACAATTCTTCTGTGTAGTTTTTATTTGTAGACATTCTTTTTCCCAATATAGGCCCCTTAGCGCTCAGAATGTCCAATTGCAATTTCTACAGAAAGAGTGTTTCAGAACGGCTCAATCAAAAGTAAGGTTCAACTCTGTTAGTTGAATGCACAGAACAGAAAGAAGTGTCATACAATGCTTCTGTGTAGTTTATATTTGAACATATTCTTTTTTCCACTCTTACCCACTTAGCGCTACGAATGTCCAGTTGCATTTTCTACAGACAGAGTGTTTCAAAACTGCTCAATCAAAAGTATGGTTTAACTCTGTTAGATGAATGCTCAGATCAGAAAGAAGTTTCACAGAATGCTTCTGTGTAGTTTATATTTGAATATATTCCTTTTTCCACTACTACGCTCTTAGCGCTCCAAATGTCCAGTTGCATTTTCTACAGAAAGAGTGTTCAGATCTGCCCAATCAAAAGTATGGTTTAACTCTGTTAGCTGAATGCACAGATCAGAAAGTAGTTTCACCGAATGATTCTGTGTAGTTTATATTTGAAGACATTCCTTTTTCCACTATTACCCTCTTAGCGCTCCGAATCTCCACTTGCATTTTCTACAAAAAGAGTGTATCATAACTGCTCAATCAAAAATATGTTTTATCTCTGTTAACTGAATTTACAGATCAGAAATAAGTTTCACAGAATGCATCTGTGTAGCTTTTATTTGAAGATATTCTTTTTCCCAATGTAGGCCTCTTAGCGCTTAGCATGTCCAATTGCAGTTTCTACAGAAAGAGTGTTTCAGAACGGCTCAATCAAAAGTAAGGTTCAACTCTGTTAGTTGAATGCACAGAACAGAAAGAATTTTCACAGAATGCTACTGTGTAGTTTATATTTGAATATATTCCTTTTTCCACTCTTACCCTCTTCGCGCTCCGAATGTCCACTTGCATTTTCTACAGAAAGAGTGTTCAGAACTGCGCAATCAAAAGTATGGTTTAACTCTGTTAGCTTAATGAACATATCAGAAATCAGTTTCACACAATGCTTCTGTGTAGTTTTTATTTTAAGATATTATTTTTCCCAACAGAGGCCTCTTAGCGCTCAGAATGTCCAATTGCAGTTTCTACAGAAAGAGTGTTTCAGAAAGGCTCAATCAAAAGTAAGGTTCAACTCTGTTAGTTGAATGCACAGAACAGAAAGAAGTTTCATACAATGCTTCTGTGTAGTTTATATTTGATCATATTCTATTTTCCACTATTACCCACTTAGCGCTACGAATGTCCAGTTGCATTTTCTACAGACAGAGTGTTTCAAAACTGCTCAATCAAAAGTATGGTTTAACTCTGTTAGCTGAATGTTCAGATCAGAAAGAAGTTTCACAGAATGCTTCTGTGTAGTTTATATTTGAATATATTCCTTTTTCCACTACTACTCTCTTAGCGCTCCAAATGTCCAGTTGCATTTTCTACAGAAAGAGTGTTCAGATCTGCTCAAACAAAAGTATGGTTTAACTCTGTTAGCTGAATGCACAGATCAGAAAGAAGTTTCACAGAATGATTCTGTGTAGTTTATATTTGGAGACATTCCTTTTTCCACTATTACCCTCTTAGCGCTCCGAATCTCCACTTGCATTTTCTACAGAAAGTGTGTTTCAGAAAGGCTCAATCAAAACTAAGGTTCAACTCTTTTAGTTGAACAAACAGAACAGAAAGAAGTTTCACACAATTCTTCTGTGTAGTTTTTATTTGTAGACATTCTTTTTCCCAATATAGGCCTCTTAGCGCTCAGAATGTCCAATTGCAGTTTCTACAGAAAGAGTGTTTCAGAACGGCTCAATCAAAAGTAAGGTTCAACTCTGTTAGTTTAATGCACAGAACAGAAAGAATTTTCACAGAATGCTACTGTTTAGTTTATATTTGAATATATTCCTTTTTCCAGTATTACCCTCTTAGCGCTCAGAATGTCTACTTGCATTTTCTACAGAAAGAGTGTTCAGAACTGGGCAATCAAAAGTATGGTTTAACTCTGTTAGCTTAGAGAACATATCAGAAATAAGTTTCACACAATGCTTCTGTGTAGTTTTTATTTGAAGATATTATTTTTCCCAATATAGGCCTCTTAGCGCTCAGAATGTCCAATTGCAGTTTCTACAGAAAGAGTGTTTCAGAAAGGTTCAATCAAAAGTCAGGTTCAACTCTGTTAGTTGAATGCACAGAACAGAAAGAAGTTTCATACAATGTTTCTGTGTAGTTTATATTTGAACATATTCATTTTTCCACTATTACCCACTTAGTGCTACGAATGTCCAGTTGCATTTTCTACAGACAGAGTGTTTCAAAACTGCTCAATCAAAAGTATGGTTGAACTCTGTTAGCTGAATTCTCAGATCAGAAAGAAGTTTCACAGAATGCTTCTGTGTAGTTTATATTTGAATATATTACTTTTTCCACTACTACGCTCTTAGCGCTCCAAATGTCCAGTTGCATTTTCTACAGAAAGAGTGTTCAGATCTGCTCAATCAAAAGTATGGTTTAACTCTGTTAGCTGAATGCACAGATCAGAAAGAAGTTTCACCGAATGATTCTGTGTAGTTTATATTTGAAGACATTCCTTTTTCCACTATTACCCTCTTAGCGCTCCGAATCTCCACTTGCATTTTCTACAAAAAGAGTGTTTCATAACTGCTCAATCAAAAATATGTTTTATCTCTGTTAACTGAATTTACATATCAGAAATAAGTTTCACAGAATGCATCTGTGTAGTTTTTATTTGAAGATATTCTTTTTCCCAATGTAGGCCTCTTAGCGCTTAGCATGTCCAATTGCAGTTTCTAAAGAAAGAGTGTTTCAGAACGGCTCAATCAAAAGTAAGGTTCAACTCTGTTAGTTGAAGGCACAGAACAGAAAGAATTTTCACAGAATGCTACTGTGTAGTTTATATTTGAATATATTCCTTTTTCCACTATTACCCTCTTAGCGCTCCGAATGTCCACTTGCATTTTCTACAGAAAGAGTGTTCAGAACTGCACAATCAAAAGTATGGTTTAACTCTGTTAGCTTAATGAACATATCAGAAATAAGTTTCACACAATGCTTCTGTGTAGTTTTTATTTTAAGATATTATTTTTCCCAATAGAGGCCTCTTAGCGCTCAGAATGTCCAATTGCAGTTTCTACAGAAAGAGTGTTTCAGAAAGGCTCAATCAAAAGTAAGGTTCAACTCTGTTAGTTGAATGCACAGAACAGAAAGAAGTTTCATACAATGCTTCTGTGTAGTTTATATTTGAACATATTCTATTTTCCACTATTACCCACTTAGCGCTACGAATGTCCAGTTGCATTTTCTACAGACAGAGTGTTTCAAAACTGCTCAATCAAAAGTATGGTTTAACTCTGTTAGCTGAATGCTCAGATCAGAAAGAAGTTTCACAGAATGCTTCTGTGTAGTTTATATTTGAATATATTCCTTTTTCCACTACTACTCTCTTAGCGCTCCGAATGCCCACTTGCATTTTCTACAGAAAGAGTGTTCAGAACTGCACAATCAAAAGTATGGTTTAACTCTGTTAGCTTAATGAACATATCAGAAATAAGTTTCACACAATGCTTCTGTGTAGTTTTTATTTTAAGATATTATTTTTCCCAATAGAGGCCTCTTAGCGCTCAGAATGTCCAATTGCAGTTTCTACAGAAAGAGTGTTTCAGAAAGGCTCAATCAAAAGTAAGGTTCAACTCTGTTAGTTGAATGCACAGAACAGAAAGAAGTTTCATACAATGCTTCTGTGTAGTTTATATTTGAACATATTCTATTTTACACTATTACCCAGTTAGCGCTACGAATGTCCAGTTGCATTTTCTACAGACAGAGTGTTTCAAAACTGCTCAATCAAAAGTATGGTTTAACTCTGTTAGCTGAATGCTCAGATCAGAAAAAAGTTTCACAGAATGCTTCTGTGTAGTTTATATTTGAATATATTCCTTTTTCCACTACTACTCTCTTAGCGCTCCAAATGTCCAGTTGTATTTTCTACAGAAAGAGTGTTCAGATCTGCTCAATCAAAAGTATGGTTTAACTCTGTTAGCTGAATGCACAGATCAGAAAGAAGTTTCACAGAATGATTCTGTGTAGTTTATATTTGGAGACATTCCTTTTTCCACTATTACCCTCTTAGCGCTCCGAATATCCACTTGCATTTTCTACAGAAAGAGTGTTTCAGAACGGCTCAATCAAAACTAAGGTTCAACTCTTTTAGTTGAACAAACAGAACAGAAAGAAGTTTCACACAATTCTTCTGTGTAGTTTTTATTTGTAGACATTCTTTTTCCCAATATAGGCCTCTTAGCGCTCAGAATGTCCAATTGCAGTTTCAACAGAAAGAGTGTTTCAGAACGGCTCAATCAAAAGTAAGGTTCAACTCTGTTAGTGGAATGCACAGAACAGAAAGAATTTTCATACAATGCTTCTGTGTAGTTTATATTTGAACATATTCTTTTTTCCACTATTACCCACTTAGCGCTACGAATGTCCAGTTGCATTTTCTACAGACAGAGTGTTTCAAAACTGCTCAATCAAAAGTATGGTTTAACTCTGTTAGCTGAATGCTCAGATCAGAAAGAAGTTTCACAGAATGCTTCTGTGTAGTTTATATTTGAATATATTCCTTTTTCCACTACTACTCTCTTAGCGCTCCAAATCTCCAGTTGCATTTTCTACAGAAAGAGTGTTCAGATCTGCTCAATGAAAAGTATGGTTTAACTCTGTTACCTGAATGTACAGATCAGAAAGAAGTTTCACAGAATGATTCTGTGTAGTTTATATTTGGAGACATTCCTTTTTCCACTATTACCCTCTTAGCGCTCCGAATCTCCACTTGCATTTTCTACAGAAAGAGTGTTTCAGAACGGCTCAATCAAAACTAAGTTTCAACTCTTTTAGTTGAACAAACAGAACAGAAAGAAGTTTCACACAATTCTTTTGTGTAGTTTTTATTTGTAGACATTTTTTTCCCAATATAGGCCTCTTAGCGCTCAGAATGTCCAATTGCAGTTTCTACAGAAAGAGTGTTTCAGAACGGCTCAATCAAAAGTAAGGATCAACTCTGTTAGTTGAATGCACAGAACAGAAAGGAGTTTCATACAATGCTTCTGTGTAGTTTATATTTGAACATATTCTTTTTTCCACTATTACCCACTTAGCGCTACGAATGTCCAGTTGCATTTTCTACAGACAGAGTGTTTCAAAACTGCTCAATCAAAAGTATGGTTTAACTCTGTTAGCTGAATGCTCAGATCAGAAAGAAGTTTCACAGAATGCTTCTGTGTAGTTTATATTTGAATATATTCCTTTTTCCACTACTACGCTCTTAGCGCTCCAAATGTCCAGTTGCATTTTCTACAGAAAGAGTGTTCAGATCTGCTCAATCAAAAGTATGGTTTAACTCTGTTAGCTGAATGCACAGATCAGAAAGTAGTTTCACCGAATGATTCTGTGTAGTTTATATTTGAAGACATTCCTTTTTCCACTATTTCCCTCTTAGCGCTCCGAATCTCCACTTGCATTTTCTACAAAAAGAGTGTTTCATAACTGCTCAATCAAAAATATGTTTTATCTCTGTTAACTGAATTTACAGATCAGAAATAAGTTTCACAGAATGCATCTGTGTAGCTTTTATTTGAAGATATTCTTTTTCCCAATGTAGGCCTCTTAGCGCTTAGCTTGTCCAATTGCAGTTTCTACAGAAAGAGTGTTTCAGAACGGCTCAATCAAAAGTAAGGTTCAACTCTGTTAGTTGAATGCACAGAACAGAAAGAATTTTCACAGAATGCTACTGTGTAGTTTATATTTGAATATATTCCTTTTTCCACTATTACCCTCTTAGCGCTCCGAATGTCCACTTGCATTTTCTACAGAAAGAGTGTTCAGAACTGCGCAATCAAAAGTATGGTTTAACTCTGTTAGCTTAATGGACATATCAGAAATAAGTTTCACACAATGCTTCTGTGTAGTTTTTATTTGAAGATATTATTTTTCCCAATAGAAGCCTCTTAGCGCTGAGAATGTCCAATTGCAGTTTCTACAGAAAGAGTGTTTCAGAAAGGCTCAATCAAAAGTAAGGTTCAACTCTGTTAGTTGAATGCACAGAACAGAAAGAAGTTTCATACAATGCTTCTGTGTAGTTTATATTTGAACATATTCTATTTTCCACTATTAGCCACTTAGCGCTACGAATGTCCAGTTGCATTTTCTACAGACAGAGTGTTTCAAAACTGCTCAATCAAAAGTATGGTTTAACTCTGTTAGCTGAATGCTCAGATCAGAAAGAAGTTTCACAGAATGCTTCTGTGTAGTTTATATTTGAATATATTCCTTTTTCCACTACTACTCTCTTAGCGCTCCAAATGTCCAGTTGCATTTTCTACAGAAAGAGTGTTCAGATCTGCTGAAACAAAAGTATGGTTTTACTCTGTTAGCTGAATGCACAGATCAGAAAGAAGTTTCACAGAATGATTCTGCGTAGTTTATATTTGGAGACATTCCTTTTTCCACTATTACCCTCTTAGCGCTCCGAATCTCCACTTGCATTTTCTACAGAAAGAGTGTTTCAGAACGGCTCAATCAAAACTAATGTTCAACTCTTTTAGTTGAACAAACAGAACAGAAAGAAGTTTCACACAATTCTTCTGTGTAGTTTTTATTTGTAGACATTCTTTTTCCCAATATAGGCCCCTTAGCGCTCAGAATGTCCAATTGCAATTTCTACAGAAAGAGTGTTTCAGAACGGCTCAATCAAAAGTAAGGTTCAACTCTGTTAGTTGAATGCACAGAACAGAAAGAATTTTCACAGAATGCTACTGTTTAGTTTATATTTGAATATATTCCTTTTTCCAGTATTACCCTCTTAGCGCTCAGAATGTCTACTTGCATTTTCTACAGAAAGAGTGTTCAGAACTGGGCAATCAAAAGTATGGTTTAACTCTGTTAGCTTAATGAATATATCAGAAATAAGTTTCACACAATGCTTCTGTGTAGTTTTTATTTGAAGATATTATTTTTCCCAATATAGGCCTCTTAGCGCTCAGAATGTCCAATTGCAGTTTCTACAGAAAGAGTGTTTCAGAAAGGTTCAATCAAAAGTCAGGTTCAACTCTGTTAGTTGAATGCACAGAACAGAAAGAAGTTTCATACAATGTTTCTGTGTAGTTTATATTTGAACATATTCATTTTTCCACTATTACCCACTTAGTGCTACGAATGTCCAGTTGCATTTTCTACAGACAGAGTGTTTCAAAACTGCTCAATCAAAAGTATGGTTGAACTCTGTTAGCTGAATTCTCAGATCAGAAAGAAGTTTCACAGAATGCTTCTGTGTAGTTTATATTTGAATATATTACTTTTTCCACTACTACGCTCTTAGCGCTCCAAATGTCCAGTTGCATTTTCTACAGAAAGAGTGTTCAGATCTGCTCAATCAAAAGTATGGTTTAACTCTGTTAGCTGAATGCACAGATCAGAAAGAAGTTTCACCGAATGATTCTGTGTAGTTTATATTTGAAGACATTCCTTTTTCCACTCTTACCCTCTTAGCGCTCCGAATCTCCACTTGCATTTTCTACAAAAAGAGTGTTTCATAACTGCTCAATCAAAAATATGTTTTATCTCTGTTAACTGAATTTACATATCAGAAATAAGTTTCACAGAATGCATCTGTGTAGTTTTTATTTGAAGATATTCTTTTTCCCAATGTAGGCCTCTTAGCGCTTAGCATGTCCAATTGCAGTTTCTAAAGAAAGAGTGTTTCAGAACGGCTCAATCAAAAGTAAGGTTCAACTCTGTTAGTTGAAGGCACAGAACAGAAAGAATTTTCACAGAATGCTACTGTGTAGTTTATATTTGAATATATTCCTTTTTCCACTATTACCCTCTTAGCGCTCCGAATGTCCACTTGCATTTTCTACAGAAAGAGTGTTCAGAACTGCACAATCAAAAGTATGGTTTAACTCTGTTAGCTTAATGAACATATCAGAAATAAGTTTCACACAATGCTTCTGTGTAGTTTTTATTTTAAGATATTATTTTTCCCAATAGAGGCCTCTTAGCGCTCAGAATGTCCAATTGCAGTTTCTACAGAAAGAGTGTTTCAGAAAGGCTCAATCAAAAGTAAGGTTCAACTCTGTTAGTTGAATGCACAGAACAGAAAGAAGTTTCATACAATGCTTCTGTGTAGTTTATATTTGAACATATTCTATTTTCCACTATTACCCACTTAGCGCTACGAATGTCCAGTTGCATTTTCTACAGACAGAGTGTTTCAAAACTGCTCAATCAAAAGTATGGTTTAACTCTGTTAGCTGAATGCTCAGATCAGAAAGAAGTTTCACAGAATGCTTCTGTGTAGTTTATATTTGAATATATTCCTTTTTCCACTACTACTCTCTTAGCGCTCCAAATGTGCAGTTGTATTTTCTACAGAAAGAGTGTTCAGATCTGCTCAATCAAAAGTATGGTTTAACTCTGTTAGCTGAATGCACAGATCAGAAAGAAGTTTCACAGAATGATTCTGTGTAGTTTATATTTGGAGACATTCCTTTTTCCACTATTACCCTCTTAGCGCTCCGAATATCCACTTGCATTTTCTACAGAAAGAGTGTTTCAGAACGGCTCAATCAAAACTAAGGTTCAACTCTTTTAGTTGAACAAACAGAACAGAAAGATGTTTCACACAATTCTTCTGTGTAGTTTTTATTTGTAGATATTCTTTTTCCCAATATAGGCCTCTTAGCGCTCAGAATGTCCAATTGCAGTTTCTACAGAAAGAGTGTTTCAGAACGGCTCAATCAAAAGTAAGGATCAACTCTGTTAGTTGAATGCACAGAACAGAAAGAAGTTTCATACAATGCTTCTGTGTAGTTTATATTTGAACATATTCTTTTTTCCACTATTACCCACTTAGCGCTACGAATGTCCAGATGCATTTTCTACAGACAGAGTGTTTCAAAACTGCTCAATCAAAAGTATGGTTTAACTCTGTTAGCTGAATGCTCAGATCAGAAAGAAGTTTCACAGAATGCTTCTGTGTAGTTTATATTTGAATATATTCCTTTTTCCACTACTACGCTCTTAGCGCTCCAAATGTCCAGTTGCATTTTCTACAGAAAGAGTGTTCAGATCTGCTCAATCAAAAGTATGGTTTAACTCTGTTAGCTGAATGCACAGAACAGAAAGAATTTTCACAGAATGCTACTGTGTAGTTTATATTTGAATATATTACTTTTTCCACTATTACCCTCTTAGCGCTCCGAATGTCCACTTGCATTTTCTACAGAAAGAGTGTTCAGAACTGCGCAATCAAAAGTATGGTTTAACTCTGTTAGCTTAATGAACATATCAGAAATAAGTTTCACACAATGCTTCTGTGTAGTTTTTATTTGAAGATATTATTTTTCCCAATAGAGGCCTCTTAGCGCTGAGAATGTCCAATTGCAGTTTCTACAGAAAGAGTGTTTCAGTAAGGCTCAATCAAAAGTAAGGTTCAACTCTGTTAGTTGAATGCACAGAACAGAAAGAAGTTTCATACAATGCTTCTGTGTAGTTTATAATTGAACATATTCTATTTTCCACTATTAGCCACTTAGCGCTACGAATGTCCAGTTGCATTTTCTACAGACAGAGTGTTTCAAAACTGCTCAATCAAAAGTATGTTTTAACTCTGTTAGCTGAATGCTCAGATCAGAAAGAAGTTTCACAGAATGCTTCTGTGTAGTTTATATTTGAATATATTCCTTTTTCCACTACTACTCTCTTAGCGCTCCAAATGTCCAGTTGCATTTTCTACAGACAGAGTGTTTCAAAACTGCTCAATCAAAAGTATGGTTTAACTCTGTTAGCTGAATGCTCAGATCAGAAAGAAGTTTCACAGAATGCTTCTGTGTAGTTTATATTTGAATATATTCCTTTTTCCACTACTACTCTCTTAGCGCTCCAAATGTCGAGTTGTATTTTCTACAGAAAGAGTGTTCAGATCTGCTCAATCAAAAGTATGGTTTAACTCTGTTAGCTGAATGCACAGATCAGAAAGAAGTTTCACAGAATGATTCTGTGTAGTTTATATTTGGAGACATTCCTTTTTCCACTATTACCCTCTTAGCGCTCCGAATATCCACTTGCATTTTCTACAGAAAGAGTGTTTCAGAACGGCTCAATCAAAACTGAGGTTCAACTCTTTTAGTTGAACAAACAGAACAGAAAGAAGTTTCACACAATTCTTCTGTGTAGTTTTTATTTGTAGACATTCTTTTTCCCAATATAGGCCTCTTAGCGCTCAGAATGTCCAATTGCAGTTTCTACAGAAAGAGTGTTTCAGAACGGCTCAATCAAATTAAGGTTCAACTCTGTTAGTGGAATGCACAGAACAGAAAGAATTTTCATACAATGCTTGTGTGTAGTTTATATTTGAACATATTCTTTTTTCCACTATTACCCACTTAGCCCTACGAATGTCCAGTTGCATTTTCTACAGACAGAGTGTTTCAAAACTGCTCAATCAAAAGTATGGTTTAACTCTGTTAGCTGAATGCTCAGATGAGAAAGAAGTTTCACAGAATGCTTCTGTGTAGTTTATATTTGAATATATTCCTTTTTCCACTACTACTCTCTTAGCGCTCCAAATGTCCAGTTGCATTTTCTACAGAAAGAGTGTTCAGATCTGCTCAATCAAAAGTATGGTTTAACTCTGTTACCTGAATGTACAGATCAGAAAAAAGTTTCACAGAATGATTCTGTGTAGTTTATATTTGGAGACATTCCTTTTTCCACTATTACCCTCTTAGCGCTCCGAATCTCCACTTGCATTTTCTACAGAAAGAGTGTTTCAGAACGGCTCAATCAAAAGTAAGGATCAACTCTGTTAGTTGAATGCACAGAACAGAAAGAAGTTTAATACAATGCTTCTGTGTAGTTTATATTTGAACATATTCTTTTTTCCACTATTACCCACTTAGCGCTCCGAATGTCCACTTGCATTTTCTACAGAAAGAGTGTTCAGAACTGCGCAATCAAAAGTATGGTTTAACTCTGTTAGCTTAATGAACATATCAGAAATAATTTTCACACAATGCTTCTGTGTAGTTTTTATTTGGAGATATTATTTTTCCCAATAGAGGCCTCTTAGCGCTCAGAATGTACAATTGCAGTTTCTACAGAAAGAGTGTTTCAGAAAGGCTCAATCAAATGTAAGGTTCAACTCTGTTAGTTGAATGCACAGAACAGAAAGAAGTTTCATACAATGCTTCTGTGTAGTTTATATTTGAACATATTCTATTTTCCACTATTACCCACTTAGCGCTACGAATGTCCAGTTGCATTTTCTACAGACAGAGTGTTTCAAAACTGCTCAATCAAAAGTATGGTTTAACTCTGTTAGCTGAATGCTCAGATCAGAAAGAAGTTTCACAGAATGCTTCTGTGTAGTTTATATTTGAATATATTCCTTTTTCCACTACTACTCTCTTAGCGCTCCAATTGTCCAGTTGCATTTTCTACAGAAAGAGTGTTCAGATCTGCTCAAACAAAAGTATGGTTTAACTCTGTTAGCTGAATGCACAGATCAGAATGATGTTTCACAGAATGATTCTGTGTAGTTTATATTTGGAGACATTCCTTTTTCCACTATTACCCTCTTAGCGCTCCGAATCTCCACTTGCATTTTCTACAGAAATTGTGTTTCAGAACGGCTCAATCAAAACTAAGGTTCAACTCTTTTAGTTGAACAAACAGAACAGAAAGAAGTTTCACACAATTCTTCTGTGTAGTTTTTATTTGTAGACATTCTTTTTCCCAATATAGGCCTCTTAGCGCTCAGAATGTCCAATTGCAGTTTCTACAGAAAGAGTGTTTCAGAACGGCTCAATCAAAAGTAAGGTTCAACTCTGTTAGTTGAATGCACAGAACAGAAAGAATTTTCACAGAATGCTACTGTTTAGTTTATATTTGAATATATTCCTTTTTCCAGTATTACCCTCTTAGCGCTCAGAATGTCTACTTGCATTTTCTACAGAAAGAGTGTTCAGAACTGGGCAATCAAAAGTATGGTTTAACTCTGTTAGCTTAATGAATATATCAGAAATAAGTTTCACACAATGCTTCTGTGTAGTTTTTATTTGAAGATATTATTTTTCCCAATATAGGCCTCTTAGCGCTCAGAATGTCCAATTGCAGTTTCTACAGAAAGAGTGTTTCAGAAAGGTTCAATCAAAAGTCAGGTTCAACTCTGTTAGTTGAATGCACAGAACAGAAAGAAGTTTCATACAATGTTTCTGTGTAGTTTATATTTGAACATATTCATTTTTCCACTATTACCCACTTAGTGCTACGAATGTCCAGTTGCATTTTCTACAGACAGAGTGTTTCAAAACTGCTCAATCAAAAGTATGGTTGAACTCTGTTAGCTGAATTCTCAGATCAGAAAGAAGTTTCACAGAATGCTTCTGTGTAGTTTATATTTGAATATATTACTTTTTCCACTACTACGCTCTTAGCGCTCCAAATGTCCAGTTGCATTTTCTACAGAAAGAGTGTTCAGATCTGCTCAATCAAAAGTATGGTTTAACTCTGTTAGCTGAATGCACAGATCAGAAAGAAGTTTCACCGAATGATTCTGTGTAGTTTATATTTGAAGACATTCCTTTTTCCACTATTACCCTCTTAGCGCTCCGAATCTCCACTTGCATTTTCTACAAAAAGAGTGTTTCATAACTGCTCAATCAAAAATATGTTTTATCTCTGTTAACTGAATTTACATATCAGAAATAAGTTTCACAGAATGCATCTGTGTAGTTTTTATTTGAAGATATTCTTTTTCCCAATGTAGGCCTCTTAGCGCTTAGCATGTCCAATTGCAGTTTCTAAAGAAAGAGTGTTTCAGAACGGCTCAATCAAAAGTAAGGTTCAACTCTGTTAGTTGAAGGCACAGAACAGAAAGAATTTTCACAGAATGCTACTGTGTAGTTTATATTTGAATATATTCCTTTTTCCACTATTACCCTCTTAGCGCTCCGAATGTCCACTTGCATTTTCTACAGAAAGAGTGTTCAGAACTGCACAATCAAAAGTATGGTTTAACTCTGTTAGCTTAATGAACATATCAGAAATAAGTTTCACACAATGCTTCTGTGTAGTTTTTATTTTAAGATATTATTTTTCCCAATAGAGGCCTCTTAGCGCTCAGAATGTCCAATTGCAGTTTCTACAGAAAGAGTGTTTCAGAAAGGCTCAATCAAAAGTAAGGTTCAACACTGTTAGTTGAATGCACAGAACAGAAAGAAGTTTCATACAATGCTTCTGTGTAGTTTATATTTGAACATATTCTATTTTCCACTATTACCCACTTAGCGCTACGAATGTCCAGTTGCATTTTCTACAGACAGAGTGTTTCAAAACTGCTCAATCAAAAGTATGGTTTAACTCTGTTAGCTGAATGCTCAGATCAGAAAGAAGTTTCACAGAATGCTTCTGTGTAGTTTATATTTGAATATATTCCTTTTTCCACTAATACTCTCTTAGCGCTCCAAATGTGCAGTTGTATTTTCTACAGAAAGAGTGTTCAGATCTGCTCAATCAAAAGTATGGTTTAACTCTGTTAGCTGAATGCACAGATCAGAAAGAAGTTTCACAGAATGATTCTGTGTAGTTTATATTTGGAGACATTCCTTTTTCCACTATTACCCTCTTAGCGCTCCGAATATCCACTTGCATTTTCTACAGAAAGAGTGTTTCAGAACGGCTCAATCAAAACTAAGGTTCAACTCTTTTAGTTGAACAAACAGAACAGAAAGATGTTTCACACAATTCTTCTGTGTAGTTTTTATTTGTAGATATTCTTTTTCCCAATATAGGCCTCTTAGCGCTCAGAATGTCCAATTGCAGTTTCTACAGAAAGAGTGTTTCAGAACGGCTCAATCAAAAGTAAGGATCAACTCTGTTAGTTGAATGCACAGAACAGAAAGAAGTTTCATACAATGCTTCTGTGTAGTTTATATTTGAACATATTCTTTTTTCCACTATTACCCACTTAGCGCTACGAATGTCCAGATGCATTTTCTACAGACAGAGTGTTTCAAAACTGCTCAATCAAAAGTATGGTTTAACTCTGTTAGCTGAATGCTCAGATCAGAAAGAAGTTTCACAGAATGCTTCTGTGTAGTTTATATTTGAATATATTCCTTTTTCCACTACTACGCTCTTAGCGCTCCAAATGTCCAGTTGCATTTTCTACAGAAAGAGTGTTCAGATCTGCTCAATCAAAAGTATGGTTTAACTCTGTTAGCTGAATGCACAGAACAGAAAGAATTTTCACAGAATGCTACTGTGTAGTTTATATTTGAATATATTACTTTTTCCACTATTACCCTCTTAGCGCTCCGAATGTCCACTTGCATTTTCTACAAAAAGAGTGGTCAGAACTGCGCAATCAAAAGTATGGTTTAACTCTGTTAGCTTAATGAACATATCAGAAATAAGTTTCACACAATGCTTCTGTGTAGTTTTTATTTGAAGATATTATTTTTCCCAATAGAGGCCTCTTAGCGCTGAGAATGTCCAATTGCAGTTTCTACAGAAAGAGTGTTTCAGTAAGGCTCAATCAAAAGTAAGGTTCAACTCTGTTAGTTGAATGCACAGAACAGAAAGAAGTTTCATACAATGCTTCTGTGTAGTTTATAATTGAACATATTCTATTTTCCACTATTAGCCACTTAGCGCTACGAATGTCCAGTTGCATTTTCTACAGACAGAGTGTTTCAAAACTGCTCAATCAAAAGTATGTTTTAACTCTGTTAGCTGAATGCTCAGATCAGAAAGAAGTTTCACAGAATGCTTCTGTGTAGTTTATATTTGAATATATTCCTTTTTCCACTACTACTCTCTTAGCGCTCCAAATGTCCAGTTGCATTTTCTACAGACAGAGTGTTTCAAAACTGCTCAATCAAAAGTATGGTTTAACTCTGTTAGCTGAATGCTCAGATCAGAAAGAAGTTTCACAGAATGCTTCTGTGTAGTTTATATTTGAATATATTCCTTTTTCCACTACTACTCTCTTAGCGCTCCAAATGTCGAGTTGTATTTTCTACAGAAAGAGTGTTCAGATCTGCTCAATCAAAAGTATGGTTTAACTCTGTTAGCTGAATGCACAGATCAGAAAGAAGTTTCACAGAATGATTCTGTGTAGTTTATATTTGGAGACATTCCTTTTTCCACTATTACCCTCTTAGCGCTCCGAATATCCACTTGCATTTTCTACAGAAAGAGTGTTTCAGAACGGCTCAATCAAAACTGAGGTTCAACTCTTTTAGTTGAACAAACAGAACAGAAAGAAGTTTCACACAATTCTTCTGTGTAGTTTTTATTTGTAGACATTCTTTTTCCCAATATAGGCCTCTTAGCGCTCAGAATGTCCAATTGCAGTTTCTACAGAAAGAGTGTTTCAGAACGGCTCAATCAAAAGTAAGGTTCAACTCTGTTAGTGGAATGCACAGAACAGAAAGAATTTTCATACAATGCTTGTGTGTAGTTTATATTTGAACATATTCTTTTTTCCACTATTACCCACTTAGCGCTACGAATGTCCAGTTGCATTTTCTACAGACAGAGTGTTTCAAAACTGCTCAATCAAAAGTATGGTTTAACTCTGTTAGCTGAATGCTCAGATGAGAAAGAAGTTTCACAGAATGCTTCTGTGTAGTTTATATTTGAATATATTTCTTTTTCCACTACTACTCTCTTAGCGCTCCAAATGTCCAGTTGCATTTTCTACAGAAAGAGTGTTCAGATCTGCTCAATCAAAAGTATGGTTTAACTCTGTTACCTGAATGTACAGATCAGAAAAAAGTTTCACAGAATGATTCTGTGTAGTTTATATTTGGAGACATTCCTTTTTCCACTATTACCCTCTTAGCGCTCCGAATCTCCACTTGCATTTTCTACAGAAAGAGTGTTTCAGAACGGCTCAATCAAAAGTAAGGATCAACTCTGTTAGTTGAATGCACAGAACAGAAAGAAGTTTAATACAATGCTTCTGTGTAGTTTATATTTGAACATATTCTTTTTTCCACTATTACCCACTTAGCGCTCCGAATGTCCACTTGCATTTTCTACAGAAAGAGTGTTCAGAACTGCGCAATCAAAAGTATGGTTTAACTCTGTTAGCTTAATGAACATATCAGAAATAATTTTCACACAATGCTTCTGTGTAGTTTTTATTTGGAGATATTATTTTTCCCAATAGAGGCCTCTTAGCGCTCAGAATGTCCAATTGCAGTTTCTACAGAAAGAGTGTTTCAGAAAGGCTCAATCAAATGTAAGGTTCAACTCTGTTAGTTGAATGCACAGAACAGAAAGAAGTTTCATACAATGCTTCTGTGTAGTTTATATTTGAACATATTCTATTTTCCACTATTACCCACTTAGCGCTACGAATGTCCAGTTGCATTTTCTACAGACAGAGTGTTTCAAAACTGCTCAATCAAAAGTATGGTTTAACTCTGTTAGCTGAATGCTCAGATCAGAAAGAAGTTTCACAGAATGCTTCTGTGTAGTTTATATTTGAATATATTCCTTTTTCCACTACTACTCTCTTAGCGCTCCAATTGTCCAGTTGCATTTTCTACAGAAAGAGTGTTCAGATCTGCTCAAACAAAAGTATGGTTTAACTCTGTTAGCTGAATGCACAGATCAGAATGATGTTTCACAGAATGATTCTGTGTAGTTTATATTTGGAGACATTCCTTTTTCCACTATTACCCTCTTAGCGCTCCGAATCTCCACTTGCATTTTCTACAGAAATTGTGTTTCAGAACGGCTCAATCAAAACTAAGGTTCAACTCTTTTAGTTGAACAAACAGAACAGAAAGAAGTTTCACACAATTCTTCTGTGTAGTTTTTATTTGTAGACATTCTTTTTCCCAATATAGGCCTCTTAGCGCTCAGAATGTCCAATTGCAGTTTCTACAGAAAGAGTGTTTCAGAACGGCTCAATCAAAAGTAAGGTTCAACTCTGTTAGTTGAATGCACAGAACAGAAAGAATTTTCACAGAATGCTACTGTTTAGTTTATATTTGAATATATTCCTTTTTCCAGTATTACCCTCTTAGCGCTCAGAATGTCTACTTGCATTTTCTACAGAAAGAGTGTTCAGAACTGGGCAATCAAAAGTATGGTTTAACTCTGTTAGCTTAATGAACATATCAGAAATAAGTTTCACACAATGCTTCTGTGTAGTTTTTATTTGAAGATATTATTTTTCCCAATATAGGCCTCTTAGCGCTCAGAATGTCCAATTGCAGTTTCTACAGAAAGAGTGTTTCAGAAAGGTTCAATCAAAAGTCAGGTTCAACTCTGTTAGTTGAATGCACACAACAGAAAGAAGTTTCATACAATGCTTCTGTGTAGTTTATATTTGAACATATTCATTTTTCCACTATTACCCACTTAGCGCTACGAATGTCCAGTTGCATTTTCTACAGACAGAGTGTTTCAAAACTGCTCAATCAAAAGTATGGTTTAAATCTGTTAGCTGAATTCTCAGATCAGAAAGAAGTTTCACAGAATGCTTCTGTGTAGTTTATATTTGAATATATTCCTTTTTCCACTACTACGTTCTTAGCGCTCCAAATGTCCAGTTGCATTTTCTACAGAAAGAGTGTTCAGATCTGCTCAATCAAAAGTATGGTTTAACTCTGTTAGCTGAATGCACAGATCAGAAAGAAGTTTCACCGAATGATTCTGTGTAGTTTATATTTGAAGACATTCCTTTTTCCACTATTACCCACTTAGCGCTCCGAATCTCCACTTGCATTTTCTACAAAAAGAGTGTTTCATAACTGCTCAATCAAAAATATGTTTTATCTCTGTTAACTGAATTTACATATCAGAAATAAGTTTCACAAAATGCATCTGTGTAGTTTTTATTTGAAGATATTCTTTTTCCCAATGTAGGCCTCTTAGCGCTTAGCATGTCCAATTGCAGTTTCTAAAGAAAGAGTGTTTCAGAACGGCTCAATCAAAAGTAAGGTTCAACTCTGTTAGTTGAAGGCACAGAACAGAAAGTATTTTCACAGAATGCTACTGTGTAGTTTATATTTCAATATATTCCTTTTTCCACTATTACCCTCTTAGCGCTCCGAATGTCCACTTGCATTTTCTACAGAAAGAGTGTTCAGAACTGCACAATCAAAAGTATGGTTTAACTCTGTTAGCTTAATGAACATATCAGAAATAAGTTTCACACAATGATTCTGTGTAGTTTTTATTTTAAGATATTATTTTTCCCAATAGAGGCCTCTTAGCGCTCAGAATGTCCAATTGCAGTTTCTACAGAAGGAGTGTTTCAGAAAGGCTCAATCAAAAGTAAGGTTCAACTCTGTTAGTTGAATGCACAGAACAGAAAGTAGTTTCATACAATGCTTCTGTGTAGTTTATATTTGAACATATTCTATTTTCCACTATTACCCACTTAGCGCTACGAATGTCCAGTTGCATTTTCTACAGACAGAGTGTTTCAAAACTGCTCAATCAAAAGTATGGTTTAACTCTGTTAGCTGAATGCTCAGATCAGAAAGAAGTTTCACAGAATGCTTCTGTGTAGTTTATATTTGAATATATTCCTTTTTCCACTACTACACTCTTAGCGCTCCAAATGTTCAGTTGTATTTTCTACAGAAAGAGTGTTCAGAGCTGCTCAATCAAAAGTATGGTTTAACTCTGTTAGCTGAATGCACAGATCAGAAAGAAGTTTCACAGAATGATTCTGTGTAGTTTATATTTGGAGACATTCCTTTTTCCACTATTACCCTCTTAGCGCTCCGAATATCCATTTGCATTTTCTACAGAAAGAGTGTTTCAGAACGGCTCAATCAAAACTGAGGTTCAACTCTTTTAGTTGAACAAACAGAACAGAAAGAAGTTTCACACAATTCTTCTGTGTAGTTTTTATTTGTAGACATTCTTTTTCCCAATATAGGCCTCTTAGCGCTCAGAATGTCCAATTGCAGTTTCTACAGAAAGAGTGTTTCAGAACGGCTCAATCAAAAGTAAGGTTCAACTCTGTTAGTGGAATGCACAGAACAGAAAGTATTTTCATACAATGCTTCTGTGTAGTTTATATTTGAACATATTCTTTTTTCCACTATTACCCACTTAGCGCTACGAATGTCCAGTTGCATTTTCTACAGACAGAGTGTTTCAAAACTGCTCAATCAAAAGTATGGTTTAAATCTGTTAGCTGAATTCTCAGATCAGAAAGAAGTTTCACAGAATGCTTCTGTGTAGTTTATATTTGAATATATTCCTTTTTCCACTACTACGCTCTTAGCGCTCCAAATGTCCAGTTGCATTTTCTACAGAAAGAGTGTTCAGATCTGCTCAATCAAAAGTATGGTTGAACTCTGTTAGCTGAATGCACAGATCAGAAAGAAGTTTCACCGAATGATTCTGTGTAGTTTATATTTGAAGACATTCCTTTTTCCACTATTACCCACTTAGCGCTCCGAATCTCCACTTGCATTTTCTACAAAAAGAGTGTTTCATAACTGCTCAATCAAAAATATGTTTTATCTCTGTTAACTGAATTTACATATCAGAAATAAGTTTCACAAAATGCATCTGTGTAGTTTTTATTTGAAGATATTCTTTTTCCCAATGTAGGCCTCTTAGCGCTTAGCATGTCCAATTGCAGTTTCTAAAGAAAGAGTGTTTCAGAACGGCTCAATCAAAAGTAAGGTTCAACTCTGTTAGTTGAAGGCACAGAACAGAAAGTATTTTCACAGAATGCTACTGTGTAGTTTATATTTCAATATATTCCTTTTTCCACTATTACCCTCTTAGCGCTCCGAATGTCCACTTGCATTTTCTACAGAAAGAGTGTTCAGAACTGCACAATCAAAAGTATGGTTTAACTCTGTTAGCTTAATGAACATATCAGAAATAAGTTTCACACAATGATTCTGTGTAGTTTTTATTTTAAGATATTATTTTTCCCAATAGAGGCCTCTTAGCGCTCAGAATGTCCAATTGCAGTTTCTACAGAAGGAGTGTTTCAGAAAGGCTCAATCAAAAGTAAGGTTCAACTCTGTTAGTTGAATGCACAGAACAGAAAGTAGTTTCATACAATGCTTCTGTGTAGTTTATATTTGAACATATTCTATTTTCCACTATTACCCACTTAGCGCTACGAATGTCCAGTTGCATTTTCTACAGACAGAGTGTTTCAAAACTGCTCAATCAAAAGTATGGTTTAACTCTGTTAGCTGAATGCTCAGATCAGAAAGAAGTTTCACAGAATGCTTCTGTGTAGTTTATATTTGAATATATTCCTTTTTCCACTACTACACTCTTAGCGCTCCAAATGTTCAGTTGTATTTTCTACAGAAAGAGTGTTCAGATCTGCTCAATCAAAAGTATGGTTTAACTCTGTTAGCTGAATGCACAGATCAGAAAGAAGTTTCACAGAATGATTCTGTGTAGTTTATATTTGGAGACATTCCTTTTTCCACTATTACCCTCTTAGCGCTCCGAATATCCATTTGCATTTTCTACAGAAAGAGTGTTTCAGAACGGCTCAATCAAAACTGAGGTTCAACTCTTTTAGTTGAACAAACAGAACAGAAAGAAGTTTCACACAATTCTTCTGTGTAGTTTTTATTTGTAGACATTCTTTTTCCCAATATAGGCCTCTTAGCGCTCAGAATGTCCAATTGCAGTTTCTACAGAAAGAGTGTTTCAGAACGGCTCAATCAAAAGTAAGGTTCAACTCTGTTAGTGGAATGCACAGAACAGAAAGTATTTTCATACAATGCTTCTGTGTAGTTTATATTTGAACATATTCTTTTTTCCACTATTACCCACTTAGCGCTACGAATGTCCAGTTGCATTTTCTACAGACAGAGTGTTTCAAAACTGCTCAATCAAAAGTATGGTTTAACTCTGTTAGCTGAATACTCAGATCAGAAAGAAGTTTCACAGAATGCTTCTGTGTAGTTTATATTTGAATATATTCCTTTTTCCACTAGTACTCTCTTAGCGCTCCAAATGTCCGGTTGCATTTTCTACAGAAAGAGTGTTCAGATCTGCTCAATCAAAAGTATGGTTTAACTCTGTTACCTGAATGTACAGATCAGAAAGAAGTTTCACAGAATGATTCTGTGTAGTTTATATTTGGAGACATTCCTTTTTCCACTATTACCCTCTTAGCGCTCCGAATCAACACTTGCATTTTCTACAGAAAGAGTGTTTCAGAACGGCTCAATCAAAAGTAAGGATCAACTCTGTTAGTTGAATGCACAGAACAGAAAGAAGTTTCATACAATGCTTCTGTGTAGTTTATATTTGAACATATTCTTTTTTCCACTATTACCCACTTAGCGCTACGAATGTCCAGTTGCATTTTCTACAGACAGAGTGTTTCAAAACTGCTCAATCAAAAGTATGGTTTAACTCTGTTAGCTGAATGCTCAGATCAGAAAGAAATTTCACAGAATGCTTCTGTGTAGTTTATATTTGAATATATTCCTTTTTCCACTACTACGCTCTTAGCGCTCCAAATGTCCAGTTGCATTTTCTACAGAAAGAGTGTTCAGATCTGCTCAATCAAAAGTATGGTTTAACTCTGTTAGCTGAATGCACAGATCAGAAAGTAGTTTCACCGAATGATTCTGTGTAGTTTATATTTGAAGACATTCCTTTTTCCACTATTTCCCTCTTAGCGCTCCGAATCTCCACTTGCATTTTCTACAAAAAGAGTATTTCATAACTGCTCAATCAAAAATATGTTTTATCTCTGTTAACTGAATTTACAGATCAGAAATAAGTTTCACAGAATGCATCTGTGTATCTTTTATTTGAAGATATTCTTTTTCCCAATGTAGGCCTCTTAGCGCTTAGCATGTCCAATTGCAGTTTCTACAGAAAGAGTGTTTCAGAACGGCTCAATCAAAAGTAAGGTTCAACTCTGTTAGTTGAATGCACAGAACAGAAAGAATTTTCACAGAATGCTACTGTGTAGTTTATATTTGAATATATTCCTTTTTCCACTATTACCCTCTTAGCGCTCCGAATGTCCACTTGCATTTTCTACAGAAAGAGTGTTCAGAACTGTGCAATCAAAAGTATGGTTTAACTCTGTTAGCTTAATGAACATATCAGAAATAAGTTTCACACAATGCTTCTGTGTAGTTTTTATTTGAAGATATTATTTTTCCCAATAGAGGCCTCTTAGCGCTGAGAATGTCCAATTGCAGTTTCTACAGAAAGAGTGTTTCAGAAAGGCTCAATCAAAAGTAAGGTTCAACTCTGTTAGTTGAATGCACAGAACAGAAAGAAGTTTCATACAATGCTTCTGTGTAGTTTATATTTGAACATATTCTATTTTCCACTATTAGCCACTTAGCGCTACGAATGTCCAGGTGCATTTTCTACAGACAGAGTGTTTCAAAACTGCTCAATCAAAAGTATGGTTTAACTCTGTTAGCTGAATGCTCAGATCAGAAAGAAGTTTCACAGAATGCTTCTGTGTAGTTTATATTTGAATATATTCCTTTTTCCACTACTACTCTCTTAGCGCTCCAAATGTCCAGTTGCATTTTCTACAGAAAGAGTGTTCAGATCTGCTCAAACAAAAGTATGGTTTAACTCTGTTAGCTGAATGCACAGATCAGAAAGATGTTTCACAGAATGATTCTGTGTAGTTTATATTTGGAGACATTCCTTTTTCCACTATTACCCTCTTAGCGCTCCGAATCTCCACTTGCATTTTCTACAGAAAGTGTGTTTCAGAACGGCTCAATCAAAACTAAGGTTCAACTCTTTTAGTTGAACAAACAGAACAGAAAGAAGTTTCACACAATTCTTCTGTGTAGTTTTTATTTGTAGACATTCTTTTTCCCAATATAGGCCTCTTAGCGCTCAGAATGTCCAATTGCAGTTTCTACAGAAAGAGTGTTTCAGAACGGCTAAATCAAAAGTAAGGTTCAACTCTGTTAGTTGAATGCACAGAACAGAAAGAATTTTCACAGAATGCTACTGTTTAGTTTATATTTGAATATATTCCTTTTTCCGGTATTACCCTCTTAGCGCTCAGAATGTCTACTTGCATTTTCTACAGAAAGAGTGTTCAGAACTGGGCAATCAAAAGTATGGTTTAACTCTGTTAGCTTAATGAACATATCAGAAATAAGTTTCACACAATGCTTCTGTGTAGTTTTTATTTGAAGATATTATTTTTCCCAATATAGGCCTCTTAGCGCTCAGAATGTCCAATTGCAGTTTCTACAGAAAGAGTGTTTCAGAAAAGTTCAATCAAAAGTCAGGTTCAACTCTGTTAGTTGAATGCACAGAACAGAAAGAAGTTTCATACAATGCTTCTGTGTAGTTTATATTTGAACATATTCTTTTTTCCACTATTACCCACTTAGCACTACGAATGTCCAGTTGCATTTTCTACAGACAGAGTGTTTCAAAACTGCTCAATCAAAAGTATGGTTTAACTCTGTTAGCTGAATGCTCAGATCAGAAAGAAGTTTCACAGAATGCTTCTGTGTAGTTTATATTTGAATATATTCCTTTTTCCACTACTACGCTCTTAGCGCTCCAAATGTCCAGTTGCATTTTCTACAGAAAGAGTGTTCAGATCTGCTCAATCAAAAGTGTGGTTTTACTCTGTTAGCTGAATGCACAGATCAGAAAGTAGTTTCACCGAATGATTCTGTGTAGTTTATATTTGAAGACATTCCTTTTTCCACTATTTCCCTCTTAGCGCTCCGAATCTCCAATTGCATTTTCTACAAAAAGAGTGTTTCATAACTGCTCAATCAAAAATATGTTTTATCTCTGTTAACTGAATTTACAGATCAGAAATAAGTTTCACAGTATGCATCTGTGTAGCTTTTATTTGAAGATATTCTTTTTCCCAATGTAGGCCTCTTAGCGCTTAGCATGTCCAATTGCAGTTTCTACAGAAAGAGTGTTTCAGAACGGCTCAATCAAAAGTAAGGTTCAACTCTGTTAGTTGAATGCACAGAACAGAAAGAATTTTCACAGAATGCTACTGTGTAGTTTATATTTGAATATATTCCTTTTTCCACTATTACCCTCTTAGCGCTCCGAATGTCCACTTGCATTTTCTACAGAAAGAGTGTTCAGAACTGCGCAATCAAAAGTATGGTTTAACTCTGTTAGCTTAATGAACATATCAGAAATAAGTTTCACACAATGCTTCTGTGTAGTTTTTATTTGAAGATATTATTTTTCCCAATAGAGGCCTCTTAGCGCTGAGAATGTCCAATTGCAGTTTCTACAGAAAGAGTGTTTCAGAAAGGCTCAATCAAAAGTAAGGTTCAACTCTGTTAGTTGAATGCACAGAACAGAAAGAAGTTTCATACAATTCTTCTGTGTAGTTTATATTTGAACATATTCTATTTTCCACTATTAGCCACTTAGCGCTACGAATGTCCAGTTGCATTTTCTACAGACAGAGTGTTTCAAAACTGCTCAATCAAAAGTATGGTTTAACTCTGTTAGCTGAATGCTCAGATCAGAAAGAAGTTTCACAGAATGCTTCTGTGTAGTTTATATTTGAATATATTCCTTTTTCCACCACTACTCTCTTAGCGCTCCAAATGTCCAGTTGCATTTTCTACAGAAAGAGTGTTCAGATCTGCTCAAACAAAAGTATGGTTTAACTCTGTTAGCTGAATGCACAGATCAGAAAGAAGTTTCACAGAATGATTCTGTGTAGTTTATATTTGGAGACATTCCTTTTTCCACTATTACCCTCTTAGCGCTCCGAATCTCCACTTGCATTTTCTACAGAAAGAGTGTTTCAGAACGGCTCAATCAAAACTAAGGTTCAACTCTTTTAGTTGAACAAACAGAACAGAAAGAAGTTTCACACAATTCTTCTGTGTAGTTTTTATTTGTAGACATTCTTTTTCCCAATATAGGCCTCTTAGCGCTCAGAATGTCCAATTGAAATTTCTACAGAAAGAGTGTTTCAGAACGGCTCAATCAAAAGTAAGGTTCAACTCTGTTAGTTGAATGCACAGAACAGAAAGAAGTTTCATACAATGCTTCTGTGTAGTTTATATTTGAACATATTCTTTTTTCCACTATTACCCACTTAGCGCTACGAATGTCCAGTTGCATTTTCTAAAGACAGAGTGTTTCAAAACTGCTCAATCAAAAGTATGGTTTAACTCTGTTAGCTGAATGCTCAGATCAGAAAGAAGTTTCACAGAATGCTTCTGTGTAGTTTATATTTGAATATATTCCTTTTTCCACTACTACGCTCTTAGCGCTCCAAATGTCCAGTTGCATTTTCTACAGAAAGAGTGTTCAGATCTGCTCAATCAAAAGTATGGTTTAACTCTGTTAGCTGAATGCACAGATCAGAAAGTAGTTTCACCGAATGATTCTGTGTAGTTTATATTTGAAGACATTCCTTTTTCCACTATTACCCTCTTAGCGCTCCGAATCTCCACTTGCATTTCCTACAAAAAGAGTGTTTCATAACTGCTCAATCAAAAATATGTTTTATCTCTGTTAACTGAATTTACAGATCAGAAATAAGTTTCACAGAATGCATCTGTGTAGCTTTTATTTGAAGATATTCTATTTCCCAATGTAGGCCTCTTAGCGCTTAGCATGTCCAATTGCAGTTTCTACAGAAAGAGTGTTTCAGAACGGCTCAATCAAAAGTAAGGTTCAACTCTGTTAGTTGAATGCACAGAACAGAAAGAATTTTCACAGAATGCTACTGTGTAGTTTATATTTGAATATATTCCTTTTTCCACTCTTACCCTCTTCGCACTCCGAATGTCCACTTGCATTTTCTACAGAAAGAGTGTTCAGAACTGCGCAATCAAAAGTATGGTTTAACTCTGTTAGCTTAATGAACATATCAGAAATAAGTTTCACACAATGCTTCTGTGTAGTTTTTATTTGAAGATATTATTTTTCCCAATAGAGGCCTCTTAGCGCTCAGAATGTCCAATTGCAGTTTCTACAGAAAGAGTGTTTCAGAAAGGCTCAATCAAAAGTAAGGTTCAACTCTGTTAGTTGAATGCACAGAACAGAAAGTATTTTCATACAATGCTTCCGTGTAGTTTATATTTGAACATATTCTATTTTCCACTATTACCCACTTAGCGCTACGAATGTCCAGTTGCATTTTCTACAGAGTGTTTCAAAACTGCTCAATCAAAAGTATGGTTTAACTCTGTTAGCTGAATGCTCAGATCAGAAAGAAGTTTCACAGAATGCTTCTGTGTAGTTTATATTTGA
Source organism: Symphalangus syndactylus (assembly GCF_028878055.3). Taxonomy (NCBI): domain Eukaryota; kingdom Metazoa; phylum Chordata; class Mammalia; order Primates; family Hylobatidae; genus Symphalangus; species Symphalangus syndactylus. Next base: position 136,861,554 of record NC_072432.2, on the reverse strand, counting down.
ATATATTCCTTTTTCCACTACTACTCTCTTAGCGCTCCAAATGTCCAGTTGCATTTTCTACAGAAAGAGTGTTCAGATCTACTCAATCCAAAGTATGGTTTAACTCTGTTAGCTGCATGCACAGATCAGAAAGATGGTTCACCGAATGATTCTGTGTAGTTTATATTTGAAGACATTCCTTTTTCCACTATTACCCTCTTAGCGCTCCGAATCTCCACTTGCATTTTCTACAAAAAGAGTGTTTCATAACTGCTCAATCAAAAATATGTTTTATCTCTGTTAACTGAATTTACAGATCAGAAATAAGTTTCACAGAATGCATCTGTGTAGTTTTTATTTGAAGATATTCTTTTTCCCAATGTAGGCCTCTTAGCGCTTAGCATGTCCAATTGCAGTTTCTACAGAAAGAGTGTTTCAGAACGGCTCAATCAAAAGTAAGGTTCAACTCTGTTAGTTGAATGCACAGAACAGAAAGAATTTTCACAGAATGCTACTGTGTAGTTTATATTTGAATATATTCCTTTTTCCACTATTACCCTCTTAGCGCTCCGAATGTCCACTTGCATTTTCTACAGAAAGAGTGTTCAGAACTGCGCAATCAAAACTACGGTTTAACTCTGTTAGCTTAATGAACATATCAGAAATAAGTTTCACACAATCCTTCTGTGTAGTTTGTACTTGAACATATTCTTTTTTCCACTATTACCCACTTAGCGCTACGAATGTCCATTTGCATTTTCTACAGACAGAGTGTTTCAAAACTGCTCAATCAAAAGTATGGTTTAACTCTGTTAGCTGAATGCTCAGATCAGAAAGAAGTTTCACAGATGCTTCTGTGTAGTTTATATTTGAATATATTCCTTTTTCCACTACTACGCTCTTAGCGCTCCAAATGTCCAGTTGCATTTTCTACAGAAAGAGTGTTCAGATCTGCTCAATCAAAAGTATGGTTTAACTCTGTTAGCTGAATGCACAGATCAAAAAGAAGTTTCACCGAATGATTCTGTGTAGTTTATATTTGAAGACATTCCTTTTTCCACTATTACCTTCTTAGCGCTCCGAATCTCCACTTGCATTTTGTACAAAAAGAGTGTTTCATACCTGCTCAATCAAAAATATGTTTTATCTCTGTTAACTGAATTTACAGATCAGAAATAAGTTTCACAGAATGCATCTGTGTAGTTTTTATTTGAAGATATTCTTTTTCCCAATGTAGGCCTCTTAGCGCTTAGCATGTCCAATTGCAGTTTCTACAGAAAGAGTGTTTCAGAACGGCTCAATCAAAAGTAAGGTTCAACTCTGTTAGTTGAATGCACAGAACAGAAAGTATTTTCACAGAATGCTACTGTGTAGTTTATATTTGAATATATTCCTTTTTCCAATATTACCCTCTTAGCGCTCCGAATGTCCACTTGCATTTTCTACAGAAAGAGTGTTCAGAACTGCGCAATCAAAAGTACGGTTTAACTCTGTTAGCTTAAGGAACATATCAGAAATAAGTTTCACACAATGCTTCTGTGTAGTTTTTATTTGAAGATATTATTTTTCCCAATATAGGCCTCTTAGCGCTCAGAATGTCCAATTGCAGTTTCTACAGAAAGAGTGTTTCAGAAAGGCTCAATCAAAAGTAAGGTTCAACTCTGTTAGCTGAATGCACAGAACAGAAAGAAGTTTCATACAATGCTTCTGTGTAGTTTATATTTGAACATATTCTTTTTTCCACTATTACCCACTTAGCGCTACGAATGTCCAGTTGCATTTTCTACAGACAGAGTGTTTCAAAACTGCTCAATGAAAAGTATGGTTTAACTCTGTTAGCTGAATGCTCAGATCAGAAAGAAGTTTCACAGATGCTTCTGTGTAGTTTATATTTGAATATATTCCTTTTTCCACTACTACGCTCTTAGCGCTCCAAATGTCCAGTTGCATTTTCTACAGAAAGAGTGTTCAGATCTGCTCAATCAAAAGTATGGTTTAACTCTGTTAGCTGAATGCACAGATCAGAAAGAAATTTCACCGAATGATTCTGTGTAGTTTATATTTGAAGACATTCCTTTTTCCACTATTACCCTCTTAGCGCTCCGAATCTCCACTTGCATTTTCTACAAAAAGAGTGTTTCATAACTGCTCAATCAAAAATATGTTTTATCTCTGTTAACTGAATTTACAGATCAGAAATAAGTTTCACAGAATGCATCTGTGTAGTTTTTATTTGAAGATATTCTTTTTCCCAATGTAGGCCTCTTAGCGCGTAGCATGTCCAATTGCAGTTTCTACAGAAAGAGTGTTTCAGAACGGCTCAATCAAAAGTAAGGTTCAACTCTGTTAGTTGAATGCACAGAACAGAAAGAATTTTCACAGAATGCTACGGTGTAGTTTATATTTGAATATATTCCTTTTTCCACTATTACCCTCTTAGCGCTCCGAATGTCCACTTGCATTTTCTACAGAAAGAGTGTTCAGAACTGCGCAATCAAAAGTATGGTTTAACTCTGTTAGCTTAATGAACATATCAGAAATAAGTTTCACACAATGCTTCTGTGTAGTTTTTATTTGAAGATATTATTTTCCCCAATAGAGGCCTCTTAGCGCTCAGAATGTCCAATTGCAGTTTCTACAGAAAGAGTGTTTCAGAAAGGCTCAATCAAAAGTAAGGTTCAACTCTGTTAGTTGAATGCACAGAACAGAAAGAAGTTTCATACAATGCTTCTGTGTAGTTTATATTTGAACATATTCTTTTTTCCACTATTACCCACTTAGCGCTACGAATGTCCAGTTGCATTTTCTACAGACAGAGTGTTTCAAAACTGCTCAATCAAAAGTATGGTTTAACTCTGTTAGCTGAATGCACAGATCAGAAAGAAGTTTCACAGAATGCTTCTGTGTAGTTTATATTTGAATATATTACTTTTTCCACTACTACGCTCTTAGCGCTCCAAGTGTCCAGTTGCATTTTCTACAGAAAGAGTGTTCAGATCTGCTCAATCAAAAGAATGGTTTAACTCTGTTAGCTGAATGCACAGATCAGAAAGATGTTTCACCGAATGATTCTGTGTAGTTTATATTTGAAGACATTCCTTTTTCCACTATTACCCTATTAGCGCTCCGAATCTCCACTTGCATTTTCTACAAAAAGAGTGTTTCATAACTCCTCAATCAAAAATATGTTTTATCTCTGTTAACTGAATTTACAGATCAGAAATAAGTTTCACAGAATGCATCTGTTTAGCTTTTATTTGAAGATATTCTTTTTCCCAATGTAGGCCTCTTAGCGCTTAGCATGTCCAATTGCAGTTTCTACAGAAAGAGTGTTTCAGAACGGCTCAATCAAAAGTAAGGTTCAACTCTGTTAGTTAAATGCACAGAACAGAAAGAATTTTCACAGAATGCTACTGTGTAGTTTATATTTGAATATATTCCTTTTTCCACTATTACCCTCTTAGCGCTCCGAATGTCCACTTGCATTTTCTACCGAAAGAGTGTTCAGAACTGCGCAATGAAAAGTATGGTTTAACACTGTTAGCTTAATGAACATATCAGAAATAAGTTTCACACAATGCTTCTGTGTAGTTTTTATTTGAAGATATTATTTTTCCCAATATAGGCCTCTTAGCGCTCAGAATGTCCAATTGCAGTTTCTACAGAAAGAGTGTTTCAGAAAGGCTCAATCAAAAGTAAGGTTCAACTCTGTTAGTTGAATGCACAGAACAGAAAGAAGTTTCATACAATACTTCTGTGTAGTTTATATTTGAACATATTCTTTTTTCCACTATTACCCACTTAGCGCTACGAATGTCCAGTTGCATTTTCTACAGACAGAGTGTTTCAAAACTGCTCAATCAAAAGTATGGTTTAACTCTCTTAGCTGAATGCTCAGATCAGAAAGAAGTTTCACAGAATGCTTCTGTGTAGTTTATATTTGAATATATTCCTTTTTCCACTACTACTCTCTTAGCGCTCCAAATGTCCAGTTGCATTTTCTACAGAAAGAGTGATCAGATCTGCTCAATCAAAAGTATGGTTTAACTCTGTTAGCTGAATGCACAGATCAGAAAGAAATTTCACAGAATGATTCTGTGTAGTTTATATTTGGAGACATTCCTTTTTCCAATATTACCCTCTTAGCGCTCCGAATATCCACTTGCATTTTCTACAGAAAGAGTGTTTCAGAACGGCTCAATCAAAACTAAGGTTCAACTCTTTTAGTTGAACAAACAGAACAGAAAGAAGTTTCACACAATTCTTCTGTGTAGTTTTTATTTGTAGACATTCTTTTTCCCAATATAGGCCTCTTAGCGCTCAGAATGTCCAATTGCAGTTTCCTCAGAAAGAGTGTTTCAGAACGGCTCAATCAAAAGTAAAGTTCAACTCTGTTAGTTGAATGCACAGAACAGAAAGAAGTTTCATACAATGCTTCTGTGTAATTTATATTTGAATATATTCCTTTTTCCACTACTACGCTCTTAGCGCTCCAAATGTCCAGTTGCATTTTCTACAGAAAGAGTGTTCAGATCTGCTCAATCAAAAGTATGGTTTAACTCTGTTAGCTGAATGCTCAGATCAGAAAAAAGTTTCACAGAATGATTCTGTGTAGTTTATATTTGGAGACATTCCTTTTTCCACTATTACCCTCTTAGCGCTCCGAATCTCCACTTGCATTTTCTACAAAAAGAGTGTTTCATAACTGCTCAATCAAAAATATGTTTTATCTCTGTTAACTGAATTTACAGATCAGAAATAATTTTCACAGAATGCATCTGTGTAGTTTTTATTTGAAGATATTCTTTTTCCCAATATGGGCCTCTTAGCGCTTAGCATGTCCAATTGCAGTTTCTACAGAAAGAGTGTTTCAGAACGGCTCAATCAAAATTAAGGTTCAACTCTGTTAGTTGAATGCACAGAACAGAAAGAATTTTCACAGAATGCTACTGTGTAGTTTATATTTGAATATATTCCTTTTTCCACTATTACCCTCTTAAGGCTGCGAATGTCCACTTGCATTTTCTACAGAAAGAGTGTTCAGAACTGCGCAATCAAAAGTATGGTTTAACTCTGTTAGCTTAATGAACATATCAGAAATAAGTTTCACACAATGCTTCTGTGTAGTTTTTATTCAAAGATATTATTTTTCCCAATATAGGCCTCTTAGCGCTCAGAATGTCCAATTGCAGTTTCTACAGAAAGAGTGTTTCAGAAAGGCTCAATCAAAAGTAAGGTTCAACTCTGTTAGTTGAATGCACAGAACAGAAAGAAGTTTCATACAATGCTTCTGTGTAGTTTATATTTGAACATATTCTTTTTTCCACTATTACCCACTTAGGGCTACGAATGTCCAGTTGCATTTTCTACAGACAGAGTGTTTCAAAACTGCTCAATCAAAAGTATGGTTTAACTCTGTTAGCTGAATGCTCAGATCAGAAAGAAGTTTCACAGAATGATTCTGTGTAGTTTATATTTGGAGACATTCCTTTTTCCACTACTACCCTCTTAGCGCTCCAAATCTCCACTTGCATTTTCTACAGAAAGAGTGTTTCAGAACGGCTCAATCAAAACTAAGGTTCAACTCTTTTAGTTGAACAAACAGAACAGAAAGAAGTTTCACACAATTCTTCTGTGTAGTTTTTATTTGTAGACATTTTTTTCCCAATATAGGCCTCTTAGCGCTCAGAATGTCCAATTGCAGTTTCTACAGAAAGAGTGTTTCAGAACGGCTCAATCAAAAGTAAGGTTCAACTCTGTTAGTTGAATGCACAGAACAGAAAGAAGTTTCATACAATGCTTCTGTGTAGTTTATATTTGAACATATTCTTTTTTCCACTATTACCCACTTAGCGCTACGAATGTCCAGTTGCATTTTCTACAGACAGAGTGTTTCAAAACTGCTCAATCAAAAGTATGGTTTAACTCTGTTAGCTGAATGCACAGATCAGAAAGAAGTTTCACAGAATGCTTCTGTGTAGTTTATATTTGAATATATTCCTTTTTCCACTACTACGCTCTTAGCGCTCCAAGTGTCCAGTTGCATTTTCTACAGAAAGAGTGTTCAGATCTGCTCAATCAAAAGAATGGTTTAACTCTGTTAGCTGAATGCACAGATCAGAAAGATGTTTCACCGAATGATTCTGTGTAGTTTATATTTGAAGACATTCCTTTTTCCACTATTACCCTATTAGCGCTCCGAATCTCCACTTGCATTTTCTACAAAAAGAGTGTTTCATAACTCCTCAATCAAAAATATGTTTTATCTCTGTTAACTGAATTTACAGATCAGAAATAAGTTTCACAGAATGCATCTGTTTAGTTTTTATTTGAAGATATTCTTTTTCCCAATGTAGGCCTCTTAGCGCTTAGCATGTCCAATTGCAGTTTCTACAGAAAGAGTGTTTCAGAACGGCTCAATCAAAAGTAAGGTTCAACTCTGTTAGTTAAATGCACAGAATAGAAAGAATTTTCTCAGAATGCTACTGTGTAGTTTATATTTGAATATATTCCTTTTTCCACTATTACCCTCTTAGCGCTCCGAATGTCCACTTGCATTTTCTACAGAAAGAGTGTTCAGAACTGCGCAATCAAAAGTATGGTTTAACACTGTTAGCTTAATGAACATATCAGAAATAAGTTTCACACAATGCTTCTGTGTAGTTTTTATTTGAAGATATTATTTTTCCCAATATAGGCCTCTTAGCGCTCAGAATGTCCAATTGCAGTTTCTACAGAAAGAGTGTTTCAGAAAGGCTCAATCAAAAGTAAGGTTCAACTCTGTTAGTTGAATGCACAGAACAGAAAGAAGTTTCATACAATACTTCTGTGTAGTTTATATTTGAACATATTCTTTTTTCCACTATTACCCACTTAGCGCTACGAATGTCCAGTTGCATTTTCTACAGACAGAGTGTTTCAAAACTGCTCAATCAAAAGTATGGTTTAACTCTCTTAGCTGAATGCTCAGATCAGAAAGAAGTTTCACAGAATGCTTCTGTGTAGTTTATATTTGAATATATTCCTTTTTCCACTACTACTCTCTTAGCGCTCCAAATGTCCAGTTGCATTTTCTACAGAAAGAGTGATCAGATCTGCTCAATCAAAAGTATGGTTTAACTCTGTTAGCTGAATGCACAGATCAGAAAGAAATTTCACAGAATGATTCTGTGTAGTTTATATTTGGAGACATTCCTTTTTCCAATATTACCCTCTTAGCGCTCCGAATATCCACTTGCATTTTCTACAGAAAGAGTGTTTCAGAACGGCTCAATCAAAACTAAGGTTCAACTCTTTTAGTTGAACAAACAGAACAGAAAGAAGTTTCACACAATTCTTCTGTGTAGTTTTTATTTGTAGACATTCTTTTTCCCAATATAGGCCTCTTAGCGCTCAGAATGTCCAATTGCAGTTTCCTCAGAAAGAGTGTTTCAGAACGGCTCAATCAAAAGTAAAGTTCAACTCTGTTAGTTGAATGCACAGAACAGAAAGAAGTTTCATACAATGCTTCTGTGTAATTTATATTTGAATATATTCCTTTTTCCACTACTACGCTCTTAGCGCTCCAAATGTCCAGTTGCATTTTCTACAGAAAGAGTGTTCAGATCTGCTCAATCAAAAGTATGGTTTAACTCTGTTAGCTGAATGCTCAGATCAGAAAAAAGTTTCACAGAATGATTCTGTGTAGTTTATATTTGGAGACATTCCTTTTTCCACTATTACCCTCTTAGCGCTCCGAATCTCCACTTGCATTTTCTACAAAAAGAGTGTTTCATAACTGCTCAATCAAAAATATGTTTTATCTCTGTTAACTGAATTTACAGATCAGAAATAATTTTCACAGAATGCATCTGTGTAGTTTTTATTTGAAGATATTCTTTTTCCCAATATGGGCCTCTTAGCGCTTAGCATGTCCAATTGCAGTTTCTACAGAAAGAGTGTTTCAGAACGGCTCAATCAAAATTAAGGTTCAACTCTGTTAGTTGAATGCACAGAACAGAAAGAATTTTCACAGAATGCTACTGTGTAGTTTATATTTGAATATATTCCTTTTTCCACTATTACCCTCTTAAGGCTGCGAATGTCCACTTGCATTTTCTACAGAAAGAGTGTTCAGAACTGCGCAATCAAAAGTATGGTTTAACTCTGTTAGCTTAATGAACATATCAGAAATAAGTTTCACACAATGCTTCTGTGTAGTTTTTATTCAAAGATATTATTTTTCCCAATATAGGCCTCTTAGCGCTCAGAATGTCCAATTGCAGTTTCTACAGAAAGAGTGTTTCAGAAAGGCTCAATCAAAAGTAAGGTTCAACTCTGTTAGTTGAATGCACAGAACAGAAAGAAGTTTCATACAATGCTTCTGTGTAGTTTATATTTGAACATATTCTTTTTTCCACTATTACCCACTTAGCGCTACGAATGTCCAGTTGCATTTTCTACAGACAGAGTGTTTCAAAACTGCTCAATCAAAAGTATGGTTTAACTCTGTTAGCTGAATGCTCAGATCAGAAAGAAGTTTCACAGAATGATTCTGTGTAGTTTATATTTGGAGACATTCCTTTTTCCACTACTACCCTCTTAGCGCTCCGAATCTCCACTTGCATTTTCTACAGAAAGAGTGTTTCAGAACGGCTCAATCAAAACTAAGGTTCAACTCTTTTAGTTGAACAAACAGAACAGAAAGAAGTTTCACACAATTCTTCTGTGTAGTTTTTATTTGTAGACATTTTTTTCCCAATATAGGCCTCTTAGCGCTCAGAATGTCCAATTGCAGTTTCTACAGAAAGAGTGTTTCAGAACGGCTCAATCAAAAGTAAGGTTCAACTCTGTTAGTTGAATGCACAGAACAGAAAGAAGTTTCATACAATGCTTCTGTGTAGTTTATATTTGAACATATTCTTTTTTCCACTATTACCCACTTAGCGCTACGAATGTCCAGTTGCATTTTCTACAGACAGAGTGTTTCAAAACTGCTCAATCAAAAGTATGGTTTAACTCTGTTAGCTGAATGCACAGATCAGAAAGAAGTTTCACAGAATGCTTCTGTGTAGTTTATATTTGAATATATTCCTTTTTCCACTACTACGCTCTTAGCGCTCCAAGTGTCCAGTTGCATTTTCTACAGAAAGAGTGTTCAGATCTGCTCAATCAAAAGAATGGTTTAACTCTGTTAGCTGAATGCACAGATCAGAAAGATGTTTCACCGAATGATTCTGTGTAGTTTATATTTGAAGACATTCTTTTTCCACTATTACCCTATTAGCGCTCCGAATCTCCACTTGCATTTTCTACAAAAAGAGTGTTTCATAACTCCTCAATCAAAAATATGTTTTATCTCTGTTAACTGAATTTACAGATCAGAAATAAGTTTCACAGAATGCATCTGTTTAGTTTTTATTTGAAGATATTCTTTTTCCCAATGTAGGCCTCTTAGCGCTTAGCATGTCCAATTGCAGTTTCTACAGAAAGAGTGTTTCAGAACGGCTCAATCAAAAGTAAGGTTCAACTCTGTTAGTTAAATGCACAGAATAGAAAGAATTTTCACAGAATGCTACTGTGTAGTTTATATTTGAATATATTCCTTTTTCCACTATTACCCTCTTAGCGCTCCGAATGTCCACTTGCATTTTCTACAGAAAGAGTGTTCAGAACTGCGCAATCAAAAGTATGGTTTAACACTGTTAGCTTAATGAACATATCAGAAATAAGTTTCACACAATGCTTCTGTGTAGTTTTTATTTGAAGATATTATTTTTCCCAATATAGGCCTCTTAGCGCTCAGAATGTCCAATTGCAGTTTCTACAGAAAGAGTGTTTCAGAAAGGCTCAATCAAAAGTAAGGTTCAACTCTGTTAGTTGAATGCACAGAACAGAAAGAAGTTTCATACAATACTTCTGTGTAGTTTATATTTGAACATATTCTTTTTTCCACTATTACCCACTTAGCGCTACGAATGTCCAGTTTCATTTTCTACAGACAGAGTGTTTCAAAACTGCTCAATCAAAAGTATGGTTTAACTCTCTTAGCTGAATGCTCAGATCAGAAAGAAGTTTCACAGAATGCTTCTGTGTAGTTTATATTTGAATATATTCCTTTTTCCACTACTACTCTCTTAGCGCTCCAAATGTCCAGTTGCATTTTCTACAGAAAGAGTGATCAGATCTGCTCAATCAAAAGTATGGTTTAACTCTGTTAGCTGAATGCACAGATCAGAAAGAAATTTCACAGAATGATTCTGTGTAGTTTATATTTGGAGACATTCCTTTTTCCAATATTACCCTCTTAGCGCTCCGAATATCCACTTGCATTTTCTACAGAAAGAGTGTTTCAGAACGGCTCAATCAAAACTAAGGTTCAACTCTTTTAGTTGAACAAACAGAACAGAAAGAAGTTTCACACAATTCTTCTGTGTAGTTTTTATTTGTAGACATTCTTTTTCCCAATATAGGCCTCTTAGCGCTCAGAATGTCCAATTGCAGTTTCCTCAGAAAGAGTGTTTCAGAACGGCTCAATCAAAAGTAAAGTTCAACTCTGTTAGTTGAATGCACAGAACAGAAAGAAGTTTCATACAATGCTTCTGTGTAATTTATATTTGAATATATTCCTTTTTCCACTACTACGCTCTTAGCGCTCCAAATGTCCAGTTGCATTTTCTACAGAAAGAGTGTTCAGATCTGCTCAATCAAAAGTATGGTTTAACTCTGTTAGCTGAATGCTCAGATCAGAAAAAAGTTTCACAGAATGATTCTGTGTAGTTTATATTTGGAGACATTCCTTTTTCCACTATTACCCTCTTAGCGCTCCGAATCTCCACTTGCATTTTCTACAAAAAGAGTGTTTCATAACTGCTCAATCAAAAATATGTTTTATCTCTGTTAACTGAATTTACAGATCAGAAATAATTTTCACAGAATGCATCTGTGTAGTTTTTATTTGAAGATATTCTTTTTCCCAATATGGGCCTCTTAGCGCTTAGCATGTCCAATTGCAGTTTCTACAGAAAGAGTGTTTCAGAACGGCTCAATCAAAATTAAGGTTCAACTCTGTTAGTTGAATGCACAGAACAGAAAGAATTTTCACAGAATGCTTCTGTGTAGTTTATATTTGAATATATTCCTTTTTCCACTATTACCCTCTTAAGGCTGCGAATGTCCACTTGCATTTTCTACAGAAAGAGTGTTCAGAACTGCGCAATCAAAAGTATGGTTTAACTCTGTTAGCTTAATGAACATATCAGAAATAAGTTTCACACAATGCTTCTGTGTAGTTTTTATTCAAAGATATTATTTTTCCCAATATAGGCCTCTTAGCGCTCAGAATGTCCAATTGCAGTTTCTACAGAAAGAGTGTTTCAGAAAGGCTCAATCAAAAGTAAGGTTCAACTCTGTTAGTTGAATGCACAGAACAGAAAGAAGTTTCATACAATGCTTCTGTGTAGTTTATATTTGAACATATTCTTTTTTCCACTATTACCCACTTAGCGCTACGAATGTCCAGTTGCATTTTCTACAGACAGAGTGTTTCAAAACTGCTCAATCAAAAGTATGGTTTAACTCTGTTAGCTGAATGCTCAGATCAGAAAGAAGTTTCACAGAATGCTTCTGTGTAGTTTATATTTGAATATATTCCTTTTTCCACTACTACTCTCTTAGCGCTCCAAATGTCCAGTTGCATTTTCTAAAGAAAGAGTGTTCAGATCTGCTCAATCAAAAGTATGGTTTAAATCTGTTAGCTGAATGCACATATCAGAAAGAAGTTTCACAGAATTATTCTGTGTAGTTTATATTTGGAGACATTCCTTTTTCCACTTTTACCCTCATAGCGCTCCGAATCTCCACTTGCATTTTCTACAGAAAGAGTGTTTCAGAACGGCTCAATCAAAACTAAGGTTCAACTCTTTTAGTTGAACAAACAGAACAGAAAGAAGTTTCACACAATTCTTCTGTGTAGTTTTTATTTGTAGACATTCTTTTTCCCAATATAGGCCTCTTAGCACTCAGAATGTCCAATTGCAGTTTCTACAGAAAGAGTGTTTCAGAACGGCTCAATCAAAAGAAAGGTTCAACTCTGTTAGTTGAATGCACAGAACAGAAAGAAGTTTCATACAATGCTTCTGTGTAGTTTATATTTGAACATATTCTTTTTTCCACTATTACCCACTTAGCGCTACGAATGTCCAGTTGCATTTTCTACAGACAGAGTGTTTCAAAACTGCTCAATCAAAAGTATGGTTTAACTCTCTTAGCTGAATGCTCAGATCAGAAAGAAGTTTCACAGAATGCTTCTGTGTAATTTATATTTGAATATATTCCTTTTTCCACTACTACGCTCTTAGCGCTCCAAATGTCCAGTTGCATTTTCTACAGAAAGAGTGTTCAGATCTGCTCAATCAAAAGTATGGTTTAACTCTGTTAGCTGAATGCACAGATCAGAAAGAAGTTTCACCGAATGATTCTGTGTAGTTTATATTTGAAGACATTCCTTTTTCCACTATTACCCTCTTAGCGCTCCGAATCTCCACTTGCATTTTCTACAAAAAGAGTGTTTCATAACTGCTCAATCAAAAATATGTTTTATCTCTGTTAACTGAATTTACAGATCAGAAATAAGTTTCACAGAATGCATCTGTGTAGTTTTTATTTGAAGATATTCTTTTTCCCAATGTAGGCCTCTTAGCGCTTAGCATGTCCAATTGCAGTTTCTACAGAAAGAGTGTTTCAGAACGGCTCAATCAAAAGTAAGGTTCAACTCTGTTAGTTGAATGCACAGAACAGAAAGAATTTTCACAGAATGCTACTGTGTAGTTTACATTTGAATATATTCCTTTTTCCACTATAACCCTCTTAGCGCTCCGAATGTCCACTTGAATTTTCTACAGAAAGAGTGTTCAGAACTGCGCAATCAAAAGTATGGTTTAACTCTGTTAGCTTAATGAACATATCAGAAATAAGTTTCACACAATGCTTCTGTGTAGTTTTTATTTGAAGATATTATTTTTCCCAATAGAGGCCTCTTAGCGCTCAGAATGTCCAGTTGCAGTTTCTACAGAAAGAGTGTTTCAGAAAGGCTCAATCAAAAGTAAGGTTCAAATCAGTTAGTTGAATGCACAGAACAGAAAGAAGTTTCATACAATGCTTCTGTGTAGCTTATATTTGAACATATTCTTTTTTCCACTATTACCCACTTAGCGCTACGAATGTCCAGTTGCATTTTCTACACACAGAGTGTTTCAAAACTGCTCAATCAAAAGTATGGTTTAACTCTGTTAGCTGAATGCTCAGATCAGAAAGAAGTTTCACAGAATGCTTCTGTGTAGTTTATATTTGAATATATTCCTTTTTCCACTACCACGCTCTTAGCGCTCCAAATGTCCAGTTGCATTTTCTACAGAAAGAGTGTTCAGATCTGCTCAATCAAAAGTATGGTTTAACTCTGTTAGCTGAATGCACAGATCAGAAACAAGTTTCACCGAATGATTCTGTGTAGTTTATATTTGAAGACATTCCTTTTTCCACTATTAACCTCTTAGCGCTCCGAATCTCCACTTGCATTTTCTACAAAAAGAGTGTTTCATAACTGCTCAATCAAAAATATGTTTTATCTCTGTTAACTGAATTTACAGATCAGAAATAAGTTTCACAGAATGCATATGTGTAGTTTTTATTTGAAGATATTCTTTTTCCCAATGTAGGTCTCTTAGCGCTTAGCATGTCCAGTTGCAGTTTCTACAGAAAGAGTGTTTCAGAACGGCTCAATCAAAAGTAAGGTTCAACACTGTTAGTTGAATGCACAGAACAGAAAGAATTTTCACAGAATGCTACTGTGTAGTTTATATTTGAATATATTCCTTTTTCCACTATTACCCTCTTAGCGCTCCGATTGTCCCCTTGCATTTTCTACAGAAAGAGTGTTCAGAACTGCGCAATCAAAAGTATGGTTTATCTCTGTTAGCTTAATGAACATATCAGAAATAAGTTTCACACAATGCTTCTGTGTAGTTTTTATTTGAAGATATTATTTTTCCCAATAGAGGCCTCTTAGCGCTCAGAATGTCCAATTGCAGTTTCTACAGAAAGAGTGTTTCAGAAAGGCTCAATCAAAAGAAAGGTTCAACTCTGTTAGTTGAATGCACAGAACAGGAAGAAGTTTCATACAATGCTTCTGTGTAGTTTATATTTGAACATATTCTTTTTTCCACTATTACCCACTTAGCGCTACGAATGTCCAGTTGCATTTTCTACAGACAGAGTGTTTCAAAACTGCTCAATCAAAAGTATGGTTTAACTCTGTTAGCTGAATGCTCAGATCAGAAAGTAGTTTCACAGAATGCTTCTGTGTAGTTTATATTTGAATATATTCCTTTTTCCACTACTACTCTCTTAGCGCTCCAAATGTCCAGTTGCATTTTCTACAGAAACAGTGTTCAGATCTGCTCAATCAAAAGTATGGTTTAACTCTGTTAGCTGAATGCACAGATCAGAAATAAGTTTCACAGAATGATTCTGTGTAGTTTATATTTGGAGACATTCCTTTTTCCACTATTACCCTCTTAGCGCTCCGAATCTCCACTTGCATTTTCTACAGAAAGAGTGTTTCAGAACGGCTCAATCAAAACTAAGGTTCAACTCTTTTAGTTGAAGAAACAGAACAGAAAGAAGTTTCACAGAATTCTTCTGTGTAGTTTTTATTTGTAGACATTCTTTTTCCCAATATAGGCCTCCTAGCGCTCATAATGTCCAATTGCAGTTTCTACAGAAAGAGTGTTTCAGAACGGCTCAATCAAAAGTAAGGTTCAACTCTGTTAGTTGAATGCACAGAACAGAAAGAAGTTTCATACAATGCTTCTGTGTAGTTTATATTTGAACATATTCTTTTTTCCACTATTACCCACTTAGCGCTACGAATGTCCAGTTGCATTTTCTACAGACAGAGTGTTTCAAAACTGCTCAATCAAAAGTATGGTTTAACTCTCTTAGCTGAATGCTCAGATCAGAAAGAAGTTTCACAGAATGCTTCTGTGTAGTTTATATTTGAATATATTCCTTTTTCCACTACTACTCTCTTAGCGCTCCAAATGTCCAGTTGCATTTTCTACAGAAACAGTGTTCAGATCTGCTCAATCAAAAGTATGGTTTAACTCTGTTAGCTGAATGCACAGATCAGAAATAAGTTTCACAGAATGATTCTGTGTAGTTTATATTTGGAGACATTCCTTTTTCCACTATTACCCTCTTAGCGCTCCGAATCTCCACTTGCATTTTCTACAGAAAGAGTGTTTCAGAACGGCTCCATCAAAACTAAGGTTCAACTCTTTTAGTTGAACAAACAGAACAGAAAGAAGTTTCACAGAATTCTTCTGTGTAGATTTTATTTGTAGACATTCTTTTTCCCAATATAGGCCTCCTAGCGCTCAGAATGTCCAATTGCAGTTTCTACAGAAAGAGTGTTTCAGAACGGCTCAATCAAAAGTAAGGTTCAACTCTGTTAGTTGAATGCACAGAACAGAAAGAAGTTTCATACAATGCTTCTGTGTAGTTTATATTTGAACATATTCTTTTGTCCACTATTACCCACTTAGCGCTACGAATGTCCAGTTGCATTTTCTACAGACAGAGTGTTTCAAAACTGCTCAATCAAAAGTATGGTTTAACTCTGTTAGCTGAATGCTCAGATCAGAAAGAAGTTTCACAGAATGCTTCTGTGTAATTTATATTTGAATATATTCCTTTTTCCACTACTACGCTCTTAGCGCTCCAAATGTCCAGTTGCATTTTCTACAGAAAGAGTGTTCAGATCTGCTCAATCAAAAGTATGGTTTAACTCTGTTAGCTGAATGCACAGATCAGAAAGAAGTTTCACCGAATGATTCTGTGTAGTTTATATTTGAAGACATTCCTTTTTCCACTATTACCCTCTTAGCGCTCCGAATCTCCACTTGCATTTTCTACAAAAAGAGTGTTTCATAACTGCTCAATCAAAAATATGTTTTATCTCTGTTAACTGAATTTACAGATCAGAAATAAGTTTCACAGAATGCATCTGTGTAGTTTTTATTTGAAGATATTCTTTTTCCCAATGTAGGCCTCTTAGCGCTTAGCATGTCCAATTGCAGTTTCTACAGAAAGAGTGTTTCAGAACGGCTCAATCAAAAGTAAGGTTCAACTCTGTTAGTTGAATGCACAGAACCGAAAGAATTTTCACAGAATGCTACTGTGTAGTTTACATTTGAATATATTCCTTTTTCCACTATAACCCTCTTAGCGCTCCGAATGTCCACTTGCATTTTCTACAGAAAGAGTGTTCAGAACTGCGCAATCAAAAGTATGGTTTAACTCTGTTAGCTTAATGAACATATCAGAAATAAGTTTCACACAATGCTTCTGTGTAGTTTTTATTTGAAGATATTATTTTTCCCAATAGAGGCCTCTTAGCGCTCAGAATGTCCAGTTGCAGTTTCTACAGAAAGAGTGTTTCAGAAAGGCTCAATCAAAAGTAAGGTTCAAATCAGTTAGTTGAATGCACAGAACAGAAAGAAGTTTCATACAATGCTTCTGTGTAGTTTATATTTGAACATATTCTTTTTTCCACTATTACCCACTTAGCGCTACGAATGTCCAGTTGCATTTTCTACAGACAGAGTGTTTCAAAACTGCTCAATCAAAAGTATGGTTTAACTCTGTTAGCTGAATGCTCAGATCAGAAAGAAGTTTCACAGAATGCTTCTGTGTAGTTTATATTTGAATATATTCCTTTTTCCACTACCACGCTCTTAGCGCTCCAAATGTCCAGTTGCATTTTCTACAGAAAGAGTGTTCAGATCTGCTCAATCAAAAGTATGGTTTAACTCTGTTAGCTGAATGCACAGATCAGAAACAAGTTTCACCGAATGATTCTGTGTAGTTTATATTTGAAGACATTCCTTTTTCCACTATTAACCTCTTAGCGCTCCGAATCTCCACTTGCATTTTCTACAAAAAGAGTGTTTCATAACTGCACAATCAAAAATATGATTTATCTCTGTTAACTGAATTTACAGATCAGAAATAAGTTTCACAGAATGCATATGTGTAGTTTTTATTTGAAGATATTCTTTTTCCCAATGTAGGTCTCTTAGCGCTTAGCATGTCCAGTTGCAGTTTCTACAGAAAGAGTGTTTCAGAACGGCTCAATCAAAAGTAAGGTTCAACACTGTTAGTTGAATGCACAGAACAGAAAGAATTTTCACAGAATGCTACTGTGTAGTTTATATTTGAATATATTCCTTTTTCCACTATTACCCTCTTAGCGCTCCGATTGTCCCCTTGCATTTTCTACAGAAAGAGTGTTCAGAACTGCGCAATCAAAAGTATGGTTTATCTCTGTTAGCTTAATGAACATATCAGAAATAAGTTTCACACAATGCTTCTGTGTAGTTTTTATTTGAAGATATTATTTTTCCCAATAGAGGCCTCTTAGCGCTCAGAATGTCCAATTGCAGTTTCTACAGAAAGAGTGTTTCAGAAAGGCTCAATCAAAAGAAAGGTTCAACTCTGTTAGTTGAATGCACAGAACAGGAAGAAGTTTCATACAATGCTTCTGTGTAGTTTATATTTGAACATATTCTTTTTTCCACTATTACCCACTTAGCGCTACGAATGTCCAGTTGCATTTTCTACAGACAGAGTGTTTCAAACTGCTCAATCAAAAGTATGGTTTAACTCTGTTAGCTGAATGCTCAGATCAGAAAGTAGTTTCACAGAATGCTTCTGTGTAGTTTATATTTGAATATATTCCTTTTTCCACTACTACTCTCTTGGCGCTCCAAATGTCCAGTTGCATTTTCTACAGAAACAGTGTTCAGATCTGCTCAATCAAAAGTATGGTTTAACTCTGTTAGCTGAATGCACAGATCAGAAATAAGTTTCACAGAATGATTCTGTGTAGTTTATATTTGGAGACATTCCTTTTTCCACTATTACCCTCTTAGCGCTCCGAATCTCCACTTGCATTTTCTACAGAAAGAGTGTTTCAGAACGGCTCAATCAAAACTAAGGTTCAACTCTTTTAGTTGAAGAAACAGAACAGAAAGAAGTTTCACAGAATTCTTCTGTGTAGTTTTTATTTGTAGACATTCTTTTTCCCAATATAGGCCTCCTAGCGCTCATAATGTCCAATTGCAGTTTCTACAGAAAGAGTGTTTCAGAACGGCTCAATCAAAAGTAAGGTTCAACTCTGTTAGTTGAATGCACAGAACAGAAAGAAGTTTCATACAATGCTTCTGTGTAGTTTATATTTGAACATATTCTTTTTTCCACTATTACCCACTTAGCGCTACGAATGTCCAGTTGCATTTTCTACAGACAGAGTGTTTCAAAACTGCTCAATCAAAAGTATGGTTTAACTCTCTTAGCTGAATGCTCAGATCAGAAAGAAGTTTCACAGAATGCTTCTGTGTAATTTATATTTGAATATATTCCTTTTTCCACTACTACGCTCTTAGCGCTCCAAATGTCCAGTTGCATTTTCTACAGAAAGAGTGTTCAGATCTGCTCAATCAAAAGTATGGTTTAACTCTGTTAGCTGAATGCACAGATCAGAAAGAAGTTTCACCGAATGATTCTGTGTAGTTTATATTTGAAGACATTCCTTTTTCCACTATTACCCTCTTAGCGCTCCGAATCTCCACTTGCATTTTCTACAAAAAGAGTGTTTCATAACTGCTCAATCAAAAATATGTTTTATCTCTGTTAACTGAATTTACAGATCAGAAATAAGTTTCACAGAATGCATCTGTGTAGTTTTTATTTGAAGATATTCTTTTTCCCAATGTAGGCCTCTTAGCGCTTAGCATGTCCAATTGCAGTTTCTACAGAAAGAGTGTTTCAGAACGGCTCAATCAAAAGTAAGGTTCAACTCTGTTAGTTGAATGCACAGAACAGAAAGAATTTTCACAGAATGCTACTGTGTAGTTTACATTTGAATATATTCCTTTTTCCACTATAACCCTCTTAGCGCTCCGAATGTCCACTTGCATTTTCTACAGAAAGAGTGTTCAGAACTGCGCAATCAAAAGTATGGTTTAACTCTGTTAGCTTAATGAACATATCAGAAATAAGTTTCACACAATGCTTCTGTGTAGTTTTTATTTGAAGATATTATTTTTCCCAATAGAGGCCTCTTAGCGCTCAGAATGTCCAGTTTCAGTTTCTACAGAAAGAGTGTTTCAGAAAGGCTCAATCAAAAGTAAGGTTCAAATCAGTTAGTTGAATGCACAGAACAGAAAGAAGTTTCATACAATGCTTCTGTGTAGTTTATATTTGAACATATTCTTTTTTCCACTATTACCCACTTAGCGCTACGAATGTCCAGTTGCATTTTCTACAGACAGAGTGTTTCAAAACTGCTCAATCAAAAGTATGGTTTAACTATGTTAGCTGAATGCTCAGATCAGAAAGAAGTTTCACAGAATGCTTCTGTGTAGTTTATATTTGAATATATTCCTTTTTCCACTACCACGCTCTTAGCGCTCCAAATGTCCAGTTGCATTTTCTACAGAAAGAGTGTTCAGATCTGCTCAATCAAAAGTATGGTTTAACTCTGTTAGCTGAATGCACAGATCAGAAACAAGTTTCACCGAATGATTCTGTGTAGTTTATATTTGAAGACATTCCTTTTTCCACTATTAA
This sequence comes from Symphalangus syndactylus, assembly GCF_028878055.3. Lineage (NCBI taxonomy): Eukaryota > Metazoa > Chordata > Mammalia > Primates > Hylobatidae > Symphalangus > Symphalangus syndactylus. The sequence goes on along the minus strand of NC_072432.2, from coordinate 136,841,907 downwards.
CCTCTTAGCGCTCCGAATCTCCACTTGCATTTTCTACAAAAAGAGTGTTTCATAACTGCTCAATCAAAAATATGTTTTATCTCTGTTAACTGAATTTACAGATCAGAAATAAGTTTCACAGAATGCATATGTGTAGTTTTTATTTGAAGATATTCTTTTTCCCAATGTAGGTCTCTTAGCGCTTAGCATGTCCAGTTGCAGTTTCTACAGAAAGAGTGTTTCAGAACGGCTCAATCAAAAGTAAGGTTCAACACTGTTAGTTGAATGCACAGAACAGAAAGAATTTTCACAGAATGCTACTGTGTAGTTTATATTTGAATATATTCCTTTTTCCACTATTACCCTCTTAGCGCTCCGATTGTCCCCTTGCATTTTCTACAGAAAGAGTGTTCAGAACTGCGCAATCAAAAGTATGGTTTATCTCTGTTAGCTTAATGAACATATCAGAAATAAGTTTCACACAATGCTTCTGTGTAGTTTTTATTTGAAGATATTATTTTTCCCAATAGAGGCCTCTTAGCGCTCAGAATGTCCAATTGCAGTTTCTACAGAAAGAGTGTTTCAGAAAGGCTCAATCAAAAGAAAGGTTCAACTCTGTTAGTTGAATGCACAGAACAGGAAGAAGTTTCATACAATGCTTCTGTGTAGTTTATATTTGAACATATTCTTTTTTCCACTATTACCCACTTAGCGCTACGAATGTCCAGTTGCATTTTCTACAGACAGAGTGTTTCAAAACTGCTCAATCAAAAGTATGGTTTAACTCTGTTAGCTGAATGCTCAGATCAGAAAGTAGTTTCACAGAATGCTTCTGTGTAGTTTATATTTGAATATATTCCTTTTTCCACTACTACTCTCTTAGCGCTCCAAATGTCCAGTTGCATTTTCTACAGAAACAGTGTTCAGATCTGCTCAATCAAAAGTATGGTTTAACTCTGTTAGCTGAATGCACAGATCAGAAATAAGTTTCACAGAATGATTCTGTGTAGTTTATATTTGGAGACATTCCTTTTTCCACTATTACCCTCTTAGCGCTCCGAATCTCCACTTGCATTTTCTACAGAAAGAGTGTTTCAGAACGGCTCAATCAAAACTAAGGTTCAACTCTTTTAGTTGAAGAAACAGAACAGAAAGAAGTTTCACAGAATTCTTCTGTGTAGTTTTTATTTGTAGACATTCTTTTTCCCAATATAGGCCTCCTAGCGCTCATAATGTCCAATTGCAGTTTCTACAGAAAGAGTGTTTCAGAACGGCTCAATCAAAAGTAAGGTTCAACTCTGTTAGTTGAATGCACAGAACAGAAAGAAGTTTCATACAATGCTTCTGTGTAGTTTATATTTGAACATATTCTTTTTTCCACTATTACCCACTTAGCGCTACGAATGTCCAGTTGCATTTTCTACAGACAGAGTGTTTCAAAACTGCTCAATCAAAAGTATGGTTTAACTCTCTTAGCTGAATGCTCAGATCAGAAAGAAGTTTCACAGAATGCTTCTGTGTAGTTTATATTTGAATATATTCCTTTTTCCACTACTACTCTCTTAGCGCTCCAAATGTCCAGTTGCATTTTCTACAGAAACAGTGTTCAGATCTGCTCAATCAAAAGTATGGTTTAACTCTGTTAGCTGAATGCACAGATCAGAAATAAGTTTCACAGAATGATTCTGTGTAGTTTATATTTGGAGACATTCCTTTTTCCACTATTACCATCTTAGCGCTCCGAATCTCCACTTGCATTTTCTACAGAAAGAGTGTTTCAGAACGGCTCCATCAAAACTAAGGTTCAAATCTTTTAGTTGAACAAACAGAACAGAAAGAAGTTTCACAGAATTCTTCTGTGTAGTTTTTATTTGTAGACATTCTTTTTCCCAATATAGGCCTCCTAGCGCTCAGAATGTCCAATTGCAGTTTCTACAGAAAGAGTGTTTCAGAACGGCTCAATCAAAAGTAAGGTTCAACTCTGTTAGTTGAATGCACAGAACAGAAAGAAGTTTCATACAATGCTTCTGTGTAGTTTATATTTGAACATATTCTTTTGTCCACTATTACCCACTTAGCGCTACGAATGTCCAGTTGCATTTTCTACAGACAGAGTGTTTCAAAACTGCTCAATCAAAAGTATGGTTTAACTCTGTTAGCTGAATGCTCAGATCAGAAAGAAGTTTCACAGAATGCTTCTGTGTAATTTATATTTGAATATATTCCTTTTTCCACTACTACGCTCTTAGCGCTCCAAATGTCCAGTTGCATTTTCTACAGAAAGAGTGTTCAGATCTGCTCAATCAAAAGTATGGTTTAACTCTGTTAGCTGAATGCACAGATCAGAAAGAAGTTTCACCGAATGATTCTGTGTAGTTTATATTTGAAGACATTCCTTTTTCCACTATTACCCTCTTAGCGCTCCGAATCTCCACTTGCATTTTCTACAAAAAGAGTGTTTCATAACTGCTCAATCAAAAATATGTTTTATCTCTGTTAACTGAATTTACAGATCAGAAATAAGTTTCACAGAATGCATCTGTGTAGTTTTTATTTGAAGATATTCTTTTTCCCAATGTAGGCCTCTTAGCGCTTAGCATGTCCAATTGCAGTTTCTACAGAAAGAGTGTTTCAGAACGGCTCAATCAAAAGTAAGGTTCAACTCTGTTAGTTGAATGCACAGAACAGAAAGAATTTTCACAGAATGCTACTGTGTAGTTTACATTTGAATATATTCCTTTTTCCACTATAACCCTCTTAGCGCTCCGAATGTCCACTTGCATTTTCTACAGAAAGAGTGTTCAGAACTGCGCAATCAAAAGTATGGTTTAACTCTGTTAGCTTAATGAACATATCAGAAATAAGTTTCACACAATGCTTCTGTGTAGTTTTTATTTGAAGATATTATTTTTCCCAATAGAGGCCTCTTAGCGCTCAGAATGTCCAGTTGCAGTTTCTACAGAAAGAGTGTTTCAGAAAGGCTCAATCAAAAGTAAGGTTCAAATCAGTTAGTTGAATGCACAGAACAGAAAGAAGTTTCATACAATGCTTCTGTGTAGTTTATATTTGAACATATTCTTTTTTCCACTATTACCCACTTAGCGCTGCGAATGTCCAGTTGCATTTTCTACAGACAGAGTGTTTCAAAACTGCTCAATCAAAAGTATGGTTTAACTCTGTTAGCTGAATGCTCAGATCAGAAAGAAGTTTCACAGAATGCTTCTGTGTAGTTTATATTTGAATATATTCCTTTTTCCACTACCAGGCTCTTAGCGCTCCAAATGTCCAGTTGCATTTTCTACAGAAAGAGTGTTCAGATCTGCTCAATCAAAAGTATGGTTTAACTCTGTTAGCTGAATGCACAGATCAGAAACAAGTTTCACCGAATGATTCTGTGTAGTTTATATTTGAAGACATTCCTTTTTCCACTATTAACCCCTTAGCGCTCCGAATCTCCACTTGCATTTTCTACAAAAAGAGTGTTTCATAACTGCTCAATCAAAAATATGTTTTATCTCTGTTAACTGAATTTACAGATCAGAAATAAGTTTCACAGAATGCATATGTGTAGTTTTTATTTGAAGAGATTCTTTTTCCCAATGTAGGTCTCTTAGCGCTTAGCATGTCCAGTTGCAGTTTCTACAGAAAGAGTGTTTCAGAACGGCTCAATCAAAAGTAAGGTTCAACACTGTTAGTTGAATGCACAGAACAGAAAGAATTTTCACAGAATGCTACTGTGTAGTTTATATTTGAATATATTCCTTTTTCCACTATTACCCTCTTAGCGCTCGGATTGTCCCCTTGCATTTTCTACAGAAAGAGTGTTCAGAACTGCGCAATCAAAAGTATGGTTTATCTCTGTTAGCTTAATGAACATATCAGAAATAAGTTTCACACAATGCTTCTGTGTAGTTTTTATTTGAAGATATTATTTTTCCCAATAGAGGCCTCTTAGCGCTCAGAATGTCCAATTGCAGTTTCTACAGAAAGAGTGTTTCAGAAAGGCTCAATCAAAAGAAAGGTTCAACTCTGTTAGTTGAATGCACAGAACAGGAAGAAGTTTCATACAATGCTTCTGTGTAGTTTATATTTGAACATATTCTTTTTTCCACTATTACCCACTTAGCGCTACGAATGTCCAGTTGCATTTTCTACAGACAGAGTGTTTCAAAACTGCTCAATCAAAAGTATGGTTTAACTCTGTTAGCTGAATGCTCAGATCAGAAAGTAGTTTCACAGAATGCTTCTGTGTAGTTTATATTTGAATATATTCCTTTTTCCACTACTAGTCTCTTAGCGCTCCAAATGTCCAGTTGCATTTTCTACAGAAACAGTGTTCAGATCTGCTCAATCAAAAGTATGGTTTAACTCTGTTAGCTGAATGCACAGATCAGAAAGAAGTTTCACCGAATGATTCTGTGTAGTTTATATTTGAAGACATTCCTTTTTCCACTATTACCCTCTTAGCGCTCCGAATCTCCACTTGCATTTTCTACAAAAAGAGTGTTTCATAACTGCTCAATCAAAAATATGTTTTATCTCTGTTAACTGAATTTACAGATCAGAAATAAGTTTCACAGAATGCATCTGTGTAGTTTTTATTTGAAGATATTCTTTTTCCCAATGTAGGCCTCTTAGCGCTTAGCATGTCCAATTGCAGTTTCTACAGAAAGAGTGTTTCAGAACGGCTCAATCAAAAGTAAGGTTCAACTCTGTTAGTTGAATGCACAGAACAGAAAGAAGTTTCATACAATGCTTCTGTGTAGTTTATATTTGAACATATTCTTTTTTCCACTATTACCCACTTAGCGCTACGAACGTCCAGTTGCATTTTCTACAGACAGAGTGTTTCAAAACTGCTCAATCAAAAGTATGGTTTAACTCTGTTAGCTGAATGCTCAGATCAGAAAGAAGTTTCACAGAATGCTTCTGTGTAATTTATATTTGAATATATTCCTTTTTCCACTACTACGCTCTTGGCGCTCCAAATGTCCAGTTGCATTTTCTACAGAAAGAGTGTTCAGATCTCCTCAATCAAAAGTATGGTTTAACTCTGTTAGCTGAATGCACAGATCAGAAAGACGTTTCACCGAATGATTCTGTGTAGTTTATATTTGAAGACATTCCTTTTTCCACTATTACCCTCTTAGCGCTCCGAATCTCCACTTGCATTTTCTACAAAAAGAGTGTTTCATAACTGCTCAATCAAAAATATGTTTTATCTCTGTTAACTGAATTTACAGATCAGAAATAAGTTTCACAGAATGCATCTGTGTAGTTTTTATTTGAAGATATTCTTTTTCCCAATGTAGGCCTCTTAGCGCTTAGCATGTCCAATTGCAGTTTCTACAGAAAGAGTGTTTCAGAACGGCTCAATCAAAAGTAAGGTTCAACTCTGTTAGTTGAATGCACAGAACAGAAAGAATTTTCACAGAATGCTACTGTGTAGTTTATATTTGAATATATTCCTTTTTCCACTATAACACTCTTAGCGCTCCGAATGTCCACTTGCATTTTCTACAGAAAGAGTGTTCAGAACTGCGCAATCAAAAGTATGGTTTAACTCTGTTAGCTTAATGAACATATCAGAAATAAGTTTCACACAATGCTTCTGTGTAGTTTTTATTTGAAGATATTATTTTTCCCAATAGAGGCCTCTTAGCGCTCAGAATGTCCGATTGCAGTTTCTACAGAAAGAGTGTTTCAGAAAGGCTCAATCAAAAGTAAGGTTCAACTCTGTTAGTTGAATGCACAGAACAGAAAGGAGTTTCACACAATGCTTCTGTGTAGTTCATATTTGAACATATTCTTTTTTCCACTATTACCCTCTTAGCGCTACGAATGTCCAGTTGCATTTTCCACAGACAGAGTGTTTCAAAACTGCTCAATCAAAAGTATGGTTTAACTCTGTTAGCTGAATGCTCAGATCAGAAAGAAGTTTCACAGAATGCTTCTGTGTAGTTTATATTTGAATATATTCCTTTTTCCACTACTACTCTCTTAGCGCTCCAAATGTCCAGTTGCATTTTCTACAGAAACAGTGTTCAGATCTGCTCAATCAAAAGTATGTTTTAACTCTGTTAGCTGAATGCACAGATCAGAAAGATGTTTCACAGAATGATTCTGTGTAGTTTATATTTGGAGACATTCCTTTTTCCACTATTACCCTCTTAGCGCTCCGAATCTCCACTTGCATTTTCTACAGAAAGAGTGTTTCAGAACGGCTCAATCAAAACTAAGGTTCAACTCTTTTAGTTGAACAAACAGAACAGAAAGAAGTTTCACACAATTCTTCTGTGTAGTTTTTATTTGTAGACATTCTTTTTCCCAATATAGGCCTCTTAGCACTCAGAATGTCCAATTGCAGTTTCTACAGAAAGAGTGTTTCAGAACGGCTCAATCAAAAGTAAGGTTCAAGTCTGTTAGTTGAATGCACAGAACAGAAAGAAGTTTCATGCAATGCTTCTGTGTAGTTTATATTTGAACATTTTTTTTTGTCCACTATTACCCACTTAGCGCTACGAATGTCCAGTTGCATTTTCTACAGACAGAGTGTTTCAAAACTGCTCAATCAAAAGTATGGTTTAACTCTGTTAGCTGAATGCTCAGATCAGAAAGAAGTTTCACAGAATGCTCCTGTGTAGTTTATATTTGAATATATTCCTTTTTCCACTACTACGCTCTTAGCGCTCCAAATGTCCAGTTGCATTTTCTACAGAAAGAGTGTTCAGATCTGCTCAATCAAAAGTATGGTTTAACACTGTTAGCTGAATGCACAGATCAGAAAAAAGTTTCACCGAATGATTCTGTGTAGTTTATATTTGAAGACATTCCTTTTCCACTATTACCCTCTTAGCGCTCCGAATCTCCACTTGCATTTTCTACAAAAAGAGTGTTTCATAACTGCTCAATCAAAAATATGTTTTATCTCTGTTAACTGAATTTACAGATCAGAAATAAGTTTCACAGAATGCATCTGTGTAGTTTTTATTTGAAGATATTTTTTTTCCCAATGTAGGCCTCTTAGCGCTTAGCATGTCCAATTGCAGTTTCTACAGAAAGAGTGTTTCAGAACGGCTCAATCAAAATTAAGGTTCAACTCTGTTAATTGAATGCACAGAACAGAAAGAATTTTCACAGAATGCTACTGTGTAGTTTATATTTGAATATATTCCTTTTTCCACTATTACCTTCTTACCGCTCCGAATGTCCACTTGCATTTTCTACAGAAAGAGTGTTCAGATCTGCTCAATCAAAAGTATGGTTTAACTCTGTTAGCTGAATGCACAGATCAGAAAGAAGTTTCACCGAATGATTCTGTGTAGTTTATATTTGAAGACATTCCTTTTTCCACTATTACCCTCTTAGCGCTCCGAATCTCCACTTGCATTTTCTACAAAAAGAGTGTTTCATAACTGCTCAATCAAAAATATGTTTTATCTCTGTTAACTGAATTTACAGATCAGAAATAAGTTTCACAGAATGCATCTGTGTAGTTTTTATTTGAAGATATTCTTTTTCCCAATGTAGGCCTCTTAGCGCTTAGCATGTCCAATTGCAGTTTCTACAGAAAGAGTGTTTCAGAACGGCTCAATCAAAAGTAAGGTTCAACTCTGTTAGTTGAATGCACAGAAGAGAAAGAATTTTCACAGAATGCTACTGTGTAGTTTATATTTGAATATATTCCTTTTTCCACTATTACCCTCTTAGCGCTCCGAATGTCCACTTGCATTTTCTACAGAAAGAGTGTTCAGAACTGCGCAATCAAAAGTATGGTTTAACTCTGTTAGTTTAATGAACATATCAGAAATAAGTTTCACACAATGCTTCTGTGTAGTTTTTATTTGAAGATATTATTTTTCCCAATAGAGGCCTCTTAGCGCTCAGAATGTCCAGTTGCAGTTTCTACAGAAAGAGTGTTTCAGAAAGGCTCAATCAAAAGTAAGGTTCAAATCCGTTAGTTGAATGCACAGAACAGAAAGAAGTTTCATACAATGCTTCTTTGTAGTTTATATTTGAACATATTCTTTTTTCCACTATTACCCACTTAGCGCTACGAATGTCCAGTTGCATTTTCTACAGACAGAGTGTTTCAAAACTGCTCAATCAAAAGTATGGTTTAACTCTGTTAGCTGAATGCTCAGATCAGAAAGAAGTTTCACAGAATGCTTCTGTGTAGTTTATATTTGAATATATTCCTTTTTCCACTACCACGCTCTTAGCGCTCCAAATGTCCAGTTGCATTTTCTACAGAAAGAGTGTTCAGATCTGCTCAATCAAAAGTATGGTTTAACTCTGTTAGCTGAATGCACAGATCAGAAAGAAGTTTCACTGAATGATTCTGTGTAGTTTATATTTGAAGACATTCCTTTTTCCACTATTAACCTCTTAGCGCTCCGAATCTCCACTTGCATTTTCTACAAAAAGAGTGTTTCATAACTGCTCAATCAAAAATATGTTTTATCTCTGTTAACTGAATTTACAGATCAGAAATAAGTTTCACAGAATGCATCTGTGTAGTTTTTATTTGAAGATATTCTTTTTCCCAATGTAGGCCTCTTAGCGCTTAGCATGTCCAATTGCAGTTTCTACAGAAAGAGTGTTTCAGAACGGCTCAATCAAAAGTAAGGTTCAACTCTGTTAGTTGAATGCACAGAACAGAAAGAATTTTCACAGAATGCTACTGTGTAGTTTATATTTGAATATATTCCTTTTTTCAATATTACCCTCTTAGCGCTCCGATTGTCCACTTGCATTTTCTACAGAAAGAGTGTTCAGAACTGCGCAATCAAAAGTATGGTTTAACTCTGTTAGCTTAATGAACATATCAGAAATAAGTTTCACACAATGCTTCTGTGTAGTTTTTATTTGAAGATATTATTTTTCCCAATAGAGGCCTATTAGTGCTCAGAATGTCCAATTGCAGTTTCTACAGAAAGTGTGTTTCAGAAAGGCTCAATCAAAAGTAAGGTTCAACTCTGTTAGTTGAATGCACAGAACAGAAAGAAGTTTCACACAATGCTTCTGTGTAGTTTATATTTGAACATATTCTTTTTTCCACTACTACCCACTTAGCGCTACGAATGTCCAGTTGCATTTTCTACAGACAGAGTGTTTCAAAACTGCTCAATCAAAAGTATGGTTTAACTCTGTTAGCTGAATGCTCAGATCAGAAAGAAGTTTCACAGAATGCTTCTGTGTAGTTTATATTCGAATATATTCCTTTTTCAACTACTACTCTCTTAGCGCTCCAAATGTCCAGTTGCATTTTCTACAGAAAGAGTGTTCAGATCTGCTCAATCAAAAGTATGCTTTAACTCTGTTAGCTGAATGCACAGATCAGAAAGAAGTTTCACAGAATGATTCTGTGTAGTTTATATTTGGAGACATTCCTTTTTCCACTATTACCCTCTTAGCGCTCCGAATCTCCACTTACATTTTCTACAGAAAGAGTGTTTCAGAACGGCTCAATCAAAACTAAGGTTCAACTCTTTTAGTTGAACAAACAGAACAGAAAGAAGTTTCACACAATTCTTCTGTGTAGTTTTTATTTGTAGACATTCTTTTTCCCAATATAGGCCTCCTAGCGCTCAGAATGTCCAATTGCAGTTTCTACAGGAAGAGTGTTTCAGAAAGGCTCAATCAAAAGTAAGGTTCAACTCTGATAGTTGAATGCACAGAACAGAAAGAAGTTTCACACAATGCTTCTGTGTAGTTTATATTTGAACATATTCTTTTTTCCACTATTACCCTCTTAGCGCTACGAATGTCCAGTTGCATTTTCAACAGACAGAGTGTTTCAAAACTGCTCAATCAAAAGTATGGTTTAACTCTGTTAGCTGAATGCTCAGATCAGAAAGAAGTTTCACAGAATGCTTCTGTGTAGTTTATATTTGAATATATTCCTTTTTCCACTACTACTCTCTTAGCGCTCCAAATGTCCAGTTGCATTTTCTACAGAAACAGTGTTCAGATCTGCTCAATCAAAAGTATGTTTTAACTCTGTTAGCTGAATGCACAGATCAGAAAGGTGTTTCACAGAATGATTCTGTGTAGTTTATATTTGGAGACATTCCTTTTTCCACTATTACCCTCTTAGCGCTCCGAATCTCCACTTGCATTTTCTACAAAAAGAGTTTTTCATAACTGCTCAATCAAAAATATGTTTTATCTCTGTTAACTGAATTTACAGATCAGAAATAAGTTTCACAGAATGCATCTGTGTAGTTTTTATTTGAAGATATTCTTTTTCCCAATGTAGGCCTCTTAGCGCTTAGCATGTCCAATTGCGGTTTCTACAGAAAGAGTGTTTCAGAACGGCTCAATCAAAAGTAAGTTTCAACTCTGTTAGTTGAATGCACACAACAGAAAGAATTTTCACAGAATGCTACTGTGTAGTTTATATTTGAATATATTCCTTTTTCCACTATTACCCTCTTAGCCCTCCGAATGTCCACTTGCATTTTCTACAGAAAGAGTGTTCAGAACTGCGCAATCAAAAGTATGGTTTAACTCTGTTAGCTTAATGAACATATCTGAAATAAGTTTCACACAATGCTTGTGTTTAGTTTTTATTTGAAGATATTATTTTTCCCAATATAGGCCTCTTAGCGCTCAGAATGTCCAATTGCAGTTTCTACAGAAAGAGTGTTTCAGAAAGGCTCAATCAAAAGTAAGTTTCAACTCTGTTAGTTGAATGCACAGAACAGAAAGAAGTTTCATACAATGCTTCTGTGTAGTTTATATTTGAACATATTCTTTTTTCCACTATTACCCACTTAGCGCTACGAATGTCCAGTTGCATTTTCTACAGACAGAGTGTTTCAAAACTGCTCAATCAAAAGTATGGTTTAACTCTGTTAGCTGAATGCTCAGATCAGAAAGAAGTTTCACAGAATGCTTCTGTGTAGTTTATATTTGAATATATTCCTTTTTCCACTACTGCTCTCTTAGCGCTCCAAATGTCCAGTTGCATTTTCTACAGAAAGAGTGTTCAGATCTGCTCAATCAAAAGTATGGTTTAACTCTGTTTGCTGAATGCACAGATCAGAAAGAAGTTTCACAGAATGATTCTGTGTAGTTTATATTTGGAGACATTCCTTTTTCCACTATCACCCTCTTAGCGCTAAGAATCTCCACTTGCATTTTCTACAGAAAGAGTGTTTCAGAACAGCTCAATCAAAACTAAGGTTCAACTCTTTTAGTTGAACAAACAGAACAGAAAGAAGTTTCACACAATTCTTCTGTGTAGTTTTTATTTGTAGACATTCTTTTTCCCAATATAGGCCTCTTAGCGCTCAGAATGTCCAATTGCAGTTTCTACAGAAAGAGTGTTTCAGAACGGCTCAATCAAAAGTAAGGTTCAACTCTGTTAGTTGAATGCACAGAACAGAAAGAAGTTTCATACAATGCTTCTGTGTAGTTTATATTTGAACATATTTTTTTTCCACTATTACCCACTTAGCGCTACGAATGTCCAGTTGCATTTTCTACAGACAGAGTGTTTCAAAACTGCTCAATCAAAAGTATGGTTTAACTCTGTTAGCTGAATGCTCAGATCAGAAAGTAGTTTCACAGAATGCTTCTGTGTAGTTTATATTTGAATATATTCCTTTTTCCACTACTACGCTCTTAGCGCTCCAAATGTCCAGTTGCATTTTCTACAGAAAGAGTGTTCAGATCTGCTCAATCAAAAGTATGGTTTAACTCTGTTAGCTGAATGCACAGATCAGAAAGAAGTTTCACCGAATGATTCTGTGTAGTTTATATTTGAAGACATTCCTTTTTCCACTATTACCCTCTTAGCGCTCCGAATCTCCACTTGCATTTTCTACAAAAAGAGTGTTTCATAACTGCTCAATCAAAAATATGTTTTATCTCTGTTAACTGAATTTACAGATCAGAAATAAGTTTCACAGAATGCATCTGTGTAGTTTTTATTTGAAGATATTCTTTTTCCCAATGTAGGCCTCTTAGCGCTTAGCATGTCCAATTGCGGTTTCTACAGAAAGAGTGTTTCAGAAGGGCTCAAGCAAAAGTAAGGTTCAACTCTGTTAGTTGAATGCACAGAACAGAAAGAATTTTCACAGAATGCTACTGTGTAGTTTATATTTGAATATATTCCTTTTTCCACTATTACCCTCTTAGCGCTCCGAATGTCCACTTGCATTTTCTACAGAAAGAGTGTTCAGAACTGCGCAATCAAAAGTATGGTTTAACTCTGTTAGCTTAATGAACATATCAGAAATAAGTTTCACACAATGCTTCTGTGTAGTTTTTATTTGAAGATATTATTTTTCCCAATAGAGGCCTCTTAGCGCTCAGAAAGTCCAATTGCACTTTCTACAGAAAGAGTGTTTCAGAAAGGCTCAATCAAAAGTAAGGTTCAACTCTGTTAGTTGAATGCACAGAACAGAAAGAAGTTTCATACAATGCTTCTGTGTAGTTTATATTTGAACATATTCTTTTTTCCACTATTACCCACTTAGCGCTACGAATGTCCAGTTGCATTTTCTACAGACAGAGTGTTTCAAAACTGCTCAATCAAAAGTATGGTTTAACTCTGTTAGCTGAATGCTCAGATCAGAAAGAAGTTTCACAGAATGCTTCTGTGTAGTTTATATTTGAATATATTCCTTTTTCCACTACTACTCTCTTAGCGCTCCAAATGTCCAGTTGCATTTTCTACAGAAAGAGTGTTCAGATCTGCTCAATCAAAAGTATGGTTTAACTCTGTTAGCTGAATGCACAGATCAGAAAGAAGTTTCACAGAATGATTCTGTGTAGATTATATTTGGAGACATTCCTTTTTCCACTATTACCCTCTTAGCGCTCCGAATCTCCACTTGCATTTTCTACAGAAAGAGTGTTTCAGATCGGCTCAATCAAAACTAAGGTTCAACTCTTTCAGTTGAACAAACAGAACAGAAAGAAGTTTCACACAATTCTTCTGTGTAGTTTTTATTTGTAGACATTCTTTTTCCCAATATAGGCCTCTTAGCGCTCAGAATGTCCAATTGCAGTTTCTACAGAAAGAGTGTTTCAGAACGGCTCAATCAAAAGTAAGGTTCAACTCTGTTAGTTGAATGCACAGAACAGAAAGAAGTTTCATACAATGCTTCTGTGTAGTTTATATTTGAACATATTTTTTTTCCACTATTACCCACTTAGCGCTACGAATGTCCAGTTGCATTTTCTACAGACAGAGTGTTTCAAAACTGCTCAATCAAAAGTGTGGTTTAACTCTGTTAGCTGAATGCTCAGATCAGAAAGTAGTTTCACAGAATGCTTCTGTGTAGTTTATATTTGAATATATTCCTTTTTCCACTACTACGCTCTTAGCGCTCCAAATGTCCAGTTGCATTTTCTACAGAAAGAGTGTTCAGATCTGCTCAATCAAAAGTATGGTTTAACTCTGTTAGCTGAATGCACAGATCAGAAAGAAGTTTCACCGAATGATTCTGTGTAGTTTATATTTGAAGACATTCCTTTTTCCACTATTACCCTCTTAGCGCTCCGAATCTCCACTTGCATTTTCTACAAAAAGAGTGTTTCATTACTGCTCAATCAAAAATATGTTTTATCTCTGTTAACTGAATTTACAGATCAGAAATAAGTTTCACAGAATGCATCTGTGTAGTTTTTATTTGAAGATATTATTTTTCCCAATGTAGGCCTCTTAGCGCTTAGCATGTCCAACTGCGGTTTCTACAGAAAGAGTGTTTCAGAAGGGCTCAAGCAAAAGTAAGGTTCAACTCTGTTAGTTGAATGCACAGAACAGAAAGAATTTTCACAGAATGCTACTGTGTAGTTTATATTTGAATATATTCCTTTTTCCACTATTACCCTCTTAGCGCTCCGAATGTCCACTTGCATTTTCTACAGAAAGAGTGTTCAGAACTGCGCAATCAAAAGTATGGTTTAACTCTGTTAGCTTAATGAACATATCAGAAATAAGTTTCACACAATGCTTCTGTGTAGTTTTTATTTGAAGATATTATTTTTCCCAATAGAGTCCTCTTAGCGCTCAGAATGTCCAATTGCAGTTTCTACAGAAAGAGTGTTTCAGAAAGGCTCAATCAAATGTAAGGTTCAACTCTGTTAGTTGAATGCACAGAACAGAAAGAAGTTTCATACAATGCTTCTGTGTAGTTTATATTTGAACATATTCTTTTTTCCACTATTACCCACTTAGCGCTACGAATGTCCAGTTGCATTTTCTACAGACAGAGTGTTTCAAAACTGCTCAATCAAAAGTATGGTTTAACTCTGTTAGCTGAATGCTCAGATCAGAAAGAAGTTTCACAGAATGCTTCTGTGTAGTTTATATTTGAATATATTCCTTTTTCCACTACTACTCTCTTAGCGCTCCAAATGTCCAGTTGCATTTTCTACAGAAAGAGTGTTCAGATCTGCTCAATCAAAAGTATGGTTTAACTCTGTTAGCTGAATGCACAGATCAGAAAGAAGTTTCACAGAATGATTCTGTGTAGTTTATATTTGGAGACATTCCTTTTTCCACTATTACCCTCTTAGCGCTCCGAATCTCCACTTGCATTTTCTACAGAAAGAGTGTTTCAGATCGGCTCAATCAAAACTAAGGTTCAACTCTTTCTGTTGAACAAACAGAACAGAAAGAAGTTTCACACAATTCTTCTGTGTAGTTTTTATTTGTAGACATTCTTTTTCCCAATATAGGCCTCTTAGCGCTCAGAATGTCCAATTGCAGTTTCTACAGAAAGAGTGTTTCAGAACGGCTCAATCAAAAGTAAGGTTCAACTCTGTTAGTTGAATGCACAGAACAGAAAGAAGTTTCATACAATGCTTCTGTGTAGTTTATATTTGAACATATTTTTTTTCCACTATTACCCACTTAGCGCTACGAATGTCCAGTTGCATTTTCTACAGACAGAGTGTTTCAAAACTGCTCAATCAAAAGTATGGTTTAACTCTGTTAGCTGAATGCTCAGATCAGAAAGTAGTTTCACAGAATGCTTCTGTGTAGTTTATATTTGAATATATTCCTTTTTCCACTACTACGCTCTTAGCGCTCCAAATGTCCAGTTGCATTTTCTACAGAAAGAGTGTTCAGATCTGCTCAATCAAAAGTATGGTTTAACTCTGTTAGCTGAATGCACAGATCAGAAAGAAGTTTCACCGAATGATTCTGTGTAGTTTATATTTGAAGACATTCCTTTTTCCACTATTACCCTCTTAGCGCTCCGAATCTCCACTTGCATTTTCTACAAAAAGAGTGTTTCATAACTGCTCAATCAAAAATATGTTTTATCTCTGTTAACTGAATTTACAGATCAGAAATAAGTTTCACAGAATGCATCTGTGTAGTTTTTATTTGAAGATATTCTTTTTCCCAATGTAGGCCTCTTAGCGCTTAGCATGTCCAATTGCGGTTTCTACAGAAAGAGTGTTTCAGAAGGGCTCAAGCAAAAGTAAGGTTCAACTCTGTTAGTTGAATGCACAGAACAGAAAGAATTTTCACAGAATGCTACTGTGTAGTTTATATTTGAATATATTCCTTTTTCCACTATTACCCTCTTAGCGCTCCGAATGTCCACTTGCATTTTCTACAGAAAGAGTGTTCAGAACTGCGCAATCAAAAGTATGGTTTAACTCTGTTAGCTTAATGAACATATCAGAAATAAGTTTCACACAATGCTTCTGTGTAGTTTTTATTTGAAGATATTATTTTTCCCAATAGAGTCCTCTTAGCGCTCAGAATGTCCAATTGCAGTTTCTACAGAAAGAGTGTTTCAGAAAGGCTCAATCAAATGTAAGGTTCAACTCTGTTAGTTGAATGCACAGAACAGAAAGAAGTTTCATACAATGCTTCTGTGTAGTTTATATTTGAACATATTCTTTTTTCCACTATTACCCACTTAGCGCTACGAATGTCCAGTTGCATTTTCTACAGACAGAGTGTTTCAAAACTGCTCAATCAAAAGTATGGTTTAACTCTGTTAGCTGAATGCTCAGATCAGAAAGAAGTTTCACAGAATGCTTCTGTGTAGTTTATATTTGAATATATTCCTTTTTCCACTACTACTCTCTTAGCGCTCCAAATGTCCAGTTGCATTTTCTACAGAAAGAGTGTTCAGATCTGCTCAATCAAAAGTATGGTTTAACTCTGTTAGCTGAATGCACAGATCAGAAAGAAGTTTCACAGAATGATTCTGTGTAGTTTATATTTGGAGACATTCCTTTTTCCACTATTACCCTCTTAGCGCTCCGAATCTCCACTTGCATTTTCTACAGAAAGAGTGTTTCAGATCGGCTCAATCAAAACTAAGGTTCAACTCTTTCAGTTGAACAAACAGAACAGAAAGAAGTTTCACACAATTCTTCTGTGTAGTTTTTATTTGTAGACATTCTTTTTCCCAATATAGGCCTCTTAGCGCTCAGAATGTCCAATTGCAGTTTCTACAGAAAGAGTGTTTCAGAACGGCTCAATCAAAAGTAAGGTTCAACTCTGTTAGTTGAATGCACAGAACAGAAAGAAGTTTCATACAATGCTTCTGTGTAGTTTATATTTGAACATATTTTTTTTCCACTATTACCCACTTAGCGCTACGAATGTCCAGTTGCATTTTCTACAGACAGAGTGTTTCAAAACTGCTCAATCAAAAGTATGGTTTAACTCTGTTAGCTGAATGCTCAGATCAGAAAGTAGTTTCACAGAATGCTTCTGTGTAGTTTATATTTGAATATATTCCTTTTTCCACTACTACGCTCTTAGCGCTCCAAATGTCCAGTTGCATTTTCTACAGAAAGAGTGTTCAGATCTGCTCAATCAAAAGTATGGTTTAACTCTGTTAGCTGAATGCACAGATCAGAAAGAAGTTTCACCGAATGATTCTGTGTAGTTTATATTTGAAGACATTCCTTTTTCCACTATTACCCTCTTAGCGCTCCGAATCTCCACTTGCATTTTCTACAAAAAGAGTGTTTCATAACTGCTCAATCAAAAATATGTTTTATCTCTGTTAACTGAATTTACAGATCAGAAATAAGTTTCACAGAATGCATCTGTGTAGTTTTTATTTGAAGATATTCTTTTTCCCAATGTAGGCCTCTTAGCGCTTAGCATGTCCAATTGCGGTTACTACAGAAAGAGTGTTTCAGAAGGGCTCAAGCAAAAGTAAGGTTCAACTCTGTTAGTTGAATGCACAGAACAGAAAGAATTTTCACAGAATGCTACTGTGTAGTTTATATTTGAATATATTCCTTTTTCCACTATTACCCTCTTAGCGCTCCGAATGTCCACTTGCATTTTCTATAGAAAGAGTGTTCAGAACTGCGCAATCAAAAGTATGGTTTAACTCTGTTAGCTTAATGAACATATCAGAAATAAGTTTCACACAATGCTTCTGTGTAGTTTTTATTTGAAGATATTATTTTTCCCAATAGAGTCCTCTTAGCGCTCAGAATGTCCAATTGCAGTTTCTACAGAAAGAGTGTTTCAGAAAGGCTCAATCAAATGTAAGGTTCAACTCTGTTAGTTGAATGCACAGAACAGAAAGAAGTTTCATACAATGCTTCTGTGTAGTTTATATTTGAACATATTCTTTTTTCCACTATTACCCACTTAGCGCTACGAATGTCCAGTTGCATTTTCTACAGACAGAGTGTTTCAAAACTGCTCAATCAAAAGTATGGTTTAACTCTGTTAGCTGAATGCTCAGATCAGAAAGAAGTTTCACAGAATGCTTCTGTGTAGTTTATATTTGAATATATTCCTTTTTCCACTACTACTCTCTTAGCGCTCCAAATGTCCAGTTGCATTTTCTACAGAAAGAGTGTTCAGATCTGCTCAATCAAAAGTATGGTTTAACTCTGTTACCTGAATGCACAGATCAGAAAGAAGTTTCACAGAATGATTCTGTGTAGTTTATATTTGGAGACATTCCTTTTTCCACTATTACCCTCTTAGCGCTCCGAATCTCCACTTGCATTTTCTACAGAAAGAGTGTTTCAGATCGGCTCAATCAAAACTAAGGTTCAACTCTTTCAGTTGAACAAACAGAACAGAAAGAAGTTTCACACAATTCTTCTGTGTAGTTTTTATTTGTAGACATTCTTTTTCCCAATATAGGCCTCTTAGCGCTCAGAATGTCCAATTGCAGTTTCTACAGAAAGAGTGTTTCAGAACGGCTCAATCAAAAGTAAGGTTCAACTCTGTTAGTTGAATGCACAGAACAGAAAGAAGTTTCATACAATGCTTCTGTGTAGTTTATATTTGAACATATTTTTTTTCCACTATTACCCACTTAGCGCTACGAATGTCCAGTTGCATTTTCTACAGACAGAGTGTTTCAAAACTGCTCAATCAAAAGTATGGTTTAACTCTGTTAGCTGAATGCTCAGATCAGAAAGTAGTTTCACAGAATGCTTCTGTGTAGTTTATATTTGAATATATTCCTTTTTCCACTACTACGCTCTTAGCGCTCCAAATGTCCAGTTGCATTTTCTACAGAAAGAGTGTTCAGATCTGCTCAATCAAAAGTATGGTTTAACTCTGTTAGCTGAATGCACAGATCAGAAAGAAGTTTCACCGAATGATTCTGTGTAGTTTATATTTGAAGACATTCCTTTTTCCACTATTACCCTCTTAGCGCTCCGAATCTCCACTTGCATTTTCTACAAAAAGAGTGTTTCATAACTGCTCAATCAAAAATATGTTTTATCTCTGTTAACTGAATTTACAGATCAGAAATAAGTTTCACAGAATGCATCTGTGTAGTTTTTATTTGAAGATATTCTTTTTCCCAATGTAGGCCTCTTAGCGCTTAGCATGTCCAAATGCGGTTTCTACAGAAAGAGTGTTTCAGAAGGGCTCAAGCAAAAGTAAGGTTCAACTCTGTTAGTTGAATGCACAGAACAGAAAGAATTTTCACAGAATGCTACTGTGTAGTTTATATTTGAATATATTCCTTTTTCCACTATTACCCTCTTAGCGCTCCGAATGTCCACTTGCATTTTCTACAGAAAGAGTGTTCAGAACTGCGCAATCAAAAGTATGGTTTAACTCTGTTAGCTTAATGAACATATCAGAAATAAGTTTCACACAATGCTTCTGTGTAGTTTTTATTTGAAGATATTATTTTTCCCAATATAGGCCTCTTAGCGCTCAGAATGTCCAATTGCAGTTTCTACAGAATGAGTGTTTCAGAAAGGCTCAATCAAAAGTAAGGTTCAACTCTGTTAGTTGAATGCACAGAACAGAAAGAAGTTTCATACAATGCTTCTGTGTAGTTTATATTTGAACATATTCTTTTTTCCACTATTACCCACTTAGCGCTACGAATGTCCAGTTGCATTTTCTACAGACAGAGTGTTTCAAAACTGCTCAATCAAAAGTATGGTTTAACTCTGTTAGCTGAATGCTCAGATCAGAAAGAAGTTTCACAGAATGCTTCTGTGTAGTTTATATTTGAATATATTCCTTTTTCCACTACTACTCTCTTAGCGCTCCAAATGTCCAGTTGCATTTTCTACAGAAAGAGTGTTCAGATCTGCTCAATCAAAAGTATGGTTTAACTCTGTTAGCTGAATGCACAGATCAGAAAGATGTTTCACAGAATGATTCTGTGTAGTTTATATTTGGAGACAATCCTTTTTCCACTATTACCCTCTTAGCGCTAAGAATCTCCACTTGCATTTTCTACAGAAAGAGTGTTTCAGAACGGCTCAATCAAAACTAAGGTTCAACTCTTTTAGTTGAACAAGCAGAACAGAAAGAAGTTTCACACAATTCTTCTGTGTAGTTTTTATTTGTAGACATTCTTTTTCCCAATATAGGCCTCTTAGCGCTCAGAATGTCCAATTGCAGTTTCTACAGAAAGAGTGTTTCAGAACGGCTCAATCAAAAGTAAGGTTCAACTCTGTTAGTTGAATGCACAGAACAGAAAGAAGTTTCATACAATGCTTCTGTGTAGTTTATATTTGAACATATTTTTTTTCCACTATTACCCACTTAGCGCTACGAATGTCCAGTTGCATTTTCTACAGACAGAGTGTTTCAAAACTGCTCAATCAAAAGTATGGTTTAACTCTGTTAGCTGAATGCTCAGATCAGAAAGAAGTTTCACAGAATGCTTCTGTGTAGTTTATATTTGAATATATTCCTTTTTCCACTACTACGCTCTTAGCGCTCCAAATGTCCAGTTGCATTTTCTACAGAAAGAGTGTTCAGATCTGCTCAATCAAAAGTATGGTTTAACTCTGTTAGCTGAATGCACAGATCAGAAAGAAGTTTCACCGAATGATTCTGTGTAGTTTATATTTGAAGACATTCCTTTTTCCACTATTACCCTCTTAGCGCTCCGAATCTCCACTTGCATTTTCTACAAAAAGAGTGTTTCATAACTGCTCAATCAAAAATATGTTTTATCTCTGTTAACTGAATTTACAGATCAGAAATAAGTTTCACAGAATACATCTGTGTGGTTTTTATTTGAAGATATTCTTTTTCCCAATGTAGGCCTCATAGCGCTTAGCATGTCCAATTGCGGTTTCTACAGAAAGAGTGTTTCAGAACGGCTCAATCAAAAGTAAGTTTCAACTCTGTTAGTTGAATGCACAGAACAGAAAGAATTTTCACAGAATGCTACTGTGTAGTTTATATTTGAATATATTCCTTTTTCCACTATTACCCTCTTAGCGCTCCGAATGTCCACTTGCATTTTCTACAGAAAGAGTGTTCAGAACTGCGCAATCAAAAGTATGGTTTAACTCTGTTAGCTTAATGAACATATCAGAAATAAGTTTCACACAATGCTTCTGTGTAGTTTTTATTTGAAGATATTATTTTTCCCAATATAGGCCTCTTAGCGCTCAGAATGTCCAATTGCAGTTTCTACAGAATGAGTGTTTCAGAAAGGCTCAATCAAAAGTAAGGTTCAACTCTGTTAGTTGAATGCACAGAACAGAAAGAAGTTTCATACAATGCTTCTGTGTAGTTTATATTTGAACATATTCTTTTTTCCACTATTACCCACTTAGCGCTACGAATGTACAGTTGCATTTTCTACAGACAGAGTGTTTCAAAACTGCTCAATCAAAAGTATGGTTTAACTCTGTTAGCTGAATGCTCAGATCAGAAAGAAGTTTCACAGAATGCTTCTGTGTAGTTTATATTTGAATATATTCCTTTTTCCACTACTACTCTCTTAGCGCTCCAAATGTCCAGTTGCATTTTCTACAGAAAGAGTGTTCAGATCTGCTCAATCAAAAGTATGGTTTAACTCTGTTAGCTGAATGCACAGATCAGAAAGATGTTTCACAGAATGATTCTGTGTAGTTTATATTTGGAGACATTCCTTTTTCCACTATTACCCTCTTAGCGCTAAGAATCTCCACTTGCATTTTCTACAGAAAGAGTGTTTCAGAACGGCTCAATCAAAACTAAGGTTCAAATCTTTTAGTTGAACAAGCAGAACAGATAGAAGTTTCACACAATTCTTCTGTGTAGTTTTTATTTGTAGACATTCTTTTTCCCAATATAGGCCTCTTAGCGCTCAGAATGTCCAATTGCAGTTTCTACAGAAAGAGTGTTTCAGAACGGCTCAATCAAAAGTAAGGTTCAACTCTGTTAGTTGAATGCACAGAACAGAAAGAAGTTTCATACAATGCTTCTGTGTAGTTTATATTTGAACATATTTTTTTTCCACTATTACCCACTTAGCGCTACGAATGTCCAGTTGCATTTTCTACAGACAGAGTGTTTCAAAACTGCTCAATCAAAAGTATGGTTTAACTCTGTTAGCTGAATGCTCAGATCAGAACGAAGTTTCACAGAATGCTTCTGTGTAGTTTATATTTGAATATATTCCTTTTTCCACTACTACGCTCTTAGCGCTCCAAATGTCCAGTTGCATTTTCTACAGAAAGAGTGTTCAGATCTGCTCAATCAAAAGTATGGTTTAACTCTGTTAGCTGAATGCACAGATCAGAAAGAAGTTTCACCGAATGATTCTGTGTAGTTTATATTTGAAGACATTCCTTTTTCCACTATTACCCTCTTAGCGCTCCGAATCTCCACTTGCATTTTCTACAAAAAGAGTGTATCATAACTGCTCAATCAAAAATATGTTTTATCTCTGTTAACTGAATTTACAGATCAGAAATAAGTTTCACAGAATACATCTGTGTGGTTTTTATTTGAAGATATTCTTTTTCCCAATGTAGGCCTCTTAGCGCTTAGCATGTCCAATTGCAGTTTCTACAGAAAGAGTGTTTCAGAACGGCTCAATCAAAAGTAAGTTTCAACTCTGTTAGTTGAATGCACAGAACAGAAAGAATTTTCACAGAATGCTACTGTGTAGTTTATATTTGAATATATTCCTTTTTCCACTATTACCCTCTTAGCGCTCCGAATGTCCACTTGCATTTTCTACAGAAAGAGTGTTCAGAACTGCGCAATCAAAAGTATGGTTTAACTCTGTTAGCTTAATGAACATATCAGAAATAAGTTTCACACAATGCTTCTGTGTAGTTTTTATTTGAAGATATTATTTTTCCCAATAGAGGCCTCTTTGCGCTCAGAATGTCCAATTGCACTTTCTACAGAAAGAGTGTTTCAGAAAGGCTCAATCAAAAGTAAGGTTCAACTCTGTTAGTTGAATGCACAGAACAGAAAGAAGTTTCATACAATGCTTCTGTGTAGTTTATATTTGAACATATTTTTTTTCCACTATTACCCACTTAGCGCTACGAATGTCCAGTTGCATTTTCTACAGACAGAGTGTTTCAAAACTGCTCAATCAAAAGTATGGTTTAACTCTGTTAGCTGAATGCTCAGATCAGAAAGAAGTTTCACAGAATGCTTCTGTGTAGTTTATATTTGAATATATTCCTTTTTCCACTACTACGCTCTTAGCGCTCCAAATGTCCAGTTGCATTTTCTACAGAAAGAGTGTTCAGATCTGCTCAATCAAAAGTATGGTTTAACTCTGTTAGCTGAATGCACAGATCAGAAAGAAGTTTCACAGAATGATTCTGTGTAGTTTATATTTGGAGACATTCCTTTTTCCACTATTACCCTCTTAGCGCTCCGAAACTCCACTTGCATTTTCTACAGAAAGAGTGTTTCAGATCGGCTCAATCAAAACTAAGGTTCAACTCTTTCAGTTGAACAAACAGAACAGAAAGAAGTTTCACACAATTCTTCTGTGTGTTTTTATTTGTAGACATTCTTTTTCCCAATATAGGCCTCTTAGCGCTCAGAATGTCCATTTGCAGTTTCTACAGAAAGAGTGTTTCAGAACGGCTCAATCAAAAGTAAGGTTCAACTCTGTTAGTTGAATGCACAGAACAGAAAGAAGTTTCATACAATGCTTCTGTGTAGTTTATATTTGAACATATTTTTTTTCCACTATTACCCACTTAGCGCTACGAATGTCCAGTTGCATTTTCTACAGACAGAGTGTTTCAAAACTGCTCAATCAAAAGTATGGTTTAACTCTGTTAGCTGAATGCTCAGATCAGAAAGTAGTTTCACAGAATGCTTCTGTGTAGTTTATATTTGAATATATTCCTTTTTCCACTACTACGCTCTTAGCGCTCCAAATGTCCAGTTGCATTTTCTACAGAAAGAGTGTTCAGATCTGCTCAATCAAAAGTATGGTTTAACTCTGTTAGCTGAATGCACAGATCAGAAAGAAGTTTCACCGAATGATTCTGTGTAGTTTATATTTGAAGACATTCCTTTTTCCACTATTACCCTCTTAGCGCTCCGAATCTCCACTTGCATTTTCTACAAAAAGAGTGTTTCATAACTGCTCAATCAAAAATATGTTTTATCTCTGTTAACCGAATTTACAGATCAGAAATAAGTTTCACAGAATGCATCTGTGTAGTTTTTATTTGAAGATATTCTTTTTCCCAATGTAGGCCTCTTAGCGCTTAGCATGTCCAATTGCGGTTTCTACAGAAAGAGTGTTTCAGAAGGGCTCAAGCAAAAGTAAGGTTCAACTCTGTTAGTTGAATGCACAGAACAGAAAGAATTTTCACAGAATGCTACTGTGTAGTTTATATTTGAATATATTCCTTTTTCCACTATTACCCTCTTAGCGCTCCGAATGTCCACTTGCATTTTCTACAGAAAGAGTGTTCAGAACTGCGCAATCAAAAGTATGGTTTAACTCTGTTAGCTTAATGAACATATCAGAAATAAGTTTCACACAATGCTTCTGTGTAGTTTTTATTTGAAGATATTATTTTTCCCAATAGAGTCCTCTTAGCGCTCAGAATGTCCAATTGCAGTTTCTACAGAAAGAGTGTTTCAGAAAGGCTCAATCAAATGTAAGGTTCAACTCTGTTAGTTGAATGCACAGAACAGAAAGAAGTTTCATACAATGCTTCTGTGTAGTTTATATTTGAACATATTCTTTTTTCCACTATTACCCACTTAGCGCTACGAATGTCCAGTTGCATTTTCTACAGACAGAGTGTTTCAAAACTGCTCAATCAAAAGTATGGTTTAACTCTGTTAGCTGAATGCTCAGATCAGAAAGAAGTTTCACAGAATGCTTCTGTGTAGTTTATATTTGAATATATTCCTTTTTCCACTACTACTCTCTTAGCGCTCCAAATGTCCAGTTGCATTTTCTACAGAAAGAGTGTTCAGATCTGCTCAATCAAAAGTATGGTTTAACTCTGTTACCTGAATGCACAGATCAGAAAGAAGTTTCACAGAATGATTCTGTGTAGTTTATATTTGGAGACATTCCTTTTTCCACTATTACCCTCTTAGCGCTCCGAATCTCCACTTGCATTTTCTACAGAAAGAGTGTTTCAGATCGGCTCAATCAAAACTAAGGTTCAACTCTTTCAGTTGAACAAACAGAACAGAAAGAAGTTTCACACAATTCTTCTGTGTAGTTTTTATTTGTAGACATTCTTTTTCCCAATATAGGCCTCTTAGCGCTCAGAATGTCCAATTGCAGTTTCTACAGAAAGAGTGTTTCAGAACGGCTCAATCAAAAGTAAGGTTCAACTCTGTTAGTTGAATGCACAGAACAGAAAGAAGTTTCATACAATGCTTCTGTGTAGTTTATATTTGAACATATTTTTTTTCCACTATTACCCACTTAGCGCTACGAATGTCCAGTTGCATTTTCTACAGACAGAGTGTTTCAAAACTGCTCAATCAAAAGTATGGTTTAACTCTGTTAGCTGAATGCTCAGATCAGAAAGTAGTTTCACAGAATGCTTCTGTGTAGTTTATATTTGAATATATTCCTTTTTCCACTACTACGCTCTTAGCGCTCCAAATGTCCAGTTGCATTTTCTACAGAAAGAGTGTTCAGATCTGCTCAATCAAAAGTATGGTTTAACTCTGTTAGCTGAATGCACAGATCAGAAAGAAGTTTCACCGAATGATTCTGTGTAGTTTATATTTGAAGACATTCCTTTTTCCACTATTACCCTCTTAGCGCTCCGAATCTCCACTTGCATTTTCTACAAAAAGAGTGTTTCATAACTGCTCAATCAAAAATATGTTTTATCTCTGTTAACTGAATTTACAGATCAGAAATAAGTTTCACAGAATGCATCTGTGTAGTTTTTATTTGAAGATATTCTTTTTCCCAATGTAGGCCTCTTAGCGCTTAGCATGTCCAAATGCGGTTTCTACAGAAAGAGTGTTTCAGAAGGGCTCAAGCAAAAGTAAGGTTCAACTCTGTTAGTTGAATGCACAGAACAGAAAGAATTTTCACAGAATGCTACTGTGTAGTTTATATTTGAATATATTCCTTTTTCCACTATTACCCTCTTAGCGCTCCGAATGTCCACTTGCATTTTCTACAGAAAGAGTGTTCAGAACTGCGCAATCAAAAGTATGGTTTAACTCTGTTAGCTTAATGAACATATCAGAAATAAGTTTCACACAATGCTTCTGTGTAGTTTTTATTTGAAGATATTATTTTTCCCAATAGAGGCCTCTTAGCGCTCAGAATGTCCAATTGCAGTTTCTACAGAATGAGTGTTTCAGAAAGGCTCAATCAAAAGTAAGGTTCAACTCTGTTAGTTGAATGCACAGAACAGAAAGAAGTTTCATACAATGCTTCTGTGTAGTTTATATTTGAACATATTCTTTTTTCCACTATTACCCACTTAGCGCTACGAATGTCCAGTTGCATTTTCTACAGACAGAGTGTTTCAAAACTGCTCAATCAAAAGTATGGTTTAACTCTGTTAGCTGAATGCTCAGATCAGAAAGAAGTTTCACAGAATGCTTCTGTGTAGTTTATATTTGAATATATTCCTTTTTCCACTACTACTCTCTTAGCGCTCCAAATGTCCAGTTGCATTTTCTACAGAAAGAGTGTTCAGATCTGCTCAATCAAAAGTATGGTTTAACTCTGTTAGCTGAATGCACAGATCAGAAAGATGTTTCACAGAATGATTCTGTGTAGTTTATATTTGGAGACAATCCTTTTTCCACTATTACCCTCTTAGCGCTAAGAATCTCCACTTGCATTTTCTACAGAAAGTGTGTTTCAGAACGGCTCAATCAAAACTAAGGTTCAACTCTTTTAGTTGAACAAGCAGAACAGAAAGAAGTTTCACACAATTCTTCTGTGTAGTTTTTATTTGTAGACATTCTTTTTCCCAATATAGGCCTCTTAGCGCTCAGAATGTCCAATTGCAGTTTCTACAGAAAGAGTGTTTCAGAACGGCTCAATCAAAAGTAAGGTTCAACTCTGTTAGTTGAATGCACAGAACAGAAAGAAGTTTCATACAATGCTTCTGTGTAGTTTATATTTGAACATATTTTTTTTCCACTATTACCCACTTAGCGCTACGAATGTCCAGTTGCATTTTCTACAGACAGAGTGTTTCAAAACTGCTCAATCAAAAGTATGGTTTAACTCTGTTAGCTGAATGCTCAGATCAGAAAGAAGTTTCACAGAATGCTTCTGTGTAGTTTATATTTGAATATATTCCTTTTTCCACTACTACGCTCTTAGCGCTCCAAATGTCCAGTTGCATTTTCTACAGAAAGAGTGTTCAGATCTGCTCAATCAAAAGTATGGTTTAACTCTGTTAGCTGAATGCACAGATCAGAAAGAAGTTTCACCGAATGATTCTGTGTAGTTTATATTTGAAGACATTCCTTTTTCCACTATTACCCTCTTAGCGCTCCGAATCTCCACTTGCATTTTCTACAAAAAGAGTGTTTCATAACTGCTCAATCAAAAATATGTTTTATCTCTGTTAACTGAATTTACAGATCAGAAATAAGTTTCACAGAATACATCTGTGTGGTTTTTATTTGAAGATATTCTTTTTCCCAATGTAGGCCTCATAGCGCTTAGCATGTCCAATTGCGGTTTCTACAGAAAGAGTGTTTCAGAACGGCTCAATCAAAAGTAAGTTTCAACTCTGTTAGTTGAATGCACAGAACAGAAAGAATTTTCACAGAATGCTACTGTGTAGTTTATATTTGAATATATTCCTTTTTCCACTATTACCCTCTTAGCGCTCCGAATGTCCACTTGCATTTTCTACAGAAAGAGTGTTCAGAACTGCGCAATCAAAAGTATGGTTTAACTCTGTTAGCTTAATGAACATATCAGAAATAAGTTTCACACAATGCTTCTGTGTAGTTTTTATTTGAAGATATTATTTTTCCCAATATAGGCCTCTTAGCGCTCAGAATGTCCAATTGCAGTTTCTACAGAATGAGTGTTTCAGAAAGGCTCAATCAAAAGTAAGGTTCAACTCTGTTAGTTGAATGCACAGAACAGAAAGAAGTTTCATACAATGCTTCTGTGTAGTTTATATTTGAACATATTCTTTTTTCCACTATTACCCATTTAGCGCTACGAATGTACAGTTGCATTTTCTACAGACAGAGTGTTTCAAAACTGCTCAATCAAAAGTATGGTTTAACTCTGTTAGCTGAATGCTCAGATCAGAAAGAAGTTTCACAGAATGCTTCTGTGTAGTTTATATTTGAATATATTCCTTTTTCCACTACTACTCTCTTAGCGCTCCAAATGTCCAGTTGCATTTTCTACAGAAAGAGTGTTCAGATCTGCTCAATCAAAAGTATGGTTTAACTCTGTTAGCTGAATGCACAGATCAGAAAGATGTTTCACAGAATGATTCTGTGTAGTTTATATTTGGAGACATTCCTTTTTCCACTATTACCCTCTTAGCGCTAAGAATCTCCACTTGCATTTTCTACAGAAAGAGTGTTTCAGAACGGCTCAATCAAAACTAAGGTTCAAATCTTTTAGTTGAACAAGCAGAACAGAGAGAAGTTTCACACAATTCTTCTGTGTAGTTTTTATTTGTAGACATTCTTTTTCCCAATATAGGCCTCTTAGCGCTCAGAATGTCCAATTGCAGTTTCTACAGAAAGAGTGTTTCAGAACGGCTCAATCAAAAGTAAGGTTCAACTCTGTTAGTTGAATGCACAGGACAGAAAGAAGTTTCATACAATGCTTCTGTGTAGTTTATATTTGAACATATTTTTTTTCCACTATTACCCACTTAGCGCTACGAATGTCCAGTTGCATTTTCTACAGACAGAGTGTTTCAAAACTGCTCAATCAAAAGTATGGTTTAACTCTGTTAGCTGAATGCTCAGATCAGAACGAAGTTTCACAGAATGCTTCTGTGTAGTTTATATTTGAATATATTCCTTTTTCCACTACTACGCTCTTAGCGCTCCAAATGTCCAGTTGCATTTTCTACAGAAAGAGTGTTCAGATCTGCTCAATCAAAAGTATGGTTTAACTCTGTTAGCTGAATGCACAGATCAGAAAGAAGTTTCACCGAATGATTCTGTGTAGTTTATATTTGAAGACATTCCTTTTTCCACTATTACCCTCTTAGTGCTCCGAATCTCCACTTGCATTTTCTACAAAAAGAGTGTATCATAACTGCTCAATCAAAAATATGTTTTATCTCTGTTAACTGAATTTACAGATCAGAAATAAGTTTCACAGAATACATCTGTGTGGTTTTTATTTGAAGATATTCTTTTTCCCAATGTAGGCCTCTTAGCGCTTAGCATGTCCAATTGCAGTTTCTACAGAAAGAGTGTTTCAGAACGGCTCAATCAAAAGTAAGTTTCAACTCTGTTAGTTGAATGCACAGAACAGAAAGAATTTTCACAGAATGCTACTGTGTAGTTTATATTTGAATATATTCCTTTTTCCACTATTACCCTCTTAGCGCTCCGAATGTCCACTTGCATTTTCTACAGAAAGAGTGTTCAGAACTGCGCAATCAAAAGTATGGTTTAACTCTGTTAGCTTAATGAACATATCAGAAATAAGTTTCACACAATGCTTCTGTGTAGTTTTTATTTGAAGATATTATTTTTCCCAATAGAGGCCTCTTTGCGCTCAGAATGTCCAATTGCACTTTCTACAGAAAGAGTGTTTCAGAAAGGCTCAATCAAAAGTAAGGTTCAACTCTGTTAGTTGAATGCACAGAACAGAAAGAAGTTTCATACAATGCTTCTGTGTAGTTTATATTTGAACATATTCTTTTTTCCACTATTACCCACTTAGCGCTACGAATGTCCAGTTGCATTTTCTACAGACAGAGTGTTTCAAAACTGCTCAATCAAAAGTATGGTTTAACTCTGTTAGCTGAATGCTCAGATCAGAAAGAAGTTTCACAGAATGCTTCTGTGTAGTTTATATTTGAATATATTCCTTTTTCCACTACTATTCTCTTAGCGCTCCAAATGTCCAGTTGCATTTTCTACAGAAAGAGTGTTCAGATCTGCTCAATCAAAAGTATGGTTTAACTCTGTTAGCTGAATGCACAGATCAGAAAGAAGTTTCACAGAATGATTCTGTGTAGTTTATATTTGGAGACATTCCTTTTTCCACTATTACCCTCTTAGCGCTCCGAAACTCCACTTGCATTTTCTACAGAAAGAGTGTTTCAGATCGGCTCAATCAAAACTAAGGTTCAACTCTTTCAGTTGAACAAACAGAACAGAAAGAAGTTTCACACAATTCTTCTGTGTGTTTTTATTTGTAGACATTCTTTTTCCCAATATAGGCCTCTTAGCGCTCAGAATGTCCATTTGCAGTTTCTACAGAAAGAGTGTTTCAGAACGGCTCAATCAAAAGTAAGGTTCAACTCTGTTAGTTGAATGCACAGAACAGAAAGAAGTTTCATACAATGCTTCTGTGTAGTTTATATTTGAACATATTTTTTTTCCACTATTACCCACTTAGCGCTACGAATGTCCAGTTGCATTTTCTACAGACAGAGTGTTTCAAAACTGCTCAATCAAAAGTATGGTTTAACTCTGTTAGCTGAATGCTCAGATCAGAAAGTAGTTTCACAGAATGCTTCTGTGTAGTTTATATTTGAATATATTCCTTTTTCCACTACTACGCTCTTAGCGCTCCAAATGTCCAGTTGCATTTTCTACAGAAAGAGTGTTCAGATCTGCTCAATCAAAAGTATGGTTTAACTCTGTTAGCTGAATGCACAGATCAGAAAGAAGTTTCACCGAATGATTCTGTGTAGTTTATATTTGAAGACATTCCTTTTTCCACTATTACCCTCTTAGCGCTCCGAATCTCCACTTGCATTTTCTACAAAAAGAGTGTTTCATAACTGCTCAATCAAAAATATGTTTTATCTCTGTTAACTGAATTTACAGATCAGAAATAAGTTTCACAGAATGCATCTGTGTAGTTTTTATTTGAAGATATTCTTTTTCCCAATGTAGGCCTCTTAGCGCTTAGCCTGTCCAATTGCGGTTTCTACAGAAAGAGTGTTTCAGAAGGGCTCAAGCAAAAGTAAGGTTCAACTCTGTTAGTTGAATGCACAGAACAGAAAGAATTTTCACAGAATGCTACTGTGTAGTTTATATTTGAATATATTCCTTTTTCCACTATTACCCTCTTAGCGCTCCGAATGTCCACTTGCATTTTCTACAGAAAGAGTGTTCAGAACTGCGCAATCAAAAGTATGGTTTAACTCTGTTAGCTTAATGAACATATCAGAAATAAGTTTCACACAATGCTTCTGTGTAGTTTTTATTTGAAGATATTATTTTTCCCAATAGAGGCCTCTTAGCGCTCAGAATGTCCAATTGCACTTTCTACAGAAAGAGTGTTTCAGAAAGGCTCAATCAAAAGTAAGGTTCAACTCTGTTAGTTGAATGCACAGAACAGAAAGAAGTTTCATACAATGTTTCTGTGTAGTTTATATTTGAACATATTCTTTTTTCCACTATTACCCACTTAGCGCTACGAATGTCCAGTTGCATTTTCTACAGACAGAGTGTTTCAAAACTGCTCAATCAAAAGTATGGTTTAACTCTGTTAGCTGAATGCTCAGATCAGAAAGAAGTTTCACAGAATGCTTCTGTGTAGTTTATATTTGAATATATTCCTTTTTCCACTACTACTCTCTTAGCGCTCCAAATGTCCAGTTGCATTTTCTACAGAAAGAGTGTTCAGATCTGCTCAATCAAAAGTATGGTTTAACTCTGTTAGCTGAATGCACAGATCAGAAAGAAGTTTCACAGAATGATTCTGTGTAGTTTATATTTGGAGACATTCCTTTTTCCACTATTACCCTCTTAGCGCTAAGAATCTCCACTTGCATTTTCTACAGAAAGAGTGTTTCAGAACGGCTCAATCAAAACTAAGGTTCAACTCTTTTAGTTGAACAAGCAGAACAGAAAGAAGTTTCACACAATTCTTCTGTGTAGTTTTTATTTGTAGACATTCTTTTTCCCAATATAGGCCTCTTAGCGCTCAGAATGTCCAATTGCAGTTTCTACAGAAAGAGTGTTTCAGAACGGCTCAATCAAAAGTAAGGTTCAACTCTGTTAGTTGAATGCACAGAACAGAAAGAAGTTTCATACAATGCTTCTGTGTAGTTTATATTTGAACATATTTTTTTTCCACTATTACCCACTTAGCGCTACGAATGTCCAGTTGCATTTTCTACAGACAGAGTGTTTCAAAACTGCTCAATCAAAAGTATGGTTTAACTCTGTTAGCTGAATGCTCAGATCAGAAAGAAGTTTCACGGAATGCTTCTGTGTAGTTTATATTTGAATATATTCCTTTTTCCACTACTACGCTCTTAGCGCTCCAAATGTCCAGTTGCATTTTCTACAGAAAGAGTGTTCAGATCTGCTCAATCAAAAGTATGGTTTAACTCTGTTAGCTGAATGCACAGATCAGAAAGAAGTTTCACCGAATGATTCTGTGTAGTTTATATTTGAAGACATTCCTTTTTCCACTATTACCCTCTTAGCGCTCCGAATCTCCACTTGCATTTTCTACAAAAAGAGTGTTTCATAACTGCTCAATCAAAAATATGTTTTATCTCTGTTAACTGAATTTACAGATCAGAAATAAGTTTCACAGAATACATCTGTGTGGTTTTTATTTGAAGATATTCTTTTTCCCAATGTAGGCCTCTTAGCGCTTAGCATGTCCAATTGCAGTTTCTACAGAAAGAGTGTTTCAGAACGGCTCAATCAAAAGTAAGTTTCAACTCTGTTAGTTGAATGCACAGAACAGAAAGAATTTTCACAGAATGCTACTGTGTAGTTTATATTTGAATATATTCCTTTTTCCACTATTACCCTCTTAGCGCTCCGAATGTCCACTTGCATTTTCTACAGAAAGAGTGTTCAGAACTGCGCAATCAAAAGTATGGTTTAACTCTGTTAGCTTAATGAACATATCAGAAATAAGTTTCACACAATGCTTCTGTGTAGTTTTTATTTGAAGATATTATTTTTCCCAATAGAGGCCTCTTTGCGCTCAGAATGTCCAATTGCACTTTCTACAGAAAGAGTGTTTCAGAAAGGCTCAATCAAAAGTAAGGTTCAACTCTGTTAGTTGAATGCACAGAACAGAAAGAAGTTTGATACAATGCTTCTGTGTAGTTTATATTTGAACATATTCTTTTTTCCACTATTACCCACTTAGCGCTACGAATGTCCAGTTGCATTTTCTACAGACAGAGTGTTTCAAAACTGCTCAATCAAAAGTATGGTTTAACTCTGTTAGCTGAATGCTCAGATCAGAAAGAAGTTTCACAGAATGCTTCTGTGTAGTTTATATTTGAATATATTCCTTTTTCCACTAATACTCTCTTAGCGCTCCAAATGTCCAGTTGCATTTTCTACAGAAAGAGTGTTCAGATCTGCTCAATCAAAAGTATGGTTTAACTCTGTTAGGTGAATGCACAGATCAGAAGAAGTTTCACAGAATGATTCTGTGTAGTTTATATTTGGAGACATTCCTTTTTCCACTATTACCCTCTTAGCGCTCCGAATCTCCACTTGCATTTTCTACAGAAAGAGTGTTTCAGATCGGCTCAATCAAAACTAAGGTTCAACTCTTTCAGTTGAACAAACAGAACAGAAAGAAGTTTCACACAATTCTTCTGTGTAGTTTTTATTTGTAGACATTCTTTTTCCCAATATAGGCCACTTAGCGCTCAGAATGTCCAATTGCAGTTTCTACAGAAAGAGTGTTTCAGAACGGCTCAATCAAAAGTAAGGTTCAACTCTGTTAGTTGAATGCACAGAACAGAAAGAAGTTTCATACAATGCTTCTGTGTAGTTTATATTTGAACATATTTTTTTTCCACTATTACCCAGTTAGCGCTACGAATGTCCAGTTGCATTTTCTACAGACAGAGTGTTTCAAAACTGCTCAATCAAAAGTATGGTTTAACTCTGTTAGCTGAATGCTCAGATCAGAAAGTAGTTTCACAGAATGCTTCTGTGTAGTTTATATTTGAATATATTCCTTTTTCCACTACTACGCTCTTAGCGCTCCAAATGTCCAGTTGCATTTTCTACAGAAAGAGTGTTCAGATCTGCTCAATCAAAAGTATGGTTTAACTCTGTTAGCTGAATGCACAGATCAGAAAGAAGTTTCACCGAATG
This sequence comes from Symphalangus syndactylus, assembly GCF_028878055.3. Lineage (NCBI taxonomy): Eukaryota > Metazoa > Chordata > Mammalia > Primates > Hylobatidae > Symphalangus > Symphalangus syndactylus. Next base: position 136,808,003 of record NC_072432.2, on the reverse strand, counting down.
ATTCTGTGTAGTTTATATTTGAAGACATTCCTTTTTCCACTATTACCCTCTTAGCGCTCCGAATCTCCACTTGCATTTTCTACAAAAAGAGTGTATCATAACTGCTCAATCAAAAATATGTTTTATCTCTGTTAACTGAATTTACAGATCAGAAATAAGTTTCACAGAATACATCTGTGTGGTTTTTATTTGAAGATATTCTTTTTCCCAATGTAGGCCTCTTAGCGCTTAGCATGTCCAATTGCAGTTTCTACAGAAAGAGTGTTTCAGAACGGCTCAATCAAAAGTAAGTTTCAACTCTGTTAGTTGAATGCACAGAACAGAAAGAATTTTCACAGAATGCTACTGTGTAGTTTATATTTGAATATATTCCTTTTTCCACTATTACCCTCTTAGCGCTCCGAATGTCCACTTGCATTTTCTACAGAAAGAGTGTTCAGAACTGCGCAATCAAAAGTATGGTTTAACTCTGTTAGCTTAATGAACATATCAGAAATAAGTTTCACACAATGCTTCTGTGTAGTTTTTATTTGAAGATATTATTTTTCCCAATAGAGGCCTCTTTGCGCTCAGAATGTCCAATTGCACTTTCTACAGAAAGAGTGTTTCAGAAAGGCTCAATCAAAAGTAAGGTTCAACTCTGTTAGTTGAATGCACAGAACAGAAAGAAGTTTCATACAATGCTTCTGTGTAGTTTATATTTGAACATATTCTTTTTTCCACTATTACCCACTTAGCGCTACGAATGTCCAGTTGCATTTTCTACAGACAGAGTGTTTCAAAACTGCTCAATCAAAAGTATGGTTTAACTCTGTTAGCTGAATGCTCAGATCAGAAAGAAGTTTCACAGAATGCTTCTGTGTAGTTTATATTTGAATATATTCCTTTTTCCACTACTATTCTCTTAGCGCTCCAAATGTCCAGTTGCATTTTCTACAGAAAGAGTGTTCAGATCTGCTCAATCAAAAGTATGGTTTAACTCTGTTAGCTGAATGCACAGATCAGAAAGAAGTTTCACAGAATGATTCTGTGTAGTTTATATTTGGAGACATTCCTTTTTCCACTATTACCCTCTTAGCGCTCCGAAACTCCACTTGCATTTTCTACAGAAAGAGTGTTTCAGATCGGCTCAATCAAAACTAAGGTTCAACTCTTTCAGTTGAACAAACAGAACAGAAAGAAGTTTCACACAATTCTTCTGTGTGTTTTTATTTGTAGACATTCTTTTTCCCAATATAGGCCTCTTAGCGCTCAGAATGTCCATTTGCAGTTTCTACAGAAAGAGTGTTTCAGAACGGCTCAATCAAAAGTAAGGTTCAACTCTGTTAGTTGAATGCACAGAACAGAAAGAAGTTTCATACAATGCTTCTGTGTAGTTTATATTTGAACATATTTTTTTTCCACTATTACCCACTTAGCGCTACGAATGTCCAGTTGCATTTTCTACAGACAGAGTGTTTCAAAACTGCTCAATCAAAAGTATGGTTTAACTCTGTTAGCTGAATGCTCAGATCAGAAAGTAGTTTCACAGAATGCTTCTGTGTAGTTTATATTTGAATATATTCCTTTTTCCACTACTACGCTCTTAGCGCTCCAAATGTCCAGTTGCATTTTCTACAGAAAGAGTGTTCAGATCTGCTCAATCAAAAGTATGGTTTAACTCTGTTAGCTGAATGCACAGATCAGAAAGAAGTTTCACCGAATGATTCTGTGTAGTTTATATTTGAAGACATTCCTTTTTCCACTATTACCCTCTTAGCGCTCCGAATCTCCACTTGCATTTTCTACAAAAAGAGTGTTTCATAACTGCTCAATCAAAAATATGTTTTATCTCTGTTAACCGAATTTACAGATCAGAAATAAGTTTCACAGAATGCATCTGTGTAGTTTTTATTTGAAGATATTCTTTTTCCCAATGTAGGCCTCTTAGCGCTTAGCATGTCCAATTGCGGTTTCTACAGAAAGAGTGTTTCAGAAGGGCTCAAGCAAAAGTAAGGTTCAACTCTGTTAGTTGAATGCACAGAACAGAAAGAATTTTCACAGAATGCTACTGTGTAGTTTATATTTGAATATATTCCTTTTTCCACTATTACCCTCTTAGCGCTCCGAATGTCCACTTGCATTTTCTACAGAAAGAGTGTTCAGAACTGCGCAATCAAAAGTATGGTTTAACTCTGTTAGCTTAATGAACATATCAGAAATAAGTTTCACACAATGCTTCTGTGTAGTTTTTATTTGAAGATATTATTTTTCCCAATAGAGTCCTCTTAGCGCTCAGAATGTCCAATTGCAGTTTCTACAGAAAGAGTGTTTCAGAAAGGCTCAATCAAATGTAAGGTTCAACTCTGTTAGTTGAATGCACAGAACAGAAAGAAGTTTCATACAATGCTTCTGTGTAGTTTATATTTGAACATATTCTTTTTTCCACTATTACCCACTTAGCGCTACGAATGTCCAGTTGCATTTTCTACAGACAGAGTGTTTCAAAACTGCTCAATCAAAAGTATGGTTTAACTCTGTTAGCTGAATGCTCAGATCAGAAAGAAGTTTCACAGAATGCTTCTGTGTAGTTTATATTTGAATATATTCCTTTTTCCACTACTACTCTCTTAGCGCTCCAAATGTCCAGTTGCATTTTCTACAGAAAGAGTGTTCAGATCTGCTCAATCAAAAGTATGGTTTAACTCTGTTACCTGAATGCACAGATCAGAAAGAAGTTTCACAGAATGATTCTGTGTAGTTTATATTTGGAGACATTCCTTTTTCCACTATTACCCTCTTAGCGCTCCGAATCTCCACTTGCATTTTCTACAGAAAGAGTGTTTCAGATCGGCTCAATCAAAACTAAGGTTCAACTCTTTCAGTTGAACAAACAGAACAGAAAGAAGTTTCACACAATTCTTCTGTGTAGTTTTTATTTGTAGACATTCTTTTTCCCAATATAGGCCTCTTAGCGCTCAGAATGTCCAATTGCAGTTTCTACAGAAAGAGTGTTTCAGAACGGCTCAATCAAAAGTAAGGTTCAACTCTGTTAGTTGAATGCACAGAACAGAAAGAAGTTTCATACAATGCTTCTGTGTAGTTTATATTTGAACATATTTTTTTTCCACTATTACCCACTTAGCGCTACGAATGTCCAGTTGCATTTTCTACAGACAGAGTGTTTCAAAACTGCTCAATCAAAAGTATGGTTTAACTCTGTTAGCTGAATGCTCAGATCAGAAAGTAGTTTCACAGAATGCTTCTGTGTAGTTTATATTTGAATATATTCCTTTTTCCACTACTACGCTCTTAGCGCTCCAAATGTCCAGTTGCATTTTCTACAGAAAGAGTGTTCAGATCTGCTCAATCAAAAGTATGGTTTAACTCTGTTAGCTGAATGCACAGATCAGAAAGAAGTTTCACCGAATGATTCTGTGTAGTTTATATTTGAAGACATTCCTTTTTCCACTATTACCCTCTTAGCGCTCCGAATCTCCACTTGCATTTTCTACAAAAAGAGTGTTTCATAACTGCTCAATCAAAAATATGTTTTATCTCTGTTAACTGAATTTACAGATCAGAAATAAGTTTCACAGAATGCATCTGTGTAGTTTTTATTTGAAGATATTCTTTTTCCCAATGTAGGCCTCTTAGCGCTTAGCATGTCCAAATGCGGTTTCTACAGAAAGAGTGTTTCAGAAGGGCTCAAGCAAAAGTAAGGTTCAACTCTGTTAGTTGAATGCACAGAACAGAAAGAATTTTCACAGAATGCTACTGTGTAGTTTATATTTGAATATATTCCTTTTTCCACTATTACCCTCTTAGCGCTCCGAATGTCCACTTGCATTTTCTACAGAAAGAGTGTTCAGAACTGCGCAATCAAAAGTATGGTTTAACTCTGTTAGCTTAATGAACATATCAGAAATAAGTTTCACACAATGCTTCTGTGTAGTTTTTATTTGAAGATATTATTTTTCCCAATAGAGGCCTCTTAGCGCTCAGAATGTCCAATTGCAGTTTCTACAGAATGAGTGTTTCAGAAAGGCTCAATCAAAAGTAAGGTTCAACTCTGTTAGTTGAATGCACAGAACAGAAAGAAGTTTCATACAATGCTTCTGTGTAGTTTATATTTGAACATATTCTTTTTTCCACTATTACCCACTTAGCGCTACGAATGTCCAGTTGCATTTTCTACAGACAGAGTGTTTCAAAACTGCTCAATCAAAAGTATGGTTTAACTCTGTTAGCTGAATGCTCAGATCAGAAAGAAGTTTCACAGAATGCTTCTGTGTAGTTTATATTTGAATATATTCCTTTTTCCACTACTACTCTCTTAGCGCTCCAAATGTCCAGTTGCATTTTCTACAGAAAGAGTGTTCAGATCTGCTCAATCAAAAGTATGGTTTAACTCTGTTAGCTGAATGCACAGATCAGAAAGATGTTTCACAGAATGATTCTGTGTAGTTTATATTTGGAGACAATCCTTTTTCCACTATTACCCTCTTAGCGCTAAGAATCTCCACTTGCATTTTCTACAGAAAGATTGTTTCAGACCGGCTCAATCAAAACTAAGGTTCAACTCTTTTAGTTGAACAAGCAGAACAGAAAGAAGTTTCACACAATTCTTCTGTGTAGTTTTTATTTGTAGACATTCTTTTTCCCAATATAGGCCTCTTAGCGCTCAGAATGTCCAATTGCAGTTTCTACAGAAAGAGTGTTTCAGAACGGCTCAATCAAAAGTAAGGTTCAACTCTGTTAGTTGAATGCACAGAACAGAAAGAAGTTTCATACAATGCTTCTGTGTAGTTTATATTTGAACATATTTTTTTTCCACTATTACCCACTTAGCGCTACGAATGTCCAGTTGCATTTTCTACAGACAGAGTGTTTCAAAACTGCTCAATCAAAAGTATGGTTTAACTCTGTTAGCTGAATGCTCAGATCAGAAAGAAGTTTCACAGAATGCTTCTGTGTAGTTTATATTTGAATATATTCCTTTTTCCACTACTACGCTCTTAGCGCTCCAAATGTCCAGTTGCATTTTCTACAGAAAGAGTGTTCAGATCTGCTCAATCAAAAGTATGGTTTAACTCTGTTAGCTGAATGCACAGATCAGAAAGAAGTTTCACCGAATGATTCTGTGTAGTTTATATTTGAAGACATTCCTTTTTCCACTATTACCCTCTTAGCGCTCCGAATCTCCACTTGCATTTTCTACAAAAAGAGTGTTTCATAACTGCTCAATCAAAAATATGTTTTATCTCTGTTAACTGAATTTACAGATCAGAAATAAGTTTCACAGAATACATCTGTGTGGTTTTTATTTGAAGATATTCTTTTTCCCAATGTAGGCCTCATAGCGCTTAGCATGTCCAATTGCGGTTTCTACAGAAAGAGTGTTTCAGAACGGCTCAATCAAAAGTAAGTTTCAACTCTGTTAGTTGAATGCACAGAACAGAAAGAATTTTCACAGAATGCTACTGTGTAGTTTATATTTGAATATATTCCTTTTTCCACTATTACCCTCTTAGCGCTCCGAATGTCCACTTGCATTTTCTACAGAAAGAGTGTTCAGAACTGCGCAATCAAAAGTATGGTTTAACTCTGTTAGCTTAATGAACATATCAGAAATAAGTTTCACACAATGCTTCTGTGTAGTTTTTATTTGAAGATATTATTTTTCCCAATATAGGCCTCTTAGCGCTCAGAATGTCCAATTGCAGTTTCTACAGAATGAGTGTTTCAGAAAGGCTCAATCAAAAGTAAGGTTCAACTCTGTTAGTTGAATGCACAGAACAGAAAGAAGTTTCATACAATGCTTCTGTGTAGTTTATATTTGAACATATTCTTTTTTCCACTATTACCCATTTAGCGCTACGAATGTACAGTTGCATTTTCTACAGACAGAGTGTTTCAAAACTGCTCAATCAAAAGTATGGTTTAACTCTGTTAGCTGAATGCTCAGATCAGAAAGAAGTTTCACAGAATGCTTCTGTGTAGTTTATATTTGAATATATTCCTTTTTCCACTACTACTCTCTTAGCGCTCCAAATGTCCAGTTGCATTTTCTACAGAAAGAGTGTTCAGATCTGCTCAATCAAAAGTATGGTTTAACTCTGTTAGCTGAATGCACAGATCAGAAAGATGTTTCACAGAATGATTCTGTGTAGTTTATATTTGGAGACATTCCTTTTTCCACTATTACCCTCTTAGCGCTAAGAATCTCCACTTGCATTTTCTACAGAAAGAGTGTTTCAGAACGGCTCAATCAAAACTAAGGTTCAAATCTTTTAGTTGAACAAGCAGAACAGATAGAAGTTTCACACAATTCTTCTGTGTAGTTTTTATTTGTAGACATTCTTTTTCCCAATATAGGCCTCTTAGCGCTCAGAATGTCCAATTGCAGTTTCTACAGAAAGAGTGTTTCAGAACGGCTCAATCAAAAGTAAGGTTCAACTCTGTTAGTTGAATGCACAGAACAGAAAGAAGTTTCATACAATGCTTCTGTGTAGTTTATATTTGAACATATTTTTTTTCCACTATTACCCACTTAGCGCTACGAATGTCCAGTTGCATTTTCTACAGACAGAGTGTTTCAAAACTGCTCAATCAAAAGTATGGTTTAACTCTGTTAGCTGAATGCTCAGATCAGAACGAAGTTTCACAGAATGCTTCTGTGTAGTTTATATTTGAATATATTCCTTTTTCCACTACTACGCTCTTAGCGCTCCAAATGTCCAGTTGCATTTTCTACAGAAAGAGTGTTCAGATCTGCTCAATCAAAAGTATGGTTTAACTCTGTTAGCTGAATGCACAGATCAGAAAGAAGTTTCACCGAATGATTCTGTGTAGTTTATATTTGAAGACATTCCTTTTTCCACTATTACCCTCTTAGCGCTCCGAATCTCCACTTGCATTTTCTACAAAAAGAGTGTATCATAACTGCTCAATCAAAAATATGTTTTATCTCTGTTAACTGAATTTACAGATCAGAAATAAGTTTCACAGAATACATCTGTGTGGTTTTTATTTGAAGATATTCTTTTTCCCAATGTAGGCCTCTTAGCGCTTAGCATGTCCAATTGCAGTTTCTACAGAAAGAGTGTTTCAGAACGGCTCAATCAAAAGTAAGTTTCAACTCTGTTAGTTGAATGCACAGAACAGAAAGAATTTTCACAGAATGCTACTGTGTAGTTTATATTTGAATATATTCCTTTTTCCACTATTACCCTCTTAGCGCTCCGAATGTCCACTTGCATTTTCTACAGAAAGAGTGTTCAGAACTGCGCAATCAAAAGTATGGTTTAACTCTGTTAGCTTAATGAACATATCAGAAATAAGTTTCACACAATGCTTCTGTGTAGTTTTTATTTGAAGATATTATTTTTCCCAATAGAGGCCTCTTTGCGCTCAGAATGTCCAATTGCACTTTCTACAGAAAGAGTGTTTCAGAAAGGCTCAATCAAAAGTAAGGTTCAACTCTGTTAGTTGAATGCACAGAACAGAAAGAAGTTTCATACAATGCTTCTGTGTAGTTTATATTTGAACATATTCTTTTTTCCACTATTACCCACTTAGCGCTACGAATGTCCAGTTGCATTTTCTACAGACAGAGTGTTTCAAAACTGCTCAATCAAAAGTATGGTTTAACTCTGTTAGCTGAATGCTCAGATCAGAAAGAAGTTTCACAGAATGCTTCTGTGTAGTTTATATTTGAATATATTCCTTTTTCCACTACTATTCTCTTAGCGCTCCAAATGTCCAGTTGCATTTTCTACAGAAAGAGTGTTCAGATCTGCTCAATCAAAAGTATGGTTTAACTCTGTTAGCTGAATGCACAGATCAGAAAGAAGTTTCACAGAATGATTCTGTGTAGTTTATATTTGGAGACATTCCTTTTTCCACTATTACCCTCTTAGCGCTCCGAAACTCCACTTGCATTTTCTACAGAAAGAGTGTTTCAGATCGGCTCAATCAAAACTAAGGTTCAACTCTTTCAGTTGAACAAACAGAACAGAAAGAAGTTTCACACAATTCTTCTGTGTGTTTTTATTTGTAGACATTCTTTTTCCCAATATAGGCCTCTTAGCGCTCAGAATGTCCATTTGCAGTTTCTACAGAAAGAGTGTTTCAGAACGGCTCAATCAAAAGTAAGGTTCAACTCTGTTAGTTGAATGCACAGAACAGAAAGAAGTTTCATACAATGCTTCTGTGTAGTTTATATTTGAACATATTTTTTTTCCACTATTACCCACTTAGCGCTACGAATGTCCAGTTGCATTTTCTACAGACAGAGTGTTTCAAAACTGCTCAATCAAAAGTATGGTTTAACTCTGTTAGCTGAATGCTCAGATCAGAAAGTAGTTTCACAGAATGCTTCTGTGTAGTTTATATTTGAATATATTCCTTTTTCCACTACTACGCTCTTAGCGCTCCAAATGTCCAGTTGCATTTTCTACAGAAAGAGTGTTCAGATCTGCTCAATCAAAAGTATGGTTTAACTCTGTTAGCTGAATGCACAGATCAGAAAGAAGTTTCACCGAATGATTCTGTGTAGTTTATATTTGAAGACATTCCTTTTTCCACTATTACCCTCTTAGCGCTCCGAATCTCCACTTGCATTTTCTACAAAAAGAGTGTTTCATAACTGCTCAATCAAAAATATGTTTTATCTCTGTTAACTGAATTTACAGATCAGAAATAAGTTTCACAGAATGCATCTGTGTAGTTTTTATTTGAAGATATTCTTTTTCCCAATGTAGGCCTCTTAGCGCTTAGCCTGTCCAATTGCGGTTTCTACAGAAAGAGTGTTTCAGAAGGGCTCAAGCAAAAGTAAGGTTCAACTCTGTTAGTTGAATGCACAGAACAGAAAGAATTTTCACAGAATGCTACTGTGTAGTTTATATTTGAATATATTCCTTTTTCCACTATTACCCTCTTAGCGCTCCGAATGTCCACTTGCATTTTCTACAGAAAGAGTGTTCAGAACTGCGCAATCAAAAGTATGGTTTAACTCTGTTAGCTTAATGAACATATCAGAAATAAGTTTCACACAATGCTTCTGTGTAGTTTTTATTTGAAGATATTATTTTTCCCAATAGAGGCCTCTTAGCGCTCAGAATGTCCAATTGCACTTTCTACAGAAAGAGTGTTTCAGAAAGGCTCAATCAAAAGTAAGGTTCAACTCTGTTAGTTGAATGCACAGAACAGAAAGAAGTTTCATACAATGTTTCTGTGTAGTTTATATTTGAACATATTCTTTTTTCCACTATTACCCACTTAGCGCTACGAATGTCCAGTTGCATTTTCTACAGACAGAGTGTTTCAAAACTGCTCAATCAAAAGTATGGTTTAACTCTGTTAGCTGAATGCTCAGATCAGAAAGAAGTTTCACAGAATGCTTCTGTGTAGTTTATATTTGAATATATTCCTTTTTCCACTACTACTCTCTTAGCGCTCCAAATGTCCAGTTGCATTTTCTACAGAAAGAGTGTTCAGATCTGCTCAATCAAAAGTATGGTTTAACTCTGTTAGCTGAATGCACAGATCAGAAAGAAGTTTCACAGAATGATTCTGTGTAGTTTATATTTGGAGACATTCCTTTTTCCACTATTACCCTCTTAGCGCTAAGAATCTCCACTTGCATTTTCTACAGAAAGAGTGTTTCAGAACGGCTCAATCAAAACTAAGGTTCAACTCTTTTAGTTGAACAAGCAGAACAGAAAGAAGTTTCACACAATTCTTCTGTGTAGTTTTTATTTGTAGACATTCTTTTTCCCAATATAGGCCTCTTAGCGCTCAGAATGTCCAATTGCAGTTTCTACAGAAAGAGTGTTTCAGAACGGCTCAATCAAAAGTAAGGTTCAACTCTGTTAGTTGAATGCACAGAACAGAAAGAAGTTTCATACAATGCTTCTGTGTAGTTTATATTTGAACATATTTTTTTTCCACTATTACCCACTTAGCGCTACGAATGTCCAGTTGCATTTTCTACAGACAGAGTGTTTCAAAACTGCTCAATCAAAAGTATGGTTTAACTCTGTTAGCTGAATGCTCAGATCAGAAAGAAGTTTCACGGAATGCTTCTGTGTAGTTTATATTTGAATATATTCCTTTTTCCACTACTACGCTCTTAGCGCTCCAAATGTCCAGTTGCATTTTCTACAGAAAGAGTGTTCAGATCTGCTCAATCAAAAGTATGGTTTAACTCTGTTAGCTGAATGCACAGATCAGAAAGAAGTTTCACCGAATGATTCTGTGTAGTTTATATTTGAAGACATTCCTTTTTCCACTATTACCCTCTTAGCGCTCCGAATCTCCACTTGCATTTTCTACAAAAAGAGTGTTTCATAACTGCTCAATCAAAAATATGTTTTATCTCTGTTAACTGAATTTACAGATCAGAAATAAGTTTCACAGAATGCATCTGTGTAGTTTTTATTTGAAGATATTCTTTTTCCCAATGTAGGCCTCTTAGCGCTTAGCCTGTCCAATTGCGGTTTCTACAGAAAGAGTGTTTCAGAAGGGCTCAAGCAAAAGTAAGGTTCAACTCTGTTAGTTGAATGCACAGAACAGAAAGAATTTTCACAGAATGCTACTGTGTAGTTTATATTTGAATATATTCCTTTTTCCACTATTACCCTCTTAGCGCTCCGAATGTCCACTTGCATTTTCTACAGAAAGAGTGTTCAGAACTGCGCAATCAAAAGTATGGTTTAACTCTGTTAGCTTAATGAACATATCAGAAATAAGTTTCACACAATGCTTCTGTGTAGTTTTTATTTGAAGATATTATTTTTCCCAATAGAGGCCTCTTAGCGCTCAGAATGTCCAATTGCACTTTCTACAGAAAGAGTGTTTCAGAAAGGCTCAATCAAAAGTAAGGTTCAACTCTGTTAGTTGAATGCACAGAACAGAAAGAAGTTTCATACAATGTTTCTGTGTAGTTTATATTTGAACATATTCTTTTTTCCACTATTACCCACTTAGCGCTACGAATGTCCAGTTGCATTTTCTACAGACAGAGTGTTTCAAAACTGCTCAATCAAAAGTATGGTTTAACTCTGTTAGCTGAATGCTCAGATCAGAAAGAAGTTTCACAGAATGCTTCTGTGTAGTTTATATTTGAATATATTCCTTTTTCCACTACTACTCTCTTAGCGCTCCAAATGTCCAGTTGCATTTTCTACAGAAAGAGTGTTCAGATCTGCTCAATCAAAAGTATGGTTTAACTCTGTTAGCTGAATGCACAGATCAGAAAGAAGTTTCACAGAATGATTCTGTGTAGTTTATATTTGGAGACATTCCTTTTTCCACTATTACCCTCTTAGCGCTAAGAATCTCCACTTGCATTTTCTACAGAAAGAGTGTTTCAGAACGGCTCAATCAAAACTAAGGTTCAACTCTTTTAGTTGAACAAGCAGAACAGAAAGAAGTTTCACACAATTCTTCTGTGTAGTTTTTATTTGTAGACATTCTTTTTCCCAATATAGGCCTCTTAGCGCTCAGAATGTCCAATTGCAGTTTCTACAGAAAGAGTGTTTCAGAACGGCTCAATCAAAAGTAAGGTTCAACTCTGTTAGTTGAATGCACAGAACAGAAAGAAGTTTCATACAATGCTTCTGTGTAGTTTATATTTGAACATATTTTTTTTCCACTATTACCCACTTAGCGCTACGAATGTCCAGTTGCATTTTCTACAGACAGAGTGTTTCAAAACTGCTCAATCAAAAGTATGGTTTAACTCTGTTAGCTGAATGCTCAGATCAGAAAGAAGTTTCACGGAATGCTTCTGTGTAGTTTATATTTGAATATATTCCTTTTTCCACTACTACGCTCTTAGCGCTCCAAATGTCCAGTTGCATTTTCTACAGAAAGAGTGTTCAGATCTGCTCAATCAAAAGTATGGTTTAACTCTGTTAGCTGAATGCACAGATCAGAAAGAAGTTTCACCGAATGATTCTGTGTAGTTTATATTTGAAGACATTCCTTTTTCCACTATTACCCTCTTAGCGCTCCGAATCTCCACTTGCATTTTCTACAAAAAGAGTGTTTCATAACTGCTCAATCAAAAATATGTTTTATCTCTGTTAACTGAATTTACAGATCAGAAATAAGTTTCACAGAATACATCTGTGTGGTTTTTATTTGAAGATATTCTTTTTCCCAATGTAGGCCTCATAGCGCTTAGCATGTCCAATTGCGGTTTCTACAGAAAGAGTGTTTCAGAACGGCTCAATCAAAAGTAAGTTTCAACTCTGTTAGTTGAATGCACAGAACAGAAAGAATTTTCACAGAATGCTACTGTGTAGTTTATATTTGAATATATTCCTTTTTCCACTATTACCCTCTTAGCGCTCCGAATGTCCACTTGCATTTTCTACAGAAAGAGTGTTCAGAACTGCGCAATCAAAAGTATGGTTTAACTCTGTTAGCTTAATGAACATATCAGAAATAAGTTTCACACAATGCTTCTGTGTAGTTTTTATTTGAAGATATTATTTTTCCCAATATAGGCCTCTTAGCGCTCAGAATGTCCAATTGCAGTTTCTACAGAATGAGTGTTTCAGAAAGGCTCAATCAAAAGTAAGGTTCAACTCTGTTAGTTGAATGCACAGAACAGAAAGAAGTTTCATACAATGCTTCTGTGTAGTTTATATTTGAACATATTCTTTTTTCCACTATTACCCATTTAGCGCTACGAATGTACAGTTGCATTTTCTACAGACAGAGTGTTTCAAAACTGCTCAATCAAAAGTATGGTTTAACTCTGTTAGCTGAATGCTCAGATCAGAAAGAAGTTTCACAGAATGCTTCTGTGTAGTTTATATTTGAATATATTCCTTTTTCCACTACTACTCTCTTAGCGCTCCAAATGTCCAGTTGCATTTTCTACAGAAAGAGTGTTCAGATCTGCTCAATCAAAAGTATGGTTTAACTCTGTTAGCTGAATGCACAGATCAGAAAGATGTTTCACAGAATGATTCTGTGTAGTTTATATTTGGAGACATTCCTTTTTCCACTATTACCCTCTTAGCGCTAAGAATCTCCACTTGCATTTTCTACAGAAAGAGTGTTTCAGAACGGCTCAATCAAAACTAAGGTTCAAATCTTTTAGTTGAACAAGCAGAACAGATAGAAGTTTCACACAATTCTTCTGTGTAGTTTTTATTTGTAGACATTCTTTTTCCCAATATAGGCCTCTTAGCGCTCAGAATGTCCAATTGCAGTTTCTACAGAAAGAGTGTTTCAGAACGGCTCAATCAAAAGTAAGGTTCAACTCTGTTAGTTGAATGCACAGAACAGAAAGAAGTTTCATACAATGCTTCTGTGTAGTTTATATTTGAACATATTTTTTTTCCACTATTACCCACTTAGCGCTACGAATGTCCAGTTGCATTTTCTACAGACAGAGTGTTTCAAAACTGCTCAATCAAAAGTATGGTTTAACTCTGTTAGCTGAATGCTCAGATCAGAACGAAGTTTCACAGAATGCTTCTGTGTAGTTTATATTTGAATATATTCCTTTTTCCACTACTACGCTCTTAGCGCTCCAAATGTCCAGTTGCATTTTCTACAGAAAGAGTGTTCAGATCTGCTCAATCAAAAGTATGGTTTAACTCTGTTAGCTGAATGCACAGATCAGAAAGAAGTTTCACCGAATGATTCTGTGTAGTTTATATTTGAAGACATTCCTTTTTCCACTATTACCCTCTTAGCGCTCCGAATCTCCACTTGCATTTTCTACAAAAAGAGTGTATCATAACTGCTCAATCAAAAATATGTTTTATCTCTGTTAACTGAATTTACAGATCAGAAATAAGTTTCACAGAATACATCTGTGTGGTTTTTATTTGAAGATATTCTTTTTCCCAATGTAGGCCTCTTAGCGCTTAGCATGTCCAATTGCAGTTTCTACAGAAAGAGTGTTTCAGAACGGCTCAATCAAAAGTAAGTTTCAACTCTGTTAGTTGAATGCACAGAACAGAAAGAATTTTCACAGAATGCTACTGTGTAGTTTATATTTGAATATATTCCTTTTTCCACTATTACCCTCTTAGCGCTCCGAATGTCCACTTGCATTTTCTACAGAAAGAGTGTTCAGAACTGCGCAATCAAAAGTATGGTTTAACTCTGTTAGCTTAATGAACATATCAGAAATAAGTTTCACACAATGCTTCTGTGTAGTTTTTATTTGAAGATATTATTTTTCCCAATAGAGGCCTCTTTGCGCTCAGAATGTCCAATTGCACTTTCTACAGAAAGAGTGTTTCAGAAAGGCTCAATCAAAAGTAAGGTTCAACTCTGTTAGTTGAATGCACAGAACAGAAAGAAGTTTCATACAATGCTTCTGTGTAGTTTATATTTGAACATATTCTTTTTTCCACTATTACCCACTTAGCGCTACGAATGTCCAGTTGCATTTTCTACAGACAGAGTGTTTCAAAACTGCTCAATCAAAAGTATGGTTTAACTCTGTTAGCTGAATGCTCAGATCAGAAAGAAGTTTCACAGAATGCTTCTGTGTAGTTTATATTTGAATATATTCCTTTTTCCACTACTATTCTCTTAGCGCTCCAAATGTCCAGTTGCATTTTCTACAGAAAGAGTGTTCAGATCTGCTCAATCAAAAGTATGGTTTAACTCTGTTAGCTGAATGCACAGATCAGAAAGAAGTTTCACAGAATGATTCTGTGTAGTTTATATTTGGAGACATTCCTTTTTCCACTATTACCCTCTTAGCGCTCCGAAACTCCACTTGCATTTTCTACAGAAAGAGTGTTTCAGATCGGCTCAATCAAAACTAAGGTTCAACTCTTTCAGTTGAACAAACAGAACAGAAAGAAGTTTCACACAATTCTTCTGTGTGTTTTTATTTGTAGACATTCTTTTTCCCAATATAGGCCTCTTAGCGCTCAGAATGTCCATTTGCAGTTTCTACAGAAAGAGTGTTTCAGAACGGCTCAATCAAAAGTAAGGTTCAACTCTGTTAGTTGAATGCACAGAACAGAAAGAAGTTTCATACAATGCTTCTGTGTAGTTTATATTTGAACATATTTTTTTTCCACTATTACCCACTTAGCGCTACGAATGTCCAGTTGCATTTTCTACAGACAGAGTGTTTCAAAACTGCTCAATCAAAAGTATGGTTTAACTCTGTTAGCTGAATGCTCAGATCAGAAAGTAGTTTCACAGAATGCTTCTGTGTAGTTTATATTTGAATATATTCCTTTTTCCACTACTACGCTCTTAGCGCTCCAAATGTCCAGTTGCATTTTCTACAGAAAGAGTGTTCAGATCTGCTCAATCAAAAGTATGGTTTAACTCTGTTAGCTGAATGCACAGATCAGAAAGAAGTTTCACCGAATGATTCTGTGTAGTTTATATTTGAAGACATTCCTTTTTCCACTATTACCCTCTTAGCGCTCCGAATCTCCACTTGCATTTTCTACAAAAAGAGTGTTTCATAACTGCTCAATCAAAAATATGTTTTATCTCTGTTAACTGAATTTACAGATCAGAAATAAGTTTCACAGAATGCATCTGTGTAGTTTTTATTTGAAGATATTCTTTTTCCCAATGTAGGCCTCTTAGCGCTTAGCCTGTCCAATTGCGGTTTCTACAGAAAGAGTGTTTCAGAAGGGCTCAAGCAAAAGTAAGGTTCAACTCTGTTAGTTGAATGCACAGAACAGAAAGAATTTTCACAGAATGCTACTGTGTAGTTTATATTTGAATATATTCCTTTTTCCACTATTACCCTCTTAGCGCTCCGAATGTCCACTTGCATTTTCTACAGAAAGAGTGTTCAGAACTGCGCAATCAAAAGTATGGTTTAACTCTGTTAGCTTAATGAACATATCAGAAATAAGTTTCACACAATGCTTCTGTGTAGTTTTTATTTGAAGATATTATTTTTCCCAATAGAGGCCTCTTAGCGCTCAGAATGTCCAATTGCACTTTCTACAGAAAGAGTGTTTCAGAAAGGCTCAATCAAAAGTAAGGTTCAACTCTGTTAGTTGAATGCACAGAACAGAAAGAAGTTTCATACAATGTTTCTGTGTAGTTTATATTTGAACATATTCTTTTTTCCACTATTACCCACTTAGCGCTACGAATGTCCAGTTGCATTTTCTACAGACAGAGTGTTTCAAAACTGCTCAATCAAAAGTATGGTTTAACTCTGTTAGCTGAATGCTCAGATCAGAAAGAAGTTTCACAGAATGCTTCTGTGTAGTTTATATTTGAATATATTCCTTTTTCCACTACTACTCTCTTAGCGCTCCAAATGTCCAGTTGCATTTTCTACAGAAAGAGTGTTCAGATCTGCTCAATCAAAAGTATGGTTTAACTCTGTTAGCTGAATGCACAGATCAGAAAGAAGTTTCACAGAATGATTCTGTGTAGTTTATATTTGGAGACATTCCTTTTTCCACTATTACCCTCTTAGCGCTAAGAATCTCCACTTGCATTTTCTACAGAAAGAGTGTTTCAGAACGGCTCAATCAAAACTAAGGTTCAACTCTTTTAGTTGAACAAGCAGAACAGAAAGAAGTTTCACACAATTCTTCTGTGTAGTTTTTATTTGTAGACATTCTTTTTCCCAATATAGGCCTCTTAGCGCTCAGAATGTCCAATTGCAGTTTCTACAGAAAGAGTGTTTCAGAACGGCTCAATCAAAAGTAAGGTTCAACTCTGTTAGTTGAATGCACAGAACAGAAAGAAGTTTCATACAATG
This sequence comes from Symphalangus syndactylus, assembly GCF_028878055.3. Taxonomy (NCBI): domain Eukaryota; kingdom Metazoa; phylum Chordata; class Mammalia; order Primates; family Hylobatidae; genus Symphalangus; species Symphalangus syndactylus. The sequence continues at coordinate 136,791,286 of NC_072432.2, read as the reverse complement.
CTTCTGTGTAGTTTATATTTGAACATATTTTTTTTCCACTATTACCCACTTAGCGCTACGAATGTCCAGTTGCATTTTCTACAGACAGAGTGTTTCAAAACTGCTCAATCAAAAGTATGGTTTAACTCTGTTAGCTGAATGCTCAGATCAGAAAGAAGTTTCACGGAATGCTTCTGTGTAGTTTATATTTGAATATATTCCTTTTTCCACTACTACGCTCTTAGCGCTCCAAATGTCCAGTTGCATTTTCTACAGAAAGAGTGTTCAGATCTGCTCAATCAAAAGTATGGTTTAACTCTGTTAGCTGAATGCACAGATCAGAAAGAAGTTTCACCGAATGATTCTGTGTAGTTTATATTTGAAGACATTCCTTTTTCCACTATTACCCTCTTAGCGCTCCGAATCTCCACTTGCATTTTCTACAAAAAGAGTGTTTCATAACTGCTCAATCAAAAATATGTTTTATCTCTGTTAACTGAATTTACAGATCAGAAATAAGTTTCACAGAATACATCTGTGTGGTTTTTATTTGAAGATATTCTTTTTCCCAATGTAGGCCTCTTAGCGCTTAGCATGTCCAATTGCAGTTTCTACAGAAAGAGTGTTTCAGAACGGCTCAATCAAAAGTAAGTTTCAACTCTGTTAGTTGAATGCACAGAACAGAAAGAATTTTCACAGAATGCTACTGTGTAGTTTATATTTGAATATATTCCTTTTTCCACTATTACCCTCTTAGCGCTCCGAATGTCCACTTGCATTTTCTACAGAAAGAGTGTTCAGAACTGCGCAATCAAAAGTATGGTTTAACTCTGTTAGCTTAATGAACATATCAGAAATAAGTTTCACACAATGCTTCTGTGTAGTTTTTATTTGAAGATATTATTTTTCCCAATAGAGGCCTCTTTGCGCTCAGAATGTCCAATTGCACTTTCTACAGAAAGAGTGTTTCAGAAAGGCTCAATCAAAAGTAAGGTTCAACTCTGTTAGTTGAATGCACAGAACAGAAAGAAGTTTCATACAATGCTTCTGTGTAGTTTATATTTGAACATATTCTTTTTTCCACTATTACCCACTTAGCGCTACGAATGTCCAGTTGCATTTTCTACAGACAGAGTGTTTCAAAACTGCTCAATCAAAAGTATGGTTTAACTCTGTTAGCTGAATGCTCAGATCAGAAAGAAGTTTCACAGAATGCTTCTGTGTAGTTTATATTTGAATATATTCCTTTTTCCACTAATACTCTCTTAGCGCTCCAAATGTCCAGTTGCATTTTCTACAGAAAGAGTGTTCAGATCTGCTCAATCAAAGTATGGTTTAACTCTGTTAGCTGAATGCACAGATCAGAAAGAAGTTTCACAGAATGATTCTGTGTAGTTTATATTTGGAGACATTCCTTTTTCCACTATTACCCTCTTAGCGCTCCGAATCTCCACTTGCATTTTCTACAGAAAGAGTGTTTCAGATCGGCTCAATCAAAACTAAGGTTCAACTCTTTCAGTTGAACAAACAGAACAGAAAGAAGTTTCACACAATTCTTCTGTGTAGTTTTTATTTGTAGACATTCTTTTTCCCAATATAGGCCTCTTAGCGCTCAGAATGTCCAATTGCAGTTTCTACAGAAAGAGTGTTTCAGAACGGCTCAATCAAAAGTAAGGTTCAACTCTGTTAGTTGAATGCACAGAACAGAAAGAAGTTTCATACAATGCTTCTGTGTAGTTTATATTTGAACATATTTTTTTTCCACTATTACCCACTTAGCGCTACGAATGTCCAGTTGCATTTTCTACAGACAGAGTGTTTCAAAACTGCTCAATCAAAAGTATGGTTTAACTCTGTTAGCTGAATGCTCAGATCAGAAAGTAGTTTCACAGAATGCTTCTGTGTAGTTTATATTTGAATATATTCCTTTTTCCACTACTACGCTCTTAGCGCTCCAAATGTCCAGTTGCATTTTCTACAGAAAGAGTGTTCAGATCTGCTCAATCAAAAGTATGGTTTAACTCTGTTAGCTGAATGCACAGATCAGAAAGAAGTTTCACCGAATGATTCTGTGTAGTTTATATTTGAAGACATTCCTTTTTCCACTATTACCCTCTTAGCGCTCCGAATCTCCACTTGCATTTTCTACAAAAAGAGTGTTTCATAACTGCTCAATCAAAAATATGTTTTATCTCTGTTAACTGAATTTACAGATCAGAAATAAGTTTCACAGAATGCATCTGTGTAGTTTTTATTTGAAGATATTCTTTTTCCCAATGTAGGCCTCTTAGCGCTTAGCATGTCCAATTGCGGTTTCTACAGAAAGAGTGTTTCAGAAGGGCTCAAGCAAAAGTAAGGTTCAACTCTGATAGTTGAATGCACAGAACAGAAAGAATTTTCACAGAATGCTACTGTGTAGTTTATATTTGAATATATTCCTTTTTCCACTATTACCCTCTTAGCGCTCCGAATGTCCACTTGCATTTTCTACAGAAAGAGTGTTCAGAACTGCGCAATCAAAAGTATGGTTTAACTCTGTTAGCTTAATGAACATATCAGAAATAAGTTTCACACTATGCTTCTGTGTAGTTTTTATTTGAAGATATTATTTTTCCCAATATAGGCCTCTTAGCGCTCAGAATGTCCAATTGCAGTTTCTACAGAATGAGTGTTTCAGAAAGGCTCAATCAAAATTAAGGTTCAACTCTGTTAGTTGAATGCACAGAACAGAAAGAAGTTTCATACAATGCTTCTGTGTAGTTTATATTTGAACATATTCTTTTTTCCACTATTACCCAATTAGCGCTACGAATGTCCAGTTGCATTTTCTACAGACAGAGTGTTTCAAAAGTGCTCAATCAAAAGTATGGTTTAACTCTGTTAGCTGAATGCTCAGATCAGAAAGAAGTTTCACAGAATGCTTCTGTGTAGTTTATATTTGAATATATTCCTTTTTCCACTACTACTCTCTTAGCGCTCCAAATGTCCAGTTGCATTTTCTACAGAAAGAGTGTTCAGATCTGCTCAATCAAAAGTATGGTTTAAATCTGTTAGCTGAATGCACAGATCAGAAAGAAGTTTCACAGAATGATTCTGTGTAGTTTATATTTGGAGACATTCCTTTTTCCACTATTACCCTCTTAGCGCTAAGAATCTCCACTTGCATTTTCTACAGAAAGAGTGTTCCAGAACGGCTCAATCAAAACTAAGGTTCAACTCTTTTAGTTGAACAAGCAGAACAGAAAGAAGTTTCACACAATTCTTCTGTGTAGTTTTTATTTGTAGACATTCTTTTTCCCAATATAGGCCTCTTAGCGCTCAGAATGTCCAATTGCAGTTTCTACAGAAAGAGTGTTTCAGAACGGCTCAATCAAAAGTAAGGTTCAACTCTGTTAGTTGAATGCACAGAACAGAAAGAAGTTTCATACAATGCTTCTGTGTAGTTTATATTTGAACATATTTTTTTTCCACTATTACCCACTTAGCGCTACGAATGTCCAGTTGCATTTTCTACAGACAGAGTGTTTCAAAACTGCTCAATCAAAAGTATGGTTTAACTCTGTTAGCTGAATGCTCAGATCAGAAAGAAGTTTCACAGAATGCTTTTGTGTAGTTTATATTTGAATATATTCCTTTTTCCACTACTACGCTCTTAGCGCTCCAAATGTCCAGTTGCATTTTCTACAGAAAGAGTGTTCAGATCTGCTCAATCAAAAGTATGGTTTAACACTGTTAGCTGAATGCACAGATCAGAAAAAAGTTTCACCGAATGATTCTGTGTAGTTTATATTTGAAGACATTCCTTTTTCCACTATTACCCTCTTAGCGCTCCGAATCTCCACTTGCATTTTCTACAAAAAGAGTGTTTCATAACTGCTGAATCCAAAATATGTTTTATCTCTGTTAACTGAATTTACAGATCAGAAATAAGTTTCACAGAATGCATCTGTGTAGTTTTTATTTGAAGATATTCTTTTTCCCAATGTAGGCCTCTTAGCGCTTAGCATGTCCAATTGCAGTTTCTACAGAAAGAGTGTTTCAGAACGGCTCAATCAAAAGTAAGGTTCAACTCTGTTAGTTGAATGCACAGAACAGAAAGAATTTTCACAGAATGCTACTGTGTAGTTTATATTTGAATATATTCCTTTTTCCACTATTACCCTCTTAGCGCTCCGAATGTCCACTTGCATTTTCTACAGAAAGAGTGTTCAGAACTGCGCAATCAAAAGTATGGTTTAACTCTGTTAGCTTAATGAACATATCAGAAATAAGTTTCACACAATGCTTCTGTGTAGTTTTTATTTGAAGATATTATTTTTCCCAATAGAGTCCTCTTAGCGCTCAGAATGTCCAATTGCAGTTTCTACAGAAAGAGTGTTTCAGAAAGGCTCAATCAAATGTAAGGTTCAACTCTGTTAGTTGAATGCACAGAACAGAAAGAAGTTTCATACAATGCTTCTGTGTAGTTTATATTTGAACATATTCTTTTTTCCACTATTACCCACTTAGCGCTACGAATGTCCAGTTGCATTTTCTACAGACAGAGTGTTTCAAAACTGCTCAATCAAAAGTATGGTTTAACTCTGTTAGCTGAATGCTCAGATCAGAAAGAAGTTTCACGGAATGCTTCTGTGTAGTTTATATTTGAATATATTCCTTTTTCCACTACTACGCTCTTAGCGCTCCAAATGTCCAGTTGCATTTTCTACAGAAAGAGTGTTCAGATCTGCTCAATCAAAAGTATGGTTTAACTCTGTTAGCTGAATGCACAGATCAGAAAGAAGTTTCACCGAATGATTCTGTGTAGTTTATATTTGAAGACATTCCTTTTTCCACTATTACCCTCTTAGCGCTCCGAATCTCCACTTGCATTTTCTACAAAAAGAGTGTTTCATAACTGCTCAATCAAAAATATGTTTTATCTCTGTTAACTGAATTTACAGATCAGAAATAAGTTTCACAGAATACATCTGTGTGGTTTTTATTTGAAGATATTCTTTTTCCCAATGTAGGCCTCTTAGCGCTTAGCATGTCCAATTGCAGTTTCTACAGAAAGAGTGTTTCAGAACGGCTCAATCAAAAGTAAGTTTCAACTCTGTTAGTTGAATGCACAGAACAGAAAGAATTTTCACAGAATGCTACTGTGTAGTTTATATTTGAATATATTCCTTTTTCCACTATTACCCTCTTAGCGCTCCGAATGTCCACTTGCATTTTCTACAGAAAGAGTGTTCAGAACTGCGCAATCAAAAGTATGGTTTAACTCTGTTAGCTTAATGAACATATCAGAAATAAGTTTCACACAATGCTTCTGTGTAGTTTTTATTTGAAGATATTATTTTTCCCAATAGAGGCCTCTTTGCGCTCAGAATGTCCAATTGCACTTTCTACAGAAAGAGTGTTTCAGAAAGGCTCAATCAAAAGTAAGGTTCAACTCTGTTAGTTGAATGCACAGAACAGAAAGAAGTTTCATACAATGCTTCTGTGTAGTTTATATTTGAACATATTCTTTTTTCCACTATTACCCACTTAGCGCTACGAATGTCCAGTTGCATTTTCTACAGACAGAGTGTTTCAAAACTGCTCAATCAAAAGTATGGTTTAACTCTGTTAGCTGAATGCTCAGATCAGAAAGAAGTTTCACAGAATGCTTCTGTGTAGTTTATATTTGAATATATTCCTTTTTCCACTACTACTCTCTTAGCGCTCCAAATGTCCAGTTGCATTTTCTACAGAAAGAGTGTTCAGATCTGCTCAATCAAAGTATGGTTTAACTCTGTTAGCTGAATGCACAGATCAGAAAGAAGTTTCACAGAATGATTCTGTGTAGTTTATATTTGGAGACATTCCTTTTTCCACTATTACCCTCTTAGCGCTCCGAATCTCCACTTGCATTTTCTACAGAAAGAGTGTTTCAGATCGGCTCAATCAAAACTAAGGTTCAACTCTTTCAGTTGAACAAACAGAACAGAAAGAAGTTTCACACAATTCTTCTGTGTAGTTTTTATTTGTAGACATTCTTTTTCCCAATATAGGCCTCTTAGCGCTCAGAATGTCCAATTGCAGTTTCTACAGAAAGAGTGTTTCAGAACGGCTCAATCAAAAGTAAGGTTCAACTCTGTTAGTTGAATGCACAGAACAGAAAGAAGTTTCATACAATGCTTCTGTGTAGTTTATATTTGAACATATTTTTTTTCCACTATTACCCACTTAGCGCTACGAATGTCCAGTTGCATTTTCTACAGACAGAGTGTTTCAAAACTGCTCAATCAAAAGTATGGTTTAACTCTGTTAGCTGAATGCTCAGATCAGAAAGTAGTTTCACAGAATGCTTCTGTGTAGTTTATATTTGAATATATTCCTTTTTCCACTACTACGCTCTTAGCGCTCCAAATGTCCAGTTGCATTTTCTACAGAAAGAGTGTTCAGATCTGCTCAATCAAAAGTATGGTTTAACTCTGTTAGCTGAATGCACAGATCAGAAAGAAGTTTCACCGAATGATTCTGTGTAGTTTATATTTGAAGACATTCCTTTTTCCACTATTACCCTCTTAGCGCTCCGAATCTCCACTTGCATTTTCTACAAAAAGAGTGTTTCATAACTGCTCAATCAAAAATATGTTTTATCTCTGTTAACTGAATTTACAGATCAGAAATAAGTTTCACAGAATGCATCTGTGTAGTTTTTATTTGAAGATATTCTTTTTCCCAATGTAGGCCTCTTAGCGCTTAGCATGTCCAATTGCGGTTTCTACAGAAAGAGTGTTTCAGAAGGGCTCAAGCAAAAGTAAGGTTCAACTCTGTTAGTTGAATGCACAGAACAGAAAGAATTTTCACAGAATGCTACTGTGTAGTTTATATTTGAATATATTCCTTTTTCCACTATTACCCTCTTAGCGCTCCGAATGTCCACTTGCATTTTCTACAGAAAGAGTGTTCAGAACTGCGCAATCAAAAGTATGGTTTAACTCTGTTAGCTTAATGAACATATCAGAAATAAGTTTCACACTATGCTTCTGTGTAGTTTTTATTTGAAGATATTATTTTTCCCAATATAGGCCTCTTAGCGCTCAGAATGTCCAATTGCAGTTTCTACAGAATGAGTGTTTCAGAAAGGCTCAATCAAAATTAAGGTTCAACTCTGTTAGTTGAATGCACAGAACAGAAAGAAGTTTCATACAATGCTTCTGTGTAGTTTATATTTGAACATATTCTTTTTTCCACTATTACCCAATTAGCGCTACGAATGTCCAGTTGCATTTTCTACAGACAGAGTGTTTCAAAAGTGCTCAATCAAAAGTATGGTTTAACTCTGTTAGCTGAATGCTCAGATCAGAAAGAAGTTTCACAGAATGCTTCTGTGTAGTTTATATTTGAATATATTCCTTTTTCCACTACTACTCTCTTAGCGCTCCAAATGTCCAGTTGCATTTTCTACAGAAAGAGTGTTCAGATCTGCTCAATCAAAAGTATGGTTTAAATCTGTTAGCTGAATGCACAGATCAGAAAGAAGTTTCACAGAATGATTCTGTGTAGTTTATATTTGGAGACATTCCTTTTTCCACTATTACCCTCTTAGCGCTAAGAATCTCCACTTGCATTTTCTACAGAAAGAGTGTTCCAGAACGGCTCAATCAAAACTAAGGTTCAACTCTTTTAGTTGAACAAGCAGAACAGAAAGAAGTTTCACACAATTCTTCTGTGTAGTTTTTATTTGTAGACATTCTTTTTCCCAATATAGGCCTCTTAGCGCTCAGAATGTCCAATTGCAGTTTCTACAGAAAGAGTGTTTCAGAACGGCTCAATCAAAAGTAAGGTTCAACTCTGTTAGTTGAATGCACAGAACAGAAAGAAGTTTCATACAATGCTTCTGTGTAGTTTATATTTGAACATATTTTTTTTCCACTATTACCCACTTAGCGCTACGAATGTCCAGTTGCATTTTCTACAGACAGAGTGTTTCAAAACTGCTCAATCAAAAGTATGGTTTAACTCTGTTAGCTGAATGCTCAGATCAGAAAGAAGTTTCACAGAATGCTTTTGTGTAGTTTATATTTGAATATATTCCTTTTTCCACTACTACGCTCTTAGCGCTCCAAATGTCCAGTTGCATTTTCTACAGAAAGAGTGTTCAGATCTGCTCAATCAAAAGTATGGTTTAACACTGTTAGCTGAATGCACAGATCAGAAAAAAGTTTCACCGAATGATTCTGTGTAGTTTATATTTGAAGACATTCCTTTTTCCACTATTACCCTCTTAGCGCTCCGAATCTCCACTTGCATTTTCTACAAAAAGAGTGTTTCATAACTGCTGAATCCAAAATATGTTTTATCTCTGTTAACTGAATTTACAGATCAGAAATAAGTTTCACAGAATGCATCTGTGTAGTTTTTATTTGAAGATATTCTTTTTCCCAATGTAGGCCTCTTAGCGCTTAGCATGTCCAATTGCAGTTTCTACAGAAAGAGTGTTTCAGAACGGCTCAATCAAAAGTAAGGTTCAACTCTGTTAGTTGAATGCACAGAACAGAAAGAATTTTCACAGAATGCTACTGTGTAGTTTATATTTGAATATATTCCTTTTTCCACTATTACCCTCTTAGCGCTCCGAATGTCCACTTGCATTTTCTACAGAAAGAGTGTTCAGAACTGCGCAATCAAAAGTATGGTTTAACTCTGTTAGCTTAATGAACATATCAGAAATAAGTTTCACACAATGCTTCTGTGTAGTTTTTATTTGAAGATATTATTTTTCCCAATAGAGTCCTCTTAGCGCTCAGAATGTCCAATTGCAGTTTCTACAGAAAGAGTGTTTCAGAAAGGCTCAATCAAATGTAAGGTTCAACTCTGTTAGTTGAATGCACAGAACAGAAAGAAGTTTCATACAATGCTTCTGTGTAGTTTATATTTGAACATATTCTTTTTTCCACTATTACCCACTTAGCGCTACGAATGTCCAGTTGCATTTTCTACAGACAGAGTGTTTCAAAACTGCTCAATCAAAAGTATGGTTTAACTCTGTTAGCTGAATGCTCAGATCAGAAAGAAGTTTCACAGAATGCTTCTGTGTAGTTTATATTTGAATATATTCCTTTTTCCACTACTACTCTCTTAGCGCTCCAAATGTCCAGTTGCATTTTCTACAGAAAGAGTGTTCAGATCTGCTCAATCAAAAGTATGGTTTAACTCTGTTAGCTGAATGCACAGATCAGAAAGAAGTTTCACAGAATGATTCTGTGTAGTTTATATTTGGAGACATTCCTTTTTCCACTATTACCCTCTTAGCGCTCCGAATCTCCACTTGCATTTTCTACAGAAAGAGTGTTTCAGATCGGCTCAATAAAAACTAAGGTTCAACTCTTTCAGTTGAACAAACAGAACAGAAAGAAGTTTCACACCATTCTTCTGTGTAGTTTTTATTTGTAGACATTCTTTTTCCCAATATAGGACTCTTAGCGCTCAGAATGTCCAATTGCAGTTTCTACAGAAAGAGTGTTTCAGAACGGCTCAATCAAAAGTAAGGTTCAACTCTGTTAGTTGAATGCACAGAACAGAAAGAAGTTTCATACAATGCTTCTGTGTAGTTTATATTTGAACATATTTTTTTTCCACTATTACCCACTTAGCGCTACGAATGTCCAGTTGCATTTTCTACAGACAGAGTGTTTCAAAACTGCTCAGTCAAAAGTATGGTTTAACTCTGTTAGCTGAATGCTCAGATCAGAAAGAAGTTTCACAGAATGCTTCTGTGTAGTTTATATTTGAATATATTCCTTTTTCCACTACTACTCTCTTAGCGCTCCAAATGTCCAGTTGCATTTTCTACAGAAAGAGTGTTCAGATCTGCTCAATCAAAAGTATGGTTTAACTCTGTTAGCTGAATGCACAGATCAGAAAGAAGTTTCACAGAATGATTCTGTGTAGTTTATATTTGGAGACATTTCTTTTTCCACTATTACCCTCTTAGCGCTCCGAATCTCCACTTGCATTTTCTACAGAAAGAGTGTTTCAGATCGGCTCAATCAAAACTAAGGTTCAACTCTTTCAGTTGAACAAACAGAACAGAAAGAAGTTTCACACAATTCTTCTGTGTAGTTTTTATTTGTAGACATTCTTTTTCCCAATATAGGCCTCTTAGCGCTCAGAATGTCCAATTGCAGTTTCTACAGAAAGAGTGTTTCAGAACGGCTCAATCAAAAGTAAGGTTCAACTCTGTTAGTTGAATGCACAGAACAGAAAGTAGTTTCATACAATGCTTCTGTGTAGTTTATATTTGAACATATTTTTTTTCCACTATTACCCACTTAGCGCTACGAATGTCCAGTTGCATTTTCTACAGACAGAGTGTTTCAAAACTGCTCAATCAAAAGTATGGTTTAACTCTGTTAGCTGAATGCTCAGATCAGAAAGTAGTTTCACAGAATGCTTCTGTGTAGTTTATATTTGAATATATTCCTTTTTCCACTACTACGCTCTTAGCGCTCCAAATGTCCAGTTGCATTTTCTACAGAAAGAGTGTTCAGATCTGCTCAATCAAAAGTATGGTTTAACTCTGTTAGCTGAATGCACAGATCAGAAAGAAGTTTCACCGAATGATTCTGTGTAGTTTATATTTGAAGACATTCCTTTTTCCACTATTACCCTCTTAGCGCTCCGAATCTCCACTTGCATTTTCTACAAAAAGAGTGTTTCATAACTGCTCAATCAAAAATATGTTTTATCTCTGTTAACTGAATTTACAGATCAGAAATAAGTTTCACAGAATGCATCTGTGTAGTTTTTATTTGAAGATATTCTTTTTCCCAATGTAGGCCTCTTAGCGCTTAGCCTGTCCAATTGCGCTTTCTACAGAAAGAGTGTTTCAGAAGGGCTCAAGCAAAAGTAAGGTTCAACTCTGTTAGTTGAATGCACAGAACAGAAAGAATTTTCACAGAATGCTACTGTGTAGTTTATATTTGAATATATTCCTTTTTCCACTATTACCCTCTTAGCGCTCCGAATGTCCACTTGCATTTTCTACAGAAAGAGTGTTCAGAACTGCGCAATCAAAAGTATGGTTTAACTCTGTTAGCTTAATGAACATATCAGAAATAAGTTTCACACAATGCTTCTGTGTAGTTTTTATTTGAAGATATTATTTTTCCCAATAGAGGCCTCTTAGCGCTCAGAATGTCCAATTGCACTTTCTACAGAAAGAGTGTTTCAGAAAGGCTCAATCAAAAGTAAGGTTCAACTCTGTTAGTTGAATGCACAGAACAGAAAGAAGTTTCATACAATGCTTCTGTGTAGTTTATATTTGAATATATTCTTTTTTCCACTATTACCCACTTAGCGCTACGAATGTCCAGTTGCATTTTCTACAGACAGAGTGTTTCAAAACTGCTCAATCAAAAGTATGGTTTAACTCTGTTAGCTGAATGCTCAGATCAGAAAGAAGTTTCACAGAATGCTTCTGTGTAGTTTATATTTGAATATATTCCTTTTTCCACTACTACTCTCTTAGCGCTCCAAATGTCCAGTTGCATTTTCTACAGAAAGAGTGTTGAGATCTGCTCAATCAAAAGTATGGTTTAACTCTGTTAGCTGAATGCACAGATCAGAAAGAAGTTTCACCGAATGATTCTGTGTAGTTTATATTTGAAGACATTCCTTTTTCCACTATTACCCTCTTAGCGCTCCGAATCTCCACTTGCATTTTCTACAAAAAGAGTGTTTCATAACTGCTCAATCAAAAATATGTTTTATCTCTGTTAACTGAATTTACAGATCAGAAATAAGTTTCACAGAATACATCTGTGTGGTTTTTATTTGAAGATATTCTTTTTCCCAATGTAGGCCTCTTAGCGCTTAGCATGTCCAATTGCAGTTTCTACAGAAAGAGTGTTTCAGAACGGCTCAATCAAAAGTAAGTTTCAACTCTGTTAGTTGAATGCACAGAACAGAAAGAATTTTCACAGAATGCTACTGTGTAGTTTATATTTGAATATATTCCTTTTTCCACTATTACCCTCTTAGCGCTCCGAATGTCCACTTGCATTTTCTACAGAAAGAGTGTTCAGAACTGCGCAATCAAAAGTATGGTTTAACTCTGTTAGCTTAATGAACATATCAGAAATAAGTTTCACACAATGCTTCTGTGTAGTTTTTATTTGAAGATATTATTTTTCCCAATAGAGGCCTCTTTGCGCTCAGAATGTCCAATTGCACTTTCTACAGAAAGAGTGTTTCAGAAAGGCTCAATCAAAAGTAAGGTTCAACTCTGTTAGTTGAATGCACAGAACAGAAAGAAGTTTCATACAATGCTTCTGTGTAGTTTATATTTGAACATATTCTTTTTTCCACTATTACCCACTTAGCGCTACGAATGTCCAGTTGCATTTTCTACAGACAGAGTGTTTCAAAACTGCTCAATCAAAAGTATGGTTTAACTCTGTTAGCTGAATGCTCAGATCAGAAAGAAGTTTCACAGAATGCTTCTGTGTAGTTTATATTTGAATATATTCCTTTTTCCACTACTACTCTCTTAGCGCTCCAAATGTCCAGTTGCATTTTCGACAGAAAGAGTGTTCAGATCTGCTCAATCAAAAGTATGGTTTAACTCTGTTAGCTGAATGCACAGATCAGAAAGAAGTTTCACAGAATGATTCTGTGTAGTTTATATTTGGAGACATTCCTTTTTCCACTATTACCCTCTTAGCGCTCCGAATCTCCACTTGCATTTTCTACAGAAAGAGTGTTTCAGATCGGCTCAATCAAAACTAAGGTTCAACTCTTTCAGTTGAACAAACAGAACAGAAAGAAGTTTCACACAATTCTTCTGTGTAGTTTTTATTTGTAGACATTCTTTTTCCCAATATAGGCCTCTTAGCGCTCAGAATGTCCAATTGCAGTTTCTACAGAAAGAGTGTTTCAGAACGGCTCAATCAAAAGTAAGGTTCAACTCTGTTAGTTGAATGCACAGAACAGAAAGAAGTTTCATACAATGCTTCTGTGTAGTTTATATTTGAACATATTTTTTTTCCACTATTACCCACTTAGCGCTACGAATGTCCAGTTGCATTTTCTACAGACAGAGTGTTTCAAAACTGCTCAATCAAAAGTATGGTTTAACTCTGTTAGCTGAATGCTCAGATCAGAAACTAGTTTCACAGAATGCTTCTGTGTAGTTTATATTTGAATATATTCCTTTTTCCACTACTACGCTCTTAGCGCTCCAAATGTCCAGTTGCATTTTCTACAGAAAGAGTGTTCAGATCTGCTCAATCAAAAGTATGGTTTAACTCTGTTAGCTGAATGCACAGATCAGAAAGAAGTTTCACCGAATGATTCTGTGTAGTTTATATTTGAAGACATTCCTTTTTCCACTATTACCCTCTTAGCGCTCCGAATCTCCACATGCATTTTCTACAAAAAGAGTGTTTCATAACTGCTCAATCAAAAATATGTTTTATCTCTGTTAACTGAATTTACAGATCAGAAATAAGTTTCACAGAATGCATCTGTGTAGTTTTTATTTGAAGATATTCTTTTTCCCAATGTAGGCCTCTTAGCGCTTAGCATGTCCAATTGCGGTTTCTACAGAAAGAGTGTTTCAGAAGGGCTCAAGCAAAAGTAAGGTTCAACTCTGTTAGTTGAATGCACAGAACAGAAAGAATTTTCACAGAATGCTACTGTGTAGTTTATATTTGAATATATTCCTTTTTCCACTATTACCCTCTTAGCGCTCCGAATGTCCACTTGCATTTTCTACAGAAAGAGTGTTCAGAACTGCGCAATCAAAAGTATGGTTTAACTCTGTTAGCTTAATGAACATATCAGAAATAAGTTTCACACAATGCTTCTGTGTAGTTTTTATTTGAAGATATTATTTTTCCCAATAGAGGCCTCTTAGCGCTCAGAATGTCCAATTGCACTTTCTACAGAAAGAGTGTTTCAGAAAGGCTCAATCAAAAGTAAGGTTCAACTCTGTTAGTTGAATGCACAGAACAGAAAGAAGTTTCATACAATGCTTCTGTGTAGTTTATATTTGAACATATTCTTTTTTCCACTATTACCCACTTAGCGCTACGAATGTCCAGTTGCATTTTCTACAGACAGAGTGTTTCAAAACTGCTCAATCAAAAGTATGGTTTAACTCTGTTAGCTGAATGCTCAGATCAGAAAGAAGTTTCACAGAATGCTTCTGTGTAGTTTATATTTGAATATATTCCTTTTTCCACTACTACTCTCTTAGCGCTCCAAATGTCCAGTTGCATTTTCTACAGAAAGAGTGTTCAGATCTGCTCAATCAAAAGTATGGTTTAACTCTGTTAGCTGAATGCACAGATCAGAAAGAAGTTTCACAGAATGATTCTGTGTAGTTTATATTTGGAGACATTCCTTTTTCCACTATTACCCTCTTAGCGCTCCGAATCTCCACTTGCATTTTCTACAGAAAGAGTGTTTCAGATCGGCTCAATCAAAACTAAGGTTCAACTCTTTCAGTTGAACAAACAGAACAGAAAGAAGTTTCACACAATTCTTCTGTGTAGTTTTTATTTGTAGACATTCTTTTTCCCAATATAGGCCTCTTAGCGCTCATAATGTCCAATTGCAGTTTCTACAGAAAGAGTGTTTCAGAACGGCTCAATCAAAAGTAAGGTTCAACTCTGTTAGTTGAATGCACAGAACAGAAAGAAGTTTCATACAATGCTTCTGTGTAGTTTATATTTGAATATATTCCTTTTTCCACTACTACTCTCTTAGCGCTCCAAATGTCCAGTTGCATTTTCTACAGAAAGAGTGTTCAGATCTGCTCAATCAAAAGTATGGTTTAACTCTGTTAGCTGAATGCACAGATCAGAAAGAAGTTTCACAGAATGATTCTGTGTAGTTTATATTTGGAGACATTCCTTTTTCCACTATTACCCTCTTAGCGCTAAGAATCTCCACTTGCATTTTCTACAGAAAGAGTGTTCCAGAACGGCTCAATCAAAACTAAGGTTCAACTCTTTTAGTTGAACAAGCAGAACAGAAAGAAGTTTCACACAATTCTTCTGTGTAGTTTTTATTTGTAGACATTCTTTTTCCCAATATAGGCCTCTTAGCGCTCAGAATGTCCAATTGCAGTTTCTACAGAAAGAGTGTTTCAGAACGGCTCAATCAAAAGTAAGGTTCAACTCTGTTAGTTGAATGCACAGAACAGAAAGAAGTTTCATACAATGCTTCTGTGTAGTTTATATTTGAACATATTCTTTTTTCCACTATTACCCACTTAGCGCTACGAATGTCCAGTTGCATTTTCTACAGACAGAGTGTTTCAAAACTGCTCAATCAAAAGTATGGTTTAACTCTGTTAGCTGAATGCTCAGATCAGAAAGAAGTTTCACAGAATGCTTCTGTGTAGTTTATATTTGAATATATTCCTTTTTCCACTACTACGCTCTTAGCGCTCCAAATGTCCAGTTGCATTTTCTACAGAAAGAGTGTTGAGATCTGCTCAATCAAAAGTATGGTTTAACTCTGTTAGCTGAATGCACAGATCAGAAAGAAGTTTCACCGAATGATTCTGTGTAGTTTATATTTGAAGACATTCCTTTTTCCACTATTACCCTCTTAGCGCTCCGAATCTCCACTTGCATTTTCTACAAAAAGAGTGTTTCATAACTGCTCAATCAAAAATATGTTTTATCTCTGTTAACTGAATTTACAGATCAGAAATAAGTTTCACAGAATGCATCTGTGTAGTTTTTATTTGAAGATATTCTTTTTCCCAATGTAGGCCTCTTAGCGCTTAGCATGTCCAATTGCAGTTTCTACAGAAAGAGTGTTTCAGAACGGCTCAATCAAAAGTAAGGTTCAACTCTGTTAGTTGAATGCACAGAACAGAAAGAATTTTCACAGAATGCTACTGTGTAGTTTATATTTGAATATATTCCTTTTTCCACTATTACCCTCTTAGCGCTCCGAATGTCCACTTGCATTTTCTACAGAAAGAGTGTTCAGAACTGCGCAATCAAAAGTATGGTTTAACTCTGTTAGCTTAATGAACATATCAGAAATAAGTTTCACACAATGCTTCTGTGTAGTTTTTATTTGAAGATATTATTTTTCCCAATAGAGTCCTCTTAGCGCTCAGAATGTCCAATTGCAGTTTCTACAGAAAGAGTGTTTCAGAAAGGCTCAATCAAATGTAAGGTTCAACTCTGTTAGTTGAATGCACAGAACAGAAAGAAGTTTCATACAATGCTTCTGTGTAGTTTATATTTGAACATATTCTTTTTTCCACTATTACCCACTTAGCGCTACGAATGTCCAGTTGCATTTTCTACAGACAGAGTGTTTCAAAACTGCTCAATCAAAAGTATGGTTTAACTCTGTTAGCTGAATGCTCAGATCAGAAAGAAGTTTCACAGAATGCTTCTGTGTAGTTTATATTTGAATATATTCCTTTTTCCACTACTACTCTCTTAGCGCTCCAAATGTCCAGTTGCATTATCTACAGAAAGAGTGTTCAGATCTGCTCAATCAAAAGTATGGTTTAACTCTGTTAGCTGAATGCACAGATCAGAAAGAAGTTTCACAGAATGATTCTGTGTAGTTTATATTTGGAGACATTCCTTTTTCCACTATTACCCTCTTAGCGCTCGGAATCTCCACTTGCATTTTCTACAGAAAGAGTGTTTCAGATCGGCTCAATCAAAACTAAGGTTCAACTCTTTCAGTTGAACAAACAGAACAGAAAGAAGTTTCACACAATTCTTCTGTGTAGTTTTTATTTGTAGACATTCTTTTTCCCAATATAGGACTCTTAGCGCTCAGAATGTCCAATTGCAGTTTCTACAGAAAGAGTGTTTCAGAACGGCTCAATCAAAAGTAAGGTTCAACTCTGTTAGTTGAATGCACAGAACAGAAAGAAGTTTCATACAATGCTTCTGTGTAGTTTATATTTGAACATATTTTTTTTCCACTATTACCCACTTAGGGCTACGAATGTCCAGTTGCATTTTCTACAGAGTGTTTCAAAACTGCTCAATCAAAAGTATGGTTTAACTCTGTTAGCTGAATGCTCAGATCAGAAAGAAGTTTCACAGAATGCTTCTGTGTAGTTTATATTTGAATATATTCCTTTTTCCACTACTACTCTCTTAGCGCTCCAAATGTCCAGTTGCATTTTCTACAGAAAGAGTGTTCAGATCTGCTCAATCAAAAGTATGGTTTAACTCTGTTAGCTGAATGCACAGATCAGAAAGAAGTTTCACAGAATGATTCTGTGTAGTTTATATTTGGAGACATTCCTTTTTCCACTATTACCCTCTTAGCGCTCCGAATCTCCACTTGCATTTTCTACAGAAAGAGTGTTTCAGATCGGCTCAATCAAAACTAAGGTTCAACTCTTTCAGTTGAACAAACAGAACAGAAAGAAGTTTCACACAATTCTTCTGTGTAGTTTTTATTTGTAGACATTCTTTTTCCCAATATAGGCCTCTTAGCGCTCAGAATGTCCAATTGCAGTTTCTACAGAAAGAGTGTTTCAGAACGGCTCAATCAAAAGTAAGGTTCAACTCTGTTAGTTGAATGCACAGAACAGAAAGAAGTTTCATACAATGCTTCTGTGTAGTTTATATTTGAACATATTTTTTTTCCACTATTACCCACTTAGCGCTACGAATGTCCAGTTGCATTTTCTACAGACAGAGTGTTTCAAAACTGCTCAATCAAAAGTATGGTTTAACTCTGTTAGCTGAATGCTCAGATCAGAAAGTAGTTTCACAGAATGCTTCTGTGTAGTTTATATTTGAATATATTCCTTTTTCCACTACTACGCTCTTAGCGCTCCAAATGTCCAGTTGCATTTTCTACAGAAAGAGTGTTCAGATCTGCTCAATCAAAAGTATGGTTTAACTCTGTTAGCTGAATGCACAGATCAGAAAGAAGTTTCACCGAATGATTCTGTGTAGTTTATATTTGAAGACATTCCTTTTTCCACTATTACCCTCTTAGCGCTCCGAATCTCCACTTGCATTTTCTACAAAAAGAGTGTTTCATAACTGCTCAATCAAAAATATGTTTTATCTCTGTTAACTGAATTTACAGATCAGAAATAAGTTTCACAGAATGCATCTGTGTAGTTTTTATTTGAAGATATTCTTTTTCCCAATGTAGGCCTCTTAGCGCTTAGCATGTCCAATTGCGGTTTCTACAGAAAGAGTGTTTCAGAAGGGCTCAAGCAAAAGTAAGGTTCAACTCTGTTAGTTGAATGCACAGAACAGAAAGAATTTTCACAGAATGCTACTGTGTAGTTTATATTTGAATATATTCCTTTTTCCACTATTACCCTCTTAGCGCTCCGAATGTCCACTTGCATTTTCTACAGAAAGAGTGTTCAGAACTGCGCAATCAAAAGTATGGTTTAACTGTGTTAGCTTAATGAACATATCAGAAATAAGTTTCACACAATGCTTCTGTGTAGTTTTTATTTGAAGATATTATTTTTCCCAATAGAGGCCTCTTAGCGCTCAGAATGTCCAATTGCACTTTCTACAGAAAGAGTGTTTCAGAAAGGCTCAATCAAAAGTAAGGTTCAACTCTGTTAGTTGAATGCACAGAACAGAAAGAAGTTTCATACAATGCTTCTGTGTAGTTTATATTTGAACATATTCTTTTTTCCACTATTACCCACTTAGCGCTACGAATGTCCAGTTGCATTTTCTACAGACAGAGTGTTTCAAAACTGCTCAATCAAAAGTATGGTTTAACTCTGTTAGCTGAATGCTCAGATCAGAAAGAAGTTTCACAGAATGCTTCTGTGTAGTTTATATTTGAATATATTCCTTTTTCCACTACTACTCTCTTAGCGCTCCAAATGTCCAGTTGCATTTTCTACAGAAAGAGTGTTCAGATCTGCTCAATCAAAGTATGGTTTAACTCTGTTAGCTGAATGCACAGATCAGAAAGAAGTTTCACAGAATGATTCTGTGTAGTTTATATTTGGAGACATTCCTTTTTCCACTATTACCCTCTTAGCGCTCCGAATCTCCACTTGCATTTTCTACAGAAAGAGTGTTTCAGATCGGCTCAATCAAAACTAAGGTTCAACTCTTTCAGTTGAACAAACAGAACAGAAAGAAGTTTCACACAATTCTTCTGTGTAGTTTTTATTTGTAGACATTCTTTTTCCCAATATAGGCCTCTTAGCGCTCAGAATGTCCAATTGCAGTTTCTACAGAAAGAGTGTTTCAGAACGGCTCAATCAAAAGTAAGGTTCAACTCTGTTAGTTGAATGCACAGAACAGAAAGAAGTTTCATACAATGCTTCTGTGTAGTTTATATTTGAACATATTTTTTTTCCACTATTACCCACTTAGCGCTACGAATGTCCAGTTGCATTTTCTACAGACAGAGTGTTTCAAAACTGCTCAATCAAAAGTATGGTTTAACTCTGTTAGCTGAATGCTCAGATCAGAAAGTAGTTTCACAGAATGCTTCTGTGTAGTTTATATTTGAATATATTCCTTTTTCCACTACTACGCTCTTAGCGCTCCAAATGTCCAGTTGCATTTTCTACAGAAAGAGTGTTCAGATCTGCTCAATCAAAAGTATGGTTTAACTCTGTTAGCTGAATGCACAGATCAGAAAGAAGTTTCACCGAATGATTCTGTGTAGTTTATATTTGAAGACATTCCTTTTTCCACTATTACCCTCTTAGCGCTCCGAGTCTCCACTTGCATTTTCTACAAAAAGAGTGTTTCATAACTGCTCAATCAAAAATATGTTTTATCTCTGTTAACTGAATTTACAGATCAGAAATAAGTTTCACAGAATGCATCTGTGTAGTTTTTATTTGAAGATATTCTTTTTCCCAATGTAGGCCTCTTAGCGCTTAGCATGTCCAATTGCGGTTTCTACAGAAAGAGTGTTTCAGAAGGGCTCAAGCAAAAGTAAGGTTCAACTCTGTTAGTTTAATGCACAGAACAGAAAGAATTTTCACTGAATGCTACTGTGTAGTTTATATTTGAATATATTCCTTTTTCCACTATTACCCTCTTAGCGCTCCGAATGTCCACTTGCATTTTCTACAGAAAGAGTGTTCAGAACTGCGCAATCAAAAGTATGGTTTAACTCTGTTAGCTTAATGAACATATCAGAAATAAGTTTCACACAATGCTTCTGTGTAGTTTTTATTTGAAGATATTATTTTTCCCAATATAGGCCTCTTAGCGCTCAGAATGTCCAATTGCAGTTTCTACAGAATGAGTGTTTCAGAAAGGCTCAATCAAAAGTAAGGTTCAACTCTGTTAGTTGAATGCACAGAACAGAAAGAAGTTTCATACAATGCTTCTGTGTAGTTTATATTTGAACATATTCTTTTTTCCACTATTACCCAATTAGCGCTACGAATGTCCAGTTGCATTTTCTACAGACAGAGTGTTTCAAAACTGCTCAATCAAAAGTATGGTTTAACTCTGTTAGCTGAATGCTCAGATCAGAAAGAAGTTTCACAGAATGCTTCTGTGTAGTTTATATTTGAATATATTCCTTTTTCCACTACTACTCTCTTAGCGCTCCAAATGTCCAGTTGCATTTTCTACAGAAAGAGTGTTCAGATCTGCTCAATCAAAAGTATGGTTTAACTCTGTTAGCTGAATGCACAGATCAGAAAGAAGTTTCACAGAATGATTCTGTGTAGTTTATATTTGGAGACATTCCTTTTTCCACTATTACCCTCTTAGCGCTAAGAATCTCCACTTGCATTTTCTACAGAAAGAGTGTTCCAGAACGGCTCAATCAAAACTAAGGTTCAACTCTTTTAGTTGAACAAGCAGAACAGAAAGAAGTTTCACACAATTCTTCTGTGTAGTTTTTATTTGTAGACATTCTTTTTCCCAATATAGGCCTCTTTGCGCTCAGAATGTCCAATTGCAGTTTCTACAGAAAGAGTGTTTCAGAACGGCTCAATCAAAAGTAAGGTTCAACTCTGTTAGTTGAATGCACAGAACAGAAAGAAGTTTCATACAATGCTTCTGTGTAGTTTATATTTGAACATATTTTTTTTCCACTATTACCCACTTAGCGCTACGAATGTCCAGTTGCATTTTCTACAGACAGAGTGTTTCAAAACTGCTCAATCAAAAGTATGGTTTAACTCTGTTAGCTGAATGCTCAGATCAGAAAGAAGTTTCACAGAATGCTTTTGTGTAGTTTATATTTGAATATATTCCTTTTTCCACTACTACGCTCTTAGCGCTCCAAATGTCCAGTTGCATTTTCTACAGAAAGAGTGTTCAGATCTGCTCAATCAAAAGTATGGTTTAACTCTGTTAGCTGAATGCACAGATCAGAAAGAAGTTTCACCGAATGATTCTGTGTAGTTTATATTTGAAGACATTCCTTTTTCCACTATTACCCTCTTAGCGCTCCGAATCTCCACTTGCATTTTCTACAAAAAGAGTGTTTCATAACTGCTCAATCAAAAATATGTTTTATCTCTGTTAACTGAATTTACAGATCAGAAATAAGTTTCACAGAATGCATCTGTGTAGTTTTTATTTGAAGATATTCTTTTTCCCAATGTAGGCCTCTTAGCGCTTAGCATGTCCAATTGCAGTTTCTACAGAAAGAGTGTTTCAGAACGGCTCAATCAAAAGTAAGGTTCAACTCTGTTAGTTGAATGCACAGAACAGAAAGAATTTTCACAGAATGCTACTGTGTAGTTTATATTTGAATATATTCCTTTTTCCACTATTACCCTCTTAGCGCTCCGAATGTCCACTTGCATTTTCTACAGAAAGAGTGTTCAGAACTGCGCAATCAAAAGTATGGTTTAACTCTGTTAGCTTAATGAACATATCAGAAATAAGTTTCACACAATGCTTCTGTGTAGTTTTTATTTGAAGATATTATTTTTCCCAATAGAGTCCTCTTAGCGCTCAGAATGTCCAATTGCAGTTTCTACAGAAAGAGTGTTTCAGAAAGGCTCAATCAAATGTAAGGTTCAACTCTGTTAGTTGAATGCACAGAACAGAAAGAAGTTTCATAGAATGCTTCTGTGTAGTTTATATTTGAACATATTCTTTTTTCCACTATTACCCCCTTAGCGCTACGAATGTCCAGTTGCATTTTCTACAGACAGAGTGTTTCAAAACTGCTCAATCAAAAGTATGGTTTAACTCTGTTAGCTGAATGCTCAGATCAGAAAGAAGTTTCACAGAATGCTTCTGTGTAGTTTATATTTGAATATATTCCTTTTTCCACTACTACTCTCTTAGCGCTCCAAATGTCCAGTTGCATTTTCTACAGAAAGAGTGTTCAGATCTGCTCAATCAAAAGTATGGTTTAACTCTGTTAGCTGAATGCACAGATCAGAAAGAAGTTTCACAGAATGATTCTGTGTAGTTTATATTTGGAGACATTCCTTTTTCCACTATTACCCTCTTAGCGCTCCGAATCTCCACTTGCATTTTCTACAGAAAGAGTGTTTCAGATCGGCTCAATCAAAACTAAGGTTCAACTCTTTCAGTTGAACAAACAGAACAGAAAGAAGTTTCACACAATTCTTCTGTGTAGTTTTTATTTGTAGACATTCTTTTTCCCAATATAGGACTCTTAGCGCTCAGAATGTCCAATTGCAGTTTCTACAGAAAGAGTGTTTCAGAACGGCTCAATCAAAAGTAAGGTTCAACTCTGTTAGTTGAATGCACAGAACAGAAAGAAGTTTCATACAATGCTTCTGTGTAGTTTATATTTGAACATATTTTTTTTCCACTATTACCCACTTAGCGCTACGAATGTCCAGTTGCATTTTCTACAGACAGAGTGTTTCAAAACTGCTCAATCAAAAGTATGGTTTAACTCTGTTAGCTGAATGCTCAGATCAGAAAGAAGTTTCACAGAATGCTTCTGTGTAGTTTATATTTGAATATATTCCTTTTTCCACTACTACTCTCTTAGCGCTCCAAATGTCCAGTTGCATTTTCTACAGAAAGAGTGTTCAGATCTGCTCAATCAAAAGTATGGTTTAACTCTGTTAGCTGAATGCACAGATCAGAAAGAAGTTTCACAGAATGATTCTGTGTAGTTTATATTTGGAGACATTCCTTTTTCCACTATTACCCTCTTAGCGCTCCGAATCTCCACTTGCATTTTCTACAGAAAGAGTGTTTCAGATCGGCTCAATCAAAACTAAGGTTCAAATCTTTCAGTTGAACAAACAGAACAGAAAGAAGTTTCACACAATTCTTCTGTGTAGTTTTTATTTGTAGACATTCTTTTTCCCAATATAGGCCTCTTAGCGCTCAGAATGTCCAATTGCAGTTTCTACAGAAAGAGTGTTTCAGAACGGCTCAATCAAAAGTAAGGTTCAACTCTGTTAGTTGAATGCACAGAACAGAAAGAAGTTTCATACAATGCTTCTGTGTAGTTTATATTTGAACATATTTTTTTTCCACTATTACCCACTTAGCGCTACGAATGTCCAGTTGCATTTTCTACAGACAGAGTGTTTCAAAACTGCTCAATCAAAAGTATGGTTTAACTCTGTTAGCTGAATGCTCAGATCAGAAAGTAGTTTCACAGAATGCTTCTGTGTAGTTTATATTTGAATATATTCCTTTTTCCACTACTACGCTCTTAGCGCTCCA
Source organism: Symphalangus syndactylus (assembly GCF_028878055.3). Taxonomy (NCBI): domain Eukaryota; kingdom Metazoa; phylum Chordata; class Mammalia; order Primates; family Hylobatidae; genus Symphalangus; species Symphalangus syndactylus. Next base: position 136,767,689 of record NC_072432.2, on the reverse strand, counting down.
AATGTCCAGTTGCATTTTCTACAGAAAGAGTGTTCAGATCTGCTCAATCAAAAGTATGGTTTAACTCTGTTAGCTGAATGCACAGATCAGAAAGAAGTTTCACCGAATGATTCTGTGTAGTTTATATTTGAAGACATTCCTTTTTCCACTATTACCCTCTTAGCGCTCCGAATCTCCACTTGCATTTTCTACAAAAAGAGTGTTTCATAACTGCTCAATCAAAAATATATTTTATCTCTGTTAACTGAATTTACAGATCAGAAATAAGTTTCACAGAATGCATCTGTGTAGTTTTTATTTGAAGATATTCTTTTTCCCAATGTAGGCCTCTTAGCGCTTAGCCTGTCCAATTGCAGTTTCTACAGAAAGAGTGTTTCAGAAGGGCTCAAGCAAAAGTAAGGTTCAACTCTGTTAGTTGAATGCACAGAACAGAAAGAATTTTCACAGAATGCTACTGTGTAGTTTATATTTGAATATATTCCTTTTTCCACTATTACCCTCTTAGCGCTCCGAATGTCCACTTGCATTTTCTACAGAAAGAGTGTTCAGAACTGCACAATCAAAAGTATGGTTTAACTCTGTTAGCTTAATGAACATATCAGAAATAAGTTTCACACAATGCTTCTGTGTAGTTTTTATTTGAAGATATTATTTTTCCCAATAGAGGCCTCTTAGCGCTCAGAATGTCCAATTGCACTTTCTACAGAAAGAGTGTTTCAGAAAGGCTCAATCAAAAGTAAGGTTCAACTCTGTTAGTTGAATGCACAGAACAGAAAGAAGTTTCATACAATGCTTCTGTGTAGTTTATATTTGAATATATTCTTTTTTCCACTATTACCCACTTAGCGCTACGAATGTCCAGTTGCATTTTCTACAGACAGAGTGTTTCAAAACTGCTCAATCAAAAGTATGGTTTAACTCTGTTAGCTGAATGCTCAGATCAGAAAGAAGTTTCACAGAATGCTTCTGTGTAGTTTATATTTGAATATATTCCTTTTTCCACTACTACTCTCTTAGCGCTCCAAATGTCCAGTTGCATTTTCTACAGAAAGAGGGTTCAGATCTGCTCAATCAAAAGTATGGTTTAACTCTGTTAGCTGAATGCACAGATCAGAAAGAAGTTTCACAGTATGATTCTGTGTAGTTTATATTTGGAGACATTCCTTTTTCCACTATTACCCTCTTAGCGCTAAGAATCTCCACTTGCATTTTCTACAGAAAGAGTGTTTCAGAACGGCTCAATCAAAACTAAGGTTCAACTCTTTTAGTTGAACAAGCAGAACAGAAAGAAGTTTCACACAATTCTTCTGTGTAGTTTTTATTTGTAGACATTCTTTTTCCCAATATAGGCCTCTTAGCGCTCAGAATGTCCAATTGCAGTTTCTACAGAAAGAGTGTTTCAGAACGGCTCAATCAAAAGTAAGGTTCAACTCTGTTAGTTGAATGCACAGAACAGAAAGAAGTTTCATACAATGCTTCCGTGTAGTTTATATTTGAACATATTTTTTTTCCACTATTACCCACTTAGCGCTACGAATGTCCAGTTGCATTTTCTACAGACAGAGTGTTTCAAAACTGCTCAATCAAAAGTATGGTTTAACTCTGTTAGCTGAATGCTCAGATCAGAAAGAAGTTTCACAGAATGCTTCTGTGTAGTTTATATTTGAATATATTCCTTTTTCCACTACTACGCTCTTAGCGCTCCAAATGTCCAGTTGCATTTTCTACAGAAAGAGTGTTCAGATCTGCTCAATCAAAAGTATGGTTTAACTCTGTTAGCTGAATGCACAGATCAGAAAGAAGTTTCACCGAATGATTCTGTGTAGTTTATATTTGAAGACATTCCTTTTTCCACTATTACCCTCTTAGCGCTCCGAATCTCCACTTGCATTTTCTACAAAAAGAGTGTTTCATAACTGCTCAATCAAAAATATGTTTTATCTCTGTTAACTGAATTTACAGATCAGAAATTAGTTTCACAGAATACATCTGTGTGGTTTTTATTTGAAGATATTCTTTTTCCCAATGTAGGCCTCTTAGCGCTTAGCATGTCCAATTGCAGTTTCTACAGAAAGAGTGTTTCAGAACGGCTCAATCAAAAGTAAGTTTCAACTCTGTTAGTTGAATGCACAGAACAGAAAGAATTTTCACAGAATGCTACTGTGTAGTTTATATTTGAATATATTCCTTTTTCCACTATTACCCTCTTAGCGCTCCGAATGTCCACTTGCATTTTCTACAGAAAGAGTGTTCAGAACTGCGCAATCAAAACTATGGTTTAAATCTGTTAGCTTAATGAACATATCAGAAATAAGTTTCACACAATGCTTCTGTGTAGTTTTTATTTGAAGATATTATTTTTCCCAATAGAGGCCTCTTTGCGCTCAGAATGTCCAATTGCACTTTCTACAGAAAGAGTGTTTCAGAAAGGCTCAATCAAAAGTAAGGTTCAACTCTGTTAGTTGAATGCACAGAACAGAAAGAAGTTTCATACAATGCTTCTGTGTAGTTTATATTTGAACATATTCTTTTTTCCACTATTACCCACTTAGCGCTACGAATGTCCAGTTGCATTTTCTACAGACAGAGTGTTTCAAAACTGCTCAATCAAAAGTATGGTTTAACTCTGTTAGCTGAATGCTCAGATCAGAAAGAAGTTTCACAGGATGCTTCTGTGTAGTTTATATTTGAATATATTCCTTTTTCCACTACTACTCTCTTAGCGCTCCAAATGTCCAGTTGCATTTTCTACAGAAAGAGTGTTCAGATCTGCTCAATCAAAAGTATGGTTTAACTCTGTTAGCTGAATGCACAGATCAGAAAGAAGTTTCACAGAATGATTCTGTGTAGTTTATATTTGGAGACATTCCTTTTTCCACTATTACCCTCTTAGCGCTCCGAATCTCCACTTGCATTTTCTACAGAAAGAGTGTTTCAGATCGGCTCAATCAAAACTAAGGTTCAACTCTTTCAGTTGAACAAACAGAACAGAAAGAAGTTTCACACAATTCTTCTGTGTAGTTTTTATTTGTAGACATTCTTTTTCCCAATATAGGCCTCTTAGCGCTCAGAATGTCCAATTGCAGTTTCTACAGAAAGAGTGTTTCAGAACGGCTCAATCAAAAGTAAGGTTCAACTCTGTTAGTTGAATGCACAGAACAGAAAGAAGTTTCATACAATGCTTCTGTGTAGTTTATATTTGAACATATTTTTTTTCCACTATTACCCACTTAGCGCTACGAATGTCCAGTTGCATTTTCTACAGACAGAGTGTTTCAAAACTGCTCAATCAAAAGTATGGTTTAACTCTGTTAGCTGAATGCTCAGATCAGAAAGTAGTTTCACAGAATGCCCCTGTGTAGTTTATATTTGAATATATTCCTTTTTCCACTACTACGCTCTTAGCGCTCCAAATGTCCAGTTGCATTTTCTACAGAAAGAGTGTTCAGATCTGCTCAATCAAAAGTATGGTTTAACTCTGTTAGCTGAATGCACAGATCAGAAAGAAGTTTCACCGAATGATTCTGTGTAGTTTATATTTGAAGACATTCCTTTTTCCACTATTACCCTCTTAGCGCTCCGAATCTCCACTTGCATTTTCTACAAAAAGAGTGTTTCATAACTGCTCAATCAAAAATATGTTTTATCTCTGTTAACTGAATTTACAGATCAGAAATAAGTTTCACAGAATGCATCTGTGTAGTTTTTATTTGAAGATATTCTTTTTCCCAATGTAGGCCTCTTAGCGCTTAGCATGTCCAATTGCGGTTTCTACAGAAAGAGTGTTTCAGAAGGGCTCAAGCAAAAGTAAGGTTCAACTCTGTTAGTTGAATGCACAGAACAGAAAGAATTTTCACAGAATGCTACTGTGTAGTTTATATTTGAATATATTCCTTTTTCCACTATTACCCTCTTAGCGCTCCGAATGTCCACTTGCATTTTCTACAGAAAGAGTGTTCAGAACTGCGCAATCAAAAGTATGGTTTAACTCTGTTAGCTTAATGAACATATCAGAAATAAGTTTCACACAATGCTTCTGTGTAGTTTTTATTTGAAGATATTATTTTTCCCAATAGAGGCCTCTTAGCGCTCAGAATGTCCAATTGCACTTTCTACAGAAAGAGTGTTTCAGAAAGGCTCAATCAAAAGTAAGGTTCAACTCTGTTAGTTGAATGCACAGAACAGAAAGAAGTTTCATACAATGCTTCTGTGTAGTTTATATTTGAACATATTCTTTTTTCCACTATTACCCACTTAGCGCTACGAATGTCCAGTTGCATTTTCTACAGACAGAGTGTTTCAAAACTGCTCAATCAAAAGTATGGTTCAACTCGGTTAGCTGAATGCTCAGATCAGAAAGAAGTTTCACAGAATGCTTCTGTGTAGTTTATATTTGAATATATTCCTTTTTCCACTACTACTCTCTTAGCGCTCCAAAGGTCCAGTTGCATTTTCTACAGAAAGAGTGTTCAGATCTGCTCAATCAAAAGTATGGTTTAACTCTGTTTGCTGAATGCACAGATCAGAAAGAAGTTTCACAGAATGATTCTGTGTAGTTTATATTTGGAGACATTCCTTTTTCCACTATTACCCTCTTAGCGCTCCGAATCTCCACTTGCATTTTCTACAGAAAGAGTGTTTCAGAACGGCTCAATCAAAACTAAGGTTCAACTCTTTCAGTTGAACAAACAGAACAGAAAGAAGTTTCACACAATTCTTCTGTGTAGTTTTTATTTGTAGACATTCTTTTCCCCAATATAGGCCTCTTAGCGCTCAGAATGTCCAATTGCAGTTTCTACAGAAAGAGTGTTTCAGAACGGCTCAATCAAAAGTAAGGTTCAAATCTGTTAGTTGAATGCACAGAACAGAAAGAAGTTTCATACAATGCTTCTGTGTATTTTATATTTGAACATATTTTTTTTCCACTATTACCCACTTAGCGCTACGAATGTCCAGTTGCATTTTCTACAGACAGAGTGTTTCAAAACTGCTCAATCAAAAGTATGGTTTAACTCTGTTAGCTGAATGCTCAGATCAGAAAGATGTTTCACAGAATGCTTCTGTGTAGTTTATATTTGAATATATTCCTTTTTCCACTACTACGCTCTTAGCGCTCCAAATGTCCAGTTGCATTTTCTACAGAAAGAGTGTTCAGATCTGCTCAATCAAAAGTATGGTTTAACTCTGTTAGCTGAATGCACAGATCAGAAAGAAGTTTCACCGAATGATTCTGTGTAGTTTATATTTGAAGACATTCCTTTTTCCACTATTACCCTCTTAGCGCTCCGAATCTCCACTTGCATTTTCTACAAAAAGAGTGTTTCATAACTGCTCAATCAAAAATATGTTTTATCTCTGTTAACTGAATTTACAGATCAGAAATAAGTTTCACAGAATGCATCTGTGAAGTTTTTATTTGAAGATATTCTTTTTCCCAATGTAGGCCTCTTAGCGCTTAGCATGTCCAATTGCGGTTTCTACAGAAAGAGTGTTTCAGAACGGCTCAATCAAAAGTAAGTTTCAACTCTGTTAGTTGAATGCACAGAACAGAAATAATTTTCACAGAATGCTACTGTGTAGTTTATATTTGAATATATTCCTTTTTCCACTATTACCCTCTTAGCGCTCCGAATGTCCACTTGCATTTTCTACAGAAAGAGTGTTCAGAACTGCGCAATCAAAAGTATGGTTTAACTCTGTTAGCTTAATGAACATATCAAAAATAAGTTTCACACAATGCTTCTGTGTAGTTTTTATTTGAAGATATTATTTTTCGCAATAGAGGCCTCTTAGCGCTCAGAATGTCCAATTGCAGTTTCTACAGAAAGAGTGTTTCAGAAAGGCTCAATCAAAAGTAAGGTTCAACTCTGTTAGTTGAATGCACAGAACAGAAAGGAGTTTCATACAATGCTTCTGTGTAGTTTATATTTGAACATATTCTTTTTTCCACTATTACCCACTTAGCGCTACGAATGTCCAGTTGCATTTTCTACAGACAGAGTGTTTCAAAACTGCTCAATCAAAAGTAAGGTTTAACTCTGTTAGCTGAATGCTCAGATCAGAAAGAAGTTTCACAGAATGCTTCTTTGTAGTTTATATTTGAATATATTCCTTTTTCCACTACTACTCTCTTAGCGCTCCAAATGTCCAGTTGCATTTTCTACAGAAAGAGTGTTCAGATCTGCTCAATCAAAAGTATGGTTTAACTCTGTTAGCTGAATGCACAGATCAGAAAGAAGTTTCACAGAATGATTCTGTGTAGTTTATAATTGGAGACATTCCTTTTTCCACTATTACCCTCTTAGCGCTCCGAATCTCCACTTGCATTTTCTCCAGAAAGAGTGTTTCAGAACGGCTCAATCAAAACTAAGGTTCAACTCTTTTAGTTGAACAAACAGAACAGAAAGAAGTTTCACACAATTCTTCTGTGTAGTTTTTATTTGTAGACATTCTTTTTCCAGATATAGGCCTCCTAGCGCTCAGAATGTCCAATTGCAGTTTCTACAGAAAGAGTGTTTCAGAACGGCTCAATCAAAAGTAAGGTTCAACTCTGTTAGTTGAATGCACAGAACAGAAAGAAGTTTCATACAATGCTTCTGTGTAGTTTATATTTGAACATATTCTTTTTTCCACTATTACCCACTTAGCGCTACGAATGTCCAGTTGCATTTTCTACAGACAGAGTGTTTCAAAACTGCTCAATCAAAAGTATGGTTTAACTCTGTTAGCTGAATGCTCAGATCAGAAAGAAGTTTCACAGAATGCTTCTGTGTAGTTTATATTTGAATATATTCCTTTTTCCACTACTACGCTCTTAGCGCTCCAAATGTCCAGTTGCATTTTCTAAAGAAAGAGTGTTCAGATCTGCTCAATCAAAAGTATGGTTTAACTCTGTTAGCTGAATGCACAGATCAGAAAGAAGTTTCACCGAATCATTCTGTGTAGTTTATAATTGAAGACAATCCTTTTTCCACTATTACCCTCTTAGCGCTCCGAATCTCCACTTGCATTTTCTACAAAAAGAGTGTTTCATAACTGCTCAATCAAAAATATGTTTTATCTCTGTTAACTGAATTTACAGATCAGAAATAAGTTTCACAGAATGCATCTGTGTAGTTTTTATTTGAAGATATTCTTTTTCCCAATGTAGGCCTCTTAGCGCTTAGCATGTCCAATTGCAGTTTCTACAGAAAGAGTGTTTCAGAACGGCTCAATCAAAAGTAAGGTTCAACTCTGTTAGTTGAATGCACAGAACAGAAAGAATTTTCACAGAATGCTACTGTGTAGTTTATATTTGAATATATTCCATTTTCCACTATTACCCTCTTAGCGCTCCGAATGTCCACTTGCATTTTCTACAGAAAGAGTGTTCAGAACTGCGCAATCAAAAGTATGGTTTAACTCTGTTAGCTTAATGAACATATCAGAAGTAAGTTTCACACAATGCTTCTGTGAAGTTTTTATTTGAAGATATTATTTTTCCCAATATAGGCCTCTTAGCGCTCAGAATGTCCAATTACAGTTTCTACAGAAAGAGTGTTTCAGAAAGGCTCAATCAAAAGTAAGGTTCAACTCTGTTAGTTGAATGCACAGAACAGAAAGAAGTTTCATACAATGCTTCTGTGTAGTTTATATTTGAACATATTCTTTTTTCCAGTATTATCCCCTTAGCGCTACGAATGTCCAGTTGCATTTTCTACAGACAGAGTGTTTCAAAACTGCTCAATCAAAAGTATGGATTAACTCTGTTAGCTGAATGCTCAGATCGGAAAGAAGTTTCACAGAATGCTTCTGTGTAGTTTTTATTTGAATATATTCCTTTTTCCACTACTACTCTCTTAGCGCTCCAAATGTCCAGTTGCATTATCTACAGAAAGAGTGTTCAGATCTGCTCAATCTAAAGTATGGTTTAACTGTTAGCTGAATGCACAGATCAGAAAGAAGTTTCACAGAATGATTCTGTGTAGTTTATATTTGGAGACATTCCTTTTTCCACTATTACCCTCTTAGCGCTCCGAATCTCCACTTGCATTTTCTACAGAAAGAGTGTTTCAGAACGGCTCAATCAAAACTAAGGTTCAACTCTTTTAGTTGAACAAACAGAACAGAAAGAAGTTTCACACAATTCTTCTGTGTAGTTTTTATTTGTAGACATTCTTTTTCCCAATATAGGCCTCTTAGCGCTCAGAATGTCCAATTGCAGTTTCTACAGAAAGAGTGTTTCAGAACGGCTCAATCAAAAGTAAGGTTCAACTCTGTTAGGTGAATGCACAGAACAGAAAGAAGTTTCATACAATGCTTCTGTGTAGTTTATATTTGAACATATTCTTTTTTCCACTATTACCCACTTAGCGCTACGAATGTCCTGTTGCATTTTCTACAGACAGAGTGTTTCAAAACTGCTCAATCAAAAGTATGGTTTAACTCTGTTAGCTGAATGCTCAGATCAGAAAGAAGTTTCACAGAATGCTTCTGTGTAGTTTATATTTGAATATATTCCTTTTTCCACTACTACGCTCTTAGCGCTCCAAATGTCCAGTTGCATTTTCTACAGAAAGAGTGTTCAGATCTGCTCAATCAAAAGTATGGTTTAAATCTGTTAGCTGAATGCACAGATCAGAAAGAAGTTTCACCGAATTATTCCGTGTAGTTTATATTTGAAGACATTCCTTTTTCCACTATTACCCTCTTAGCGCTCCGAATCTCCACTTGCATTTTCTACAAAAAGAGTGTTTCACAACTGCTCAATCAAAAATATGTTTTATCTCTGTTAACTGAATTTACACATCAGAAATAAGTTTCACAGAATGCATCTGTGTAGTTTTTATTTGAAGATATTCTTTTTCCCAATGTAGGCCTCTTAGCGCTTAGCATGTCCAATTGCAGTTTCTACAGAAAGAGTGTTTCAGAACGGCTCAATCAAAAGTAAGGTTCAACTCTGTTAGTTGAACGCACAGAACAGAAAGGAATTTCACAGAATGCTACTGTGTAGTTTATATTTGAATATATTCCATTTTCCACTATTACCCTCTTAGCGCTCCGAATGTCCACTTGCATTTTCTACAGAAAGAGTGTTCAGAACTGCGCAATCAAAAGTATGGTTTAAATCTGTTAGCTTAATGAACATATCAGAAATAAGTTTCACACAATGCTTCTGTGTAGTTTTTATTTGAAGATATTCTTTTTCCCAATGTAGGCCTCTTAGCGCTTAGCATGTCCAATTGCAGTTTCTACAGAAAGAGTGTTTCAGAACGGCTCAATCAAAAGTAAGGTTCAACTCTGTTAGTTGAATGCACAGAACAGAAAGAATTTTCACAGAATGCTACTGTGTAGTTTATATTTGAATATATTCCATTTTCCACTATTACCCTCTTAGCGCTCCGAATGTCCACTTGCATTTTCTACAGAAAGAGTGTTCAGAACTGCGCAATCAAAAGTATGGTTTAACTCTGTTAGCTTAATGAACATATCAGAAATAAGTTTCACACAATGCTTCTGTGAAGTTTTTATTTGAAGATATTATTTTTCCCAATATAGGCCTCTTAGCGCTCAGAATGTCCAATTGCAGTTTCTACAGAAAGAGTGTTTCAGAAAGGCTCAATCAAAAGTAAGGTTCAACTCTGTTAGTTGAATGCACAGAACAGAAAGAAGTTTCATACAATGCTTCTGTGTAGTTTATATTTGAACATATTCTTTTTTCCAGTATTATCCCCTTAGCGCTACGAATGTCCATTTGCATTTTCTACAGACAGAGTGTTTCAAAACTGCTCAATCAAAAGTATGGTTTAACTCTGTTAGCTGAATGCTCAGAGCAGAAAGAAGTTTCACAGAATGCTTCTGTGTAGTTTATATTTGAATATATTCCTTTTTCCACTACTACTCTCTTAGCGCTCCAAATGTCCAGTTGCATTTTCTACAGAAAGAGTGTTCAGATCTGCTCAATCAAAAGTATGGTTTAACTCTGTTAGCTGAATGCACAGATCAGAAAGAAGTTTCACAGAATGATTCTGTGTACTTTATATTTGGAGACATTCCTTTTTCCACTATTACCCTCTTAGCGCTCCGAATCTCCACTTGCATTTTCTACAGAAAGAGTGTTTCAGAACGGCTCAATCAAAACTAAGGTTCAACTCTTTTAGTTGAACAAACAGAACAGAAAGAAGTTTCACACAATTCTTCTGTGTAGTTTTTATTTGTAGACATTCTTTTTCCCAATATAGGCCTCTTAGCGCTCAGAATGTCCAATTGCAGTTTCTACAGAAAGAGTGTTTCAGAACGGCTCAATCAAAAGTAAGGTTCAACTCTGTTAGTTGAATGCACAGAACAGAAAGAAGTTTCATACAATGCTTCTGTGTAGTTTATATTGGAACATATTCTTTTTTCCACTATTACCCACTTAGCGCTACGAATGTCCAGTTGCATTTTCTACAGACAGAGTGTTTCAAAACTGCTCAATCAAAAGTATGGTTTAACTCTGTTAGCTGAATGCTCAGAACAGAAAGAAGTTTCACAGAATGCTTCTGTGTAGTTTATATTTGAATATATTCCTTGTTCCACTACTACGCTCTTAGCGCTCCAAATGTCCAGTTGCATTTTCTACAGAAAGAGTGTTCAGATCTGCTCAATCAAAAGTATGGTTTAACTCTGTTAGCTGAATGCACAGATCAGAAAGAAGTTTCACCGAATGATTCTGTGTAGTTTATATTTGAAGACATTCCTTTTTCCACTATTACCCTCTTAGCGCTCCGAATCTCCACTTGCATTTTCTACAAAAAGAGTGTTTCATAACTGCTCAATCAAAAATATGTTTTATCTCTGTTAACTGAATTTACAGATCAGAAATAAGTTTCACAGAATGCATCTGTGTAGTTTTTATTTGAAGATATTCTTTTTCCCAATGTAGGCCTCTTAGCGCTTAGCATGTCCAATTGCAGTTTCTACAGAAAGAGTGTTTCAGAACGGCTCAATCAAAAGTAAGGTTCAACTCTGTTAGTTGAATGCACAGAACAGAAAGAATTTTCACAGAATGCTACTGTGTAGTTTATATTTGAATATATTCCTTTTTCCACTATTACCCTCTTAGCGCTTCGAATCTCCACTTGCATTTTCTACAGAAAGAGTGTTTCAGAACGGCTCAATCAAAACTAAGGTTCAACTCTTTTAGTTGAACAAACAGAACAGAAAGAAGTTTCACACAATCCTTCTGTGTAGTTTTTATTTGTAGACATTCTTTATCCCAATATAGGCCTCTTAGCGCTCAGAATGTCCAAATGCAGTTTCTACAGAAAGAGTGTTTCAGAACGGCTCAATCAAAAGTAAGGTTCAACTCTGTTAGTTGAATGCACAGAACAGAAAGAAGTTTCATACAATGCTTCTGTGTAGTTTATATTTGAACATATTCTTTTTTCCACTATTACCCACTTAGCGCTACGAATGTCCAGTTGCATTTTCTACAGACAAAGTGTTTCAAAAGTGCTCAATCAAAAGTATGGTTTAACTCTGTTAGCTGAATCCTGAGATCAGAAAGAAGTTTCACAGAATGCTTCTGTGTAGTTTATATTTGAATATATTCCTTTTTCCACTACTACGCTCTTAGCGCTCCAAATGTCCAGTTGCATTTTCCACAGAAAGAGTGTTCAGATCTGCTCAATCAAAAGTATGGTTTAACTCTGTTAGCTGAATGCACAGATCAGAAAGAAGTTTCACCGAATGATTCTGTGTAGTTTATATTTGAAGACATTCCTTTTTCCACTATTACCCTCTTAGCGCTCCGAATCTCCACTTGCATTTTCTACAAAAAGAGTGTTTCATAACTGCTCAATCAAAAATATGTTTTATCTCTGCTAACTGAATTTACAGATCAGAAATAAGTTTCACAGAATGCATCTGTGTAGTTTTTATTTGAAGATATTCTTTTTCCCAATGTAGGCCTCTTAGCGCTTAGCATGTCCAATTGCAGTTTCTACAGAAAGAGTGTTTCAGAACGGCTCAATCAAAAGTAAGGTTCAACTCTGTTAGTTGAATGCACAGAACAGAAAGAATTTTCACAGAGTGCTACTGTGTAGTTTATATTTGAATATATTCCTTTTTCCACTATTACCCTCTTAGCGCTCCGAATGTCCACTTGCATTTTCTACAGAAAGAGTGTTCAGAACTGCGCAATCAAAAGTATGGTTTAACTCTGTTAGCTTAATGAACATATCAGAAATAAGTTTCACACAATGCTTCTGTGTAGTTTTTATTTGAAGATATTATTTTTCCCAATATAGGCCTCTTAGCGCTTAGCATGTCCAATTGCAGTTTCTACAGAAAGAGTGTTTCAGAACGGCTCAATCAAAAGTAAGGTTCAACTCTGTTAGTTGAATGCACAGAACAGAAAGAATTTTCACAGAATGCTACTGTGTAGTTTATATTTGAATATATTCCTTTTTCCACTATTACCCTCTTAGCGCTCCGAATGTCCACTTGCATTTTCTACAGAAAGAGTGTTCAGAACTGCGCAATCAAAAGTATGGTTTAACTCTGTTAGCTTAAGGAACATATCAGAAATAAGTTTCACACAATGCTTCTGTGTAGTTTTTATTTGAAGATATTATTTTTCCCATTACAGGCCTCTTAGCGCTCAGAATGTCCAATTGCAGTTTCTACAGAAAGAGTGTTTCAGAAAGGCTCAATCAAAAGTAAGGTTCAACTCTGTTAGTTGAATGCAAAGAACAGAAAGAAGTTTCATACAATGCTTCTGTGTAGTTTATATCTGAACATACTCTTTTTTCCACTATTACCCACTTAGCGCTATGAATGTCCAGTTGCATTTTCTACAGACAGAGTGTTTCAAAACTGCTCAATCAAAAGTATGGTTTAACTCTGTTAGCTGAATGTTCAGATCAGAAAGAAGTTTCACAGAATGTTTCTGTGTAGTTTATATATGAATATATTCCTTTTTCCACTACTACTCTCTTAGCGCTCCAAATGTCCAGTTCATTTTCTACAGAAAGAGTGTTCAGATCTGCTCAATCAAAAGTATGGTTTAACTCTGTTAGCTGAATGCACAGATCAGAAAGAAGTTTCACAGAATGATTCTGTGTAGTTTATATTTGGAGACATTCCTTTTTCCACTATTACCCTCTTATCGCTCCGATCTCCACTTGCATTTTCTACAGAAAGAGTGTTTCAGAACGGCTCAATCAAAACTAAGGTTCAACTCTTTTAGTTGTACAAACAGAACAGAAAGAAGTTTCACACAATTCTTCTGTGTAGTTTTTATTTGTAGACATTCTTTTTCCCAATATAGGCCTCTTAGCGCTCAGAATGTCCAATTGCTGTTTCTACAGAAAGAGTGTTTCAGAACGGCTCAATCAAATGTAAGGTTCAACTCTGTTAGTTGAATGCACAGAACAGAAAGAAGTTTCATACAATGCTTCTGTGTAGTTTATATTTGAACATATTCTTTTTTCCACTATTACCCACTTAGCGCTACGAATGTCCAGTTGCATTTTCTACAGACAGAGTGTTTCAAAACTGCTCAATCAAATGTATGGTTTAACTCCGTTACCTGAATGCTCAGATAAGAAAGAAGTTTCACACAATGCTTCTGTTTAGTTTATATTTGAATATATTCCTTTTTCCACTACTACGCTCTTAGCGCTCCAAATGTCCAGTTGCATTTTCTACAGAGAGAGTGTTCAGATCTGCTCAATCAAAAGTATGGTTTAACTCTGTTAGCTGAATGCACAGATCAGAAAGAAGTTTCACCGAATGATTCTGTGTAGTTTATATTTGAAGACATTCCTTTTTCCACTATTACCCTCTTAGCGCTCCGAATCTCCACTTGCATTTTCTACAAAAAGAGTGTTTCATAACTGCTCAATCAAAAATATGTTTTATCTCTGTTAACTGAATTTACAGAACAGAAATAAGTTTCACAGAATGCATCTGTGTAGTTTTTATTTGAAGATATTCTTTTTCCCAATGTAGGCCTCTTAGCGCTTAGCATGTCCAATTGCAGTTTCTACAGAAAGAGTGTTTCATAACGGCTCAATCAAAAGTAAGGTTCAACTCTGTTAGTTGAATGCACAGAACAGAAAGAATTTTCACAGAATGCTACTGTGTAGTTTATATTTGAATATATTCCTTTTTCCACTCTTACCCTCTTAGCGCTCCGAATGTCCACTTGCATTTTCTACAGAAAGAGTGTTCAGAACTGCGCAATCAAAAGTATGGTTTAACTCTGTTAGCTTAATGAACATATCAGAAATAAGTTTCACACAATGCTTCTGTGTAGTTTTTATTTGAAGATATTATTTTTCCCAATATAGGCCTCTTAGCGCTCAGAATGTCCATTTGCAGTTTCTACAGAAAGAGTGTTTCAGAAAGGCTCAATCAAAAGTAAGGTTCAACTCTGTTAGTTGAATGCACAGAACAGAAAGTAGTTTCATACAATGCTTCTGTGTAGTTTATATTTGAACATATTCTTTTTTCCACTATTACCCACTTAGCGCTACGAATGTCCAGTTGCATTTTCTAGAGACAGAGTGTTTCAAAACTGCTCAATCAAAAGTATGGTTTAACTCTGTTAGCTGAATGCTCAGATCAGAAAGAAGTTTCACAGAATGCTTCTGTGTAGTTTATATTTGAATATATTCCTTTTTCCACTACTACTCTCTTAGCGCTCCAAATGTCCAGTTGCATTTTCTACAGAAAGAGTGTTCAGATCTGCTCAATCAAAAGAATGGTTTAACTCTGTTAGCTGAATGCACAGATCAGAAAGAAGTTTCACAGAATGATTCTGTGTAGTTTATATTTGGAGACATTCCTTTTTCCACTATTACCCTCTTAGCGCTCCGAATCTCCACTTGCATTTTCTACAGAAAGAGTGTTTCAGAACGGCTCAATCAAAACCAAGGTTCAACTCTTTTAGTTGAACAAACAGAACAGAAAGAAGTTTCACACAATTCTTCTGTGTAGTTTTTATTTGTAGACATTCTTTTTCCCAATATAGGCCTCTTAGCGCTCAGAATGTCCAATTGCAGTTTCTACAGAAAGAGTGTTTCAGAACGGCTCCATCAAAACTAAGGTTCAACTCTTTTAGTTGAACAAACAGAACAGAAAGAAGTTTCACACAATTCTTCTGTGTAGTTTTTATTTGTAGACATTCTTTTTCCCAATATAGGCCTCTTAGCGCTCAGAATGTCCAATTGCTGTTTCTACAGAAAGAGTGTTTCAGAACGGCTCAATCAAATGTAAAGTTCAACTCTGTTAGTTGAATGCACAGAACAGAAAGAAGTTTCATACAATGCTTCTGTGTAGTTTATATTTGAACATATTCTTTTTTCCACTATTACCCACTTAGCGCTACGAATGTCCAGTTGCATTTTCTACAGACAGAGTGTTTCAAAACTGCTCAATCAAATGTATGGTTTAACTCCGTTACCTGAATGCTCAGATAAGAAAGAAGTTTCACACAATGCTTCTGTTTAGTTTATATTTGAATATATTCCTTTTTCCACTACTACGCTCTTAGCGCTCCAAATGTCCAGTTGCATTTTCTACAGAGAGAGTGTTCAGATCTGCTCAATCAAAAGTATGGTTTAACTCTGTTAGCTGAATGCACAGATCAGAAAGAAGTTTCACCGAATGATTCTGTGTAGTTTATATTTGAAGACATTCCTTTTTCCACTATTACCCTCTTAGCGCTCCGAATCTCCACTTGCATTTTCTACAAAAAGAGTGTTTCATAACTGCTCAATCAAAAATATGTTTTATCTCTGTTAACTGAATTTACAGAACAGAAATAAGTTTCACAGAATGCATCTGTGTAGTTTTTATTTGAAGATATTCTTTTTCCCAATGTAGGCCTCTTAGCGCTTAGCATGTCCAATTGCAGTTTCTACAGAAAGAGTGTTTCATAACGGCTCAATCAAAAGTAAGGTTCAACTCTGTTAGTTGAATGCACAGAACAGAAAGAATTTTCACAGAATGCTACTGTGTAGTTTATATTTGAATATATTCCTTTTTCCACTCTTACCCTCTTAGCGCTCCGAATGTCCACTTGCATTTTCTACAGAAAGAGTGTTCAGAACTGCGCAATCAAAAGTATGGTTTAACTCTGTTAGCTTAATGAACATATCAGAAATAAGTTTCACACAATGCTTCTGTGTAGTTTTTATTTGAAGATATTATTTTTCCCAATATAGGCCTCTTAGCGCTCAGAATGTCCATTTGCAGTTTCTACAGAAAGAGTGTTTCAGAAAGGCTCAATCAAAAGTAAGGTTCAACTCTGTTAGTTGAATGCACAGAACAGAAAGTAGTTTCATACAATGCTTCTGTGTAGTTTATATTTGAACATATTCTTTTTTCCACTATTACCCACTTAGCGCTACGAATGTCCAGTTGCATTTTCTAGAGACAGAGTGTTTCAAAACTGCTCAATCAAAAGTATGGTTTAACTCTGTTAGCTGAATGCTCAGATCAGAAAGAAGTTTCACAGAATGCTTCTGTGTAGTTTATATTTGAATATATTCCTTTTTCCACTACTACTCTCTTAGCGCTCCAAATGTCCAGTTGCATTTTCTACAGAAAGAGTGTTCAGATCTGCTCAATCAAAAGAATGGTTTAACTCTGTTAGCTGAATGCACAGATCAGAAAGAAGTTTCACAGAATGATTCTGTGTAGTTTATATTTGGAGACATTCCTTTTTCCACTATTACCCTCTTAGCGCTCCGAATCTCCACTTGCATTTTCTACAGAAAGAGTGTTTCAGAACGGCTCAATCAAAACCAAGGTTCAACTCTTTTAGTTGAACAAACAGAACAGAAAGAAGTTTCACACAATTCTTCTGTGTAGTTTTTATTTGTAGACATTCTTTTTCCCAATATAGGCCTCTTAGCGCTCAGAATGTCCAATTGCAGTTTCTACAGAAAGAGTGTTTCAGAACGGCTCCATCAAAACTAAGGTTCAACTCTTTTAGTTGAACAAACAGAACAGAAAGAAGTTTCACACAATTCTTCTGTGTAGTTTTTATTTGTAGACATTCTTTTTCCCAATATAGGCCTCTTAGCGCTCAGAATGTCCAAATGCAGTTTCTACAGAAAGAGTGTTTCAGAACGGCTCAATCAAAAGTAAGGTTCAACTCTGTTAGTTGAATGCACAGAACAGAAAGAAGTTTCATACAATGCTTCTGTGTAGTTTATATTTGAACATATTCTTTTTTCCACTATTACCCACTTAGCGCTACGAATGTCCAGTTGCATTTTCTACAGACAAAGTGTTTCAAAACTGCTCAATCAAAAGTATGGTTTAACTCTGTTAGCTGAATCCTGAGATCAGAAAGAAGTTTCACAGAATGCTTCTGTGTAGTTTATATTTGAATATATTCCTTTTTCCACTACTACGCTCTTAGCGCTCCAAATGTCCAGTTGCATTTTCCACAGAAAGAGTGTTCAGATCTGCTCAATCAAAAGTATGGTTTAACTCTGTTAGCTGAATGCACAGATCAGAAAGAAGTTTCACCGAATGATTCTGTGTAGTTTATATTTGAAGACATTCCTTTTTCCACTATTACCCTCTTAGCGCTCCGAATCTCCACTTGCATTTTCTACAAAAAGAGTGTTTCATAACTGCTCAATCAAAAATATGTTTTATCTCTGCTAACTGAATTTACAGATCAGAAATAAGTTTCACAGAATGCATCTGTGTAGTTTTTATTTGAAGATATTCTTTTTCCCAATGTAGGCCTCTTAGCGCTTAGCATGTCCAATTGCAGTTTCTACAGAAAGAGTGTTTCAGAACGGCTCAATCAAAAGTAAGGTTCAACTCTGTTAGTTGAATGCACAGAACAGAAAGAATTTTCACAGAGTGCTACTGTGTAGTTTATATTTGAATATATTCCTTTTTCCACTATTACCCTCTTAGCGCTCCGAATGTCCACTTGCATTTTCTACAGAAAGAGTGTTCAGAACTGCGCAATCAAAAGTATGGTTTAACTCTGTTAGCTTAATGAACATATCAGAAATAAGTTTCACACAATGCTTCTGTGTAGTTTTTATTTGAAGATATTATTTTTCCCAATATAGGCCTCTTAGCACTCAGAATGTCCAATTGCAGTTTCTACAGAAAGAGTGTTTCAGAACGGCTCAATCAAAAGTAAGGTTCAACTGTGTTAGTTGAATGCACAGAACAGAAAGAAGTTTCATACAATGCTTCTGTGTAGTTTATATTTGAACATATTCTTTTTTCCACTATTACCCACTTAGCGCTACGAATGTCCAGTTGCATTTTCTACAGACAGATTGTTTCAAAACTGCTCAATCAAAAGTATGGTTTAACTTTGTTAGCTGAATGCTCATTTCAGAAAGAAGTTTCACAGAATGCTTCTGTGTAGTTTATATTTGAATATATTCCTTTTTCCACTACTACTCTCTTAGCCCTCCAAAAGTCCAGTTGCATTTTCTACAGAAAGAGTGTTCAGATCTGCTGAATCAAAAGTATGGTTTAACTCTGTTAGCTGAATGCACAGATCAGAAAGAAGTTTCACAGAATGATTCTGTGTAGTTTATATTTGGAGACATTCCTTTTTCCACTATTACCCTCTTATCGCTCCGATCTCCACTTGCATTTTCTACAGAAAGAGTGTTTCAGAACGGCTCAATCAAAACTAAGGTTCAACTCTTTTAGTTGTACAAACAGAACAGAAAGAAGTTTCACACAATTCTTCTGTGTAGTTTTTATTTGTAGACATTCTTTTTCCCAATATAGGCCTCTTAGCGCTCAGAATGTCCAATTGCAGTTTCTACAGAAAGAGTGTTTCAGAACGGCTCAATCAAATGTAAGGTTCAACTCTGTTAGTTGAATGCACAGAACAGAAAGAAGTTTCATACAATGCTTCTGTGTAGTTTATATTTGAACATATTCTTTTTTCCACTATTACCCACTTAGCGCTACGAATGTCCAGTTGCATTTTCTACAGACAGAGTGTTTCAAAACTGCTCAATCAAATGTATGGTTTAACTCCGTTACCTGAATGCTCAGATAAGAAAGAAGTTTCACACAATGCATCTGTTTAGTTTATATTTGAATATATTCCTTTTTCCACTACTACGCTCTTAGCGCTCCAAATGTCCAGTTGCATTTTCTACAGAGAGAGTGTTCAGATCTGCTCAATCAAAAGTATGGTTTAACTCTGTTAGCTGAATGCACAGATCAGAAAGAAGTTTCACCGAATGATTCTGTGTAGTTTATATTTGAAGACATTCCTTTTTCCACTATTACCCTCTTAGCGCTCCGAATCTCCACTTGCATTTTCTACAAAAAGAGTGTTTCATAACTGCTCAATCAAAAATATGTTTTATCTCTGTTAACTGAATTTACAGAACAGAAATAAGTTTCACAGAATGCATCTGTGTAGTTTTTATTTGAAGATATTCTTTTTCCCAATGTAGGCCTCTTAGCGCTTAGCATGTCCAATTGCAGTTTCTACAGAAAGAGTGTTTCATAACGGCTCAATCAAAAGTAAGGTTCAACTCTGTTAGTTGAATGCACAGAACAGAAAGAATTTTCACAGAATGCTACTGTGTAGTTTATATTTGAATATATTCCTTTTTCCACTCTTACCCTCTTAGCGCTCCGAATGTCCACTTGCATTTTCTACAGAAAGAGTGTTCAGAACTGCGCAATCAAAAGTATGGTTTAACTCTGTTAGCTTAATGAACATATCAGAAATAAGTTTCACACAATGCTTCTGTGTAGTTTTTATTTGAAGATATTATTTTTCCCAATATAGGCCTCTTAGCGCTCAGAATGTCCATTTGCAGTTTCTACAGAAAGAGTGTTTCAGAAAGGCTCAATCCAAAGTAAGGTTCAACTCTGTTAGTTGAATGCACAGAACAGAAAGTAGTTTCATACAATGCTTCTGTGTAGTTTATATTTGAACATATTCTTTTTTCCACTATTACCCACTTAGCGCTACGAATGTCCAGTTGCATTTTCTAGAGACAGAGTGTTTCAAAACTGCTCAATCAAAAGTATGGTTTAACTCTGTTAGCTGAATGCTCAGATCAGAAAGAAGTTTCACAGAATGCTTCTGTGTAGTTTATATTTGAATATATTCCTTTTTCCACTACTACTCTCTTAGCGCTCCAAATGTCCAGTTGCATTTTCTACAGAAAGAGTGTTCAGATCTGCTCAATCAAAAGAATGGTTTAACTCTGTTAGCTGAATGCACAGATCAGAAAGAAGTTTCACAGAATGATTCTGTGTAGTTTATATTTGGAGACATTCCTTTTTCCACTATTACCCTCTTAGCGCTCCGAATCTCCACTTGCATTTTCTACAGAAAGAGTGTTTCAGAACGGCTCAATCAAAACCAAGGTTCAACTCTTTTAGTTGAACAAACAGAACAGAAAGAAGTTTCACACAATTCTTCTGTGTAGTTTTTATTTGTAGACATTCTTTTTCCCAATATAGGCCTCTTAGCGCTCAGAATGTCCAATTGCAGTTTCTACAGAAAGAGTGTTTCAGAACGGCTCCATCAAAACTAAGGTTCAACTCTTTTAGTTGAACAAACAGAACAGAAAGAAGTTTCACACAATTCTTCTGTGTAGTTTTTATTTGTAGACATTCTTTTTCCCAATATAGGCCTCTTAGCGCTCAGAATGTCCAAATGCAGTTTCTACAGAAAGAGTGTTTCAGAACGGCTCAATCAAAAGTAAGGTTCAACTCTGTTAGTTGAATGCACAGAACAGAAAGAAGTTTCATACAATGCTTCTGTGTAGTTTATATTTGAACATATTCTTTTTTCCACTATTACCCACTTAGCGCTACGAATGTCCAGTTGCATTTTCTACAGACAAAGTGTTTCAAAACTGCTCAATCAAAAGTATGGTTTAACTCTGTTAGCTGAATCCTGAGATCAGAAAGAAGTTTCACAGAATGCTTCTGTGTAGTTTATATTTGAATATATTCCTTTTTCCACTACTACGCTCTTAGCGCTCCAAATGTCCAGTTGCATTTTCCACAGAAAGAGTGTTCAGATCTGCTCAATCAAAAGTATGGTTTAACTCTGTTAGCTGAATGCACAGATCAGAAAGAAGTTTCACCGAATGATTCTGTGTAGTTTATATTTGAAGACATTCCTTTTTCCACTATTACCCTCTTAGCGCTCCGAATCTCCACTTGCATTTTCTACAAAAAGAGTGTTTCATAACTGCTCAATCAAAAATATGTTTTATCTCTGCTAACTGAATTTACAGATCAGAAATAAGTTTCACAGAATGCATCTGTGTAGTTTTTATTTGAAGATATTCTTTTTCCCAATGTAGGCCTCTTAGCGCTTAGCATGTCCAATTGCAGTTTCTACAGAAAGAGTGTTTCAGAACGGCTCAATCAAAAGTAAGGTTCAACTCTGTTAGTTGAATGCACAGAACAGAAAGAATTTTCACAGAGTGCTACTGTGTAGTTTATATTTGAATATATTCCTTTTTCCACTATTACCCTCTTAGCGCTCCGAATGTCCACTTGCATTTTCTACAGAAAGAGTGTTCAGAACTGCGCAATCAAAAGTATGGTTTAACTCTGTTAGCTTAATGAACATATCAGAAATAAGTTTCACACAATGCTTCTGTGTAGTTTTTATTTGAAGATATTATTTTTCCCAATATAGGCCTCTTAGCACTCAGAATGTCCAATTGCAGTTTCTACAGAAAGAGTGTTTCAGAACGGCTCAATCAAAAGTAAGGTTCAACTGTGTTAGTTGAATGCACAGAACAGAAAGAAGTTTCATACAATGCTTCTGTGTAGTTTATATTTGAACATATTCTTTTTTCCACTATTACCCACTTAGCGCTACGAATGTCCAGTTGCATTTTCTACAGACAGATTGTTTCAAAACTGCTCAATCAAAAGTATGGTTTAACTTTGTTAGCTGAATGCTCATTTCAGAAAGAAGTTTCACAGAATGCTTCTGTGTAGTTTATATTTGAATATATTCCTTTTTCCACTACTACTCTCTTAGCCCTCCAAAAGTCCAGTTGCATTTTCTACAGAAAGAGTGTTCAGATCTGCTGAATCAAAAGTATGGTTTAACTCTGTTAGCTGAATGCACAGATCAGAAAGAAGTTTCACAGAATGATTCTGTGTAGTTTATATTTGGAGACATTCCTTTTTCCACTATTACCCTCTTATCGCTCCGATCTCCACTTGCATTTTCTACAGAAAGAGTGTTTCAGAACGGCTCAATCAAAACTAAGGTTCAACTCTTTTAGTTGTACAAACAGAACAGAAAGAAGTTTCACACAATTCTTCTGTGTAGTTTTTATTTGTAGACATTCTTTTTCCCAATATAGGCCTCTTAGCGCTCAGAATGTCCAATTGCAGTTTCTACAGAAAGAGTGTTTCAGAAAGGCTCAATCAAATGTAAGGTTCAACTCTGTTAGTTGAATGCACAGAACAGAAAGAAGTTTCATACAATGCTTCTGTGTAGTTTATATTTGAACATATTCTTTTTTCCACTATTACCCACTTAGCGCTACGAATGTCCAGTTGCATTTTCTACAGACAGAGTGTTTCAAAACTGCTCAATCAAATGTATGGTTTAACTCCGTTACCTGAATGCTCAGATAAGAAAGAAGTTTCACACAATGCTTCTGTTTAGTTTATATTTGAATATATTCCTTTTTCCACTACTACGCTCTTAGCGCTCCAAATGTCCAGTTGCATTTTCTACAGAGAGAGTGTTCAGATCTGCTCAATCAAAAGTATGGTTTAACTCTGTTAGCTGAATGCACAGATCAGAAAGAAGTTTCACCGAATGATTCTGTGTAGTTTATATTTGAAGACATTCCTTTTTCCACTATTACCCTCTTAGCGCTCCGAATCTCCACTTGCATTTTCTACAAAAAGAGTGTTTCATAACTGCTCAATCAAAAATATGTTTTATCTCTGTTAACTGAATTTACAGAACAGAAATAAGTTTCACAGAATGCATCTGTGTAGTTTTTATTTGAAGATATTCTTTTTCCCAATGTAGGCCTCTTAGCGCTTAGCATGTCCAATTGCAGTTTCTACAGAAAGAGTGTTTCATAACGGCTCAATCAAAAGTAAGGTTCAACTCTGTTAGTTGAATGCACAGAACAGAAAGAATTTTCACAGAATGCTACTGTGTAGTTTATATTTGAATATATTCCTTTTTCCACTCTTACCCTCTTAGCGCTCCGAATGTCCACTTGCATTTTCTACAGAAAGAGTGTTCAGAACTGCGCAATCAAAAGTATGGTTTAACTCTGTTAGCTTAATGAACATATCAGAAATAAGTTTCACACAATGCTTCTGTGTAGTTTTTATTTGAAGATATTATTTTTCCCAATATAGGCCTCTTAGCGCTCAGAATGTCCATTTGCAGTTTCTACAGAAAGAGTGTTTCAGAAAGGCTCAATCAAAAGTAAGGTTCAACTCTGTTAGTTGAATGCACAGAACAGAAAGTAGTTTCATACAATGCTTCTGTGTAGTTTATATTTGAACATATTCTTTTTTCCACTATTACCCACTTAGCGCTACGAATGTCCAGTTGCATTTTCTAGAGACAGAGTGTTTCAAAACTGCTCAATCAAAAGTATGGTTTAACTCTGTTAGCTGAATGCTCAGATCAGAAAGAAGTTTCACAGAATGCTTCTGTGTAGTTTATATTTGAATATATTCCTTTTTCCACTACTACTCTCTTAGCGCTCCAAATGTCCAGTTGCATTTTCTACAGAAAGAGTGTTCAGATCTGCTCAATCAAAAGAATGGTTTAACTCTGTTAGCTGAATGCACAGATCAGAAAGAAGTTTCACAGAATGATTCTGTGTAGTTTATATTTGGAGACATTCCTTTTTCCACTATTACCCTCTTAGCGCTCCGAATCTCCACTTGCATTTTCTACAGAAAGAGTGTTTCAGAACGGCTCAATCAAAACCAAGGTTCAACTCTTTTAGTTGAACAAACAGAACAGAAAGAAGTTTCACACAATTCTTCTGTGTAGTTTTTATTTGTAGACATTCTTTTTCCCAATATAGGCCTCTTAGCGCTCAGAATGTCCAATTGCAGTTTCTACAGAAAGAGTGTTTCAGAACGGCTCCATCAAAACTAAGGTTCAACTCTTTTAGTTGAACAAACAGAACAGAAAGAAGTTTCACACAATTCTTCTGTGTAGTTTTTATTTGTAGACATTCTTTTTCCCAATATAGGCCTCTTAGCGCTCAGAATGTCCAAATGCAGTTTCTACAGAAAGAGTGTTTCAGAACGGCTCAATCAAAAGTAAGGTTCAACTCTGTTAGTTGAATGCACAGAACAGAAAGGAGTTTCATACAATGCTTCTGTGTAGTTTATATTTGAACATATTCTTTTTTCCACTATTACCCACTTAGCGCTACGAATGTCCAGTTGCATTTTCTACAGACAAAGTGTTTCAAAACTGCTCAATCAAAAGTATGGTTTAACTCTGTTAGCTGAATCCTGAGATCAGAAAGAAGTTTCACAGAATGCTTCTGTGTAGTTTATATTTGAATATATTCCTTTTTCCACTACTACGCTCTTAGCGCTCCAAATGTCCAGTTGCATTTTCCACAGAAAGAGTGTTCAGATCTGCTCAATCAAAAGTATGGTTTAACTCTGTTAGCTGAATGCACAGATCAGAAAGAAGTTTCACCGAATGATTCTGTGTAGTTTATATTTGAAGACATTCCTTTTTCCACTATTACCCTCTTAGCGCTCCGAATCTCCACTTGCATTTTCTACAAAAAGAGTGTTTCATAACTGCTCAATCAAAAATATGTTTTATCTCTGCTAACTGAATTTACAGATCAGAAATAAGTTTCACAGAATGCATCTGTGTAGTTTTTATTTGAAGATATTCTTTTTCCCAATGTAGGCCTCTTAGCGCTTAGCATGTCCAATTGCAGTTTCTACAGAAAGAGTGTTTCAGAACGGCTCAATCAAAAGTAAGGTTCAACTCTGTTAGTTGAATGCACAGAACAGAAAGAATTTTCACAGAGTGCTACTGTGTAGTTTATATTTGAATATATTCCTTTTTCCACTATTACCCTCTTAGCGCTCCGAATGTCCACTTGCATTTTCTACAGAAAGAGTGTTCAGAACTGCGCAATCAAAAGTATGGTTTAACTCTGTTAGCTTAATGAACATATCAGAAATAAGTTTCACACAATGCTTCTGTGTAGTTTTTATTTGAAGATATTATTTTTCCCAATATAGGCCTCTTAGCACTCAGAATGTCCAATTGCAGTTTCTACAGAAAGAGTGTTTCAGAACGGCTCAATCAAAAGTAAGGTTCAACTCTGTTAGTTGAATGCACAGAACAGAAAGAAGTTTCATACAATGCTTCTGTGTAGTTTATATTTGAACATATTCTTTTTTCCACTATTACCCACTTAGCGCTACGAATGTCCAGTTGCATTTTCTACAGACAGATTGTTTCAAAACTGCTCAATCAAAAGTATGGTTTAACTTTGTTAGCTGAATGCTCATTTCAGAAAGAAGTTTCACAGAATGCTTCTGTGTAGTTTATATTTGAATATATTCCTTTTTCCACTACTACTCTCTTAGCCCTCCAAAAGTCCAGTTGCATTTTCTACAGAAAGAGTGTTCAGATCTGCTGAATCAAAAGTATGGTTTAACTCTGTTAGCTGAATGCACAGATCAGAAAGAAGTTTCACAGAATGATTCTGTGTAGTTTATATTTGGAGACATTCCTTTTTCCACTATTACCCTCTTATCGCTCCGATCTCCACTTGCATTTTCTACAGAAAGAGTGTTTCAGAACGGCTCAATCAAAACTAAGGTTCAACTCTTTTAGTTGTACAAACAGAACAGAAAGAAGTTTCACACAATTCTTCTGTGTAGTTTTTATTTGTAGACATTCTTTTTCCCAATATAGGCCTCTTAGCGCTCAGAATGTCCAATTGCAGTTTCTACAGAAAGAGTGTTTCAGAACGGCTCAATCAAATGTAAGGTTCAACTCTGTTAGTTGAATGCACAGAACAGAAAGAAGTTTCATACAATGCTTCTGTGTAGTTTATATTTGAACATATTCTTTTTTCCACTATTACCCACTTAGCGCTACGAATGTCCAGTTGCATTTTCTACAGACAGAGTGTTTCAAAACTGCTCAATCAAATGTATGGTTTAACTCCGTTACCTGAATGCTCAGATAAGAAAGAAGTTTCACACAATGCTTCTGTTTAGTTTATATTTGAATATATTCCTTTTTCCACTACTACGCTCTTAGCGCTCCAAATGTCCAGTTGCATTTTCTACAGAGAGAGTGTTCAGATCTGCTCAATCAAAAGTATGGTTTAACTCTGTTAGCTGAATGCACAGATCAGAAAGAAGTTTCACCGAATGATTCTGTGTAGTTTATATTTGAAGACATTCCTTTTTCCACTATTACCCTCTTAGCGCTCCGAATCTCCACTTGCATTTTCTACAAAAAGAGTGTTTCATAACTGCTCAATCAAAAATATGTTTTATCTCTGTTAACTGAATTTACAGAACAGAAATAAGTTTCACAGAATGCATCTGTGTAGTTTTTATTTGAAGATATTCTTTTTCCCAATGTAGGCCTCTTAGCGCTTAGCATGTCCAATTGCAGTTTCTACAGAAAGAGTGTTTCATAACGGCTCAATCAAAAGTAAGGTTCAACTCTGTTAGTTGAATGCACAGAACAGAAAGAATTTTCACAGAATGCTACTGTGTAGTTTATATTTGAATATATTCCTTTTTCCACTCTTACCCTCTTAGCGCTCCGAATGTCCACTTGCATTTTCTACAGAAAGAGTGTTCAGAACTGCGCAATCAAAAGTATGGTTTAACTCTGTTAGCTTAATGAACATATCAGAAATAAGTTTCACACAATGCTTCTGTGTAGTTTTTATTTGAAGATATTATTTTTCCCAATATAGGCCTCTTAGCGCTCAGAATGTCCATTTGCAGTTTCTACAGAAAGAGTGTTTCAGAAAGGCTCAATCAAAAGTAAGGTTCAACTCTGTTAGTTGAATGCACAGAACAGAAAGTAGTTTCATACAATGCTTCTGTGTAGTTTATATTTGAACATATTCTTTTTTCCACTATTACCCACTTAGCGCTACGAATGTCCAGTTGCATTTTCTAGAGACAGAGTGTTTCAAAACTGCTCAATCAAAAGTATGGTTTAACTCTGTTAGCTGAATGCTCAGATCAGAAAGAAGTTTCACAGAATGCTTCTGTGTAGTTTATATTTGAATATATTCCTTTTTCCACTACTACTCTCTTAGCGCTCCAAATGTCCAGTTGCATTTTCTACAGAAAGAGTGTTCAGATCTGCTCAATCAAAAGAATGGTTTAACTCTGTTAGCTGAATGCACAGATCAGAAAGAAGTTTCACAGAATGATTCTGTGTAGTTTATATTTGGAGACATTCCTTTTTCCACTATTACCCTCTTAGCGCTCCGAATCTCCACTTGCATTTTCTACAGAAAGAGTGTTTCAGAACGGCTCAATCAAAACCAAGGTTCAACTCTTTTAGTTGAACAAACAGAACAGAAAGAAGTTTCACACAATTCTTCTGTGTAGTTTTTATTTGTAGACATTCTTTTTCCCAATATAGGCCTCTTAGCGCTCAGAATGTCCAATTGCAGTTTCTACAGAAAGAGTGTTTCAGAACGGCTCCATCAAAACTAAGGTTCAACTCTTTTAGTTGAACAAACAGAACAGAAAGAAGTTTCACACAATTCTTCTGTGTAGTTTTTATTTGTAGACATTCTTTTTCCCAATATAGGCCTCTTAGCGCTCAGAATGTCCAAATGCAGTTTCTACAGAAAGAGTGTTTCAGAACGGCTCAATCAAAAGTAAGGTTCAACTCTGTTAGTTGAATGCACAGAACAGAAAGAAGTTTCATACAATGCTTCTGTGTAGTTTATATTTGAACATATTCTTTTTTCCACTATTACCCACTTAGCGCTACGAATGTCCAGTTGCATTTTCTACAGACAAAGTGTTTCAAAACTGCTCAATCAAAAGTATGGTTTAACTCTGTTAGCTGAATCCTGAGATCAGAAAGAAGTTTCACAGAATGCTTCTGTGTAGTTTATATTTGAATATATTCCTTTTTCCACTACTACGCTCTTAGCGCTCCAAATGTCCAGTTGCATTTTCCACAGAAAGAGTGTTCAGATCTGCTCAATCAAAAGTATGGTTTAACTCTGTTAGCTGAATGCACAGATCAGAAAGAAGTTTCACCGAATGATTCTGTGTAGTTTATATTTGAAGACATTCCTTTTTCCACTATTACCCTCTTAGCGCTCCGAATCTCCACTTGCATTTTCTACAAAAAGAGTGTTTCATAACTGCTCAATCAAAAATATGTTTTATCTCTGCTAACTGAATTTACAGATCAGAAATAAGTTTCACAGAATGCATCTGTGTAGTTTTTATTTGAAGATATTCTTTTTCCCAATGTAGGCCTCTTAGCGCTTACCATGTCCAATTGCAGTTTCTACAGAAAGAGTGTTTCAGAACGGCTCAATCAAAAGTAAGGTTCAACTCTGTTAGTTGAATGCACAGAACAGAAAGAATTTTCACAGAGTGCTACTGTGTAGTTTATATTTGAATATATTCCTTTTTCCACTATTACCCTCTTAGCGCTCCGAATGTCCACTTGCATTTTCTACAGAAAGAGTGTTCAGAACTGCGCAATCAAAAGTATGGTTTAACTCTGTTAGCTTAATGAACATATCAGAAATAAGTTTCACACAATGCTTCTGTGTAGTTTTTATTTGAAGATATTATTTTTCCCAATATAGGCCTCTTAGCACTCAGAATGTCCAATTGCAGTTTCTACAGAAAGAGTGTTTCAGAACGGCTCAATCAAAAGTAAGGTTCAACTCTGTTAGTTGAATGCACAGAACAGAAAGAAGTTTCATACAATGCTTCTGTGTAGTTTATATTTGAACATATTCTTTTTTCCACTATTACCCACTTAGCGCTACGAATGTCCAGTTGCATTTTCTACAGACAGATTGTTTCAAAACTGCTAAATCAAAAGTATGGTTTAACTTTGTTAGCTGAATGCTCATTTCAGAAAGAATTTTCACAGAATGCTTCTGTGTAGTTTATATTTGAATATATTCCTTTTTCCACTACTACTCTCTTAGCCCTCCAAAAGTCCAGTTGCATTTTCTACAGAGAGAGTGTTCAGATCTGCTGAATCAAAAGTATGGTTTAACTCTGTTAGCTGAATGCACAGATCAGAAAGAAGTTTCACAGAATGATTCTGTGTAGTTTATATTTGGAGACATTCCTTTTTCCACTATTACCCTCTTAGCGCTCCGATCTCCACTTGCATTTTCTACAGAAAGAGTGTTTCAGAACGGCTCAATCAAAACTAAGGTTCAACTCTTTTAGTTGTACAAACAGAACAGAAAGAAGTTTCACACAATTCTTCTGTGTAGTTTTTATTTGTAGACATTCTTTTTCCCAATATAGGCCTCTTAGCGCTCAGAATGTCCAATTGCAGTTTCTACAGAAAGAGTGTTTCAGAACGGCTCAATCAAATGTAAGGTTCAACTCTGTTAGTTGAATGCACAGAACAGAAAGAAGTTTCATACAATGCTTCTGTGTAGTTTATATTTGAACATATTCTTTTTTCCACTATTACCCACTTAGCGCTACGAATGTCCAGTTGCATTTTCTACAGACAGAGTGTTTCAAAACTGCTCAATCAAATGTATGGTTTAACTCCGTTACCTGAATGCTCAGATAAGAAAGAAGTTTCACACAATGCTTCTGTTTAGTTTATATTTGAATATATTCCTTTTTCCACTACAACGCTCTTAGCGCTCCAAATGTACAGTTGCATTTTCTACAGAGAGAGTGTTCAGATCTGCTCAATCAAAAGTATGGTTTAACTCTGTTAGCTGAATGCACAGATCAGAAAGAAGTTTCACCGAATGATTCTGTGTAGTTTATATTTGAAGACATTCCTTTTTCCACTATTACCCTCTTAGCGCTCCGAATCTCCACTTGCATTTTCTACAAAAAGAGTGTTTCATAACTGCTCAATCAAAAATATGTTTTATCTCTGTTAACTGAATTTACAGAACAGAAATAAGTTTCACAGAATGCATCTGTGTAGTTTTTATTTGAAGATATTCTTTTTCCCAATGTAGGCCTCTTAGCGCTTAGCATGTCCAATTGCAGTTTCTACAGAAAGAGTGTTTCATAACGGCTCAATCAAAAGTAAGGTTCAACTCTGTTAGTTGAATGCACAGAACAGAAAGAATTTTCACAGAATGCTACTGTGTAGTTTATATTTGAATATATTCCTTTTTCCACTCTTACCCTCTTAGCGCTCCGAATGTCCACTTGCATTTTCTACAGAAAGAGTGTTCAGAACTGCGCAATCAAAAGTATGGTTTAACTCTGTTAGCTTAATGAACATATCAGAAATAAGTTTCACACAATGCTTCTGTGTAGTTTTTATTTGAAGATATTATTTTTCCCAATAGAGGCCTCTTAGCGCTCAGAATGTCCAATTGCAGTTTCTACAGAGAGAGTGTTTCAGAAAGGCTCAATCAAAAGTAAGGTTCAACTCTGTTAGTTGAATGCACAGAACAGAAAGAAGTTTCATACAATGCTTCTGTGTAGTTTTTATTTGAACATATTCTTTTTTCCACTATTACCCACTTAGCGCTACGAATGTCCAGTTGCATTTTCTATAGACAGAGTGTTTCAAAACTGCTCAATCAAAAGTATGGTTTAACTCTGTTAGCTGAATGCTCAGATCAGAAAGAAGTTTCACAGAATGCTTCTGTGTAGTTTATATTTGAATATATTCCTTTTTCCACTACTACTCTCTTAGCGCTCCAAATGTCCAGTTGCATTTTCTACAGAAAGAATGTTCAGATCTGCTCAATCAAAAGTATGGTTTAACTCTGTTAGCTGAATGCACAGATCAGAAAGAAGTTTCACAGAATGATTCTGTGTAGTTTATATTTGGAGACATTCCTTTTTCCACTATTAGCCTCTTAGCGCTCCGAATCTCCACTTGCATTTTCTACAGAAAGAGTGTTTCAGAACGGCTCAATCAAAACTAAGGTTCAACTCTTTTAGTTGAACAAACAGAACAGAAAGAAGTTTCACACAATTCTTCTGTGTAGTTTTTATTTGTAGACATTCTTTTTCCCAATATAGGCCTCTTAGCGCTCAGAATGTCCAATTGCAGTTTCTACAGAAAGAGTGTTTCAGAACGGCTCAATCAAAAGTAAGGTTCAACTCTGTTAGTTGAATGCACAGAACAGAAAGAAGTTTCATACAATGCTTCTGTGTAGTTTATATTTGAACATATTCTTTTGTCCACTATTACCCACTTAGCGCTACGAATGTCCAGTTGCATTTTCTACAGACAGAGTGTTTCAAAACTGCTCAATCAAAAGTGTGGTTTAACTCTGTTAGCTGAATGCTCAGATCAGAAAGAAGTTTCACAGAATGCTTCTGTGTAGTTTATATTTGAATATATTCCTTTTTCCACTACTACTCTCTTAGCGCTCCAAATGTCCAGTTGCATTTTCTACAGAAAGAGTGTTCAGATCTGCTCAATCAAAAGTATGGTTTAACTCTGTTAGCTGAATGCACAGATCAGAAAGAAGTTTCACAGAATGATTCTGTGTAGTTTATATTTGGAGACATTCCTTTTTCCACTATTACCCCCTTAGCGCTCCGAATCTCCACTTGCATTTTCTACAGAAAGAGTGTTTCAGAACGGCTGAATCAAAACTAAGGTTCAACTCTTTTAGTTGAACAAACAGAACAGAAAGAAGTTTCACACAATTCTTCTGTGTAGTTTTTATTTGTAGACATTCTTTTTCCCAATATAGGCCTCTTAGCGCTCAGAATGTCCAATTGCAGTTTCTACAGAAAGAGTGTTTCAGAACGGCTCAATCAAAAGTAAGGTTCAACTCTGTTAGTTGAATGCACAGAACAGAAAGAAGTTTCATACAATGCTTCTGTGTAGTTTATATTTGAACATATTCTTTTGTCCACTATTACCCACTTAGCGCTACGAATGTCCAGTTGCATTTTCTACAGACAGAGTGTTTCAAAACTGCTCAATCAAAAGTGTGGTTTAACTCTGTTAGCTGAATGCTCAGATCAGAAAGAAGTTTCACAGAATGCTTCTGTGTAGTTTATATTTGAATATATTCCTTTTTCCACTACTACTCTCTTAGCGCTCCAAATGTCCAGTTGCATTTTCTACAGAAAGAGTGTTCAGATCTGCTCAATCAAAAGTATGGTTTAACTCTGTTAGCTGAATGCACAGATCAGAAAGAAGTTTCACAGAATGATTCTGTGTAGTTTATATTTGGAGACATTCCTTTTTCCACTATTACCCCCTTAGCGCTCCGAATCTCCACTTGCATTTTCTACAGAAAGAGTGTTTCAGAACGGCTGAATCAAAACTAAGGTTCAACTCTTTTAGTTGAACAAACAGAACAGAAAGAAGTTTCACACAATTCTTCTGTGTAGTTTTTATTTGTAGACATTCTTTTTCCCAATATAGGCCTCTTAGCGCTCAGAATGTCCAATTGCAGTTTCTACAGAAAGAGTGTTTCAGAACGGCTCAATCAAAAGTAAGGTTCAACTCTGTTAGTTGAATGCACAGAACAGAAAGAAGTTTCATACAATGCTTCTGTGTAGTTTATATTTGAACATATTCTTTTTTCCACTATTACCCACTTAGCGCTACGAATGTCCAGTTTCATTTTCTACAGACAGAGTGTTTCAAAACTGCTCAATCAAAAGTATGGTTTAACTCTGTTAGCTGAATGCTCAGATCAGAAAGAAGTTTCACAGAATGCTTCTGTGTAGTTTATATTTGAATATATTCCTTTTTCCACTACTACTCTCTTAGCGCTCCAAATGTCCAGTTGCATTTTCTACAGAAAGAGTGTTCAGATCTGCTCAATCAAAAGTATGGTTTAACTCTGTTAGCTGAATGCACAGATCAGAAAGAAGTTTCACCGAATGATTCTGTGTAGTTTATATTTGAAGACATTCCTTTTTCCACTATTACCATCTTATCGCTCCGAATCTCCACTTGCATTTTCTACAAAAAGAGTGTTTCAAAACTGCTCAATCAAAAATATGTTTTATCTCTGTTAACTGAATTTACAGATCAGAAATAAGTTTCACAGAATGCATCTGTGTAGTTTTTATTTGAAGATATTCTTTTTCCCAATGTAGGCCTCTTAGCGCTTAGCATGTCCAATTGCAGTTTCTACAGAAAGAGTGTTTCAGAACGGCTCAATCAAAAGTAAGGTTCAACTCTGTTAGTTGAATGCACAGAACAGAAAGAATTTTCACAGAATGCTACTGTGTAGTTTATATTTGAATATATTCCTTTTTCCACTATTTCCCTCTTAGCGCTCCGAATGTCCACTTGCATTTTCTACAGAAAGAGTGTTCAGAACTGCGCAATCAAAAGTATGGTTTAACTCTGTTAGCTTAATGAACATATCAGGAATAAGTTTCACACAATGCTTCTGTGTAGTTTTTATTTGAAGATATTATTTTTCCCAATAGAGGCCTCTTAGCGCTCAGAATGTCCAATTGCAGTTTCTACAGAAAGAGTGTTTCAGAAAGGCTCAATCAAATGTAAGGTTCAACTCTGTTAGTTGAATGCACAGAACAGAAAGAAGTTTCATACAACGCTTCTGTGTAGTTTATATTTGAACATATTTTTTTTCCACTATTACCCACTTAGCGCTACGAATGTCCAGTTGCATTTTCTAGAGACAGAGTGTTTCAAAACTGCTCAATCAAAAGTATGGTTTAACTCTGTTAGCTTAATGCTCAGATCAGAAAGAAGTTTCACAGAATGCTTCTGTGTAGTTTATATTTGAATATATTCCTTTTTCCACTACTACTCTCTTAGCGCTCCAAATGTCCAGTTGCATTTT
This sequence comes from Symphalangus syndactylus, assembly GCF_028878055.3. NCBI lineage: Eukaryota > Metazoa > Chordata > Mammalia > Primates > Hylobatidae > Symphalangus > Symphalangus syndactylus. The sequence goes on along the minus strand of NC_072432.2, from coordinate 136,733,712 downwards.
CTACAGAAAGAGTGTTCAGATCTGCTCAATCAAAAGTATGGTTTAACTCTGTTAGCTGAATGCACAGATCAGAAAGAAGTTTCACAGAATGATTCTGTGTAGTTTATATTTGGAGACATTCCTTTTTCCACTATTACCCTCTTAGCGCTCCGAATCTCCACTTGCATTTTCTACAGAAAGAGTGTTTCAGAACGGCTCAATCAAAACTAAGGTTCAACTCTTTTAGTTGAACAAACAGAACAGAAAGAAGTTTCACACAATTCTTCTGTGTAGTTTTTATTTGTAGACATTCTTTTTCCCAATATAGGCCTCTTACCGCTCAGAATGTCCAATTGCAGTTTCTACAGAAAGAGTGTTTCAGAACGGCTCAATCAAAAGTAAGGTTCAACTCTGTTAGTTGAATGCACAGAACAGAAAGAAGTTTCATACAATGCTTCTGTGTAGTTTATATTTGAACATATTCTTTTTTCCACTATTACCCACTTAGCGCTACGAATGTCCAGTTGCATTTTCTACAGACAGAGTGTTTCAAAACTGCTCAATCAAAAGTATGGTTTAACTCTGTTAGCTGAATGCTCAGATCAGAAAGAAGTTTCACAGAATGCTTCTGTGTAGTTTATATTTAGATATATTCCTTTTTCCACTACTACGCTCTTAGCGCTCCAAATGTCCAGTTGCATTTTCTACAGAAAGAGTGTTCAGATCTTCTCAATCAAAAGTATGGTTTAACTCTGTTAGCTGAATGCACAGATCAGAAAGAAGTTTCACAGAATGATTCTGTGTAGTTTATGTTTGGAGACATTCCTTTTTCCACTATTACCCTCTTAGCGCTCCGAATCTCCACTTGCATTTTCTACAAAAAGAGTGTTTCATAACTGCTCAATCAAAAATATGTTTTATCTCTGTTAACTGAATTTACAGATCAGAAATAAGTTTCACAGAATGCATCTGTGTAGTTTTTATTTGAAGATATTCTTTTTCCCAATGTAGGCCTCTTAGCGCTTACCATGTCCAATTGCAGTTTCTACAGAAAGAGTGTTTCAGAACGGCTCAATCAAAAGTAAGGTTCAACTCTGTTATTTGAATGCACAGAACAGAAAGAATTTTCACAGAATGCTACTGTGTAGTTTATATTTGAATATATTCCTTTTTCCACTATTACCCTCTTAGCGCTCCGAATGTCCACTTGCATTTTCTACAGAAAGAGTGTTCAGAACTGCGCAATCAAAACTATGGTTTAAATCTGTTAGCTTAATGAACATATCAGAAATAAGTTTCACACAATGCTTCTGTGTAGTTTTTATTTGAAGATATTATTTTTCCCAATAGAGGCCTCTTAGTGCTCAGAATGTCCAATTGCAGTTTCTACAGAAAGAGTGTTTCAGAAAGGCTCAATCAAAAGTAAGGTTCAACTCTGTTAGTTGAATGCACAGAACAGAAAGAAGTTTCATACAATGCTTCTGTGTAGTTTATATTTGAACATATTCTTTTTTCCACTATTACCCACTTAGCGCTACGAATGTCCAGTTGCATTTTCTACAGACAGAGTGTTTCAAAACTGCTCAATCAAAAGTATGGTTTAACTCTGTTAGCTGAATGCTCAGATCAGAAAGAAGTTTCACAGAATGCTTCTGTGTAGTTTATATTTGAATATATTCCTTTTTCCACTACTACTCTCTTAGCGCTCCAAATGTCCAGTTGCATTTTCTACAGAAAGAATGTTCAGATCTGCTCAATCAAAAGTATGGTTTAACTCTGTTAGCTGAATGCACAGATCAGAAAGAAGTTTCACAGAATGATTCTGTGTAGTTTATATTTGGAGACATTCCTTTTTCCACTATTAGCCTCTTAGCGCTCCGAATCTCCACTTGCATTTTCTACAGAAAGAGTGTTTCAGAACGGCTCAATCAAAACTAAGGTTCAAATCTTTTAGTTGAACAAACAGAACAGAAAGAAGTTTCACACAATTCTTCTGTGTAGTTTTTATTTGTAGACATTCTTTTTCCCAATATAGGCCTCTTAGCGCTCAGAATGTCCAATTGCACTTTCTACAGAAAGAGTGTTTCAGAACGGCTCAATCAAAAGTAAGGTTCAACTCTGTTAGTTGAATGCACAGAACAGAAAGAAGTTTCATACAATGCTTCTGTGTAGTTTATATTTGAACATATTCTTTTGTCCACTATTACCCACTTAGCGCTACGAATGTCCAGTTGCATTTTCTACAGACAGAGTGTTTCAAAACTGCTCAATCAAAAGTGTGGTTTAACTCTGTTAGCTGAATGCTCAGATCAGAAAGAAATTTCACAGAATGCTTCTGTGTAGTTTATATTTGAATATATTCCTTTTCCCACTACTACTCTCTTAGCGCTCCAAATGTCCAGTTGCATTTTCTACAGAAAGAGTGTTCAGATCTGCTCAATCAAAAGTATGGTTTAACTCTGTTAGCTGAATGCACAGATCAGAAAGAAGTTTCACAGAATGATTCTGTGTAGTTTATATTTGGAGACATTCCTTTTTCCACTATTACCCCCTTAGCGCTCCGAATCTCCACTTGCATTTTCTACAGAAAGATTGTTTCAGAACGGCTGAATCAAAACTAAGGTTCAACTCTTTTAGTTGAACAAACAGAACAGAAAGAAGTTTCACACAATTCTTCTGTGTAGTTTTTATTTGTAGACATTCTTTTTCCCAATATAGGCCTCTTAGCGCTCAGAATGTCCAATTGCAGTTTCTACAGAAAGAGTGTTTCAGAACGGCTCAATCAAAAGTAAGGTTCAACTCTGTTAGTTGAATGCACAGAACAGAAAGAAGTTTCATACAATGCTTCTGTGTAGTTTATATTTGAACATATTCTTTTTTCCACTATTACCCACTTAGCGCTACGAATGTCCAGTTTCATTTTCTACAGACAGAGTGTTTCAAAACTGCTCAATCAAAAGTATGGTTTAACTCTGTTAGCTGAATGCTCAGATCAGAAAGAAGTTTCACAGAATGCTTCTGTGTAGTTTATATTTGAATATATTCCTTTTTCCACTACTACTCTCTTAGCGCTCCAAATGTCCAGTTGCATTTTCTACAGAAAGAGTGTTCAGATCTGCTCAATCAAAAGTATGGTTTAACTCTGTTAGCTGAATGCACAGATCAGAAAGAAGTTTCACCGAATGATTCTGTGTAGTTTATATTTGAAGACATTCCTTTTTCCACTATTACCCTCTTAGCGCTCCGAATCTCCACTTGCATTTTCTACAAAAAGAGTGTTTCATAACTGCTCAATCAAAAATATGTTTTATCTCTGTTAACTGAATTTACAGATCAGAAATAAGTTTCACAGAATGCATCTGTGTAGTTTTTATTTGAAGATATTCTTTTTCCCAATGTAGGCCTCTTAGCGCTTAGCATGTCCAATTACAGTTTCTACAGAAAGAGTGTTTCAGAACGGCTCAATCAAAAGTAAGGTTCAACTCTGTTAGTTGAATGCACAGAACAGAAAGAATTTTCACAGAATGCTACTGTGTAGTTTATATTTGAATATATTCCTTTTTCCACTATTTCCCTCTTAGCGCTCCGAATGTCCACTTGCATTTTCTACAGAAAGAGTGTTCAGAACTGCGCAATCAAAAGTATGGTTTAACTCTGTTAGCTTAATGAACATATCAGGAATAAGTTTCACACAATGCTTCTGTGTAGTTTTTATTTGAAGATATTATTTTTCCCAATAGAGGCCTCTTAGCGCTCAGAATGTCCAATTGCAGTTTCTACAGAAAGAGTGTTTCAGAAAGGCTCAATCAAAAGTAAGGTTCAACTCTGTTAGTTGAATGCACAGAACAGAAAGAAGTTTCATACAATGCTTCTGTGTAGTTTATATTTGAACATAATCTTTTTTCCACTATTACCCACTTAGCGCTACGAATGTCCAGTTGCATTTTCTACAGACAGAGTGTTTCAAAACTGCTCAATCAAAAGTATGGTTTAACTCTGTTAGCTGAATGCTCAGATCAGAAAGAAGTTTCACAGAATGCTTCTGTGAAGTTTATATTGGAATATATTCCTTTTTCCACTACTACGCTCTTAGCGCTCCAAATGTCCAGTTGCATTTTCTACAGAAAGAGTGTTCAGATCTGCTCAATCAAAAGTATGGTTTAACTCTGTTAGCTGAATGCACAGATCAGAAAGAAGTTTCACCGAATGATTCTGTGTAGTTTATATTTGAAGACATTCCTTTTTCCACTATTACCCTCTTAGCGCTCCGAATCTCCACTTGCATTTTCTACAAAAAGAGTGTTTCATAACTGCTCAATCAAAAATATGTTTTATCTCTGTTAACTGAATTTACAGATCAGAAATAAGTTTCACAGAATGCATCTGTGTAGTTTTTATTTGAAGATATTCTTTTTCCCAATGTAGGCCTCTTAGCGCTTAGCATGTCCAATTGCAGTTTCTACAGAAAGAGTGTTTCATAACGGCTCAATCAAAAGTAAGGTTCAACTCTGTTAGTTGAATGCACAGAACAGAAAGAATTTTCACAGAATGCTACTGTGTAGTTTATATTTGAATATATTCCTTTTTCCCCTATTACCCTCTTAGCGCTCCGAATGTCCACTTGCATTTTCTACAGAAAGAGTGTTCAGAACTGCGCAATCAAAAGTATGGTTTAACTCTGTTAGCTTAATGAACATATCAGAAATAAGTTTCACACAATGCTTCTGTGTAGTTTTTATTTGAAGATATTATTTTTCCCAATAGAGGCCTCTTAGCGCTCAGAATGTCCAATTGCAGTTCCTACAGAAAGAGTGTTTCAGAAAGGCTCAATCAAAAGTAAGGTTCAACTCTGTTAGTTGAATGCACAGAACAGAAAGAAGTTTCATACAATGCTTCTGTGTAGTTTATATTTGAACATATTCTTTTTTCCACTGTTACCCACTTAGCGCTACGAATGTCCAGTTGCATTTTCTACAGACAGAGTGTTTCAAAACTGCTCAATCAAAAGAATGGTTTAACTCTGTTAGCTGAATGCTCAGATCAGAAAGAAGTTTCACAGAATGCTTCTGTGTAGTTTATATTTGAATATATTCCTTTTTCCACTACTACTCTCTTAGCGCTCCAAATGTCCAGTTGCATTTTCTACAGAAAGAGTGTTCAGATCTGCTCAATCAAAAGTATGGTTTAACTCTGTTAGCTGAATGCACAGATCAGAAAGAAGTTTCACAGAATGATTCTGTGTAGTTTATATTTGGAGACATTCCTTTTTCCACTATTACCCTCTTAGCGCTCTGAATCTCCACTTGCATTTTCTACAGAAAGAGTGTTTCAGAACGGCTCAATCAAAACTAAGGTTCAACACTTTTAGTTGAACAAACAGAACAGAAAGAAGTTTCACACAATTCTTCTGTGTAGTTTTTATTTGTAGACATTCTTTTTCCCAATATAGGCCTCTTAGCGCTCAGAATGTCCAATTGCAGTTTCTACAGAAAGAGTGTTTCAGAACGGCTCAATCAAAAGTAAGGTTCAACTCTGTTAGTTGAATGCACAGAACAGAAAGAAGTTTCATACAATGCTTCTGTGTAGTTTATATTTGAACATATTCTTTTGTCCACTATTACCCACTTAGCGCTACGAATGTCCAGTTGCATTTTCGACAGACAGAGTGTTTCAAAACTGCTCAATCAAAAGTATGGTTTAACTCTGTTAGCTGAATGCTCAGATCAGAAAGAAGTTTCACAGAATGCTTCTGTGTAGTTTATATTTGAATATATTCCTTTTTCCACTACTACACTCTTAGCGCTCCAAATGTCCAGTTGCATTTTCTACAGAAAGAGTGTTCAGATCTGCTCAATCAAAAGTATGGTTTAACTCTGTTAGCTGAATGCACAGATCAGAAAGAAGTTTCACCGAATGATTCTGTGTAGTTTATATTTGAAGACAATCCTTTTTCCACTATTACCCTCTTAGCGCTCCGAATCTCCACTTGCATTTTCTACAAAAAGAGTGTTTCATAACTGCTCAATCAAAAATATGTTTTATCTCCGTTAACTGAATTTACAGATCAGAAATAAGTTTCACAGAATGCATCTGTGTAGTTTTTATTTGAAGATATTCTTTTTCCCAATGTAGGCCTCTTAGCGCTTAGCATGTCCAATTGCAGTTTCTACAGAAAGAGTGTTTCAGAACGGCTCAATCAAAAATAAGGTTCAACTCTGTTAGTTAAATGCACAGAACAGAAAGAATTTTCACAGAATGCTACTGTGTAGTTTATATTTGAATATATTCCTTTTTCCACTATTTCCCTCTTAGCGCTCCGAATGTCCACTTGCATTTTCTACAGAAAGAGTGTTCAGAACTGCGCAATCAAAAGTATGGTTTAACTCTGTTAGCTTAATGAACATATCAGGAATAAGTTTCACACAATGCTTCTGTGTAGTTTTTATTTGAAGATATTATTTTTCCCAATGGAGGCCTCTTAGCGCTCAGAATGTCCAATTGCAGTTTCTACAGAAAGAGTGTTTCAGAAAGGCTCAATCAAAAGTAAGGTTCAACTCTGTTAGTTGAATGCACAGAACAGAAAGAAGTTTCATACAATGCTTCTGTGTAGTTTATATTTGAACATATTTTTTTTCCACTATTACCCACTTAGCGCTACGAATGTCCAGTTGCATTTTCTACAGACAGAGAGTTTCAAAACTGCTCAATCAAAAGTATGGTTTAACTCTGTTAGCTGAATGCTCAGATCAGAAAGAAGTTTCACAGAATGCTTCTGTGTAGTTTATATTTGAATATATTCCTTTTTCCACTACTACGCTCTTAGCGCTCCAAATGTCCAGTTGCATTTTCTACAGAAAGAGTGTTCAGATCTGCTCAATCAAAAGTATGGTTTAACTCTGTTAGCTGAATGCACAGATCAGAAAGAAGTTTCACCGAATGATTCTGTGTAGTTTATATTTGAAGACAATCCTTTTTCCACTATTACCCCCTTAGCGCTCCGAATCTCCACTTGCATTTTCTACAAAAAGAGTGTTTCATAACTGCTCAATCAAAAATATGTTTTATCTCTGTTAACTGAATTTACAGATCAGAAATAAGTTTCACAGAATGCATCTGTGTAGTTTTTATTTGAAGATATTCTTTTTCCCAATGTAGGCCTCTTAGCGCTTAGCATGTCCAATTGCAGTTTCTACAGAAAGAGTGTTTCAGAACGGCTCAATCAAAAGTAAGGTTCAACTCTGTTAGTTGAATGCACAGAACAGAAAGAATTTTCACAGAATGCTACTGTGTAGTTTATATTTGAATATATTCTTTTTTCCACTATTACCCAATTAGCGCTACGAATGTCCAGTTGCATTTTCTACAGACAGAGTGTTTCAAAACTGCTCAATCAAAAGTATGGTTTAACTCTGTTAGCTGAATGCTCAGATCAGAAAGAAGTTTCACAGAATGCTTCTGTGTAGTTTATATTTGAATATATTCCTTTTTCCACTACTACTCTCTTAGCGCTCCAAATGTCCAGTTGCATTTTCTACAGAAAGAGTGTTCAGATCTGCTCAATCAAAAGTATGGTTTAACTCTGTTAGCTGAATGCACAGATCAGAAAGAAGTTTCACAGTATGATTCTGTGTAGTTTATATTTGGAGACATTCCTTTTTCCACTATTACCCACTTAGCGCTCCGAATCTCTACTTGCATTTTCTACAGAAAGAGTGTTTCAGAACGGCTCAATCAAAACTAAGGTTCAACTCTTTTAGTTGAACAAACAGAACAGAAAGAAGTTTCACACAATTCTTCTGTGTAGTTTTTATTTGTAGACATTCTTTTTCCCAATATAGGCCTCTTAGCGCTCAGAATGTCCAATTGCAGTTTCTACAGAAAGAGTGTTTCAGAACGGCTCAATCAAAAGTAAGGTTCAACTCTGTTAGTTGAATGTACAGAACAGAGAGAAGTTTCATACAATGCTTCTGTGTAGTTTATATTTGAACATATTCTTTTTTCCACTATTACCCACTTAGCGCTACGAATGTCCAGTTGCATTTTCTACAGACAGAGTGTTTCAAAACTGCTCAATCAAAAGTATGGTTTAACTCCGTTAGCTGAATGCTCAGATCAGAAAGAAGTTTCACAGAATGCTTCTGTGTAGTTTATATTTAGATATATTCCTTTTTCCACTACTACGCTCTTAGCGCTCCAAATGTCCAGTTGCATTTTCTACAGAAAGAGTGTTCAGATCTGCTCAATCAAAAGTATGGTTTAACTCTGTTAGCTGAATGCACAGATCAGAAAGAAGTTTCACAGAATGATTCTGTGTAGTTTATATTTGGAGACATTCCTTTTTCCACTATTACCCTCTTAGCGCTCCGAATCTCCACTTGCATTTTCTACAAAAAGAGTGTTTCATAACTGCTCAATCAAAAATATGTTTTATCTCTGTTAACTGAATTTACAGATCAGAAATAAGTTTCACAGAATGCATCTGTGTAGTTTTTATTTGAAGATATTCTGTTTCCCAATGTAGGCCTCTTAGCGCTTAGCATGTCCAATTGCAGTTTCTACAGAAAGAGTGTTTCAGAACGGCTCAATCAAAAGTAAGGTTCAACTCTGTTATTTGAATGCACAGAACAGAAAGAATTTTCACAGAATGCTACTGTGTAGTTTATATTTGAATATATTCCTTTTTCCACTATTACCCTCTTAGCGCTCCGAATGTCCACTTGCATTTTCTACAGAAAGAGTGTTCAGAACTGCGCAATCAAAAGTATGGTTTAAATCTGTTAGCTTAATGAACATATCAGAAATAAGTTTCACACAATGCTTCTCTGTAGTTTTTATTTGAAGATATTATTTTTCCCAATAGAGGCCTCTTAGTGCTCAGAATGTCCAATTGCAGTTTCTACAGAAAGAGTGTTTCAGAAAGGCTCAATCAAAAGTAAGGTTCAACTCTGTTAGTTGAATGCACAGAACAGAAAGAAGTGTCATACAATGCTTCTGTGTAGTTTATATTTGAACATATTCTTTTTTCCACTATTACCCACTTAGCGCTACGAATGTCCATTTGCATTTTCTACAGACAGAGTGTTTCAAAACTGCTCAATCAAAAGTATGGTTTAACTCTGTTAGCTGAATGCTCAGATCAGAAAGAAGTTTCACAGAATGCTTCTGTGTAGTTTATATTTGAATATATTCCTTTTTCCACTACTACTCTCTTAGCGCTCCAAATGTCCAGTTGCATTTTCTACAGAAAGAATGTTCAGATCTGCTCAATCAAAAGTATGTTTTAACTCTGTTAGCTGAATGCACAGATCAGAAAGAAGGTTCACAGAATGATTCTGTGTAGTTTATATATGTAGATATTCCTTTTTCCACTATTAGCCTCTTAGCGCTCCGAATCTCCACTTGCATTTTCTACAGAAAGAGTGTTTCAGAACGGCTCAATCAAAACTAAGGTTCAACTCTTTTAGTTGAACAAACAGAACAGAAAGAAGTTTCACACAATTCTTCTGTGTAGTTTTTATTTGTAGACATTCTTTTTCCCAATATAGGCCTCTTAGCGCTCAGAATGTCCAATTGCACTTTCTACAGAAAGAGTGTTTCAGAACGGCTCAATCAAAAGTAAGGTTCAACTCTGTTAGTTGAATGCACAGAACAGAAAGACGTTTCATACAATGCTTCTGTGTAGTTTATATTTGAACATATTCTTTTGTCCACTATTACCCACTTAGCGCTACGAATGTCCAGTTGCATTTTCTACAGACAGAGTGTTTCAAAACTGCTCAATCAAAAGTATGGTTTAACTCTGTTAGCTGAATGCTCAGATCAGAAAGAAGTTTCACAGAATGCTTCTGTGTAGTTTATATTGGAATATATTCCTTTTTCCACTACTACGCTCTTAGCGCTCCAAATGTCCAGTTGCATTTTCTACAGAAAGAGTGTTCAGATCTGCTCAATCAAAAGTATGGTTTAACTCTGTTAGCTGAATGCACAGATCAGAAAGAAGTTTCACCGAATGATTCTGTGTAGTTTATATTTGAAGACATTCCTTTTTCCACTATTACCCTCTTAGCGCTCCGAATCTCCACTTGCATTTTCTACAAAAAGAGTGTTTCATAACTGCTCAATCAAAAATATGTTTTATCTCTGTTAACTGAATTTACAGATCAGAAATAAGTTTCACAGAATGCATCTGTGTAGTTTTTATTTGAAGATATTCTTTTTCCCAATGTAGGCCTCTTAGCGCTTAGCATGTCCAATTGCAGTTTCTACAGAAAGAGTGTTTCATAACGGCTCAATCAAAAGTAAGGTTCAACTCTGTTAGTTGAATGCACAGAACAGAAAGAATTTTCACAGAATGCTACTGTGTAGTTTATATTTGAATATATTCCTTTTTCCACTATTACCCTCTTAGCGCTCCGAATGTCCACTTGCATTTTCTACAGAAAGAGTGTTCAGAACTGCGCAATCAAAAGTATGGTTTAACTCTGTTAGCTTAATGAACATATCAGAAATAAGTTTCACACAATGCTTCTGTGTAGTTTTTATTTGAAGATATTATTTTTCCCAATAGAGGCCTCTTAGCGCTCAGAATGTCCAATTGCAGTTCCTACAGAAAGAGTGTTTCAGAAAGGCTCAATCAAAAGTAAGGTTCAACTCTGTTAGTTGAATGCACAGAACAGAAAGAAGTTTCATACAATGCTTCTGTGTAGTTTATATTTGAACATATTCTTTTTTCCACTATTACCCACTTAGCGCTACGAATGTCCAGTTGCATTTTCTACAGACAGAGTGTTTCAAAACTGCTCAATCAAAAGTATGGTTTAACTCTGTTAGCTGAATGCTCAGATCAGAAACAAGTTTCACAGAATGCTTCTGTGTAGTTTATATTTGAATATATTCCTTTTTCCACTACTACTCTCTTAGCGCTCCAAATGTCCAGTTGCATTTTCTACAGAAAGAGTGTTCAGATCTGCTCAATCAAAAGTATGGTTTAACTCTGTTAGCTGAATGCACAGATCAGAAATAAGTTTCACAGAATGATTCTGTGTAGTTTATATTTGGAGACATTCCTTTTTCCACTATTACCCTCTTAGCGCTCTGAATCTCCACGTGCATTTTCTACAGAAAGAGTGTTTCAGAACGGCTCAATCAAAACTAAGGTTCAACACTTTTAGTTGAACAAACAGAACAGAAAGAAGTTTCACACAATTCTTCTGTGTAGTTTTTATTTGTAGACATTCTTTTTCCCAATATAGGCCTCTTAGCGCTCAGAATGTCCAATTGCAGTTTCTACAGAAAGAGTGTTTCAGAACGGCTCAATCAAAAGTAAGGTTCAACTCTGTTAGTTGAATGCACAGAACAGAAAGAAGTTTCATACAATGCTTCTGTGTAGTTTATATTTGAACATATTCTTTTTTCCACTATTACCCACTTAGCGCTACGAATGTCCAGTTGCATTTTCTACAGAGTGTTTCAAAACTGCTCAATCAAAAGTATGGTTTAACTCTGTTAGCTGAATGCTCAGATCAGAAAGAAGTTTCACAGAATGCTTCTGTGTAGTTTATATTTGAATATATTCCTTTTTCCACTACTACACTCTTAGCGCTCCAAATGTCCAGTTGCATTTTCTACAGAAAGAGTGTTCAGATCTGCTCAATCAAAAGTATGGTTTAACTCTGTTAGCTGAATGCACAGATCAGAAAGAAGTTTCACCGAATGATTCTGTGTAGTTTATATTTGAAGACAATCCTTTTTCCACTATTACCCTCTTAGCGCTCCGAATCTCCACTTGCATTTTCTACAAAAAGAGTGTTTCATAACTGCTCAATCAAAAATATGTTTTATCTCTGTTAACTGAATTTACAGATCAGAAATAAGTTTCACAGAATGCATCTGTGTAGTTTTTATTTGAAGATATTCTTTTTCCCAATGTAGGCCTCTTAGCGCTTAGCATGTCCAATTGCAGTTTCTACAGAAAGAGTGTTTCAGAACGGCTCAATCAAAAGTAAGGTTCAACTCTGTTAGTTAAATGCACAGAACAGAAAGAATTTTCACAGAATGCTACTGTGTAGTTTATATTTGAATATATTCCTTTTTCCACTATTTCCCTCTTAGCGCTCCGAATGTCCACTTGCATTTTCTACAGAAAGAGTGTTCAGAACTGCGCAATCAAAAGTATGGTTTAACTCTGTTAGCTTAATGAACATATCAGGAATAAGTTTCACACAATGCTTCTGTGTAGTTTTTATTTGAAGATATTATTTTTCCCAATAGAGGCCTCTTAGCGCTCAGAATGTCCAATTGCAGTTTCTACAGAAAGAGTGTTTCAGAAAGGCTCAATCAAAAGTAAGGTTCAACTCTGTTAGTTGAATGCACAGAACAGAAAGAAGTTTCATACAATGCTTCTGTGTAGTTTATATTTGAACATATTTTTTTTCCACTATTACCCACTTAGCGCTACGAATGTCCAGTTGCATTTTCTACAGACAGAGTTTTTCAAAACTGTTCAATCAAAAGTATGGTTTAACTCTGTTAGCTGAATGCTCAGATCAGAAAGAAGTTTCACAGAATGCTTCTGTGTAGTTTATATTTGAATATATTCCTTTTTCCACTACTACGCTCTTAGCGCTCCAAATGTCCAGTTGCATTTTCTACAGAAAGAGTGTTCAGATCTGCTCAATCAAAAGTATGGTTTAACTCTGTTAGCTGAATGCACAGATCAGAAAGAAGTTTCACCGAGTGATTCTGTGTAGTTTATATTTGAAGACATTCCTTTTTCCACTATTACCCTCTTAGCGCTCCGAATCTCCACTTGCATTTTCTACAAAAAGAGTGTTTCATAATTGCTCAATCAAAAATATGTTTTATCTCTGTTAACTGAATTTACAGATCAGAAATAAGTTTCACAGAATGCATCTGTGTAGTTTTTATATGAAGATATTCTTTTTCCCAATGTAGGCCTCTTAGCGCTTAGCATGCCCAATTGCAGTTTCTACAGAAAGAGTGTTTCAGAACGGCTCAATCAAAAGTAAGGTTCAACTCTGTTAATTGAATGCACAGAACAGAAAGAATTTTCACAGAATGCTACTGTGTAGTTTATATTTGAATATATTCCTTTTTCCACTATTACCCTCTTAGCGCTCCGAATGTCCACTTGCATTTTCTACAGAAAGAGTGTTCAGAACTGCGCAATCAAAAGTATGGTTTAACTCTGTTAGCTTAATGAACATATCAGGAATAAGTTTCACACAATTCTTCTGTGAAGTTTTTATTTGAAGATATTATTTTTCCCAATAGAGGCCTCTTAGCGCTCAGAATGTCCAATTGCAGTTTCTACAGAAAGAGTGTTTCAGAAAGGCTCAATCAAAAGTAAGGTTCAACTCTGTTAGTTGAATGCACAGAACAGAAAGAAGTTTCATACAATGCTTCTGTGTAGTTTATATTTGAACATATTTTTTTTCCACTATTACCCACTTAGTGCTACGAATCTCCAGTTGCATTTTCTACAGACAGAGTGTTTCAAAACTGCTCAATCAAAAGTATGGTTTAACTCTGTTAGCTGAATGCTCAGATCAGAAAGAAGTTTCACAGAATGCTTCTGTGTAGTTTATATTTGAATATATTCCTTTTTCCACTACTACGCTCTTAGCGCTCCAAATGTCCAGTTGCATTTTCTACAGAAAGAGTGTTCAGATCTGCTCAATCAAAAGTATGGTTTAACTCTGTTAGCTGAATGCACAGATCAGAAAGAAGTTTCACCGAATGATTCTGTGTAGTTTATATTTGAAGACATTCCTTTTCCACTATTACCCCCTTAGCGCTCCGAATCTCCACTTGCATTTTCTACAAAAGGAGTGTTTCATAACTGCTCAACCAAAAATATGTTTTATCTCTGTTAACTGAATTTACAGATCAGAAATAAGTTTCACAGAATGCATCTGTGTAGTTTTTATTTGAAGATATTCTTTTTCCCAATGTAGGCCTCTTACCGCTTACCATGTCCAATTGCAGTTTCTACAGAAAGAGTGTTTCAGAACGGCTCAATCAAAAGTAAGGTTCAACTCTGTTATTTGAATGCACAGAACAGAAAGAATTTTCACAGAATGCTACTGTGTAGTTTATATTTGAATATATTCCTTTTTCCACTATTACCCTCTTAGCGCTCCGAATGTCCACTTGCATTTTCTACAGAAAGAGTGTTCAGAACTGCGAAATCAAAAGTATGGTTTAAATCTGTTAGCTTAATGAACATATCAGAAATAAGTTTCACACAATGCTTCTGTGTAGTTTTTATTTGAAGATATTATTTTTCCCAGTAGAGGCCTCTTAGTGCTCAGAATGTCCAATTGCAGTTTCTACAGAAAGAGTGTTTCAGAAAGGCTCAATCAAAAGTAAGGTTCAACTCTGTTAGTTGAATGCACAGAACAGAAAGAAGTTTCATACAATGCTTCTGTGTAGTTTATATTTGAACATATTCTTTTTTCCACTCTTACCCACTTAGCGCTACGAATGTCCAGTTGCATTTTCTACAGACAGAGTGTTTCAAAACTGCTCAATCAAAAGTATGGTTTAACTCAGTTAGCTGAATGCTCAGATCAGAAAGAAGTTTCACAGAATGCTTCTGTGTAGTTTATATTTGAATATATTCCTTTTTCCACTACTACTCTCTTAGCGCTCCAAATGTCCAGTTGCATTTTGTACAGAAAGAATGTTCAGATCTGCTCAATCAAAAGTATGGTTTAAATCCGTTAGCAGAATGCACAGATCAGAAAGAAGTTTCACAGAATGATTCTGTGTAGTTTATATTTGGAGATATTCCTTTTTCCACTATTAGCCTCTTAGCGCTCCGAATCTCCACTTGCATTTTCTACAGAAAGAGTGTTTCAGAACGGCTCAATCAAAACTAAGGTTCAACTCTTTTAGTTGAACAAACAGAACAGAAAGAAGTTTCACACAATTCTTCCGTGTAGTTTTTATTTTTAGACATTCTTTTTCCCAATATAGGCCTCTTAGCGCTCAGAATGTCCAATTGCAGTTTCTACAGAAAGAGTGTTTCAGAACGGCTCAATCAAAAGTAAGGTTCAACTCTGTTAGTTGAATGCACAGAACAGAAAGAAGTTTCATACAATGCTTCTGTGTAGTTTATATTTGAACATATTCTTTTGTCCACTATTACCCACTTAGCGCTACGAATGTCCAGTTGCATTTTCTACAGACAGAGTGTTTCAAAACTGCTCAATCAAAAGTATGGTTTAACTCTGTTAGCTGAATGCTCAGACCAGAAAGAAGTTTCACAGAATGCTTCTGTGTAGTTTATATTTGAATATATTCCTTTTTCCACTACTACTCTCTTAGCGCTCCAAATGTCCAGTTGCATTTTCTACAGAAAGAGTGTTCAGATCTGCTCAATCAATAGTATGGTTTAACTCTGTTAGCTGAATGCACAGATCAGAAAGAAGTTTCACCGAATGATTCTGTGTAGTTTATATTTGAAGACATTCCTTTTTCCACTATTACCCTCTTAGCGCTCCGAATCTCCACTTGCATTTTCTACAAAAAGAGTGTTTCATAACTGCTCAATCAAAAATATGTTTTATCTCTGTTAACTGAATTTACAGATCAGAAATAAGTTTCACAGAATGCATCTGTGTAGTTTTTATTTGAAGATATTCTTTTTCCCAATGTAGGCCTCTTAGCGCTTAGCATGTCCAATTGCAGTTTCTACAGAAAGAGTGTTTCATAACGGCTCAATCAAAAGTAAGGTTCAACTCTGTTAGTTGAATGCACAGAACAGAAAGAATTTTCACAGAATGCTACTGTGTAGTTTATATTTGAATATATTCCTTTTTCCACTATTGCCTTCTTAGCGCTCAGAATGTCCACTTACATTTTATACAGAAAGAGTGTTCAGAACTGCGCAATCAAAAGTATGGTTTAACTCTGTTAGCTTAATGAACATATCAGAAATAAGTTTCACACAATGCTTCTGTGTAGTTTTTATTTGAAGATATTATTTTTCCCAATAGAGGCCTCTTAGCGCTCAGAATGTCCAATTGCAGTTTCTACAGAAAGAGTGTTTCAGAAAGGCTCAATCAAAAGTAAATTTCAACTCTGTTAGTTGAATGCACAGAACAGAAAGAAGTTTCATACAATGATTCTGTGTAGTTTATATTTGAACATATTATTTTTTCCACTATTACCCAATTAGTGCTACGAATGTCCAGTTGCATTTTCTACAGACAGAGTGTTTCAAAACTGCTCAATCAAAAGTATGGTTTAACTCTGTTAGCTGAATGCTCAGATCAGAAAGAAGTTTCACAGAATGTTTCTGAGTAGTTTATATTTGAATATATTCCTTTTTCCACTACTACTCTCTTAGCGCTCCAAATGTCCAGTTGCATTTTCTACAGAAAGAGTGTTCAGATCTGCTCAATCAAAAGTACGGTTTAACTCTGTTAGCTGAATGCACTGATCAGAAAGAAGTTTCACAGAATGATTCTGTGTAGTTTTTATTTGGAGACATTCCATTATCCACTATTACCCTCTTAGCGCTCCGAATCTCCACTTGCATTTTCTACAGAAAGAGTGTTTCAGAACGACTCAATCAAAACTAAGGTTCAACTCTTTTAATTGAACAAACAGAACAGAAAGATGTTTCACACAATTCTTCTGTGTAGTTTTTATTTGTAGACATTCTTTTTCCCAATATAGGCCTCTTAGCCCTCAGAATGTCCAATTGCAGTTTCTACAGAAAGAGTGTTTCTGAACGGCTCAATCAAAAGTAAGGTTCAACTCTGTTAGTTGAATGCACAGAACAGAAAGAAGTTTCATACAATGCTTCTGTGTAGTTTATATTTGAACATATTCTTTTTTCCACTATTATCCACTTAGCGCTACGAATGTCCAGTTGCATTTTCTACAGACAGAGTGTTTCAAAACTGCTCAATCAAAAGTATGGTTTAACTCTGTTAGCTGAATGCTCAGATCAGAAAGAAGTTTCACAGAATGCTTCTGTGTAGTTTATATTTGAATATATTCCTTTTTCCACTACTACTCTCTTAGCGCTCCAAATGTCCAGTTGCATTTTCTACAGAAAGAGTGTTCAGATCTGCTCAATCAAAAGTATGGTTTAACTCTGTTAGCTGAATGCACAGATCAGAAAGAAGTTTCACAGAATGCTTCTGTGTAGTTTATATTTGAATATATTCCTTTTTCCACTACTAGTCTCTTAGCGCTCCAAATGTCCAGTTGCATTTTCTACAGAAAGAGTGTTCAGATCTGCTCAATCAAAAGTATGGTTTAACTCTGTTAGCTGAATGCACAGATCAGAAAGAAGTTTCACAGAATGATTCTGTGTAGTTTATATTTGGAGACATTCCTTTTTCCACTATTACCCTCTTAGCGCTCCGAATCTCCACTTGCATTTTCTACAAAAAGAGTGTTTCATAACTGCTCAATCAAAAATATGTTTTATCTCTGTTAACTGAATTTACACATCAGAAATAAGTTTCACAGAATGCATCTGTGTAGTTTTTATTTGAAGATATTCTTTTTCCCAATGTAGGCCTCTTACCGCTTACCATGTCCAATTGCAGTTTCTACAGAAAGAGTGTTTCAGAACGGCTCAATCAAAAGTAAGGTTCAACTCTGTTATTTGAATGCACAGAACAGAAAGTATTTTCACAGAATGCTACTGTGTAGTTTATATTTGAATATATTCCTTTTTCCACTATTACCCTCTTAGCGCTCCGAATGTCCACTTGCATTTTCTACAGAAAGAGTGTTCAGAACTGCGAAATCAAAAGTATGGTTTAAATCTGTTAGCTTAATGAACATATCAGAAATAAGTTTCACACAATGCTTCTGTGTAGTTTTTATTTGAAGATATTATTTTTCCCAGTAGAGGCCTCTTAGTGCTCAGAATGTCCAATTGCAGTTTCTACAGAAAGAGTGTTTCAGAAAGGCTCAATCAAAAGTAAGGTTCAACTCTGTTAGTTGAATGCACAGAACAGAAAGAAGTTTCATACAATGCTTCTGTGTAGTTTATATTTGAACATATTCTTTTTTCCACTCTTACCCACTTAGCGCTACGAATGTCCAGTTGCATTTTCTACAGACAGAGTGTTTCAAAACTGCTCAATCAAAAGTATGGTTTAACTCTGTTAGCTGAATGCTCAGATCAGAAAGAAGTTTCACAGAATGCTTCTGTGTAGTTTATATTTGAATATATTCCTTTTTCCACTACTACTCTCTTAGCGCTCCAAATGTCCAGTTGCATTTTGTACAGAAAGAATGTTCAGATCTGCTCAATCAAAAGTATGGTTTAAATCCGTTAGCAGAATGCACAGATCAGAAAGAAGTTTCACAGAATGATTCTGTGTAGTTTATATTTGGAGATATTCCTTTTTCCACTATTAGCCTCTTAGCGCTCCGAATCTCCACTTGCATTTTCTACAGAAAGAGTGTTTCAGAACGGCTCAATCAAAACTAAGGTTCAACTCTTTTAGTTGAACAAACAGAACAGAAAGAAGTTTCACACAATTCTTCCGTGTAGTTTTTATTTGTAGACATTCTTTTTCCCAATATAGGCCTCTTAGCGCTCAGAATGTCCAATTGCAGTTTCTACAGAAAGAGTGTTTCAGAACGGCTCAATCAAAAGTAAGGTTCAACTCTGTTAGTTGAATGCACAGAACAGAAAGAAGTTTCATACAATGCTTCTGTGTAGTTTATATTTGAACATATTCTTTTGTCCACTATTACCCACTTAGCGCTACGAATGTCCAGTTGCATTTTCTACAGACAGAGTGTTTCAAAACTGCTCAATCAAAAGTATGGTTTAACTCTGTTAGCTGAATGCTCAGACCAGAAAGAAGTTTCACAGAATGCTTCTGTGTAGTTTATATTTGAATATATTTCTTTTTCCACTACTACTCTCTTAGCGCTCCAAATGTCCAGTTGCATTTTCTACAGAAAGAGTGTTCAGATCTGCTCAATCAATAGTATGGTTTAACTCTGTTAGCTGAATGCACAGATCAGAAAGAAGTTTCACCGAATGATTCTGTGTAGTTTATATTTGAAGACATTCCTTTTTCCACTATTACCCTCTTAGCGCTCCGAATCTCCACTTGCATTTTCTACAAAAAGAGTGTTTCATAACTGCTCAATCAAAAATATGTTTTATCTCTGTTAACTGAATTTACAGATCAGAAATAAGTTTCACAGAATGCATCTGTGTAGTTTTTATTTGAAGATATTCTTTTTCCCAATGTAGGCCTCTTAGCGCTTAGCATGTCCAATTGCAGTTTCTACAGAAAGAGTGTTTCATAACGGCTCAATCAAAAGTAAGGTTCAACTCTGTTAGTTGAATGCACAGAACAGAAAGAATTTTCACAGAATGCTACTGTGTAGTTTATATTTGAATATATTCCTTTTTCCACTATTACCCTCTTAGCGCTCCGAATGTCCACTTGCATTTTCTACAGAAAGAGTGTTCAGAACTGCGCAATCAAAAGTATGGTTTAACTCTGTTAGCTTAATGAACATATCAGAAATAAGTTTCACACAATGCTTCTGTGTAGTTTTTATTTGAAGATATTATTTTTCCCAATAGAGGCCTCTTAGCGCTCAGAATGTCCAATTGCACTTTCTACAGAAAGAGTGTTTCAGAAAGGCTCAATCAAAAGTAAGGTTCAACTCTGTTAGTTGAATGCACAGAACAGAAAGAAGTTTCATACAATGCTTCTGTGTAGTTTATATTTGAACATATTCTTTTTTCCACTATTACCCACTTAGCGCTACGAATGTCCAGTTGCATTTTCTACAGACAGAGTGTTTCAAAACTGCTCAATCAAAAGTATGGTTTAACTCTGTTAGCTGAATGCTCAGATCAGAAAGAATTTTCACAGAATGCTTCTGTGTAGTTTATATTTGAATATATTCCTTTTTCCACTACTACTCTCTTAGCGCTCCAAATGTCCAGTTGCATTTTCTACAGAAAGAGTGTTCAGATCTGCTCAATCAAAAGTATGGTTTAACTCTGTTAGCTGAATGCACAGATCAGAAAGAAGTTTCACAGAATGATTCTGTGTAGTTTATATTTGGAGACATTCCTTTTTCCACTATTACCCTCTTAGCGCTCCGAATCTCCACTTGCATTTTCTACAGAAAGAGTGTTTCAGAACGACTCAATCAAAACTAAGGTTCAACTCTTTTAATTGAACAAACAGAACAGAAAGATGTTTCACACAATTCTTCTGTGTAGTTTTTATTTGTAGACATTCTTTTTCCCAATATAGGCCTCTTAGCCCTCAGAATGTCCAATTGCAGTTTCTACAGAAAGAGTGTTTCAGAAGGGCTCAATCAAAAGTAAGGTTCAACTCTGTTAGTTGAATGCACAGAACAGAAAGAAGTTTCATACAATGCTTCTGTGTAGTTTATATTTGAACATATTCTTTTTTCCACTATTACCCACTTAGCGCTACGAATGTCCAGTTGCATTTTCTACAGACAGAGTGTTTCAAAACTGCTCAATCAAAAGTATGGTTTAACTCTGTTAGCTGAATGCTCAGATCAGAAAGAAGTTTCACAGAATGCTTCTGTGTAGTTTATATTTGAATATATTCCTTTTTCCACTACTACGTTCTTAGCGCTCCAAATGTCCAGTTGCATTTTCTACAGAAAGAGTGTTCAGATCTGCTCAATCAAAAGTATGGTTTAACTCTGTTAGCTGAATGCACAGATCAGAAAGAAGTTTCACCGAATGATTCTGTGTAGTTTATATTTGAAGACATTCTTTTTTCCACTATTACCCTCTTAGCGCTCCGAATCTCCACTTTCATTTTCTACAAAAAGAGTGTTTCATAACTGCTCAATCAAAAATATGTTTTATCTCTGTTAACTGAATTTACAGATCAGAAATAAGTTTCACAGAATGCATCTGTGTAGTTTTTATTTGAAGATATTATTTTTCCCAATGTAGGCCTCTTAGCGCTTAGCATGTCCAATTGCAGTTTCTACAGAAAGAGTGTTTCAGAACGGCTCAATCAAAAGTAAGGTTCAGCTCTGTTAGTTGAATGCACAGAACAGAAAGAATTTTCACAGAATGCTACTGTGTAGTTTATATTTGAATATATTCCTTTTTCCACTATTACCCTCTTAGCGCTCCGGTTGTCCACTTGCATTTTCTACAGAAAGAGTGTTTCAGAACGGCTCAATCAAAACTAAGGTTCAACTCTTTTAGTTGAACAAACAGAACAGAAAGAAGTTTCACACAATTCTTCTGTGTAGTTTTTATTTGTAGACATTCTTTTTCCCAATATAGGCCTCTTAGCGCTCAGAATGTCCAATTGCAGTTTCTACAGAAAGAGTGTTTCAGAACGGCTCAATCAAAAGTAAGGTTCAACTCTGTTAGTTGAATGCACAGAACAGAAAGAATTTTCATACAATGCTTCTGTGTAGTTTATATTTGAACATATTCTTTTGTCCACTATTACCCTCTTAGCGCTCCGAATCTCCACTTGCATTTTCTACAAAAAGAGTGTTTCATAACTGCTCAATCAAAAATATGTTTTATCTCTGTTAACACAATTTACAGATCAGAAATAAGTTTCACAGAATGCTTCTGTGTAGTTTATATTTGAATATATTCCTTTTTCCACTACTACGCTCTTAGCGCTCCAAATGTCCAGTTGCATTTTCTACAGAAAGAGTGTTCAGATCTGCTCAATCAAAAGTATGGTTTAACTCTGTTAGCTGAATGCACAGATCAGAAAGAAGTTTCACCGAATGATTCTGTGTAGTTTATATTTGAAGACATTCCTTTTTCCACTATTACCCTCTTAGCGCTCCGAATCTCCACTTGCATTTTCTACAAAAAGAGTGTTTCATAACTGCTCAATCAAAAATATGTTTTATCTCTGTTAACTGAATTTACAGATCAGAAATAAGTTTCACAGAATGCATCTGTGTAGTTTTTATTTGAAGATATTCTTTTTCCCAATGTAGGCCTCTTAGCGCTTAGCATGTCCAATTGCAGGTTCTACAGAAAGAGTGTTTCAGAACGGCTCAATCAAAAGTAAGGTTCAACTCTGTTAGTTGAATGCACAGAACAGAAAGAATTTTCACAGAATGCTACTGTGTAGTTTATATTTGAATATATTCCTTTTTCCACTATTACCCTCTTAGCGCTCCGATTGTCCACTTGCATTTTCTACAGAAAGAGTGTTCAGAACTGCGCAATCAAAAGTATGGTTTAACTCTGTTAGCTTAATGAACATATCAGAAATAAGTTTCACACAATGCTTCTGTGTAGTTTTTATTTGAAGATATTATTTTTCCCAATAGAGGCCTCTTAGCGCTCAGAATGTCCAATTGCAGTTTCTACAGAAAGAGTGTTTCAGAAAGGCTCAATCAAAAGTAAGGTTCAACTCTGTTAGTTGAATGCACAGAACAGAAAGAAGTTTCATACAGTGCTTCTGTGTAGTTTATATTTGAACATATTCTTTTTTCCACTATTACTCACTTAGCGCTACGAATGTCCAGTTGCATTTTCTACAGACAGAGTGTTTCAAAACTGCTCAATCAAAAGTATGGTTTAACTCTGTTAGCTGAATGCTCAGATCAGAAAGAAGTTTCACAGAATGCTTCTTGTAGTTTATATTTGAATATATTCCTTTTTCCACTACTACTCTCTTAGCGCTCCAAATGTCCAGTTGCATTTTCTACAGAAAGAGTGTTCAGATCTGCTCAATCAAAAGTATGCTTTAACTCTGTTAGATGAATGCACAGATCAGAAAGAAGTTTCACAGAATGATTCTGTGTAGTTTATATTTGGAGACATTCCTTTTTCCACTATTACCCTCTTAGCGCTCCGAATCTCCACTTGCATTTTCTACAGAAAGAGTGTTTCAGAACGGCTCAATCAAAACTAAGGTTCAACTCTTTTAGTTGAACAAACAGAACAGAAAGAAGTTTCACACAATTCTTCTGTGTAGTTTTTATTTGTAGACATTCTTTTTCCCAATATAGGCCTCCTAGCGCTCAGAATGTCCAATTGCAGTTTCTACAGAAAGAGTGTTTCAGAACGGCTCAATCAAAAGTAAGGTTCAACTCTGTTAGTTGAATGCACAGAACAGAAAGAAGTTTCATACAATGATTCTGTGTAGTTTATATTTGAACATATTCTTTTTTCCACTATTACCCACTTAGCGCTACGAATGTCCAGTTGCATTTTCTACAGACAGAGTGTTTCAAAACTGCTCAATCAAAAGTATGGTTTAACTCTGTTAGCTGAATGCTCAGATCAGAAAGAAGTTTCACAGAATGCTTCTGTGTAGTTTATATTTAGATATATTCCTTTTTCCACTACTACGCTCTTAGCGCTCCAAATGTCCAGTTGCATTTTCTACAGAAAGAGTGTTCAGATCTGCTCAATCAAAAGTATGGTTTAACTCTGTTAGCTGAATGCACAGATCAGAAAGAAGTTTCACCGAATGATTCTGTGTAGTTTATATTTGGAGACATTCCTTTTTCCACTATTACCCTCTTAGCGCTCCGAATCTCCACTTGCATTTTCTACAAAAAGAGTGTTTCATAACTGCTCAATCAAAAATGTGTTTTATCTCTGTTAACTGAATTTACAGATCAGAAATAAGTTTCACAGAATGCATCTGTGTAGTTTTTATTTGAAGATATTCTTTTTCCCAATGTAGGCCTCTTAGCGCTTACCATGTCCAATTGCAGTTTCTACAGAAAGAGTGTTTCAGAACGGCTCAATCAAAAGTAAGGTTCAACTCTGTTATTTGAATGCACAGAACAGAAAGAATTTTCACAGAATGCTACTGTGTAGTTTATATTTGAATATATTCCTTTTTCCACTATTACCCTCTTAGCGCTCCGAATGTCCACTTGCATTTTCTAAAGAAAGAGTGTTCAGAACTGCGCAATCAAAAGTATGGTTTAAATCTGTTAGCTTAATGAACATATCAGAAATAAGTTTCACACAATGCTTCTGTGTAGTTTTTATTTGAAGATATTATTTTTCCCAATAGAGGCCTCTTAGTGCTCAGAATGTCCAATTGCAGTTTCTACAGAAAGAGTGTTTCAGAAAGGCTCAATCAAAAGTAAGGTTCAACTCTGTTAGTTGAATGCACAGAACAGAAAGATGTTTCATACAATGCTTCTGTGTAGTTTATATTTGAACATATTCTTTTTTCGACTATTAACCACTTAGCGCTACGAATGTCCAGTTGCATTATCTACAGACAGAGTGTTTCAAAACTGCTCAATCAAAAGTATGGTTTAACTCTGTTAGCTGAATGCTCAGATCAGAAAGAAGTTTCACAGAATGCTTCTGTGTAGTTTATATTTGAATATATTCCTTTTTCCACTACTACTCTCTTAGCGCTCCAAATGTCCAGTTGCATTTTCTACAGAAAGAATGTTCAGATCTGCTCAATCAAAAGTATGGTTTAACTCTGTTAGCTGAATGCACAGATCAGAAAGAAGTTTCACAGAATGATTCTGTGTAGTTTATATTTGGAGACATTCCTTTTTCCACTATTACCCTCTTAGCGCTCCGAATCTCCACTTGCATTTTCCACAGAAAGAGTGTTTCAGAACGGCTCAATCAAAACTAAGTTTCAACTCTTTTAGTTGAACAAACAGAACAGAAAGAAGTTTCACACAATTCTTCTGTGTAGTTTTTATTTGTAGACATTCTTTTTCCCAATATAGGCCTCTTAGCGCTCAGAATGTCCAATTGCAGTTTCTACAGAAATAGTGTTTCAGAACGGCTCAATCAAAAGTAAGGTTCAACTCTGTTAGTTGAATGCACAGAACAGAAAAAAGTTTCATACAATGCTTCTGTGTAGTTTATATATGAACATATTCTTTTGTCCACTATTACCCACTTAGCGCTACGAATGTCCAGTTGCATTTTCTACAGACAGAGTGTTTCAAAACTGCTCAATCAAAAGTGTGGTTTAACTCTGTTAGCTGAATGCTCAGATCAGAAAGAAGTTTCACAGAATGCTTCTGTGTAGTTTATATTTGAATATATTCCTTTTTCCACTACTACTCTCTTAGCGCTCCAAATGTCCAGTTGCATTTTCTACAGAAAGAGTGTTCAGATCTGCTCAATCAAAAGTATGGTTTAACTCTGTTAGCTGAATGCACAGATCAGAAAGAAGTTTCACCGAATGATTCTGTGTAGTTTATATTTGAAGACATTCCTTTTTCCACTATTACCCCCTTAGCGCTCCGAATCTCTACTTGCATTTTCTACAAAAAGAGTGTTTCATAACTGCTCAATCAACAATATGTTTTATCTCTGTTAACAGAATTTACAGATCAGAAATAAGTTTCACAGAATGCTTCTGTGTAGTTTATATTTGAATATATTCCTTTTTCCACTACTACGCTCTTAGCGCTCCAAATGTCCAGTTGCATTTTCTACAGAAAGAGTGTTCAGATCTGCTCAATCAAAAGTATGGTTTAACTCTGTTAGCTGAATGCACAGATCAGAAATAAGTTTCACAGAATGATTCTGTGTAGTTTATATTTGGACACATTCCTTTTTCCACTATTACCCTCTTAGCGCTCCGAATCTCCACTTGCATTTTCTACAGAAAGAGTGTTTCAGAACGGCTCAATCAAAACTAAGGTTCAACTCTTTTAGTTGAACAAACAGAACAGAAAGAAGTTTCACACAATTCTTCTGTGTAGTTTTTATTTGTAGACTTTCTTTTTCCCAATATAGGCCTCTTAGCACTCAGAATGTCCAATTGCAGTTTCTAAAGAAAGAGTGTTTCAGAACGGCTCAATCAAAAGTAAGGTTCAACTCTGTTAGTTGAATGCACAGAACAGAAAGAAGTTTCATACAATGCTTCTGTGTAGTTTATATTTGAACATATTCTTTTGTCCACTATTACCCACTTAGCGCTACGAATGTCCAGTTGCATTTTCTACAGACAGAGTGTTTCAAAACTGCTCAATCAAAAGTATGGTTTAACTCTGTTAGCTGAATGCTCAGATCAGAAAGAAGTTTCACAGAATGCTTCTGTGTAGTTTATATTTAGATATATTCCTTTTTCCACTACTACGCTCTTAGCGCTCCAAATGTCCAGTTGCATTTTCTACAGAAAGAGTGTTCAGATCTGCTCAATCAAAAGTATGGTTTAACACTGTTAGCTGAATGCACAGATCAGAAAGAAGTTTCAAAGAATGATTTTGTGTAGTTTATATTTGGAGACATTCCTTTTTCCACTATTACCCTCTTAGCGCTCCGAATCTCCACTTGCATTTTCTACAAAAAGAGTGTTTCATAACTGCTCAATCAAAAATATGTTTTATCTCTGTTAACTGAATTTACAGATCAGAAATAAGTTTCACAGAATGCATCTGTGTAGTTTTTATTTGAAGATATTCTTTTTCCCAATGTAGGCCTCTTAGCGCTTAGCATGTCCAATTGCAGTTTCTACAGAAAGAGTGTTTCAGAACGGCTCAATCAAAAGTAAGGTTCAACCCCGTTAGTTGAATGCACAGAACACAAAGCATTTTCACAGAATGCTACTGTGTAGTTTATATTTGAATATATTCCTTTTTCCACTATTACCCTCTTAGCGCTCCGATTGTCCACTTGCATTTTCTACAGAAAGAGTGTTCAGAACTGCGCAATCAAAAGTATGGTTTAACTCTGTTAGCTTAATGAACATATCAGAAATAAGTTTCACACAATGCTTCTGTGTAGTTTTTATTTGAAGATATTATTTTTCCCAATAGAGGCCTCTTAGCGCTCATAATGTCCAATTGCAGTTTCTACAGAAAGAGTGTTTCAGAAAGGCTCAATCAAAAGTAAGGTTCAACTCTGTTAGTTGAATGCACAGAACAGAAAGAAGTTTCATACAGTGCTTCTGTGTAGTTTATATTTGAACATATTCTTTTTTCCACTATTACCCACTTAGCGCTACGAATGTCCAGTTGCATTTTCTACAGACAGAGTGTTTCAAAACTGCTCAATCAAAAGTATGGTTTAACTCTGTTAGCTGAATGCTCAGATCAGAAAGAAGTTTCACAGAATGCTTCTGTGTAGTTTATATTTGAATATATTCCTTTTTCCACTACTACTCTCTTAGCGCTCCAAATGTCCAGTTGCATTTTCTACAGAAAGAGTGTTCAGATCTGCTCAATCAAAAGTATGGTTTAACTCTGTTAGCTGAATGCACAGATCAGAAAGAAGTTTCACAGAATGATTCTGTGTAGTTTATAATTGGAGACATTCCTTTTTCCACTATTACCCTCTTAGCGCTCGGAATCTCCACTTGCATTTTCCTCAGAAAGAGTGTTTCAGAACGGCTCAATCAAAACTAAGGTTCAACACTTTTAGTTGAACAAACAGAACAGAAAGAAGTTTCACACAATTCTTCTGTGTAGTTTTTATTTGTAGACATTCTTTTTCCCAATATAGGCCTCCTAGCGCTCAGAATGTCCAATTGCAGTTTCTACAGAAAGAGTGTTTCAGAACGGCTCAATCAAAAGTAAGGTTCAACTCTGTTAGTTGAATGCACAGAACAGAAAGAAGTTTCATACAATGCTTCTGTGTAGTTTATATTTGAACATATTCTTTTTTCCACTATTACCCACTTAGCGCTACGAATGTCCAGTTGCATTTTCTACAGACAGAGTGTTTCAAAACTGCTCAATCAAAAGTATGGTTTAACTCTGTTAGCTGAATGCTCAGATCAGAAAGAAGTTTCACAGAATGCTTCTGTGTAGTTTATATTTGAATATATTCCTTTTTCCACTACTACGCTCTTAGCGCTCCAAATGTCCAGTTGCATTTTCTACAGAAAGAGTGTTCAGATCTGCTCAATCAAAAGTATGGTTTAACTCTGTTAGCTGAATGCACAGATCAGAAAGAAATTTCACCGAATGATTCTGTGTAGTTTATATTTGAAGACATTCCTTTTTCCACTATTACCCTCTTAGCGCTCAGAATCTCCACTTGCATTTTCTACAAAAAGAGTGTTTCATATCTGCTCAATCAAAAATATGTTTTATCTCTGTTAACTGAATTTACAGATCAGAAATAAGTTTCACAGAATGCATCTGTGTAGTTTTTATTTGAAGATATTCTTTTTCCCAATGTAGGCCTCTTAGCGCTTAGCATGTCCAATTGCAGTTTCTACAGAAAGAGTGTTTCAGAACGGCTCAATCAAAAGTAAGGTTCAACTCTGTTAGTTGAATGCACAGAACAGAAAGAATTTTCACAGAATGCTACTGTGTAGTTTATATTTGAATATATTCCTTTTTCCACTATTACCCTCTTAGCGCTCCGATTGTCCACTTGCATTTTCTACAGAAAGAGTGTTCAGAACTGCGCAATCAAAAGTATGGTTTAACTCTGTTAGCTTAATGAACATATCAGAAATAAGTTTCACACAATGCTTCTGTGTAGTTTTTATTTGAAGATATTATTTTTCCCAATAGAGGCCTCTTAGCGCTCAGAATGTCCAATTGCAGTTTCTACAGAAAGAGTGTTTCAGAAAGGCTCAATCAAAAGTAAGGTTCAACTCTGTTAGTTGAATGCACAGAACAGAAAGAAGTTTCATACAGTGCTTCTGTGTAGTTTATATTTGAACATATTCTTTTTTCCACTATTACTCACTTAGCGCTACGAATGTCCAGTTGCATTTTCTACAGACAGAGTGTTTCAAAACTACTCAATCAAAAGTATGGTTTAACTCTGTTAGCTGAATGCTCAGATCAGAAAGAAGTTTCACAGAATGCTTCTTGTAGTTTATATTTGAATATATTCCTTTTTCCACTACTACTCTCTTAGCGCTCCAAATGTCCAGTTGCATTTTCTACAGAAAGAGTGTTCAGATCTGCTCAATCAAAAGTATGCTTTAACTCTGTTAGATGAATGCACAGATCAGAAAGAAGTTTCACAGAATGATTCTGTGTAGTTTATATTTGGAGACATTCCTTTTTCCACTATTACCCTCTTAGCGCTCCGAATCTCCACTTGCATTTTCTACAGAAAGAGTGTTTCAGAACGGCTCAATCAAAACTAAGTTTCAAATCTTTTAGTTGAACAAACAGAACAGAAAGAAGTTTCACACAATTCTTCTGTGTAGTTTTTATTTGTAGACATTCTTTTTCCCAATATAGGCCTCCTAGCGCTCAGAATGTCCAATTGCAGTTTCTACAGAAAGAGTGTTTCAGAACGGCTCAATCAAAAGTAAGGTTCAACTCTGTTAGTTGAATGCACAGAACAGAAAGAAGTTTCATACAATGCTTCTGTGTAGTTTATATTTGAACATATTCTTTTTTCCACTATTACCCACTTAGCGCTACGAATATCCAGTTGCATTTTCTA
Organism: Symphalangus syndactylus; assembly: GCF_028878055.3. Classification (NCBI taxonomy): domain Eukaryota; kingdom Metazoa; phylum Chordata; class Mammalia; order Primates; family Hylobatidae; genus Symphalangus; species Symphalangus syndactylus. The sequence continues at coordinate 136,704,359 of NC_072432.2, read as the reverse complement.
CAGACAGAGTGTTTCAAAACTGCTCAATCAAAAGTATGGTTTAACTCTGTTAGCTGAATGCTCAGATCAGAAAGAAGTTTCACAGAATGCTTCTGTGTAGTTTATATTTGAATATATTCCTTTTTCCACTACTACGCTCTTAGCGCTCCAAATGTCCAGTTGCATTTTCTACAGAAAGAGTGTTCAGATCTGCTCAATCAAAAGTATGGTTTAACTCTGTTAGCTGAATGCACAGATCAGAAAGAAGTTTCACCGAATGATTCTGTGTAGTTTATATTTGAAGACATTCCTTTTTCCACTATTACCCTCTTAGCGCTCCGAATCTCCACTTGCATTTTCTACAAAAAGAGTGTTTCATAACTGCTCAATCAAAAATATGTTTTATCTCTGTTAACTGAATTTACAGATCAGAAATAAGTTTCACAGAATGCATCTGTGTAGTTTTTATTTGAAGATATTTTTTTCCCAATGTAGGCCTCTTAGCGCTTAGCATGTCCAATTGCAGTTTCTACAGAAAGAGTGTTTCAGAACGGCTCAATCAAAAGTAAGGTTCAACTCTGTTATTTGAATGCACAGAACAGAGAGAATTTTCACAGAATGCTACTGTGTAGTTTATATTTGAATATATTCCTTTTTCCACTATTACCCTCTTAGCGCTCCGAATGTCCACTTGCATTTTCTACAGAAAGAGTGTTCAGAACTGCGCAATCAAAAGTATGGTTTAAATCTGTTAGCTTAATGACCATATCAGAAATAAGTTTCACACAATGCTTCTGTGTAGTTTTTATTTGAAGATATTATTTTTCCCAATAGAGGCCTCTTAGTGCTCAGAATGTCCAATTGCAGTTTCTACAGAAAGAGTGTTTCAGAAAGGCTCAATCAAAAGTAAGGTTCAACTCTGTTAGTTGAATGCACAGAACAGAAAGAAGTTTCATACAATGCTTCTGTGTAGTTTATATTTGAACATATTCTTTTTTCCACTATTACCCACTTAGCGCTACGAATGTCCAGTTGCATTTTCTACAGACAGAGTGTTTCAAAACTGCTCAATCAAAAGTATGGTTTAACTCTGTTAGCTGAATGCTCAGATCAGAAAGAAGTTTCACAGAATGCTTCTGTGTAGTTTATATTTGAATATATTCCTTTTTCCACTACTACTCTCTTAGCGCTTCAAATGTCCATTTGCATTTTCTACAGAAAGAATGTTCAGATCTGCTCAATCAAAAGTATGGTTTAACTCTGTTAGCTGAATGCACAGATCAGAAAGAAGTTTCACAGAATGATTCTGTGTAGTTTATATTTGGAGACATTCCGTTTTCCACTATTAGCATCTTAGCGCTCCGAATCTCCACTTGCATTTTCTACAAAAAGAGTGTTTCATAACTGCTCAATCAAAAATATGTTTTATCTCTGTTAACTGAATTTACAGATCAGAAATAAGTTTCACAGAATGCATCTGTGTAGTTTTTATTTGAAGATATTCTTTTTCCCAATGTAGGCCTCTTAGCGCTTAGCATGTCCAATTGCAGTTTCTACAGAAAGAGTGTTTCAGAACGGCTCAATCAAAAGTAAGGTTCAACTCTGTTAGTTGAATGCACAGAACAGAAAGAATTTTCACAGAATGCTACTGTGTAGTTTATATTTGAATATATTCTTTTTTCCACTATTACCCACTTAGCGCTACGAATGTCCAGTTGCATTTTCTACAGACAGAGTGTTTCAAAACTGCTCAATCAAAAGTATGGTTTAACTCTGTTAGCTGAATGCTCAGATCAGAAAGAAGTTTCACAGAATGCTTCTGTGTAGTTTATATTTGAATATATTCCTTTTTCCACTACTACTCTCTTAGCGCTCAAAATGTCCAGTTGCATTTTCTACAGAAAGAGTGTTCAGATCTGCTCAATCAAAAGTATGGTTTAACTCTGTTAGCTGAATGCACAGATCAGAAAGAAGTTTCACAGAATGATTCTGTGTAGTTTATATTTGGAGACATTCCTTTTTCCACTATTACCCTCTTAGCGCTCCGAATCTCCACTTGCATTTTCTACAGAAAGAGTGTTTCAGAACGTCTCAATCAAAACTAAGGTTCAACTCTTTTAGTTGAACAAACAGAACAGAAAGAAGTTTCACACAATTCTTCTGTGTAGTTTTTATTTGTAGACATTCTTTTTCCCAATATAGGCCTCTTAGCGCTCAGAATGTCCAATTGCAGTTTCTACAGAAAGAGTGTTTCAGAACGGCTCAATCAAAAGTAAGGTTCAACTCTGTTAGTTGAATGCACAGAACAGAAAGAAGTTTCATACAATGCTTCTGTGTAGTTTATATTTGAACATATTCTTTTTTCCACTATTACCCACTTAGCGCTACGAATGTCCAGTTGCATTTTCTACAGACAGAGTGTTTCAAAACTGCTCAATCAAAAGTATGGTTTAACTCTGTTAGCTGAATGCTCAGATCAGAAAGAAGTTTCACAGAATGCTTCTGTGTAGTTTATATTTGAATATATTCCTTTTTCCACTACTACTCTCTTAGCGCTCAAAATGTCCAGTTGCATTTTCTACAGAAAGAGTGTTCAGATCTGCTCAATCAAAAGTATGGTTTAACTCTGTTAGCTGAATGCACAGATCAGAAAGAAGTTTCACAGAATGATTCTGTGTAGTTTATATTTGGAGACATTCCTTTTTCCACTATTACCCTCTTAGCGCTCCGAATCTCCACTTGCATTTTCTACAGAAAGAGTGTTTCAGAACGTCTCAATCAAAACTAAGGTTCAACACTTTTAGTTGAACAAACAGAACAGAAAGAAGTTTCACACAATTCTTCTGTGTAGTTTTTATTTGTAGACATTCTTTTTCCCAATATAGGCCTCTTAGCGCTCAGAATGTCCAATTGCAGTTTCTACAGAAAGAGTGTTTCAGAACGGCTCAATCAAAAGTAAGGTTCAACTCTGTTAGTTGAATGCACAGAACAGAAAGAAGTTTCATACAATGCTTCTGTGTAGTTTATATTTGAACATATTCTTTTTTCCACTATTACCCACTTAGCGCTACGAATGTCCAGTTGCATTTTCTACAGACAGAGTGTTTCAAAACTGCTCAATCAAAAGTATGGTTTAACTCTGTTAGCTGAATGCTCAGATCAGAAAGAAGTTTCACAGAATTCTTCTGTGTAGTTTATATTTAGATATATTCTTTTTCCACTACTACGCTCTTAGCGCTACAAATGTCCAGTTGCATTTTCTACAGAAAGAGTGTTCAGATCTGCTCAATCAAAAGTATGGTTTAACTCTGTTAGCTGAATGCACAGATCAGAAAGAAGTTTCACCGAATGATTCTGTGTAGTTTATATTTGGAGACATTCCTTTTTCCACTATTACCCTCTTAGCGCTCCGAATCTCCACTTGCATTTTCTACAAAAAGAGTGTTTCATAACTGCTCAATCAAAAATATGTTTTATCTCTGTTAACTGAATTTACAGATCAGAAATAAGTTTCACAGAATGCATCTGTGTAGTTTTTATTTGAAGATATTCTTTTTCCCAATGTAGGCCTCTTAGCGCTTAGCATGTCCAATTGCAGTTTCTACAGAAAGAGTGTTTCAGAACGGCTCAATCAAAAGTAAGGTTCAACTCTGTTATTTGAATGCACAGAACAGAAAGAATTTTCACAGAATGCTACTGTGTAGTTTATATTTGAATATATTCCTTTTTCCACTATTACCCTCTTAGCGCTCCGAATGTCCACTTGCATTTTCTACAGAAAGAGTGTTCAGAACTGCGCAATCAAAAGTATGGTTTAAATCTGTTAGCTTAATGAACATATCAGAAATAAGTTTCACACAATGCTTCTGTGTAGTTTTTATTTGAAGATATTATTTTTCCCAATAGAGGCCTCTTAGTGCTCAGAATGTCCAATTGCAGTTTCTACAGAAAGAGTGTTTCAGAAAGGCTCAATCAAAAGTAAGGTTCAACTCTGTTAGTTGAATGCACAGAACAGAAAGATGTTTCATACAATGCTTCTGTGTAGTTTATATTTGAACATATTCTTTTTTCCACTATTAACCACTTAGCGCTACGAATGTCCAGTTGCATTTTCTACAGACAGAGTGTTTCAAAACTGCTCAATCAAAAGTATGGTTTAACTCTGTTAGCTGAATGCTCAGATCAGAAAGAAGTTTCACAGAATGCTTCTGTGTAGTTTATATTTGAATATATTCCTTTTTCCACTACTACTCTCTTAGCGCTCCAAATGTCCAGTTGCATTTTCTACAGAAAGAATGTTCAGATCTGCTCAATCAAAAGTATGGTTTAACTCTGTTAGCTGAATGCACAGATCAGAAAGAAGTTTCACAGAATGATTCTGTGTAGTTTATATTTGGAGACATTCCTTTTTCCACTATTAGCCTCTTAGCGCTCCGAATCTCCACTTGCATTTTCTACAGAAAGAGTGTTTCAGAACGGCTCAATCAAAACTAAGGTTCAACTCTTTTAGTTGAACAAACAGAACAGAAAGAAGTTTCACACAATTCTTCTGTGTAGTTTTTTTTTGTAGACATTCTTTTTCCCAATATAGGCCTCTTAGCGCTCAGAATGTCCAATTGCAGTTTCTACAGAAAGAGTGTTTCAGAACGGCTCAATCAAAAGTAAGGTTCAACTCTGTTAGTTGAATGCACAGAACAGAAAGAAGTTTCATACAATGCTTCTGTGTAGTTTATATATGAACATATTCTTTTGTCCACTATTACCCACTTAGCGCTACGAATGTCCAGTTGCATTTTCTACAGACAGAGTGTTTCAAAACTGCTCAATCAAAAGTGTGGTTTAACTCTGTTAGCTGAATGCTCAGATCAGAAAGAAGTTTCACAGAATGCTTCTGTGTAGTTTATATTTGAATATATTCCTTTTTCCACTACTACTCTCTTAGCGCTCCAAATGTCCAGTTGCATTTTCTACAGAAAGAGTGTTCAGATCTGCTCAATCAAAAGTATGGTTTAACTCTGTTAGCTGAATGCACAGATCAGAAAGAAGTTTCACCGAATGATTCTGTGTAGTTTATATTTGAAGACATTCCTTTTTCCACTATTACCCCCTTAGCGCTCCGAATCTCTACTTGCATTTTCTACAAAAAGAGTGTTTCATAACTGCTCAATCAAAAATATGTTTTATCTCTGTTAACTGAATTTACAGATCAGAAATAAGTTTCACAGAATGCTTCTGTGTAGTTTATATTTGAATATATTCCTTTTTCCACTACTACGCTCTTAGCGCTCCAAATGTCCAGTTGCATTTTCTACAGAAAGAGTGTTCAGATCTGCTCAATCAAAAGTATGGTTTAACTCTGTTAGCTGAATGCACAGATCAGAAATATGTTTCACAGAATGATTCTGTGTAGTTTATATTTGGAGACATTCCTTTTTCCACTATTACCCTCTTAGCGCTCCGAATCTCCACTTGCATTTTCTACAGAAAGAGTGTTTCAGAACGGCTCAATCAAAACTAAGGTTCAACTCTTTTAGTTGAACAAACAGAACAGAAAGAAGTTTCACACAATTCTTCTGTGTAGTTTTTATTTGTAGACTTTCTTTTTCCCAATATAGGCCTCTTAGCGCTCAGAATGTCCAATTGCAGTTTCTACAGAAAGAGTGTTTCAGAACGGCTCAATCAAAAGTAAGGTTCAACTCTGTTAGTTGAATGCACAGAACAGAAAGAAGTTTCATACAATGCTTCTGTGTAGTTTATATTTGAACATATTCTTTTGTCCACTATTACCCACTTAGCGCTACGAATGTCCAGTTGCATTTTCTACAGACAGAGTGTTTCAAAACTGCTCAATCAAAAGTATGGTTTAACTCTGTTAGCTGAATGCTCAGATCAGAAAGAAGTTTCACAGAATGCTTCTGTGTAGTTTATATTTAGATATATTCCTTTTTCCACTACTACGCTCTTAGCGCTCCAAATGTCCAGTTGCATTTTCTACAGAAAGAGTGTTCAGATCTGCTCAATCAAAAGTATGGTTTAACTCTGTTAGCTGAATGCACAGATCAGAAAGAAGTTTCAAAGAATGATTTTGTGTAGTTTATATTTGGAGACATTCCTTTTTCCACTATTACCCTCTTAGCGCTCCGAATCTCCACTTGCATTTTCTACAAAAAGAGTGTTTCATAACTGCTCAATCAAAAATATGTTTTATCTCTGTTAACTGAATTTACAGATCAGAAATAAGTTTCACAGAATGCATCTGTGTAGTTTTTATTTGAAGATATTCTTTTTCCCAATGTAGGCCTCTTAGCGCTTAGCATGTCCAATTGCAGTTTCTACAGAAAGAGTGTTTCAGAACGGCTCAATCAAAAGTAAGGTTCAACCCTGTTAGTTGAATGCACAGAACAGAAATCATTTTCACAGAATGCTACTGTGTAGTTTATATTTGAATATATTCCTTTTTCCACTATTACCCTCTTAGCGCTCCGATTGTCCACTTCCATTTTCTACAGAAAGAGTGTTCAGAACTGCGCAATCAAAAGTATGTTTTAACTCTGTTAGCTTAATGAACATATCAGAAATAAGTTTCACACAATGCTTCTGTGTAGTTTTTATTTGAAGATATTATTTTTCCCAATAGAGGCCTCTTAGCGCTCATAATGTCCAATTGCAGTTTCTACAGAAAGAGTGTTTCAGAAAGGCTCAATCAAAAGTAAGGTTCAACTCTGTTAGTTGAATGCACAGAACAGAAAGATGTTTCATACAATGCTTCTGTGTAGTTTATATTTGAACATATTCTTTTTTCCACTATTACCCACTTAGCGCTACGAATGTCCAGTTGCATTTTCTACAGACAGAGTGTTTCAAAACTGCTCAATCAAAAGTATGGTTTAACTCTGTTAGCTGAATGCTCAGATCAGAAAGAAGTTTCACAGAATGCTTCTGTGTAGTTTATATTTGAATATATTCCTTTTTCCACTACTACTCCCTTAGCGCTCCAAATGTCCAGTTGCATTTTCTACAGAAAGAGTGTTCAGATCTGCTCAATCAAAAGTATGGTTTAACTCTGTTAGCTGAATGCACAGATCAGAAAGAAGTTTCACAGAATGATTCTGTGTAGTTTATATTTGGAGACATTCCTTTTTCCACTATTACCCTCTTAGCGCTCGGAATCTCCACTTGCATTTTCCTCAGAAAGAGTGTTTCAGAACGGCTCAATCAAAACTAAGGTTCAACACTTTTAGTTGAACAAACAGAACAGAAAGAAGTTTCACACAATTCTTCTGTGTAGTTTTTATTTGTAGACATTCTTTTTCCCAATATAGGCCTCCTAGCGCTCAGAATGTCCAATTGCAGTTTCTACAGAAAGAGTGTTTCAGAACGGCTCAATCAAAAGTAAGGTTCAACTCTGTTAGTTGAATGCACAGAACAGAAAGAAGTTTCATACAATGCTTCTGTGTAGTTTACATTTGAACATATTCTTTTTTCCACTATTACCCACTTAGCGCTACGAATGTCCAGTTGCATTTTCTACAGACAGAGTGTTTCAAAACTGCTCAATCAAAAGTATGGTTTAACTCTGTTAGCTGAATGCTCAGATCAGAAAGAAGTTTCACAGAATGCTTCTGTGTAGTTTATATTTGAATATATTCCTTTTTCCACTACTACGCTCTTAGCGCTCCAAATGTCCAGTTGCATTTTCTACAGAAAGAGTGTTCAGATCTGCTCAATCAAAAGTATGGTTTAACTCTGTTAGCTGAATGCACAGATCAGAAAGAAATTTCACCGAATGATTCTGTGTAGTTTATATTTGAAGACATTCCTTTTTCCACTATTACCCACTTAGCGCTCAGAATCTCCACTTGCATTTTCTACAAAAAGAGTGTTTCATATCTGCTCAATCAAAAATATGTTTTATCTCTGTTAACTGAATTTACAAATCAGAAATAAGTTTCACAGAATGCATCTGTGTAGTTTTTATTTGAAGATATTCTTTTTCCCAATGTAGGCCTCTTAGCGCTTAGCATGTCCAATTGCAGTTTCTACAGAAAGAGTGTTTCAGAACGGCTCAATCAAAAGTAAGGTTCAACTCTGTTAGTTGAATGCACAGAACAGAAAGAATTTTCACAGAATGCTACTGTGTAGTTTATATTTGAATATATTCCTTTTTCCACTATTACCCTCTTAGCGCTCCGATTGTCCACTTGCATTTTCTACAGAAAGAGTGTTCAGAACTGCGCAATCAAAAGTATGGTTTAACTCTGTTAGCTTAATGAACATATCAGAAATAAGTTTCACACAATGCTTCTGTGTAGTTTTTATTTGAAGATATTATTTTTCCCAATAGAGGCCTCTTAGCGCTCAGAATGTCCAATTGCAGTTTCTACAGAAAGAGTGTTTCAGAAAGGCTCAATCAAAAGTAAGGTTCAACTCTGTTAGTTGAAGGCACAGAACAGAAAGAAGTTTCATACAATGCTTCTGTGTAGTTTATATTTGAACATATTCTTTTTTCCACTATTACCCACTTAGCGCTACGAATGTCCAGTTGCATTTTCTACAGACAGAGTGTTTCAAAACTGCTCAATCAAAAGTATGGTTTAACTCTGTTAGCTGAATGCTCAGATCAGAAAGAAGTTTCACAGAATGCTTCTGTGTAGTTTATATTTGAATATATTCCTTTTTCCACTACTACGCTCTTAGCGCTCCAAATGTCCAGTTGCATTTTCTACAGAAAGAGTGTTCAGATCTGCTCAATCAAAAGTATGGTTTAACTCTGTTAGCTGAATGCACAGATCAAAAAGAAGTTTCACCGAATGATTCTGTGTAGTTTATATTTGAAGACAATCCTTTTTCCACTATTACCCCCTTAGCGCTCCGAATCTATACTTGCATTTTCTACAAAAAGAGTGTTTCATAACTGCTCAATCAAAAATATGTTTTATCTCTGTTAACTGAATTTACAGATCAGAAATAAGTTTCACAGAATGCTTCTGTGTAGTTTATATTTGAATATATTCCTTTTTCCACTACTACGCTCTTAGCGCTCCAAATGTCCAGTTGCATTTTCTACAGAAAGAGTGTTCAGATCTGCTCAATCAAAAGTATGGTTTAACTCTGTTAGCTGAATGCACAGATCAGAAAGAAGTTTCACCAAATGATTCTGTGTAGTTTATATTTGAAGACAATCCTTTTTCCACTATTACCCTCTTAGCGCTCCGAATCTCCACTTTCATTTTCTACAAAAAGAGTGTTTCATAACTGCTCAATCAAAAATGTTTTATCTCTGTTAACTGAATTTACATATCAGAAATAAGTTTCACAGAATGCATCTGTGTAGTTTTCATTTGAAGATATTCTTTTTCCCAATGTAGTCCTCTTAGCGCTTAGCATGTCCAATTGCAGTTTCTACAGAAAGAGTGTTTCAGAACGGCTCAATCAAAAGTAAGGTTCAACTCTGTTAGTTGAATGCACAGAACAGAAAGAATTTTCACAGAATGCTACTGTGTAGTTTATATTTGAATATATTTTTTTTCCACTATTACCCACTTAGCGCTACGAATGTCCAGTTGCATTTTCTACAGACAGAGTGTTTCAAAACTGCTCAATCAAAAGTATGGTTTAACTCTGTTAGCTGAATGCTCAGATCAGAAAGAAGTTTCACAGAATCCTTCTGTGTAGTTTATATTTGAATATATTCCTTTTTCCACTACTATTCTCTTAGCGCTCCAAATGTCCAGTTGCATTTTCTACAGAAAGAGTGTTCAGATCTGCTCAATCAAAAGTATGGTTTAACTCTGTTAGCTGAATGCACAGATCAGAAAGAAGTTTCACAGAATGATTCTGTGTAGTTTATATTTGGAGACATTCCTTTTTCCACTATTACCCTCTTAGCGCTCCGAATCTCCACTTGCATTTTCTACAGAAAGAGTGTTTCAGAACGGCTCAATCAAAGCTAAGGTTCAACTCTTTTAGTTGAACAAACAGAACAGAAAGAAGTTTCACACAATTCTTCTGTGTAGTTTTTATTTGTAGACATTCTTTTTCCCAATATAGGCCTCTTAGCGCTCAGAATGTCCAATTGCAGTTTCTACAGAAAGAGTGTTTCAGAACGGCTCAATCAAAAGTAAGGTTCAACTCTGTTAGTTGAATGCACAGAACAGAAAGAACTTTCATACAATGCTTCTGTGTAGTTTATATTTGAACATATTCTTTTGTCCACTATTACCCACTTAGCGCTACGAATGTCCAGTTGCATTTTCTACAGACAGAGTGTTTCAAAACTGCTCAATCAAAAGTATGGTTTAACTCTGTTAGCTGAATGCTCAGATCAGAAAGAAGTTTCACAGAATGCTTCTGTGTAGTTTATATTTAGATATATTCCTTTTTCCACTACTACGCTCTTCGCGCTCCAAATGTCCAGTTGCATTTTCTACAGAAAGAGTGTTCAGATCTGCTCAATCAAAAGTATGGTTTAACTCTGTTAGCTGAATGCCCAGATCAGAAAGAAGTTTCACAGAATGATTCTGTGTAGTTTATATTTGGAGACATTCCTTTTTCCACTATTACCCTCTTAGCGCTCTGAATCTCCACTTGCATTTTCTACAGAAAGAGTGTTTCAGAACGGCTCAATCAAAACTAAGGTTCAACACTTTTAGTTGAACAAACAGAACAGAAAGAAGTTTCACACAATTCTTCTGTGTAGTTTTTATTTGTAGACATTCTTTTTCCCAATATAGGCCTCCTAGCGCTCAGAATGTCCAATTGCAGTTTGTACAGAAAGAGTGTTTCAGAACGGCTCAATCAAAAGTAAGGTTCAACTCTGTTAGTTGAATGCACAGAACAGAAAGAAGTTTCATACAATGCTTCTGTGTAGTTTATATTTGAACATATTCTTTTTTCCACTATTACCCACTTAGCGCTACGAATGTCCAGTTGCATTTTCTACAGACAGAGTGTTTGAAAACTGCTCAATCAAAAGTATGGTTTAATTCTGTTAGCTGAATGCTCAGATCAGAAAGAAGTTTCACAGAATGCTTCTGTGTAGTTTATATTTGAATATATTCCTTTTTCCACTACTACGCTCTTAGCGCTCCAAATGTCCATTTGCATTTTCTACAGAAAGAGTGTTCAGATCTGCTCAATAAAAAGTATGGTTTAACTCTGTTAGCTGAATGCACAGATCAGAAAGAAATTTCACAGAATGATTCTGTGTAGTTTATATTTGGTGACATACCTTTTTCCACTATTACCCTCTTAGCGCTCCGAATCTCCACTTGCATTTTCTACAAAAAGAGTGTTTCATAACTGCTCAATCAAAAATATGTTTTATCTCTGTTAACTGAATTTACAGATCAGAAATAAGTTTCACAGAATGCATCTGTGTAGTTTTTATTTGAAGATATTCTTTTTCCCAATGTAGGCCTCTTAGCGCTTAGCATGTCCAATTGCAGTTTCTACAGAAAGAGTGTTTCAGAACGGCTCAATCAAAAGTAAGGTTCAACACTGTTAGTTGAATGCACAGAACAGAAAGTATTTTCACAGAATGCTACTGTGTAGTTTATATTTGAATATATTCCTTTTTCCACTATTACCCACTTAGCGCTACGAATGTCCAGTTGCATTTTCTACAGACAGAGTGTTTCAAAACTGCTCAATCAAAAGTATGGTTTAACTCTGTTAGCTGAATGCTCAGATCAGAAAGAAGTTTCACAGAATGCTTCTGTGTAGTTTATATTTGAATATATTCCTTTTTCCACTAATACTCTCTTAGCGCTCCAAATGTCCAGTTGCATTTTCTACAGAAAGAGTGTTCAGATCTGCTCAATCAAAAGTATGGTTTAACTCTGTTAGCTGAATGCACAGATCAGAAAGAAGTTTCAAAGAATGATTCTGTGTAGTTTATATTTGGAGACATTCCTTTTTCCACTATTACCCTCTTAGCGCTCTGAATCTCCACTTGCATTTTCAACAGAAAGAGTGTTTCAGAACGGCTCAATCAAAACTAAGGTTCAACACTTTTAGTTGAACAAACAGAACAGAAAGAAGTTTCACACAATTCTTCTGTGTAGTTTTTATTTTTAGACATTCTTTTTCCCAATATAGGCCTCCTAGCGCTCAGAATGTCCAATTGCAGTTTCTACAGAAAGAGTGTTTCAGAACGGCTCAATCAAAAGTAAGGTTCAACTCTGTTAGTTGAATGCACAGAACAGAAAGTATTTTCACAGAATGCTACTGTGTAGTTTATATTTGAATATATTCCTTTTTCCACTATTACCCTCTTAGCGCTCCGATTGTCCACTTGCATTTTCTACAGAGAGAGTGTTCAGAACTGCGCAATCAAAAGTATGGTTTAACTCTGTTAGCTTAATGAACATATCAGAAATAAGTTTCACACAATGCTTCTGTGTAGTTTTTATTTGAAGATATTATTTTTCCCAATAGAGGCCTGTTAGCGCTCAGAATGTCCAATTGCAGTTTCTACAGAAAGAGTGTTTCAGAAAGGCTCAATCAAAAGTAAGGTTCAACTCTGTTAGCTGAATGCACAGATCAGAAAGAAGTTTCACCGAATGATTCTGTGTAGTTTATATTTGAAGACATTCCTTTTTCCACTATTACCCTCTTAGCGCTCCGAATCTCCACTTGCATTTTCTACAAAAAGAGTGTTTCATAACTGCTCAATCAAAAATATGTTTTATCTCTGTTAACTGAATTTACAGATCAGAAATAAGTTTCACAGAATGCATCTGTGTAGTTTTTATTTGAAGATATTCTTTTTCCCAATGTAGGCCTCTTAGCGCTTAGCATGTCCAATTGCAGTTTCTACAGAAAGAGTGTTTCAGAACGGCTCAATCAAAAGTAAGGTTCAACTCTGTTAGTTGAATGCACAGAACAGAAAGAATTTTCACAGAATGCTACTGTGTAGTTTATATTTGAATATATTCCTTTTTCCACTATTACCCTCTTAGCGCTCCGATTGTCCACTTGCATTTTCTACAGAAAGAGTGTTCAGAACTGCGCAATCAAAAGTATGGTTTAACTCTGTTAGCTTAATGAACATATCAGAAATAAGTTTCACACAATGCTTCTGTGTAGTTTTTATTTGAAGATATTATTTTTCCCAATAGAGGCCTCTTAGCGCTCAGAATGTCCAATTGCAGTTTCTACAGAAAGAGTGTTTCAGAAAGGCTCAATCAAAAGTAAGGTTCAACTCTGTTAGTTGAAGGCACAGAACAGAAAGAAGTTTCATACAATGCTTCTGTGTAGTTTATATTTGAACATATTCTTTTTTCCACTATTACCCACTTAGCGCTACGAATGTCCAGTTGCATTTTCTACAGACACAGTGTTTCAAAACTGCTCAATCAAAAGTATGGTTTAACTCTGTTAGCTGAATGCTCAGATCAGAAAGAAGTTTCACAGAATGCTTCTGTGTAGTTTATATTTGAATATATTCCTTTTTCCACTACTACTCTCTTAGCGCTCCAAATGTCCAGTTGCATTTTCTACAGAAAGAGTGTTCAGATCTGCTCAATCAAAAGTATGGTTTAACTCTGTTAGCTGAATGCACAGATCAGAAAGAAGTTTCACAGAATGATTCTGTGTAGTTTATATTTGGAGACATTCCTTTTTCCACTATTACCCTCTTAGCGCTCCGAATCTCCACTTGCATTTTCTACAGAAAGAGTGTTTCAGAACGGCTCAATCAAAACTAAGGTTCAAATCTTTTAGTTGAACAAACAGAACTGAAATAAGTTTCACACAATTCTTCTGTGTAGTTTTTATTTGTAGACATTCTTTTTCCCAATATAGGCCTCCTAGCGCTCAGAATGTCCAATTGCAGTTTCTACAGAAAGAGTGTTTCAGAAAGGCTCAATCAAAAGTAAGGTTCAACTCTGTTAGTTGAATGCACAGAACACAAAGAAGTTTCATACAATGCTTCTGTGTAGTTTATATTTGAACATATTCCTTTTTCCACTATTACCCACTTAGCGCTACGAATGTCCAGTTGCATTTTCTACAGACAGAGTGTTTCAAAACTGCTCAATCAAAAGTATGGTTTAACTCTGTTAGCTGAATGCTCAGATCAGAAAGAAGTTTCACAGAATGCTTCTGTGTAGTTTATATTTGAATATATTCCTTTTTCCACTACTACGCTCTTAGCGCTCCAAATGTCCAGTTGCATTTTCTACAGAAAGAGTGTTCAGATATGCTCAATCAAAAGTATGGTTTAACTCTGTTAGCTGAATGCACAGATCAGAAAGAAGTTTCACCGAATGATTCTGTGTAGTTTATATTTGAAGACATTCCTTTTTCCACTATTACCCCCTTAGCGCTCCGAATCTCTACTTGCATTTTCTACAAAAAGAGTGTTTCATAACTGCTCAATCAAAAATATGTTTTATCTCTGTTAACTGAATTTACAGATCAGAAATAAGTTTCACAGAATGCTTCTGTGTAGTTTATATTTGAATATATTCCTTTTTCCACTACTACGCTCTTAGCGCTCCAAAGGTCCATTTGCATTTTCTACAGAAAGAGTGTTCAGATCTGCTCAATCAAAAGTATGGTTTAACTCTGTTAGCTGAATGCACAGATCAGAAAGAAGTTTCACCGAATGATTCTGTGTAGTTTATATTTGAAGACAATCCTTTTTCCACTATTACCCTCTTAGCGCTCCGAATCTCCACTTGCATTTTCTACAAAAAGAGTGTTTCATAACTGCTCAATCAAAAATGTTTTATCTCTGTTAACTGAATTTACAGATCAGAAATAAGTTTCACAGAATGCATCGGTGTAGTTTTTATTTGAAGATATTCTTTTTCCCAATGTAGGCCTCTTAGCGCTTAGCATGTCCAATTGCAGTTTCTACAGAAAGAGTGTTTCAGAACGGCTCAATCAAAAGTAAGGTTCAACTCTGTTAGTTGAATGCACAGAACAGAAAGAATTTTCACAGAATGCTACTGTGTAGTTTATATTTGAATATATTCTTTTTTCCACTATTACCCACTTAGCGCTACGAATGTCCAGTTGCATTTTCTACAGACAGAGTGTTTCAAAACTGCTCAATCAAAAGTATGGTTTAACTCTGTTAGCTGAATGCTCAGATCAGAAAGAAGTTTCACAGAATCCTTCTGTGTAGTTTATATTTGAATATATTCCTTTTTCCACTACTATTCTCTTAGCGCTCCAAATGTCCAGTTGCATTTTCTACAGAAAGAGTGTTCAGATCTGCTCAATCAAAAGTATGGTTTAACTCTGTTAGCTGAATGCACAGATCAGAAAGAAGTTTCACAGAATGATTCTGTGTAGTTTATATTTGGAGACATTCCTTTTTCCACTATTACCCTCTTAGCGCTCCGAATCTCCACTTGCATTTTCTACAGAAAGAGTGTTTCAGAACGGCTCAATCAAAGCTAAGGTTCAACTCTTTTAGTTGAACAAACAGAACAGAAAGAAGTTTCACACAATTCTTCTGTGTAGTTTTTATTTGTAGACATTCTTTTTCCCAATATAGGCCTCCTAGCGCTCAGAATGTCCAATTGCAGTTTGTACAGAAAGAGTGTTTCAGAACGGCTCAATCAAAAGTAAGGTTCAACTCTGTTAGTTGAATGCACAGAACAGAAAGAAGTTTCATACAATGCTTCTGTGTAGTTTATATTTGAACATATTCTTTTTTCCACTATTACCCACTTAGCGCTACGAATGTCCAGTTGCATTTTCTACAGACAGAGTGTTTCAAAACTGCTCAATCAAAAGTATGGTTTAATTCTGTTAGCTGAATGCTCAGATCAGAAAGAAGTTTCACAGAATGCTTCTGTGTAGTTTATATTTGAATATATTCCTTTTTCCACTACTACGCTCTTAGCGCTCCAAATGTCCATTTGCATTTTCTACAGAAAGAGTGTTCAGATCTGCTCAATCAAAAGTATGGTTTAACTCTGTTAGCTGAATGCACAGATCAGAAAGAAATTTCACAGAATGATTCTGTGTAGTTTATATTTGGAGACATACCTTTTTCCACTATTACCCTCTTAGCGCTCCGAATCTCCACTTGCATTTTCTACAAAAAGAGTGTTTCATAACTGCTCAATCAAAAATATGTTTTATCTCTGTTAACTGAATTTACAGATCAGAAATAAGTTTCACAGAATGCATCTGTGTAGTTTTTATTTGAAGATATTCTTTTTCCCAATGTAGGCCTCTTAGCGCTTAGCATGTCCAATTGCAGTTTCTACAGAAAGAGTGTTTCAGAACGGCTCAATCAAAAGTAAGGTTCAACACTGTTAGTTGAATGCACAGAACAGAAAGTATTTTCACAGAATGCTACTGTGTAGTTTATATTTGAATATATTCCTTTTTCCACTATTACCCACTTAGCGCTACGAATGTCCAGTTGCATTTTCTACAGACAGAGTGTTTCAAAACTGCTCAATCAAAAGTATGGTTTAACTCTGTTAGCTGAATGCTCAGATCAGAAAGAAGTTTCACAGAATGCTTCTGTGTAGTTTATATTTGAATATATTCCTTTTTCCACTAATACTCTCTTAGCGCTCCAAATGTCCAGTTGCATTTTCTACAGAAAGAGTGTTCAGATCTGCTCAATCAAAAGTATGGTTTAACTCTGTTAGCTGAATGCACAGATCAGAAAGAAGTTTCAAAGAATGATTCTGTGTAGTTTATATTTGGAGACATTCCTTTTTCCACTATTACCCTCTTAGCGCTCTGAATCTCCACTTGCATTTTCA
The DNA here is from genome assembly GCF_028878055.3 of Symphalangus syndactylus. Classification (NCBI taxonomy): domain Eukaryota; kingdom Metazoa; phylum Chordata; class Mammalia; order Primates; family Hylobatidae; genus Symphalangus; species Symphalangus syndactylus. The sequence continues at coordinate 136,687,638 of NC_072432.2, read as the reverse complement.
ACAGAAAGAGTGTTTCAGAACGGCTCAATCAAAACTAAGGTTCAACACTTTTAGTTGAACAAACAGAACAGAAAGAAGTTTCACACAATTCTTCTGTGTAGTTTTTATTTTTAGACATTCTTTTTCCCAATATAGGCCTCCTAGCGCTCAGAATGTCCAATTGCAGTTTCTACAGAAAGAGTGTTTCAGAACGGCTCAATCAAAAGTAAGGTTCAACTCTGTTAGTTGAATGCACAGAACAGAAAGTATTTTCACAGAATGCTACTGTGTAGTTTATATTTGAATATATTCCTTTTTCCACTATTACCCTCTTAGCGCTCCGATTGTCCACTTGCATTTTCTACAGAGAGAGTGTTCAGAACTGCGCAATCAAAAGTATGGTTTAACTCTGTTAGCTTAATGAACATATCAGAAATAAGTTTCACACAATGCTTCTGTGTAGTTTTTATTTGAAGATATTATTTTTCCCAATAGAGGCCTGTTAGCGCTCAGAATGTCCAATTGCAGTTTCTACAGAAAGAGTGTTTCAGAAAGGCTCAATCAAAAGTAAGGTTCAACTCTGTTAGCTGAATGCACAGATCAGAAAGAAGTTTCACCGAATGATTCTGTGTAGTTTATATTTGAAGACATTCCTTTTTCCACTATTACCCTCTTAGCGCTCCGAATCTCCACTTGCATTTTCTACAAAAAGAGTGTTTCATAACTGCTCAATCAAAAATATGTTTTATCTCTGTTAACTGAATTTACAGATCAGAAATAAGTTTCACAGAATGCATCTGTGTAGTTTTTATTTGAAGATATTCTTTTTCCCAATGTAGGCCTCTTAGCGCTTAGCATGTCCAATTGCAGTTTCTACAGAAAGAGTGTTTCAGAACGGCTCAATCAAAAGTAAGGTTCAACTCTGTTAGTTGAATGCACAGAACAGAAAGAATTTTCACAGAATGCTACTGTGTAGTTTATATTTGAATATATTCCTTTTTCCACTATTACCCTCTTAGCGCTCCGATTGTCCACTTGCATTTTCTACAGAAAGAGTGTTCAGAACTGCGCAATCAAAAGTATGGTTTAACTCTGTTAGCTTAATGAACATATCAGAAATAAGTTTCACACAATGCTTCTGTGTAGTTTTTATTTGAAGATATTATTTTTCCCAATAGAGGACTCTTAGCGCTCAGAATGTCCAATTGCAGTTTCTACAGAAAGAGTGTTTCAGAAAGGCTCAATCAAAAGTAAGGTTCAACTCTGTTAGTTGAAGGCACAGAACAGAAAGAAGTTTCATACAATGCGTCTGTGTAGTTTATATTTGAACATATTCTTTTTTCCACTATTACCCACTTAGCGCTACGAATGTCCAGTTGCATTTTCTACAGACACAGTGTTTCAAAACTGCTCAATCAAAAGTATGGTTTAACTCTGTTAGCTGAATGCTCAGATCAGAAAGAAGTTTCACAGAATGCTTCTGTGTAGTTTATATTTGAATATATTCCTTTTTCCACTACTACTCTCTTAGCGCTCCAAATGTCCAGTTGCATTTTCTACAGAAAGAGTGTTCAGATCTGCTCAATCAAAAGTATGGTTTAACTCTGTTAGCTGAATGCACAGATCAGAAAGAAGTTTCACAGAATGATTCTGTGTAGTTTATATTTGGAGACATTCCTTTTTCCACTATTACCCTCTTAGCGCTCCGAATCTCCACTTGCATTTTCTACAGAAAGAGTGTTTCAGAACGGCTCAATCAAAACTAAGGTTCAAATCTTTTAGTTGAACAAACAGAACTGAAATAAGTTTCACACAATTCTTCTGTGTAGTTTTTATTTGTAGACATTCTTTTTCCCAATATAGGCCTCCTAGCGCTCAGAATGTCCAATTGCAGTTTCTACAGAAAGAGTGTTTCAGAAAGGCTCAATCAAAAGTAAGGTTCAACTCTGTTAGTTGAATGCACAGAACACAAAGAAGTTTCATACAATGCTTCTGTGTAGTTTATATTTGAACATATTCCTTTTTCCACTATTACCCACTTAGCGCTACGAATGTCCAGTTGCATTTTCTACAGACAGAGTGTTTCAAAACTGCTCAATCAAAAGTATGGTTTAACTCTGTTAGCTGAATGCTCAGATCAGAAAGAAGTTTCACAGAATGCTTCTGTGTAGTTTATATTTGAATATATTCCTTTTTCCACTACTACGCTCTTAGCGCTCCAAATGTCCAGTTGCATTTTCTACAGAAAGAGTGTTCAGATATGCTCAATCAAAAGTATGGTTTAACTCTGTTAGCTGAATGCACAGATCAGAAAGAAGTTTCACCGAATGATTCTGTGTAGTTTATATTTGAAGACATTCCTTTTTCCACTATTACCCCCTTAGCGCTCCGAATCTCTACTTGCATTTTCTACAAAAAGAGTGTTTCATAACTGCTCAATCAAAAATATGTTTTATCTCTGTTAACTGAATTTACAGATCAGAAATAAGTTTCACAGAATGCTTCTGTGTAGTTTATATTTGAATATATTCCTTTTTCCACTACTACGCTCTTAGCGCTCCAAAGGTCCATTTGCATTTTCTACAGAAAGAGTGTTCAGATCTGCTCAATCAAAAGTATGGTTTAACTCTGTTAGCTGAATGCACAGATCAGAAAGAAGTTTCACCGAATGATTCTGTGTAGTTTATATTTGAAGAAAATCCTTTTTCCACTATTACCCTCTTAGCGCTCCGAATCTCCACTTGCATTTTCTACAAAAAGAGTGTTTCATAACTGCTCAATCAAAAATGTTTTATCTCTGTTAACTGAATTTACAGATCAGAAATAAGTTTCACAGAATGCATCGGTGTAGTTTTTATTTGAAGATATTCTTTTTCCCAATGTAGGCCTCTTAGCGCTTAGCATGTCCAATTGCAGTTTCTACAGAAAGAGTGTTTCAGAACGGCTCAATCAAAAGTAAGGTTCAACTCTGTTAGTTGAATGCACAGAACAGAAAGAATTTTCACAGAATGCTACTGTGTAGTTTATATTTGAATATATTCTTTTTTCCACTATTACCCACTTAGCGCTACGAATGTCCAGTTGCATTTTCTTCAGACAGAGTGTTTCAAAACTGCTCAATCAAAAGTATGGTTTAACTCTGTTAGCTGAATGCTCAGATCAGAAAGAAGTTTCACAGAATGCTTCTGTGTAGTTTATATTTGAATATATTCCTTTTTCCACTACTATTCTCTTAGCGCTCCAAATGTCCAGTTGCATTTTCTACAGAAAGAGTGTTCAGATCTGCTCAATCAAAAGTATGGTTTAACTCTGTTAGCTGAATGCACAGATCAGAAAGAAGTTTCACAGAATGATTCTGTGTAGTTTATATTTGGAGACATTCCTTTTTCCACTATTACCCTCTTAGCGCTCCGAATCTCCACTTGCATTTTCTACAGAAAGAGTGTTTCAGAACGGCTCAATCAAAACTAAGGTTCAACTCTTTTAGTTGAACAAACAGAACAGAAAGAAGTTTCACACAATTCTTCTGTGTAGTTTTTATTTGTAGACATTCTTTTTCCCAATATATGCCTCCTAGCGCTCAGAATGTCCAATTGCAGTTTCTACAGAAAGAGTGTTTCAGAACGGCTCAATCAAAAGTAAGGTTCAACTCTGTTAGTTGAATGCACAGAACAGAAAGAAGTTTCATACAATGCTTCTGTGTAGTTTATATTTGAACATATTCTTTTTTCCACTATTACCCACTTAGCGCTACGAATGTCCAGTTGCATTTTCTACAGACAGAGTGTTTCAAAACTGCTCAATCAAAAGTATGGTTTAACTCTGTTAGCTGAATGCTCAGATCAGAAAGAAGTTTCACAGAATGCTTCTGTGTAGTTTATATTTAGATATATTCCTTTTTCCACTACTACGCTCTTAGCGCTCCAAATGTCCAGTTGCATTTTCTACAGAAAGAGTGTTCAGATCTGCTCAATCAAAAGTATGGTTTAACTCTGTTAGCTGAATGCACAGATCAGAAAGAAGTTTCACCGAATGATTCTGTGTAGTTTATATTTGGTGACATTCCTTTTTCCACTATTACCCTCTTAGCGCTCCGAATCTCCACTTGCATTTTCTACAAAAAGAGTGTTTCATAACTGCTCAATCAAAAATATGTTTTATCTCTGTTAACTGAATTTACAGATCAGAAATAAGTTTCACAGAATGCATCTGTGTAGTTTTTATTTGAAGATATTCTTTTTCCCAATGTAGGCCTCTTAGCGCTTACCATGTCCAATTGCAGTTTCTACAGAAAGAGTGTTTCAGAACGGCTCAATCAAAAGTAAGGTTCAACTCTGTTATTTGAATGCACAGAACAGAAAGAATTTTCACAGAATGCTACTGTGTAGTTTATATTTGAATATATTCCTTTTTCCACTATTACCCTCTTAGCGCTCCGAATGTCCACTTGCATTTTCTAAAGAAAGAGTGTTCAGAACTGCGCAATCAAAAGTATGGTTTAAATCTGTTAGCTTAATGAACATATCAGAAATAAGTTTCACACAATGCTTCTGTGTAGTTTTTATTTGAAGATATTATTTTTCCCAATAGAGGCCTCTTAGTGCTCAGAATGTCCAATTGCAGTTTCTACAGAAAGAGTGTTTCAGAAAGGCTCAATCAAAAGTAAGGTTCAACTCTGTTAGTTGAATGCACAGAACAGAAAGATGTTTCATACAATGCTTCTGTGTAGTTTATATTTGAACATATTCTTTTTTCCACTATTAACCACTTAGCGCTACGAATGTCCAGTTGCATTATCTACAGACAGAGTGTTTCAAAACTGCTCAATCAAAAGTATGGTTTAACTCTGTTAGCTGAATGCTCAGATCAGAAAGAAGTTTCACAGAATGCTTCTGTGTAGTTTATATTTGAATATATTCCTTTTTCCACTACTACTCTCTTAGCGCTCCAAATGTCCAGTTGCATTTTCTACAGAAAGAATGTTCAGATCTGCTCAATCAAAAGTATGGTTTAACTCTGTTAGCTGAATGCACAGATCAGAAAGAAGTTTCACAGAATGATTCTGTGTAGTTTATATTTGGAGACATTCCTTTTTCCACTATTACCCTCTTAGCGCTCCGAATCTCCACTTGCATTTTCCACAGAAAGAGTGTTTCAGAACGGCTCAATCAAAACTAAGTTTCAACTCTTTTAGTTGAACAAACAGAACAGAAAGAAGTTTCACACAATTCTTCTGTGTAGTTTTTATTTGTAGACATTCTTTTTCCCAATATAGGCCTCTTAGCGCTCAGAATGTCCAATTGCAGTTTCTACAGAAATAGTGTTTCAGAACGGCTCAATCAAAAGTAAGGTTCAACTCTGTTAGTTGAATGCACAGAACAGAAAAAAGTTTCATACAATGCTTCTGTGTAGTTTATATATGAACATATTCTTTTGTCCACTATTACCCACTTAGCGCTACGAATGTCCAGTTGCATTTTCTACAGACAGAGTGTTTCAAAACTGCTCAATCAAAAGTGTGGTTTAACTCTGTTAGCTGAATGCTCAGATCAGAAAGAAGTTTCACAGAATGCTTCTGTGTAGTTTATATTTGAATATATTCCTTTTTCCACTACTACTCTCTTAGCGCTCCAAATGTCCAGTTGCATTTTCTACAGAAAGAGTGTTCAGATCTGCTCAATCAAAAGTATGGTTTAACTCTGTTAGCTGAATGCACAGATCAGAAAGAAGTTTCACCGAATGATTCTGTGTAGTTTATATTTGAAGACATTCCTTTTTCCACTATTACCCCCTTAGCGCTCCGAATCTCTACTTGCATTTTCTACAAAAAGAGTGTTTCATAACTGCTCAATCAACAATATGTTTTATCTCTGTTAACAGAATTTACAGATCAGAAATAAGTTTCACAGAATGCTTCTGTGTAGTTTATATTTGAATATATTCCTTTTTCCACTACTACGCTCTTAGCGCTCCAAATGTCCAGTTGCATTTTCTACAGAAAGAGTGTTCAGATCTGCTCAATCAAAAGTATGGTTTAACTCTGTTAGCTGAATGCACAGATCAGAAATAAGTTTCACAGAATGATTCTGTGTAGTTTATATTTGGACACATTCCTTTTTCCACTATTACCCTCTTAGCGCTCCGAATCTCCACTTGCATTTTCTACAGAAAGAGTGTTTCAGAACGGCTCAATCAAAACTAAGGTTCAACTCTTTTAGTTGAACAAACAGAACAGAAAGAAGTTTCACACAATTCTTCTGTGTAGTTTTTATTTGTAGACTTTCTTTTTCCCAATATAGGCCTCTTAGCACTCAGAATGTCCAATTGCAGTTTCTAAAGAAAGAGTGTTTCAGAACGGCTCAATCAAAAGTAAGGTTCAACTCTGTTAGTTGAATGCACAGAACAGAAAGAAGTTTCATACAATGCTTCTGTGTAGTTTATATTTGAACATATTCTTTTGTCCACTATTACCCACTTAGCGCTACGAATGTCCAGTTGCATTTTCTACAGACAGAGTGTTTCAAAACTGCTCAATCAAAAGTATGGTTTAACTCTGTTAGCTGAATGCTCAGATCAGAAAGAAGTTTCACAGAATGCTTCTGTGTAGTTTATATTTAGATATATTCCTTTTTCCACTACTACGCTCTTAGCGCTCCAAATGTCCAGTTGCATTTTCTACAGAAAGAGTGTTCAGATCTGCTCAATCAAAAGTATGGTTTAACACTGTTAGCTGAATGCACAGATCAGAAAGAAGTTTCAAAGAATGATTTTGTGTAGTTTATATTTGGAGACATTCCTTTTTCCACTATTACCCTCTTAGCGCTCCGAATCTCCACTTGCATTTTCTACAAAAAGAGTGTTTCATAACTGCTCAATCAAAAATATGTTTTATCTCTGTTAACTGAATTTACAGATCAGAAATAAGTTTCACAGAATGCATCTGTGTAGTTTTTATTTGAAGATATTCTTTTTCCCAATGTAGGCCTCTTAGCGCTTAGCATGTCCAATTGCAGTTTCTACAGAAAGAGTGTTTCAGAACGGCTCAATCAAAAGTAAGGTTCAACCCCGTTAGTTGAATGCACAGAACACAAAGCATTTTCACAGAATGCTACTGTGTAGTTTATATTTGAATATATTCCTTTTTCCACTATTACCCTCTTAGCGCTCCGATTGTCCACTTGCATTTTCTACAGAAAGAGTGTTCAGAACTGCGCAATCAAAAGTATGGTTTAACTCTGTTAGCTTAATGAACATATCAGAAATAAGTTTCACACAATGCTTCTGTGTAGTTTTTATTTGAAGATATTATTTTTCCCAATAGAGGCCTCTTAGCGCTCATAATGTCCAATTGCAGTTTCTACAGAAAGAGTGTTTCAGAAAGGCTCAATCAAAAGTAAGGTTCAACTCTGTTAGTTGAATGCACAGAACAGAAAGAAGTTTCATACAGTGCTTCTGTGTAGTTTATATTTGAACATATTTTTTTTTCCACTATTACCCACTTAGCGCTACGAATGTCCAGTTGCATTTTCTACAGACAGAGTGTTTCAAAACTGCTCAATCAAAAGTATGGTTTAACTCTGTTAGCTGAATGCTCAGATCAGAAAGAAGTTTCACAGAATGCTTCTGTGTAGTTTATATTTGAATATATTCCTTTTTCCACTACTACTCTCTTAGCGCTCCAAATGTCCAGTTGCATTTTCTACAGAAAGAGTGTTCAGATCTGCTCAATCAAAAGTATGGTTTAACTCTGTTAGCTGAATGCACAGATCAGAAAGAAGTTTCACAGAATGATTCTGTGTAGTTTATAATTGGAGACATTCCTTTTTCCACTATTACCCTCTTAGCGCTCGGAATCTCCACTTGCATTTTCCTCAGAAAGAGTGTTTCAGAACGGCTCAATCAAAACTAAGGTTCAACACTTTTAGTTGAACAAACAGAACAGAAAGAAGTTTCACACAATTCTTCTGTGTAGTTTTTATTTGTAGACATTCTTTTTCCCAATATAGGCCTCCTAGCGCTCAGAATGTCCAATTGCAGTTTCTACAGAAAGAGTGTTTCAGAACGGCTCAATCAAAAGTAAGGTTCAACTCTGTTAGTTGAATGCACAGAACAGAAAGAAGTTTCATACAATGCTTCTGTGTAGTTTATATTTGAACATATTCTTTTTTCCACTATTACCCACTTAGCGCTACGAATGTCCAGTTGCATTTTCTACAGACAGAGTGTTTCAAAACTGCTCAATCAAAAGTATGGTTTAACTCTGTTAGCTGAATGCTCAGATCAGAAAGAAGTTTCACAGAATGCTTCTGTGTAGTTTATATTTGAATATATTCCTTTTTCCACTACTACGCTCTTAGCGCTCCAAATGTCCAGTTGCATTTTCTACAGAAAGAGTGTTCAGATCTGCTCAATCAAAAGTATGGTTTAACTCTGTTAGCTGAATGCACAGATCAGAAAGAAATTTCACCGAATGATTCTGTGTAGTTTATATTTGAAGACATTCCTTTTTCCACTATTACCCTCTTAGCGCTCAGAATCTCCACTTGCATTTTCTACAAAAAGAGTGTTTCATATCTGCTCAATCAAAAATATGTTTTATCTCTGTTAACTGAATTTACAGATCAGAAATAAGTTTCACAGAATGCATCTGTGTAGTTTTTATTTGAAGATATTCTTTTTCCCAATGTAGGCCTCTTAGCGCTTAGCATGTCCAATTGCAGTTTCTACAGAAAGAGTGTTTCAGAACGGCTCAATCAAAAGTAAGGTTCAACTCTGTTAGTTGAATGCACAGAACAGAAAGAATTTTCACAGAATGCTACTGTGTAGTTTATATTTGAATATATTCCTTTTTCCACTATTACCCTCTTAGCGCTCCGATTGTCCACTTGCATTTTCTACAGAAAGAGTGTTCAGAACTGCGCAATCAAAAGTATGGTTTAACTCTGTTAGCTTAATGAACATATCAGAAATAAGTTTCACACAATGCTTCTGTGTAGTTTTTATTTGAAGATATTATTTTTCCCAATAGAGGCCTCTTAGCGCTCAGAATGTCCAATTGCAGTTTCTACAGAAAGAGTGTTTCAGAAAGGCTCAATCAAAAGTAAGGTTCAACTCTGTTAGTTGAATGCACAGAACAGAAAGAAGTTTCATACAGTGCTTCTGTGTAGTTTATATTTGAACATATTCTTTTTTCCACTATTACTCACTTAGCGCTACGAATGTCCAGTTGCATTTTCTACAGACAGAGTGTTTCAAAACTACTCAATCAAAAGTATGGTTTAACTCTGTTAGCTGAATGCTCAGATCAGAAAGAAGTTTCACAGAATGCTTCTTGTAGTTTATATTTGAATATATTCCTTTTTCCACTACTACTCTCTTAGCGCTCCAAATGTCCAGTTGCATTTTCTACAGAAAGAGTGTTCAGATCTGCTCAATCAAAAGTATGCTTTAACTCTGTTAGATGAATGCACAGATCAGAAAGAAGTTTCACAGAATGATTCTGTGTAGTTTATATTTGGAGACATTCCTTTTTCCACTATTACCCTCTTAGCGCTCCGAATCTCCACTTGCATTTTCTACAGAAAGAGTGTTTCAGAACGGCTCAATCAAAACTAAGTTTCAAATCTTTTAGTTGAACAAACAGAACAGAAAGAAGTTTCACACAATTCTTCTGTGTAGTTTTTATTTGTAGACATTCTTTTTCCCAATATAGGCCTCCTAGCGCTCAGAATGTCCAATTGCAGTTTCTACAGAAAGAGTGTTTCAGAACGGCTCAATCAAAAGTAAGGTTCAACTCTGTTAGTTGAATGCACAGAACAGAAAGAAGTTTCATACAATGCTTCTGTGTAGTTTATATTTGAACATATTCTTTTTTCCACTATTACCCACTTAGCGCTACGAATATCCAGTTGCATTTTCTACAGACAGAGTGTTTCAAAACTGCTCAATCAAAAGTATGGTTTAACTCTGTTAGCTGAATGCTCAGATCAGAAAGAAGTTTCACAGAATGCTTCTGTGTAGTTTATATTTGAATATATTCCTTTTTCCACTACTACGCTCTTAGCGCTCCAAATGTCCAGTTGCATTTTCTACAGAAAGAGTGTTCAGATCTGCTCAATCAAAAGTATGGTTTAACTCTGTTAGCTGAATGCACAGATCAGAAAGAAGTTTCACCGAATGATTCTGTGTAGTTTATATTTGAAGACATTCCTTTTTCCACTATTACCCTCTTAGCGCTCCGAATCTCCACTTGCATTTTCTACAAAAAGAGTGTTTCATAACTGCTCAATCAAAAATATGTTTTATCTCTGTTAACTGAATTTACAGATCAGAAATAAGTTTCACAGAATGCATCTGTGTAGTTTTTATTTGAAGATATTTTTTTCCCAATGTAGGCCTCTTAGCGCTTAGCATGTCCAATTGCAGTTTCTACAGAAAGAGTGTTTCAGAACGGCTCAATCAAAAGTAAGGTTCAACTCTGTTATTTGAATGCACAGAACAGAGAGAATTTTCACAGAATGCTACTGTGTAGTTTATATTTGAATATATTCCTTTTTCCACTATTACCCTCTTAGCGCTCCGAATGTCCACTTGCATTTTCTACAGAAAGAGTGTTCAGAACTGCGCAATCAAAAGTATGGTTTAAATCTGTTAGCTTAATGACCATATCAGAAATAAGTTTCACACAATGCTTCTGTGTAGTTTTTATTTGAAGATATTATTTTTCCCAATAGAGGCCTCTTAGTGCTCAGAATGTCCAATTGCAGTTTCTACAGAAAGAGTGTTTCAGAAAGGCTCAATCAAAAGTAAGGTTCAACTCTGTTAGTTGAATGCACAGAACAGAAAGAAGTTTCATACAATGCTTCTGTGTAGTTTATATTTGAACATATTCTTTTTTCCACTATTACCCACTTAGCGCTACGAATGTCCAGTTGCATTTTCTACAGACAGAGTGTTTCAAAACTGCTCAATCAAAAGTATGGTTTAACTCTGTTAGCTGAATGCTCAGATCAGAAAGAAGTTTCACAGAATGCTTCTGTGTAGTTTATATTTGAATATATTCCTTTTTCCACTACTACTCTCTTAGCGCTTCAAATGTCCATTTGCATTTTCTACAGAAAGAATGTTCAGATCTGCTCAATCAAAAGTATGGTTTAACTCTGTTAGCTGAATGCACAGATCAGAAAGAAGTTTCACAGAATGATTCTGTGTAGTTTATATTTGGAGACATTCCGTTTTCCACTATTAGCATCTTAGCGCTCCGAATCTCCACTTGCATTTTCTACAAAAAGAGTGTTTCATAACTGCTCAATCAAAAATATGTTTTATCTCTGTTAACTGAATTTACAGATCAGAAATAAGTTTCACAGAATGCATCTGTGTAGTTTTTATTTGAAGATATTCTTTTTCCCAATGTAGGCCTCTTAGCGCTTAGCATGTCCAATTGCAGTTTCTACAGAAAGAGTGTTTCAGAACGGCTCAATCAAAAGTAAGGTTCAACTCTGTTAGTTGAATGCACAGAACAGAAAGAATTTTCACAGAATGCTACTGTGTAGTTTATATTTGAATATATTCTTTTTTCCACTATTACCCACTTAGCGCTACGAATGTCCAGTTGCATTTTCTACAGACAGAGTGTTTCAAAACTGCTCAATCAAAAGTATGGTTTAACTCTGTTAGCTGAATGCTCAGATCAGAAAGAAGTTTCACAGAATGCTTCTGTGTAGTTTATATTTGAATATATTCCTTTTTCCACTACTACTCTCTTAGCGCTCAAAATGTCCAGTTGCATTTTCTACAGAAAGAGTGTTCAGATCTGCTCAATCAAAAGTATGGTTTAACTCTGTTAGCTGAATGCACAGATCAGAAAGAAGTTTCACAGAATGATTCTGTGTAGTTTATATTTGGAGACATTCCTTTTTCCACTATTACCCTCTTAGCGCTCCGAATCTCCACTTGCATTTTCTACAGAAAGAGTGTTTCAGAACGTCTCAATCAAAACTAAGGTTCAACTCTTTTAGTTGAACAAACAGAACAGAAAGAAGTTTCACACAATTCTTCTGTGTAGTTTTTATTTGTAGACATTCTTTTTCCCAATATAGGCCTCTTAGCGCTCAGAATGTCCAATTGCAGTTTCTACAGAAAGAGTGTTTCAGAACGGCTCAATCAAAAGTAAGGTTCAACTCTGTTAGTTGAATGCACAGAACAGAAAGAAGTTTCATACAATGCTTCTGTGTAGTTTATATTTGAACATATTCTTTTTTCCACTATTACCCACTTAGCGCTACGAATGTCCAGTTGCATTTTCTACAGACAGAGTGTTTCAAAACTGCTCAATCAAAAGTATGGTTTAACTCTGTTAGCTGAATGCTCAGATCAGAAAGAAGTTTCACAGAATGCTTCTGTGTAGTTTATATTTGAATATATTCCTTTTTCCACTACTACTCTCTTAGCGCTCAAAATGTCCAGTTGCATTTTCTACAGAAAGAGTGTTCAGATCTGCTCAATCAAAAGTATGGTTTAACTCTGTTAGCTGAATGCACAGATCAGAAAGAAGTTTCACAGAATGATTCTGTGTAGTTTATATTTGGAGACATTCCTTTTTCCACTATTACCCTCTTAGCGCTCCGAATCTCCACTTGCATTTTCTACAGAAAGAGTGTTTCAGAACGTCTCAATCAAAACTAAGGTTCAACACTTTTAGTTGAACAAACAGAACAGAAAGAAGTTTCACACAATTCTTCTGTGTAGTTTTTATTTGTAGACATTCTTTTTCCCAATATAGGCCTCTTAGCGCTCAGAATGTCCAATTGCAGTTTCTACAGAAAGAGTGTTTCAGAACGGCTCAATCAAAAGTAAGGTTCAACTCTGTTAGTTGAATGCACAGAACAGAAAGAAGTTTCATACAATGCTTCTGTGTAGTTTATATTTGAACATATTCTTTTTTCCACTATTACCCACTTAGCGCTACGAATGTCCAGTTGCATTTTCTACAGACAGAGTGTTTCAAAACTGCTCAATCAAAAGTATGGTTTAACTCTGTTAGCTGAATGCTCAGATCAGAAAGAAGTTTCACAGAATTCTTCTGTGTAGTTTATATTTAGATATATTCCTTTTTCCACTACTACGCTCTTAGCGCTACAAATGTCCAGTTGCATTTTCTACAGAAAGAGTGTTCAGATCTGCTCAATCAAAAGTATGGTTTAACTCTGTTAGCTGAATGCACAGATCAGAAAGAAGTTTCACCGAATGATTCTGTGTAGTTTATATTTGGAGACATTCCTTTTTCCACTATTACCCTCTTAGCGCTCCGAATCTCCACTTGCATTTTCTACAAAAAGAGTGTTTCATAACTGCTCAATCAAAAATATGTTTTATCTCTGTTAACTGAATTTACAGATCAGAAATAAGTTTCACAGAATGCATCTGTGTAGTTTTTATTTGAAGATATTCTTTTTCCCAATGTAGGCCTCTTAGCGCTTAGCATGTCCAATTGCAGTTTCTACAGAAAGAGTGTTTCAGAACGGCTCAATCAAAAGTAAGGTTCAACTCTGTTATTTGAATGCACAGAACAGAAAGAATTTTCACAGAATGCTACTGTGTAGTTTATATTTGAATATATTCCTTTTTCCACTATTACCCTCTTAGCGCTCCGAATGTCCACTTGCATTTTCTACAGAAAGAGTGTTCAGAACTGCGCAATCAAAAGTATGGTTTAAATCTGTTAGCTTAATGAACATATCAGAAATAAGTTTCACACAATGCTTCTGTGTAGTTTTTATTTGAAGATATTATTTTTCCCAATAGAGGCCTCTTAGTGCTCAGAATGTCCAATTGCAGTTTCTACAGAAAGAGTGTTTCAGAAAGGCTCAATCAAAAGTAAGGTTCAACTCTGTTAGTTGAATGCACAGAACAGAAAGATGTTTCATACAATGCTTCTGTGTAGTTTATATTTGAACATATTCTTTTTTCCACTATTAACCACTTAGCGCTACGAATGTCCAGTTGCATTTTCTACAGACAGAGTGTTTCAAAACTGCTCAATCAAAAGTATGGTTTAACTCTGTTAGCTGAATGCTCAGATCAGAAAGAAGTTTCACAGAATGCTTCTGTGTAGTTTATATTTGAATATATTCCTTTTTCCACTACTACTCTCTTAGCGCTCCAAATGTCCAGTTGCATTTTCTACAGAAAGAATGTTCAGATCTGCTCAATCAAAAGTATGGTTTAACTCTGTTAGCTGAATGCACAGATCAGAAAGAAGTTTCACAGAATGATTCTGTGTAGTTTATATTTGGAGACATTCCTTTTTCCACTATTAGCCTCTTAGCGCTCCGAATCTCCACTTGCATTTTCTACAGAAAGAGTGTTTCAGAACGGCTCAATCAAAACTAAGGTTCAACTCTTTTAGTTGAACAAACAGAACAGAAAGAAGTTTCACACAATTCTTCTGTGTAGTTTTTTTTTGTAGACATTCTTTTTCCCAATATAGGCCTCTTAGCGCTCAGAATGTCCAATTGCAGTTTCTACAGAAAGAGTGTTTCAGAACGGCTCAATCAAAAGTAAGGTTCAACTCTGTTAGTTGAATGCACAGAACAGAAAGAAGTTTCATACAATGCTTCTGTGTAGTTTATATATGAACATATTCTTTTGTCCACTATTACCCACTTAGCGCTACGAATGTCCAGTTGCATTTTCTACAGACAGAGTGTTTCAAAACTGCTCAATCAAAAGTGTGGTTTAACTCTGTTAGCTGAATGCTCAGATCAGAAAGAAGTTTCACAGAATGCTTCTGTGTAGTTTATATTTGAATATATTCCTTTTTCCACTACTACTCTCTTAGCGCTCCAAATGTCCAGTTGCATTTTCTACAGAAAGAGTGTTCAGATCTGCTCAATCAAAAGTATGGTTTAACTCTGTTAGCTGAATGCACAGATCAGAAAGAAGTTTCACCGAATGATTCTGTGTAGTTTATATTTGAAGACATTCCTTTTTCCACTATTACCCCCTTAGCGCTCCGAATCTCTACTTGCATTTTCTACAAAAAGAGTGTTTCATAACTGCTCAATCAAAAATATGTTTTATCTCTGTTAACTGAATTTACAGATCAGAAATAAGTTTCACAGAATGCTTCTGTGTAGTTTATATTTGAATATATTCCTTTTTCCACTACTACGCTCTTAGCGCTCCAAATGTCCAGTTGCATTTTCTACAGAAAGAGTGTTCAGATCTGCTCAATCAAAAGTATGGTTTAACTCTGTTAGCTGAATGCACAGATCAGAAATATGTTTCACAGAATGATTCTGTGTAGTTTATATTTGGAGACATTCCTTTTTCCACTATTACCCTCTTAGCGCTCCGAATCTCCACTTGCATTTTCTACAGAAAGAGTGTTTCAGAACGGCTCAATCAAAACTAAGGTTCAACTCTTTTAGTTGAACAAACAGAACAGAAAGAAGTTTCACACAATTCTTCTGTGTAGTTTTTATTTGTAGACTTTCTTTTTCCCAATATAGGCCTCTTAGCGCTCAGAATGTCCAATTGCAGTTTCTACAGAAAGAGTGTTTCAGAACGGCTCAATCAAAAGTAAGGTTCAACTCTGTTAGTTGAATGCACAGAACAGAAAGAAGTTTCATACAATGCTTCTGTGTAGTTTATATTTGAACATATTCTTTTGTCCACTATTACCCACTTAGCGCTACGAATGTCCAGTTGCATTTTCTACAGACAGAGTGTTTCAAAACTGCTCAATCAAAAGTATGGTTTAACTCTGTTAGCTGAATGCTCAGATCAGAAAGAAGTTTCACAGAATGCTTCTGTGTAGTTTATATTTAGATATATTCCTTTTTCCACTACTACGCTCTTAGCGCTCCAAATGTCCAGTTGCATTTTCTACAGAAAGAGTGTTCAGATCTGCTCAATCAAAAGTATGGTTTAACTCTGTTAGCTGAATGCACAGATCAGAAAGAAGTTTCAAAGAATGATTTTGTGTAGTTTATATTTGGAGACATTCCTTTTTCCACTATTACCCTCTTAGCGCTCCGAATCTCCACTTGCATTTTCTACAAAAAGAGTGTTTCATAACTGCTCAATCAAAAATATGTTTTATCTCTGTTAACTGAATTTACAGATCAGAAATAAGTTTCACAGAATGCATCTGTGTAGTTTTTATTTGAAGATATTCTTTTTCCCAATGTAGGCCTCTTAGCGCTTAGCATGTCCAATTGCAGTTTCTACAGAAAGAGTGTTTCAGAACGGCTCAATCAAAAGTAAGGTTCAACCCTGTTAGTTGAATGCACAGAACAGAAATCATTTTCACAGAATGCTACTGTGTAGTTTATATTTGAATATATTCCTTTTTCCACTATTACCCTCTTAGCGCTCCGATTGTCCACTTCCATTTTCTACAGAAAGAGTGTTCAGAACTGCGCAATCAAAAGTATGTTTTAACTCTGTTAGCTTAATGAACATATCAGAAATAAGTTTCACACAATGCTTCTGTGTAGTTTTTATTTGAAGATATTATTTTTCCCAATAGAGGCCTCTTAGCGCTCATAATGTCCAATTGCAGTTTCTACAGAAAGAGTGTTTCAGAAAGGCTCAATCAAAAGTAAGGTTCAACTCTGTTAGTTGAATGCACAGAACAGAAAGATGTTTCATACAATGCTTCTGTGTAGTTTATATTTGAACATATTCTTTTTTCCACTATTACCCACTTAGCGCTACGAATGTCCAGTTGCATTTTCTACAGACAGAGTGTTTCAAAACTGCTCAATCAAAAGTATGGTTTAACTCTGTTAGCTGAATGCTCAGATCAGAAAGAAGTTTCACAGAATGCTTCTGTGTAGTTTATATTTGAATATATTCCTTTTTCCACTACTACTCCCTTAGCGCTCCAAATGTCCAGTTGCATTTTCTACAGAAAGAGTGTTCAGATCTGCTCAATCAAAAGTATGGTTTAACTCTGTTAGCTGAATGCACAGATCAGAAAGAAGTTTCACAGAATGATTCTGTGTAGTTTATATTTGGAGACATTCCTTTTTCCACTATTACCCTCTTAGCGCTCGGAATCTCCACTTGCATTTTCCTCAGAAAGAGTGTTTCAGAACGGCTCAATCAAAACTAAGGTTCAACACTTTTAGTTGAACAAACAGAACAGAAAGAAGTTTCACACAATTCTTCTGTGTAGTTTTTATTTGTAGACATTCTTTTTCCCAATATAGGCCTCCTAGCGCTCAGAATGTCCAATTGCAGTTTCTACAGAAAGAGTGTTTCAGAACGGCTCAATCAAAAGTAAGGTTCAACTCTGTTAGTTGAATGCACAGAACAGAAAGAAGTTTCATACAATGCTTCTGTGTAGTTTACATTTGAACATATTCTTTTTTCCACTATTACCCACTTAGCGCTACGAATGTCCAGTTGCATTTTCTACAGACAGAGTGTTTCAAAACTGCTCAATCAAAAGTATGGTTTAACTCTGTTAGCTGAATGCTCAGATCAGAAAGAAGTTTCACAGAATGCTTCTGTGTAGTTTATATTTGAATATATTCCTTTTTCCACTACTACGCTCTTAGCGCTCCAAATGTCCAGTTGCATTTTCTACAGAAAGAGTGTTCAGATCTGCTCAATCAAAAGTATGGTTTAACTCTGTTAGCTGAATGCACAGATCAGAAAGAAATTTCACCGAATGATTCTGTGTAGTTTATATTTGAAGACATTCCTTTTTCCACTATTACCCACTTAGCGCTCAGAATCTCCACTTGCATTTTCTACAAAAAGAGTGTTTCATATCTGCTCAATCAAAAATATGTTTTATCTCTGTTAACTGAATTTACAAATCAGAAATAAGTTTCACAGAATGCATCTGTGTAGTTTTTATTTGAAGATATTCTTTTTCCCAATGTAGGCCTCTTAGCGCTTAGCATGTCCAATTGCAGTTTCTACAGAAAGAGTGTTTCAGAACGGCTCAATCAAAAGTAAGGTTCAACTCTGTTAGTTGAATGCACAGAACAGAAAGAATTTTCACAGAATGCTACTGTGTAGTTTATATTTGAATATATTCCTTTTTCCACTATTACCCTCTTAGCGCTCCGATTGTCCACTTGCATTTTCTACAGAAAGAGTGTTCAGAACTGCGCAATCAAAAGTATGGTTTAACTCTGTTAGCTTAATGAACATATCAGAAATAAGTTTCACACAATGCTTCTGTGTAGTTTTTATTTGAAGATATTATTTTTCCCAATAGAGGCCTCTTAGCGCTCAGAATGTCCAATTGCAGTTTCTACAGAAAGAGTGTTTCAGAAAGGCTCAATCAAAAGTAAGGTTCAACTCTGTTAGTTGAAGGCACAGAACAGAAAGAAGTTTCATACAATGCTTCTGTGTAGTTTATATTTGAACATATTCTTTTTTCCACTATTACCCACTTAGCGCTACGAATGTCCAGTTGCATTTTCTACAGACAGAGTGTTTCAAAACTGCTCAATCAAAAGTATGGTTTAACTCTGTTAGCTGAATGCTCAGATCAGAAAGAAGTTTCACAGAATGCTTCTGTGTAGTTTATATTTGAATATATTCCTTTTTCCACTACTACGCTCTTAGCGCTCCAAATGTCCAGTTGCATTTTCTACAGAAAGAGTGTTCAGATCTGCTCAATCAAAAGTATGGTTTAACTCTGTTAGCTGAATGCACAGATCAAAAAGAAGTTTCACCGAATGATTCTGTGTAGTTTATATTTGAAGACAATCCTTTTTCCACTATTACCCCCTTAGCGCTCCGAATCTATACTTGCATTTTCTACAAAAAGAGTGTTTCATAACTGCTCAATCAAAAATATGTTTTATCTCTGTTAACTGAATTTACAGATCAGAAATAAGTTTCACAGAATGCTTCTGTGTAGTTTATATTTGAATATATTCCTTTTTCCACTACTACGCTCTTAGCGCTCCAAATGTCCAGTTGCATTTTCTACAGAAAGAGTGTTCAGATCTGCTCAATCAAAAGTATGGTTTAACTCTGTTAGCTGAATGCACAGATCAGAAAGAAGTTTCACCAAATGATTCTGTGTAGTTTATATTTGAAGACAATCCTTTTTCCACTATTACCCTCTTAGCGCTCCGAATCTCCACTTTCATTTTCTACAAAAAGAGTGTTTCATAACTGCTCAATCAAAAATGTTTTATCTCTGTTAACTGAATTTACATATCAGAAATAAGTTTCACAGAATGCATCTGTGTAGTTTTCATTTGAAGATATTCTTTTTCCCAATGTAGTCCTCTTAGCGCTTAGCATGTCCAATTGCAGTTTCTACAGAAAGAGTGTTTCAGAACGGCTCAATCAAAAGTAAGGTTCAACTCTGTTAGTTGAATGCACAGAACAGAAAGAATTTTCACAGAATGCTACTGTGTAGTTTATATTTGAATATATTTTTTTTCCACTATTACCCACTTAGCGCTACGAATGTCCAGTTGCATTTTCTACAGACAGAGTGTTTCAAAACTGCTCAATCAAAAGTATGGTTTAACTCTGTTAGCTGAATGCTCAGATCAGAAAGAAGTTTCACAGAATCCTTCTGTGTAGTTTATATTTGAATATATTCCTTTTTCCACTACTATTCTCTTAGCGCTCCAAATGTCCAGTTGCATTTTCTACAGAAAGAGTGTTCAGATCTGCTCAATCAAAAGTATGGTTTAACTCTGTTAGCTGAATGCACAGATCAGAAAGAAGTTTCACAGAATGATTCTGTGTAGTTTATATTTGGAGACATTCCTTTTTCCACTATTACCCTCTTAGCGCTCCGAATCTCCACTTGCATTTTCTACAGAAAGAGTGTTTCAGAACGGCTCAATCAAAGCTAAGGTTCAACTCTTTTAGTTGAACAAACAGAACAGAAAGAAGTTTCACACAATTCTTCTGTGTAGTTTTTATTTGTAGACATTCTTTTTCCCAATATAGGCCTCTTAGCGCTCAGAATGTCCAATTGCAGTTTCTACAGAAAGAGTGTTTCAGAACGGCTCAATCAAAAGTAAGGTTCAACTCTGTTAGTTGAATGCACAGAACAGAAAGAACTTTCATACAATGCTTCTGTGTAGTTTATATTTGAACATATTCTTTTGTCCACTATTACCCACTTAGCGCTACGAATGTCCAGTTGCATTTTCTACAGACAGAGTGTTTCAAAACTGCTCAATCAAAAGTATGGTTTAACTCTGTTAGCTGAATGCTCAGATCAGAAAGAAGTTTCACAGAATGCTTCTGTGTAGTTTATATTTAGATATATTCCTTTTTCCACTACTACGCTCTTCGCGCTCCAAATGTCCAGTTGCATTTTCTACAGAAAGAGTGTTCAGATCTGCTCAATCAAAAGTATGGTTTAACTCTGTTAGCTGAATGCCCAGATCAGAAAGAAGTTTCACAGAATGATTCTGTGTAGTTTATATTTGGAGACATTCCTTTTTCCACTATTACCCTCTTAGCGCTCTGAATCTCCACTTGCATTTTCTACAGAAAGAGTGTTTCAGAACGGCTCAATCAAAACTAAGGTTCAACACTTTTAGTTGAACAAACAGAACAGAAAGAAGTTTCACACAATTCTTCTGTGTAGTTTTTATTTGTAGACATTCTTTTTCCCAATATAGGCCTCCTAGCGCTCAGAATGTCCAATTGCAGTTTGTACAGAAAGAGTGTTTCAGAACGGCTCAATCAAAAGTAAGGTTCAACTCTGTTAGTTGAATGCACAGAACAGAAAGAAGTTTCATACAATGCTTCTGTGTAGTTTATATTTGAACATATTCTTTTTTCCACTATTACCCACTTAGCGCTACGAATGTCCAGTTGCATTTTCTACAGACAGAGTGTTTGAAAACTGCTCAATCAAAAGTATGGTTTAATTCTGTTAGCTGAATGCTCAGATCAGAAAGAAGTTTCACAGAATGCTTCTGTGTAGTTTATATTTGAATATATTCCTTTTTCCACTACTACGCTCTTAGCGCTCCAAATGTCCATTTGCATTTTCTACAGAAAGAGTGTTCAGATCTGCTCAATCAAAAGTATGGTTTAACTCTGTTAGCTGAATGCACAGATCAGAAAGAAATTTCACAGAATGATTCTGTGTAGTTTATATTTGGTGACATACCTTTTTCCACTATTACCCTCTTAGCGCTCCGAATCTCCACTTGCATTTTCTACAAAAAGAGTGTTTCATAACTGCTCAATCAAAAATATGTTTTATCTCTGTTAACTGAATTTACAGATCAGAAATAAGTTTCACAGAATGCATCTGTGTAGTTTTTATTTGAAGATATTCTTTTTCCCAATGTAGGCCTCTTAGCGCTTAGCATGTCCAATTGCAGTTTCTACAGAAAGAGTGTTTCAGAACGGCTCAATCAAAAGTAAGGTTCAACACTGTTAGTTGAATGCACAGAACAGAAAGTATTTTCACAGAATGCTACTGTGTAGTTTATATTTGAATATATTCCTTTTTCCACTATTACCCACTTAGCGCTACGAATGTCCAGTTGCATTTTCTACAGACAGAGTGTTTCAAAACTGCTCAATCAAAAGTATGGTTTAACTCTGTTAGCTGAATGCTCAGATCAGAAAGAAGTTTCACAGAATGCTTCTGTGTAGTTTATATTTGAATATATTCCTTTTTCCACTAATACTCTCTTAGCGCTCCAAATGTCCAGTTGCATTTTCTACAGAAAGAGTGTTCAGATCTGCTCAATCAAAAGTATGGTTTAACTCTGTTAGCTGAATGCACAGATCAGAAAGAAGTTTCAAAGAATGATTCTGTGTAGTTTATATTTGGAGACATTCCTTTTTCCACTATTACCCTCTTAGCGCTCTGAATCTCCACTTGCATTTTCAACAGAAAGAGTGTTTCAGAACGGCTCAATCAAAACTAAGGTTCAACACTTTTAGTTGAACAAACAGAACAGAAAGAAGTTTCACACAATTCTTCTGTGTAGTTTTTATTTTTAGACATTCTTTTTCCCAATATAGGCCTCCTAGCGCTCAGAATGTCCAATTGCAGTTTCTACAGAAAGAGTGTTTCAGAACGGCTCAATCAAAAGTAAGGTTCAACTCTGTTAGTTGAATGCACAGAACAGAAAGTATTTTCACAGAATGCTACTGTGTAGTTTATATTTGAATATATTCCTTTTTCCACTATTACCCTCTTAGCGCTCCGATTGTCCACTTGCATTTTCTACAGAGAGAGTGTTCAGAACTGCGCAATCAAAAGTATGGTTTAACTCTGTTAGCTTAATGAACATATCAGAAATAAGTTTCACACAATGCTTCTGTGTAGTTTTTATTTGAAGATATTATTTTTCCCAATAGAGGCCTGTTAGCGCTCAGAATGTCCAATTGCAGTTTCTACAGAAAGAGTGTTTCAGAAAGGCTCAATCAATAGTAAGGTTCAACTCTGTTAGCTGAATGCACAGATCAGAAAGAAGTTTCACCGAATGATTCTGTGTAGTTTATATTTGAAGACATTCCTTTTTCCACTATTACCCTCTTAGCGCTCCGAATCTCCACTTGCATTTTCTACAAAAAGAGTGTTTCATAACTGCTCAATCAAAAATATGTTTTATCTCTGTTAACTGAATTTACAGATCAGAAATAAGTTTCACAGAATGCATCTGTGTAGTTTTTATTTGAAGATATTCTTTTTCCCAATGTAGGCCTCTTAGCGCTTAGCATGTCCAATTGCAGTTTCTACAGAAAGAGTGTTTCAGAACGGCTCAATCAAAAGTAAGGTTCAACTCTGTTAGTTGAATGCACAGAACAGAAAGAATTTTCACAGAATGCTACTGTGTAGTTTATATTTGAATATATTCCTTTTTCCACTATTACCCTCTTAGCGCTCCGATTGTCCACTTGCATTTTCTACAGAAAGAGTGTTCAGAACTGCGCAATCAAAAGTATGGTTTAACTCTGTTAGCTTAATGAACATATCAGAAATAAGTTTCACACAATGCTTCTGTGTAGTTTTTATTTGAAGATATTATTTTTCCCAATAGAGGCCTCTTAGCGCTCAGAATGTCCAATTGCAGTTTCTACAGAAAGAGTGTTTCAGAAAGGCTCAATCAAAAGTAAGGTTCAACTCTGTTAGTTGAAGGCACAGAACAGAAAGAAGTTTCATACAATGCTTCTGTGTAGTTTATATTTGAACATATTCTTTTTTCCACTATTACCCACTTAGCGCTACGAATGTCCAGTTGCATTTTCTACAGACACAGTGTTTCAAAACTGCTCAATCAAAAGTATGGTTTAACTCTGTTAGCTGAATGCTCAGATCAGAAAGAAGTTTCACAGAATGCTTCTGTGTAGTTTATATTTGAATATATTCCTTTTTCCACTACTACTCTCTTAGCGCTCCAAATGTCCAGTTGCATTTTCTACAGAAAGAGTGTTCAGATCTGCTCAATCAAAAGTATGGTTTAACTCTGTTAGCTGAATGCACAGATCAGAAAGAAGTTTCACAGAATGATTCTGTGTAGTTTATATTTGGAGACATTCCTTTTTCCACTATTACCCTCTTAGCGCTCCGAATCTCCACTTGCATTTTCTACAGAAAGAGTGTTTCAGAACGGCTCAATCAAAACTAAGGTTCAAATCTTTTAGTTGAACAAACAGAACTGAAATAAGTTTCACACAATTCTTCTGTGTAGTTTTTATTTGTAGACATTCTTTTTCCCAATATAGGCCTCCTAGCGCTCAGAATGTCCAATTGCAGTTTCTACAGAAAGAGTGTTTCAGAAAGGCTCAATCAAAAGTAAGGTTCAACTCTGTTAGTTGAATGCACAGAACACAAAGAAGTTTCATACAATGCTTCTGTGTAGTTTATATTTGAACATATTCCTTTTTCCACTATTACCCACTTAGCGCTACGAATGTCCAGTTGCATTTTCTACAGACAGAGTGTTTCAAAACTGCTCAATCAAAAGTATGGTTTAACTCTGTTAGCTGAATGCTCAGATCAGAAAGAAGTTTCACAGAATGCTTCTGTGTAGTTTATATTTGAATATATTCCTTTTTCCACTACTACGCTCTTAGCGCTCCAAATGTCCAGTTGCATTTTCTACAGAAAGAGTGTTCAGATATGCTCAATCAAAAGTATGGTTTAACTCTGTTAGCTGAATGCACAGATCAGAAAAAAGTTTCACCGAATGATTCTGTGTAGTTTATATTTGAAGACATTCCTTTTTCCACTATTACCCCCTTAGCGCTCCGAATCTCTACTTGCATTTTCTACAAAAAGAGTGTTTCATAACTGCTCAATCAAAAATATGTTTTATCTCTGTTAACTGAATTTACAGATCAGAAATAAGTTTCACAGAATGCTTCTGTGTAGTTTATATTTGAATATATTCCTTTTTCCACTACTACGCTCTTAGCGCTCCAAAGGTCCATTTGCATTTTCTACAGAAAGAGTGTTCAGATCTGCTCAATCAAAAGTATGGTTTAACTCTGTTAGCTGAATGCACAGATCAGAAAGAAGTTTCACCGAATGATTCTGTGTAGTTTATATTTGAAGACAATCCTTTTTCCACTATTACCCTCTTAGCGCTCCGAATCTCCACTTGCATTTTCTACAAAAAGAGTGTTTCATAACTGCTCAATCAAAAATGTTTTATCTCTGTTAACTGAATTTACAGATCAGAAATAAGTTTCACAGAATGCATCGGTGTAGTTTTTATTTGAAGATATTCTTTTTCCCAATGTAGGCCTCTTAGCGCTTAGCATGTCCAATTGCAGTTTCTACAGAAAGAGTGTTTCAGAACGGCTCAATCAAAAGTAAGGTTCAACTCTGTTAGTTGAATGCACAGAACAGAAAGAATTTTCACAGAATGCTACTGTGTAGTTTATATTTGAATATATTCTTTTTTCCACTATTACCCACTTAGCGCTACGAATGTCCAGTTGCATTTTCTACAGACAGAGTGTTTCAAAACTGCTCAATCAAAAGTATGGTTTAACTCTGTTAGCTGAATGCTCAGATCAGAAAGAAGTTTCACAGAATCCTTCTGTGTAGTTTATATTTGAATATATTCCTTTTTCCACTACTATTCTCTTAGCGCTCCAAATGTCCAGTTGCATTTTCTACAGAAAGAGTGTTCAGATCTGCTCAATCAAAAGTATGGTTTAACTCTGTTAGCTGAATGCACAGATCAGAAAGAAGTTTCACAGAATGATTCTGTGTAGTTTATATTTGGAGACATTCCTTTTTCCACTATTACCCTCTTAGCGCTCCGAATCTCCACTTGCATTTTCTACAGAAAGAGTGTTTCAGAACGGCTCAATCAAAGCTAAGGTTCAACTCTTTTAGTTGAACAAACAGAACAGAAAGAAGTTTCACACAATTCTTCTGTGTAGTTTTTATTTGTAGACATTCTTTTTCCCAATATAGGCCTCCTAGCGCTCAGAATGTCCAATTGCAGTTTGTACAGAAAGAGTGTTTCAGAACGGCTCAATCAAAAGTAAGGTTCAACTCTGTTAGTTGAATGCACAGAACAGAAAGAAGTTTCATACAATGCTTCTGTGTAGTTTATATTTGAACATATTCTTTTTTCCACTATTACCCACTTAGCGCTACGAATGTCCAGTTGCATTTTCTACAGACAGAGTGTTTCAAAACTGCTCAATCAAAAGTATGGTTTAATTCTGTTAGCTGAATGCTCAGATCAGAAAGAAGTTTCACAGAATGCTTCTGTGTAGTTTATATTTGAATATATTCCTTTTTCCACTACTACGCTCTTAGCGCTCCAAATGTCCATTTGCATTTTCTACAGAAAGAGTGTTCAGATCTGCTCAATCAAAAGTATGGTTTAACTCTGTTAGCTGAATGCACAGATCAGAAAGAAATTTCACAGAATGATTCTGTGTAGTTTATATTTGGAGACATACCTTTTTCCACTATTACCCTCTTAGCGCTCCGAATCTCCACTTGCATTTTCTACAAAAAGAGTGTTTCATAACTGCTCAATCAAAAATATGTTTTATCTCTGTTAACTGAATTTACAGATCAGAAATAAGTTTCACAGAATGCATCTGTGTAGTTTTTATTTGAAGATATTCTTTTTCCCAATGTAGGCCTCTTAGCGCTTAGCATGTCCAATTGCAGTTTCTACAGAAAGAGTGTTTCAGAACGGCTCAATCAAAAGTAAGGTTCAACACTGTTAGTTGAATGCACAGAACAGAAAGTATTTTCACAGAATGCTACTGTGTAGTTTATATTTGAATATATTCCTTTTTCCACTATTACCCACTTAGCGCTACGAATGTCCAGTTGCATTTTCTACAGACAGAGTGTTTCAAAACTGCTCAATCAAAAGTATGGTTTAACTCTGTTAGCTGAATGCTCAGATCAGAAAGAAGTTTCACAGAATGCTTCTGTGTAGTTTATATTTGAATATATTCCTTTTTCCACTAATACTCTCTTAGCGCTCCAAATGTCCAGTTGCATTTTCTACAGAAAGAGTGTTCAGATCTGCTCAATCAAAAGTATGGTTTAACTCTGTTAGCTGAATGCACAGATCAGAAAGAAGTTTCAAAGAATGATTCTGTGTAGTTTATATTTGGAGACATTCCTTTTTCCACTATTACCCTCTTAGCGCTCTGAATCTCCACTTGCATTTTCAACAGAAAGAGTGTTTCAGAACGGCTCAATCAAAACTAAGGTTCAACACTTTTAGTTGAACAAACAGAACAGAAAGAAGTTTCACACAATTCTTCTGTGTAGTTTTTATTTTTAGACATTCTTTTTCCCAATATAGGCCTCCTAGCGCTCAGAATGTCCAATTGCAGTTTCTACAGAAAGAGTGTTTCAGAACGGCTCAATCAAAAGTAAGGTTCAACTCTGTTAGTTGAATGCACAGAACAGAAAGTATTTTCACAGAATGCTACTGTGTAGTTTATATTTGAATATATTCCTTTTTCCACTATTACCCTCTTAGCGCTCCGATTGTCCACTTGCATTTTCTACAGAGAGAGTGTTCAGAACTGCACAATCAAAAGTATGGTTTAACTCTGTTAGCTTAATGAACATATCAGAAATAAGTTTCACACAATGCTTCTGTGTAGTTTTTATTTGAAGATATTATTTTTCCCAATAGAGGCCTGTTAGCGCTCAGAATGTCCAATTGCAGTTTCTACAGAAAGAGTGTTTCAGAAAGGCTCAATCAAAAGTAAGGTTCAACTCTGTTAGCTGAATGCACAGATCAGAAAGAAGTTTCACCGAATGATTCTGTGTAGTTTATATTTGAAGACATTCCTTTTTCCACTATTACCCTCTTAGCGCTCCGAATCTCCACTTGCATTTTCTACAAAAAGAGTGTTTCATAACTGCTCAATCAAAAATATGTTTTATCTCTGTTAACTGAATTTACAGATCAGAAATAAGTTTCACAGAATGCATCTGTGTAGTTTTTATTTGAAGATATTCTTTTTCCCAATGTAGGCCTCTTAGCGCTTAGCATGTCCAATTGCAGTTTCTACAGAAAGAGTGTTTCAGAACGGCTCAATCAAAAGTAAGGTTCAACTCTGTTAGTTGAATGCACAGAACAGAAAGAATTTTCACAGAATGCTACTGTGTAGTTTATATTTGAATATATTCCTTTTTCCACTATTACCCTCTTAGCGCTCCGATTGTCCACTTGCATTTTCTACAGAAAGAGTGTTCAGAACTGCGCAATCAAAAGTATGGTTTAACTCTGTTAGCTTAATGAACATATCAGAAATAAGTTTCACACAATGCTTCTGTGTAGTTTTTATTTGAAGATATTATTTTTCCCAATAGAGGCCTCTTAGCGCTCAGAATGTCCAATTGCAGTTTCTACAGAAAGAGTGTTTCAGAAAGGCTCAATCAAAAGTAAGGTTCAACTCTGTTAGTTGAAGGCACAGAACAGAAAGAAGTTTCATACAATGCGTCTGTGTAGTTTATATTTGAACATATTCTTTTTTCCACTATTACCCACTTAGCGCTACGAATGTCCAGTTGCATTTTCTACAGACACAGTGTTTCAAAACTGCTCAATCAAAAGTATGGTTTAACTCTGTTAGCTGAATGCTCAGATCAGAAAGAAGTTTCACAGAATGCTTCTGTGTAGTTTATATTTGAATATATTCCTTTTTCCACTACTACTCTCTTAGCGCTCCAAATGTCCAGTTGCATTTTCTACAGAAAGAGTGTTCAGATCTGCTCAATCAAAAGTATGGTTTAACTCTGTTAGCTGAATGCACAGATCAGAAAGAAGTTTCACAGAATGATTCTGTGTAGTTTATATTTGGAGACATTCCTTTTTCCACTATTACCCTCTTAGCGCTCCGAATCTCCACTTGCATTTTCTACAGAAAGAGTGTTTCAGAACGGCTCAATCAAAACTAAGGTTCAAATCTTTTAGTTGAACAAACAGAACTGAAATAAGTTTCACACAATTCTTCTGTGTAGTTTTTATTTGTAGACATTCTTTTTCCCAATATAGGCCTCCTAGCGCTCAGAATGTCCAATTGCAGTTTCTACAGAAAGAGTGTTTCAGAAAGGCTCAATCAAAAGTAAGGTTCAACTCTGTTAGTTGAATGCACAGAACACAAAGAAGTTTCATACAATGCTTCTGTGTAGTTTATATTTGAACATATTCCTTTTTCCACTATTACCCACTTAGCGCTACGAATGTCCAGTTGCATTTTCTACAGACAGAGTGTTTCAAAACTGCTCAATCAAAAGTATGGTTTAACTCTGTTAGCTGAATGCTCAGATCAGAAAGAAGTTTCACAGAATGCTTCTGTGTAGTTTATATTTGAATATATTCCTTTTTCCACTACTACGCTCTTAGCGCTCCAAATGTCCAGTTGCATTTTCTACAGAAAGAGTGTTCAGATATGCTCAATCAAAAGTATGGTTTAACTCTGTTAGCTGAATGCACAGATCAGAAAGAAGTTTCACCGAATGATTCTGTGTAGTTTATATTTGAAGACATTCCTTTTTCCACTATTACCCCCTTAGCGCTCCGAATCTCTACTTGCATTTTCTACAAAAAGAGTGTTTCATAACTGCTCAATCAAAAATATGTTTTATCTCTGTTAACTGAATTTACAGATCAGAAATAAGTTTCACAGAATGCTTCTGTGTAGTTTATATTTGAATATATTCCTTTTTCCACTACTACGCTCTTAGCGCTCCAAAGGTCCATTTGCATTTTCTACAGAAAGAGTGTTCAGATCTGCTCAATCAAAAGTATGGTTTAACTCTGTTAGCTGAATGCACAGATCAGAAAGAAGTTTCACCGAATGATTCTGTGTAGTTTATATTTGAAGAAAATCCTTTTTCCACTATTACCCTCTTAGCGCTCCGAATCTCCACTTGCATTTTCTACAAAAAGAGTGTTTCATAACTGCTCAATCAAAAATGTTTTATCTCTGTTAACTGAATTTACAGATCAGAAATAAGTTTCACAGAATGCATCGGTGTAGTTTTTATTTGAAGATATTCTTTTTCCCAATGTAGGCCTCTTAGCGCTTAGCATGTCCAATTGCAGTTTCTACAGAAAGAGTGTTTCAGAACGGCTCAATCAAAAGTAAGGTTCAACTCTGTTAGTTGAATGCACAGAACAGAAAGAATTTTCACAGAATGCTACTGTGTAGTTTATATTTGAATATATTCTTTTTTCCACTATTACCCACTTAGCGCTACGAATGTCCAGTTGCATTTTCTTCAGACAGAGTGTTTCAAAACTGCTCAATCAAAAGTATGGTTTAACTCTGTTAGCTGAATGCTCAGATCAGAAAGAAGTTTCACAGAATGCTTCTGTGTAGTTTATATTTGAATATATTCCTTTTTCCACTACTATTCTCTTAGCGCTCCAAATGTCCAGTTGCATTTTCTACAGAAAGAGTGTTCAGATCTGCTCAATCAAAAGTATGGTTTAACTCTGTTAGCTGAATGCACAGATCAGAAAGAAGTTTCACAGAATGATTCTGTGTAGTTTATATTTGGAGACATTCCTTTTTCCACTATTACCCTCTTAGCGCTCCGAATCTCCACTTGCATTTTCTACAGAAAGAGTGTTTCAGAACGGCTCAATCAAAACTAAGGTTCAACTCTTTTAGTTGAACAAACAGAACAGAAAGAAGTTTCACACAATTCTTCTGTGTAGTTTTTATTTGTAGACATTCTTTTTCCCAATATAGGCCTCTTAGCGCTCAGAATGTCCAATTGCAGTTTCTGCAGAAAGAGTGTTTCAGAACGGCTCAATCAAAAGTAAGGTTCAACTCTGTTAGTTGAATGCACAGAACAGAAAGAACTTTCATACAATGCTTCTGTGTAGTTTATATTTGAACATATTCTTTTGTCCACTATTACCCACTTAGCGCTACGAATGTCCAGTTGCATTTTCTACAGACAGAGTGTTTCAAAACTGCTCAATCAAAAGTATGGTTTAACTCTGTTAGCTGAATGCTCAGATCAGAAAGAAGTTTCACAGAATGCTTCTGTGTAGTTTATATTTAGATATATTCCTTTTTCCACTACTACGCTCTTAGCGCTCCAAATGTCCAGTTGCATTTTCTACAGAAAGAGTGTTCAGATCTGCTCAATCAAAAGTATGGTTTAACTCTGTTAGCTGAATGCACAGATCAGAAAGAAGTTTCACAGAATGATTCTGTGTAGTTTATATTTGGAGACATTCCTTTTTCCACTATTACCCTCTTAGCGCTCCGAATCTCCACTTGCATTTTCTACAAAAAGAGTGTTTCATAACTGCTCAATCAAAAATATGTTTTATCTCTGTTAACTGAATTTACAGATCAGAAATAAGTTTCACAGAATGCATCTGTGTAGTTTTTATTTGAAGATATTATTTTTCCCAATGTAGGCCTCTTAGCGCTTAGCATGTCCAATTGCAGTTTCTACAGAAAGAGTGTTTCAGAACGGCCCAATCAAAAGTAAGGTTCAACTCTGTTAGTTGAATGCACAGAACAGAAAGTATTTTCACAGAATGCTACTGTGAGGTTTATATTTGAATATATTACTTTTTCCACTATTACCCTCTTAGCGCTCCGATTGTCCACTTGCATTTTCTACAGAAAGAGTGTTCAGAACTGCGCAATCAAAAGTATGGTTTAACTCTGTTAGCTTAATGAACATATCAGAAATAAGTTTCACACAATGCTTCTGTGTAATTTTTATTTGAAGATATTATTTTTCCCAATAGAGGCCTCTTAGCGCTCAGAATGTCCAATTGCAATTTCTACAGAAAGAGTGTTTCAGAAAGGCTCAATGAAAAGTAAGGTTCAACTCTGTTAGTTGAATGCACAGAACAGAAAGAAGTTTCATACAATGCTTCTGTGTAGTTTATATTTGAACATATACTTTTTTCCACTATTACCCACTTAGCGCTACGAATGTCCAGTTGCATTTTCTACAGACAGAGTGTTTCAAAACTGCTCAATCAAAAGTATGGTTTAACTCTGTTAGCTGAATGCTCAGATCAGAAAGAAGTTTCACAGAATGCTTCTGTGTAGTTTATATTTGAATATATTCCTTTTTCCACTACTACTCTCGTAGCGCTCCAAATGTCCAGTTGCATTTTCTACAGAAAGAGTGTTCAGATCTGCTCAATCAAAAGTATGGTTTAACTCTGTTAGCTGAATGCACAGATCAGAAAGAAGTTTCACAGAATGATTCTGTGTAGTTTATATTTGGAGACATTCCTTTTTCCACTATTACCCTCTTAGCGCTCCGAATCTCCACTTGCATTTTCTACAGAAAGAGTGTTTCAGAACGGCTCAATCAAAACTAAGGTTCAACTCTTTTAGTTGAACAAACAGAACAGAAAGATGTTTCACACAATTCTTCTGTGTAGTTTTTATTTGTAGACATTCTTTTTCCCAATATAGGCCTCTTAGCGCTCAGAATGTCCAATTGCAGTTTCTACAGAAAGAGTGTTTCTGAAAGGCTCAATCAAAAGTAAGGTTCAACTCTGTTAGTTGAATGCACAGAACAGAAAGAAGTTTCATACAATGCTTCTGTGTAGTTTATATTTGAACATATTCTTTTGTCCACTATTACCCACTTAGCGCTACGAATGTCCAGTTGCATTTTCTACAGACAGAGTGTTTCAAAACTGCTCAATCAAAAGTATGGTTTAACTCTGTTAGCTGAATGCTCAGATCAGAAAAAAGTTTCACAGAATGCTTCTATGTAGTTTATATTTGAATATATTCCTTTTTCCACTACTACTCTCTTAGCGCTCCAAATGTCCAGTTGCAATTTCTACAGAAAGAGTGTTCAGATCTGCTCAATCAAAAGTATGGTTTAACTCTGTTAGCTGAATGCACAGATCAGAAAGAAGTTTCACAGAATGATTCTGTGTAGTTTATATTTGGAGACATTCCTTTTTCCACTATTACCCCCTTAGCGCTCCGAATCTCCACTTGCATTTTCTACAGAAAGAGTGTTTCAGAACGGCTCAATCAAAACTAAGGTTCAACTCTTTTAGTTGAACAAACAGAACAGAAAGAAGTTTCACACAATTCTTCTGTGTAGTTTTTATTTGTAGACATTCTTTTTCCCAATATAGGCCTCTTAGCGCTCAGAATGTCCAATTGCAGTTTCTACGGAAAGAGTGTTTCAGAATGGCTCAATCAAAAGTAAGGTTCAACTCTGTTAGTTGAATGCACAGAACAGAAAGAAGTTTCATACAATGCTTCTGTGTAGTTTATATTTGAACATATTCTTTTTTCCACTATTACCCACTTAGCGCTACGAATGTCCAGTTGCATTTTCTACAGACAGAGTGTTTCAAAACTGCTCAATCAAAAGTATGGTTTAACACTGTTAGCTGAATGCTCAGATCAGAAAGAAGTTTCACAGAATGCTACTGTGTAGTTTATATTTGAATATATTCCTTTTTCCACTATTACCCTCTTAGCGCTCCGAATGTCCACTTGCATTTTCTACAGAAAGAGTGTTCAGAACTGTGCAATCAAAAATATGGTTTAACTCTGTTAGCTTAATGAACATATCAGAAATAAGTTTCACACAATGCTTCTGTGTAGTTTTTATTTGAAGATATTATTTTTCCCAATAGAGGCCTCTTAGCGCTCAGAATGTCCAATTGCAGTTTCTACAGAAAGAGTGTTTCAGAAAGGCTCAATCCAAAGTAAGGTTCAACTCTGTTAGTTGAATGCACAGAACAGAAAGAAGTTTCATACAATGCTTCTGTGTAGTTTATATTTGCACATATTCTTTTTTCCACTATTACCCACTTAGTGCTACGAATGTCCAGTTGCATTTTCTACAGACAGAGTGTTTCAAAACTGCTCAATCAAAAGTATGGTTTAACTCTGTTAGCTGAATGCTCAGATCAGAAAGAAGTTTCACAGAATGCTTCTGTGTAGTTTATATTTGAATATATTCCTTTTTCCACTACTAGTCTCTTAGCGCTCCAAATGTCCACTTGCATTTTCTACAGAAAGAGTGTTCAGATCTCCTCAATCAAAAGTATGGTTTAACTCTGTTAGCTGAATGCACAGATCAGAAAGAAGTTTCACAGAATGATTCTGTGTAGTTTATATTTGGAGACATTCCTTTTTCCACTATTACCCCCTTAGCGCTCCGAATCTCCACTTGCATTTTCTACAGAAGGAGTGTTTCAGAACGGCTCAATCAAAACTAAGGTTCAACTCTTTTAGTTGAACAAACAGAACAGAAAGAAGTTTCACACAATTCTTCTGTGTAGTTTTTATTTGTAGACATTCTTTTTCCCAATATAGGCCTCTTAGCGCTCAGAATGTCCAATTGCAGTTTCTACAGAAAGAGTGTTTCAGATTGGCTCAATCAAAAGTAAGGTTCAACTCTGTTAGTTGAATGCACAGAACAGAAAGAAGTTTCATACAATGCTTCTGTGTAGTTTATATTTGAACATATTCTTTTTTCCACTATTACCCAATTAGCGCTACGAATGTCCAGTTGCATTTTCTACAGACAGAGTGTTTCAAAACTGCTCAATCAAAAGTATGGTTTAACTCTGTTAGCTGAATGCTCAGATCAGAAAGAAGTTTCACAGAATGCTTCTGTGTAGTTTATATTTGAATATATTCCTTTTTCCACTACTACGCTCTTAGCGCTCCAAATGTCCAGTTGCATTTTCTACAGAAAGAGTGTTCAGATCTGCTCAATCAAAAGTATGGTTTAACTCTGTTAGCTGAATGCACAGATCAGAAAGAAATTTCACCGAATGATTCTGTGTAGTTTATATTTGGAGACATTCCTTTTTCCACTATTACCCTCTTAGCGCTCCGAATCTCCACTTGCATTTTCTACAAAAAGAGTGTTTCATAACTGCTCAATCAAAAATATGTTTTATCTCTGTTAACTGAATTTACAGATCAGAAATAAGTTTCACAGAATGCATCTGTGTAGTTTTTATTTGAAGATATTATTTTTCCCAATGTAGGCCTCTTAGCGCTTAGCATGTCCAATTGCAGTTTCTACAGAAAGAGTGTTTCAGAACGGCCCAATCAAAAGTAAGGTTCAACTCTGTTATTTGAATGCACAGAACAGAAAGTATTTTCACAGAATGCTACTGTGAGGTTTATATTTGAATATATTACTTTTTCCACTATTACCCTCTTAGCGCTCCGATTGTCCACTTGCATTTTCTACAGAAAGAGTGTTCAGAACTGCGCAATCAAAAGTATGGTTTAACTCTGTTAGCTTAATGAACATATCAGAAATAAGTTTCACACAATGCTTCTGTGTAATTTTTATTTGAAGATATTATTTTTCCCAATAGAGGCCTCTTAGCGCTCAGAATGTCCAATTGCAATTTCTACAGAAAGAGTGTTTCAGAAAGGCTCAATGAAAAGTAAGGTTCAACTCTGTTAGTTGAATGCACAGAACAGAAAGAAGTTTCATACAATGCTTCTGTGTAGTTTATATTTGAACATATACTTTTTTCCACTATTACCCACTTAGCGCTACGAATGTCCAGTTGCATTTTCTACAGACAGAGTGTTTCAAAACTGCTCAATCAAAAGTATGGTTTAACTCTGTTAGCTGAATGCTCAGATCAGAAAGAAGTTTCACAGAATGCTTCTGTGTAGTTTATATTTGAATATATTCCTTTTTCCACTACTACTCTCGTAGCGCTCCAAATGTCCAGTTGCATTTTCTACAGAAAGAGTGTTCAGATCTGCTCAATCAAAAGTATGGTTTAACTCTGTTAGCTGAATGCACAGATCAGAAAGAAGTTTCACAGAATGATTCTGTGTAGTTTATATTTGGAGACATTCCTTTTTCCACTATTACCCTCTTAGCGCTCCGAATCTCCACTTGCATTTTCTACAGAAAGAGTGTTTCAGAACGGCTCAATCAAAACTAAGGTTCAACTCTTTTAGTTGAACAAACAGAACAGAAAGATGTTTCACACAATTCTTCTGTGTAGTTTTTATTTGTAGACATTCTTTTTCCCAATATAGGCCTCTTAGCGCTCAGAATGTCCAATTGCAGTTTCTACAGAAAGAGTGTTTCTGAAAGGCTCAATCAAAAGTAAGGTTCAACTCTGTTAGTTGAATGCACAGAACAGAAAGAAGTTTCATACAATGCTTCTGTGTAGTTTATATTTGAACATATTCTTTTGTCCACTATTACCCACTTAGCGCTACGAATGTCCAGTTGCATTTTCTACAGACAGAGTGTTTCATAACTGCTCAATCAAAAGTATGGTTTAACTCTGTTAGCTGAATGCTCAGATCAGAAAAAAGTTTCACAGAATGCTTCTATGTAGTTTATATTTGAATATATTCCTTTTTCCACTACTACTCTCTTAGCGCTCCAAATGTCCAGTTGCAATTTCTACAGAAAGAGTGTTCAGATCTGCTCAATCAAAAGTATGGTTTAACTCTGTTAGCTGAATGCACAGATCAGAAAGAAGTTTCACAGAATGATTCTGTGTAGTTTATATTTGGAGACATTCCTTTTTCCACTATTACCCCCTTAGCGCTCCGAATCTCCACTTGCATTTTCTACAGAAAGAGTGTTTCAGAACGGCTCAATCAAAACTAAGGTTCAACTCTTTTAGTTGAACAAACAGAACAGAAAGAAGTTTCACACAATTCTTCTGTGTAGTTTTTATTTGTAGACATTCTTTTTCCCAATATAGGCCTCTTAGCGCTCAGAATGTCCAATTGCAGTTTCTACGGAAAGAGTGTTTCAGAATGGCTCAATCAAAAGTAAGGTTCAACTCTGTTAGTTGAATGCACAGAACAGAAAGAAGTTTCATACAATGCTTCTGTGTAGTTTATATTTGAACATATTCTTTTTTCCACTATTACCCACTTAGCGCTACGAATGTCCAGTTGCATTTTCTACAGACAGAGTGTTTCAAAACTGCTCAATCAAAAGTATGGTTTAACACTGTTAGCTGAATGCTCAGATCAGAAAGAAGTTTCACAGAATGCTACTGTGTAGTTTATATTTGAATATATTCCTTTTTCCACTATTACCCTCTTAGCGCTCCGAATGTCCACTTGCATTTTCTACAGAAAGAGTGTTCAGAACTGTGCAATCAAAAATATGGTTTAACTCTGTTAGCTTAATGAACATATCAGAAATAAGTTTCACACAATGCTTCTGTGTAGTTTTTATTTGAAGATATTATTTTTCCCAATAGAGGCCTCTTAGCGCTCAGAATGTCCAATTGCAGTTTCTACAGAAAGAGTGTTTCAGAAAGGCTCAATCCAAAGTAAGGTTCAACTCTGTTAGTTGAATGCACAGAACAGAAAGAAGTTTCATACAATGCTTCTGTGTAGTTTATATTTGCACATATTCTTTTTTCCACTATTACCCACTTAGTGCTACGAATGTCCAGTTGCATTTTCTACAGACAGAGTGTTTCAAAACTGCTCAATCAAAAGTATGGTTTAACTCTGTTAGCTGAATGCTCAGATCAGAAAGAAGTTTCACAGAATGCTTCTGTGTAGTTTATATTTGAATATATTCCTTTTTCCACTACTAGTCTCTTAGCGCTCCAAATGTCCACTTGCATTTTCTACAGAAAGAGTGTTCAGATCTCCTCAATCAAAAGTATGGTTTAACTCTGTTAGCTGAATGCACAGATCAGAAAGAAGTTTCACAGAATGATTCTGTGTAGTTTATATTTGGAGACATTCCTTTTTCCACTATTACCCCCTTAGCGCTCCGAATCTCCACTTGCATTTTCTACAGAAGGAGTGTTTCAGAACGGCTCAATCAAAACTAAGGTTCAACTCTTTTAGTTGAACAAACAGAACAGAAAGAAGTTTCACACAATTCTTCTGTGTAGTTTTTATTTGTAGACATTCTTTTTCCCAATATAGGCCTCTTAGCGCTCAGAATGTCCAATTGCAGTTTCTACAGAAAGAGTGTTTCAGATTGGCTCAATCAAAAGTAAGGTTCAACTCTGTTAGTTGAATGCACAGAACAGAAAGAAGTTTCATACAATGCTTCTGTGTAGTTTATATTTGAACATATTCTTTTTTCCACTATTACCCAATTAGCGCTACGAATGTCCAGTTGCATTTTCTACAGACAGAGTGTTTCAAAACTGCTCAATCAAAAGTATGGTTTAACTCTGTTAGCTGAATGCTCAGATCAGAAAGAAGTTTCACAGAATGCTTCTGTGTAGTTTATATTTGAATATATTCCTTTTTCCACTACTACGCTCTTAGCGCTCCAAATGTCCAGTTGCATTTTCTACAGAAAGAGTGTTCAGATATGCTCAATCAAAAGTATGGTTTAACTCTGTTAGCTGAATGCACAGATCAGAAAGAAGTTTCACCGAATGATTCTGTGTAGTTTATATTTGAAGACATTCCTTTTTCCACTATTACCCCCTTAGCGCTCCGAATCTCTACTTGCATTTTCTACAAAAAGAGTGTTTCATAACTGCTCAATCAAAAATATGTTTTATCTCTGTTAACTGAATTTACAGATCAGAAATAAGTTTCACAGAATGCTTCTGTGTAGTTTATATTTGAATATATTCCTTTTTCCACTACTACGCTCTTAGCGCTCCAAAGGTCCATTTGCATTTTCTACAGAAAGAGTGTTCAGATCTGCTCAATCAAAAGTATGGTTTAACTCTGTTAGCTGAATGCACAGATCAGAAAGAAGTTTCACCGAATGATTCTGTGTAGTTTATATTTGAAGAAAATCCTTTTTCCACTATTACCCTCTTAGCGCTCCGAATCTCCACTTGCATTTTCTACAAAAAGAGTGTTTCATAACTGCTCAATCAAAAATGTTTTATCTCTGTTAACTGAATTTACAGATCAGAAATAAGTTTCACAGAATGCATCGGTGTAGTTTTTATTTGAAGATATTCTTTTTCCCAATGTAGGCCTCTTAGCGCTTAGCATGTCCAATTGCAGTTTCTACAGAAAGAGTGTTTCAGAACGGCTCAATCAAAAGTAAGGTTCAACTCTGTTAGTTGAATGCACAGAACAGAAAGAATTTTCACAGAATGCTACTGTGTAGTTTATATTTGAATATATTCTTTTTTCCACTATTACCCACTTAGCGCTACGAATGTCCAGTTGCATTTTCTTCAGACAGAGTGTTTCAAAACTGCTCAATCAAAAGTATGGTTTAACTCTGTTAGCTGAATGCTCAGATCAGAAAGAAGTTTCACAGAATGCTTCTGTGTAGTTTATATTTGAATATATTCCTTTTTCCACTACTATTCTCTTAGCGCTCCAAATGTCCAGTTGCATTTTCTACAGAAAGAGTGTTCAGATCTGCTCAATCAAAAGTATGGTTTAACTCTGTTAGCTGAATGCACAGATCAGAAAGAAGTTTCACAGAATGATTCTGTGTAGTTTATATTTGGAGACATTCCTTTTTCCACTATTACCCTCTTAGCGCTCCGAATCTCCACTTGCATTTTCTACAGAAAGAGTGTTTCAGAACGGCTCAATCAAAACTAAGGTTCAACTCTTTTAGTTGAACAAACAGAACAGAAAGAAGTTTCACACAATTCTTCTGTGTAGTTTTTATTTGTAGACATTCTTTTTCCCAATATAGGCCTCTTAGCGCTCAGAATGTCCAATTGCAGTTTCTACAGAAAGAGTGTTTCAGAACGGCTCAATCAAAAGTAAGGTTCAACTCTGTTAGTTGAATGCACAGAACAGAAAGAACTTTCATACAATGCTTCTGTGTAGTTTATATTTGAACATATTCTTTTGTCCACTATTACCCACTTAGCGCTACGAATGTCCAGTTGCATTTTCTACAGACAGAGTGTTTCAAAACTGCTCAATCAAAAGTATGGTTTAACTCTGTTAGCTGAATGCTCAGATCAGAAAGAAGTTTCACAGAATGCTTCTGTGTAGTTTATATTTAGATATATTCCTTTTTCCACTACTACGCTCTTAGCGCTCCAAATGTCCAGTTGCATTTTCTACAGAAAGAGTGTTCAGATCTGCTCAATCAAAAGTATGGTTTAACTCTGTTAGCTGAATGCACAGATCAGAAAGAAGTTTCACAGAATGATTCTGTGTAGTTTATATTTGGAGACATTCCTTTTTCCACTATTACCCTCTTAGCGCTCCGAATCTCCACTTGCATTTTCTACAAAAAGAGTGTTTCATAACTGCTCAATCAAAAATATGTTTTATCTCTGTTAACTGAATTTACAGATCAGAAATAAGTTTCAC
The DNA here is from genome assembly GCF_028878055.3 of Symphalangus syndactylus. Classification (NCBI taxonomy): domain Eukaryota; kingdom Metazoa; phylum Chordata; class Mammalia; order Primates; family Hylobatidae; genus Symphalangus; species Symphalangus syndactylus. The sequence continues at coordinate 136,647,963 of NC_072432.2, read as the reverse complement.
AGAATGCATCTGTGTAGTTTTTATTTGAAGATATTATTTTTCCCAATGTAGGCCTCTTAGCGCTTAGCATGTCCAATTGCAGTTTCTACAGAAAGAGTGTTTCAGAACGGCCCAATCAAAAGTAAGGTTCAACTCTGTTAGTTGAATGCACAGAACAGAAAGTATTTTCACAGAATGCTACTGTGAGGTTTATATTTGAATATATTACTTTTTCCACTATTACCCTCTTAGCGCTCCGATTGTCCACTTGCATTTTCTACAGAAAGAGTGTTCAGAACTGCGCAATCAAAAGTATGGTTTAACTCTGTTAGCTTAATGAACATATCAGAAATAAGTTTCACACAATGCTTCTGTGTAATTTTTATTTGAAGATATTATTTTTCCCAATAGAGGCCTCTTAGCGCTCAGAATGTCCAATTGCAATTTCTACAGAAAGAGTGTTTCAGAAAGGCTCAATGAAAAGTAAGGTTCAACTCTGTTAGTTGAATGCACAGAACAGAAAGAAGTTTCATACAATGCTTCTGTGTAGTTTATATTTGAACATATACTTTTTTCCACTATTACCCACTTAGCGCTACGAATGTCCAGTTGCATTTTCTACAGACAGAGTGTTTCAAAACTGCTCAATCAAAAGTATGGTTTAACTCTGTTAGCTGAATGCTCAGATCAGAAAGAAGTTTCACAGAATGCTTCTGTGTAGTTTATATTTGAATATATTCCTTTTTCCACTACTACTCTCGTAGCGCTCCAAATGTCCAGTTGCATTTTCTACAGAAAGAGTGTTCAGATCTGCTCAATCAAAAGTATGGTTTAACTCTGTTAGCTGAATGCACAGATCAGAAAGAAGTTTCACAGAATGATTCTGTGTAGTTTATATTTGGAGACATTCCTTTTTCCACTATTACCCTCTTAGCGCTCCGAATCTCCACTTGCATTTTCTACAGAAAGAGTGTTTCAGAACGGCTCAATCAAAACTAAGGTTCAACTCTTTTAGTTGAACAAACAGAACAGAAAGATGTTTCACACAATTCTTCTGTGTAGTTTTTATTTGTAGACATTCTTTTTCCCAATATAGGCCTCTTAGCGCTCAGAATGTCCAATTGCAGTTTCTACAGAAAGAGTGTTTCTGAAAGGCTCAATCAAAAGTAAGGTTCAACTCTGTTAGTTGAATGCACAGAACAGAAAGAAGTTTCATACAATGCTTCTGTGTAGTTTATATTTGAACATATTCTTTTGTCCACTATTACCCACTTAGCGCTACGAATGTCCAGTTGCATTTTCTACAGACAGAGTGTTTCAAAACTGCTCAATCAAAAGTATGGTTTAACTCTGTTAGCTGAATGCTCAGATCAGAAAAAAGTTTCACAGAATGCTTCTATGTAGTTTATATTTGAATATATTCCTTTTTCCACTACTACTCTCTTAGCGCTCCAAATGTCCAGTTGCAATTTCTACAGAAAGAGTGTTCAGATCTGCTCAATCAAAAGTATGGTTTAACTCTGTTAGCTGAATGCACAGATCAGAAAGAAGTTTCACAGAATGATTCTGTGTAGTTTATATTTGGAGACATTCCTTTTTCCACTATTACCCCCTTAGCGCTCCGAATCTCCACTTGCATTTTCTACAGAAAGAGTGTTTCAGAACGGCTCAATCAAAACTAAGGTTCAACTCTTTTAGTTGAACAAACAGAACAGAAAGAAGTTTCACACAATTCTTCTGTGTAGTTTTTATTTGTAGACATTCTTTTTCCCAATATAGGCCTCTTAGCGCTCAGAATGTCCAATTGCAGTTTCTACGGAAAGAGTGTTTCAGAATGGCTCAATCAAAAGTAAGGTTCAACTCTGTTAGTTGAATGCACAGAACAGAAAGAAGTTTCATACAATGCTTCTGTGTAGTTTATATTTGAACATATTCTTTTTTCCACTATTACCCACTTAGCGCTACGAATGTCCAGTTGCATTTTCTACAGACAGAGTGTTTCAAAACTGCTCAATCAAAAGTATGGTTTAACACTGTTAGCTGAATGCTCAGATCAGAAAGAAGTTTCACAGAATGCTACTGTGTAGTTTATATTTGAATATATTCCTTTTTCCACTATTACCCTCTTAGCGCTCCGAATGTCCACTTGCATTTTCTACAGAAAGAGTGTTCAGAACTGTGCAATCAAAAATATGGTTTAACTCTGTTAGCTTAATGAACATATCAGAAATAAGTTTCACACAATGCTTCTGTGTAGTTTTTATTTGAAGATATTATTTTTCCCAATAGAGGCCTCTTAGCGCTCAGAATGTCCAATTGCAGTTTCTACAGAAAGAGTGTTTCAGAAAGGCTCAATCCAAAGTAAGGTTCAACTCTGTTAGTTGAATGCACAGAACAGAAAGAAGTTTCATACAATGCTTCTGTGTAGTTTATATTTGCACATATTCTTTTTTCCACTATTACCCACTTAGTGCTACGAATGTCCAGTTGCATTTTCTACAGACAGAGTGTTTCAAAACTGCTCAATCAAAAGTATGGTTTAACTCTGTTAGCTGAATGCTCAGATCAGAAAGAAGTTTCACAGAATGCTTCTGTGTAGTTTATATTTGAATATATTCCTTTTTCCACTACTAGTCTCTTAGCGCTCCAAATGTCCACTTGCATTTTCTACAGAAAGAGTGTTCAGATCTCCTCAATCAAAAGTATGGTTTAACTCTGTTAGCTGAATGCACAGATCAGAAAGAAGTTTCACAGAATGATTCTGTGTAGTTTATATTTGGAGACATTCCTTTTTCCACTATTACCCCCTTAGCGCTCCGAATCTCCACTTGCATTTTCTACAGAAGGAGTGTTTCAGAACGGCTCAATCAAAACTAAGGTTCAACTCTTTTAGTTGAACAAACAGAACAGAAAGAAGTTTCACACAATTCTTCTGTGTAGTTTTTATTTGTAGACATTCTTTTTCCCAATATAGGCCTCTTAGCGCTCAGAATGTCCAATTGCAGTTTCTACAGAAAGAGTGTTTCAGATTGGCTCAATCAAAAGTAAGGTTCAACTCTGTTAGTTGAATGCACAGAACAGAAAGAAGTTTCATACAATGCTTCTGTGTAGTTTATATTTGAACATATTCTTTTTTCCACTATTACCCAATTAGCGCTACGAATGTCCAGTTGCATTTTCTACAGACAGAGTGTTTCAAAACTGCTCAATCAAAAGTATGGTTTAACTCTGTTAGCTGAATGCTCAGATCAGAAAGAAGTTTCACAGAATGCTTCTGTGTAGTTTATATTTGAATATATTCCTTTTTCCACTACTACGCTCTTAGCGCTCCAAATGTCCAGTTGCATTTTCTACAGAAACAGTGTTCAGATCTGCTCAATCAAAAGTATGGTTTAACTCTGTTAGCTGAATGCACAGATCAGAAAGAAGTTTCACCGAATGATTCTGTGTAGTTTATATTTGAAGACATTCCTTTTTCCACTATTACCCTCTTAGCGCTCCGAATCTCCACTTGCATTTTCTACAAAAAGAGTTTTTCATAAATGCTCAATCAAAAATATGTTTTATCTCTGTTAACTGAATTTACAGATCAGAAATAAGTTTCACAGAATGCATCTGTGTAGTTTTTATTTGAAGATATTCTTTTTCCCAATGTAGGCCTCTTAGCGCTTAGCATGTCCAATTGCAGTTTCTACAGAAAGAGTGTTTCAGAACGGCTCAATCAACAGTAAGGTACAACTCTGTTAGTTGAATGCACAGAACAGAAAGAATTTTCACAGAATGCTACTGTGTAGTTTATATTTGAATATATTCCTTTTTCCACTATTACCCTCTTAGCGCTCCGAATGTCCACTTGCATTTTCTACAGAAAGAGTGTTCAGAACTGTGCAATCAAAAGTATGGTTTAACTCTGTTAGCTTAATGAACATATCAGAAATAAGTTTCACACAATGCTTCTGTGTAGTTTTTATTTGAAGATATTATTTTTCCCAATAGAGGCCTCTTAGCGCTCAGAATGTCCAATTGCAGTTTCTACAGAAAGAGTGTTTCAGAAAGGCTCAATCCAAAGTAAGGTTCAACTCTGTTAGTTGAATGCACAGAACAGAAAGAAGTTTCATACAATGCTTCTGTGTAGTTTATATTTGAACATATTCTTTTTTCCACTATTACCCACTTAGCGCTACGAATGTCCAGTTGCATTTTCTACAGACAGAGTGTTTCAAAACTGCTCAATCAAAAGTATGGTTTAACTCTGTTAGCTGAATGCTCAGATCAGAAAGAAGTTTCACAGAATGCTTCTGTGTAGTTTATATTTGAATATATTCCTTTTTCCACTACTACTCTCTTAGCGCTCCAAATGTCCAGTTGCATTTTCTACAGAAAGAGTGTTCAGATCTGCTCAATCAAAAGTATGGTTTAACTCTGTTAGCTGAATGCACAGATCAGAAAGAAGTTTCACAGAATGCTTCTGTGTAGTTTATATTTGAATATATTCCTTTTTCCACTACTAGTCTCTTAGCGCTCCAAATGTCCAGTTGCATTTTCTACAGAAAGAGTGTTCAGATCTGCTCAATCAAAAGTATGGTTTAACTCTGTTAGCTGAATGCACAGATCAGAAAGAAGTTTCACAGAATGATTCTGTGTAGTTTATATTTGGAGACATTCCTTTTTCCACTATTACCCTCTTAGCGCTCCGAATCTCCACTTGCATTTTCTACAGAAAGAGTGTTTCAGAACGGCTCAATCAAAACTAAGGTTCAGCTCGTTTAGTTGAACAAACAGAACAGAAAGATGTTTCACACAATTCTTCTGTGTAGTTTTTATTTGAAGATATTATTTTTCCCAATAGAGGCCTCTTAGCGCTCAGAATGTCCAATTGCAGTTTCTACAGAAAGAGTGTTTCAGAAAGGCTCAATCAAAAGTAAGGTTCAACTCTGTTAGTTGAATGCACAGAACAGAAAGAAGTTTCATACAATGCTTCTGTGTAGTTTATATTTGAACATATTCTTTTTTCCACTATTACCCACTTAGCGCTACGAATGTCCAGTTGCATTTTCTACAGACAGAGTGTTTCAAAACTGCTCAATCAAAAGTATGGTTTAACACTGTTAGCTGAATGCTCAGATCAGAAAGAAGTTTCACAGAATGCTACTGTGTAGTTTATATTTGAATATATTCCTTTTTCCACTATTACCCTCTTAGCGCTCCGAATGTCCACTTGCATTTTCTACAGAAAGAGTGTTCAGAACTGTGCAATCAAAAATATGGTTTAACTCTGTTAGCTTAATGAACATATCAGAAATAAGTTTCACACAATGCTTCTGTGTAGTTTTTATTTGAACATATTATTTTTCCCAATAGAGGCCTCTTAGCGCTCAGAATGTCCAATTGCAGTTTCTACAGAAAGAGTGTTTCAGAAAGGCTCAATCCAAAGTAAGGTTCAACTCTGTTAGTTGAATGCACAGAACAGAAAGTAGTTTCATACAATGCTTCTGTGTAGTTTATATTTGCACATATTCTTTTTTCCACTATTACCCACTTAGTGCTACGAATGTCCAGTTGCATTTTCTACAGACAGAGTGTTTCAAAACTGCTCAATCAAAAGTATGGTTTAACTCTGTTAGCTGAATGCTCAGATCAGAAAGAAGTTTCACAGAATGCTTCTGTGTAGTTTATATTTGAATATATTCCTTTTTCCACTACTCTCTTAGCGCTCCAAATGTCCAGTTGCATTTTCTACAGAAAGAGTGTTCAGATCTCCTCAATCAAAAGTATGGTTTAACTCTGTTAGCTGAATGCACAGATCAGAAAGAAGTTTCACAGAATGATTCTGTGTAGTTTATATTTGGAGACATTCCTTTTTCCACTATTACCCCCTTAGCGCTCCGAATCTCCACTTGCATTTTCTACAGAAGGAGTGTTTCAGAACGGCTCAATCAAAACTAAGGTTCAACTCTTTTAGTTGAACAAACAGAACAGAAAGAAGTTTCACACAATTCTTCTGTGTAGTTTTTATTTGTAGACATTCTTTTTCCCAATATAGGCCTCTTAGCGCTCAGAATGTCCAATTGCAGTTTCTACAGAAAGAGTGTTTCAGATTGGCTCAATCAAAAGTAAGGTTCAACTCTGTTAGTTGAATGCACAGAACAGAAAGAAGTTTCATACAATGCTTCTGTGTAGTTTATATTTGAACATATTCTTTTTTCCACTATTACCCAATTAGCGCTACGAATGTCCAGTTGCATTTTCTACAGACAGAGTGTTTCAAAACTGCTCAATCAAAAGTATGGTTTAACTCTGTTAGCTGAATGCTCAGATCAGAAAGAAGTTTCACAGAATGCTTCTGTGTAGTTTATATTTGAATATATTCCTTTTTCCACTACTACGCTCTTAGCGCTCCAAATGTCCAGTTGCATTTTCTACAGAAACAGTGTTCAGATCTGCTCAATCAAAAGTATGGTTTAATTCTGTTAGCTGAATGCACAGATCAGAAAGAAGTTTCACCGAATGATTCTGTGTAGTTTATATTTGAAGACATTCCTTTTTCCACTATTACCCTCTTAGCGCTCCGAATCTCCACTTGCATTTTCTACAAAAAGAGTTTTTCATAAATGCTCAATCAAAAATATGTTTTATCTCTGTTAACTGAATTTACAGATCAGAAATAAGTTTCACAGAATGCATCTGTGTAGTTTTTATTTGAAGATATTCTTTTTCCCAATGTAGGCCTCTTAGCGCTTAGCATGTCCAATTGCAGTTTCTACAGAAACAGTGTTTCAGAACGGCTCAATCAACAGTAAGGTACAACTCTGTTAGTTGAATGCACAGAACAGAAAGAATTTTCACAGAATGCTACTGTGTAGTTTATATTTGAATATATTCCTTTTTCCACTATTACCCTCTTAGCGCTCCGAATGTCCACTTGCATTTTCTACAGAAAGAGTGTTCAGAACTGTGCAATCAAAAGTATGGTTTAACTCTGTTAGCTTAATGAACATATCAGAAATAAGTTTCACACAATGCTTCTGTGTAGTTTTTATTTGAAGATATTATTTTTCCCAATAGAGGCCTCTTAGCGCTCAGAATGTCCAATTGCAGTTTCTACAGAAAGAGTGTTTCAGAAAGGCTCAATCCTAAGTAAGGTTCAACTCTGTTAGTTGAATGCACAGAACAGAAAGAAGTTTCATACAATGCTTCTGTGTAGTTTATATTTGAACATATTCTTTTTTCCACTATTACCCACTTAGCGCTACGAATGTCCAGTTGCATTTTCTACAGACAGAGTGTTTCAAAACTGCTCAATCAAAAGTATGGTTTAACTCTGTTAGCTGAATGCTCAGATCAGAAAGAAGTTTCACAGAATGCTTCTGTGTAGTTTATATTTGAATATATTCCTTTTTCCACTACTACTCTCTTAGCGCTCCAAATGTCCAGTTGCATTTTCTACAGAAAGAGTGTTCAGATCTGCTCAATCAAAAGTATGGTTTAACTCTGTTAGCTGAATGCACAGATCAGAAAGAAGTTTCACAGAATGCTTCTGTGTAGTTTATATTTGAATATATTCCTTTTTCCACTACTAGTCTCTTAGCGCTCCAAATGTCCAGTTGCATTTTCTACAGAAAGAGTGTTCAGATCTGCTCAATCAAAAGTATGGTTTAACTCTGTTAGCTGAATGCACAGATCAGAAAGAAGTTTCACAGAATGGTTCTGTGTAGTTTATATTTGGAGACATTCCTTTTTCCACTATTACCCTCTTAGCGCTCCGAATCTCCACTTGCATTTTCTACAGAAAGAGTGTTTCAGAACGGCTCAATCAAAACTAAGGTTCAGCTCGTTTAGTTGAACAAACAGAACAGAAAGATGTTTCACACAATTCTTCTGTGTAGTTTTTATTTGAAGATATTATTTTTCCCAATAGAGGCCTCTTAGCGCTCAGAATGTCCAATTGCAGTTTCTACAGAAAGAGTGTTTCAGAAAGGCTCAATCAAAAGTAAGGTTCAACTCTGTTAGTTGAATGCACAGAACAGAAAGAAGTTTCATACAATGCTTCTGTGTAGTTTATATTTGAACATATTCTTTTTTCCACTATTACCCACTTAGCGCTACGAATGTCCAGTTGCATTTTCTACAGACAGAGTGTTTCAAAACTGCTCAATCAAAAGTATGGTTTAACACTGTTAGCTGAATGCTCAGATCAGAAAGAAGTTTCACAGAATGCTACTGTGTAGTTTATATTTGAATATATTCCTTTTTCCACTATTACCCTCTTAGCGCTCCGAATGTCCACTTGCATTTTCTACAGAAAGAGTGTTCAGAACTGTGCAATCAAAAATATGGTTTAACTCTGTTAGCTTAATGAACATATCAGAAATAAGTTTCACACAATGCTTCTGTGTAGTTTTTATTTGAACATATTATTTTTCCCAATAGAGGCCTCTTAGCGCTCAGAATGTCCAATTGCAGTTTCTACAGAAAGAGTGTTTCAGAAAGGCTCAATCCAAAGTAAGGTTCAACTCTGTTAGTTGAATGCACAGAACAGAAAGTAGTTTCATACAATGCTTCTGTGTAGTTTATATTTGCACATATTCTTTTTTCCACTATTACCCACTTAGTGCTACGAATGTCCAGTTGCATTTTCTACAGACAGAGTGTTTCAAAACTGCTCAATCAAAAGTATGGTTTAACTCTGTTAGCTGAATGCTCAGATCAGAAAGAAGTTTCACAGAATGCTTCTGTGTAGTTTATATTTGAATATATTCCTTTTTCCACTACTCTCTTAGCGCTCCAAATGTCCAGTTGCATTTTCTACAGAAAGAGTGTTCAGATCTCCTCAATCAAAAGTATGGTTTAACTCTGTTAGCTGAATGCACAGATCAGAAAGAAGTTTCACAGAATGATTCTGTGTAGTTTATATTTGGAGACATTCCTTTTTCCACTATTACCCCCTTAGCGCTCCGAATCTCCACTTGCATTTTCTACAGAAGGAGTGTTTCAGAACGGCTCAATCAAAACTAAGGTTCAACTCTTTTAGTTGAACAAACAGAACAGAAAGAAGTTTCACACAATTCTTCTGTGTAGTTTTTATTTGTAGACATTCTTTTTCCCAATATAGGCCTCTTAGCGCTCAGAATGTCCAATTGCAGTTTCTACAGAAAGAGTGTTTCAGATTGGCTCAATCAAAAGTAAGGTTCAACTCTGTTAGTTGAATGCACAGAACAGAAAGAAGTTTCATACAATGCTTCTGTGTAGTTTATATTTGAACATATTCTTTTTTCCACTATTACCCAATTAGCGCTACGAATGTCCAGTTGCATTTTCTACAGACAGAGTGTTTCAAAACTGCTCAATCAAAAGTATGGTTTAACTCTGTTAGCTGAATGCTCAGATCAGAAAGAAGTTTCACAGAATGCTTCTGTGTAGTTTATATTTGAATATATTCCTTTTTCCACTACTACGCTCTTAGCGCTCCAAATGTCCAGTTGCATTTTCTACAGAAACAGTGTTCAGATCTGCTCAATCAAAAGTATGGTTTAATTCTGTTAGCTGAATGCACAGATCAGAAAGAAGTTTCACCGAATGATTCTGTGTAGTTTATATTTGAAGACATTCCTTTTTCCACTATTACCCTCTTAGCGCTCCGAATCTCCACTTGCATTTTCTACAAAAAGAGTTTTTCATAAATGCTCAATCAAAAATATGTTTTATCTCTGTTAACTGAATTTACAGATCAGAAATAAGTTTCACAGAATGCATCTGTGTAGTTTTTATTTGAAGATATTCTTTTTCCCAATGTAGGCCTCTTAGCGCTTAGCATGTCCAATTGCAGTTTCTACAGAAACAGTGTTTCAGAACGGCTCAATCAACAGTAAGGTACAACTCTGTTAGTTGAATGCACAGAACAGAAAGAATTTTCACAGAATGCTACTGTGTAGTTTATATTTGAATATATTCCTTTTTCCACTATTACCCTCTTAGCGCTCCGAATGTCCACTTGCATTTTCTACAGAAAGAGTGTTCAGAACTGTGCAATCAAAAGTATGGTTTAACTCTGTTAGCTTAATGAACATATCAGAAATAAGTTTCACACAATGCTTCTGTGTAGTTTTTATTTGAAGATATTATTTTTCCCAATAGAGGCCTCTTAGCGCTCAGAATGTCCAATTGCAGTTTCTACAGAAAGAGTGTTTCAGAAAGGCTCAATCCTAAGTAAGGTTCAACTCTGTTAGTTGAATGCACAGAACAGAAAGAAGTTTCATACAATGCTTCTGTGTAGTTTATATTTGAACATATTCTTTTTTCCACTATTACCCACTTAGCGCTACGAATGTCCAGTTGCATTTTCTACAGACAGAGTGTTTCAAAACTGCTCAATCAAAAGTATGGTTTAACTCTGTTAGCTGAATGCTCAGATCAGAAAGAAGTTTCACAGAATGCTTCTGTGTAGTTTATATTTGAATATATTCCTTTTTCCACTACTACTCTCTTAGCGCTCCAAATGTCCAGTTGCATTTTCTACAGAAAGAGTGTTCAGATCTGCTCAATCAAAAGTATGGTTTAACTCTGTTAGCTGAATGCACAGATCAGAAAGAAGTTTCACAGAATGCTTCTGTGTAGTTTATATTTGAATATATTCCTTTTTCCACTACTAGTCTCTTAGCGCTCCAAATGTCCAGTTGCATTTTCTACAGAAAGAGTGTTCAGATCTGCTCAATCAAAAGTATGGTTTAACTCTGTTAGCTGAATGCACAGATCAGAAAGAAGTTTCACAGAATGGTTCTGTGTAGTTTATATTTGGAGACATTCCTTTTTCCACTATTACCCTCTTAGCGCTCCGAATCTCCACTTGCATTTTCTACAGAAAGAGTGTTTCAGAACGGCTCAATCAAAACTAAGGTTCAGCTCGTTTAGTTGAACAAACAGAACAGAAAGATGTTTCACACAATTCTTCTGTGTAGTTTTTATTTGAAGATATTATTTTTCCCAATAGAGGCCTCTTAGCGCTCAGAATGTCCAATTGCAGTTTCTACAGAAAGAGTGTTTCAGAAAGGCTCAATCAAAAGTAAGGTTCAACTCTGTTAGTTGAATGCACAGAACAGAAAGAAGTTTCATACAATGCTTCTGTGTAGTTTATATTTGAACATATTCTTTTTTCCACTATTACCCACTTAGCGCTACGAATGTCCAGTTGCATTTTCTACAGACAGAGTGTTTCAAAACTGCTCAATCAAAAGTATGGTTTAACACTGTTAGCTGAATGCTCAGATCAGAAAGAAGTTTCACAGAATGCTACTGTGTAGTTTATATTTGAATATATTCCTTTTTCCACTATTACCCTCTTAGCGCTCTGAATGTCCACTTGCATTTTCTACAGAAAGAGTGTTCAGAACTGTGCAATCAAAAATATGGTTTAACTCTGTTAGCTTAATGAACATATCAGAAATAAGTTTCACACAATGCTTCTGTGTAGTTTTTATTTGAACATATTATTTTTCCCAATAGAGGCCTCTTAGCGCTCAGAATGTCCAATTGCAGTTTCTACAGAAAGAGTGTTTCAGAAAGGCTCAATCCAAAGTAAGGTTCAACTCTGTTAGTTGAATGCACAGAACAGAAAGAAGTTTCATACAATGCTTCTGTGTAGTTTATATTTGCACATATTCTTTTTTCCACTATTACCCACTTAGTGCTACGAATGTCCAGTTGCATTTTCTACAGACAGAGTGTTTCAAAACTGCTCAATCAAAAGTATGGTTTAACTCTGTTAGCTGAATGCTCAGATCAGAAAGAAGTTTCACAGAATGCTTCTGTGTAGTTTATATTTGAATATATTCCTTTTTCCACTACTACTCTCTTAGCGCTCCAAATGTCCAGTTGCATTTTCTACAGAAAGAGTGTTCAGATCTCCTCAATCAAAAGTATGGTTTAACTCTGTTAGCTGAATGCACAGATCAGAAAGAAGTTTCACAGAATGATTCTGTGTAGTTTATATTTGGAGACATTCCTTTTTCCACTATTACCCCCTTAGCGCTCCGAATCTCCACTTGCATTTTCTACAGAAGGAGTGTTTCAGAACGGCTCAATCAAAACTAAGGTTCAACTCTTTTAGTTGAACAAACAGAACAGAAAGAAGTTTCACACAATTCTTCTGTGTAGTTTTTATTTGTAGACATTCTTTTTCCCAATATAGGCCTCTTAGCGCTCAGAATGTCCAATTGCAGTTTCTACAGAAAGAGTGTTTCAGATTGGCTCAATCAAAAGTAAGGTTCAACTCTGTTAGTTGAATGCACAGAACAGAAAGAAGTTTCATACAATGCTTCTGTGTAGTTTATATTTGAACATATTCTTTTTTCCACTATTACCCAATTAGCGCTACGAATGTCCAGTTGCATTTTCTACAGACAGAGTGTTTCAAAACTGCTCAATCAAAAGTATGGTTTAACTCTGTTAGCTGAATGCTCAGATCAGAAAGAAGTTTCACAGAATGCTTCTGTGTAGTTTATATTTGAATATATTCCTTTTTCCACTACTACGCTCTTAGCGCTCCAAATGTCCAGTTGCATTTTCTACAGAAACAGTGTTCAGATCTGCTCAATCAAAAGTATGGTTTAATTCTGTTAGCTGAATGCACAGATCAGAAAGAAGTTTCACCGAATGATTCTGTGTAGTTTATATTTGAAGACATTCCTTTTTCCACTATTACCCTCTTAGCGCTCCGAATCTCCACTTGCATTTTCTACAAAAAGAGTTTTTCATAAATGCTCAATCAAAAATATGTTTTATCTCTGTTAACTGAATTTACAGATCAGAAATAAGTTTCACAGAATGCATCTGTGTAGTTTTTATTTGAAGATATTCTTTTTCCCAATGTAGGCCTCTTAGCGCTTAGCATGTCCAATTGCAGTTTCTACAGAAAGAGTGTTTCAGAACGGCTCAATCAACAGTAAGGTACAACTCTGTTAGTTGAATGCACAGAACAGAAAGAATTTTCACAGAATGCTACTGTGTAGTTTATATTTGAATATATTCCTTTTTCCACTATTACCCTCTTAGCGCTCCGAATGTCCACTTGCATTTTCTACAGAAAGAGTGTTCAGAACTGTGCAATCAAAAGTATGGTTTAACTCTGTTAGCTTAATGAACATATCAGAAATAAGTTTCACACAATGCTTCTGTGTAGTTTTTATTTGAAGATATTATTTTTCCCAATAGAGGCCTCTTAGCGCTCAGAATGTCCAATTGCAGTTTCTACAGAAAGAGTGTTTCAGAAAGGCTCAATCCAAAGTAAGGTTCAACTCTGTTAGTTGAATGCACAGAACAGAAAGAAGTTTCATACAATGCTTCTGTGTAGTTTATATTTGAACATATTCTTTTTTCCACTATTACCCACTTAGCGCTACGAATGTCCAGTTGCATTTTCTACAGACAGAGTGTTTCAAAACTGCTCAATCAAAAGTATGGTTTAACTCTGTTAGCTGAATGCTCAGATCAGAAAGAAGTTTCACAGAATGCTTCTGTGTAGTTTATATTTGAATATATTCCTTTTTCCACTACTACTCTCTTAGCGCTCCAAATGTCCAGTTGCATTTTCTACAGAAAGAGTGTTCAGATCTGCTCAATCAAAAGTATGGTTTAACTCTGTTAGCTGAATGCACAGATCAGAAAGAAGTTTCACAGAATGCTTCTGTGTAGTTTATATTTGAATATATTCCTTTTTCCACTACTAGTCTCTTAGCGCTCCAAATGTCCAGTTGCATTTTCTACAGAAAGAGTGTTCAGATCTGCTCAATCAAAAGTATGGTTTAACTCTGTTAGCTGAATGCACAGATCAGAAAGAAGTTTCACAGAATGATTCTGTGTAGTTTATATTTGGAGACATTCCTTTTTCCACTATTACCCTCTTAGCGCTCCGAATCTCCACTTGCATTTTCTACAGAAAGAGTGTTTCAGAACGGCTCAATCAAAACTAATGTTCAGCTCGTTTAGTTGAACAAACAGAACAGAAAGATATTTCACACAATTCTTCTGTGTAGTTTTTATTTGTAGACATTCTTTTTCCCAATATAGGCCTCTTAGCGCTCAGAATGTCCAATTGCAGTTTCTACAGAAAGAGTGTTTGTGAAAGGCTCAATCAAAAGTAAGGTTCAACTCTGTTAGTTGAATGCACAGAACAGAAAGAAGTTTCATACAATGCTTCTGTGTAGTTTATATTTGAACATATTCTTTTGTCCACTATTACCCACTTAGCGCTACGAATGTCCAGTTGCATTTTCTACAGAAAGAGTGTTTCAAAACTGCTCAATCAAAAGTATGGTTTAACTCTGTTAGCTGAATGCTCAGATCAGAAAGAAGTTTCACAGAATGCTTCTGTGTAGTTTATATTTGAATATATTCCTTTTTCCACTACTACTCTCTTAGCGCTCCAAATGTCCAGTTGCAATTTCTACAGAAAGAGTGTTCAGATCTGCTCAATCAAAAGTATGGTTTAACTCTGTTAGCTGAATGCACAGATCAGAAAGAAGTTTCACAGAATGATTCTGTGTAGTTTATATTTGGAGACATTCCTTTTTCCACTATTACCCCCTTAGCGCTCCGAATCTCCACTTGCATTTTCTACAGAAAGAGTGTTTCAGAACGGCTCAATCAAAATTAAGGTTCAACTCTTTTAGTTGAACAAACAGAACAGAAAGAAGTTTCACACAATTCTTCTGTGTAGTTTTTATTTGTAGACATTCTTTTTCCCAATATAGGCCTCTTAGCGCTCAGAATGTCCAATTGCAGTTTCTACAGAAAGAGTGTTTCAGAATGGCTCAATCAAAAGTAAGGTTCAACTCTGTTAGTTGAATGCACAGAACAGAAAGAAGTTTCATACAATGCTTCTGTGTAGTTTATATTTGAACATATTCTTTTTTCCACTATTACCCACTTAGCGCTACGAATGTCCAGTTGCATTTTCTACAGACAGAGTGTTTCAAAACTGCTCAATCAAAAGTATGGTTTAACACTGTTAGCTGAATGCTCAGATCAGAAAGAAGTTTCACAGAATGCTACTGTGTAGTTTATATTTGAATATATTCCTTTTTCCACTATTACCCTCTTAGCGCTCCGAATGTCCACTTGCATTTTCTACAGAAAGAGTGTTCATAACTGTGCAATCAAAAATATGGTTTAACTCTGTTAGCTTAATGAACATATCAGAAATAAGTTTCACACAATGCTTCTGTGTAGTTTTTATTTGAAGATATTATTTTTCCCAATAGAGGCCTCTTGGCGCTCAGAATGTCCAATTGCAGTTTCTACAGAAAGAGTGTTTCAGAAATGCTCAATACAAAGTAAGGTTCAACTCTGTTAGTTGAATGCACAGAACAGAAAGTAGTTTCATACAATGCTTCTGTGTAGTTTATATTTGCACATATTCTTTTTTCCACTATTACCCACTTAGTGCTACGAATGTCCAGTTGCATTTTCTACAGACAGAGTGTTTCAAAACTGCTCAATCAAAAGTATGGTTTAACTCTGTTAGCTGAATGCTCAGATCAGAAAGAAGTTTCACAGAATGCTTCTGTGTAGTTTATATTTGAATATATTCCTTTTTCCACTACTAGTGTCTTAGCGCTCCAAATGTCCAGTTGCATTTTCTACAGAAAGAGTGTTCAGATCTCCTCAATCAAAAGTATGGTTTAACTCTGTTAGCTGAATGCACAGATCAGAAAGAAGTTTCACAGAATGATTCTGTGTAGTTTATATTTGGAGACATTCCTTTTTCCACTATTACCCCCTTAGCGCTCCGAATCTCCACTTGCATTTTCTACAGAAGGAGTGTTTCAGAACGGCTCAATCAAAACAAAGGTTCAACTCTTTTAGTTGAACAAACAGAACAGAAAGTAGTTTCACACAATTCTTCTGTGTAGTTTTTATTTGTAGACATTCTTTTTCCCAATATAGGCCTCTTAGCGCTCAGAATGTCCAATTGCAGTTTCTACAGAAAGAGTGTTTCAGATTGGCTCAATCAAAAGTAAGGTTCAACTCTGTTAGTTGAATGCACAGAACAGAAAGAAGTTTCATACAATGCTTCTGTGTAGTTTATATTTGAACATATTCTTTTTTCCACTATTACCCAATTAGCGCTACGAATGTCCAGTTGCATTTTCTACAGACAGAGTGTTTCAAAACTGCTCAATCAAAAGTATGGTTTAACTCTGTTAGCTGAATGCTCAGATCAGAAAGAAGTTTCACAGAATGCTTCTGTGTAGTTTATATTTGAATATATTACTTTTTCCACTACTACGCTCTTAGCGCTCCAAATGTCCAGTTGCATTTTCTACAGAAACAGTGTTCAGATCTGCTCAATCAAAAGTATGGTTTAACTCTGTTAGCTGAATGCACAGATCAGAAAGAAGTTTCACCGAATGATTCTGTGTAGTTTATATTTGAAGACATTCCTTTTTCCACTATTACCCTCTTAGCGCTCCGAATCTCCACTTGCATTTTCTACAAAAAGAGTTTTTCATAAATGCTCAATCAAAAATATGTTTTATCTCTGTTAACTGAATTTACAGATCAGAAATAAGTTTCACAGAATGCATCTGTGTAGTTTTTATTTGAAGATATTCTTTTTCCCAATGTAGGCCTCTTAGCGCTTAGCATGTCCAATTGCAGTTTCTACAGAAAGAGTGTTTCAGAACGGCTCAATCAACAGTAAGGTACAACTCTGTTAGTTGAATGCACAGAACAGAAAGAATTTTCACAGAATGCTACTGTGTAGTTTATATTTGAATATATTCCTTTTTCCACTATTACCCTCTTAGCGCTCCGAATGTCCACTTGCATTTTCTACAGAAAGAGTGTTCAGAACTGTGCAATCAAAAGTATGGTTTAACTCTGTTAGCTTAATGAACATATCAGAAATAAGTTTCACACAATGCTTCTGTGTAGTTTTTATTTGAAGATATTATTTTTCCCAATAGAGGCCTCTTAGCGCTCAGAATGTCCAATTGCAGTTTCTACAGAAAGAGTGTTTCAGAAAGGCTCAATCCAAAGTAAGGTTCAACTCTGTTAGTTGAATGCACAGAACAGAAAGAAGTTTCATACAATGCTTCTGTGTAGTTTATATTTGAACATATTCTTTTTTCCACTATTACCCACTTAGCGCTACGAATGTCCAGTTGCATTTTCTACAGACAGAGTGTTTCAAAACTGCTCAATCAAAAGTATGGTTTAACTCTGTTAGCTGAATGCTCAGATCAGAAAGAAGTTTCACAGAATGCTTCTGTGTAGTTTATATTTGAATATATTCCTTTTTCCACTACTACTCTCTTAGCGCTCCAAATGTCCAGTTGCATTTTCTACAGAAAGAGTGTTCAGATCTGCTCAATCAAAAGTATGGTTTAACTCTGTTAGCTGAATGCACAGATCAGAAAGAAGTTTCACAGAATGCTTCTGTGTAGTTTATATTTGAATATATTCCTTTTTCCACTACTAGTCTCTTAGCGCTCCAAATGTCCAGTTGCATTTTCTACAGAAAGAGTGTTCAGATCTGCTCAATCAAAAGTATGGTTTAACTCTGTTAGCTGAATGCACAGATCAGAAAGAAGTTTCACAGAATGATTCTGTGTAGTTTATATTTGGAGACATTCCTTTTTCCACTATTACCCTCTTAGCGCTCCGAATCTCCACTTGCATTTTCTACAGAAAGAGTGTTTCAGAACGGCTCAATCAAAACTAAGGTTCAGCTCGTTTAGTTGAACAAACCGAACAGAAAGATGTTTCACACAATTCTTCTGTGTAGTTTTTATTTGTAGACATTCTTTTTCCCAATATAGGCCTCTTAGCGCTCAGAATGTCCAATTGCAGTTTCTACAGAAAGAGTGTTTGTGAAAGGCTCAATCAAAAGTAAGGTTCAACTCTGTTAGTTGAATGCACAGAACAGAAAGAAGTTTCATACAATGCTTCTGTGTAGTTTATATTTGAACATATTCTTTTGTCCACTATTACCCACTTAGCGCTACGAATGTCCAGTTGCATTTTCTACAGACAGAGTGTTTCAAAACTGCTCAATCAAATGTATGGTTTAACTCTGTTAGCTGAATGCTCAGATCAGAAAGAAGTTTCACAGAATGCTTCTGTGTAGTTTATATTTGAATATATTCCTTTTTCCACTACTACTCTCTTAGCGCTCCAAATGTCCAGTTGCAATTTCTACAGAAAGAGTGTTCAGATCTGCTCAATCAAAAGTATGGTTTAACTCTGTTAGCTGAATGCACAGATCAGAAAGAAGTTTCACAGAATGATTCTGTGTAGTTTATATTTGGAGACATTCCTTTTTCCACTATTACCCCCTTAGCGCTCCGAATCTCCACTTGCATTTTCTACAGAAAGAGTGTTTCAGAACGGCTCAATCAAAATTAAGGTTCAACTCTTTTAGTTGAACAAACAGAACAGAAAGAAGTTTCACACAATTCTTCTGTGTAGTTTTTATTTGTAGACATTCTTTTTCCCAATATAGGCCTCTTAGCGCTCAGAATGTCCAATTGCAGTTTCTACAGAAAGAGTGTTTCAGAATGGCTCAATCAAAAGTAAGGTTCAACTCTGTTAGTTGAATGCACAGAACAGAAAGAAGTTTCATACAATGCTTCTGTGTAGTTTATATTTGAACATATTCTTTTTTCCACTATTACCCACTTAGCGCTACGAATGTCCAGTTGCATTTTCTACAGACAGAGTGTTTCAAAACTGCTCAATCAAAAGTATGGTTTAACACTGTTAGCTGAATGCTCAGATCAGAAAGAAGTTTCACAGAATGCTACTGTGTAGTTTATATTTGAATATATTCCTTTTTCCACTATTACCCTCTTAGCGCTCCGAATGTCCACTTGAATTTTCTACAGAAAGAGTGTTCATAACTGTGCAATCAAAAATATGGTTTAACTCTGTTAGCTTAATGAACATATCAGAAATAAGTTTCACACAATGCTTCTGTGTAGTTTTTATTTGAAGATATTATTTTTCCCAATAGAGGCCTCTTAGCGCTCAGAATGTCCAATTGCAGTTTCTACAGAAAGAGTTTTTCAGAAAGTCTCAATCCAAAGTAAGGTTCAACTCTGTTAGTTGAATGCACAGAAGAGAAAGTAGTTTCATACAATGCTTCTGTGTAGTTTATATTTGCACATATTCTTTTTTCCACTATTACCCACCTAGTGCTACGAATGTCCAGTTGCATTTTCTACAGACAGAGTGTTTCAAAACTGCTCAATCAAAAGTATGGTTTAACTCTGTTAGCTGAATGCTCAGATCAGAAAGAAGTTTCACAGAATGCTTCTGTGTAGTTTATATTTGAATATATTCCTTTTTCCACTACTACTCTCTTAGCGCTCCAAATGTCCAGTTGCATTTTCTACAGAAAGAGTGTTCAGATCTCCTCAATCAAAAGTATGGTTTAACTCTGTTAGCTGAATGCACAGATCAGAAAGAAGTTTCACAGAATGATTCTGTGTAGTTTATATTTGGAGACATTCCTTTTTCCACTATTACCCCCTTAGCGCTCCGAATCTCCACTTGCATTTTCTACAGAAGGAGTGTTTCAGAACGGCTCAATCAAAACTAAGGTTCAACTATTTTAGTTGAACAAACAGAACAGAAAGAAGTTTCACACAATTCTTCTGTGTAGTTTTTATTTGTAGACATTCTTTTTCCCAATATAGGCCTCTTAGCGCTCAGAATGTCCAATTGCAGTTTCTACAGAAAGAGTGTTTCAGATTGGCTCAATCAAAAGTAAGGTTCAACTCTGTTAGTTGAATGCACAGAACAGAAAGAAGTTTCATACAATGCTTCTGTGTAGTTTATATTTGAACATATTCTTTTTTCCACTATTACCCAATTAGCGCTACGAATGTCCAGCTGCATTTTCTACAGACAGAGTGTTTCAAAACTGCTCAATCAAAAGTATGGTTTAACTCTGTTAGCTGAATGCTCAGATCAGAAAGAAGTTTCACAGAATGCTTCTGTGTAGTTTATATTTGAATATATTCCTTTTTCCACTACTACGCTCTTAGCGCTCCAAATGTCCAGTTGCATTTTCTACAGAAACAGTGTTCAGATCTGCTCAATCAAAAGTATGGTTTAACTCTGTTAGCTGAATGCACAGATCAGAAAGAAGTTTCACCGAATGATTCTGTGTAGTTTATATTTGAAGACATTCCTTTTTCCACTATTACCCTCTTAGCGCTCCGAATCTCCACTTGCATTTTCTACAAAAAGAGTTTTTCATAAATGCTCAATCAAAAATATGTTTTATCTCTGTTAACTGAATTTACAGATCAGAAATAAGTTTCACAGAATGCATCTGTGTAGTTTTTATTTGAAGATATTCTTTTTCCCAATGTAGGCCTCTTAGCGCTTAGCATGTCCAATTGCAGTTTCTACAGAAAGAGTGTTTCAGAACGGCTCAATCAAAAGTAAGGTACAACTCTGTTAGTTGAATGCACAGAACAGAAAGAATTTTCACAGAATGCTACTGTGTAGTTTATATTTGAATATATTCCTTTTTCCACTATTACCCTCTTAGCGCTCCGAATGTCCACTTGCATTTTCTACAGAAAGAGTGTTCAGAACTGTGCAATCAAAAGTATGGTTTAACTCTGTTAGCTTAATGAACATATCAGAAATAAGTTTCACACAATGCTTCTGTGTAGTTTTTATTTGAAGATATTATTTTTCCCAATAGAGGCCTCTTAGCGCTCAGAATGTCCAATTGCAGTTTCTACAGAAAGAGTGTTTCAGAAAGGCTCAATCCAAAGTAAGGTTCAACTCTGTTAGTTGAATGCACAGAACAGAAAGAAGTTTCATACAATGCTTCTGTGTAGTTTATATTTGAACATATTCTTTTTTCCACTATTACCCACTTAGCGCTACGAATGTCCAGTTGCATTTTCTACAGACAGAGAGTTTCAAAACTGCTCAATCAAAAGTATGGTTTAACTCTGTTAGCTGAATGCTCAGATCAGAAAGAAGTTTCACAGAATGCTTCTGTGTAGTTTATATTTGAATATATTCCTTTTTCCACTACTACTCTCTTAGCGCTCCAAATGTCCAGTTGCATTTTCTACAGAAAGAGTGTTCAGATCTGCTCAATCAAAAGTATGGTTTAACTCTGTTAGCTGAATGCACAGATCAGAAAGAAGTTTCACAGAATGCTTCTGTGTAGTTTATATTTGAATATATTCCTTTTTCCACTACTAGTCTCTTAGCGCTCCAAATGTCCAGTTGCATTTTCTACAGAAAGAGTGTTCAGATCTGCTCAATCAAAAGTATGGTTTAACTCTGTTAGCTGAATGCACAGATCAGAAAGAAGTTTCACAGAATGATTCTGTGTAGTTTATATTTGGAGACATTCCTTTTTCCACTATTACCCTCTTAGCGCTCCGAATCTCCACTTGCATTTTCTACAGAAAGAGTGTTTCAGAACGGCTCAATCAAAACTAAGGTTCAGCTCGTTTAGTTGAACAAACAGAACAGAAAGATGTTTCACACAATTCTTCTGTGTAGTTTTTATTTGTAGACATTCTTTTTCCCAATATAGGCCTCTTAGCGCTCAGAATGTCCAATTGCAGTTTCTACAGAAAGAGTGTTTGTGAAAGGCTCAATCAAAAGTAAGGTTCAACTCTGTTAGTTGAATGCACAGAACAGAAAGAAGTTTCATACAATGCTTCTGTGTAGTTTATATTTGAACATATTCTTTTGTCCACTATTACCCACTTAGCGCTACGAATGTCCAGTTGCATTTTCTACAGACAGAGTGTTTCAAAACTGCTCAATCAAATGTATGGTTTAACTCTGTTAGCTGAATGCTCAGATCAGAAAGAAGTTTCACAGAATGCTTCTGTGTAGTTTATATTTGAATATATTCCTTTTTCCACTACTACTCTCTTAGCGCTCCAAATGTCCAGTTGCAATTTCTACAGAAAGAGTGTTCAGATCTGCTCAATCAAAAGTATGGTTTAACTCTGTTAGCTGAATGCACAGATCAGAAAGAAGTTTCACAGAATGATTCTGTGTAGTTTATATTTGGAGACATTCCTTTTTCCACTATTACCCCCTTAGCGCTCCGAATCTCCACTTGCATTTTCTACAGAAAGAGTGTTTCAGAACGGCTCAATCAAAATTAAGGTTCAACTCTTTTAGTTAAACAAACAGAACAGAAAGAAGTTTCACACAATTCTTCTGTGTAGTTTTTATTTGTAGACATTCTTTTTCCCAATATAGGCCTCTTAGCGCTCAGAATGTCCAATTGCAGTTTCTACAGAAAGAGTGTTTCAGAATGGCTCAATCAAAAGTAAGGTTCAACCCTGTTAGTTGAATGCACAGAACAGAAAGTTGTTTCATAAAATGCTTCTGTGTAGTTTATATTTGAACATATTCTTTTTTCCACTATTACCCACTTAGCGCTACGAATGTCCAGTTGCATTTTCTACAGAGTGTTTCAAAACTGCTCAATCAAAAGTATGGATTAACACTGTTAGCTGAATGCTCAGATCAGAAAGAAGTTTCACAGAATGCTACTGTGTAGTTTATATTTGAATATATTCCTTTTTCCACTATTACCCTCTTAGCGCTCCGAATGTCCACTTGAATTTTCTACAGAAAGAGTGTTCATAACTGTGCAATCAAAAATATGGTTTAACTCTGTTAGCTTAATGAACATATCAGAAATAAGTTTCACACAATGCTTCTGTGTAGTTTTTATTTGAAGATATTATTTTTCCCAATAGAGGCCTCTTAGCGCTCAGAATGTCCAATTGCAGTTTCTACAGAAAGAGTGTTTCAGAAAGGCTCAATCCAAAGTAAGGTTCAACTCTGTTAGTTGAATGCACAGAACAGAAAGTAGTTTCATACAATGCTTCTGTGTAGTTTATATTTGCACATATTCTTTTTTCCACTATTACCCACTTAGTGCTACGAATGTCCAGTTGCATTTTCTACAGACAGAGTGTTTCAAAACTGCTCAATCAAAAGTATGGTTTAACTCTGTTAGCTGAATGCTCAGATCAGAAAGAAGTTTCACAGAATGCTTCTGTGTAGTTTATATTTGAATATATTCCTTTTTCCACTACTACTCTCTTAGCGCTCCAAATGTCCAGTTGCATTTTCTACAGAAAGAGTGTTCAGATCTGCTCAATCAAAAGTATGGTTTAACTCTGTTAGCTGAATGCACAGATCAGAAAGAAGTTTCACAGAATGATTCTGTGTAGTTTATATTTGGAGACATTCCTTTTTCCACTATTACCCCCTTAGCGCTCCGAATCTCCACTTGCATTTTCTACAGAAGGAGTGTTTCAGAACGGCTCAATCAAAACTAAGGTTCAACTCTTTTAGTTGAACAAACAGAACAGAAAGAAGTTTCACACAATTCTTCTGTGTAGTTTTTATTTGTAGACATTCTTTTTCCCAATATAGGCCTCTTAGTGCTCAGAATGTCCAATTGCAGTTTCTACAGAAAGAGTGTTTCAGAATGGCTCAATCAAAAGTAAGGTTCAACTCTGTTAGTTGAATGCACAGAACAGAAAGAAGTTTCATACAATGCTTCTGTGTAGTTTATATTTGAACATATTCTTTTTTCCACTATTACCCACTTAGCGCTACGAATGTCCAGTTGCATTTTCTACAGACAGAGTGTTTCAAAACTGCTCAATCAATAGTATGGTTTAACTCTGTTAGCTGAATGCTCAGATCAGAAAGAAGTTTCACAGAATGCTTCTGTGTAGTTTATATTTGAATATATTCCTTTTTCCACTACTACGCTCTTAGCGCTCCAAATGTCCAGTTGCATTTTCTACAGAAAGAGTGTTCAGATCTGCTCAATCAAAAGTATGGTTTAACTCTGTTAGCTGAATGCACAGATCAGAAAGAAGTTTCACCGAATGATTCTGTGTAGTTTATATTTGAAGACATTCCTTTTTCCACTATTACCCTCTTGCGCTCCGAATCTCCACTTGCATTTTCTACAAAAAGAGTGTTTCATAACTGCTCAATCAAAAATATGTTTTATCTCCGTTAACTGAATTTACAGATCAGAAATAAGTTTCACAGAATGCATCTGTGTAGTTTTTATTTGAAGATATTCTTTTTCCCAATGTAGGCCTCTTAGCGCTTAGCATGTCCAATTGCAGTTTCTACAGAAAGAGTGTTTCAGAACGGCTCAATCAAAAGTAAGGTTCAACTCTGTTAGTTGAATGCACAGAACAGAAAGAATTTTCACAGAATGCTACTGTGTAGTTTATATTTGAATATATTCCTTTTTCCACAATTACCCTCTTAGCGCTCCGAATGTCCACTTGCATTTTCTACAGAAAGAGTGTTCAGAACTGCGCAATCAAAAGTATGGTTTAACTCTGTTAGCTTAATGAACATATCAGAAATAAGTTTCACACAATGCTTCTGTGTAGTTTTTATTTGAAGATATTACTTTTCCCAATAGAGGCCTCTTAGCGCTCAGAATGTCCAACTGCAGTTTCTACAGAAAGAGTGTTTCTGAAAGGCTCAATCAAAAGTAAGGTTCAACTCTGTTAGTTGAATGCACAGAACAGAAAGAAGTTTCATACAATGCTTCTGTGTAGTTTATATTTGAACATATTCTTTTTTCCACTATTACCCAATTAGCGCTACGAATGTCCAGTTGCATTTTCTACAGACAGAGTGTTTCAAAACTGCTCAATCAAAAGTATGGTTTAACTCTGTTAGCTGAATGCTCAGATCAGAAAGAAGTTTCACAGAATGCTTCTGTGTAGTTTATATTTGAATATATTCCTTTTTCCACTACTACGCTCTTAGCGCTCCAAATGTCCAGTTGCATTTTCTACAGAAACAGTGTTCAGATCTGCTCAATCAAAAGTATGGTTTAACTCTGTTAGCTGAATGCACAGATCAGAAAGAAGTTTCACCGAATGATTCTGTGTAGTTTATATTTGAAGACATTCCTTTTTCCACTATTACCCTCTTAGCGCTCCGAATCTCCACTTGCATTTTCTACAAAAAGAGTTTTTCATAAATGCTCAATCAAAAATATGTTTTATCTCTGTTAACTGAATTTACAGATCAGAAATAAGTTTCACAGAATGCATCTGTGTAGTTTTTATTTGAAGATATTCTTTTTCCCAATGTAGGCCTCTTAGCGCTTAGCATGTCCAATTGCAGTTTCTACAGAAAGAGTGTTTCAGAACGGCTCAATCAAAAGTAAGGTACAACTCTGTTAGTTGAATGCACAGAACAGAAAGAATTTTCACAGAATGCTACTGTGTAGTATATATTTGAATATATTCCTTTTTCCACTATTACCCTCTTAGCGCTCCGAATGTCCACTTGCATTTTCTACAGAAAGAGTGTTCAGAACTGTGCAATCAAAAGTATGGTTTAACTCTGTTAGCTTAATGAACATATCAGAAATAAGTTTCACACAATGCTTCTGTGTAGTTTTTATTTGAAGATATTATTTTTCCCAATAGAGGCCTCTTAGCGCTCAGAATGTCCAATTGCAGTTTCTACAGAAAGAGTGTTTCAGAAAGGCTCAATCCAAAGTAAGGTTCAACTCTGTTAGTTGAATGCACAGAACAGAAAGAAGTTTCATACAATGCTTCTGTGTAGTTTATATTTGAACATATACTTTTTTCCACTATTACCCACTTAGCGCTACGAATGTCCAGTTGCATTTTCTACAGACAGAGTGTTTCAAAACTGCTCAATCAAAAGTATGGTTTAACTCTGTTAGCTGAATGCTCAGATCAGAAAGAAGTTTCACAGAATGCTTCTGTGTAGTTTATATTTGAATATATTCCTTTTTCCACTACTAGTCTCTTAGCGCTCCAAATGTCCAGTTGCATTTTCTACAGAAAGAGTGTTCAGATCTGCTCAATCAAAAGTATGGTTTAACTCTGTTAGCTGAATGCACAGATCAGAAAGAAGTTTCACAGAATGATTCTGTGTAGTTTATATTTGGAGACATTCCTTTTTCCACTATTACCCTCTTAGCACTCTGAATCTCCACTTGCATTTTCTACAGAAAGAGTGTTTCAGAACGGCTCAATCAAAACTAAGGTTCAACACTTTTAGTTGAACAAACAGAACAGAAAGAAGTTTCACACAATTCTTCTGCGTAGTTTTTATTTGTAGACATTCTTTTTCCCAATATAGGCCTCCTAGCGCTCAGAATGTCCAATTGCAGTTTCTACAGAAAGAGTGTTTCAGAACGGCTCAATCAAAAGTAAGGTTCAACTCTGTTAGTTGAATGCACAGAACAGAAAGAAGTTTCATACAATGCTTCTGTGTAGTTTATATTTGAACATATTCTTTTTTAAACTATTACCCACTTAGCGCTACGAATGTCCAGTTGCATTTTCTACAGACAGAGTGTTTCAAAACTGCTCAATCAAAAGTATGGTTTAACTCTGTTAGCTGAATGCTCAGATCAGAAAGAAGTTTCACAGAATGCTTCTGTGTAGTTTATATTTGAATATATTACTTTTTCCACTACCACGCTCTTAGCGCTCCAAATGTCCAGTTGCATTTTCTACAGAAAGAGTGTTCAGATCTGCTCAATCAAAAGTATGGTTTAACTCTGTTAGCTGAATGCACAGATCAGAAAGAAATTTCACCGAATGATTCTGTGTAGTTTATATTGGAAGACATTCCTTTTTCCACTATTACCCTCTTAGCGCTCCGAATCTCCACTTGCATTTTCTACAAAAAGAGTGTTTCATAACTGCTCAATCAAAAATATGTTTTATCTCTGTTAACTGAATTTACAGATCAGAAATAAGTTTCACAGAATGCATCTGTGTAGTTTTTATTTGAAGATATTCTTTTTCCCAATGTAGGCCTCTTAGCGCTTAGCATGTCCAATTGCAGTTTCTACAGAAAGAGTGTTTCAGAACGGCTCAATCAAAAGTAAGGTTCAACTCTGTTAGTTGAATGCACAGAACAGAAAGAATTTTCACAGAATGCTACTGTGTAGTTTATATTTGAATATATTCCTTTTTCCACTATTACCCTCTTAGCGCTCCAAATGTCCAGTTGCATTTTCTACAGAAAGAGTGTTCAGATCTGCTCAATCAAAAGTATGGTTTAACTCTGTTAGCTGAATGCACAGATCAGAAAGAAGTTTCACAGAATGCTTCTGTGTAGTTTATATTTGAATATATTCCTTTTTCCACTACTAGTCTCTTAGCGCTCCAAATGTCCAGTTGCATTTTCTACAGAAACAGTGTTCAGATCTGCTCAATCAAAAGTATGGTTTAACTCTGTTAGCTGAATGCACAGATCAGAAAGAAGTTTCACCGAATGATTCTGTGTAGTTTATATTTGAAGACATTCCTTTTTCCACTATTACCCTCTTAGCGCTCCGAATCTCCACTTGCATTTTCTACAAAAAGAGTTTTTCATAAATGCTCAATCAAAAATATGTTTTATCTCTGTTAACTGAATTTACAGATCAGAAATAAGTTTCACAGAATGCATCTGTGTAGTTTTTATTTGAAGATATTCTTTTTCCCAATGTAGGCCTCTTAGCGCTTAGCATGTCCAATTGCAGTTTCTACAGAAAGAGTGTTTCAGAACGGCTCAATCAAAAGTAAGGTACAACTCTGTTAGTTGAATGCACAGAACAGAAAGAATTTTCACAGAATGCTACTGTGTAGTTTATATTTGAATATATTCCTTTTTCCACTATTACCCTCTTAGCGCTCCTAATGTCCACTTGCATTTTCTACAGAAAGAGTGTTCAGAACTGTGCAATCAAAAGTATGGTTTAACTCTGTTAGCTTAATGAACATATCAGAAATAAGTTTCACACAATGCTTCTGTGTAGTTTTTATTTGAAGATATTATTTTTCCCAATAGAGGCCTCTTAGCGCTCAGAATGTCCAATTGCAGTTTCTACAGAAAGAGTGTTTCAGAAAGGCTCAATCCAAAGTAAGGTTCAACTCTGTTAGTTGAATGCACAGAACAGAAAGAAGTTTCATACAATGCTTCTGTGTAGTTTATATTTGAACATATTCTTTTTTCCACTATTACCCACTTAGCGCTACGAATGTCCAGTTGCATTCTCTACAGACAGAGTGTTTCAAAACTGCTCAATCAAAAGTATGGTTTAACTCTGTTAGCTGAATGCTCAGATCAGAAAGAAGTTTCACAGAATGCTTCTGTGTAGTTTATATTTGAATATATTCCTTTTTCCACTACTACTCTCTTAGCGCTCCAAATGTCCAGTTGCATTTTCTACAGAAAGAGTGTTCAGATCTGCTCAATCAAAAGTATGGTTTAACTCTGTTAGCTGAATGCACAGATCAGAAAGAAGTTTCACAGAATGCTTCTGTGTAGTTTATATTTGAATATATTCCTTTTTCCACTACTAGTCTCTTAGCGCTCCAAATGTCCAGTTGCATTTTCTACAGAAAGAGTGTTCAGATCTGCTCAATCAAAAGTATGGTTTAACTCTGTTAGCTGAATGCACAGATCAGAAAGAAGTTTCACAGAATGATTCTGTGTAGTTTATATTTGGAGACATTCCTTTTTCCACTATTACCCTCTTAGCGCTCCGAATCTCCACTTGCATTTTCTACAGAAAGAATGTTTCAGAACGGCTCAATCAAAACTAAGGTTCAGCTCGTTTAGTTGAACAAACAGAACAGAAAGATGTTTCACACAATTCTTCTGTGTAGTTTTTATTTGTAGACATTCTTTTTCCCAATATAGGCCTCTTAGCGCTCAGAATGTCCAATTGCAGTTTCTACAGAAAGAGTGTTTGTGAAAGGCTCAATCAAAAGTAAGGTTCAACTCTGTTAGTTGAATGCACAGAACAGAAAGAAGTTTCATACAATGCTTCTGTGTAGTTTATATTTGAACATATTCTTTGTCCACTATTACCCACTTAGCGCTACGAATGTCCAGTTGCATTTTCTACAGACAGAGTGTTTCAAAACTGCTCAATCAAATGTATGGTTTAACTCTGTTAGCTGAATGCTCAGATCAGAAAGAAGTTTCACAGAATGCTTCTGTGTAGTTTATATTTGAATATATTCCTTTTTCCACTACTACTCTCTTAGCGCTCCAAATGTCCAGTTGCAATTTCTACAGAAAGAGTGTTCAGATCTGCTCAATCAAAAGTATGGTTTAACTCTGTTAGCTGAATGCACAGATCAGAAAGAAGTTTCACAGAATGATTCTGTGTAGTTTATATTTGGAGACATTCCTTTTTCCACTATTACCCCCTTAGCGCTCCGAATCTCCACTTGCATTTTCTACAGAAAGAGTGTTTCAGAACGGCTCAATCAAAATTAAGGTTCAACTCTTTTAGTTAAACAAACAGAACAGAAAGAAGTTTCACACAATTCTTCTGTGTAGTTTTTATTTGTAGACATTCTTTTTCCCAATATAGGCCTCTTAGCGCTCAGAATGTCCAATTGCAGTTTCTACAGAAAGAGTGTTTCAGAATGGCTCAATCAAAAGTAAGGTTCAACCCTGTTAGTTGAATGCACAGAACAGAAAGTTGTTTCATACAATGCTTCTGTGTAGTTTATATTTGAACATATTCTTTTTTCCACTATTACCCACTTAGCGCTACGAATGTCCAGTTGCATTTTCTACAGAGTGTTTCAAAACTGCTCAATCAAAAGTATGGATTAACACTGTTAGCTGAATGCTCAGATCAGAAAGAAGTTTCACAGAATGCTACTGTGTAGTTTATATTTGAATATATTCCTTTTTCCACTATTACCCTCTTAGCGCTCCGAATGTCCACTTGAATTTTCTACAGAAAGAGTGTTCATAACTGTGCAATCAAAAATATGGTTTAACTCTGTTAGCTTAATGAACATATCAGAAATAAGTTTCACACAATGCTTCTGTGTAGTTTTTATTTGAAGATATTATTTTTCCCAATAGAGGCCTCTTAGCGCTCAGAATGTCCAATTGCAGTTTCTACAGAAAGAGTGTTTCAGAAAGGCTCAATCCAAAGTAAGGTTCAACTCTGTTAGTTGAATGCACAGAACAGAAAGTAGTTTCATACAATGCTTCTGTGTAGTTTATATTTGCACATATTCTTTTTTCCACTATTACCCACTTAGTGCTACGAATGTCCAGTTGCATTTTCTACAGACAGAGTGTTTCAAAACTGCTCAATCAAAAGTATGGTTTAACTCTGTTAGCTGAATGCTCAGATCAGAAAGAAGTTTCACAGAATGCTTCTGTGTAGTTTATATTTGAATATATTCCTTTTTCCACTACTACTCTCTTAGCGCTCCAAATGTCCAGTTGCATTTTCTACAGAAAGAGTGTTCAGATCTGCTCAATCAAAAGTATGGTTTAGCTCTGTTAGCTGAATGCACAGATCAGAAAGAAGTTTCACAGAATGATTCTGTGTAGTTTATATTTGGAGACATTCCTTTTTCCACTATTACCCCCTTAGCGCTCCGAATCTCCACTTGCATTTTCTACAGAAGGAGTGTTTCAGAACGGCTCAATCAAAACTAAGGTTCAACTCTTTTAGTTGAACAAACAGAACAGAAAGAAGTTTCACACAATTCTTCTGTGTAGTTTTTATTTGTAGACATTCTTTTTCCCAATATAGGCCTCTTAGTGCTCAGAATGTCCAATTGCAGTTTCTACAGAAAGAGTGTTTCAGAATGGCTCAATCAAAAGTAAGGTTCAACTCTGTTAGTTGAATGCACAGAACAGAAAGAAGTTTCATACAATGCTTCTGTGTAGTTTATATTTGAACATATTCTTTTTTCCACTATTACCCACTTAGCGCTACGAATGTCCAGTTGCATTTTCTACAGACAGAGTGTTTCAAAACTGCTCAATCAATAGTATGGTTTAACTCTGTTAGCTGAATGCTCAGATCAGAAAGAAGTTTCACAGAATGCTTCTGTGTAGTTTATATTTGAATATATTCCTTTTTCCACTACTACGCTCTTAGCGCTCCAAATGTCCAGTTGCATTTTCTACAGAAAGAGTGTTCAGATCTGCTCAATCAAAAGTATGGTTTAACTCTGTTAGCTGAATGCACAGATCAGAAAGAAGTTTCACCGAATGATTCTGTGTAGTTTATATTTGAAGACATTCCTTTTTCCACTATTACCCTCTTGCGCTCCGAATCTCCACTTGCATTTTCTACAAAAAGAGTGTTTCATAACTGCTCAATCAAAAATATGTTTTATCTCTGTTAACTGAATTTACAGATCAGAAATAAGTTTCACAGAATGCATCTGTGTAGTTTTTATTTGAAGATATTCTTTTTCCCAATGTAGGCCTCTTAGCGCTTAGCATGTCCAATTGCAGTTTCTACAGAAAGAGTGTTTCAGAACGGCTCAATCAAAAGTAAGGTACAACTCTGTTAGTTGAATGCACAGAACAGAAAGAATTTTCACAGAATGCTACTGTGTAGTTTATATTTGAATATATTCCTTTTTCCACTATTACCCTCTTAGCGCTCCGAATGTCCACTTGCATTTTCTACAGAAAGAGTGTTCAGAACTGTGCAATCAAAAGTATGGTTTAACTCTGTTAGCTTAATGAACATATCAGAAATAAGTTTCACACAATGCTTCTGTGTAGTTTTTATTTGAAGATATTATTTTTCCCAATAGAGGCCTCTTAGCGCTCAGAATGTCCAATTGCAGTTTCTACAGAAAGAGTGTTTCAGAAAGGCTCAATCCAAAGTAAGGTTCAACTCTGTTAGTTGAATGCACAGAACAGAAAGAAGTTTCATACAATGCTTCTGTGTAGTTTATATTTGAACATATTCTTTTTTCCACTATTACCCCCTTAGCGCTACGAATGTCCAGTTGCATTCTCTACAGACAGAGTGTTTCAAAACTGCTCAATCAAAAGTATGGTTTAACTCTGTTAGCTGAATGCTCAGATCAGAAAGAAGTTTCACAGAATGCTTCTGTGTAGTTTATATTTGAATATATTCCTTTTTCCACTACTACTCTCTTAGCGCTCCAAATGTCCAGTTGCATTTTCTACAGAAAGAGTGTTCAGATCTGCTCAATCAAAAGTATGGTTTAACTCTGTTAGCTGAATGCACAGATCAGAAAGAAGTTTCACAGAATGCTTCTGTGTAGTTTATATTTGAATATATTCCTTTTTCCAATACTAGTCTCTTAGCGCTCCAAATGTCCAGTTGCATTTTCTACAGAAAGAGTGTTCAGATCTGCTCAATCAAAAGTATGGTTTAACTCTGTTAGCTGAATGCACAGATCAGAAAGAAGTTTCACAGAATGATTCTGTGTAGTTTATATTTGGAGACATTCCTTTTTCCACTATTACCCTCTTAGCGCTCCGAATCTCCACTTGCATTTTCTACAGAAAGAGTGTTTCAGAACGGCTCAATCAAAACTAAGGTTCAGCTCGTTTAGTTGAACAAACAGAACAGAAAGATGTTTCACACAATTCTTCTGTGTAGTTTTTATTTGTAGACATTCTTTTTCCCAATATAGGCCTCTTAGCGCTCAGAATGTCCAATTGCAGTTTCTACAGAAAGAGTGTTTGTGAAAGGCTCAATCAAAAGTAAGGTTCAACTCTGTTAGTTGAATGCACAGAACAGAAAGAAGTTTCATACAATGCTTCTGTGTAGTTTATATTTGAACATATTCTTTGTCCACTATTACCCACTTAGCGCTACGAATGTCCAGTTGCATTTTCTACAGACAGAGTGTTTCAAAACTGCTCAATCAAATGTATGGTTTAACTCTGTTAGCTGAATGCTCAGATCAGAAAGAAGTTTCACAGAATGCTTCTGTGTAGTTTATATTTGAATATATTCCTTTTTCCACTACTACTCTCTTAGCGCTCCAAATGTCCAGTTGCAATTTCTACAGAAAGAGTGTTCAGATCTGCTCAATCAAAAGTATGGTTTAACTCTGTTAGCTGAATGCACAGATCAGAAAGAAGTTTCACAGAATGATTCTGTGTAGTTTATATTTGGAGACATTCCTTTTTCCACTATTACCCCCTTAGCGCTCCGAATCTCCACTTGCATTTTCTACAGAAAGAGTGTTTCAGAACGGCTCAATCAAAATTAAGGTTCAACTCTTTTAGTTAAACAAACAGAACAGAAAGAAGTTTCACACAATTCTTCTGTGTAGTTTTTATTTGTAGACATTCTTTTTCCCAATATAGGCCTCTTAGCGCTCAGAATGTCCAATTGCAGTTTCTACAGAAAGAGTGTTTCAGAATGGCTCAATCAAAAGTAAGGTTCAACCCTGTTAGTTGAATGCACAGAACAGAAAGTTGTTTCATACAATGCTTCTGTGTAGTTTATATTTGAACATATTCTTTTTTCCACTATTACCCACTTAGCGCTACGAATGTCCAGTTGCATTTTCTACAGAGTGTTTCAAAACTGCTCAATCAAAAGTATGGATTAACACTGTTAGCTGAATGCTCAGATCAGAAAGAAGTTTCACAGAATGCTACTGTGTAGTTTATATTTGAATATATTCCTTTTTCCACTATTACCCTCTTAGCGCTCCGAATGTCCACTTGAATTTTCTACAGAAAGAGTGTTCATAACTGTGCAATCAAAAATATGGTTTAACTCTGTTAGCTTAATGAACATATCAGAAATAAGTTTCACACAATGCTTCTGTGTAGTTTTTATTTGAAGATATTATTTTTCCCAATAGAGGCCTCTTAGCGCTCAGAATGTCCAATTGCAGTTTCTACAGAAAGAGTGTTTCAGAAAGGCTCAATCCAAAGTAAGGTTCAACTCTGTTAGTTGAATGCACAGAACAGAAAGTAGTTTCATACAATGCTTCTGTGTAGTTTATATTTGCACATATTCTTTTTTCCACTATTACCCACTTAGTGCTACGAATGTCCAGTTGCATTTTCTACAGACAGAGTGTTTCAAAACTGCTCAATCAAAAGTATGGTTTAACTCTGTTAGCTGAATGCTCAGATCAGAAAGAAGTTTCACAGAATGCTTCTGTGTAGTTTATATTTGAATATATTCCTTTTTCCACTACTACTCTCTTAGCGCTCCAAATGTCCAGTTGCATTTTCTACAGAAAGAGTGTTCAGATCTGCTCAATCAAAAGTATGGTTTAACTCTGTTAGCTGAATGCACAGATCAGAAAGAAGTTTCACAGAATGATTCTGTGTAGTTTATATTTGGAGACATTCCTTTTTCCACTATTACCCCCTTAGCGCACCGAATCTCCACTTGCATTTTCTACAGAAGGAGTGTTTCAGAACGGCTCAATCAAAACTAAGGTTCAACACTTTTAGTTGAACAAACAGAACAGAAAGAAGTTTCACACAATTCTTCTGTGTAGTTTTTATTTGTAGACATTCTTTTTCCCAATATAGGCCTCTTAGTGCTCAGAATGTCCAATTGCAGTTTCTACAGAAAGAGTGTTTCAGAATGGCTCAATCAATAGTAAGGTTCAACTCTGTTAGTTGAATGCACAGAACAGAAAGAAGTTTCATACAATGCTTCTGTGTAGTTTATATTTGAACATATTCTTTTTTCCACTATTACCCACTTAGCGCTACGAATGTCCAGTTGCATTTTCTACAGACAGAGTGTTTCAAAACTGCTCAATCAAAAGTATGGTTTAACTCTGTTAGCTGAATGCTCAGATCAGAAAGAAGTTTCACAGAATGCTTCTGTGTAGTTTATATTTGAATATATTCCTTTTTCCACTACTACGCTCTTAGCGCTCCAAATGTCCAGTTGCATTTTCTACAGAAAGAGTGTTCAGATCTGCTCAATCAAAAGTATGGTTTAACTCTGTTAGCTGAATGCACAGATCAGAAAGAAGTTTCACCGAATGATTCTGTGTAGTTTATATTTGAAGACATTCCTTTTTCCACTATTACCCTCTTGCGCTCCGAATCTCCACTTGCATTTTCTACAAAAAGAGTGTTTCATAACTGCTCAATCAAAAATATGTTTTATCTCCGTTAACTGAATTTACAGATCAGAAATAAGTTTCACAGAATGCATCTGTGTAGTTTTTATTTGAAGATATTCTTTTTCCCAATGTAGGCCTCTTAGCGCTTAGCATGTCCAATTGCAGTTTCTACAGAAAGAGTGTTTCAGAACGGCTCAATCAAAAGTAAGGTTCAACTCTGTTAGTTGAATGCACAGAACAGAAAGAATTTTCACAGAATGCTACTGTGTAGTTTATATTTGAATATATTCCTTTTTCCACAATTACCCTCTTAGCGCTCCGAATGTCCACTTGCATTTTCTACAGAAAGAGTGTTCAGAACTGCGCAATCAAAAGTATGGTTTAACTCTGTTAGCTTAATGAACATATCAGAAATAAGTTTCACACAATGCTTCTGTGTAGTTTTTATTTGAAGATATTATTTTTCCCAATAGAGGCCTCTTAGCGCTCAGAATGTCCAATTGCAGTTTCTACAGAAAGAGTGTTTCTGAAAGGCTCAATCAAAAGTAAGGTTCAACTCTGTTAGTTGAATGCACAGAACAGAAAGAAGTTTCATACAATGCTTCTGTGTAGTTTATATTTGAACATATTCTTTTTTCCACTATTACCCAATTAGCGCTACGAATGTCCAGTTGCATTTTCTACAGACAGAGTGTTTCAAAACTGCTCAATCAAAAGTATGGTTTAACTCTGTTAGCTGAATGCTCAGATCAGAAAGAAGTTTCACAGAATGCTTCTGTGTAGTTTATATTTGAATATATTCCTTTTTCCACTACTACGCTCTTAGCGCTCCAAATGTCCAGTTGCATTTTCTACAGAAACAGTGTTCAGATCTGCTCAATCAAAAGTATGGTTTAACTCTGTTAGCTGAATGCACAGATCAGAAAGAAGTTTCACCGAATGATTCTGTGTAGTTTATATTTGAAGACATTCCTTTTTCCACTATTACCCTCTTAGCGCTCCGAATCTCCACTTGCATTTTCTACAAAAAGAGTTTTTCATAAATGCTCAATCAAAAATATGTTTTATCTCTGTTAACTGAATTTACAGATCAGAAATAAGTTTCACAGAATGCATCTGTGTAGTTTTTATTTGAAGATATTCTTTTTCCCAATGTAGGCCTCTTAGCGCTTAGCATGTCCAATTGCAGTTTCTACAGAAAGAGTGTTTCAGAACGGCTCAATCAAAAGTAAGGTACAACTCTGTTAGTTGAATGCACAGAACAGAAAGAATTTTCACAGAATGCTACTGTGTAGTTTATATTTGAATATATTCCTTTTTCCACTATTACCCTCTTAGCGCTCCGAATGTCCACTTGCATTTTCTACAGAAAGAGTGTTCAGAACTGTGCAATCAAAAGTATGGTTTAACTCTGTTAGCTTAATGAACATATCAGAAATAAGTTTCACACAATGCTTCTGTGTAGTTTTTATTTGAAGATATTATTTTTCCCAATAGAGGCCTCTTAGCGCTCAGAATGTCCAATTGCAGTTTCTACAGAAAGAGTGTTTCAGAAAGGCTCAATCCAAAGTAAGGTTCAACTCTGTTAGTTGAATGCACAGAACAGAAAGAAGTTTCATACAATGCTTCTGTGTAGTTTATATTTGAACATATACTTTTTTCCACTATTACCCACTTAGCGCTACGAATGTCCAGTTGCATTTTCTACAGACAGAGTGTTTCAAAACTGCTCAATCAAAAGTATGGTTTAACTCTGTTAGCTGAATGCTCAGAACAGAAAGAAGTTTCACAGAATGCTTCTGTGTAGTTTATATTTGAATATATTCCTTTTTCCACTACTACTCTCTTAGCGCTCCAAATGTCCAGTTGCATTTTCTACAGAAAGAGTGTTCAGCTCTGCTCAATCAAAAGTATGGTTTAACTCTGTTAGCTGAATGCACAGATCAGAAAGAAGTTTCACAGAATGCTTCTGTGTAGTTTATATTTGAATATATTCCTTTTTCCACTACTAGTCTCTTAGCGGTCCAAATGTCCAGTTGCATTTTCTACAGAAAGAGTGTTCAGATCTGCTCAATCAAAAGTATGGTTAAACTCTGTTAGCTGAATGCACAGATCAGAAAGAAGTTTCACAGAATGATTCTGTGTAGTTTATATTTGGAGACATTCCTTTTTCCACTATTACCCTCTTAGCGCTCCGAATCTCCACTAGCATTTTCTACAGAAAGAGTGTTTCAGAACGGCTCAATCAAAACTAAGGTTCAACTCTTTTAGTTGAACAAACAGAACAGAAAGAAGTTTCACAAAATTCTTCTGTGTAGTTTTTATTTGTAGACATTCTTTTTCCCAATATAGGCCTCCTAGCGCTCAGAATGTCCAATTGCAGTTTCTACAGAAAGAGTGTTTCAGAACGGCTCAATCAAAAGTAAGGTTCAACTCTGTTAGTTGAATGCACAGAACAGAAAGAAGTTTCATACAATGCTTCTGTGTAGTTTATATTTGAACATATTCTTTTTTCCACTATTACCCACTTAGCGCTACGAATGTCCAGTTGCATTTTCTACAGACAGAGTGTTTCAAAACTGCTCAATCAAAGGTATGGTTTAACTCTGTTAGCTGAATGCTCAGATCAGAAAGAAGTTTCACAGAATGCTTCTGTGTAGTTTATATTTGAATATATTCCTTTTTCCACTACTACGCTCTTAGCGCTCCAAATGTCCAGTTGCATTTTCTACAGAAAGAGTGTTCAGATCTGCTCAATCAAAAGTATGGTTTAACTCTGTTAGCTGAATGCACAGATCAGAAAGAAGTTTCACCGAATGATTCTGTGTAGTTTATATTTGAAGACATTCCTTTTTCCACTATTACCCTCTTAGCGCTCCGAATCTCCACTTGCATTTTCTACAAAAAGAGTGTTTCATAACTGCTCAATCAAAAATATGTTTTATCTCTGTTAACTGAATTTACAGATCAGAAATAAGTTTCACAGAATGCATCTGTGTAGTTTTTATTTGAAGATATTCTTTATCCCAATGTAGGCCTCTTAGCGCTTAGCATGTCCAATTGCAGTTTCTACAGAAAGAGTGTTTCAGAACGGCTCAATCAAAAGTAAGGTTCAACTCTGTTAGTTGAATGCACAGAACAGAAAGAATTTTCACAGAATGCTACTGTGTAGTTTATATTTGAATATATTCCTTTTTCCACTATTACCCTCTTAGCGCTCCGAATGTCCACTTGCATTTTCTACAGAAAGAGTGTTCAGAACTGTGCAATCAAAAGTATGGTTTAACTCTGTTAGCTTAATGAACATATCAGAAATAAGTTTCACACAATGCTTCTGTGTAGTTTTTATTTGAAGATATTATTTTTCCCAATAGAGGCCTCTTAGCGCTCAGAATGTCCAATTGCAGTTTCTACAGAAAGAGTGTTTCAGAAAGGCTCAATCCAAAGTAAGGTTCAACTCTGTTAGTTGAATGCACAGACCAGAAAGAAGTTTCATACAATGCTTCTGTGTAGTTTATATTTGAACATATTCTTTTTTCCACTATTACCCACTTAGCGCTACGAATGTCCAGTTGCATTTTCTACAGACAGAGTGTTTCAAAACTGCTCAATCAATAGTATGGTTTAACTCTGTTAGCTGAATGCTCAGATCAGAAAGAAGTTTCACAGAATGCTTCTGTGTAGTTTATATTTGAATATATTCCTTTTTCCACTACTACGCTCTTAGCGCTCCAAATGTCCAGTTGCATTTTCTACAGAAAGAGTGTTCAGATCTGCTCAATCAAAAGTATGGTTTAACTCTGTTAGCTGAATGCACAGATCAGAAAGAAGTTTCACCGAATGATTCTGTGTAGTTTATATTTGAAGACATTCCTTTTTCCACTATTACCCTCTTGCGCTCCGAATCTCCACTTGCATTTTCTACAAAAAGAGTGTTTCATAACTGCTCAATCAAAAATATGTTTTATCTCCGTTAACTGAATTTACAGATCAGAAATAAGTTTCACAGAATGCATCTGTGTAGTTTTTATTTGAAGATATTCTTTTTCCCAATGTAGGCCTCTTAGCGCTTAGCATGTCCAATTGCAGTTTCTACAGAAAGAGTGTTTCAGAACGGCTCAATCAAAAGTAAGGTTCAACTCTGTTAGTTGAATGCACAGAACAGAAAGAATTTTCACAGAATGCTACTGTGTAGTTTATATTTGAATATATTCCTTTTTCCACAATTACCCTCTTAGCGCTCCGAATGTCCACTTGCATTTTCTACAGAAAGAGTGTTCAGAACTGCGCAATCAAAAGTATGGTTTAACTCTGTTAGCTTAATGAACATATCAGAAATAAGTTTCACACAATGCTTCTGTGTAGTTTTTATTTGAAGATATTATTTTTCCCAATAGAGGCCTCTTAGCGCTCAGAATGTCCAATTGCAGTTTCTACAGAAAGAGTGTTTCTGAAAGGCTCAATCAAAAGTAAGGTTCAACTCTGTTAGTTGAATGCACAGAACAGAAAGATGTTTCATACAATGCTTCTGTGTAGTTTATATTTGAACATATTCTTTTTTCCACTATTACCCAATTAGCGCTACGAATGTCCTGTTGCATTTTCTACAGACAGAGTGTTTCAAAACTGCTCAATCAAAAGTATGGTTTAACTCTGTTAGCTGAATGCTCAGATCAGAAAGAAGTTTCACAGAATGCTTCTGTGTAGTTTATATTTGAATATATTCCTTTTTCCACTACTACGCTCTTAGCGCTCCAAATGTCCAGTTGCATTTTCTACAGAAACAGTGTTCAGATCTGCTCAATCAAAAGTATGGTTTAACTCTGTTAGCTGAATGCACAGATCAGAAAGAAGTTTCACCGAATGATTCTGTGTAGTTTATATTTGAAGACATTCCTTTTTCCACTATTACCCTCTTAGCTCTGCGAATCTCCACTTGCATTTTCTACAAAAAGAGTTTTTCATAAATGCTCAATCAAAAATATGTTTTATCTCTGTTAACTGAATTTACAGATCAGAAATAAGTTTCACAGAATGCATCTGTGTAGTTTTTATTTGAAGATATTCTTTTTCCCAATGTAGGCCTCTTAGCGCTTAGCATGTCCAATTGCAGTTTCTACAGAAAGAGTGTTTCAGAACGGCTCAATCAAAAGTAAGGTAGAACTCTGTTAGTTGAATGCACAGAACAGAAAGAATTTTCACAGAATGCTACTGTGTAGTTTATATTTGAATATATTCCTTTTTCCACTATTACCCTCTTAACGCTCCGAATGTCCACTTGCATTTTCTACAGAAAGAGTGTTCAGAACTGTGCAATCAAAAGTATGGTTTAACTCTGTTAGCTTAATGAACATATCAGAAATAAGTTTCACACAATGCTTCTGTGTAGTTTTTATTTGAAGATATTATTTTTCCCAATAGAGGCCTCTTAGCGCTCAGAATGTCCAATTGCAGTTTCTACAGAAAGAGTGTTTCAGAAAGGCTCAATCCAAAGTAAGGTTCAACTCTGTTAGTTGAATGCACAGAATAGAAAGAAGTTTCATACAATGCTTCTGTGTAGTTTATATTTGAACATATACTTTTTTCCACTATTACCCACTTAGCGCTACGAATGTCCAGTTGCATTTTCTACAGACAGAGTGTTTAAAAACTGCTCAATCAAAAGTATGGTTTAACTCTGTTAGCTGAATGCTCAGATCAGAAAGAAGTTTCACAGAATGCTTCTGTGTAGTTTATATTTGAATATATTCCTTTTTCCACTACTACTCTCTTAGCGCTCCAAATGTCCAGTTGCATTTTCTACAGAAAGAGTGTTCAGATCTGCTCAATCAAAAGTATGGTTTAACTCTGTTAGCTGAATGCACAGATCAGAAAGAAGTTTCACAGAATGATTCTGTGTAGTTTATATTTGGAGACATTCCTTTTTCCACTATTACCCTCTTAGCACTCTGAATCTCCACTTGCATTTTCTACAGAAAGAGTGTTTTAGAACGGCTCAATCAAAACTAAGGTTCAACACTTTTAGTTGAACAAACGGAACAGAAAGAAGTTTCACACAATTCTTCTGTGTAGTTTTTATTTGTAGACATTCTTTTTCCCAATATAGGCCTCCTAGCGCTCAGAATGTCCAATTGCAGTTTCTACAGAAAGAGTGTTTCACAACGGCTCAATCAAAAGTAAGGTTCAACTCTGTTAGTTGAATGCACAGAACAGAAAGAAGTTTCATACAATGCTTCTGTGTAGTTTATATTTGAACATATTCTTTGGTCCACTATTACCCACTTAGCGCTACGAATGTCCAGTTGCATTTTCTACAGAGTGTTTCAAAACTGCTCAATCAAAAGTATGGTTTAACTCTGTTAGCTGAATGCTCAGATCAGAAAGAAGTTTCACAGAATGCTTCTGTGTAGTTTATATTTAGATATATTCCTTTTTCCACTACTACGCTCTTAGCGCTCCAAATGTCCAGTTGCATTTTCTACAGAAAGAGTGTCCAGATCTGCTCAATCAAAAGTATGGTTTAACTCTGTTAGCTGAATGCACAGATCAGAAAGACGTTTCACCGAATGATTCTGTGTAGTTTATATTTGAAGACATTCCTTTTTCCACTATGACCCTCTTAGCACTCCGAATCTCCACTTGCATTTTCTACAAAAAGAGTGTTTCATAACTGCTCAATCAAAAATATGTTTTATCTCTGTTAACTGAATTTACAGATCAGAAATAGGTTTCACAGAATGCATCTGTGTAGTTTTTATTTGAAGATATTCTTTTTCCCAATGTAGGCCTCTTAGCGCTTAGCATGTCCAATTGCAGTTTCTACAGAAAGAGTGTTTCAGAACGGCTCAATCAAAAGTAAGGTTCAACTCTGTTAGTTGAATGCACAGAACAGAAAGAATTTTCACAGAATGCTACTGTGTAGTTTATATTTGAATATATTCCTTTTTCCACTATTACCCTCTTAGCGCTCCGAATGTCCACTTGCATTTTCTACAGAAAGAGTGTTCAGAACTGCGCAATCAAAAGTATGGTTTAACTCTGTTAGCTTAATGAACATATCAGAAATAAGTTTCACACAATGCTTCTGTGTAGTTTTTATTTGAAGATATTATTTTTCCCAATAGAGGCCTCTTAGCGCTCAGAATGTCCAATTGCAGTTTCTACAGAAAGAGTGTTTCAGAAAGGCTCAATCAAAAGTAAGGTTCAACTCTGTTTGTTGAATGCACAGAACAGAAAGAAGTTTCATACAATGCTTCTGTGTAGTTTATATTTGAACATATTCTTTTTTCCACTATTACCCACTTAGCGCTACGAATGTCCAGTTGCATTTTCTACAGACAGAGTGTTTCAAAACTGCTCAATCAAAAGTATGGTTTAACTCTGTTAGCTGAATGCTCAGATCAGAAAGAAGTTTCACAGAATGCTTCTGTGTAGTTTATATTTGAATATATTCCTTTTTCCACTACTACTCTCTTAGCGCTCCAAATGTCCAGTTGCATTTTCTACAGAAAGAGTGTTCAGATCTGCTCAATCAAAAGTATGGTTTAACTCTGTTAGCTGAATGCACAGATCAGAAAGAAGTTTCACAGAATGATTCTGTGTAGTTTATATTTGGAGACATTCCTTTTTCCACTATTACCCTCTTAGCGCTCCGAATCTCCACTTGCATTTTCTACAGAAAGAGTGTTTCAGAACGGCTCAATCAAAATTAAGTTTCAACTCTTTTAGTTGGACAAACAGAACAGAAAGAAGTTTCACACAATTCTTCTGTGTAGTTTTTATTTGTAGACATTCTTTTTCCCAATATAGGCCTCTTAGCGCTCAGAATGTCCAATTGCAGTTTCTACAGAAAGAGTGTTTCAGAACGGCTCAATCAAAAGTAAGGTTCAACTCTGTTAGTTGAATGCACAGAACAGAAAGAACTTTCATACAATGCTTCTGTGTAGTTTATATTTGAACATATTCTTCTTTCCAGTATTACCCACTTAGCGATACGAATGTCCAGTTGCATTTTCTACAGACAGAGTGTTTCAAAACTGCTCAATCAAAAGTATGGTTTAACTCTGTTTGCTGAATGCTCAGATCAGAAAGAAGTTTCACAGAATGCTTCTGTGTAGTTTATATTTGAATATATTCCTTTTTCCACTACTACTCTCTTAGCGCTCCAAATGTCCAGTTGCATTTTCTACAGAAAGAGTGTTCAGATCTGCTCAATCAAAAGTATGGTTTAACTCTGTTAGCTGAATGCACAGATCAGAAAGAAGTTTCACAGAATGATTCTGGGTAGTTTATATTTGGAGACATTCCTTTTTCCACTATTACCCTCTTAGCGCTCCGAATCTCCACTTGCATTTTCTACAGAAGGAGTGTTTCAGAACGGCTCAATCAAAACTAAGGTTCAACTCTTTTAGTTGAACAAACAGAACAGAAAGAAGTTTCACACAATTCTTCTGTGTAGT
Source organism: Symphalangus syndactylus (assembly GCF_028878055.3). Classification (NCBI taxonomy): domain Eukaryota; kingdom Metazoa; phylum Chordata; class Mammalia; order Primates; family Hylobatidae; genus Symphalangus; species Symphalangus syndactylus. The sequence goes on along the minus strand of NC_072432.2, from coordinate 136,604,621 downwards.
TTTTATTTGTAGACATTCTTTTTCCCAATATAGGCCTCTTAGTGCTCAGAATGTCCAATTGCAGTTTCTACAGAAAGAGTGTTTCAGAATGGCTCAATCAAAAGTAAGGTTCAACTCTGTTAGTTGAATGCACAGAACAGAAAGAAGTTTCATACAATGCTTCTGTGTAGTTTATATTTGAACATATTCTTTTTTCCACTATTACCCACTTAGCGCTACGAATGTCCAGTTGCATTTTCTACAGACAGAGTGTTTCAAAACTGCTCAATCAATAGTATGGTTTAACTCTGTTAGCTGAATGCTCAGATCAGAAAGAAGTTTCACAGAATGCTTCTGTGTAGTTTATATTTGAATATATTCCTTTTTCCACTACTACGCTCTTAGCGCTCCAAATGTCCAGTTGCATTTTCTACAGAAAGAGTGTTCAGATCTGCTCAATCAAAAGTATGGTTTAACTCTGTTAGCTGAATGCACAGATCAGAAAGAAGTTTCACCGAATGATTCTGTGTAGTTTATATTTGAAGACATTCCTTTTTCCACTATTACCCTCTTGCGCTCCGAATCTCCACTTGCATTTTCTACAAAAAGAGTGTTTCATAACTGCTCAATCAAAAATATGTTTTATCTCCGTTAACTGAATTTACAGATCAGAAATAAGTTTCACAGAATGCATCTGTGTAGTTTTTATTTGAAGATATTCTTTTTCCCAATGTAGGCCTCTTAGCGCTTAGCATGTCCAATTGCAGTTTCTACAGAAAGAGTGTTTCAGAACGGCTCAATCAAAAGTAAGGTTCAACTCTGTTAGTTGAATGCACAGAACAGAAAGAATTTTCACAGAATGCTACTGTGTAGTTTATATTTGAATATATTCCTTTTTCCACAATTACCCTCTTAGCGCTCCGAATGTCCACTTGCATTTTCAACAGAAAGAGTGTTCAGAACTGCGCAATCAAAAGTATGGTTTAACTCTGTTAGCTTAATGAACATATCAGAAATAAGTTTCACACAATGCTTCTGTGTAGTTTTTATTTGAAGATATTATTTTTCCCAATAGAGGCCTCTTAGCGCTCAGAATGTCCAATTGCAGTTTCTACAGAAAGAGTGTTTCTGAAAGGCTCAATCAAAAGTAAGGTTCAACTCTGTTAGTTGAATGCACAGAACAGAAAGAAGTTTCATACAATGCTTCTGTGTAGTTTATATTTGAACATATTCTTTTTTCCACTATTACCCAATTAGCGCTACGAATGTCCAGTTGCATTTTCTACAGACAGAGTGTTTCAAAACTGCTCAATCAAAAGTATGGTTTAACTCTGTTAGCTGAATGCTCAGATCAGAAAGAAGTTTCACAGAATGATTCTGTGTAGTTTATATTTGAATATATTCCTTTTTCCACTACTACGCTCTTAGCGCTCCAAATGTCCAGTTGCATTTTCTACAGAAACAGTGTTCAGATCTGCTCAATCAAAAGTATGGTTTAACTCTGTTAGCTGAATGCACAGATCAGAAAGAAGTTTCACCGAATGATTCTGTGTAGTTTATATTTGAAGACATTCCTTTTTCCACTATTACCCTCTTAGCGCTCCGAATCTCCACTTGCATTTTCTACAAAAAGAGTTTTTCATAAATGCTCAATCAAAAATATGTTTTATCTCTGTTAACTGAATTTACAGATCAGAAATAAGTTTCACAGAATGCATCTGTGTAGTTTTTATTTGAAGATATTCTTTTTCCCAATGTAGGCCTCTTAGCGCTTAGCATGTCCAATTGCAGTTTCTACAGAAAGAGTGTTTCAGAACGGCTCAATCAAAAGTAAGGTACAACTCTGTTAGTTGAATGCACAGAACAGAAAGAATTTTCACAGAATGCTACTGTGTAGTTTATATTTGAATATATTCCTTTTTCCACTATTACCCTCTTAGCGCTCCGAATGTCCACTTGCATTTTCTACAGAAAGAGTGTTCAGAACTGTGCAATCAAAAGTATGGTTTAACTCTGTTAGCTTAATGAACATATCAGAAATAAGTTTCACACAATGCTTCTGTGTAGTTTTTATTTGAAGATATTATTTTTCCCAATAGAGGCCTCTTAGCGCTCAGAATGTCCAATTGCAGTTTCTACAGAAAGAGTGTTTCAGAAAGGCTCAATCCAAAGTAAGGTTCAACTCTGTCAGTTGAATGCACAGAACAGAAAGAAGTTTCATACAATGCTTCTGTGTAGTTTATATTTGAACATATACTTTTTTCCACTATTACCCACTTAGCGCTACGAATGTCCAGTTGCATTTTCTACAGACAGAGTGTTTCAAAACTGCTCAATCAAAAGTATGGTTTAACTCTGTTAGCTGAATGCTCAGATCAGAAAGAAGTTTCACAGAATGCTTCTGTGTAGTTTATATTTGAATATATTCCTTTTTCCACTACTACTCTCTTAGCGCTCCAAATGTCCAGTTGCATTTTCTACAGAAAGAGTGTTCAGCTCTGCTCAATCAAAAGTATGGTTTAACTCTGTTAGCTGAATGCACAGATCAGAAAGAAGTTTCACAGAATGCTTCTGTGTAGTTTATATTTGAATATATTCCTTTTTCCACTACTAGTCTCTTAGCGGTCCAAATGTCCAGTTGCATTTTCTACAGAAAGAGTGTTCAGATCTGCTCAATCAAAAGTATGGTTAAACTCTGTTAGCTGAATGCACAGATCAGAAAGAAGTTTCACAGAATGATTCTGTGTAGTTTATATTTGGAGACATTCCTTTTTCCACTATTACCCTCTTAGCGCTCCGAATCTCCACTAGCATTTTCTACAGAAAGAGTGTTTCAGAACGGCTCAATCAAAACTAAGGTTCAACTCTTTTAGTTGAACAAACAGAACAGAAAGAAGTTTCACAAAATTCTTCTGTGTAGTTTTTATTTGTAGACATTCTTTTTCCCAATATAGGCCTCCTAGCGCTCAGAATGTCCAATTGCAGTTTCTACAGAAAGAGTGTTTCAGAACGGCTCAATCAAAAGTAAGGTTCAACTCTGTTAGTTGAATGCACAGAACAGAAAGAAGTTTCATACAATGCTTCTGTGTAGTTTATATTTGAACATATTCTTTTTTCCACTATTACCCACTTAGCGCTACGAATGTCCAGTTGCATTTTCTACAGACAGAGTGTTTCAAAACTGCTCAATCAAAGGTATGGTTTAACTCTGTTAGCTGAATGCTCAGATCAGAAAGAAGTTTCACAGAATGCTTCTGTGTAGTTTATATTTGAATATATTCCTTTTTCCACTACTACGCTCTTAGCGCTCCAAATGTCCAGTTGCATTTTCTACAGAAAGAGTGTTCAGATCTGCTCAATCAAAAGTATGGTTTAACTCTGTTAGCTGAATGCACAGATCAGAAAGAAGTTTCACCGAATGATTCTGTGTAGTTTATATTTGAAGACATTCCTTTTTCCACTATTACCCTCTTAGCGCTCCGAATCTCCACTTGCATTTTCTACAAAAAGAGTGTTTCATAACTGCTCAATCAAAAATATGTTTTATCTCTGTTAACTGAATTTACAGATCAGAAATAAGTTTCACAGAATGCATCTGTGTAGTTTTTATTTGAAGATATTCTTTATCCCAATGTAGGCCTCTTAGCGCTTAGCATGTCCAATTGCAGTTTCTACAGAAAGAGTGTTTCAGAACGGCTCAATCAAAAGTAAGGTTCAACTCTGTTAGTTGAATGCACAGAACAGAAAGAATTTTCACAGAATGCTACTGTGTAGTTTATATTTGAATATATTCCTTTTTCCACTATTACCCTCTTAGCGCTCCGAATGTCCACTTGCATTTTCTACAGAAAGAGTGTTCAGAACTGTGCAATCAAAAGTATGGTTTAACTCTGTTAGCTTAATGAACATATCAGAAATAAGTTTCACACAATGCTTCTGTGTAGTTTTTATTTGAAGATATTATTTTTCCCAATAGAGGCCTCTTAGCGCTCAGAATGTCCAATTGCAGTTTCTACAGAAAGAGTGTTTCAGAAAGGCTCAATCCAAAGTAAGGTTCAACTCTGTTAGTTGAATGCACAGACCAGAAAGAAGTTTCATACAATGCTTCTGTGTAGTTTATATTTGAACATATTCTTTTTTCCACTATTACCCACTTAGCGCTACGAATGTCCAGTTGCATTTTCTACAGACAGAGTGTTTCAAAACTGCTCAATCAATAGTATGGTTTAACTCTGTTAGCTGAATGCTCAGATCAGAAAGAAGTTTCACAGAATGCTTCTGTGTAGTTTATATTTGAATATATTCCTTTTTCCACTACTACGCTCTTAGCGCTCCAAATGTCCAGTTGCATTTTCTACAGAAAGAGTGTTCAGATCTGCTCAATCAAAAGTATGGTTTAACTCTGTTAGCTGAATGCACAGATCAGAAAGAAGTTTCACCGAATGATTCTGTGTAGTTTATATTTGAAGACATTCCTTTTTCCACTATTACCCTCTTGCGCTCCGAATCTCCACTTGCATTTTCTACAAAAAGAGTGTTTCATAACTGCTCAATCAAAAATATGTTTTATCTCCGTTAACTGAATTTACAGATCAGAAATAAGTTTCACAGAATGCATCTGTGTAGTTTTTATTTGAAGATATTCTTTTTCCCAATGTAGGCCTCTTAGCGCTTAGCATGTCCAATTGCAGTTTCTACAGAAAGAGTGTTTCAGAACGGCTCAATCAAAAGTAAGGTTCAACTCTGTTAGTTGAATGCACAGAACAGAAAGAATTTTCACAGAATGCTACTGTGTAGTTTATATTTGAATATATTCCTTTTTCCACAATTACCCTCTTAGCGCTCCGAATGTCCACTTGCATTTTCTACAGAAAGAGTGTTCAGAACTGCGCAATCAAAAGTATGGTTTAACTCTGTTAGCTTAATGAACATATCAGAAATAAGTTTCACACAATGCTTCTGTGTAGTTTTTATTTGAAGATATTATTTTTCCCAATAGAGGCCTCTTAGCGCTCAGAATGTCCAATTGCAGTTTCTACAGAAAGAGTGTTTCTGAAAGGCTCAATCAAAAGTAAGGTTCAACTCTGTTAGTTGAATGCACAGAACAGAAAGATGTTTCATACAATGCTTCTGTGTAGTTTATATTTGAACATATTCTTTTTTCCACTATTACCCAATTAGCGCTACGAATGTCCTGTTGCATTTTCTACAGACAGAGTGTTTCAAAACTGCTCAATCAAAAGTATGGTTTAACTCTGTTAGCTGAATGCTCAGATCAGAAAGAAGTTTCACAGAATGCTTCTGTGTAGTTTATATTTGAATATATTCCTTTTTCCACTACTACGCTCTTAGCGCTCCAAATGTCCAGTTGCATTTTCTACAGAAACAGTGTTCAGATCTGCTCAATCAAAAGTATGGTTTAACTCTGTTAGCTGAATGCACAGATCAGAAAGAAGTTTCACCGAATGATTCTGTGTAGTTTATATTTGAAGACATTCCTTTTTCCACTATTACCCTCTTAGCGCTCCGAATCTCCACTTGCATTTTCTACAAAAAGAGTTTTTCATAAATGCTCAATCAAAAATATGTTTTATCTCTGTTAACTGAATTTACAGATCAGAAATAAGTTTCACAGAATGCATCTGTGTAGTTTTTATTTGAAGATATTCTTTTTCCCAATGTAGGCCTCTTAGCGCTTAGCATGTCCAATTGCAGTTTCTACAGAAAGAGTGTTTCAGAACGGCTCAATCAAAAGTAAGGTAGAACTCTGTTAGTTGAATGCACAGAACAGAAAGAATTTTCACAGAATGCTACTGTGTAGTTTATATTTGAATATATTCCTTTTTCCACTATTACCCTCTTAGCGCTCCGAATGTCCACTTGCATTTTCTACAGAAAGAGTGTTCAGAACTGTGCAATCAAAAGTATGGTTTAACTCTGTTAGCTTAATGAACATATCAGAAATAAGTTTCACACAATGCTTCTGTGTAGTTTTTATTTGAAGATATTATTTTTCCCAATAGAGGCCTCTTAGCGCTCAGAATGTCCAATTGCAGTTTCTACAGAAAGAGTGTTTCAGAAAGGCTCAATCCAAAGTAAGGTTCAACTCTGTTAGTTGAATGCACAGAATAGAAAGAAGTTTCATACAATGCTTCTGTGTAGTTTATATTTGAACATATACTTTTTTCCACTATTACCCACTTAGCGCTACGAATGTCCAGTTGCATTTTCTACAGACAGAGTGTTTAAAAACTGCTCAATCAAAAGTATGGTTTAACTCTGTTAGCTGAATGCTCAGATCAGAAAGAAGTTTCACAGAATGCTTCTGTGTAGTTTATATTTGAATATATTCCTTTTTCCACTACTACTCTCTTAGCGCTCCAAATGTCCAGTTGCATTTTCTACAGAAAGAGTGTTCAGATCTGCTCAATCAAAAGTATGGTTTAACTCTGTTAGCTGAATGCACAGATCAGAAAGAAGTTTCACAGAATGATTCTGTGTAGTTTATATTTGGAGACATTCCTTTTTCCACTATTACCCTCTTAGCACTCTGAATCTCCACTTGCATTTTCTACAGAAAGAGTGTTTTAGAACGGCTCAATCAAAACTAAGGTTCAACACTTTTAGTTGAACAAACGGAACAGAAAGAAGTTTCACACAATTCTTCTGTGTAGTTTTTATTTGTAGACATTCTTTTTCCCAATATAGGCCTCCTAGCGCTCAGAATGTCCAATTGCAGTTTCTACAGAAAGAGTGTTTCACAACGGCTCAATCAAAAGTAAGGTTCAACTCTGTTAGTTGAATGCACAGAACAGAAAGAAGTTTCATACAATGCTTCTGTGTAGTTTATATTTGAACATATTCTTTTGTCCACTATTACCCACTTAGCGCTACGAATGTCCAGTTGCATTTTCTACAGAGTGTTTCAAAACTGCTCAATCAAAAGTATGGTTTAACTCTGTTAGCTGAATGCTCAGATCAGAAAGAAGTTTCACAGAATGCTTCTGTGTAGTTTATATTTAGATATATTCCTTTTTCCACTACTACGCTCTTAGCGCTCCAAATGTCCAGTTGCATTTTCTACAGAAAGAGTGTCCAGATCTGCTCAATCAAAAGTATGGTTTAACTCTGTTAGCTGAATGCACAGATCAGAAAGACGTTTCACCGAATGATTCTGTGTAGTTTATATTTGAAGACATTCCTTTTTCCACTATGACCCTCTTAGCACTCCGAATCTCCACTTGCATTTTCTACAAAAAGAGTGTTTCATAACTGCTCAATCAAAAATATGTTTTATCTCTGTTAACTGAATTTACAGATCAGAAATAGGTTTCACAGAATGCATCTGTGTAGTTTTTATTTGAAGATATTCTTTTTCCCAATGTAGGCCTCTTAGCGCTTAGCATGTCCAATTGCAGTTTCTACAGAAAGAGTGTTTCAGAACGGCTCAATCAAAAGTAAGGTTCAACTCTGTTAGTTGAATGCACAGAACAGAAAGAATTTTCACAGAATGCTACTGTGTAGTTTATATTTGAATATATTCCTTTTTCCACTATTACCCTCTTAGCGCTCCGAATGTCCACTTGCATTTTCTACAGAAAGAGTGTTCAGAACTGCGCAATCAAAAGTATGGTTTAACTCTGTTAGCTTAATGAACATATCAGAAATAAGTTTCACACAATGCTTCTGTGTAGTTTTTATTTGAAGATATTATTTTTCCCAATAGAGGCCTCTTAGCGCTCAGAATGTCCAATTGCAGTTTCTACAGAAAGAGTGTTTCAGAAAGGCTCAATCAAAAGTAAGGTTCAACTCTGTTTGTTGAATGCACAGAACAGAAAGAAGTTTCATACAATGCTTCTGTGTAGTTTATATTTGAACATATTCTTTTTTCCACTATTACCCACTTAGCGCTACGAATGTCCAGTTGCATTTTCTACAGACAGAGTGTTTCAAAACTGCTCAATCAAAAGTATGGTTTAACTCTGTTAGCTGAATGCTCAGATCAGAAAGAAGTTTCACAGAATGCTTCTGTGTAGTTTATATTTGAATATATTCCTTTTTCCACTACTACTCTCTTAGCGCTCCAAATGTCCAGTTGCATTTTCTACAGAAAGAGTGTTCAGATCTGCTCAATCAAAAGTATGGTTTAACTCTGTTAGCTGAATGCACAGATCAGAAAGATGTTTCACAGAATGATTCTGTGTAGTTTATATTTGGAGACATTCCTTTTTCCACTATTACCCTCTTAGCGCTCCGAATCTCCACTTGCATTTTCTACAGAAAGAGTGTTTCAGAACGGCTCAATCAAAATTAAGTTTCAACTCTTTTAGTTGGACAAACAGAACAGAAAGAAGTTTCACACAATTCTTCTGTGTAGTTTTTATTTGTAGACATTCTTTTTCCCAATATAGGCCTCTTAGCGCTCAGAATGTCCAATTGCAGTTTCTACAGAAAGAGTGTTTCAGAACGGCTCAATCAAAAGTAAGGTTCAACTCTGTTAGTTGAATGCACAGAACAGAAAGAAGTTTCATACAATGCTTCTGTGTAGTTTATATTTGAACATATTCTTCTTTCCAGTATTACCCACTTAGCGATACGAATGTCCAGTTGCATTTTCTACAGACAGAGTGTTTCAAAACTGCTCAATCAAAAGTATGGTTTAACTCTGTTTGCTGAATGCTCAGATCAGAAAGAAGTTTCACAGAATGCTTCTGTGTAGTTTATATTTGAATATATTCCTTTTTCCACTACTACTCTCTTAGCGCTCCAAATGTCCAGTTGCATTTTCTACAGAAAGAGTGTTCAGATCTGCTCAATCAAAAGTATGGTTTAACTCTGTTAGCTGAATGCACAGATCAGAAAGAAGTTTCACAGAATGATTCTGTGTAGTTTATATTTGGAGACATTCCTTTTTCCACTATTACCCTCTTAGCGCTCCGAATCTCCACTTGCATTTTCTACAGAAAGAGTGTTTCAGAACGGCTCAATCAAAACTAAGGTTCAACTCTTTTAGTTGAACAAACAGAACAGAAAGAAGTTTCACACAATTCTTCTGTGTAGTTTTTATTTGTAGACATTCTTTTTCCCAATATAGGCCTCTTAGCCCTCAGAATGTCCAATTGCAGTTTCTACAGAAAGAGTGTTTCAGAACGGCTCAATCAAAAGTAAGGTTCAACTCTGTTAGTTGAATGCACAGAACAGAAAGAAGTTTCATACAATGCTTCTGTGTAGTTTATATTTGAACATATTCTTTTGTCCACTATTACCCACTTAGCGCTACGAATGTCCAGTTGCATTTTCTACAGACAGAGTGTTTCAAAACTGCTCAATCAAAAGTATGGTTTAACTCTGTTAGCTGAATGCGCAGATCAGAAAGAAGTTTCACAGAATGCTTCTGTGTAGTTTATATTTAGATATATTCCTCTTTCCACTACTACGCTCTTAGCGCTCCAAATGTCCAGTTGCATTTTCTACAGAAAGAGTGTTCAGATCTGCTCAATCAAAAGTATTTTTTAACTCTGTTAGCTGAATGCACAGATCAGAAAGAAGTTTCACAGAATGATTCTGTGTAGTTTATATTTGGAGACATTCCTTTTTCCACTATTACCCTCTTAGCGCTCCGAATCTCCACTTGCATTTTCTACAAAAAGAGTGTTTCATAACTGCTCAATCAAAAATATGTTTTATCTCTGTTAACTGAATTTACAGATCAGAAATAAGTTTCACAGAATGCATCTGTGTAGTTTTTATTTGAAGATATTTTTTTTCCCAATGTAGGCCTCTTAGCTCTTAGCATGTCCAATAGCAGTTTCTACAGAAAGAGTGTTTCAGAACGGCTCAATCAAAAGTAAGGTTCAACTCTGTTAGTTGAATGCACAGAACAGAAAGAATTTTCACAGAATGCTACTGTGTAGTTTATATTTGAATATATTCCCTTTTCCACTATTACCCTCTTAGCGCTCCGAATGTCCACTTGCATTTTCTACAGAAAGAGTGTTCAGAACTGCGCAATCAAAAGTAAGGTTTAACTCTGTTAGCTTAATGAACATATCAGAAATAAGTTTCACACAATGCTTCTGTGTAGTTTTTATTTGAAGATATTATTTTTCCCAATAGAGGCCTCTTAGCGCTCAGAATGTCCAATTGCAGTTTCTACAGAAAGAGTGTTTCAGAAAGGCTCAATCAAAAGTAAGGTTCAACTCTGTTAGTTGAATGCACAGAACAGAAAGAAGTTTCATACAATGCTTCTGTGTAGTTTATATTTGAACATATTATTTTTTCCACTATTACCCACTTAGCGATACGAATGTCCAGTTGCATTTTCTACAGACAGAGTGTTTCAAAACTGCTCAATCAAAAGTATGGTTTAACTCTGTTAGCTGAATGCTCAGATCAGAAAGAAGTTTCACAGAATGCTTCTGTGTAGTTTATATTTGAATATATTCCTTTTTCCACTACTACTCTCTTAGCGCTCCAAATGTCCAGTTGCATTTTCTACAGAAAGAGTGTTCAGATCTGCTCAATCAAAAGTATGGTTTAACTCTGTTAGCTGAATGCACAGATCAGAAAGAAGTTTCACAGAATGATTCTGTGTAGTTTATATTTGGAGACATTCCTTTTTCCACTACTACCCTCTTAGCGCTCCGAATCTCCACTTGCATTTTCTACAGAAAGAGTGTTTCAGAACGGCTCAATCAAAACTAAGGTTCAGCTCGTTTAGTTGAACAAACAGAACAGAAAGATGTTTCACACAATTCTTCTGTGTAGTTTTTATTTGTAGACATTCTTTTTCCCAATATAGGCCTCTTAGCGCTCAGAATGTCCAATTGCAGTTTCTACAGAAAGAGTGTTTGTGAAAGGCTCAATCAAAAGTAAGGTTCAACTCTGTTAGTTGAATGCACAGAACAGAAAGAAGTTTCATACAATGCTTCTGTGTAGTTTATATTTGAACATATTCTTTTGTCCACTATTACCCACTTAGCGCTACGAATGTCCAGTTGCATTTTCTACAGACAGAGTGTTTCAAAACTGCTCAATCAAATGTATGGTTTAACTCTGTTAGCTGAATGCTCAGATCAGAAAGAAGTTTCACAGAATGCTTCTGTGTAGTTTATATTTGAATATATTCCTTTTTCCACTACTACTCTCTTAGCGCTCCAAATGTCCAGTTGCAATTTCTACAGAAAGAGTGTTCAGATCTGCTCAATCAAAAGTATGGTTTAACTCTGTTAGCTGAATGCACAGATCAGAAAGAAGTTTCACAGAATGATTCTGTGTAGTTTATATTTGGAGACATTCCTTTTTCCACTATTACCCCCTTAGCGCTCCGAATCTCCACTTGCATTTTCTACAGAAAGAGTGTTTCAGAACGGCTCAATCAAAATTAAGGTTCAACTCTTTTAGTTAAACAAACAGAACAGAAAGAAGTTTCACACAATTCTTCTGTGTAGTTTTTATTTGTAGACATTCTTTTTCCCAATATAGGCCTCTTAGCGCTCAGAATGTCCAATTGCAGTTTCTACAGAAAGAGTGTTTCAGAATGGCTCAATCAAAAGTAAGGTTCAACTCTGTTAGTTGAATGCACAGAACAGAAAGAAGTTTCATACAATGCTTCTGTGTAGTTTATATTTGAACATATTCTTTTTTCCACTATTACCCACTTAGCGCTACGAATGTCCAGTTGCATTTTCTACAGACAGAGTGTTTCAAAACTGCTCAATCAAAAGTATGGTTTAACACTGTTAGCTGAATGCTCAGATCAGAAAGAAGTTTCACAGAATGCTACTGTGTAGTTTATATTTGAATATATTCCTTTTTCCACTATTACCCTCTTAGCGCTCCGAATGTCCACTTGAATTTTCTACAGAAAGAGTGTTCATAACTGTGCAATCAAAAATATGGTTTAACTCTGTTAGCTTAATGAACATATCAGAAATAAGTTTCACACAATGCTTCTGTGTAGTTTTTATTTGAAGATATTATTTTTCCCAATAGAGGCCTCTTAGCGCTCAGAATGTCCAATTGCAGTTTCTACAGAAAGAGTGTTTCAGAAAGGCTCAATCCAAAGTAAGGTTCAACTCTGTTAGTTGAATGCACAGAACAGAAAGTAGTTTCATACAATGCTTCTGTGTAGTTTATATTTGCACATATTCTTTTTTCCACTATTACCCACTTAGTGCTACGAATATCCAGTTGCATTTTCTACAGACAGAGTGTTTCAAAACTGCTCAATCAAAAGTATGGTTTAACTCTGTTAGCTGAATGCTCAGATCAGAAAGAAGTTTCACAGAATGCTTCTGTGTAGTTTATATTTGAATATATTCCTTTTTCCACTACTACTCTCTTAGCGCTCCAAATGTCCAGTTGCATTTTCTACAGAAAGAGTGTTCAGATCTGCTCAATCAAAAGTATGGTTTAACTCTGTTAGCTGAATGCACAGATCAGAAAGAAGTTTCACAGAATGATTCTGTGTAGTTTATATTTGAAGACATTCCTTTTTCCACTATTACCCCCTTAGCGCTCCGAATCTCCACTTGCATTTTCTACAGAAGGAGTGTTTCAGAACGGCTCAATCAAAACTAAGGTTCAACTCTTTTAGTTGAACAAACAGAACAGAAAGAAGTTTCACACAATTCTTCTGTGTAGTTTTTATTTGTAGACATTCTTTTTCCCAATATAGGCCTCTTAGTGCTCAGAATGTCCAATTGCAGTTTCTACAGAAAGAGTGTTTCAGAATGGCTCAATCAAAAGTAAGGTTCAACTCTGTTAGTTGAATGCACAGAACAGAAAGAAGTTTCATACAATGCTTCTGTGTAGTTTATATTTGAACATATTCTTTTTTCCACTATTACCCACTTAGCGCTACGAATGTCCAGTTGCATTTTCTACAGACAGAGTGTTTCAAAACTGCTCAATCAATAGTATGGTTTAACTCTGTTAGCTGAATGCTCAGATCAGAAAGAAGTTTCACAGAATGCTTCTGTGTAGTTTATATTTGAATATATTCCTTTTTCCACTACTACGCTCTTAGCGCTCCAAATGTCCAGTTGCATTTTCTACAGAAAGAGTGTTCAGATCTGCTCAATCAAAAGTATGGTTTAACTCTGTTAGCTGAATGCACAGATCAGAAAGAAGTTTCACCGAATGATTCTGTGTAGTTTATATTTGAAGACATTCCTTTTTCCACTATTACCCTCTTGCGCTCCGAATCTCCACTTGCATTTTCTACAAAAAGAGTGTTTCATAACTGCTCAATCAAAAATATGTTTTATCTCCGTTAACTGAATTTACAGATCAGAAATAAGTTTCACAGAATGCATCTGTGTAGTTTTTATTTGAAGATATTCTTTTTCCCAATGTAGGCCTCTTAGCGCTTAGCATGTCCAATTGCAGTTTCTACAGAAAGAGTGTTTCAGAACGGCTCAATCAAAAGTAAGGTTCAACTCTGTTAGTTGAATGCACAGAACAGAAAGAATTTTCACAGAATGCTACTGTGTAGTTTATATTTGAATATATTCCTTTTTCCACAATTACCCTCTTAGCGCTCCGAATGTCCACTTGCATTTTCTACAGAAAGAGTGTTCAGAACTGCGCAATCAAAAGTATGGTTTAACTCTGTTAGCTTAATGAACATATCAGAAATAAGTTTCACACAATGCTTCTGTGTAGTTTTTATTTGAAGATATTATTTTTCCCAATAGAGGCCTCTTAGCGCTCAGAATGTCCAATTGCAGTTTCTACAGAAAGAGTGTTTCTGAAAGGCTCAATCAAAAGTAAGGTTCAACTCTGTTAGTTGAATGCACAGAACAGAAAGAAGTTTCATACAATGCTTCTGTGTAGTTTATATTTGAACATATTATTTTTTCCACTATTACCCAATTAGCGCTACGAATGTCCAGTTGCATTTTCTACAGACAGAGTGTTTCAAAACTGCTCAATCAAAAGTATGGTTTAACTCTGTTAGCTGAATGCTCAGATCAGAAAGAAGTTTCACAGAATGCTTCTGTGTAGTTTATATTTGAATATATTCCTTTTTCCACTACTACGCTCTTAGCGCTCCAAATGTCCAGTTGCATTTTCTACAGAAACAGTGTTCAGATCTGCTCAATCAAAAGTATGGTTTAACTCTGTTAGCTGAATGCACAGATCAGAAAGAAGTTTCACCGAATGATTCTGTGTAGTTTATATTTGAAGACATTCCTTTTTCCACTATTACCCTCTTAGCGCTCCGAATCTCCACTTGCATTTTCTACAAAAAGAGTTTTTCATAAATGCTCAATCAAAAATATGTTTTATCTCTGTTAACTGAATTTACAGATCAGAAATAAGTTTCACAGAATGCATCTGTGTAGTTTTTATTTGAAGATATTCTTTTTCCCAATGTAGGCCTCTTAGCCCTTAGCATGTCCAATTGCAGTTTCTAGAGAAAGAGTGTTTCAGAACGGCTCAATCAAAAGTAAGGTACAACTCTGTTAGTTGAATGCACAGAACAGAAAGAATTTTCACAGAATGCTACTGTGTAGTTTATATTTGAATATATTCCTTTTTCCACTATTACCCTCTTAGCGCTCCGAATGTCCACTTGCATTTTCTACAGAAAAGTGTTCAGAACTGTGCAATCAAAAGTATGGTTTAACTCTGTTAGCTTAATGAACATATCAGAAATAAGTTTCACACAATGCTTCTGTGTAGTTTTTATTTGAAGATATTATTTTTCCCAATAGAGGCCTCTTAGCGCTCAGAATGTCCAATTGCAGTTTCTACAGAAAGAGTGTTTCAGAAAGGCTCAATCCAAAGTAAGGTTCAACTCTGTTAGTTGAATGCACAGAACAGAAAGAAGTTTCATACAATGCTTCTGTGTAGTTTATATTTGAACATATACTTTTTTCCACTATTACCCACTTAGCGCTACGAATGTCCAGTTGCATTTTCTACAGACAGAGTGTTTCAAAACTGCTCAATCAAAAGTATGGTTTAACTCTGTTAGCTGAATGCTCAGATCAGAAAGAAGTTTCACAGAATGCTTCTGTGTAGTTTATATTTGAATATATTCCTTTTTCCACTACTACTCTCTTAGCGCTCCAAATGTCCAGTTGCATTTTCTACAGAAAGAGTGTTCAGATCTGCTCAATCAAAAGTATGGTTTAACTCTGTTAGCTGAATGCACAGATCAGAAAGAAGTTTCACAGAATGCTTCTGTGTAGTTTATATTTGAATATATTCCTTTTTCCACTACTAGTCTCTTAGCGGTCCAAATGTCCAGTTGCATTTTCTACAGAAAGAGTGTTCAGATCTGCTCAATCAAAAGTATGGTTAAACTCTGTTAGCTGAATGCACAGATCAGAAAGGAGTTTCACAGAATGATTCTGTGTAGTTTATATTTGGAGACATTCCTTTTTCCACTATTACCCTCTTAGCGCTCCGAATCTCCACTAGCATTTTCTACAGAAAGAGTGTTTCAGAACGGCTCAATCAAAACTAAGGTTCAACTCTTTTAGTTGAACAAACAGAACAGAAAGAAGTTTCACAAAATTCTTCTGTGTAGTTTTTATTTGTAGACATTCTTTTTCCCAATATAGGCCTCCTAGCGCTCAGAATGTCCAATTGCAGTTTCTACAGAAAGAGTGTTTCAGAACGGCTCAATCAAAAGTAAGGTTCAACTCTGTTAGTTGAATGCACAGAACAGAAAGAAGTTTCATACAATGCTTCTGTGTAGTTTATATTTGAACATATTCTTTTTTCCACTATTACCCACTTAGCGCTACGAATGTCCAGTTGCATTTTCTACAGACAGAGTGTTTCAAAACTGCTCAATCAAAGGTATGGTTTAACTCTGTTAGCTGAATGCTCAGATCAGAAAGAAGTTTCACAGAATGCTTCTGTGTAGTTTATATTTGAATATATTCCTTTTTCCACTACTACGCTCTTAGCGCTCCAAATGTCCAGTTGCATTTTCTACAGAAAGAGTGTTCAGATCTGCTCAATCAAAAGTATGGTTTAACTCTGTTAGCTGAATGCACAGATCAGAAAGAAGTTTCACCGAATGATTCTGTGTAGTTTATATTTGAAGACATTCCTTTTTCCACTATTACCCTCTTAGCGCTCCGAATCTCCACTTGCATTTTCTACAAAAAGAGTGTTTCATAACTGCTCAATCAAAAATATGTTTTATCTCTGTTAACTGAATTTACAGATCAGAAATAAGTTTCACAGAATGCATCTGTGTAGTTTTTATTTGAAGATATTCTTTATCCCAATGTAGGCCTCTTAGCGCTTAGCATGTCCAATTGCAGTTTCTACAGAAAGAGTGTTTCAGAACGGCTCAATCAAAAGTAAGGTTCAACTCTGTTAGTTGAATGCACAGAACAGAAAGAATTTTCACAGAATGCTACTGTGTAGTTTATATTTGAATATATTCCTTTTTCCACTATTACCCTCTTAGCGCTCCGAATGTCCACTTGCATTTTCTACAGAAAGAGTGTTCAGAACTGTGCAATCAAAAGTATGGTTTAACTCTGTTAGCTTAATGAACATATCAGAAATAAGTTTCACACAATGCTTCTGTGTAGTTTTTATTTGAAGATATTATTTTTCCCAATAGAGGCCTCTTAGCGCTCAGAATGTCCAATTGCAGTTTCTACAGAAAGAGTGTTTCAGAAAGGCTCAATCCAAAGTAAGGTTCAACTCTGTTAGTTGAATGCACAGACCAGAAAGAAGTTTCATACAATGCTTCTGTGTAGTTTATATTTGAACATATTCTTTTTTCCACTATTACCCACTTAGCGCTACGAATGTCCAGTTGCATTTTCTTCAGACAGAGTGTTTCAAAACTGCTCAATCAATAGTATGGTTTAACTCTGTTAGCTGAATGCTCAGATCAGAAAGAAGTTTCACAGAATGCTTCTGTGTAGTTTATATTTGAATATATTCCTTTTTCCACTACTACGCTCTTAGCGCTCCAAATGTCCAGTTGCATTTTCTACAGAAAGAGTGTTCAGATCTGCTCAATCAAAAGTATGGTTTAACTCTGTTAGCTGAATGCACAGATCAGAAAGAAGTTTCACCGAATGATTCTGTGTAGTTTATATTTGAAGACATTCCTTTTTCCACTATTACCCTCTTGCGCTCCGAATCTCCACTTGCATTTTCTACAAAAAGAGTGTTTCATAACTGCTCAATCAAAAATATGTTTTATCTCCGTTAACTGAATTTACAGATCAGAAATAAGTTTCACAGAATGCATCTGTGTAGTTTTTATTTGAAGATATTCTTTTTCCCAATGTAGGCCTCTTAGCGCTTAGCATGTCCAATTGCAGTTTCTACAGAAAGAGTGTTTCAGAACGGCTCAATCAAAAGTAAGGTTCAACTCTGTTAGTTGAATGCACAGAACAGAAAGAATTTTCACAGAATGCTACTGTGTAGTTTATATTTGAATATATTCCTTTTTCCACAATTACCCTCTTAGCGCTCCGAATGTCCACTTGCATTTTCTACAGAAAGAGTGTTCAGAACTGCGCAATCAAAAGTATGGTTTAACTCTGTTAGCTTAATGAACATATCAGAAATAAGTTTCACACAATGCTTCTGTGTAGTTTTTATTTGAAGATATTATTTTTCCCAATAGAGGCCTCTTAGCGCTCAGAATGTCCAATTGCAGTTTCTACAGAAAGAGTGTTTCTGAAAGGCTCAATCAAAAGTAAGGTTCAACTCTGTTAGTTGAATGCACAGAACAGAAAGATGTTTCATACAATGCTTCTGTGTAGTTTATATTTGAACATATTCTTTTTTCCACTATTACCCAATTAGCGCTACGAATGTCCTGTTGCATTTTCTACAGACAGAGTGTTTCAAAACTGCTCAATCAAAAGTATGGTTTAACTCTGTTAGCTGAATGCTCAGATCAGAAAGAAGTTTCACAGAATGCTTCTGTGTAGTTTATATTTGAATATATTCCTTTTTCCACTACTACGCTCTTAGCGCTCCAAATGTCCAGTTGCATTTTCTACAGAAACAGTGTTCAGATCTGCTCAATCAAAAGTATGGTTTAACTCTGTTAGCTGAATGCACAGATCAGAAAGAAGTTTCACCGAATGATTCTGTGTAGTTTATATTTGAAGACATTCCTTTTTCCACTATTACCCTCTTAGCGCTCCGAATCTCCACTTGCATTTTCTACAAAAAGAGTTTTTCATAAATGCTCAATCAAAAATATGTTTTATCTCTGTTAACTGAATTTACAGATCAGAAATAAGTTTCACAGAATGCATCTGTGTAGTTTTTATTTGAAGATATTCTTTTTCCCAATGTAGGCCTCTTAGCGCTTAGCATGTCCAATTGCAGTTTCTACAGAAAGAGTGTTTCAGAACGGCTCAATCAAAAGTAAGGTAGAACTCTGTTAGTTGAATGCACAGAACAGAAAGAATTTTCACAGAATGCTACTCTGTAGTTTATATTTGAATATATTCCTTTTTCCACTATTACCCTCTTAGCGCTCCGAATGTCCACTTGCATTTTCTACAGAAAGAGTGTTCAGAACTGTGCAATCAAAAGTATGGTTTAACTCTGTTAGCTTAATGAACATATCAGAAATAAGTTTCACACAATGCTTCTGTGTAGTTTTTATTTGAAGATATTATTTTTCCCAATAGAGGCCTCTTAGCGCTCAGAATGTCCAATTGCAGTTTCTACAGAAAGAGTGTTTCAGAAAGGCTCAATCCAAAGTAAGGTTCAACTCTGTTAGTTGAATGCACAGAACAGAAAGAAGTTTCATACAATGCTTCTGTGTAGTTTATATTTGAACATATACTTTTTTCCACTATTACCCACTTAGCGCTACGAATGTCCAGTTGCATTTTCTACAGACAGAGTGTTTCAAAACTGCTCAATCAAAAGTATGGTTTAACTCTGTTAGCTGAATGCTCAGATCAGAAAGAAGTTTCACAGAATGCTTCTGTGTAGTTTATATTTGAATATATTCCTTTTTCCACTACTACTCTCTTAGCGCTCCAAATGTCCAGTTGCATTTTCTACAGAAAGAGTGTTCAGATCTGCTCAATCAAAAGTATGGTTTAACTCTGTTAGCTGAATGCACAGATCAGAAAGAAGTTTCACAGAATGATTCTGTGTAGTTTATATTTGGAGACATTCCTTTTTCCACTATTACCCTCTTAGCACTCTGAATCTCCACTTGCATTTTCTACAGAAAGAGTGTTTCAGAACGGCTCAATCAAAACTAAGGTTCAACACTTTTAGTTGAACAAACGGAACAGAAAGAAGTTTCACACAATTCTTCTGTGTAGTTTTTATTTGTAGACATTCTTTTTCCCAATATAGGCCTCCTAGCGCTCAGAATGTCCAATTGCAGTTTCTACAGAAAGAGTGTTTCAGAACGGCTCAATCAAAAGTAAGGTTCAACTCTGTTAGTTGAATGCACAGAACAGAAAGAAGTTTCATACAATGCTTCTGTGTAGTTTATATTTGAACATATTCTTTTTTAAACTATTACCCACTTAGCGCTACGAATGTCCAGTTGCATTTTCTACAGACAGAGTGTTTCAAAACTGCTCAATCAAAAGTATGGTTTAACTCTGTTAGCTGAATGCTCAGATCAGAAAGAAGTTTCACAGAATGCTTCTGTGTAGTTTATATTTGAATATATTACTTTTTCCACTACTACGCTCTTAGCGCTCCAAATGTCCAGTTGCATTTTCTACAGAAAGAGTGTTCAGACCTGCTCAATCAAAAGTATGGTTTAACTCTGTTAGCTGAATGCACAGATCAGAAAGAAATTTCACCGAATGATTCTGTGTAGTTTATATTGGAAGACATTCCTTTTTCCACTATTACCCTCTTAGCGCTCCGAATCTCCACTTGCATTTTCTACAAAAAGAGTTTTTCATAACTGCTCAATCAAAAATATGTTTTATCTCTGTTAACTGAATTTACAGATCAGAAATAAGTTTCACAGAATGCATCTGTGTAGTTTTTATTTGAAGATATTCTTTTTCCCAATGTAGGCCTCTTAGCGCTTAGCATGTCCAATTGCAGTTTCTACAGAAAGAGTGTTTCAGAACGGCTCAATCAAAAGTAAGGTTCAACTCTGTTAGTTGAATGCACAGAACAGAAAGAATTTTCACAGAATGCTACTGTGTAGTTTATATTTGAATATATTCCTTTTTCCACTATTACCCTCTTAGCGCTCCGAATGTCCACTTGCATTTTCTACAGACAGAGTGTTTCAAAACTGCTCAATCAAAAGTATGGTTTAACACTGTTAGCTGAATGCTCAGATCAGAAAGAAGTTTCACAAAATGCTACTGTGTAGTTTATATTTGAATATATTCCTTTTTCCACTATTACACTCTTAGCGCTCCGAATGTCCACTTGAATTTTCTACAGAAAGAGTGTTCATAACTGTGCAATCAAAAATATGGTTTAACTCTGTTAGCTTAATGAACATATCAGAAATAAGTTTCACACAATGCTTCTGTGTAGTTTTTATTTGAAGATATTATTTTTCCCAATAGAGGCCTCTTAGCGCTCAGAATGTCCAATTGCAGTTTCTACAGAAAGAGTGTTTCAGAAAGGCTCAATCCAAAGTAAGGTTCAACTCTGTTAGTTGAATGCACAGAACAGAAAGTAGTTTCATACAATGCTTCTGTGTAGTTTATATTTGCACATATTCTTTTTTCCACTATTACCCACTTAGTGCTACGAATGTCCAGTTGCATTTTCTACAGACAGAGTGTTTCAAAACTGCTCAATCAAAAGTATGGTTTAACTCTGTTAGCTGAATGCTCAGATCAGAAAGAAGTTTCACAGAATGCTTCTGTGTAGTTTATATTTGAATATATTCCTTTTTCCACTACTACTCTCTTAGCGCTCCAAATGTCCAGTTGCATTTTCTACAGAAAGAGTGTTCAGATCTGCTCAATCAAAAGTATGGTTTAACTCTGTTAGCTGAATGCACAGATCACAAAGAAGTTTCACAGAATGATTCTGTGTAGTTTATATTTGGAGACATTCCTTTTTCCACTATTACCCTCTTAGCGCTCCGAATCTCCACTTGCATTTTCTACAGAAAGAGTGTTTCAAAACGGCTCAATCAAAACTAAGGTTCAACTCTTTTAGTTGGACAAACAGAACAGAAAGAAGTTTCACACAATTCTTCTGTGTAGTTTTTATTTGTAGACATTCTTTTTCCCAATATAGGCCTCTTAGCGCTCAGAATGTCCAATTGCAGTTTCTACAGAAAGAGTGTTTCACAACGGCTCAATCAAAAGTAAGGTTCAACTCTGTTAGTTGAATGCACAGAACAGAAAGAAGTTTCATACAATGCTTCTGTGTAGTTTATATTTGAACATATTCTTTTGTCCACTATTACCCACTTAGCGCTACGAATGTCCAGTTGCATTTTCTACAGACAGAGTGTTTCAAAACTGCTCAATCAAATGTATGGTTTAACTCTGTTAGCTGAATGCTCAGATCAGAAAGAAGTTTCACAGAATGCTTCTGTGTAGTTTATATTTGAATATATTCCTTTTTCCACTACTACTCTCTTAGCGCTCCAAATGTCCAGTTGCAATTTCTACAGAAAGAGTGTTCAGATCTGCTCAATCAAAAGTATGGTTTAACTCTGTTAGCTGAATGCACAGATCAGAAAGAAGTTTCACAGAATGATTCTGTGTAGTTTATATTTGGAGACATTCCTTTTTCCACTATTACCCCCTTAGCGCTCCGAATCTCCACTTGCATTTTCTACAGAAAGAGTGTTTCAGAACGGCTCAATCAAAATTAAGGTTCAACTCTTTTAGTTGAACAAACAGAACAGAAAGAAGTTTCACACAATTCTTCTGTGTAGTTTTTATTTGTAGACATTCTTTTTCCCAATATAGGCCTCTTAGCCCTCAGAATGTCCAA
The DNA here is from genome assembly GCF_028878055.3 of Symphalangus syndactylus. Taxonomy (NCBI): domain Eukaryota; kingdom Metazoa; phylum Chordata; class Mammalia; order Primates; family Hylobatidae; genus Symphalangus; species Symphalangus syndactylus. The sequence goes on along the minus strand of NC_072432.2, from coordinate 136,582,724 downwards.
TTGCAGTTTCTACAGAAAGAGTGTTTCAGAACGGCTCAATCAAAAGTAAGGTTCAACTCTGTTAGTTGAATGCACAGAACAGAAAGAAGTTTCATACAATGCTTCTGTGTAGTTTATATTTGAACATATTCTTTTTTCCACTATTACCCACTTAGCGCTACGAATGTCCAGTTGCATTTTCTACAGACAGAGTGTTTCAAAACTGCTCAATCAAAAGTATGGTTTAACACTGTTAGCTGAATGCTCAGATCAGAAAGAAGTTTCACAGAATGCTACTGTGTAGTTTATATTTGAATATATTCCTTTTTCCACTATTACCCTCTTAGCGCTCCGAATGTCCACTTGAATTTTCTACAGAAAGAGTGTTCATAACTGTGCAATCAAAAATATGGTTTAACTCTGTTAGCTTAATGAACATATCAGAAATAAGTTTCACACAATGCTTCTGTGTAGTTTTTATTTGAAGATATTATTTTTCCCAATAGAGGCCTCTTAGCGCTCAGAATGTCCAATTGCAGTTTCTACAGAAAGAGTGTTTCAGAAAGGCTCAATCCAAAGTAAGGTTCAACTCTGTTAGTTGAATGCACAGAACAGAAAGTAGTTTCATACAATGCTTCTGTGTAGTTTATATTTGCACATATTCTTTTTTCCACTATTACCCACTTAGTGCTACGAATGTCCAGTTGCATTTTCTACAGACAGAGTGTTTCAAAACTGCTCAATCAAAAGTATGGTTTAACTCTGTTAGCTGAATGCTCAGATCAGAAAGAAGTTTCACAGAATGCTTCTGTGTAGTTTATATTTGAATATATTCCTTTTTCCACTACTACTCTCTTAGCGCTCCAAATGTCCAGTTGCATTTTCTACAGAAAGAGTGTTCAGATCTGCTCAATCAAAAGTATGGTTTAACTCTGTTAGCTGAATGCACAGATCAGAAACAAGTTTCACAGAATGATTCTGTGTAGTTTATATTTGGAGACATTCCTTTTTCCACTATTACCCCCTTAGCGCTCCGAATCTCCACTTGCATTTTCTACAGAAGGAGTGTTTCAGAACGGCTCAATCAAAACTAAGGTTCAACTCTTTTAGTTGAACAAACAGAACAGAAAGAAGTTTCACACAATTCTTCTGTGTAGTTTTTATTTGTAGACATTCTTTTTCCCAATATAGGCCTCTTAGTGCTCAGAATGTCCAATTGCAGTTTCTACAGAAAGAGTGTTTCAGAATGGCTCAATCAAAAGTAAGGTTCAACTCTGTTAGTTGAATGCACAGAACAGAAAGAAGTTTCATACAATGCTTCTGTGTAGTTTATATTTGAACATATTCTTTTTTCCACTATTACCCACTTAGCGCTACGAATGTCCAGTTGCATTTTCTACAGACAGTGTTTCAAAACTGCTCAATCAATAGTATGGTTTAACTCTGTTAGCTGAATGCTCAGATCAGAAAGAAGTTTCACAGAATGCTTCTGTGTAGTTTATATTTGAATATATTCCTTTTTCCACTACTACGCTCTTAGCGCTCCAAATGTCCAGTTGCATTTTCTACAGAAAGAGTGTTCAGATCTGCTCAATCAAAAGTATGGTTTAACTCTGTTAGCTGAATGCACAGATCAGAAAGAAGTTTCACCGAATGATTCTGTGTAGTTTATATTTGAAGACATTCCTTTTTCCACTATTACCCTCTTGCGCTCCGAATCTCCACTTGCATTTTCTACAAAAAGAGTGTTTCATAACTGCTCAATCAAAAATATGTTTTATCTCCGTTAACTGAATTTACAGATCAGAAATAAGTTTCACAGAATGCATCTGTGCAGTTTTTATTTGAAGATATTCTTTTTCCCAATGTAGGCCTCTTAGCGCTTAGCATGTCCAATTGCAGTTTCTACAGAAAGAGTGTTTCAGAACGGCTCAATCAAAAGTAAGGTTCAACTCTGTTAGTTGAATGCACAGAACAGAAAGAATTTTCACAGAATGCTACTGTGTAGTTTATATTTGAATATATTCCTTTTTCCACAATTACCCTCTTAGCGCTCCGAATGTCCACTTGCATTTTCTACAGAAAGAGTGTTCAGAACTGCGCAATCAAAAGTATGGTTTAACTCTGTTAGCTTAATGAACATATCAGAAATAAGTTTCACACAATGCTTCTGTGTAGTTTTTATTTGAAGATATTATTTTTCCCAATAGAGGCCTCTTAGCGCTCAGAATGTCCAATTGCAGTTTCTACAGAAAGAGTGTTTCTGAAAGGCTCAATCAAAAGTAAGGTTCAACTCTGTTAGTTGAATGCACAGAACAGAAAGAAGTTTCATACAATGCTTCTGTGTAGTTTATATTTGAACATATTCTTTTTTCCACTATTACCCAATTAGCGCTACGAATGTCCAGTTGCATTTTCTACAGACAGAGTGTTTCAAAACTGCTCAATCAAAAGTATGGTTTAACTCTGTTAGCTGAATGCTCAGATCAGAAAGAAGTTTCACAGAATGCTTCTGTGTAGTTTATATTTGAATATATTCCTTTTTCCACTACTACGCTCTTAGCGCTCCAAATGTCCAGTTGCATTTTCTACAGAAACAGTGTTCAGATCTGCTCAATCAAAAGTATGGTTTAACTCTGTTAGCTGAATGCACAGATCAGAAAGAAGTTTCACCGAATGATTCTGTGTAGTTTATATTTGAAGACATTCCTTTTTCCACTATTACCCTCTTAGCGCTCCGAATCTCCACTTGCATTTTCTACAAAAAGAGTTTTTCATAAATGCTCAATCAAAAATATGTTTTATCTCTGTTAACTGAATTTACAGATCAGAAATAAGTTTCACAGAATGCATCTGTGTAGTTTTTATTTGAAGATATTCTTTTTCCCAATGTAGGCCTCTTAGCGCTTAGCATGTCCAATTGCAGTTTCTACAGAAAGAGTGTTTCAGAACGGCTCAATCAAAAGTAAGGTAGAACTCTGTTAGTTGAATGCACAGAACAGAAAGAATTTTCACAGAATGCTACTCTGTAGTTTATATTTGAATATATTCCTTTTTCCACTATTACCCTCTTAGCGCTCCGAATGTCCACTTGCATTTTCTACAGAAAGAGTGTTCAGAACTGTGCAATCAAAAGTATGGTTTAACTCTGTTAGCTTAATGAACATATCAGAAATAAGTTTCACACAATGCTTCTGTGTAGTTTTTATTTGAAGATATTATTTTTCCCAATAGAGGCCTCTTAGCGCTCAGAATGTCCAATTGCAGTTTCTACAGAAAGAGTGTTTCAGAAAGGCTCAATCCAAAGTAAGGTTCAACTCTGTTAGTTGAATGCACAGAACAGAAAGAAGTTTCATACAATGCTTCTGTGTAGTTTATATTTGAACATATACTTTTTTCCACTATTACCCACTTAGCGCTACGAATGTCCAGTTGCATTTTCTACAGACAGAGTGTTTCAAAACTGCTCAATCAAAAGTATGGTTTAACTCTGTTAGCTGAATGCTCAGATCAGAAAGAAGTTTCACAGAATGCTTCTGTGTAGTTTATATTTGAATATATTCCTTTTTCCACTACTACTCTCTTAGCGCTCCAAATGTCCAGTTGCATTTTCTACAGAAAGAGTGTTCAGATCTGCTCAATCAAAAGTATGGTTTAACTCTGTTAGCTGAATGCACAGATCAGAAAGAAGTTTCACAGAATGATTCTGTGTAGTTTATATTTGGAGACATTCCTTTTTCCACTATTACCCTCTTAGCACTCTGAATCTCCACTTGCATTTTCTACAGAAAGAGTGTTTCAGAACGGCTCAATCAAAACTAAGGTTCAACACTTTTAGTTGAACAAACGGAACAGAAAGAAGTTTCACACAATTCTTCTGTGTAGTTTTTATTTGTAGACATTCTTTTTCCCAATATAGGCCTCCTAGCGCTCAGAATGTCCAATTGCAGTTTCTACAGAAAGAGTGTTTCAGAACGGCTCAATCAAAAGTAAGGTTCAACTCTGTTAGTTGAATGCACAGAACAGAAAGAAGTTTCATACAATGCTTCTGTGTAGTTTATATTTGAACATATTCTTTTTTAAACTATTACCCACTTAGCGCTACGAATGTCCAGTTGCATTTTCTACAGACAGAGTGTTTCAAAACTGCTCAATCAAAAGTATGGTTTAACTCTGTTAGCTGAATGCTCAGATCAGAAAGAAGTTTCACAGAATGCTTCTGTGTAGTTTATATTTGAATATATTACTTTTTCCACTACTACGCTCTTAGCGCTCCAAATGTCCAGTTGCATTTTCTACAGAAAGAGTGTTCAGATCTGCTCAATCAAAAGTATGGTTTAACTCTGTTAGCTGAATGCACAGATCAGAAAGAAGTTTCACAGAATGATTCTGTGTAGTTTATATTGGAAGACATTCCTTTTTCCACTATTACCCTCTTAGCGCTCCGAATCTCCACTTGCATTTTCTACAAAAAGAGTTTTTCATAACTGCTCAATCAAAAATATGTTTTATCTCTGTTAACTGAATTTACAGATCAGAAATAAGTTTCACAGAATGCATCTGTGTAGTTTTTATTTGAAGATATTCTTTTTCCCAATGTAGGCCTCTTAGCGCTTAGCATGTCCAATTGCAGTTTCTACAGAAAGAGTGTTTCAGAACGGCTCAATCAAAAGTAAGGTAGAACTCTGTTAGTTGAATGCACAGAACAGAAAGAATTTTCACAGAATGCTACTCTGTAGTTTATATTTGAATATATTCCTTTTTCCACTATTACCCTCTTAGCGCTCCGAATGTCCACTTGCATTTTCTACAGAAAGAGTGTTCAGAACTGTGCAATCAAAAGTATGGTTTAACTCTGTTAGCTTAATGAACATATCAGAAATAAGTTTCACACAATGCTTCTGTGTAGTTTTTATTTGAAGATATTATTTTTCCCAATAGAGGCCTCTTAGCGCTCAGAATGTCCAATTGCAGTTTCTACAGAAAGAGTGTTTCACAACGGCTCAATCAAAAGTAAGGTTCAACTCTGTTAGTTGAATGCACAGAACAGAAAGAAGTTTCATACAATGCTTCTGTGTAGTTTATATTTGAACATATTCTTTTGTCCACTATTACCCACTTAGCGCTACGAATGTCCAGTTGCATTTTCTACAGAGTGTTTCAAAACTGCTCAATCAAAAGTATGGTTTAACTCTGTTAGCTGAATGCTCAGATCAGAAAGAAGTTTCACAGAATGCTTCTGTGTAGTTTATATTTAGATATATTCCTTTTTCCACTACTATGCTCTTAGTGCTCCAAATGTCCAGTTGCATTTTCTACAGAAAGAGTGTTCAGATCTGCTCAATCAAAAGTATGGTTTAACTCTGTTAGCTGAATGCACAGATCAGAAAGAAGTTTCACCGAATGATTCTGTGTAGTTTATATTTGAAGACATTCCTTTTTCCACTATTACCCTCTTGCGCTCCGAATCTCCACTTGCATTTTCTACAAAAAGAGTGTTTCATAACTGCTCAATCAAAAATATGTTTTATCTCCGTTAACTGAATTTACAGATCAGAAATAAGTTTCACAGAATGCATCTGTGTAGTTTTTATTTGAAGATATTCTTTTTCCCAATGTAGGCCTCTTAGCGCTTAGCATGTCCAATTGCAGTTTCTACAGAAAGAGTGTTTCAGAACGGCTCAATCAAAAGTAAGGTTCAACTCTGTTAGTTGAATGCACAGAACAGAAAGAATTTTCACAGAATGCTACTGTGTAGTTTATATTTGAATATATTCCTTTTTCCACTATTACCCTCTTAGCGCTCCGAATGTCCACTTGAATTTTCTACAGAAAGAGTGTCCATAACTGTGCAATCAAAAATATGGTTTAACTCTGTTAGCTTAATGAACATATCAGAAATAAGTTTCACACAATGCTTCTGTGTAGTTTTTATTTGAAGATATTATTTTTCCCAATAGAGGCCTCTTAGCGCTCAGAATGTCCAATTGCAGTTTCTACAGAAAGAGTGTTTCAGAAAGGCTCAATCCAAAGTAAGGTTCAACTCTGTTAGTTGAATGCACAGAACAGAAAGTAGTTTCATACAATGCTTCTGTGTAGTTTATATTTGCACATATTCTTTTTTCCACTATTACCCACTTAGTGCTACGAATGTCCAGTTGCATTTTCTACAGACAGAGTGTTTCAAAACTGCTCAATCAAAAGTATGGTTTAACTCTGTTAGCTGAATGCTCAGATCAGAAAGAAGTTTCACAGAATGCTTCTGTGTAGTTTATATTTGAATATATTCCTTTTTCCACTACTACTCTCTTAGCGCTCCAAATGTCCAGTTGCATTTTCTACAGAAAGAGTGTTCAGATCTGCTCAATCAAAAGTATGGTTTAACTCTGTTAGCTGAATGCACAGATCAGAAAGAAGTTTCACAGAATGATTCTGTGTAGTTTATATTTGGAGACATTCCTTTTTCCACTATTACCCCCTTAGCGCTCCGAATCTCCACTTGCATTTTCTACAGAAGGAGTGTTTCAGAACGGCTCAATCAAAACTAAGGTTCAACTCTTTTAGTTGAACAAACAGAACAGAAAGAAGTTTCACACAATTCTTCTGTGTAGTTTTTATTTGTAGACATTCTTTTTCCCAATATAGGCCTCTTAGTGCTCAGAATGTCCAATTGCAGTTTCTACAGAAAGAGTGTTTCAGAATGGCTCAATCAAAAGTAAGGTTCAACTCTGTTAGTTGAATGCACAGAACAGAAAGAAGTTTCATACAATGCTTCTGTGTAGTTTATAATTGAACATATTCTTTTTTCCACTATTACCCACTTAGCGCTACGAATGTCCAGTTGCATTTTCTACAGACAGAGTGTTTCAAAACTGCTCAATCAATAGTATGGTTTAACTCTGTTAGCTGAATGCTCAGATCAGAAAGAAGTTTCACAGAATGCTTCTGTGTAGTTTATATTTGAATATATTCCTTTTTCCACTACTACGCTCTTAGCGCTCCAAATGTCCAGTTGCATTTTCTACAGAAAGAGTGTTCAGATCTGCTCAATCAAAAGTATGGTTTAACTCTGTTAGCTGAATGCACAGATCAGGAAGAAGTTTCACCGAATGATTCTGTGTAGTTTATATTTGAAGACATTCCTTTTTCCACTATTACCCTCTTGCGCTCCGAATCTCCACTTGCATTTTCTACAAAAAGAGTGTTTCATAACTGCTCAATCAAAAATATGTTTTATCTCCGTTAACTGAATTTACAGATCAGAAATAAGTTTCACAGAATGCATCTGTGTAGTTTTTATTTGAAGATATTCTTTTTCCCAATGTAGGCCTCTTAGCGCTTAGCATGTCCAATTGCAGTTTCTACAGAAAGAGTGTTTCAGAACGGCTCAATCAAAAGTAAGGTTCAACTCTGTTAGTTGAATGCACAGAACAGAAAGAATTTTCACAGAATGCTACTGTGTAGTTTATATTTGAATATATTCCTTTTTCCACAATTACCCTCTTAGCGCTCCGAATGTCCACTTGCATTTTCTACAGAAAGAGTGTTCAGAACTGCGCAATCAAAAGTATGGTTTAACTCTGTTAGCTTAATGAACATATCAGAAATAAGTTTCACACAATGCTTCTGTGTAATTTTTATTTGAAGATATTATTTTTCCCAATAGAGGCCTCTTAGCGCTCAGAATGTCCAATTGCAGTTTCTACAGAAAGAGTGTTTCTGAAAGGCTCAATCAAAAGTAAGGTTCAACTCTGTTAGTTGAATGCACAGAACAGAAAGAAGTTTCATACAATGCTTCTGTGTAGTTTATATTTGAACATATTCTTTTTTCCACTATTACCCAATTAGCGCTACGAATGTCCAGTTGCATTTTCTACAGACAGAGTGTTTCAAAACTGCTCAATCAAAAGTATGGTTTAACTCTGTTAGCTGAATGCTCAGATCAGAAAGAAGTTTCACAGAATGCTTCTGTGTAGTTTATATTTGAATATATTCCTTTTTCCACTACTACGCTCTTAGCGCTCCAAATGTCCAGTTGCATTTTCTACAGAAACAGTGTTCAGATCTGCTCAATCAAAAGTATGGTTTAACTCTGTTAGCTGAATGCACAGATCAGAAAGAAGTTTCACCGACTGATTCTGTGTAGTTTATATTTGAAGACATTCCTTTTTCCACTATTACCCTCTTAGCGCTCCGAATCTCCACTTGCATTTTCTACAAAAAGAGTTTTTCATAAATGCTCAATCAAAAATATGTTTTATCTCTGTTAACTGAATTTACAGATCAGAAATAAGTTTCACAGAATGCATCTGTGTAGTTTTTATTTGAAGATATTCTTTTTCCCAATGTAGGCCTCTTAGCGCTTAGCATGTCCAATTGCAGTTTCTACATAAAGAGTGTTTCAGAACGGCTCAATCAAAAGTAAGGTAGAACTCTGTTAGTTGAATGCACAGAACAGAAAGAATTTTCACAGAATGCTACTCTGTAGTTTATATTTGAATATATTCCTTTTTCCACTATTACCCTCTTAGCGCTCCGAATGTCCACTTGCATTTTCTACAGAAAGAGTGTTCAGAACTGTGCAATCAAAAGTATGGTTTAACTCTGTTAGCTTAATGAACATATCAGAAATAAGTTTCACACAATGCTTCTGTGTAGTTTTTATTTGAAGATATTATTTTTCCCAATAGAGGCCTCTTAGTGCTCAGAATGTCCAATTGCAGTTTCTACAGAAAGAGTGTTTCAGAAAGGCTCAATCCAAAGTAAGGTTCAACTCTGTTAGTTGAATGCACAGAACAGAAAGAAGTTTCATACAATGCTTCTGTGTAGTTTATATTTGAACATATACTTTTTTCCACTATTACCCACTTAGCGCTACGAATGTCCAGTTGCATTTTCTACAGACAGAGTGTTTCAAAACTGCTCAATCAAAAGTATGGTTTAACTCTGTTAGCTGAATGCTCAGATCAGAAAGAAGTTTCACAGAATGCTTCTGTGTAGTTTATATTTGAATATATTCCTTTTTCCACTACTACTCTCTTAGCGCTCCAAATGTCCAGTTGCATTTTCTACAGAAAGAGTGTTCAGATCTGCTCAATCAAAAGTATGGTTTAACTCTGTTAGCTGAATGCACAGATCAGAAAGAAGTTTCACAGAATGATTCTGTGTAGTTTATATTTGGAGACATTCCTTTTTCCACTATTACCCTCTTAGCACTCTGAATCTCCACTTGCATTTTCTACACAAAGAGTGTTTCAGAACGGCTCAATCAAAACTAAGGTTCAACACTTTTAGTTGAACAAACGGAACAGAAAGAAGTTTCACACAATTCTTCTGTGTAGTTTTTATTTGTAGACATTCTTTTTCCCAATATAGGCCTCCTAGCGCTCAGAATGTCCAATTGCAGTTTCTACAGAAAGAGTGTTTCAGAACGGCTCAATCAAAAGTAAGGTTCAACTCTGTTAGTTGAATGCACAGAACAGAAAGAAGTTTCATACAATGCTTCTGTGTAGTTTATATTTGAACATATTCTTTTTTAAACTATTACCCACTTAGCGCTACGAATGTCCAGTTGCATTTTCTACAGACAGAGTGTTTCAAAACTGCTCAATCAAAAGTATGGTTTAACTCTGTTAGCTGAATGCTCAGATCAGAAAGAAGTTTCACAGAATGCTTCTGTGTAGTTTATATTTGGAGACATTCCTTTTTCCACTATTACCCCCTTAGCGCTCCGAATCTCCACTTGCATTTTCTACAGAAGGAGTGTTTCAGAACGGCTCAATCAAAACTAAGGTTCAACTCTTTTAGTTGAACAAACAGAACAGAAAGAAGTTTCACACAATTCTTCTGTGTAGTTTTTATTTGTAGACATTCTTTTTCCCAATATAGGCCTCTTAGTGCTCAGAATGTCCAATTGCAGTTTCTACAGAAAGAGTGTTTCAGAATGGCTCAATCAAAAGTAAGGTTCAACTCTGTTAGTTGAATGCACAGAACAGAAAGAAGTTTCATACAATGCTTCTGTGTAGTTTATAATTGAACATATTCTTTTTTCCACTATTACCCACTTAGCGCTACGAATGTCCAGTTGCATTTTCTACAGACAGAGTGTTTCAAAACTGCTCAATCAATAGTATGGTTTAACTCTGTTAGCTGAATGCTCAGATCAGAAAGAAGTTTCACAGAATGCTTCTGTGTAGTTTATATTTGAATATATTCCTTTTTCCACTACTACGCTCTTAGCGCTCCAAATGTCCAGTTGCATTTTCTACAGAAAGAGTGTTCAGATCTGCTCAATCAAAAGTATGGTTTAACTCTGTTAGCTGAATGCACAGATCAGAAAGAAGTTTCACCGAATGATTCTGTGTAGTTTATATTTGAAGACATTCCTTTTTCCACTATTACCCTCTTGCGCTCCGAATCTCCACTTGCATTTTCTACAAAAAGAGTGTTTCATAACTGCTCAATCAAAAATATGTTTTATCTCCGTTAACTGAATTTACAGATCAGAAATAAGTTTCACAGAATGCATCTGTGTAGTTTTTATTTGAAGATATTCTTTTTCCCAATGTAGGCCTCTTAGCGCTTAGCATGTCCAATTGCAGTTTCTACAGAAAGAGTGTTTCAGAACGGCTCAATCAAAAGTAAGGTTCAACTCTGTTAGTTGAATGCACAGAACAGAAAGAATTTTCACAGAATGCTACTGTGTAGTTTATATTTGAATATATTCCTTTTTCCACAATTACCCTCTTAGCGCTCCGAATGTCCACTTGCATTTTCTACAGAAAGAGTGTTCAGAACTGCGCAATCAAAAGTATGGTTTAACTCTGTTAGCTTAATGAACATATCAGAAATAAGTTTCACACAATGCTTCTGTGTAATTTTTATTTGAAGATATTATTTTTCCCAATAGAGGCCTCTTAGCGCTCAGAATGTCCAATTGCAGTTTCTACAGAAAGAGTGTTTCTGAAAGGCTCAATCAAAAGTAAGGTTCAACTCTGTTAGTTGAATGCACAGAACAGAAAGAAGTTTCATACAATGCTTCTGTGTAGTTTATATTTGAACATATTCTTTTTTCCACTATTACCCAATTAGCGCTACGAATGTCCAGTTGCATTTTCTACAGACAGAGTGTTTCAAAACTGCTCAATCAAAAGTATGGTTTAACTCTGTTAGCTGAATGCTCAGATCAGAAAGAAGTTTCACAGAATGCTTCTGTGTAGTTTATATTTGAATATATTCCTTTTTCCACTACTACGCTCTTAGCGCTCCAAATGTCCAGTTGCATTTTCTACAGAAACAGTGTTCAGATCTGCTCAATCAAAAGTATGGTTTAACTCTGTTAGCTGAATGCACAGATCAGAAAGAAGTTTCACCGACTGATTCTGTGTAGTTTATATTTGAAGACATTCCTTTTTCCACTATTACCCTCTTAGCGCTCCGAATCTCCACTTGCATTTTCTACAAAAAGAGTTTTTCATAAATGCTCAATCAAAAATATGTTTTATCTCTGTTAACTGAATTTACAGATCAGAAATAAGTTTCACAGAATGCATCTGTGTAGTTTTTATTTGAAGATATTCTTTTTCCCAATGTAGGCCTCTTAGCGCTTAGCATGTCCAATTGCAGTTTCTACAGAAAGAGTGTTTCAGAACGGCTCAATCAAAAGTAAGGTAGAACTCTGTTAGTTGAATGCACAGAACAGAAAGAATTTTCACAGAATGCTACTCTGTAGTTTATATTTGAATATATTCCTTTTTCCACTATTACCCTCTTAGCGCTCCGAATGTCCACTTGCATTTTCTACAGAAAGAGTGTTCAGAACTGTGCAATCAAAAGTATGGTTTAACTCTGTTAGCTTAATGAACATATCAGAAATAAGTTTCACACAATGCTTCTGTGTAGTTTTTATTTGAAGATATTATTTTTCCCAATAGAGGCCTCTTAGTGCTCAGAATGTCCAATTGCAGTTTCTACAGAAAGAGTGTTTCAGAAAGGCTCAATCCAAAGTAAGGTTCAACTCTGTTAGTTGAATGCACAGAACAGAAAGAAGTTTCATACAATGCTTCTGTGTAGTTTATATTTGAACATATACTTTTTTCCACTATTACCCACTTAGCGCTACGAATGTCCAGTTGCATTTTCTACAGACAGAGTGTTTCAAAACTGCTCAATCAAAAGTATGGTTTAACTCTGTTAGCTGAATGCTCAGATCAGAAAGAAGTTTCACAGAATGCTTCTGTGTAGTTTATATTTGAATATATTCCTTTTTCCACTACTACTCTCTTAGCGCTCCAAATGTCCAGTTGCATTTTCTACAGAAAGAGTGTTCAGATCTGCTCAATCAAAAGTATGGTTTAACTCTGTTAGCTGAATGCACAGATCAGAAATAAGTTTCACAGAATGATTCTGTGTAGTTTATATTTGGAGACATTCCTTTTTCCACTATTACCCCCTTAGCGCTCCGAATCTCCACTTGCATTTTCTACAGAAGGAGTGTTTCAGAACGGCTCAATCAAAACTAAGGTTCAACTCTTTTAGTTGAACAAACAGAACAGAAAGAAGTTTCACACAATTCTTCTGTGTAGTTTTTATTTGTAGACATTCTTTTTCCCAATATAGGCCTCTTAGTGCTCAGAATGTCCAATTGCAGTTTCTACAGAAAGAGTGTTTCAGAATGGCTCAATCAAAAGTAAGGTTCAACTCTGTTAGTTGAATGCACAGAACAGAAAGAAGTTTCATACAATGCTTCTGTGTAGTTTATATTTGAACATATTCTTTTTTCCACTATTACCCACTTAGCGCTACGAATGTCCAGTTGCATTTTCTACAGACAGAGTGTTTCAAAACTGCTCAATCAATAGTATGGTTTAACTCTGTTAGCTGAATGCTCAGATCAGAAAGAAGTTTCACAGAATGCTTCTGTGTAGTTTATATTTGAATATATTCCTTTTTCCACTACTACGCTCTTAGCGCTCCAAATGTCCAGTTGCATTTTCTACAGAAAGAGTGTTCAGATCTGCTCAATCAAAAGTATGGTTTAACTCTGTTAGCTGAATGCACAGATCAGAAAGAAGTTTCACCGAATGATTCTGTGTAGTTTATATTTGAAGACATTCCTTTTTCCACTATTACCCTCTTGCGCTCCGAATCTCCACTTGCATTTTCTACAAAAAGAGTGTTTCATAACTGCTCAATCAAAAATATGTTTTATCTCCGTTAACTGAATTTACAGATCAGAAATAAGTTTCACAGAATGCATCTGTGTAGTTTTTATTTGAAGATATTCTTTTTCCCAATGTAGGCCTCTTAGCGCTTAGCATGTCCAATTGCAGTTTCTACAGAAAGAGTGTTTCAGAACGGCTCAATCAAAAGTAAGGTTCAACTCTGTTAGTTGAATGCACAGAACAGAAAGAATTTTCACAGAATGCTACTGTGTAGTTTATATTTGAATATATTCCTTTTTCCACAATTACCCTCTTAGCGCTCCGAATGTCCACTTGCATTTTCTACAGAAAGAGTGTTCAGAACTGCGCAATCAAAAGTATGGTTTAACTCTGTTAGCTTAATGAACATATCAGAAATAAGTTTCACACAATGCTTCTGTGTAGTTTTTATTTGAAGATATTATTTTTCCCAATAGAGGCCTCTTAGCGCTCAGAATGTCCAATTGCAGTTTCTACAGAAAGAGTGTTTCTGAAAGGCTCAATCAAAAGTAAGGTTCAACTCTGTTAGTTGAATGCACAGAACAGAAAGAAGTTTCATACAATGCTTCTGTGTAGTTTATATTTGAACATATTCTTTTTTCCACTATTACCCAATTAGCGCTACGAATGTCCAGTTGCATTTTCTACAGACAGAGTGTTTCAAAACTGCTCAATCAAAAGTATGGTTTAACTCTGTTAGCTGAATGCTCAGATCAGAAAGAAGTTTCACAGAATGCTTCTGTGTAGTTTATATTTGAATATATTCCTTTTTCCACTACTACGCTCTTAGCGCTCCAAATGTCCAGTTGCATTTTCTACAGAAACAGTGTTCAGATCTGCTCAATCAAAAGTATGGTTTAACTCTGTTAGCTGAATGCACAGATCAGAAAGAAGTTTCACCGAATGATTCTGTGTAGTTTATATTTGAAGACATTCCTTTTTCCACTATTACCCTCTTAGCGCTCCGAATCTCCACTTGCATTTTCTACAAAAAGAGTTTTTCATAAATGCTCAATCAAAAATATGTTTTATCTCTGTTAACTGAATTTACAGATCAGAAATAAGTTTCACAGAATGCATCTGTGTAGTTTTTATTTGAAGATATTCTTTTTCCCAATGTAGGCCTCTTAGCGCTTAGCATGTCCAATTGCAGTTTCTACAGAAAGAGTGTTTCAGAACGGCTCAATCAAAAGTAAGGTAGAACTCTGTTAGTTGAATGCACAGAACAGAAAGAATTTTCACAGAATGCTACTCTGTAGTTTATATTTGAATATATTCCTTTTTCCACTATTACCCTCTTAGCGCTCCGAATGTCCACTTGCATTTTCTACAGAAAGAGTGTTCAGAACTGTGCAATCAAAAGTATGGTTTAACTCTGTTAGCTTAATGAACATATCAGAAATAAGTTTCACACAATGCTTCTGTGTAGTTTTTATTTGAAGATATTATTTTTCCCAATAGAGGCCTCTTAGCGCTCAGAATGTCCAATTGCAGTTTCTACAGAAAGAGTGTTTCAGAAAGGCTCACTCCAAAGTAAGGTTCAACTCTGTTAGTTGAATGCACAGAACAGAAAGAAGTTTCATACAATGCTTCTGTGTAGTTTATATTTGAACATATACTTTTTTCCACTATTACCCACTTAGCGCTACGAATGTCCAGTTGCATTTTCTACAGACAGAGTGTTTCAAAACTGCTCAATCAAAAGTATGGTTTAACTCTGTTAGCTGAATGCTCAGATCAGAAAGAAGTTTCACAGAATGCTTCTGTGTAGTTTATATTTGAATATATTCCTTTTTCCACTACTACTCTCTTAGCGCTCCAAATGTCCAGTTGCATTTTCTACAGAAAGAGTGTTCAGATCTGCTCAATCAAAAGTATGGTTTAACTCTGTTAGCTGAATGCACAGATCAGAAAGAAGTTTCACAGAATGATTCTGTGTAGTTTATATTTGGAGACATTCCTTTTTCCACTATTACCCTCTTAGCACTCTGAATCTCCACTTGCATTTTCTACACAAAGAGTGTTTCAGAACGGCTCAATCAAAACTAAGGTTCAACACTTTTAGTTGAACAAACGGAACAGAAAGAAGTTTCACACAATTCTTCTGTGTAGTTTTTATTTGTAGACATTCTTTTTCCCAATATAGGCCTCCTAGCGCTCAGAATGTCCAATTGCAGTTTCTACAGAAAGAGTGTTTCAGAATGGCTCAATCAAAAGTAAGGTTCAACTCTGTTAGTTGAATGCACAGAACAGAAAGAAGTTTCATACAATGCTTCTGTGTAGTTTATAATTGAACATATTCTTTTTTCCACTATTACCCACTTAGCGCTACGAATGTCCAGTTGCATTTTCTACAGACAGAGTGTTTCAAAACTGCTCAATCAATAGTATGGTTTAACTCTGTTAGCTGAATGCTCAGATCAGAAAGAAGTTTCACAGAATGCTTCTGTGTAGTTTATATTTGAATATATTCCTTTTTCCACTACTACGCTCTTAGCGCTCCAAATGTCCAGTTGCATTTTCTACAGAAAGAGTGTTCAGATCTGCTCAATCAAAAGTATGGTTTAACTCTGTTAGCTGAATGCACAGATCAGAAAGAAGTTTCACCGAATGATTCTGTGTAGTTTATATTTGAAGACATTCCTTTTTCCACTATTACCCTCTTGCGCTCCGAATCTCCACTTGCATTTTCTACAAAAAGAGTGTTTCATAACTGCTCAATCAAAAATATGTTTTATCTCCGTTAACTGAATTTACAGATCAGAAATAAGTTTCACAGAATGCATCTGTGTAGTTTTTATTTGAAGATATTCTTTTTCCCAATGTAGGCCTCTTAGCGCTTAGCATGTCCAATTGCAGTTTCTACAGAAAGAGTGTTTCAGAACGGCTCAATCAAAAGTAAGGTTCAACTCTGTTAGTTGAATGCACAGAACAGAAAGAATTTTCACAGAATGCTACTGTGTAGTTTATATTTGAATATATTCCTTTTTCCACAATTACCCTCTTAGCGCTCCGAATGTCCACTTGCATTTTCTACAGAAAGAGTGTTCAGAACTGCGCAATCAAAAGTATGGTTTAACTCTGTTAGCTTAATGAACATATCAGAAATAAGTTTCACACAATGCTTCTGTGTAATTTTTATTTGAAGATATTATTTTTCCCAATAGAGGCCTCTTAGCGCTCAGAATGTCCAATTGCAGTTTCTACAGAAAGAGTGTTTCTGAAAGGCTCAATCAAAAGAAAGGTTCAACTCTGTTAGTTGAATGCACAGAACAGAAAGAAGTTTCATACAATGCTTCTGTGTAGTTTATATTTGAACATATTCTTTTTTCCACTATTACCCAATTAGCGCTACGAATGTCCAGTTGCATTTTCTACAGACAGAGTGTTTCAAAACTGCTCAATCAAAAGTATGGTTTAACTCTGTTAGCTGAATGCTCAGATCAGAAAGAAGTTTCACAGAATGCTTCTGTGTAGTTTATATTTGAATATATTCCTTTTTCCACTACTACGCTCTTAGCGCTCCAAATGTCCAGTTGCATTTTCTACAGAAACAGTGTTCAGATCTGCTCAATCAAAAGTATGGTTTAACTCTGTTAGCTGAATGCACAGATCAGAAAGAAGTTTCACCGAATGATTCTGTGTAGTTTATATTTGAAGACATTCCTTTTTCCACTATTACCCTCTTAGCGCTCCGAATCTCCACTTGCATTTTCTACAAAAAGAGTTTTTCATAAATGCTCAATCAAAAATATGTTTTATCTCTGTTAACTGAATTTACAGATCAGAAATAAGTTTCACAGAATGCATCTGTGTAGTTTTTATTTGAAGATATTCTTTTTCCCAATGTAGGCCTCTTAGCGCTTAGCATGTCCAATTGCAGTTTCTACATAAAGAGTGTTTCAGAACGGCTCAATCAAAAGTAAGGTAGAACTCTGTTAGTTGAATGCACAGAACAGAAAGAATTTTCACAGAATGCTACTCTGTAGTTTATATTTGAATATATTCCTTTTTCCACTATTACCCTCTTAGCGCTCCGAATGTCCACTTGCATTTTCTACAGAAAGAGTGTTCAGAACTGTGCAATCAAAAGTATGGTTTAACTCTGTTAGCTTAATGAACATATCAGAAATAAGTTTCACACAATGCTTCTGTGTAGTTTTTATTTGAAGATATTATTTTTCCCAATAGAGGCCTCTTAGTGCTCAGAATGTCCAATTGCAGTTTCTACAGAAAGAGTGTTTCAGAAAGGCTCAATCCAAAGTAAGGTTCAACTCTGTTAGTTGAATGCACAGAACAGAAAGAAGTTTCATACAATGCTTCTGTGTAGTTTATATTTGAACATATACTTTTTTCCACTATTACCCACTTAGCGCTACGAATGTCCAGTTGCATTTTCTACAGACAGAGTGTTTCAAAACTGCTCAATCAAAAGTATGGTTTAACTCTGTTAGCTGAATGCTCAGATCAGAAAGAAGTTTCACAGAATGCTTCTGTGTAGTTTATATTTGAATATATTCCTTTTTCCACTACTACTCTCTTAGCGCTCCAAATGTCCAGTTGCATTTTCTACAGAAAGAGTGTTCAGATCTGCTCAATCAAAAGTATGGTTTAACTCTGTTAGCTGAATGCACAGATCAGAAAGAAGTTTCACAGAATGATTCTGTGTAGTTTATATTTGGAGACATTCCTTTTTCCACTATTACCCCCTTAGCGCTCCGAATCTCCACTTGCATTTTCTACAGAAGGAGTGTTTCAGAACGGCTCAATCAAAACTAAGGTTCAACTCTTTTAGTTGAACAAACAGAACAGAAAGAAGTTTCACACAATTCTTCTGTGTAGTTTTTATTTGTAGACATTCTTTTTCCCAATATAGGCCTCTTAGTGCTCAGAATGTCCAATTGCAGTTTCTACAGAAAGAGTGTTTCAGAATGGCTCAATCAAAAGTAAGGTTCAACTCTGTTAGTTGAATGCACAGAACAGAAAGAAGTTTCATACAATGCTTCTGTGTAGTTTATATTTGAACATATTCTTTTTTCCACTATTACCCACTTAGCGCTACGAATGTCCAGTTGCATTTTCTACAGACAGAGTGTTTCAAAACTGCTCAATCAATAGTATGGTTTAACTCTGTTAGCTGAATGCTCAGATCAGAAAGAAGTTTCACAGAATGCTTCTGTGTAGTTTATATTTGAATATATTCCTTTTTCCACTACTACGCTCTTAGCGCTCCAAATGTCCAGTTGCATTTTCTACAGAAAGAGTGTTCAGATCTGCTCAATCAAAAGTATGGTTTAACTCTGTTAGCTGAATGCACAGATCAGAAAGAAGTTTCACCGAATGATTCTGTGTAGTTTATATTTGAAGACATTCCTTTTTCCACTATTACCCTCTTGCGCTCCGAATCTCCACTTGCATTTTCTACAAAAAGAGTGTTTCATAACTGCTCAATCAAAAATATGTTTTATCTCCGTTAACTGAATTTACAGATCAGAAATAAGTTTCACAGAATGCATCTGTGTAGTTTTTATTTGAAGATATTCTTTTTCCCAATGTAGGCCTCTTAGCGCTTAGCATGTCCAATTGCAGTTTCTACAGAAAGAGTGTTTCAGAACGGCTCAATCAAAAGTAAGGTTCAACTCTGTTAGTTGAATGCACAGAACAGAAAGAATTTTCACAGAATGCTACTGTGTAGTTTATATTTGAATATATTCCTTTTTCCACAATTACCCTCTTAGCGCTCCGAATGTCCACTTGCATTTTCTACAGAAAGAGTGTTCAGAACTGCGCAATCAAAAGTATGGTTTAACTCTGTTAGCTTAATGAACATATCAGAAATAAGTTTCACACAATGCTTCTGTGTAGTTTTTATTTGAAGATATTATTTTTCCCAATAGAGGCCTCTTAGCGCTCAGAATGTCCAATTGCAGTTTCTACAGAAAGAGTGTTTCTGAAAGGCTCAATCAAAAGTAAGGTTCAACTCTGTTAGTTGAATGCACAGAACAGAAAGAAGTTTCATACAATGCTTCTGTGTAGTTTATATTTGAACATATTCTTTTTTCCACTATTACCCAATTAGCGCTACGAATGTCCAGTTGCATTTTCTACAGACAGAGTGTTTCAAAACTGCTCAATCAAAAGTATGGTTTAACTCTGTTAGCTGAATGCTCAGATCAGAAAGAAGTTTCACAGAATGCTTCTGTGTAGTTTATATTTGAATATATTCCTTTTTCCACTACTACGCTCTTAGCGCTCCAAATGTCCAGTTGCATTTTCTACAGAAACAGTGTTCAGATCTGCTCAATCAAAAGTATGGTTTAACTCTGTTAGCTGAATGCACAGATCAGAAAGAAGTTTCACCGAATGATTCTGTGTAGTTTATATTTGAAGACATTCCTTTTTCCACTAATACCCTCTTAGCGCTCCGAATCTCCACTTGCATTTTCTACAAAAAGAGTTTTTCATAAATGCTCAATCAAAAATATGTTTTATCTCTGTTAACTGAATTTACAGATCAGAAATAAGTTTCACAGAATGCATCTGTGTAGTTTTTATTTGAAGATATTCTTTTTCCCAATGTAGGCCTCTTAGCGCTTAGCATGTCCAATTGCAGTTTCTACAGAAAGAGTGTTTCAGAACGGCTCAATCAAAAGTAAGGTAGAACTCTGTTAGTTGAATGCACAGAACAGAAAGAATTTTCACAGAATGCTACTCTGTAGTTTATATTTGAATATATTCCTTTTTCCACTATTACCCTCTTAGCGCTCCGAATGTCCACTTGCATTTTCTACAGAAAGAGTGTTCAGAACTGTGCAATCAAAAGTATGGTTTAACTCTGTTAGCTTAATGAACATATCAGAAATAAGTTTCACACAATGCTTCTGTGTAGTTTTTATTTGAAGATATTATTTTTCCCAATAGAGGCCTCTTAGCGCTCAGAATGTCCAATTGCAGTTTCTACAGAAAGAGTGTTTCAGAAAGGCTCACTCCAAAGTAAGGTTCAACTCTGTTAGTTGAATGCACAGAACAGAAAGAAGTTTCATACAATGCTTCTGTGTAGTTTATATTTGAACATATACTTTTTTCCACTATTACCCACTTAGCGCTACGAATGTCCAGTTGCATTTTCTACAGACAGAGTGTTTCAAAACTGCTCAATCAAAAGTATGGTTTAACTCTGTTAGCTGAATGCTCAGATCAGAAAGAAGTTTCACAGAATGCTTCTGTGTAGTTTATATTTGAATATATTCCTTTTTCCACTACTACTCTCTTAGCGCTCCAAATGTCCAGTTGCATTTTCTACAGAAAGAGTGTTCAGATCTGCTCAATCAAAAGTATGGTTTAACTCTGTTAGCTGAATGCACAGATCAGAAAGAAGTTTCACAGAATGATTCTGTGTAGTTTATATTTGGAGACATTCCTTTTTCCACTATTACCCTCTTAGCACTCTGAATCTCCACTTGCATTTTCTACACAAAGAGTGTTTCAGAACGGCTCAATCAAAACTAAGGTTCAACACTTTTAGTTGAACAAACGGAACAGAAAGAAGTTTCACACAATTCTTCTGTGTAGTTTTTATTTGTAGACATTCTTTTTCCCAATATAGGCCTCCTAGCGCTCAGAATGTCCAATTGCAGTTTCTACAGAAAGAGTGTTTCAGAACGGCTCAATCAAAAGTAAGGTTCAACTCTGTTAGTTGAATGCACAGAACAGAAAGAAGTTTCATACAATGCTTCTGTGTAGTTTATATTTGAACATATTCTTTTTTAAACTATTACCCACTTAGCGCTACGAATGTCCAGTTGCATTTTCTACAGACAGAGTGTTTCAAAACTGCTCAATCAAAAGTATGGTTTAACTCTGTTAGCTGAATGCTCAGATCAGAAAGAAGTTTCACAGAATGCTTCTGTGTAGTTTATATTTGAATATATTACTTTTTCCACAACTACGCTCTTAGCGCTCCAAATGTCCAGTTGCATTTTCTACAGAAAGAGTGTTCAGATCTGCTCAATCAAAAGTATGGTTTAACTCTGTTAGCTGAATGCACAGATCAGAAAGAAATTTCACCGAATGATTCTGTGTAGTTTATATTGGAAGACATTCCTTTTTCCACTATTACCCTCTTAGCGCTCCGAATCTCCACTTGCATTTTCTACAAAAAGAGTTTTTCATAACTGCTCAATCAAAAATATGTTTTATCTCTGTTAACTGAATTTACAGATCAGAAATAAGTTTCACAGAATGCATCTGTGTAGTTTTTATTTGAAGATATTCTTTTTCCCAATGTAGGCCTCTTAGCGCTTAGCATGTCCAATTGCAGTTTCTACAGAAAGAGTGTTTCAGAACGGCTCAATCAAAAGTAAGGTTCAACTCTGTTAGTTGAATGCACAGAACAGAAAGAATTTTCACAGAATGCTACTGTGTAGTTTATATTTGAATATATTCCTTTTTCCACTATTACCCTCTTAGCGCTCCGATTGTCCACTTGCATTTTCTACAGAAAGAGTGTTCAGAACTGCGCAATCAAAAGTATGGTTTAACTCTGTTAGCTTAATGAACATATCAGAAATAAGTTTCACACAATGCTTCTGTGTAGTTTTTATTTGAAGATATTATTTTTCCCAATAGAGGCATCTTAGCGCTCAGAATGTCCAATTGCAGTTTCTACAGAAAGAGTGTTTCAGAAACGCTCAATCAAAAGTAAGGTTCAACTCTGTTAGTTGAATGCACAGAACAGAAAGAAGTTTCATACAATGCTTCTGTGTAGTTTATATTTGAACATATTCTTTTTTCCACTATTACCCACTTAGCGCTACGAATGTCCAGTTGCATTTTCTACAGACAGAGTGTTTCAAAACTGCTCAATCAAAAGTATGGTTTATCTCTGTTAGCTGAATGCTCAGATCAGAAAGAAGTTTCACAGAATGCTTCTGTGTAGTTTATATTTGAATATATTCCTTTTTCCACTACTACTCTCTTAGCGCTCCAAATGTCCAGTTGCATTTTCTACAGAAAGAGTGTTCAGATCTGCTCAATCAAAAGTATGGTTTAACTCTGTTAGCTGAATGCACAGATCACAAAGAAGTTTCACAGAATGATTCTGTGTAGTTTATATTTGGAGACATTCCTTTTTCCACTATTACCCTCTTAGCGCTCCGAATCTCCACTTGCATTTTCTACAGAAAGAGTGTTTCAGAACGGCTCAATCAAAACTAAGGTTCAACTCTTTTAGTTGGACAAACAGAACAGAAAGAAGTTTCACACAATTCTTCTGTGTAGTTTTTATTTGTAGACATTCTTTTTCCCAATATAGGCCTCTTAGCGCTCAGAATGTCCAATTGCAGTTTCTACAGAAAGAGTGTTTCACAACGGCTCAATCAAAAGTAAGGTTCAACTCTGTTAGTTGAATGCACAGAACAGAAAGAAGTTTCATACAATGCTTCTGTGTAGTTTATATTTGAACATATTCTTTTTTCCACTATTACCCACTTAGCGCTACGAATGTCCAGTTGCATTTTCTACAGACAGAGTGTTTCAAAACTGCTCAATCAAAAGTATGGTTTAACACTGTGAGCTGAATGCTCAGATCAGAAAGAAGTTTCACAGAATGCTACTGTGTAGTTTATATTTGAATATATTCCTTTTTCCACTATTACCCTCTTAGCGCTCCGAATGTCCACTTGAATTTTCTACAGAAAGAGTGTTCATAACTGTGCAATCAAAAATATGGTTTAACTCTGTTAGCTTAATGAACATATCAGAAATAAGTTTCACACAATGCTTCTGTGTAGTTTTTATTTGAAGATATTATTTTTCCCAATAGAGGCCTCTTAGCGCTCAGAATGTCCAATTGCAGTTTCTACAGAAAGAGTGTTTCAGAAAGGCTCAATCCAAAGTAAGGTTCAACTCTGTTAGTTGAATGCACAGAACAGAAAGTAGTTTCATACAATGCTTCTGTGTAGTTTATATTTGCACATATTCTTTTTTCCACTATTACCCACTTAGTGCTACGAATGTCCAGTTGCATTTTCTACAGACAGAGTGTTTCAAAACTGCTCAATCAAAAGTATGGTTTAACTCTGTTAGCTGAATGCTCAGATCAGAAAGAAGTTTCACAGAATGCTTCTGTGTAGTTTATATTTGAATATATTCCTTTTTCCACTACTACTCTCTTAGCGCTCCAAATGTCCAGTTGCATTTTCTACAGAAAGAGTGTTCAGATCTGCTCAATCAAAAGTATGGTTTAACTCTGTTAGCTGAATGCACAGATGAGAAAGAAGTTTCACAGAATGATTCTGTGTAGTTTATATTTGGAGACATTCCTTTTTCCACTATTACCCCCTTAGCGCTCCGAATCTCCACTTGCATTTTCTACAGAAGGAGTGTTTCAGAACGGCTCAATCAAAACTAAGGTTCAACTCTTTTAGTTGAACAAACAGAACAGAAAGAAGTTTCACACAATTCTTCTGTGTAGTTTTTATTTGTAGACATTCTTTTTCCCAATATAGGCCTCTTAGTGCTCAGAATGTCCAATTGCAGTTTCTACAGAAAGAGTGTTTCAGAATGGCTCAATCAAAAGTAAGGTTCAACTCTGTTAGTTGAATGCACAGAACAGAAAGAAGTTTCATACAATGCTTCTGTGTAGTTTATATTTGAACATATTCTTTTTTCCACTATTACCCACTTAGCGCTACGAATGTCCAGTTGCATTTTCTACAGACAGAGTGTTTCAAAACTGCTCAATCAATAGTATGGTTTAACTCTGTTAGCTGAATGCTCAGATCAGAAAGAAGTTTCACAGAATGCTTCTGTGTAGTTTATATTTGAATATATTCCTTTTTCCACTACTACGCTCTTAGCGCTCCAAATGTCCAGTTGCATTTTCTACAGAAAGAGTGTTCAGATCTGCTCAATCAAAAGTATGGTTTAACTCTGTTAGCTGAATGCACAGATCAGAAAGAAGTTTCACCGAATGATTCTGTGTAGTTTATATTTGAAGACATTCCTTTTTCCACTATTACCCTCTTGCGCTCCGAATCTCCACTTGCATTTTCTACAAAAAGAGTGTTTCATAACTGCTCAATCAAAAATATGTTTTATCTCCGTTAACTGAATTTACAGATCAGAAATAAGTTTCACAGAATGCATCTGTGTAGTTTTTATTTGAAGATATTCTTTTTCCCAATGTAGGCCTCTTAGCGCTTAGCATGTCCAATTGCAGTTTCTACAGAAAGAGTGTTTCAGAACGGCTCAATCAAAAGTAAGGTTCAACTCTGTTAGTTGAATGCACAGAACAGAAAGAATTTTCACAGAATGCTACTGTGTAGTTTATATTTGAATATATTCCTTTTTCCACAATTACCCTCTTAGCGCTCCGAATGTCCACTTGCATTTTCTACAGAAAGAGTGTTCAGAACTGCGCAATCAAAAGTATGGTTTAACTCTGTTAGCTTAATGAACATATCAGAAATAAGTTTCACACAATGCTTCTGTGTAGTTTTTATTTGAAGATATTATTTTTCCCAATAGAGGCCTCTTAGCGCTCAGAATGTCCAATTGCAGTTTCTACAGAAAGAGTGTTTCTGAAAGGCTCAATCAAAAGTAAGGTTCAACTCTGTTAGTTGAATGCACAGAACAGAAAGAAGTTTCATACAATGCTTCTGTGTAGTTTATATTTGAACATATTCTTTTTTCCACTATTACCCAATTAGCGCTACGAATGTCCAGTTGCATTTTCTACAGACAGAGTGTTTCAAAACTGCTCAATCAAAAGTATGGTTTAACTCTGTTAGCTGAATGCTCAGATCAGAAAGAAGTTTCACAGAATGCTTCTGTGTAGTTTATATTTGAATATATTCCTTTTTCCACTACTACGCTCTTAGCGCTCCAAATGTCCAGTTGCATTTTCTACAGAAACAGTGTTCAGATCTGCTCAATCAAAAGTATGGTTTAACTCTGTTAGCTGAATGCACAGATCAGAAAGAAGTTTCACCGAATGATTCTGTGTAGTTTATATTTGAAGACATTCCTTTTTCCACTATTACCCTCTTAGCGCTCCGAATCTCCACTTGCATTTTCTACAAAAAGAGTTTTTCATAAATGCTCAATCAAAAATATGTTTTATCTCTGTTAACTGAATTTACAGATCAGAAATAAGTTTCACAGAATGCATCTGTGTAGTTTTTATTTGAAGATATTCTTTTTCCCAATGTAGGCCTCTTAGCGCTTAGCATGTCCAATTGCAGTTTCTACAGAAAGAGTGTTTCAGAACGGCTCAATCAAAAGTAAGGTAGAACTCTGTTAGTTGAATGCACAGAACAGAAAGAATTTTCACAGAATGCTACTCTGTAGTTTATATTTGAATATATTCCTTTTTCCACTATTACCCTCTTAGCGCTCCGAATGTCCACTTGCATTTTCTACTGAAAGAGTGTTCAGAACTGTGCAATCAAAAGTATGGTTTAACTCTGTTAGCTTAATGAACATATCAGAAATAAGTTTCACACAATGCTTCTGTGTAGTTTTTATTTGAAGATATTATTTTTCCCAATAGAGGCCTCTTAGCGCTCAGAATGTCCAATTGCAGTTTCTACAGAAAGAGTGTTTCAGAAAGGCTCAATCCAAAGTAAGGTTCAACTCTGTTAGTTGAATGCACAGAACAGAAAGAAGTTTCATACAATGCTTCTGTGTAGTTTATATTTGAACATATACTTTTTTCCACTATTACCCACTTAGCGCTACGAATGTCCAGTTGCATTTTCTACAGACAGAGTGTTTCAAAACTGCTCAATCAAAAGTATGGTTTAACTCTGTTAGCTGAATGCTCAGATCAGAAAGAAGTTTCACAGAATGCTTCTGTGTAGTTTATATTTGAATATATTCCTTTTTCCACTACTACTCTCTTAGCGCTCCAAATGTCCAGTTGCATTTTCTACAGAAAGAGTGTTCAGATCTGCTCAATCAAAAGTATGGTTTAACTCTGTTAGCTGAATGCACAGATCAGAAAGAAGTTTCACAGAATGATTCTGTGTAGTTTATATTTGGAGACATTCCTTTTTCCACTATTACCCTCTTAGCACTCTGAATCTCCACTTGCATTTTCTACAGAAAGAGTGTTTCAGAACGGCTCAATCAAAACTAAGGTTCAACACTTTTAGTTGAACAAACGGAACAGAAAGAAGTTTCACACAATTCTTCTGTGTAGTTTTTATTTGTAGACATTCTTTTTCCCAATATAGGCCTCCTAGCGCTCAGAATGTCCAATTGCAGTTTCTACAGAAAGAGTGTTTCAGAACGGCTCAATCAAAAGTAAGGTTCAACTCTGTTAGTTGAATGCACAGAACAGAAAGAAGTTTCATACAATGCTTCTGTGTAGTTTATATTTGAACATATTCTTTTTTAAACTATTACCCACTTAGCGCTACGAATGTCCAGTTGCATTTTCTACAGACAGAGTGTTTCAAAACTGCTCAATCAAAAGTATGGTTTAACTCTGTTAGCTGAATGCTCAGATCAGAAAGAAGTTTCACAGAATGCTTCTGTGTAGTTTATATTTGAATATATTACTTTTTCCACTACTACGCTCTTAGCGCTCCAAATGTCCAGTTGCATTTTCTACAGAAAGAGTGTTCAGATCTGCTCAATCAAAAGTATGGTTTAACTCTGTTAGCTGAATGCACAGATCAGAAAGAAGTTTCACAGAATGATTCTGTGTAGTTTATATTGGAAGACATTCCTTTTTCCACTATTACCCTCTTAGCGCTCCGAATCTCCACTTGCATTTTCTACAAAAAGAGTTTTTCATAACTGCTCAATCAAAAATATGTTTTATCTCTGTTAACTGAATTTACAGATCAGAAATAAGTTTCACAGAATGCATCTGTGTAGTTTTTATTTGAAGATATTCTTTTTCCCAATGTAGGCCTCTTAGCGCTTAGCATGTCCAATTGCAGTTTCTACAGAAAGAGTGTTTCAGAACGGCTCAATCAAAAGTAAGGTTCAACTCTGTTAGTTGAATGCACAGAACAGAAAGAATTTTCACAGAATGCTACTGTGTAGTTTATATTTGAATATATTCCTTTTTCCACTATTACCCTCTTAGCGCTCCGATTGTCCACTTGCATTTTCTACAGAAAGAGTGTTCAGAACTGCGCAATCAAAAGTATGGTTTAACTCTGTTAGCTTAATGAACATATCAGAAATAAGTTTCACACAATGCTTCTGTGTAGTTTTTATTTGAAAATATTATTTTTCCCAATAGAGGCATCTTAGCGCTCAGAATGTCCAATTGCAGTTTCTACAGAAAGAGTGTTTCAAAAACGCTCAATCAAAAGTAAGGTTCAACTCTGTTAGTTGAATGCACAGAACAGAAAGAAGTTTCATACAATGCTTCTGTGTAGTTTATATTTGAACATATTCTTTTTTCCACTATTACCCACTTAGCGCTACGAATGTCCAGTTGCATTTTCTACAGACAGAGTGTTTCAAAACTGCTCAATCAAAAGTATGGTTTATCTCTGTTAGCTGAATGCTCAGATCAGAAAGAAGTTTCACAGAATGCTTCTGTGTAGTTTATATTTGAATATATTCCTTTTTCCACTACTACTCTCTTAGCGCTCCAAATGTCCAGTTGCATTTTCTACAGAAAGAGTGTTCAGATCTGCTCAATCAAAAGTATGGTTTAACTCTGTTAGCTGAATGCACAGATCACAAAGAAGTTTCACAGAATGATTCTGTGTAGTTTATATTTGGAGACATTCCTTTTTCCACTATTACCCTCTTAGCGCTCCGAATCTCCACTTGCATTTTCTACAGAAAGAGTGTTTCAGAACGGCTCAATCAAAACTAAGGTTCAACTCTTTTAGTTGGACAAACAGAACAGAAAGAAGTTTCACACAATTCTTCTGTGTAGTTTTTATTTGTAGACATTCTTTTTCCCAATATAGGCCTCTTAGCGCTCAGAATGTCCAATTGCAGTTTCTACAGAAAGAGTGTTTCACAACGGCTCAATCAAAAGTAAGGTTCAACTCTGTTAGTTGAATGCACAGAACAGAAAGAAGTTTCATACAATGCTTCTGTGTAGTTTATATTTGAACATATTCTTTTGTCCACTATTACCCACTTAGCGCTACGAATGTCCAGTTGCATTTTCTACAGAGTGTTTCAAAACTGCTCAATCAAAAGTATGGTTTAACTCTGTTAGCTGAATGCTCAGATCAGAAAGAAGTTTCACAGAATGCTTCTGTGTAGTTTATATTTAGATATACTCCTTTTTCCACTACTACGATCTTAGCGCTCCAAATGTCCAGTTGCATTTTCTACAGAAAGAGTGTTCAGATCTGCTCAATCAAAAGTATGGTTTAACTCTGTTAGCTGAATGCACAGATCAGAAAGAAGTTTCACCGAATGATTCTGTGTAGTTTATATTTGAAGACATTCCTTTTTCCACTATTACCCTCTTGCGCTCCGAATCTCCACTTGCATTTTCTACAAAAAGAGTGTTTCATAACTGCTCAATCAAAAATATGTTTTATCTCCGTTAACTGAATTTACAGATCAGAAATAAGTTTCACAGAATGCATCTGTGTAGTTTTTATTTGAAGATATTCTTTTTCCCAATGTAGGCCTCTTAGCGCTTAGCATGTCCAATTGCAGTTTCTACAGAAAGAGTGTTTCAGAACGGCTCAATCAAAAGTAAGGTTCAACTCTGTTATTTGAATGCACAGAACAGAAAGAATTTTCACAGAATGCTACTGTGTAGTTTATATTTGAATATATTCCTTTTTCCACAATTACCCTCTTAGCGCTCCGAATGTCCACTTGCATTTTCTACAGAAAGAGTGTTCAGAACTGCGCAATCAAAAGTATGGTTTAACTCTGTTAGCTTAATGAACATATCAGAAATAAGTTTCACACAATGCTTCTGTGTAGTTTTTATTTGAAGATATTATTTTTCCCAATAGAGGCCTCTTAGCGCTCAGAATGTCCAATTGCAGTTTCTACAGAAAGAGTGTTTCTGAAAGGCTCAATCAAAAGTAAGGTTCAACTCTGTTAGTTGAATGCACAGAACAGAAAGAAGTTTCATACAATGCTTCTGTGTAGTTTATATTTGAACATATTCTTTTTTCCACTATTACCCAATTAGCGCTACGAATGTCCAGTTGCATTTTCTACAGACAGAGTGTTTCAAAACTGCTCAATCAAAAGTATGGTTTAACTCTGTTAGCTGAATGCTCAGATCAGAAAGAAGTTTCACAGAATGCTTCTGTGTAGTTTATATTTGAATATATTCCTTTTTCCACTACTACGCTCTTAGCGCTCCAAATGTCCAGTTGCATTTTCTACAGAAAGAGTGTTCAGATCTGCTCAATCAAAAGTATGGTTTAACTCTGTTAGCTGAATGCACAGATCAGAAAGAAGTTTCACCGAATGATTCTGTGTAGTTTATATTTGAAGACATTCCTTTTTCCACTATTACCCTCTTAGCGCTCCGAATCTCCAATTGCATTTTCTACAAAAAGAGTTTTTCATAAATGCTCAATCAAAAATATGTTTTATCTCTGTTAACTGAATTTACAGATCAGAAATAAGTTTCACAGAATGCATCTGTGTAGTTTTTATTTGAAGATATTCTTTTTCCCAATGTAGGCCTCTTAGCGCTTAGCATGTCCAATTGCAGTTTCTACAGAAAGAGTGTTTCAGAACGGCTCAATCAAAAGTAAGGTAGAACTCTGTTAGTTGAATGCACAGAACAGAAAGAATTTTCACAGAATGCTACTGTGTAGTTTATATTTGAATATATTCCTTTTTCCACTATTACCCTCTTAGCGCTCCGAATGTCCACTTGCATTTTCTACAGAAAGAGTGTTCAGAACTGCGCAATCAAAAGTATGGTTTAACTCTGTTAGCTTAATGAACATATCAGAAATAAGTTTCACACAATGCTTCTGTGTAGTTTTTATTTGAAGATATTATTTTTCCCAATAGAGGCCTCTTAGCGCTCAGAATGTCCAATTGCAGTTTCTACAGAAAGAGTGTTTCAGAAAGGCTCAATCAAAAGTAAGGTTCAACTCTGTTTTTTGAATGCACAGAACAGAAAGAAGTTTCATACAATGCTTCTGTGTAGTTTATATTTGAACATATTCTTTTTTCCACTATTACCCACTTAGCGCTACGAATGTCCAGTTGCATTTTCTACAGACAGAGTGTTTCAAAACTGCTCAATCAAAAGTATGGTTTAACTCTGTTAGCTGAATGCTCAGATCAGAAAGAAGTTTCACAGAATGCTTCTGTGTAGTTTATATTTGAATATATTCCTTTTTCCACTACTACTCTCTTAGCGCTCCAAATGTCCAGTTGCATTTTCTACAGAAAGAGTGTTCAGATCTGCTCAATCAAAAGTATGGTTTAACTCTGTTAGCTGAATGCACAGATCAGAAAGAAGTTTCACAGAATGATTCTGTGTAGTTTATATTTGGAGACATTCCTTTTTCCACTATTACCCTCTTAGCGCTCCGAATCTCCACTTGCATTTTCTACAGAAAGAGTGTTTCAGAACGGCTCAATCAAAATTATGTTTCAACTCTTTTAGTTGGACAAACAGAACAGAAAGAAGTTTCACACAATTCTTCTGTGTAGTTTTTATTTGTAGACATTCTTTTTCCCAATATAGGCCTCTTAGCGCTCAGAATGTCCAATTGCAGTTTCTACAGAAAGAGTGTTTCACAACGGCTCAATCAAAAGTAAGGTTCAACTCTGTTAGTTGAATGCACAGAACAGAAAGAAGTTTCATACAATGCTTCTGTGTAGTTTATATTTGAACATATTCTTTTGTCCACTATTACCCACTTAGCGCTACGAATGTCCAGTTGCATTTTCTACAGACAGAGTGTTTCAAAACTGCTCAATCAAAAGTATGGTTTAACTCTGTTTGCTGAATGCTCAGATCAGAAAGAAGTTTCACAGAATGCATCTGTGTAGTTTTTATTTGAAGATATTCTTTTTCCCAATGTAGGCCTCTTAGCGCTTAGCATGTCCAATTGCAGTTTCTACAGAAAGAGTGTTTCAGAACGGCTCAATCAAAAGTAAGGTTCAACTCTGTTAGTTGAATGCACAGAACAGAAAGAATTTTCACAGAATGCTACTGTGTAGTTTATATTTGAATATATTCCTTTTTCCACTATTACCCTCTTAGCGCTCCGATTGTCCACTTGCATTTTCTACAGAAAGAGTGTTCAGAACTGCGCAATCAAAAGTATGGTTTAACTCTGTTAGCTTAATGAACATATCAGAAATAAGTTTCACACAATGCTTCTGTGTAGTTTTTATTTGAAGATATTATTTTTCCCAATAGAGGCATCTTAGCGCTCAGAATGTCCAATTGCAGTTTCTACAGAAAGAGTGTTTCAGAAACGCTCAATCAAAAGTAAGGTTCAACTCTGTTAGTTGAATGCACAGAACAGAAAGAAGTTTCATACAATGCTTCTGTGTAGTTTATATTTGAACATATTCTTTTTTCCACTATTACCCACTTAGCGCTACGAATGTCCAGTTGCATTTTCTACAGACAGAGTGTTTCAAAACTGCTCAATCAAAAGTATGGTTTATCTCTGTTAGCTGAATGCTCAGATCAGAAAGAAGTTTCACAGAATGCTTCTGTGTAGTTTATATTTGAATATATTCCTTTTTCCACTACTACTCTCTTAGCGCTCCAAATGTCCAGTTGCATTTTCTACAGAAAGAGTGTTCAGATCTGCTCAATCAAAAGTATGGTTTAAATCTGTTAGCTGAATGCACAGATCACAAAGAAGTTTCACAGAATGATTCTGTGTAGTTTATATTTGGAGACATTCCTTTTTCCACTATTACCCTCTTAGCGCTCCGAATCTCCACTTGCATTTTCTACAGAAAGAGTGTTTCAGAACGGCTCAATCAAAACTAAGGTTCAACTCTTTTAGTTGGACAAACAGAACAGAAAGAAGTTTCACACAATTCTTCTGTGTAGATTTTATTTGTAGACATTCTTTTTCCCAATATAGGCCTCTTAGCGCTCAGAATGTCCAATTGCAGTTTCTACAGAAAGAGTGTTTCACAACGGCTCAATCAAAAGTAAGGTTCAACTCTGTTAGTTGAATGCACAGAACAGAAAGAAGTTTCATACAATGCTTCTGTGTAGTTTATATTTGAACATATTCTTTTTTCCACTATTACCCACTTAGCGCTACGAATGTCCAGTTGCATTTTCTACAGACAGAGTGTTTCAAAACTGCTCAATCAATAGTATGGTTTAACTCTGTTAGCTGAATGCTCAGATCAGAAAGAAGTTTCACAGAATGCTTCTGTGTAGTTTATATTTGAATATATTCCTTTTTCCACTACTACGCTCTTAGCGCTCCAAATGTCCAGTTGCATTTTCTACAGAAAGAGTGTTCAGATCTGCTCAATCAAAAGTATGGTTTAACTCTGTTAGCTGAATGCACAGATCAGAAAGAAGTTTCACCGAATGATTCTGTGTAGTTTATATTTGAAGACATTCCTTTTTCCACTATTACCCTCTTGCGCTCCGAATCTCCACTTGCATTTTCTACAAAAAGAGTGTTTCATAACTGCTCAATCAAAAATATGTTTTATCTCTGTTAACTGAATTTACAGATCAGAAATAAGTTTCACAGAATGCATCTGTGTAGTTTTTATTTGAAGATATTCTTTTTCCCAATGTAGGCCTCTTAGCGCTTAGCATGTCCAATTGCAGTTTCTACAGAAAGAGTGTTTCAGAACGGCTCAATCAAAAGTAAGGTTCAACTCTGTTAGTTGAATGCACAGAACAGAAAGAATTTTCACAGAATGCTACTGTGTAGTTTATATTTGAATATATTCCTTTTTCCACAATTACCCTCTTAGCGCTCCGAATGTCCACTTGCATTTTCTACAGAAAGAGTGTTCAGAACTGCGCAATCAAAAGTATGGTTTAACTCTGTTAGCTTAATGAACATATCAGAAATAAGTTTCACACAATGCTTCTGTGTAGTTTTTATTTGAAGATATTATTTTTCCCAATAGAGGCCTCTTAGCGCTCAGAATGTCCAATTGCAGTTTCTACAGAAAGAGTGTTTCTGAAAGGCTCAATCAAAAGTAAGGTTCAACTCTGTTAGTTGAATGCACAGAACAGAAAGAAGTTTCATACAATGCTTCTGTGTAGTTTATATTTGAACATATTCTTTTTTCCACTATTACCCACTTAGCGCTACGAATGTCCAGTTGCATTTTCTACAGACAGAGTGTTTCAAAACTGCTCAATCAAAAGTATGGTTTAACTCTGTTAGCTGAATGCTCAGATCAGAAAGAAGTTTCACAGAATGCTTCTGTGTAGTTTATATTTGAATATATTCCTTTTTCCACTACTACGCTCTTAGCGCTCCAAATGTCCAGTTGCATTTTCTACAGAAACAGTGTTCAGATCTGCTCAATCAAAAGTATGGTTTAACTCTGTTAGCTGAATGCACAGATCAGAAAGAAGTTTCACCGAATGATTCTGTGTAGTTTATATTTGAAGACATTCCTTTTTCCACTATTACCCTCTTAGCGCTCCGAATCTCCACTTGCATTTTCTACAAAAAGAGTTTTTCATAAATGCTCAATCAAAAATATGTTTTATCTCTGTTAACTGAATTTACAGATCAGAAATAAGTTTCACAGAATGCATCTGTGTAGTTTTTATTTGAAGATATTCTTTTTCCCAATGTAGGCCTCTTAGCGCTTAGCATGTCCAATTGCAGTTTCTACAGAAAGAGTGTTTCAGAACGGCTCAATCAAAATTAAGGTAGAACTCTGTTAGTTGAATGCACAGAACAGAAAGAATTTTCACAGAATGCTACTCTGTAGTTTATATTTGAATATATTCCTTTTTCCACTATTACCCTCTTAGCGCTCCGAATGTCCACTTGCATTTTCTACAGAAAGAGTGTTCAGAACTGTGCAATCAAAAGTATGGTTTAACTCTGTTAGCTTAATGAACATATCAGAAATAAGTTTCACACAATGCTTCTGTGTAGTTTTTATTTGAAGATATTATTTTTCCCAATAGAGGCCTCTTAGCGCTCAGAATGTCCAATTGCAGTTTCTACAGAAAGAGTGTTTCAGAAAGGCTCAATCCAAAGTAAGGTTCAACTCTGTTAGTTGAATGCACAGAACAGAAAGAAGTTTCATACAATGCTTCTGTGTAGTTTATATTTGAACATATACTTTTTTCCACTATTACCCACTTAGCGCTACGAATGTCCAGTTGCATTTTCTACAGACAGAGTGTTTCAAAACTGCTCAATCAAAAGTATGGTTTAACTCTGTTAGCTGAATGCTCAGATCAGAAAGAAGTTTCACAGAATGCTTCTGTGTAGTTTATATTTGAATATATTCCTTTTTCCACTACTACTCTCTTAGCGCTCCAAATGTCCAGTTGCATTTTCTACAGAAAGAGTGTTCAGATCTGCTCAATCAAAAGTATGGTTTAACTCTGTTAGCTGAATGCACAGATCAGAAAGAAGTTTCACAGAATGATTCTGTGTAGTTTATATTTGGAGACATTCCTTTTTCCACTATTACCCTCTTAGCACTCTGAATCTCCACTTGCATTTTCTACACAAAGAGTGTTTCAGAACGGCTCAATCAAAACTAAGGTTCAACACTTTTAGTTGAACAAACGGAACAGAAAGAAGTTTCACACAATTCTTCTGTGTAGTTTTTATTTGTAGACATTCTTTTTCCCAATATAGGCCTCCTAGCGCTCAGAATGTCCAATTGCAGTTTCTACAGAAAGAGTGTTTCAGAACGGCTCAATCAAAAGTAAGGTTCAACTCTGTTAGTTGAATGCACAGAACAGAAAGAAGTTTCATACAATGCTTCTGTGTAGTTTATATTTGAACATATTCTTTTTTAAACTATTACCCACTTAGCGCTACGAATG
This sequence comes from Symphalangus syndactylus, assembly GCF_028878055.3. Taxonomy (NCBI): domain Eukaryota; kingdom Metazoa; phylum Chordata; class Mammalia; order Primates; family Hylobatidae; genus Symphalangus; species Symphalangus syndactylus. The sequence continues at coordinate 136,547,585 of NC_072432.2, read as the reverse complement.
TCCAGTTGCATTTTCTACAGACAGAGTGTTTCAAAACTGCTCAATCAAAAGTATGGTTTAACTCTGTTAGCTGAATGCTCAGATCAGAAAGAAGTTTCACAGAATGCTTCTGTGTAGTTTATATTTGAATATATTACTTTTTCCACTACTACGCTCTTAGCGCTCCAAATGTCCAGTTGCATTTTCTACAGAAAGAGTGTTCAGATCTGCTCAATCAAAAGTATGGTTTAACTCTGTTAGCTGAATGCACAGATCAGAAAGAAATTTCACCGAATGATTCTGTGTAGTTTATATTGGAAGACATTCCTTTTTCCACTATTACCCTCTTAGCGCTCCGAATCTCCACTTGCATTTTCTACAAAAAGAGTTTTTCATAACTGCTCAATCAAAAATATGTTTTATCTCTGTTAACTGAATTTACAGATCAGAAATAAGTTTCACAGAATGCATCTGTGTAGTTTTTATTTGAAGATATTCTTTTTCCCAATGTAGGCCTCTTAGCGCTTAGCATGTCCAATTGCAGTTTCTACAGAAAGAGTGTTTCAGAACGGCTCAATCAAAAGTAAGGTTCAACTCTGTTAGTTGAATGCACAGAACAGAAAGAATTTTCACAGAATGCTACTGTGTAGTTTATATTTGAATATATTCCTTTTTCCACTATTACCCTCTTAGCGCTCCGATTGTCCACTTGCATTTTCTACAGAAAGAGTGTTCAGAACTGCGCAATCAAAAGTATGGTTTAACTCTGTTAGCTTAATGAACATATCAGAAATAAGTTTCACACAATGCTTCTGTGTAGTTTTTATTTGAAGATATTATTTTTCCCAATAGAGGCATCTTAGCGCTCAGAATGTCCAATTGCAGTTTCTACAGAAAGAGTGTTTCAGAAACGCTCAATCAAAAGTAAGGTTCAACTCTGTTAGTTGAATGCACAGAACAGAAAGAAGTTTCATACAATGCTTCTGTGTAGTTTATATTTGAACATATTCTTTTTTCCACTATTACCCACTTAGCGCTACGAATGTCCAGTTGCATTTTCTACAGACAGAGTGTTTCAAAACTGCTCAATCAAAAGTATGGTTTATCTCTGTTAGCTGAATGCTCAGATCAGAAAGAAGTTTCACAGAATGCTTCTGTGTAGTTTATATTTGAATATATTCCTTTTTCCACTACTACTCTCTTAGCGCTCCAAATGTCCAGTTGCATTTTCTACAGAAAGAGTGTTCAGATCTGCTCAATCAAAAGTATGGTTTAAATCTGTTAGCTGAATGCACAGATCACAAAGAAGTTTCACAGAATGATTCTGTGTAGTTTATATTTGGAGACATTCCTTTTTCCACTATTACCCTCTTAGCGCTCCGAATCTCCACTTGCATTTTCTACAGAAAGAGTGTTTCAGAACGGCTCAATCAAAACTAAGGTTCAACTCTTTTAGTTGGACAAACAGAACAGAAAGAAGTTTCACACAATTCTTCTGTGTAGATTTTATTTGTAGACATTCTTTTTCCCAATATAGGCCTCTTAGCGCTCAGAATGTCCAATTGCAGTTTCTACAGAAAGAGTGTTTCACAACGGCTCAATCAAAAGTAAGGTTCAACTCTGTTAGTTGAATGCACAGAACAGAAAGAAGTTTCATACAATGCTTCTGTGTAGTTTATATTTGAACATATTCTTTTTTCCACTATTACCCACTTAGCGCTACGAATGTCCAGTTGCATTTTCTACAGACAGAGTGTTTCAAAACTGCTCAATCAATAGTATGGTTTAACTCTGTTAGCTGAATGCTCAGATCAGAAAGAAGTTTCACAGAATGCTTCTGTGTTGTTTATATTTGAATATATTCCTTTTTCCACTACTACGCTCTTAGCGCTCCAAATGTCCAGTTGCATTTTCTACAGAAAGAGTGTTCAGATCTGCTCAATCAAAAGTATGGTTTAACTCTGTTAGCTGAATGCACAGATCAGAAAGAAGTTTCACCGAATGATTCTGTGTAGTTTATATTTGAAGACATTCCTTTTTCCACTATTACCCTCTTGCGCTCCGAATCTCCACTTGCATTTTCTACAAAAAGAGTGTTTCATAACTGCTCAATCAAAAATATGTTTTATCTCTGTTAACTGAATTTACAGATCAGAAATAAGTTTCACAGAATGCATCTGTGTAGTTTTTATTTGAAGATATTCTTTTTCCCAATGTAGGCCTCTTAGCGCTTAGCATGTCCAATTGCAGTTTCTACAGAAAGAGTGTTTCAGAACGGCTCAATCAAAAGTAAGGTTCAACTCTGTTAGTTGAATGCACAGAACAGAAAGAATTTTCACAGAATGCTACTGTGTAGTTTATATTTGAATATATTCCTTTTTCCACAATTACCCTCTTAGCGCTCCGAATGTCCACTTGCATTTTCTACAGAAAGAGTGTTCAGAACTGCGCAATCAAAAGTATGGTTTAACTCTGTTAGCTTAATGAACATATCAGAAATAAGTTTCACACAATGCTTCTGTGTAGTTTTTATTTGAAGATATTATTTTTCCCAATAGAGGCCTCTTAGCGCTCAGAATGTCCAATTGCAGTTTCTACAGAAAGAGTGTTTCTGAAAGGCTCAATCAAAAGTAAGGTTCAACTCTGTTAGTTGAATGCACAGAACAGAAAGAAGTTTCATACAATGCTTCTGTGTAGTTTATATTTGAACATATTCTTTTTTCCACTATTACCCAATTAGCGCTACGAATGTCCAGTTGCGTTTTCTACAGACAGAGTGTTTCAAAACTGCTCAATCAAAAGTATGGTTTAACTCTGTTAGCTGAATGCTCAGATCAGAAAGAAGTTTCACAGAATGCTTCTGTGTAGTTTATATTTGAATATATTCCTTTTTCCACTACTACGCTCTTAGCGCTCCAAATGTCCAGTTGCATTTTCTACAGAAACAGTGTTCAGATCTGCTCAATCAAAAGTATGGTTTAACTCTGTTAGCTGAATGCACAGATCAGAAAGAAGTTTCACCGAATGATTCTGTGTAGTTTATATTTGAAGACATTCCTTTTTCCACTATTACCCTCTTAGCGCTCCGAATCTCCACTTGCATTTTCTACAAAAAGAGTTTTTCATAAATGCTCAATCAAAAATATGTTTTATCTCTGTTAACTGAATTTACAGATCAGAAATAAGTTTCACAGAATGCATCTGTGTAGTTTTTATTTGAAGATATTCTTTTTCCCAATGTAGGCCTCTTAGCGCTTAGCATGTCCAATTGCAGTTTCTACAGAAAGAGTGTTTCAGAACGGCTCAATCAAAAGTAAGGTAGAACTCTGTTAGTTGAATGCACAGAACAGAAAGAATTTTCACAGAATGCTACTCTGTAGTTTATATTTGAATATATTCCTTTTTCCACTATTACCCTCTTAGCGCTCCGAATGTCCACTTGCATTTTCTACAGAAAGAGTGTTCAGAACTGTGCAATCAAAAGTATGGTTTAACTCTGTTAGCTTAATGAACATATCAGAAATAAGTTTCACACAATGCTTCTGTGTAGTTTTTATTTGAAGATATTATTTTTCCCAATAGAGGCCTCTTAGCGCTCAGAATGTCCAATTGCAGTTTCTACAGAAAGAGTGTTTCAGAAAGGCTCAATCCAAAGTACGGTTCAACTCTGTTAGTTGAATGCACAGAACAGAAAGAAGTTTCATACAATGCTTCTGTGTAGTTTATATTTGAACATATACTTTTTTCCACTATTACCCACTTAGCGCTACGAATGTCCAGTTGCATTTTCTACAGACAGAGTGTTTCAAAACTGCTCAATCAAAAGTATGGTTTAACTCTGTTTGCTGAATGCTCAGATCAGAAAGAAGTTTCACAGAATGCTTCTGTGTAGTTTATATTTGAATATATTCCTTTTTCCACTACTACTCTCTTAGCGCTCCAAATGTCCAGTTGCATTTTCTACAGAAAGAGTGTTCAGATCTGCTCAATCAAAAGTATGGTTTAACTCTGTTAGCTGAATGCACAGATCAGAAAGAAGTTTCACAGAATGATTCTGTGTAGTTTATATTTGGAGACATTCCTTTTTCCACTATTACCCTCTTAGCGCTCCGAATCTCCACTTGCATTTTCTACAGAAAGAGTGTTTCAGAACGGCTCAATCAAAACTAAGGTTCAACTCTTTTAGTTGAACAAACAGAACAGAAAGAAGTTTCACACAATTCTTCTGTGTAGTTTTTATTTGTAGACATTCTTTTTCCCAATATAGGCCTCTTAGCCCTGAGAATGTCCAATTGCAGTTTCTACAGAAAGAGTGTTTCAGAACGGCTCAATCAAAAGTAAGGTTCAACTCTGTTAGTTGAATGCACAGAACAGAAAGAAGTTTCATACAATGCTTCTGTGTAGTTTATATTTGAACATATTCTTTTTTCCACTATTACCCACTTAGCGCTACGAATGTCCAGTTGCATTTTCTACAGACAGAGTGTTTCAAAACTGCTCAATCAAAAGTATGGTTTAACACTGTTAGCTGAATGCTCAGATCAGAAAGAAGTTTCACAGAATGCTACTGTGTAGTTTATATTTGAATATATTCCTTTTTCCACTATTACCCTCTTAGCGCTCCGAATGTCCACTTGAATTTTCTACAGAAAGAGTGTTCATAACTGTGCAATCAAAAATATGGTTTAACTCTGTTAGCTTAATGAACATATCAGAAATAAGTTTCACACAATGCTTCTGTGTAGTTTTTATTTGAAGATATTATTTTTCCCAATAGAGGCCTCTTAGCGCTCAGAATGTCCAATTGCAGTTTCTACAGAAAGAGTGTTTCAGAAAGGCTCAATCCAAAGTAAGGTTCAACTCTGTTAGTTGAATGCACAGAACAGAAAGTAGTTTCATACAATGCTTCTGTGTAGTTTATATTTGCACATATTCTTTTTTCCACTATTACCCACTTAGTGCTACGAATGTCCAGTTGCATTTTCTACAGACAGAGTGTTTCAAAACTGCTCAATCAAAAGTATGGTTTAACTCTGTTAGCTGAATGCTCAGATCAGAAAGAAGTTTCACAGAATGCTTCTGTGTAGTTTATATTTGAATATATTCCTTTTTCCACTACTACTCTCTTAGCGCTCCAAATGTCCAGTTGCATTTTCTACAGAAAGAGTGTTCAGATCTGCTCAATCAAAAGTATGGTTTAACTCTGTTAGCTGAATGCACAGATCAGAAAGAAGTTTCACAGAATGATTCTGTGTAGTTTATATTTGGAGACATTCCTTTTTCCACTATTACCCCCTTAGCGCACCGAATCTCCACTTGCATTTTCTACAGAAGGAGTGTTTCAGAACGGCTCAATCAAAACTAAGGTTCAACTCTTTTAGTTGAACAAACAGAACAGAAAGAAGTTTCACACAATTCTTCTGTGTAGTTTTTATTTGTAGACATTCTTTTTCCCAATATAGGCCTCTTAGTGCTCAGAATGTCCAATTGCAGTTTCTACAGAAAGAGTGTTTCAGAATGGCTCAATCAAAAGTAAGGTTCAACTCTGTTAGTTGAATGCACAGAACAGAAAGAAGTTTCATACAATGCTTCTGTGTAGTTTATATTTGAACATATTCTTTTTTCCACTATTACCCACTTAGCGCTACGAATGTCCAGTTGCATTTTCTACAGACAGAGTGTTTCAAAACTGCTCAATCAATAGTATGGTTTAACTCTGTTAGCTGAATGCTCAGATCAGAAAGAAGTTTCACAGAATGCTTCTGTGTAGTTTATATTTGAATATATTCCTTTTTCCACTACTACGCTCTTAGCGCTCCAAATGTCCAGTTGCATTTTCTACAGAAAGAGTGTTCAGATCTGCTCAATCAAAAGTATGGTTTAACTCTGTTAGCTGAATGCACAGATCAGAAAGAAGTTTCACCGAATGATTCTGTGTAGTTTATATTTGAAGACATTCCTTTTTCCACTATTACCCTCTTGCGCTCCGAATCTCCACTTGCATTTTCTACAAAAAGAGTGTTTCATAACTGCTCAATCAAAAATATGTTTTATCTCCGTTAACTGAATTTACAGATCAGAAATAAGTTTCACAGAATGCATCTGTGTAGTTTTTATTTGAAGATATTCTTTTTCCCAATGTAGGCCTCTTAGCGCTTAGCATGTCCAATTGCAGTTTCTACAGAAAGAGTGTTTCAGAACGGCTCAATCAAAAGTAAGGTTCAACCCTGTTAGTTGAATGCACAGAACAGAAAGAATTTTCACAGAATGCTACTGTGTAGTTTATATTTGAATATATTCCTTTTTCCACAATTACCCTCTTAGCGCTCCGAATGTCCACTTGCATTTTCTACAGAAAGAGTGTTCAGAACTGCGCAATCAAAAGTATGGTTTAACTCTGTTAGCTTAATGAACATATCAGAAATAAGTTTCACACAATGCTTCTGTGTAGTTTTTATTTGAAGATATTATTTTTCCCAATAGAGGCCTCTTAGCGCTCAGAATGTCCAATTGCAGTTTCTACAGAAAGAGTGTTTCTGAAAGGCTCAATCAAAAGTAAGGTTCAACTCTGTTAGTTGAATGCACAGAACAGAAAGAAGTTTCATACAATGCTTCTGTGTAGTTTATATTTGAACATATTCTTTTTTCCACTATTACCCAATTAGCGCTACGAATGTCCAGTTGCATTTTCTACAGACAGAGTGTTTCAAAACTGCTCAATCAAAAGTATGGTTTAACTCTGTTAGCTGAATGCTCAGATCAGAAAGAAGTTTCACAGAATGCTTCTGTGTAGTTTATATTTGAATATATTCCTTTTTCCACTACTACGCTCTTAGCACTCCAAATGTCCAGTTGCATTTTCTACAGAAACAGTGTTCAGATCTGCTCAATCAAAAGTATGGTTTAACTCTGTTAGCTGAATGCACAGATCAGAAAGAAGTTTCACCGAATGATTCTGTGTAGTTTATATTTGAAGACATTCCTTTTTCCACTATTACCCTCTTAGCGCTCCGAATCTCCACTTGCATTTTCTACAAAAAGAGTTTTTCATAAATGCTCAATCAAAAATATGTTTTATCTCTGTTAACTGAATTTACAGATCAGAAATAAGTTTCACAGAATGCATCTGTGTAGTTTTTATTTGAAGATATTCTTTTTCCCAATGTAGGCCTCTTAGCGCTTAGCATGTCCAATTGCAGTTTCTACAGAAAGAGTGTTTCAGAACGGCTCAATCAAAATTAAGGTAGAACTCTGTTAGTTGAATGCACAGAACAGAAAGAATTTTCACAGAATGCTACTCTGTAGTTTATATTTGAATATATTCCTTTTTCCACTATTACCCTCTTAGCGCTCCGAATGTCCACTTGCATTTTCTACAGAAAGAGTGTTCAGAACTGTGCAATCAAAAGTATGGTTTAACTCTGTTAGCTTAATGAACATATCAGAAATAAGTTTCACACAATGCTTCTGTGTAGTTTTTATTTGAAGATATTATTTTTCCCAATAGAGGCCTCTTAGCGCTCAGAATGTCCAATTGCAGTTTCTACAGAAAGAGTGTTTCAGAAAGGCTCAATCCAAAGTAAGGTTCAACTCTGTTAGTTGAATGCACAGAACAGAAAGAAGTTTCATACAATGCTTCTGTGTAGTTTATATTTGAACATATACTTTTTTCCACTATTACCCACTTAGCGCTACGAATGTCCAGTTGCATTTTCTACAGACAGAGTGTTTCAAAACTGCTCAATCAAAAGTATGGTTTAACTCTGTTAGCTGAATGCTCAGATCAGAAAGAAGTTTCACAGAATGCTTCTGTGTAGTTTATATTTGAATATATTCCTTTTTCCACTACTACTCTCTTAGCGCTCCAAATGTCCAGTTGCATTTTCTACAGAAAGAGTGTTCAGATCTGCTCAATCAAAAGTATGGTTTAACTCTGTTAGCTGAATGCACAGATCAGAAAGAAGTTTCACAGAATGATTCTGTGTAGTTTATATTTGGAGACATTCCTTTTTCCACTATTACCCTCTTAGCACTCTGAATCTCCACTTGCATTTTCTACAGAAAGAGTGTTTCAGAACGGCTCAATCAAAACTAAGGTTCAACACTTTTAGTTGAACAAACGGAACAGAAAGAAGTTTCACACAATTCTTCTGTGTAGTTTTTATTTGTAGACATTCTTTTTCCCAATATAGGCCTCCTAGCGCTCAGAATGTCCAATTGCAGTTTCTACAGAAAGAGTGTTTCAGAACGGCTCAATCAAAAGTAAGGTTCAACTCTGTTAGTTGAATGCACAGAACAGAAAGAAGTTTCATACAATGCTTCTGTGTAGTTTATATTTGAACATATTCTTTTTTAAACTATTACCCACTTAGCGCTACGAATGTCCAGTTGCATTTTCTACAGACAGAGTGTTTCAAAACTGCTCAATCAAAAGTATGGTTTAACTCTGTTAGCTGAATGCTCAGATCAGAAAGAAGTTTCACAGAATGCTTCTGTGTAGTTTATATTTGAATATATTACTTTTTCCACTACTACGCTCTTAGCGCTCCAAATGTCCAGTTGCATTTTCTACAGAAAGAGTGTTCAGATCTGCTCAATCAAAAGTATGGTTTAACTCTGTTAGCTGAATGCACAGATCAGAAAGAAATTTCACCGAATGATTCTGTGTAGTTTATATTGGAAGACATTCCTTTTTCCACTATTACCCTCTTAGCGCTCCGAATCTCCACTTGCATTTTCTACAAAAAGAGTTTTTCATAACTGCTCAATCAAAAATATGTTTTATCTCTGTTAACTGAATTTACAGATCAGAAATAAGTTTCACAGAATGCATCTGTGTAGTTTTTATTTGAAGATATTCTTTTTCCCAATGTAGGCCTCTTAGCGCTTAGCATGTCCAATTGCAGTTTCTACAGAAAGAGTGTTTCAGAACGGCTCAATCAAAAGTAAGGTTCAACTCTGTTAGTTGAATGCACAGAACAGAAAGAATTTTCACAGAATGCTACTGTGTAGTTTATATTTGAATATATTCCTTTTTCCACTATTACCCTCTTAGCGCTCCGATTGTCCACTTGCATTTTCTACAGAAAGAGTGTTCAGAACTGCGCAATCAAAAGTATGGTTTAACTCTGTTAGCTTAATGAACATATCAGAAATAAGTTTCACACAATGCTTCTGTGTAGTTTTTATTTGAAGATATTATTTTTCCCAATAGAGGCATCTTAGCGCTCAGAATGTCCAATTGCAGTTTCTACAGAAAGAGTGTTTCAGAAACGCTCAATCAAAAGTAAGGTTCAACTCTGTTAGTTGAATGCACAGAACAGAAAGAAGTTTCATACAATGCTTCTGTGTAGTTTATATTTGAACATATTCTTTTTTCCACTATTACCCACTTAGCGCTACGAATGTCCAGTTGCATTTTCTACAGACAGAGTGTTTCAAAACTGCTCAATCAAAAGTATGGTTTATCTCTGTTAGCTGAATGCTCAGATCAGAAAGAAGTTTCACAGAATGCTTCTGTGTAGTTTATATTTGAATATATTCCTTTTTCCACTACTACTCTCTTAGCGCTCCAAATGTCCAGTTGCATTTTCTACAGAAAGAGTGTTCAGATCTGCTCAATCAAAAGTATGGTTTAAATCTGTTAGCTGAATGCACAGATCACAAAGAAGTTTCACAGAATGATTCTGTGTAGTTTATATTTGGAGACATTCCTTTTTCCACTATTACCCTCTTAGCGCTCCGAATCTCCACTTGCATTTTCTACAGAAAGAGTGTTTCAGAACGGCTCAATCAAAACTAAGGTTCAACTCTTTTAGTTGGACAAACAGAACAGAAAGAAGTTTCACACAATTCTTCTGTGTAGATTTTATTTGTAGACATTCTTTTTCCCAATATAGGCCTCTTAGCGCTCAGAATGTCCAATTGCAGTTTCTACAGAAAGAGTGTTTCACAACGGCTCAATCAAAAGTAAGGTTCAACTCTGTTAGTTGAATGCACAGAACAGAAAGAAGTTTCATACAATGCTTCTGTGTAGTTTATATTTGAACATATTCTTTTGTCCACTATTACCCACTTAGCGCTACGAATGTCCAGTTGCATTTTCTACAGAGTGTTTCAAAACTGCTCAATCAAAAGTATGGTTTAACTCTGTTAGCTGAATGCTCAGATCAGAAAGAAGTTTCACAGAATGCTTCTGTGTAGTTTATATTTAGATATATTCCTTTTTCCACTACTACGCTCTTAGCGCTCCAAATGTCCAGTTGCATTTTCTACAGAAAGAGTGTTCAGATCTGCTCAATCAAAAGTATGGTTTAACTCTGTTAGCTGAATGCACAGATCAGAAAGAAGTTTCACCGAATGATTCTGTGTAGTTTATATTTGAAGACATTCCTTTTTCCACTATTACCCTCTTGCGCTCCGAATCTCCACTTGCATTTTCTACAAAAAGAGTGTTTCATAACTGCTCAATCAAAAATATGTTTTATCTCCGTTAACTGAATTTACAGATCAGAAATAAGTTTCACAGAATGCATCTGTGTAGTTTTTATTTGAAGATATTCTTTTTCCCAATGTAGGCCTCTTAGCGCTTAGCATGTCCAATTGCAGTTTCTACAGAAAGAGTGTTTCAGAACGGCTCAATCAAAAGTAAGGTTCAACTCTGTTAGTTGAATGCACAGAACAGAAAGAATTTTCACAGAATGCTACTGTGTAGTTTATATTTGAATATATTCCTTTTTCCACAATTACCCTCTTAGCGCTCCGAATGTCCACTTGCATTTTCTACAGAAAGAGTGTTCAGAACTGCGCAATCAAAAGTATGGTTTAACTCTGTTAGCTTAATGAACATATCAGAAATAAGTTTCACACAATGCTTCTGTGTAGTTTTTATTTGAAGATATTATTTTTCCCAATAGAGGCCTCTTAGCGCTCAGAATGTCCAATTGCAGTTTCTACAGAAAGAGTGTTTCTGAAAGGCTCAATCAAAAGTAAGGTTCAACTCTGTTAGTTGAATGCACAGAACAGAAAGAAGTTTCATACAATGCTTCTGTGTAGTTTATATTTGAACATATTCTTTTTTCCACTATTACGCAATTTGCGCTACGAATGTCCAGTTGCATTTTCTACAGACAGAGTGTTTCAAAACTGCTCAATCAAAAGTATGGTTTAACTCTGTTAGCTGAATGCTCAGATCAGAAAGAAGTTTCACAGAATGCTTCTGTGTAGTTTATATTTGAATATATTCCTTTTTCCACTACTACGCTCTTAGCGCTCCAAATGTCCAGTTGCATTTTCTACAGAAACAGTGTTCAGATCTGCTCAATCAAAAGTATGGTTTAACTCTGTTAGCTGAATGCACAGATCAGAAAGAAGTTTCACCGAATGATTCTGTGTAGTTTATATTTGAAGACATTCCTTTTTCCACTATTACCCTCTTAGCGCTCCGAATCTCCAATTGCATTTTCTACAAAAAGAGTTTTTCATAAATGCTCAATCAAAAATATGTTTTATCTCTGTTAACTGAATTTACAGATCAGAAATAAGTTTCACAGAATGCATCTGTGTAGTTTTTATTTGAAGATATTCTTTTTCCCAATGTAGGCCTCTTAGCGCTTAGGATGTCCAATTGCAGTTTCTACAGAAAGAGTGTTTCAGAACGGCTCAATCAAAAGTAAGGTAGAACTCTGTTAGTTGAATGCACAGAACAGAAAGAATTTTCACAGAATGCTACTGTGTAGTTTATATTTGAATATATTCCTTTTTCCACTATTACCCTCTTAGCGCTCCGAATGTCCACTTGCATTTTCTACAGAAAGAGTGTTCAGAACTGCGCAATCAAAAGTATGGTTTAACTCTGTTAGCTTAATGAACATATCAGAAATAAGTTTCACACAATGCTTCTGTGTAGTTTTTATTTGAAGATATTATTTTTCCCAATAGAGGCCTCTTAGCGCTCAGAATGTCCAATTGCAGTTTCTACAGAAAGAGTGTTTCAGAAAGGCTCAATCAAAAGTAAGGTTCAACTCTGTTTGTTGAATGCACAGAACAGAAAGAAGTTTCATACAATGCTTCTGTGTAGTTTATATTTGAACATATTCTTTTTTCCACTATTACCCACTTAGCGCTACGAATGTCCAGTTGCATTTTCTACAGACAGAGTGTTTCAAAACTGCTCAATCAAAAGTATGGTTTAACTCTGTTAGCTGAATGCTCAGATCAGAAAGAAGTTTCACAGAATGCTTCTGTGTAGTTTATATTTGAATATATTCCTTTTTCCACTACTACTCTCTTAGCGCTCCAAATGTCCAGTTGCATTTTCTACAGAAAGAGTGTTCAGATCTGCTCAATCAAAAGTATGGTTTAACTCTGTTAGCTGAATGCACAGATCAGAAAGAAGTTTCACAGAATGATTCTGTGTAGTTTATATTTGGAGACATTCCTTTTTCCACTATTACCCTCTTAGCGCTCCGAATCTCCACTTGCATTTTCTACAGAAAGAGTGTTTCAGAACGGCTTAATCAAAATTATGTTTCAACTCTTTTAGTTGGACAAACAGAACAGAAAGAAGTTTCACACAATTCTTCTGTGTAGTTTTTATTTGTAGACATTCTTTTTCCCAATATAGGCCTCTTAGCGCTCAGAATGTCCAATTGCAGTTTCTACAGAAAGAGTGTTTCAGAACGGCTCAATCAAAAGTAAGGTTCAACTCTGTTAGTTGAATGCACAGAACAGAAAGAAGTTTCATACAATGCTTCTGTGTAGTTTATATTTGAACATATTCTTTTTTCCAGTATTACCCACTTAGCGCTACGAATGTCCAGTTGCATTTTCTACAGACAGAGTGTTTCAAAACTGCTCAATCAAAAGTATGGTTTAACTCTGTTTGCTGAATGCTCAGATCAGAAAGAAGTTTCACAGAATGCTTCTGTGTAGTTTATATTTGAATATATTCCTTTTTCCACTACTACTCTCTTAGCGCTCCAAATGTCCAGTTGCATTTTCTACAGAAAGAGTGTTCAGATCTGCTCAATCAAAAGTATGGTTTAACTCTGTTAGCTGAATGCACAGATCAGAAAGAAGTTTCACAGAATGATTCTGTGTAGTTTATATTTGGAGACATTCCTTTTTCCACTATTACCCTCTTAGCGCTCCGAATCTCCACTTGCATTTTCTACAGAAAGAGTGTTTCAGAACGGCTCAATCAAAACTAAGGTTCAACTCTTTTAGTTGAACAAACAGAACAGAAAGAAGTTTCACACAATTCTTCTGTGTAGTTTTTATTTGTAGACATTCTTTTTCCCAATATAGGCCTCTTAGCCCTCAGAATGTCCAATTGCAGTTTCTACAGAAAGAGTGTTTCAGAACGGCTCAATCAAAAGTAAGGTTCAACTCTGTTAGTTGAATGCACAGAACAGAAAGAAGTTTCATACAATGCTTCTGTGTAGTTTATATTTGAACATATTCTTTTTCCACTATTACCCACTTAGCGCTACGAATGTCCAGTTGCATTTTCTACAGACAGAGTGTTTCAAATCTGCTCAATCAAAAGTATGGTTTAACACTGTTAGCTGAATGCTCAGATCAGAAAGAAGTTTCACAGAATGCTACTGTGTAGTTTATATTTGAATATATTCCTTTTTCCACTATTACCCTCTTAGCGCTCCGAATGTCCACTTGAATTTTCTACAGAAAGAGTGTTCATAACTGTGCAATCAAAAATATGGTTTAACTCTGTTAGCTTAATGAACATATCAGAAATAAGTTTCACACAATGCTTCTGTGTAGTTTTTATTTGAAGATATTATTTTTCCCAATAGAGGCCTCTTAGCGCTCAGAATGTCCAATTGCAGTTTCTACAGAAAGAGTGTTTCAGAAAGGCTCAATCCAAAGTAAGGTTCAACTCTGTTAGTTGAATGCACAGAACAGAAAGTAGTTTCATACAATGCTTCTGTGTAGTTTATATTTGCACATATTCTTTTTTCCACTATTACCCACTTAGTGCTACGAATGTCCAGTTGCATTTTCTACAGACAGAGTGTTTCAAAACTGCTCAATCAAAAGTATGGTTTAACTCTGTTAGCTGAATGCTCAGATCAGAAAGAAGTTTCACAGAATGCTTCTGTGTAGTTTATATTTGAATATATTCCTTTTTCCACTACTACTCTCTTAGCGCTCCAAATGTCCAGTTGCATTTTCTACAGAAAGAGTGTTCAGATCTGCTCAATCAAAAGTATGGTTTAACTCTGTTAGCTGAATGCACAGATCAGAAAGAAGTTTCACAGAATGATTCTGTGTAGTTTATATTTGGAGACATTCCTTTTTCCACTATTACCCCCTTAGCGCACCGAATCTCCACTTGCATTTTCTACAGAAGGAGTGTTTCAGAACGGCTCAATCAAAACTAAGGTTCAACTCTTTTAGTTGAACAAACAGAACAGAAAGAAGTTTCACACAATTCTTCTGTGTAGTTTTTATTTGTAGACATTCTTTTTCCCAATATAGGCCTCTTAGTGCTCAGAATGTCCAATTGCAGTTTCTACAGAAAGAGTGTTTCAGAATGGCTCAATCAAAAGTAAGGTTCAACTCTGTTAGTTGAATGCACAGAACAGAAAGAAGTTTCATACAATGCTTCTGTGTAGTTTATATTTGAACATATTCTTTTTTCCACTATTACCCACTTAGCGCTACGAATGTCCAGTTGCATTTTCTACAGACAGAGTGTTTCAAAACTGCTCAATCAATAGTATGGTTTAACTCTGTTAGCTGAATGCTCAGATCAGAAAGAAGTTTCACAGAATGCTTCTGTGTAGTTTATATTTGAATATATTCCTTTTTCCACTACTACGCTCTTAGCGCTCCAAATGTCCAGTTGCATTTTCTACAGAAAGAGTGTTCAGATCTGCTCAATCAAAAGTATGGTTTAACTCTGTTAGCTGAATGCACAGATCAGAAAGAAGTTTCACCGAATGATTCTGTGTAGTTTATATTTGAAGACATTCCTTTTTCCACTATTACCCTCTTGCGCTCCGAATCTCCACTTGCATTTTCTACAAAAAGAGTGTTTCATAACTGCTCAATCAAAAATATGTTTTATCTCCGTTAACTGAATTTACAGATCAGAAATAAGTTTCACAGAATGCATCTGTGTAGTTTTTATTTGAAGATATTCTTTTTCCCAATGTAGGCCTCTTAGCGCTTAGCATGTCCAATTGCAGTTTCTACAGAAAGAGTGTTTCAGAACGGCTCAATCAAAAGTAAGGTTCAACCCTGTTAGTTGAATGCACAGAACAGAAAGAATTTTCACAGAATGCTACTGTGTAGTTTATATTTGAATATATTCCTTTTTCCACAATTACCCTCTTAGCGCTCCGAATGTCCACTTGCATTTTCTACAGAAAGAGTGTTCAGAACTGCGCAATCAAAAGTATGGTTTAACTCTGTTAGCTTAATGAACATATCAGAAATAAGTTTCACACAATGCTTCTGTGTAGTTTTTATTTGAAGATATTATTTTTCCCAATAGAGGCCTCTTAGCGCTCAGAATGTCCAATTGCAGTTTCTACAGAAAGAGTGTTTCTGAAAGGCTCAATCAAAAGTAAGGTTCAACTCTGTTAGTTGAATGCACAGAACAGAAAGAAGTTTCATACAATGCTTCTGTGTAGTTTATATTTGAACATATTCTTTTTTCCACTATTACCCAATTAGCGCTACGAATGTCCAGTTGCATTTTCTACAGACAGAGTGTTTCAAAACTGCTCAATCAAAAGTATGGTTTAACTCTGTTAGCTGAATGCTCAGATCAGAAAGAAGTTTCACAGAATGCTTCTGTGTAGTTTATATTTGAATATATTCCTTTTTCCACTACTACGCTCTTAGCACTCCAAATGTCCAGTTGCATTTTCTACAGAAACAGTGTTCAGATCTGCTCAATCAAAAGTATGGTTTAACTCTGTTAGCTGAATGCACAGATCAGAAAGAAGTTTCACCGAATGATTCTGTGTAGTTTATATTTGAAGACATTCCTTTTTCCACTATTACCCTCTTAGCGCTCCGAATCTCCACTTGCATTTTCTACAAAAAGAGTTTTTCATAAATGCTCAATCAAAAATATGTTTTATCTCTGTTAACTGAATTTACAGATCAGAAATAAGTTTCACAGAATGCATCTGTGTAGTTTTTATTTGAAGATATTCTTTTTCCCAATGTAGGCCTCTTAGCGCTTAGCATGTCCAATTGCAGTTTCTACAGAAAGAGTGTTTCAGAACGGCTCAATCAAAATTAAGGTAGAACTCTGTTAGTTGAATGCACAGAACAGAAAGAATTTTCACAGAATGCTACTCTGTAGTTTATATTTGAATATATTCCTTTTTCCACTATTACCCTCTTAGCGCTCCGAATGTCCACTTGCATTTTCTACAGAAAGAGTGTTCAGAACTGTGCAATCAAAAGTATGGTTTAACTCTGTTAGCTTAATGAACATATCAGAAATAAGTTTCACACAATGCTTCTGTGTAGTTTTTATTTGAAGATATTATTTTTCCCAATAGAGGCCTCTTAGCGCTCAGAATGTCCAATTGCAGTTTCTACAGAAAGAGTGTTTCAGAAAGGCTCAATCCAAAGTAAGGTTCAACTCTGTTAGTTGAATGCACAGAACAGAAAGAAGTTTCATACAATGCTTCTGTGTAGTTTATATTTGAACATATACTTTTTTCCACTATTACCCACTTAGCGCTACGAATGTCCAGTTGCATTTTCTACAGACAGAGTGTTTCAAAACTGCTCAATCAAAAGTATGGTTTAACTCTGTTAGCTGAATGCTCAGATCAGAAAGAAGTTTCACAGAATGCTTCTGTGTAGTTTATATTTGAATATATTCCTTTTTCCACTACTACTCTCTTAGCGCTCCAAATGTCCAGTTGCATTTTCTACAGAAAGAGTGTTCAGATCTGCTCAATCAAAAGTATGGTTTAACTCTGTTAGCTGAATGCACAGATCAGAAAGAAGTTTCACAGAATGATTCTGTGTAGTTTATATTTGGAGACATTCCTTTTTCCACTATTACCCTCTTAGCACTCTGAATCTCCACTTGCATTTTCTACAGAAAGAGTGTTTCAGAACGGCTCAATCAAAACTAAGGTTCAACACTTTTAGTTGAACAAACGGAACAGAAAGAAGTTTCACACAATTCTTCTGTGTAGTTTTTATTTGTAGACATTCTTTTTCCCAATATAGGCCTCCTAGCGCTCAGAATGTCCAATTGCAGTTTCTACAGAAAGAGTGTTTCAGAACGGCTCAATCAAAAGTAAGGTTCAACTCTGTTAGTTGAATGCACAGAACAGAAAGAAGTTTCATACAATGCTTCTGTGTAGTTTATATTTGAACATATTCTTTTTTAAACTATTACCCACTTAGCGCTACGAATGTCCAGTTGCATTTTCTACAGACAGAGTGTTTCAAAACTGCTCAATCAAAAGTATGGTTTAACTCTGTTAGCTGAATGCTCAGATCAGAAAGAAGTTTCACAGAATGCTTCTGTGTAGTTTATATTTGAATATATTACTTTTTCCACTACTACGCTCTTAGCGCTCCAAATGTCCAGTTGCATTTTCTACAGAAAGAGTGTTCAGATCTGCTCAATCAAAAGTATGGTTTAACTCTGTTAGCTGAATGCACAGATCAGAAAGAAATTTCACCGAATGATTCTGTGTAGTTTATATTGGAAGACATTCCTTTTTCCACTATTACCCTCTTAGCGCTCCGAATCTCCACTTGCATTTTCTACAAAAAGAGTTTTTCATAACTGCTCAATCAAAAATATGTTTTATCTCTGTTAACTGAATTTACAGATCAGAAATAAGTTTCACAGAATGCATCTGTGTAGTTTTTATTTGAAGATATTCTTTTTTACAATGTAGGCCTCTTAGCGCTTAGCATGTCCAATTGCAGTTTCTACAGAAAGAGTGTTTCAGAACGGCTCAATCAAAAGTAAGGTTCAACTCTGTTAGTTGAATGCACAGAACAGAAAGAATTTTCACAGAATGCTACTGTGTAGTTTATATTTGAATATATTCCTTTTTCCACTATTACCCTCTTAGCGCTCCGATTGTCCACTTGCATTTTCTACAGAAAGAGTGTTCAGAACTGCGCAATCAAAAGTATGGTTTAACTCTGTTAGCTTAATGAACATATCAGAAATAAGTTTCACACAATGCTTCTGTGTAGTTTTTATTTGAAGATATTATTTTTCCCAATAGAGGCATCTTAGCGCTCAGAATGTCCAATTGCAGTTTCTACAGAAAGAGTGTTTCAGAAACGCTCAATCAAAAGTAAGGTTCAACTCTGTTAGTTGAATGCACAGAACAGAAAGAAGTTTCATACAATGCTTCTGTGTAGTTTATATTTGAACATATTCTTTTTTCCACTATTACCCACTTAGCGCTACGAATGTCCAGTTGCATTTTCTACAGACAGAGTGTTTCAAAACTGCTCAATCAAAAGTATGGTTTATCTCTGTTAGCTGAATGCTCAGATCAGAAAGAAGTTTCACAGAATGCTTCTGTGTAGTTTATATTTGAATATATTCCTTTTTCCACTACTACTCTCTTAGCGCTCCAAATGTCCAGTTGCATTTTCTACAGAAAGAGTGTTCAGATCTGCTCAATCAAAAGTATGGTTTAAATCTGTTAGCTGAATGCACAGATCACAAAGAAGTTTCACAGAATGATTCTGTGTAGTTTATATTTGGAGACATTCCTTTTTCCACTATTACCCTCTTAGCGCTCCGAATCTCCACTTGCATTTTCTACAGAAAGAGTGTTTCAGAACGGCTCAATCAAAACTAAGGTTCAACTCTTTTAGTTGGACAAACAGAACAGAAAGAAGTTTCACACAATTCTTCTGTGTAGATTTTATTTGTAGACATTCTTTTTCCCAATATAGGCCTCTTAGCGCTCAGAATGTCCAATTGCAGTTTCTACAGAAAGAGTGTTTCACAACGGCTCAATCAAAAGTAAGGTTCAACTCTGTTAGTTGAATGCACAGAACAGAAAGAAGTTTCATACAATGCTTCTGTGTAGTTTATATTTGAACATATTCTTTTGTCCACTATTACCCACTTAGCGCTACGAATGTCCAGTTGCATTTTCTACAGAGTGTTTCAAAACTGCTCAATCAAAAGTATGGTTTAACTCTGTTAGCTGAATGCTCAGATCAGAAAGAAGTTTCACAGAATGCTTCTGTGTAGTTTATATTTAGATATATTCCTTTTTCCACTACTACGCTCTTAGCGCTCCAAATGTCCAGTTGCATTTTCTACAGAAAGAGTGTTCAGATCTGCTCAATCAAAAGTATGGTTTAACTCTGTTAGCTGAATGCACAGATCAGAAAGAAGTTTCACCGAATGATTCTGTGTAGTTTATATTTGAAGACATTCCTTTTTCCACTATTACCCTCTTGCGCTCCGAATCTCCACTTGCATTTTCTACAAAAAGAGTGTTTCATAACTGCTCAATCAAAAATATGTTTTATCTCCGTTAACTGAATTTACAGATCAGAAATAAGTTTCACAGAATGCATCTGTGTAGTTTTTATTTGAAGATATTCTTTTTCCCAATGTAGGCCTCTTAGCGCTTAGCATGTCCAATTGCAGTTTCTACAGAAAGAGTGTTTCAGAACGGCTCAATCAAAAGTAAGGTTCAACTCTGTTAGTTGAATGCACAGAACAGAAAGAATTTTCACAGAATGCTACTGTGTAGTTTATATTTGAATATATTCCTTTTTCCACAATTACCCTCTTAGCGCTCCGAATGTCCACTTGCATTTTCTACAGAAAGAGTGTTCAGAACTGCGCAATCAAAAGTATGGTTTAACTCTGTTAGCTTAATGAACATATCAGAAATAAGTTTCACACAATGCTTCTGTGTAGTTTTTATTTGAAGATATTATTTTTCCCAATAGAGGCCTCTTAGCGCTCAGAATGTCCAATTGCAGTTTCTACAGAAAGAGTGTTTCTGAAAGGCTCAATCAAAAGTAAGGTTCAACTCTGTTAGTTGAATGCACAGAACAGAAAGAAGTTTCATACAATGCTTCTGTGTAGTTTATATTTGAACATATTCTTTTTTCCACTATTACCCAATTTGCGCTACGAATGTCCAGTTGCATTTTCTACAGACAGAGTGTTTCAAAACTGCTCAATCAAAAGTATGGTTTAACTCTGTTAGCTGAATGCTCAGATCAGAAAGAAGTTTCACAGAATGCTTCTGTGTAGTTTATATTTGAATATATTCCTTTTTCCACTACTACGCTCTTAGCGCTCCAAATGTCCAGTTGCATTTTCTACAGAAACAGTGTTCAGATCTGCTCAATCAAAAGTATGGTTTAACTCTGTTAGCTGAATGCACAGATCAGAAAGAAGTTTCACCGAATGATTCTGTGTAGTTTATATTTGAAGACATTCCTTTTTCCACTATTACCCTCTTAGCGCTCCGAATCTCCAATTGCATTTTCTACAAAAAGAGTTTTTCATAAATGCTCAATCAAAAATATGTTTTATCTCTGTTAACTGAATTTACAGATCAGAAATAAGTTTCACAGAATGCATCTGTGTAGTTTTTATTTGAAGATATTCTTTTTCCCAATGTAGGCCTCTTAGCGCTTAGGATGTCCAATTGCAGTTTCTACAGAAAGAGTGTTTCAGAACGGCTCAATCAAAAGTAAGGTAGAACTCTGTTAGTTGAATGCACAGAACAGAAAGAATTTTCACAGAATGCTACTGTGTAGTTTATATTTGAATATATTCCTTTTTCCACTATTACCCTCTTAGCGCTCCGAATGTCCACTTGCATTTTCTACAGAAAGAGTGTTCAGAACTGCGCAATCAAAAGTATGGTTTAACTCTGTTAGCTTAATGAACATATCAGAAATAAGTTTCACACAATGCTTCTGTGTAGTTTTTATTTGAAGATATTATTTTTCCCAATAGAGGCCTCTTAGCGCTCAGAATGTCCAATTGCAGTTTCTACAGAAAGAGTGTTTCAGAAAGGCTCAATCAAAAGTAAGGTTCAACTCTGTTTGTTGAATGCACAGAACAGAAAGAAGTTTCATACAATGCTTCTGTGTAGTTTATATTTGAACATATTCTTTTTTCCACTATTACCCACTTAGCGCTACGAATGTCCAGTTGCATTTTCTACAGACAGAGTGTTTCAAAACTGCTCAATCAAAAGTATGGTTTAACTCTGTTAGCTGAATGCTCAGATCAGAAAGAAGTTTCACAGAATGCTTCTGTGTAGTTTATATTTGAATATATTCCTTTTTCCACTACTACTCTCTTAGCGCTCCAAATGTCCAGTTGCATTTTCTACAGAAAGAGTGTTCAGATCTGCTCAATCAAAAGTATGGTTTAACTCTGTTAGCTGAATGCACAGATCAGAAAGAAGTTTCACAGAATGATTCTGTGTAGTTTATATTTGGAGACATTCCTTTTTCCACTATTACCCTCTTAGCGCTCCGAATCTCCACTTGCATTTTCTACAGAAAGAGTGTTTCAGAACGGCTTAATCAAAATTATGTTTCAACTCTTTTAGTTGGACAAACAGAACAGAAAGAAGTTTCACACAATTCTTCTGTGTAGTTTTTATTTGTAGACATTCTTTTTCCCAATATAGGCCTCTTAGCGCTCAGAATGTCCAATTGCAGTTTCTACAGAAAGAGTGTTTCAGAACGGCTCAATCAAAAGTAAGGTTCAACTCTGTTAGTTGAATGCACAGAACAGAAAGAAGTTTCATACAATGCTTCTGTGTAGTTTATATTTGAACATATTCTTTTTTCCAGTATTACCCACTTAGCGCTACGAATGTCCAGTTGCATTTTCTACAGACAGAGTGTTTCAAAACTGCTCAATCAAAAGTATGGTTTAACTCTGTTTGCTGAATGCTCAGATCAGAAAGAAGTTTCACAGAATGCTTCTGTGTAGTTTATATTTGAATATATTCCTTTTTCCACTACTACTCTCTTAGCGCTCCAAATGTCCAGTTGCATTTTCTACAGAAAGAGTGTTCAGATCTGCTCAATCAAAAGTATGGTTTAACTCTGTTAGCTGAATGCACAGATCAGAAAGAAGTTTCACAGAATGATTCTGTGTAGTTTATATTTGGAGACATTCCTTTTTCCACTATTACCCTCTTAGCGCTCCGAATCTCCACTTGCATTTTCTACAGAAAGAGTGTTTCAGAACGGCTCAATCAAAACTAAGGTTCAACTCTTTTAGTTGAACAAACAGAACAGAAAGAAGTTTCACACAATTCTTCTGTGTAGTTTTTATTTGTAGACATTCTTTTTCCCAATATAGGCCTCTTAGCCCTCAGAATGTCCAATTGCAGTTTCTACAGAAAGAGTGTTTCAGAACGGCTCAATCAAAAGTAAGGTTCAACTCTGTTAGTTGAATGCACAGAACAGAAAGAAGTTTCATACAATGCTTCTGTGTAGTTTATATTTGAACATATTCTTTTTCCACTATTACCCACTTAGCGCTACGAATGTCCAGTTGCATTTTCTACAGACAGAGTGTTTCAAATCTGCTCAATCAAAAGTATGGTTTAACACTGTTAGCTGAATGCTCAGATCAGAAAGAAGTTTCACAGAATGCTACTGTGTAGTTTATATTTGAATATATTCCTTTTTCCACTATTACCCTCTTAGCGCTCCGAATGTCCACTTGAATTTTCTACAGAAAGAGTGTTCATAACTGTGCAATCAAAAATATGGTTTAACTCTGTTAGCTTAATGAACATATCAGAAATAAGTTTCACACAATGCTTCTGTGTAGTTTTTATTTGAAGATATTATTTTTCCCAATAGAGGCCTCTTAGCGCTCAGAATGTCCAATTGCAGTTTCTACAGAAAGAGTGTTTCAGAAAGGCTCAATCCAAAGTAAGGTTCAACTCTGTTAGTTGAATGCACAGAACAGAAAGTAGTTTCATACAATGCTTCTGTGTAGTTTATATTTGCACATATTCTTTTTTCCACTATTACCCACTTAGTGCTACGAATGTCCAGTTGCATTTTCTACAGACAGAGTGTTTCAAAACTGCTCAATCAAAAGTATGGTTTAACTCTGTTAGCTGAATGCTCAGATCAGAAAGAAGTTTCACAGAATGCTTCTGTGTAGTTTATATTTGAATATATTCCTTTTTCCACTACTACTCTCTTAGCGCTCCAAATGTCCAGTTGCATTTTCTACAGAAAGAGTGTTCAGATCTGCTCAATCAAAAGTATGGTTTAACTCTGTTAGCTGAATGCACAGATCAGAAAGAAGTTTCACAGAATGATTCTGTGTAGTTTATATTTGGAGACATTCCTTTTTCCACTATTACCCCCTTAGCGCTCCGAATCTCCACTTGCATTTTCTACAGAAGGAGTGTTTCAGAACGGCTCAATCAAAACTAAGGTTCAACTCTTTTAGTTGAACAAACAGAACAGAAAGAAGTTTCACACAATTCTTCTGTGTAGTTTTTATTTGTAGACATTCTTTTTCCTAATATAGGCCTCTTAGTGCTCAGAATGTCCAATTGCAGTTTCTACAGAAAGAGTGTTTCAGAATGGCTCAATCAAAAGTAAGGTTCAACTCTGTTAGTTGAATGCACAGAACAGAAAGAAGTTTCATACAATGCTTCTGTGTAGTTTATATTTGAACATATTCTTTTTTCCACTATTACCCACTTAGCGCTACGAATGTCCAGTTGCATTTTCTACAGACAGAGTGTTTCAAAACTGCTCAATCAATAGTATGGTTTAACTCTGTTAGCTGAATGCTCAGATCAGAAAGAAGTTTCACAGAATGCTTCTGTGTAGTTTATATTTGAATATATTCCTTTTTCCACTACTACGCTCTTAGCGCTCCAAATGTCCAGTTGCATTTTCTACAGAAAGAGTGTTCAGATCTGCTCAATCAAAAGTATGGTTTAACTCTGTTAGCTGAATGCACAGATCAGAAAGAAGTTTCACCGAATGATTCTGTGTAGTTTATATTTGAAGACATTCCTTTTTCCACTATTACCCTCTTGCGCTCCGAATCTCCACTTGCATTTTCTACAAAAAGAGTGTTTCATAACTGCTCAATCAAAAATATGTTTTATCTCCGTTAACTGAATTTACAGATCAGAAATAAGTTTCACAGAATGCATCTGTGTAGTTTTTATTTGAAGATATTCTTTTTCCCAATGTAGGCCTCTTAGCGCTTAGCATGTCCAATTGCAGTTTCTACAGAAAGAGTGTTTCAGAACGGCTCAATCAAAAGTAAGGTTCAACTCTGTTAGTTGAATGCACAGAACAGAAAGAATTTTCACAGAATGCTACTGTGTAGTTTATATTTGAATATATTCCTTTTTCCACAATTACCCTCTTAGCGCTCCGAATGTCCACTTGCATTTTCTACAGAAAGAGTGTTCAGAACTGCGCAATCAAAAGTATGGTTTAACTCTGTTAGCTTAATGAACATATCAGAAATAAGTTTCACACAATGCTTCTGTGTAGTTTTTATTTGAAGATATTATTTTTCCCAATAGAGGCCTCTTAGCGCTCAGAATGTCCAATTGCAGTTTCTACAGAAAGAGTGTTTCTGAAAGGCTCAATCAAAAGTAAGGTTCAACTCTGTTAGTTGAATGCACAGAACAGAAAGAAGTTTCATACAATGCTTCTGTGTAGTTTATATTTGAACATATTCTTTTTTCCACTATTACCCAATTAGCGCTACGAATGTCCAGTTGCATTTTCTACAGACAGAGTGTTTCAAAACTGCTCAATCAAAAGTATGGTTTAACTCTGTTAGCTGAATGCTCAGATCAGAAAGAAGTTTCACAGAATGCTTCTGTGTAGTTTATATTTGAATATATTCCTTTTTCCACTACTACGCTCTTAGCGCTCCAAATGTCCAGTTGCATTTTCTACAGAAACAGTGTTCAGATCTGCTCAATCAAAAGTATGGTTTAACTCTGTTAGCTGAATGCACAGATCAGAAAGAAGTTTCACCGAATGATTCTGTGTAGTTTATATTTGAAGACATTCCTTTTTCCACTATTACCCTCTTAGCGCTCCGAATCTCCACTTGCATTTTCTACAAAAAGAGTGTTTCATAACTGCTCAATCAAAAATATGTTTTAGCTCTGTTAACTGAATTTACAGATCAGAAATAAGTTTCACAGAATGCATCTGTGTAGTTTTTATTTGAAGATATTCTTTTTCCCAATGTAGGCCTCTTAGCGCTTAGCATGTCCAATTGCAGTTTCTACAGAAAGAGTGTTTCAGAACGGCTCAATCAAAAGTAAGGTTCAACTCTGTTAGTTGAATGCACAGAACAGAAAGAATTTTCACAGAATGCTACTGTGTAGTTTATATTTGAATATATTCCTTTTTCCACTATTACCCTCTTAGCGCTCCGATTGTCCACTTGCATTTTCTACAGAAAGAGTGTTCAGAACTGCGCAATCAAAAGTATGGTTTAACTCTGTTAGCTTAATGAACATATCAGAAATAAGTTTCACACAATGCTTCTGTGTAGTTTTTATTTGAAGATATTATTTTTCCCAATAGAGGCCTCTTAGCGCTCAGAATGTCCAATTGCAGTTTCTACAGAAAGAGTGTTTCAGAAAGGCTCAATCAAAAGTAAGGTTCAACTCTGTTAGTTGAAGGCACAGAACAGAAAGAAGTTTCATACAATGCTTCTGTGTAGTTTATATTTGAACATATTCTTTTTTCCACTATTACCCACTTAGCGCTACGAATGTCCAGTTGCATTTTCTACAGACAGTGTTTCAAAACTGCTCAATCAAAAGTATGGTTTAACTCTGTTAGCTGAATGCTCAGATCAGAAAGAAGTTTCACAGAATGCTTCTGTGTAGTTTATATTTGAATATATTACTTTTTCCACTACTACTCTCTTAGCGCTCCAAATGTCCAGTTGCATTTTCTACAGAAAGAGTGTTCAGATCTACTCAATCAAAAGTATGGTTTAACTCTGTTAGCTGAATGCACAGATCAGAAAGTAGTTTCACAGAATGATTCTGTGTAGTTTATATTTGGAGACATTCCTTTTTCCACTATTACCCTCTTAGCGCTCCGAATCTCCACTTGCATTTTCTACAGAAAGAGTGTTTCAGAACGGCTCAATCAAAACTAAGGTTCAACTCTTTTAGTTGAACAAACAGAACTGAAAGAAGTTTCACACAATTCTTCTGTGTAGTTTTTATTTGTAGACATTCTTTTTCCCAATATAGGCCTGCTAGCGCTCAGAATGTCCAATTGCAGTTTCTACAGAAAGTGTGTTTCAGAACGGCTCAATCAAAAGTAAGGTTCAACTCTGTTAGTTGAATGCACAGAACAGAAAGAAGTTTCATACATTGCTTCTGTGTAGTTTATATTTGAATATATTCTTTTTTCCACTATTACCCACTTAGCGCTACGAATGTCCAGTTGCATTTTCTACAGACAGAGTGTTTCAAAACTCCTCAATCAAAAGTATGGTTTAACTCTGTTAGCTGAATGCTCAGATCAGAAAGAAGTTTCACAGAATGCTTCTGTGTAGTTTATATTTGAATATATTCCTTTTTCCACTACTACGCTCTTAGCGCTCCAAATATCCAGTTGCATTTTCTACAGAAAGAGTGTTCAGATCTGCTCAATCAAAAGTATGGTTTAACTCTGTTAGCTGAATGCACAGATCAGAAAGAAGTTTCACCGAATGATTCTGTGTAGTTTATATTTGAAGACATTCCTTTTTCCACTATTACCCTCTTAGCGCTCCGAATCTCCACTTGCGTTTTCTACAAAAAGAGTGTTTCATAACTGCTCAATCAAAAATATGTTTTATCTCTGTTAACTGAATTTATAGATCAGAAATAAGTTTCACAGAATGCATCTGTGTAGTTTTTATTTGAAGATATTCTTTTTCCCAATGTAGGCCTCTTAGCGCTTAGCATGTCCAATTGCAGTTTCTACAGAAAGAGTGTTTCAGAACGGCTCAATCAAAAGTAAGGTTCAACTCTGTTAGTTGAATGCACAGAACAGAAAGAATTTTCACAGAATGCTACTGTGTAGTTTATATTTGAATATATTCCTTTTTCCACTATTACCCTCTTAGCGCTCCGAATGTCCACTTGCATTTTCTACAGAAAGAGTGTTCAGAACTGCGCAATCAAAAGTATGGTTTAACTCTGTTAGCTTAATGAACATATCAGAAATAAGTTTCACACAATGCTTCTGTGTAGTTTATATTTGAAGATATTATTTTTCCCAATAGAGGCCTCTTAGCGCTCAGAATGTCCAATTGCAGTTTCAACAGAAAGAGTGTTTCAGAAAGGCTCAATCAAAAGTAAGGTTCAACTCTGTTAGTTGAAGGCACAGAACAGAAAGAAGTTTCATACAATGCTTCTGTGTAGTTTACATTTGAACATATTCTTTTTTCCACTATTACCCACTTAGCGCTACGAATGTCCAGTTGCATTTTCTACAGACAGAGTGTTTCAAAACTGCTCAATCAAAAGTATGGTTTAACTCTGTTAGCTGAATGCTCAGATCAGAAAGAAGTTTCACAGAATGCTTCTGTTTAGTTTATATTTGAATATATTCCTTTTTCCACTACTACTCTCTTAGCGCTCCAAATGTCCAGTTGCATTTTCTACAGAAAGAGTGTTCAGATCTGCTCAATCAAAAGTATGGTTTAACTCTGTTAGCTGAATGCACAGATCAGAAAGAAGTTTCACAGAATGATTCTGTGTAGTTTATATTTGGAGACATTCCTTTTTCCACTATTACCCTCTTAGCGCTCCGAATCTCCACTAGCATTTTCTACAGAAAGAGTGTTTCAGAACGGCTCAATCAAAACTAAGGTTCAACTCTTTCAGTTGAACAAACAGAACAGAAAGAAGTTTCACACAATTCTTCTGTGTAGTTTTTATTTGTAGACATTCTTTTTCCCAATATAGGCCTCCTAGCGCTCAGAATGTCCAATTGCAGTTTCTACAGAAAGAGTGTTTCAGAACGGCTCAATCAAAAGTAAGGTTCAACTCTGTGAGTTGAATGCACAGAACAGAAAGAAGTTTCATACAATGCTTCTGTGTAGTTTATATTTGAACATATTCTTTTTTCCACTATTACCCACTTAGCGCTACGAATGTCCAGTTGCATTTTCTACAGACAGAGTGTTTCAAAACTGCTCAATCAAAAGTATGGTTTCACTCTGTTAGCTGAATGCTCAGATCAGAAAGAAGTTTCACAGAATGCTTCTGTGTAGTTTATATTTGAATATATTACTTTTTCCACTACTACGCTCTTAGCGCTCCAAATGTCCAGTTGCATTTTCTACAGAAAGAGTGTTCAGATCTGCTCAATCAAAAGTATGGTTTAACTCTGTTAGCTGAATGCACAGATCAGAAAGAAGTTTCACCGAATGATTCTGTGTAGTTTATATTTGAAGACATTCCTTTTTCCACTATTACCCTCTTAGCGCTCCGAATCTCCACTTGCATTTTCTACAAAAAGAGTGTTTCATAACTGCTCAATCAAAAATATGTTTTATCTCTGTTAACTGAATTTACAGATCAGAAATAAGTTTCACAGAATGCATCTGTGTAGTTTTTATTTGAAGATATTCTTTTTCCCAATGTAGGCCTCTTAGCGCTTAGCATGTCAAATTGCAGTTTCTACAGAAAGAGTGTTTCAGAACGGCTCAATCAAAAGTAAGGTTCAACTCTGTTAGTTGAATGCATAGAACAGAAAGAATTTTCACAGAATGCTACTGTGTAGTTTATATTTGAATATATTCCTTTTTCCACTATTACCCTCTTAGCGCTCCGATTGTCCACTTGCATTTTCTACAGAAAGAGTGTTCAGAACTGCGCAATCAAAAGTATGGTTTAACTCTGTTAGCTTAATGAACATATCAGAAATAAGTTTCACACAATGCTTCTGTGTAGTTTTTATTTGAAGATATTATTTTTCCCAATAGAGGCCTCTTATCGCTCAGAATGTCCAATTGCAGTTTCTACAGAAAGAGTGTTTCAGAAAGGCTCAATCAAAAGTAAGGTTCAACTCTGTTAGTTGAAGGCACAGAACAGAAAGAAGTTTCATACAATGCTTCTGTGTAGTTTATATTTGAACATATTCTTTTTTCCACTATTACCCACTTAGCGCTACGAATGTCCAGTTGCATTTTCTACAGACAGAGTGTTTCAAAACTGCTCAATCAAAAGTATGGTTTAACTCTGTTAGCTGAATGCTCAGATCAGAAAGAAGTTTCACAGAATGCTTCTGTGTAGTTTATATTTGAATATATTCCTTTTTCCACTTCTACTCTCTTAGCGCTCCAAATGTACAGTTGCATTTTCTACAGAAAGGGTGTTCAGATCTGCTCAATCAAAAGTATGGTTTAACTCTGTTAGCTGAATGCACAGATCAGAAAGTAGTTTCACAGAATGATTCTGTGTAGTTTATATTTGGAGACATTCCTTTTTCCACTATTACCCTCTTAGCGCTCCGAATCTCCACTTGCATTTTCTACAGAAAGAGTGTTTCAGAACGGCTCAATCAAAACTAAGGTTCAACTCTTTTAGTTGAACAAACAGAACAGAAAGAAGTTTCACACAATTCTTCTGTGTAGTTTTTATTTGTAGACATTCTTTTTCCCAATATAGGGCTCTTAGCGCTCAGAATGTCCAATTGCAGTTTCTACAGAAAGAGTGTTTCAGAACGGCTCAATCAAAAGTAAGGTTCAACTCTTTTAGTTGAATGCACAGAACAGAAAGAAGTTTCATACAATGCTTCTGTGTAGTTTATATTTGAACATATTCTTTTGTCCACTATTAGCCACTTAGCGCTACGCATGTCCAGTTGCATTTTCTACAGACAGAGTGTTTCAAAACTGCTCAATCAAAAGTATGGTTTAACTCTGTTAGCTGAATGCTCAGATCAGAAAGAAGTTTCACAGAATGCTTCTGTGTAGTTTATATTTAGATATATTCCTTTTTCCACTACTACGCTCTTAGCGCTCCAAATGTCCAGTTGCATTTTCTACAGAAAGAGTGTTCAGATCTGCTCAATCAAAAGTATGGTTTAACTCTGTTAGCTGAATGCACAGATCAGAAAAAAGTTTCACCGAATGATTCTGTGTAGTTTATATTTGAAGATATTCCTTTTTCTACTATGACCCTCTTAGCGCTCCGAATCTCCACTTGCATTTTCTACAAAAAGAGTGTTTCATAACTGCTCAATCAAAAATATGTTTTATCTCGGTTAACTGAATTTACAGATCAGAAATAAGTTTCACAGAATGCATCTGTGTAGTTTTTATTTGAAGATATTCTTTTTCCCAATGTAGGCCTCTTAGCTCTTAGCATGTCCAATTGCAGTTTCTACAGAAAGAGTGTTTCAGAACGGCTCAATCAAAAGTAAGGTTCAACTCTGTTAGTTGAATGCACAGAACAGAAAGAATTTTCACAGAATGCTACTGTGTAGTTTATATTTGAATATATTCCTTTTTCCACTATTACCCTCTTAGCGCTCCGAATGTCCACTTGCATTTTCTACAGAAAGAGTGTTCAGAACTGCGCAATCAAAAGTATGGTTTAACTCTGTTAGCTTAATGAACATATCAGAAATAAGTTTCACACAATGCTTCTGTGTAGTTTTTATTTGAAGATATTATTTTCCCCAATAGAGGCCTCTTAGCGCTCAGAATGTCCAATTGCAGTTTCTACAGAAAGAGTGTTTCAGAAAGGCTCAATCAAAAGTAAGGTTCAACTCTGTTAGTTGAATGCACAGAACAGAAAGAAGTTTCATACAATGCTTCTGTGTAGTTTATATTTGAACATATTCTTTTTTCCAGTATTACCCACTTAGCGCTACGAATGTCCAGTTGCATTTTCTACAGACAGAGTGTTTCAAAACTGCTCAATGAAAAGTATGGTTTAACTCTGTTAGCTGAATGCTCAGATCAGAAAGAAGTTTCACAGAATGCTTCTGTGTAGTTTATATTTGAATATATTTCTTTTTCCACTACTACTCTCTTAGCGCTCCAAATGTCCAGTTGCATTTTCTACAGAAAGAGTGTTCAGATCTGCTCAATCAAAAGTATGGTTGAACTCTGTTAGCTGAATGCACAGATCAGAAAGAAGTTTCACAGAATGATTCTGTGTAGTTTATATTTGGAGACATTCCTTTTTCCACTATTACCCTCTTAGCGCTCCGAATCTCCACTTGCATTTTCTACAGAAAGAGTGTTTCAGAACGGCTCAATCAAAACTAAGGTTCAACTCTTTTAGTTGAACAAACAGAACAGAAAGAAGTTTCACACAATTCTTCTGTGTAGTTTTTATTTGTAGACATTCTTTTTCCCAATATAGGCCTCTTAGCGCTCAGAATGTCCAATTGCAGTTTCTACAGAAAGAGTGTTTCAGAACGGCTCAATCAAAAGTAAGGTTCAACTCTGTTAGTTGAATGCACAGAACAGAAAGAAGTTTCATACAATGCTTCTGTGTAGTTTATATTTGAACATATTCTTTTGTCCACTATTACCCACTTAGCGCTACGCATGTCCAGTTGCATTTTCTACAGACAGAGTGTTTCAAAACTGCTCAATCAAAAGTATGGTTTAACTCTGTTAGCTGAATGCTCAGATCAGAAAGAAGTTTCACAGAATGCTTCTGTGTAGTTTATATTTAGATATATTCCTTTTTCCACTACTACGCTCTTAGCGCTCCAAATGTCCAGTTGCATTTTCTACAGAAAGAGTGTTCAGATCTGCTCAATCAAAAGTATGGTTTAAATCTGTTAGCTGAATGCACAGATCAGAAATAAGTTTCACCGAATGATTCTGTGTAGTTTATATTTGAAGACATTCCTTTTTCCACTATGACACCCTTAGCGCTCCGAATCTCCACTTGCATTTTCTACAAAAAGAGTGTTTCATAACTGCTCAATCAAAAATATGTTTTATCTCTGTTAACTGAATTTACAGATCAGAAATAAGTTTCACAGAATGCATCTGTGTAGTTTTTATTTGAAGATATTCTTTTTCCCAATGTAGGCCTCTTAGCGCTTAGCATGTCCAATTGCAGTTTCTACAGAAAGAGTGTTTCAGAACGGCTCAATCAAAAGTAAGGTTCAACTCAGTTAGTTGAATGCACAGAACAGAAAGAATTTTCACAGAATGCTACTGTGTAGTTTATATTTGAATATATTCCTTTTTCCACTATTACCCTCTTAGCGCTGCGAATGTCCACTTGCATTTTCTACAGAAAGAGTGTTCAGAACTGCGCAATCAAAAGTATGGTTTAACTCTGTTAGCTTAATAAACATATCAGAAATAAGTTTCACACAATGCTTCTGTGTAGTTTTTATTTGAAGATATTATTTTTCCCAATAGAGGCCTCTTAGCGCTCAGAATGTCCAATTGCAGTTTCTACAGAAAGAGTGTTTCAGAAAGGCTCAATCAAAAGTAAGGTTCAACTCTGTTAGTTGAATGCACAGAACAGAAAGAAGTTTCATACAATGCTTCTGTGTAGTTTATATTTGAACATATTCTTTTTTCCAGTATTACCCACTTAGCGCTACGAATGTCCAGTTGCATTTTCTACAGACAGAGTGTTTCAAAATTGCTCAATCAAAAGTATGGTTTAACTCTGTTAGCTGAATGCTCAGATCACAAAAAAGTTTCACAGAATGCTTCTGTGTAGTTTATATTTGAATATATTCCTTTTTCCACTACTACTCTCTTAGCGCTCCAAATGTCCAGTTGCATTTTCTACAGAAAGAGTGTTCAGATCTGCTCAATCAAAAGTATGGTTGAACTCTGTTAGCTGAATGCACAGATCAGAAAGAAGTTTCACAGAATGATTCTGTGTAGTTTATATTTGGAGACATTCCTTTTTCCACTATTACCCTCTTAGCGCTCCGAATCTCCACTTGCATTTTCTACAGAAAGAGTGTTTCAGAACGGCTCAATCAAAACTAAGGTTCAACTCTTTTAGTTGAACAAACAGAACAGAAAGAAGTTTCACACAATTCTTCTGTGTAGTTTTTATTTGTAGACATTCTTTTTCCCAATATAGGCCTCTTAGCGCTCAGAATGTCCAATTGCAGTTTCTACAGAAAGAGGGTTTCAGAACGGCTCAATCAAAAGTAAGGTTCAACTCTGTTAGTTGAATGCACAGAACAGAAAGAAGTTTCATACAATGCTTCTGTGTAGTTTATATTTGAACATATTCTATTGTCCACTATTACCCTCTTAGCGCTACGAATGTCCAGTTGCATTTTCTACAGACAGAGTGTTTCAAAACTGCTCAATCAAAAGTATGGTTTAACTCTGTTAGCTGAATGCTCAGATCAGAAAGAAGTTTCACAGAATGCTTCTGTGTAGTTTATATTTGAATATATTCCTCTTTCCACTACTACTCTCTTAGCGCTTCAAATGTCCAGTTGCATTTTTTACAGAAAGAGTGTTCAGGTCTGCTCAATCAAAAGTATGCTTTAACTCTGTTAGCTGAATGCACAGATCAGAAAGAAGTTTCACAGAATGATTCTGTGTAGTTTATATTTGGAGACATTCCTTTTTCCACTATTACCCTCTTAGCGCTCCGAATCTCCACTTGCATTTTCTACAGAAATGGTGTTTCAGAACGGCTCAATCAAAACTAAGGTTCAACTCTTTTAGTTGAACAAACAGAACAGAAAGAAGTTTCACACAATTCTTCTGTGTAGTTTTTATTTGTAGACATTCTTTTTCCCAATATAGGCCTCTTAGCGCTCAGAATGTCCAATTGCAGTTTCTACAGAAAGAGTGTTTCAGAACGGCTCAATCAAAAGTAAGGTTCAACTCTGTTAGTTGAATGCACAGAACAGAAAGGAGTTTCATACAATGCTTCTGTGTAGTTTATATTTGAACATATTCTTTTTTCCACTATTACCCACTTAGCGCTACGAATGTCCAGTTGCATTTTCTACAGACAGAGTGTTTCAAAACTGCTCAATCAAAAGTATGGTTTAACTCTGTTAGCTGAATGCGCAGATCAGAAAGAAGTTTCACAGAATGCTTCTGTGTAGTTTATATTTAGATATATTCCTTTTTCCACTACTACGCTCTTAGCGCTCCAAATGTCCAGTTGCATTTTCTACAGAAAGAGTGTTCAGATCTGCTCAATCAAAAGTATGGTTTAACTCTGTTAGCTGAATGCACAGATCAGAAAGAAGTTTCACAGAATGATTCTGTGTAGTTTATATTTGGAGACATTACTTTTCCCACTATTACCCTCTTAGCGCTCCGAATCTCCACTTGCATTTTCTACAAAAAGAGTGTTTCATAACTGCTCAATCAAAAATATGTTTTATCTCTGTTAACTGAATTTACAGATCAGAAATAAGTTTCACAGAATGCATCTGTGTAGTTTTTATTTGAAGATATTCTTTTTCCCAATGTAGGCCTCTTAGCGCTTAGCATGTCCAATTGCAGTTTCTACAGAAAGAGTGTTTCAGAACGGCTCAATCAAAAGTAAGGTTCAACTCTGTTAGTTGAATGCACAGAACAGAAAGAATTTTCACAGAATGCTACTGTGTAGTTTATATTTGAATATATTCCTTTTTCCACTATTACCCTCTTAGCGCTCCGAATGTCCACTTGCATTTTCTACAGAAAGAGTGTTCAGAACTGCGCAATCAAAAGTATGGTTTAACTCTGTTAGCTTAATGAACATATCAGAAATAAGTTTCACACAATGCTTCTGTGTAGTTTTTATTTGAAGATATTATTTTTCCCAATAGAGGCCTCTTAGTGCTCAGAATGTCCAATTGCAGTTTCTACAGAAAGAGAGTTTCAGAAAGGCTCAATCAAAAGTAAGGTTCAACTCTGTTAGTTGAATGCACAGAACAGAAAGAAGTTTCATACAATGCTTCTGTGTAGTTTATATTTGAACATATTCTTTATTCCAGTATTACCCACTTAGCGCTACGAATGTCCAGTTGCATTTTCTACAGACAGAGTGTTTCAAAACTGCTCAATCAAAAGTATGGTTTAACTCTGTTAGGTGAATGCTCAGATCAGAAAGAAGTTTCACAGAATGCTTCTGTGTAGTTTATATTTGAATATATTCCTTTTTCCACTACTACTCTCTTAGCGCTCCAAATGTCCAGTTGTATTTTCTACAGAAAGAGTGTTCAGATCTGCTCAATCAAAAGTATGGTTTAACTCTGTTAGCTGAATGCACAGATCAGAAAGAAGTTTCATAGAATGATTCTGTGTAGTTTATATTTGGAGACATTCCTTTTTCCACTATTACCCTCTTAGCGCTCCGAATCTCCACTTGCATTTTCTACAGAAAGAGTGTTTCAGAACGGCTCAATCAAAACTAAGGTTCAACTCTTTTAGTTGAACAAACAGAACAGAAAGAAGTTTCACACAATTCTTCTGTGTAGTTTTTATTTGTAGACATTCTTTTTCCCAATATAGGCCTCTTAGCGCTCAGAATGTCCAATTGCAGTTTCTACAGAAAGAGTGTTTCAGAACGGCTCAATCAAAAGTAAGGTTCAACTCTGTTAGTTGAATGCACAGAACAGAAAGAAGTTTCATACAATGCTTCTGTGTAGTTTATATTTGAACATATTCTTTTTTCCACTATTACCCACTTAGCGCTACGAATGTCCAGTTGCATTTTCTACAGACAGAGTGTTTCAAAACTGCTCAATCAAAAGTATGGTTTAACTCTGTTAGCTGAATGCGCAGATCAGAAAGAAGTTTCACAGAATGCTTCTGTGTAGTTTATATTTAGATATATTCCTTTTTCCACTACTACGCTCTTAGCGCTCCAAATGTCCAGTTGCATTTTCTACAGAAAGAGTGTTCAGATCTGCTCAATCAAAAGTATGGTTTAATTCTGTTAGCTGAATGCACAGATCAGAAAGAGGTTTCACAGAATGATTCTGTGTAGTTTATATTTGGAGACATTCCTTTTTCCACTATTACCCTCTTAGCGCTCCGAATCTCCACTTGCATTTTCTACAAAAAGAGTGTTTCATAACTGCTCAATCAAAAATATGTTTTATCTCTGTTAACTGAATTTACAGATCAGAAATAAGTTTCACAGAATGCATCTGTGTAGTTTTTATTTGAAGATATTCTTTTTCCCAATGTAGGCCTCTTAGCGCTTAGCATGTCCAATTGCAGTTTCTACAGAAAGAGTGTTTCAGAACGGCTCAATCAAAAGTAAGGTTCAACTCTGTTAGTTGAATGCACAGAACAGAAAGAATTTTCACAGAATGCTACTGTGTAGTTTATATTTGAATATATTCCTTTTTCCACTATTACCCTCTTAGCGCTCCGAATGTCCACTTGCATTTTCTACAGAAAGAGTGTTCAGAACTGCGCAATCAAAAGTATGGTTTAACTCTGTTAGCTTAATGAACATATCAGAAATAAGTTTCACACAATGCTTCTGTGTAGTTTTTATTTGAAGATATTATTTTTCCCAATAGAGGCCTCTTAGCGCTCAGAATGTCCAATTGCAGTTTCTACAGAAAGAGTGTTTCAGAAAGGCTCAATCAAAAGTAAGGTTCAACTCTGTTTTTTGAATGCACAGAACAGAAAGAAGTTTCATACAATGCTTCTGTGTAGTTTTTATTTGAACATATTCTTTTTTCCAGTATTACCCACTTAGCGCTACGAATGTCCAGTTACATTTTCTACAGACAGAGTGTTTCAAAACTGCTCAATCAAAAGTATGGTTTAACTCTGTTAGCTGAATGCTCAGATCAGAAAGAAGTTTCACAGAATGCTTCTGTGTAGTTTATATTTGAATATATTCCTTTTTCCACTACTACTCTCTTAGCGCTCCAAATGTCCAGTTGCATTTTCTACAGAAAGAGTGTTCAGATCTGCTCAATCAAAAGTATGGTTTAACTCTGTTAGCTGAATGCACAGATCAGAAAGAAGTTTCACAGAATGATTCTGTGTAGTTTATATTTGGAGACATTCCTTTTTCCACTATTACCCTCTTAGCGCTCCGAATCTCCACTTGCATTTTCTACAGAAAGAGTGTTTCAGAACGGCTCAATCAAAACTAAGGTTCAACTCTTTTAGTTGAACAAACAGAACAGAAAGAAGTTTCACACAATTCTTCTGTGTAGTTTTTATTTGTAGACATTCTTTTTCCCAATATAGGCCTCTTAGCGCTCAGAATGTCCA
Source organism: Symphalangus syndactylus (assembly GCF_028878055.3). Taxonomy (NCBI): domain Eukaryota; kingdom Metazoa; phylum Chordata; class Mammalia; order Primates; family Hylobatidae; genus Symphalangus; species Symphalangus syndactylus. The sequence goes on along the minus strand of NC_072432.2, from coordinate 136,510,387 downwards.
ATTGCAGTTCCTACAGAAAGAGTGTTTCAGAACGGCTCAATCAAAAGTAAGGTTCAACTCTGTTAGTTGAATGCACAGAACAGAAAGAAGTTTCATACAATGCTTCTGTGTAGTTTATATTTGAACATATTCTTTTGTCCACTATTACCCACTTAGCGCTACGAATGTCCAGTTGCATTTTCTACAGACAGAGTGTTTCAAAACTGCTCAATCAAAAGTATGGTTTAACTCTGTTAGCTGAATGCTCAGATCAGAAAGAAGTTTCACAGAATGCTTCTGTGTAGTTTATATTTGAATATATTCCTTTTTCCACTACTACGCTCTTAGCGCTCCAAATGTCCAGTTGCATTTTCTACAGAAAGAGTGTTCAGATCTGCTCAATCAAAAGTATGGTTTAACTCTGTTAGCTGAATGCACAGATCAGAAAGAAGTTTCACCGAATGATTCTGTGTAGTTTATATTTGAAGACATTCCTTTTTCCACTATTACCCCCTTAGCGCTCCGAATCTCGACTTGCATTTTCTACAAAAAGAGTGTTTCATAACTGCTCAATCAAAAATATGTTTTATCTCTGTTAACTGAATTTACAGATCAGAAATAAGTTTCACAGAATGCATCTGTGTAGTTTTTATTTGAAGATATTCTTTTTCCCAATGTAGGCCTCTTAGCGCTTAGCATGTCCAATTGCAGTTTCTACAGAAAGAGTGTTTCAGAACGGCTCAATCAAAAGTAAGGTTCAACTCTGTTAGTTGAATGCACAGAACAGAAAGAATTTTCACAGAATGCTACTGTGTAGTTTATATTTGAATATATTCCTTTTTCCACTATTACCCTCTTAGCGCTCCGAATGTCCACTTGCATTTTCTACAGAAAGAGTGTTCAGAACTGCGCAATCAAAAGTATGGTTTAAGTCTGTTAGCTTAATGAACATATCAGAAATAAGTTTCACAAAATGCTTCTGTGTAGTTTTTATTTGAAGATATTATTTTTCCCAATAGAGGCCTCTTAGTGCTCAGAATGTCCAATTGCAGTTTCTACAGAAAGAGAGTTTCAGAAAGGCTCAATCAAAAGTAAGGTTCAACTCTGTTAGTTGAATGCACAGAAGAGAAAGAAGTTTCATATAATGCTTCTGTGTAGTTTATATTTGAACATATTCTTTTTTCCACTATTACCCACTTAGCGCTACGAATGTCCAGTTGCATTTTCTACAGACAGAGTGTTTCAAAACTGCTCCATCAAAAGTATGGTTTAACTCTGTTAGCTGAATGCTCAGATCAGAAAGAAGTTTCACAGAATGCTTCTGTGTAGTTTATATTTGAATATATTCCTTTTTCCACTACTACGCTCTTAGCGCTCCAAATGTCCAGTTGCATTTTCTACAGAAAGAGTGTTCAGATCTGCTCAATCAAAAGTATGGTTTAACTCTGTTAGCTGAATGCACAGATCAGAAAGAAGTTTCACCGAATGATTCTGTGTAGTTTATATTTGAAGACATTCCTTTTTCCACTATTACCACCCTAGCGCTCCGAATCTCCACTTGCATTTTCTACAAAAAGAGTGTTTCATAACTGCTCAATCAAAAATATGTTTTATCTCTGTTAACTGAATTTACAGATCAGAAATAAGTTTCACAGAATGCATCTGTGTAGTTTTTATTTGAAGATATTCTTTTTCCCAATGTAGGCCTCTTAGCGCTTAGCATGTCCAATTGCAGTTTCTACAGAAAGAGTGTTTCAGAACGGCTCAATCAAAAGTAAGGTTCAACTCTGTTAGTTGAATGCACAGAACAGAAAGAATTTTCACAGAATGCTACTGTGTAGTTTATATTTGAATATATTCCTTTTTCCACTATTACCCTCTTAGCGCTCCGAATGTCCACTTGCATTTTCTACAGAAAGAGTGTTCAGAACTGCGCAATCAAAAGTATGGTTTAACTCTGTTAGCTTAATGAACATATCAGAAATAAGTTTCTCACAATGCTTCTGTGTAGTTTTTATTTGAAGATATTATTTTACCCAATAGAGGCCTCTTAGCGCTCAGAATGTCCAATTGCAGTTTCTACAGAAAGAGTGTTTCAGAAAGGCTCAACCAAAAGTAAGGTTCAACTCTGTTAGTTGAATGCACAGAACAGAAAGAAGTTTCATACAATGCTTCTGTGTAGTTTATATTTGAACATATTCTTTTTTCCAGTATTACCCACTTAGCGCTACGAATGTCCAGTTGCATTTTCTACAGACAGAGTGTTTCAAAACTGCTCAATCAAAAGTATGGTTTAACTCTGTTAGCTGAATGCTCAGATCAGAAAGAAGTTTCACAGAATGCTTCTGTGTAGTTTATATTTGAATATATTCCTTTTTCCACTACTACTCTCTTAGCGCTCCAAATGTCCAGTTGCATTTTCTACAGAAAGAGTGTTCAGATCTGCTCAATCAAAAGTATGGTTTAACTCTGTTAGCTGAATGCACAGATCAGAAAGAAGTTTCACAGAATGATTCTGTGTAGTTTATATTTGGAGACATTCCTTTTTCCACTATTACCCTCTTAGCGCTGCGAATCTCCACTTGCATTTTCTACATAAAGAGTGTTTCAGAACGGCTCAATCAAAACTAAGGTTCAACTCTTTTAGTTGAACAAACAGAACAGAAAGATGTTTCACACAATTCTTCAGTGTAGTTTTTATTTGTAGACATTCTTTTTCCCAATATAGGCCTCTTAGCGCTCAGAATGTCCAATTGCAGTTTCTACAGAAAGAGTGTTTCAGAACGGCTCAATCAAAAGTAAGGTTCAACTCTGTTAGTTGAGTGCACAGAACAGAAAGAAGTTTCATACAATGCTTCTGTGTAGTTTATATTTGAACATATTCTTTTGTCCACTATTACCCACTTAGCGCTACGAATGTCCAGTTGCATTTTCTACAGACAGAGTGTTTCAAAACTGCTCAATCAAAAGTGTGGTTTAACTCTGTTAGCTGAATGCTCAGATCAGAAAGAAGTTTCACAGAATGCTTCTGTGTAGTTTATATTTGAATATATTCCTTTTTCCACTACTACGCTCTTAGCGCTCCAAATGTCCAGTTGCATTTTCTACAGAAAGAGTGTTCAGATCTGCTCAATCAAAAGTATGGTTTAACTCTGTTAGCTGAATGCACAGATCAGAAAGAAGTTTCACCGAATGATTCTGTGTAGTTTATATTTGAAGACATTCCTTTTTCCACTATTACCCCCTTAGCGCTCCGAATCTCCACTTGCATTTTCTACAAAAAGAGTTTTTCATAACTGCTCAATCAAAAATATGTTTTATCTCTGTTAACTGAATTTACAGATCAGAAATAAGTTTCACAGAATGCATCTGTGTAGTTTTTATTTGAAGATATTCTTTTTCCCAATGTAGGCCTCTGAGCGCTTAGCATGTCCAATTGCAGTTCCTACAGAAAGAGTGTTTCAGAACGGCTCAATCAAAAGTAAGGTTCAACTCTGTTAGTTGAATGCACAGAACAGAAAGAATTTTCACAGAATGCTACTGTGTAGTTTGTATTTGAATATATTCCTTTTTCCACTATTACCCTCTTAGCGCTCCGAATGTCCACTTGCATTTTCTACAGAAAGAGTGTTCAGAACTGCGCAATCAAAAGTATGGTTTAACTCTGTTAGCTTAATGAACATATCAGAAATAAGTTTCACACAATGCTTCTGTGTAGTTTTTATTTGAAGATATTATTTTTCCCAATAGAGGCCTCTTAGCGCTCAGAATGTCCAATTGCAGTTTCTACAGAAAGAGAGTTTCAGAAAGGCTCAATCAAAAGTAAGGTTCAACTCTGTTAGTTGAATGCACAGAACAGAAAGAAGTTTCATACAATGCTTCTGTGTAGTTTATATTTGAACATATTCTTTTTTCCAGTATTACCCACTTAGCGCTACGAATGTCCAGTTGCATTTTCTACAGACAGAGTGTTTCAAAACTGCGCAATCAAAAGTATGGTTTAACTCTGTTAGCTGAATGCTCAGATCAGAAAGAAGTTTCACAGAATGCTTCTGTGTAGTTTATATTTGAATATATTCCTTTTTCCACTACTACTCTCTTAGCGCTCCAAATGTCCAGTTGCATTTTCTACAGAAAGAGTGTTCAGATCTGCTCAATCAAAAGTATGGTTTAACTCTGTTAGCTGAATGCACAGATCAGAAAGAAGTTTCACAGAATGATTCTGTGTAGTTTATATTTGGAGACATTCCTTTTTCCACTATTACCCTCTTAGCGCTCCGAATCTCCACTTGCATTTTCTACAGAAAGAGTGTTTCAGAACGGCTCAATCAAAACTAAGGTTCAACTCTTTTAGTTGAACAAACAGAACAGAAAGAAGTTTCACACAATTCTTCTGTGTAGTTTTTATTTGTAGACATTCTTTTTCCCAATATAGGCCTCTTAGCGCTCAGAATGTCCAATTGCAGTTTCTACAGAAAGAGTGTTTCAGAACGGCTCAATCAAAAGTAAGGTTCAACTCTGTTAGTTGAATGCACAGAACAGAAAGAAGTTTCATACAATGCTTCTGTGTAGTTTATATTTGAACATATTCTTTTTTCCACTATTACCCACTTAGCGCTACGAATGTCCAGTTGCATTTTCTACAGACAGAGTGTTTCAAAACTGCTCAATCAAAAGTATGGTTTAACTCTGTTAGCTGAATGCGCAGATCAGAAAGAAGTTTCACAGAATGCTTCTGTGTAGTTTATATTTAGATATATTCCTTTTTCCACTACTACGCTCTTAGCGCTCCAAATGTCCAGTTGCATTTTCTACAGAAAGAGTGTTCAGATCTGCTCAATCAAAAGTATGGTTTAACTCTGTTAGCTGAATGCACAGATCAGAAAGAAGTTTCACAGAATGATTCTGTGTAGTTTATATTTGGAGACATTACTTTTCCCACTATTACCCTCTTAGCGCTCCGAATCTCCACTTGCATTTTCTACAAAAAGAGTGTTTCATAACTGCTCAATCAAAAATATGTTTTATCTCTGTTAACTGAATTTACAGATCAGAAATAAGTTTCACAGAATGCATCTGTGTAGTTTTTATTTGAAGATATTCTTTTTCCCAATGTAGGCCTCTTAGCGCTTAGAATGTCCAATTGCAGTTTCTACAGAAAGAGTGTTTCAGAACGGCTCAATCAAAAGTAAGGTTCAACTCTGTTAGTTGAATGCACAGAACAGAAAGAATTTTCACAGAATGCTACTGTGTAGTTTATATTTGAATATATTCCTTTTTCCACTATTACCCTCTTAGCGCTCCGAATGTCCACTTGCATTTTCTACAGAAAGAGTGTTCAGAACTGCGCAATCAAAAGTATGGTTTAACTCTGTTAGCTTAATGAACATATCAGAAATAAGTTTCACACAATGCTTCTGTGTAGTTTTTATTTGAAGATATTATTTTTCCCAATAGAGGCCTCTTAGTGCTCAGAATGTCCAATTGCAGTTTCTACAGAAAGAGAGTTTCAGAAAGGCTCAATCAAAAGTAAGGTTCAACTCTGTTAGTTGAATGCACAGAACAGAAAGAAGTTTCATACAATGCTTCTGTGTAGTTTATATTTGAACATATTCTTTATTCCAGTATTACCCACTTAGCGCTACGAATGTCCAGTTGCATTTTCTACAGACAGAGTGTTTCAAAACTGCTCAATCAAAAGTATGGTTTAACTTTGTTAGCTGAATGCTCAGATTAGAAAGAAGTTTCACAGAATGCTTCTGTGTAGTTTATATTTGAATATATTCCTTTTTCCACTACTACTCTCTTAGCGCTCCAAATGTCCAGTTGCATTTTCTACAGAAAGAGTGTTCAGATCTGCTCAATCAAAAGTATGGTTTAACTCTGTTAGCTGAATGCACAGATCAGAAAGAAGTTTCACAGAATGATTCTGTGTAGTTTATATTTGGAGACATTCCTTTTTCCACTATTACCCTCTTAGCGCTCCGAATCTCCACTTGCATTTTCTACAGAAAGAGTGTTTCAGAACGGCTCAATCAAAAGTAAGGTTCAACTCTGTTAGTTGAATGCACAGAACAGAAAGAATTTTCACAGAATGCTATTGTGTAGTTTATATTTGAATATATTCCTTTTTCCACTATTACCCTCTTGGCGCTCCGAATGTCCACTTGCATTTTCTACAGAAAGAGTGTTCAGAACTGCGCAATCAAAAGTATGGTTTAACTCTGTTAGCTTAATGAACATATCAGAAATAAGTTTCACACAATGCTTCTGTGTAGTTTTTATTTGAAGATATTATTTTTCCCAATATAGGCCTCTTAGCGCTCAGAATGTCCAATTGCAGTTTCTACAGAAAGAGTGTTTCAGAAAGGCTCAATCAAAAGTAAGGTTCAACTCTGTTAGTTGAATGCACAGAACAGAAAGAAGTTTCATACAATGCTTCTGTGTAGTTTTTATTTGAACATATTCTTTTTTCCAGTATTACCCACTTAGCGCTACGAATGTCCAGTTGCATTTTCTACAGACAGAGTGTTTCAAAACTGCTCAATCAAATGTATGGTTTAACTCTGTTAGGTGAATGCTCAGATCAGAAAGAAGTTTCACAGAATGCTTCTGTGTAGTTTATATTTGAATATATTCCTTTTTCCACTACTACTCTCTTAGCGCTCCAAATGTCCAGTTGCATTTTCTACAGAAAGAGTGTTCAGATCTGCTCAATCAAAAGTATGGTTTAACTCTGTTAGCTGAATGCACAGATCAGAAAGAAGTTTCACAGAATGATTCTGTGTAGTTTATATTTGGAGACATTCCTTTTTCCACTATTACCCTCTTAGCGCTCCGAATCTCCACTTGCATTTTCTACAGAAAGAGTGTTTCAGAACGGCTCAATCAAAACTAAGGTTCAACTCTTTTAGTTGAACAAACAGAACAGAAAGAAGTTTCACACAATTCTTCTGTGTAGTTTTTATTTGTAGACATTCTTTTTCCCAATATAGGCCTCTTAGCGCTCAGAATGTCCAATTGCAGTTCCTACAGAAAGAGTGTTTCAGAACGGCTCAATCAAAAGTAAGGTTCAACTCTGTTAGTTGAATGCACAGAACAGAAAGAAGTTTCATACAATGCTTCTGTGTAGTTTATATTTGAACATATTCTTTTGTCCACTATTACCCACTTAGCGCTACGAATGTCCAGTTGCATTTTCTACAGACAGAGTGTTTCAAAACTGCTCAATCAAAAGTATGGTTTAACTCTGTTAGCTGAATGCTCAGATCAGAAAGAAGTTTCACAGAATGCTTCTGTGTAGTTTATATTTGAATATATTCCTTTTTCCACTACTACGCTCTTAGCGCTCCAAATGTCCAGTTGCATTTTCTACAGAAAGAGTGTTCAGATCTGCTCAATCAAAAGTATGGTTTAACTCTGTTAGCTGAATGCACAGATCAGAAAGAAGTTTCACCGAATGATTCTGTGTAGTTTATATTTGAAGACATTCCTTTTTCCACTATTACCCCCTTAGCGCTCCGAATCTCGACTTGCATTTTCTACAAAAAGAGTGTTTCATAACTGCTCAATCAAAAATATGTTTTATCTCTGTTAACTGAATTTACAGATCAGAAATAAGTTTCACAGAATGCATCTGTGTAGTTTTTATTTGAAGATATTCTTTTTCCCAATGTAGGCCTCTTAGCGCTTAGCATGTCCAATTGCAGTTTCTACAGAAAGAGTGTTTCAGAACGGCTCAATCAAAAGTAAGGTTCAACTCTGTTAGTTGAATGCACAGAACAGAAAGAATTTTCACAGAATGCTACTGTGTAGTTTATATTTGAATATATTCCTTTTTCCACTATTACCCTCTTAGCGCTCCGAATGTCCACTTGCATTTTCTACAGAAAGAGTGTTCAGAACTGCGCAATCAAAAGTATGGTTTAAGTCTGTTAGCTTAATGAACATATCAGAAATAAGTTTCACAAAATGCTTCTGTGTAGTTTTTATTTGAAGATATTATTTTTCCCAATAGAGGCCTCTTAGTGCTCAGAATGTCCAATTGCAGTTTCTACAGAAAGAGAGTTTCAGAAAGGCTCAATCAAAAGTAAGGTTCAACTCTGTTAGTTGAATGCACAGAAGAGAAAGAAGTTTCATATAATGCTTCTGTGTAGTTTATATTTGAACATATTCTTTTTTCCACTATTACCCACTTAGCGCTACGAATGTCCAGTTGCATTTTCTACAGACAGAGTGTTTCAAAACTGCTCCATCAAAAGTATGGTTTAACTCTGTTAGCTGAATGCTCAGATCAGAAAGAAGTTTCACAGAATGCTTCTGTGTAGTTTATATTTGAATATATTCCTTTTTCCACTACTACGCTCTTAGCGCTCCAAATGTCCAGTTGCATTTTCTACAGAAAGAGTGTTCAGATCTGCTCAATCAAAAGTATGGTTTAACTCTGTTAGCTGAATGCACAGATCAGAAAGAAGTTTCACCGAATGATTCTGTGTAGTTTATATTTGAAGACATTCCTTTTTCCACTATTACCACCCTAGCGCTCCGAGTCTCCACTTGCATTTTCTACAAAAAGAGTGTTTCATAACTGCTCAATCAAAAATATGTTTTATCTCTGTTAACTGAATTTACAGATCAGAAATAAGTTTCACAGAATGCATCTGTGTAGTTTTTATTTGAAGATATTCTTTTTCCCAATGTAGGCCTCTTAGCGCTTAGCATGTCCAATTGCAGTTTCTACAGAAAGAGTGTTTCAGAACGGCTCAATCAAAAGTAAGGTTCAACTCTGTTAGTTGAATGCACAGAACAGAAAGTATTTTCACAGAATGCTACTGTGTAGTTTATATTTGAATATATTCCTTTTTCCACTATTACCCTCTTAGCGCTCCGAATGTCCACTTGCATTTTCTACAGAAAGAGTGTTCAGAACTGCGCAATCAAAAGTATGGTTTAACTCTGTTAGCTTAATGAACATATCAGAAATAAGTTTCTCACAATGCTTCTGGGTAGTTTTTATTTGAAGATATTATTTTTCCCAATAGAGGCCTCTTAGCGCTCCGAATCTCCACTTGCATTTTCTACAGAAAGAGTGTTTCAGAACGGCTCAATCAAAACTAAGGTTCAACTCTTTTAGTTGAACAAACAGAACAGAAAGAAGTTTCACACAATTCTTCTGTGTAGTTTTTATTTGTAGACATTCTTTTTCCCAATATAGGCCTCTTAGCGCTCAGAATGTCCAATTGCAGTTTCTACAGAAAGAGTGTTTCAGAACGGCTCAATCAAAAGTAAGGTTCAACTCTGTTAGTTGAATGCACAGAACAGAAAGAAGTTTCATACAATGCTTCTGTGTAGTTTATATTTGAACATATTCTTTTTTCCACTATTACCCACTTAGCGCTACGAATGTCCAGTTGCATTTTCTACAGACAGAGTGTTTCAAAACTGCTCAATCAAAAGTATGGTTTAACTCTGTTAGCTGAATGCGCAGATCAGAAAGAAGTTTCACAGAATGCTTCTGTGTAGTTTATATTTAGATATATTCCTTTTTCCACTACTACGCTCTTAGCGCTCCAAATGTCCAGTTGCATTTTCTACAGAAAGAGTGTTCAGATCTGCTCAATCAAAAGTATGGTTTAACTCTGTTAGCTGAATGCACAGATCAGAAAGAAGTTTCAGAGAATGATTCTGTGTAGTTTATATTTGGAGACATTCCTTTTTCCACTATTACCCTCTTAGCGCTCCGAATCTCCACTTGCATTTTCTACAAAAAGAGTGTTTCATAACTGCTCAATCAAAAATATGTTTTATCTCTGTTAACTGAATTTACAGATCAGAAATAAGTTTCACAGAATGCATCTGTGTAGTTTTTATTTGAAGATATTCTTTTTCCCAATGTAGGCCTCTTAGCGCTTAGCATGTCCAATTGCAGTTTCTACAGAAAGAGTGTTTCAGAACGGCTCAATCAAAAGTAAGGTTCAACTCTGTTAGTTGAATGCACAGAACAGAACGAATTTTCACAGAATGCTACTGTGTAGTTTATATTTGAATATATTCCTTTTTCCACTATTACCCTCTTAGCGCTCCGAATGTCCACTTGCATTTTCTACAGAAAGAGTGTTCAGAACTGCGCAATCAAAAGTATGGTTTAACTCTGTTAGCTTAATGAACATATCAGAAATAAGTTTCACACAATGCTTCTGTGTAGTTTTTATTTGAAGATATTATTTTTCCCAATAGAGGCCTCTTAGCGCTCAGAATGTCCAATTGCAGTTTCTACAGAAAGAGTGTTTCAGAAAGGCTCAATCAAAAGTAAGGTTCAACTCTGTTAGTTGAATGCACAGAACAGAAAGAAGTTTCATACAATGCTTCTGTGTAGTTTTTATTTGAACATATTCTTTTTTCCAGTATTACCCACTTAGCGCTACGAATGTCCAGTTGCATTTTCTACAGACAGAGTGTTTCAAAACTGCTCAATCAAAAGTATGGTTTAACTCTGTTAGCTGAATGCTCAGATCAGAAAGAAGTTTCACAGAATGCTTCTGTGTAGTTTATATTTGAATATATTCCTTTTTCCACTACTACTCTCTTAGCCCTCCAAATGTCCAGTTGCATTTTCTACAGAAAGAGTGTTCAGATCTGCTCAATCAAAAGTATGGTTTAACTCTGTTAGCTGAATGCACAGATCAGAAAGAAGTTTCATAGAATGATTCTGTGTAGTTTATATTTGGAGACATTCCTTTTTCCACTATTACCCTCTTAGCACTCAGAATCTCCACTTGCATTTTCTACAGAAAGAGTGTTTCAGAACGGCTCAATCAAAACTAAGGTTCAACTCTTTTAGTTGAACAAACAGAACAGAAAGAAGTTTCACACAATTCTTCTGTGTAGTTTTTATTTGTAGACATTCTTTTTCCCAATATAGGCCTCTTAGCGCTCAGAATGTCCAATTGCAGTTTCTACAGAAAGAGTGTTTCAGAACGGCTCAATCAAAAGTAAGGTTCAACTCTGTTAGTTGAATGCACAGAACAGAAAGAAGTTTCATACAATGTTTCTGTGTAGTTTATATTTGAACATATTCTTTTTTCCACTATTACCCACTTAGCGCTACGAATGTCCAGTTGCATTTTCTACAGACAGAGTGTTTCAAAACTGCTCAATCAAAAGTATGGTTTAACTCTGTTAGCTGAATGCGCAGATCAGAAAGAAGTTTCACAGAATGCTTCTGTGTAGTTTATATTTAGATATATTCCTTTTTCCACTACTACGCTCTTAGCGCTCCAAATGTCCAGTTGCATTTTCTACAGAAAGAGTGTTCAGATCTGCTCAATCAAAAGTATGGTTTAACTCTGTTAGCTGAATGCACAGATCAGAAAGAAGTTTCACAGAATGATTCTGTGTAGTTTATATTTGGAGACATTCCTTTTTCCACTATTACCCTCTTAGCGCTCCGAATCTCCACTTGCATTTTCTACAAAAAGAGTGTTTCATAACTGCTCAATCAAAAATATGTTTTATCTCTGTTAACTGAATTTACAGATCAGAAATAAGTTTCACAGAATGCATCTGTGTAGTTTTTATTTGAAGATATTCTTTTTCCCAATGTAGGCCTCTTAGCGCTTAGCATGTCCAATTGCAGTTTCTACAGAAAGAGTGTTTCAGAACGGCTCAATCAAAAGTAAGGTTCAACTCTGTTAGTTGAATGCACGGAACAGAAAGAATTTTCACAGAATGCTACTGTGTAGTTTATATTTGAATATATTCCTTTTTCCACTATTACCCTCTTAGCGCTCCGAATGTCCACTTGCATTTTCTACAGAAAGAGTGTTCAGAACTGCGCAATCAAAAGTATGGTTTAACTCTGTTAGCTTAATGAACATATCAGAAATAAGTTTCACACAATGCTTCTGTGTAGTTTTTATTTGAAGATATTATTTTTCCCAATAGAGGCCTCTTAGCGCTCAGAATGTCCAATTGCAGTTTCTACAGAAAGAGTGTTTGAGAAAGGCTCAATCAAAAGTAAGGTTCAACTCTGTTAGTTGAATGCACAGAACAGAAAGAAGTTTCATACAATGCTTCTGTGTAGTTTTTATTTGAACATATTCTTTTTTCCAGTATTACCCACTTAGCGCTACGAATGTCCAGTTGCATTTTCTACAGACAGAGTGTTTCAAAACTGCTCAATCAAAAGTATGGTTTAACTCTGTTAGCTGAATGCTCAGATCAGAAAGAAGTTTCACAGAATGCTTCTGTGTAGTTTATATTTGAATATATTCCTTTTTCCACTACTACTCTCTTAGCGCTCCAAATGTCCAGTTGCATTTTCTACAGAAAGAGTGTTCAGATCTGCTCAATCAAAAGTATGGTTTAACTCTGTTAGCTGAATGCACAGATCAGAAAGAAGTTTCACAGAATGATTCTGTGTAGTTTATATTTGGAGACATTCCTTTTTCCACTATTACACTCTTAGCGCTGCGAATCTCCACTTGCATTTCCTACAGAAAGAGTGTTTCAGAACGGCTCAATCAAAACTAAGGTTCAACTCTTTTAGTTGAACAAACAGAACAGAAAGAAGTTTCACACAATTCTTCTGTGTAGTTTTTATTTGTAGACATTCTTTTTCCCAATATAGGCCTCTTAGCGCTCAGAATGTCCAATTGCAGTTTCTACAGAAAGAGTGTTTCAGAACGGCTCAATCAAAAGTAAGGTTCAACTCTGTTAGTTGAATGCACAGAACAGAAAGAAGTTTCATACAATGCTTCTGTGTAGTTTATATTTGAACATATTCTTTTGTCCACTATTACCCACTTAGCGCTACCAATGTCCAGTTGCATTTTCTACAGACAGAGTGTTTCAAAACTGCTCAATCAAAAGTATGGTTTAACTCTGTTAGCTGAATGCCCAGATCAGAAAGAAGTTTCACAGAATGCTTCTGTGTAGTTTATATTTGAATATATTCCTTTTTCCACTACTACGCTCTTAGCGCTCCAAATGTCCAGTTGCATTTTCTACAGAAAGAGTGTTCAGATCTGCTCAATCAAAAGTATGGTTTAACTCTGTTAGCTGAATGCACAGATCAGAAAGAAGTTTCACCGAATGATTCTGTGTAGTTTATATTTGAAGACATTCCTTTTTCCACTATTACCCCCTTAGCGCTCCGACTCTCCACTTGCATTTTCTACAAAAAGAGTTTTTCATAACTGCTCAATCAAAAATATGTTTTATCTCTGTTAACTGAATTTACAGATCAGAAATAAGTTTCACAGAATGCATCTGTGTAGTTTTTATTTGAAGATATTCTTTTTCCCAATGTAGGCCTCTTAGCGCTTAGCATGTCCAATTGCAGTTTCTACAGAAAGAGTGTTTCAGAACGGCTCAATCAAAAGTAAGGTTCAACTCTGTTAGTTGAATGCACAGAACAGAAAGAATTTTCACAGAATGCTTCTGTGTAGTTTATATTTGAATATATTCCTTTTTCCACTATTACCCTCTTAGCGCTCCGAATGTCCACTTGCATTTTCTACAGAAAGAGTGTTCAGAATTGCGCAATCAAAAGTATGGTTTAACTCTGTTAGCTTAATGAACATATCAGAAATAAGTTTCACAAAATGCTTCTATGTAGTTTTTATTGGAAGATATTATTTTTCCCAGTAGAGGCCTCTTAGTGCTCAGAATGTCCAATTGCAGTTTCTACAGAAAGATAGTTTCAGAAAGGCTCAATCAAAAGTAAGGTTCAACTCTGTTAGTTGAATGCACAGAACAGAAAGAAGTTTCATACAATGCTTCTGTGTAGTTTATATTTGAACATATTCTTTTTTCCACTATTACCCACTTAGCGCTACGAATGTCCAGTTGCATTTTCTACAGACAGAGTGTTTCAAAACGGCTCCATCAAAAGTATGGTTTAATTCTGTTAGCTGAATGCTCAGATCAGAAAGAAGTTTCACAGAATGCTTCTGTGTAGTTTATATTTGAATATATTCCTTTCTCCACTACTACGCTCTTAGCGCTCCAAATGTCCAGTTGCATTTTCTACAGAAAGAGTGTTCAGATCTGCTCAATCAAAAGTATGGTTTAACTCTGTTAGCTGAATGCACAGATCAGAAAGAAGTTTCACAGAATGATTCTGTGTAGTTTATATTTGGAGACATTCCTTTTTCCACTATTACCCTCTTAGCGCTCCGAATCTCCACTTGCATTTTCTACAGAAAGAGTGTTTCAGAACGTCTCAATCAAAACTAAGGTTCAACTCTTTTAGTTGAACAAACAGAACAGAAAGATGTTTCACACAATTCTTCTGTGTAGTTTTTATTTGTAGACATTCTTTTTCCCAATATAGGCCTCTTAGCGCTCAGAATGTCCAATTGCAGTTTCTACAGAAAGAGTGTTTCAGAAGGGCTCAATCAAAAGTAAGGTTCAACTCTGTTAGTTGAATGCACAGAACAGAAAGAAGTTTCATACAATGCTTCTGTGTAGTTTATATTGGAACATATTCTTTTTTCCACTATTACCCACTTAGCGCTACGAATGTCCAGTTGCATTTTCTACAGACAGAGTGTTTCAAAACTGCTCAATCAAAGGTATGGTTTAACTCTGTTAGCTGAATGCTCAGATCAGAAAGAAGTTTCACAGAATGCTTCTGTGTAGTTTATATTTGAATATATTCCTTTTTCCACTACTACGCTCTTAGCGCTCCAAATGTCCAGTTGCATTTTCTACAGAAAGAGTGTTCAGATCTGCTCAATCAAAAGTATGGTTTAACTCTGTTAGCTGAATGCACAGATCAGAAAGAAGTTTCACCGAATGACTCTGTGTAGTTTATATTTGAAGACATTCCTTTTTCCACTATTACCCTCTTAGCGCTCCGAATCTCCACTTGCATTTTCTACAAAAAGAGTGTTTCATAACTGCTCAATGAAAAATATGTTTTATCTCTGTTAACTGAATTTACAGATCAGAAATAAGTTTCACAGAATGCATCTGTGTAGTTTTTATTTGAAGATATTCTTTTTCCCAATGTAGGCCTCTTAGCGCTTAGCATGTCCAATTGCAGTTTCTACAGAAAGAATGTTTCAGAACGGCTCAATCAAAAGTAAAGTTCAGCTCTGTTAGTTGAATGCACAGAACAGAAAGAATTTTCACAGAATACTACTGTGTAGTTTATATTTGAATATATTCCTTTTTCCACTATTACCCTCTTAGCGCTCCGATTGTCCACTTGCATTTTCTACAGAAAGAGTGTTCAGAACTGCGCAATCAAAAGTATGGTTTAACTCTGTTAGCTTAATGAACATATCAGAAATAAGTTTCACACAATGCTTCTGTGTAGTTTTTATTTGAAGATATTATTTTTCCCAATAGAGGCCTCTTAGCGCTCAGAATGTCCAATTGCAGTTTCTACAGAAAGAGTGTTTCAGAAAGGCTCAATCAAAAGTAAGGTTCAACTCTGTTAGTTGAATGCACAGAACAGAAAGAAGTTTCATACAATGCTTCTGTGTAGTTTATATTTGAACATATTCTTTTTTCCACTATTACCCACTTAGCGCTATGAATGTCCAGTTGCATTTTCTACAGACAGAGTGTTTCAAAACTGCTCAATCAAAAGTATGGTTTAACTCTGTTAGCTGAATGCTCAGATCAGAAAGAAGTTTCAGAGAATGCTTCTTGTAGTTTATATTTGAATATATTCCTTTTTCCACTACTACTCTCTTAGCGCTCCAAATGTCCAGTTGCATTTTCTCCAGAAAGAGTGTTCAGATCTGCTCAATCAAAAGTATGGTTTAACTCTGTTAGCTGAATGCACAGATCAGAAAGAAGTTTCACCGAATGATTCTGTGTAGTTTATATTTGAAGACATTACTTTTTCCACTATTACCCCCTTAGCGCTCCGAATCTCCACTTGCATTTTCTACAAAAAGAGTGTTTCATAACTGCTCAATCAAAAATATGTTTTATCTCTGTTAACTGAATTTACAGATCAGAAATAAGTTTCACAGAATGCATCTGTGTAGTTTTTATTTGAAGATATTCTTTTTCCCAATGTAGGCCTCTTAGCGCTTAGCATGTCCAATTGCAGTTTCTACAGAAAGAGTGTTTCAGAACAGCTCAAACAAAAGTAAGGTTCAGCTCTGTTAGTTGAATGCACAGAACAGAAAGAATTTTCACAGAATGCTACTGTGTAGTTTATATTTGAATATATTCCTTTTTCCACTATTACCCTCTTAGCGCTCCGATTGTCCACTTGCATTTTCTACAGAAAGAGTGTTCAGAACTGCGCAATCAAAAGTATGGTTTAACTCTGTTAGCTTAATGAACATATCAGAAATAAGTTTCACACAATGCTTCTGTGTAGTTTTTGTTTGAAGATATTATTTTTCCCAATAGAGGCCTCTTAGCGCTCAGAATGTCCAATTGCAGTTTCTACAGAAAGAGTGTTTCAGAAAGGCTCAATCAAAAGTAAGGTTCAACTCTGTTAGTTGAATGCACAGAACAGAAAGAAGTTTCATACAATGCTTCTGTGTAGTTTATATTTGAACATATTCTTTTTTCCACTATTACCCACTTAGCGCTACGAATGTCCAGTTGCATTTTCTACAGACAGAGTGTTTCAAAACTGCTCAATCAAAAGAATGGTTTAACTCTGTTAGCTGAATGCTCAGATCAGAAAGAAGTTTCACAGAATGCTTCTTGTAGTTTATATTTGAATATATTCCTTTTTCCACTACTACTCTCTTAGCGCTCCAAATGTCCAGTTGCATTTTCTACAGAAAGAGTGTTCAGATCTGCTCAATCAAAAGTATGGTTTAACTCTGTTAGCTGAATGCACAGATCAGAAAGAAGTTTCACAGAATGTTTCTGTGTAGTTTATATTTGGAGACATTCCTTTTTCCACTATTACCCTCTTAGCGCTCCGAATCTCCACTTGCATTTTCTACAGAAAGTGTGTTTCAGAACGGCTCAATCAAAACTAAGGTTCAACTCTTTTAGTTGAACAAACAGAACAGAAAGAAGTTTCACACAATTATTCTCTGTAGTTTTTATTTGTAGACATTCTTTTTCCCAATATAGGCCTCCTAGCGCTCAGAATGTCCAATTGCAGTTTCTACAGAAAGAGTGTTTCAGAACGGCTCAATCAAAAGTAAGGTTCAACTCTGTTAGTTGAATGCACAGAACAGAAAGAAGTTTCATACAATGCTTCTGTGTAGTTTATATTTGAACATATACTTTTTTCCACTATTACCCACTTAGCGCTACGAATGTCCAGTTGCATTTTCTACAGACAGAGTGTTTCAAAACTGCTCAATCAAAAGTATGGTTTAACTCTGTTAGCTGAATGCTCAGATCAGAAAGAAGTTTCACATAATGCTTCTGTGTAGTTTATATTTGAATATATTCCTTTTTCCACTACTACGCTCTTAGCGCTCAAAATGTCCAGTTGCATTTTCTACAGAGAGAGTGTTCAGATCTGCTCAATCAAAAGTATGGTTTAACTCTGTTAGCTGAATGCACAGATCAGAAAGAAGTTTCACCGAATGATTCTGTGTAGTTTATATTTGAAGACATTCCTTTTTCCACTATTACCCTCTTAGCGCTCCGAATCTCCACTTGCATTTTCTACAAAAAGAGTGTTTCATAACTGCTCAATCAAAAATATGTTTTATCTCTGTTAACTGAATTTACAGATCAGAAATAAGTTTCACAGAATGCATCTGTGTAGTTTTTATTTGAAGATATTCTTTTTCCCAATGTAGGCCTCTTAGCGCTTAACATGTCCAATTGCAGTTTCTACAGAAAGAGTGTTTCAGAACGGCTCAATCAAAAGTAAGGTTCAACTCTGTTATTTGAATGCACAGAACAGAAAGTATTTTCACAGAATGCTACTGTGTAGTTTATATTTGAATATATTCCTATTTCCACTATTACCCTCTTAGCGCTCCGAATGTCCACTTGCATTTTCTACAGAAAGAGTGTTCAGAACTGCGCAATCAAAAGTATGGTTTAAATCTGTTAGCTTAATGAACATATCAGAAATAAGTTTCACACAATGCTTCTGTGTAGTTTTTATTTGAAGATATTATTTTTCCCAATAGAGGCCTCTTAGCGCTCAGAATGTCCAATTGCACTTTCTACAGAAAGAGTGTTTCAGAAAGGCTCAATCAAAAGTAAGGTTCAACTCTGTTAGTTGAATGCACAGAACAGAAAGAAGTTTGATACAATGCTTCTGTGTAGTTTATATTTGAACATATTCTTTTTTCCATTATTACCCACTTAGCGCTACGAATGTCCAGTTGCATTTTCTACAGACAGAGTGTTTCAAAACTGCTCAATCAAAAGTATGGTTTAACTCTGTTAGCTGAATGCTCAGATCAGAAAGAAGTTTCACAGAATGCTTCTGTGTAGTTTATATTTGAATATATTCCTTTTTCCACTACTACTCTCTTAGCGCTCCAAATGTCCAGTTGCATTTTCTACAGAAAGAGTGTTCAGATCTGCTCAATCAAAAGTATGGTTTAACTTTGTTAGCTGAATGCACAGATCACAAAGAAGTTTCACAGAATGATTCTGTGTAGTTTATATTTGGAGACATTCCTTTTTCCACTATTAGCCTCTTAGCGCTCCGAATCTCCACTTGCATTTTCTACAGAAAGAGTGTTTCAGAACGGCTCAATCAAAACTAAGGTTCAACTCTTTTAGTTGAACAAACAGAACAGAAAGAAGTTTCACACAATTCTTCTGTGTAGTTTTTATTTGTAGACATTCTTTTTCCCAATATAGGCCTCTTAGCGCTCAGAATGTCCAATTGCAGTTTCTACAGAAAGAGTGTTTCAGAACGGCTCAATCAAAAGTAAGGTTCAACTCTGTTAGTTGAATGCACAGAACAGAAAGAAGTTTCATGCAATGCTTCTGTGTAGTTTATATTTGAACATATTCTTTTGTCCACTATTACCCACTTAGCGCTACGAATGTCCAGTTGCATTTTCTACAGACAGAGTGTTTCAAAACTGCTCAATCAAAGTGTGGTTTAACTCTGTTAGCTGAATGCTCATATCAGAAAGAAGTTTCACAGAATGCTTCTGTGTAGTTTATATTTGAATATATTCCTTTTTCCACTACTACGCTCTTAGCGCTCCAAATGTCCAGTTGCATTTTCTACAGAAAGAGTGTTCAGATCTGCTCAATCAAAAGTATGGTTTAACTCTGTTAGCTGAATGCACAGATCAGAAAAAAGTTTCACCGAATGATTCTGTGTAGTTTATATTTGAAGACATTCCTTTTTCCACTATTACCCTCTTAGCGCTCCGAATCTCCACTTGCATTTTCTACAAAAAGAGTGTTTCATAACTGCTCAATCAAAAATATGTTTTATCTCTGTTAACTGAATTTACAGATCAGAAATAAGTTTCACAGAATGCATCTGTGTAGTTTTTATTTGAAGATATTCTTTTTCCCAATATAGGCCTCCTAGCGCTTAGCATGTCCAATTGCAGTTTCTACAGAAAGAGTGTTTCAGAACGGCTCAATCAAAAGTAAGGTTCAACTCTGTTAGTTGAATGCACAGAACAGAAAGAATTTTCACAGAATGCTACTGTGTAGTTTATATTTGAATATATTCCTTTTTCCACTATTACCCTCTTAGCGCTCCGAATGTCCACTTGAATTTTCTACAGAAAGAGTGTTCAGAACTGCGCAATCAAAAGTATGGTTTAACTCTGTTAGCTTAATGAACATATCAGAAATAAGTTTCACACAATGCTTCTGTGTAGTTTTTATTTGAAGTTATTATTTTTCCCAATAGAGGCCTCTTAGCGCTCAGAATGTCCAATTGCAGTTTCTACAGAAAGAGTGTTTCAGAAAGGCTCAATCAAATGTAAGGTTCAACTCTTTTAGTTGAATGCACAGAACAGAAAGAAGTTTCATACTATGCTTCTGTGTAGTTTATATTTGAACATATTCTTTTTTCCACTATTACCCACTTAGCGCTACGAATGTCCAGTTGCATTTTCTACAGACAGAGTGTTTCAAAACGGCTCCATCAAAAGTATGGTTTAATTCTGTTAGCTGAATGCTCAGATCAGAAAGAAGTTTCACAGAATGCTTCTGTGTAGTTTATATTTGAATATATTCCTTTCTCCACTACTACGCTCTTAGCGCTCCAAATGTCCAGTTGCATTTTCTACAGAAAGAGTGTTCAGATCTGCTCAATCAAAAGTATGGTTTAACTCTGTTAGCTGAATGCACAGATCAGAAAGAAGTTTCACAGAATGTTTCTGTGTAGTTTATATTTGGAGACATTCCTTTTTCCACTATTACCCTCTTAGCGCTCCGAATCTCCACTTGCATTTTCTACAGAAAGTGTGTTTCAGAACGGCTCAATCAAAACTAAGGTTCAACTCTTTTAGTTGAACAAACAGAACAGAAAGAAGTTTCACACAATTATTCTCTGTAGTTTTTATTTGTAGACATTCTTTTTCCCAATATAGGCCTCCTAGCGCTCAGAATGTCCAATTGCAGTTTCTACAGAAAGAGTGTTTCAGAACGGCTCAATCAAAAGTAAGGTTCAACTCTGTTAGTTGAATGCACAGAACAGAAAGAAGTTTCATACAATGCTTCTGTGTAGTTTATATTTGAACATATACTTTTTTCCACTATTACCCACTTAGCGCTACGAATGTCCAGTTGCATTTTCTACAGACAGAGTGTTTCAAAACTGCTCAATCAAAAGTATGGTTTAACTCTGTTAGCTGAATGCTCAGATCAGAAAGAAGTTTCACATAATGCTTCTGTGTAGTTTATATTTGAATATATTCCTTTTTCCACTACTACGCTCTTAGCGCTCAAAATGTCCAGTTGCATTTTCTACAGAGAGAGTGTTCAGATCTGCTCAATCAAAAGTATGGTTTAACTCTGTTAGCTGAATGCACAGATCAGAAAGAAGTTTCACCGAATGATTCTGTGTAGTTTATATTTGAAGACATTCCTTTTTCCACTATTACCCTCTTAGCGCTCCGAATCTCCACTTGCATTTTCTACAAAAAGAGTGTTTCATAACTGCTCAATCAAAAATATGTTTTATCTCTGTTAACTGAATTTACAGATCAGAAATAAGTTTCACAGAATGCATCTGTGTAGTTTTTATTTGAAGATATTCTTTTTCCCAATGTAGGCCTCTTAGCGCTTAACATGTCCAATTGCAGTTTCTACAGAAAGAGTGTTTCAGAACGGCTCAATCAAAAGTAAGGTTCAACTCTGTTATTTGAATGCACAGAACAGAAAGTATTTTCACAGAATGCTACTGTGTAGTTTATATTTGAATATATTCCTATTTCCACTATTACCCTCTTAGCGCTCCGAATGTCCACTTGCATTTTCTACAGAAAGAGTGTTCAGAACTGCGCAATCAAAAGTATGGTTTAAATCTGTTAGCTTAATGAACATATCAGAAATAAGTTTCACACAATGCTTCTGTGTAGTTTTTATTTGAAGATATTATTTTTCCCAATAGAGGCCTCTTAGCGCTCAGAATGTCCAATTGCACTTTCTACAGAAAGAGTGTTTCAGAAAGGCTCAATCAAAAGTAAGGTTCAACTCTGTTAGTTGAATGCACAGAACAGAAAGAAGTTTGATACAATGCTTCTGTGTAGTTTATATTTGAACATATTCTTTTTTCCATTATTACCCACTTAGCGCTACGAATGTCCAGTTGCATTTTCTACAGACAGAGTGTTTCAAAACTGCTCAATCAAAAGTATGGTTTAACTCTGTTAGCTGAATGCTCAGATCAGAAAGAAGTTTCACAGAATGCTTCTGTGTAGTTTATATTTGAATATATTCCTTTTTCCACTACTACTCTCTTAGCGCTCCAAATGTCCAGTTGCATTTTCTACAGAAAGAGTGTTCAGATCTGCTCAATCAAAAGTATGGTTTAACTTTGTTAGCTGAATGCACAGATCACAAAGAAGTTTCACAGAATGATTCTGTGTAGTTTATATTTGGAGACATTCCTTTTTCCACTATTAGCCTCTTAGCGCTCCGAATCTCCACTTGCATTTTCTACAGAAAGAGTGTTTCAGAACGGCTCAATCAAAACTAAGGTTCAACTCTTTTAGTTGAACAAACAGAACAGAAAGAAGTTTCACACAATTCTTCTGTGTAGTTTTTATTTGTAGACATTCTTTTTCCCAATATAGGCCTCTTAGCGCTCAGAATGTCCAATTGCAGTTTCTACAGAAAGAGTGTTTCAGAACGGCTCAATCAAAAGTAAGGTTCAACTCTGTTAGTTGAATGCACAGAACAGAAAGAAGTTTCATGCAATGCTTCTGTGTAGTTTATATTTGAACATATTCTTTTGTCCACTATTACCCACTTAGCGCTACGAATGTCCAGTTGCATTTTCTACAGACAGAGTGTTTCAAAACTGCTCAATCAAAGTGTGGTTTAACTCTGTTAGCTGAATGCTCATATCAGAAAGAAGTTTCACAGAATGCTTCTGTGTAGTTTATATTTGAATATATTCCTTTTTCCACTACTACGCTCTTAGCGCTCCAAATGTCCAGTTGCATTTTCTACAGAAAGAGTGTTCAGATCTGCTCAATCAAAAGTATGGTTTAACTCTGTTAGCTGAATGCACAGATCAGAAAAAAGTTTCACCGAATGATTCTGTGTAGTTTATATTTGAAGACATTCCTTTTTCCACTATTACCCTCTTAGCGCTCCGAATCTCCACTTGCATTTTCTACAAAAAGAGTGTTTCATAACTGCTCAATCAAAAATATGTTTTATCTCTGTTAACTGAATTTACAGATCAGAAATAAGTTTCACAGAATGCATCTGTGTAGTTTTTATTTGAAGATATTCTTTTTCCCAATATAGGCCTCCTAGCGCTTAGCATGTCCAATTGCAGTTTCTACAGAAAGAGTGTTTCAGAACGGCTCAATCAAAAGTAAGGTTCAACTCTGTTAGTTGAATGCACAGAACAGAAAGAATTTTCACAGAATGCTACTGTGTAGTTTATATTTGAATATATTCCTTTTTCCACTATTACCCTCTTAGCGCTCCGAATGTCCACTTGAATTTTCTACAGAAAGAGTGTTCAGAACTGCGCAATCAAAAGTATGGTTTAACTCTGTTAGCTTAATGAACATATCAGAAATAAGTTTCACACAATGCTTCTGTGTAGTTTTTATTTGAAGTTATTATTTTTCCCAATAGAGGCCTCTTAGCGCTCAGAATGTCCAATTGCAGTTTCTACAGAAAGAGTGTTTCAGAAAGGCTCAATCAAATGTAAGGTTCAACTCTTTTAGTTGAATGCACAGAACAGAAAGAAGTTTCATACTATGCTTCTGTGTAGTTTATATTTGAACATATTCTTTTTTCCACTATTACCCACTTAGCGCTACGAATGTCCAGTTGCATTTTCTACAGACAGAGTGTTTCAAAACGGCTCCATCAAAAGTATGGTTTAATTCTGTTAGCTGAATGCTCAGATCAGAAAGAAGTTTCACAGAATGCTTCTGTGTAGTTTATATTTGAATATATTCCTTTCTCCACTACTACGCTCTTAGCGCTCCAAATGTCCAGTTGCATTTTCTACAGAAAGAGTGTTCAGATCTGCTCAATCAAAAGTATGGTTTAACTCTGTTAGCTGAATGCACAGATCAGAAAGAAGTTTCACAGAATGATTCTGTGTAGTTTATATTTGGAGACATTCCTTTTTCCACTATTACCCTCTTAGCGCTCCGAATCTCCACTTGCATTTTCTACAGAAAGAGTGTTTCAGAACGTCTCAATCAAAACTAAGGTTCAACTCTTTTAGTTGAACAAACAGAACAGAAAGATGTTTCACACAATTCTTCTGTGTAGTTTTTATTTGTAGACATTCTTTTTCCCAATATAGGCCTCTTAGCGCTCAGAATGTCCAATTGCAGTTTCTACAGAAAGAGTGTTTCAGAAGGGCTCAATCAAAAGTAAGGTTCAACTCTGTTAGTTGAATGCACAGAACAGAAAGAAGTTTCATACAATGCTTCTGTGTAGTTTATATTGGAACATATTCTTTTTTCCACTATTACCCACTTAGCGCTACGAATGTCCAGTTGCATTTTCTACAGACAGAGTGTTTCAAAACTGCTCAATCAAAGGTATGGTTTAACTCTGTTAGCTGAATGCTCAGATCAGAAAGAAGTTTCACAGAATGCTTCTGTGTAGTTTATATTTGAATATATTCCTTTTTCCACTACTACGCTCTTAGCGCTCCAAATGTCCAGTTGCATTTTCTACAGAAAGAGTGTTCAGATCTGCTCAATCAAAAGTATGGTTTAACTCTGTTAGCTGAATGCACAGATCAGAAAGAAGTTTCACCGAATGACTCTGTGTAGTTTCTATTTGAAGACATTCCTTTTTCCACTATTACCCTCTTAGCGCTCCGAATCTCCACTTGCATTTTCTACAAAAAGAGTGTTTCATAACTGCTCAATGAAAAATATGTTTTATCTCTGTTAACTGAATTTACAGATCAGAAATAAGTTTCACAGAATGCATCTGTGTAGTTTTTATTTGAAGATATTCTTTTTCCCAATGTAGGCCTCTTAGCGCTTAGCATGTCCAATTGCAGTTTCTACAGAAAGAGTGTTTCAGAACGGCTCAATCAAAAGTAAGGTTCAGCTCTGTTAGTTGAATGCACAGAACAGAAAGAATTTTCACAGAATGCTACTGTGTAGTTTATATTTGAATATATTCCTTTCTCCACTATTACCCTCTTAGCGCTCCGATTGTCCACTTGCATTTTCTACAGAAAGAGTGTTCAGAACTGCGCAATCAAAAGTATGGTTTAACTCTGTTAGCTTAATGAACATATCAGAAATAAGTTTCACACAATGCTTCTGTGTAGTTTTTGTTTGAAGATATTATTTTTCCCAATAGGGGCCTCTTAGCGCTCAGAATGTCCAATTGCAGTTTCTACAGAAAGAGTGTTTCAGAAAGGCTCAATCAAATGTAAGGTTCAACTCTGTTAGTTGAATGCACAGAACAGAAAGAAGTTTCATACAATGCTTCTGTGTAGTTTATATTTGAACATATTCTTTTTTCCACTATTACCCACTTAGCGCTACGAATGTCCAGTTGCATTTTCTACAGACAGAGTGTTTCAAAACTGCTCAATCAAAAGAATGGTTTAACTCTGTTAGCTGAATGCTCAGATCAGAAAGAAGTTTCACAGAATGCTTCTTGTAGTTTATATTTGAATATATTCCTTTTTCCACTACTACTCTCTTAGCGCTCCAAATGTCCAGTTGCATTTTCTACAGAAAGAGTGTTCAGATCTGCTCAATCAAAAGTATGGTTTAACTCTGTTAGCTGAATGCACAGATCAGAAAGAAGTTTCACAGAATGATTCTGTGTAGTTTATATTTGGAGACATTCCTTTTTCCACTATTACCCTCTTAGCGCTCCGAATCTCCACTTGCATTTTCTACAGAAAGTGTGTTTCAGAACGGCTCAATCAAAACTAAGGTTCAACTCTTTTAGTTGAACAAACAGAACAGAAAGAAGTTTCACACAATTCTTCTCTGTAGTTTTTATTTGTAGACATTCTTTTTCCCAATATAGGCCTCCTAGCGCTCAGAATGTCCAATTGCAGTTTCTACAGAAAGAGTGTTTCAGAACGGCTCAATCAAAAGTAAGGTTCAACTCTGTTAGTTGAATGCACAGAACAGAAAGAAGTTTCATACAATGCTTCTGTGTAGTTTATATTTGAACATATTCTTTTTTCCACTATTACCCACTTAGCGCTACGAATGTCCAGTTGCATTTTCTACAGACAGAGTGTTTCAAAACTGCTCAATCAAAAGTATGGTTTAACTCTGTTAGCTGAATGCTCAGATCAGAAAGAAGTTTCACATAATGCTTCTGTGTAGTTTATATTTGAATATATTCCTTTTTCCACTACTACGCTCTTAGCGCTCAAAATGTCCAGTTGCATTTTCTACAGAAAGAGTGTTCAGATCTGCTCAATCAAAAGTATGGTTTAACTCTGTTAGCTGAATGCACAGATCAGAAAGAAGTTTCACCGAATGATTCTGTGTAGTTTATATTTGAAGACATTCCTTTTTCCACTATTACCCTCTTAGCGCTCCGAATCTCCACTTGCATTTTCTACAAAAAGAGTGTCTCATAACTGCTCAATCAAAAATATGTTTTATCTCTGTTAACTGAATTTACAGATCAGAAATAAGTTTCACAGAATGCATCTGTGTAGTTTTTATTTGAAGATATTCTTTTTCCCAATGTAGGCCTCTTAGCGCTTAACATGTCCAATTGCAGTTTCTACAGAAAGAGTGTT
Organism: Symphalangus syndactylus; assembly: GCF_028878055.3. Taxonomy (NCBI): domain Eukaryota; kingdom Metazoa; phylum Chordata; class Mammalia; order Primates; family Hylobatidae; genus Symphalangus; species Symphalangus syndactylus. The sequence continues at coordinate 136,484,079 of NC_072432.2, read as the reverse complement.
TCAGAACGGCTCAATCAAAAGTAAGGTTCAACTCTGTTATTTGAATGCACAGAACAGAAAGTATTTTCACAGAATGCTACTGTGTAGTTTATATTTGAATATATTCCTATTTCCACTATTACCCTCTTAGCGCTCCGAATGTCCACTTGCATTTTCTACAGAAAGAGTGTTCAGAACTGCGCAATCAAAAGTATGGTTTAAATCTGTTAGCTTAATGAACATATCAGAAATAAGTTTCACACAATGCTTCTGTGTAGTTTTTATTTGAAGATATTATTTTTCCCAATAGAGGCCTCTTAGCGCTCAGAATGTCCAATTGCACTTTCTACAGAAAGAGTGTTTCAGAAAGGCTCAATCAAAAGTAAGGTTCAACTCTGTTAGTTGAATGCACAGAACAGAAAGAAGTTTGATACAATGCTTCTGTGTAGTTTATATTTGAACATATTCTTTTTTCCATTATTACCCACTTAGCGCTACGAATGTCCAGTTGCATTTTCTACAGAGAGAGTGTTTCAAAACTGCTCAATCAAAAGTATGGTTTAACTCTGTTAGCTGAATGCTCAGATCAGAAAGAAGTTTCACAGAATGCTTCTGTGTAGTTTATATTTGAATATATTCCTTTTTCCACTACTACTCTCTTAGCGCTCCAAATGTCCAGTTGCATTTTCTACAGAAAGAGTGTTCAGATCTGCTCAATCAAAAGTATGGTTTAACTTTGTTAGCTGAATGCACAGATCACAAAGAAGTTTCACAGAATGATTCTGTGTAGTTTATATTTGGAGACATTCCTTTTTCCACTATTAGCCTCTTAGCGCTCCGAATCTCCACTTGCATTTTCTACAGAAAGAGTGTTTCAGAACGGCTCAATCAAAACTAAGGTTCAACTCTTTTAGTTGAACAAACAGAACAGAAAGAAGTTTCACACAATTCTTCTGTGTAGTTTTTATTTGTAGACATTCTTTTTCCCAATATAGGCCTCTTAGCGCTCAGAATGTCCAATTGCAGTTTCTACAGAAAGAGTGTTTCAGAACGGCTCAATCAAAAGTAAGGTTCAACTCTGTTAGTTGAATGCACAGAACAGAAAGAAGTTTCATACAATGCTTCTGTGTAGTTTATATTTGAACATATTCTTTTGTCCACTATTACCCACTTAGCGCTACGAATGTCCAGTTGCATTTTCTACAGACAGAGTGTTTCAAAACTGCTCAATCAAAAGTGTGGTTTAACTCTGTTAGCTGAATGCTCATATCAGAAAGAAGTTTCACAGAATGCTTCTGTGTAGTTTATATTTGAATATATTCCTTTTTCCACTACTACGCTCTTAGCGCTCCAAATGTCCAGTTGCATTTTCTACAGAAAGAGTGTTCAGATCTGCTCAATCAAAAGTATGGTTTAACTCTGTTAGCTGAATGCACAGATCAGAAAAAAGTTTCACCGAATGATTCTGTGTAGTTTATATTTGAAGACATTCCTTTTTCCACTATTACCCTCTTAGCGCTCCGAATCTCCACTTGCATTTTCTACAAAAAGAGTGTTTCATAACTGCTCAATCAAAAATATGTTTTATCTCTGTTAACTGAATTTACAGATCAGAAATAAGTTTCACAGAATGCATCTGTGTAGTTTTTATTTGAAGATATTCTTTTTCCCAATGTAGGCCTCCTAGCGCTTAGCATGTCCAATTGCAGTTTCTACAGAAAGAGTGTTTCAGAACGGCTCAATCAAAAGTAAGGTTCAACTCTGTTAGTTGAATGCACAGAACAGAAAGAATTTTCACAGAATGCTACTGTGTAGTTTATATTTGAATATATTCCTTTTTCCACTATTACCCTCTTAGCGCTCCGAATGTCCACTTGAATTTTCTACAGAAAGAGTGTTCAGAACTGCGCAATCAAAAGTATGGTTTAACTCTGTTAGCTTAATGAACATATCAGAAATAAGTTTCACACAATGCTTCTGTGTAGTTTTTATTTGAAGTTATTATTTTTCCCAATAGAGGCCTCTTAGCGCTCAGAATGTCCAATTGCAGTTTCTACAGAAAGAGTGTTTCAGAAAGGCTCAATCAAATGTAAGGTTCAACTCTTTTAGTTGAATGCACAGAACAGAAAGAAGTTTCATACTATGCTTCTATGTAGTTTATATTTGAACATATTCTTTTTTCCACTATTACCAACTTAGCGCTACGAATGTCCAGTTGCATTTTCTACAGACAGAGTGTTTCAAAACTGCTCAATCAAAAGTATGGTTTAACTCTGTTAGCTGAATGCTCAGATCAGAAAGAAGTTTCACAGAATGCTTCTGTGTAGTTTATATTTGAATATATTCCTTTTTCCACTACTACTCTCTTAGCGCTCCAAATGTCCAGTTGCATTTTCTACAGAAAGAGTGTTCAGATCTGCTCAATCAAAAGTATGGTTTAACTCTGTTAGCTGAATGCACAGATCAGAAAGAAGTTTCACAGAATGATTCTGTGTAGTTTATATTTGGAGACATTCCTTTTTCCACTATTACCCTCTTAGCGCTCCGAATCTCCACTTGCATTTTCTACAGAAAGAGTGTTTCAGAACGGCTCAATCAAAACTAAGGTTCAACTCTTTTAGTTGAACAAACAGAACAGAAAGATGTTTCACACAATTCTTCTGTGTAGTTTTTATTTGTAGACATTCTTTTTCCCAATATAGGCCTCTTAGCGCTCAGAATGTCCAATTGCAGTTTCTACAGAAAGAGTGTTTCAGAACGACTCAATCAAAAGTAAGGTTGAACTCTGTTAGTTGAGTGCACAGAACAGAAAGAAGTTTCATACAATGCTTCTGTGTAGTTTATATTTGAACATATTCTTTTGTCCACTATTACCCACTTAGCGCTACGAATGTCCAGTTGCATTTTCTACAGACAGAGTGTTTCAAAACTGCTCAATCAAAAGTATGGTTTAACTCTGTTAGCTGAATGCTCAGATCAGAAAGAAGTTTCACAGAATGCTTCTGTGTAGTTTATATTTGAATATATTCCTTTTTCCACTACTACGCTCTTAGCGATCCAAATGTCCAGTTGCATTTTCTACAGAAAGAGTGTTCAGATCTGCTCAATCAAAAGTATGGTTTATCTCTGTTAGCTGAATGCACAGATCAGAAAGAAGTTTCACCGAATGATTCTGTGTAGTTTATATTTGAAGACATTCCTTTTTCCACTATTACCCTCTTAGCGCTCCGAATCTCCACTTGCATTTTCTACAAAAAGAGTGTTTCATAACTGCTCAATCAAAAATATGTTTTATCTCTGTTAACTGAATTTACAGATCAGAAATAAGTTTCACAGAATGCATCTGTGTAGTTTTTATTTGAAGATATTCTTTTTCCCAATGTAGGCCTCTTAGCGCTTAGCATGTCCAATTGCAGTTTCTACAGAAAGAGTGTTTCAGAACGGCTCAATCAAAAGTAAGGTTCAACTCTGTTAGTTGAATGCACAGAACAGAAAGAATTTTCACAGAATGCTACTGTGTAGTTTATATTTGAATATATTCCTTTTTCCACTATTACCCTCTTAGCGCTCCGAATGTCCACTTGCATTTTCTACAGAAAGAGTGTTCAGAACTGCGCAATCAAAAGTATGGTTTAACTCTGTTAGCTGAATGCTCAGATCAGAAAGAAGTTTCACAGAATGCTTCTGTGTAGTTTATATTTGAATATATTCCTTTTTCCACTACAACTCTCTTAGCGCTCCAAAGGTCCAGTTGCATTTTCTACAGAAAGAGTGTTCAGATCTGCTCAATCAAAAGTATGGTTTAACTCTGTTAGCTGAATGCCCAGATCAGAAAGAAGTTTCACAGAATGATTCTGTGTAGTTTATATTTGGAGACATTCCTTTTTCCACTATTACCCTCTTAGCGCTCCGAATCTCCACTTGCATTTTCTACAGAAAGAGTGTTTCAGAACGACTCAATCAAAACTAAGGTTCAACTCTTTTAGTTGAACAAACAGAACAGAAAGATGTTTCACACAATTCTTCTGTGTAGTTTTTATTTGTAGACATTCTTTTTCCCAATATAGGCCTCTTAGCGCTCAGAATGTCCAATTGCAGTTTCTACAGAAAGAGTGTTTCAGAACGGCTCAATCAAAAGTAAGGTTCAACTCTGTTAGTTGAATGCACAGAACAGAAAGAATTTTCACAGAATGCTACTGTGTAGTTTATATTTGAATATATTCCTTTTTCCACTATTACCCTCTTAGCTCTCCGAATGTCCACTTGCATTTTCTACAGAAAGAGTGTTCAGAACTGCGCAATCAAAAGTATGGTTTAACTCTGTTAGCTTAATGAACATATCAGAAATAAGTTTCACACAATGCTTCTGTGTAGTTTTTATTTGAAGATATTATTTTTCCCAATATAGGCCTCTTAGCGCTCAGAATGTCCAATTGCAGTTTCTACAGAAAGAGTGTTTCAGAACGGCTCAATCAAAAGTAAGGTTCAACTCTGTTAGTTGAATGCACAGAACAGAAAGAAGTTTCATACAATGCTTCTGTGTGGTTTATATTTGAACATATTCATTTTTCCACTATTACCCACTTAGCGCTACGAATGTCCAGTTGCATTTTCTACAGACAGAGTGTTTCAAAGCTGCTCAATCAAAAGTATGGTTTAACTCTGTTAGCTGAATGCTCAGATCAGAAAGAAGTTTCACAGAATGCTTCTGTGTAGTTTATATTTGAATATATTGCTTTTTCCACTACTACGCTCTTAGCGCTCCAAATGTCCAGTTGCATTTTCTACAGAAAGAGTGTTCAGATCTGCTCAATCAAAAGTATGGTTTAACTCTGTTAGCTGAATGCACAGATCAGAAAAAAGTTTCACCGAATGATTCTGTGTAGTTTATATTTGAAGACATTCCTTTTTCCACTATTAACCTCTTAGCGCTCCGAATCTCCACTTGCATTTTCTACAAAAAGAGTGTTTCATATCTGCTCAATCAAAAATATGTTTTATCTCTGTTAACTGAATTTACAGATCAGAAATAAGTTTCACAGAATGCATCTGTGTAGTTTTTATTTGAAGATATTCTTTTTCCCAATGTAGGCCTCTTAGCGCTTAGCATGTCCAATTGCAGTTTCTACAGAAAGAGTGTTTCAGAACGGCTCAATCAAAAGTAAGGTTCAATTCTGTTAGTTGAATGCACAGAACAGAAAGAATTTTCACAGAATGCTACTGTGTAGTTTATATTTGAATATATTCCTTTTTCCACTATTACCCTCTTAGCGCTCCGAATGTCCACTTGCATTTTCTACACAAAGAGTGTTCAGAACTGCGCAATCAAAAGTGTGGTTTAACTCTGTTAGCTTAATGAACATATCAGAAATAAGTTTCACACAATGCTTCTGTGTAGTTTTTATTTGAAGATATTATTTTTCCCAATAGAGGCCTCTTAGCGCTCAGAATGTCCAATTGCAGTTTCTACAGAAAGAGTGTTTCAGAAAGACTCAATCAAAAGTAAGGTTCAACTCTGTTAGTTGAATGCACAGAACAGAAAGAAGATTCATACAATGCTTCTGTGTAGTTTATATTTGAACATATTCTTTTTTACAATATTACCCACTTAGTGCTACGAATGTCCAGTTGCATTTTCTACAGACAGAGTGTTTCAAAACTGCTCAATCAAAAGTATGGTTTAACTCTGTTAGCTGAATGCTCAGATCAGAAAGAAGTTTCACAGAATGCTTCTGTGTAGTTTATATTTGAATATATTCCTTTTTCCACTACTACTCTCTTAGCGCTCCAAATGTCCAATTGCATTTTCTACAGAAAGAGTGTTCAGATCTGCTCAATCAAAAGTATGGTTTAACTCTGTTAGCTGAATGCACAGATCAGAAAGAAGTTTCACAAAATGATTCTGTGTAGTTTATATTTGGAGACATTCCTTTTTCCACTATTACCCTCTTAGCGCTCCGAATCTCCACTTGCGTTTTCTACAGAAAGAGTGTTTCAGAACGGCTCAATCAAAACTAAGGTTCAACTCTTTTAGTTGAACAAACAGAACAGAAAGAAGTTTCACACAATTCTTCTGTGTAGTTTTTATTTGTAGACATTCTTTTTCCCAATATAGGCCTCCTAGCGCTCAGAATGTCCAATTGCAGTTTCTACAGAAAGAGTGTTTCAGAACGGCTCAATCAAAAGTAAGGTTCAACTCTGTTAGTTGAATGTACAGAACAGAAAGAAGTTTCACATAATGCTTCTGTGTAGTTTATATTTGAACATATTCTTTTTTCCACTATTACCCACTTAGTGCTACGAATGTCCAGTTGCATTTTCTACAGACAGAGTGTTTCAAAACTGCTCAATCAAAAGTATGGTTTATCTCTGTTAGCTGAATGCTCAGATCAGAAAGATGTTTCACAGAATGCTTCTGTGTAGTTTATATTTGAATATATACCTTTTTCCACTACTACGCTCTTAGCGCTCCAAATGTCCAGTTGCGTTTTCTACAGAAAGAGTGTTCAGATCTGCTGAATCAAAAGTATGGTTTAACTCTGTTAGCTGAATGCACAGATCAGAAAGAAGTTTCACCGAATGATTCTGTGTAGTTTATATTTGAAGACATTCCTTTTTCCACTATTACCCTCTTAGCGCTCCGAATCTCCACTTGCATTTTCTACAAAAAGAGTGTTTCATAACTGCTCAATCAAAAATATGTTTTATCTCTGTTAACTGAATTTACAGATCAGAAATAAGTTTCACAGAATGCATCTGTGTAGTTTTTATTTGAAGATATTCTTTTTCCCAATGTAGGCCTCTTAGCGCTTAGCATGTCCAATTGCAGTTTCTACAGAAAGAGTGTTTCAGAACGGCTCAATCAAAAGTAAGGTTCAACTCTGTTAGTTGAATGCACAGAACAGAAAGAATTTTCACAGAATGCTACTGTGTAGTTTATATTTGAATATATTCCTTTTTCCACTATTACCCTCTTAGCGCTCCGAATGTCCACTTGAATTTTCTACAGAAAGAGTGTTCAGAACTGCGCAATCAAAAGTATGGTTTAACTCTCTTAGCTTAATGAACATATCAGAAATAAGTTTCACACAATGCTTCTGTGTAGTTTTTATTTGAAGTTATTATTTTTCCCAATAGAGGCCTCTTAGCGCTCAGAATGTCCAATTGCAGTTTCTACAGAAAGAGTGTTTCAGAAAGGCTCAATCAAATGTAAGTTTCAACTCTTTTAGTTGAATGCACAGAACAGAAAGAAGTTTCATACAATGCTTCTATGTAGTTTATATTTGAACATATTCTTTTTTCCACTATTACCAACTTAGCGCTACGAATGTCCAGTTGCATTTTCTACAGACAGAGTGTTTCAAAACTGCTCAATCAAAAGTATGGTTTAACTCTGTTAGCTGAATGCTCAGATCAGAAAGAAGTTTCACAGAATGCTTCTGTGTAGTTTATATTTGAATATATTCCTTTTTCCACTACTACTCTCTTAGCGCTCCAAATGTCCAGTTGCATTTTCTACAGAAAGAGTGTTCAGATCTGCTCAATCAAAAGTATGGTTTAACTCTGTTAGCTGAATGCACAGATCAGAAAGAAGTTTCACAGAATGGTTCTGTGTAGTTTATATTTGGAGACATTCCTTTTTCCACTATTACCCTCTTAGCGCTCCGAATCTCCACTTGCATTTTCTACAGAAAGAGTGTTTCAGAACGGCTCAATCAAAACTAAGGTTCAACTCTTTTAGTTGAACAAACAGAACAGAAAGATGTTTCACACAATTATTCTGTGTAGTTTTTATTTGTAGACATTCTTTTTCCCAATATAGGCCTCTTAGCGCTCAGAATGTCCAATTGCAGCTTCTACAGAAAGAGTGTTTCAGAACGACTCAATCAAAAGTAAGGTTGAACTCTGTTAGTTGAGTGCACAGAAGAGAAAGAAGTTTCATACAATGCTTCTGTGTAGTTTATATTTGAACATATTCTTTTGTCCACTATTACCCACTTAGCGCTACGAATGTCCAGTTGCATTTTCTACAGACAGAGTGTTTCAAAACTGCTCAATCAAAAGTATGGTTTAACTCTGTTAGCTGAATGCTCAGATCAGAAAGAAGTTTCACAGAATGCTTCTGTGTAGTTTATATTTGAATATATTCCTTTTTCCACTACTACGCTCTTAGGGATCCAAATGTCCAGTTGCATTTTCTACAGAAAGAGTGTTCAGATCTGCTCAATCAAAAGTATGGTTTATCTCTGTTAGCTGAATGCACAGATCAGAAAGAAGTTTCACCGAATGATTCTGTGTAGTTTATATTTGAAGACATTCCTTTTTCCACTATTACCCTCTTAGCGCTCCGAATCTCCACTTGCATTTTCTACAAAAAGAGTGTTTCATAACTGCTCAATCAAAAATATGTTTTATCTCTGTTAACTGAATTTACAGATCAGAAATAAGTTTCACAGAATGCATCTGTGTAGTTTTTATTTGAAGATATTCTTTTTCCCAATGTAGGCCTCTTAGCGCTTAGCATGTCCAATTGCAGTTTCTACAGAAAGAGTGTTTCAGAACGGCTCAATCAAAAGTAAGGTTCAACTCTGTTAGTTGAATGCACAGAACAGAAAGAATTTTCACAGAATGCTACTGTGTAGTTTATATTTGAATATATTCCTTTTTCCACTATTACCCTCTTAGCGCTCCGAATGTCCACTTGCATTTTCTACAGAAAGAGTGTTCAGAACTGCGCAATCAAAAGTATGGTTTAACTCTGTTAGCTGAATGCTCAGATCAGAAAGAAGTTTCACAGAATGCTTCTGTGTAGTTTATATTTGAATATATTCCTTTTTCCACTACAACTCTCTTAGCGCTCCAAAGGTCCAGTTGCATTTTCTACAGAAAGAGTGTTCAGATCTGCTCAATCAAAAGTATGGTTTAACTCTGTTAGCTGAATGCCCAGATCAGAAAGAAGATTCACAGAATGATTCTGTGTAGTTTATATTTGGAGACATTCCTTTTTCCACTATTACCCTCTTAGCGCTCCGAATCTCCACTTGCATTTTCTACAGAAAGAGTGTTTCAGAACGACTCAATCAAAACTAAGGTTCAACTCTTTTAGTTGAACAAACAGAACAGAAAGATGTTTCACACAATTCTTCTGTGTAGTTTTTATTTGTAGACATTCTTTTTCCCAATATAGGCCTCTTAGCGCTCAGAATGTCCAATTGCAGTTTCTACAGAAAGAGTGTTTCAGAACGGCTCAATCAAAAGTAAGGTTCAACTCTGTTAGTTGAATGCACAGAACAGAAAGAATTTTCACAGAATGCTACTGTGTAGTTTATATTTGAATATATTCCTTTTTCCACTATTACCCTCTTAGCTCTCCGAATGTCCACTTGCATTTTCTACAGAAAGAGTGTTCAGAACTGCGCAATCAAAAGTATGGTTTAACTCTGTTAGCTTAATGAACATATCAGAAATAAGTTTCACACAATGCTTCTGTGTAGTTTTTATTTGAAGATATTATTTTTCCCAATATAGGCCTCTTAGCGCTCAGAATGTCCAATTGCAGTTTCTACAGAAAGAGTGTTTCAGAACGGCTCAATCAAAAGTAAGGTTCAACTCTGTTAGTTGAATGCACAGAACAGAAAGAAGTTTCATACAATGCTTCTGTGTGGTTTATATTTGAACATATTCATTTTTCCACTATTACCCACTTAGCGCTACGAATGTCCAGTTGCATTTTCTACAGACAGAGTGTTTCAAAGCTGCTCAATCAAAAGTATGGTTTAACTCTGTTAGCTGAATGCTCAGATCAGAAAGAAGTTTCACAGAATGCTTCTGTGTAGTTTATATTTGAATATATTCCTTTTTCCACTACTACGCTCTTAGCGCTCCAAATGTCCAGTTGCATTTTCTACAGAAAGAGTGTTCAGATCTGCTCAATCAAAAGTATTGTTTAACTCTGTTAGCTGAATGCACAGATCAGAAAAAAGTTTCACCGAATGATTCTGTGTAGTTTATATTTGAAGACATTCCTTTTTCCACTATTAACCTCTTAGCGCTCCGAATCTCCACTTGCATTTTCTACAAAAAGAGTGTTTCATATCTGCTCAATCAAAAATATGTTTTATCTCTGTTAACTGAATTTACAGATCAGAAATAAGTTTCACAGAATGCATCTGTGTAGTTTTTATTTGAAGATATTCTTTTTCCCAATGTAGGCCTCTTAGCGCTTAGCATGTCCAATTGCAGTTTCTACAGAAAGAGTGTTTCAGAACGGCTCAATCAAAAGTAAGGTTCAACTCTGTTAGTTGAATGCACAGAACAGAAAGAATTTTCACAGAATGCTACTGTGTAGTTTATATTTGAATATATTCCTTTTTCCACTATTACCCTCTTAGCGCTCCGAATGTCCACTTGCATTTTCTACACAAAGAGTGTTCAGAACTGCGCAATCAAAAGTGTGGTTTAACTCTGTTAGCTTAATGAACATATCAGAAATAAGTTTCACACAATGCTTCTGTGTAGTTTTTATTTGAAGATATTATTTTTCCCAATAGAGGCCTCTTAGCGCTCAGAATGTCCAATTGCAGTTTCTACAGAAAGAGTGTTTCAGAAAGACTCAATCAAAAGTAAGGTTCAAATCTGTTAGTTGAATGCACAGAACAGAAAGAAGATTCATACAATGCTTCTGTGTAGTTTATATTTGAACATATTCTTTTTTACAATATTACCCACTTAGTGCTACGAATGTCCAGTTGCATTTTCTACAGACAGAGTGTTTCAAAACTGCTCAATCAAAAGTATGGTTTAACTCTGTTAGCTGAATGCTCAGATCAGAAAGAAGTTTCACAGAATGCTTCTGTGTAGTTTATATTTGAATATATTCCTTTTTCCACTACTACTCTCTTAGCGCTCCAAATGTCCAATTGCATTTTCTACAGAAAGAGTGTTCAGATCTGCTCAATCAAAAGTATGGTTTAACTCTGTTAGCTGAATGCACAGATCAGAAAGAAGTTTCACAAAATGATTCTGTGTAGTTTATATTTGGAGACATTCCTTTTTCCACTATTACCCTCTTAGCGCTCCGAATCTCCACTTGCGTTTTCTACAGAAAGAGTGTTTCAGAACGCCTCAATCAAAACTAAGGTTCAACTCTTTTAGTTGAACAAACAGAACAGAAAGAAGTTTCACACAATTCTTCTGTGTAGTTTTTATTTGTAGACATTCTTTTTCCCAATATAGGCCTCCTAGCGCTCAGAATGTCCAATTGCAGTTTCTACAGAAAGAGTGTTTCAGAACGGCTCAATCAAAAGTAAGGTTCAACTCTGTTAGTTGAATGCACAGAACAGAAAGAAGTTTCACATAATGCTTCTGTGTAGTTTATATTTGAACATATTCTTTTTTCCACTATTACCCACTTAGTGCTACGAATGTCCAGTTGCATTTTCTACAGACAGAGTGTTTCAAAACTGCTCAATCAAAAGTATGGTTTAACTCTGTTAGCTGAATGCTCAGACCAGAAAGAAGTTTCACAGAATGCTTCTGTGTAGTTTATATTTGAATATATACCTTTTTCCACTACTACGCTCTTAGCGCTCCAAATGTCCAGTTGCGTTTTCTACAGAAAGAGTGTTCAGATCTGCTCAATCAAAAGTATGGTTTAACTCTGTTAGCTGAATGCACAGATCAGAAAGAAGTTTCACCGAATGATTCTGTGTAGTTTATATTTGAAGACATTCCTTTTTCCACTATTACCCTCTTAGCGCTCCGAATCTCCACTTGCATTTTCTACAAAAAGAGTGTTTCATAACTGCTCAATCAAAAATATGTTTTATCTCTGTTAACTGAATTTACAGATCAGAAATAAGTTTCACAGAATGCATCTGTGTAGTTTTTATTTGAAGATATTCTTTTTCCCAATGTAGGCCTCTTAGCGCTTAGCATGTCCAATTGCAGTTTCTACAGAAAGAGTGTTTCAGAACGGCTCAATCAAAAGTAAGTTTCAACTCTGTTAGTTGAATGCACAGAACAGAAAGAATTTTCACAGAATGCTACTGTGTAGTTTATATTTGAATATATTCCTTTTTCCACTATTACCCTCTTAGCGCTCCGAATGTCCACTTGCATTTTCTACAGAAAGAGTGTTCAGAACTGCGCAATCAAAAGTATGGTTTAACTCTGTTAGCTGAATACTCAGATCAGAAAGAAGTTTCACAGAATGCTTCTGTGTAGTTTATATTTGAATATATTCCTTTTTCCACTACAACTCTCTTAGCGCTCCAAAGGTCCAGTTGCATTTTCTACAGAAAGAGTGTTCAGATCTGCTCAATCAAAAGTATGGTTTAACTCTGTTAGCTGAATGCCCAGATCAGAAAGAAGTTTCACAGAATGATTCTGTGTAGTTTATATTTGGAGACATTCCTTTTTCCACTATTAGCCTCTTAGCGCTCCGAATCTCCACTTGCATTTTCTACAGAAAGAGTGTTTCAGAACGGCTCAATCAAAACTAAGGTTCAACTCTTTTAGTTGAACAAACAGAACAGAAAGAAGTTTCACACAATTCTTCTGTGTAGTTTTTATTTGTAGACATTCTTTTTCCCAATATAGGCCTCTTAGCCCTCAGAATGTCCAATTGCAGTTTCTACAGAAAGAGTGTTTCAGAACGGCTCAATCAAAAGTAAGGTTCAACTCTGTTAGTTGAATGCACAGAACAGAAAGAAGTTTCATACAATGCTTCTGTCTAGTTTATATTTGAACATATTCTTTTGTCCACTATTACCCACTTAGCGCTACGAATGTCCAGTTGCATTTTCTACAGACAGAGTGTTTCAAAACTGCTCAATCAAAAGTGTGGTTTAACTCTGTTAGCTGAATGCTCATATCAGAAAGAAGTTTCACAGAATGCTTCTGTGTAGTTTATATTTGAATATATTCCTTTTTCCACTACTACGCTCTTAGCGCTCCAAATGTCCAGTTGCATTTTCTACAGAAAGAGTGTTCAGATCGGCTCAATCAAAAGTATGGTTTAACTCTGTTAGCTGAATGCACAGATCAGAAAAAAGTTTCACCGAATGATTCTGTGTAGTTTATATTTGAAGACATTCCTTTTTCCACTATTACCCTCTTAGCGCTCCGAATCTCCACTTGCATTTTCTACAAAAACAGTGTTTCATAACTGCTCAATCAAAAATATGTTTTATCTCTGTTAACTGAATTTACAGATCAGAAATAAGTTTCACAGAATGCATCTGTGTAGTTTTTATTTGAAGATATTCTTTTTCCCAATGTAGGCCTCTTAGCGCTTAGCATGTCCAATTGCAGTTTCTACAGAAAGAGTGTTTCAGAACGGCTCAATCAAAAGTAAGGTTCAACTCTGTTAGTTGAATGCACAGAACAGAAAGAATTTTCACAGAATGCTACTGTGTAGTTTATATTTGAATATATTCCTTTTTCCACTATTACCCTCTTAGCGCTCCGAATGTCCACTTGCATTTTCTACAGAAAGAGTGTTCAGAACTGCGCAATCAAAAGTATGGTTTAACTCTGTTAGCTTAATGAACATATCAGAAATAAGTTTCACACAATGCTTCTGTGTAGTTTTTATTTGAAGTTATTATTTTTCCCAATAGAGGCCTCTTAGCGCTCAGAATGTCCAATTGCAGTTTCTACAGAAAGAGTGTTTCAGAAAGGCTCAATCAAATGTAAGGTTCAAATCTTTTAGTTGAATGCACAGAACAGAAAGAAGTTTCATACAATGCTTCTATGTAGTTTATATTGGAACATATTCTTTTTTCCACTATTACCAACTTAGCGCTACGAATGTCCAGTTGCATTTTCTACAGACAGAGTGTTTCAAAACTGCTCAATCAAAAGTATGGTTTAACTCTGTTAGCTGAATGCTCAGATCAGAAAGAAGTTTCACAGAATGCTTCTGTGTAATTTATATTTGAATATATTCCTTTTTCCACTACTACTCTCTTAGCGCTCCAAATGTCCAGTTGCATTTTCTCCAGAAAGAGTGTTCAGATCTGCTCAATCAAAAGTATGGTTTAACTCTGTTAGCTGAATGCACAGATCAGAAAGAAGTTTCACAGAATGATTCTGTGTAGTTTATATTTGGAGACATTCCTTTTTCCACTATTACCCTCTTAGCGCTCCGAATCTCCACTTGCATTTTCTACAGAAAGAGTGTTTCAGAACGGCTCAATCAAAACTAAGGTTCAACTCTTTCAGTTGAACAAACAGAACAGAAAGATGTTTCACACAATTATTCTGTGTAGTTTTTATTTGTAGACATTCTTTTTCCCAATATAGGCCTCTTAGCGCTCAGAATGTCCAATTGCAGTTTCTACAGAAAGAGTGTTTCAGAACGACTCAATCAAAAGTAAGGTTGAACTCTGTTAGTTGAGTGCACAGAACAGAAAGAAGTTTCATACAATGCTTCTGTGTAGTTTATATTTGAACATATTCTTTTGTCCACTATTACCCACTTAGCGCTACGAATGTCCAGTTGCATTTTCTACAGACAGAGTGTTTCAAAACTGCTCAATCAAAAGTATGGTTTAACTCTGTTAGCTGAATGCTCAGATCAGAAAGAAGTTTCACAGAATGCTTCTGTGTAGTTTATATTTGTATATATTCCTTTTTCCACTACTACGCTCTTAGCGATCCAAATGTCCAGTTGCATTTTCTACAGAAAGAGTGTTCAGATCTGCTCAATCAAAAGTATGGTTTATCTCTGTTAGCTGAATGCACAGATCAGAAAGAAGTTTCACCGAATGATTCTGTGTAGTTTATATTTGAAGACATTCCTTTTTCCACTATTACCCTCTTAGCGCTCCGAATCTCCACTTGCATTTTCTACAAAAAGGGTGTTTCATAACTGCTCAATCAAAAATATGTTTTATCTCTGTTAACTGAATTTACAGATCAGAAATAAGTTTCACAGAATGCATCTGTGTAGTTTTTATTTGAAGATATTCTTTTTCCCAATGTAGGCCTCTTAGCGCTTAGCATGTCCAATTGCAGTTTCTACAGAAAGAGTGTTTCAGAACGGCTCAATCAAAAGTAAGGTTCAACTCTGTTAGTTGAATGCACAGAACAGAAAGAATTTTCACAGAATGCTACTGTGTAGTTTATATTTGAATATATTCCTTTTTCCACTATTACCCTCTTAGCGCTCAGAATGTCCACTTGCATTTTCAACAGAAAGAGTGTTCAGAACTGCGCAATCAAAAGTATGGTTTAACTCTGTTAGCTGAATGCTCAGATCAGAAAGAAGTTTCACAGAATGCTTCTGTGTAGTTTATATTTGAATATATTCCTTTTTCCACTACAACTCTCTTAGCGCTCCAAAGGTCCAGTTGCATTTTCTACAGAAAGAGTGTTCAGATCTGCTCAATCAAAAGTATGGTTTAACTCTGTTAGCTGAATGCCCAGATCAGAAAGAAGTTTCACAGAATGATTCTGTGTAGTTTATATTTGGAGACATTCCTTTTTCCACTATTACCCTCTTAGCGCTCCGAATCTCCACTTGCATTTTCTACAGAAAGAGTGTTTCAGAACGACTCAATCAAAACTAAGGTTCAACTCTTTTAGTTGAACAAACAGAACAGAAAGATGTTTCACACAATTATTCTGTGTAGTTTTTATTTGTAGACATTCTTTTTCCCAATATAGGCCTCTTAGCGCTCAGAATGTCCAATTGCAGTTTCTACAGAAAGAGTGTTTCAGAACGGCTCAATCAAAAGTAAGGTTCAACTCTGTTAGTTGAATGCACAGAACAGAAAGAATTTTCACAGAATGCTACTGTGTAGTTTATATTTGAATATATTCCTTTTTCCACTATTACCCTCTTAGCTCTCCGAATGTCCACTTGCATTTTCTACAGAAAGAGTGTTCAGAACTGCGCAATCAAAAGTATGGTTTAACTCTGTTAGCTTAACGAACATATCAGAAATAAGTTTCACACAATGCTTCTGTGTAGTTTTTATTTGAAGATATTATTTTTCCCAATATAGGCCTCTTAGCGCTCAGAATGTCCAATTGCAGTTTCTACAGAAAGAGTGTTTCAGAACGGCTCAATCAAAAGTAAGGTTCAACTCTGTTAGTTGAATGCACAGAACAGAAAGAAGTTTCATACAATGCTTCTGTGTGGTTTATATTTGAACATATTTTTTTTCCACTATTACCCACTTAGCGCTACGAATGTCCAGTTGCATTTTCTACAGACAGAGTGTTTCAAAACTGCTCAATCAAAAGTATGGTTTAACTCTGTTAGCTGAATGCTCAGATCAGAAAGAAGTTTCACAGAATGCTTCTGTGTAGTTTATATTTGAATATATTCCTTTTTCCACTACTACGCTCTTAGCGCTCCAAATGTCCAGTTGCATTTTCTACAGAAAGAGTGTTCAGATCTGCTCAATCAAAAGTATGGTTTAACTCTGTTAGCTGAATGCACAGATCAGAAAAAAGTTTCACCGAATGATTCTGTGTAGTTTATATTTGAAGACATTCCTTTTTCCACTATTAACCTCTTAGCGCTCCGAATCTCCACTTGCATTTTCTACAAAAAGAGTGTTTCATAACTGCTCAATCAAAAATATGTTTTATCTCTGTTAACTGAATTTACAGATCAGAAATAAGTTTCACAGAATGCATCTGTGTAGTTTTTATTTGAAGATATTCTTTTTCCCAATGTAGGCCTCTTAGCGCTTAGCATGTCCAATTGCAGTTTCTACAGAAAGAGTGTTTCAGAACGGCTCAATCAAAAGTAAGGTTCAACTCTGTTAGTTGAATGCACAGAACAGAAAGAATTTTCACAGAATGCTACTGTGTAGTTTATATTTGAATATATTCCTTTTTCCACTATTACCCTCTTAGCGCTCCGAATGTCCACTTGCATTTTCTACACAAAGAGTGTTCAGAACTGCGCAATCAAAAGTATGGTTTAACTCTGTTAGCTTAATGAACATATCAGAAATAAGTTTCACACAATGCTTCTGTGTAGTTTTTATTTGAAGATATTATTTTTCCCAATAGAGGCCTCTTAGCGCTCAGAATGTCCAATTGCAGTTTCTACAGAAAGAGTGTTTCAGAAAGACTCAATCAAAAGTAAGGTTCAACTCTGTTAGTTGAATGCACAGAACAGAAAGAAGATTCATACAATGCTTCTGTGTAGTTTATATTTGAACATATTCTTTTTTACAATATTACCCACTTAGTGCTACGAATGTCCAGTTGCATTTTCTACAGACAGAGTGTTTCAAAACTGCTCAATCAAAAGTATGGTTTAAGTCTGTTAGCTGAATGCTCAGATCAGAAAGAAGTTTCACAGAATGCTTCTGTGTAGTTTATATTTGAATATATTCCTTTTTCCACTACTACTCTC
The DNA here is from genome assembly GCF_028878055.3 of Symphalangus syndactylus. Taxonomy (NCBI): domain Eukaryota; kingdom Metazoa; phylum Chordata; class Mammalia; order Primates; family Hylobatidae; genus Symphalangus; species Symphalangus syndactylus. Next base: position 136,466,717 of record NC_072432.2, on the reverse strand, counting down.
TTAGCGCTCCAAATGTCCAATTGCATTTTCTACAGAAAGAGTGTTCAGATCTGCTCAATCAAAAGTATGGTTTAACTCTGTTAGCTGAATGCACAGATCAGAAAGAAGTTTCACAAAATGATTCTGTGTAGTTTATATTTGGAGACATTCCTTTTTCCACTATTACCCTCTTAGCGCTCCGAATCTCCACTTGCATTTTCTACAGAAAGAGTGTTTCAGAACGGCTCAATCAAAACTAAGGTTCAACTCTTTTAGTTGAACAAACAGAACAGAAAGAAGTTTCACACAATTCTTCTGTGTAGTTTTTATTTGTAGACATTCTTTTTCCCAATATAGGCCTCCTAGCGCTCAGAATGTCCAATTGCAGTTTCTACAGAAAGAGTGTTTCAGAACGGCTCAATCAAAAGTAAGGTTCAACTCTGTTAGTTGAATGCACAGAACAGAAAGAAGTTTCACATAATGCTTCTGTGTAGTTTATATTTGAACATATTCTTTTTTCCACTATTACCCACTTAGCGCTACGAATGTCCAGTTGCATTTTCTACAGACAGAGTGTTTCAAAACTGCTCAATCAAAAGTATGGTTTAACTCTGTTAGCTGAATGCTCAGATCAGAAAGAAGTTTCACAGAATGCTTCTGTGTAGTTTATATTTGAATATATACCTTTTTCCACTACTACGCTCTTAGCGCTCCAAATGTCCAGTTGCGTTTTCTACAGAAAGAGTGTTCAGATCTGCTCAATCAAAAGTATGGTTTAACTCTGTTACCTGAATGCACAGATCAGAAAGAAGTTTCACCGAATGATTCTGTGTAGTTTATATTTGAAGACATTCCTTTTTCCACTATTACCCTCTTAGCGCTCCGAATCTCCACTTGCATTTTCTACAAAAAGAGTGTTTCATAACTGCTCAATCAAAAATATGTTTTATCTCTGTTAACTGAATTTACAGATCAGAAATAAGTTTCACAGAATGCATCTGTGTAGTTTTTATTTGAAGATATTCTTTTTCCCAATGTAGGCCTCCTAGCGCTTAGCATGTCCAATTGCAGTTTCTACAGAAAGAGTGTTTCAGAACGGCTCAATCAAAAGTAAGGTTCAACTCTGTTAGTTGAATGCACAGAACAGAAAGAATTTTCACAGAATGCTACTGTGTAGTTTATATTTGAATATATTCCTTTTTCCACTATTACCCTCTTAGCGCTCCGAATGTCCACTTGCATTTTCTACAGAAAGAGTGTTCAGAACTGCGCAATCAAAAGTATGGTTTAACTCTGTTAGCTTAATGAACATATCAGAAATAAGTTTCACACAATGCTTCTGTGTTGTTTTTATTTGAAGATATTATTTTTCCCAATAGAGGCCTCTTAGCGCTCAGAATGTCCAATTGCAGTTTCTTCAGAAAGAGTGTTTCAGAAAGACTCAATCAAAAGTAAGGTTCAACTCTGTTAGTTGAATGCACAGAACAGAAAGAAGATTCATACAATGCTTCTGTGTAGTTTATATTTGAACATATTCTTTTTTACAATATTACCCACTTAGTGCTACGAATGTCCAGTTGCATTTTCTACAGACAGAGTGTTTCAAAACTGCTCAATCAAAAGTATGGTTTAACTCTGTTAGCTGAATGCTCAGATCAGAAAGAAATTTCACAGAATGCTTCTCTGTAGTTTATATTTGAATATATTCCTTTTTCCACTACTACTCTCTTAGCGCTCCAAATGTCCAATTGCATTTTCTACAGAAAGTGTGTTCAGATCTGCTCAATCAAAAGTATGGTTTAACTCTGTTAGCTGAATGCACAGATCAGAAAGAAGTTTCACAAAATGATTCTGTGTAGTTTATATTTGGAGACATTCCTTTTTCCACTATTACCGTCTTAGCGCTCCGAATCTCCACTTGCATTTTCTACAGAAAGAGTGTTTCAGAACGGCTCAATCAAAACTAAGGTTCAACTCTTTTAGTTGAACAAACAGAACAGAAAGAAGTTTCACACAATTCTTCTGTGTAGTTATTATTTGTAGACATTCTTTTTCCCAATATAGGCCTCCTAGCGCTCAGAATGTCCAATTGCAGTTTCTACAGAAAGAGTGTTTCAGAACGGCTCAATCAAAAGTAAGGTTCAACTCTGTTAGTTGAATGCACAGAACAGAAAGAAGTTTCATATAATGCTTCTGTGTAGTTTATATTTGAACATATTCTTTTGTCCACTATTACCCACTTAGCGCTACGAATGTCCAGTTGCATTTTCTACAGACAGAGTTTTTAAAAACTGCTCAATCAAAAGTATGGTTTAACTCTGTTAGCTGAATGCTCAGATCAGAAAGAAGTTTCACAGAATGCTTCTGTGTAGTTTATATTTGAATATATTCCTTTTTCCACTACTACTCTCTTAGCGCTCCAAATGTCCAGTTGCATTTTCTACAGAAAGAGTGTTCAGATCTGCTCAATCAAAAGTATGGTATAACTCTGTTAGCTGAATGCACAGATCAGAAAGAAGTTTCACAAAATGATTCTGTGTAGTTTATATTTGGAGACATTCCTTTTTCCACTATTACCCTCTTAGCGCTCCGAATCTCCACTTGCATTTTCTACAGAAAGAGTGTTTCAGAACGGCTCAATCAAAACTAAGGTTCAACTCTTTTAGTTGAACAAACAGAACAGAAAGATGTTTCACACAATTCTTCTGTGTAGTTTTTATTTGTAGACATTATTTTTCCCAATATAGGCCTCTTAGCGCTCAGAATGTCCAATTGCAGTTTCTACAGAAAGAGTGTTTCAGAACGGCTCAATCAAAAGTAAGGTTCAACTCTGTTAGTTGAATGCACAGAACAGAAAGAATTTTCACAGAATGCTACTGTGTAGTTTATATTTGAATATATTCCTTTTTCCACTATTACCCTCTTAGCTCTCCGAATGTCCACTTGCATTTTCTACAGAAAGAGTGTTCAGAACTGCGCAATCAAAAGTATGGTTTAACTCTGTTAGCTTAATGAACATATCAGAAATAAGTTTCACACAATGCTTCTGTGTAGTTTTTATTTGAAGATATTATTTTTCCCAATATAGGCCTCTTAGCGCTCAGAATGTCCAATTGCAGTTTCTACAGAAAGAGTGTTTCAGAACGGCTCAATCAAAAGTAAGGTTCAACTCTGTTAGTTGAATGCACAGAACAGAAAGAAGTTTCATACAATGCTTCTGTGTAGTTTATATTTGAACATATTCTTTTTTCCACTATTACCCACTTAGCGCTACGAATGTCCAGTTGCATTTTCTACAGACAGAGTGTTTCAAAACTGCTCAATCAAAAGTATGGTTTAACTCTGTTAGCTGAATGCTCAGATAAGAAAGAAGTTTCACAGAATGCTTCAGTGTAGTTTATATTTGAATATATTCCTTTTTCCACTACTACGCTCTTAGCGCTCCAAATGTCCAGTTGCATTTTCTACAGAAAGAGTGTTCAGATCTGCTCAATCAAAATTATGGTTTAACTCTGTTAGCTGAATGCACAGATCAGAAAGAAGTTTCACCGAATGATTCTGTGTAGTTTAAATTTGAAGACATTCCTTTTTCCACTATTAACCTCTTAGCGCTCCGAATCTCCACTTGCATTTTCTACAAAAAGAGTGTTTCATAACTGCTCAATCAAAAATATGTTTTATCTCTGTTAACTGAATTTACAGATCAGAAATAAGTTTCACAGAATGCATCTGTGTATTTTTTATTTGAAGATATTCTTTTTCCCAATGTAGGCCTCTTAGCGCTTAGCATGTCCAATTGCAGTTTCTACAGAAAGAGTGTTTCAGAACGGCTCAATCAAAAGTAAGGTTCAACTCTGTTAGTTGAATGCACAGAACAGAAAGAATTTTCACAGAATGCTACTGTGTAGTTTATATTTGAATATATTCCTTTTTCCACTATTACCCTCTTAGCGCTCCGAATGTCCACTTGCATTTTCTACAGAAAGAGTGTTCAGAACTGCGCAATCAAAAGTATGGTTTAACTCTGTTAGCTTAATGAACATATCAGAAATAAGTTTCACACAATGCTTCTGTGTAGTTTTTATTTGAAGATATTATTTTTCCCAATAGAGGCCTCTTAGCGCTCAGAATGTCCAATTGCAGTTTCTACAGAAAGAGTGTTTCAGAAAGACTCAATCAAAAGTAAGGTTCAACTCTGTTAGTTGAATGCACAGAAGAGAAAGAAGATTCATACAATGCTTCTGTGTAGTTTATATTTGTACATATTCTTTTTTACAATATTACCCACTTAGTGCTACGAATGTCCAGTTGCATTTTCTACAGACAGAGTGTTTCAAAACTGCTCAATCAAAAGTATGGTTTAACTCTGTTAGCTGAATGCTCAGATCAGAAAGAAGTTTCACAGAATGCTTCTGTGTAGTTTATATATGAATATATTCCTTTTTCCACTACTACTCTCTTAGCGCTCCAAATGTCCAATTGCATTTTCTACAGAAAGAGTGTTCAGATCTGCTCAATCAAAAGTATGGTTTAACTCTGTTAGCTGAATGCACAGATCAGAAAGAAGTTTCACAAAATGATTCTGTGTAGTTTATATTTGGAGACATTCCTTTTTCCACTATTACCCTCTTAGCGCTCCGAATCTCCACTTGCATTTTCTACAGAAAGAGTGTTTCAGAACGGCTCAATCAAAACTAAGGTTCAACTCTTTTAGTTGAACAAACAGAACAGAAAGAAGTTTCACACAATTCTTCTGTGTAGTTTTTATTTGTAGACATTCTTTTTCCCAATATAGGCCTCCTAGCGCTCAGAATGTCCAATTGCAGTTTCTACAGAAAGAGGGTTTCAGAACGGCTCAATCAAAAGTAAGGTTCAACTCTGTTAGTTGAATGCACAGAACAGAAAGAAGTTTCATACAATGCTTCTGTGTAGTTTATATTTGAACATATTCTTTTTTCCACTATTACCCACTTAGCGCTACGAATGTCCAGTTGCATTTTCTACAGACAGAGTGTTTCAAAACTGCTCAATCAAAAGTATGGTTTAACTCTGTTAGCTGAATGCTCAGATCAGAAAGAAGTTTCACAGAATGCTTCTGTGTAGTTTATATTTGAATATATACCTTTTTCCACTACTACGCTCTTAGCGCTCCAAATGTCCAGTTGCGTTTTCTACAGAAAGAGTGTTCAGATCTGCTCAATCAAAAGTATGGTTTAACTCTGTTAGCTGAATTCACAGATCAGAAAGAAGTTTCACCGAATGATTCTGTGTACTTTATATTTGAAGTCATTCCTTTTTCCACTATTACCCTCTTAGCGCTCCGAATCTCCACTTGCATTTTCTACAAAAAGAGTGTTTCATAACTGCTCAATCAAAAATATGTTTTATCTCTGTTAACTGAATTTACAGATCAGAAATAAGTTTCACAGAATGCATCTGTGTAGTTTTTATTTGAAGATATTCTTTTTCCCAATGTAGGCCTCTTAGCGCTTAGCATGTCCAATTGCAGTTTCTACAGAAAGAGTGTTTCAAAACGGCTCAATCAAAAGTAAGTTTCAACTCTGTTAGTTGAATGCACAGAACAGAAAGAATTTTCACAGAATGCTACTGTGTAGTTTATATTTGAATATATTCCTTTTTCCACTATTACCCTGCTAGCGCTCCGATTGTCCACTTGCATTTTCTACTCAAAGAGTGTTCAGAACTGCGCAATCAAAAGTATGGTTTAACTCTGTTAGCTTAATGAACATATCAGAAATAAGTTTCACACAATGCTTCTGTGTAGTTTTTATTTGAAGATATTATTTTTCCCAATAGAGGCCTCTTAGCGCTCAGAATGTCCAATTGCAGTTTCTACAGAAAGAGTGTTTCAGAAAGGCTCGATCAAATGTAAGGTTCAACTCTGTTAGTTGAATGCACAGAACAGAAAGAAGTTTCATACAATGCTTCTGTGTAGTTTATATTTGAACATATTCTTTTTTCCACTATTACCCACTTAGCGCTTCGAATGTCCAGTTGCATTTTCTACAGACAGAGTGTTTCAAAACTGCTCAATCAAAAGTATGGTTTAACTCTGTTAGCTGAGTGCTCAGATCAGAAAGAAGTTTCACAGAATACTTCTGTGTAGTTTATATTTGAATATATTCCTTTTTCCACTACTACTCTCTTAGCGCTCCAAATGTCCAGTTGCATTTTCTACAGAAAGAGTGTTCAGATCTGCTCAATCAAAAGTATGGTTTAACTCTGTTAGCTGAATGCACAGATCAGAAAGAAGTTTCACAGAATGATTCTGTGTAGTTTATATTTGGAGACATTCCTTTTTCCACTATTACCCTCTTAGCGCTCCGAATCTCCACTTGCATTTTCTACAGAAAGAGTGTTTCAGAACGGCTCAATCAAAACTAAGGTTCAATTCTTTTAGTTGAACAAACAGAACAGAAAGAAGTTTCACACAATTCTTCTGTGTAGTTTTTATTTGTAGACATTCTTTTTCCCAATATAGGCCTCTTAGCGCTCAGAATGTCCAATTGCAGTTTCTACAGAAAGAGTGTTTCAGAACGGCTCAATCAAAAGTAAGGTTCAACTCTGTTAGTTGAATGCACAGAACAGAAAGAAGTTTCATACAATGCTTCTGTGTAGTTTATATTTGAACATATTCTTTTGTCCACTATTACCCACTTAGCGCTACGAATGTCCAGTTGCATTTTCTACAGACAGAGTGTTTCAAAACTGCTCAATCAAAAGTATGGTTTAACTCTGTTAGCTGAATGCTCAGATCAGAAAGAAGTTTCACAGAATGCTTCTGTGTAGTTTATATTTAGATATATTCCTTTTTCCACTACTACGCTCTTAGCGCTCCAAATGTCCAGTTGCATTTTCTACAGAAAGAGTGTTCAGATCTGCTCAATCAAAAGTATGGTTTAACTCTGTTAGCTGAATGCACAGATCAGAAAGAAGTTTCACAGAATGATTCTGTGTAGTTTATATTTGGAGACATTCCTTTTTCCACTATTACCCTCTTAGCGCTCCAAATCTCCACTTGCATTTTCTACAAAAAGAGTGTTTCATAACTGCTCAATCTAAAATATGTTTTATCTCTGTTAACTGAATTTACAGATCAGAAATAAGTTTCACAGAATGCATCTGTGTAGTTTTTATTTGAAGATATTCTTTTTCCCAATGTAGGCCTCTTAGTGCTTAGCATGTCCAATTGCAGTTTCCACAGAAAGAGTGTTTCAGAACTTCTCAATCAAAAGTAAGGTTCAACTCTGTTAGTTGAATGCACAGAACAGAAAGAATTTTCACAGAATGCTACTGTGTAGTTTATATTTGAATATATTCCTTTTTCCACTATTACCCTCTTAGCGCTCCGATTGTCCACTTGCATTTTCTACAGAAAGAGTGTTCAGAACTGCGCAATCAAAAGTATGGTTTAACTCTGTTAGCTTAATGAACATATCAGAAATAAGTTTCACACAATGCCTCTGTGTAGTTTTTATTTGAAGATATTATTTTTCCCAATAGAGGCTTCTTAGCGCTCAGAATGTCCAATTGCAGTTTCTACAGAAAGAGTGTTTCAGAAAGGCTCAATCAAATGTAAGGTTCAACTCTGTTAGTTGAAGGCACAGAACAGAAAGAAGTTTCATACAATGCTTCTGTGTAGTTTATATTTGAACATATTCTTTTTTCCACTATTACCCACTTAGCGCTACGAATGTCCAGTTGCATTTTCTACAGACAGAGTGTTTCAAAACTGCTCAATCAAAAGTATGGTTTAACTCTGTTAGCTGAATGCTCAGATCAGAAAGGAGTTTCACAGAATGCTTCTGTGTAGTTTATATTTGAATATATTCCTTTTTCCACTACTACTCTCTTAGCGCTCCAAATGTCCAGTTGCATTTTCTACAGAAAGAGTGTTCAGATCTCCTCAATCAAATGTATGGTTTAACTCTGTTAGCTGAATGCACAGATCAGAAAGAAGTTTCACAGAATGATTCTGTGTAGTTTATATTTGGAGACATTCCTTTTTCCACTATTACCCTCTTAGCGCTCCGAATCTCCACTTGCATTTTCTACAGAAAGAGTGTTTCAGAACGGCTCAATCAAAACTAAGGTTCAACTCTTTTAGTTGAACAAACAGAACTGAAAGAATTTTCACACAATTCTTCTGTGTAGTTTTTATTTGTAGACATTGTTTTTCCCAATATAGGCCTCCTAGCGCTCAGAATGTCCAATTGCAGTTTCTACAGAAAGAGTTTTTCAGAACGGCTCAATCAAAAGTAAGGTTCAACTCTGTTAGTTGAATGCACAGAACAGAAAGAAGTTTCATACAATGCTTCTGTGTAGTTTATATTTGAACATATTCTTTTTTCCACTATTACCCACTTAGCGCTACGAATGTCCAGTTGCATTTTCTACAGACAGAGTGTTTCAAAACTGCTCAATCAAAAGTATGGTTTAACTCTGTTAGCTGAATGCTCAGATCAGAAAGAAGTTTCACAGAATGCTTCTGTGTAGTTTATATTTGAATATATTCCTTTTTCCACTACTACGCTCTTAGCGCTCCAAATGTCCAGTTGCATTTTCTACAGAAAGAGTGTTCAGATCTGCTCAATCAAAAGTATGGTTTAACTCTGTTAGCTGAATGCACAGATCAGAAAGAAGTTTCACCGAATGATTCTGTGTAGTTTATATTTGAAGACATTCCTTTTTCCACTATCACCCTCTTAGCGCTCCGAATCTCCACTTGCATTTTCTACAAAAAGAGTGTTTCATAACTGCTCAATCAAAAATATGTTTTATCTCTGTTAACTGAATTTATAGATCAGAAATAAGTTTCACAGAATGCATCTGTGTAGTTTTTATTTGAAGATATTCTTTTTCCCAATGTAGGCCTCTTAGCGCTTAGCATGTCCAATTGCAGTTTCTACAGAAAGAGTGTTTCAGAACGGCTCAATCAAAAGTAAGGTTCAACTCTCTTAGTTGAATGCACAGAACAGAAAGAATTTTCACAGAATGCTACTGTGTAGTTTATATTTGAATATATTCCTTTTTCCACTATTACCCTCTTAGCGCTCCGAATGTCCACTTGCATTTTCTACAGAAAGAGTGTTCAGAACTGCGCAATCAAAAGTATGGTTTAACTCTGTTAGCTTAATGAACATATCAGAAATAAGTTTCACACAATGCTTCTGTGTAGTTTTTATTTGAAGATATTATTTTTCCCAATAGAGGCCTCTTAGCGCTCAGAATGTCCAATTGCAGTTTCTACAGAAAGAGTGTTTCAGAAAGGCTCAATCAAAAGTAAGGTTCAACTCTGTTAGTTGAATGCACAGAACAGAAAGAAGTTTCATACAATGCTTCTGTGTAGTTTATATTTGAACATATTCTTTTTTCCACTATTACCCACTTAGCGCTACGAATGTCCAGTTGCATTTTCTACAGACAGAGTTTTTAAAAACTGCTCAATCAAAAGTATGGTTTAACTCTGTTTGCTGAATGCTCAGATCACAAAGAAGTTTCACAGAATGCTTCTGTGTAGTTTATATTTGAATATATTCCTTTTTCCACTACTACTCTCTTAGCGCTCCAAATGTCCAGTTGCATTTTCTACAGAAAGAGTGTTCAGATCTGCTCAATCAAAAGTATGGTTTAACTCTGTTAGCTGAATACACAGATAAGAAAGAAGTTTCACAGAATGATTCTGTGTAGTTTATATTTGGAGACATTCCTTTTTCCACTATTACCCTCTTAGCGCTCCGAATCTCCACTTGAATTTTCTACAGAAAGAGTGTTGCAGAACGGCTCAATCAAAACTAAGGTTCAACTCTTTTATTTGAACAAACAGAACAGAAAGTAGTTTCACACAATTCTTCTGTGTGGTTTTTATTTGTAGACATTCTTTTTCCCAATATAGGCCTCTTAGCGCTCAGAATGTCCAATTGCAGTTTCTACAGAAAGAGTGTTTCAGAACGGCTCAATCAAAAGTAAGGTTCAACTCTGTTAGTTGAATGCACAGAACAGAAAGAAGTTTCATACAATGCTTCTGTGTAGTTTATATTTGAACATATTCTTTTGTCCACTATTACCCACTTAGCGCTACGAATGTCCAGTTGCATTTTCTACAGACAGAGTGTTTCAAAACTGCTCAATCAAAAGTATGGTTTAACTCTGTTAGCTGAATGCTCAGATCAGAAAGAAGTTTCACAGAATGCTTCTGTGTAGTTTATATTTAGATATATTCCTTTTTCCACTACTACGCTCTTAGCGCTCCAAATGTCCAGTTGCATTTTCTACAGAAAGAGTGTTCAGATCTGCTCAATCAAAAGTATGGTTTAACTCTGTTAGCTGAATGCACAGATCAGAAAGAAGTTTCACAGAATGATTCTGTGTAGTTTATATTTGGAGACATTCCTTTTTCCACTATTACCCTCTTAGCGCTCCTAATCTCCACTTGCATTTTCTACAAAAAGAGTGTTTCATAACTGCTCAATCAAAAATATGTTTTATCTCTGTTAACTGAATTTACAGATCAGAAATAAGTTTCACAGAATGCATCTGTGTAGTTTTTATTTGAAGATATTCTTTTTCCCAATGTAGGCCTCTTAGCGCTTAGCATGTCCAATTGCAGTTTCCACAGAAAGAGTGTTTCAGAACTTCTCAATCAAAAGTAAGGTTCCACTCTGTTAGTTGAATGCACAGAACAGAAAGAATTTTCACAGAATGCTACTGTGTAGTTTATATTTGAATATATTCCTTTTTCCACTATTACCCTCTTAGCGCTCCGATTGTCCACTTGCATTTTCTACAGAAACAGTGTTCAGAACTGCGCAATCAAAAGTATGGTTTAACTCTATTAGCTTAATGAACATATCAGAAATAAGTTTCACACAATGCTTCTGTGTAGTTTTTATTTGAAGATATTTTTTTTCCCAATAGAGGCCTCTTAGAGCTCAGAATGTCCAATTGCAGTTTCTACAGAAAGAGTGTTTCAGAAAGGCTCAATCAAAAGTAAGGTTCAACTCTGTTAGTTGAATGCACAGAACAGAAAGAAGTTTCATACAATGCTTCTGTGTAGTTTATATTTGAACATATTCTTTTTTCCAGTATTACCCACTTAGCGCTACGAATGTCCAGTTGCATTTTCTACAGACAGAGTGTTTCAAAACTGCTCAATCAAAAGTATGGTTTAACTCTGTTAGCTGAATGCTCAGATCAGAAAGAAGTTTCACAGAATGCTTCTGTGTAGTTTATATTTGAATATATTCCTTTTTCCACTACTACGCTCTTAGCGCTCCAAATGTCCAGTTGCATTTTCTACAGAAAGAGTGTTCAGATCTGCTCAATCAAAAGTATGGTTTAACTCTGTTAGCTGAATGCACAGATCAGAAAGAATTTTCACAGAATGATTCTGTGTAGTTTATATATGGAGACATTCCTTTTTCCACTATTACACTCTTAGCGCTCCGAATCTCCACTTGCATTTCCTACAGAAAGAGTGTTTCAGAACGGCTCAATCAAAACTAAGGTTCAACTCTTTTAGTTGAACAAACAGAACAGAAAGATGATTCACACAATTATTCTGTGTAGTTTTTATTTGTAGACATTCTTTTTCCCAATATAGGCCTCTTAGCGCTCAGAATGTCCAATTGCAGTTTCTACAGAAAGAGTGTTTCAGAACGGCTCAATCAAAAGTAAGGTTCAACTCTGTTAGTTGAGTGCACAGAACAGAAAGAAGTTTCATACAATGCTTCTGTGTAGTTTATATTTGAACATATTCTTTTGTCCACTATTACCCACTTAGCGCTACGAATGTCCAGTTGCATTTTCTACAGACAGAGTGTTTCAAAACTGCTCAATCAAACGTATGGTTTAACTCTGTTAGCTGAATGCTCAGATCAGAAAGAAGTTTCACAGAATGCTTCTGTGTAGTTTATATTTGAATATATTCCTTTTTCCACTACTACGCTCTTAGCGCTACAAATGTCCAGTTGCATTTTCTACAGAAAGAGTGTTCAGATCTGCTCAATCAAAACTATGGTTTAACTCTGTTAGCTGAATGCACAGATCAGAAAGAAGTTTCACCGAATGATTCTGTGTAGTTTATATTTGAAGACATTCCTTTTTCCACTATTACCCTCTTAGCGCTCCGAATCTCCACTTGCATTTTCTACAAAAAGAGTGTTTCATAACTGCTCAATCAAAAATATGTTTTATCTCTGTTAACTGAATTTACAGATGAGAAATAAGTTTCACAGAATGCATCTGTGTAGTTTTTATTTGAAGATATTCTTTTTCCCAATTTAGGCCTCTTAGCGCTTAGCATGTCCAATTGCAGTTTCTACAGAAAGAGTGTTTCAGAACGGCTCAATCAAAAGTAAGGTTCAAATCTGTTAGTTGAATGCACAGAACAGAAAGAATTTTCACAGAATGCTACTGTGTAGTTTATATTTGAATATATTCCTTTTTCCACTATTACCTTCTTAGCGGTCCGAATGTCCACTTGCATTTTCTACAGAAAGAGTGTTCAGAACTGCGCAATCAAAAGTATGGTTTAACTCTGTTAGCTTAATGAACATATCAGAAATAAGTTTCACACAATGCTTCTGTGTAGTTTTTATTTGAAGATATTATTTTTCCCAATAGAGGCCTCTTAGTGCTCAGAATGTCCAATTGCAGTTTCTACAGAAAGAGAGTTTCAGAAAGGCTCAATCAAAAGTAAGGTTCAACTCTGTTAGTTGAATGCACAGAACAGAAAGAAGTTTCATACAATGCTTCTGTGTAGTTTATATTTGAACATATTCTTTTTTCCTCTATTACCCACTTAGCGCTACGAATGTCCAGTTGCATTTTCTACAGACAGAGTGTTTCAAAGCTGCTCAATCAAAAGTATGGTTTAACTCTGTGAGCTGAATGCTCAGATCAGAAAGAAGTTTCACAGAATGCTTCTGTGTAGTTTATATTTGAATATATTCCTTTTTCCACTACTACTCTCTTAGCGCTCCAAATGTCCAGTTGCATTTTCTACAGAAAGAGTGTTCAGATCTGCTCAATCAAAAGTATGGTTTAACTCTGTTAGCTGAATGCACAGATCAGAAAGAAGTTTCACAGAATGATTCTGTGTAGTTTATATTTGAACATATTCTTTTTCCCACTATTACCCACTTAGCGCTACGAATGTACAGTGGCATTTTCTACAGACAGAGTGTTTCAAAACTGCTCAATCAAAAGTATGGTTTAACTCTGTTAGCTGAATGCTCAGATCAGAAAGAAGTTTCACAGAATGCTTCTGTGTAGTTTATATTTGAATATACTCCTTTTTCCACTACTACTCTCTTAGCGCTCCAAATGTCCAGTTGCATTTTCTACAGAAAGAGTGTTCAGATCTGCTCAATCAAAAGTATGGTTTAACTCTGTTAGCTGAATGCACAGATCAGAAAGAAGTTTCACAGAATGATTCTGTGTAGTTTATATTTGGAGACATTCCTTTTTCCACTATTACCCTCTTAGCGCTCCGAATCTCCACTTGAATTTTCCACAGAAAGAGTGTTTCAGATCGGCTCAATCAAAACTAAGGTTCAACTCTTTTAGTTGAACAAACAGAACAGAAAGATGTTTCACACAATTCTTCTGTGTAGTTTTTATTGGTAGACATTCTTTTTCCCAATATAGGCCTCTTAGCGCTCAGAATGTCCAATTGCAGTTTCTACAGAAAGAGTGTTTCAGAACGGCTCAATCAAAAGTAAGGTTCAACTCTGATAGTTGAATGCAAAGAACAGAAAGAAGTTTCATACAATGCTTCTGTGTAGTTTATATTTGAACATATTCTTTTTTCCACTATTACCCACTTAGCGCTACGAATGTCCAGTTGCATTTTCTACAGACAGAGTGTTTCAAAACTGCTCAATCAAAAGTATGGTTTAAATCTGTTAGCTGAATGCTCAGATCAGAAAGAAGTTTCACAGAATGCTTCTGTGTAGTTTATATTTGAATAAATTCCTTTTTCCACTACTACGCTCTTAGCGCTCCAAATGTCCAGTTGCATTTTCTACAGAAAGAGTGTTCAGATCTGCTCAATCAAAAGTATGGTTTAACTCTGTTAGCTGAATGCACAGATCAGAAAGAAGTTTCACCGAATGATTCTGTGTAGTTTATATTTGAAGACATTCCTTTTTCCACTATTACCCTCTTAGCGCTCCGAATCTCCACTTGCATTTTCTACAAAAAGAGTGTTTCATAACTGCTCAATCAAAAATATGTTTTATCTCTGTTAACTGAATTTACAGATGAGAAATAAGTTTCACAGAATGCATCTGTGTAGTTTTTATTTGAAGATATTCTTTTTCCCAATGTAGGCCTCTTAGCGCTTAGCATGTCCAATTGCAGTTTCTACAGAAAGAGTGTTTCAGAACGGCTCAATCAAAAGTAAGGTTCAACTCTGTTAGTTGAATGCACAGAACAGAAAGAATTTTCACAGAATGCTATTGTGTAGTTTATATTTGAATATATTCCTTTTTCCACTATTACCTTCTTAGCGCTCGGAATGTCCACTTGCATTTTCTACAGAAAGAGTGTTCAGAACTGCGCAATCAAAAGTATGGTTTAACTCTGTTAGCTTAATGAACATATCAGAAATAAGTTTCACACAATGCTTCTGTGTAGTTTTTATTTGAAGATATTTTTTATCCCAATAGAGGCCTCTTAGTGCTCAGAATGTCCAATTGCAGTTTCTACAGAAAGAGAGTTTCAGAAAGGCTCAATCAAAAGTAAGGTTCAACTCTGTTAGTTGAATGCACAGAACAGAAAGAAGTTTCATACAATGCTTCTGTGTAGTTTATATTTGAACATATTCTTTTTTCCACTATTACCCACTTAGCGCTACGAATGTCCAGTTGCATTTTCTACAGACAGAGTTTTTAAAAACTGCTCAATCAAAAGTATGGTTTAACTCTGTTTGCTGAATGCTCAGATCAGAAAGAAGTTTCACAGAATGATTCTGTGTAGTTTATATTTGAACATATTCTTTTTCCCACTATTACCCACTTAGCGCTACGAATGTACAGTGGCATTTTCTACAGACAGAGTGTTTCAAAACTGCTCAATCAAAAGTATGGTTTAACTCTGTTAGCTGAATGCTCAGATCAGAAAGAAGTTTCACAGAATGCTTCTGTGTAGTTTATATTTGAATATATTCCTTTTTCCACTACTACTCTCTTAGCGCTCCAAATGTCCAGTTGCATTTTCTACAGAAAGAGTGTTCAGATCTGCTCAATCAAAAGTATGGTTTAACTCTGTTAGCTGAATGCACAGATCAGAAAGAAGTTTCACAGAATGATTCTGTGTAGTTTATATTTGGAGACATTCCTTTTTCCACTATTACACTCTTAGCGCTCCGAATCTCCACTTGAATTTTCCACAGAAAGAGTGTTTCAGATCGGCTCAATCAAAACTAAGGTTCAACTCTTTTAGTTGAACAAACAGAACGGAAAGATGTTTCACACAATTCTTCTGTGTAGTTTTTATTGGTAGACATTCTTTTTCCCAATATAGGCCTCTTAGCGCTCAGAATGTCCAATTGCAGTTTCTACAGAAAGAGTGTTTCAGAACGGCTCAATCAAAAGTAAGGTTCAACTCTGATAGTTGAATGCAAAGAACAGAAAGAAGTTTCATACAATGCTTCTGTGTAGTTTATATTTGAACATATTCTTCTTTCCACTATTACCCACTTAGCGCTACGAATGTCCAGTTGCATTTTCTACAGACAGTGTTTCAAAACTGCTCAATCAAAAGTATGGTTTAACTCTGTTAGCTGAATGCTCAGATCAGAAAGAAGTTTCACAGAATGCTTCTGTGTAGTTTATATTTGAATATATTCCTTTTTCCACTACTACGCTCTTAGCGCTCCAAATGTCCAGTTGCATTTTCTACAGAAAGAGTGTTCAGATCTGCTCAATCAAAACTATGTTTTAACTCTGTTAGCTGAATGCACAGATCAGAAAGAAGTTTCACCGAATGATTCTGTGTAGTTTATATTTGAAGACATTCCTTTTTCCACTATTACCCTCTTAGCGCTCCGAATCTCCACTTGCATTTTCTACAAAAAGAGTGTTTCATAACTGCTCAATCAAAAATATGTTTTATCTCTGTTAACTGAATTTACAGATGAGAAATAAGTTTCACAGAATGCATCTGTGTAGTATTTATTTGAAGATATTCTTTTTCCCAATTTAGGCCTCTTAGCGCTTAGCATGTCCAATTGCAGTTTCTACAGAAAGAGTGTTTCAGAACGGCTCAATCAAAAGTAAGGTTCAAATCTGTTAGTTGAATGCACAGAACAGAAAGAATTTTCACAGAATGCTACTGTGTAGTTTATATTTGAATATATTCCTTTTTCCACTATTACCTTCTTAGCGCTCCGAATGTCCACTTGCATTTTCTACAGAAAGAGTGTTCAGAACTGCGCAATCAAAAGTATGGTTTAACTCTGTTAGCTTAATGAACATATCAGAAATAAGTTTCACACAATGCTTCTGTGTAGTTTTTATTTGAAGATATTATTTTTCCCAATAGAGGCCTCTTAGTGCTCAGAATGTCCAATTGCAGTTTCTACAGAAAGAGAGTTTCAGAAAGGCTCAATCAAAAGTAAGGTTCAACTCTGTTAGTTGAATGCACAGAACAGAAAGAAGTTTCATACAATGCTTCTGTGTAGTTTATATTTGAACATATTCTTTTTTCCTCTATTACCCACTTAGCGCTACGAATGTCCAGTTGCATTTTCTACAGACAGAGTGTTTCAAAGCTGCTCAATCAAAAGTATGGTTTAACTCTGTGAGCTGAATGCTCAGATCAGAAAGAAGTTTCACAGAATGCTTCTGTGTAGTTTATATTTGAATATATTCCTTTTTCCACTACTACTCTCTTAGCGCTCCAAATGTCCAGTTGCATTTTCTACAGAAAGAGTGTTCAGATCTGCTCAATCAAAAGTATGGTTTAACTCTGTTAGCTGAATGCACAGATCAGAAAGAAGTTTCACAGAATGATTCTGTGTAGTTTATATTTGAACATATTCTTTTTCCCACTATTACCCACTTAGCGCTACGAATGTACAGTGGCATTTTCTACAGACAGAGTGTTTCAAAACTGCTCAATCAAAAGTATGGTTTAACTCTGTTAGCTGAATGCTCAGATCAGAAAGAAGTTTCACAGAATGCTTCTGTGTAGTTTATATTTGAATATATTCCTTTTTCCACTACTACTCTCTTAGCGCTCCAAATGTCCAGTTGCATTTTCTACAGAAAGAGTGTTCAGATCTGCTCAATCAAAAGTATGGTTTAACTCTGTTAGCTGAATGCACAGATCAGAAAGAAGTTTCACAGAATGATTCTGTGTAGTTTATATTTGGAGACATTCCTTTTTCCACTATTACCCTCTTAGCGCTCCGAATCTCCACTTGAATTTTCCACAGAAAGAGTGTTTCAGATCGGCTCAATCAAAACTAAGGTTCAACTCTTTTAGTTGAACAAACAGAACAGAAAGATGTTTCACACAATTCTTCTGTGTAGTTTTTATTGGTAGACATTCTTTTTCCCAATATAGGCCTCTTAGCGCTCAGAATGTCCAATTGCAGTTTCTACAGAAAGAGTGTTTCAGAACGGCTCAATCAAAAGTAAGGTTCAACTCTGATAGTTGAATGCAAAGAACAGAAAGAAGTTTCATACAATGCTTCTGTGTAGTTTATATTTGAACATATTCTTTTTTCCACTATTACCCACTTAGCGCTACGAATGTCCAGTTGCATTTTCTACAGACAGAGTGTTTCAAAACTGCTCAATCAAAAGTATGGTTTAAATCTGTTAGCTGAATGCTCAGATCAGAAAGAAGTTTCACAGAATGCTTCTGTGTAGTTTATATTTGAATAAATTCCTTTTTCCACTACTACGCTCTTAGCGCTCCAAATGTCCAGTTGCATTTTCTACAGAAAGAGTGTTCAGATCTGCTCAATCAAAAGTATGGTTTAACTCTGTTAGCTGAATGCACAGATCAGAAAGAAGTTTCACCGAATGATTCTGTGTAGTTTATATTTGAAGACATTCCTTTTTCCACTATTACCCTCTTAGCGCTCCGAATCTCCACTTGCATTTTCTACAAAAAGAGTGTTTCATAACTGCTCAATCAAAAATATGTTTTATCTCTGTTAACTGAATTTACAGATGAGAAATAAGTTTCACAGAATGCATCTGTGTAGTTTTTATTTGAAGATATTCTTTTTCCCAATGTAGGCCTCTTAGCGCTTAGCATGTCCAATTGCAGTTTCTACAGAAAGAGTGTTTCAGAACGGCTCAATCAAAAGTAAGGTTCAACTCTGTTAGTTGAATGCACAGAACAGAAAGAATTTTCACAGAATGCTATTGTGTAGTTTATATTTGAATATATTCCTTTTTCCACTATTACCTTCTTAGCGCTCGGAATGTCCACTTGCATTTTCTACAGAAAGAGTGTTCAGAACTGCGCAATCAAAAGTATGGTTTAACTCTGTTAGCTTAATGAACATATCAGAAATAAGTTTCACACAATGCTTCTGTGTAGTTTTTATTTGAAGATATTTTTTATCCCAATAGAGGCCTCTTAGTGCTCAGAATGTCCAATTGCAGTTTCTACAGAAAGAGAGTTTCAGAAAGGCTCAATCAAAAGTAAGGTTCAACTCTGTTAGTTGAATGCACAGAACAGAAAGAAGTTTCATACAATGCTTCTGTGTAGTTTATATTTGAACATATTCTTTTTTCCACTATTACCCACTTAGCGCTACGAATGTCCAGTTGCATTTTCTACAGACAGAGTTTTTAAAAACTGCTCAATCAAAAGTATGGTTTAACTCTGTTTGCTGAATGCTCAGATCAGAAAGAAGTTTCACAGAATGATTCTGTGTAGTTTATATTTGAACATATTCTTTTTCCCACTATTACCCACTTAGCGCTACGAATGTACAGTGGCATTTTCTACAGACAGAGTGTTTCAAAACTGCTCAATCAAAAGTATGGTTTAACTCTGTTAGCTGAATGCTCAGATCAGAAAGAAGTTTCACAGAATGCTTCTGTGTAGTTTATATTTGAATATATTCCTTTTTCCACTACTACTCTCTTAGCGCTCCAAATGTCCAGTTGCATTTTCTACAGAAAGAGTGTTCAGATCTGCTCAATCAAAAGTATGGTTTAACTCTGTTAGCTGAATGCACAGATCAGAAAGAAGTTTCACAGAATGATTCTGTGTAGTTTATATTTGGAGACATTCCTTTTTCCACTATTACCCTCTTAGCGCTCCGAATCTCCACTTGAATTTTCCACAGAAAGAGTGTTTCAGATCGGCTCAATCAAAACTAAGGTTCAACTCTTTTAGTTGAACAAACAGAACAGAAAGATGTTTCACACAATTCTTCTGTGTAGTTTTTATTGGTAGACATTCTTTTTCCCAATATAGGCCTCTTAGCGCTCAGAATGTCCAATTGCAGTTTCTACAGAAAGAGTGTTTCAGAACGGCTCAATCAAAAGTAAGGTTCAACTCTGATAGTTGAATGCAAAGAACAGAAAGAAGTTTCATACAATGCTTCTGTGTAGTTTATATTTGAACATATTCTTTTTTCCACTATTACCCACTTAGCGCTACGAATGTCCAGTTGCATTTTCTACAGACAGAGTGTTTCAAAACTGCTCAATCAAAAGTATGGTTTAAATCTGTTAGCTGAATGCTCAGATCAGAAAGAAGTTTCACAGAATGCTTCTGTGTAGTTTATATTTGAATAAATTCCTTTTTCCACTACTACGCTCTTAGCGCTCCAAATGTCCAGTTGCATTTTCTACAGAAACAGTGTTCAGATCTGCTCAATCAAAAGTATGGTTTAACTCTGTTAGCTGAATGCACAGATCAGAAAGAAGTTTCACCGAATGATTCTGTGTAGTTTATATTTGAAGACATTCCTTTTTCCACTATTACCCTCTTAGCGCTCCGAATCTCCACTTGCATTTTCTACAAAAAGAGTGTTTCATAACTGCTCAATCAAAAATATGTTTTATCTCTGTTATCTGAATTTACAGATGAGAAATAAGTTTCACAGAATGCATCTGTGTAGTTTTTATTTGAAGATATTCTTTTTCCCAATGTAGGCCTCTTAGCGCTTAGCATGTCCAATTGCAGTTTCTACAGAAAGAGTGTTTCAGAACGGCTCAATCAAAAGTAAGGTTCAACTCTGTTAGTTGAATGCACAGAACAGAAAGAATTTTCACAGAATGCTATTGTGTAGTTTATATTTGAATATATTCCTTTTTCCACTATTACCTTCTTAGCGCTCGGAATGTCCACTTGCATTTTCTACAGAAAGAGTGTTCAGAACTGCGCAATCAAAAGTATGGTTTAACTCTGTTAGCTTAATGAACATATCAGAAATAAGTTTCACACAATGCTTCTGTGTAGTTTTTATTTGAAGATATTTTTTATCCCAATAGAGGCCTCTTAGTGCTCAGAATGTCCAATTGCAGTTTCTACAGAAAGAGAGTTTCAGAAAGGCTCAATCAAAAGTAAGGTTCAACTCTGTTAGTTGAATGCACAGAACAGAAAGAAGTTTCATACAATGCTTCTGTGTAGTTTATATTTGAACATATTCTTTTTTCCACTATTACCCACTTAGCGCTACGAATGTCCAGTTGCATTTTCTACAGACAGAGTGTTTCAAAACTGCTCAATCAAAAGTATGGTTTAAATCTGTTAGCTGAATGCTGAGATCAGAAAGAAGTTTCACAGAATGCTTCTGTGTAGTTTATATTTGAATATATTCCTTTTTCCACTACTACTCTCTTAGCGCTCCAAATGTCCAGTTGCATTTTCTACAGAAAGAGTGTTCAGATCTGCTCAATCAAAAGTATGGTTTAACTCTGTTAGCTGAATGCACAGATCAGAAAGAAGTTTCACAGAATGATTCTGTGTAGTTTATATTTGGAGACATTCCTTTTTCCACTATTACCCTCTTAGCGCTCCGAATCTCCACTTGCATTTTCTACAGAAAGAGTGTTCAAGAACGGCTCAATCAAAACTAAGGTTCAACTCTTTTAGTTGAACAAACAGAACAGAAAGATGTTTCACACAATTCTTCTGTGTAGTTTTTATTTGTAGACATTCTTTTTCCCAATATAGGCCTCTTAGCGCTCAGAATGTCCAATTGCAGTTTCTACAGAAAGAGTGTTTCAGAACGGCTCAATCAAAAGTAAGGTTCAACTCTGTTAGTTGAATGCAAAGAACAGAAAGGAGTTTCATACAATGCTTCTGTGTAGTTTATATTTGAACATATTCTTTTTTCCACTATTACCCACTTTGCGCTACGAATGTCCAGTTGCATTTTCTACAGACAGAGTGTTTCATAACTGCTCAATCAAAAATATGTTTTATCTCTGTTAACTGAATTTACAGATCAGAAATAAGTGTCACAGAATGCATCTGTGTAGTTTTTATTTGAAGATATTCTTTTTCCCAATGTAGGCCTCTTAGCGCTTAGCATGTCCAATTGCAGTTTCTACAGAAAGAGTGTTTCAGAACGGCTCAATCAAAAGTAAGGTTCAACTCTGTTAGTTGAATGCACAGAACAGAAAGAATTTTCACAGAATGCTACTGTGTAGTTTATATTTGAATATATTCCTTTTTCCACTATTAACCTCTTAGCGCTCCGAATGTCCACTTGCATTTTCTACAGAAAGAGTGTTCAGAACTGCGCAATCAAAAGTATGGTTTAACTATGTTAGCTTAATGAACATATCAGAAATAAGTTTCACACAATGCTTCTGTGTAGTTTTTATTTGAAGATATTATTTTTCCCAATAGAGGCCTCTTAGCGCTCAGAATGTCCAATTGCAGTTTCTACAGAAAGAGTGTTTCAGAAAGTCTCAATCAAAAGTAAGGTTCAACTCTGTTAGTTGAATGCACAGAACAGAAAGAAATTTCATACAATGCTTCTGTGTAGTTTATATTTGAACATATTCTTTTTTCCACTATTACCCACTTAGCGCTACGAATGTCCAGTTGCATTTTCTACAGACAGAGTGTTTCAAAACTGCTCAATCAAAAGTATGGTTTAACTCTGTTAGCTGAATGCTCAGATCAGAAGGAAGTTTCACAGAATGCTTCTGTGTAGTTTATATTTGAATATATTCCTTTTTCCACTACTACTCTCTTAGCGCTCCAAATGTCCAGTTGCATTTTCTACAGAAAGAGTGTTCAGATCTGCTCAATCAAAAGTATGGTTTAACTCTGTTAGCTGAATGCACAGATCAGAAAGAAGTTTCACAGAATGATTCTGTGTAGTTTATATTTGGAGACATTCCTTTTTCCACTATTACCCTCTTAGCGCTCCGAATCTCCACTTGAATATTCTACAGAAAGAGTGTTTCAGAACGGCTCAATCAAAACTAAGGTTCAACTCTTTTAGTTGAACAAACAGAACAGAAAGAAGTTTCACACAATTCTTCTGTGTAGTTTTTATTTGTAGACATTCTTTTTCCCAATATAGGCCTCTTAGCGCTCAGAATGTCCAATTGCAGTTTCTACAGAAAGAGTGTTTCAGAACGGCTCAATCAAAAGTAAGGTTCAACTCTGTTAGTTGAATGCACAGAACAGAAAGAAGTTTCATACAATGCTTCTGTGTAGTTTATATTTGAACATATTCTTTTTTCCACTACTACCCACTTAGCGCTACGAATGTCCAGTTGCATTTTCTACAGACAGAGTGTTTCAAAACTGCTCAATCAAAAGTATGGTTTAACTCTGTTAGCTGAATGCTAAGATCACAAAGAAGTTTCACAGAATGCTTCTGTGTAGTTTATATATGAATATATTCCTTTTTCGACTACTACGCTCTTAGCGCTCCAAATATCCAGTTGCATTTTCTACAGAAAGAGTGTTCAGATCTGCTCAATCAAAAGTATGGTTTAACTCTGTTAGCTGAATGCACAGATCAGAAAGAAGTTTCACCGAATGATTCTGTGTAGTTTATATTTGAAGACATTCCTTTTTCCACTATGACCCTCTTAGCGCTCCGAATCTCCACTTGCATTTTCTACAAAAAGAGTGTTTCATAACTGCTCAATCAAAAATATGTTTTATCTCTGTTAACTGAATTTACAGATCAGAAATAAGTTTCACAGAATGCATCTGTGTAGTTTTTATTTGAAGATATTCTTTTTCCCAATGTAGGCCTCTTAGCGCTTAGCATGTCCAATTGCAGTTTCTACAGAATGAGTGTTTCAGAACGGCTCAATCAAAAGTAAGGTTCAACTCTGTTAGTTGAATGCACAGAACAGAAAGAATTTTCACAGAATGCTACTGTGTAGTTTATATTTGAATATATTCCTTTTTCCACTATTACCCTCTTAGCGCTCCGAATGTCCACTTGTATTTTCTACAGAAAGAGTGTTCAGAACTGCGCAATCAAAAGTATGGTTTAACTCTGTTAGCTTAATGAACATATCAGAAATAAGTTTCACACAATGCTTCTGTGTAGTTTTTATTTGAAGATATTATTTTTCCCAATAGAGGCCTCTTAGCGCTCAGAATGTCCAATTGCAGTTTCTACAGAAAGAGTGTTTCAGAAAGGCTCAATCAAAAGTAAGGTTCAACTCTGTTAGTTGAATGCACAGAACAGAAAGAAATTTCATACAATGCTTCTGTGTAGTTTATATTTGAACATATTCTTTTTTCCTGTATTACCCACTTAGCGCTACGAATGTCCAGTTGCATTTTCTACAGACAGAGTGTTTCAAAACTGCTCAATCAAAAGTATGGTTTAACTCTGTTAGCTGAATGCTCAGATCAGAAAGAAGTTTCACAGAATGCTTCTGTGTAGTTTATATTTGAATATATTCCTTTTTCCACTACTACTCTCTTAGCGCTCCAAATGTCCAGTTGCATTTTCTACAGAAAGAGTGTTCAGATCTGCTCAATCAAAAGTATGGTTTAACTCTGTTAGCTGAATGCACAGATCAGAAAGAAGTTTCACAGAATGATTCTGTGTAGTTTATATTTGGAGACATTCCTTTTTCCACTATTACCCTCTTAGCGCTCGGAATCTCCACTTGCATTTTCTACAGAAAGAGTGTTTCAGAACGGCTCAATCAAAACTAAGGTTCAGGCCGGGCGCGGTGGCTCACGCTTGTAATCCCAGCACTTTGGGAGGCCGAGGCGGGCGGATCACGAGGTCAGGAGATCGAGACCACGGTGAAATGCCGTCTCTACTAAAAATACAAAAAAAAATTAGCCAGGCGTAGTGGCGGGCGCCTGTAGTCCCAGCTACTCGGAGAGGCTGAGGGAGGAGAATGGCGTGAACCCGGGAGGCGGAGCTTGCAGTGAGCCGAGAGGGCGCCACTGCACTCCAGCCTGGGCGACAGAGCGAGACTCCGTCTCAAAAAAAAAAAAAAAAAAACTAAGGTTCAAATCTTTTAGTTGAACAAACAGAACAGAAAGAAGTTTCACACAATTCTTCTGTGTAGTTTTTATTTGTAGACATTCTTTTTCCCAATATAGGCCTCTTAGCGCTCAGAATGTCCAATTGCAGTTTCTACAGAAAGAGTGTTTCAGAACGGCTCAATCAAAAGTAAGGTTCAACTCTGTTAGTTGAATGCACAGAACAGAAAGAAGTTTCATACAATGCTTCTGTGTAGTTTATATTTGAACATATTCTTTTTTCCACTATTACCCACTTAGCGCTATGAATGTCCAGTTGCATTTTCTACAGACAGAGAGTTTCAAAACTGCTCAATCAAAAGTATGGTTTAACTCTGTTAGCTGAATGCTCAGATCAGAAAGAAGTTTCACAGAATGCTTCTGTGTAGTTTATATTTGAATATATTCCTTTTTCCACTACTACGCTCTTAGCGCTCCAAATGTCCAGCTGCATTTTCTACAGAAAAAGTGTTCAGTTCTGCTCAATCAAAAGTATGGTTTAACTCTGTTAGCTGAATGCACAGATCAGAAAGAAGTTTCACAGAATGATTCTGTGTAGTTTATATTTGGAGACATTCCTTTTTCCACTATTACCCTCTTAGCGCTCCGAATCTCCACTTGCATTTTCTACAGAAAGAGTGTTTCAGAACGGCTCAATCAAAACTAAGGTTCAACTCTTTTAGTTGAACAAACAGAACAGAAAGAAGTTTCACACAATTCCTCTGTGTAGTTTTATTTGTAGACATTCTTTTTCCCAATATAGGCCTCTTAGCGCTCAGAATGTCCAATTGCAGTTTCTACAGAAAGAGTGTTTCAGAACGGCTCAATCAAAAGTAAGGTTCAACTCTGTTAGTTGAATGCACAGAACAGAAAGAAGTTTCATACAATGCTTCTGTGTAGTTTATATTTGAACATATTCTTTTTTCCACTATTACCCACTTAGTGCTACGAATGTCCAGTTGCATTTTCTACAGACAGAGTGTTTCAAATCTGCTCAATCAAAAGTATGGTTTAACTCTGTTAGCTGAATGCTCAGATCAGAAAGAAGTTTCACAGAATGCTTCTGTGTAGTTTATATTTGAATATATTCCTTTTTCCACTACTACGCTCTTAGCGCTCCAAATGTCCAGTTGCATTTTCTACATAAAGAATGTTCAGATCTGCTCAATCAAAAGTATGGTTTAACTCTGTTAGCTGAATGCACAGATCAGAAAGAAGTTTCACCGAATGATTCTGTGTAGTTTATATTTGAAGACATTCCTTTTTCCACTATTACCCTCTTTGCGCTCCGAATCTCCACTTGCATTTTCTACAAAAAGTGTGTTTCATAACTGCTCAATCAAAAATATATTTTATCTCTGTTAACTGAATTTACATATCAGAAACAAGTTTCATAGAATGCATCTGTGTAGTTTTTATTTGAAGATATTCTTTTTCCCAATGTAGGCCTCTTAGCGCTTAGCATGTCCAATTGCAGTTTCTACAGAAAGAGTGTTTCAGAACGGCTCAATCAAAAGTAAGGTTCAACTCTGTTAGTTGAATGCACAGAACAGAAAGAATTTTCACTGAATGCTACTGTGTAGTTTATATTTGAATATATTCCTTTTTCCACTATTACCCTCTTAGCGCTCCGAATGTCCACTTGCGTTTTCTACAGAAAGAGTGTTCAGAACTGCGCAATCAAAAGTATGGTTTAACTCTGTTAGCTTAATGAACATATCAGAAATAAGTTTCACACAATGCTTCTGTGTAGTTTTTATTTGAAGATATTATTTTTCCCAATAGAGGCCTCTTAGCGCTCAGAATGTCCAATTGCAGTTTCTACAGAAAGAGTGTTTCAGAAAGGCTCAATCAAAAGTAAGGTTCAACTCTGTTAGTTGAATGCACAGAACAGAAACAAGTTTCATACAATGCTTCTGTGTAGTTTATATTTGAACATATTCTTTTTTCCACTATTACCCACTTAGCGCTACGAATGTCCAGTTGCATTTTCTACAGACAGAGTGTTTCAAAACTGCTCAATCAAAAGTATGGTTTAACTCTGTTAGCTGAATGCTCAGATCAGAAAGAAGTTTCACAGAATGCTTCTGTGTAGTTTATATTTGAATATATTCCTTTTTCCAATACTACTCTCTTAGCGCTCCAAATGTCCAGTTGCATTTTCTACAGAAAGAGTGTTCAGATCTGCTCAATCAAAAGTATGGTTTAACTTTGTTAGCTGAATGCACAGATCAGAAAGAAGTTTCACAGAATGATTCAGTGTAGTTTATATTTGGAGACATTCCTTTTTCCACTATTACCCTCTTAGCGCTCTGAATCTCCACTTGCATTTTCTACAGAAATAGTGTTTCAGAACGGCTCAATCAAAACTAAGGTTCAACTCTTTTAGTTGAACAAACAGAACAGAAAGAAGTTTCACACAATTCTTCTGTGTAGTTTTTATTTGTAGACATTCTTTTCCCCAATATAGGCCTCTTAGCGCTCAGAATGTCCAATCGCAGTTTCTACAGAAAGAGTGTTTCAGAACAGCTCAATCAAAAGTAAGGTTCAACTCTGTTAGTTGAATGCACAGAACAGAAAGAAGTTTCATACAATGCTTCTGTGTAGTTTATATTTGAACATATTCTTTTTTCCACTATTACCCACTTAGCGCTACGAATGTCCAGTTGCATTTTCTACAGACAGAGTGTTTCAAAACTGCTCAATCAAAAGTATGGTTTAACTCTGTTAGCTGAATGCTCAGATCAGAAAGAAGTTTCACAGAATGCTTCTGTGTAGTTTATATTTGAATATATTCCTTTTTCCACTACTACGCTCTTAGCGCTCCAAATGTCCAGTTGCATTTTCTACAGAAAGAGTGTTCAGAACTGCTCAATCAAAAGTATGGTTTAACTCTGTTAGCTGAATGCACAGATGAGAAAGAAGTTTCACCGAATGATTCTGTGTAGTTTATATTTGAAGACATTCCTTTTTCCACTATTACCCTCTTAGCGCTCCGAATCTCCACTTGCATTTTCTACAAAAAGAGTGTTTCATAACTGCTCAATCAAAAATATGTTTTATCTCTGTTAACTGAATTTACAGATCAGAAATAAGTTTCACAGAATGCATCTGTGTAGTTTTTATTTGAAGATATTCTTTTTCCCAATGTAGGCCTCTTAGCGCTTAGCATGTCCAATTGCAGTTTCTACAGAAAGAGTGTTTCAGAATGGCTCAATCAAAAGTAAGGTTCAACTCTGTTAGTTGAATGCACAGAACAGAAAGTATTTTCACAGAATGCTACTGTGTAGTTTATATTTGAATATATTACTTTTTCCACTATTAGCCTCTTAGCGCTCCGAATGTCCACTTGCATTTTCTACAGAAAGAGTGTTCAGAACTGCGCAATCAAAAGTATGGTTTAACTCTGTTAGCTTAATGAACATATCAGAAATAAGTTTCACACAATGCTTCTGTGTAGTTTTTATTTGAAGATATTATTTTTCCCAATAGAGGCCTCTTAGCGCTCAGAATGTCCAATTGCAGTTTCTACAGAAAGAGTGTTTCAGAAAGGCTCAATCAAAAGTAAGGTTCAACTCTGTTAGTTGAATGCACAGAACAGAAAGAAGTTTCATACAATGCTTCTGTGTAGTTTATATTTGAACATATTCTTTTTTCCACTACTACCCACTTAGCGCCACGAATGTCCAGTTGCATTTTCTACAGACAGAGTGTTTCAAAACTGCTAAATCAAAAGTATGGTTTAACTCTGTTAGCTGAATGCTCAGATCAGAAAGAAGTTTCACAGAATGCTTCTGTGTAGTTTATATTTGAATATATTCCTTTTTCCACTACTACTCTCTTAGCGCTCCAAATGTCCAGTTGCATTTTCTACAGAAATAGTGTTCAGATCTGCTCAATCAAAAGTATGGTTTAACTCTGTTAGCTGAATGCACAGATCAGAAAGAAGTTTCACAGAATGATTCTGTGTAGTTTATATTTGGAGACATTCCTTTTTCCACTATTACCCTCTTAGCGCTCCGAATCTCCACTTGAATTTTCTACAGAAAGAGTGTTTCAGAACGGCTCAATCAAAACTAAGGTTCAACTCTTTTAGTTGAACAAACAGAACAGAAAGAAGTTTCACACAATTCTTCTGTGTAGTTTTTATTTGTAGACATTCTTTTTCCCAATATAGGCCTCTTAGCGCTCAGAATGTCCAATTGCAGTTTCTACAGAAAGAGAGTTTCAGAAAGGCTCAATCAAAAGTAAGGTTCAACTCTGTTAGTTGAATGCACAGAACAGAAAGTAGTTTCATACAATGCTTCTGTGTAGTTTATATTTGAACATATTCTTTTTTCCACTATTACCCACTTAGCGCTACGAATGTCCAGTTGCATTTTCTACAGACAGAGTGTTTCAAAACTGCTCAATCAAAAGTATGGTTTAACTCTGTTAGCTGAATGCTCAGATCACAAAGAAGTTTCACAGAATGCTTCTGTGTAGTATATATTTGAATATATTCCTTTTTCCACTACTACGCTCTTAGCGCTCCAAATGTCCAGTTGCATTTTCTACAGAAATAGTGTTCAGATCTGCTCAATCAAAAGTATGTTTTAACTCTGTTAGCTGAATCCACAGATCAGAAAGAAGTTTCACCGAATGATTCTGTGTAGTTTATATTTGAAGACATTCCTTTTTCCACTATTACCCTCTTAGCGCTCCGAATATCCACTTGCATTTTCTACAAAAAGAGTGTTTCATAACTGCTCAATCAAAAATATGTTTTATCTCTGTTAACTGAATTTACAGATCAGAAATAAGTTTCACAGAATGCATCTGTGTAGTTTTTATTTGAAGATATTCTTTTTCCCAATGTAGGCCTCTTAGCGCTTAGCATGTCCAATTGCAGTTTCTACAGAAAGAGTGTTTCAGAACGGCTCAATCAAAAGTAAGGTTCAACTCTGTTAGTTGAATGCACAGAACAGAAAGAATTTTCACAGAATGCTACTGTGTAGTTTATATTTGAATATATTCCTTTTTCCACTATTACCCTCTTAGCGCTCCGAATGTCCACTTGCATTTTCTACAGAAAGAGTGTTCAGAACTGCGCAATCAAAAGTATGGTTTAACTCTGTTAGCTTAATGAACATATCAGAAATAAGTTTCACACAATGCTTCTGTGTAGTTTTTATTTGAAGATATTATTTTTCCCAATATAGGCCTCTTAGCGCTCAGAATGTCCAATTGCAGTTTCAACAGAAAGAGTGTTTCAGAAAGGCTCAATCAAAAGTAAGGTTCAACTATGTTAGTTGAATGCACAGAACAGAAAGAAGTTTCATACAATGCTTCTGTGTAGTTTATATTTGAACATATTCTTTTTTCCACTATTACCCACTTAGCGCTACGAATGTCCAGTTGCATTTCCTACAGACAGAGTGTTTCAAAACTGCTCAATCACTAGTATGGTTTAACTCTGTTAGCTGAATGCTCAGATCAGAAAGAAGTTTCACAGAATGCTTCTGTGTAGTTTATATTTGAATATATTCCTTTTTCCACTACTACTCTCTTAGCGCTCCAAATGTCCAGTTGCATTTTCTACAGAAAGAGTGTTCAGATCTGCTCAATCAAAAGTATGGTTTAACTCTGTTAGCTGAATGCACAGATCAGAAAGAAGTTTCACAGAATGATTCTGTGTAGTTTATATTTGGAGACATTCCTTTTTCCACTATTACCCTCTTAGCGCTCCGAATCTCCACTTGCATTTTCTACAGAAAGAGTGTTTAAGAACGGCTCAATCAAAACTAAGGTTCAACTCTTTTAGTTGAACAAACAGAACAGAAAGAAGTTTCACACAATTCCTCTGTGTAGTTTTTATTTGTAGACATTCTTTTTCCCAATATAGGCCTCTTAGCGATCAGAATGTCCAATTGCAGTTTCTACAGAAAGAGTGTTTCAGAACGGCTCAATCAAAAGTAAGGTTCAACTCTGTTAGTTGAATGCACAGAACAGAAAGGAGTTTCATACAATGCTTCTGTGTAGTTTATATTTGAACATATTCTTTTTTCCACTATTACCCACAAGCGCTACGAATGTCCAGTTGCATTTTCTACAGACAGAGTGTTTCAAAACTGCTCAATCAAAAGTATGGTTTAACTCTGTTAGCTGAATGCTCAGATCAGAAAGAAGTTCCACAGAATGCTTCTGTGTAGTTTATATTTGAATATATTCCTTTTTCCACTACTACGCTCTTAGCGCTCCAAATGTCCAGTTGCATTTTCTAAAGAAAGAGTGTTCAGATCTGCTCAATCAAATGTATGGTTTAACACTGTTAGCTGAATGCACAGATCAGAAAGAAGTTTCACCGAATGATTCTGTGTAGTTTATATTTGAAGACATTCCATTTTCCACTATTACCCTCTTAGCGCTTCGAATCTCCACTTGCATTTTCTACAAAAAGAGTGTTTCATAACTGCTCAATCAAAAATATGTTTTATCTCTGTTAACTGAATTTACAGATCAGAAATAAGTTTCACAGAATGCATCTGTGTAGTTTTTATTTGAAGATATTCTTTTTCCCAATGTAGGCCTCTTAGCGCTTAGCATGTCCAATTGCAGTTTCTACAGAAAGAGTGTTTCAGAATGGCTCAATCAAAAGTAAGGTTCAACTCTGTTAGTTGAATGCACAGAACAGAAAGTATTTTCACAGAATGCTACTGTGTAGTTTATATTTGAATATATTACTTTTTCCACTATTAGCCTCTTAGCGCTCCGAATGTCCACTTGCATTTTCTACAGAAAGAGTGTTCAGAACTGCGCAATCAAAAGTATGGTTTAACTCTGTTAGCTTAATGAACATATCAGAAATAAGTTTCACACAATGCTTCTGTGTAGTTTTTATTTGAAGATATTATTTTTCCCAATAGAGGCCTCTTAGCGCTCAGAATGTCCAATTGCAGTTTCTACAGAAAGAGTGTTTCAGAAAGGCTCAATCAAAAGTAAGGTTCAACTCTGTTAGTTGAATGCACAGAACAGAAAGAAGTTTTATACAATGCTTCTGTGTAGTTTATAATTGAACATATTCTTTTTTCCACTATTACCCACTTAGCGCCACGAATGTCCAGTTGCATTTTCTACAGACAGAGGGTTTCAAAACTGCTCAATCAAAAGTATGGTTTAACTCTGTTAGCTGAATGCTCAGATCAGAAAGAAGTTTCACAGAATGCTTCTGTGTAGTTTATATTTGAATATATTCCTTTTTCCACTACTACTCTCTTACCGCTCCAAATGTCCAGTTGCATTTTCTACAGAAAGAGTGTTCAGATCTGCTCAATCAAAAGTATGGTTTAACTCTGTTAGCTGAATGCACAGATCAGAAAGAAGTTTCACAGAATGATTCTGTGTAGTTTATATTTGGAGACATTCCTTTTTCCACTATTACCCTCTTAGCGCTCCGAATCTCCACTTGAATTTTCTACAGAAAGAGTGTTTCAGAAACGGCTCAATCAAAACTAAGGTTCAACTCTTTTAGTTGAACAAACAGAACAGAAAGAAGTTTCACACAATTCTTCTGTGTAGTTTTTATTTGTAGACATTCTTTTTCCCAATATAGGCCTCTTAGCGCTCAGAATGTCCAATTGCAGTTTCTACAGAAAGAGAGTTTCAGAACGGCTCAATCAAAAGTAAGGTTCAACTCTGTTAGTTGAATGCACAGAACAGAAAGAAGTTTCATACAATGCTTCTGTGTAGTTTATATTTGAACATATTCTTTTTTCCACTATTACCCACTTAGCGCTACGAATGTCCAGTTGCATTTTCTACAGACAGAGTGTTTCAAAACTGCTCAATCAAAAGTATGGTTTAACTCTGTTAGCTGAATGCTCAGATCACAAAGAAGTTTCACAGAATGCTTCTGTGTAGTATATATTTGAATATATTCCTTTTTCCACTACTACGCTCTTAGCGCTCCAAATGTCCAGTTGCATTTTCTACAGAAATAGTGTTCAGATCTGCTCAATCAAAAGTATGGTTTAACTCTGTTAGCTGAATGCACAGATCAGAAAGAAGTTTCACCGAATGATTCTGTGTAGTTTATATTTGAAGACATTCCTTTTTCCACTATTACCCTCTTAGCGCTCCGAATCTCCACTTGCATTTTCTACAAAAAGAGTGTTTCATAACTGCTCAATCAAAAATATGTTTTATCTCTGTTAACTGAATTTACAGATCAGAAATAAGTTTCACAGAATGCATCTGTGTAGTTTTTATTTGAAGATATTCTTTTTCCCAATGTAGGCCTCTTAGCGCTTAGCATGTCCAATTGCAGTTTCTACAGAAAGAGTGTTTCAGAACGGCTCAATCAAAAGTAAGGTTCAACTCTGTTAGTTGAATGCACAGAACAGAAAGAATTTTCACAGAATGCTACTGTGTAGTTTATATTTGAATATATTCCTTTTTCCACTATTACCCTCTTAGCGCTCCGAATGTCCACTTGCATTTTCTACAGAAAGAGTGTTCAGAACTGCGCAATCAAAAGTATGGTTTAACTCTGTTAGCTTAATGAACATATCAGAAATAAGTTTCACACAATGCTTCTGTGTAGTTTTTATTTGAAGATATTATTTTTCCCAATATAGGCCTCTTAGCGCTCAGAATGTCCAATTGCAGTTTCAACAGAAAGAGTGTTTCAGAAAGGCTCAATCAAAAGTAAGGTTCAACTCTGTTAGTTGAATGCACAGAACAGAAAGAAGTTTCATACAATGCTTCTGTGTAGTTTATATTTGAACATATTCTTTTTTCCACTATTACCCACTTAGCGCTACGAATGTCCAGTTGCATTTTCTACAGACAGAGTGTTTCAAAACTGCTCAATCAAAAGTATGGTTTAACTCTGTTAGCTGAATGCTCAGATCAGAAAGAAGTTTCACAGAATGCTTCTGTGTAGTTTATATTTGAATATATTCCTTTTTCCACTACTACTCTCTTAGCGCTCCAAATGTCCAGTTGCATTTTCTACAGAAAGAGTGTTCAGATCTGCTCAATCAAAAGTATGGTTTAACTCTGTTAGCTGAATGCACAGATCAGAAAGAAGTTTCACAGAATGATTCTGTGTAGTTTATATTTGGAGACATTCCTTTTTCCACTACTACCCTCTTAGCGCTCCGAATCTCCACTTGCATTTTCTACAGAAAGACTGTTTCAGAACGGCTCAATCAAAACTAAGGTTCAACTCTTTTAGTTGAACAAACAGAACAGAAAGAAGTTTCACACAATTCTTCTGTGTAGTTTTTATTTGTAGACATTCTTTTTCCCAATATAGGCCTCTTAGCACTCAGAATGTCCAATTGCAGTTTCTACAGAAAGAGTGTTTCAGAACGGCTCAATCAAAAGTAAGGTTCAACTCTGTTAGTTGAATGCACAGAACAGAAAGAAGTTTCATACAATGCTTCTGTGTAGTTTATATTTGAACATATTCTTTTTTCCACTATTACCCACTTAGCGCTACGAATGTCCAGTTGCATTTTCTACAGACAGAGTGTTTCAAAACTGCTCAATCAAAAGTATGGTTTAACTCTGTTAGCTGAATGCTCAGATCAGAAAGAAGTTTCACAGAATGCTTCTGTGTAGTTTATATTTGAATATATTCCTTTTTCCACTACTACGCTCTTAGCGCTCCAAATGTCCAGTTGCATTTTCTACAGAAAGAGTGTTCAGATCTGCTCAATCAAAAGTATGGTTTAACTCTGTTAGCTGAATGCACAGATCAGAAAGAAGTTTCAACGAATGATTCTGTGTAGTTTATATTTGAAGACATTCCTTTTTCCACTATTACCCTCTTAGCGCTCCGAATCTCCACTTGCATTTTCTACAAAAAGAGTGTTTCATAACTGCTCAATCAAAAATATGTTTTATCTCTGTTAACTGAATTTACAGATGAGAAATAAGTTTCACAGAATGCATCTGTGTAGTTTTTATTTGAAGATATTCTTTTTCCCAATGTAGGCCTCTTAGCGCTTAGCATGTCCAATTGCAGTTTCTACAGAAAGAGTGTTTCAGAACGGCTCAATCAAAAGTAAGGTTCAACTCTGTTACTTGAATGCACAGAACAGAAAGAATTTTCACAGAATGCTACTGTGTAGTTTATATTTGAATATATTCCTTTTTCCACTGTTAACCTCTTAGCGCTCCGAATGTCCACTTGCATTTTCTACAGAAAGAGTGTTCAGAACTGCGCAATCAAAAGTATGGTTTAACTCTGTTAGCTTAATGAACATATCAGAAATAAGTTTCACACAATGCTTCTGTGTAGTTTTTATTTGAAGATATTATTTTTCCCAATATAGGCCTCTTAGCGCTCAGAATGTCCAATTACAGTTTCTACAGAAAGAGTGTTTCAGAAAGGCTCAATCAAAAGTAAGGTTCAACTCTGTTAGTTGAATGCACAGAACAGAAAGAAGTTTCATACAATGCTTCTGTGTAGTTTATATTTGAACATATTCTTTTTTCCACTATTACCCACTTAGCGCTACGAATGTCCAGTTGCATTTTCTACAGACAGAGTGTTTCAAAACTGCTCAATCAAAAGTATGGTTTAACTTTGTTAGCTGAATGCTCAGATCAGAAAGAAGTTTCACAGAATGCTTCTGTGTAGTTTATATTTGAATATATTAATTTTTCCACTACTACTCTCTTAGCGCTCCAAATGTCCAGTTGCATTTTCTACAGAAAGAGTGTTCAGATCTGCTCAATCAAAAGTATGGTTTAACTCTGTTAGCTGAATGCACAGATCAGAAAGAAGTTTCACAGAATGATTCTGTGTAGTTTATATTTGGAGACATTCCTTTTTCCACTATTACCCTCTTAGCGCTCCGAATCTCCACTTGCATTTTCTACAGAAAGAGTGTTTCAGAACGGCTCAATCAAAACTAAGGTTCAAATCTTTTAGTTGAACAAACAGAACAGAAAGAAGTTTCACACAATTCTTCTGTGTAGTTTTTATCTGTAGACATTCTTTTTCCCAATATAGGCCTCTTAGCGCTCAGAATGTCCAATTGCAGTTTCTACAGAAAGTGTGTTTCAGAACGGCTCAATCAAAAGTAAGGTTCAACTCTGTTAGTTGAATGCACAGAACAGAAAGAAGTTTCATACAATGCTTCTGTGTAGTTTATATTTGAACATATTATTTTTTCCACTATTACCCACTTAGCGCTAGGAATGTCCAGTTGCATTTTCTACAGACAGAGTGTTTCAAAACTGCTCAATCAAAAGTGTGGTTTAACTCTGTTAGCTGAATGCTCAGATCAGAAAAAAGTTTCACAGAATGCTTCTGTGTAGTTTATATTTGAATATATTTCTTTTTCCACTACTACGCTCTTAGCGCTCCAAATGTCCAGTTGCATTTTCTACAGAAAGAGTGTTCAGATCTGCTCAATCAAAAGTATGGTTTAACTCTGTTAGCTGAATGCACAGATCAGAAAGAAGTTTCACCGAATGATTCTGTGTAGTTTATATTTGAAGACACGCCTTTTTCCACTATTACCCTCTTAGCGCTCCGAATCTCCACTTGCATTTTCTACAAAAAGAGTGTTTCATAACTGCTCAATCAAAAATATGTTTTATCTCTGTTAACTGAATTTACACATCAGAAATAAGTTTCACAGAATGCATCTGTGTAGTTTTTTTTGAAGATATTCTTTTTCCCAATGTAGGCCTCTTAGCGCTTAGCATGTCCAATTGCAGTTTCTACAGAAAGAGTGTTTCAGAACGGCTCAATCAAAAGTAAGGTTCAACTCTGTTAGTTGAATGCACAGAACAGAAAGAATTTTCACAGAATGATTCTGTGTAGTTTATATTTGGAGACATTCCTTTTTCCACTATTACCCTCTTAGCGCTCCGAATGTCCACTTGCATTTTCTACAGAAAGAGTGTTTCAAAACTGCTCAATCAAAAGTATGGTTTAACTTTGTTAGCTGAATGCTCAGATCAGAAAGAAGTTTCACAGAATGCTTCTGTGTAGTTTATATTTGAATATATTCCTTTTTCCACTACTACTCTCTTAGCGCTCCAAATGTCCAGTTGCATTTTCTACAGAAAGAGTGTTCAGATCTGCTCAATCAAAAGTATGGTTTAATTCTGTTAGCTGAATGCACAGATCAGAAAGCAGTTTCACAGAATGATTCTGTGTAGTTTATATTTGGAGACATTCCTTTTTCCACTATTACCCTCTTAGCGCTCGAATCTCCACTTGCATTTTCTACAGAAAGAGTGTTTCAGAACGGCTCAATCAAAACTAAGGTTCAACTCTTTCAGTTGAACAAACAGAACAGAAAGAAGTTTCACACAATTCTTCTGTGTAGTTTTTATTTGTAGACATTCTTTTTCCCAATATAGGCTTCTTAGCGCTCAGAATGTCCAATTGCAGTTTCTACAGAAAGAGTGTTTCAGAACGGCTCAATCAAAAGTAAGGTTCAACTCTGTTAGTTGAATGCACAGAACAGAAAGCAGTTTCATACAATGCTTCTGTGTAGTTTATATTTGAACATATTCTTTTTTCCACTATTACCCACTTAGCGCTACGAATGTCCAGTTGCATTTTCTACAGACAGAGTGTTTCAAAACTGCTCAATCAAAAGTATGGTTTAATTCTGTTAGCTGAATGCTCAGATCAGAAAGAAGTTTCACAGAATGCTTCTGTGTAGTTTATATTTGAATATATTTCTTTTTCCACTACTACGCTCTTAGCGCTCCAAATGTCCAGTTGCATTTTCTACAGAAAGAGTGTTCAGATCTGCTCAATCAAAAGTATGGTTTAACTCTGTTAGCTGAATGCACAGATCAGAAAGAAGTTTCACCGAATGATTCTGTGTAGTTTATATTTGAAGACACTCCTTTTTCCACTATTACCCTCTTAGCGCTCCGAATCTCCACTTGCATTTTCTACAAAAAGAGTGTTTCATAACTGCTCAATCAAAAATATGTTTTATCTCTGTTAACTGAATTTACAGATCAGAAATAAGTTTCACAGAATGCATCTGTGTAGTTTTTTTTGAAGATATTCTTTTTCCCAATGTAGGCCTCTTAGCGCTTAGCATGTCCAATTGCAGTTTCTACAGAAAGAGTGTTTCAGAACGGCTCAATCAAAAGTGAGGTTCAACTCTGTTAGTTGAATGCACAGAACAGAAAGAATTTTCACAGAATGATTCTGTGTAGTTTATATTTGGAGACATTCCTTTTTCCACTGTTACCCTCTTAGCGCTCCGAATGTCCACTTGCATTTTCTGCAGAAAGAGTGTTCAGAACTGCGCAATCAAAAGTATGGTTTAACTCTGTTAGCTTAATGAACATATCAGAAATAAGTTTCACACAATGCTTCTGTGTAGTTTTTATTTGAAGATATTATTTTTCCCAATAGAGGCCTCTTAGCGCTCAGAATGTCGAATTGCAGTTTCTACAGAAAGAGTGTTTCAGAAAGGCTCAATCAAAAGTAAGGTTCAACTCTGTTAGTTGAATGCACAGAACAGAAAGAAGTTTCATACAATGCTTCTGTGTAGTTTATATTTGAACCTATTCTTTTTTCCACTATTACCCACTTAGCGCTACGAATGTCCAGTTGCATTTTCTACAGACAGAGTGTTTCAAAACTGCTCAATCAAAAGTATGGTTTAACTTTGTTAGCTGAATGCTCAGATCAGAAAGAAGTTTCACAGAATGCTTCTGTGTCGTTTATATTTGAATATATTCCTTTTTCCACTACTACTCTCTTAGCGCTCCAAATGTCCAGTTGCATTTTCTACAGAAAGAGTGTTCAGATCTGCTCAATCAAAAGTATGGTTTAACTCTGTTAGCTGAATGCACAGATAAGAAAGTTTCAGAGAATGATTCTGTGTAGTTTATATTTGGAGACATTCCTTTTTCCACTATTACCCTCTTAGCGCTCCGAATCTCCACTTGCATTTTCTACAGAAAGAGTGTTTCAGAACGGCTCAATCAAAACTAAGGTTCAACTCTTTTAGTTGAACAAACAGAACAGAAAGAAGTTTCACACAATTCCTCTGTGTAGTTTTTATTTGTAGACATTCTTTTTCCCAATATAGGCCTCTTAGCGCTCAGAATGTCCAATTGCAGTTTCTACAGAAAGAGTGTTTCAGAACGGCTCAATCAAAAGTAAGGTTCAACTCTGTTAGTTGAATGCACAGAACAGAAAGAAGTTTCATACAATGCTTCTGTGTAGTTTATATTTGAACATATTCTTTTTTCCACTATTACCCACTTAGCGCTACGAATGTCCAGTTGCATTTTCTACAGACAGAGTGTTTCAAAACTGCTCAATCAAAAGCATGGTTTAACTCTGTTAGCTGAATGCTCAGATCAGAAAGAAGTTTCACAGACTGCTTCTGTGTAGTTTACATTTGAATATATTCCTTTTTCCACTACTACGCTCTTAGCGCTCCAAATGTCCAGTTGCATTTTCTACAGAAAGAGTGTTCAGATCTGCTCAATCAAAAGTATGGTTTAACTCTGTTAGCTGAATGCACAGATCAGAAAGAAGTTTCACCGAATGATTCTGTGTAGTTTATATTTGAAGACATTCCTTTTTCCACTATTACCCACTTAGCGCTCCGAATCTCCACTTGCATTTTCTACAAAAAGAGTGTTTCATAAGTGCTCAATCAAAAATATGTTTTATCTCTGTTAACTGAATTTACAGATCAGAAATAAGTTTCACAGAATGCATCTGTGTAGTTTTTATTTGAAGATATTCTTTTTCCCAATGTAGGCCTCTTAGCGCTTAGCATGTCCAATTGCAGTTTCTACAGAAAGAGTGTTTCAGAACGGCTCAATCAAAAGTAAGGTTCAACTCTGTTAGTTGAATGCACAGAACAGAAAGGATTTTCACAGAATGATTCTGTGTAGTTTATATTTGGAGACATTCCTTTTTCCACTATTACCCTCTTAGCGCTCCGAATGTCCACTTGCATTTTCTACAGAAAGAGTGTTCAGAACTGCGCAATCAAAAGTATGGTTTAACTCTGTTCGCTTAATGAACATATCAGAAATAAGTTTCACACAATGCTTCTGTGTAGTTTTTATTTGAAGATATTATTTTTCCCAATAGAGGCCTCTTAGCGCTCAGAATGTCCAATTGCAGTTTCTACAGAAAGAGTGTTTCAGAAAGGCTCAATCAAAAGTAAGGTTCAACTCTGTTAGTTGAATGCACAGAACAGAAAGAAGTTTCATACAATGCTTCTGTGTAGTTTATATTTGAACATATTCTTTTTTCCACTATTACCCACTTAGCGCTACGAATGTCCAGTTGCATTTTCTACAGACAGAGTGTTTCAAAACTGCTCAATCAAAAGTATGGTTTAACTCTGTTAGCTGAATGCTCAGATCAGAAAGAAGTTTCACAGAATGCTTCTGTGTAGTTTATATTTAAATATATTCCTTTTTCCACTACTACTCTCTTAGCGCTCAAAATATCCAGTTGCATTTTCTACAGAAAGAGTGTTCAGATCTGCTCAATCAAAAGTATGGTTTAACTCTGTTAGCTGAATGCACAGATCAGAAAGAAGTTTCACAGAATGATTCTGTGTAGTTTATATTTGGAGACATTCCTTTTTCCACTATTACCCTCTTAGCGCTCCGAATCTCCACTTGCATTTTCTACAGAAAGAGTGTTTCAGAACGGCTCAATCAAAACTAAGGTTCAACTCTTTCAGTTGAACAAACAGAACAGAAAGAAGTTTCACACAATTCTTCTGTGTAGTTTTTATTTGTAGACATTCTTTTTCCCAATATAGGCCTCTTAGCGCTCAGAATGTCCAATTGCAGTTTCTACAGAAAGAGTGTTTCAGAACGGCTCAATCAAAAGTAAGGTTCAACTCTGTTAGTTGAATGCACAGAACAGAAAGAAGTTTCATACAATGCTTCTGTGTAGTTTATATTTGAACATATTTTTTTTCCACT
The DNA here is from genome assembly GCF_028878055.3 of Symphalangus syndactylus. Lineage (NCBI taxonomy): Eukaryota > Metazoa > Chordata > Mammalia > Primates > Hylobatidae > Symphalangus > Symphalangus syndactylus. Next base: position 136,426,319 of record NC_072432.2, on the reverse strand, counting down.
ATTACCCACTTAGCGCTACGAATGTCCAGTTGCATTTTCTACAGACAGAGTGTTTCAAAACTGCTCAATCAAAAGTATGGTTTAACTCTGTTAGCTGAATGCTCAGATCAGAAAGAAGTTTCACAGAATGCTTCTGTGTAGTTTATATGTGAATATATTCCTTTTTCCACTACTACGCTCTTAGCGCTCCAAATGTCCAGTTGCATTTTCTACAGAAAGAGTGTTCAGATCTGCTCAATCAAAAGTATGGTTTAACTCTGTTAGCTGAATGCACAGATCAGAAAGAAGTTTCACCGAATGATTCTGTGTAGTTTATATTTGAAGACATTCCTTTTTCCACTATTACCCTCTTAGCGCTCCGAATCTCCACTTGCATTTTCTACAAAAAGAGTGTTTCATAACTGCTCAATCAAAAATATGTTTTATCTCTGTTAACTGAATTTACAGATCAGAAATAAGTTTCACAGAATGCATCTGTGTAGTTTTTATTTGAAGATATTCTTTTTCCCAATGTAGGCCTCTTAGCGCTTAGCATGTCCAATTGCAGTTTCTACAGAAAGAGTGTTTCAGAACGGCTCAATCAAAAGTAAGGTTCAACTCTGTTAGTTGAATGCACAGAACAGAAAGAATTTTCATATAATGCTACTGTGTAGTTTATATTTGAATATATTCCTTTTTCCACTATTACCCTCTTAGCGCTCCGAATGTCCACTTGCATTTTCTACAGAAAGAATGTTCAGAACTGCGCAATCAAAAGTATGGTTTAACTCTGTTAGCTTAATGAACATATCAGAAATAAGTTTCACACAATGCTTCTGTGTAGTTTTTATTTGAAGATATTATTTTCCCCAATAGAGGCCTCTTAGCGCTCAGAATGTCCAATTGCAGTTTCTACAGAAAGAGTGTTTCAGAAAGGCTCAATCAAAAGTAAGGTTCAACTCTGTTAGTTGAATGCACAGATCAGAAAGAAGTTTCATACAATGCTTCTGAGTAGTTTATATTTGAACATATTCTTTTTTCCACTATTACCCACTTAGCGCTACGAATGTCCAGTTGCATTTTCTACAGACAGAGTGTTTCAAAATTGCTCAATCAAAAGTATGGTTTAACTCTGTTAGCTGAATGCTCAGATCAGAAAGAAGTTTCACAGAATGCTTCTGTGTCGTTTATATTTGAATATATTCCTTTTTCCACTACTACTCTCTTAGCGCTCCAAATGTCCTGTTGCATTTTCTACAGAAAGAGTGTTCAGATCTGCTCAATCAAAAGTATGGTTTAACTCTGTTAGCTGAATGCACAGATCTGAAAGAAGTTTCACAGAATGATTCTGTGTAGTTTATATTTGGAGACATTCCTTTTTCCACTACTACCCTCTTAGCGCTCCGAATCTCCACTTGCATTTTCTACAGAAAGACTGTTTCAGAACGGCTCAATCAAAACTAAGGTTCAACTCTTTTAGTTGAACAAACAGAACAGAAAGAAGTTTCACACAATTCTTCTGTGTAGTTTTTATTTGTAGACATTCTTTTTCCCAATATAGGCCTCTTAGCGCTCAGAATGTCCAATTGCAGTTTCTACAGAAAGAGTGTTTCAGAACGGCTCAATCAAAAGTAAGGTTCAACTCTGTTAGTTGAATGCACAGAACAGAAAGAAGTTTCATACAATGCTTCTGTGTAGTTTATATTTGAACATATTCTTTTTTCCACTATTACCCACTTAGCGCTATGAATGTCCAGTTGCATTTTCTACAGACAGAGAGTTTCAAAACTGCTCAATCAAAAGTATGGTTTAACTCTGTTAGCTGAATGCTCAGATCAGAAAGAAGTTTCACAGAATGCTTCTGTGTAGTTTATATTTGAATATATTCCTTTTTCCACTACTACGCTCTTAGCGCTCCAAATGTCCAGCTGCATTTTCTACAGAAAAAGTGTTCAGTTCTGCTCAATCAAAAGTATGGTTGAACTCTGTTAGCTGAATGCACAGATCAGAAAGAAGTTTCACAGAATGATTCTGTGTAGTTTATATTTGGAGACATTCCTTTTTCCACTAGTACCCTCTTAGCGCTCCGAATCTCCACTTGCATTTTCTACAGAAAGAGTGTTTCAGAACGGCTCAATCAAAACTAAGGTTCAACTCTTTTAGTTGAACAAACAGAACAGAAAGAAGTTTCACACAATTCCTCTGTGTAGTTTTTATTTGTAGACATTCTTTTTCCCAATATAGGCCTCTTAGCGCTCAGAATGTCCAATTGCAGTTTCTACAGAAAGAGTGTTTCAGAACGGCTCAATCAAAAGTAAGGTTCAACTCTGTTAGTTGAATGCACAGAACAGAAAGAAGTTTCATACAATGCTTCTGTGTAGTTTATATTTGAACATATTCTTTTTTCCACTATTACCCACTTAGTGCTACGAATGTCCAGTTGCATTTTCTACAGACAGAGTGTTTCAAATCTGCTCAATCAAAAGTATGGTTTAACTCTGTTAGCTGAATGCTCAGATCAGAAAGAAGTTTCACAGAATGCTTCTGTGTAGTTTATATTTGAATATATTCCTTTTTCCACTACTATGCTCTTAGCGCTCCAAATGTCCAGTTGCATTTTCTACATAAAGAATGTTCAGATCTGCTCAATCAAAAGTATGGTTTAACTCTGTTAGCTGAATGCACAGATCAGAAAGAAGTTTCACCGAATGATTCTGTGTAGTTTATATTTGAAGACATTCCTTTTTCCACTATTACCCTCTTTGCGCTCCGAATCTCCACTTGCATTTTCTACAAAAAGTGTGTTTCATAACTGCTCAATCAAAAATATATTTTATCTCTGTTAACTGAATTTACATATCAGAAACAAGTTTCATAGAATGCATCTGTGTAGTTTTTATTTGAAGATATTCTTTTTCCCAATGTAGGCCTCTTAGCGCTTAGCATGTCCAATTGCAGTTTCTACAGAAAGAGTGTTTCAGAACGGCTCAATCAAAAGTAAGGTTCAACTCTGTTAGTTGAATGCACAGAACAGAAAGAATTTTCACTGAATGCTACTGTGTAGTTTATATTTGAATATATTCCTTTTTCCACTATTACCCTCTTAGCGCTCCGAATGTCCACTTGCGTTTTCTACAGAAAGAGTGTTCAGAACTGCGCAATCAAAAGTATGGTTTAACTCTGTTAGCTTAATGAACATATCAGAAATAAGTTTCACACAATGCTTCTGTGTAGTTTTTATTTGAAGATATTATTTTTCCCAATAGAGGCCTCTTAGCGCTCAGAATGTCCAATTGCAGTTTCTACAGAAAGAGTGTTTCAGAAAGGCTCAATCAAAAGTAAGGTTCAACTCTGTTAGTTGAATGCACAGAACAGAAAGAAGTTTCATACAATGCTTCTGTGTAGTTTATATTTGAACATATTCTTTTTTCCACTATTACCCACTTAGCGCTACGAATGTCCAGTTGCATTTTCTACAGACAGAGTGTTTCAAAACTGCTCAATCAAAAGTATGGTTTAACTCTGTTAGCTGAATGCTCAGATCAGAAAGAAGTTTCACAGAATGCTTCTGTGTAGTTTATATTTGAATATATTCCTTTTTCCAATACTACTCTCTTAGCGCTCCAAATGTCCAGTTGCATTTTCTACAGAAAGAGTGTTCAGATCTGCTCAATCAAAAGTATGGTTTAACTTTGTTAGCTGAATGCACAGATCAGAAAGAAGTTTCACAGAATGATTCTGTGTAGTTTATATTTGGAGACATTCCTTTTTCCACTATTACCCTCTTAGCGCTCCGAATCTCCACTTGAATTTTCTACAGAAAGAGTGTTTCAGAACGGCTCAATCAAAACTAAGGTTCAACTCTTTTAGTTGAACAAACAGAACAGAAAGAAGTTTCACACAATTCTTCTGTGTAGTTTTTATTTGTAGACATTCTTTTTCCCAATATAGGCCTCTTAGCGCTCAGAATGTCCAATTGCAGTTTCTACAGAAAGAGAGTTTCAGAACGGCTCAATCAAAAGTAAGGTTCAACTCTGTTAGTTGAATGCACAGAACAGAAAGTAGTTTCATACAATGCTTCTGTGTAGTTTATATTTGAACATATTCTTTTTTCCACTATTACCCACTTAGCGCTACGAATGTCCAGTTGCATTTTCTACAGACAGAGTGTTTCAAAACTGCTCAATCAAAAGTATGGTTTAACTCTGTTAGCTGAATGCTCAGATCACAAAGAAGTTTCACAGAATGCTTCTGTGTAGTATATATTTGAATATATTCCTTTTTCCACTACTACGCTCTTAGCGCTCCAAATGTCCAGTTGCATTTTCTACAGAAATAGTGTTCAGATCTGCTCAATCAAAAGTATGGTTTAACTCTGTTAGCTGAATCCACAGATCAGAAAGAAGTTTCACCGAATGATTCTGTGTAGTTTATATTTGAAGACATTCCTTTTTCCACTATTACCCTCTTAGCGCTCCGAATCTCCACTTGCATTTTCTACAAAAAGAGTGTTTCATAACTGCTCAATCAAAAATATGTTTTATCTCTGTTAACTGAATTTACAGATCAGAAATAAGTTTCACAGAATGCATCTGTGTAGTTTTTATTTGAAGATATTCTTTTTCCCAATGTAGGCCTCTTAGCGCTTAGCATGTCCAATTGCAGTTTCTACAGAAAGAGTGTTTCAGAACGGCTCAATCAAAAGTAAGGTTCAACTCTGTTAGTTGAATGCACAGAACAGAAAGAATTTTCACAGAATGCTACTGTGTAGTTTATATTTGAATATATTCCTTTTTCCACTATTACCCTCTTAGCGCTCCGAATGTCCACTTGCATTTTCTACAGAAAGAGTGTTCAGAACTGCGCAATCAAAAGTATGGTTTAACTCTGTTAGCTTAATGAACATATCAGAAATAAGTTTCACACAATGCTTCTGTGTAGTTTTTATTTGAAGATATTATTTTTCCCAATATAGGCCTCTTAGCGCTCAGAATGTCCAATTGCAGTTTCAACAGAAAGAGTGTTTCAGAAAGGCTCAATCAAAAGTAAGGTTCAACTATGTTAGTTGAATGCACAGAACAGAAAGAAGTTTCATACAATGCTTCTGTGTAGTTTATATTTGAACATATTCTTTTTTCCACTATTACCCACTTAGCGCTACGAATGTCCAGTTGCATTTCCTACAGACAGAGTGTTTCAAAATTGCTCAATCACTAGTATGGTTTAACTCTGTTAGCTGAATGCTCAGATCAGAAAGAAGTTTCACAGAATGCTTCTGTGTAGTTTATATTTGAATATATTCCTTTTTCCACTACTACTCTCTTAGCGCTCCAAATGTCCAGTTGCATTTTCTACAGAAAGAGTGTTCAGATCTGCTCAATCAAAAGTATGGTTTAACTCTGTTAGCTGAATGCACAGATCAGAAAGAAGTTTCACAGAATGATTCTGTGTAGTTTATATTTGGAGACATTCCTTTTTCCACTACTACCCTCTTAGCGCTCCGAATCTCCACTTGCATTTTCTACAGAAAGACTGTTTCAGAACGGCTCAATCAAAACTAAGGTTCAACTCTTTTAGTTGAACAAACAGAACAGAAAGAAGTTTCACACAATTCTTCTGTGTAGTTTTTATTTGTAGACATTCTTTTTCCCAATATAGGCCTCTTAGCACTCAGAATGTCCAATTGCAGTTTCTACAGAAAGAGTGTTTCAGAACGGCTCAATCAAAAGTAAGGTTCAACTCTGTTAGTTGAATGCACAGAACAGAAAGAAGTTTCATACAATGCTTCTGTGTAGTTTATATTTGAACATATTCTTTTTTCCACTATTACCCACTTAGCGCTACGAATGTCCAGTTGCATTTTCTACAGACAGAGTGTTTCAAAACTGCTCAATCAAAAGTATGGTTTAACTCTGTTAGCTGAATGCTCAGATCAGGAAGAAGTTTCACAGAATGCTTCTGTGTAGTTTATATTTGAATATATTCCTTTTTCCACTACTACGCTCTTAGCGCTCGAAATGTCCAGTTGCATTTTCTACAGAAAGAGTGTTCAGATCTGCTCAATCAAAAGTATGGTTTAACTCTGTTAGCTGAATGCACAGATCAGAAAGAAGTTTCACCGAATGATTCTGTGTAGTTTATATTTGAAGACATTCCTTTTTCCACTATTACCCTCTTAGCGCTCCGAATCTCCACTTGCATTTTCTACAAAAAGAGTGTTTCATAACTGCTCAATCAAAAATATGTTTTATCTCTGTTAACTGAATTTACAGATCAGAAATAAGTTTCACAGAATGCATCTGTGTAGTTTTTATTTGAAGATATTCTTTTTCCCAATGTAGGCCTCTTAGCGCTTAGCATGTCCAATTGCAGTTTCTACAGAAAGAGTGTTTCAGAACGGCTCAATCAAAAGTAAGGTTCAACTCTGTTACTTGAATGCACAGAGCAGAAAGAATTTTCACAGAATGCTACTGTGTAGTTTATATTTGAATATATTCCTTTTTCCACTGTTACCCTCTTAGCGCTCCGAATGTCCACTTGCATTTTCTACAGAAAGAGTGTTCAGAACTGCGCAATCAAAAGTATGGTTTAACTCTGTTAGCTTAATGAACATATCAGAAATAAGTTTCACACAATGCTTCTGTGTAGTTTTTATTTGAAGATATTATTTTTCCCAATATAGGCCTCTTAGCGCTCAGAATGTCCAATTGCAGTTTCTACAGAAAGAGTGTTTCAGAAAGGCTCAATCAAATGTAAGGTTCAACTCTGTTAGTTGAATGCACAGAACAGAAAGAAGTTTCATACAATGCTTCTGTGTAGTTTATATTTGAACATATTCTTTTTTCCACTATTACCCACTTAGCGCTACGAATGTCCAGTTGCATTTTCTACAGACAGAGTGTTTCAAAACTGCTCAATCAAAAGTATGGTTTAACTTTGTTAGCTGAATGCTCAGATCAGAAAGAAGTTTCACAGAATGCTTCTGTGTAGTTTATATTTGAATATATTAATTTTTCCACTACTACTCTCTTAGCGCTCCAAATGTCCAGTTGCATTTTCTACAGAAAGAGTGTTCAGATCTGCTCAATCAAAAGTATGGTTTAACTCTGTTAGCTGAATGCACAGATCAGAAAGAAGTTTCACAGAATGATTCTGTGTAGTTTATATTTGGAGACATTCCTTTTTCCACTATTACCCTCTTAGCGCTCCGAATCTCCACTTGCATTTTCTACAGAAAGAGTGTTTCAGAACGGCTCAATCAAAACTAAGGTTCAACTCTTTTAGTTGAACAAACAGAACAGAAAGAAGTTTCACACAATTCCTCTGTGTAGTTTTTATTTGTAGACATTCTTTTTCCCAATATAGGCCTCTTAGCGATCAGAATGTCCAATTGCAGTTTCTACAGAAAGAGTGTTTCAGAACGGCTCAATCAAAAGTAAGGTTCAACTCTGTTAGTTGAATGCACAGAACAGAAAGGAGTTTCATACAATGCTTCTGTGTAGTTTATATTTGAACATATTCTTTTTTCCACTATTACCCACAAGCGCTACGAATGTCCAGTTGCATTTTCTACAGACAGAGTGTTTCAAAACTGCTCAATCAAAAGTATGGTTTAACTCTGTTAGCTGAATGCTCAGATCAGAAAGAAGTTTCACAGAATGCTTCTGTGTAGTTTATATTTGAATATATTCCTTTTTCCACTACTACGCTCTTAGCGCTCCAAATGTCCAGTTGCATTTTCTACAGAAAGAGTGTTCAGATCTGCTCAATCAAATGTATGGTTTAACTCTGTTAGCTGAATGCACAGATCAGAAAGAAGTTTCACCGAATGATTCTGTGTAGTTTATATTTGAAGACATTCCTTTTTCCACTATTACCCTCTTAGCGCTCCGAATCTCCACTTGCATTTTCTACAAAAAGAGTGTTTCATAACTGCTCAATCAAAAATATGTTTTATCTCTGTTAACTGAATTTACAGATCAGAAATAAGTTTCACAGAATGCATCTGTGTAGTTTTTATTTGAAGATATTCTTTTTCCCAATGTAGGCCTCTTAGCGCTTAGCATGTCCAATTGCAGTTTCTACAGAAAGAGTGTTTCAGAATGGCTCAATCAAAAGTAAGGTTCAACTCTGTTAGTTGAATGCACAGAACAGAAAGTATTTTCACAGAATGCTACTGTGTAGTTTATATTTGAATATATTACTTTTTCCACTATTAGCCTCTTAGCGCTCCGAATGTCCACTTGCATTTTCTACAGAAAGAGTGTTCAGAACTGCGCAATCAAAAGTATGGTTTAACTCTGTTAGCTTAATGAACATATCAGAAATAAGTTTCACACAATGCTTCTGTGTAGTTTTTATTTGAAGATATTATTTTTCCCAATAGAGGCCTCTTAGCGCTCAGAATGTCCAATTGCAGTTTCTACAGAAAGAGTGTTTCAGAAAGGCTCAATCAAAAGTAAGGTTCAACTCTGTTAGTTGAATGCACAGAACAGAAAGAAGTTTTATACAATGCTTCTGTGTAGTTTATAATTGAACATATTCTTTTTTCCACTATTACCCACTTAGCGCCACGAATGTCCAGTTGCATTTTCTACAGACAGAGGGTTTCAAAACTGCTCAATCAAAAGTATGGTTTAACTCTGTTAGCTGAATGCTCAGATCAGAAAGAAGTTTCACAGAATGCTTCTGTGTAGTTTATATTTGAATATATTCCTTTTTCCACTACTACTCTCTGAGCGCTCCAAATGTCCAGTTGCATTTTCTACAGAAAGAGTGTTCAGATCTGCTCAATCAAAAGTATGGTTTAACTCTGTTAGCTGAATGCACAGATCAGAAAGAAGTTTCACAGAATGATTCTGTGTAGTTTATATTTGGAGACATTCCTTTTTCCACTATTACCCTCTTAGCGCTCCGAATCTCCACTTGAATTTTCTACAGAAAGAGTGTTTCAGAACGGCTCAATCAAAATTAAGGTTCAACTCTTTTAGTTGAACAAACAGAACAGAAAGAAGTTTCACACAATTCTTCTGTGTAGTTTTTATTTGTAGACATTCTTTTACCCAATATAGGCCTCTTAGCGCTCAGAATGTCCAATTGCAGTTTCTACAGAAAGAGAGTTTCAGAACGGCTCAATCAAAAGTAAGGTTCAACTCTGTTAGTTGAATGCACAGAACAGAAAGAAGTTTCATACAATGCTTCTGTGTAGTTTATATTTGAACATATTCTTTTTTCCACTATTACCCACTTAGCGCTACGAATGTCCAGTTGCATTTTCTACAGACAGAGTGTTTCAAAACTGCTCAATCAAAAGTATGGTTTAACTCTGTTAGCTGAATGCTCAGATCACAAAGAAGTTTCACAGAATGTTTCTGTGTAGTATATATTTGAATATATTCCTTTTTCCACTACTACGCTCTTAGCGCTCCAAATGTCCAGTTGCATTTTCTACAGAAATAGTGTTCAGATCTGCTCAATCAAAAGTATGGTTTAACTCTGTTAGCTGAATGCACAGATCAGAAAGAAGTTTCACCGAATGATTCTGTGTAGTTTATATTTGAAGACATTCCTTTTTCCACTATTACCCTCTTAGCGCTCCGAATCTCCACTTGCATTTTCTACAAAAAGAGTGTTTCATAACTGCTCAATCAAAAATATGTTTTATCTCTGTTAACTGAATTTACAGATCAGAAATAAGTTTCACAGAATGCATCTGTGTAGTTTTTATTTGAAGATATTCTTTTTCCCAATGTAGGCCTCTTAGCGCTTAGCATGTCCAATTGCAGTTTCTACAGAAAGAGTGTTTCAGAACGGCTCAATCAAATGTAAGGTTCAACTCTGTTAGTTGAATGCACAGAACAGAAAGAATTTTCACAGAATGCTACTGTGTAGTTTATATTTGAATATATTCCTTTTTCCACTATTACCCTCTTAGCGCTCCGAATGTCCACTTGCATTTTCTACAGAAAGAGTGTTCAGAACTGCGCAATCAAAAGTATGGTTTAACTCTGTTAGCTTAATGAACATATCAGAAATAAGTTTCACACAATGCTTCTGTGTAGTTTTTATTTGAAGATATTATTTTTCCCAATATAGGCCTCTTAGCGCTCAGAATGTCCAATTGCAGTTTCAACAGAAAGAGTGTTTCAGAAAGGCTCAATCAAAAGTAAGGTTCAACTCTGTTAGTTGAATGCACAGAACAGAAAGAAGTTTCATACAATGCTTCTGTGTAGTTTATATTTGAACATATTCTTTTTTCCACTATTACCCACTTAGCGCTACGAATATCCAGTTGCATTTTCTACAGACAGAGTGTTTCAAAACTGCTCAATCAAAAGTATGGTTTAACTCTGTTAGCTGAATGCTCAGATCAGAAAGAAGTTTCACAGAATGCTTCTGTGTAGTTTATATTTGAATATATTCCTTTTTCCACTACTACTCTCTTAGCGCTCCAAATGTCCAGTTGCATTTTCTACAGAAAGAGTGTTCAGATCTGCTCAATCAAAAGTATGGTTTAACTCTGTTAGCTGAATGCACTGATCAGAAAGAAGTTTCACAGAATGATTCTGTGTAGTTTATATTTGGAGACATTCCTTTTTCCACTACTACCCTCTTAGCGCTCCGAATCTCCACTTGCATTTTCTACAGAAAGACTGTTTCAGAACGGCTCAATCAAAACTAAGGTTCAACTCTTTTTGTTGAACAAACAGAACAGAAAGAAGTTTCACACAATTCTTCTGTGTAGTTTTTATTTGTAGACATTCTTTTTCCCAATATAGGCCTCTTAGCACTCAGAATGTCCAATTGCAGTTTCTACAGAAAGAGTGTTTCAGAACGGCTCAATCAAAAGTAAGGTTCAACTCTGTTAGTTGAATGCACAGAACAGAAAGAAGTTTCATACAATGCTTCTGTGTAGTTTATATTTGAACATATTCTTTTTTCCACTATTACCCCCTTAGCGCTACGAATGTCCAGTTGCATTTTCTACAGACAGAGTGTTTCAAAACTGCTCAATCAAAAGTATGGTTTAACTCTGTTAGCTGAATGCTCAGATCAGAAAGAAGTTTCACAGAATGCTTCTGTGTAGTTTATATTTGAATATATTCCTTTTTCCACTACTACGCTCTTAGCGCTCCAAATGTCCAGTTGCATTTTCTACAGAAAGAGTGTTCAGATCTGCTCAATCAAAAGTATGGTTTAACTCTGTTAGCTGAATGCACAGATCAGAAAGAAGTTTCAACGAATGATTCTGTGTAGTTTATATTTGAAGACATTCCTTTTTCCACTATTACCCTCTTAGCGCTCCGAATCTCCACTTGCATTTTCTACAAAAAGAGTGTTTCATAACTGCTCAATCAAAAATATGTTTTATCTCTGTTAACTGAATTTACAGATCAGAAATAAGTTTCACAGAATGCATCTGTGTAGTTTTTATTTGAAGATATTCTTTTTCCCAATGTAGGCCTCTTAGCGCTTAGCATGTCCAATTGCAGTTTCTACAGAAAGAGTGTTTCAGAACGGCTCAATCAAAAGTAAGGTTCAACTCTGTTACTTGAATGCACAGAACAGAAAGAATTTTCACAGAATGCTACTGTGTAGTTTATATTTGAATATATTCCTTTTTCCACTGTTAACCTCTTAGCGCTCCGAATGTCCACTTGCATTTTCTACAGAAAGAGTGTTCAGAACTGCGCAATCAAAAGTATGGTTTAACTCTGTTAGCTTAATGAACATATCAGAAATAAGTTTCACACAATGCTTCTGTGTAGTTTTTATTTGAAGATATTATTTTTCCCAATATAGGCCTCTTAGCGCTCAGAATGTCCAATTGCAGTTTCTACAGAAAGAGTGTTTCAGAAAGGCTCAATCAAAAGTAAGGTTCAACTCTGTTAGTTGAATGCACAGAACAGAAAGAAGTTTCATACAATGCTTCTGTGTAGTTTATATTTGAACATATTCTTTTTTCCACTATTACCCACTTAGCGCTACGAATGTCCAGTTGCATTTTCTACAGACAGAGTGTTTCAAAACTGCTCAATCAAAAGTATGGTTTAACTCTGTTAGCTGAATGCTCAGATCAGAAAGAAGTTTCACAGAATGCTTCTGTGTAGTTTATATTTGAATATATTAATTTTTCCACTACTACTCTCTTAGCGCTCCAAATGTCCAGTTGCATTTTCTACAGAAAGAGTGTTCAGATCTGCTCAATCAAAAGTATGGTTTAACTCTGTTAGCTGAATGCACAGATCAGAAAGAAGTTTCACAGAATGATTCTGTGTAGTTTATATTTGGAGACATTCCTTTTTCCACTATTACCCTCTTAGCGCTCCGAATCTCCACTTGCATTTTCTACAGAAAGAGTGTTTCAGAACGGCTCAATCAAAACTAAGGTTCAACTCTTTTAGTTGAACAAACAGAACAGAAAGAAGTTTCACACAATTCCTCTGTGTAGTTTTTATTTGTAGACATTCTTTTTCCCAATATAGGCCTCTTAGCGATCAGAATGTCCAATTGCAGTTTCTACAGAAAGAGTGTTTCAGAACGGCTCAATCAAAAGTAAGGTTCAACTCTGTTAGTTGAATGCACAGAACAGAAAGGAGTTTCATACAATGCTTCTGTGTAGTTTATATTTGAACATATTCTTTTTTCCACTATTACCCACAAGCGCTACGAATGTCCAGTTGCATTTTCTACAGACAGAGTGTTTCAAAACTGCTCAATCAAAAGTATGGTTTAACTCTGTTAGCTGAATGCTCAGATCAGAAAGAAGTTTCACAGAATGCTTCTGTGTAGTTTATATTTGAATATATTCCTTTTTCCACTACTACGCTCTTAGCGCTCCAAATGTCCAGTTGCATTTTCTACAGAAAGAGTGTTCAGATCTGCTCAATCAAATGTATGGTTTAACTCTGTTAGCTGAATGCACAGATCAGAAAGAAGTTTCACCGAATGATTCTGTGTAGTTTATATTTGAAGACATTCCTTTTTTCACTATTACCCTCTTAGCGCTCCGAATCTCCACTTGCATTTTCTACAAAAAGAGTGTTTCATAACTGCTCAATCAAAAATATGTTTTATCTCTGTTAACTGAATTTACAGATCAGAAATAAGTTTCACAGAATGCATCTGTGTAGTTTTTATTTGAAGATATTCTTTTTCCCAATGTAGGCCTCTTAGCGCTTAGCATGTCCAATTGCAGTTTCTACAGAAAGAGTGTTTCAGAATGGCTCAATCAAAAGTAAGGTTCAACTCTGTTAGTTGAATGCACAGAACAGAAAGTATTTTCACAGAATGCTACTGTGTAGTTTATATTTGAATATATTACTTTTTCCACTATTAGCCTCTTAGCGCTCCGAATGTCCACTTGCATTTTCTACAGAAAGAGTGTTCAGAACTGCGCAATCAAAAGTATGGTTTAACTCTGTTAGCTTAATGAACATATCAGAAATAAGTTTCACACAATGCTTCTGTGTAGTTTTTATTTGAAGATATTATTTTTCCCAATAGAGGCCTCTTAGCGCTCAGAATGTCCAATTGCAGTTTCTACAGAAAGAGTGTTTCAGAAAGGCTCAATCAAAAGTAAGGTTCAACTCTGTTAGTTGAATGCACAGAACAGAAAGAAGTTTTATACAATGCTTCTGTGTAGTTTATAATTGAACATATTCTTTTTTCCACTATTACCCACTTAGCGCCACGAATGTCCAGTTGCATTTTCTACAGACAGAGGGTTTCAAAACTGCTCAATCAAAAGTATGGTTTAACTCTGTTAGCTGAATGCTCAGATCAGAAAGAAGTTTCACAGAATGCTTCTGTGTAGTTTATATTTGAATATATTCCTTTTTCCACTACTACTCTCTGAGCGCTCCAAATGTCCAGTTGCATTTTCTACAGAAAGAGTGTTCAGATCTTCTCAATCAAAAGTATGGTTTAACTCTGTTAGCTGAATGCACAGATCAGAAAGAAGTTTCACAGAATGATTCTGTGTAGTTTATATTTGGAGACATTCCTTTTTCCACTATTACCCTCTTAGCGCTCCGAATCTCCACTTGAATTTTCTACAGAAAGAGTGTTTCAGAAAGGCTCAATCAAAATTAAGGTTCAACTCTTTTAGTTGAACAAACAGAACATAAAGAAGTTTCACACAATTCTTCTGTGTAGTTTTTATTTGTAGACCTTCTTTTTCCCAATATAGGCCTCTTAGCGCTCAGAATGTCCAATTGCAGTTTCTACAGAAAGAGAGTTTCAGAACGGCTCAATCAAAAGTAAGGTTCAACTCTGTTAGTTGAATGCACAGAACAGAAAGAAGTTTCATACAATGCTTCTGTGTAGTTTATATTTGAACATATTCTTTTTTCCACTATTACCCACTTAGCGCTACGAATGTCCAGTTGCATTTTCTACAGACAGAGTGTTTCAAAACTGCTCAATCAAAAGTATGGTTTAACTCTGTTAGCTGAATGCTCAGATCACAAAGAAGTTTCACAGAATGCTTCTGTGTAGTATATATTTGAATATATTCCTTTTTCCACTACTACGCTCTTAGCGCTCCAAATGTCCAGTTGCATTTTCTACAGAAATAGTGTTCAGATCTGCTCAATCAAAAGTATGGTTTAACTCTGTTAGCTGAATGCACAGATCAGAAAGAAGTTTCACCGAATGATTCTGTGTAGTTTATATTTGAAGACATTCCTTTTTCCACTATTACCCTCTTAGCGCTCCGAATCTCCACTTGCATTTTCTACAAAAAGAGTGTTTCATAACTGCTCAATCAAAAATATGTTTTATCTCTGTTAACTGAATTTACAGATCAGAAATAAGTTTCACAGAATGCATCTGTGTAGTTTTTATTTGAAGATATTCTTTTTCCCAATGTAGGCCTCTTAGCGCTTAGCATGTCCAATTGCAGTTTCTACAGAAAGAGTGTTTCAGAACGGCTCAATCAAAAGTAAGGTTCAACTCTGTTAGTTGAATGCACAGAACAGAAAGAATTTTCACAGAATGCTACTGTGTAGTTTATATTTGAATATATTCCTTTTTCCACTATTACCCTCTTAGCGCTCCGAATGTCCACTTGCATTTTCTACAGAAAGAGTGTTCAGAACTGCGCAATCAAAAGTATGGTTTAACTCTGTTAGCTTAATGAACATATCAGAAATAAGTTTCACACAATGCTTCTGTGTAGTTTTTATTTGAAGATATTATTTTTCCCAATATAGGCCTCTTAGCGCTCAGAATGTCCAATTGCAGTTTCAACAGAAAGAGTGTTTCAGAAAGGCTCAATCAAAAGTAAGGTTCAACTCTGTTAGTTGAATGCACAGAACAGAAAGAAGTTTCATACAATGCTTCTGTGTAGTTTATATTTGAACATATTCTTTTTTCCACTATTACCCACTTAGCGCTACGAATATCCAGTTGCATTTTCTACAGACAGAGTGTTTCAAAACTGCTCAATCAAAAGTATGGTTTAACTCTGTTAGCTGAATGC
Source organism: Symphalangus syndactylus (assembly GCF_028878055.3). Lineage (NCBI taxonomy): Eukaryota > Metazoa > Chordata > Mammalia > Primates > Hylobatidae > Symphalangus > Symphalangus syndactylus. The sequence continues at coordinate 136,410,856 of NC_072432.2, read as the reverse complement.
TCAGATCAGAAAGAAGTTTCACAGAATGCTTCTGTGTAGTTTATATTTGAATATATTCCTTTTTCCACTACTACTCTCTTAGCGCTCCAAATGTCCAGTTGCATTTTCTACAGAAAGAGTGTTCAGATCTGCTCAATCAAAAGTATGGTTTAACTCTGTTAGCTGAATGCACAGATCAGAAAGAAGTTTCACAGAATGATTCTGTGTAGTTTATATTTGGAGACATTCCTTTTTCCACTACTACCCTCTTAGCGCTCCGAATCTCCACTTGCATTTTCTACAGAAAGACTGTTTCAGAACGGCTCAATCAAAACTAAGGTTCAACTCTTTTTGTTGAACAAACAGAACAGAAAGAAGTTTCACACAATTCTTCTGTGTAGTTTTTATTTGTAGACATTCTTTTTCCCAATATAGGCCTCTTAGCACTCAGAATGTCCAATTGCAGTTTCTACAGAAAGAGTGTTTCAGAACGGCTCAATCAAAAGTAAGGTTCAACTCTGTTAGTTGAATGCACAGAACAGAAAGAAGTTTCATACAATGCTTCTGTGTAGTTTATATTTGAACATATTCTTTTTTCCACTATTACCCCCTTAGCGCTACGAATGTCCAGTTGCATTTTCTACAGACAGAGTGTTTCAAAACTGCTCAATCAAAAGTATGGTTTAACTCTGTTAGCTGAATGCTCAGATCAGAAAGAAGTTTCACAGAATGCTTCTGTGTAGTTTATATTTGAATATATTCCTTTTTCCACTACTACGCTCTTAGCGCTCCAAATGTCCAGTTGCATTTTCTACAGAAAGAGTGTTCAGATCTGCTCAATCAAAAGTATGGTTTAACTCTGTTAGCTGAATGCACAGATCAGAAAGAAGTTTCAACGAATGATTCTGTGTAGTTTATATTTGAAGACATTCCTTTTTCCACTATTACCCTCTTAGCGCTCCGAATCTCCACTTGCATTTTCTACAAAAAGAGTGTTTCATAACTGCTCAATCAAAAATATGTTTTATCTCGGTTAACTGAATTTACAGATCAGAAATAAGTTTCACAGAATGCATCTGTGTAGTTTTTATTTGAAGATATTCTTTTTCCCAATGTAGGCCTCTTAGCGCTTAGCATGTCCAATTGCAGTTTCTACAGAAAGAGTGTTTCAGAACGGCTCAATCAAAAGTAAGGTTCAACTCTGTTACTTGAATGCACAGAACAGAAAGAATTTTCACAGAATGCTACTGTGTAGTTTATATTTGAATATATTCCTTTTTCCACTGTTAACCTCTTAGCGCTCCGAATGTCCACTTGCATTTTCTACAGAAAGAGTGTTCAGAACTGCGCAATCAAAAGTATGGTTTAACTCTGTTAGCTTAATGAACATATCAGAAATAAGTTTCACACAATGCTTCTGTGTAGTTTTTATTTGAAGATATTATTTTTCCCAATATAGGCCTCTTAGCGCTCAGAATGTCCAATTGCAGTTTCTACAGAAAGAGTGTTTCAGAAAGGCTCAATCAAAAGTAAGGTTCAACTCTGTTAGTTGAATGCACAGAACAGAAAGAAGTTTCATACAATGCTTCTGTGTAGTTTATATTTGAACATATTCTTTTTTCCACTATTACCCACTTAGCGCTACGAATGTCCAGTTGCATTTTCTACAGACAGAGTGTTTCAAAACTGCTCAATCAAAAGTATGGTTTAACTTTGTTAGCTGAATGCTCAGATCAGAAAGAAGTTTCACAGAATGCTTCTGTGTAGTTTATATTTGAATATATTAATTTTTCCACTACTACTCTCTTAGCGCTCCAAATGTCCAGTTGCATTTTCTACAGAAAGAGTGTTCAGATCTGCTCAATCAAAAGTATGGTTTAACTCTGTTAGCTGAATGCACAGATCAGAAAGAAGTTTCACAGAATGAATCTGTGTAGTTTATATTTGGAGACATTCCTTTTTCCACTATTACCCTCTTAGCGCTCCGAATCTCCACTTGCATTTTCTACAGAAAGAGTGTTTCAGAACGGCTCAATCAAAACTAAGGTTCAAATCTTTTAGTTGAACAAACAGAACAGAAAGAAGTTTCACACAATTCTTCTGTGTAGTTTTTATCTGTAGACATTCTTTTTCCCAATATAGGCCTCTTAGCGCTCAGAATGTCCAATTGCAGTTTCTACAGAAAGAGTGTTTCAGAACGGCTCAATCAAAAGTAAGGTTCAACTCTGTTAGTTGAATGCACAGAACAGAAAGAAGTTTCATACAATGCTTCTGTGTAGTTTATATTTGAACATATTCTTTTTTCCACTATTACCCACTTAGCGCTAGGAATGTCCAGTTGCATTTTCTACAGACAGAGTGTTTCAAAACTGCTCAATCAAAAGTGTGGTTTAACTCTGTTAGCTGAATGCTCAGATCAGAAAGAAGTTTCACAGAATGCTTCTGTGTAGTTTATATTTGAATATATTTCTTTTTCCACTACTACGCTCTTAGCGCTCCAAATGTCCAGTTGCATTTTCTACAGAAAGAGTGTTCAGATCTGCTCAATCAAAAGTATGGTTTAACTCTGTTAGCTGAATGCACAGATCAGAAAGAAGTTTCACCGAAGGATTCTGTGTAGTTTATATTTGAAGACACTCCTTTTTCCACTATTACCCTCTTAGCGCTCCGAATCTCCACTTGCATTTTCTACAAAAAGAGTGTTTCATAACTGCTCAATCAAAAATATGTTTTATCTCTGTTAACTGAATTTACACATCAGAAATAAGTTTCACAGAATGCATCTGTGTAGTTTTTTTTGAAGATATTCTTTTTCCCAATGTAGGCCTCTTAGCGCTTAGCATGTCCAATTGCAGTTTCTACAGAAAGAGTGTTTCAGAACGGCTCAATCAAAAGTAAGGTTCAACTCTGTTAGTTGAATGCACAGAACAGAAAGAATTTTCACAGAATGATTCTGTGTAGTTTATATTTGGAGACATTCCTTTTTCCACTATTACCCTCTTAGCGCTCCGAATGTCCACTTGCATTTTCTACAGAAAGAGTGTTCAGAACTGCGCAATCAAAAGTATGGTTTAACTCTGTTAGCTTAATGAACATATCAGAAATAAGTTTCACACAATGCTTCTGTGTAGTTTTTATTTGAAGATATTATTTTTCCCAATAGAGGCCTCTTAGCGCTCAGAATGTCCAATTGCAGTTTCTACAGAAAGAGTGTTTCAGAAAGGCTCAATCAAAAGTAAGGTTCAACTCTGTTAGTTGAATGCACCGAACAGAAAGAAGTTTCATACAATGCTTCAGTGTAGTTTATATTTGAACATAATCTTTTTTCCAGTATTACCCACTTAGCGCTACGAATGTCCAGTTGCATTTTCTACAGACAGAGTGTTTCAAAACTGCTCAATCAAAAGTATGGTTTAACTTTGTTAGCTGAATGCTCAGATCAGAAAGAAGTTTCACAGAATGCTTCTGTGTAGTTTATATTTGAATATATTCCTTTTTCCACTACTACTCTCTTAGCGCTCCAAATGTCCAGTTGCATTTTCTACAGAAAGAGTGTTCAGATCTGCTCAATCAAAAGTATGGTTTAATTCTGTTAGCTGAATGCACAGATCAGAAAGCAGTTTCACAGAATGATTCTGTGTAGTTTATATTTGGAGACATTCCTTTTTCCACTATTACCCTCTTAGCGCTCGAATCTCCACTTGCATTTTCTACAGAAAGAGTGTTTCAGAACGGCTCAATCAAAACTAAGGTTCAACTCTTTCAGTTGAACAAACAGAACAGAAAGTAGTTTCACACAATTCTTCTGTGTAGTTTTTATTTGTAGACATTCTTTTTCCCAATATAGGCTTCTTAGCGCTCAGAATGTCCAATTGCAGTTTCTACAGAAAGAGTGTTTCAGAACGGCTCAATCAAAAGTAAGGTTCAACTCTGTTAGTTGAATGCACAGAACAGAAAGCAGTTTCATACAATGCTTCTGTGTAGTTTATATTTGAACATATTCTTTTTTCCACTATTACCCACTTAGCGCTACGAATGTCCAGTTGCATTTTCTACAGACAGAGTGTTTCAAAACTGCTCAATCAAAAGTATGGTTTAATTCTGTTAGCTGAATGCTCAGATCAGAAAGAAGTTTCACAGAATGCTTCTGTGTAGTTTATATTTGAATATATTTCTTTTTCCACTACTACGCTCTTAGCGCTCCAAATGTCCAGTTGCATTTTCTACAGAAAGAGTGTTCAGATCTGCTCAATCAAAAGTATGGTTTAACTCTGTTAGCTGAATGCACAGATCAGAAAGAAGTTTCACCGAATGATTCTGTGTAGTTTATATTTGAAGACACTCCTTTTTCCACTATTACCCTCTTAGCGCTCCGAATCTCCACTTGCATTTTCTACAAAAAGAGTGTTTCATAACTGCTCAATCAAAAATATGTTTTATCTCTGTTAACTGAATTTACAGATCAGAAATAAGTTTCACAGAATGCATCTGTGTAGTTTTTTTTGAAGATATTCTTTTTCCCAATGTAGGCCTCTTAGCGCTTAGCATGTCCAATTGCAGTTTCTACAGAAAGAGTGTTTCAGAACGGCTCAATCAAAAGTGAGGTTCAACTCTGTTAGTTGAATGCACAGAACAGAGAGAATTTTCACAGAATGATTCTGTGTAGTTTATATTTGGAGACATTCCTTTTTCCACTGTTACCCTCTTAGCGCTCCGAATGTCCACTTGCATTTTCTGCAGAAAGAGTGTTCAGAACTGCGCAATCAAAAGTATGGTTTAACTCTGTTAGCTTAATGAACACATCAGAAATAAGTTTCACACAATGCTTCTGTGTAGTTTTTATTTGAAGATATTATTTTTCCCAATAGAGGCCTCTTAGCGCTCAGAATGTCGAATTGCAGTTTCTACAGAAAGAGTGTTTCAGAAAGGCTCAATCAAAAGTAAGGTTCAACTCTGTTAGTTGAATGCACAGAACAGAAAGAAGTTTCATACAATGCTTCTGTGTAGTTTATATTTGAACCTATTCTTTTTTCCACTATTACCCACTTAGCGCTACGAATGTCCAGTTGCATTTTCTACAGACAGAGTGTTTCAAAACTGCTCAATCAAAAGTATGGTTTAACTTTGTTAGCTGAATGCTCAGATCAGAAAGAAGTTTCACAGAATGCTTCTGTGTAGTTTATATTTGAATATATTCCTTTTTCCACTACTACTCTCTTAGCGCTCCAAATGTCCAGTTGCATTTTCTACAGAAAGAGTGTTCAGATCTGCTCAATCAAAAGTATGGTTTAACTCTGTTAGCTGAATGCACAGATAAGAAAGAAGTTTCAGAGAATGATTCTGTGTAGTTTATATTTGGAGACATTCCTTTTTCCACTATTACCCTCTTAGCGCTCCGAATCTCCACTTGCATTTTCTACAGAAAGAGTGTTTCAGAACGGCTCAATCAAAACTAAGGTTCAACTCTTTTAGTTGAACAAACAGAACAGAAAGAAGTTTCACACAATTCCTCTGTGTAGTTTTTATTTGTAGACATTCTTTTTCCCAATATAGGCCTCTTAGCGCTCAGAATGTCCAATTGCAGTTTCTACAGAAAGAGTGTTTCAGAACGGCTCAATCAAAAGTAAGGTTCAACTCTGTTAGTTGAATGCACAGAACAGAAAGAAGTTTCATACAATGCTTCTGTGTAGTTTATATTTGAACATATTCTTTTTTCCACTATTACCCACTTAGCGCTACGAATGTCCAGTTGCATTTTCTACAGACAGAGTGTTTCAAAACTGCTCAATCAAAAGCATGGTTTAACTCTGTTAGCTGAATGCTCAGATCAGAAAGAAGTTTCACAGAATGCTTCTGTGTAGTTTACGTTTGAATATATTCCTTTTTCCACTACTACGCTCTTAGCGCTCCAAATGTCCAGTTGCATTTTCTACAGAAAGAGTGTTCAGATCTGCTCAATCAAAAGTATGGTTTAACTCTGTTAGCTGAATGCACAGATCAGAAAGAAGTTTCACCGAATGATTCTGTGTAGTTTATATTTGAAGACATTCCTTTTTCCACTATTACCCACTTAGCGCTCCGAATCTCCACTTGCATTTTCTACAAAAAGAGTGTTTCATAAGTGCTCAATCAAAAATATGTTTTATCTCTGTTAACTGAATTTACAGATCAGAAATAAGTTTCACAGAATGCATCTGTGTAGTTTTTATTTGAAGATATTCTTTTTCCCAATGTAGGCCTCTTAGCGCTTAGCATGTCCAATTGCAGTTTCTACAGAAAGAGTGTTTCAGAACGGCTCAATCAAAAGTAAGGTTCAACTCTGTTAGTTGAATGCACAGAACAGAAAGGATTTTCACAGAATGATTCTGTGTAGTTTATATTTGGAGACATTCCTTTTTCCACTATTACCCTCTTAGCGCTCCGAATGTCCACTTGCATTTTCTACAGAAAGAGTGTTCAGAACTGCGCAATCAAAAGTATGGTTTAACTCTGTTCGCTTAATGAACATATCAGAAATAAGTTTCACACAATGCTTCTGTGTAGTTTTTATTTGAAGATATTATTTTTCCCAATAGAGGCCTCTTAGCGCTCAGAATGTCCAATTGCAGTTTCTACAGAAAGAGTGTTTCAGAAAGGCTCAATCAAAAGTAAGGTTCAACTCTGTTAGTTGAATGCACAGAACAGAAAGAAGTTTCATACAATGCTTCTGTGTAGTTTATATTTGAACATATTCTTTTTTCCACTATTACCCACTTAGCGCTACGAATGTCCAGTTGCATTTTCTACAGACAGAGTGTTTCAAAACTGCTCAATCAAAAGTATGGTTTAACTCTGTTAGCTGAATGCTCAGATCAGAAAGAAGTTTCACAGAATGCTTCTGTGTAGTTTATATTTAAATATATTCCTTTTTCCACTACTACTCTCTTAGCGCTCAAAATATCCAGTTGCATTTTCTACAGAAAGAGTGTTCAGATCTGCTCAATCAAAAGTATGGTTTAACTCTGTTAGCTGAATGCACAGATCAGAAAGAAGTTTCACAGAATGATTCTGTGTAGTTTATATTTGGAGACATTCCTTTTTCCACTATTACCCTCTTAGCGCTCCGAATCTCCACTTGCATTTTCTACAGAAAGAGTGTTTCAGAACGGCTCAATCAAAACTAAGGTTCAACTCTTTCAGTTGAACAAACAGAACAGAAAGAAGTTTCACACAATTCTTCTGTGTAGTTTTTATTTGTAGACATTCTTTTTCCCAATAGAGGCCTCTTAGCGCTCAGAATGTCCAATTGCAGTTTCTACAGAAAGAGTGTTTCAGAACGGCTCAATCAAAAGTAAGGTTCAACTCTGTTAGTTGAATGCACAGAACAGAAAGAAGTTTCATACAATGCTTCTGTGTAGTTTATATTTGAACATATTTTTTTTCCACTATTACCCACTTAGCGCTACGAATGTCCAGTTGCATTTTCTACAGACAGAGTGTTTCAAAACTGCTCAATCAAAAGTATGGTTTAACTCTGTTAGCTGAATGCTCAGATCAGAAAGAAGTTTCACAGAATGCTTCTGTGTAGTTTATATTTGAATATATTCCTTTTTCCACTACTACGCTCTTAGCGCTCCAAATGTCCAGTTGCATTTTCTACAGAAAGAGTGTTCAGATCTGCTCAATCAAAAGTATGGTTTAACTCTGTTAGCTGAATGCACAGATCAGAAAGAAGTTTCACCGAATGATTCTGTGTAGTTTATATTTGAAGACATTCCTTTTTCCACTATTACCCTCTTAGCGCTCCGAATCTCCACTTGCATTTTCTACAAAAAGAGTGTTTCATAACTGCTCAATCAAAAATATGTTTTATCTCTGTTAACTGAATTTACAGATCAGAAATAAGTTTCACAGAATGCATCTGTGTAGTTTTTATTTGAAGATATTCTTTTTCCCAATGTAGGCCGCTTAGCGCTTAGCATGTCCAATTGCAGTTTCTACAGAAAGAGTGTTTCAGAACGGCTCAATCAAAAGTAAGGTTCAACTCTGTTAGTTGAATGCACAGAACAGAAAGAATTTTCATATAATGCTACTGTGTAGTTTATATTTGAATATATTCCTTTTTCCACTATTACCCTCTTAGCGCTCCGAATGTCCACTTGCATTTTCTACAGAAAGAGTGTTCAGAACTGCGCAATCAAAAGTATGGTTTAACTCTGTTAGCTTAATGAACATATCAGAAATAAGTTTCACACAATACTTCTGTGTAGTTTTTATTTGAAGATATTATTTTTCCCAATAGAGGCCTCTTAGCGCTCAGAATGTCCAATTGCAGTTTCTACAGAAAGAGTGTTTCAGAAAGGCTCAATCAAAAGTAAGGTTCAACTCTGTTAGTTGAATGCACAGATCAGAAAGAAGTTTCATAAAATGCTTCTGTGTAGTTTATATTTGAACATATTCTTTTTTCCACTATTACCCACTTATCGCTACGAATGTCCAGTTGCATTTTCTACAGACAGAGTGTTTCAAAACTGCTCAATCAAAAGTATGGTTTAACTCTGTTAGCTGAATGCTCAGATCAGAAAGAAGTTTCACAGAATGCTTCTGTGTCGTTTATATTTGAATATATTCCTTTTTCCACTACTACTCTCTTAGCCTTCCAAATGTCCAGTTGCATATTCTACAGAAAGAGTGTTCAGATCTGCTCAATCAAAAGTATGGTTTAACTCTGTTAGCTGAATGCACATATCAGAAAGAAGTTTCACAGAATGATTCTGTGTAGTTTATATTTGGAGACATTCCTTTTTCCACTACTACCCTCTTAGCGCTCCGAATCTCCACTTGCATTTTCTACAGAAAGACTGTTTCAGAACGGCTCAATCAAAACTAAGGTTCAACTCTTTTAGTTGAACAAACAGAACAGAAAGAAGTTTCACACAATTCTTCTGTGTAGTTTTTATTTGTAGACATTCTTTTTCCCAATATAGGCCTCTTAGCGCTCAGAATGTCCAATTGCAGTTTCTACAGAAAGAGTGTTTCAGAACGGCTCAATCAAAAGTAAGGTTCAACTCTGTTAGTTGAATGCACAGAACAGAAAGCAGTTTCATACAATGCTTCTGTGTAGTTTATATTTGAACATATTCTTTTTTCCACTATTACCCACTTAGCGCTACGAATGTCCAGTTGCATTTTCTACAGACAGAGTGTTTCAAAACTGCTCAATCAAAAGTATGGTTTAACTCTGTTAGCTGAATGCTCAGATCAGAAAGAAGTTTCACAGAATGCTTCTGTGTAGTTTATATTTGAATATATTCCTTTTTCCACTACTACGCTCTTAGCGCTCCAAATGTCCAGTTGCATTTTCTACAGAAAGAGTGTTCAGATCTGCTCAATCAAAAGTATGGCTTAACTCTGTTAGCTGAATGCACAGATCACAAAGAAGTTTCACCGAATGATTCTGTGTAGTTTATATTTGAAGACATTCCTTTTTCCACTATTACCCTCTTAGCGCTCCGAATCTCCACTTGCATTTTCTACAAAAAGAGTGTTTCATAACTGCTCAATCAAAAATATGTTTTATCTCTGTTAACTGAATTTACAGATCAGAAATAAGTTTCACAGAATGCATCTGTGTAGTTTTTATTTGAAGATATTCTTTTTCCCAATGTAGGCCTCTTAGCGCTTAGCATGTCCAATTGCAGTTTCTACAGAAAGAGTGTTTCAGAACGGCTCAATCAAAAGTAAGGTTCAACTCTGTTAGTTGAATGCACAGAACAGAAAGAATTTTCACAGAATGCTACTGTGTAGTTTATATTTGAATATATTCCTTTTTCCACTGTTACCCTCTTAGCGCTCCGAATGTCCACTAGCATTTTCTACAGAAAGAGTGTTCAGAACTGCGCAATCAAAAGTATGGTTTAACTCTGTTAGCTTAATGAACATATCAGAAATAAGTTTCACACAATACTTCTGTGTAGTTTTTATTTGAAGATATTATTTTTCCCAATAGAGGCCTCTTAGCGCTCAGAATGTCCAATTGCAGTTTCTACAGAAAGAGTGTTTCAGAAAGGCTCAATCAAAAGTAAGGTTCAACTCTGTTAGGTGAATGCACAGATCAGAAAGAAGTTTCATACAATGCTTCTGTGTAGTTTATATTTGAACATATTCTTTTTTCCACTATTACCCACTTATCGCTACGAATGTCCAGTTGCATTTTCTACAGACAGAGTGTTTCAAAACTGCTCAATCAAAAGTATGGTTTAACTCTGTTAGCTGAATGCTCAGATCAGAAAGAAGTTTCACAGAATGCTTCTGTGTCGTTTATATTTGAATATATTCCTCTTTCCACTACTACTCTCTTAGCGCTCCAAATGTCCAGTTGCATTTTCTACAGAAAGAGTGTTCAGATCTGCTCAATCAAAAGTATGGTTTAACTCTGTTAGCTGAATGCACATATCAGAAAGAAGTTTCACAGAATGATTCTGTGTAGTTTATATTTGGAGACATTCCTTTTTCCACTACTACCCTCTTAGCGCTCCGAATCTCCACTTGCATTTTCTACAGAAAGACTGTTTCAGAACGGCTCAATCAAAACTAATGTTCAACTCTTTTAGTTGAACAAACAGAACAGAAAGAAGTTTCACACAATTCTTCTGTGTAGTTTTTATTTGTAGACATTCTTTTTCCCAATATAGGCCTCTTAGCGCTCAGAATGTCCAATTGCAGTTTCTACAGAAAGAGTGTTTCAGAACGGCTCAATCAAAAGTAAGGTTCAACTCTGTTAGTTGAATGCACAGAACAGAAAGAAGTTTCATACAATGCTTCTGTGTAGTTTATATTTGAACATATTCTTTTTTCCACTATTACCCACTTAGCGCTACGAATGTCCAGTTGCATTTTCTACAGACAGAGTGTTTCAAAACTGCTCAATCAAAAGTATGGTTTAACTCTGTTAGCTGAATGCTCAGATCAGAAAGAAGTTTCACAGAATGCTTCTGTGTAGTTTATATTTGAATATATTCCTTTTTCCACTACTACGCTCTTAGCGCTCCAAATGTCCAGTTGCATTTTCTACAGAAAGAGTGTTCAGATCTGCTCAATCAAAAGTATGTCTTAACTCTGTTAGCTGAATGCACAGATCAGAAAGAAGTTTCACCGAATGATTCTGTGTAGTTTATATTTGAAGACATTCCTTTTTCCAATATTACCCCCTTAGCGCTCCGAAACTCCACTTGCATTTTCTACAAAAAGAGTGTTTCATAACTGCTCAATCAAAAATATGTTTTATCTCTGTTAACTGAATTTACAGATCAGAAATAAGTTTCACAGAATGCATCTGTGTAGTTTTTATTTGAAGATATTCTTTTTCCCAATGTAGGCCTCTTAGCGCTTAGCATGTCCAATTGCAGTTTCTACAGAAAGAGTGTTTCAGAACGGCTCAATCAAAAGTAAGGTTCAACTCTGTTAGTTGAATGCACAGAACAGAAAGAATTTTCACAGAATGCTACTGTGTAGTTTATATTTGAATATATTCCTTTTTCCACTGTTACCCTCTTAGCGCTCCGAATGTCCACTTGCATTTTCTACAGAAAGAGTGTTCAGAACTGCGCAATCCAAAGTATGGTTTAACTCTGTTAGCTTAATAAACATATCAGAAATAAGTTTCACACAATGCTTCTGTGTAGTTTTTATTTGAAGATATTATTTTTCCCAATAGAGGCCACTTAGCGCTCAGAATGTCCAATTGCAGTTTCTACAGAAAGAGTGTTTCCGAAAGGCTCAATCAAAAGTAAGGTTCAACTCTGTTAGTTGAATGCACAGAACAGAAAGAAGTTTCATACAATGCTTCAGTGTAGTTTATATTTGAACATAATCTTTTTTCCACTATTACCCACTTAGCGCTACGAATGTACAGTTGCATTTTCTACAGACAGAGTTTTTCAAAACTGCTCAATCAAAAGTATGGTTTAACTCTGTTAGCTGAATGCTCAGATCAGAAAGAAGTTTCACAGAATGCTTCTGTGTAGTTTATATTTGAATATATTCCTTTTTCCACTACTACTCTCTTAGCGCACCAAATGTCCAGTTGCATTTTCTACAGAAAGAGTGTTCAGATCTGCTCAATCAAAAGTATGGTTTAACTCTGTTAGCTGAATGCACAGATCAGAAAGAAGTTTCACAGAATGATTCTGTGTAGTTTATATTTGGAGACATTCCTTTTTCCACTGTTAACCTCTTAGCGCTCCGAATCTCCCCTTGCATTTTCTACAGAAAGAGTGTTTCAGAACGGCTCAATCAAAACTAAGGTTCAACTCTTTCAGTTGAACAAACAGAACAGAAAGAACTTTCACACAATTCTTCTGTGTAGTTTTTATTTGTAGACATTCTTTTTCCCAATATAGGCTTCATAGCGCTCAGAATGTCCAATTGCATTTTCTACAGAAAGAGTGTTTCAGAACGGCTCAATCAAAAGTAAGGTTCAACTCTGTTAGTTGAATGCACAGAACAGAAAGCAGTTTCATACAATGCTTCTGTGTAGTTTATAATTGAACATATTCTTTTTTCCACTATTACCCACTTAGCGCTACGAATGTCCAGTTGCATTTTCTACAGACAGAGTGTTTCAAAACTGCTCAATCAAAAGTATGGTTTAACTCTGTTAGCTGAATGCTCAGATCAGAAAGAAGTTTCACAGAATGCTTCTGTGTAGTTTATATTTGAATATATTCCTTTTTCCACTACTACGCTCTTAGCGCTCGAAATGTCCAGTTGCATTTTCTACAGAAAGAGTGTTCAGATCTGCTCAATCAAAAGTATGGTTTAAATCTGTTAGCTGAATGCACAGATCAGAAAGAAGTTTCACCGAATGATTCTGTGTAGTTTATATTTGAAGACATTCCTTTTTCCACTATTACCCTCTTAGCGCTCCGAATCTCCACTTGCATTTTCTACAAAAAGAGTGTTTTATAACTGCTCAATCAAAAATATGTTTTATCTCTGTTAACTGAATTTACAGATCAGAAATTAGTTTCACAGAATGCATCTGTGTAGTTTTTATTTGAAGATATTCTTTTTCCCAATGTAGGCCTCTTAGCGCTTAGCATGTCCAATTGCAGTTTCTACAGAAAGAGTGTTTCAGAACGGCTCAATCAAAAGTAAGGTTCAACTCTGTTAGTTGAATGCACAGAACAGAAAGAATTTTCACAGAATGCTACTGTGTAGTTTATATTTGAATATATTCCTTTTTCCACTGTTACCCTCTTAGCGCTCCGAATGTCCACTTGCATTTTCTGCAGAAAGAGTGTTCAGAACTGCGCAATCAAAAGTATGGTTTAACTCGGTTAGCTTAATGAACATATCAGAAATAAGTTTCACACAATGCTTCTGTGTAGTTTTTATTTGAAGATATTATTTTTCCCAATATAGGCCTCTTAGCTCTCAGAATGTCCAATTGCAGTTTCTACAGAAAGAGTGTTTCAGAAAGGCTCAATCAAAAGTAAGGTTCAACTCTGTTAGTTGAATGCACAGAACAGAAAGAAGTTTCATACAATGCTTCTGTGTAGTTTATATTTGAACATATTGTTTTTTCCACTATTACCCACTTAGCGCTACGAATGTCCAGTTGCATTTTCTACAGACAGAGTGTTTCAAAACTGCTCAATCAAAAGTATGGTTTAACTTTGTTAGCTGAATGCTCAGATCAGAAAGAAGTTTCACAGAATGCTTCTGTGTAGTTTATATTTGAATATATTCCTTTTTCCACTACTACTCTCTTAGCGCTCCAAATGTCCAGTTGCATTTTCTACAGAAAGAGTGTTCAGATCTGCTCAATCAAAAGTACGGTTTAACTCTGTTAGCTGAATGCACAGATCAGAAAGAAGTTTCACAGAATGATTCTGTGTAGTTTATATTTGGAGACATTCCTTTTTCCACTATTACCCTCTTAGCGCTCCGAATCTCCACTTGCATTTTCTACAGAAAGAGTGTTTCAGAACGGCTCAATCAAAACTAAGGTTCAACTCTTTTAGTTGAACAAACAGAACAGAAAGATGTTTCACACAATTCCTCTGTGTAGTTTTTATTTGTAGACATTCTTTTTCCCAATATAGGCCTCTTAGCGCTCAGAATGTCCAATTGCAGTTTCTACAGAAAGAGTGTTTCAGAACGGCTCAATCAAAAGTAAGGTTCAACTCTGTTAGTTGAATGCACAGAACAGAAAAAAGTTTCATACAATGCTTCTGTGTAGTTTATATTTGAACATATTCTTTTTTCCACTATTACCCACTTAGCGCTACGAATGTCCAGTTGCATTTTCTACAGACAGAGTGTTTCAAAACTGCTCAATCAAAAGTATGGTTTAACTCTGTTAGCTGAATGCTCAGATCAGAAAGAAGTTTCACAGAATGCTTCTGCGTAGTTTACATTTGAATATATTCCTTTTTCCACTACTACGCTCTTAGCGCTCCAAATGTCCAGTTGCATTTTCTACAGAAAGAGTGTTCAGATCTGCTCAATCAAAAGTATGGTTTAACTCTGTTAGCTGAATGCACAGATCAGAAAGAAGTTTCACCGAATGATTCTGTGTAGTTTATATTTGAAGACATTCCTTTTTCCACTATTACCCTCTTAGCGCTCCGAATCTCCACTTGCATTTTCTACAAAAAGAGTGTTTCATAAGTGCTCAATCAAAAATATGTTTTATCTCTGTTAACTGAATTTACAGATCAGAAATAAGTTTCACAGAATGCATCTGTGTAGTTTTTATTTGAAGATATTCTTTTTCCCAATGTAGGCCTCTTAGCGCTTAGCATGTCCAATTGCAGTTTCTACAGAAAGAGTGTTTCAGAACGGCTCAATCAAAAGTAAGGTTCAACTCTGTTAGTTGAATGCACAGAACAGAAAGAATTTTCACAGAATGCTACTGTGTAGTTTATATTTGAATATATTCCTTTTTCCACTGTTACCCTCTTAGCGCTCCGAATGTCCACTTGCATTTTCTGCAGAAAGAGTGTTCAGAACTGCGCAATCAAAAGTATGGTTTAACTCTGTTAGCTTAATGAACATATCAGAAATAAGTTTCACACAATGCTTCTGTGTAGTTTTTATTTGAAGATATTATTTTTCCCAATATAGGCCTCTTAGCTCTCAGAATGTCCAATTGCAGTTTCTACAGAAAGAGTGTTTCAGAAAGGCTCAATCAAAAGTAAGGTTCAACTCTGTTAGTTGAATGCACAGAACAGAAAGAAGTTTCATACAATGCTTCTGTGTAGTTTATATTTGAACATATTGTTTTTTCCACTATTACCCACTTAGCGCTACGAATGTCCAGTTGCATTTTCTACAGACAGAGTGTTTCAAAACTGCTCAATCAAAAGTATGGTTTAACTTTGTTAGCTGAATGCTCAGATCAGAAAGAAGTTTCACAGAATGCTTCTGTGTAGTTTATATTTGAATATATTCCTTTTTCCACTACTACTCTCTTAGCGCTCCAAATGTCCAGTTGCATTTTCTACAGAAAGAGTGTTCAGATCTGCTCAATCAAAAGTACGGTTTAACTCTGTTAGCTGAATGCACAGATCAGAAAGAAGTTTCACAGAATGATTCTGTGTAGTTTATATTTGGAGACATTCCTTTTTCCACTATTACCCTCTTAGCGCTCCGAATCTCCACTTGCATTTTCTACAGAAAGAGTGTTTCAGAACGGCTCAATCAAAACTAAGGTTCAACTCTTTTAGTTGAACAAACAGAACAGAAAGAAGTTTCACACAATTCCTCTGTGTAGTTTTTATTTGTAGACATTCTTTTTCCCAATATAGGCCTCTTAGCGCTCAGAATGTCCAATTGCAGTTTCTACAGAAAGAGTGTTTCAGAACGGCTCAATCAAAAGTAAGGTTCAACTCTGTTAGTTGAATGCACAGAACAGAAAGAAGTTTCATACAATGCTTCTGTGTAGTTTATATTTGAACATATTCTTTTTTCCACTATTACCCACTTAGCGCTACGAATGTCCAGTTGCATTTTCTACAGACAGAGTGTTTCAAAACTGCTCAATCAAAAGTATGGTTTAACTCTGTTAGCTGAATGCTCAGATCAGAAAGAAGTTTCACAGAATGCTTCTGCGTAGTTTACATTTGAATATATTCCTTTTTCCACTACTACGCTCTTAGCGCTCGAAATGTCCAGTTGCATTTTCTACAGAAAGAGTGTTCAGATCTGCTCAATCAAAAGTATGGTTTAAATCTGTTAGCTGAATGCACAGATCAGAAAGAAGTTTCACCGAATGATTCTGTGTAGTTTATATTTGAAGACATTCCTTTTTCCACTATTACCCTCTTAGCGCTCCGAATCTCCACTTGCATTTTCTACAAAAAGAGTGTTTTATAACTGCTCAATCAAAAATATGTTTTATCTCTGTTAACTGAATTTACAGATCAGAAATTAGTTTCACAGAATGCATCTGTGTAGTTTTTATTTGAAGATATTCTTTTTCCCAATGTAGGCCTCTTAGCGCTTAGCATGTCCAATTGCAGTTTCTACAGAAAGAGTGTTTCAGAACGGCTCAATCAAAAGTAAGGTTCAACTCTGTTAGTTGAATGCACAGAACAGAAAGAATTTTCACAGAATGCTACTGTGTAGTTTATATTTGAATATATTCCTTTTTCCACTGTTACCCTCTTAGCGCTCCGAATGTCCACTTGCATTTTCTGCAGAAAGAGTGTTCAGAACTGCGCAATCAAAAGTATGGTTTAACTCGGTTAGCTTAATGAACATATCAGAAATAAGTTTCACACAATGCTTCTGTGTAGTTTTTATTTGAAGATATTATTTTTCCCAATATAGGCCTCTTAGCTCTCAGAATGTCCAATTGCAGTTTCTACAGAAAGAGTGTTTCAGAAAGGCTCAATCAAAAGTAAGGTTCAACTCTGTTAGTTGAATGCACAGAACAGAAAGAAGTTTCATACAATGCTTCTGTGTAGTTTATATTTGAACATATTGTTTTTTCCACTATTACCCACTTAGCGCTACGAATGTCCAGTTGCATTTTCTACAGACAGAGTGTTTCAAAACTGCTCAATCAAAAGTATGGTTTAACTTTGTTAGCTGAATGCTCAGATCAGAAAGAAGTTTCACAGAATGCTTCTGTGTAGTTTATATTTGAATATATTCCTTTTTCCACTACTACTCTCTTAGCGCTCCAAATGTCCAGTTGCATTTTCTACAGAAAGAGTGTTCAGATCTGCTCAATCAAAAGTACGGTTTAACTCTGTTAGCTGAATGCACAGATCAGAAAGAAGTTTCACAGAATGATTCTGTGTAGTTTATATTTGGAGACATTCCTTTTTCCACTATTACCCTCTTAGCGCTCCGAATCTCCACTTGCATTTTCTACAGAAAGAGTGTTTCAGAACGGCTCAATCAAAACTAAGGTTCAACTCTTTTAGTTGAACAAACAGAACAGAAAGATGTTTCACACAATTCCTCTGTGTAGTTTTTATTTGTAGACATTCTTTTTCCCAATATAGGCCTCTTAGCGCTCAGAATGTCCAATTGCAGTTTCTACAGAAAGAGTGTTTCAGAACGGCTCAATCAAAAGTAAGGTTCAACTCTGTTAGTTGAATGCACAGAACAGAAAGAAGTTTCATACAATGCTTCTGTGTAGTTTATATTTGAACATATTCTTTTTTCCACTATTACCCACTTAGCGCTACGAATGTCCAGTTGCATTTTCTACAGACAGAGTGTTTCAAAACTGCTCAATCAAAAGTATGGTTTAACTCTGTTAGCTGAATGCTCAGATCAGAAAGAAGTTTCACAGAATGCTTCTGCGTAGTTTACATTTGAATATATTCCTTTTTCCACTACTACGCTCTTAGCGCTCCAAATGTCCAGTTGCATTTTCTACAGAAAGAGTGTTCAGATCTGCTCAATACAAAAGTATGGTTTAACTCTGTTAGCTGAATGCACAGATCAGAAAGAAGTTTCACCGAATGATTCTGTGTAGTTTATATTTGAAGACATTCCTTTTTCCACTATTACCCTCTTAGCGCTCCGAATCTCCACTTGCATTTTCTACAAAAAGAGTGTTTCATAAGTGCTCAATCAAAAATATGTTTTATCTCTGTTAACTGAATTTACAGATCAGAAATAAGTTTCACAGAATGCATCTGTGTAGTTTTTATTTGAAGATATTCTTTTTCCCAATGTAGGCCTCTTAGCGCTTAGCATGTCCAATTGCAGTTTCTACAGAAAGAGTGTTTCAGAACGGCTCAATCAAAAGTAAGGTTCAACTCTGTTAGTTGAATGCACAGAACAGAAAGAATTTTCACAGAATGCTACTGTGTAGTTTATATTTGAATATATTCCTTTTTCCACTGTTACCCTCTTAGCGCTCCGAATGTCCACTTGCATTTTCTGCAGAAAGAGTGTTCAGAACTGCGCAATCAAAAGTATGGTTTAACTCTGTTAGCTTAATGAACATATCAGAAATAAGTTTCACACAATGCTTCTGTGTAGTTTTTATTTGAAGATATTATTTTTCCCAATATAGGCCTCTTAGCTCTCAGAATGTCCAATTGCAGTTTCTACAGAAAGAGTGTTTCAGAAAGGCTCAATCAAAAGTAAGGTTCAACTCTGTTAGTTGAATGCACAGAACAGAAAGAAGTTTCATACAATGCTTCTGTGTAGTTTATATTTGAACATATTGTTTTTTCCACTATTACCCACTTAGCGCTACGAATGTCCAGTTGCATTTTCTACAGACAGAGTGTTTCAAAACTGCTCAATCAAAAGTATGGTTTAACTTTGTTAGCTGAATGCTCAGATCAGAAAGAAGTTTCACAGAATGCTTCTGTGTAGTTTATATTTGAATATATTCCTTTTTCCACTACTACTCTCTTAGCGCTCCAAATGTCCAGTTGCATTTTCTACAGAAAGAGTGTTCAGATCTGCTCAATCAAAAGTACGGTTTAACTCTGTTAGCTGAATGCACAGATCAGAAAGAAGTTTCACAGAATGATTCTGTGTAGTTTATATTTGGAGACATTCCTTTTTCCACTATTACCCTCTTAGCGCTCCGAATCTCCACTTGCATTTTCTACAGAAAGAGTGTTTCAGAACGGCTCAATCAAAACTAAGGTTCAACTCTTTTAGTTGAACAAACAGAACAGAAAGAAGTTTCACACAATTCCTCTGTGTAGTTTTTATTTGTAGACATTCTTTTTCCCAATATAGGCCTCTTAGCGCTCAGAATGTCCAATTGCAGTTTCTACAGAAAGAGTGTTTCAGAACGGCTCAATCAAAAGTAAGGTTCAACTCTGTTAGTTGAATGCACAGAACAGAAAGAAGTTTCATACAATGCTTCTGTGTAGTTTATATTTGAACATATTCTTTTTTCCACTATTACCCACTTAGCGCTACGAATGTCCAGTTGCATTTTCTACAGACAGAGTGTTTCAAAACTGCTCAATCAAAAGTATGGTTTAACTCTGTTAGCTGAATGCTCAGATCAGAAAGAAGTTTCACAGAATGCTTCTGCGTAGTTTACATTTGAATATATTCCTTTTTCCACTACTACGCTCTTAGCGCTCCAAATGTCCAGTTGCATTTTCTACAGAAAGAGTGTTCAGATCTGCTCAATCAAAAGTATGGTTTAACTCTGTTAGCTGAATGCACAGATCAGAAAGAAGTTTCACCGAATGATTCTGTGTAGTTTATATTTGAAGACATTCCTTTTTCCACTATTACCCTCTTAGCGCTCCGAATCTCCACTTGCATTTTCTACAAAAAGAGTGTTTCATAAGTGCTCAATCAAAAATATGTTTTATCTCTGTTAACTGAATTTACAGATCAGAAATAAGTTTCACAGAATGCATCTGTGTAGTTTTTATTTGAAGATATTCTTTTTCCCAATGTAGGCCTCTTAGCGCTTAGCATGTCCAATTGCAGTTTCTACAGAAAGAGTGTTTCAGAACGGCTCAATCAAAAGTAAGGTTCAACTCTGTTAGTTGAATGCACAGAACAGAAAGGATTTTCACAGAATGATTCTGTGTAGTTTATATTTGGAGACATTCCTTTTTCCACTATTACCCTCTTAGCGCTCCGAATGTCCACTTGCATTTTCTACAGAAAGAGTGTTCAGAACTGCGCAATCAAAAGTATGGTTTAAGTCTGTTAGCTTAATGAACATATCAGAAATAAGTTTCACACAATGCTTCTGTGTAGTTTTTATTTGAAGATATTATTTTTCCCAATAGAGGCCTCTTAGCGCTCAGAATGTCCAATTGCAGTTTCTACAGAAAGAGTGTTTCAGAAAGGCTCAATCAAAAGTAAGGTTCAACTCTGTTAGTTGAATGCACAGAACAGAAAGAAGTTTCATACAATGCTTCTGTGTAGTTTATATTTGAACATATTCTTTTTTCCACTATTACCCACTTAGCGCTACGAATGTCCAGTTGCATTTTCTACAGACAGAGTGTTTCAAAACTGCTCAATCAAAAGTATGGTTTAACTCTGTTAGCTGAATGCTCAGATCAGAAAGAAGTTTCACAGAATGCTTCTGTGTAGTTTACATTTAAATATATTCCTTTTTCCACTACTACTCTCTTAGCGCTCCAAATATCCAGTTGCATTTTCTACAGAAAGAGTGTTCAGATCTGCTCAATCAAAAGTATGGTTTAACTCTGTTAGCTGAATGCACAGATCAGAAAGAAGTTTCACAGAATGATTCTGTGTAGTTTATATTTGGAGACATTCCTTTTTCCACTATTACCCTCTTAGCGCTCCGAATCTCCCCTTGCATTTTCTACAGAAAGAGTGTTTCAGAACGGCTCAATCAAAACTAAGGTTCAACTCTTTCAGTTGAACAAACAGAACAGAAAGAAGTTTCACACAATTCCTCTGTGTAGTTTTTATTTGAAGATATTATTTTTCCCAATAGAGGCCTCTTAGCGCTCAGAATGTCCAATTGCAGTTTCTACAGAAAGAGTGTTTCAGAAAGGCTGAATCAAAAGTAAGGTTCAACTCTGTTAGTTGAATGCACAGAACAGAAAGAAGTTTCATACAATGCTTCTGTGTAGTTTATATTTGAACATATTCTTTTTTCCACTATTACCCACTTAGCGCTACGAATGTCCAGTTGCATTTTCTACAGACAGAGTGTTTCAAAACTGCTCAATCAAAAGTATGGTTTAACTCTGTTAGCTGAATGCTCAGATCAGAAAGAAGTTTCACACAATGCTTCTGTGTAGTTTATATTTGAATATATTCCTTTTTCCACTACTACGCTCTTAGCGCTCCAAATGTCCAGTTGCATTTTCTACAGAAAGAGTGTTCAGATCTGCTCAATCAAAAGTATGGTTTAACTCTGTTACCTGAATGCACAGATCAGAAAGAAGTTTCACAGAATGATTCTGTGTAGTTTATATTTGGAGACATTCCTTTTTCCACTATTACCCTCTTAGCGCTCCGAATTTCCACTTGCATTTTCTACAGAAAGAGTGTTTCAGAACGGCTCAATCAAAACTAAGGTTCAACTCTTTCAGTTGAACAAACAGAACAGAAAGAAGTTTCACACAATTCTTCTGTGTAGTTTTTATTTGTAGACATTTTTTTCCCAATATAGGCCTCTTAGCGCTCAGAATGTCCAATTGCAGTTTCTACAGAAAGAGTGCTTCAGAACGGCTCAATCAAAAGTAAGGTTCAACTCTGTTAGTTGAATGCACAGAACAGAAAGCAGTTTCATACAATGCTTCTGTGTAGTTTATATTTGAACATATTCTTTTTTCCACTATTACCCACTTAGCGCTACGAATGTCCAGTTGCATTTTCTACAGACAGAGTGTTTCAAAACTGCTCAATCAAAAGTATGGTTTAACTCTGTTAGCTGAATGCTCAGATCAGAAAGAAGTTTCACAGAATGCTTCTGTGTAGTTTATATTTGAATATATTCCTTTTTCCACTACTACTCTCTTAGCGCTCCAAATATCCAGTTGCATTTTCTACAGAAAGAGTGTTCAGATCTGCTCAATCAAAAGTATGGTTTAACTCTGTTAGCTGAATGCACAGATCAGAAAGAAGTTTCACAGAATGATTCTGTGTAGTTTATATTTGGAGACATTCCTTTTTCCACTATTACCCTCTTAGCGCTCCGAATCTCCACTTGCATTTTCTACAGAAAGAGTGTTTCAGAACGGCTCAATCAAAACTAAGGTTCAACTCTTTCAGTTGAACAAACAGAACAGAAAGAAGTTTCACACAATTCTTCTGTGTAGTTTTTATTTGTAGACATTCTTTTTCCCAATATAGGCCTGTTAGCGCTCAGAATGTCCAATTGCAGTTTCTACAGAAAGAGTGTTTCAGAACGGCTCAATCAAAAGTAAGGTTCAACTCTGTTAGTTGAATGCACAGAACAGAAAGAAGTTTCATACAATGCTTCTGTGTAGTTTATATTTGAACATATTTTTTTTCCACTATTACCCACTTAGCGCTACGAATGTCCAGTTGCATTTTCTACAGACAGAGTGTTTCAAAACTGCTCAATCAAAAGTATGGTTTAACTCTGTTAGCTGAATGCTCAGATCAGAAAGAAGTTTCACAGAATGCTTCTGTGTAGTTTATATTTGAATATATTCCTTTTTCCACTACTACGCTCTTAGCGCTCCAAATGTCCAGTTGCATTTTCTACAGAAAGAGTGTTCAGATCTGCTCAATCAAAAGTATGGTTTAACTCTGTTAGCTGAATGCACAGATCAGAAAGAAGTTTCACCGAATGATTCTGTGTAGTTTATATTTGAAGACATTCCTTTTTCCACTATTACCCTCTTAGCGCTCCGAATCTCCACTTGCATTTTCTACAAAAAGAGTGTTTCATAACTGCTCAATCAAAAATATGTTTTATCTCTGTTAACTGAATTTACAGATCAGAAATAAGTTTCACAGAATGCATCTGTGTAGTTTTTATTTGAAGATATTCTTTTTCCCAATGTAGGCCTCTTAGCGCTTAGCATGTCCAATTGCAGTTTCTACAGAAAGAGTGTTTCAGAACGGCTCAATCAAAAGTAAGGTTCAACTCTGTTAGTTGAATGCACAGAACAGAAAGAATTTTCATATAATGCTACTGTGTAGTTTATATTTGAATATATTCCTTTTTCCACTATTACCCTCTTAGCGCTCCGAATGTCCACTTGCATTTTCTACAGAAAGAGTGTTCAGAACTGCGCAATCAAAAGTATGGTTTAACTCTGTTAGCTTAATGAACATATCAGAAATAAGTTTCACACAATGCTTCTGTGTAGTTTTTATTTGAAGATATTATTTTTCCCAATAGAGGCCTCTTAGCGCTCAGAATGTCCAATTGCAGTTTCTACAGAAAGAGTGTTTCAGAAAGGCTCAATCAAAAGTAAGGTTCAACTCTGTTAGTTGAATGCACAGATCAGAAAGAAGTTTCATACAATGCTTCTGTGTAGTTTATATTTGAACATATTCTTTTTTCCACTATTACCCACTTAGCGCTACGAATGTCCAGTTGCATTTTCTACAGACAGAGTGTTTCAAAACTGCTCAATCAAAAGTATGGTTTAACTCTGTTAGCTGAATGCTCAGATCAGAAAGAAGTTTCACAGAATGCTTCTGTGTCGTTTATATTTGAATATATTCCTTTTTCCACTACTACTCTCTTAGCGCTCCAAATGTCCTGTTGCATTTTCTACAGAAAGAGTGTTCAGATCTGCTCAATCAAAAGTATGGTTTAACTCTGTTAGCTGAATGCACAGATCAGAAAGAAGTTTCACAGAATGATTCTGTGTAGTTTATATTTGGAGACATTCCTTTTTCCACTACTACCCTCTTAGCGCTCCGAATCTCCACTTGCATTTTCTACAGAAAGACTGTTTCAGAACGGCTCAATCAAAACTAAGGTTCAACTCTTTTAGTTGAACAAACAGAACAGAAAGAAGTTTCACACAATTCTTCTGTGTAGTTTTTATTTGTAGACATTCTTTTTCCCAATATAGGCCTCTTAGCGCTCAGAATGTCCAATTGCAGTTTCTACAGAAAGAGTGTTTCAGAACGGCTCAATCAAAAGTAAGGTTCAACTCTGTTAGTTGAATGCACAGAACAGAAAGAAGTTTCATACAATGCTTCTGTGTAGTTTATATTTGAACATATTTTTTTTCCACTATTACCCACTTAGCGCTACGAATGTCCAGTTGCATTTTCTACAGACAGAGTGTTTCAAAACTGCTCAATCAAAAGTATGGTTTAACTCTGTTAGCTGAATGCTCAGATCAGAAAGAAGTTTCACAGAATGCTTCTGTGTAGTTTATATTTGAATATATTCCTTTTTCTACTACTACGCTCTTAGCGCTCCAAATGTCCAGTTGCATTTTCTACAGAAAGAGTGTTCAGATCTGCTCAATCAAAAGTATGGTTTAACTCTGTTAGCTGAATGCACAGATCAGAAAGAAGTTTCACCGAATGATTCTGTGTAGTTTATATTTGAAGACATTCCTTTTTCCACTATTACCCTCTTAGCGCTCCGAATCTCCACTTGCATTTTCTACAAAAAGAGTGTTTCATAACTGCTCAATCAAAAATATGTTTTATCTCTGTTAACTGAATTTACAGATCAGAAATAAGTTTCACACAATGCATCTGTGTAGTTTTTATTTGAAGATATTCTTTTTCCCAATGTAGGCCGCTTAGCGCTTAGCATGTCCAATTGCAGTTTCTACAGAAAGAGTGTTTCAGAACGGCTCAATCAAAAGTAAGGTTCAACTCTGTTAGTTGAATGCACAGAACAGAAAGAATTTTCATATAATGCTACTGTGTAGTTTATATTTGAATATATTCCTTTTTCCACTATTACCCTCTTAGCGCTCCGAATGTCCACTTGCATTTTCTACAGAAAGAGTGTTCAGAACTGCGCAATCAAAAGTATGGTTTAACTCTGTTAGCTTAATGAACATATCAGAAATAAGTTTCACACAATACTTCTGTGTAGTTTTTATTTGAAGATATTATTTTTCCCAATAGAGGCCTCTTAGCGCTCAGAATGTCCAATTGCAGTTTCTACAGAAAGAGTGTTTCAGAAAGGCTCAATCAAAAGTAAGGTTCAACTCTGTTAGTTGAATGCACAGATCAGAAAGAAGTTTCATACAATGCTTCTGTGTAGTTTATATTTGAACATATTCTTTTTTCCACTATTACCCACTTATCGCTACGAATGTCCAGTTGCATTTTCTACAGACAGAGTGTTTCAAAACTGCTCAATCAAAAGTATGGTTTAACTCTGTTAGCTGAATGCTCAGATCAGAAAGAAGTTTCACA
Organism: Symphalangus syndactylus; assembly: GCF_028878055.3. Taxonomy (NCBI): domain Eukaryota; kingdom Metazoa; phylum Chordata; class Mammalia; order Primates; family Hylobatidae; genus Symphalangus; species Symphalangus syndactylus. The sequence goes on along the minus strand of NC_072432.2, from coordinate 136,385,575 downwards.
GAATGCTTCTGTGTCGTTTATATTTGAATATATTCCTTTTTCCACTACTACTCTCTTAGCGCTCCAAATGTCCAGTTGCATTTTCTACAGAAAGAGTGTTCAGATCTGCTCAATCAAAAGTATGGTTTAACTCTGTTAGCTGAATGCACATATCAGAAAGAAGTTTCACAGAATGATTCTGTGTAGTTTATATTTGGAGACATTCCTTTTTCCACTACTACCCTCTTAGCGCTCCGAATCTCCACTTGCATTTTCTACAGAAAGACTGTTTCAGAACGGCTCAATCAAAACTAAGGTTCAACTCTTTTAGTTGAACAAACAGAACAGAAAGAAGTTTCACACAATTCTTCTGTGTAGTTTTTATTTGTAGACATTATTTTCCCAATATAGGCCTCTTAGCGCTCAGAATGTCCAATTGCAGTTTCTACAGAAAGAGTGTTTCAGAACGGCTCAATCAAAAGTAAGGTTCAACTCTGTTAGTTGAATGCACAGAACAGAAAGCAGTTTCATACAATGCTTCTGTGTAGTTTATATTTGAACATATTCTTTTTTCCACTATTACCCACTTAGCGCTACGAATGTCCAGTTGCATTTTCTACAGACAGAGTGTTTCAAAACTGCTCAATCAAAAGTATGGTTTAACTCTGTTAGCTGAATGCTCAGATCAGAAAGAAGTTTCACAGAATGCTTCTGTGTAGTTTATATTTGAATATATTCCTTTTTCCACTACTACGCTCTTAGCGCTCCAAATGTCCAGTTGCATTTTCTACAGAAAGAGTGTTCAGATCTGCTCAATCAAAAGTATGGCTTAACTCTGTTAGCTGAATGCACAGATCAGAAAGAAGTTTCACCGAATGATTCTGTGTAGTTTATATTTGAAGACATTCCTTTTTCCACTATTACCCTCTTAGCGCTCCGAATCTCCACTTGCATTTTCTACAAAAAGAGTGTTTCATAACTGCTCAATCAAAAATATGTTTTATCTCTGTTAACTGAATTTACAGATCAGAAATAAGTTTCACAGAATGCATCTGTGTAGTTTTTATTTGAAGATATTCTTTTTCCCAATGTAGGCCTCTTAGCGCTTAGCATGTCCAATTGCAGTTTCTACAGAAAGAGTGTTTCAGAACGGCTCAATCAAAAGTAAGGTTCAACTCTGTTAGTTGAATGCACAGAACAGAAAGAATTTTCACAGAATGCTACTGTGTAGTTTATATTTGAATATATTCCTTTTTCCACTGTTACCCTCTTAGCGCTCCGAATGTCCACTTGCATTTTCTACAGAAAGAGTGTTCAGAACTGCGCAATCAAAAGTATGGTTTAACTCTGTTAGCTTAATGAACATATCAGAAATAAGTTTCACACAATACTTCTGTGTAGTTTTTATTTGAAGATATTATTTTTCCCAATAGAGGCCTCTTAGCGCTCAGAATGTCCAATTGCAGTTTCTACAGAAAGAGTGTTTCAGAAAGGCTCAATCAAAAGTAAGGTTCAACTCTGTTAGGTGAATGCACAGATCAGAAAGAAGTTTCATACAATGCTTCTGTGTAGTTTATATTTGAACATATTCTTTTTTCCACTATTATCCACTTATCGCTACGAATGTCCAGTTGCATTTTCTACAGACAGAGTGTTTCAAAACTGCTCAATCAAAAGTATGGTTTAACTCTGTTAGCTGAATGCTCAGATCAGAAAGAAGTTTCACAGAATGCTTCTGTGTCGTTTATATTTGAATATATTCCTTTTTCCACTACTACTCTCTTAGCGCTCCAAATGTCCAGTTGCATTTTCTACAGAAAGAGTGTTCAGATCTGCTCAATCAAAAGTATGGTTTAACTCTGTTAGCTGAATGCACATATCAGAAAGAAGTTTCACAGAATGATTCTGTGTAGTTTATATTTGGAGACATTCCTTTTTCCACTACTACCCTCTTAGCGCTCCGAATCTCCACTTGCATTTTCTACAGAAAGACTGTTTCAGAACGGCTCAATCAAAACTAAGGTTCAACTCTTTTAGTTGAACAAACAGAACAGAAAGAAGTTTCACACAATTCTTCTGTGTAGTTTTTATTTGTAGACATTCTTTTTCCCAATATAGGCCTCTTAGCGCTCAGAATGTCCAATTGCAGTTTCTACAGAAAGAGTGTTTCAGAACGGCTCAATCAAAAGTAAGGTTCAACTCTGTTAGTTGAATGCACAGAACAGAAAGAAGTTTCATACAATGCTTCTGTGTAGTTTATATTTGAACATATTCTTTTTTCCACTATTACCCACTTAGCGCTACGAATGTCCAGTTGCATTTTCTACAGACAGAGTGTTTCAAAACTGCTCAATCAAAAGTATGGTTTAACTCTGTTAGCTGAATGCTCAGATCAGAAAGAAGTTTCACAGAATGCTTCTGTGTAGTTTATATTTGAATATATTCCTTTTTCCACTACTACGCTCTTAGCGCTCCAAATGTCCAGTTGCATTTTCTACAGAAAGAGTGTTCAGATCTGCTCAATCAAAAGTATGGCTTAACTCTGTTAGCTGAATGCACAGATCAGAAAGAAGTTTCACCGAATGATTCTGTGTAGTTTATATTTGAAGACATTCCTTTTTCCAATATTACCCTCTTAGCGCTCCGAATCTCCACTTGCATTTTCTACAAAAAGAGTGTTTCATAACTGCTCAATCAAAAATATGTTTTATCTCTGTTAACTGAATTTACAGATCAGAAATAAGTTTCACAGAATGCATCTGTGTACTTTTTATTTGAAGATATTCTTTTTCCCAATGTAGGCCTCTTAGCGCTTAGCATGTCCAATTGCAGTTTCTACAGAAAGAGTGTTTCAGAACGGCTCAATCAAAAGTAAGGTTCAACTCTGTTAGTTGAATGCACAGAACAGAAAGAATTTTCACAGAATGCTACTGTGTAGTTTATATTTGAATATATTCCTTTTTCCACTGTTACCCTCTTAGCGCTCCGAATGTCCACTTGCATTTTCTACAGAAAGAGTGTTCAGAACTGCGCAATCAAAAGTATGGTTTAACTCTGTTAGCTTAATGAACATATCAGAAATAAGTTTCACACAATGCTTCTGTGTAGTTTTTATTTGAAGATTTTATTTTTCCCAATAGAGGCCACTTAGCGCTCAGAATGTCCAATTGCAGTTTCTACAGAAAGAGTGTTTCAGAAAGGCTCAATCAAAAGTAAGGTTCAACTCTGTTAGTTGAATGCACAGAACAGAAAGAAGTTTCATACAATGCTTCAGTGTAGTTTATATTTGAACATAATCTTTTTTCCACTATTACCCACTTAGCGCTACGAATGTCCAGTTGCATTTTCTACAGACAGAGTTTTTCAAAACTGCTCAATCAAAAGTATGGTTTAACTCTGTTAGCTGAATGCTCAGATCAGAAAGAAGTTTCACAGAATGCTTCTGTGTAGTTTATATTTGAATATATTCCTTTTTCCACTACTACTCTCTTAGCGCACCAAATGTCCAGTTGCATTTTCTACAGAAAGAGTGTTCAGATCTGCTCAATCAAAAGTATGGTTTAACTCTGTTAGCTGAATGCACAGATCAGAAAGAAGTTTCACAGAATGATTCTGTGTAGTTTATATTTGGAGACATTCCTTTTTCCACTGTTAACCTCTTAGCGCTCCGAATCTCCCCTTGCATTTTCTACAGAAAGAGTGTTTCAGAACGGCTCAATCAAAACTAAGGTTCAACTCTTTCAGTTGAACAAACAGAACAGAAAGAACTTTCACACAATTCTTCTGTGTAGTTTTTATTTGTAGACATTCTTTTTCCCAATATAGGCTTCATAGCGCTCAGAATGTCCAATTGCAGTTTCTACAGAAAGAGTGTTTCAGAACGGCTCAATCAAAAGTAAGGTTCAACTCTGTTAGTTGAATGCACAGAACAGAAAGCAGTTTCATACAATGCTTCTGTGTAGTTTATAATTGAACATATTCTTTTTTCCACTATTACCCACTTAGCGCTACGAATGTCCAGTTGCATTTTCTACAGACAGGGTGTTTCAAAACTGCTCAATCAAAAGTATGGTTTAACTCTGTTAGCTGAATGCTCAGATCAGAAAGAAGTTTCACAGAATGCTTCTGTGTAGTTTATATTTGAATATATTCCTTTTTCCACTACTACGCTCTTATCGCTCGAAATGTCCACTTGCATTTTCTACAGAAAGAGTGTTCAGATCTGCTCAATCAAAAGTATGGTTTAAATCTGTTAGCTGAATGCACAGATCAGAAAGAAGTTTCACCGAATGATTCTGTGTAGTTTATATTTGAAGACATTCCTTTTTCCACTATTACCCTCTTAGCGCTCCGAATCTCCACTTGCATTTTCTACAAAAAGAGTGTTTCATAACTGCTCAATCAAAAATATGTTTTATCTCTGTTAACTGAATTTACAGATCAGAAATTAGTTTCACAGAATGCATCTGTGTAGTTTTTATTTGAAGATATTCTTTTTCCCAATGTAGGCCTCTTAGCGCTTAGCATGTCCAATTGCAGTTTCTACAGAAAGAGTGTTTCAGAACGGCTCAATCAAAAGTAAGGTTCAACTCTGTTAGTTGAATGCACAGAACAGAAAGAATTTTCACAGAATGCTACTGTGTAGTTTATATTTGAATATATTCCTTTTTCCACTGTTACCCTCTTAGCGCTCCGAATGTCCACTTGCATTTTCTGCAGAAAGAGTGTTCAGAACTGCGCAATCAAAAGTATGGTTTAACTCTGTTAGCTTAATGAACATATCAGAAATAAGTTTCACACAATGCTTCTGTGTAGTTTTTATTTGAAGATATTATTTTTCCCAATATAGGCCTCTTAGCTCTCAGAATGTCCAATTGCAGTTTCTACAGAAAGAGTGTTTCAGAAAGGCTCAATCAAAAGTAAGGTTCAACTCTGTTAGTTGAATGCACAGAACAGAAAGAAGTTTCATACAATGCTTCTGTGTAGTTTATATTTGTACATATTGTTTTTTCCACTATTACCCACTTAGCGCTACGAATGTCCAGTTGCATTTTCTACAGACAGAGTGTTTCAAAACTGCTCAATCAAAAGTATGGTTTAACTTTGTTAGCTGAATGCTCAGATCAGAAAGAAGTTTCACAGAATGCTTCTGTGTAGTTTATATTTGAATATATTCCTTTTTCCACTACTACTCTCTTAGCGCTCCAAATGTCCAGTTGCATTTTCTACAGAAAGAGTGTTCAGATCTGCTCAATCAAAAGTACGGTTTAACTCTGTTAGCTGAATGCACAGATCAGAAAGAAGTTTCACAGAATGATTCTGTGTAGTTTATATTTGGAGACATTCCTTTTTCCACTCTTACCCTCTTAGCGCTCCGAATCTCCACTTGCATTTTCTACAGAAAGAGTGTTTCAGAACGGCTCAATCAAAACTAAGGTTCAACTCTTTTAGTTGAACAAACAGAACAGAAAGAAATTTCACACAATTCCTCTGTGTAGTTTTTATTTGTAGACATTCTTTTTCCCAATATAGGCCTCTTAGCGCTCAGAATGTCCAATTGCAGTTTCTACAGAAAGAGTGTTTCAGAACGGCTCAATCAAAAGTAAGGTTCAACTCTGTTAGTTGAATGCACAGAACAGAAAGAAGTTTCATACAATGCTTCTGTGTAGTTTATATTTGAACATATTCTTTTTTCCACTATTACCCACTTAGCGCTACGAATGTCCAGTTGCATTTTCTACAGACAGAGTGTTTCAAAACTGCTCAATCAAAAGTATGGTTTAACTCTGTTAGCTGAATGCTCAGATCAGAAAGAAGTTTCACAGAATGCTTCTGCGTAGTTTACATTTGAATATATTCCTTTTTCCACTACTACGCTCTTAGCGCTCCAAATGTCCAGTTGCATTTTCTACAGAAAGAGTGTTCAGATCTGCTCAATCAAAAGTATGGTTTAACTCTGTTAGCTGAATGCACAGATCAGAAAGAAGTTTCACCGAATGATTCTGTGTAGTTTATATTTGAAGACATTCCTTTTTCCACTATTACCCTCTTAGCGCTCCGAATCTCCACTTGCATTTTCTACAAAAAGAGTGTTTCATAAGTGCTCAATCAAAAATATGTTTTATCTCTGTTAACTGAATTTACAGATCAGAAATAAGTTTCACAGAATGCATCTGTGTAGTTTTTATTTGAAGATATTCTTTTTCCCAATGTAGGCCTCTTAGCGCTTAGCATGTCCAATTGCAGTTTCTACAGAAAGAGTGTTTCAGAACGGCTCAATCAAAAGTAAGGTTCAACTCTGTTAGTTGAATGCACAGAACAGAAAGGATTTTCACAGAATGATTCTGAGTAGTTTATATTTGGAGACATTCCTTTTTCCACTATTACCCTCTTAGCGCTCCGAATGTCCACTTGCATTTTCTACAGAAAGAGTGTTCAGAACTGCGCAATCAAAAGTATGGTTTAAGTCTGTTAGCTTAATGAACATATCAGAAATAAGTTTCACACAATGCTTCTGTGTAGTTTTTATTTGAAGATATTATTTTTCCCAATAGAGGCCTCTTAGCGCTCAGAATGTCCAATTGCAGTTTCTACAGAAAGAGTGTTTCAGAAAGGCTCAATCAAAAGTAAGGTTCAACTCTGTTAGTTGAATGCACAGAACAGAAAGAAGTTTCATACAATGCTTCTGTGTAGTTTATATTTGAACATATTCTTTTTTCCACTATTACCCACTTAGCGCTACGAATGTCCAGTTGCATTTTCTACAGACAGAGTGTTTCAAAACTGCTCAATCAAAAGTATGGTTTAACTCTGTTAGCTGAATGCTCAGATCAGAAAGAAGTTTCACAGAATGCTTCTGTGTAGTTTACATTTAAATATATTCCTTTTTCCACTACTACTCTCTTAGCGCTCCAAATATCCAGTTGCATTTTCTACAGAAAGAGTGTTCAGATCTGCTCAATCAAAAGTATGGTTTAAGTCTGTTAGCTGAATGCACAGATCAGAAAGAAGTTTCACAGAATGATTCTGTGTAGTTTATATTTGGAGACATTCCTTTTTCCACTATTACCCTCTTAGCGCTCCGAATCTCCACTTGCATTTTCTACAGAAAGAGTGTTTCAGAACGGCTCAATCAAAACTAAGGTTCAACTCTTTCAGTTGAACAAACAGAACAGAAAGAAGTTTCACACAATTCTTCTGTGTAGTTTTTATTTGAAGATATTATTTTTCCCAATAGAGGCCTCTTAGCGCTCAGAATGTCCAATTGCAGTTTCTACAGAAAGAGTGTTTCAGAAAGGCTGAATCAAAAGTAAGGTTCAACTCTGTTAGTTGAATGCACAGAACAGAAAGAAGTTTCATACAATGCTTCTGTGTAGTTTATATTTGAACATATTCTTTTTTCCACTATTACAAATTTAGCGCTACGAATGTCCAGTTGCATTTTCTACAGACAGAGTGTTTCAAAACTGCTCAATCAAAAGTATGGTTTAACTCTGTTAGCTGAATGCTCAGATCAGAAAGAAGTTTCACAGAATGCTTCTGTGTAGTTTATATTTGAATATATTCCTTTTTCCACTACTACTCTCTTAGCGCTCCAAATGTCCTGTTGCATTTTCTACAGAAAGAGTGTTCAGATCTGCTCAATCAAAAGTATGGTTTAACTCTGTTAGCTGAATGCACAGATCAGAAAGAAGTTTCACAGAATGATTCTGTGTAGTTTATATTTGGAGACATTCCTTTTTCCACTACTACCCTCTTAGCGCTCCGAATCTCCACTTGCATTTTCTACAGAAAGACTGTTTCAGAACGGCTCAATCAAAACTAAGGTTCAACTCTTTTAGTTGAACAAACAGAACAGAAAGAAGTTTCACACAATTCTTCTGTGTAGTTTTTATTTGTAGACATTCTTTTTCCCAATATAGGCCTCTTAGCGCTCAGAATGTCCAATTGCAGTTTCTACAGAAAGAGTGTTTCAGAACGGCTCAATCAAAAGTAAGGTTCAACTCTGTTAGTTGAATGCACAGAACAGAAAGAAGTTTCATACAATGCTTCTGTGTAGTTTATATTTGAACATATTTTTTTTCCACTATTACCCACTTAGCGCTACGAATGTCCAGTTGCATTTTCTACAGACAGAGTGTTTCAAAACTGCTCAATCAAAAGTATGGTTTAACTCTGTTAGCTGAATGCTCAGATCAGAAAGAAGTTTCACAGAATGCTTCTGTGTAGTTTATATTTGAATATATTCCTTTTTCCACTACTACGCTCTTAGCGCTCCAAATGTCCAGTTGCATTTTCTACAGAAAGAGTGTTCAGATCTGCTCAATCAAAAGTATGGTTTAACTCTGTTAGCTGAATGCACAGATCAGAAAGAAGTTTCAACGAATGATTCTGTGTAGTTTATATTTGAAGACATTCCTTTTTCCACTATTACCCTCTTAGCGCTCCGAATCTCCACTTGCATTTTCTACAAAAAGAGTGTTTCATAACTGCTCAATCAAAAATATGTTTTATCTCTGTTAACTGAATTTACAGATCAGAAATAAGTTTCACAGAATGCATCTGTGTAGTTTTTATTTGAAGATATTCTTTTTCCCAATGTAGGCCGCTTAGCGCTTAGCATGTCCAATTGCAGTTTCTACAGAAAGAGTGTTTCAGAACGGCTCAAACAAAAGAAAGGTTCAACTCTGTTAGTTGAATGCACAGAACAGAAAGAATTTTCATATAATGCTACTGTGTAGTTTATATTTGAATATATTCCTTTTTCCACTATTACCCTCTTAGCGCTCCGAATGTCCACTTGCATTTTCTACAGAAAGAGTGTTCAGAACTGCGCAATCAAAAGTATGGTTTAACTCTGTTAGCTTAATGAACATATCAGAAATAAGTTTCACACAATACTTCTGTGTAGTTTTTATTTGAAGATATTATTTTTCCCAATAGAGGCCTCTTAGCGCTCAGAATGTCCAATTGCAGTTTCTACAGAAAGAGTGTTTCAGAAAGGCTCAATCAAAAGTAAGGTTCAACTCTGTTAGTTGAATGCACAGATCAGAAAGAAGTTTCATACAATGCTTCTGTGTAGTTTATATTTGAACATATTCTTTTTTCCACTATTACCCACTTATCGCTACGAATGTCCAGTTGCATTTTCTACAGACAGAGTGTTTCAAAACTGCTCAATCAAAAGTATGGTTTAACTCTGTTAGCTGAATGCTCAGATCAGAAAGAAGTTTCACAGAATGCTTCTGTGTCGTTTATATTTGAATATATTCCTTTTTCCACTACTACTCTCTTAGCGCTCCAAATGTCCAGTTGCATTTTCTACAGAAAGAGTGTTCAGATCTGCTCAATCAAAAGTATGGTTTAACTCTGTTAGCTGAATGCACATATCAGAAAGAAGTTTCACAGAATGATTCTGTGTAGTTTATATTTGGAGACATTCCTTTTTCCACTACTACCCACTTAGCGCTCCGAATCTCCACTTGCATTTTCTACAGAAAGACTGTTTCAGAACGGCTCAATCAAAACTAAGGTTCAACTCTTTTAGTTGAACAAACAGAACAGAAAGAAGTTTCACACAATTCTTCTGTGTAGTTTTTATTTGTAGACATTATTTTCCCAATATAGGCCTCTTAGCGCTCAGAATGTCCAATTGCAGTTTCTACAGAAAGAGTGTTTCAGAACGGCTCAATCAAAAGTAAGGTTCAACTCTGTTAGTTGAATGCACAGAACAGAAAGCAGTTTCATACAATGCTTCTGTGTAGTTTATATTTGAACATATTCTTTTTTCCACTATTACCCACTTAGCGCTACGAATGTCCAGTTGCATTTTCTACAGACAGAGTGTTTCAAAACTGCTCAATCAAAAGTATGGTTTAACTCTGTTAGCTGAATGCTCAGATCAGAAAGAAGTTTCACAGAATGCTTCTGTGTAGTTTATATTTGAATATATTCCTTTTTCCACTACTACGCTCTTAGCGCTCCAAATGTCCAGTTGCATTTTCTACAGAAAGAGTGTTCAGATCTGCTCAATCAAAAGTATGGCTTAACTCTGTTAGCTGAATGCACAGATCAGAAAGAAGTTTCACCGAATGATTCTGTGTAGTTTATATTTGAAGACATTCCTTTTTCCACTATTACCCTCTTAGCGCTCCGAATCTCCACTTGCATTTTCTACAAAAAGAGTGTTTCATAACTGCTCAATCAAAAATATGTTTTATCTCTGTTAACTGAATTTACAGATCAGAAATAAGTTTCACAGAATGCATCTGTGTAGTTTTTATTTGAAGATATTCTTTTTCCCAATGTAGGCCTCTTAGCGCTTAGCATGTCCAATTGCAGTTTCTACAGAAAGAGTGTTTCAGAACGGCTCAATCAAAAGTAAGGTTCAACTCTGTTAGTTGAATGCACAGAACAGAAAGAATTTTCACAGAATGCTACTGTGTAGTTTATATTTGAATATATTCCTTTTTCCACTGTTACCCTCTTAGCGCTCCGAATGTCCACTTGCATTTTCTACAGAAAGAGTGTTCAGAACTGCGCAATCAAAAGTATGGTTTAACTCTGTTAGCTTAATGAACATATCAGAAATAAGTTTCACACAATACTTCTGTGTAGTTTTTATTTGAAGATATTATTTTTCCCAATAGAGGCCTCTTAGCGCTCAGAATGTCCAATTGCAGTTTCTACAGAAAGAGTGTTTCAGAAAGGCTCAATCAAAAGTAAGGTTCAACTCTGTTAGGTGAATGCACAGATCAGAAAGAAGTTTCATACAATGCTTCTGTGTAGTTTATATTTGAACATATTCTTTTTTCCACTATTATCCACTTATCGCTACGAATGTCCAGTTGCATTTTCTACAGACAGAGTGTTTCAAAACTGCTCAATCAAAAGTATGGTTTAACTCTGTTAGCTGAATGCTCAGATCAGAAAGAAGTTTCACAGAATGCTTCTGTGTCGTTTATATTTGAATATATTACTTTTTCCACTACTACTCTCTTAGCGCTCCAAATGTCCAGTTGCATTTTCTACAGAAAGAGTGTTCAGATCTGCTCAATCAAAAGTATGGTTTAACTCTGTTAGCTGAATGCACATATCAGAAAGAAGTTTCACAGAATGATTCTGTGTAGTTTATATTTGGAGACATTCCTTTTTCCACTACTACCCTCTTAGCGCTCCGAATCTCCACTTGCATTTTCTACAGAAAGACTGTTTCAGAACGGCTCAATCAAAACTAAGGTTCAACTCTTTTAGTTGAACAAACAGAACAGAAAGAAGTTTCACACAATTCTTCTGTGTAGTTTTTATTTTTAGACATTCTTTTTCCCAATATAGGCCTCTTAGCGCTCAGAATGTCCAATTGCAGTTTCTACAGAAAGAGTGTTTCAGAACGGCTCAATCAAAAGTAAGGTTCAACTCTGTTAGTTGAATGCACAGAACAGAAAGAAGTTTCATACAATGCTTCTGTGTAGTTTATATTTGAACATATTCTTTTTTCCACTATTACCCACTTAGCGCTACGAATGTCCAGTTGCATTTTCTACAGACAGAGTGTTTCAAAACTGCTCAATCAAAAGTATGGTTTAACTCTGTTAGCTGAATGCTCAGATCAGAAAGAAGTTTCACAGAATGCTTCTGTGTAGTTTATATTTGAATATATTCCTTTTTCCACTACTACGCTCTTAGCGCTCCAAATGTCCAGTTGCATTTTCTACAGAAAGAGTGTTCAGATCTGCTCAATCAAAAGTATGGCTTAACTCTGTTAGCTGAATGCACAGATCAGAAAGAAGTTTCACCGAATGATTCTGTGTAGTTTATATTTGAAGACATTCCTTTTTCCAATATTACCCTCTTAGCGCTCCGAATCTCCACTTGCATTTTCTACAAAAAGAGTGTTTCATAACTGCTCAATCAAAAATATGTTTTATCTCTGTTAACTGAATTTACAGATCAGAAATAAGTTTCACAGAATGCATCTGTGTACTTTTTATTTGAAGATATTCTTTTTCCCAATGTAGGCCTCTTAGCGCTTAGCATGTCCAATTGCAGTTTCTACAGAAAGAGTGTTTCAGAACGGCTCAATCAAAAGTAAGGTTCAACTCTGTTAGTTGAATGCACAGAACAGAAAGAATTTTCACAGAATGCTACTGTGTAGTTTATATTTGAATATATTCCTTTTTCCACTGTTACCCTCTTAGCGCTCCGAATGTCCACTTGCATTTTCTACAGAAAGAGTGTTCAGAACTGCGCAATCAAAAGTATGGTTTAACTCTGTTAGCTTAATGAACATATCAGAAATAAGTTTCACACAATGCTTCTGTGTAGTTTTTATTTGAAGATATTATTTTTCCCAATAGAGGCCACTTAGCGCTCAGAATGTCCAATTGCAGTTTCTACAGAAAGAGTGTTTCAGAAAGGCTCAATCAAAAGTAAGGTTCAACTCTGTTAGTTGAATGCACAGAACAGAAAGAAGTTTCATACAATGCTTCAGTGTAGTTTATATTTGAACATAATCTTTTTTCCACTATTACCCACTTAGCGCTACGAATGTCCAGTTGCATTTTCTACAGACAGAGTTTTTCAAAACTGCTCAATCAAAAGTATGGTTTAACTCTGTTAGCTGAATGCTCAGATCAGAAAGAAGTTTCACAGAATGCTTCTGTGTAGTTTATATTTGAATATATTCCTTTTTCCACTACTACTCTCTTAGCGCACCAAATGTCCAGTTGCATTTTCTACAGAAAGAGTGTTCAGATCTGCTCAATCAAAAGTATGGTTTAACTCTGTTAGCTGAATGCACAGATCAGAAAGAAGTTTCACAGAATGATTCTGTGTAGTTTATATTTGGAGACATTCCTTTTTCCACTGTTAACCTCTTAGCGCTCCGAATCTCCCCTTGCATTTTCTACAGAAAGAGTGTTTCAGAACGGCTCAATCAAAACTAAGGTTCAACTCTTTCAGTTGAACAAACAGAACAGAAAGAACTTTCACACAATTCTTCTGTGTAGTTTTTATTTGTAGACATTCTTTTTCCCAATATAGGCCTCTTAGCGCTCAGAATGTCCAATTGCAGTTTCTACAGAAAGAGTGTTTCAGAACGGCTCAATCAAAAGTAAGGTTCAACTCTGTTAGTTGAATGCACAGAACAGAAAGAAGTTTCATACAATGCTTCTGTGTAGTTTATATTTGAACATATTCTTTTTTCCACTATTACCCACTTAGCGCTACGAATGTCCAGTTGCATTTTCTACAGACAGAGTGTTTCAAAACTGCTCAATCAAAAGTATGGTTTAACTCTGTTAGCTGAATGCTCAGATCAGAAAGAAGTTTCACAGAATGCTTCTGCGTAGTTTACATTTGAATATATTCCTTTTTTTACTACTACGCTCTTAGCGCTCCAAATGTCCAGTTGCATTTTCTACAGAAAGAGTGTTCAGATCTGCTCAATCAAAAGTATGGTTTAACTCTGTTAGCTGAATGCACAGATCAGAAAGAAGTTTCACCGAATGATTCTGTGTAGTTTATATTTGAAGACATTCCTTTTTCCACTATTACCCTCTTAGCGCTCCGAATCTCCACTTGCATTTTCTACAAAAAGAGTGTTTCATAAGTGCTCAATCAAAAATATGTTTTATCTCTGTTAACTGAATTTACAGATCAGAAATAAGTTTCACAGAATGCATCTGTGTAGTTTTTATTTGAAGATATTCTTTTTCCCAATGTAGGCCTCTTAGCGCTTAGCATGTCCAATTGCAGTTTCTACAGAAAGAGTGTTTCAGAACGGCTCAATCAAAAGTAAGGTTCAACTCTGTTAGTTGAATGCACAGAACAGAAAGGATTTTCACAGAATGATTCTGAGTAGTTTATATTTGGAGACATTCCTTTTTCCACTATTACCCTCTTAGCGCTCAGAATGTCCACTTGCATTTTCTACAGAAAGAGTGTTCAGAACTGCGCAATCAAAAGTATGGTTTAAGTCTGTTAGCTTAATGAACATATCAGAAATAAGTTTCACACAATGCTTCTGTGTAGTTTTTATTTGAAGATATTATTTTTCCCAATAGAGGCCTCTTAGCGCTCAGAATGTCCAATTGCAGTTTCTACAGAAAGAGTGTTTCAGAAAGGCTCAATCAAAAGTAAGGTTCAACTCTGTTAGTTGAATGCACAGAACAGAAAGTAGTTTCATACAATGCTTCTGTGTAGTTTATATTTGAACATATTCTTTTTTCCACTATTACCCACTTAGCGCTACGAATGTCCAGTTGCATTTTCTACAGACAGAGTGTTTCAAAACTGCTCAATCAAAAGTATGGTTTAACTCTGTTAGCTGAATGCTCAGATCAGAAAGAAGTTTCACAGAATGCTTCTGTGTAGTTTACATTTAAATATATTCCTTTTTCCACTACTACTCTCTTAGCGCTCCAAATATCCAGTTGCATTTTCTACAGAAAGAGTGTTCAGATCTGCTCAATCAAAACTATGGTTTAAGTCTGTTAGCTGAATGCACAGATCAGAAAGAAGTTTCACAGAATGATTCTGTGTAGTTTATATTTGGAGACATTCCTTTTTCCACTATTACCCTCTTAGCGCTCCGAATCTCCACTTGCATTTTCTACAGAAAGAGTGTTTCAGAACGGCTCAATCAAAACTAAGGTTCAACTCTTTCAGTTGAACAAACAGAACAGAAAGAAGTTTCACACAATTCTTCTGTGTAGTTTTTATTTGAAGATATTATTTTTCCCAATAGAGGCCTCTTAGCGCTCAGAATGTCCAATTGCAGTTTCTACAGAAAGAGTGTTTCAGAAAGGCTGAATCAAAAGTAAGGTTCAACTCTGTTAGTTGAATGCACAGAACAGAAAGAAGTTTCATACAATGCTTCTGTGTAGTTTATATTTGAACATATTCTTTTTTCCACTATTACAAACTTAGCGCTACGAATGTCCAGTTGCATTTTCTACAGACAGAGTGTTTCAAAACTGCTCAATCAAAAGTATGGTTTAACTCTGTTAGCTGAATGCTCAGATCAGAAAGAAGTTTCACAGAATGCTTCTGTGTAGTTTATATTTGAATATATTCCTTTTTCCACTACTACGCTCTTAGCGCTCCAAATGTCCAGTTGCATTTTCTACAGAAAGAGTGTTCAGATCTGCTCAATCAAAAGTATGGTTTAACTCTGTTAGCTGAATGCACAGATCAGAAAGAAGTTTCACAGAATGATTCTGTGTAGTTTATATTTGGAGACATTCCTTTTTCCACTATTACCCTCTTAGCGCTCCGAATTTCCACTTGCATTTTCTACAGAAAGAGTTTTTCAGAACGGCTCAATCAAAACTAAGGTTCAACTCTTTCAGTTGAACAAACAGAACAGAAAGAAGTTTCACACAATTCTTCTGTGTAGTTTTTATTTGTAGACATTCTTTTTCCCAATAGAGGCCCCTTAGCGCTCAGAATGTCCAATTGCAGTTTCTACAGAAAGAGTGTTTCAGAAAGGCTCAATCAAAAGTAAGGTTCAACTCTGTTAGTTGAATGCACAGAACAGAAAGAAGTTTCATACAATGCTTCAGTGTAGTTTATATTTGAACATAATCTTTTTTCCACTATTACCCACTTAGCGCTACGAATGTCCAGTTGCATTTTCTACAGACAGAGTGTTTCAAAACTGCTCAATCAAAAGTATGGTTTAACTCTGTTAGCTGAATGCTCAGATCAGAAAGAAGTTTCACAGAATGCTTCTGTGTCGTTTATATTTGAATATATTCCTTTTTCCACTACTACTCTCTTAGCGCTCCAAATGTCCAGTTGCATTTTCTACAGAAAGAGTGTTCAGATCTGCTCAATCAAAAGTATGGTTTAACTCTGTTAGCTGAATGCACATATCAGAAAGAAGTTTCACAGAATGATTCTGTGTAGTTTATATTTGGAGACATTCCTTTTTCCACTACTACCCTCTTAGCGCTCCGAATCTCCACTTGCATTTTCTACAGAAAGACTGTTTCAGAACGGCTCAATCAAAACTAAGGTTCAACTCTTTTAGTTGAACAAACAGAACAGAAAGAAGTTTCACACAATTCTTCTGTGTAGTTTTTATTTGTAGACATTCTTTTTCCCAATATAGGCCTCTTAGCGCTCAGAATGTCCAATTGCAGTTTCTACAGAAAGAGTGTTTCAGAACGGCTCAATCAAAAGTAAGGTTCAACTCTGTTAGTTGAATGCACAGAACAGAAAGAAGTTTCATACAATGCTTCTGTGTAGTTTATATTTGAACATATTCTTTTTTCCACTATTACCCACTTAGCGCTACGAATGTCCAGTTGCATTTTCTACAGACAGAGTGTTTCAAAACTGCTCAATCAAAAGTATGGTTTAACTCTGTTAGCTGAATGCTCAGATCAGAAAGAAGTTTCACAGAATGCTTCTGTGTAGTTTATATTTGAATATATTCCTTTTTCCACTACTACGCTCTTAGCGCTCCAAATGTCCAGTTGCATTTTCTACAGAAAGAGTGTTCAGATCTGCTCAATCAAAAGTATGGCTTAACTCTGTTAGCTGAATGCACAGATCAGAAAGAAGTTTCACCGAATGATTCTGTGTAGTTTATATTTGAAGACATTCCTTTTTCCAATATTACCCTCTTAGCGCTCCGAATCTCCACTTGCATTTTCTACAAAAAGAGTGTTTCATAACTGCTCAATCAAAAATATGTTTTATCTCTGTTAACTGAATTTACAGATCAGAAATAAGTTTCACAGAATGCATCTGTGTACTTTTTATTTGAAGATATTCTTTTTCCCAATGTAGGCCTCTTAGCGCTTAGCATGTCCAATTGCAGTTTCTACAGAAAGAGTGTTTCAGAACGGCTCAATCAAAAGTAAGGTTCAACTCTGTTAGTTGAATGCACAGAACAGAAAGAATTTTCACAGAATGCTACTGTGTAGTTTATATTTGAATATATTCCTTTTTCCACTGTTACCCTCTTAGCGCTCCGAATGTCCACTTGCATTTTCTACAGAAAGAGTGTTCAGAACTGCGCAATCAAAAGTATGGTTTAACTCTGTTAGCTTAATGAACATATCAGAAATAAGTTTCACACAATGCTTCTGTGTAGTTTTTATTTGAAGATATTATTTTTCCCAATAGAGGCCACTTAGCGCTCAGAATGTCCAATTGCAGTTTCTACAGAAAGAGTGTTTCAGAAAGGCTCAATCAAAAGTAAGGTTCAACTCTGTTAGTTGAATGCACAGAACAGAAAGAAGTTTCATACAATGCTTCAGTGTAGTTTATATTTGAACATAATCTTTTTTCCACTATTACCCACTTAGCGCTACGAATGTCCAGTTGCATTTTCTACAGACAGAGTTTTTCAAAACTGCTCAATCAAAAGTATGGTTTAACTCTGTTAGCTGAATGCTCAGATCAGAAAGAAGTTTCACAGAATGCTTCTGTGTAGTTTATATTTGAATATATTCCTTTTTCCACTACTACTCTCTTAGCGCACTAAATGTCCAGTTGCATTTTCTACAGAAAGAGTGTTCAGATCTGCTCAATCAAAAGTATGGTTTAACTCTGTTAGCTGAATGCACAGATCAGAAAGAAGTTTCACAGAATGATTCTGTGTAGTTTATATTTGGAGACATTCCTTTTTCCACTGTTAACCTCTTAGCGCTCCGAATCTCCCCTTGCATTTTCTACAGAAAGAGTGTTTCAGAACGGCTCAATCAAAACTAAGGTTCAACTCTTTCAGTTGAACAAACAGAACAGAAAGAACTTTCACACAATTCTTCTGTGTAGTTTTTATTTGTAGACATTCTTTTTCCCAATATAGGCTTCATAGCGCTCAGAATGTCCAATTGCAGTTTCTACAGAAAGAGTGTTTCAGAACGGCTCAATCAAAAGTAAGGTTCAACTCTGTTAGTTGAATGCACAGAACAGAAAGCAGTTTCATACAATGCTTCTGTGTAGTTTATAATTGAACATATTCTTTTTTCCACTATTACCCACTTAGCGCTACGAATGTCCAGTTGCATTTTCTACAGACAGGGTGTTTCAAAACTGCTCAATCAAAAGTATGGTTTAACTCTGTTAGCTGAATGCTCAGATCAGAAAGAAGTTTCACAGAATGCTTCTGTGTAGTTTATATTTGAATATATTCCTTTTTCCACTACTACGCTCTTAGCGCTCGAAATGTCCACTTGCATTTTCTACAGAAAGAGTGTTCAGATCTGCTCAATCAAAAGTATGGTTTAAATCTGTTAGCTGAATGCACAGATCAGAAAGAAGTTTCACCGAATGATTCTGTGTAGTTTATATTTGAAGACATTCCTTTTTCCACTATTACCCTCTTAGCGCTCCGAATCTCCACTTGCATTTTCTACAAAAAGAGTGTTTCATAACTGCTCAATCAAAAATATGTTTTATCTCTGTTAACTGAATTTACAGATCAGAAATTAGTTTCACAGAATGCATCTGTGTAGTTTTTATTTGAAGATATTCTTTTTCCCAATGTAGGCCTCTTAGCGCTTAGCATGTCCAATTGCAGTTTCTACAGAAAGAGTGTTTCAGAACGGCTCAATCAAAAGTAAGGTTCAACTCTGTTAGTTGAATGCACAGAACAGAAAGAATTTTCACAGAATGCTACTGTGTAGTTTATATTTGAATATATTCCTTTTTCCACTGTTACCCTCTTAGCGCTCCGAATGTCCACTTGCATTTTCTGCAGAAAGAGTGTTCAGAACTGCGCAATCAAAAGTATGGTTTAACTCTGTTAGCTTAATGAACATATCAGAAATAAGTTTCACACAATGCTTCTGTGTAGTTTTTATTTGAAGATATTATTTTTCCCAATATAGGCCTCTTAGCTCTCAGAATGTCCAATTGCAGTTTCTACAGAAAGAGTGTTTCAGAAAGGCTCAATCAAAAGTAAGGTTCAACTCTGTTAGTTGAATGCACAGAACAGAAAGAAGTTTCATACAATGCTTCTGTGTAGTTTATATTTGAACATATTGTTTTTTCCACTATTACCCACTTAGCGCTACGAATGTCCAGTTGCATTTTCTACAGACAGAGTGTTTCAAAACTGCTCAATCAAAAGTATGGTTTAACTTTGTTAGCTGAATGCTCAGATCAGAAAGAAGTTTCACAGAATGCTTCTGTGTAGTTTATATTTGAATATATTCCTTTTTCCACTACTACTCTCTTAGCGCTCCAAATGTCCAGTTGCATTTTCTACAGAAAGAGTGTTCAGATCTGCTCAATCAAAAGTACGGTTTAACTCTGTTAGCTGAATGCACAGATCAGAAAGAAGTTTCACAGAATGATTCTGTGTAGTTTATATTTGGAGACATTCCTTTTTCCACTATTACCCTCTTAGCGCTCCGAATCTCCACTTGCATTTTCTACAGAAAGAGTGTTTCAGAACGGCTCAATCAAAACTAAGGTTCAACTCTTTTAGTTGAACAAACAGAACAGAAAGAAATTTCACACAATTCCTCTGTGTAGTTTTTATTTGTAGACATTCTTTTTCCCAATATAGGCCTCTTAGCGCTCAGAATGTCCAATTGCAGTTTCTACAGAAAGAGTGTTTCAGAACGGCTCAATCAAAAGTAAGGTTCAACTCTGTTAGTTGAATGCACAGAACAGAAAGAAGTTTCATACAATGCTTCTGTGTAGTTTATATTTGAACATATTCTTTTTTCCACTATTACCCACTTAGCGCTACGAATGTCCAGTTGCATTTTCTACAGACAGAGTGTTTCAAAACTGCTCAATCAAAAGTATGGTTTAACTCTGTTAGCTGAATGCTCAGATCAGAAAGAAGTTTCACAGAATGCTTCTGCGTAGTTTACATTTGAATATATTCCTTTTTCCACTACTACGCTCTTAGCGCTCCAAATGTCCAGTTGCATTTTCTACAGAAAGAGTGTTCAGATCTGCTCAATCAAAAGTATGTTTTAACTCTGTTAGCTGAATGCACAGATCAGAAAGAAGTTTCACCGAATGATTCTGTGTAGTTTATATTTGAAGACATTCCTTTTTCCACTATTACCCTCTTAGCGCTCCGAATCTCCACTTGCATTTTCTACAAAAAGAGTGTTTCATAAGTGCTCAATCAAAAATATGTTTTATCTCTGTTAACTGAATTTACAGATCAGAAATAAGTTTCACAGAATGCATCTGTGTAGTTTTTATTTGAAGATATTCTTTTTCCCAATGTAGGCCTCTTAGCGCTTAGCATGTCCAATTGCAGTTTCTACAGAAAGAGTGTTTCAGAACGGCTCAATCAAAAGTAAGGTTCAACTCTGTTAGTTGAATGCACAGAACAGAAAGGATTTTCACAGAATGATTCTGAGTAGTTTATATTTGGAGACATTCCTTTTTCCACTATTACCCTCTTAGCGCTCCGAATGTCCACTTGCATTTTCTACAGAAAGAGTGTTCAGAACTGCGCAATCAAAAGTATGGTTTAAGTCTGTTAGCTTAATGAACATATCAGAAATAAGTTTCACACAATGCTTCTGTGTAGTTTTTATTTGAAGATATTATTTTTCCCAATAGAGGCCTCTTAGCGCTCAGAATGTCCAATTGCAGTTTCTACAGAAAGAGTGTTTCAGAAAGGCTCAATCAAAAGTAAGGTTCAACTCTGTTAGTTGAATGCACAGAACAGAAAGAAGTTTCATACAATGCTTCTGTGTAGTTTATATTTGAACATATTCTTTTTTCCACTATTACCCACTTAGCGCTACGAATGTCCAGTTGCATTTTCTACAGACAGAGTGTTTCAAAACTGCTCAATCAAAAGTATGGTTTAACTCTGTTAGCTGAATGCTCAGATCAGAAAGAAGTTTCACAGAATGCTTCTGTGTAGTTTACATTTAAATATATTCCTTTTTCCACTACTACTCTCTTAGCGCTCCAAATATCCAGTTGCATTTTCTACAGAAAGAGTGTTCAGATCTGCTCAATCAAAAGTATGGTTTAAGTCTGTTAGCTGAATGCACAGATCAGAAAGAAGTTTCACAGAATGATTCTGTGTAGTTTATATTTGGAGACATTCCTTTTTCCACTATTACCCTCTTAGCGCTCCGAATCTCCACTTGCATTTTCTACAGAAAGAGTGTTTCAGAACGGCTCAATCAAAACTAAGGTTCAACTCTTTCAGTTGAACAAACAGAACAGAAAGAAGTTTCACACAATTCTTCTGTGTAGTTTTTATTTGAAGATATTATTTTTCCCAATAGAGGCCTCTTAGCGCTCAGAATGTCCAATTGCAGTTTCTACAGAAAGAGTGTTTCAGAAAGGCTCAATCAAAAGTAAGGTTCAACTCTGTTAGTTGAATGCACAGAACAGAAAGAAGTTTCATACAATGCTTCTGTGTAGTTTATATTTGAACATATTCTTTTTTCCACTATTACAAACTTAGCGCTACGAATGTCCAGTTGCATTTTCTACAGACAGAGTGTTTCAAAACTGCTCAATCAAAAGTATGGTTTAACTCTGTTAGCTGAATGCTCAGATCAGAAAGAAGTTTCACAGAATGCTTCTGTGTAGTTTATATTTGAATATATTCCTTTTTCCACTACTACGCTCTTAGCGCTCCAAATGTCCAGTTGCATTTTCTACAGAAAGAGTGTTCAGATCTGCTCAATCAAAAGTATGGTTTAACTCTGTTAGCTGAATGCACAGATCAGAAAGAAGTTTCACAGAATGATTCTGTGTAGTTTATATTTGGAGACATTCCTTTTTCCACTATTACCCTCTTAGCGCTCCGAATTTCCACTTGCATTTTCTACAGAAAGAGTGTTTCAGAACGGCTCAATCAAAACTAAGGTTCAACTCTTTCAGTTGAACAAACAGAACAGAAAGAAGTTTCACACAATTCTTCTGTGTAGTTTTTATTTGTAGACATTCTTTTTCCCAATATAGGCCTCTTAGCGCTCAGAATGTCCAATTGCAGTTTCTACAGAAAGAGTGCTTCAGAACGGCTCAATCAAAAGTAAGGTTCAACTCTGTTAGTTGAATGCACAGAACAGAAAGCAGTTTCATACAATGCTTCTGTGTAGTTTATATTTGAACATATTCTTTTTTCCACTATTACCCACTTAGCGCTACGAATGTCCAGTTGCATTTTCTACAGACAGAGTGTTTCAAAACTGCTCAATCAAAAGTATGGTTTAACTCTGTTAGCTGAATGCTCAGATCAGAAAGAAGTTTCACAGAATGCTTCTGTGTAGTTTATATTTGAATATATTCCTTTTTCCACTACTACGCTCTTAGCGCTCCAAATGTCCAGTTGCATTTTCTACAGAAAGAGTGTTCAGATCTGCTCAATCAAAAGTATGGTTTAAATCTGTTAGCTGAATGCACAGATCAGAAAGAAGTTTCACCGAATGATTCTGTGTAGTTTATATTTGAAGACATTCCTTTTTCCACTATTACCCTCTTAGCGCTCCGAATCTCCACTTGCATTTTCTACAAAAAGAGTGTTTCATAACTGCTCAATCAAAAATATGTTTTATTTCTGTTAACTGAATTTACAGATCAGAAATAAGTTTCACAGAATGCATCTGTGTAGTTTTTATTTGAAGATATTCTTTTTCCCAATGTAGGCCTCTTAGAGCTTAGCATGTCCAATTGCAGTTTCTACAGAAAGAGTGTTTCAGAACGGCTCAATCAAAAGTAAGGTTCAACTCTGTTAGTTGAACGCACAGAACAGAAAGTATTTTCACAGAATGCTACTGTGTAGTTTATATTTGAATATATTCCTTTTTCCACTATTACCCTCTTAGCGCTCCGAATGTCCACTTACATTTTCTACAGAAAGAGTGTTCAGAACTGCGCAATCAAAAGTATGGTTTAACTCTGTTAGCTTAATGAACATATCAGAAATAAGTTTCACACAATGCTTCTGTGAAGTTTTTATTTGAAGATATTATTTTTCCCAATATAGGCCTCTTAGCGCTCAGAATGTCCAATTGCAGTTTCTACAGAAAGAGTGTTTCAGAAAGGCTCAATCAAAAGTAAGGTTCAACTCTGTTAGTTGAATGCACAGAACAGAAAGCAGTTTCATACAATGCTTCTGTGTAGTTTATATTTGAACATATTCTTTTTTCCACTATTACCCACTTAGCGCTACGAATGTCCAGTTGCATTTTCTACAGACAGAGTGTTTCAAAACTGCTCAATCAAAAGTATGGTTTAACTCTGTTAGCTGAATGCTCAGATCAGAAAGAAGTTTCACAGAATGCTTCTGTGTAGTTTATATTTGAATATATTCCTTTTTCCACTACTACGCTCTTAGCGCTCCAAATGTCCAGTTGCATTTTCTACAGAAAGAGTGTTCAGTTCTGCTCAATCAAAAGTATGGTTTAACTCTGTTAGCTGAATGCACAGATCAGAAAGAAGTTTCACAGAATGATTCTGTGTAGTTTATATTTGGAGACATTCCTTTTTCCACTATTACCCTCTTAGCGCTCCGAATCTCCACTTGCATTTTCTACAGAAAGAGTGTTTCAGAACGGCTCAATCAAAACTAAGGTTCAACTCTTTTAGATGAACAAACAGAACAGAAAGAAGTTTCACACAATTCCTCTGTGTAGTTTTTATTTGTAGACATTCTTTTTCCCAATATAGGCCTCTTAGCGCTCAGAATGTCCAATTGCAGTTTCTACAGAAAGAGTGTTTCAGAACGGCTCAATCAAAAGTAAGGTTCAACTCTGTTAGTTGAATGCACAGAACAGAAAGAAGTTTCATACAATGCTTCTGTGTAGTTTATATTTGAACATATTCTTTTTTACACTATTACCCACTTAGCGCTACGAATGTCCAGTTGCATTTTCTACAGACAGAGTGTTTCAAAACTGCTCAATCAAAAGTATGGTTTAACTCTGTTAGCTGAATGCTCAGATCAGAAAGAAGTTTCACAGAATGCTTCTGTGTAGTTTATATTTGAATATATTTCTTTTTCCACTACTACGCTCGTAGCGCTCCAAATGTCCAGTTGCATTTTCTACAGAAAGAGTGTTCAGATCTGCTCAATCAAAAGTATGGTTTAACTCTGTTAGCTGAATGCACAGATCAGAAAGAAGTTTCACCGAATGATTCTGTGTAGTTTATATTTGAAGACACTCTTTTTTCCACTATTACCCTCTTAGCGCTCCGAATCTCCACTTGCATTTTCTACAAAAAGAGTGTTTCATAACTGCTCAATCAAAAATATGTTTTATCTCTGTTAACTGAATTTACAGATCAGAAATAAGTTTCACAGAATGCATCTGTGTAGTTTTTATTTGAAGATATTCTTTTTCCCAATGTAGGCCTCTTAGCGCTTAGCATGTCCAATTGCAGTTTCTACAGAAAGAGTGTTTCAGAACGGCTCAATCAAAAGTAAGGTTCAACTCTGTTAGTTGAATGCACAGAACAGAAAGAATTTTCACAGAATGATTCTGTGTAGTTTATATTTGGAGACATTCCTTTTTCCACTATTACCCTCTTAGCGCTCCGAATGTCCACTTGCATTTTCTACAGAAAGAGTGTTCAGAACTGCGCAATCAAAAGTATGGTTTAACTCTGTTAGCTTAATGAACATATCAGAAATAAGTTTCACACAATGCTTCTGTGTAGTTTTTATTTGAAGATATTATTTTTCCCAATAGAGGCCCCTTAGCGCTCAGAATGTCCAATTGCAGTTTCTACAGAAAGAGTGTTTCAGAAAGGCTCAATCAAAAGTAAGGTTCAACTCTGTTAGTTGAATGCACAGAACAGAAAGAAGTTTCATACAATGCTTCAGTGTAGTTTATATTTGAACATAATCTTTTTTCCACTATTACCCACTTAGCGCTACGAATGTCCAGTTGCATTTTCTACAGACAGAGTGTTTCAAAACTGCTCAATCAAAAGTATGGTTTAACTCTGTTAGCTGAATGCTCAGATCAGAAAGAAGTTTCACAGAATGCTTCTGTGTAGTTTATATTTGAATATATTCCTTTTTCCACTACTACTCTCTTAGCGCACCAAATGTCCAGTTGCATTTTCTACAGAAAGAGTGTTCAGATCTGCTCAATCAAAAGTATGGTTTAACTCTGTTAGCTGAATGCACAGATCAGAAAGAAGTTTCACAGAATGATTCTGTGTAGTTTATATTTGGAGACATTCCTTTTTCCACTATTACCCTCTTAGCGCTCCGAATCTCCCCTTGCATTTTCTACAGAAAGAGTGTTTCAGAACGGCTCAATGAAAACTAAGGTTCAACTCTTTCAGTTGAACAAACAGAACAGAAAGAACTTTCACACAATTCTTCTGTGTAGTTTTTATTTGTAGACATTCTTTTTCCCAATATAGGCTTCTTAGCGCTCAGAATGTCCAATTGCAGTTTCTACAGAAAGAGTGTTTCAGAACGGCTCAATCAAAAGTAAGGTTCAACTCTGTTAGTTGAATGCACAGAACAGAAAGCAGTTTCATACAATGCTTCTGTGTAGTTTATATTTGAACATATTCTTTTTTCCACTATTACCCACTTAGCGCTACGAATGTCCAGTTGCATTTTCTACAGACAGAGTGTTTCAAAACTGCTCAATCAAAAGTATGGTTTAACTCTGTTAGCTGAATGCTCAGATCAGAAAGAAGTTTCACAGAATGCTTCTGTGTAGTTTACATTTAAATATATTCCTTTTTCCACTACTACTCTCTTAGCGCTCCAAATATCCAGTTGCATATTCTACAGAAAGAGTGTTCAGATCTGCTCAATCAAAAGTATGGTTTAACTCTGTTAGCTGAATGCACAGATCAGAAAGAAGTTTCACAGAATGATTCTGTGTAGTTTATATTTGGAGACATTCCTTTTTCCACTATTACCCTCTTAGCGCTCCGAATCTCCACTTGCATTTTCTACAGAAAGCGTGTTTCAGAACGGCTCAATCAAAACTAAGGTTCAACTCTTTCAGTTGAACAAATAGAACAGAAAGAAGTTTCACACAATTCTTCTGTGTAGTTTTTATTTGTAGACATTCTTTTTCCCAATATAGGCCTCTTAGCGCTCAGAATGTCCAATTGCAGTTTCTACAGAAAGAGTGTTTCAGAACGGCTCAATCAAAAGTAAGGTTCAACTCTGTTAGTTGAATGCACAGAACAGAAAGAAGTTTCATACAATGCTTCTGTGTAGTTTATATTTGAACATATTTTTTTTCCACTATTACCCACTTAGCGCTACGAATGTCCAGTTGCATTTTCTACAGACAGAGTGTTTCAAAACTGCTCAATCAAAAGTATGGTTTAACTCTGTTAGCTGAATGCTCAGATCAGAAAGAAGTTTCACAGAATGCTTCTGTGTAGTTTATATTTGAATATATTCCTTTTTCCACTACTACGCTCTTAGCGCTCCAAATGTCCAGTTGCATTTTCTACAGAAAGAGTGTTCAGATCTGCTCAATCAAAAGTATGGTTTAACTCTGTTAGCTGAATGCACAGATCAGAAAGAAGTTTCACCGAATGATTCTGTGTAGTTTATATTTGAAGACATTCCTTTTTCCACTATTACCCTCTTAGCGCTCCGAATCTCCACTTGCATTTTCTACAAAAAGAGTGTTTCATAACTGCTCAATCAAAAATATGTTTTATCTCTGTTAACTGAATTTACAGATCAGAAATAAGTTTCACAGAATGCATCTGTGTAGTTTTTATTTGAAGATATTCTTTTTCCCAATGTAGGCCGCTTAGCGCTTAGCATGTCCAATTGCAGTTTCTACAGAAAGAGTGTTTCAGAACGGCTCAATCAAAAGTAAGGTTCAACTCTGTTAGTTGAATGCACAGAACAGAAAGAATTTTCACAGAATGCTACTGTGTAGTTTATATTTGGAGACATTCCTTTTTCCACTATTACCCTCTTAGCGCTCCGAATGTCCACTTGCATTTTCTACAGAAAGAGTGTTCAGAACTGCGCAATCAAAAGTATGGTTTAACTCTGTTAGCTTAATGAACATATCAGAAATAAGTTTCACACAATGCTTCTGTGTAGTTTTTATTTGAAGATATTATTTTTCCCAATAGAGGCCTCTTAGCGCTCAGAATGTCCAATTGCAGTTTCTACAGAAAGAGTGTTTCAGAAAGGCTCAATCAAAAGTAAGGTTCAACTCTGTTAGTTGAATGCACAGAACAGAAAGAAGTTTCATACAATGCTTCTGTGTAGTTTATATTTGAACATATTCTTTTTTCCACTATTACCCACTTAGCGCTACGAATGTCCAGTTGCATTTTCTACAGACAGAGTGTTTCAAAACTGCTCAATCAAAAGTATGGTTTAACTCTGTTAGCTGAATGCTCAGATCAGAAAGAAGTTTCACAGAATGCTTCTGTGTAGTTTACATTTAAATATATTCCTTTTTCCACTACTACTCTCTTAGCGCTCCAAATATCCAGTTGCATTTTCTACAGAAAGGGTGTTCAGATCTGCTCAATCAAAAGTATGGTTTAACTCTGTTAGCTGAATGCACATATCAGAAAGAAGTTTCACAGAATGATTCTGTGTAGTTTATATTTGGAGACATTCCTTTTTCCACTATTACCCTCTTAGCGCTCCGAATCTCCCCTTGCATTTTCTACAGAAAGAGTGTTTCAGAACGGCTCAATCAAAACTAAGGTTCAACTCTTTCAGTTGAACAAACAGAACAGAAAGAAGTTTCACACAATTCTTCTGTGTAGTTTTTATTTGTAGACATTCTTTTTCCCAATATAGGCCTCTTAGCGCTCAGAATGTCCAATTGCAGTTTCTACAGAAAGAGTGTTTCAGAACGGCTCAATCAAAAGTAAGGTTCAACTCTGTTAGTTGAATGCACAGAACAGAAAGCAGTTTCATACAATGCTTCTGTGTAGTTTATATTTGAACATATTTTTTTTCCACTATTACCCACTTAGCGCTACGAATGTCCAGTTGCATTTTCTACAGACAGAGTGTTTCAAAACTGCTCAATCAAAAGTATGGTTTAACTCTGTTAGCTGAATGCTCAGATCAGAAAGAAGTTTCACAGAATGCTTCTGTGTAGTTTACATTTAAATATATTCCTTTTTCCACTACTACGCTCTTAGCGCTCCAAATGTCCAGTTGCATTTTCTACAGAAAGAGTGTTCAGATCTGCTCAATCAAAAGTATGGTTTAACTCTGTTAGCTGAATGCACAGATCAGAAAGAAGTTTCACCGAATGATTCTGTGTAGTTTATATTTGGAGACATTCCTTTTTCCACTATTACCCTCTTAGCGCTCCGAATCTCCACTTGCATTTTCTACAGAAAGCGTGTTTCAGAACGGCTCAATCAAAACTAAGGTTCAACTCTTTCAGTTGAACAAATAGAACAGAAAGAAGTTTCACACAATTCTTCTGTGTAGTTTTTATTTGAAGATATTCTTTTTCCCAATGTAGGCCTCTTAGCGCTTAGCATGTCCAATTGCAGTTTCTACAGAAAGAGTGTTTCAGAACGGCTCAATCAAAAGTAAGGTTCAACTCTGTTAGTTGAACGCACAGAACAGAAAGTATTTTCACAGAATGCTCCTGTGTAGTTTATATTTGAATATATTCCTTTTTCCACTATTACCCTCTTAGCGCTCCGAATGTCCACTTACATTTTCTACAGAAAGAGTGTTCAGAACTGCGCAATCAAAAGTATGGTTTAACTCTGTTAGCTTAATGAACATATCAGAAATAAGTTTCACACAATGCTTCTGTGAAGTTTTTATTTGAAGATATTATTTTTCCCAATATAGGCCTCTTAGCGCTCAGAATGTCCAATTGCAGTTTCTACAGAAAGAGTGTTTCAGAAAGGCTCAATCAAAAGTAAGGTTCAACTCTGTTAGTTGAATGCACAGAACAGAAAGAAGTTTCATACAATGCTTCTGTGTAGTTTATATTTGAACATATTCTTTTTTCCACTATTACCCACTTAGCGCTACGAATGTCCAGTTGCATTTTCTACAGACAGAGTGTTTCAAAACTGCTCAATCAAAAGTATGGTTTAACTCTGTTAGCTGAATGCTCAGATCAGAAAGAAGTTTCACAGAATGCTTCTGTGTAGTTTACATTTAAATATATTCCTTTTTCCACTACTACTCTCTTAGCGCTCCAAATATCCAGTTGCATTTTCTACAGAAAGAGTGTTCAGATCTGCTCAATCAAAAGTATGGTTTAACTCTGTTAGCTGAATGCACAGATCAGAAAGAAGTTTCACAGAATGATTCTGTGTAGTTTATATTTGGAGACATTCCTTTTTCCACTATTACCCTCTTAGCGCTCCGAATCTCCACTTGCATTTTCTACAGAAAGAGTGTTTCAGAACGGCTCAATCAAAACTAAGGTTCAACTCTTTCAATTGAACAAACAGAACAGAAAGAAGTTTCACACAATTCTTCTGTGTAGTTTTTATTTGTAGACATTCTTTTTCCCAATATAGGCCTCTTAGCGCTCAGAATGTCCAATTGCAGTTTCTACAGAAAGAGTGTTTCAGAACGGCTCAATCAAAAGTAAGGTTCAACTCTGTTAGTTGAATGCACAGAACAGAAAGGATTTTCACAGAATGATTCTGTGTAGTTTATATTTGGAGACATTCCTTTTTCCACTATTACCCTCTTAGCGCTCCGAATGTCCACTTGCATTTTCTACAGAAAGAGTGTTCAGAACTGCGCAATCAAAAGTATGGTTTAACTCTGTTAGCTTAATGAACATATCAGAAATAAGTTTCACACAATGCTTCTGTGTAGTTTTTATTTGAAGATACTATTTTTCCCAATAGAGGCCTCTTAGCGCTCAGAATGTCCAATTGCAGTTTCTACAGAAAGAGTGTTTCAGAAAGGCTCAATCAAAAGTAAGGTTCAACTCTGTTAGTTGAATGCACAGAACAGAAAGAAGTTTCATACAATGCTTCTGTGTAGTTTATATTTGAACATATTCTTTTTTCCACTATTACCCACTTAGCGCTACGAATGTCCAGTTGCATTTACTACAGACAGAGTGTTTCAAAACTGCTCAATCAAAAGTATGGTTTAACTCTGTTAGCTGAATGCTCAGATCAGAAAGAAGTTTCACAGAATGCTTCTGTGTAGTTTACATTTAAATATATTCCTTTTTCCACTACTACTCTCTTAGCGCTCCAAATATCCAGTTGCATTTTCTACAGAAAGAGTGTTCAGATCTGCTCAATCAAAAGCATGGTTTAACTCTGTTAGCTGAATGCACAGATCAGAAAGAAGTTTCACAGAATGATTCTGTGTAGTTTATATTTGGAGACATTCCTTTTTCCACTATTACCCTCTTAGCGCTCCGAATCTCCACTTGCATTTTCTACAGAAAGAGTGTTTCAGAACGGCTCAATCAAAACTAAGGTTCAACTCTTTCAGTTGAACAAACAGAACAGAAAGAAGTTTCACACAATTCTTCTGTGTAGTTTTTATTTGAAGATATTATTTTTCCCAATAGAGGCCTCTTAGCGCTCAGAATGTCCAATTGCAGTTTCTACAGAAAGAGTGTTTCAGAAAGGCTGAATCAAAAGTAAGGTTCAACTCTGTTAGTTGAATGCACAGAACAGAAAGAAATTTCATACAATGCTTCTGTGTAGTTTATATTTGAACATATTCTTTTTTCCACTATTACCCACTTAGCGCTACGAATGTCCAGTTGCATTTTCTACAGACAGAGTGTTTCAAAACTGCTCAATCAAAAGTATGGTTTAACTCTGTTAGCTGAATGCTCAGATCAGAAAGAAGTTTCACAGAATGCTTCTGTGTAGTTTATATTTGAATATATTCCTTTTTCCACTACTACGCTCTTAGCGCTCCAAATGTCCAGTTGCATTTTCTACAGAAAGAGTGTTCAGATCTGCTCAATCAAAAGTATGGTTTAACTCTGTTAGCTGAATGCACAGATCAGAAAGAAGTTTCACAGAATGATTCTGTGTAGTTTATATTTGGAGACATTCCTTTTTCCACTATTACCCTCTTAGCGCTCCGAATTTCCACTTGCATTTTCTACAGAAAGAGTGTTTCAGAACGGCTCAATCAAAACTAAGGTTCAACTCTTTCAGTTGAACAAACAGAACAGAAAGAAGTTTCACACAATTCTTCTGTGTAGTTTTTATTTGTAGACATTCTTTTTCCCAATATAGTCCTCTTAGCGCTCAGAATGTCCAATTGCAGTTTCTACAGAAAGAGTGCTTCAGAACGGCTCAATCAAAAGTAAGGTTCAACTCTGTTAGTTGAATGCACAGAACAGAAAGCAGTTTCATACAATGCTTCTGTGTAGTTTATATTTGAACATATTCTTTTTTCCACTATTACCCACTTAGCGCTACGAATGTCCAGTTGCATTTTCTACAGACAGAGTGTTTCAAAACTGCTCAATCAAAAGTATGGTTTAACTCTGTTAGCTGAATGCTCAGATCAGAAAGAAGTTTCACAGAATGCTTCTGTGTAGTTTATATTTGAATATATTCCTTTTTCCACTACTACGCTCTTAGCGCTCCAAATGTCCAGTTGCATTTTCTACAGAAAGAGTGTTCAGATCTGCTCAATCAAAAGTATGGTTTAAATCTGTTAGCTGAATGCACAGATCAGAAAGAAGTTTCACCGAATGATTCTGTGTAGTTTATATTTGAAGACATTCCTTTTTCCACTATTACCCTCTTAGCGCTCCGAATCTCCACTTGCATTTTCTACAAAAAGAGTGTTTCATAACTGCTCAATCAAAAATATGTTTTATTTCTGTTAACTGAATTTACAGATCAGAAATAAGTTTCACAGAATGCATCTGTGTAGTTTTTATTTGAAGATATTCTTTTTCCCAATGTAGGCCTCTTAGCGCTTAGCATGTCCAATTGCAGTTTCTACAGAAAGAGTGTTTCAGAACGGCTCAATCAAAAGTAAGGTTCAACTCTGTTAGTTGAACGCACAGAACAGAAAGTATTTTCACAGAATGCTACTGTGTAGTTTATATTTGAATATATTCCTTTTTCCACTACTACGCTCTTAGCGCTCCAAATGTCCAGTTGCATTTTCTACACAAAGAGTGTTCAGTTCTGCTCAATCAAAAGTATGGTTTAACTCTGTTAGCTGAATGCACAGATCAGAAAGAAGTTTCACAGAATGATTCTGTGTAGTTTATATTTGGAGACATTCCTTTTTCCACTATTACCCTCTTAGCGCTCCGAATCTCCACTTGCATTTTCTACAGAAAGAGTGTTTCAGAACGTCTCAATCAAAACTAAGGTTCAACTCTTTTAGTTGAACAAACAGAACAGAAAGAAGTTTCACACAATTCCTCTGTGTAGTTTTTATTTGTAGACATTCTTTTTCCCAATATAGGCCTCTTAACGCTCAGAATGTCCAATTGCAGTTTCTACAGAAAGAGTGTTTCAGAACGGCTCAATCAAAAGTAAGGTTCAACTCTGTTAGTTGAATGCACAGAACAGAAAGAAGTTTCATACAATGCTTCTGTGTAGTTTATATTTGAACATATTCTTTTTTCCACTATTACCCACTTAGCGCTACGAATGTCCAGTTGCATTTTCTACAGACAGAGTGTTTCAAAACTGCTCAATCAAAAGTATGGTTTAACTCTGTTAGCTGAATGCTCAGATCAGAAAGAAGTTTCACAGAATGCTTCTGTGTAGTTTATATTTGAATATATTTCTTTTTCCACTACTACGCTCTTAGCACTCCAAATGTCCAGTTGCATTTTCTACAGAAAGAGTGTTCAGATCTGCTCAATCAAAATTATGGTTTAACTCTGTTAGCTGAATGCACAGATCAGAAAGAAGTTTCACCGAATGATTCTGTGTAGTTTATATTTGAAGACACTCTTTTTTCCACTATTACCCTCTTAGCGCTCCGAATCTCCACTTGCATTTTCTACAAAAAGAGTGTTTCATAACTGCTCAATCAAAAATATGTTTTATCTCTGTTAACTGAATTTACAGATCAGAAATAAGTTTCACAGAATGCATCTGTGTAGTTTTTATTTGAAGATATTCTTTTTCCCAATGTAGGCCTCTTAGCGCTTAGCATGTCCAATTGCAGTTTCTACAGAAAGAGTGTTTCAGAACGGCTCAATCAAAAGTACGGTTCAACTCTGTTAGTTGAATGCACAGAACAGAAAGAATTTTAACAGAATGATTCTGTGTAGTTTATATTTGGAGACATTCCTTTTTCCACTATTACCCTCTTAGCGCTCCGAATGTCCACTTGCATTTTCTACAGAAAGAGTGTTCAGAACTGCGCAATCAAAAGTATGGTTTAACTCTGTTAGCTTAATGAACATATCAGAAATAAGTTTCACACAATGCTTCTGTGTAGTTTTTATTTGAAGATATTATTTTTCCCAATAGAGGCCTCTTAGCGCTCAGAATGTCCAATTGCAGTTTCTACAGAAAGAGTGTTTCAGAAAGGCTCAATCAAAAGTAAGGTTCAACTCTGTTAGTTGAATGCACAGAACAGAAAGAAGTTTCATACAATGCTTCAGTGTAGTTTATATTTGAACATAATCTTTTTTCCACTATTACCCACTTAGCGCTACGAATGTCCAGTTGCATTTTCTACAGACAGAGTGTTTCAAAACTGCTCAATCAAAAGTATGTTTTAACTCTGTTAGCTGAATGCTCAGATCAGAAAGAAGTTTCACAGAATGCTTCTGTGTAGTTTATATTTGAATATATTCCTTTTTCCACTACTACTCTCTTAGCGCACCAAATGTCCAGTTGCATTTTCTACAGAAAGAGTGTTCAGATCTGCTCAATCAAAAGTATGGTTTAACTCTGTTAGCTGAATGCACAGATCAGAAAGAAGTTTCACAGAATGATTCTGTGTAGTTTATATTTGGAGACATTCCTTTTTCCACTATTACCCTCTTAGCGCTCCGAATCTCCACTTGCATTTTCTACAGAAAGAGTGTTTCAGAACGGCTCAATCAAAACTAAGGTTCAACTCTTTTAGTTGAACAAACAGAACAGAAAGAAGTTTCACACAATTCCTCTGTGTAGTTTTTATTTGTAGACATTCTTTTTCCCAATATAGGCCTCTTAGCGCTCAGAATGTCCAATTGCAGTTTCTACAGAAAGAGTGTTTCAGAACGGCTCAATCAAAAGTAAGGTTCAACTCTGTTATTTGAATGCACAGAACAGAAAGAAGTTTCATACAATGCTTCTGTGTAGTTTATATTTGAACATATTATTTTTTCCACTATTACCCACTTAGCGCTACGAATGTCCAGTTGCATTTTCTACAGACAGAGTGTTTCAAAACTGCTCAATCAAATGTATGGTTTAACTCTGTTAGCTGAATGCTCAGATCAGAAAGAAGTTTCACAGAATGCTTCTGTGTAGTTTACATTTGAATATATTCCTTTTTCCACTACTACGCTCTTAGCGCTCCAAATGTCCAGTTGCATTTTCTACAGAAAGAGTGTTCAGATCTGCTCAATCAAAAGTATGGTTTAACTCTGTTAGCTGAATGCACAGATCAGAAAGAAGTTTCACCGAATGATTCTGTGTAGTTTATATTTGAAGACATTCCTTTTTCCACTATTACCCTCTTAGCGCTCCGAATCTCCACTTGCATTTTCTACAAAAAGAGTGTTTCATAAGTGCTCAATGAAAAATATGTTTTATCTCTGTTAACTGAATTTACAGATCAGAAATAAGTTTCACAGAATGCATCTGTGTAGTTTTTATTTGAAGATATTCTTTTTCCCAATGTAGGCCTCTTAGCGCTTAGCATGTCCAATTGCAGTTTCTACAGAAAGAGTGTTTCAGAACGGCTCAATCAAAAGTAAGGTTCAACTCTGTTAGTTGAATGCACAGAACAGAAAGGATTTTCACAGAATGATTCTGTGTAGTTTATATTTGGAGACATTCCTTTTTCCACTATTACACTCTTAGCGCTCCGAATGTCCACTTGCATTTTCTACAGAAAGAGTGTTCAGAACTGCGCAATCAAAAGTATGGTTTAACTCTGTTAGCTTAATGAACATATCAGAAATAAGTTTCACCCAATGATTCTGTGTAGTTTTTATTTGAAGATATTATTTTTCCCAATAGAGGCCTCTTAGCGCTCAGAATGTCCAATTGCAGTTTCTACAGAAAGAGTGTTTCAGAAAGGCTCAATCAAAAGTAAGGTTCAACTCTGTTAGTTGAATGCACAGAACAGAAAGAAGTTTCATACAATGCTTCTGTGTAGTTTATATTTGAACATATTCTTTTTTCCACTATTACCCACTTAGCGCTACGAATGTCCAGTTGCATTTTCTACAGACAGAGTGTTTCAAAACTGCTCAATCAAAAGTATGGTTTAACTCTGTTAGCTGAATGCTCAGATCAGAAAGAAGTTTCACAGAATGCTTCTGTGTAGTTTACATTTAAATATATTCCTTTTTCCACTACTACTCTCTTAGCGCTCCAAATATCCAGTTGCATATTCTACAGAAAGAGTGTTCAGATCTGCTCAATCAAAAGTATGGTTTAACTCTGTTAGCTGAATGCACAGATCAGAAAGAAGTTTCACAGAATGATTCTGTGTAGTTTATATTTGGAGACATTCCTTTTTCCACTATTACCCTCTTAGCGCTCCGAATCTCCACTTGCATTTTCTACAGAAAGCGTGTTTCAGAACGGCTCAATCAAAACTAAGGTTCAACTCTTTCAGTTGAACAAACAGAACAGAAAGAAGTTTCACACAATTCTTCTGTGTATTTTTTATTTGTAGACATTCTTTTTCCCAATATAGGCCTCTTAGCGCTCAGAATGTCCAATTGCAGTTTCTACAGAAAGAGTGTTTCAGAACGGCTCAATCAAAAGTAAGGTTCAACTCTGTTAGTTGAATGCACAGAACAGAAAGAAGTTTCATACAATGCTTCTGTGTAGTTTATATTTGAACATATTTTTTTTCCACTATTACCCACTTAGCGCTACGAATGTCCAGTTGCATTTTCTACAGACAGAGTGTTTCAAAACTGCTCAATCAAAAGTATGGTTTAACTCTGTTAGCTGAATGCTCAGATCAGAAAGAAGTTTCACAGAATGCTTCTGTGTAGTTTATATTTGAATATATTCCTTTTTCCACTACTACGCTCTTAGCACTCCAAATGTCCAGTTGCATTTTCTACAGAAAGAGTGTTCAGATCTGCTCAATCAAAAGTATGGTTTAACTCTGTTAGCTGAATGCACAGATCAGAAAGAAGTTTCACCGAATGATTCTGTGTAGTTTATATTTGAAGACATTCCTTTTTCCACTATTACCCTCTTAGCGCTCCGAATCTCCACTTGCATTTTCTACAAAAAGAGTGTTTCATAACTGCTCAATCAAAAATATGTTTTATCTCTGTTAACTGAATTTACAGATCAGAAATAAGTTTCACAGAATGCATCTGTGTAGTTTTTATTTGAAGATATTCTTTTTCCCAATGTAGGCCGCTTAGCGCTTAGCATGTCCAATTGCAGTTTCTACAGAAAGAGTGTTTCAGAACGGCTCAATCAAAAGTAAGGTTCAACTCTGTTAGTTGAATGCACAGAACAGAAAGAATTTTCACAGAATGCTACTGTGTAGTTTATATTTGAATATATTACTTTTTCCACTATTACCCTCTTAGCGCTCCGAATGTCCACTTGCATTTTCTACAGAAAGAGTGTTCAGAACTGCGCAATCAAAAGTATGGTTTAACTCTGTTAGCTTAATGAACATATCAGAAATAAGTTTCACACAATGCTTCTGTGTAGTTTTTATTTGAAGATATTATTTTTCCCAATAGAGGCCTCTTAGCGCTCAGAATGTCCAATTGCAGTTTCTACAGAAAGAGTGTTTCAGAAAGGCTCAATCAAAAGTAAGGTTCAACTCTGTTAGTTGAATGCACAGAACAGAAAGAAGTTTCATACAATGCTTCTGTGTAGTTTATATTTGAACATATTCTTTTTTCCACTATTACCCACTTAGCGCTACGAATGTCCAGTTGCATTTTCTACAGACAGAGTGTTTCAAAACTGCTCAATCAAAAGTATGGTTTAACTCTGTTAGCTGAATGCTCAGATCAGAAAGAAGTTTCACAGAATGCTTCTGTGTAGTTTACATTTAAATATATTCCTTTTTCCACTACTACTCTCTTAGCGCTCCAAATATCCAGTTGCATTTTCTACAGAAAGAGTGTTCAGATCTGCTCAATCAAAAGTATGGTTTAACTCTGTTAGCTGAATGCACAGATCAGAAAGAAGTTTCACAGAATGATTCTGTGTAGTTTATATTTGGAGACATTCCTTTTTCCACTATTACCCTCTTAGCGCTCCGAATCTCCACTTGCATTTTCTACAGAAAGAGTGTTTCAGAACGGCTCAATCAAAACTAAGGTTCAACTCTTTCAATTGAACAAACAGAACAGAAAGAAGTTTCACACAATTCTTCTGTGTAGTTTTTATTTGTAGACATTCTTTTTCCCAATATAGGCCTCTTAGCGCTCAGAATGTCCAATTGCAGTTTCTACAGAAAGAGTGTTTCAGAACGGCTCAATCAAAAGTAAGGTTCAACTCTGTTAGTTGAATGCACAGAACAGAAAGAAGTTTCATACAATGCTTCTGTGTAGTTTTTATTTGAACATATTTTTTTTCCACTATTACCCACTTAGCGCTACGAATGTCCAGTTGCATTTTCTACAGACAGAGTGTTTCAAAACTGCTCAATCAAAAGTATGGTTTAACTCTGTTAGCTGAATGCTCAGATCAGAAAGAAGTTTCACAGAATGCTTCTGTGTAGTTTATATTTGAATATATTCCTTTTTCCACTACTACGATCTTAGCGCTCCAAATGTCCAGTTGCATTTTCTACAGAAAGAGTGTTCAGATCTGCTCAATCAAAAGTATGGTTTAAATCTGTTAGCTGAATGCACAGATCAGAAAGAAGTTTCACCGAATGATTCTGTGTAGTTTGTATTTGAAGACATTCCTTTTTCCACTATTACCCTCTTAGCGCTCCGAATCTCCACTTGCATTTTCTACAAAAAGAGTGTTTCATAACTGCTCAATCAAAAATATGTTTTATTTCTGTTAACTGAATTTACAGATCAGAAATAAGTTTCACAGAATGCATCTGTGTAGTTTTTATTTGAAGATATTCTTTTTCCCAATGTAGGCCTCTTAGCGCTTAGCATGTCCAATTGCAGTTTCTACACAAAGAGTGTTTCAGAACGGCTCAATCAAAAGTAAGGTTCAACTCTGTTAGTTGAACGCACAGAACAGAAAGTATTTTCACAGAATGCTACTGTGTAGTTTATATTTGAATATATTCCTTTTTCCACTATTACCCTCTTAGCGCTCCGAATGTCCACTTACATTTTCTACAGAAAGAGTGTTCAGAACTGCGCAATCAAAAGTATGGTTTAACTCTGTTAGCTTAATGAACATATCAGAAATAAGTTTCACACAATGCTTCTGTGAAGTTTTTATTTGAAGATATTATTTTTCCCAATATAGGCCTCTTAGCGCTCAGAAAGTCCAATTGCAGTTTCTACAGAAAGAGTGTTTCAGAAAGGCTCAATCAAAAGTAAGGTTCAACTCTGTTAGTTGAATGCACAGAACAGAAAGAAGTTTCATACAATGCTTCTGTGTAGTTTATATTTGAACATATTCTTTTTTCCACTATTACCCACTTAGCGCTACGAATGTCCAGTTGCATTTTCTACAGACAGAGTGTTTCAAAACTGCTCAATCAAAAGTATGGTTTAACTCTGTTAGCTGAATGCTCAGATCAGAAAGAAGTTTCACAGAATGCTTCTGTGTAGTTTATATTTGAATATATTCCTTTTTCCACTACTACTCTCTTAGCGCTCCAAATGTCCAGTTGCATTTTCTACAGAAAGAGTGTTCAGATCTGCTCAATCAAAAGTATGGTTTAACTCTGTTAGCTGAATGCACAGATCAGAAAGAAGTTTCACAGAATGATTCTGTGTAGTTTATATTTGGAGACATTCCTTTTTCCACTATTACCCTCTTAGCGCTCCGAATCTCCACTTGCATTTTCTACAGAAAGAGTGTTTCAGAACGGCTCAATCAAAACTAAGGTTCAACTCTTTTAGTTGAACAAACAGAACAGAAAGAAGTTTCACACAATTCTTCTGTGTAGTTTTTATTTGTAGACATTCTTTTTCCCAATATAGGCCTCTTAGCGCTCAGAATGTCCAATTGCAGTTTCTACAGAAAGAGTGTTTCAGAACGGCTCAATCAAAAGTAAGGTTCAACTCTGTTAGTTGAATGCACAGAACAGAAAGAAGTTTCATACAATGCTTCTGTGTAGTTTATATTGAACATATTCTTTTTTCCACTATTACCCACTTAGCGCTACGAATGTCCAGTTGCATTTTCTACAGACAGAGTGTTTCAAAACTGCTCAATCAAAAGTATGGTTTAACTCTGTTAGCTGAATGCTCAGATCAGAAAGAAGTTTCACAGAATGCTTCTGTGTAGTTTATATTTGAATATATTCCTTTTTCCACTACTACGCTCTTAGCGCTCCAAATGTCCAGTTGCATTTTCTACAGAAAGAGTGTTCAGATCTGCTCAATCAAAAGTATGGTTTAACTCTGTTAGCTGAATGCACAGATCAGAAAGAAGTTTCACCGAATGATTCTGTGTAGTTTATATTTGAAGACATTCCTTTTTCCACTATTACCATTTTAGCGCTCCGAATCTCCACTTGCATTTTCTACAAAAAGAGTGTTTCATAACTGCTCAATCAAAAATATGTTTTATCTCTGTTAACTGAATTTACAGATCAGAAATAAGTTTCACAGAATGCATCTGTGTAGTTTTTATTTGAAGATATTCTTTTTCCCAATATAGGCCTCTTAGCGCTTAGCATGTCCAATTGCAATTTCTACAGAAAGAGTGTTTCAGAACGGCTCAATCAAAAGTAAGGTTCAACTCCGTTAGTTGAATGCACAGAACAGAAAGAATTTTCACAGAATGCTACTGTGTAGTTTATATTTTAATATATTCCTTTTTCCACTATTACCCTCTTAGCGCTCCGAATGTCCACTTGCATTTTCTACAGAAAGAGTGTTCAGAACTGTGCAATCAATAGAATGGTTTAACTCTGTTAGCTTAATGAACATATCAGAAATAAGTTTCACACAATGCTTCTGTGTAGTTTTTATTTGAAGATATTATTTTTCCTAATATAGGCCTCTTAGCGCTCAGAATGTCCAAATGCAGTTTCTACAGAAAGAGTGTTTCAGAAAGGCTCAATCAAAAGTAAGGTTCAACTCTGTTAGTTGAATGCACAGAACAGAAAGAAGTTTGATACAATGCTTCTGTGTAGTTTATATTTGAACATATCCTTTTTTCCACTATTACCCACTTAGCGCTACGAATGTCCAGTTGCATTTTCTACAGACAGAGTGTTTCAAAACTGCTCAATCAAAAGTATGGTTTAACTCTGTTAGCTGAATGCTCAGATCAGAAAGAAGTTTCACAGAATGCTTCTGTGTAGTTTATATTTGAATATATTCCTTTTTCCACTACTACCCTCTTAGCGCTCCAAATGTCCAGTTGCATTTTCAACAGAAAGAGTGTTCAGATCTGCTCTATCAAAAGTATGGTTTAACTCTGTTAGCTGAATGCACAGATCAGAAATAAGTTTCACACAATGCTTCTGTGTAGTTTTTATTTTAAGTTTTTTTTTCCCAATATAGGCCTCTTAGCGCTCAGAATGTCCAATTGCAGTTTCTACAGAAAGAGTGTTTCAGAACGGCTCAATCAAATGTAAGGTTCAAATCTCTTAGTTGAATGCACAGAACAGAAAGAAGTTTCACAGAATGCTTCTGTGTAGTATTTAGTTGAAGATACTCCTTATTTGACTATTACCCACTTAGCGCTCCGAATATCCACTGGCAGTTTCTACACAAAGAGTGTTTCATAACTGCTCCTTCAAAAGTAAGGCTCAACTCTGTTAGTTGAATGCGGAGAACAGAAAGGGGTTTCAGAGAATGCTTCTGTGTAGTTTTTAATTGGAGATATTCCTTTTTCCTCTATTACAATCTTAGCGCTCCGAATGTCCACTTGCATTTTCAACAAAAAGAGTATTTCATAACTGCTCAATTAAAAATATGGTTTAGCTCTGTTAACTGTATTTACAGATCAGAAATAAGTTTCACAGAATGCATCTGTGTAGTTTTTATTTGAAGATATTCTTTTTCCCCATGTAGGGCTCTTAGCGCTTAGAATGTCCAATTGCAGTTTCTACAGAAAGAGTGTTTCAGAACGGCTCAATCAAAAGTAAGGTTCAACACTGTTAGTTGAATGCACAGAAGAGAAAGAATTTTCACATAATGCTACTGTGTAGTTTATATTTGAATATATCCCTTTTTCCACTAGTACCCTCTTAGCGCTCCGAATGTCCACTTGCATTTTCTACAGAAAGAGTGTTCTGAACTGCGCAATCATAAGTATGGTTTAACTCTGTTAGCTGAATGCACATATCAGAAATAAGTTTCAAACAATGCTTCTGTGTAATTTTTATTTGAAGATATTATTTTTCCCAATATAGGCCTCTTAGCGCTCAGAATGTCCAATTGCAGTTTCTACAGAAAGAGTGTTTCAGAACGGCTGAATCAAATGTAAGGTTCAACTCCCTTAGTTGAATGCACAGAACAGAAAGAAGTTTCACTGAATGCTTCTGTGTAGTATTTAGTTGAAGATACTCCTTTTTGGACTATTACACACTTAGCGCTCCGAATATCCACTGGCAGTTTCTACACAGAGAGTGTTTCAGAACTGCTCCTTCAAAAGTAAGGCTCAACTCTGTTATTTGAATGCGGAGAACAGAGGGGGTTTCAGAGAAGGCTTCTGTGTAGTTTTTAATTGGAGATATTCCTTTTTCCTCTATTACAATCTTAGCGCTCCGAATGTCCACTTGCATTTTCAACAAAAAGAGTATTTCATAACTGCTCAATTAAAAATATGGTTTAGCTCTGTTAACTGAATTTACAGATCAGAAATAAGTTTCACAGAATGCATCTGTGTAGTTTTTATTTGAAGATATTCTTTTTCCCAATGTAGGCCTCTTAGCGCT
Source organism: Symphalangus syndactylus (assembly GCF_028878055.3). Classification (NCBI taxonomy): domain Eukaryota; kingdom Metazoa; phylum Chordata; class Mammalia; order Primates; family Hylobatidae; genus Symphalangus; species Symphalangus syndactylus. Next base: position 136,343,529 of record NC_072432.2, on the reverse strand, counting down.
TAGAATGTCCAATAGCAGTTTCTACAAAATAGTGTTTCAGAACGGCTCAATCAAAAGTAAGGTTCAACTCTGTTAGTTGAATGCACAGAACAGAAAGAAGTTTCACAGAATGCTACTGTGTAGTTTATATTTGAATATATTCCTTTTTCCACTATTACCCTCTTAGCGCTCCGAATGTCCACTTGCATTTTCTACAGAAAGAATATTCGGAACTGCGCAATCAAAAGTATGGTTTAACTCTGTTAGCTGAATGCACACAGCAGAAATAAGTTTCACACAATGCTTCTGTGTAGTTTTTATTTGAAGATATTTTTTTTCCCAATATAAGCCTCTTAGCGCTCAGAATGTCCAATTGCAGTTTCTACAGAAAGAGTGTTCCCGAACGGCTCAATCAAAAGTAAGGTTCAACTCTGTTAGCTGAATGCACAGAACAGAAAGATGTTTCATACAATGCTTCTGTGTAGTTTATATTTGAACATATTCTTTTTTCCACTATTTTCCACTTAGCGCTACGAATGTCCAGTTGCATTTTCTACAGACAGAGTGTTTCAAAACTGCTCAATCAAAAGTATGGTTTAACTCTGTTAGCTGAATGCTCAGATCAGAAAGAAGTTTCACAGAATGCTTCTGTGTAGTTTATATTTGAATATATTCCTTTTTCCACTACTACGCTCTTAGCGCTCCAAATGTCCAGTTGCATTTTCTACAGAAAGAGTGTTCAGATCTGCTCTATCAAAAGTATGGTTTAACTCTGTTAGCTGAATGCACAGATCAGAAAGAAGTTTCACAGAATGATTCTGTGTAGTTTATATTTGAAGACATTCCTTTTTCCACTATTACCCTCTTAGCGCTCGGAATCTCCACTTGCATTTTCTACAGAACGAGTGTTTCAGAACGGCTCAATCAAAACTAAGGTTCAAATCTTTTAGATGAATGAACAGAACAGAAAGAAGTTTCACAGAATGCTTCTGTGTAGTTTTTATTTGTAGATATTCTTTTTCCCAATATAGGCCTCTTAGCGCTCAGAATGTCCAATTGCAGTTTCTACAGAAAGAGTGTTTCAGAACGGCTCAATCAAAAGTAAGGTTCAACTCTGTTAGTCGAATGCACAGAACAGAAAGAATTTTCACAGAATGCTACTGTGTAGTTTATATTTGAATATATTCCTTTTTCCACTATTACCCTCTTAGCGCTCCGAATGTCCACTTGCATTTTCTACAGAAAGAGTGTTCAGAATTGCGCAATCAAAAGTATGGTTTAACTCTGTTAGCTTAATGAACATATCAGAAATAAGTTTCACACAATGCTTCTGTGTAGTTTTTATTTGAAGATATTATTTTTCCCAATAGAGGCCTCTTAGCGCTCAGAATGTCCAATTGCAGTTTCTACAGAAAGAGTGTTTCAGAAAGGCTCAATCAAAAGTAAGGTTCAACTCTGTTAGTTGAATGCACAGAACAGAAAGAAGTTTCATACAATGCTTCTGTGTAGTTTATATATGAACATATTCTTTTTTCCACTATTACCCACTTAGCGCTACGAATGTCCAGTTGCATTTTCTACAGACAGAGTGTTTCAAAACTGCTCAATCAAAAGTATGGTTTAATTCTGTTAGCTGAATGCTCAGATCAGAAAGAAGTTTCACAGAATGCTTCTGTGTAGTTTATATTTGAATATATTCCTTTTTCCACTACTACGCTCTTAGCGCTCCAAATGTCCAGTTGCATTTTCTACAGAAAGAGTGTTCAGATCTGCTCAATCAAAAGTATGGTTTAACTCTGTTAGCTGAATGCACAGATCAGAAGGAAGTTTCACCGAATGATTCTGTGTAGTTTATATTTGAAGACATTCCTTTTTCCACTATTACCCTCTTAGCGCTCCGAATCTCCACTTGCATTTTCTACAAAAAGAGTGTTTCATAACTGCTCAATCAAAAATATGTTTTATCTCTGTTAACTGAATTTACAGATCAGAAATAAGTTTCACAGAATGCATCTGTGTAGTTTTTATTTGAAGATATTATTTTTCCCAATAGAGGCCTCTTAGCGCTCAGAATGTCCAATTGCAGTTTCTACAGAAAGAGTGTTTCAGAAAGGCTCAATCAAAAGTAGGGTTCAACTCTGTTAGTTGAATGCACAGAACAGAAAGAAGTTTCATACAATGCTTCTGTGTAGTTTATATTTGAACATATTCTTTTTTCCACTATTTCCCACTTAGCGCTACGAATGTCCAGTTGCATTTTCTACAGACAGAGTGTTTCAAAACTGCTCAATCAAAAGTATGGTATAACTCTGTTAGCTGAATGCTCAGATCAGAAAGAAGTTTCACAGAATGCTTCTGTGTAGTTTATATTTGAATATATTCCTTTTTCCACTACTACCCTCTTAGCGCTCCAAATGTCCAGTTGCATTTTCTACAGAAAGAGTGTTCAGATCTTCTGTATCAAAAGTATGGTTTAACTCTGTTAGCTGAATGCACAGATCAGAAATAAGTTTCACACAATGCTTCTGTGTAGTTTTTATTTGAAGTTTTTTTTTCCCAATATATGCCTCTTAGCGCTCAGAATGTCCAATTGCAGTTTCTACAGAAAGAGTGTTTCAGAACGGCTCAATCAAATGTAAGGTTCAAATCTCTTAGTTGAATGCACAGAACAGAAAGAAGTTTCACAGAATGCTTCTGTGTAGTATTTAGTTGAAGATAGTCCTTATTGGACTATTACCCACTTAGCGCTCCGAATATCCACTGGCAGTTTCTACACAAAGAGTGTTTCATAACTGCTCCTTCAAAAGTAAGGCTCAACTCTGTTAGTTGAATGCGGAGAACAGAAAGGGGTTTCAGAGAATGCTTCTGTGTAGTTTTTAATTGGAGATATTCCTTTTTCCTCTATTACAATCTTAGTGCTCCGAATGTCCACTTGCATTTTCAACAAAGAGAGTATTTCATAACTGCTCAATTAAAAATATGGTTTAGCTCTGTTAACTGAATTTACAGATCAGAAATAAGTTTCACAGAATGCATCTGTGTAGTTTTTATTTGAAGATGTTCTTTTTCCCCATGTAGGGCTCTTAGCGCTTAGAATGTCCAATTGCAGTTTCTACAGAAAGAGTGTTTCAGAACGGCTCAATCAAAAGTAAGGTTCAACACTGTTAGTTGAATGCACAGAATAGAAAGAAGTTTCACAGAATGCTACTGTGTAGTTTATATTTGAATATATCCCTTTTTCCACTAGTACCCTCTTAGCGCTCCGAATGTCCACTTGCATTTTCTACAGAAAGAGTGTTCTGAACTGCGCAATCATAAGTATGGTTTAACTCTGTTAGCTGAATGCACATATCAGAAATAAGTTTCAAACAATGCTTCTGTGTAATTTTTATTTGAAGATATTATTTTTCCCAATATAGGCCTCTTAGCGCTCAGAATGTCCAATTGCAGTTTCTACAGAAAGAGTGTTTCAGAACGGCTGAATCAAATGTAAGGTTCAACTCTCTTAGTTGAATGCACAGAACAGAAAGAAGTTTCACTGAATGCTTCTGTGTAGTATTTAGTTGAAGATACTCCTTTTTGGACTATTACACACTTAGCGCTCCGAATATCCACTGGCAGTTTCTACACAAAGAGTGTTTCAGAACTGCTCCTTCAAAAGTAAGGCTCAACTCTGTTATTTGAATGCGGAGAACAGAGGGGGTTTCAGAGAAGGCTTCTGTGTAGTTTTTAATTGGAGATATTCCTTTTTCCTCTATTACAATCTTAGCGCTCCGAATGTCCACTTGCATTTTCAACAAAAAGTGTATTTCATAACTGCTCAATTAAAAATATGGTTTAGCTCTGTTAACTGAATTTACAGATCAGAAATAAGTTTCACAGAATGCATCTGTGTAGTTTTTATTTGAAGATATTCTTTTTCCCAGTGTAGGCCTCTTAGCGCTTTGAATGTCCAATTGCAGTTTCTACAAAAAGAATGTTTCAGAACGGCTCAATCAAAAGTAAGGTTCAACTCTGTTAGTTGAATGCACAGAACAGAAAGAAGTTTCACAGAATGCTACTGTGTAGTTTATATTTGAATATATTCCTTTTTCCACTATTACCCTCTTAGCGCTCCGAATGTCCACTAGCATTTTCTACAGAAAGAGTGTTCGGAACTGCGCAATCAAAAGTATGGTTTAACTCTGTTAGCTGAATGCACACATCAGAAATAAGTTTCACACAATGCTTCTGTGTAGTTTTTATTTGAAGATATTTTTTTTCCCAATATAGGCCTCTTAGCGCTCAGAATGTCCAATTGCAGTTTCTACAGAAAGAGTGTTCCCGAACGGCTCAATCAAATGTAAGGTTCAACTCTGTTAGCTGAATGCACAGAACAGAAAGATGTTTCATACAATGCTTCTGTGTAGTTTATATTTGAACATATTCTTTTTTCCACTATTACCCACTTAGCGCTACGAATGTCCAGTTGCATTTTCTACAGACAGAGTGCTTCAAAACTGCTCAATCAAAAGTATGGTTTAAATCTGTTAGCTGAATGCTCAGATCAGAAAGAAGATTCACAGAATGCTTCTGTGTAGTTTATATTTGAATATATTCCTTTTTCCACTACTACCCTCTTAGCGCTCCAAATGTCCAGTTGCATTTTCTACAGAAAGAGTGTTCAGATCTGCTCTATCAAAAGTATGGTTTAACTCTGTTAGCTGAATGCACAGATCAGAAAGAAGTTTCACAGAATGATTCTGTGTAGTTTATATTTGAAGACATTCCTTTTTCCACTATTACCCTCTTAGCGCTCCGAATCTCCACTTGCATTTTCTACAGAAAGAGTGTTTCAGGACGGCTCAATCAAAACTAAGGTTCAAATCTTTTAGTTGAATGAACAGAACAGAAAGAAGTTTCACAGAATGCTTCTGTGTAGTTTTTATTTGTAGATATTCTTTTTCCCAATATAGGCCTCTTAGCGCTCAGAATGTAGAATTGCAGTTTCTACAGAAAGAGTGTTTCAGAACGGCTCAATCAAAAGTAATGTTCAACCCTGGTAGTTGAATGCACAGAACAGAAGGAAGTTTCACAGAATGCTTCTGTGTAGTTTATATTTGAATATATTCCTTTTTCCAATATTACCCTCTTAGCGCTCCGAATGTCCACTTGCATTTTCTACAGAAGGAGTGTTCTGAACTGCGCAATCAAAAGTATGGTTTAACTCTGTTAGCTGAATGCACATATCAGAAATAAGTTTCAAACAATGCTTCTGTGTAGTTTTTATTTGAAGATATTATTTTTCCCAATATAGGCCTCTTAGCGCTCAGAATGTCCAATTGCAGTTTCTACAGAAAGAGTGTTTCAGAACGGCTCAATCAAATGTAAGGTTCAACTTTCTTAGTTGAATGCACAGAACAGAAAGAAGTTTCACAGAATGCTTCTGTGTAGTATTTAGTTGAAGATACTACTTTTTGGACTATTACCCACTTAGCGCTCCGAATATCCACTGGCAGTTTCTACACAAAGAGTGTTTCAGAACTGCTCCTTCAAAAGTAAGGCTCAACTCTGTTAGTTGAATGCGGAGAACAGAAAGGGGTTTCAGAGAATGCTTCTGTGTAGTTTTTAATTGGAGATATTCCTTTTTCCTCTATTACAGTCTTAGCGCTCCGAATGTCCACTAGCATTTTCTACAAAAAGAGTGTTTCACAACTGCTCAATCAAAAATATGGTTTAGCTCTGTTAACTGAATTTACAGATCAGAATTAAGTTTCACAGAATGCATCTGTGTAGTTTTTATTTGAAGATATTCTTTTTCCCAATGTAGGCCTCTTAGCGCTTAGAATGTCCAAATGCAGTTTCTACAGAAAGAGTGTTTCAGAACGGCTCAATCAAAAGTAAGGTTCAACACTGTTAGTTGAATGCACAGAAGAGAAAGAAGTTTCACAGAATGCTACTGTGTAGTTTATGTTTGAATATATACCTTTTTCCACTATTACCCTCTTAGCGCTCCGAATGTCCACTTGCATTTTCTACGGAAAGAGTGTTCTGAACTGCGCAATCAAAAGTATGGTTTAAATCTGTTAGCTGAATGCACATATCAGAAATAAGTTTCAAACAATGCTTCTGTGTAATTTTTATTTGAAGATATTATTTTTCCCAATATAGGCCTCTTAGCGCTCAGAATGTCCAATTGCAGTTTCTACAAAAAGAGTGTTTCAGAACGGCTCAATCAAAAGTAAGGTTCAACTCTGTTAGTTGAATGCACAGAACAGAAAGAAGTTTCACAGAATGCTACTGTGTAGTTTATATTTGAATATATTCCTTTTTCCACTATTACCCTCTTAGCGCTCCGAATGTCCGCTAGCATTTTCTACAGAAAGAGTGTTCGGAACTGCGCAATCAAAAGTATGGTTTAACTCTGTTAGCTGAATGCACACATCAGAAATAAGTTTCACACAATGCTTCTGTGTAGTTTTTATTTGAAGATATTTTTTTTCCCAATATAGGCCTCTTAGCACTCAGAATGTCCAATTGCAGTTTCTACAGAAAGAGTGTTCCAGAACGGCTCAATCAAAAGTAAGGTTCAACTCTGTTAGCTGAATGCACAGAACAGAAAGATGTTTCATACAATGCTTCTGTGTAGTTTATATTTGAGCATATTATTTTTTCCACTATTACCCACTTAGCGCTACGAATGTCCAGTTGCATTTTCTACAGACAGAGTGTTTCAAAACTGCTCAATCAAAAGTATGGTTTAAATCTGTTAGCTGAATGCTCAGATCAGAAAGAAGTTTCACAGAATGCTTCTGTGTAGTTTATATTTGAATATATTCCTTTTTCCACTACTACCCTCTTAGCGCTCCAAATGTCCAGTTGCATTTTCTACAGAAAGAGTGTTCAGATCTGCTCTATCAAAAGTATGGTTTAACTCTGTTAGCTGAATGCACAGATCAGAAAGAAGTTTCACAGAATGATTCTGTGTAGTTTATATTTGAAGACATTCCTTTTTCCACTATTACTCTCTTAGCGCTCCGAATCTCCACTTGCATTTTCTACAGAAAGAGTGTTTCAGAACGGCTCAATCAAAACTAAGGTTCAAATCTTTTAGATGAATGAACAGAACAGAAAGAAGTTTCACAGAATGCTTCTGTGTAGTTTTTATTTGTAGATATTCTTTTTCCCAATAAAAGCCTCTTAGCGCTCAGAATGTCCAATTGCAGTTTCTACAGAAAGAGTGTTTCAGAACGGCTCAATCAAAAGTAAGGTTCAACCCTGGTAGTTGAATGCACAGAACAGAAGGAAGTTTCACAGAATGCTTCTGTGTAGTTTATATTTGAATATATTCCTTTTTCCACTATTACCCTCTTAGCGCTCCGAATGTCCACTTGCATTTTCTACAGAAAGAGTGTTCTGAACTGCGCAATCAAAAGTATGGTTTAACTCTGTTATCTGAATGCACATATCAGAAATAAGTTTCAAACAATGCTTCTGTGTAGTTTTTATGTGAAGATATTATTTTTCCCAATATAGGCCTCTTAGCGCTCAGAATATCCAATTGCAGTTTCTACAGAAAGAGTGTTTCAGAACGGCTCAATCAAATGTAAGGTTCAACTTTCTTAGTTGAATGCACAGAACAGAAAGAAGTTTCACAGAATGCTTCTGTGTAGTATTTAGTTGAAGATACTACTTTTTGGACTATTACCCACTTAGCGCTCCGAATATCCACTGGCAGTTTCTACACAAAGAGTGTTTCAGAACTGCTCCTTCAAAAGTAAGGCTCAAATCTGTTAGTTGAATGCGGAGAACAGAAAGGGGTTTCAGAGAATGCTTCTGTGTAGTTTTTAATTGGAGATATTCCTTTTTCCTCTATTACAATCTTAGCGCTCCGAATGTCCACTTGCATTTTCTACAAAAAGAGTGTTTCACAACTGCTCAATCAAAAATATGGTTTAGCTCTGTTAACTGAATTTACAGATCAGAAATAAGTTTCACAGAATGCATCTGTGTAGTTTTTATTTGAAGATATTCTTTTTCCCAATGTAGGCCTCTTAGCGCTTAGAATGTCCAATTGCTGTTTCTACAGAAAGAGTGTTTCAGAACGGCTCAATCAAAAGTAAGGTTCAAAACTGTTAGTTGAATGCACAGAAGAGAAAGAAGTTTCACAGAATGCTACTGTGTAGTTTATATTTGAATATATCCCTTTTTCCACTATTACCCTCTTAGCGCTCCGAATGTCCACTTGCATTTTCTACAGAAAGAGTGTTCTGAACTGCGCAATTAAAAGTATGGTTTAACTCTGTTAGCTGAATGCACATATCAGAAATAAGTTTCAAACAATGCTTCTGTGTAATTTTTATTTGAAGATATTATTTTTCCCAATATAGGCCTCTTAGCGCTCAGAATGTCCAATTGCAGTTTCTACAGAAAGAGTGTTTCAGAACGGCTCAATCAAATATAAGGTTCAACTCTCTTAGTTGAATGCACAGAACAGAAAGAGGTTTAACTGAATGCTTCTGTGTAGTATTTAGTTGAAGATACTCCTTTTTGGACTATTATACACTTAGCGCTCCGAATATCCACTGGCAGTTTCTACACAAAGAGTGTTTCAGAACTGCTCCTTCAAAAGTAAGGCTCAACTCTGTTAGTTGAATTCGGAGAACAGAAAGGGGTTTCAGAGAATGCTTCTGTGTAGTTTTTAATTGGAGATATCCCTTTTTCCTCTATTACAATCTTAGTGCTCCGAATGTCCACTTGCATTTTCTACAAAAAGATTGTTTCATAACTGCTCAATCAAAAATATGGTTTAGCTCTGTTAACTGAATTTACAGATCAGAAATAAGTTTCACAGAATGCGTCTGTGTAGTTTTTATTTGAAGATATTCTTTTTCCCAGTGTAAGCCTCTTAGCGCTTAGAATGTCCAATTGCAGTTTCTACAAAAAGAATGTTTCAGAACGGCTCAATCAAAAGTAAGGTTCAACTCTGTTAGTTGAATGCACAGAACAGAAAGAAGTTTCACAGAATGCTACTGTGTAGTTTATATTTGAATATATTCCTTTTTCCACTATTACCCTCTTAGCGCTCCGAATGTCCACAAGCATTTTCTACAGAAAGAGTGTTCGGAACTGCGCAATCAAAAGTATGGTTTAACTCTGTTAGCTGAATGCACACATCAGAAATAAGTTTCACACAATGCTTCTGTGTAGTTTTTATTTGAAGATATTTTTTTTCCCAATATAGGCCTCTTAGCGCTCAGAATGTCCAATTGCAGTTTCTACAGAAAGAGTGTTCCAGAACGGCTCAATCAAAAGTAAGGTTCAACTCTGTTAGCTGAATGCACAGAACAGAAAGATGTTTCATACAATGCTTCTGTGTAGTTTATATTTGAACATATTCTTTTTTCCACTATTACCCACTTAGCGCTACGAATGTCCAGTTGCATTTTCTACAGACAGAGTGTTTCAAAACTGCTCAATCAAAAGTATGGTTTAACTCTGTTAGCTGAATGCTCAGATCAGAAAGAAGTTTCACAGAATGCTTCTGTGTAGTTTATATTTGAATATATTCCTTTTTCCACTACTACCCTCTTAGCGCTCCAAATGTCCAGTTGCATTTTCTACAGAAAGAGTGTTCAGATCTGCTCTATCAAAAGTATGGTTTAACTCTGTTAGCTGAATGCACAGATCAGAAAGAAGTTTCACAGAATGATTCTGTGTAGTTTATATTTGAAGACATTCCTTTTTCCACTATTACCTTCTTAGCGCTCCGAATCTCCACTTGCATTTTCTACAGAAAGAGTGTTTCAGGACGGCTCAATCAAAACTAAGGTTCAAATCTTTTAGTTGAATGAACAGAACAGAAAGAAGTTTCACAGAATGCTTCTGTGTAGTTTTTATTTGTAGATATTCTTTTTCCCAATATAGGCCTCTTAGCGCTCAGAATGTCCAATTGCGGTTTCTACAGAAGGAGTGTTTCAGAACGGCTCAATAAAAAGTAAGGTTCAACCCTGGTAGTTGAATGCACAGAACAGAAGGAAGTTTCACAGAATGCTTCTGTGTAGTTTATATTTGAATATATTCCTTTTTCCACTATTACCCTCTTAGCGCTCCGAATGTCCACTTGCATTTTCTACAGAAAGAGTGTTCTGAACTGCGTAATCAAAAGTATGGTTTAACTCTGTTAGCTGAATGCACATATCAGAAATAAGTTTCAAACAATGCTTCTGTGTAGTTTTTATTTGAAGATATTATTTTTCCCAATATAGGCCTCTTAGCGCTCAGAATGTCCAATAGCAGTTTCTACAGAAAGAGTGTTTCAGAACGGCTCAATCAAATGTAAGGTTCAACTTTCTTAGTTGAATGCACAGAACAGAAAGAAGTTTCACAGAATGCTTCTGTGTAGTATTTAGTTGAAGATACTACTTTTTGGACTATTACCCACTTAGCGCTCCGAATATCCACTGGCAGTTTCTACACAAAGAGTGTTTCAGAACTGCTCCTTCAAAAGTAAGGCTCAACTCTGTTAGTTGAATGCGGAGAACAGAAAGGGGTTTCAGAGAATGCTTCTGTGTAGTTTTTAATTGGAGATATTCCTTTTTCCTCTATTACAATCTTAGCGCTCCGAATGTCCACTTGCATTTTCTACAAAAAGAGTGTTTCACAACTGCTCAATCAAAAATATGGTTTAGCTCTGTTAACTGAATTTACAGATCAGAAATAAGTTTCACAGAATGCATCTGTGTAGTTTTTATTTGAAGATATTCTTTTTCCCAATGTAGGCCTCTTAGCGCTTAGAATGTCCAATTGCAGTTTCTACAGAAAGAGTGTTTCAGAACGGCTCAATCAAAAGTAAGGTTCAACACTGTTAGTTGAATGCACAGAAGAGAAAGAAGTTTCACAGAATGCTACTGTGTAGTTTATATTTGAATATATCCCTTTTTCCACTATTACCCTCTTAGCGCTCCGAATGTCAACTTGCATTTTTTACAGAAAGAGTGTTCTGAACTGCGCAATCAAAAGTATGGTTTAACTCTGTTAGCTGAATGCACATATCAGAAATAAGTTTCAAACAATGCTTCTGTGTAATTTTTATTTGAAGATATTATTTTTCCCAATATAGGCCTCTTACCGCTCACAATGTCCAATTGCAGTTTCTACTGAAAGAGTGTTTCAGAACGGCTCAATCAAATGTAAGGTTCAACTCTCTTGGTTGAATGCACAGAACAGAAAGAAGTTTCACTGAATGCTTCTGTGTAGTATTCAGTTGAAGATACTCCTTTTTGGACTATTACACCCTTAGCGCTCCGAATATCCACTGGCAGTTTCTACACAAAGAGTGTTTCAGAACTGCTCCTTCAAAAGTAAGGCTCAACTCTGTTAGTTGAATTCGGAGAACAGAAAGGGGTTTCAGAGCATGCTTCTGTGTAGTTTTCAATTGGAGATATCCCTTTTTCCTCTATTACAATCTTAGTGCTCCGAATGTCCACTTGCATTTTCTACAAAAAGATTTTTTCATAACTGCTCAATCAAAAATATGGTTTTGCTCTGTTAACTGAATTTACAGATCAGAAATAAGTTTCACAGAATGCATCTGTGTAGTTTTTATTTGAAGATATTCTTTTTCCCAATGTAGGCCTCTTAGCGCTTAGAATGTCCAATTGCTGTTTCTACAGAAAGAGTGTTTCAGAACGGCTCAATCAAAAGTAAGGTTCAAAACTGTTAGTTGAATGCACAGAAGAGAAAGAAGTTTCACAGAATGCTACTGTGTAGTTTATATTTGAATATATCCCTTTTTCCACTATTACCCTCTTAGCGCTCCGAATGTCCACTTGCATTTTCTACAGAAAGAGTGTTCTGAACTGCGCAATTAAAAGTATGGTTTAACTCTGTTAGCTGAATGCACATATCAGAAATAAGTTTCAAACAATGCTTCTGTGTAATTTTTATTTGAAGATATTATTTTTCCCAATATAGGCCTCTTAGCGCTCAGAATGTCCAATTGCAGTTTCTACAGAAAGAGTGTTTCAGAACGGCTCAATCAAATATAAGGTTCAACTCTCTTAGTTGAATGCACAGAACAGAAAGAGGTTTAACTGAATGCTTCTGTGTAGTATTTAGTTGAAGATACTCCTTTTTGGACTATTATACACTTAGCGCTCCGAATATCCACTGGCAGTTTCTACACAAAGAGTGTTTCAGAACTGCTCCTTCAAAAGTAAGGCTCAACTCTGTTAGTTGAATTCGGAGAACAGAAAGGGGTTTCAGAGAATGCTTCTGTGTAGTTTTTAATTGGAGATATCCCTTTTTCCTCTATTACAATCTTAGTGCTCCGAATGTCCACTTGCATTTTCTACAAAAAGATTGTTTCATAACTGCTCAATCAAAAATATGGTTTAGCTCTGTTAACTGAATTTACAGATCAGAAATAAGTTTCACAGAATGCGTCTGTGTAGTTTTTATTTGAAGATATTCTTTTTCCCAGTGTAAGCCTCTTAGCGCTTAGAATGTCCAATTGCAGTTTCTACAAAAAGAATGTTTCAGAACGGCTCAATCAAAAGTAAGGTTCAACTCTGTTAGTTGAATGCACAGAACAGAAAGAAGTTTCACAGAATGCTACTGTGTAGTTTATATTTGAATATATTCCTTTTTCCACTATTACCCTCTTAGCGCTCCGAATGTCCACAAGCATTTTCTACAGAAAGAGTGTTCGGAACTGCGCAATCAAAAGTATGGTTTAACTCTGTTAGCTGAATGCACACATCAGAAATAAGTTTCACACAATGCTTCTGTGTAGTTTTTATTTGAAGATATTTTTTTTCCCAATATAGGCCTCTTAGCGCTCAGAATGTCCAATTGCAGTTTCTACAGAAAGAGTGTTCCAGAAAGGCTCAATCAAAAGTAAGGTTCAACTCTGTTAGCTGAATGCACAGAACAGAAAGATGTTTCATACAATGCTTCTGTGTAGTTTATATTTGAACATATTCTTTTTTCCACTATTACCCACTTAGCGCTACGAATGTCCAGTTGCATTTTCTACAGACAGAGTGTTTCAAAACTGCTCAATCAAAAGTATGGTTTAACTCTGTTAGCTGAATGCTCAGATCAGAAAGAAGTTTCACAGAATGCTTCTGTGTAGTTTATATTTGAATATATTCCTTTTTCCACTACTACCCTCTTAGCGCTCCAAATGTCCAGTTGCATTTTCTACAGAAAGAGTGTTCAGATCTGCTCTATCAAAAGTATGGTTTAACTCTGTTAGCTGAATGCACAGATCAGAAAGAAGTTTCACAGAATGATTCTGTGTAGTTTATATTTGAAGACATTCCTTTTTCCACTATTACCTTCTTAGCGCTCCGAATCTCCACTTGCATTTTCTACAGAAAGAGTGTTTCAGGACGGCTCAATCAAAACTAAGGTTCAAATCTTTTAGTTGAATGAACAGAACAGAAAGAAGTTTCACAGAATGCTTCTGTGTAGTTTTTATTTGTAGATATTCTTTTTCCCAATATAGGCCTCTTAGCGCTCAGAATGTCCAATTGCGGTTTCTACAGAAGGAGTGTTTCAGAACGGCTCAATAAAAAGTAAGGTTCAACCCTGGTAGTTGAATGCACAGAACAGAAGGAAGTTTCACAGAATGCTTCTGTGTAGTTTATATTTGAATATATTCCTTTTTCCACTATTACCCTCTTAGCGCTCCGAATGTCCACTTGCATTTTCTACAGAAAGAGTGTTCTGAACTGCGTAATCAAAAGTATGGTTTAACTCTGTTAGCTGAATGCACATATCAGAAATAAGTTTCAAACAATGCTTCTGTGTAGTTTTTATTTGAAGATATTATTTTTCCCAATATAGGCCTCTTAGCGCTCAGAATGTCCAATAGCAGTTTCTACAGAAAGAGTGTTTCAGAACGGCTCAATCAAATGTAAGGTTCAACTTTCTTAGTTGAATGCACAGAACAGAAAGAAGTTTCACAGAATGCTTCTGTGTAGTATTTAGTTGAAGATACTACTTTTTGGACTATTACCCACTTAGCGCTCCGAATATCCACTGGCAGTTTCTACACAAAGAGTGTTTCAGAACTGCTCCTTCAAAAGTAAGGCTCAACTCTGTTAGTTGAATGCGGAGAACAGAAAGGGGTTTCAGAGAATGCTTCTGTGTAGTTTTTAATTGGAGATATTCCTTTTTCCTCTATTACAATCTTAGCGCTCCGAATGTCCACTTGCATTTTCTACAAAAAGAGTGTTTCACAACTGCTCAATCAAAAATATGGTTTAGCTCTGTTAACTGAATTTACAGATCAGAAATAAGTTTCACAGAATGCATCTGTGTAGTTTTTATTTGAAGATATTCTTTTTCCCAATGTAGGCCTCTTAGCGCTTAGAATGTCCAATTGCAGTTTCTACAGAAAGAGTGTTTCAGAACGGCTCAATCAAAAGTAAGGTTCAACACTGTTAGTTGAATGCACAGAAGAGAAAGAAGTTTCACAGAATGCTACTGTGTAGTTTATATTTGAATATATCCCTTTTTCCACTATTACCCTCTTAGCGCTCCGAATGTCAACTTGCATTTTTTACAGAAAGAGTGTTCTGAACTGCGCAATCAAAAGTATGGTTTAACTCTGTTAGCTGAATGCACATATCAGAAATAAGTTTCAAACAATGCTTCTGTGTAATTTTTATTTGAAGATATTATTTTTCCCAATATAGGCCTCTTACCGCTCACAATGTCCAATTGCAGTTTCTACTGAAAGAGTGTTTCAGAACGGCTCAATCAAATGTAAGGTTCAACTCTCTTGGTTGAATGCACAGAACAGAAAGAAGTTTCACTGAATGCTTCTGTGTAGTATTCAGTTGAAGATACTCCTTTTTGGACTATTACACCCTTAGCGCTCCGAATATCCACTGGCAGTTTCTACACAAAGAGTGTTTCAGAACTGCTCCTTCAAAAGTAAGGCTCAACTCTGTTAGTTGAATTCGGAGAACAGAAAGGGGTTTCAGAGCATGCTTCTGTGTAGTTTTCAATTGGAGATATCCCTTTTTCCTCTATTACAATCTTAGTGCTCCGAATGTCCACTTGCATTTTCTACAAAAAGATTTTTTCATAACTGCTCAATCAAAAATATGGTTTTGCTCTGTTAACTGAATTTACAGATCAGAAATAAGTTTCACAGAATGCATCTGTGTAGTTTTTATTTGAAGATATTCTTTTTCCCAATGTAGGCCTCTTAGCGCTTAGAATGTCAAATTGCAGTTTCTACAGAAAGAGTGTTTCAGAACGGCTCAATCAAAAGTAAGGTTCAACGCTGTTAGTTGAATGCACAGAACAGAAAGAAGTTTCACAGAATGCTACTCTGTAGTTTATATTTGAATATATTCCTTTTTCCAATATTACCCTCTTAGCGCTCCGAATGTCCACTTGCATTTTCTACAGAAAGAGTGTTCGGAACTGAGCAATCAAAAGTATGGTTTAACTCTGTTAGCTGAATGCACATATCAGAAATAAGTTTCACACAACGCTTCTACGTAGTTTTTATTTGAAGATATTATTTTTCCCAATATAGGGCTCTTAGCGCTCAGAATGTCCAATAGCAGTTTCTACAGAAAGAGTGTTTCAGAACGGCAAAAATCAAAAGTAAGTTTCAACTCTGTTAGTTGAATGCACAGAACAGAAAGAAATTTCATACAATGCTTCTGTGTAGTTTATATTTGAACATTTTCTTTTTTCCACTATTACCCACTTAGCGCTACGAATGTCCAGTTGCATTTTCTACAGACAGAGTGTTTCAAAACTGCTCAATCAAAAGTATGGTTTAACTCTGTTAGCTGAATGCTCAGATCACAAAGAAGTTTCACAGAACGCTTCTGTGTAGTTTATATTTGAATATATTCTTTTTCCACTACTACCCTCTTAGCGCTCCAAATGTCCAGTTGCATTTTCTACAGAAAGAGTGTTCAGATCTGCTAAATCAAAAGTATGGTTTAACTCTGTTAGCTGAATGCACAGATCAGAAAGAAGTTTCCCAGAATGATTCTGTGTAGTTTATATTTGAAGACATTCCTTTTTCCACTATTACCCTCTTAGCGCTCCGAATCTCCACTTGCATTTTCTACAGAAAGAGTGTTTCAGAAAGGCTCAATCAAAACTAAGTTTCAACTCTTTTAGTTGAATGAAAAGAACAGAAAGAAGTTTCACAGAATGCTTCTGAGTAGTTTTTATTTGTAGATATTCTTTTTCCCAATATAGGCCTCTTAGCGCTCAGAATGCCCAATTGCAATTTCTACAGAAAGAGTGTTTCAGAACGGCTCAATCAAAGGTAAGGTTCAACCCTGGTAGTTGAATGCACAGAACAGAAAGAAGTTTCACAGAATGCTTCTGTGTAGTTTATATTTGAATATATTCCTTTTTCCACTATTACCCTCTTAGCGCTCCGAATGTCCACTTGCATTTTCTACAGAAAGAGTGTTGTGAACTGCGCAATCAAAAGTATGGTTTAACTCTGTTAGCTGAATGCACATATCAGAAATAAGTTTCAAACAATGTTTCTGTGTAGTTTTTATTTGAAGATATTATTTTTCCCAATATAGGCCTCTTAGCGCTCAGAATGTCCAATTGCAGTTTCTACAGAAAGAGTGTTTCAGAACGGCTCAATCAAATGTAAGGTTCAACTTTCTTAGTTGAATGCACAGAACAGAAAGAAGTTTCACAGAATGCTTCTGTGTAGTATTTAGTTGAAGATACTACTTTTTGGACTATTACCCACTTAGCGCTCCGAATATCCACTGGCAGTTTCTACACAAAGAGTGTTTCAGAACTGCTCCATCAAAAGTAAGGCTCAACTCTGTTAGTTGAATGCGGAGAACAGAAAGGGGTTTCAGAGAATGCTTCTGTGTAGTTTTCAATTGGAGATATTCCTTTTTCCTCTATTACAATCTTAGCGCTCCGAATGTCCACTTGCATTTTCTACAAAAAGAGTGTTTCATAACTGCTCAATCAAAAATATGTTTTAGCTCTGTTAACTGAATTTACAGATCAGAAATAAGTTTCACAGAATGCATCTGTGTAGTTTTTATTTGAAGATATTCTTTTTCCCAATGTAGGCCTCTTAGCGCTTAGAATGTCCAATTGCAGTTTCTACAGAAAGAGTGTTTCAGAACTGCTCAATCAAAAGTAAGGTTCAACGCTGTTAGTTGAATGCACAGAAGAGAAAGCAGTTTCACAGAATGCTACTGTGTAGTTTATATTTGAATATATCAATTTTTCCACTATTACCCTCTTAGCGCTCCGAATGTCAACTTGCATTTTCTACAGAAAGAGTGTTCTGAACTGCGCAATCAAAAGTATGGTTTAACTCTGTTAGCTGAATGCACATATCAGAAATAAGTTTCAAACAATGCTTCTGTGTAATTTTTATTTGAAGATATTATTTTTCCCAATATAGGCCTCTTAGCGCTCAGAATGTCCAATTGCAGTTTCTACAGAAAGAGTGTTTCAGAACGGCTGAATCAAATGTAAGGTTCAACTCTCTTAGTTGAATGCACAGAACAGAAAGAAGTTTCACTGAATGCTTCTGTGTAGTATTTAGTTGAAGATACTCCTTTTTGGACTATTACACACTTAGCGCTCCGAATATCCACTGGCAGTTTCTACACAAAGAGTGTTTCAGAACTGCTCCTTCAAAAGTAAGACTCAACTCTGTTAGTTGAATGCGGAGAACAGAAAGGGGTTTCAGAGAATGCTTCTGTGTAGTTTTTAATTGGAGATATCCCTTTTTCCTCTATTACAATCTTAGTGCTCCGAATGTCCACTTGCATTTTCTACAAAAAGATTGTTTCATAACTGCTCAATCAAAAATATGGTTTAGCTCTGTTAACTGAATTTACAGATCAGAAATAAGTTTCACAGAATGCATCTGTGTAGTTTTTATTTGAAGATATTCTTTTTCCCAGTGTAGGCCTCTTAGCGCTTAGAATGTCCAATTGCAGTTTCTACAAAAAGAATGTTTCAGAACGGCTCAATCAAAAGTAAGGTTCAACTCTGTTAGTTGAATGCACAGAACAGAAAGAAGTTTCACAGAATGCTACTGTGTAGTTTATATTTGAATATATTCCTTTTTCCACTATTACCCTCTTAGCGCTCCGAATGTCCACAAGCATTTTCTACAGAAAGAGTGTTCGGAACTGCGCAATCAAAAGTATGGTTTAACTCTGTTAGCTGAATGCACACATCAGAAATAAGTTTCACACAATGCTTCTGTGTAGTTTTTATTTGAAGATATTTTTTTTCCCAATATAGGCCTCTTAGCGCTCAGAATGTCCAATTGCAGTTTCTACAGAAAGAGTGTTCCAGAACGGCTCAATCAAAAGTAAGGTTCAACTCTGTTAGCTGAATGGACAGAACAGAAAGCTGTTTCATACAATGCTTCTGTGTAGTTTATATTTGAACATATTCTTTTTTCCACTATTACCCACTTAGCGCTACGAATGTCCAGTTGCATTTTCTACAGACAGAGTGTTTCAAAACTGCTCAATCAAAAGTATGGTTTAACTCTGTTAGCTGAATGCTCAGATCAGAAAGAAGTTTCACAGAATGCTTCTGTGTAGTTTATATTTGAATATATTCCTTTTTCCACTACTACCCTCTTAGCGCTCCAAATGTCCAGTTGCATTTTCTACAGAAAGAGTGTTCAGATCTGCTCTATCAAAAGTATGGTTTAACTCTGTTAGCTGAATGCACAGATCAGAAAGAAGTTTCACAGAATGATTCTGTGTAGTTTATATTTGAAGACATTCCTTTTTCCACTATTACCTTCTTAGCGCTCCGAATCTCCACTTGCATTTTCTACAGAAAGAGTGTTTCAGGACGGCTCAGTCAAAACTAAGGTTCAAATCTTTTAGTTGAATGAACAGAACAGAAAGAAGTTTCACAGAATGCTTCTGTGTAGTTTTTATTTGTAGATATTCTTTTTCCCAATATAGGCCTCTTAGCGCTCAGAATGTCCAATTGCAGTTTCTACAGGAAGAGTGTTTCAGAACGGCTCAATAAAAAGTAAGGTTCAACCCTGGTAGTTGAATGCACAGAACAGAAGGAAGTTTCACAGAATGCTTCTGTGTAGTTTATATTTGAATATATTCCTTTTTCCACTATTGCCCTCTTAGCGCTCCGAATGTCCACTTGCATTTTCTACAGAAAGAGTGTTCTGAACTGCGCAATTAAAAGTATGGTTTAACTCTGTTAGCTGAATGCACATATCAGAAATAAGTTTCAAACAATGCTTCTGTGTAATTTTTATTTGAAGATATTATTTTTCCCAATATAGGCCTCTTAGCGCTCAGAATGTCCAATTGCAGTTTCTACAGAAAGAGTGTTTCAGAACGGCTCAATCAAATATAAGGTTCAACTCTCTTAGTTGAATGCACAGAACAGAAAGAGGTTTAACTGAATGCTTCTGTGTAGTATTTAGTTGAAGATACTCCTTTTTGGACTATTAAACACTTAGCGCTCCGAATATCCACTGGCAGTTTCTACACAAAGAGTGTTTCAGAACTGCTCCTTCAAAAGTAAGGCTCAACTCTGTTAGTTGAATTCGGAGAACAGAAAGGGGTTTCAGAGAATGCTTCTGTGTAGTTTTTAATTGGAGATATCCCTTTTTCCTCTATTACAATCTTAGTGCTCCGAATGTCCACTTGCATTTTCTACAAAAAGATTGTTTCATAACTGCTCAATCAAAAATATGGTTTAGGTCTGTTAACTGAATTTACAGATCAGAAATAAGTTTCACAGAATGCGTCTGTGTAGTTTTTATTTGAAGATATTCTTTTTCCCAGTGTAGGCCTCTTAGCGCTTAGAATGTCCAATTGCAGTTTCTACAAAAAGAATGTTTCAGAACGGCTCAATCAAAAGTAAGGTTCAACTCTGTTAGTTGAATGCACAGAACAGAAAGAAGTTTCACAGAATGCTACTGTGTAGTTTATATTTGAATATATTCCTTTTTCCACTATTACCCTCTTAGCGCTCCGAATGTCCACAAGCATTTTCTACAGAAAGAGTGTTCGGAACTGCGCAATCAAAAGTATGGTTTAACTCTGTTAGCTGAATGCACACATCAGAAATAAGTTTCACACAATGCTTCTGTGTAGTTTTTATTTGAAGATATTTTTTTTCCCAATATAGGCCTCTTAGCGCTCAGAATGTCCAATTGCAGTTTCTACAGAAAGAGTGTTCCAGAACGGCTCAATCAAAAGTAAGGTTCAACTCTGTTAGCTGAATGCACAGAACAGAAAGATGTTTCATACAATGCTTCTGTGTAGTTTATATTTGAACATATTCTTTTTTCCACTATTACCCACATAGCGCTACGAATGTCCAGTTGCATTTTCTACAGACAGAGTGTTTCAAAACTGCTCAATCAAAAGTATGGTTTAACTCTGTTAGCTGAATGCTCAGATCAGAAAGAAGTTTCACAGAATGCTTCTGTGTAGTTTATATTTGAATATATTCCTTTTTCCACTACTACCCTCTTAGCGCTCCAAATGTCCAGTTGCATTTTCTACAGAAAGAGTGTTCAGATCTGCTCTATCAAAAGTATGGTTTAACTCTGTTAGCTGAATGCACAGATCAGAAAGAAGTTTCACAGAATGATTCTGTGTAGTTTATATTTGAAGACATTCCTTTTTCCACTATTACCTTCTTAGCGCTCCGAATCTCCACTTGCATTTTCTACAGAAAGAGTGTTTCAGGACGGCTCAATCAAAACTAAGGTTCAAATCTTTTAGTTGAATGAACAGAACAGAAAGAAGTTTCACAGAATGCTTCTGTGTAGTTTTTATTTGTAGATATTCTTTTTCCCAATATAGGCCTCTTAGCGCTCAGAATGTCCAATTGCGGTTTCTACAGAAGGAGTGTTTCAGAACGGCTCAATAAAAAGTAAGGTTCAACCCTGGTAGTTGAATGCACAGAACAGAAGGAAGTTTCACAGAATGCTTCTGTGTAGTTTATATTTGAATATATTCCTTTTTCCACTATTACCCTCTTAGCGCTCCGAATGTCCACTTGCATTTTCTACAGAAAGAGTGTTCTGAACTGCGTAATCAAAAGTATGGTTTAACTCTGTTAGCTGAATGCACATATCAGAAATAAGTTTCAAACAATGCTTCTGTGTAGTTTTTATTTGAAGATATTATTTTTCCCAATATAGGCCTCTTAGCGCTCAGAATGTCCAATAGCAGTTTCTACAGAAAGAGTGTTTCAGAACGGCTCAATCAAATGTAAGGTTCAACTTTCTTAGTTGAATGCGCAGAACAGAAAGAAGTTTCACAGAATGCTTCTGTGTAGTATTTAGTTGAAGATACTACTTTTTGGACTATTACCAACTTAGCGCTCCGAATATCCACTGGCAGTTTCTACACAAAGAGTGTTTCAGAACTGCTCCTTCAAAAGTAAGGCTCAACTCTGTTAGTTGAATGCGGAGAACAGAAAGGGGTTTCAGAGAATGCTTCTGTGTAGTTTTTAATTGGAGATATTCCTTTTTCCTCTATTACAATCTTAGCGCTCCGAATGTCCACTTGCATTTTCTACAAAAAGAGTGTTTCACAACTGCTCAATCAAAAATATGGTTTAGCTCTGTTAACTGAATTTACAGATCAGAAATAAGTTTCACAGAATGCATCTGTGTAGTTTTTATTTGAAGATATTCTTTTTCCCAATGTAGGCCTCTTAGCGCTTAGAATGTCCAATTGCAGTTTCTACAGAAAGAGTGTTTCAGAACGGCTCAATCAAAAGTAAGGTTCAACACTGTTAGTTGAATGCACAGAAGAGAAAGAAGTTTCACAGAATGCTACTGTGTAGTTTATATTTGAATATATCCCTTTTTCCACTATTACCCTCTTAGCGCTCCGAATGTCCACTTGCATTTTTTACAGAAAGAGTGTTCTGAACTGCGCAATCAAAAGTATGGTTTAACTCTGTTAGCTGAATGCACATATCAGAAATAAGTTTCAAACAATGCTTCTGTGTAATTTTTATTTGAAGATATTATTTTTCCCAATATAGGCCTCTTACCGCTCACAATGTCCAATTGCAGTTTCTACTGAAAGAGTGTTTCAGAACGGCTCAATCAAATGTAAGGTTCAACTCTCTTGGTTGAATGCACAGAACAGAAAGAAGTTTCACTGAATGCTTCTGTGTAGTATTCAGTTGAAGATACTCCTTTTTGGACTATTACACCCTTAGCGCTCCGAATATCCACTGGCAGTTTCTACACAAAGAGTGTTTCAGAACTGCTCCTTCAAAAGTAAGGCTCAACTCTGTTAGTTGAATGCGGAGAAGAGAAAGGGGTTTCAGAGAATGCTTCTGTGTAGTTTTCAATTGGAGATATTCCTTTTTCCTCTATTACAATCTTAGCGCTCCGAATGTCCACTTGCATTTTCTACAAAAAGAGTGTTTCATAACTGCTCAATCAAAAATATGTTTTAGCTCTGTTAACTGAATTTACAGATCAGAAATAAGTTTCAGAGAATGCATCTGTGTAGTTTTTATTTGAAGATATTCTTTTTCCCAATGTAGGCCTCTTAGCGCTTAGAATGTCCAATTGCAGTTTCTACAGAAAGAGTGTTTCAGAACGGCTCAATCAAAAGTAAGGTTCAACGCTGTTAGTTGAATGCACAGAAGAGAAAGCAGTTTCACAGAATGCTACTGTGTAGTTTATATTTGAATATATCAATTTTTCCACTATTACCCTCTTAGCGCTCCGAATGTCAACTTGCATTTTCTACAGAAAGAGTGTTCTGAACTGCGCAATCAAAAGTATGGTTTAACTCTGTTAGCTGAATGCACATATCAGAAATAAGTTTCAAACAATGCTTCTGGGTAATTTTTATTTGAAGATATTATTTTTCCCAATATAGGCCTCTTAGCGCTCAGAATGTCCAATTGCAGTTTCTACAGAAAGAGTG
This sequence comes from Symphalangus syndactylus, assembly GCF_028878055.3. Taxonomy (NCBI): domain Eukaryota; kingdom Metazoa; phylum Chordata; class Mammalia; order Primates; family Hylobatidae; genus Symphalangus; species Symphalangus syndactylus. Next base: position 136,320,619 of record NC_072432.2, on the reverse strand, counting down.
TTTCAGAACGGCTGAATCAAATGTAAGGTTCAACTCTCTTAGTTGAATGCACAGAACAGAAAGAAGTTTCACTGTATGCTTCTGTGTAGTTTATATTTGAACATATTCTTTTTTCCACTATTACCCACTTAGCGCTACGAATGTCCAGTTGCATTTTCTACAGACAGAGTGTTTCAAAACTGCTCAATCAAAAGTATGGTTTAACTCTGTTAGCTGAATGCTCAGATCACAAAGAAGTTTCACAGAACGCTTCTGTGTAGTTTATATTTGAATATATTCTTTTTCCACTACTACCCTCTTAGCGCTCCAAATGTCCAGTTGCATTTTCTACAGAAAGAGTTTTCAGATCTGCTCAATCAAAAGTATGGTTTAACTCTGTTAGCTGAATGCACAGATCAGAAAGAAGTTTCACAGAATGATTCTGTGTAGTTTATATTTGAAGACATTCCTTTTTCCACTATTACCCTCTTAGCGCTCCGAATTTCCACTTGAATTTTCTACAGAAAGAGTGTTTCAGAAAGGCTCAATCAAAACTAAGGTTCAACTCTTTTAGTTGAATGAACAGAACAGAAAGAAGTTTCACAGAATGCTTCTGTGTAGTTTTTATTTGTAGATATACTTTTTCCCAATATAGGCCTCTTAGCGCTAAGAATGTCCAATTGCAGTTTCTACAGAAAGAGTGTTTCAGAACGGCTCAATCTAAAGTAAGGTTCATCCCTGGTACTTGAATGCACAGAACAGAAAGAAGTTTCACAGAATGCTTCTGTGTAGTTTATATTTGAATATATTCCTTTTTCCACTATTACCCTCTTAGCGCTCCGAATGTCCACTTGCATTTTCTACAGAAAGAGTGTTCTGAACTGCGCAATCAAAAGTATGGTTTAACTCTGTTAGCTGAATGCACATATCAGAAATAAGTTTCACACAATGCTTCTGTGTAGTTTTTATTTGAAGATATTATTTTTCCCAATATAGGCCTCTTAACGCTCAGAATGTCCAATTGCAGTTTCTACAGAAAGAGTGTTTCAGAACGGCTCAATCAAATGTAAGGTTCAACTTTCTTAGTTGAATGCACAGAACAGAAAGAAGTTTCACAGAATGCTTCTGTGTAGTATTTAGTTGAAGATACTACTTTTTGGACTATTACCCACTTAGCGCTCCGAATATCCACTGGCAGTTTCTACACAAAGAGTGTTTCAGAACTGCTCCTTCAAAAGTAAGGCTCAACTCTGTTAGTTGAATGCGGAGAACAGAAAGGGGTTTCAGAGAATGCTTCTGTGTAGTTTTTAATTGGAGATATTCCTTTTTCCTCTATTACAATCTTAGCGCTCCGAATGTCCACTTGCATTTTCTACAAAAAGAGTGTTTCACAACTGCTCAATCAAAAATATGGTTTAGCTCTGTTAACTGAATTTACAGATCAGAAATAAGTTTCACAGAATGCATCTGTGTAGTTTTTATTTGAAGATATTCTTTTTCCCAATGTAGGCCTCTTAGCGCTTAGAATGTCCAATTGCAGTTTCTACAGAAAGAGTGTTTCAGAACGGCTCAATCAAAAGTAAGGTTCAACGCTGTTAGTTGAATGCACAGAAGAGAAAGAAGTTTCACAGAATGCTACTGTGTAGTTTATATTTGAATATATCCCTTTTTCCACTATTACCCTCTTAGCGCTCCGAATGTCCACTTGCATTTTTTACAGAAAGAGTGTTCTGAACTGCGCAATCAAAAGTATGGTTTAACTCTGTTAGCTGAATGCACATATCAGAAATAAGTTTCAAACAATGCTTCTGTGTAATTTTTATTTGAAGATATTATTTTTCCCAATATAGGCCTCTTACCGCTCACAATGTCCAATTGCAGTTTCTACTGAAAGAGTGTTTCAGAACGGCTCAATCAAATGTAAGGTTCAACTCTCTTGGTTGAATGCACAGAACAGAAAGAAGTTTCACTGAATGCTTCTGTGTAGTATTCAGTTGAAGATACTCCTTTTTGGACTATTACACCCTTAGCGCTCCGAATATCCACTGGCAGTTTCTACACAAAGAGTGTTTCAGAACTGCTCCTTCAAAAGTAAGGCTCAACTCTGTTAGTTGAATGCGGAGAAGAGAAAGGGGTTTCAGAGAATGCTTCTGTGTAGTTTTCAATTGGAGATATTCCTTTTTCCTCTATTACAATCTTAGCGCTCCGAATGTCCACTTGCATTTTCTACAAAAAGAGTGTTTCATAACTGCTCAATCAAAAATATGTTTTAGCTCTGTTAACTGAATTTACAGATCAGAAATAAGTTTCAGAGAATGCATCTGTGTAGTTTTTATTTGAAGATATTCTTTTTCCCAATGTAGGCCTCTTAGCGCTTAGAATGTCCAATTGCAGTTTCTACAGAAAGAGTGTTTCAGAACGGCTCAATCAAAAGTAAGGTTCAACGCTGTTAGTTGAATGCACAGAAGAGAAAGCAGTTTCACAGAATGCTACTGTGTAGTTTATATTTGAATATATCAATTTTTCCACTATTACCCTCTTAGCGCTCCGAATGTCAACTTGCATTTTCTACAGAAAGAGTGTTCTGAACTGCGCAATCAAAAGTATGGTTTAACTCTGTTAGCTGAATGCACATATCAGAAATAAGTTTCAAACAATGCTTCTGGGTAATTTTTATTTGAAGATATTATTTTTCCCAATATAGGCCTCTTAGCGCTCAGAATGTCCAATTGCAGTTTCTACAGAAAGAGTGTTTCAGAACGGCTGAATCAAATGTAAGGTTCAACTCTCTTAGTTGAATGCACAGAACAGAAAGAAGTTTCACTGAATGCTTCTGTGAAGTATTTAGTTGAAGATACTCCTTTTTGGACTATTACACACTTAGCGCTCCGAATATCCACTGGCAGTTTCTACACAAAGAGTGTTTCAGAACTGCTCCTTCAAAAGTAAGACTCAACTCTGTTAGTTGAATGCGGAGAACAGAAAGGGGTTTCAGAGAATGCTTCTGTGTAGTTTTTAATTGGAGATATCCCTTTTTCCCCTATTACAATCTTAGTGCTCCGAATGTCCACTTGCATTTTCTACAAAAAGATTGTTTCATAACGGCTCAATCAAAAATATGGTTTAGCTCTGTTAACTGAATTTACAGATCAGAAATAAGTTTCACAGAATGCATCTGTGTAGTTTTTATTTGAAGATATTCTTTTTCCGAATGTAGGCCTCTTAGCGCTTAGAATGTCCAATTGCAGTTTCTACAGAAAGAGTGTTTCAGAACGGCTCAATCAAAAGTAAGGTTCAACGCTGTTAGTTGAATGCACAGAACAGAAAGAAGTTTCACAGAATGCTACTGTGTAGTTTATATTTGTATATATTCCTTTTTCCACTATTACCCTCTTAGCGCTCCGAATGTCCACTTGCATTTTCTACAGAAAGAGTGTTCGGAACTGCGCAATCAAAAGTATGGTTTAACTCTGTTAGCTGAATGCACATATCAGAAATAAGTTTCACACAATGCTTCTGTGTAGTTTTTATTTGAAGATATTATTTTTCCCAATATAGGCCTCTTAGTGCTCAGAATGTCCAATTGCAGTTTCTACAGAAAGAGTGTTTCAGAACGGCAAAAATCAAAAGTAAGGTTCAACTCTGTTAGTTGAATGCACAGAACAGAAAGAAGTTTCATACAATGCTTCTGTGTAGTTTATATTTGAACATATTCTTTTTTCCACTATTACCCACTTAGCGCTACGAATGTCCAGTTGCATTTTCTACAGACAGAGTGTTTCAAAACTGCTCAATCAAAAGTATGGTTTAACTCTGTTAGCTGAATGCTCAGATCACAAAGAAGTTTCACAGAACGCTTCTGTGTAGTTTATATTTGAATATATTCTTTTTCCACTACTACCCTCTTAGCGCTCCAAATGTCCAGTTGCATTTTCTACAGAAAGAGTTTTCAGATCTGCTCAATCAAAAGTATGGTTTAACTCTGTTAGCTGAATGCACAGATCAGAAAGATGTTTCACAGAATCATTCTGTGCAGTTTATATTTGAAGACATTCCATTTTCCACTATTACCCTCTTAGCGCTCCGAATCTCCACTTGCATTTTCTACAGAAAGAGTGTTTCAGAACGGCTCAATGAAATCTAAGGTTCAAATCTGTTAGTTGAATGCACAGAACAGAATGTAGTTTCACAGATTGCTTCTGTGCAGTTTGTATTTGAAGATATTCCTTTTTCCACTGTTACCCTCTTAGAGCTCAGAATGTCCACTTGCATTTTCTACAGAAAGTGTGTTCAGATCTGCTCTATCAAAAGTATGATTTAACTCTGTTAGGTGAATGCACAGATCAGAAATAAGTTTCACAGAATTCTTCTGTGTAGTTTATATATGAAGATATTCCATTTTCCACTATTACCCACTTAGCTCTCTGAATGTCCAGTTGCATTTTCTACAGAAAGAGGTTTCAGAACTGCTCAATCAAAAGTATGGTTTAGCTCTGTTAGCTGAATGCACAGATCAGAAAGATGTTTCACAGAATGCTGGTGTGTAGTGTTTATATGGAGATATTCTTTTTACCAATATAGGCCTCTTAGCGCACAGAATGTCCAATTGCAGTTTCTACAGAAAGAGTGTTTCAGAAAGGCTCAATCAAAAGTAAGGTTCAACTCTGTTAGTTGAATGAACAGAACACAAAGAAGTTTCAGAGAATGATTCTGTGTAGTTTATATTTGAAGATATTCCATTTTCCACTATTACCCACTAAGCTCTCTGAATGTCCAGTTGCATTTTCTACAGAAAGAGTGTTTCCGAACTGCTCAATCAAAAGTATGGTTTAACTCTGTTAGCTGAATGCACAGATCAGTATGAAGTTTCACAGAATGTTTCTGTGTAGTTTTCATTTGAAGATAGTCCTTTCTCATATATAGGCCTCTTAGCGCTCCGAATATCCAATTGCAGTTTCTACAGAAAGAGTGTTTCAGAACGGCTCAATGAAAAGTAGGGTTCAACTCTTTTAGTTGAATTCACAGAACAGAAAGAAGTTTCACAGAATGCTTCTGTGTAGTATTTATTTGAAGGTATTCCTTTTTCCACTATTAACCTCTTAGCGCTCCAAATGTCCAGTTGCATTTTCTACAGAAGGAGTGTTCAGAACTGCTCAAACATAAGTGTGGTTTAACCCTGTTAGGTGAATGCACAGATCAGAAAGAAGTTTCACAGAATTCTTCTGTGTAGTTTATATTTGAAGATATTCCATTTTTCACTATTACCCACTTAGCGCTCTGAATCTCCAGTTGCATTATCTACAGAAAGATTGTTTCAGAACTGCTCAATCAAAAGAATGGTTTAACTCTGTTAGCTGAATGCACAGAACAGAAAGAAGTTTCACAGAATGCTGCGGTGTAATGTTTATATGAAGATATTCTTTTTACCAATATAGGCCTCTTAGCGCTCAGAATGTCCAATTGCAGTTTCTACAGAAAGGGTGTTTCAGAAAAGCTCAATCAAAAGTAAGGTTCAACTATGTTAGTTGAATGCACAGAACAAAAAGAAGTTTCACAGAATGCTTCTGTGTAGTTTATATTTGAATATATTGCTTTTTCCAATACTACCCTCTTAGCGCTCCAAATGTCCAGTTGCATTTTCTACAGAAAGAGTGTTCAGAACTGCTCAATCAAATGTATGATTTAACTCTCTTAGCTGAATGCACAGATTAGAAAGAAGTTGCACAGAATGCTTCTGTGTAGTTTTTTTTTGAAGATATTCTTTTTCCCAATATAGGCCTCTAGCGCTCAGATTGTCCAATTGCAGTTTCTACACAAAGAGTGTTTCAGAACTGCTCCTTCAAATGTAGGGCTCAACTCTGTTATTTGAATGCACAGAACAGAAAGTAGTTTCACAGAATGCTTCTCTGTAATTCATATTTGACGATATTACTTTTTCCACTATTACCCACTTAGAGCTCCGAATGTCCACTTGCATTTTCTACAGAAAGAGTGTTCAGAACTGCTCAATCAAAAGTATGGTTTAACTCTGTTAGTTGAATGCACAGATCAGAAAGAAGTTTCACAGAATTCTTCTGTGTAGTTTTTATTTGAAGATATTCCTTTTTCCAATATAGGTCTCTTAGCGCTCAGAATGTCCAATTGCAGTATCTGCAGAAAGAGAGTTTCAGAACTGCTCAATCAAAAGTAAGGTTCAATACTGTTAGTTGAATGCACGGAACAGAAAGAAGTTTCAGAGAATGCTTCTGTGTAGTTTATATTTGAAGATATTCCTTTTTTCACTATTACCCTCTTAGCGCTCCGAATCACCACTTGCATTTTCTACAGAAAGAGTGTTTCAGAACGGCTCAATCAAAAGTAGGGTTCAACTCTTTTAGTTGAATGAACAGAACAGAAAGAAGTTTCACAGAATGCTTCTGTGTAGTATTTAGTTATAGATATTCCTTTTTCAACTATTACCCTCTTAGCGTTCCGAATGTCCACTGGCAGTTTCTACACAATGAGTGTTTCAGAACAGCTCCTTCAAAGTAAGGCTCAAATCTGTTAGTTGAATGCAGAGAACAGAAAAGAGTTTCAGAGAATGCTTCTGTGTAGTTTTAATTTGGGGATATTCCTTTTTCCACTAATACAATCTTAGCGCTCCGAATGTCCACTTGCATTTTCTACAGAAAGATTGTCTCATAAATTCTCAATCAAAAGTATCGTTTAACTCTGTTAGCTGAATGCACAGATCAGAAATAAGTTTCACAGAATGCTTCTGAGTAGTTTTTATTTGGAGATATTCTTTTTCCCAATATAGGCCACTTAGCGCTCAGAATGTCCAATTGCAGTTTCTACAGAATGAGTGTTTCAGAAGGCTCAATCAAAAGTAAGGTTCAACTCTGTTAGTTGAATGCACAGAACAGAAAGAAGTTTCACAGAATGCTTCTGTGTAGTTTATATTTGAATGTATTCCTTTTTCCACTATTACCATCTTAGCGCTCCGAATGTCCACTTGCATTTTCTACAGAAAGAGGGTTTCAGAACGGTTCCATCAAAAGTAAGGTTCAACTCTGTTACTTGAATGCACAGAACAGCAAGAAGTTTCACAGAATGCTTCTGTGTAGTTTATATTTGAATATATTACTTTTTCCAGTATTACCCTCTTAGTGCTCCGAATGTCCACTTGCATTTTCTACAGAAAGAGTGTTCAGAACGGCTCAATCAAAACTATGGTTTTACTCTGTTATTTGAATGCACATATCAGAAATAAGTTTCACAGAATCCTTCCGTGTAGTATTTTGTTGAAGATATTCCTTTTTCGACTATTATCCTCTTAGCTCTCCGAATGTCCAATTTCAGTTTCTACACAAAGAGTGTTTAAGAACTGCTCCTTCAAAAGTAGGGCTCAACTCTGTTAGTTGAATGCAGAGAACAGAAAGGAGTTACACAGAATGCCTCTGTGTAGTTTATATTTGAATATATTCCCTTTTTCAGTATTACCCTCTTAGCGCTCCGAATGTCCACTTGCATTTTCTACAGAAAGAGTGTTCAGAACTGCTCAATCAAAAGTATGGTTTAACTCTGTTAGCTGAATGCACAGATCAGAAAGAATTTTCACAGAATGCTTCTGTGTACTTTTTATTTGAAGATATTCCTTTCTCCAATATAGGCGTCTTAGCGCTCAGTATGTCCAATTGCAGTATCTACAGAAAGAGTGTTTCTGAACTGCTCAATCAAATGTAAGGTTCAATTCTGTTAGTTGAATGAACGGAAAAGAAAGAAGTTTCATAGAATGCTTCTGTGTAGTTTATATTTGAAGATGTTCCTTTTTCCACTATTACCTTCTAAGCGCTCCGAATGTCCACTTGCATTTTCTACAGAAAGAGTGTTTCCGAACTGCTCAATCAAAAGTATGGTTTAATTCTGTTAGCTGAATGCACAGATCAGTACGAAGTTTCACGGAATGCTTCTGTGTAGTTTTTATTTGAAGATAGTCCTTTTTCCAATATAGGCCTCTTAGCGCTCCGAATATCCAATTGCAGTTTCTACAGAAAGAGTGTTTCAGAATGGCTCAATCAAAAGTAGGGTTCAACTCTTTTAGTTGAATGCACAGAACAGAAAGTAGTTTCACAGAATGCTTCTGTGTAGTATTTATTTGAATATATTCCTTTTTCCACTATTACCCTCTTAGCGCTCCGAATGTCCACTTGCAGTTTCTACAGAAAGAGTGTTTCAGGACTGCTCCTTCAAAAATAAGGCTCAACCCTGTTAGTTGAAAGCAGAGAACAGAAATAAGTTTCAGAGAATGCCTCTGTGTAGTTTTTATTTGAAGATATTCCTTTTTCCACAATTAACATCTTAGCGCACCGAATGACCACTTGCATTTTCTACAGAAAGAGTGTTTCAGAACTGCTAAATCAAAAGTATCGTTTAACTCTGTTAGCTGAATGCACAGATAAGAAAGAAGTTTCACAGAATGCATCTGTTTAGTTTTTATTTTAAGATATTCTTTATCCCAATATAGGCATCATAGCGCTCAGTATGTTAAATTGCAGTTTCTACAGAAAGAGTGTTTCAGAACGGCTCAATCAAAAGTAAGGTTCAACTCTGTTAGTTGAATGCACAGAACAAAAAGAAGTTTCACAGAATGCTTCTCAGTAGTTTATATTTGAATATATTCCTTTTTCCACTATTACCCTCTTAGCGCTCCGAATGTCCACTTGCATTTTCTACATAAAGAGTGTTCAGAACGGCTCAATCAAAAATATGGTTTTACTCTGTTAGTTAAATGCACATATCAGAAATAAGTTTCAGAGAAGGCTTCTGTGTAGTATTTAGTTGAAGATATTCCTTTTTTGAATATTAACCTCTTAGCGCTCCGAATGTCCACTGGCAGTTTCTACACAAAGAGTTTTTCAGAACTGCTCCTTCAAAAGTAATGCTCAACACTGTAAGTTGAATGCAGAGAACAGAAAGAAGTTTCACAGAATGCTTCTGTGTAGTTTATATTTGAATATATTCCTTTTTTCAGTATTACCCTCTTAGCGCTCCGAATGTCCACCTGCATTTTCTACAAAAAGAGTGTTCAGAACTGCTCAATCAAAAGTATGGTTTATCTCTGTTAGCTGAATGCACATATCAGTACGAAGTTTCACAGAATGCTTCTGTGTAGTTTTTATTTGAAGATAGTCCTTTTTCAAATATAGGCCTCTTAGCGCTCCGAATATCCAATTGCAGTTTCTACAGAAAGAGTGTTTCAGAACGGCAAAATGAAAAGTAGGGTTCAACACTTTTAGTTGAATTCACAGAACAGAAAGTAGTTTCACAGATTGCTTCTGTGTAGTATTTATTTGAAGGTATTCCTTTTTCCACTATTACCCTATTAGCGCTCGGAATGTCCACTTGCAGTTTCTACAGAAAGTGTGTTTCAGGGCTGCTCCTTCAAAAATAAGGCTCAACTCTGTTAGTTGAATGCAGAGAACAGAAAGAAGTTTCAGAGAATGCCTCTGTGTAGTTTTTATTTGAAGATATTACTTTTTCCACAATTACCAACTTAGCGCACCGAATGTCCACTTGCATTTTCTACAGAAAGAGTGTTTCAGAACTGCTAAATCAAATGTATCATTTAATTCTGTTAGCTGAATGCACAGATCAGAAAGTAGTTTCAGAGAATGCATCTCTGTAGTTTTTATTTGAAGATATTATTTTTCTCAATATAGGACTCTTAGCGTTCAGAAATCCAATTACACTTTCTACAGAAAGAGTGTTTCAGAACTGCTCAATCAAAATTAAGGTTCAACTCTGTTAGTTGAATGCACAGAACAGAATGTAGTTTCACAGAATGCTTCTGTGTAGTTTATATTTGAATATATTCCATTTTCCACTATTACCACTTAGCGCTCTGAATGTCCAGTTGCATTTTCTACAGAAAGAGTGTTTCAGAACTGCTCAATCAAAAGTATGGTTTAACTCTGTTAGCTGAATGCACAGATCAGAAAGAAGCTTCACAGAATGCTGCTGTGTAGTGTTTATATGAAGATATTCTTTTTACCAATATAGGCCTCTTAGATCTCCGAATGTCCACTTGCATTTTCTACAGAAAGTGTGTTCAGAACTGCTCTATCAAAAGTATGGTTTAACTGTGTTAGGTGAATGCACAGATCAGAAATAAGTTTCACAGAATTCTTCTGTGTAGTTTATATTTGAAGATATTCCATTTTCCACTATTACCCACTTAGCGCTCTGAATGTCCAGTTGCATTTTCTACAGAAAGAGTGTTTCAGAACTGCTCAATCAAAGGTATGGTTTAACTCTGTTAGCTGAATGCACAGATCAGAAAGAAGTTTCACAGAATGCTGCTGTGTAGTGTTTATATGAAGATATTCTTTTTACCAATATAGGCCTCTTAGCGCTCAGAATGTCCAATTGCATTTTCTACAGAAAGAGTGTTTCAGAAAGGCTCAATCAAAAGTAAGGTTCAACTATGTTAGTTGAATGCACAGAACAGAAACAAGTTTCACAGAATGCTTCTGTGTAGTTTATATTTGAATATATTCCTTTTTGCACTACTACCCTCTTAGCGCTCCAAATGTCCAGTTGTATTTTCTACAGAAAGAGTGTTTCAGAATGGCTCTATCAAAAGTAAGGTTCAACTCTGTTATTTGAATGCACAGAACAGAAAGTAGTTTCACAGAATGCTTGTCTGTAGTTCTTATTTGACGATATTACTTTTTCCACTATTACCCTCTTAGAGCTCCGAATGTCCACTTGCATTTTCTACAGAAAGAGTGTTCAGAACTGCTCAATCAAAAGTATGGTTTAACTCTGTTAGTTGAATGCACAGATCAGAAAGAAGTTTCACAGAATTCTTTTGTGTAGTTTTTATTTGAAGATATTCCTTTTTCCAATGTAGGACTCTTAGCGTTCAGAATTTCCAATTGCAGTATCTACAGAAAGAGAGTTTCAGAACTGGTCAATCAAAAGTAAGGTTCAATATTGTTAGTTGAATGCAAGGAACAGAAAGAAGTTCTACAGAATGCTTCTGTGTAGTTTATATTTGAAGATATTCCTTTTTCCTCTATTACCCTCTTAGCGCTCCGAATCACCACTTGCATTTTCTACAGAAAGAGTGTTTCAGAACGGCTCAATCAAAAGTAAGGTTCAACTCTTTTAGTTGAATGCACAGAAAAGAAAGAAGTTTCACAGAATGCTTCTGTTTAGTATTTAGTTGAAGATATTCCTTTTTCGACTATTACCCTCTTAGCGTTCCGAATGTCCACTGGCAGTTTCTACACAAAGAGTGTTTCAGAACAGCTCCTTCAAAAGTAAGGCTCAACTCTGTTAGTTTAATGCAGAGAACAGAAAGGAGTTTCAGAGAATGCTTCTGTGTAGTTTTTATTTGGGGATATTCCTTTTTCCACTATTACAATCTTAGCACTCCTAATGTCCACTTGCATTTCCTACAGAAACAGTGTTTAATAACTGCTCAATCAAAAGTATGGTTTAACTCTGTTAGCTGAATGCACAGATCAGAAATAAGTTTCACAGAATTCTTCTGAGTAGTTTTTATTTGGAGATATTCTTTTTCCCAATATAGGCCACTTAGCGCTCAGAATGTCCAATTGCAGTTTCTACAGAATGAGTGTTTCAGGACGGCTCAGTCAAAAGTAAGGTTCAACTCTGTTAGTTGAATGCACAGAACAGAAAGAAGTTTCACAGAATTCTTCTGTGTAGTTTATATTTGAATATATTCCTTTTTCCTGTATTACCTTCTTAGTGCTCCGAATGTCCACTTGCATTTTCTTCAGAAAGAGTGTTCATAATGGCTCAATCAAAAGTATGGTTTTACTCTGTTAGTTGAATGCACATATCAGAAATAAGTTTCACAGAATGCTTCTGTGTAGTATTTAGCTGAAGATATTCCTTTTTCGACTTTTATCCTCTTAGCTCTCCGAATGTCCAGTTTCAGTTTCTACACAAAGTGTGTTTCGGAACTGCTCCTTCAAAAGTAAGGCTCAACTCTGTTAGTTGAGTGCAGAGAACAGAAAGAAGTTGCAGAGAACAGAAAGAAATTTCACAGAATGCTTCTGTTTACTTTATATTTGAATATATTCCTTTTTCCACTACTACCCTCTTAGCGCTGCAAATGTCCAGTTGCATTTTCTACAGAAAGAGTGTTCAGAACTGCTCAATCAAAAGTACGGTTTAACTCTGTTAGCTGAATGCACAGATCAGAAAGATGTTTCACAGAATGATTCTGTGTAGTTTATATTTGAAGATATTCCTTTCTGTTCTCTGCATTAAAATCAATCAAAAAATTATATTGAAATTGAAATACTGAATTTTATACTAAAGACAAGGCATACAACTGAAAATGAAATTTTCCAGGTGAAAATTTCCAAATCATAAATATGTAGGGACAAAAAACTTTATTTATAAAGAAAAAGATAATTCTAATTAATTGATCATTCAAAGGTTTACAACTTTAAAAGTAAATATTATCTTTGAAGTAAAGTCCATTTAAATTATTTATGCCGCCAAAATTTTAGTAATTGTATATGTATATCATGTAAACTTTTTCGAGAAAGATGGAATTGGAAATGTTAGAGTATTATGCGGAAAAAATCACCTAAAGGAAAAAATTATCTCCTCATGAAATATTACTTTAGCCACTTTGACAGGTGTAGGTAAAAGAACACTTAATGCACATCAATATGATTAGGAGATGCGCGCTTAGAAATACGTTATCATTGAAAAGAGTATTGTATTATCAGGTTTGCAGGGGCCCTTCTTATCCTTCATATTTATGTAACTTTGTCATCTATAGAAAGATTATAAGAATTTTAAAAATAGCTGATAGTTAAGAAACATCACCATAACACTGTGCTGAATGCATAATAAAACATTTCCCTTCTCTCTAAAAGCCTTTTAAAATTATGTACCATAATCAGTATGGCCAGCAGAGGGTCATTTCCATGTTCAAGTTCCTCTGTTTCTCGAGGGTGAGAATCCTTCTATAGTCTTCTGAGGGTGACACTGTAGTGTTTTCTTAGCCTGATTATTTTTATCTATTTTTTCCGATCCTTTCCTTTGTATATTTACATTTTACATATTGAAAGTTATTTTTTCAAATATTTTATATGCAAATTTACAAAGTACAACGACTGTACATTAAAATAACTTATTTATGCCATATGGAAGATTAAATATAATTTTACAATATCTAATATTGATTGTTTAGTTTCTAATCATTGATACTTGACATGATTTTTCCCAGCATACCTCAAAATATTCTTCAAAATCCTGCGAATTAATTCCTGTAACACTTCTGAGGTGTATTAATAAGCTAGAGATGTAAAGAAGATTTGCAGAGAAAATTAGGTTCCCAAATTAGAAATTTTGTCCCACTATCGACTAGAAACCTCTTGAAATGATCAAAAACAATAATAATGCATGTCATAGAGGAAAACCAATAAGGCTGCTGCAGCATGACTACCTCTGTGACCTCATACAAGTTACGTGTGGGTCCCTACTTCTGTGACCTCAGACAAGTTACGTGTGGGTCCGCACTTATTTTCTTCATCTCTAATAAATATTTGACAAATCTCATTTTCAAAAGTCTTTTAAGGCCTATCCACCTTTATTTTTCAGATGGAGTTTTGCTCTCATTGCCCAGGCTGCAGTGCAATGTCATGGTCTCGGCTCACACAACCTCCGACTCCCGGGTTCATGTGATTCTCCTGCCTCCACCTCCTGAGTAGCTGGGATTACAGGTGCGCAACACAACGCCCAGCTAATTTTTTGTATTTTTAGTAGAGATGGGGTTTCACCATGTTGGTCAGGCTGGTCTTGAACTCCCGACCTCAGGTGATCTGCACGCCTCGGCCTCTCAAAGTGCTGGGATTACAGGCATGAGCAACCGCGGCCTGTGAGGGCTTTCTACTTTTAAGATGTCAGGACGTATAGCCTGGGAGGTAAATGGTAGTATATATATACATATATATATATATGTATATATATATACACACACACACTGTATATATATACATATATACGGTATATTATACTATATATACATATATACTGAATATTATACTCTATATATACATATCTACTGTATATTATATGTATATATATATATACACATACACACATACACACATACACACATGAGACAGAGAGAAGAGATAGACAATTTCATGTGAAAATATAAACTGTTAACATAATATTTTGCTTCTCTGAGGAATATTTAGCATTGTTCTCAATCTTCTCTGCAGAATTTAAGCATTTTTCTCAGAACTCACCAGATAGAATGAGGGAGGGGCCATATGATATGAGCCAGAGATGAAGGGAGAACAATAGAGAGGGTGCTTTGGGAAAAATAGTACAGTAAGGCTAGGGAATACTTCTCTCCAACAAAAAGACCAAGGTCACAGCTGTATCTCTTCAGAAGCCAAACTTTCTTTTAAAATGTCAATTTCCATCTATTTCTTGCTTCACAGACATTCCATTCATTGCTGGATTTCAAATAAAGCCTTTCCATGTGCAACCTTTCTATAGAAAAAGAGAAATATGGGGGACAGTACAGTCTAAGAAGTGATTAAGAATATCTAGTGGACTTTCCCAGACTGTAAATCTTTACATATATCTGAGCCTAATGAGGTGATTTATTGTGCTATAATGCACAGTGAACTATACAGATGCTTCTTTTTGATCATGCTGCAGAATGGAACTAAATACTAAATACCAAATAGCACTCCCATGATTCTTATACATGTCATTCATATGGCATATTTATGCTTTTTTATATAGCAATTCTTATTCTTAGCTCTTAGGCAATTACGGAATCTTTTTGTCATTTTAATAATCATGCTCCATTTGAGTTATGCAAGGTAGAAATTCTAAGTAGAAAATCTTGTTTTTATTGAAAGTTTTTAGTAAACATTTTGGAAAAAGTCTGTTTTTTGATGCTACTTCTGCACGCTTTCTCAACATGATATTACTTGGTATTGTCCTTATTAACCATAGTACACCATATTCTGCAAATGTTAGAGAGGGTTAAAAATCAGTCATGTATAAGTAAAGCTAATGAAATAGAAAGGAAACCATATTTAGGAAATGGAAGGCAGAAGCAAATGTATTAACTGTGAGTTAGAAACGGTTTAGTCTTTGGAATGAAGCAGCAAGAGTTTAAAAATCTGGTTTGTGATTCACTAGCTTTGTGACCTTGGAGAATTACTTCAGATTTCTGAGTATCAGTTTAGTAGGTGATATCAATTGCAACTTCGCAGAAATATCACAAGTATTAAATAAAGGACTTAGTATCTGGGAGAGCATAGAAAATTACTAATAGTTACATTTTTGTTAATATTACCGTTATTATTATCATACGTATAGTATTTTCTTTCACTGACAATGCATTTAGGACATAAGGAGAACTATAGAACAGTGCTTCTCCAACTTAAATGCAGAGCATGAATCACCTGGAGTTTTGTCAAAATGCGAATTCTGACTCAGTAGCCCTGCAAACTAAGGAAATCTTGATAATGCTGGTGCTGCTAGTTCACCAACAGACCACACGTTTTGCAACAGCTATATAGAATGTCCTGTTTCTTTTTTTAATCACAAAACATGGCAAGCTCTAAAATAAAGCAGAATAACAGATTTAAATGTTAATACTCATGTCCTCAATTTATAATATCTCCCTCCCTAACAATGGTATAATTCTGATTAAAAATTAGCAAAGAAAAAAATGGAAATTAATCTTCCTATGTTTATTCTTTTAACAAATTCTGTGTGATTACTACTGGGTTACTTGCTGTAGGAAATAGAAAAATTGCTTTGACATAGATCCTCAAGAATCTGTCCCACTACAAGCTTATTTTTGTAGGAAGCTAAAAGATTTATATAAATAACCGTAATTAAAGAGACAAATGAAGAAGTGCAATGAAAGACGTAGGGAAAGTGCTAGAGGAGTTCGGGGTGGAGGAAAATTATCCTCAAATACTATCTATGCGTAACATTATGCTATCTTCCCTAACCAGCGCTTGACCAGATTGTCACAGTGAACTTTGGTCCTTTCTTATATCTTAGTTTTGGTTCCCACATCCTTCTGTTTGGGGAAGTTCTTGTTTTCCTCATGTAATGACAACAACACTTAAACAATGTATACTAGATAAAAGGAACTATATTGCTTTATTTACATAGTTAATTTAATTTGTACAATGAACTATGAAGTAATCAGCATTATTTCCTTCATTTTACATATGAGAAAATGGAGAATCAGCGACATTGAATCATCTCAAGTTTCTAAAATATCCACTCTCACCAGGCTGTTTACCCTGTTTTTGTCTGTATGCTGCTATAACAAAATGCCACAGATTGAGTAATTCATAAAAAACAGAAATGTATTTCTCACAGTTCTGGGGCTGAGAAGTCCGAAATCAAGGCAGTGGAGATTTGGCAGTTGGTCCCGAGGTGGCACCTTCTTGCTTCGTCTTCACGTGACAAAAGTGGGCAAAAACGGACAATGTAAGGACATGGCAGAAGAGACTGAGGAGCCCGGCATTCCTCTAAAGCATCTTTTACGAGGACGTTTATCTCATTCATGAGGGTGGATCCTTCTTCATTTAATCACTTAACCAAAAGCCCCATCTCTTGATGTCATTGTCCTGGGATTTTAGTTTCAACATACAAACTTTGGATGGGCACATAGGTTCAAATCATAGCACCCTCCAAATTATAATGCCTCTCTCATGCCTGTTCTCCTTGAAGTACCCTCTGGTTTTGCTCTCTTCATTCTTGCCATCACAGTTAACCCTTCAGTTCCATTTCTTTAAGTAATCTCTAAATTTGTAAGATGGTTCCATCTTTTTTTTTTGTATATGGCAGTCTCTCAAACATATTTGTCATATGAACTAAGCAGGTAAATATGTAAATGCCAGCTAAATTTTAGTGAATGATATAATGGCCTAAAGTTGTATCTACCCTTCAGCCAAATATATTTACTTTTAGTAGCAATCTCCTGTCATATACAAAGTCACGACTCTAGGGGTAAACATTTTAGCCTGTGGGTAAGATGTAAAGCAGTGGTATGTTATAGTGACAACTCACTGTCATAGCACTGGGACATGCTCCTCTATCTGCTACAAATTGAATCAACAAAATATATATGATTTTGTCAGATTTAAATGTATGCTCCTGTTAGTAAAATAAAAGTATGGGAAAACTTTACGGAGTAGAGTTAATAGAAATGTTTTCCTGAGTTATCTGCCTTCTTTATTTTTATGTTATGCTTTAAGTCTATGGTCAATGTATAGAGCTATGATTGATGTGCTTTTCCAATTCTGTTCAGATCAGACAGGTTAATTTTCTTCTTTTAAATCTTCTTGAATTTTGTCTAACACTTTTTGTTCCAATTTCTTACTAGATTATACTCCCTTCCCTAACTGCTTCATGATTACTTATACACAAACAATATTATGATATTGACACATTGAATTCATTTTAGGTGATGATTTTGGTCATAAACATGAGCAGGTTGTGAAGTGTTTCAGCCATCCCAGGGCATGGCTGTGAGTCCCTTGTCTAATGTTTCAAAAAAATCTTGAATTTGTGATGATGCTGTGATGGTCCCTCAGATATTCTTACACACATCTTTGCCCCTTGTTCCCTCTAACTTTCCTCTTCTGATAAAAAAGCAAACACTGCCAAGCTCAAATGGAATTACATTTGGATGCAAGTGTCACTATGCAATGGTTGCCAATAAAAGTACACAAGGAATTTCATTATGGTGAATTAAAGGCAAACAGACTTCAGAGAAATGAGCACGAACATGAAAATGGCGCATGGTACGCGGATCTCACTGGAAAGTCATTCGGTACACAATGTTTTCACTAGAAAAATCCATTAGCTTTAGCTAGAAATTGAAATTACTTTGTAGGAAATCAGAATAAAATATGTGAAAACATTATATTCTGTGCAAGATTAATACCACGCCTGGTGTTGAAAGGTTTGTGGTCTTGCTTCGACGATGCTAAAAGGTCAGAAACCACAAAGATGCATATGTGTTGTCGTTTGCACAGTTACTAATTTTTCTCATTATTTCCATAATGCGATGTGCTGTTTCAACAGAGAAACCCTCTGGAGAGTGGCTTGCACTGTTTTCAGGCAGCTCTTTTGCTTTCATGTTTTGGCCTTGGCCAGGGAATTCAGACAGACTTTTCAGTTATTTTCGACAAGAATGTATTCATTGATTGTTTTAAATAATAATAAATAGATTTTAAAATTACTGTACATTACTGCACTTTAAACGCCATGAGGTCAAGGACTCTAAAGTCTGGACATCATTGTATACCCTACATCTTGCACAAGGTTTAGAAAAAATGGCATGGACACCTATTTTTTGAATCAATAAATGAATACATAAAAGAATTCCAAACTCTAGTCCAAGGTTTTAGATTAATAATGTATTAAAATGCGTAAAATTTATAGACAAAACTCTTCTTATTTAGAAGTTTATTCTTTAGTTGGAGAGATAAAATATATGCACATAAAAGCTTAAGGAAAAATAATAAGGGTTTTGAAGTACTTACTATGTGAAAAATTTAGCATAAATCTTACATCCATTTATTTAACACATTTTATACGTTGCATTATTTATATATAGTGCTGATTGGTAGAATTCATATGTGAACGGAACTATAAAAATTTTGAGGATAAGCACTAGAAACACAGAATAAATAGAGTGTTAACATGCAAAACACAGAAATACTTAAATTGACTAGGTGAAAGAAAAGATTTCTGGTTCCATGTACACTGATTATTGAGGGATGAGTATGACATTATTATGCCAGAATCAATAAATATTTTAAATAGGGAGAAAACTATAATTATATATCTTTGTGTTCAACAGGAGTAGCAGTACTGATAAAGTAGAAGTTTGTTATACCTTTTTTATAGTCTTTTAAAGTTGTTTATAAATAAAATCTACTCTTAGTTAATTAATGGTTGATGTTCATTGAAGTGTTTTCAAATTTTTGACCTCTGAATTGCCTTGTACATATGGAGAAATAAAGCTTGCCTAGCATAATTTCTTGAGTGGAGAATGAATGATCTGGATAGATTTGTTGACAATATGTCTGTACTTATTTTATTAATTCTTTAATCTTCATGAAGAAAAATATAAAAGTCATATTCTAGTATTTTATACCATGGAAAAAATGTCTTATCCTTTTCCTAAGGAAAAATACATCATGACACAAAAGTAAAGTTAATTAAATTACTTACTTTATTAATTAACTGTCTATTATTTCTATGGGTTGAAGTAAATTTGATACTCAATGCTATTTAATCTAATTCTAAAAGCTTGAATGAGTAATGATTTTTTCATGTAAGGTTAGTTGAAATAAATTATCACTGATTTTCAGATTTAATATTAATTAGCTATTGCATATTCTTAATGGGAAATAAGTGTTTAAAAAGCCCTTTTTGGTTGCGAAAAGACCACGCCCATTGTAGACTTCTTAGAATACATCACATCTGGCCTCCTTTTTAGAGTGGGGAATTCAACTCATAAGTGGCTGGACATTGATTCTGAACATTTTGAACATTATTTGCCTGTCTTCACTCATACTGGTTGCTGTTCTTTGATAAGTAATCACCATGTTTAGCATGCACTTGAACTATTGTTACTTAGGGTGCTTGACTATTTACAAGTCTCACTAGGATTCTAGGTATTCATTAGTCTCGTGGTGTGTATTTGCTGATGGTCCTATTATCTTTGTTGGTTCAGTTACACAGTACCATCCAAGATGCTGCAACACATTATACACAGGCTATGGGTTGTGGGAGCTACAGATTTCAGTTATTATTTAGGCTCAGAAACTTAGAATCTCTGCAAGGTTGGACATGATCCTTAGTCTTGTTTTAAGACCGTCTTGTTTTAAAAGTTAAACCCAAATTCTTAAAATATAGAATAGGGGTGCTAGTAGTGCTCACAGAATTGTAGTAAAGATCAGCTGGGAAAGAAGAGCCTATTAAACAGAGCCTGGTATTTAATAAGTATCAGCTGCCTTCAATTAGGAATCTGTGTTGTCATGATTAGAAGATTGCTGGTTTATTTT
Organism: Symphalangus syndactylus; assembly: GCF_028878055.3. Lineage (NCBI taxonomy): Eukaryota > Metazoa > Chordata > Mammalia > Primates > Hylobatidae > Symphalangus > Symphalangus syndactylus. The sequence goes on along the minus strand of NC_072432.2, from coordinate 136,300,535 downwards.
ACAGATCTGTAAGTATAGCCAAAATATGTCAAAATAACCACCAGAAAGAATCATATACCGTCCCTTGAACATTTCATCCCTAGAATCTAGCCAGATTAGCATCTCTATACTGGCAATACTGTTAACACAGATTGTGCTCAAACCCCTCATTGACTTTTCAGCACCTGTAAATTACTGGAGATTTAGGAAGAAGTCTGGGGTTATGGCTTAGTTAAGCTGAGTGGCCAGAAAGTGTGAGATGCTGGATGCCTCCTCCAGTTCATTTCTCCAGCGGCCGCACCAGGCGTATCCATAGCTCCGCTCCCGGGAGCTCGTCTCCGGCGTGGGGTGTGTGCGCACCCCTGGCCGGGCGGAGCCTGGAGCCTGCTCATTAGCAGCGCGGGCAGCTCGTGCGCCCGCAGGAGGGAGGCGGAAGCACAGCCCTGAGCCGCCAGCAGGAGGAGGGAGCGCGGCGGCTGCAGGCAGGGGAGGGAGAGGAAAGAACGGAGGGACGGTTCCCGGACAGAGCGGGAGGAATCGGGGAGCGGCCGGTCCGGGGGGAGCTGCTCCGCTGCGCTGCGCTCGTTATTCACAGGACGCGGCGGCGCTTCCCGATGCCGCTTCCCGGTCCCCTGGGTGGAGGCTGCCATCTAAACCTGACTCCAGGTGAGTTCCCCAAAGAGGCGAAGCGAGGGGTCTCGAACCAGAGACTTGGAACTGGCGAGGCTGCTCGGCTCCCCAAGCGCTGCTGCCTTGACATTTCCCGATTCACGGGAGGTTTTGGGGGCGGCTGCACAGGCTGGAGGGGCGGATGGGCGGTTGCGATCCTCAGCCGGCGTGGGGGCGTTCGGGAGGAATTAGCTTCAGTGAACGGGGTTTTAGGAGATGTCCGCAAGGCACGCGCTATGTACGCGTTTCTAGACGAGCTTTTGAGACAGAAATTTGGCTTCCCGGATGCCCGTTTTGGCCTTCTGTCCTTCCTTTTGCTTGCCTCATGCCCAATTTTCCAAGCCGAGGAAAGGACTGGAAGGGCGTGGAAGTAGGAGGTCTGGGCACAGCATTCGGCAGGGCAGCCCTGGTCTCCAAGTTTGGGGGTGGGGGGTGGGACTCTTTTCCTTTCAGCCTAATTTACCAGGGGAAAACCCGCAGAGCACCTTGAGGTACCTTTGCTCCGCACCCTCCATAAGCTTATTAGAGGGAACTTGAGGCTCGCTAGACAACCTGTGACAGGTGACGGCAATTTAGCTTAAAAGCCATGTTGGTTCACTTCGTCTCCTCTTTATCCTTTGTTGCAAAATTGATACCTTTTTGGATTTCTTTAACAGCACAAAGTTTAAGTGGCCGGCTGACAGGAAATATTTCTTTTGAAAATGCTATGAGAAAAGTGATGAGTTAACGTTGAGAGAAAGGCAACTTTATTTTCTCGGAAGAACTTTGGGGAAAGAGATTGATAGGGAAATTCTGGGCATGAAATTATGGACATTTCCCACAGAACTTCCTTCATTTATTTATTTTTTTACATTTCCTTCATTTTTTTTTTAATCGTGTGTGTGTGTATCAGAGAGACAAAATTCGTTGGAGGTATTAGGACTTTATTTGGTTTAGAAGTTTCTTTCTTACTAATAGCACTAATTTGTGATCTTCATGATTATAAGAATTTACTAAGTGTTTTGCTTTTAGGTGTTTTGGGTCTGTTTTTTAAAAAAATTCAATACTTACTTTGTGGGCCTTGATGAATACCTCTCAATAAAATCGGTGGGCATACAGTTAGTGACATGACCCCTGTGGATTTAATAGCAGGTAAGTATACAAATGATAAGTTTAGGAAATAAATGTCAGAATCAACATTTAGGTGTGAAATTGAAATATCTTTCAAATATTTACCAAACTCTCTTATAGGATCCAATGTCATTTTATGGTCAAGAGAGCTTAAAGGTTTCTCAGATTGAGATACATGTATCTACTTTGTTAATCCAAATGTAATGTTTTATTTTGTTCTTTAATGACTGTTTGAATTCAACAAATAAAACTTGCATATTTAATGTAAGGTTCTTTCACATATATTACTTCTCCAATTTTTAATATAAATTTAAGGAGAAAAGCAATATTCCATTTTGTAGATGAAGAGACTGTGTCACAGAAGTATTACTTTACCTAGATTTCTGTAATTATTATGTTATAAACTTAGAAATTACATATTATTCTGGAACATATAAAATATATGAATGTTATAAACCATAAGAATTCAGACCTATGCTATTTAACTTCAAGTTTAGTTCTTTACCCAAACAATTGCATGACTACATTGAGACTACTGAAGTAATTATATATGAACACGCTATACGAAAAAATACTTAAAACATTTCTTATTTTTGTCGTTTCTCTTTGATATAAAATATACTATAATTTAATGGAGTTATATTCCATATTTAGATGCTCCTAACTTCCAAATAACACCTAAACTCCTAAAAACTGACCTGTGTCCTTCTTAATAGAAGTGGCTTGACCGGGAGACCCAATTTTTACTAAGAATATTCTTGGGATAATTTATGTCTTATAATCAAGATAAAGACAGGCCACATTTAGTTGTATTTTTAAACCACTTAGTGTGAAGTTGCAACGCAGACATAACTTGCTTTCAGGCTACACTGCCAGCTTTGCAGTGAATAGTCTTTAAGATTCCGTGGAAACATTGGCAGATATAGCTAATGTCTATCTGATGTAGGATTTATGAGAAAAGGAGAGGTAGAAACTGAATGCTCTTATATTTCATATGTGACCACATTCATAAAACTTTATTGATAAGTACTTTGTTGTCTGACACGGGCTGATACAAATAGGCTTCTTCAAGAGTTGAGGAAGAAAACTAAATCCCTATAATACAGCCTTTTTCCTCCTTTTCTTTCTTAAGCGGTAATAGTGGATCCTAGCTTTTGTGTGTCTATGCATGCTCAATACAGTTAGGGGTATAAGGAGAAGTTAAGCAAGAATATTGAATGCTAGCTAGGAAAGTTTTTGGAGTCTCAAATACTTTGGAACGATTTTTCACATTATATACATAAAATTCCTAGTTACATTTGGGAACTAAGTATATTATACACAACTTTGCATCTGATTACAGGATTCCCTGTACATTTATAGCTCAGGTATTCTGGAAAGAGTCAAGATAATTAGTTTTATGGCTCTTGCCCGTGTGACCTGTTTCTTTCTGGTCCTGATATTAAAAGGATGACTTAAATTTTCTGGAATGTCAAAATTTTCTCTTCCCTTGGATCCTACAAAATACTTCAAGCAGTGTATGTGTGATACTCGCTGTCATTCCAACATTTCCAATCCTCCTGAGAATGCTAAACAATGCCCTAGATTTCTTCCTTTGTAATTCTTTCAGATAGAGGGTTAGCTGAGTTAGGAAGAAAGGAGAGAGGGAGAGAAGAAGAGAGATGACATTTTATCCCTCAGGAAAGAACAAGACCAATTGTATTCCTAATTTAGAAATATTATTCTACAAACATTCCTGAACAAGAGGGCTTTGCATATACATTAAAGCAGAATACCTAGTCAACTTCTAGTTGTGCCATGTAGTGAAATGGAAGTAAGATGAGCAGGCCGAGATCATTTTTGTTGGAGAACTGAGACCACATGAAATAGGTAACAGAGTTACCCCAACTGGGGGGCAAGAGGACTTGAAAGTTTCCTCCATAAATTTGCAGTTAGTACAGGGCTGCTCCAGTGATCAGAGTCATGAATGCCCTAGAGTGTCTGTATAACCCTGTACACAGGCTGAGACAGCTCTAACGGCCCAGAAAAGCCTCTGGACAGAATCACTGCACCCTTGGACATTGTCCGACCGCATGTATGAGAATAGTGAGTGCTAAGGAGTTGTGGGTAGCTCGGTACAACTCTTGCTAAAGGAGTGTCATCAACATTCATTGCTGAAAGTGAATTTTTTCATTCACATATGTGATGCCTATTAGGTCATGATTTCTTGGATACCAATTTGTACAAGATATGAATTAATTTTTGAACATCCTTTCTTAAAAGTACCATGTTCATATAGTTGCTCATTTTAATATGAGTAGTTCAGATGGGACATAATAGAGTAAGGAAATGATTGAACATCCTAAGATCTAGTGTATATACCTTTGTTCATGATGAGATTCATCCCCTGTGCCCCTTTGTAGTGACACTGATGGCATAAGGAGTATTAGATGAAATTTAATGCAGAAAACAATGGGATATATGAATGGTAGATATGGTTGACAACCACCATTTTCACTGAAGTTGTTTCAAAGCAAAGAAATTTGGGATAAATTCATTTTATTTGCTCCTGAAGGGTAATTAGGAATAAGTAGGAATTGTGAAGAGGCTGTAGTGTTGACATTAAGAGAAGTTTTTGATTCTTAAAATAGGATATATTACACAAGAGTGAACAAACAGAAGATACTGAACAAATATTCTGTCATAAGTAAGTGATGGATTATTCGGACTTGTTGAACTATGTTTTTAAATGTATTATTTAAATATTTAAATATTATTAAAACCTTAAATAATATTTAAATATTATAAAAGTTGTAGAAAATTATGTTTTCAATACAAATATACACTTATAAGCTATATTGTAGATATGGGAGTAAACAATGCAATTTTTTTTAACTGAGTGAAAAATTTAGTTTTTTAAAATTCCAAATGCAGCTAACAGCTTAGTGTGATACATATTTTGAATTTCAAAATTTGTAACCAAATAGGACAAATGTGTTGAACTGTACTTTTCTTGAAGAACCGTGATAAGAATGAGCGGTGAAAAAATTACAGCATACTTACCAGGGATCAAATACTTGCTTAGGGTTAATAAGAAAAATCTCAGCAAACGCTAGAAATGAGGTACACGATCTATCAGAGACCCATGATTAAAGTGGTATCTTGTTAGGTATATGAGCTTGAAAAGAAACGGCATAGCTTCACTTTACCCCAGTTGCTTCTTTTGTAAAACGGGGAGACTAAGAGTGTGGTAACTCAAAATCCTTTGTTAATGATTTTCTTCTTAGAACAGTGCCAGGTCCAATTAGGATTAGATTGCTATTTTTATTATTGGTATTTGCCCTAGTTCTGCCTTTTATTGACTGTGTGAAATTGGTGAAGATCCCTTTCTGAAGCTTTGTTTCTTACCTACAAGCTGGGAATAGAATACTTGCTATGAAGAGTGGTTGTTAGTACATTAGAAAGGCTGGATATTTGTTGATATAAGGGGCTCAGCGCATGGTAGAAATTTGATAGCATTTTTTTCTTGCCCTCCCATGTATTACTGTGGAGACATCCCACATATTATGTCCAAGTTTTTATTTTCCCCTCAAATGCAATGTCAAGCACAAAACATTCCCATCTCCCAATTCTCTTCTGATGTTCTACAACCATTAAAGTATAGAAAACTAGAATGAGTGTTTTTATAACTTTTGCTGTACTTAAGCATGTGGAGAGAAGAGCGCTAGATCACAGGACACACTTTGATAGGAAAAGGGAAATATTTACACTGCAAACAACTTTCTCCTCATGCTTAACAGTTTTATGCTGTCATTCTGTCAGCACCAAGTGAGATTTTTCTATTTAAATAGTTTTCTATTTGTGGTATGATAATTCATGTATGGACTTCATGTAACTAACATAAATATAATGGATGGTTGAGAAGTGGTTTATTTTTACCAAGAGGAAAAAATGTGTACACGATTTTTTAAAATATTGCTTTGAAAATATTTAAAATTAATTTTGATTCAGTTGGTGGAAGATAGCGTCACAAATTCACTGCTAGTGGTATTCTTGAGAAGTAATGTTTGAATTTTCTAGGTATTGTCCCCAGACTGGCTTAAAAGAATTTAATTTTAGATGTAAATTTTCTGCTTAACATGGAAGATTTTCCCTGAAAATATTAGCTTCATCAGATACATAGTTGCTTAGGGGTAGCTGCATGGAATTATGGGAAGAGTGAAATAGAAAAAAATTTTCATGTCTAAGTTATACATACTGGTGTAATCATATTGATTGGATGATAATGATAATTACAGCAATAATGTGATTGAAAGGGTAAGCAAGTAACATATACTACAGTTACTAATATAATCCTGTGATTGAGTTTACCACTTCGTTTCTCTTTCCTGGAAACCCTTAAGTTTGTCACTATTGCACTTTATTTCCTTTGCTTATTGTAGTGGTGTATTAGTTGTATTACTGCTGCTATAACAAATTACGACACATTTACATAACTTAACACATATTTATTGTCTTGCAGTTTCAAAGGTCAGAAGTCCAAAATCACTTTAATATGGCTAAGTCAATGTGTCTGCAGTGTGGGTTCCTTCTGGAGGTGCTGAGGGGAGAATCCATTCTCTTGCATTTTCTGCTTCTGGTGGCACCTGTCTTCATTGTCTTTTCCCCATTCCTCCATTTTCAAGGTGCGTTGCTTTTATTTCTGTTTCTGTCTCCGCGCTGTCTCCTCCTTTAACTTTGAGTCCTTCTCTCCACTTCATCTAAGGACTCCTGTGATTACTTTGGACTCACGTGGATGATCTGGGATAATCACCTTGTCTCCAGATCCTTAAATGAATCGTATCTACAAGTCCTTTGGCTGTGTAAGGCAGCACATTCCCAGGGCCGGGAGATTAGGTGAAGAACATCTTTTGGGACTATTATGCAGCCTATCACAAGTGGTAATATCACTTTTATGCCTTGAGACCCTGAAATTAATGTACTTGCTTACGCATGGAAAAACAATGTATCTGTGGGGGTAACAGTTTATTTTTGAACCATTAGAAGGTATTGATGGGGAAGTTTTCATCTGACAACAGATACTGATAAATTAAATACCCTTAGATTTGTCAAAACTAGCTTTAGTAAAATATAAGTAAAAGTATTTGCACTGCTAGGGTCAAAAATATTAATTAAACCCATTATTTATCAAGGCCAAGTCCTGGATTAGTTAGGTTTAAATTAACCTGGAACATTATCTTCCATAGTGCTTAATTGTGAAGCTTAGTTCTTGTTGACAAAAGCTCATCCATATAAGAAAGCATCGAACGGTTGGTGTTTTTTAACCTTTGCAGAATATAACTTTTCAAAGGGATGTTAGACAGTAGTTCCATCACAATTGATGCAGTTCACAGACATTCTTTGTGAATATTTTATCTCATGAGTTATATCTATGACACTAATCATAGACTTCTAGAAGAAATTTAGCAATGGTCATGTCAGCCTTTCAAATCTTTCTGTAACCTAGAAGAGGATCATTGCATAAGATAGATTCATTTTCCCCTTTATTCCATTGTTGCCAGAGAGAACTTGAAATGCCCTGTTCAAATTAATTTAATGCAAATGAATTCTTGCTGCCTCACAAGTAGTTTGTCCTTCATTTTTCTTAAAATTAGATTGAAAATGGATGTGACCTGCTTTACTGGTTGTTGTGCAGGAAGCGTTGTCCTTCCTGAAAGCTCCCTCAGTTGTCAAAATGAAGCCATTAAGAGTAAAGTAAATTATATTATCTGATCATAGTATCACAATTGACCTTAAAACAATAAATTTTATAATCAGTGCAAATTGCTGAATAGTGTTTGCAGTTGTAGAAATTTCAAAGGAAACCCTGGTGGAGATACAAAGCTGCTATAATCATTTTTAAAATCTTTGTTTTTCTTTTACTTTGGAACAGTAGTGCAGTAAGTACTTTTGCCTTATTGTTCTCTCTGCCTTCCAGAAACCCTCATTCAAATATTCTAAGTTTTTAAGTCTTTTTCATTTCTTTTAATATTGTAACATTTAACAATGTCAAAGAAAGTAGAATTTTTCTGGAAATCAAGCTAAAAATAAAGAGAAGCCGATGTAAATGAACATCAAATTAACAAGATTGATTAGGAAAAGTAATTTTTGAAAAGGGCCCAAAATCCCTTTGCACATAAATGCAAAAGAATTTAGTGAAAGAAGGTGAAACTGGAGTAAAGAACTCTACGGATGCGTAAGGAACTCTTAATGAGAATGAGTAACGTACATGCGTATCTTTAGCTCCCAGTTTCAGAGATACAGTAGTTGTACAACAAATGGTCCTTTCCTGCTGTTAAGGAAGCCTCTCCTCCTCCAGCCATGCCATTCCTCAGAGCAAGCTCTTCCACTGAGTTTTCAGCAACCATAAGTAAGAAGGATGGTACGATAGGCTGCGTGTACATATGGCCCTCATTAGCAGGCCAACTGTTCCTTTTGCCCACCCACATCACTGGGGACATATGGCGTTACTTTGACTGTTGAAACAAGTGTGTGTGGACATATCTTGGTATGAGTAAAAGACTGTTGATTGTCTTTCTCTTGTCGCTCGTGCAACCGTCTCCTTGTGGAGATCGTATTATCCATAACACTAGATTTGAGGATGATAAATGACGTTGTTATTATTAACTGAATTTGCCTCTCTAGTTTGATCACAAAACCAGCGAATGTTTGCTTATGGAACATGTAAAGCTTATAGAAGACGGAAAGCTTACAGAAAGAAATGATGGCTTTTCTAAGCATAAGAGTCAGGTCTTTTTCAATCAAAAACTAACTCATTCAAAAATTCAAGAGTTCTGTAAAACCAGAACAGCAGAGGTTTCAGAAATGCTATTGAGATCATTTATTATAAAATAGCCATTAATGAAATGTAATAGTGAGTCTGTTGTTGTGACTATGTGGAGAAATGAATGAGAAAATATAAGATAGGCTGGAATGTAGAGAGTCATCGGATCCCAGCATAATTCATTTTGTATAGTTCACAGTATTGTAACTTTAAAAAATTATGAATTTTTTCAGTACTGTGAATTCTGAATTTGCAATATGAGGCTTTTCAATCCTTGCAACAAGTGTGTATTTTTCAGTGGTTCTAGAATTATCGGGGCTTTCGAGCTGCTTCTGATAAGAAGGCAAGGCTAGAGGACTCGTGTTGAGGTGGCATTTGCACAGGACTTTAGATAACATACATCGATGATGTAGAGAGAAGAGCGGGTGATGTTGCTGTGGATTATAGGGGAAAGGCACCTTTTGCTCCCTCTGCTGACCTCTTTGTGTATTCAGCTGTGTAGCATATTTCTTGTATAATTACATAGTAATTTCACACACTACATTAAGAAAATCTGAACAATTTTTACTAAACTCATGTTTTCTAAATATTAAGTAAATAAAACCAATATTTGGCTAGGTAACATTTATAAAAACAGGATTTCTAGATAGATGATGATAAATTTTCATCTATATCTATAGAGCTGATAAATTTTCAAAACCCTTTGAATATCACTTGTACTACAAAGTCTCGTTTCAGTTTCAGTGCCATGGCACATTGATTAATCACCACTAAAGCGGTACATGAAATATTTGGCAATATAGGTATTTGGTAATGGTGATTGATGCACAGAATACGGCACCATTATTATGCACTGGCCTTGAGAACTTTAGTTTTCATCTTCGATCACCTGATAGAGAACAAACTAACAGCTTTTTTCTTTCACCTTGCTGGAGAATAAACTAACAACTTCAAATTATCTGATCCATCCAAAAACTTATTTCCGTGAAACTCACTGATTTATTTATTATTTCGTGGGGATCACTATTATTTGCTGTAGTAAAATATCAAATGATCGATGTTTTATACCAACATGGCAGCTCACATGGTAGGCAACAGAATGAAAACAAACAGGTTTACTACCAAGAATTATACTATATTGCTTTTATTGACAGAAAAAGCATACAGATAATTTTATTCAGAGATTTTATGTGAATTATTTTGATAAGTGTACACATATATTTATAACTGACCTTTCTTTGTCAAGTGTGTGCCCACACACGTATTCATACTAAATCAATCTTAGAGATCTTATCCAAAGATTGAATTTCTTAAAGTGACTGTTCCAAATATGTATAATTTATGGCAAAAAAGTCACAAAATGGCAATACAAGGAGGCATAAAAGTGAAGATAAAGGGGGAGATGATGGTTAAAAACACCTGTAAATGAATAATTGATTTTGATTTAAATTCTTTTTAGTTCTTAGCTGATGAAATGAATATCAATGAAATTATTATGCAAAACACCTCTATTTGTTGTATATGCACGTACATATATGTGTTACAAATACAAAACTGATAGGATATTATTTAACATATATTCACACTCATAATGTGCATATATGTACATAATGAAAATGAGTGCTTGTTTTATATGTATGTATACACACACATACACATATTGCATACTTTCATTTTTTAAAATTTTACTTTAAGTTCTGGGATACATGTGCTGAACATGCAGGTTTGTTACATAGGTATACTTGTGCCATGGTAATTTGCTGCACCCATCAACCCGTCATCTAGGTTTTAAGCTCCACATGCATTAGCTATTTGTCCTAATGCTCTCCCTCCCCTTTCCCCACACCCACCTACAGACCCCAGTGTGTGATGTTCCTCTCCCTGTGTCAACATGTTCTCATTGTTCAGCACCCACTTATGAGTGAGAACATGCAGTGTTTGGTTTTCTGTTCCTGTGTTAGTTTGCTGAGGATGATGGTTTCCAGCTTCATCCATATCCCCGCAAAGGACGTGAACTCATCCTTTTTTATGGCTGTGTAGTATTCCATGGTGAATATGTGCCACATTTTCTTCATCCAGTCTATCATTGATGGGCATTATGTTGGTTCCAAGTCTTTGCTATTGTAAATAGTCCCATGATAAACATATATGTACATGTGTCTTTAGAGTAGAATGATGTATAATCCTTTGGTATATACCCAGTAATGGGATTGCTGGGTCAAATGGTATTTCTGGTTTTATATCCTTGAGGAATCACCACATTGTATTCCACAATGGTTGAACTATTTTACAAGCCCACCAACAGTGTAAAAGTGTTCCTATTTCTCTGCATCTTCTCCAGCATCTGCTGTTTCCAGAATTTTTAATGATCACCATTCTAACTGGTGTGAGATGGTATGTCATTGTGGTTTTGATTTGCATTTCTCTAATGAACAGTGATAATGAGCTTTTTTCATATGTTTATTGGCCATATACATATCTTCTTTTGAGGAGTGTCTGTTCATATCCTTTGCCCACTTTTTGATGGGGTTGTTTGTTTTTTTTTTCTTGTAAATTTGTTTAAGTTCCTTCTAGATTCTGGATATTAGACCTTTGTCAGATGGATAGATTGCAAAAATTTTCTCATATTTTGTAGGTTGCCTGTTCACTCTTGTGATAGTTTACTTTACTGAGCAGAAGCTCTTTAGTTTGATTAGATTCCATCTGTCAATTTTGGCTGTTGTTTCAAGTGCTGTTGGTGATTTAGTCATGAAGTCTTTGCCCACACCTATGTCCTGAATCATATTGCCTAGGTTTTCTTCTAGGGTTTTTATAGTTTTAGGTTTTACATTTATGTTTTTAATCCACCTTGAGTTAATTCTTTTATAAGGTATAATGAAGGGGTCTAGTTTCTCTTTTCTGCATATGGCTACCCAGTTTTCCCAGCGCCATTTATTACATAGGGAATCCTTTCCCCATTGCTTGCTTTTGTCAGGTTTGTTGAAGATCAGATTGTTGTAGATGTGTGGTGTTATTTCTGAGGCCTCTATTCTGTTTCATTGGTCTATATATCTGTTTTGGTATTAGCACCATGCTGTTTTGGTTACTTTAGCTTTGTAATATAGTTTGAAGTCAGGCAGCGTCATGCCTCCAGCTTTGTTCTTTTTGCTTAGGTTAGCCTTGGCTCCACAGGCTCTTTTTTGCTTCCATATGAAATTTAACATAGTTTTTTTCTAGTTCTGTGAAGAAAGTCAATGGTAGCTTGATGGGAATAGCATTGAATCTATAAATTACTTTGGGCAATATGGCCATTTTCATGATATTGAGTCTTCCTATCCATGAGGATGGAGTGTTTCTCTATATGTTTGTGTCCTGTCATTTCCTTGAGCTCTGGTTTGTAGTTTTCTTTGAAGAGGTCCTTCACATCCCTTGTAGGTTGTATTCCTAGGTATTTTGTTTTCTTTATAGCAATTGTGAATGGGAGTTTACTAATGATTTGGCTCTCTGCTTGTCTGTTATTGGTATATAAGAATGATTGTGATTTTTGCACATTAATTTTATATCCTGAGACTTTGCCAAAGTTGCTTATCAGGTTAAGGAATTTTTGGGCTGAGGTGGTGGCGTTTTGTAAATATACAATCATGTCATCTGCAGACAGAGACAATTTGATTTCCTCTCTTCCTATTTGCATGCTTTTATTTCTTTCTCTTACTCGATTGCCCTGGCCAGAACTTCCAATACTATGTTGATAAGAGTGGGGAGAGAGGGCATCCTACTCTTGGGCCAGATTTCAAAGGTAATGCTTCCAGCTTTTGGCCATTTAGCATGATATTAGCTATGCATTTGTCATAAATAGCTCTTATTTTTGTGAGATATGTTCCATCAATACCTAGTTTATTGAGAGTTTTTAGTATGAGGGGTGTTGAATTTTATTGAAGGCCTTTTCTGCATCTATTGAGATAATCATGTGGTTTTTGTCATTGGTTCTGTTTATGTGATGGATTATGTTTATTGATTTGCATATGTCGAACCAGCCTTGCATGCCAGGCATGAAGCCAACTTGATCGTGGTGGATAAGTTTTTGATGTGCTGCTGGATTCTCTTGCCAGTATTTTATTCAGGATTTTCGCATCGATGTTCATCAGTGATATTGGCCTGAAATTTTCTTTTTCTATTGGGTCTCCACCAGGTTTTGGAATCAGAGTGATGCTGGCCTCATAAAATGATTTAGGGAGGAGTCTTTCTTTTTCTATTGTTCAGAATAGTTTCAGAAGGAATGGTACCAGCTCCTCTTTGTACCTCTGGTAGAACTCAGCTGTGAAGACATCTGGTCCTGGGCTTTTTTCGGTTGGTAGGCTAGTAATTACTGAGTCAATTTCAGAACTTGTTATTGGTCTATTCAGGGATTTGACTTCTTCCTGCTTTAGTCTTGGGAGGGTGTATGTGTCCAGGACTTTATCCATTTCTTCTAGATTTTCTAGTTTATTTGTGTAGAGGTGTTTACAGTATTCTCTAATAATAGTTTGTATTTCTGTGGGATCAGTGGTGATATCCCCTTTATCGTTTTTTAATGTGTCTATTTGATCTTTCTCTCTTTTCTTCCTTGTTAGTCTGGCTACCGGTCTATCTATTTTGTTAATCTTTTCAAAAAACCCACTCCTAGATTCATTGATTTTTTTTTGAAGGTTTTTTTGTGTTTCTCTCCCATTCGGTTCTGCTGTGATCTTAGTTATTTCTTGTTTTATACTAGGTTTTTAATGTGTTTTCCATTGCTTCTTTTGATTGTGATGTTAGGGTGTCTATTTTAGATCTTTCCCACTTTCTAATGTGGACATTTAATGCTGTAAATTTCCCTCTAAACACTGTTTTAACTGTATCCCAGAAATTCTGATATGTTGTGTCTTTGTTCTCATTGGTTTCAAAGAACTTATTTATTTCTGCCTTAATTTTGCTATTTACCCAGTAGTCATTCAGAAGCAGGTTGTTCAGTTTCCATGTAGTTGTGCAGTTTTGAGTGAGCTTCTTAATTCTGAGTTCTAATTTGATTACACTGTGGTGTGAGAGATTGTTTGTTATGATTTTCATTCTTTTGCATTTGCTGAGGAGTGTTTTACTTCCAATTATGTGGTTGATTTTAGAATAAGTGCTATGTGGTGCTGAGAAGAATGTATATTCTGTTGATTTGGGGTGGAGAGTTCTGTAGGTATCTATTAGGTCCACTTGGACCAGAGCTGAGTTCAAGTCTGAATATCCTTGTTAATTTCCTTTCTTGTTGATCTGTCTAATATTGATAGTGGGTTGTTAAAGTTTCCCACTATTATTGTGTGGGAGTCTAAGTCTCCTTGTAGGTCTCTAGGAACTCGTTTTATGAATCCTGGTGCTCCTGTATTTGGCATATATATATTTAGGATACTTAGCTCTTCTTGTTGCATTGATCCCTTTACTACTATGTAATGCCCTTCTTTGTCCTTTTTTATCCTTGTTGGTTTAAAGTCTGTTTTATTAGAGACTAGGATTGCAACTCCTGCTTTTTTTTTTCTTTCTTTCCATTTGCTTGGTAAATATTCCTCCATCCCTTTATTTTGAGCCTATGTGTGTCCTTGCAAGTGAGATGTGTCTCCTGAATACAGCACACCTGTGGGTATTGACTCTTTATCCAATTTGCCAGTGTATGTCTTTTAATTGGGGCATTTAGCTCATTTATATTTACCGTTAATATTGTTATGTGTGAATTTGGTCCTGTCATCATGATGTTAGCTGGTTATTCTGCACATTAGTTGAAGCAGTTTCTTCCTAGTTTCATTGGTTTATATATTTTGGTGTGTTTTTGCAGTGGCTGGTACTGGTTTTTCCTTTCCATGTTTAGTGCTTCCTTTAGGAGCTCTTGGAAGGCAGGTCTGATGGTGACTAAATCTGTCAGCATCTGCTTGTCTGTAAAGGATTTTATTTCTCATTCACTTATGAAGCTTAGTTTGGCTGGTTATGAAATTCCATATGTACATCATGGAAACGAGTGCATGTGATACACACACACACACACGCACACACATTGCATACTTTCATTTTTGTGTCCATTTCTTTTCTGATTTTATCAGCAGCCAACTAAAGAAAATAGAAAAAAAAATTGGTAATTCGATCTTTCATGTTCTGCATCTTCCAGCTTCACAACTTATAGTTTTCTATTTTTATTGTTATTGTGATCAGAATGAAAAAGTATACAATAGAATCAGAATCAGGTCAGAATCAACAAAAATACTATAATGTTTGTACATGCTTTCGATGCAGTTTGTCTCTGCAAAGGGTGTGTGTGTTTCTATGCACATGTGCATGTACACAAGTGTGTAAATAAGTGTTTTATTCATGATGGAGAAAGGCTGGTCAAAATGATTCTGAATGAGATAGCACCACTACAGCAGATAATTAGGTCTCTAGCAATAAAACAAGTCATTAAACATGTTTCTAAGCATCTACTCAGTATCTGGCACAATGTTAAGTAGTGTAAATATAATCATTAGCAAAATTCAGCTTCTACCCTCAATGGTATATGTGTAGAACAAATTGGTAAAGCTGGAGTACATTTCAGGACCAAAAACAGTTTCTGTGTAGTTCCCACTTCATCAAGACCATGTTGTATACCTCTCATACACTTAAGCCATAGGGAAGCAATTATTCCATCCATCCTTTTACAGGGTAGTGGTGGGGAAGAAGAGCTGACTGTCATGCTTGAATTCACATAATTTCATAATTAAATAATTTCATGTTACATAATCTCGATAAACCTAAAATCCAATATATGATAAAGATAGTGTTTCAAATCAGTGGATAAGTGATAAACAGTTCATAAAATGGTGTTCAGATAATTGGCTATATGTATTTTATAGTTGCACAAAGGTATAATATGTCATTAATAAATATTAATTCCATAGTGGATGTCAAATACACTTTTTCAAAATATAAAGAAAAAATACCATAGACAAATATCACTTGCAACATTACGGTTAAAATTAAATATCCAAACAGCCCTAACCAATAACAGAAAATTTAAAAAAAAATTTATGGATTGGAATTTGTTAAAATATAAAACTTTTCTTTTTCAGAGGATACAATGAATATGTGTAAAAAGCAAATATCAAATCAGCAACAAGTGCTTGCAATTCACTTGACATATTTAAAATATGAGTAGTTCCAACAAATCATAAATAAATGATTAGTAGTCCAATAAAAAAAAGACAAAGTACATTCACAGGAAACTGTATGAAACTCATGAACACTAAATGTCTTAGATTCTCTATTGTTAAACAAAATGCAAAAACAATAGAGAACATTATGAATATGGAGTTAATATTTAACAAAATTATTTTATCCATGTTATAAGTAAATATTTACATCCAAAAACCCTTGTTTTCTCTGAAAGTTGTCACTTATGAGTCTATTTTGAAAATGTTTAAAGAATAATAATTAATTAACTTTAATAAATAGGTACTCCTATTGAGGGAAAACAGACATTTCCATAATTTTTCTTCTGTTTCTAATCTAGTAGATGGTAGGAAAATAATGACAATTGCATATTCATACCTGGAGAATATGCATTCCATTTCTTTTAAACTTTTGCATTCTCAAAACTATATTGATACCTCAAAGCATACCCTTTGCTGTTGAAAACAGCCTTTCAAGTATAAAGACACACACATCACTTTCCTTAAATCTTATATAAGGCAAGGGCCTAGATTCCTATCAGAAAATGTATTTCAAGAATGCTTTTTTAGTAGTTCCTGTGGCCTTATCTTATAGAGGAAGGTTTTTTTTTAAACATACACACAGTATTTGATGCACATTTTTATTGGAAAGAGCTTTTATTTCCTTAAATGTTTTGTTGTCTAAGTGTGAAAAGTATCCTGCAGTGGAATTTAGTGGCACAGATGCTTATTGTGATAGATGAGATGAACTTGCTTCCCTAAGCATGCATGGGCATGAAATGCATCTGGCTTCTGTACGTAAAAGTCAGTTATGTTCCCAAATGTGTCTCTGCATTTACACAGACGTTTAGGGGCAGACACCCTACTGTTCCCTCAAAAGGCGGCTCTGCTTAATTATGAAGTTCAAGTTAGACCAGAAGTTGGAAAATACTAAATTCCACATTGCAGACAGAGCCTGAGCAGGTGATGTCACCACTGCATTCTAAGGTGGCAAGTCCTCAGAGAAGTCACTTATCACCTTACCATGGAGAAAAATAACCGTGTCCAGAACACAAGAGGATGCTTTAAGGTAGCGTACAATCAAGTGTGCAAACCTGTGCAATACATACCAGATGAAATCCAGTTCAGAGGCTCAGGAAAACAAACAAATGAGGATATGCTTTAAAAAATAGGACTTA
This sequence comes from Symphalangus syndactylus, assembly GCF_028878055.3. Lineage (NCBI taxonomy): Eukaryota > Metazoa > Chordata > Mammalia > Primates > Hylobatidae > Symphalangus > Symphalangus syndactylus. The sequence continues at coordinate 136,283,622 of NC_072432.2, read as the reverse complement.
ATATAAACAGTCGTGAGAGTAAAACTATTGCTAAGCACATAGGAAACATAAACCAGGCTTTCAGGAAGGAGTTTGGCACATGTGTGCACTGGTAGGAGGTGTAATGTGCAGAAATCCGGCCTTTTGTGGCATAGCAACTAAAGTTCCTTTTCTATTGTCCAGACAACCTTAAATATTCCTTTATGCAGTACTATTTTAAAAAGGCCATCTACTGTGCACAATGTGTTAGCATCAAGGACATGAAATTTATCTGGAATATACCAAAACTTTAATCAATAGACTAGGACCAAAGCTTTTAAAAACAGGTTTTCGTAGATAAATCATTATAAGTTATTATTTCCTCGCCATAGGTAAGGCATGATAGATAACTTTACTTTTTCTCAGTCACTTAGTGTGTAGGTAGAATAATGACCCTTAGCAGGATGACCTTTTGAATGTGTTGTTAGGCAGCATGGAAGCATTATTGTTAGAGGTGGAATTAAGATTGCTAATCACCTCACCTTAAACTGGAGCGATTATCCTGAATTATCTAGGTGGGCCCACTGTAGTCACAAAGAACCTTCAGACAGGAAGGCGGAGAGACCAGAGTGAGCAGAAGAGCTTGGGGAAACTGGAGCCGAGGCTGAAGTGATGTGCTGTGTCCAAGATGTGCAGAGGCCAAGAGCTCAGGGATACATGTGACCCCTCAAACCTGGTGAATTCTCTCCTGGAATCTCTAGACAAAATATACACTTGATGATACCTTGATTTTAGCACACTAAGACCCATTTTGGACTTCTGACCCCCAGAAGTATAAAGAAAAAAAATGTGTTGTTTTAAGCCTCTGAGTTTATGTTAATTTACTGTAACAGCAGTAAGAAACTAACACAGTAAGACGGCTTTTATTTTTATGTGATGTATAGAATTAAATTGGATATGCTAGGAAATATTGGAAATTTATTGATTTATTTTTTTGTCTGAGCTGGAGTCTGGCTCTGTCGCCCAGGCTGGAGTGCAGTGGCGCGATCTCGGCTCACTGCATGCTCTGCCTCCCGGGTTCCCGCCATTCTCCTGCCTCAGCCTCCCGAGTAGCTGGGACTACAGGCGCCGCCACCACGCCGGCTAATTTTCTGTATTTTTAGTAGAGATGGGGTTTCACCGTGGTCTCGATCTCCTGACCTCGTGATCCGCCCGCCTCGGCCTCCCAAAGTGCTGGGATTACAAGTGTGAGCCACCGCGCCCGGCCAGGAATTTATTTTCTTAATATAGTTCTTCATATTAGAATAATGAGAACCATCGAGTAATGAAGTGTTCTATTTTGTGAAGGATGATTATATAAACAGTACGAAGGTTAAAAACCGGGCGGGACCAGCTGGGCACAATGGCTCGTTCATGTAATCCCAGCACTTTGGGAGGCCGGGGCAGGTGGATCTCTTGAGCCCAGGAGTCTCAGATCAGCCTGGGCAACATGTGAAACCCCATCTCCACAAAAATACAAAAACCAGGCAGACGTGGTGGCGGCGCCTGTGGTCCCAGCCACTCAGGAGGCTGCGGTGGAAGGATCGGAGCCCGGCAGGTGCAGGCTGTGGTGGACCGTGATTATGCCACTGCGCTCCAGTCTGGGTGACAGAGTGAGACCCTGTCTCCATTAAATAAATAGATAAATAAATATATATATAAGTAAAAGAGGAGGGTGTCTTTTGAAGGCTATTAAAGTCGTCTAAGTGTCCTCTGATTATATGAGGCTGGAATGGTGCATGGAATGTTGTGTTGAATAACCTGATACAGTCTCTGAAACTATAGAAGCATTAGTAATTTTAGCCTGAGAGTGCTATAATCTGGGATAATTTGGTCCAATACTTCCAGAGAGGGTTGAAGTTTTGAGATAGCTGGAGTTATTTCAGTTGAAGACCTGAATATGAGGCAACTGGATACTCAATTACAATTCAATTTCTACTCTTTATATAAGGTAGAAATGGGTAACATGTGGGACACTGTGTTAAAAGTAATGCAGCCATAGTGTAGTGGTAGAAGCAGATGAAAAGTACTATAATAGTCGTATAGATGAGGTACTGGAAAGAAGCAGAGTTGAAAAATTGGAGATAAATGTCAGTTTTCCAGAGCCATGGGATGAAAACCAAACAGGATTACAACAGATTCAATTCACTCAAGATGTCTAACTTGGTAATAGGTCAGAAAACTCAATTTGTCGTATTTTCTTAAAAGTACACAAAAATGTTCCTTTTGATAAAACACGTGTAGTGCACCTTCGGATTTGATTTTTCTTTATGTTCTGTAAACTGCTCACAGTAAAACAGAAAAAAAGTCTGACAAATATGATGGTCCTTAAATCTTGTAGGAGTATGATGCTTCTCCAAAGAATAGAGGTTTTCCTAGGAAGGCCCTAAGCAAGGAATCAAGTTTCCTTTTGCAAGAAATAAAATTCTCAAAAGTTCCCTGCACCTTGGAAAGGCTCTGGTTGAAATTAATAGCACAACGTTATTTATTTAAATTTTAACTTTTAAGTTCAGGGGTACAAGTGTAGGTTTGTTACAGAGGTAAGCTTATGCCATGGGATTGGTTGTACAGTTTATTTCATCACCCAGATATTAAGCCTAATATCCATTAGTTGTTTTTCCTGATCCTCATAGCAAATATTACCCCCATAAAGTTTTATGGTTACTTTTTTCTTATCTTCTGATTAATGCCATTAGATTCACCAATTGAAATTATTTTTCAGTAGTTTAATTCCCTCTAGAAGGTTTAAAAAATGTTTCCGAATTTCCTAAGTCTTCTTTCTTTGTTAGTCTTCTAAAAAGCTATATTCAATAGAATTCATGTGCTTAGGTACAGTTTCACTAAAAGCGTATCTTCAACATTTGATCTGTTTAAAAGTTCTTAAGGTGTTAAGGAACATTAGGTATCAGAGTTTATGGCATTTGATTAATCTGAATAAATCTTGGCATCAAATTGAATTCAGCAAAAGTAACAGTGATAAATCAGAGAGCAATATTTGAAATGTCTCCAGGAAACATTTTAAAACAATTTTTAAGTTCACTAATTTGAGTCATTACACTTGGCCCTAATATGGTAGATTTTAAGTGAAGCTCAGTCGAACCTGGCAGATATCATATACAAACTTTTAATAGTCCTAACAATTCCTGTACCTCATTTGGATAAAGATTATTTCCAGAGCATCAGTGCTTTGACCAGAAAGGCATTTATTATTCTGTAACACTTTTCTTGAGAAATTAGCATGATTCATCATTTGAGTACGCTCTCTCAGATAAGATTCTAATATTTGGGTGTGAATAAAACTTCAGGGCATTGAAAACAGCTGGAAGATAGACAATAGGGTGATCATCCTCTCTTGTCATTCTCTATCAAGGTCCTCTTTAATTATTGGCCTAAACAGCTATAACTTTATGGTGAAAACAAACCGCTCGGATATAGCGTTAAAGGTTGAAATAATGAATTATACATAAATCGATTTAGTTCAGTTATATTCTGTTGAATTGGGAGAACATCGAATTTTTAAATTTCTCTGCATTTCTTGAAGTTAGGAATAAAAGCTGGGGTGGGGTCTCCTGAAATAATGAGGTCTAGAATAATTTCTGTTAAATTTACTTTTTAGTAGGATAAGTCTACTAAAATCAATATGAATGGAACCTTCAATGTACCACTGAAGATAATTAATCTTTGAGAGGTTAAGTAACCATTACAAGGTAATTTACCTAATTAGCAACTAAACCAACCAAATTTTAGATTTCTTAACTTTAAGACTATTGCTCACATAGTCACGTAAAGTATATCTTCCACATAGTCACAGGCAATCACAAGCTAACACGAGCAGTTAGCACAAAATAGATGTTCCACATAGAATGCAGAACAAAAAAAGACACTTTAAAAATCCTTTTCCCTTTTCCAAATTCATATTTAAAAAGTTTCTTGTGGAATTTCCCAAATGCCAGCATGGCCACATATAATACAGATTGATACTCAGACCTCTAATGAGAAACAGTTAGAATTATGCTAAACAAGGAACATTCTATATTGATTTCACAAATTCTCCTCTTTCCACTTATAGTTTCTCATAAAATGTAACATGTTTGTCTCGTGTGGAGTCTGTATAGAAAAAGTGTGATAACTGAAGATATAGACACACAGGTGTATGTATGTCTGTGTGTTCCTGTGTATTATAGCCTTTCTTTAATGGTTTTCTCTTTATATATATATATATATATATATATATATATATATATATATATATATATATATATATATATGTACTTTAAGTTCTAGGACACATGTGCACAACCTGCAGGTTTGTTACATATGTATACATGTGCCATGTTGGTGTGCTGCACCCAGTAACTCATCATTTACATTAGGTATATCTCCAAATGCTGTCCCTCCCCCTCACCCCACCCCATGACAGGCCCCGGAGTGTGATGTTCCCCTTCCTGGGTCCATGTGTTCTCATTGTTCAATTCACACCTATGAGTGAGAACATGCAGCGTTTGGTTTTTTTTGTCCTTGTGATAGTTTGCTGAGAATTATGGTTTCCAGCTTCATCCATGTGTCTACAAAGGACATGAACTCATCCTTTTTTATGGCTGCATAGTATTCCATGGTGTATATGTGCCACATTTTCTTTTTTTTTTCTTTTTTTTATTATACTTTAGGTTTTAGGGTACATATGCACAATGAGCAGGTTTGTTACATATGTATCCAGCCACATTTTCTTAATCCAGTCTATCATCGTTGGACGTTTGGGTTGGTTCCAAGTCTTTGCTATTGTGAATAGTGCCACAATAAACATACATGTGCATGTGTCTTTATAGCAGCATGACTTATAATCCTTTGGGTATATATACATATATATATAAAAAAACTATATATATATATTTTGGGGACGGAGTTTCGCTCTGTCACCCAGCTGGAGTGCAGTGGCGCGATCTCGGCTCACTGCAAGCTCCGCCTCCCGGGTTCACACCATTCTCCTGCCTCAGCCTCCAGAGTAGCTGGGACTACAGGTGCCCGCCACCATGCCCGGCTAATTTTTTGCATTTTTAGTACAGACGGGGTTTCACCGTGTTAGCCAGGATGGTCTCGATCTCCTGACCTCATGATCCACCCTCCTCGGCCTCCCAAAGTGCTGGGATTACAGGCATGAACCACCGCGCCAGGTCTCTATTTAAGTTAGCTCTGTCCAGGGCAAACCAGCATTTCAAAGATACAAACTGTTTTTGCAAAAAACAGGTATACACCTATCCATAGTGCAGACATTATGTCTACTTATTTCTCTCTAAATAGATCTTTCATTTTAACAAGTACTTCACCTTCACAAAATTTAGTTGAGTCAGTGAACTCTTATCCAGATGCTATATCTTGGCCAGATTATCAAGAATTAAGCCTCACAGATAGGCTGTTTCCATTTCCTTTAACAAAGTTTATCAGTCCTGAGTTACTTCTTGATTTCTTGCCAGTGGCATATAATGATGACTCAGCCAAGTCAGTTCCCAGAGTTGGACTCTTTTTTTTCTTATACACAGGAAACTTCTTTTCCAAGAATACTTGTTCCAGTTGCTCACAATCTTCATAGTTGATGATTATAGAATGATCTATGTACTTTCAATGTACCTTCAAAAATGAGATCTGCAGCTGGATAAGACGTGTGTGTGTGTGTGTGTGTGTCTTAGTAGACTTAAACCGTTCATTGAATAAGAAGCCTATTTGATAGTGTAAGGTGAGAGTTAGAAGAACAGGGAATTATTTGGTTTAAGGAATTGTGAAGAAATGTGCTATGCCATTAAAATTTTTCTCTACTTTTGTGTTAAATCTTAATTTTGTGCAGAATTTACTAAGCTGCAGGAAACTGTCAAAATTGACTCTTGCTAAGTTCCATATTGGTTTGTAATTATCTTAAAACAAAAGTTGGTTGATACTAAAGTGCAGTTTTTCCTCTAGCTTTCATAAATTGAGACAGGTCTTTTTCTCACCCTCCACATACCTATGGCTGGAAGCCGAGGTGGTTGTTCTTGGTTCCCGTTACAACTTCTAGACTGTTAATTTCTCCGCTCCTTGCAAATTAGACTGTTCCTTTGAAACTCAAACCCCTTGGAAATATCAGCCATGCCCCTTTGGTATTACCATCATCAACAGACCTCCCTCCTGGGCACTCTGGTCTTATTTTTTTTTTTTTTTGAGATGGAGTCTTGCTCTGTCACCCATGCTGGAGTGTAATGGTGTGATCTCGGCTCACTGCAACCTCCTCCTCCCGGTTTCAAGTGATTCTCCTGCCTCAGGTTCCTGAGTAACTGGGATTACAGGTGCATACCACCACACCCAGCTAATTTTTGTATTTTTTGTAGAGACGGGGTTTCGCCATGTTGGCCAGGCTGGTCTCGAACTCCTGACCTCAGGTGATATGCCTGCCTCAGCCCCCCAAAGTTCTGGGATTACAGGCATGATCCACTGCACCTGGCCTCTTGCCATTTATTTAAGGCTGTAGATCTTTTGCTCAATATCATCTTCAGGCAAGTTCAGCCATCATTTTAGTGGCTCAGCTTTCACGTGAAAGGACCAGTACAAACCTCGGTTCCCCGTTTTTTGACATCTTTATTTCCATTACTTTTTTTCTTTCCTCCACTTTATTGTCATCAAATCTGAAACATTTTCTATAAGGGTATATACCACCAGGATCTAGATGCAAATATTCTGCCTCCTGGACATCACTCCTTGCCAGCTCGTTGGCCCAGATGTCCTCATTCCTACAACCCTTCATTTTCACTGAGACTCTTCTTAGGACACAGCTGCTGCTGCTCCCTCACGATCCATCCGTACTCTCTTGCTTTCAGTTTCCACATTTTCCTCCTCAAATGCCATAGTTCATTTTTAGCATTCCCTTGCAACTACCCTGAGCTTCATTTTCCCACAATTTATTTGTTTCTGTTTCTCTTCCCAAATTTTAAATATTGATGTTTCTAAGGGTTCTGTCCTAATTGCTCTTCTTTTCTCTCCACACACATACTCTCTCTAAGCTCTAAACACTACTAAACAGCTCATAATTTCCAGTCTTAGAGTTTGGCCCAGACCTTTATTCTGGGAGTTGATGATTTACATGACAATAGCACTCGAATAATTCAGAGGTAACATGTCCTGGTTTCCCACATGTCAGTAAGTGGCACTGCCAGCCATGCTAGACGCTTATAAGTCATTTTTGGCCCTTCCTCAATATTCTGACAATATCCAATTCAACATTCATTTAAAAAATATTTTGGTTCCAAATACATCTGTAATTTCCTCCACCTCTTTTGATTTCCAATGTCCCCAGCCTAGCCAGAGCCACATATTTTCTTACCTACGCTTATTTTCTTAGGTCATCCTTAGTCAACCTACTTTAATTCTTAATCTCCTACACCCTGTTAGCTACAGAGAAACCAAAGTGATCTCTTAACATGTCTTTCAGTTTCCAACTCTCCCACTTTTCTGGTGTACTTGGACTAAGATTTATGTTCCTCATCATTACTAATGAAGACCTGTACTGTTTCACATATCCTTCTCTTTCAGCCACGTCTCACATTAGTCTTTCTCCCTTCTGTACTTCATCCAGATTCCTACTTTTCAGTTTTTCATTTCATCCAATTCACAGGTTTCTTCTACATGCCAAGATCTTGCTCATATATTAGGGTCCATGAACACTGGGGGTTTTTCCTAAAAGACGAATCTTTCTGTAGTGTATGAAAAGCTAACTCTTTTATTCTCAGGTCTTACCTTAAATATTCTCACTTGAAAGAAGTGGTTAGAATCTGTATAATCCAAATTAATATTTCTTTTTTTCTGTTTCTTTTGAGACAGGGTCTTGCTGTGTCACCCAGGCTGGAGTGCAGTGGCACAATCTTGGCTCACTGAAACCTCTGCCTCCTGGGTTCAAGCAGTTTTCCTTTCTCAGCCTCCTGAGTAGCTGGGACTACAAGCGCACACCACTACACCCGGCTAACTTTTTTATTTTTAGTAGAGATGGGGTTTTGCCATGTTGATCAGACTGGTCTGAAACTCCTGGACTGAAGTGATCCATCCGCCTTGGCCTCCCAAAATGCTGGGATTACAGGCATAAGCCACCACGCCCGGCCCAAATTAATATATCTATATATAAAAATTATATGTATGAATCTTATATAATCTGAATTAAGATTGTATCTAATGTTCGCCCCAAAACCCTTGTTGTATATTCAGTCCCTTGCTTCACTTTGCATGTGAACACATTTTGTAATAATCTCTTCTCTTTGCTCAGTTGGGTTTCTGTGCCTGTCTTCGTCTTCAGAATTGAAACCCTGGGAGTACAGGACTGTGGCTTTCTTATTCACCACTGCAGCTCCGTAACTAAGAGAGCATCTGATACATATGTGTGAAGGGAATTGGTTAAATATAGACCACTAGGTCCAGTGGAGTCCACAGCCTATTCACTTCATGTAGTTTCCAAGAAACAAAGGCTTCTCAACATATATTAATGAATGAGATATGGGCCAGGATATCTGGTCTGGCTGGAGATGGCTTAACTTTGAGTTCACTTGAGAGGGTATCAGTGTGAGCAGGGATGCTTTCACTCACTTCAAGAATTGCATGGTGTTTAGGGGGAAGAATCACCCTGCTTCTCTGGAGAGACATGAGGGCTCTGTGGCTCCTGTGGGCTCTCAAACTGTTGGAAGATGACTGCTAAACCTGAGTTTTCAGGTCTCCTAGTTATATTCATTTAAACTTATAGATGATTTGTCACTATTTTAAGTTGTTTTTCACTGAAAATTCAGTCTGAATATAGAGCCTTATTTCATTCAGAACAGAAAGAATGGGTTACGGTGAAATCTGTTTATCTATAATTTTTAAGTAAGTACAATTTTATAAACCAGTTATTCCTAACTTGAGAGGCCTGGAGGATTTATTACAATGTGTATTTCAGGGCCACATCTGCAGAAGTTTTGATACAACATTTCCTTACTAATCCCCCTGACAGCACATTTTAGCAGGCATCCTGTGTTATTGAGAAGCAGAACGTTTATGCACCACACTTTGGGAGAGAGAAGTGCATGTTATGTTACCATTTAAAGATGCCTGGTTCTTGTGGGGCAAATTGGCAAATGATTTATCTGAACTAATGGCAGAGTGGAATTTTAATATTTTAGGGTTTTCAGGAATCTTAGAGCTGTTTTCATTTGTCTCATACATAGAGCCTGAACCTTGAAGACATTAATGAATTTGTCACAGAAATTAAATTGGGCCAAAATTTACATTTCCAACCCATGTCTGTGCTCTTCATTCTAAAGCACAATGGCCTAGAGTCATATTTTAACCTCTAACTTTTATCTTATTAAAAAATAAAATAAAATAAATAATTGTAAATACATGCATGTATTATACCTATATATACAATTTATATACATTACAATATTAATTTGAACTACACATGACATCACTAGTAAAGGCCAGTTACAGTTTAGACTGAGATAAGCCCTGTGAGAATTTACTAAGATCAAAAAGACTCCTTTTAATAGTGACTCAGTGGCACCTACTCTAAGGACAAAGGCTCCAGTATGTATCCTAATCTAAGTTATTACTGAATGTGAGTCCTGTGATAGCTTCTAATGAAAATTTCCCATTGGAAAAAATCAATGTTAATAACTGGAACTCGAGAGCTGTAATGGGTTCTGCTGTGTTTTTCGGGCTTAGACTGTGTGCTATAATATGCTAAGAAGAGGAGTTGATGACCTGTGAGCTCTGGTCACTTCCTGATCTCATTTGATTCTTTGGTCTTTAGTTTTAAAAGGGTGATCAGAGAGGTTGCTTTATAATGGAGAAGTTGAACAAAAGGACCATCAACCTGCAGGCTCACTGGCACAGCGCAAGTTTCACCGGATAAGCATTTCAGTAAAGAGGACTATTGCCAACAGCAATACTTGCAAGGAAGCTTTGTTCCAGAGAGGATTTTTGTTTTTAAAGAAGCTGCTAGAAAAACTGACACTAGAAGCTAACTAGAGTCACTCTTTCTAGATATCAATGAAATTGTAAGTCTGAAGACATTACTTACCTAGATACAGAAATGGACTTTATTTAAGAACCAACTTTATACATATCTAATATACCTAGGCTTGTTGATCAAGTTGGCTGGCTGGGGAAGAATAAGACCATCTAGAAGATCCACATGATGAGAGAAAGCATTCGGGGAGGGCAGACAGATACTTGATGCTGGCCACAGATAGAACCCAGAGACGCTCTGTGATTGAAGTGGTTCTAATACCTAGAAGCTTCGATTTGCTCTTATAACGTGTTCTAAAGCCATTTAATTCAAGACTACCCTTCCTGGTTGGTACCTGTAGATGTAATGCATCTCCTAAGGTATTACTCTAGGCTCCATCGGACAGAACAACTACATGGAGGTAGGTGGTGGAGCCTCCGGACTCCACGACACATTTCACAGTGCTGTTTACTCCAAAACACTGGCCTAATTGAACTAATGTAGCTATTGGGTAAGACGAGAAGTAATACACGAACATTCTTAAAGTCTGTTCTCTTTTGCCTTGTGACCTTAAACATTTGAAAGACCAAGATGAACACTATTGAATAGAATTGTGTTTCCATCGTCATAACTAACCTGAAAGCCTAAGTTTTACCTCTTTCACTGCACATCCGATCTATTTTATGGGCAGAAGAGCACAATGGGCTCAGCTATCCAGGCTTTAGGAGTTATTTTAATCTTTAAAGAACAATAGACACAAGTAAAAGTACATACATAAAGTAGGTATTTTATATTTAATTTTTATTTTCATATGCATGAAAAGGGTGTTCCAAAAAAAGATTAGAGAAGTCCATGACATGTCTTTCTGGTTAATGTTACTTTATTTTTTGGTTCATCTACCATACTACTTACAAGTTACTTGATTTTGTTCATGGAAAATTATTTTAAATGAATTGATTTTACTTTTCATCAGCACAGTTGTTGACTAATACCAAAGTTAGTTAGAAGGTTACGATTTTTGTATTTATAGAATGGCAGGGGCAGCATTTAGATAATACATCATAGTAACTTGGCATTTATGAAATATTAGTTTTCCATAAACATGAACTCAGAGAGGAAGGTTACATTTTTTTAAATTATAATAACATTTTGAAAAGCATCTGTCCTTTAAAATGTTACTAAAATATATATTGGAACTGGTGTTTTAGATGCCAGTCCTTCCTGAAGAGTGTTTTGAGATTTTTTTCAAATACTGCCTCAGTTCTATATAAAATAGAAAAAATTCTGCCTTGTAAAATGACTACTGGATGTAGGTAAGAAGAAGTTAAGGAAATATTACATAAAAATAGATTTGCAAAGGTAATTTGCTGGAGGATTATTTACACTTTGATGAGTGGATCTGGATATTTTGATACTAAGTGAAAGTGGTTCCACTGGAATTAGAAGGGAACAGAGATCTGCAAGCAGGAGTGAAAAGAATGTGTGTAAGCCGGGCACGGTGGCTCATGCCTGACCTCAGGTGAGCCGCCCACTTCAGCCTCCCAAAGTGCTGGGATGACACGCTTGTTAAGTGGTACTCTAATTAATCAGTAACTTAAACCTCAAAAGAGATTCATTATGTACACAAAATTAATCTTGTGTAATCAAGTGTATAAGTAAAATTAATTGAAGAAATCAAAAAACGCACGGTGGCTGACACCTGTAATCTCAGTGCTTTCGGAAGTCCAGGTGGGAGGATCCCTTGACTTAAGGAGGCTGAGACCAGTCAAGCAACACGGTGGGACCCATCTCTGTAAAAAAATTAGCCGGGGATGGTGGTGCGTGCCTGTAGTCTGAGCTACTTGAGAGGCCGAGGCAAAAGTATTGCTTGAGCCTAGGACTTGGAGTCTGCAGTGAGCTATGATCACACCACTGACTCCAGCCAGAGCAACAGAGGGAGACAATGAGAACACGTGGACACAGGAAGGGGAACATCACACTCTGGGGACTGTTGTGGGGTGGGGGGAGGGGGCAGGGACAGCATTAGGAGATACACCTAATGCTAAATGACGAGTTAATGGGTGCAGCACATCAACATGGCACATGGATACATATGTAACAAACCTGCACGTTGTGCACATGTACCCCAAAACTCAAAGTATAATAATAAATAAATAATAAACCACAAAACACTTGTAATTCCAAATCCAGATATATAAACCACAGGAATACTTAGATAAACACACGCTATACACACATATAGTATATATATGATAAAATATATTTGTATGTTCAACTTGGGAAAGGTTGATGATTTTAGAAACAAACTAATAATTCTATTGCCTTGTGCTCTAATGATTTTCAATATGAAGATGTATTTGGGATCAAATACATGAGGCTCCACATACAAGACATCTTTCTTTCCCCTCTTCTCAGCACCATTTTTTGGCTGATTATTGGACTACAACTGGGAGATCTAGAACTAAATTCCTGCTTAGTGTTTACTTGTTCAGAGCATAGGCTTTGAAATCGTCCTGTTTTGCCTCAGTCTCCACAGTGGTACCTACTAACCTCATGACTAGGGGATCGTGTAGCATTTCTCTAAGCCTTGTTTTCTTAACTGTGAAGTGGTAAATTTTGGAAGTGCTTTGTTCATAGGATTTCTGTGAAAACTGAATTGGGTAAAGAATGTAAGGCATTTATCACAGTAAAATAACCTGGATTACAGTAACTTTTCCAGGAGTGTTTATTAGTACTTAAACTGTCATTGTCATCAAAATTCTGTTTTTACATATGAACTTAGAAATGTCATTGTAACCTTCTCAACTCATTTGGTCATTTAAAATGGAGAGGTTGAGTTAGGTGTTTCTTAAATTTCTCTTTAGCTCTGATACTATGAGTCTGACGTTAAGTAATGCAAAGTTGGTAATTAAATCTTCCCCTTTCGTGATGTAGGAGAAAGGCATAAAAAATTTCTGGGTGACTGGATTCCCTTGCAAGTTTATTAGAATTGTAATTACGTAGCATTTTGAATAAAGCATTCATTCTGGAAATCATTAAGTTTATTTTTCTTAACTCCGTTATTTTGTCAACTGTGGAAAAATTGGGATTTAGGAGTAACCTCTGATTTAAAATTCCACCTACTAACCATTTAAATTGTAGTCTTGTAATTTCCTAACTTTAGTCTTGTAGGTGTTTCTCATTCTTATGCGTTATTATACTGTATTATATATTTATGCAACATAAAATTTATAGTTTTAACTATTGCACATGTTTACATATGAAAGGTGTAATTTTGAACTTATCATTATTAAATTTGCTAGTTTTGCTTCACTATTCATTTTGGACACTTATCCATATTAGTACATGCAACTCAAGTTTATTCTTTTGAGCTACTGTATATCATTCAAATGTATGAATAAATAACCTTGCTTTGGTGGACATTTAAGTATTTTCATGTATCAGTATGAAAAGCAGTTTCAAAATGAATATTCAAATATACATTGTCATATATGTGTATAATATTTGTATATATGAAGGTTCCTGTGGGTCATATATCTGAAATCAAAATTACAAGTGTTTTGTACCTTCTATAATTAATTTTACTCTCAATTTTAAGTAAACAAGATTAGTTTTTGCACATGATGCATCTCTTTATTCAGTTAAAATTACTGACATAATTAGAATACCACTTAAAACTTGAGAATATTTTCAAGGGTATTTATGCAAAACTTACATAAATGTGTTGAAAAGTCCTTTTGTATATATGTAGAGATTACATGGTATGTTAAATTCATCAATTTGCCTAAATATCAAGTTATACTTAAGTAGTGTCCATACACCATGCTTTTGCTTGACTGAACTCCAATATGTATATCGGGAGTACTTTTTAACATTCATAGGTTAAGTGGCCTGTTTTGGAAAATGATATTAAAAATGGAATTCAGATGAATGCTTAAAGATTAAAAATGAATGAGCTTTCGTATTAATCATCAATATGACAACCCTAAAGGGAAGCATGATTTTCAAATGTACCTCCTTGTAGGCAGGATAATTCAGAAATGCACAGTGCATATTAGATATGGGATTTCAGTCGTAGTGTATTTCTCTAAGAATGTAATTTATTGTACTTTCACATCCACCCCACTGAATATGCAGAGTTTAAGATGCAATGGCCAGAAGATACGAGCGTGTCACTAGAAGGATGTGGACGTGGGCTCCGGGGCTGTTGATGATGACGGTGGTGTTTTGGGGTCATCTGGGGAATGGACAAGGCCAAGGTAAGTGCAAGGATTTTCTAATTCTTTGCGAGTTGGATGCGAATTTCACTTTGTGATGAAATTATGTTTAGTGTTTGGTTTGATGTTTAAGCAATTTGTTACAATCTTCCGTCAGGTTTTTGTTACAGGGTATTGTAATATCTCTGCAGTTAAATTGAAATAGAATTAAGTGTGAGTAAATGCATCAAAATTGAAGCCATGTTTCTGAAATTGGCTTTTCTCTGTTGTAATTGATGATATGTATATATATGTGAGGTATTATGAGACCATATATATGCGTGTGTCTCTGTTGTAGTTGGTGATATGTATATATATGTGAGGTATTACGAGGCCATATATATGCGTGTGTGTGGGTTTTGGGTGGGTGGGTGTGCCTGTGAGTTTGTGTGTGTGGTATTTTACAGGAACACGTAGCATATAAAGTTGTCGTGATTTTGAAGAAAAGTTTTTGGACGTTTGTCTCTTTAGGGTTTTTATGTTTTTGGATGTTTGTCTCTTTAGGGTTTTTATGTTTTACATTTTAAAATTTCAAGAACCTATTCTTAAAGGATGTGATGTTCTTTAGAAATTAAATGAAAAATGTGACGTTTCTCGTTCTTCTGCCAAGTGTATTTAGGGGAAATTAATGATAGAGTGGAGCTGCAAGGTTGTGGCATCCTGAAATGTCTGTTGGAGAGTAGAAAAGGCCCATAGATTTTGTAATAAGGCTTTCAATACTGATTTGATCAATAGCTGTATGGAGTGGTTTGTGCCAAATCTAGTATCTGTGAATGTATTTTGTGATAAGTATTGTATTATTTTTGGAGGTGTGTTGCCTGCTCAGATACAAATTGCAATTCTGTATTTTTTGTGATAAAACATCCTGACACCCCTGAAATTTTCTTTTCCTTTCGGGGCAAGTATATTCGGCATTGATTTTCTGCATTTTCAAGGCTTGAAATGAAATCTGTGAGCAGGAAGTTTACAGAATTATTTCAAGGGATAGGTATATTTCTCCAAATAAAATTGAAAGTGTGCAGTGTTATTATATAATTGTGATGAAGTTGAGCTTTGCTAGTTTGAAGTATCTAATAAAGTTTAACACTTTTTAAAAGATCCTTCAAAAACAGCAGTTTTCTTGCCATATGTAATATTGTTCAATGAAGTTTTGAAATGAAATAGATATTTTTCAAAACCACAAATGCATCTGTGCCTTTGCATATGAAGAGTTGTACATACATGTAAGCAGATAATACATTTTGTTAATTAAGATCAGCTTTGATTTTAATTTTTCTTTCCTGTCATTCAGAATTTGTATTTGCATCTAATAGAATTCTCATTTTTCTTTTTTGTGATAAAACTAATGTAAAATATATTCAATACACATAGTAGTTTTTTTCACCAAAGGTCTGAAACAAGAATATGTAGACAGTAGCTACGTTGTATTTCTGTGGCTATAAGAGTTGTCTATTTCTCTAGTAATGTGTAGAATTACTAAAATGCAGCATGATAACTGTTTCTCTGTAATAGTGATCCAACATGACATGTAGTATTACACAGGGTTGCTAAAACCTTCCTCTGACCATCATCTCCAGTAATTGTGGCTTGTTTTAGATGAGGAATATGTTATTAGATATTTAAAATATTTGAGAAAAATAGGTATCTTCTGTCTTATTTACCCAAACCCTTTTATTTACTCAATATTGATGGCTCAAGTATTCTATCTTTCTCTAGGGACCATCATTTATTAAAAAATGGCCTGAAATCCATTCCAAGTCTAGCTGTAGTGAAGCTTCTAGTGGGAAATGCAAGTTAAGTAATTTGTTTTCCTTCTAAAAGGATAAATTAAAATAGACAATGATTCAAAGAACAAAACAACTTAATAGAAAACATGATGGAATGCTTTGATATTATGATTCAGGGAATTTTGCTTCCTTTGTGGTAGCTAGATTGAGTGAAGGAGATTGCTTAGGTATAATGAGCAAATCTTATAATTGCAAGTATAACCCAAGCTGCATATCATCATTTAGCTCAATAAGCCTCATTAAATATTAAATATTACCTTTTAACTTTTATGCAATTAAGCAGAATTTAAAAATAAAAGTTTTAAAAATTAAAGTTTTTATTACTAAGTATCTTTTAAAATACAAATCTCACAGCTCCTTATTGTCAAGAAAAGAACACATGAAAACTTATAAATAAGGTTTTCTCTCTATTAAGTTTACAGTCTTGCATTAAATATTGGTTATTGGGACCCACCATGTCCAAGATTATGATTAAGTATCAATGAAGTATGACTCTTGCAGCAAATATGCATGCAAATGTTATAAGATCATTTTCACATTATTTCACATAATTTCTTAAGCATAATAGGATAAGTAAATTATAGTTTCTACACAAGCTCTTCATATTTATGAATAGACCATGGTCTAAATGTTTCAGTCATTGGGGAATCCCAATGTCATATTTATGAATGGACCATGTTCTAAATATTTCAGTCTTTGGGGAATCCCAGTGTCGTATTTATGAATGGACCATGTTCTAAGTGTTTCAGTCGTTGGGGAATCCCAGTGTCGTATTTATGAATGGACCATGTTCTAAATGATTCAGTCGTTGGGGAATCCCAGTGTCGTATTTATGAATGGACCATGTTCTAAATGTTTCAGTCATTGGGTAATCCCAGTGTCGTATTTATGAATGGACCATGCTCTAAATGTTTCAGTCATTGGGGAATCTTCCTAGAGAAACCGTGTGAGAAATTGTAGCTAAGCTCAAAAACGGAAGACAAAAATCGATTTAACGAGGAATGTAGATTAATGTCCTAGTATTATCCCGACTGTGTGCAACCACTACTTATAAACAATGATAGAAGAAATGCAGTCTGAAATCTGAATTCTAAATAGGAATGTAGGGCCATTATCCCTCTGGGACTCTTAGGGTCAAAATAAGAGAAAAGGGATGAATGGTGGGTTGGAAGTAAGTCAGTGATCCTTGTTAATTTTTGGTATCTGTCAAGAAAAGCATCTGCATGAGGACATCCATTTTCCTACTTCTGAGTTACAGAATAATAGGTGCTTATCCTGAATGTGACATTCCCTGACGTGGACTCTGTGTCTTTGCTGCTTAGGTGGTGTGTGCATGAGAAAGTGCTTAACATCTGAAAATGGAGACAATCCTTAGAGAAAGATATTCATGAATTTTAAAAGGAAATATACCTACGATGGAAATAAAACAAATAGCATAAATATCTAGCTGTATTTTGTCTTTTTGGTAACTATTACAATATATACATTTTCAAACAACTAAGTTCAGCACTGACTTTGGGAGAATCTAGATAAAACTGAACTGACATATAATAAGCATTGGTGTAATTAATAGCACAGCGGGCAGAACCATGGGGGTATTTCCTGAGGAAGAGGGACTATAGAGAGGCAAAAGAAAACCCAGCTCATTCTGGGGAGTGCCAGGAGCAGTTATTACATTCAGAACTGAGAACTTATTTCTGACTCACCAACCCATAGTTCTGGCTGAAGTGCAGTGGTGCAGTCATAGCTCATTCACAGCCCCAAACTCCTGGGTTCATATGGTCCTCTCATCTCAGCCTTCTGGTAGCTGTGACCACAGGTGTGCACTACTTTGTCCAGCCAGTTTATTTTATATTTTATTTTCATTTCATTTGTAAAGACTGGGTCTTGCTATGTTGCCCAGGCAGGTCACGAACTCCTATCCTCAAGCAGTCCTCTAACCTAGGCCTCCCAAAGTACTGAGATTACAGGCATGAGCCATTGCATCTGGCTCAAAAATATTTCTGTCTTAATGGCTTTAACAAAGAAGTGCCATTTTGGGGATATATACAATGGTGTGCTGTTTGGGAGTGACACAAAAATAACTATAAGAAGAGTGGAACGAATATGTCAGTATGTTTTCAAAAGCAAGTTAGCCCAAGTTTTTAAACAAGCATAATTTTAGAGTTTTTGTAACTAACTTAGGGTTTAAATGTAGCAAAAATTTTAAACATTATCATGAATACACAGAAAATTTTAATCAATTTGGTTTCCACAATCAATTTACATGCTTAAATTCCTAATTTCAATTTGCTGCTAGATATGAGAAAGTTTGAAATTTTGAAGAAGCAAGTGATGCTTACAAATGTAGCAAACTTAAATTTTGAGGACAATTTAATTTAACTTCCATTTTTATGACCAGATTTTGGGTCAGCTGTTAAGCATTCAAAAAATAAAATCTGATAATATCTGGCAATTCCAATTTTCAGTTTTATTGATCTTCACCATGAAATAATATATAAGGTAAGGGGCAAAATTTTGGAAAAGCAGATCACTTTGTTGTCCTATTTAGCAGGTTCTCAAATTATGCCATCTTGGAATCATTACAAGTAATTATACGAAGACAATATCTTGTGTTTTGTATTTCATTGTTACACATCCAATTGTTCTCTAGAGATATCAGAGAAAACCCACTCAAGAAGGGAAGGTTAGATAAACAGCCCTCTCTCTCTCTCTCTGTCTTTGCCTCCATTTGGTTCCTTATATTCATTTCTCAGTGCATTTCAAAGTTAATTTTATTGTTCCCTTCATTTTCTCTTTCATTCCAGAAGTTTAAGTGATTGCATAATTCTTTAGACAGCTGAAGGTAGTATCCAACTTTGAATGAAAGGTTTACAGCTACAGCTTTTCAATTAGAAAATCTCAGATCATGTGATCTATGAGTTTTAATATCTTAGGATCATGACCAGTAAGGAATAATCACTTTGAAAAACCTTGATGCTACCTAGAGTTTGTGTTTTGTGAGGTTGCTTGGTAAATTATTTTCATTTGATAATTGAATATTGCTTCAAGAGAGGTGAGCTCAGACATTTGGCAATGAATATTGAATGTGCATTCCAAGAGACATGACCTTAAATTATCATCAAGCTAAGTAGTAGTGAAATTGAACTCTGCTGTATAATAGAAGTCAGTGTTTCTTACATCTTTATGATATATAAGTATTTTTACATTGTGGTAGATAATAATTTGTATGGGGACATTAAATTGAATTTAATTTATCCCATGGCAGAATTATGTAACATAGGTCATTTTAGTTTTTGATTTAAGCATCTTAAAATTATACATGCAAATATTGAACACATAAAACCCACATGAATACACACTCCCAAACATTTGAAATCCTAACAGTCATTTCCAACAGCTTTTTCCTACAAAAGAAGTCAGCTATTCTTAGAGATGACATGCATTCCCATAGCTTGAGAGGTGCACACTATAAGGTAAACAGAGAAAGGATTACAGCAGTTTAAGAATACCAGCGGATTTACTTTAAAGACAATAGACTTTTGAATTACTTGTCTTCAAAATTTGGTTTCTTGAGAAAATTATCTGTGTAGATTAATCATGCATTTCAGATACTTTCCAGACATCTGAATGTTGTTTTCTTAAAAGTAGCCAACAAGCCTTTTTATGCAGTCTGCATGGGAGATAGTAAGAGATGTGTATGCTGTATATCTACTAGTAGAGATTGGTTTTTGAGTGCTTCCTTAAAAAATTATTTTTTCTGAAGAAAGGGATTTCTTTTTTATAATTTAGATTAGATGATTTTAAATGTTTTTAGGATTTAACCTCTCTGATCATCAGGGTCATTGCCATGGAAAAAATGCAAGTCATAGCATATTTCATTTTTATAAGGAAAGAAGTTGATAATTTAGACTTTTTTCTTTTACTAAATTGAATTACATCATTCAATATTTGGATGGCATTAATTCACAATAGTAACAAAAAAAATCTTACTATTCAACATAATAAAGTATGATTTCCTTCACATTTAACTTAATTTGTTCTTTAAAACATCTCCTAATGAAGGTTTTCTCATCCTCTGAAGCTGAATTTATTTAGGAAAAAATATTTTAAACACCATCCCAAGTGATATAACTATTTTTATTGAGCTTTGATGTTCTATTTGAACATATTTGAAGACTGTACAATCACTCAATTTAGAATTAAGATTTTATTTGGAGATTTTGGTTCTATTTGAAATCTGTTGTGGAATTAAACATGAAGAATACGTCAATTTACTAGATGTCATTGTCTATGACACATTATAGTCTTATCTTTCTGCCTATATGTAAAGAGGAATAGAAATAATTGGTATAAACAGGAAAAAAGAAGTAAAGTGGCAGGATCAGATGTGAGAAATATATAAGCTAAGATACTCTTTTTTTGTTTGTTTGTTTTTTGTTTTTGTGAGACAGAGTCTTGCTCTGTTGCCCAGGCTGGAGTGCAGTGACACAATCTTGGCTCACTGCGGCCTCCACCTCCCAGGCTCAATGGTTCTCCTGCCTCAGCATCCTGCGTAGCTGGGATTACAGGTACGCATCACCACACCCGGCTAATTTTTGGATTTTTAGTAGAGACTAGGTTTGACCATGTTGGCTAGGCTAGTCTCAAACTCCTGACTTCAGTTGATCCGCCCACTTCAGCCTCCCAAAGTGCTGGGATTTCAAGTGTGAGCCACCAGGGCCAGCCTAAGCTAAGATATTCTAGAAGCTATTAATAGTAAAATATAATGTAAATTGTTTAAAATTAATCTGTATATGAAATTTTTTCTAGGACTTTCCTGCCAGAAAAGTAGGAATAGAATGGCAAAAGGAACGAGGTTCCTTCTACAAGTAGGCACACATCCTATTTCACTTTATCCTGTGATCAGTCTCATAACCATCTCCTGGTGTGAAGTGCTAAAACTGTGCTTTAAGAATAACTTAAGTCCTTTATGTACAAACTTAAGTATGAGAGCCTGAACCTTGGAAACGAAGAGATTCCAAAAAGCCTTATGTGTGAGACTGGGTGCCACAGATCTTGGCAGAAATTACTGCTTATTCTTAATTCTTACTGTTCCTTTCTAACACTTCAACTTATAATGCCAATATCTACCTCAGCCTAAAGACAAGCTCTAGAATCACTCGTGTTGCTTATTACATTTCTTTTAAAAATCTCATGAATTACACATGAATTTCAAAGTTGCCAACTGAGATTCCAAGGACTTAAAAAAAAAACCTGGCACCTTTCCATTATAAAGGCTGTACGCAGTCTTCATAGTGTTTTTCTTTTTTTTTTTTTTTTTTTTTTTGAGACGAAGTCTCGCTCTGTCGCCCAGGCTGGAGTGCAGTGGCGCAATCTCGGCTCACTGTAAGCTCCACCTCCCGGGTTTACGCCATTCTCCTGCCTCAGCCTCTCCAAGTAGCTGGGACTACAGGCGCCCGCCACCACGCCCGGCTAATTTTTTGTATTTTTTTTTTTTAGTTGAGATGGGGTTTCACCGTGGTCTCGATCTCCTGACCTCGTGATTCACCGGCCTCGGCCTCCCAAAGAGCTGGGATTACAAGCGTGAGCCACCGCGCCCAGCCCATATTGTTTTTCTTTAAGGGACGTGCCTCATCCATCAGCAACTTTTCTTCCTTAAATCATTATATCTTGCCTAAAAAGGTTTTCTCAAAAGTTAGGAAGCACTAAGATTTGCAGATTGTTATATCACATCTTAATCTACGTGTCAACTTTAGCATTATCAAAGCATGAACTGTTCTGGGATTTCATAGTTAATTATGTTTGTCACAATAACTGGGATGCAATTGTTTTTTCTTCTGATGATTTTGGACTTGCTTTTCTTATGGTAACTTCTGATGCTTTTTTGTAAGATCTTCCTCTCTTTTCTCCATCTGGTTATCTTCTTACCTTCTGTCCTTTAACTCAGATGTCACCCACACTGTGTGTCTTTCTGGATTGCTTCTTATTTAACTGTTGCTTCTCATAGTTTGCATACCTCCTCCTATACCACACTATCGATATTTCTCAAACTGCACTATATGCTGGGTTGTGTCTTTATTTATTTATAAGCTCCTTGATAATTCGGACTATATATTTGTATATTCAAAAAATACTTATGAAATGTTTACTTTGGGTCAGGAATTATTGAGTGAAGGGAATTGACCAAAACTCTGCCATCATGAAGCTCGCATTCTAACTTAGGGAGACAGATAACAGACAATGAGCCACATAAATATGCAAAGTATTGTAAGTTAGATGGTGAAAAGTAATCCTGGATGGGGATCAGATAATTTTCAAAGGGTAATTTTTAACTGGGTAGTCAAGAAAGGCCGCACAGAGAAGATGGCAATTGGAAGAACAAGGTGGTGAGAACTGCTGAGTCTGGAGCAAACACACAATTTGGAGTAGTAGAAGATTCCAGAAGTAACAGAATAGAGGCGAAGAAGTGGGAATTGTGTGGAGTCTTACTTCCTGTTGTAATGACCTTGGCTGTGCTTTGAAGTGAGGTGGAAAGTTGGTAGGGACCTTAGTTTTCTTTTTAATAATTCATTATGAATTTTGAACGGTCACTATTAAAGACTCAATAATTTTGCTTTATTACTCTTGCAATTGACTACAAAATAGTGTATTGAAGAAATGTTAAATTCTAATTTAAACTGATTGAAATAGGTTTTTATCTTTTTATATTTCTCATCACTGAATATCTCGTTTTTAATTAATTTGAACGCATTCTAGGATAGTGAGCCAATGCAACTTAGCATAATGCATAACTTATTATTCATCAGATTAGGTATTAAACTGAAGATGCTAATTAGGAAAGTAACTTGTTCTGTTGGGTGATTTTGATAAAGCTACTTTCAAATGATTATCACATCCATTGATATCATATTAAGTTGTGTTTCTGGAAGCCAAATTTAGGCAGTGGTAATGAGTTAATATCTCTAAGTGGATACCTTTTATCTCTACAGTCAAGGATACTTGAAAGTGGAAAAACCTACTGGCTTCAAGTCTTGGGAACTAGGACTTACCGGAAATGTGTGTGTTTGTTTTGTTTCCTGGTGTAATTGTCTTCTCGGAAAGATGGTGTTTCCTTTTCAATAGGAAAAAATTGATCCTATGCTGCTTTAATGCTTTGCTTTCGTCAAAATAGTGTTTTCTTAGGAAAATTAACCTATCATAATATAATGAAAAGAGAAATGCTGAAGACACAAAATGATGTCCATGTTAATATTGAGTAGGAAGCATCAAGGGACATGAGAAGAGGGAAGCAAAGAGAAGGAGAAGAGAAATATATAGTGTAACAAAAATTAGTAAAAAGGATTAGCATATACATGTAGTCAATAAGTCAATAAATGGCTGTTTATAGAAAGCCTACCAGGCACTAGGGGATATAGCAGTGAAGAAGGCAAAGACACAGTTGGCTATACTGTAGTGAGGAGGGAAAGAGGACGAAGACATACAAATACCTAAACAAAGCAATGGTGTGAAGGGCTATAAGGTCCACTACTACGAAGAAGATTACATGTGATAACATGGCTGAGTGAAAGAGGCAAGTAGGAAGGCACTGATCTGGCTGTAGGTATTTCAGAGCATTTTTCTCTCTGAGGAGGTGATATTTCATTTGAGAGTTGAGTGAAGACAAATAGGAACGTACTTTGAAGATCTGCGGTGCTCTGAGCAGAAAGAAGGGCAGATATAAAGATTCTGTAATTTAAAAATAGAGCTTGATAGTTTCTTACAAAGAAAAGAAGGCCGATTTGGCTGGAATGTCCATGAAGGAAGAGCATGGAGAGAGATTACATGAGTGTTCTCAGGGACCAAATCTAGATCTTATATCAAAGTGTGAATATAAATTAACTACATTGAAAAGTGTATGATGGATGTGTGATACGATGAGTTTAGCTCTTAAGAGGGTGTACTATTGTGGAAGGGTACAGTAGTGAAGGAAGGGGGTTCATTTAGCTGACTATTGCACCTGTCCAGTTGAAGGATGATGGTGGTTGGGATTATGAGTGTAGCAATAAAGTTGGAGAAAATCAGTTGAGATTGGAAGTTGATTTGAAGATGATTAAATTTACTGAGCAAGAATTATATCAAGGTATTTGGATTTAGGGACATGGGGGATTATGGTCACTTTTAGTGATATGGCAAAGTCTTGATGACATGAGGCAGTTTGCAAGTGACAGAGATGTGGGTAGGTGCGTATGTGTGATTGATTTTACATTTTTTAATCTTAAATTAAGACGCTAGTTAGAATCCAAGTGGAGACATCAAGTAGGCACTGACAAGTCGACTTGGCTAGAGATGTGAGTTAGACCATCGTAGCCTATAGATCATGCCTAAAGTCATGAATCTAGGTGAGGGGTTGGCAAACAATTATAGCCCATGAGCCAGATCTGGTCTGCCGCCTGTTTTTGTATGGCTCATGAGTTATAAGTACGTGTGGCATTTATAAGTCTAAAATGTAAAATACAGGGAAATTTTTCAGCAGGGAAAGTTCCATAAATTTGCCTCTTGGCAACACAAAGCCTGCAATATTTACTATCTGGCTCTTTGTCAAAAATGTTGCTGACTCGTGATCTGGATGAAACCCTGTGAGGAGAGAGTGTTGATAGAAGAGAGAGAAGCACCATAGTGTAAATTAAAATTATGTCAACTGAAGAGTGTAGGGTAGAGAATTTAAGGCTGAGTATAACAGTAAGAGATTAAAATAACAGTAAATTCATTATCAGCATGATCAATGAAACCTTTGGGGGCAAAGAGGAACTATCTTCATCAGACCTTTCACTCACTCATAGAAAGATCTTAGGCAGGAAATATAACTTGTTTGAAGATCTGAGATAAGGCTAATGTAGTTTGGACAAAGAAAGCCAATGGGAGGATGACATTACGTCTGGCCAAGGATTTAGGGAAGAGCCAAATACTTCAGGCTTTTTAAAGTGATCTTTAGATAAAGAGGAGGTCATCAAGGCATTCCGAAGTTGGAAGATCAAATCACATCTGATGGGAAAAAATCTGGCTGTATGTGCATCTAGGATGTAAGGAAGCCAACATGGATGTGAAGTTAAAATTGTCCATTGCAGATAATAAAATGAAGGCCCCAGGTAGCCTTTGCAAGGGCAGGTTTGGCACAAAATCCTTATGGGAATGGGCTTAAGCAGTAACGGGAATACGGATCTATCTGTTGTGTTTAGTGGAATTTTATGTCTTTTTGTTGTGTATGATATATAGATGGTCAAAATAAGGAACTTCTACATTTTCGGTTTTTGTTTTATTTTAATTGAGGTTTGAATTAAAAATAAGAAACTTTTATTTTCAAACTTAGAGACTGTGTTTAAAAAGTATAGAGTAGGGCTAGAAAAAAAAACATAAAACTCTCCTGATGAGGAGAGTGCTAATCATGACTCTAATAATAATAAAATACTTTTCTGATAATTTTTTGGGTGTTTCATTATTTATATATGTATGGGAAGTTGTACCCTAGCCACATGCCAATTCACCTGGTGAACTTGCTCTTCAACGTGGCACAAATATTTCCTTCTATCTTTAGCCTTCCCGGGTTTCTCACATGGACTATCGGCTCTTCCTACTTGAACCTGCTGGTAGTACCCTGTAGGAGACATGCTACTCCATGACAACAGGCACCACGCTGTAGGGGAATTACCACACCTGTCAATCACTATCTCTAGAATGTGGCCTTTCATGAGCCCTGAGATTTCATACTGTTTCTCTGAGCTGTAACAATATTTATATTGAAAAAGTAAACATGTTCTTCTATCTTTAATATTTTATATCTTATAATTTGAATATCCCATTTTCATTATACTACTTAGCTGCTAAGTTATGTTATAAAAACAAATTTTAATTATCTGCAAACACCTTCAAATCTAATCCTTACCGGTGAAGACTGATGTCTGGTTAACATCTGCTAGGACATTTATTTCCATAAAGTATTTATAGCGCCTTTTTGTTATTGATTGGTATGATAAATGTGTAACTCTTACACAAAGATAAAATTTTTAGATTTTTGTATTTAAAATACTGGTTATCAAAAGAAAAACCCAGATGTTATTTGTTTATGATTCTGCTTGAGGTACTGAATCTATTTCAAGTCATATTTCTCAGTATTGATATACTTAATTTTGCTGAAATAATAACACACTATCTTTAGGTACTTTTTTTCTCAGTATGTCTCCTTGTCGCTCACCATTTTCGCCTCATCTCACTTCTCATCTTTATTTCTTTTTCTTTGGTCTTCTTTTACTTTAGGGATTCTTTCAATTTAGAAGTGTTCTTGTTTTCTGATAATTACTATTCTTCTTGGATGTACACAGATATCCTTTTCCTTTTCATTTGTGAATTCATCTCAGAGGTATTTTGTGTGTGCCTTTTACTCATAGCTTCTCAGAAGTCCCTTTCGAGGTTACCGATTTAACATGTCATGTACTATAAGGTTTGCATGGCATGGTGGAAGCTGACTTTTGCCTTTACATGGATTGAAATGTTCACTCAACATGGATTGGTAGAATTTTTTTTTTTTCCTTAAACATTACATTGCCTTGTAAACAAACAAAAGCAAACCCAGGACTCAAAAAAGACATTAGTATTGGTGCCCCTGGAAATAGCTGCCTTCTCACTCAAGTAGCTTTTGTCATCCAATTTTATGTGTTGTTGAACACACATGGTGCTGTCTGAGCACTCACTCACTAGTCTAGAAAACATTGCTGTTACCAGTTACCAGAAAAATCAATTCAGATTGCTCTTCACCTGCCACAGATGACCCTTCTGAAAGCCATTTGAATTCATTAAAAATTATAGTTATATTAGTATGACTTTAATTCATTTGTAATCTGAACTTTATGTGCAATGCATTTTTTCTCATGTTTAATCATTTTTGAATGCTAAATCATTTGCAAACAAATGGCTTGTCCTTGAGAAAGAATTTAAGGCTGAAAGTACATTAAGTGCCATCTGGGTATCTGTGTCAATGGTTTTGTCACTACGTGTGTGTGTGTGTGTGTGTGCGCATATCTCCTACTTTATCACATTTATTTGATAAAATTGATATGCAATCTCTAAATCATTGTGTCTCCAACTTTTGTTATCCCACAAATACAAAGTTTTGTCCTAAAATTGGTGGTACCCTTTGTAAAACTGGAAGCTCCCATTTGTGCAAAGGAAGGAAAAATAAAACAAACAAATTCAATAAAAAAATTAAAGGTCAGATTTCTTTTATACATGCTGAGTTCCTTTCTTTCCTTTCCATCATCCTCACATTCCCAAATCTCAACAAAGTTAAGAAATTAAAACACACATCATGAGATCATATGTTCACCTTGTTCAGGAACTGAAGGATTACATAGACAAGATTATACCTTAATAAGTAGAGGGAGAAATATGAAGATGTAAATAGAATATGAAAATTTATTATAATGCAGTTCTATTCTAAAGTGTTTCCTAGGCAGGCTAAGAGTATGTTGCCAGGAAATTTTAAGAGACCCACTCCATTATATAGAAGAGGATGTGTGTAGATCTCTTAATTCTGAAATATTTAGAACTGAGTACAACAGGTCTTCGAATAACGACGTTTCATTCAATGTCATTTCATTATAATGTTGATGACAAAAAACAAATTGATTCCAATTGGGGTTCACTGTCTGTGTAGAGCGTATGTATTCTCCCCATGTCTGCATGGATATTCTCTGGATGCTCCAGTTTCCTCTCACTTCCCAAGGCTGTGCATGTGAGGTTGATTGACGTGTCTATGTGGTCCCAGTCTGAGTAACTGTGGGTATGTTTGAGTGCACCTGCAATGCGACGGCGTCCTGTCCAGGGCTGGTTCCCACATTGCGTCCTGAGCTGACAGGATAGGCTGCGCTCAACTGCAAACCTAAACTGAAATAAGTAGGTAAATAATGATTTTACTAGCTTTTATTAATCTGAAATGTATGAATAGCTGAAATTTATTTCAGCATTTAATATTAGAAGTGTTTTGATCTTTATTTACAAGTTTGTTGACGTTTTAGTTACCAAAAGCCATAGAAGCTTAACTCTTTTGATGTCAACCTATGGTAAAATCGTTTTCGCTTACTGTATTTTTGTACCAATTAACCATCCCCAATTTATCCCCCCGTATGCGTGTATCAAAACGTCACGTGACCATAAATCTATATACCTATGACCAGTTTTCAAGCACCTGTCGATGACGTTAAATGAAGACTTATTGTAGTCCTTTTGGCATAACAAAGATGTGTGTGTTTTGTTCAAGATTGGAAAAGTTCTTTCTGTAAAGAACTAGACAGTAAATATTATCGGCTTGGCTGGCCATATGTAGTCTCTGTCTCTCCTTCATCTACTCATTCTTCTTCTCCCCTTCCTTCTCCTTCTTTAAACACTTCCAAAATGCCAAAACAATTTTTAGCTCTCAGCCATATGAAGCAAGCCATTGATTAAATTTGGCTTGTAGGCCCATAATGTGTGAATTCCTTTACATCATCAGAATGCCACATATATATGAAATGTTATCTATGAGAAATTAATGGTGCTCCCAGCAGAGAGAAATTAGCCTAAGTTAAGTTTGGGCTTTGGAATTCAGGGGAATGCCATGCACAAAAATGCTCTGCTTTCAAAACTAGTTACTAACAGTCCATTTCTGATATCAGAAATACATGAAAACTACCAATTGAACGGACATTATTCACTACTTTAGTGCTGCTACTCATGTGTGGTGGAAAAAGAATCCAGAAAGTTTTCCTTTCCGTTTGAACATTCATGCAATAAAAATTTCCAAATCTTTTTTTGAACCAATTTTTATCTGATAGCTCTCTTGTGTACTTTATAAGTACCTTTTGCTGCTTATTCTCAGTAACTGTATTGAAACAATCTGTTTTCCTTTATCAATCAAAATAAAATAAGAAATTTAGCTTAATACTAATATTAAGCTGAAGTGCAAGATATATGAAAAAGAGAGAAAAGAAGCAGGATAAACTGACCTTTTGATAACTGCAGAGGACAGCAGATGAAAGACTGGACTTTAACGTCTTACATTTTCAGAATCTATCACAGTAAGTCCACTGGGTCCAGAAATAGGTTTTAATCCTAGATTGAAATGACTCACAATGCTGTCATGACATTGAGTTTGATGGAAAAAGTGAAGTTAATGTTTTTCTCAATATTTTTTTAAAATCAATGATTGATTTAACTATAAAATGGACTGATTCTGAAGAACTCATTCTGACACTGGAGGTGAAAATGCTTTTACTCTAATCATTAAAATCAATTTCTCTAGATATCTGACTTTATTCTGCTTTATAACATGAAGAATGAAACTATATTTATTAATGAAGTGTAATCTAGCAAAGTGGCATAAGCATAATTATCAGTCACTTACTAAAATTGTGTGTTTTTTTTCCATTGCATGAAAACCCTGCCTTGTTTTAATTTGTATCGACTTTTTAAAAGCAATTTTAGGTTTGTAGAAAGAAGTGAATAAGCATTCACACGTCATCCTCAGCCTTTACCCCAATTTCCCCGATTTTTAACACCTTGCAGTAGTGTTGTACATTTGTTATAGTTGATGAGTCAATATTGGTACATTATTATTGACTAAAGTATGTAGTTTGTATTAGAGTTTACTCCTTGTCTTATGAATTCTATAGGTTTTGTCAAATGTGTAATGACAAATAATCCTCACTACAGTGTCACACAGAATAATGGATTCACTCTCCTAAAATTCTTCCTTGCTCCATCCGTTCATCGCTTCCTCTACTAATTTATGTAGAAGATAAATTAGTAGATTGAGTTGATGGTTATAGGAGTTTAAAGCACAGATAGAAAACTAGATTGTCCTACCTACCCAGACTGTGCTTCTCACTCTCACTGTGCCCTTTCTTAACCTTTGGAAATGCTTTTATTCATATATAAAATAGGCTATAACTTCATAGAGTTGTATTACAAAAAGTTAATGCACAGAAAAAGACTTGTGCTAGGTATATGGTTTCTTCTCAGTTAAATGGAAGCCATTGCATGTGTTTGTCAATAGAATTCATCATACTTTATCTCACATATCTTTACGTCATTGTTGGCACATGACATGTTTAGACTGCACAAATCTCCTCCAAATCCCTAATAGCCACTGATCTCTTTACTGTCTCCATAGTTTCGCTTTCTCCAGAAGGTCATGTAGTTGAATCATACAGTATGTAGACTTTTCAGACTGGCTTCTTTCACTTGGCAATATGCATTTAAAGGTTCCTGTGTGTCTTCTGTAGCTTGACAGAATACTATTCCATTGCCTGGATATACCACAGTTTATTTTTCCATTCACTTCCTGAAGGACATTTCGATTTTACTGATCATGAATAAGGCTCCTGTAACATTCATGGGAAGAAGTTTTTGTGTGCATGTAAGTTTTCAAATCCTTTAAGTAAATACCAGGGAATGTAATTGCTGGGTTGTGTGGTAGGAGTATGTTTAGTTAATAAGAAACTGCCAAACTGACTCCCAAAGTAGCTGTACTATTCTGCATTCTCGCCAGCAATGAATAAAGTTCCTGTTTCTTCTCACATTTGCCAGCTTTTGGTATTATCAGACTTTTAGATATTGGTCATTTTAATAGTCATGTAATAATATCTCACGGTTGCTGTGACTTGCAGTTCCCTAATGATACATGACTAGTAACTTCAATATCCCTATTTGACAGCTGTATTTAGACCTTTGGCCTATCTTTTAAATGAGTTGTTTTCTTTCTTATTTTCGAGTTCTTTGTATACTTTAAATACCACTAATTTATCTGATATGTTTTGAATATGTTTTGAAAAGATTTTCTCCCAACCTGTGGCTTTTCTTTTCATTCTAAGCACAGTTTGAATAACAAAAGTCTTTAATTTTAATGATGCTCAATTTCTCAATTTTTTCTTTGTCTAACCCAATAAATCAGAAATCTTTTTATCATTTCACATGACTTAATATTCAGGCAAGGTCTATATAGGCCCCTTTCAAACAGTCATAAAGTTTAGAAGCTCTCACCTCACAAACAATAACAACAACAACATAGAAACAAAAATGACAGCTTTTGATGTTGTCTCAGTAATTTCTCAATTCAAGAACAGATTACTGAGCTTTATAAGCAATACATATAGATATCAATTTCACAATAAAATACCTTATGATATTTATCAAATCGCCTTAGTTTTGGTCACTTATTACTATTAGACTAAAATGTAATTTGTCAGACATGAGAAATCTTTTTGTAGTATTTTTTAGAGAACCAAGTATTTATTTTAGCCTTTTCAGTTCTTCCCTTGCTGTTTCTCCAGTATAGTCATTCCAATTGTCTCTATAGATGTATTAATACCAGGTACATAATAAACACAATTATCTCCCACGTGTACCCCAACCCCCTTCCCTGTTCATGCAGTCAACATAAAGGAAGCAGGTCAAAAGGAAGCAGGTCATGTACCCTGTGATGTGCTGGGTTGTAAGGAAAGGTACACAATTAATGTACCATGTCTGAGTTTTCTTCTTCTCTGTATTTGTTCCATTTAATGCATGTATGCTTTTTATTCCTCAGGCCTCTCCAGTCCTAACACACTCAGGGATACTTCATACAGCTATAAGGCTGTCTTTATCAGGTACCTTTGGGTTACCCCCAGCCAGGGGTGGGAAATAGAGGAAGTGAATGTCTGTATCCTCATTATGTATCACACAGAGCAGAAACGTAAAGAAGCCTGTGCCATGAATGGGTCTCTTCTTTCTCCAAAAACCACCTACCCCTTCAACTCCCACTGCTTAAAGGAAAATCTTGTATTAGTCTCCCCATTTTCTCCTCAAACTTGCTTTCTCCTTAAACCTCTGTTAATGTATGTCCCCACCCCTAACTCAACACACAGTCTTACGTCACATCACAGAAAAGAAGTTCAAAGCAAAACAAAACAAAGCCACAGTCTTACAAGAAAAATAGGTAAGTTTTACAAAAGTTGTGTACTGTATCTCTGCTTTGAATTTTGTCATTGGCCAAGGATAGTTAAACTCCTGGAAAACTATAAAACAGGAACTTACTTAATATGTTTTACCCAAGATTTTTCGAACATTTTTGGAAGGATACTTATTAACATCTTGCAGAGGTAATGTTACATGAAAAACTTAGCATAAGACCTATCAGGTATTCTATGCAATAATGCAGATATATGAAAAAATAATATAATGAAATAAATGACTTTTCAAAAGGTATTGATCCTAGATCCATATTCTTTTATTGGTTCAGGTGAGGCAATTAGAATGTGAAAAAAAGCATAGAACAACTGTCTAATGAGAGGGACGAATGCTCCTGGGGGGAAAGTGATTAGAAGATAAATTAGTAGATTGACCTCTTTGCTGTCTATGTAGGTTTTTTTTTGTTTGTTTTGTTTTGTTTTTTTGCTAGTACCAATAGAAACAAATTCATTTTATGGTTAGTGTCACTGGAAATGTATAACTTAGTGGTAGCTGTATAGCAAACTTTCAATATGTCATAAGAGATTAGATGTAGATTTAATATCATTATTTAATTTATTTGCTTGAATACCAGTGAGGAATTTCCACTTAAGCTCTTGTTTTCAAGATGAGTGTTTAATTGAATTCCAGAATTCATTTTGAAATAGAACTTTGTGTAAAATATGAATTTCTTTGCAAGAAAAATCATTTGTACACTTGGTTTTGAGAGCAGTTTAATGTCAATATAACTTCTTTCCAGGCTTTCATTTCCTACTTTTTGATATGGGAATAATCTCATGGCGTGATTGTGAAAGTCTTAAAAGATAATGTTTGGGGGGAGGAGAAGGGATAGCATTAGGAGATATACCTAATGTTAAATGATGAGTTAATGGGTGCAGCACACCAACATGGCACATGTATACATATGTAACAAACCTCCACGTTGTGCACATGTACCCTAAAACTTAAAGTATAATAAAAAAAAAAGACAATATTTGCAAAGATACTCTGTGCACTCAAAGCGTGCTCTGTGAACTTCATTGCCGTTCACATTTTGGGTTTATGAGGCTTCCATTTGCTGGCAATTGAAATGTGACTCTGAGTTAGATGCCGTGGTGTGGGAGATGATGTTTATAGGAGTTTAAAGCACAGATAGACAACTAGATTGTCCTGCCCACCCAGACTGTGCTTCTCACTCTCACCGTGCCCTTTCTTAACCTTTGGAAACACTTGTATTTACATATAAAATAGGCTATGACTTCACATAGTTGTATTATGAAAAGTTAATGCACAGAAAAAGACTTGTGCTAGGTATACGGTTTCTTCTCAATTAAATGGAAGCTATTGCCTGTATTTGTCAATAGAATTCATCATACTTTATCTCACATATTCAGTGCTTTACATCATTTTTGGCACCTGGTATGTTTAGACTGCAGAAGGGTTAATTATGCCAAATTTATCTATCTACAGTAAATATAGCCCAAGGTACCTTGTTTAGCTGAGCCAAAGTTTGCATTTATTAAAAATGTAAATTTTATCTTGAAATGATGCCTGATCTCACAGAACTATGGGTTCCAATCTCTAAATCACCGTGATCAGTAGTAAAACTATGTACTCTGTGTCTGTCCTACTAGCTATATTGCCGGGATCTGGAGCATGACTTTTGGGTCTTTCTGTAATGCCTTACCTCTCATCAAAATTCACAAAATTCACAAGACCTGCTCTCTGGATTGTGAGACTTTTGCATTACAAAGGAAAAGGTGCTGTCCTAATGGCATTCCAAAGCCATTTGAAATGAGTTGCTGTCGTTTCCAGGGAGTCATTTTTATGTTCATTATCATTACTTTACCATTACCTTTTAATCTGGAAATGTTAAAATCCATTGCCATGCTCCTTGGAATATAAAGATCATATAGGTTCATTGAGATGAGTCTGAAAGTATCAGTCACTGGAGACGTTCTAGTGGGATAATGTTGTTAATATTGCTGGTATTCTATTCTTCACGTTTCCTCCAGTAAAATGTAAAGTGACCAAAATATAAGCGTCACGCAGGCAAAGATTCTTTTATTTGTTCAACGAACACTGCCTTCACATAGTAGTCAGTTAATATTCACTACTAGAATGCATGTTGAATGGCAGCTCTTTTATTTGCCATTAGCGTTGGCCCACTTTATAGCAGTTGGACAAAAAAATTGGACAAAGTGTGTTGATCTTTTATGAAAAAATGGATATCTTTCTTTCTTTCATTGTTGCGTTTTCTGTGGGCAAGTTGATAGACACTGTGGTCCTGATGTTATTTTAGGGCATACAGTTGAAGTTACTAGATACTTTAGAGTTTATTTAATTATAATATGAAGCTTTGAGTTTCTGTTTCATTATTAAATAATTTATTTTATGATAGTGTTGCTTAACTTAGTGTGGAAGGCCTACAAATAAACCTAATAAATCTCTTACAAACTACCTTAAAATAAATCTAACATTTTTTACTGAAATATTTTTAAACATGTTGAAGTTGGAATGCCAGGTAATTGTATACACATACACAGACACATACACACACATTAGGTTTTCATTTGGTTTCTTTGTTCCTATTATTGAAATTCCTATGCTAATAACCATATAAATTTATGAAACTCATTTTGAGAAAAAAGGCCTAAAATATAACTCATTTTTAAAATGATTTTCTCTTAATTTATAATGTAATACTTTAATAAAATATGGTAGGGCAATTTTGTATAAATATTTATGCTACGTTTTCTACATAAGTTACTGCATATAGTCTAGTTTTTAATACAAGGGTTTTTTTTTTGCTTCAGTGTCCACTTTAAAGTCAATGACATTTAGTGTTTTTTACTTTACAGTTCTAAGTTACTTATGCTTAAAAAGTCATCTGACTTTTAAGTTACTGTCCAACTTGATTGGTATCTCTCTGTATCTTATCGCTGTGTTCTTGAAAGTAGTTAGATTTTGAAAGACATTACTAAGAGGGCTTTTTCTCATCTTTGGAGAGTAACTTGGGGTAAATGGTTGTCTTTCGTCTTTGTCCTCCTCTCTACCCACAACTCCCCATCCCAGATCATTAGCTGAACTTGTGTGCTCAGGTTAATGTTCTGTTTCACCTTTCTTGTCAAATTGCTAGATACAACTCTCTTCAGTTATATACTGTACACACAGAATCTCATCTTTTTAATCTCTCTCTTTTAAACAAATGTGTTCACGCTCAGATTTGTTGTCATTTAGAACAGGACTTCCTCTTAGAAATATAATAATTTTCATTCATGTGGAATCTTCAATACAAAAAAAACCAGAAAAACACATATCAATGGTTTGCATTTGTCATGCTGATAGTTGAGGGGCAGCTGATATTAGAAAAAGTGACACTATATTTCTGAACACAAACCTTGTTTCATCTCAGAATTTGGTGTTGAACCAATTTTGTACCTCATTGCTATAAACCTTATGTATCTAATGAGTTGTTAATATGTGATTAACTGCCTTGGCCAAACTCAAAATCTTATTTACACATACAATACACACAGAGAACTTATTTTTATTTGTTCAGTCACTCCTTTAGTCCTTCATTTATTTCACAAACATTCATTGACACTTACGTGGCAGCACTCTTATAAGAATAGAATATACCCTGTTAAATCAGACATGATACTTGCTTTTGTGGAGCTTATACTTTAATGGAGAAACAGAAAGTCAAGCAAAAACTCAAACTATATAACTTTAAATTGGATCTGTGCTAATGAAGGAAAATGTGGCACTGTAAGAAAAAATAATAGGGAGTTAAAGGATAAATAGGAGTTTGGTGGATGAAATTTATGAAGGGCTGAAAATTTCAAACAAAAGAAACTGATGAAGGAGGGTGCAGCTTTGGAGTCAAGAATGAAGTTCTAGGAGATAGCAAGGAAATGGTAGGAGAGGAGGTCAAAGTAGGTAGGATTTTATATATTATCAATGGGAAAATATTGAACAACCCTAAGCAGAAACGCAATGATATATGTTCATCTTCATTACAAATTCTTCTATCTTTAGTAGACCTGTTTTCAGGCAAAACTTCATGAGAGAATAGTAACAAAGAGAAAAAAAGTGATGTTCTCAGATTATCTCTAACTCAGCTGATGACTTGAAGTTAAATGACCTCAACATTTTGTGAGGCTTTTCCTTCTTATAAAGTAAGGAGTTTAGATGAGGTGAGGTGTCCAATTTCATTTAGCTTCAATTTCCTGTAATTTGACGGCTGTCAAGTCATGCTTTGATTTGTTCTGTTTGTGAGCCAGGGTAACTTTAAGGCAGTATATTAACTAGGAGATCTATTTCTTTACTTTTAAACTTCAAAATTATGATGACGTAAGTATTTTAAAGAGCATTTAGAAAGTAGACAAATGAAAAATTTTTAACATTTTGGAATGCTTCTATTTCTTTTTGAAACCTAGGTTTTTGGTGGTAGTGGTGATATTTATTTTTGCCAAACTAACCATTCCATGTAATTTTGTAGCATTTTGGGTTGATGACCACCGTAAGTCTAGTATTCCCATTTGTGTTAAAACTTATCTTTACAATTAATATACTTTCACTGAATTATTTAATTAAAAATTAAACTACGATTTCTAATACATGTTCAGTGAGATATTATTAGGCATTACCTGAAAGGGATTTCTGGAGAAAGAAAGAATTTCTGGTTAAAAAGAGTTGAGCAGGTTTTCCTAGAGCGACTCTCGGTCTCTAGGATGGAGCTACAGCATAAAATATCCTCCAAATTTACTTCAAAAATTAGCCCTTAGATTTCATGTATTGCTTATAATTTTTTTTGTAGACCACAGTTTCTTTGCTCCTCAGTATTACACTTGCTTATGTGAGTTTCTAAAACTAAGTTTAATTTTGGAAATTCTTAATTTTATGTTTATATTTTGAATTGTGTTTAAAATTAAGTTTAGTTAAAAGCTATGTTTTTATTTCTACCTACAAATTCAGTGTCCCGTCAATAGAAAAAAAATTCTCAATAATATTTTAAAGTTACTTTAGTCTTTGTCATTAAAGAATAAAAATTTACCAGGCAGAAATGCCCCAGAAGCTACCTATGGAAGAAATATAAATATTATTATTACCTACTAATATTAATATACAAAATAGTCAGTTATGTGTATAGAAGTTAAATATATATAAAAGTTAAATATTTATAAATGATACAGGACTCACGTATTTGTATGCTCTGACTGCTGTGCAGTCACAGTCTGATAAATTGATAAACAGAGTTTGCAGTAAAGAAGGAGTTTAATGATTGCAGGACAGCTGAGTGAGGAGATGCGAGCACCCTCAAATCTGTCTTTCCAGAGAGTACTTGGTTGGGGTGAAGGGATTGTAGAGGACCACGGGCTGGATAAATGGGCTCACTGACTGGTTTGGGTTAGGGGAATTAAATCAGCAGGATGTGGAAACTTCGCCCTTTAGTGAGTCAGCTTCTCCTGGAGCCCTTCGGAGGAGCTGATGTCAGTAGTTTCACTGGTATGTAGGATCTGAAAGAATACCTCAGAGAGAAAACTTAATATTTCACAATGCTCAAGTTGTTATCTATGAGTAGTTAAGTTTAACTATAATCTTGTGACAGGATATAAATGATTGTGGGGCTGTACCTAATAAACAATTTTGAGGAAGCAGGACAGATATCAAGTTAACTTAATGTTTAAGGCTGGATGTGCTGGAAGCTTCTTTTTATTTCATCCCCTCCCTCCTTTCCCAAATAATTTTATAAAGATTATAGGGGTGGTTTATATATATATATATAACTTCTAATATTTTATCAGTTAATAAAAGCTCACATTTTCTAGACATTTTTGTTGATTAAGCTAATAAGATGGCTTTTACCAATGGATCTTGAAATGTGGTATGCTAAATGAATTTCTGTTTTCAAAAAGAATTGTGCATGATCAATAATTCACTAAAACAGTAGGCAAGTAAACTATATCACTAAGACAGTAGGCAAGTAAATTATATTTTTAAATTTACTAGTGGTGCAATCTTGTGCAAGTCACCTGACACTTTATGCCTTAATTTCTAAAAGAAAAAAGAGAACTTCCTAAATTACAGAGTTGGGTTCAAATATGAATGAGAAATAGAAATATGAAGGTATTGGAAATATTAGAAATAGGAATAAGAAGGAATCTGCTGTAGTGTTAGTGACTGACATGTACTTAACTATCATTGGCAAAATTATTATTCTTTTCTGTTTTGAAATAATGGAGATGTAGTAGAGAAGATTTTGTTAATTTGAGGTGTTTTAACTCTTTATTCAGTAAGTTCTTTATAAAAATTTATAGGAAGAACTGAAGGGATATGAAGGGTTCATAATAAACACAGCAGATGATTTCTGATCCTTAAATCCAGAAACTGGGCCCTAGTTTATTTTACTTTCTTATTTCTAGCAAACTACCTAGAAAAAGTTGGAGAATGGCACTATTTTTTTTATTGATCTCAGCTTCAAAAATTTCAAAATGTAGTTTTTCATTAGTAGTAGTAATTCAAGCTAGAACATATAATATATTCAACATTACACTAAGTGATTTACTTTTATATAAGTTATTTCATTTAACCTTAAGAATACTTCGTGGATATATTTATATTTATTTTTACAGATTAATAGATTGTTATTAGCAGAGGTTGGGTAACTTGCCGAACTCTGATACATTGCTAAGGAGTGATTGACCTATAATTGAACCATGTTTCTTCTAAATACTATGCTCCACTGTAAATACATAAAATTACAGGTTAAAGTTTGAGAATTACTTCTAAGTAATAAATAGCTCACTGAATTTTAATATTGATTCTGGTAAAATTCTTTATAAAGGGTTTAGCATTCTTTATAATGTCTGGGGTTGGGTCAGGGAGAAGATAATGAAAAGAGAACAGAGCAGATAAGAAACACTTTGCACATCTGACTTCCAAACTGATCCTCTAAATAGATTTTTTTATGCTATCTCATCAAATTGAA
The DNA here is from genome assembly GCF_028878055.3 of Symphalangus syndactylus. NCBI lineage: Eukaryota > Metazoa > Chordata > Mammalia > Primates > Hylobatidae > Symphalangus > Symphalangus syndactylus. The sequence continues at coordinate 136,244,598 of NC_072432.2, read as the reverse complement.
ACTTTTTGATGGATATAGAAACAAAAAATATTGTATTAAAAATATTGAGAAATATTGAGGAGAAAGAAAATTTTTTTCAAGAGAATCAAATTATATTATTTAAGGTATATTTCTGTGTGAATCTTGAAAGTAGGGAAAGAAATATGTCAGCAAAAATACTAGAAGTAATTTATTATTTGATTGTCACAAAAATATTAATTGATTGATTAATATGTATCAATCACTAATCTAGGATGCTCTTGCTCTGACTTATATTCCTTTCCCAAATATTCCAAACCATGACCTTATATTAATAAAAGAAGACATTCAAGTAGTATATTGATAGTTTACAAGCACTTAGAATGTATATTTTGAAATTTTGTGGTGATCTGACGAGTGACCTTGAGTCTCAAAATTAGAGAAGTTTCTAATAATTCTGGATTAAATAAAATGTGAGGGAGTTAATCTTGAAACAAAAGGAAAAGAACTCATCCATACAAGGAAACGACTTTGTGATTAACACCTGACTTTTCATCAGAAACAATGATAGTCAGAACACAATGGGATAGCACATCCAAAGTGCTGAAAGAAAGAATAAGTGTCTTGTTCTATTTATGTTACCAAAGTTGTAATGTGCGTAGGATTTATATTTAAAGGGGAAAAACTTTAAGAGGAATTAGACATAGTCAATGGAAAGAATATTACCAATAATGTATTCTAGATCTGGCTTGGTTAGATATAACGCATTTAACTTTGGATAATTCAGGAATCCTTTGCAAATCTTTGTTTCTTTGCATCCAATATAACAGGGCTGGAGTCAACACTAAAAAGCTTGAACTCTCAATATTGTGTATATCTGTTATTTCAAGTTATCTTTGCCTCCGATATAACTGGGCTGGAGTCAACACTAAAAGCTTGGACTCCAAATATTGTGTATATCTGTTATTTCAAGTTAGTATATTTTATGTTTCCTTCTTGATGGAAGCTTGTCTTACTTTTTCTCTACAGTCTGTATTTTTTTCTTTTCATAGTTCTGTAGCAATTGTTTTCCAAATATAAAAATAATTCTTTTGTGCTGTGTGAAAATATGCATCCTTTTATTTAAGCTGCCAGACAGATGTGTTATTTCAAGTGGGAGACTATGATTTTTCTCTATAGATGATGGGTGGGATTTTGTTGTTGTTTTTGCCATTTGTTTGTTTGTCTAACTTTACTAGTAGGTAGATTATTTGAATGACTGATCTGATTAACCATCATTCCTTCTAAATCTGTCTCCTTTCCTTCAGGTCTCTCATCTGAACACATTAGAAATTCTCAATACAGTTGGTATTGTGCACAGTTAAATCCATCTGATTTTTATTTTTAAAAATGGCAAGTTGATGTAACATTTCATCATACTATATAAAATAGAAAAATCAGAACAAAATGTAATTGACGGTTTTCTGAGTTTCTTTTAGTCTTAAGTTTTGAAATTGTTTTTGTCTATTTTTATTAGGGTTTCACTCTGTCACCCAGGGTGGAGTGCAGTGGTGCAATTATGGCTCACTGTACTCTTGATCTCCTGGGCTCAAGCAGTCCTCCCAACTCAGCCCCCAAGTAGCTAGAACTACAGGTGTGTGCCACCACACCCGGCTTTATTTTTTATTAAAGAAAAAAAATTGTAGACCTTAGCTTTCATTATGTTGCTCTGGCTGGTCTTGAACTTCCAACCTCAAGTGATCCTCCCATCTTTGCCTCCCAAAGTGCTGGGATTAAAAGTGTGAGCCACCTCAAGAAACTGTTTTTTTAAATTATCATTATAATACTTGATAAAATAAAATAAAATAAACATCTGAAAATGATGCTGACATAGTTGGGTGCTGGCTTTAAAAAGTCCATTATGTCCGTTTTCTAAGGTGGCACTTAAACACGTGCACACATGCACAGACTGGGTGGCTTAAACAACAGATATTTATTTTCCCACAGTTCTAGGGGCTGTAAATCCAAGGTCAAAGTGCTCCTCTGAGGACCATGATGGAAGGATCTGTTTTAGCCCTCTCTTCTTGGCTTGTAGGTGTCTGGCTTCATGGAGTTGTACTTCTGTGCATGCATGTAGCTGATTTTTACCCCTTTCCAAATTTTATTTTATATGGACTTCATTTTTGTTGGATTGGAACCCACCCTGAGGGCCTCATTTTAACTGAATTCTTATTTAAAACATCCAAATATGGTTACTTTCAGAAATACTAGGCTTTAGAATTTCACCATATGAATTTGGAGAGAGGGGAGCACAGTTCAGCCCATAACTAACACACGGTAAGTAACTATTGACCAAGTTACTCATGTTACTCAAGAGAGATAATTCACTTTGTTAATACAAAGCAATTTTTTTCCTCAGTAGGTGTAAGAGTGTGTCACACAGAAGTAGCATTTTAACATATAAGATGCGTAGCTGAGCTCTAAATATAGGAGACAGTATGATAATTTTTACATTTCAAATTCTCTGCCTGCATTAGAATAATTTTGCAGAATGTGTAAAACAATCTAATGAATTGATTGGAGTGTGTGGGAACAAGAAATATGGTTGTGGTTTTTATATAAAGCTTTTATATAGTTCCCTTAAAAATATAATTCTCATTTACCGATTTCCCTAAGGCAATGGGTATATTTTGTTTTATTATTTATGATCCCTTGATTTTTCTGACTATGGTTCACAAAAAAACCATAAGATAAAGTACCATCCTGTACCTTATTTTCTTGCGACAGTTTTTTTCTGCTAAATTAATATTTTGTATATTATTTTGTATATATTTGGTATAATTCTGTTAATATTTTATATATTTTGCATATTTGTATATGAGATGCAGATGCCTTAGATAACATGAAAATATCTTTGAACATCCCTATTTTACCAAGGAAGAAAGATAAGCAAAGCACATGATTTAATAGATTTTAGAATTAACTGGTAAGTTACACGAGTTTCAATTTCCCAGAACTCTAATATATATCCCTGCATTCTTACCATGAAATATACAGAAAACACCATCTTGTTGCATATTGTTACATTTATTTATATTGTACATATAATCTCAAAGTTTATATTTTGCCACGATTTATGCATGAATTTTTCATGACAAATATTCCTAAGTATTCCCATTATAGGTATATGTTTCCCAGAATAGTGGTTTCAGGAAGTCGTACTATTATCCAACTGTCAATTTACTTATTTATTTATTTTATTTATTTTTTCTGTTTATTTTTAAGGCTAAGTGCGAGTGGAAAAGAAAACAAGAAATCTGTAACTGGTTGTGATTAATTAGTTTTGAACACCACTACATTTGGACTAGCCTGCTAATTTATTTTTCATCTATACTTACCTCATCAGCACTCCCTAATTCTTGCTTATCTTAAGCAATTGAAATTTTCACTCAAGCTTTAACCTAGTTAGAAATATATTTTTCTAAATTTCAAACTCCCTACTGTTAAGGTCATACCTTTCTGAAATGTAGTAATATTTTCACTACTGTTTAAATCCAAACATTTCTAACTCTGTGTTGCAGATATGGATATGAAGAGGCCTACTGCTACAAGTTTATATAGGCTGGGTATTTTGCACTTTAGTGACTGATTACTGTTTCTTTAGGAATGGACATATTTGTCTTGTTCTATAGTTACCATTCATTGAATTGTTAAATGTGCGGTCAATATTGTATATGACCTATTCAGATATGTGTGATGTGCACGTGCACAGGGATCTTTGTCCTTTGTGATTAGTATAACTGTGCATACCCATCTTTTTGTGAGTCTCTTGGTCATTCAAACTCAGCTACTCATCCTGTACTTTATCTTCATGCAACAGTTTTTTTTCTGCTAGATTAATATTTTGTATATTTTTATTTTGTATATATTTGGCATACTTCTCTTAATATTTTATATATTTTGTATATTTCCATATGAGATACAGATGCTTTAGACAACATGAAAATATCTTTGAACATCCTTATTTTACCAAGGAAGAAAGATAAGCAAAGCACATGATTAAGAGATTTTAGAATTAACTGGTAAGTTACACAAGTTTCAGTTTCCCAGAACTCTAATATATATCCCTGCATTCTTATCATGTAATATACAGTAACAAGGAATGAAATTAATGTATTAAAGTATCTTAATCTATCCAATTAAACGGTATTTTGAAAAGGACTTTAATGCTCTTTTGACATTGAAATAAAGTGAGTTTATCTTGAGATTCCATAAGATAATGAAGAGCTGGTAATTACATCTTTACATTTTATTGCTCTTTAAATGGCAGAATCTTCATTATTTCTGCAAGAGGTCAAAAGCATGTTCATCTTAACTTGACTATTATACCAATAAGGCTTTATTAATACATCTATAGAAGTAGCCAAATCATTCATTCCATGACTAGGCAATTAAGTAATCCTGTTAAGCTAAAGAAGTAATGACTCAAACGTGTTGGGTAAAACTGTAAGACACAGTGTCAGCAAGGTGAAGTAACTTCTCTTTAGCACTTTGCCTAAATAACGATTTTTTTTAAAGAGACATATGCAAAAAAACATGAATGTATCATGAATTAATTTGTGCATGGTTTCCCTATAAAATAGTCACAGTAGCAACCACAATTATGGTAAATTAAAAGTTGTAAAACTAAATGTTTTTAGATCAATAGTTTTCTCTTTAATGCTGTTTTCAATTTAATGCTGGCCTATTTTTCTGGGCTTCCATACAGACTTTATAATTAGTTGGATACAGTGGTTGTATGATTAATAAAATATAGACTGTGGTGCTGCCACGTTTGCATTTGAATCCTGCCTCAGCCACCCAATATGGCATGAGTGATGTGAAGTCAGAACCTGGGTTTTCTCATACAGAAAAATAGTCATAGAAACATCAATCTCATAATGTTTTGTGTTGGTTAAATAAGAAAGTTATGTAAAACTGTCAAAGCACAATAGCTACACATAACAGGCATTCAAGTATTAGTGCCTATATTCTGATCTCTGTTGCCCTCACTTTTCTATTCCCCCAAATGATAACAGAAGCTACATTTAAAATCACTATTCCACTCTATAATTTCTGTTGTCGAAAAATAGAGAAATCTGTATTTTCTTATGTAGTAACTTTTATCTGCATATCTTCTTGAGTCTCTAGAGTTATATAATTTTCATATATACAATTAATTTGACCTCCGGTCTCTACAGATAGTTTATCAACACACTGCTACACATAGACCCAGGTCTTTGATTTCCACAATGTGTGTGTCTGCATGTGTATTTATTAATATGCTTTATTTTCTGGCTGTTGAGTTGATGGGAGAAAAGTGAAGAAATCATAAGTAAAATTTTTACTCCACGATAAGGTGCTGATTTTTCTTTTAAGGAGTATACCAATATAACTATTTAAACTTGGAACTATTAAGCTATCTTTTTTCTCTTTTTTGTAAGTATCTCAAGCTGAAATGATGGTCAGCAGGATGAGGCACATGCCAATATATGCTGCCAATTTGAGATAGTTCATATCCCAGGACTTTTTTAGAATTGTCTATATGCCAGTCTTGAGAAAATTTCAGTTACTTGCAGAGTTTTCCTTTGTGCAGAAGTGAACTCAGTTCAGATATTTTGACTTCACTACTAAAAGTGTGTAAGTCAATTTTCTATAACTGGAGACAACTGACTCAACTTTTAAGATAATTCTAGGTGTCTCTAGGATTACTGAATATTAACGCAAAAAGGGTTATAACCACATACTACAATAACTACAATAATTAAAATAACATAAAATTACAAACAAATTCATGGCACTCAGATTTAGTAGGTATGTATGGCCCTTACACATTTATTTATCCTAATAATTTGTTCTGATGGCAAAAAGGTACCCAAGTAGGAAGAATAATGTTAGAAGGCGTGGAATAACCTTGCATTATTCATTATAATTTCATATATAATTTCATTTTTCATATATAATTTTGTTTTTAATGCATAGTTACCATGCACTAAAAGCCAACCTTCTTTTTAGCCTCTTTAAATAAACACAGTTAACCCAATCAAGATGGCAGAGATTTTCAGGGATCACCTTATCAAGTTGCCCATTTCTAAGAGTATTTGGAAGCAGATATTACTAAAAACAGTAGTTAGGGTGCCATAATTGCCTTGAGGTAATATTGACTATAAGTATCTTCAGTGTCCAGAAGTTTTCCTGAAAAATAACTTCAAATATAAACTTCACGTGATAATTTATTTTTTAAAATTACAATAGTTTATTTTTGTTTCGTTGTTTTCGAAAATGGTTGCGATCAAGGTGACACATGCATACATGATCAGAGAGGCAGTTAATTAGGACGATAGATGCCTGAATCAAGATTTGCTGTTCTGTTTGTGTTTCATATGTTGCAAAAATAATATATTCACAGCAAAGTTTTTGATGGTTTGGCTGTCAAAGCTATGGATGTTATTAATGTCCCTCAGGCTTTGCTGATGAGTCTACATGTATCAGGTTGTCTCCTTCCTCTACTTATCTTCCATCATTGCCGCTCTAATAGGATTGAAGTAATTGTAAATCTCTCCCATTGAGTTATTTTTTCAAGTTTTGAAATTTTTAGTGTATAAATTGTTAAGTTTTGATAACCTACATTTTAGTTTATTTACTTATTTTCATGGTACATATTTAAGGCATAAATATATGCCGTGAAATTATTACTACAATCAAGCCAATTAACATATCCATCACCTTTCATAGCTTTATTTTTATGTGATTGGCAAGAGCACCTAAATAATATACTTTTAGAAAATTTTCAGTACAGAATACAATATTATTAACTATTGGTATCATACTATAGGTTAGATACAACTTACTCATCCTACATGACTGCCAGTTTGTACCCTTTGATCTGCTTTTTTTCGTTTCCTCTTAATCCTTATCCCTGATGACCACCATTCTACTGTTTCTGTATACTTGGCTTGTTTTTAGATAGCACATAGAAGTGAGATCATGAAGCATTTTTCTTTCCATGTCTGGTTTTATTTTACTTAGCATAATGCCATCCAGGTTCATCCATATCATCAAAAATGGCAATTTTAATCTTTTTTTAAGATTGAATACTATATACATAATATTTATATTATTATTACAGAGTTTATAAGATAATATGATATATAACTATATATCATAATTTGTTTATCCAATTGTATTCATAGCTTGACTATTGTGAAATATACTGCAATAAACATGAGAATACAGATATATCTTTCATACACTGATTTCAAATCCTTTGGGTGTAAACCCAGCAGGGGGATTGTGGAGTCATACAGTAACTATTTTAAATTTTTGAGGAACCCTCATACCGTTTCCCAAAATGGATGTATCAGTTTACATTCCCACCAGCAGTGAACATGGGTTTCCTTTTTCCACACCCTCATCACACTTATCTCTTTTTTATATAATAACCATCCTAACAGTTGTGAAGTGATATATTTGTTTTGATAAACATTTTTCTGATTAATGATGTTGAGCACCTTTTCATACACTTGTTGCCCTTCGTATGTCTTTTAAATAACGTCTATTCAGATACTTTGGCTATTTATCAGTCGGATTGTTTTTTGACATTGAGTTGTGTGAGATTTTTATTTCACATGTCAACCCCTATCTGACATATGGTTTGTAAATATTCTCTCCCATTCTGCAGGCTGTCTTTTCATTTTGTTGAGTGTTTGTTGTGCAGAAGCTTTTTATGCACTGCATTTTGATGCAGTCTCACTTGTTTATTTTTGCTTTTGTTGCCTGAGCTTTTGGTGTGATAGCCAAAAAACCATTGTCAAGGCCCATATCAAGGAGTTGTTTTCTCTGTGTTTTCTTCTGTTAATTTTATACTTGCAGGTCTTACAGGTAGGCCTTTAATCCACCTTGAGTTGGTTTTGTGTACAGTCTAAGATAAGGGTCCAGTTTTATTCTTTTATATGTAGATAACCAGACTCTCACTGTTGCTTCTTCACAGGAACCATTCTTTGCCCCAATTTTGGCCAAGTACCTTGTACACCACCTTCAAGTCTAAGTGCAACAGAAAATGCACCTTTCTCAGAAAAGACATTTATTGTTCACTCATAATTCGGTCTTTAATAGACATATCCAATAGAATATACAGTTTGCAAGATTAAAAACAAGGTTTATATTGCTTCATAAGGAGCAAGCACATTTTTGAAGCACAGGGTAACTCTTGACAATGAAACCTGCAACTCATTATGATTTTTAAGTTGTGTGACGTGGATACCCAGCATTTTCATGATGAGGCTGTGCTTTCTTACATTTTCAGTGATGAAGAAGACATGTCAACAGAGGGTTAGTTCCAGATAAAATGAAATGTTCCAAACAGTATATATTGTTTATTTGAATCATCTGTGGGGGAAGGAAAGACAATTTTCCAAAGGACATTCCTCCTAAATTCTGTCTTAAAGTTGTTTGTAAGTAGAAGATTGAGTTTATATTACATTACAAGACCATAATGTCTTTATTAAATTCACTGTTCAATCTTTAATCAAATAAGTAAATGCATAATTTATTTCCAAGTTTGAAGCACACATTCTCTTCAGCTGAAATGCCAATTCTAGAGGAAAACATATCCAATTATATATGAAACTGAAGGCCATTTTTACTTTTTATTATTCTTGTAGCATTTAAAGACCAAAAGCCTGTCTTATATCTAGTTGCATGTTTTCAGGAAATATGCTTTATGAAACTATTCTCATGAATATGAAATTAACCTCAATAAATAATTTATTTTTGAACTCTTATTTCTTGCTAATTAAATATCTTTGGCCAAAACATTTTTAATCCTCCTATTTGTTCTTTGAGAAATTTTGACAATAAATTCAAAACTTTTAATGGAGAATATTTAAAAGATCTTCTTAGAATTAAAAATATTTTACTTTTATTCTTCATCAAAGTTGTGTATCCCTATATTTCTAATGTTTAGGACATAAACAATTAGGTGTGATTATGACCACTAAATAACTAAGAACAATATACATTTTTAGATTTCAGGCTTTAAAAGTAAAACACTTGTTAGAATTTTATGGTTAAATCATGTTCTTTGAACCATGAAAGAAAAGAAAATCATCGTGTTATATATCAAAATATAATAATGAGGTATCATCTCTCTCAGAGATCTCTGAACAACATCATAAAACCTGGACATGTTTCTTTTCAGTAATATTTGAGTGATGAAGGCATCAAAAACTTGGAACAAAATAAGATTAAAGCAGAATAATAGCTTAAAAATTAGGTCTAAATTCTAGTTCTCTTCCTTGTGGCAAAACTTTGGTCAAGTAAGTAACCTCTGATTTCTCATTTTCTTCATCTATAAAGACAGAAAAATTCAATTTATCCTACTTTGCCAAACTCTGTGAGAAAGCTGCATAACCTTGAAATGTTGTGGTGGCATAGAATTTTTTAAGCATCTAGATTATTAAAAATTCATTTAAAAATTAGCTGTTTTTTGAAGTACAAATTCTAATAAATTCTATAACTTTGAAAAAATAATTTTTCAAGTTTGGAAAACTTCAGTCTATGTGGCTAAATCAGAGGGCAATACAGCATGTATACACCAATATATATCAAATTTTTCTTGTAACATTTTAGAGATTCTTAAGTTTTACAGAAGCTTATTCACAAAAAGGGTTGCTACAAATTCAGAAATATATTCTTCAGCCTCTTCCATTAATTGGAAAACATTATATAATCAGAGTCCCACCTGTCCAAAGTACATAATAAAATATAGCATCCTGAAATAAGTATTTGTTATTTTTATTGCTTATGTTGTGAAATCGAAGCTTATTGCAAAGTAAATCAAATAAATTATTCTCTTCTGTGTTTATAAAAGTGAGATTTCAGACCCAATTTTAGATAATTTGCCATCATCATGGAAATGGAAAACGTTGTTCAGTCAGTTATTTGTTCTTTCTTTCCCTTCTCCTGGGGGTCCAGTAAATGATTATTGAAAAAGTGCTTATCAAAAAACTATTTTGAGCAACATAATTTAGAAGCAATATTATTAAGACACAAGCATTTTTAAGAGAGTTAAGAAATATGCATAGAAATGATCAATAAAATCAAAATGTGTGAAATAGCACACAATAGTATACTTGATTGTTATGGGGTTGCAAAGTTAAAGTATTCTAAGGTGAGTGTGAAGTTCTGGAAAGTACTTTTTGGCCATTGACGAGGACTTTGTTTCAATGAAGGAAGCAAGAAGGGAGTGTTGAGGCAGGGACACTGGGCATCATGTTGAACAAATAGTAAAGACCAAAGACACATTCTGGAAAACGGATGGCCTCTTGAGAGAAAAATTATGTTTGTGCTACCAGCTTGACTTATTACTCTTATATAAGCAACTTCTAAATAAATGAAACCAAATTTGATTATGTTAGGGATTGCCTGGACAGAGACTTGGATTTTGGAGAAATTCAGGGCATAATTTTCTTGGATTCAAATCATGTAGATCATTGATTCTCAAAGAGTGGTCTTTGATCCAACAACATCGGTGTTACATTGAGACGTCAATTCTTGGACCCCCAGATCTGTTGAATCAGAAACTCAGGAAATCTCAGCAGTCTCTTTTGCAGCACGTCCCCTGGGTGACTCCATTGCACAGTGGAGTTTGAAAACCACTGCTGTGGAAAAACAACCGAAGTCCCTCTAAGGCCGTCTGGCACTAGCTGTGGCAGCCCGTTAAGTGTGGCTCCTGCAGGACCATCCCTTGTTCACTCTGTCTATTAAAGTTTAGTGGCAGATGGAAAGATAACAAATGATAGGGTACAATTTTGTATCTAAACCATAATCTGCGAAATAATCTATTTTCAATCTTCTAACTAGAAGGTACTTCACTTGAATTTAAGCTATTCTAAATAACAACATTTTTCTGAATTAAGAAGACATAGAGTCAAAGGACGAGGCAATCAATTACTAATTAGTGGTTAGTTAACAAGAAATAAATAAAACTATTATCAGAATGTCATTTACGTAGGCAAAGCATAGCCAGGTAGGTAGATCATATTAGAAGGATTATAAGATGAATAACTACAAATCTATTCTGTAACCCTAGAAATTATAAAAATGACAAAAATTTAATTATCAAATGAACAAATATTGTAAGATTCCTTCACAGTGGTTTATCTTCATTATTGGAAGAGTGCTTTAGTACAAATTTTCTAGGCTCAGTTTGGCAGAATTTATCAAGAATTTAAAAAATATGACCATTGACACAATAATACGGTTAAACAATCATCTTAAGGGAATAGAAATCTAAGCCAAGAACTAAAGAACCAGGAACTGAAAAGGCAAAAGGGACTAAGTGATGGAAAGAGCAAGAGGGAGAGATGTGAGACCTTGCACCAAAGATAAAACTTAAAACTACAACAACGAAAAGTATAGATAGACTCTGTTACCTGAATATGAACATAAAGGAAAAGTAACAGTCAAAATGTTGTCTGGAATAATAGAAATTTTGTAAAAGCAGGAGAGTAAGAAAAGGAACCTCATTTTATAGAATGTGAAGTTTGATTGTGGATCACTCTCTGATACAGAGAGTTCATCAAGCACTGACAAATAATTGTGTGTGTGTGGATAGACTTAAATTCCCACAAATCAGCACCATTTATTTTATGGCCACATGATGCCATAATATATAGACATAAAACCATGAAATCATAAATCAAGAAATAAATTATACATGGAATTGTCAACTTTGTCAAAATAAAACATGCACAGAAAAAATGAAAAGTTAATTCAGCAAAACAATGCATAAGGCTGATTATCTCACACTGGCAGATTCATTGGTAATTACATAATCATAAATATTATTAGTATCATTATTGATTTGCAGCATAGTGTTGAACAGAGCACTCTCTAGAGACGGACTAACTCACATGAACCTTGATGCTGTCACTTTGTGGTGAACTCAAGTAATTTAGCCTCTCAGAACCTCAGTTTTTCCATCTCTAAAATAGTGATAAGGTAATGCCTATCGTTAATCAGGGCTAAATGGACAAATTTTTTATAGGGGTTGGGAAGGTGCTTGGTGTTGTAATTACTCAATAAATAAAATATTCAATAAATTTTTAAAAATAAAAGTATAAAAATTATGTAAGGTTTATAATCATAAAAATACTCTAATCCAAAGATATTTACAACACAACGATGTATTCTTTTTAAAAAATACTAACATGTAGGTTAGCTAATATTTGGTGTCCTGTATATGAACAACAACAACATAAGGCTACATGTGAAAGAACCAAGTGGATGTCCACTTCAATAAGAGTGAGGGGTCAGAGGAAGGTAAGTTTGTGCTTCGTGATAAATAGTGTTGCACGGAGGCAAGTTCAGGGACGTTTCTTAGAGGAAGTAATTTGGGCTTTATGGAAGACTAATTGTAAAGTAAGGTTGATAGCAAATAATAAGGTTGAGAGCAAGGGTATTCAAATGCTGAAACATGATCCATGCAAAGTATGAAAATGTAAAGGGTTGTCCAGGTGGCAATGTGCAGAGTTGTGGCCATTCGTGATGGCAGATATGGTTTTGTTTGCCATCTCTAGTTGAGTCTAGTACAGCTGATTTTGGCCAGACTATCCAGGAATTTGATGATTCAATTAATGAATCTGGTGTCGGAGTATAAAGATAGAATTAGGCTTTTAGGAAGCCTAACCTGGCAATAGTGTGTGTTATGAGCGACAGGAAAGAGGAATTGCCCTACAGAAGGCCTAAAAGCCCAGAAACTAAAAAGGCAAGGAATAGTGATGGAAGGAGCAAGAGGGAGAGATGTGAGACCTCGCACCAAATATAAAAATTAAAACAACAAAAAAAGTATAGATAGACGCTGTTACATGAAAGCAACAGTGAAAATTTTGTCCGGAATAATAGAAATTTTGAAAAAAACAGGAGAGTAAGAAAAGGAAACTAATTTTATAGAAAGAATGTTAATTTGATTTTGGATTACTGAAATGACAGCAGGCCATGGAAATGAAAGGAGCTAAGTAGCAGAGGGAATTGGTGATATAAAGTTTTAGATGGAGTGGCTTCCGACTCATCAAATAAAATAATAGTTGAGATTTCAGAGGTAGAAGAAAAGAGAAAATTTGAAGGCAGAAGATTAAAATTAATTACCCAGGGTTAGAAAAAAATCGTAAAAAAGAAGCCAGTAAAGATGGTGGGATAGGGCTCCTGAGTAGTTAAGGTAAGGATGAGGGAGGAGAAAAACCATGGTAATGTGGTTATATAACATGAGAATAATATGGAAGGAAGGGGTAATTATTTTACAGAAGAAAGTGAAGGAAAACAGCAATAGGTAATGGTGAGGACCAAATACTGCGAACAGCTTACAGTTTGCTGAAACTGAAGGGACATTGGGATTGACCATTGTGAGGTCATTATGATTGCTAAATATAGTGCATTTGGTGAATACAAAATGTAGAGGGTGAAAGAAGCAATGTATGAATATATTTAAACGCAAGAAAGAATAGATTCAGGCATTTGGTAAATGTAAAATATAGTAGGCACAAAATGCATAGCAGTGCATAGAAACAGATAGATAAGTATTAAATTTTTGTTCAGAGGCACTCAGTTACAAAAGAAATTATGTTTGCTGTTGCAATTATCAGCATAATAGGAGGAAATATTATGCACCCTGTATTTTGAAAGATAGGTGCATTTGAACAGTTGAGAGTAGCTATACTTCAAAGTAGCTATCATGGGAATGTTTCGGGGGTTAAAATCCATTAATTAAGTAAAATTTATCAAAAATTTGTCAAAGTATTGTTGGCATTAACAGACAATTTAATTTTATGAATTATGGCTTGTCTTGTAATTCTATGTACTGCGTCAAATGTAAATTTGGCTAAACAATGTTTCAAATTTTACTGTTAGCAGTTATTCTCTAATGTTAGGTAAACATTTATAATGTTTTCAATTATTTGAGTTTAATTTTGCAAGAGATTTATTGAAAAGTTTAGTGTGTTGTAAATTTCCATATTGCACAATAAGAGGCAGTTTTGAGAGGCTAAAATATGTAGATACATTTACTTTCACAACTTTTTAGACCTAAGTCACATTATGTTTATTCGATGGCAGTAGGAAAATAGTTTGTTGATGCCATGTAAAACATACAGAGATGTGTGTTTATACAGATAGTATTTTTGATAAATTGATGAGCTTTATTTTATTTTTGTCGGGCTATAACATATTTTTAACCTGTCCTCAAAATATAAATAATAACAAGTAAAACGAACTTGTTAACAAGTATAATAATCTTTTTCACAATGGCTGAAAAAAATGGAATTATTTTTGAGATTCATAATGTATGCTTAAAATTTGGAAGAAGATACATACTTTGGGATTAGAATTGGCTAGATATAAAATAGTTGGCAGATATCTAGACAATTATCACTGTCATATATTGGTTTATTTTGTAATTGGGTACAATACATGAATATTGGCTAATTGGGCAAATAAGGTCTTCCACAGATACAAATTTAAACATATTTGTACCAATTTAATAGTTTGTTGGCCTCTTTATAGGTAATTTTGCAAGGCCAAATTCTTTATCAAATTATTTATTTAAAAATGAATAATTTTTATAAATGACTAATATATTTGAATATTTGAAGAGCAATTTCGTCTACCCTTTATTTATATGTACTAATATATTTTGGTAGCCTCTGTTTAGATCAATTTCATCTACTTTTTATTTATATGTACTCTTTATATATATATACTTTATATATACTCTTTATATATACTTTATTCATATATATTAAATATACTTTAGATATAAACTCTTTTTTTCCCATTATTTGGCTATCACTAGTTACCAATGTTTATTTTTTCAAGTAATTTGATCCTTGATATCAACAATTACGACATTCAATCAACAATGTTGTTGATACAAGCCTTAAGAAAATTACCTGCTCTGATTACTTCTCAGTGAACAGGAGATGATAACATGACCATATAGAAATAGTGTGTGAGAATTAAATCAAAGATTATGTGTGAATCTGTGATCTGTAATTTGTTAGCATAAAATCACTAAAGAGCAAAATCCCATCTGGCTATAATTGGGAGAGATACTCACTAATGGAAGACAGGAAGTAGTATTAATCTGATTTCTACAGGACCAGGGGGCTTTTTATTGGTTGAGCCTAATTTGGAGACTGTTCTATTCCCATCAAATCCCAAGGATTTGGGGCCATAGAACTCCAGTCACTGCCATGAAATTCTGAAAATCATTGAATAGCAACTCTCAGTGTACATGAAGCAGAAGTCCCATTGCCAGGTAATAGAGGTCTTTGGCTTGTGCCTATGAGCTTTCATTGGAGAGGAGAGAATAGTGTCAATATAAATGCAAATGGGAACAGCAGAAGCACAAGTTATAAAACTTAATTAAAAAGAAACTCTGCCGCTGGGCGCGGTGGCTCACGGTTGTAATCCCAGCATTTTGGGAGGCCGAGGAGGGCGGATCACGAGGTCAGGATATCCAGACCATGGTGAAACCCCGTCTCTACTAAAAATACAAAAAATTAGCCGGGCGTGGTGGTGGCGCCTGTAGTCCCAGCTACTCGGAGAGGCTGAGGCAGGAGAATGGCGTGAACCCCGAAGGCGGAGCTTGCAGTGAGCCGAGATCGCGCCACTGCACTCCAGCCTGGGCGACAGAGCGAGACTCCGTCTCAGAAAAAAAAAAAAAAAGAAAAGAAACTCTGCCAAAAATTTACATGTGACTATGCATATACCATGACCCAGAAACTCAATAAAAATGTGTACATGTGTTTAAAAAACCGTACTGAAATGTTTGTGTTAGCAGTATTCAAAATAGCCACACACTGGAGATCACTCAAATGCCCAGAAAATGTAGAAGAGATAAATTAATTATTGCACATTCATGCAGTGTAATACTATTAAGCAATAAGATTGAAGTACAACCGTGGGCTGTAGTTAAATGACTCTCCAAAATACAGTGTTGAGTGAAGAAATCTAGACACAGAAGATACATACTGTTTAATTCCACTTATACAAAGTAGAAAGGAGGGAAATTTTTTGTGACTCTTGGAGTGGAAGAGACGAACTTCAGAGACATTAGCAATATTTCTTATCTGATTTGACTATTGGCTACATGGGTATTAACGTATAATACATTCTCCAAATGTATTACATGTTAATAAAAGTTTAAAAATCAATTTTTCATTGTCACAAAGAAAGAATGGTCATTTTCAATAATTCATATTAAAAACCCAAATCTAAGGAAGTTCCATTGTGACACAGAGCATTGTAAGACAAGGAGGATGTAATATACGGAAGAGGAATTAGAAACAAAAAGAAGACTCGGAGGAAATAAAAGGGAGGGAAATCCACTTATGTATGGCACAAACCATGTTTCTTTGCCACACGTCTGTGGAAAGGGTTACTCAATACCATAGAATGGAATAATTAAAGACTCATTATCTATATGGTGTGTTTTATTTTTAGCTGGTTGCCTCTAAAGTTACGTTACCTATCAAGGAAATGGCTTAGTGTTTGCTTCCCATTATGTAGCTTAGGTATTCTCAATTATCCCTCCGTTCTTTATAATGTGTTGTGTTGGATCACTCTTTCATATAGTATCAAAGAATTGCAAAATAATACTTTTGTGCATAGAGTTCTACAATATGACTAAAAGCAACCATTTCAGGAAAACATGCTAATTAACAGATCAAACACTTAACGAAAGGAATTCTCGCCTGGCCTTACTCTGTCTCACAAATGTGCCTGGCAACGTAATAGACACTTGATAGGTTCTGATGCGACTAGAGCACAGATCACAAGAAAGGTCCAAACATACACCAAACACATAGCTGAAAAGTAAAGTTGAAAAAAAATTCATGGTCTGTGCTTGGTAGAATGGATTATCTCAACCTACTACTACTTGTCGGAAATATCTAACTTAAAGTCAAATAGCTAATTGTAGACATAAAAAAGTTGCGTCTCCATATTTGGTTTTCAGTTGATTCAATGGAGAATAATTTTAGTTTTGAATCCATAAAGTTGAAAACTCTTCCTTTTTGAAAATGCTTAAAAAGGTTTTTCTGCCACAAGCAACTCTTTCTACATGCCATATTTTATAATAGTTAGAGCCATTATTTGAGTTTACTTAAAATATAAGGATATGAATTTAGCTAAATAAATGAGTAGGGGTATGCTAGTTGCAATTTAACTAGGATGGATCAATGTTCATGATAAGGAAATTTGAAAAGCGTGAACTGCCATATTGATACATACACATCAGCATATACTTTGTACTCAAAGATCCAGAAAAGGTAGAGTGACAAAGATAAATTGCACTGTACATTATTTTCTGCTATTGATTATTTTCACTATTTACAACTTGTGGTATTTTGGGTTACAATGAGACATTCTTGTATACCACATGAACAATTTTGAAAACAATGAGTAAATTATTATAGCTTTAACATTTTCTCATTGAACTTGTCAATTTAGAGACACTATCCTGAAACCATCTCTATGGAAAGATGTTATAATGTAGAGGAAGTTAAATTAGCAAGAAGTAATACAACGTTAGTTCAAATATGTCCCAATTTTTCAAAATAATGATATATTACACATAAAAACAGTTTGTAAAGCTATATCTGAAAAAATCAGCAATAGTAGTTTTCTGTAGATATTAAATTTTACCGTCATAAATATGGTGTCGAGAATTATAGTTCAGAGTAACTTGAATTAGAATCATGGTGCCTCCGCTTAAAAACTGGTTGGCTTTTGTTAAACATTTCACTTCTTTGTTTATCTGTTTTTTCATAAGTCTAGTGAATATAATAATGGGCTCTCCTTTTACAGGGCTTTGTAGAGCAGTCAATAATTTTTAAAAAGTACTCACAATGCCAAAATTATTCAATAGGGTTTAGTTATTATTTTACTAATATTTTATGTCAGCTAGTATTTCAAACTTCAAGATCTTTCATTTTTAATTTAATATGCAATTGATGGTGTTCAACAAAATTTTACCTATGTTTTACAAAAACAAAATATTTTCTAAATGCTTCACAATTTTAAAATAAAGCAAAATATTTAAAAAATTGATTAAAGGAACTGAAACAAAAAAGTAAAAAGCTGTCTGAAAATTTTAAAATTACTGTAGTTATATATTTTTAATATGCAGTATTTGGTATTCAGCTTATTAACTGATATCCGTCCTGAAGAGTTAATAATTGATCTGAACTCTCAACAGTAGTAAAACTGCACTGTTGTGGTGAAGACACATGCAAGTTTCATGAAAATTTTACCAACCAAGTGAATGACTTTACAGAATAAATAGACACAGTGATTTATACCAGTAATCTCTTTAAAGTGAGGTGTTGCTACAAAACTATGCCATTTTCTTGGCAAGCTCACATCTTGTTATTGAGTATCACTGGAATGGAGCAGAGCACATGTAGGATGGAGCGGGAGTAAGTGCTTGTGCATTTTTGCTTCCTCACTGGCTCCTCTCCCTCCACCGTGAGATCATACCTGGGTTAGTGTGCTAAAGAATGAGAGATTAGAACACAGGTGAATACTTTCAGCTGAGGGCAAACTATGTCAACCAATGTCTACTTGACCCACCAGCTGAAAACCGATGCATGTGTAAGATCCACTGCTCCCAGCTCAGATAGGCAGAACCACTTAACTAATCTATAGACATTTGAAAAATAATAAGTGATTGTTTTAAGCCATTAAATTTGGAGGTGGTATGTTATAAAAAGTTATGGCAGTGATAACTAACATGCTCTATCATACTAGGATGGCATGATAAAGATATGTGGGACAGTAACTGTTGAAGGATAAAGGGATGAGTGAACCTTACATTTTTAAAGGAAGGGAATATACACACATATACAGAGAGAGATAATAATAGACTTGCTTATTTAATTGTATACTAATTATCTTATCCAAGACAGGCAGGGGAAGTGCTGTACAATGTCTTGAATAGGCAGGAGAGAAGAGGATCAGCCCCAGTGGATAGTGTTGAAACCCACAAGAATGGATAAGTTTATCTAGTAAGTGTTTACGTTGGAAAAGTGCTTCCGAGGACAGGTTTTTTTCACACTCTAACCTATCGGGAGCACATGGAAATTCTCTTCTGGCACATAATTTTTAGAGTTGTTAATGGAGATTTAGGACATAACATGCATTAAAATGACTTGTCTACTGGTGTCCAAAATAAGTTGGGTGCTTTGTGTGTTTCTTGTGTCCCTTCAATGTCTATATAAACTTCTTAAGAGCCTCAGCATTCTGAAATTCAGATAATGACCAGTAAAACACAACCTTTATTTCTTCTAAGCCTGAAAGCTACATATTGTTTTAGTTAAATTCTTAATTTCTTCCAAAGTATAAATTTTGTAGAGATAATGTTGATATCCTTTAATCCAGTATTTAGGAAGTATGCCATTTAATTTTATGTAAGTTGCTTAGTTTATTTTCTCACACTGTTTTTTCAAGAAATTCCATTTCCTAAAAAATACCCATGGGAGCCTTGGATAAGGATGAAAATGCTAAATTATATGCATAAAATACAAAATTAAAAATCAGTGACGTTTTTCAAGTTACATAAACTTGTCTTCCATTTGTAGTAGGTGTTTCGTGTTACTATTAGCTGGATGAGTAGTAATACCAGTTGAAGTCCTCACGTTCCACATTTCCAAGTGATACAGGGCAAAGTATTTTGCCATCATGGACTTCAGATTTCATAAAGAAAGTGCTTCCATTTCTCTTATTAAATGAATTCTCTGAACTCCTAAAATGTATAAACTTTATGAGTATGTGGAACATGAGCCTCCCTCTCTGCCTTCTGCTTTCAGAACGATGTCAGTGCTTGAAAACGGAAAACAGTTCAGTGTCTTTAGGGGTTCCTGATCCAACAATTACTTATTCCATTCATCTTCTATAGAAGCATTTCTGATGATGTTTGAATTTTACTTTCAGTCTGAGCCAAATGTATATGGCTTTTTTTTCTGCTTAGTATTCATTGTCACACTTACTCTTGAAATTATAAAAAACTGTTGTGAAGCAAACAGAAGTGAGTAAGTTACCTCAAATCTTTTCATGCATCAGCATCCATGACTGTGGAAGAGGCAGCAGTTTATTTTCGCGTGAAATATGTCAAGTTTCTGTAGTCAAACTATACAAAGCTGGGCTGCACCTAATTGTTGGTATAAATTACATAAGGCATCTAAACAGTGATAATTTAGAAGACTCAAAGCATTGCTATTCACTTAAATCCGAAGAGGATCTGACTGGACACATATATCTCTGACAAAAAGTCCGAGTGCCATGTAGATGTTTATGTTGGCGTTCCTTGATTCTCAGCCAGTAACTTCTCCCCACCACTTCTCTCACTATTTTCTGAAGAATACACTGTTAAGTGCAGGAACAAACATTATTAATAAGATAGGGAATAATAACCATGTATTATAAGATACACATTGATGTTAAAATAAATTAATATTCACACTTCTATGTAGAAAATATTTTTGCAACTATTTTTACCATGTGAAGTATTCAAATATTATTTTGTGCAACAGAAACAAGATGGTTAATACTTTTTATATGATAACATTACAACTAGCTCAAATGTTAGCCAAGCATTTCTATTTTAATAACAGAAATGAATAAACAGATTATATTTGCCATAATGTAACATCATTTTCTGTATTATGCAAGATCAATGAAGACAAGGGCCCGTGTGTTTTTTCAGCAATATTTTAGAGCGTTAGCATTCACAGTGGTGAAGAAATTGGGCAAAATAATTACACAACCTTATATTTTATTCCTTGTTCTGCCATTTAATTGCTGGAAATAATTATTTAACTATTCAGTTTCCCAAGTTTTCCATTTGTACAAAGGAATTATCTGTGTCCTATATTCTATATCTACATCATAGGGTTGTTGTGAGGAATAAAGTAGGATGTTCGTATATCTTGAAAGACAGTGTTAATTATATAGTATGTATTAAATGTTAGGTTTTGATTATTATTATTCACAAAAATTAACTGATGTGACTCTATGTTGAATGCCTACTATGTGTGAGAGATGTGGGTTGCAGTTTATATAAATATTTTAATTAATTATTAAATATTAATATTTGTATTGATATTACACAAGTACTGTAAGACTGTAATATATATTTAAATTTTTTTTTTATTATTTTTAAATTTTTTGTGGGTACATAGTAGGTGTGTATATTTATGGGGTACCTGAGATATTTTGATACAAGCATGCAACGTGAAATATGTACATCATGGAGAATGGGGTATCCATTCCCTAAGCATTTATCCTTTGAGTTACAAACAATCCAGTTACACTCTTTAGGTGAATTTGAAATATACAATTAAGTTATTATTGACTATAGTCACCCTATTGTGCTATCAAGTAGTAGGTCTCATTCATTCTATTTTTTGTACCTATTAACAATCTCCACCCTCCGCCCCCTCCCAAAAACCCACTACCCTTCCCAGCCTCTGGTAACCACCCTTCTACTTTCTATGTCCATGAATTCAACTGATTTGATTTTTAGATCCCACAAATAATTGAGAACATGCGATGTTTGTCCTTCTGTGCCTGGCTTGTTTCCAGTAACCTAATGATCTCCATTTCCATCCATATTGTTGCAAATAACTGACTTTCATTCTTTTTTATGGCTGCATAGTACTCCATTGTGTATATGAACCACATTTTCTTCATCCATTCTTCTGTTGATGGACACTTAGCTTTCTTCCAAATCTTAGCTGTTGTAAACAGTGCTGCAATAAACAAAGGAGTGCAGATATCTCTTTGATTTACTCATTTTTTTTCTCTTTGGTATATACTCACCAGTGGGATTGCTGGATCATGTGGTAGCTCAATTTTTAGTTTTTTGAGGAACTGCCAAACTGTTCTCCGTCGTGGGTGGTTGTACAAATTTACATTCCCGCCAACAGTGTACAAATGTTTCCTTTTTTCCACACCCTTCTCAGCATTTGTTACTGCCTGTCTTTTGGATAAAAGCCATTTTAACTGGGGTAAGATAATATCTATTGTAGCTTTGGTTTGCATTTCTCTGGTGATCAGTGATGTTGAACATCTTTTCATAGGCTTGTTTGCTAGTCTTAATGTGTTCTTTTAATAATATATTTAAATTTTTAAAGCCCCGATTTTTCAGTAGAAGAAAATAAGTCCCAGGATTCTGTCTTCCATTTGTGATTTCAATCACATCTTTGTTTTACCTAATAAATCACTGCTGTTGTCTTCTTCCTAGGATGAATGCAAAAGTTTGCTAACACTTTTGACCCTTGACTGTGGCAGTTGTCTGCTAGTCACCCTTCAACCTTGCCAGCAAATCCAATCAGCTTAAGAGCGTTTTAATGTACCTATGCAAGTCCTCAGCATTTCAGATTAGGAAAGAAAGCAGGTCTTGTGACCTTCATAAGTGGTATTGAATGGTTCCTCTGGAAATGATAAAATTAGCTGAATTTCAGCTGCAATTTGAGGGAAATGTTTCCCAATTTTAAATTGGACACTCTACCAGCACCCACGATGGGAGGAAGGTTCTATGCTGTGCGTTTCTAATGCAGTAGAAGTGCAGTTGAGTCCACCAAAATCATTTGTCATCAGTAATCAGGACAAGGTTGCCCTAGACATTTCACATCCCAATTGTAATTTAACAAGAAAGCTTCAGTGTACAGTAGGATAGAGTGTATTTGACTCAGCTCTTTTTCCTTAGAAAAAAAGTGCAATATTTTACTTCATTCTGACCTTGAGTCAAAAGCTTTAGAAGTATGTGAAGAATCTGATTCTGAGTGGATTGAGGGTAAGCTGAAATGAAAAACAAGGAAGAACTGCTTTTAACATAACCAGATGGTAATTTTTACTAGTTGGCAGTGTACTGAAAGCACATTTTCTGAAAGGGAAGTATACATTATAGACTGGCACAATGAAATGTGTAAAACCGTTCCCAAAATAGATTAAAAATATTCTTTAGTTTTAAAGTGAAATTATGATAAACTGGTGTGATGTATGTTTCTCTTTAAGGTAAAGATAGTAGCAGACTAACTGTACAGTCAGAAGTCCTGTTGAAATTAGAATTGATTTGATAGTATTTAACATTTGACATTATGTTCTAAAAAGCTGAATTGTGCCCCTTACATTGCCAGCTTCAGGATAAATAATAAACTGTGTATAATAATTGAATATTGACTGTTTCCTTGTTCCACTGAGATCCTGGCCAGTCTCACTAACCCACATCCTGGTTTTCCTAACTAAGTTTCTGATGTCAACTGCAGTCATCACAGGGTAGACATTTTGAAGTCTGCATTTAAACAGCTTATTTCATTCCTTTATGCACATTCATAGAGTTGGCATGAAGTTATCTGAAAACTATTAAAACTCACTTGTCAAAAGTCTGGAAAACACAGACATTTAATTACTTATTCATAATTAGTTTCGTTTGTCTTATTTTTGGTATGGACAACCTGGTTAGACACAATCACTCTGCCTGATCCTTTGCTCACTAATTCGGTTTATCTATGTCCTCCTTGAGAAATAGTAGCAGTCTTCAAACCTTTCCAGTAGGGGGATACCTAAATATTCCCATCTGGAAGTGACTGAAACATCGTTACAACACACCACTGCAAGTGGAAGCTGGAACACGCCCACGTTTCCATAAAGGCCACTGTCAAACCTTAATATCACTGAACAGGTCAATGTGTTATTCAGAGATGTACAGTTAGAAGAATAATAGAGTACATTGTTGAGCAGCCACATTTGTATTAATTAAAAACTCACTCTTTTAAAGGAGTTATTAAACTAATCACTAAGTTGATTTGCCTTTTACTTTAGTTTTTGAAATAACCAGTATGGTTAGAGTAAAATGCCCGTGATGGTCGTTTATTTCCCTTGTTTTTTAACTGTAAAAAACACAGAGTGATATTTATTCTTTGTTTGAGTTTTCAGAGGCAAGCTTGGAAAATGACTGTAACACAGATTCGGATCTCTGGATAAACCAGTAATTAGCATCTGATAAAAAGAACTGAGAGCATTTGAATACTCAGTACTATGAGATAAGCGTAAATATTTAAAATAAATTTGTAGCATAAATTTAAATTTTTATACTATAGTCATTAACTGGAATGAACACAAATAGCCGAATAGGATAATAACAATACAAAAACCAGTATTTTTCTGCATGCTGTGTACATGCATACATCTATAAGTACAGCATACTGAATTCTTGACAGAAATTTATGAGGAATGGAGAAGTTAACGCTAATGGTTAATCACACAACTGGTGAGTGATAGAAGACCTGAAAATCCAACCCAGAAAACCTGGCTTAGGGGTCTATTTCTGATCATTACATAATTCTGCCTTTCTTAGATAATTAGAAGAATTTGGTTTCAATTTAATAGTAGCATATTTTGTATAATGTATTGGTTTATTTTACAAGCATGATATACACTTGGAACATAAGGGTAATACTCTTTTATTTAAATGGACATCAATTCTACCAAAGCTTTCTAATCCCTATTAGTATCTGCATGTTTCCTTGGAGATCTTTATTCTAATCATATAAAATATACACACATATGTCATTTTTATTTAGATTTATCTAAATAGAATAATGTTGCATATACTCTTCTAAAAATTGTTATTCTTCATGTAATAATGAATGCCCGTTCTTATGCATCGGATCTTGACAGTAAATTCTGTCAAACTCTCACTGCCCCACCTAACAAACTTTCCTACTCATTTTATTATCACGGCTCTCACCTGCTTCAGACTTTGCCCAATATCCGTAAGTGAAGACAGAGATGGTAACTTTGCAAAATAAAATACACTTAATGTGAAATTTATTATCTTAATTATTTTAAAGTAGACCATGCATCACTTAAAAGACAGTGATACATTGTGTCCATAGGTTACAAACCTGTAAAGCATGTTACTGTACTGAATATTACAGATAATTATAAGACAATCTTAAGTATTTGTGTATCTAAACATAGAAAAGGCAATGCATTGATGCATTGTACTGTGACATGATAGCTTCAGTTTCACTAGGCAATAGGAATTTTTCAGCTGCATAACAAACTTATGGCAATAATGACCTGTAAGTGGTCTGTTGTTGACAGAAACATCATTATGTGGTGTATGGCTATATATAGGTCAGTGATACTAAGTACATTTATATTGTGCAATAATCATAACCGTCCATCTCCAGAGCTCTTTAGTCTTGTGAAACCGAAGCTTTCGACCCATTAATCAATATATATCTCTGGAAACTACCATTGGTTTTGTCTGTGATTTTCACTATTCTAAGAACCTCATACAAATGAAATCATACAGCATTTGTCTTTTGTTATTGGCTTATTTAATTTAGCGTAATGACCTCCATTTCATCCTATTGTAGAATATGTCAGAATTGTATTCATTTTTAAGGCTGAATAATATTCTTTTGTTTGTGTACACTACATTTTGCTTATCCATTAATCCACTGACAAACACTTGGATTGCTTCCATTTTAGCTATTTTGAATAATATTGCTGTGAACATGTGTGTATAAATATCTCTTCAAGACCTTGCTTTAAAATCTCTTGGGTATATACCTGGATTGGGGTTGCTGGATTATATGTACTTATATTTTTAATCTTTAAAAGAACTGACATACTGCTTTCTACAGTGGCTGTATCATTTTACATCCTCACCAACAGTGCACAAGTGTTACAGTTTCCCACATTCTTGCCAACAGTTTTTATTTTCTGTTTTTTAAATAGTAACTGTCATAATGGGTATGAGGTGTTATGTTATTCTAGCTTTGATTTGCTAATTAATTATGTTGATTAATGATTAGTTATGTTGAGGCTCCTTTTATGTACTTATTGAACATTTCTATTCTTTGGAGAAAAGTTCTTTGCCCATTTTTGAATCAGGCTATTTGTTTTATTTTGTTGGTGAGATTTTAAAATTCCCCATCTATTCTGGATCTCAGTCGCTTGTCAAATATCATTTGCAAATTTATTTTTCATTCTCTGGGTTGCCGTTTTATTCTGATGATAGTATTTTTTGAATACAGTTTTTTAAAAAGTTTATCAACTACAATTTTTAAATTTTTTTCTTTTGTTGCCTGTGCCTTTGATGTCACATCTCAGAAATTATTGCCAACTCCGATGTTGTGAAGCTTTTGTTCTATTATTTCTTCTCAGAGTTTTATAGTATTTTTTGTATTACATTTAGTTCTTTGATTAATTTTGAGTCAATTTTTCCACATACTGTTATACAAGGGTCCAACTTCATTATTTTATATGTGATTTTTCAGTTGTTCCGCCACCATCCCACCATTTTTTTTTTTTTTTTAAGATTGTTCTTTCTCTCATTGAATGATCTTGGACCCACGGTCAAAAATCATTTCACCATATATGTGAAGATTTATTTCTGGGATCTCGATTTTACTTCATTGGCCTGTAAGTCTATCTTTATGCCTGTGGCACCCTGTTTTGATTACTGAAGCTTTGTAATAAATTTTGAAACCAGGAAGTGTGAGTTCTCCAGCTTTGTTCTTTTTTAAGATTGTTTTGGCTATTTGGTGTCCCTTGGTTTTTCCATATACATTTTAGAATAGATTATTTCTTTCTATAAAAATTGCTGAAGTTTTGAAGGGCATAGTATTTAATGTTAAGATTGCTTTGGGTAGTGTTAACATCTTAAAAATATTAAGTCTTCCAACACATGGACATGGAATATCTTTCTGTTTATTTAAGTCTTCCATAGTTTTCGTTTTACAAGTCTTTCATATCCCTGGCTAAGTTAATAAGTATTTAATTCTTTTTGATGCTATAATCAATGGAATTATTTTGTTAACTTTCTTTTCTGATTGTTCATTGTTAGTAAGTAAAAATGAAACTAATGTTTATGTGTTGCTTTTGTATCCTACTGCTTTCCCAAATTTGTTTCTTAGTTTTAACTATGTGTGTGTGCATGTGAGTGTGTGTGTGATCTTTAGAGTTTTATACCTAAAGTATTATGCTGTGTACAAACACAGATAATTGTACTTCTTCCTTTCCAACTTGGGTGCCTTTTATGTCTTTTCCTTGCCCGATTTCACTGGTTAGGACTTTCAGTATTTTGTTGAATACAAGTGGCAATGTATGCGTCATTATCTTGTTCCTGATCTTAGAGGTAAAACTTTCAGTCTTTTAACAGTGAGTGTGATGTTGGCTATTGAATATTTATGTATGGATTTTATTATGTTAAGGTAGTTTTCTTCAGTTCCTAGTTTGTTGAGTGTTTTTGATATGAAAGATGTTGAATTTTACCAAATGCATAATTGAGACAATTATGCTTATTTTTTCCCTTCTGTTAATATGGGGTATTACACTGATCAATTTTCGTGTGTTGAACCATGCTTAGATTCCAGGAATAAATCCCACTTGGTCATTCTAATATGCTGCTGAATTTGGTTTGCTAGTATTTTGTGGAGGATTTTTGCGTTGATGTTCATAATAGATATTAGTCTGTTGTGTTTTCTTGTTTTTTGTTTTTTGCAACATCTTTGTCTGGTTTTGGTAGTATGGTGATGCTGGCCTCACATGAAGTATTCCTCCTCTTTAAGTTTTTGGAAATGTTTATGAAGGACTGGCATTATTATAGTTCTTCTTTAAATGTTTAGTATAATTCAGCAGTGAAGCTGTCAGGTCCAGGAATTTTCTTTGTTGCTAGATTTTTTATTAGAGATCCATAATCCTAACTAAGTATAGATCTATTCAGATTTTCTATTTTTCATGATTTAGTCTTGGTATGTTGCATATTTCTAGGAATTTGTCGATTTCATCTGGTACATGCAATTTTTGACATAATTTTTCATAGTACTCTTATAATACTTTTTATTTATGCAGAGTAAGTAATAATGTTCTCATTTTCATTTGTGATTTTGGTGATTTGAGCCTTCTTTATTTTAAGTCAATCTAGCTAAAGGTTTTCACATTGATTTTTTTTGAAGAATCAACTTTTGATTTCATTGATTTTTCTCTACATTTTAAATTCTCTACATCTGCTGCCTTTGGGTTTTCTTTGTTCTTCTTTTTCTAGTTGTACAAATGGGTTCTTGATTTAAGATCTGCATTCTGTTTAAATGGAAGCTTTTTAACTATAACTTTTCTCCTTAGCACTTATTTTACTATGTCCCATAATTTTTGTTTTGTTTTTGTTTTTATTCTGTTTAAATGGAAGCTTTTATAACTATAAGTTTTCTCCTTAGCACTTATTTTACTATGTCCCATAATGTTTGTTTTGTTTTTGTTTTTATTCATCTGTATTTTTAAATTTCTTTTTATGATTTCTGTAATGATCCATTAGTTGTTTAGAGAGTGTTTTTAATTCTCAGAAATTGAAGTTTTCTAGTTCTCCGTTACTGATTTCTAACTTCATCCTCTGCTGGTTGGAGAATATATTTTCTATGATGTTTATATATTAAAATCTGATGATATATAATTATGTCAGTTCTATTTTAACTGAAATATTATAAAACATTACTATTAATATAAATTTAAAATCTTATATTGGATTTTTTATAAATCAAATGTGTAAGACTGATTTTTCTTGGATTTGTTTTATAAAGATACTTCACGTTAATATATATGTTAATTTTAAAAATGGGTTTTGGCTACTCTATTTTTCCATGAAGTATTGCATTATTAAATATTCGTTTTGTTGTTGTTGTTGTTGTTTTGTTTGTTTGTTTGTTTTTGAGATGGAGTCTTGCTCTGTTGACCAGGCTGGAGTGCAATGGTGCGATCTGGCTCACTGCAACCTTCACCTCCCAGGTTCAAGCAATTCTCCTGCCTCAGCCTCCCGAGTAGCTGGGACTACAGGAGCACGCCAACATGCCTGGCTAATTTTTGTACATTTACTAGAGATGAGGTTTCACCACGTTGGCCAGGCTGGTCTCGAACTCTTGACCTCATGATCCACCTGCTTCAGCCTCCCAAAGTGCTGGGATTACAGGCAAAAGCCACTGCACGTTGCCAAATATTCTTAAAGGGGCTCTATGTTTTAGGAGCATTTAAAATTGGTTAACCCAACAAAGTGTTCTTGCTTCTCAAACACAGCTCAAAAATGACTGTTTTCCAGTAATACCTGGTGGATATTAAGCTACTTTATAATTTACAACAAGAAAAAATAGAAGTTAATAACTTCTTAGGAGTTGCAGGTTTTAAAAGAACACATTGAAGAAGTATGGAGATTACCAAAAAAAGATTTGTCTCTCAGGTTTGTCTGTTCTCACTTCAGCTTTGCTAGAACCGTGTTAATATAAGAATGATCTCAATACAAAATAAAATTTGAAGCTAGCCTACAAAATTCACAGAGATATCAGAGGGGCTGTGGACAGAGAAACAGACAAACTGATGAGAAATTGTAGAAGTATGTGCTATGGATGCGTAACACACATTCTGTGATTGGTGGCGGGTTTGCATGTCAGCAATTGCAGGCCTATTTTTGGCGATGTTTCTGCCACACTGTTACTGATCACAGCTAGGAATTTCCTTTTAATTGGCATGTGTGTTTTTTTCCTTCAAATTAATAATTGATTTCTCAAGGTATAAAAAATCCCTCAATTGTATTCATTACAGAATTTCTAAACTGTAACTTTTCTTAAAAACATTGTTAAAATCCTTTTAAAAATTAAATAAGCTTATCAATTATGTTTCTAGAAACACACTTAACATTCTCAAGGCATAAAGTATATCTCAACTGTATTTATTACAGAATTACTAAACTTTAACTTTTCTAGAAACTATAATTAAAATCCTTTTAAAAAACAAGCTTATAAGGTATGTTTTTAATACTTTGGTTTAATCTCTCGATCACATGACTTCCTGAAAACTCCGCTTAAGGGCTAACAGAATTACAGAGATTAGACTTCATAGGGGATATAATTTGTTTTGGGTCACTTGTCTTTGGGTTTTGTCCACACATTTGTTGGGGACTGGCTCTGGAACAATAAAGGGGAAACTTAGGGATGACTAGGCTTTTGTGAAACGCATTTATAGAGTTGGCCTCTAAAAGTGGCTTATTTTTTGCTCCAGCATAGATTGAGGTGGAGTGCATTAATGCTCAATTTAATTTTGCCAAGGGTTCAATAACAAAATGGTGTTTTTTTTTCTAATAAATTACTGAAAGATAGACTAACCTTTTGTAATCCATTGCTAAAATGGAAATCAGTAATTTAATTGTGAGCTTAAAAAATAACACTCAGCTAGAATTACCACCATTGGAAGGTAAGGTAAGAGTTGTATTTATGCTTTAAACTAAAAATAGCCAGGTGCGGTGGCTCACGCTTGTAATCCCAGCACTTTGGGAGGCCAAGGCAGGTGGATCACCTGAGGTTGGGAGTTTGAGATCACCCTGACCAACGTGGAGAAACCCCGTCTCTACTAAAAATACAAAATTAGCTGGGTGTGGTGGCCTGTAATCTCAGTTGCTCGGGAGGCTGAGGCAGGAGAATCACTTGAACCCAGTAGTCGGAGGTTGTGGTGAGCCGGAGATCATGCCATTGCACTCTAGCCTGGGCAACAAGAGCAAAATTCCATCTCAAAACAAACAAAAAAAAACTAAAAATAAAATATGCATTAATCTTTTTGTTCTTTATCTAGTCCTTATCTTTTTCATGAAATATTTAATTTTTTTGTGTTAACTTTATTCACCTAAGGAATACCCAGGGGGCTGGTAAGACATTATTTATGAGTGTGTCTGTGAGGATCTTTCCATAAGAGATTAGTACTTGAATCAGTAAACTGAGTGAAGAAGATCTGCCCTAATAAATGTGAACAGGCATCTTCTAATCCACTGAGGTCCTAAATAGAACAAAAAGGTAGACTACGTGTGAATTTGCTCTAACTGGGACATTCATCCATGATGACTTTAAACATTGGCACTCCTGGTTCTTTGACCTTTAAACTGAGCGTGAGTTATATATAGTACCTGCTTTCCTGTTTCCTACCTTTCAGACATCACATGGTGGGACTGGTGGGTCTCCCTAGCCTTGTGAGCCAAGTCCCATAATAAATCTCTTCATCTGTGTGTGTATGTATATATGTATGTATGTATGTATCTATTTATTATTGGTCAATTTCTCTAAAGAACCCTGACTAGTACAATAATTATAATAAGGAAAAGATACAAGATGACAGTTGATATGGTTTGGCTGTGTCCCCACCCAAATCTCATTTTGAATTGTAACTCCTACCATTCACATGTGTCATGGGAGGAATCCAGTGAGAGGTAATTGAATTATGGGGTCAGGTCTTTCCCACACTGTTCTTGTGATTGTAAATAAGTCTCACAAGATCTGATGGTTATAAAACACAAGTTCCCTGCACAAGCTCTCTCTTTGCCTGTTGCCATCCATGTAAGAAGTGATCTTCTCCTCCTTACCTTCCACCATGATTGTGAGGCCTCCCCAGGCATGTGGAACAGTAAATCTATTAAAATTTTTTTCTTCCCAGTCTCAAGTATGTCTTCATGCACAGCATGAAAGCAAACTAATATAGTAAGTTGGTACCAGTAGAGTGGAGTGTTGCTGAAAAGATACCCCAAAATGTGGAATCAACTTTGGAATTGGGTAACAAGCAGAGGTTGGAAAGGCTCAAAATCAGGAAAATGTGGGAAAGTTTGGAACTCCCTAGAGACTTGTTGAATGGCTTTGACTAAAATGCTGATAATGATACAGACAATAATATCCAGGTGGGGGAGGTCTGAGATGGAGATGAGGAACTAGACTCGTTTGGAAAAAGGTTACTCTTGTTATGCTTTAGCAAAGAGACTGGTGACATTTTGCCCCATCCTAGAGATTTGTGGAACTTTGAACTTCAGAGAAATGATTTGGAGTATCTAGTGGAAGAAATTTCTAAGCAGCAAAGCATTCAAGAAGTGACAGGTGCTGTTAAAGGAAGTCAGTTTTAAAAGAGACACAGAACATAAAAGTTTGGAAAATTTGCAGCCTGTCAATGAGATAGAAAAGAAAATCCCATTTTCTGAGGAGAAATTCCAGCCAGCTGCAAAATTTGCATAAGAAACCGGGAGCTGAATGTTAATCACCAAGACAATGGGGAAAATGTCTCTCGGGCATATGAAAGGTCTTTTTGGTAGCCCTTCCCATCACAGGCCCAGAGGTTTAGGAGAAATAAATGGTTTCATGGGTGGAGATCAGGGTCCCCCTCTTGTGTGCAGTCTAGGGACTTGGTGCCCCATATCTCAGTCACACCAGCCATGACTAACAGAGGCCAAGCTCAGCCCATTGCTTCTGAGGGCAGAGCCCCCAAGCCTTGGCATCTCCCACATGGTGTTGAGCCTGTAGGTGCACAAAAGTCAAGAGTTGAGGTGGGGGAACCTCCATCTAGATTTCAGAGGACGTATGGAAACAGCTGTATGCCCAGGCAGAAGTTTGCTGCATGGGTGGTGCCCTCAGGGAGAACCTCTGCTAGGAAAGTGCAGAAGGGAAATGTGGAGTTGGAGCCCCTGCAGAGAGTCCTGGGACACCACCTAGTGGAGCTGTGAGAAGAGGGCCACCGTCCTCCAGAACTCAGAATCATAGATCCACTGAAAGCTTGCACCATGCACCTGGAAAAGCCACAGGCACTCAATGGCAGCCTGTGAATGCAGCCAGGTGATGGGCTAAACCCTGAAAAGCCACAGGGGCAGAGCTGCCCAAGACCATGCTAATCCACCTCTTCCATCAGCATGACATGGATGTGAGACATGAAGTCAAAGGAGATCTTTTTGGCACTTTAAGTTTTAACTGCCCTGCTGGATTTTGGACCTGCATGGGGCCTTTAGGCCCTTTGTTATGGCCAATGTTGTATTTACACAATACCTGTACCCCATTGTATCTAGGAAGTAACTAGCTTGATTTTGATTTTACAACCTCATAGGCAAAAGTGACCTGCCTTGTCTCACAGGAAACTTTGGACTGTGGACTTTTGGGTTAATGCTGAAATGACTTAAGACTTTGGGGGCTGTTGGGAAGGCATGATGGGTTTTGAAATGTGAGGACATGAGATTTGGGAGGGTCCAGGGGTGGAATGGTATGGTTTGGCTGTGTCCCCACCCAAATCTCATCTGAAGTTGGAACTTTCATAATTCCTGTGTGTCGTGGGAGGGACCCAGTGGGAAGTAATTGAATCATGGGGGTGGATCTTTCTTGTGCTGTTCTCATAATAGTGAATAAGTCTTATGAGATCTGATGGTTTTAAAAAGAAGTGTTCCCCTGCACAAGCCCTGTCTCTCTTTTTGCCTGCTGCCATGCATGTAAGATATGACTTACTCCTGCTTTCCTTCTGCCATGAATGTGAGGCCTCCCCAGCCATGTGGACTTGTAAGTCCATTAAACCTCTTTTTCTTCCCAGTCTCAGGTATGTCTTTATTAGAAGCAGGAAAATGGACTAATAAAGCAGTAAATTAATTTCTAGGACTAGTCCCTTAACTATCTAAGCCACTTTCAGTTTTTTTAATTCTGCAATTTTAGGTGGAAACTGTACAGATATCTACTGGCATGAAGAGGAAGACTGTTTACTGAATATAATTGAATGGATTTTTTTATGAGTATTGGTATTATTTCAGTTTTCAATTAAAAAAATAAACTGTTACATGCAAAATCTTCATGCTGTGGGCCATATTGAAAGATAGTAAATAATTGAAATAAAATGCCGAGATATTGGTGGGGACCCGTCTGCAGCCACTAGGGTCTTGATGTTACCTGAGCCCCCTTAGATATTTTAAATATGTGCCAGAAGACATGCTTCTCAGGACATGATTTTTCTATTCCTAAAAATAAGTTACAGGAAAAATAGACAAATGAAGACTAAATGTTTCAAGAGGGAACCCATATAATGGGTTAAATGAGGCATAGGATAGCAGTGTGTGAGGCATTTTGTATTAGAGCTCATTTAAAATACCATCGGTTACGTGAGGTTTCAGAAAAAAAGAAAACAGCCTGTGTTCTACATAAACAACTGTATGCAATGTATTGTAAAATGGGTATGAGGAATTAAGGAAAGAATGCCTTTTCTTCTGGTGTTCATCTTCCTCCTGGTTCCTAGCCAACTACAACAATTTGTTTTATAATCTTGCTTATGGCACCTTCCATGGCAACACGTGCTTACTCATTTTGACAAATGTCACTTTATTAACAATCGTGATGTATGCAAAGAGGACTAACAATCCCTCTAGTTATGCAAAGGACAGGCACAGCACACGCTGGGGATCATAGCCTACCAACTTTGTGACAGCTCACAGTATATTTTCACTATTGAAGCCAATGGAGTATATATTGAATATACACGTTGTTCAAGGATTGGTCCTGCTTTATGCTTGAGGCTTATTTTATTTTCAATGTGTCCTGATTTATTAAACTAGTTTTATGATGGGCACACCTAAAGAGCATCTGTCTCCTATACAAGAAATGGCCATGTTATAGTGACAAACTTGGCAATGTAGAAATAAACTTAGAAATGTAGGCAAATATGAGATGATACCTGAATATCATCTCAGCCACACCACAGTTATTGAGATATTGTTTTCTAAGGCTAAGGTCCAAACACTTTATCATATTTTTATATCTTGCTTGTAGTACATAATTTATATACATACCAATCACACACACACAAACACACACACACACACTCAATATCATAGCAATCTAATTAGAAATAAAAGTTTCTAAATTTCAAATAATGTGGAGCAAAACTATAAAATATTGTCTTAAGTTTTACAAATTTTTTAAAAAGATGATTCACAGAATTATGGAGGATATTGATCGAATTGAATAAAACATAAAGCCTGAATGCTTCTCCACTCTTCCATTTTTATAGAAACTAAGAAGCAATTTAAAGATTTCTTTTTTAATGTGAAGAAAAATGTTTTGTTAGATTTTCTGCTAAATGCCATTTAAATAATCAATTTGCCAACATTTAGGGAAATTGAGTATGCCACTTCTCTAAAAAGCTTGTCATTTCTCTTTAGGGTAACGTGTAACAGAGATGCATAGGAAAATTCAGGGATGTGCTTTGAAATACTATTAGTAGATAGCAAATGGGGGATAGATGGATAAAAATTTAATCTACATATTACTGGGCAATAGTTAAAAGGAATAAAGTATCTCTCTATATACATGGGTCTCAAAATTGGCCTCAAAAATGATACTGAGTTAAAAAACACTAAGTGAAACATGGTGAATATCACATTTCCCTGTGTAAATATAAAAATAGAAAAAATATAACAATCATTGTTGATATATATTTAGGAAAGAAAGGATTAATAGTTTAATATTGAGAGTAGATTAGACACACACATGTATTAAGTATATAAGAATTAGCCTTTGGATTTGTTAATCTTTTTGTTTTAATCTGCTCTATATTTAGTATTTCATTCATTATTGTTGTTGATTTTTATAATTGCATTTCTTCTGCTTGGGTTTCTTATGTTTTCCCTAATATCTTAAGTTAACTGTTGAATTTATCTGTTTTCAGACTTTATTGCTTTTTTGTATGTTTTAAATATGCTTTCCTGTTTCCAAATCTACAAATTTTTCAAAAAAATTGTTTTTTTCTGACTTTGAACTTTGTTGTGCTTAGAGAAGTGTATCTGTCTGATAATTCCTTGGAATTGGCTGATATGTGCATTATGTCTTCCCCACGTGGTTCGGCTTTCTCTGAAGCTCCGTGCGTACCTGAGAACACTGTGTATTCCTTGGTATGATGGGTTTGTTGACTTCTTTATATGTTTTGAGGCAAGTTATTAGAGGCATCAAAGTTGAAATGAGTGTATAATTATCATTGTTTTATGATGTTTTCCATTCTATGTGATGCTTTGTGCCTTCAAGACTTCACTCTATAATATTAATATAGATACACCAGCTTTCCTTTGACTAATATTTAAGCTGCCTAATTCCTTATCCTTTGTGTGTCAGTTTTCCCATGTTTTTATTTTCATGTGTGATTCTTCGATAGTATAATCCTGGATCTTATCTTTTATTGAATTTAACCTTTAACTAGAAAGTTAATTTATTTACATTTATTAGGATTGCTGTTATATTTGGATTCATTACCATCCTATTTCTTGTTTTGTATGTTCCTCTTTTGCTTCATCGCTTTTACTTTTTATCACTTTTTCTGCATCCTTTACATGAAGTTTTTATTTAAATTCTATTTCCCTCTTTATTCTTTTAATAGTTACCATGAAATTTTAACAGATTTTTTTACTTAAGGTCTACATTAATCATTTTCTCTATTCCTTCTTTATATAACATAGGGACCTTCGAATTATAGAAATCAAATCATCTGCTATTTAGTCTTACTTATTGTCCCATATTTTAATTATATCCTTTCTTTATTCCCAAATTTCATATTTTTGTTATTTCACACAGACTCTGGTTTATCTACATGCTTTCCACGTTTTTCACTCAACGTTTCTTCTTGTATCTCCAGCTTTCCTTTTGTGGTTATTTTCCATCTTGCTGACATCGTCAAAAGTTTGTTGAAGTGTGAATCTATTCACTTTTAGGTTTCCTAAAGGGAGTTTTAGTTTTTCTTTTAGGTTTACTTACATCTTACTTTTGAATTATTTCAAACATGACAAAATATGTGAGAGGAGTACAAATATTAATAATTCCTATATACCTTGCTCCCACATCCTTTACTTGTTTATGTTTTACTGAATGCACTTTATCATTCTCTCTCTTTCTTCATCCTCAGTGTTCATTTTATTACCATGTTGACAGGAAGAGTTGTTCTTGATATTAAGTAAGGATTTTAAATCAGCTTATTATCACTGCAAATTTCCAAAAGACAGAAAGAAGGGTAACAGTGTGAATCTCTCTATGGCTTCTAGTAGAAATGGAAATATTGCTTAGATTGGAGGAAGGTCATAGAGCACTCAGAAGAAATATAATCGTATTGCCATCATAGAAGCAATACATTTGTCTTTTGTCTCCTTATTTGTTTATATTTTTTCAACTATTTAAATCAAACAATTTGAGGTGAAAGTTCACCACCACTCTCACCTACCAATAACAAGATAGAACAATGGAAATATTATTTCCCAAACGTGTTTTCATTTTGATGATAGTCAGCTACTAATCTAGATGCTTGATATAAGAGACATTATCTAAGCTCTACCATACCTGTATCAGTAGAATTACTTCCCTATTATACGTGAAGATATACAGGCATACCTTGGAGATATTGCAGATTCAGTTCCAGACCACTGCAGTAAAGCAAACATTGCAATAAAGTGAGTCATACAAATTTGTTGGTTTTCCAATGCATAAAAAAGTCATGTTTACTTACAATATAAGCAGCTGAGTGTGCAATAGAAGTATGTCTAAAAAACAATGCACATACTTTAATTTTAAAATAGTTTATTGCTAAAATGCTAATGATTATCTGTTCTTTCATCAAGTTGTGATTTTTCACAGGTAAAGGGTTTGGTCCCAGTGTTGGTGGCAGCTGACCAATCAGGGTGGTGGTTTCCTAAGGTTAGTGTGGCTGTGGCAATTTCTTCTAACAAGGCAGCAATGAAGTTTGCCACATTGGTTGACTTTTCCTTTCGTGAAAGATTTTTTTTTTTGTAGCATGTGATGCTGTTTGATAGCTTTTTCCCCACAGTAGGACTTCTTTCAAACACAAATTCTACCACTGCTTTATCAACTAAGTTTCTGTAATATTCTAAATTCTTTGTTGTTATTTCAAGAATGTTCACAGCATCATTACCAGGAGTAGATTCTATCTCAAGGAACGTCTTTCTTTGCTTATCTGTAAGAAACAAATCCTAATGCATTAAAATTGTATCTTGAAACTGCAGCAACTCAGTCACATTTTCAGGCTCCACTTCTAATTCTAGTTGTCTTGCTGTTTCCACCACATCCGCATTTACTTCCACTGAAGAGCTAAACCCCTCAAAGTCATCTGTGAGCATTGGACTCAACTTATTCTAAACTCCTGTTATTGTTGATATTTTGGACTCCTCCCAGTAATCACAAATGTCCTTAGTGTTATCTAGAGTGGTGAATCCTTTCCAGGAGATTTTCAATTTATTTTACCCAGATTCATCAGAGGAGTCATTATGGCAGCAATAACCTTACCATGTTTAGTTCTTATGTAATAAAACTTGAAAGTTGAAATTACTCCTTGATTCAGAGGCTACAGAATGGATGTTGTGCTAACCAGCTTAAAAACACGAATATCCTTGTTCATCTCCATCAGAACTCTTGGGTGTTCAGGTACATTGTCAATGAACAGCAATATTTTGAAAGGACTCTTTTTTTTCTGAGCAGTAGGTCTCAAGAGCAGGATAAAAATATCCAGTAGACCATAGTGTTAAAAGATATGCTGTCATTCAGACTTTGCTCCATTTATAGAGTACAGGCACAGTAGATTTAGCATAATTTTTACTATTTTCAGAATCGTAAATCAGTATTGGCCTCAACTTCAATTTACCAGCTGCAATAGCCCCTACCAAGAGTGTCACCCTGTGCATTGAAGCTTTAAAGCCAGGCATTGACTTATTTTCTAGCCATGAACGTCCTAGACCCCATCTTCTTTCAATATAAGTCTGTTTCATCTACACTGAAAATCTCTTGTTTAGTGTAACAACCTTCATCTATTATCTTAGCTACATTTTCCAGGTTATATGCTAAAGCTTCTACATCAGCACATGCTAGTACTTCACCTTGCACTTTTTCTTTTATTTTGGGATGGCTTCTTTCCTTAAAAATTATCAGCCAACTTCTTCTAGCTTCTCACTTTTCTTCTTCATTTCTCTCAGCCTGAAGAGAATTGAAGATAATTTGGGCCTTGTTGTAGTTGGTTTGCTTTTCTATCCAGACTAATAAAATGTTCTTCATATCATCAACAAGTCTGTTTTACATTCTTTATCGTTCATTTGTTCACTGTAGTAGCACTTTCAATTACCTTCCAGAACTTTCCCTTTGTGTTCCTAAGTTGGCTGTTTGTTATAAGAGACCTAGCTTTTAGCCTCTCTCAGCTTTCAACATGCCTTCTTCATTAAGTTTAATCATTTCCAGCTTTTGACTTAAAGTGAGAGATGTATGATGCTTTTCTTCTCACTTGAACACTTACAGGCCATTGTAGAGTTATTACTTGGTCTAATTTTAATATTGTTGTGTCTCAGGGAATAGTGAGGCTTGAGAAGAAGAAGAGAGATGGAAGAACAGCTAGTTGCTGAAGAAGTGAGAACACACATGATATTAATTAAGTTCACTATCTTATATGTGCAGAGTGTATGGTGTCCCACAATTACAATAGTGACATAAAAGATCATTGATCACAGATAACCATAAGTAATATAATGACAATGAAAAAATCTGAAATATTGTGAGAATTACTGGAATATGACACAGAAACTAAAAGTGAGCAAATGCTGTTGGAAAAAATGGTGTGGATAGAATTGCTCAAGGCAGGCTGGCCACTAACCTTCAATTTGTAAAAAACACAACATCTACAAGAAAAGTGCAACAAAACAAAGTACGCTTGCCATTGCTCCAGGTTACAGAGAAAAAAAGTGGAAGAGATTAGATTCAAATCAAATCTCTCTGATGCCAAAATCCATGATCTTAATCATTAAATACATTGCTTCCAATTTTATGTCTAGATAATATATATTTCATAGGTTTTATATAAAAATCTATTGTTTAACATCATCTCATTACTAATATATATATTATGTTCAGAAAGTTTAATTAAACAATGGTTGCTTAAATGAACTACTGCTTTGTTAAGCAAGAAACAAATCTTTATCTGTAATATATCTTTAGAAGTAGCATTTATAACATTAAAATAATCCATGACGATTTTTCCAAAATAATGAGAAAATGACCCCTTAAATCAATTATACTTTAAAAAGAAAGATGCCTATTTTGTCTACCTTCATGAAGGAGGTGAAATTTGGCAAGGCAAAAACTTGAGGTTGTTAAAAGAAGCAAGTTAACTCATGTTTATGTTTTATAACTTATTTTTTAAGACAACCTTGAGTTGAGTTTTCTTTGTATTTATTTTGTACTATTTTAAGATGTATAGGTCATTTGCAAGTAGTTAGTTGCTGAATTTTCGGTTCAATCCAAATACTTAGTTTAGTATTACCTGTGGTTTACCTGCTAATTTAAAAAGGTGACTATAACATGCAAATTAAGTTTATAACCACGCATTTTCAACTGCAAACTATATGGAAAGAGTATTCGATATGAAAAAGACAAAAAATGAAAATTATATTGTTTCTATTTTCTTTGCAGTTTAAAAATGATTTGGAAAATGAATTAGTAATAATGTTTAAAATGCATTTAATTGTGTTTTTTAATGTTGCATGGCATAAAATTTTGATAACTCGGTTTGAAATGTATGTCTGAACTAGATTTCAGAGAAATTGTTTTCCTCTTTGTATTGGTGAAATACTAACTGCTATGTCTTGATATGACCACTTGATGGAACTCTTTCATTTTGCTTTCAGCAATCTCTAAGCAGTGACAAACTTACCTTTGTGGGCAGGTATAAAAGTATATATATGTATGTGTGTGTGTATATATATGTATATATATGTGTGTGTGTATATATATGTATATATGTGTGTATATATGTGTATATATATATATGTATGCTTAAAGGAATTCGTTATTTGGCATATTTAGTATTCTCTACCGTTTTTTATGTATGTCAATTTTATTTATTTCTATGGAGAACCATAGTGTTAGTAAGTCGATCTCTAGAAAAAAAAATAAAATACTACTTCTTAAATAAACTCTTGTTCTCATTTCCCTCCAAGACTTTTTGGCAGAAAATTAATTTTAAATAATTCTAAATATTTAAATACAATAATATCCGAGATATTATTTTCTTTATAATCAAACTGAAACTCTATTTCTGGGATGCCTTCAAAATTAATAGTCAGAAGCATTCACAAGGTCTTGGGAATTAGAGGGTGTTAGGTAGCTGTGGGAACTTCCTAACAATTATCCTTATTAAGAAAGATAGTTTGAGAAGGGGAGAGATTGATTTTGAAGTGAAGCTTTCAATAAAGTCATATAGAACAATTAGGAAAAACTAGAAGTGAAGGACGGGGTGAAAATCACCTTCTCTTCATTGAAAACATTGACGCTATGGATCATCCAAGAGCTGTGGATTAGGTATCAATCATCTATTTATGACCTTTAATTTAAACTTTCTGAAGTTTTGCATAAAATAGGAATAATCGTAAATCTCTCATGAGGCTCAGATACAATAAAACTCACTATAGTAATACATTTGTAAACTCTAAAAACATCGTGGAACTAGTAGTTGTTGGAATGATCACATTGTTGTAAAGAAAGCCCACATTAAGCATGTCAGCATATCTCGGAGAAAAAGGCCGTCTTCCGTAACTCTACCTTACAAAATATTTTCCATGCTCTGTAGTGTCTGGCTCCTAGTCACAAGAATCTCAAGGAAGTAAGGCCTCTTTTTTGTTTGCCATTTATTCTAAGTGATCTCTGCCACTTCAGTGGCATCTAGTCCTATGCTAATGGTGGCCAAATCATTTTTCCAGTCCAGAATCTCTACATGAACTCCACCATCCTATTAGACACTTTCTCCCCAATATTCTGGAAACTTAAATTTCTCTTTGTCTTAAACCAAACTCACTGTGTTTATTCTGCAAAACTGTTGCATACACTTGGCTGACAGAGTTTCTGGTTTTTTAATTGATGACCGTGATTAATTTCTCTTTTGGCTCCCCAGTACCCAGCCTACAGTAGTCAGTGACAGATTAATCATTGAATGAATGAAGTATTTTGAAGCTCAAGACATAGATTTGACCTAATGGTGATAATTTCAAACATTAATTTGTTTTATTGTGACTCTGTTAGAGATTGGCTTATACAATATTACTTTCCTACTGATTCTTGTTTTTATCTATTTTTGGTCTACACAAGGCATTGAAAATATAAGGCACTGAATGTGCCCTCATTTTCAGAGTTTAAAAGAAATTTCATTGCTGCACTAATGATAAAAATTTAATCAACTCTTTTTTAGGAATAAGTTATAAAATACTATTAATGCTTTTTCTCTATATACACTTTTCCTTCTTGAATTACTGGAGTGAGGAAACTCACTTAAGAGGAATGTCTTTCAATAAGAGCAGCTGTAAGGAAAAAGCATATTTTCACTGCCAAGAAAAACTATCAGATAAAATACATTCACTGTACAAAAAAATTATGAACGATATCTGTAAACATGCAATATGGTATGTACTATTGAATGTGTTGGGGATAAAGTAATAAACAAAAGTACATGTTCTTACATTCTTTGAGCTTGTGTGGGAAACCCAATATAAACAAATGTGCTATTTATATTTTGGTTTAACTTATTTTATTTCAGGTTGCAACGGAACTATACAAAATGTGAAGTGGGGAAGGTGATGAAGTAACAGAGGCTGCTATTTTCTAATGGGTTGTCAGAGAAGATCTGTCTAAGGGGGTACTTTATATAGATATCTGAGTGAAATGATGGGCCAAGTCATTTGGGGAAGACATTTTGGATTGCCTCGAGAGGTCTCAAGAACCTTCCAGGGCTCTCCAGAACCCCTCTTCAGGGATCTCTCACAAGATACTGATTACAGAGATGTCTGAGGACTGAGCTGGGACAATCCAACATTTGTAGTACTGATGCAAAGAAAGCCCACCAAAAGAGATTTAGATCATTTCTACAGTCCTATAAAAATATTTTTATGACTCCCAATTTTCATTTAGTTAGTGTATTTTTTCTTCTTCATGTCACCTTTACCCTTTTGTTGACTGTAAAGAAATCCATACACTTACGCAATGTATTCTGTGACAGCATAAGCTGTTTTCAATGATGGGAGCATCAATTTATAGGTAAGTATAACTCAATTAAAGCACATAAGTTCAGGTACTAAAATAAATACAAAGAGCATATTCTGCTACCTCCCAGTCGCCCGCCCCCGGTTTACATATGCTTAACATTTCTGGTGGACAGAATCTTGCTGCTTGTTTGGGATTCTTGACATCACAATATTCATCGTAGAGTAGGCATGCAATGCTTTTAATTTAAATCAATAAGTTAATTTCAAGGGGCAGGGAAGTGAGCAAAAGGGGGCTTATGACCCTTTTTCCTAAAGAGCAACCAATGGTCAGCCACCATTGATTGCTGCGCAAGGCCACTCCTGAGATCCCAGTTCTAATATCATAAATAATCAAGTACATGAAAATAATAGAAAATGAAACCCATCCTTTTCTGACAACAGTGTCTTGCTTCTGGAGATAAAACTAATGATTTTCCCAGAAAATTTTTAAGCAACATTTGGAGGAAAAGCTAAAGAGAGATTTGAATATTATTCCTTTAGGACAGGATTGCCTGGTACCTTACAGGGCACCTATTTAAATGTGAACTTCAGATAAGCCTCTAAGTATTTAAGATGTTCTTATACTAAAAAGTTATTTGTTTTTTACATGAAATTGAAATATAACTAGAAATCCTCTATTTTTATTTGCTAAATCTGACAATCCTATGTTAGGAATGCTTTAGACAGATGAGGGTAAGATACTTTTTCTGGAAACATCAAGCAACCTATTTTTGTTAGTCCATCAATCAAAGCCAAGGAGCCAATAGGATAGATTAGTATGGCTAAATGTCTTAGGCTATTGGCAAAAAAGTGTGGGTGTAGTATTTTTCAAGACAAAATAAAAGAAAGGAAGTTAGCTTTTAGATGTATGAAATGTTCTTTCTTAGTTATGATTTTATTAAGAATATACTGAGATGAGAAAATCAATCCTTTCTCAGATGAGAAGAAATCCAAACATAAGCACAATAAAACGTGTGAAAGCAATAAAATACATGCTATAGAATTCAACCATATTCAAATATATACTGATAGAGCAAATATGAGAGAGGATAATAATACATGAAGCTAAACTAGGCCCTCTTCCATGAAAAATCATAGGCTCAAAGTGTCTATGGAGGGGCTAGGCCACTCAGAATGACAAAAGATGAAGACACTAATAAAAGTTATATAACATTTTTAGTAGTTATATTAAGCTTCTTAGTGAGGGTAAAAAGTAACAGAAATATTCCCAACCGTGTGATAAAAACATTAAAAAAAATACTATAATTGACAGAACTCCAGGATCATAAGAGACTTGTTAGATTCTAAAGGAAGTTGCTAATGAATAAGGAAAGCTGTTAAACAGGCATTGAAAATCTCCAAAGAACTAGGG
The DNA here is from genome assembly GCF_028878055.3 of Symphalangus syndactylus. Taxonomy (NCBI): domain Eukaryota; kingdom Metazoa; phylum Chordata; class Mammalia; order Primates; family Hylobatidae; genus Symphalangus; species Symphalangus syndactylus. Next base: position 136,200,316 of record NC_072432.2, on the reverse strand, counting down.
CATGCATTAAAGAAATCTTCAGGAAAATGCAATATAGTAAAATTCAGAAAAAAATGTTTAACAGTGGTGTGGTATAAAATTCCAGTGGTGTGAATTTCAGAATCAAGAATAGACCTGAGAAGGAAGAGGAGGAGGAGGAGGAGGACCTTTCTACCAAAGATCATTCCCTGTCAAAACCATGAAGTCTCTTAATAAAATAAGCTACTGACTAGATTTTAAATTTGCATTGGAAATGCCATGATTATTAAAAATTTTTACATAAAAAAAGGCCTGGGTTATTTGAATGTGTTCTCTAACTCTGGTTGTGTGCTTGGAATTAAAGCCCTATCACTGGCGTTCCAACTCTGCTGCGATCCTATTTTGGGGGCCAGTTCCTGGCAATGATGCTATGAGCATATTTGCCAAATTGCCTAAAGACCACTTTTCTTGTTATGCAAATATCAGTTTAGTCATCCAACTTGTGTTTAGAGTTCTGGAACAAGAAGCACCTGGAAAAAAAAGAGCATATTATGACAGTTAGCTAAAAGTGGGGGATGGGGATATTCTTTGGAGGAAAAGAATTCTATCAAGGACCTCATATATTTAATTCTGTTCGTTAAAAACAAATTTCTACTCATCTGACAAAGGGCTAATATCCAGAATCTACAATGAACTCAAACAAATTTACAAGAAAAAAACAAACAACCCCATCAAAAAGTGGGCAGAGGACATGAACAGACACTTCTCAAAAGAAGACATTTATGCAGCCAAAAAACAAATGAAGAAATGCTCCTCATCACTGGCCATCAGAGAAATGCAAATCAAAACCACAGTGAGATACCATCTCACACCAGTTAGAATGGCCATCATTAAAAAATCAGGAAACAACAGGTGCTGGAGAGGATGCGGAGAAATAGGAACACTTTTACACTGTTGGTGGGACTGTAAACTAGTTCAACCATTGTGGAAGTCAGTGTGGCGATTCCTCAGGGATCTAGAACTAGAAATACCATTTGACCCAGCCATCCCATTACTGGGTATATACCCAAAGGACTATAAATCATGCTGCTATAAAGACACATGCACACGTATGTTTATTGCGGCACTATTCACAATAGCAAAGAGTTGGAACCAACCCAAATGTCCAACAACAATAGACTGGATTAAGAAAATGTGGCATATATACACCATGGAATACTATGCAGCCATAAAAAATGATGAGTTCGTGTCCTTTGTAGGGACATGGATGAAACTGGAAAACATCATTCTCAGTAAACTATCACAAGGACAAAAAACCAAACACCGCATGTTCTCACTCATAGGTGGGAATTGAACAATGAGAACTCATGGACACAGGAAGGGGAACATCATGCTCCGGGGACTGTTGTGGGGTGGGGGGAGGGGGAGGGACAGCATTAGGAGATACACCTAATGCTAAATGACAAATTAATGGGTGCAGGAAATCAACATGGCACATGGATACATATGTAACAAACCTGCACATTGTGCACATGTACCCTAAAACCCTAAAGTATAAAAAGAAAAAAAAAAAAAATTGTTTAAATAAAAATAAATAAAATTTTAATGAGGGTAAAAAAAAAAAAAAAAAAAAAAAAAATTTCCAATGGTTTCAAGCCAGAAATTAATTAAAATAAAAATGGGACTTAACATGAAATATTAACAAAACTTTATCATTTCTATTTGTTTTTGTTAACTGTGCTTAATAAGTGTTCAGAAAAAACATGGCATTATATTCATGTCTCCTAAATATTTGAAAATCTGTAATTTAGCACTTCTTACATTTCTTTATTATTATTATTATACTTTATGTTCTAGGGTACATGTGCACAATGTGCAGGTTTGTATACATGTGCCATGTTGGTGTGCTGCACCCATTAACTCCTCATTTACGTTCGGTATTTCTCCTAATGCTATCCCTCCCCCAACCCCCCACCCCATGACAGGCTCTGGTGTGTGATATTCCCAACCCAGTGTTCACATGCTTTCATTGTTCAATTCCCACCTGTGAGTGAGAACATGCAGTGTTTGGTTTTCTGTCCTTGCGATAGTTTGCTCAGAATGATGGTTTCCAGCTTCATCCATGTCCCTACAAAGGACATGAGCTCATCCTTTTTTACAGTTGCATAGTATTCCATGGTGTATATATGCCACATTTTCTTAATCTAATCTATCATTGATGGACACTTGGGTTGGTTGCAAGTCTTTGCTATTGTGAATAGTGCCACAATAACATATGTGTGCATGTCTTTATAGCAGCATGATTTATAATCCTTTGGGTATATACCCAGCAATGGAATTGCTGGGTCAAATGGTATTTCTAGTTTGAGATCCTTGAGGAATCACCACACTGTCTTCCACAATGGTTGAACTACTTTACAGTCCCACCAACAGTGTAAAAGCCTTCCTATTTCTCCACATCCTCTCCAGCACCTGTTGTTTCCTGACTTTTTAATGATGGCCATTCTAACTGGTGTGAGATGGTATCTCATTGTGGTTTTGATTTGCATTTCTCTGATGACCAGTGATGATGAGCCTTTTTTCATGTGTGTGTTGGCTGAATAAAGGTCTTCTTTTGAAAAGTGTCTGTTCATATCCTTTGCCCACGTTTTGATGGGGCTGTTCGATTTTTTCTTGTAAATTTGTTAAAGTCTTCGTTGATTCTGGATATTAGCCCTTTGTCAGATGGGTAGATTGCAAAAATTTCCTCCCATTCTGTAGGTTGCCTGTTCACTCTGATGGTAGTTTCTTTTGCTGTGCAGAAGCTCTTTAGTTTAATTAGATCCCATTTGTCTATCTTGGCTTTTGTTGCCACTGCTTTTGGTGTTTTAGTCATGAAGTCCTTGCCCATGCCTATGTCCTGAGTGGTATTGCCTAGGTTTTCTTCTGGGTTTTTATGGTTTTACATATAACATTTAAGTCTTTAATCCATCTTGAATTAATTTTTGTATAAGGTGTAAGGAAGGGATCCAGTTTCAGCTTTCTATATATGGCTAGCCAGTTTTCCCAGCACCATTTATTAAATAGGAAATCATTTCCCCATTTCTTGTTTTAGTCAGGTTTGTCAAAGATCAGATGGTTTTAGATGTGTGTTGGTATTTCTGAGGCCTCTGTTCTGTTACATTCATCTATGTATCTGTTTTGGTACCAGTACCATGCTATTTTGGTTACTGTAGCCTTGTAGTATAGTTGGAAGTCGGGTAGCATGATTCCTCCAGCTTTGTTGTTTTTGCTTAGGATTGGCTTGGCAATACAGGCTCTTTTTTGGTTCCATATGAACTTTAAAGTAGTTTGTTTCCAATTCTGTGAAGAAAGTCATTGGTAGCTTGATGGGGATGGCATTGAATCTATAAATTACCTTGGGGAGTATGGCCATTTTCACAATAGTGATTCTTCCTATCCATGAGCATGGAATGTTCTTCCATTTGTTTGTATCCTCTTTTATTTCATTGAGCAGTGGTTTGTAGTTCTCCTTGAAGAGGTCCTTCACATCCCTTGTGAATTGGATTCTTAGGTATTTTATTCTCTTTGTAGCAATTGTGAATGGGAGTTCACTCATGATTTAGCTCTCTGTCTGTTACTGGTGTATAGGAATGCTTGTGATTTTTGCAGATTGATTTTGTATCCTGAGACTTTGCTGAATTTATCAGCTTAAGGAGATTTTGGGCTGAGTGATGGGGTTTTCTAAATATAAATCATGTCATCTGCAAACAGGGACAATTTGACTTTCTCTTTTCCTAATTGAATATTTATTTCTCTTTATTTCTTTATTTCTTTCTCTTGCCTGATTGCCCTGGCCAGAACTTCCAGCACTATGTTGAATAGGAGTGGTGAGAGAGGGCATCCCTGTCTTGTGCCAGTTTTCAAAGGGAATGCTTCCAGTTTTTGCACATTCAGTAAGATATTGGCTGTGCGTTTGTCATAAATAGCTCTTACTATTTTGAAATACGTCCCATCAATACCAAATTTATTGAGAGTTTTTAGCACGAAGCGCTGTTGAATTTTGTCAATGGCCTTTTCTAAATCTATTGAGATAATCATGTGGTTTTTGTCTTTGGTTCTGTTTATCTGATGGACTGTATTTATTGATTTGCGTATGTTAAACCAGCATTGCATCCCAGGGATGAAGCCAACTTGATCTTGGTGGATAAGCTTTTTGATGTGCTGCTGGATTCGGTTTGCCAGTATTTTACTGAGGATTTTCGCATCGATGTTCATCAGGGATATTGGTCTAAAATTCTCTTTTTTTGTTGTGTCTCTGACAGGCTTTGGTATCAGGATGAAGCTGGCCTCATAAAATGAGTTAGGGAGGATTCCCTCTTTTCCTATTGTTTGGAATAGTTTCAGAAGGAATGGTACCACTTCCTCTTTGTACCTCTAGTAGAATTCAGCTGTGAATCCTGGCCTTTTTTTGGTTGGTAGGCTATTAATTATTGCCTCAATTTCAGAGTCCGTTGTTGGTCTATTCAGGGATTCAGCATCTTTCTGGTTTAGTCTTGGGAGGGTGTATGTGTCCAGGAATTTATCCATTTCTTCTAGATTTTCTAATTTATTTGCATAGAGACACTTATAGTATTCTCTGATGGTAGTTTGTATTTCTGTGGGATCAGTGGTGATATCCCCTTTATCACTTTTTATTGCGTCTATTTGATTCTTCTCTCTTTTCTTCTTTATTGGTCTTGCTAGCGGTCTATCAATTTTGTTGATCTTTTAAAAGAAACCAGCTCCTGGATTCATTGGTTTTTTTTGAATGGTGTTTTGTGTCTCTATTTCCTTCAGTTCTACTCTGATCTTAGTTATTTCCTGACTTCTGCTAGCTTTGGGATGTGTTTGCTCTTGCTTCTCTTGTTCTTTTAATTTTGATGTTAGGGTGTCAATTTTGGATCTTTCCTGCTTTCTCTTGTGGGCATTTAGTGCTATAAATTTCCCTCTACACACTGCTTTGAATGTGTCCCAGAGATTCTGGTATGTTGTGTCTTTGTTCTCATTGGTTTCAAAGAACATCTTTATTTCTGCCTTCATTTTGTTATTTTTCCAGTAGTCATTCAGGAGCAGGTTGTTCAGTTTCCATGTAGTTGTGCAGTTTTGAGTGAGTTTCTTAATCCTGAGTTCTAATTTGATTGCACTGTGGTCTGAGAGATAGTTTGTTGTGATTTGTGTTCTTTTACATTTGCTGAGGAGAAGCATTTCTTACATTTCCGATGTGAAAACTGTTTAAACACTATGGCATCCTAGTTTAAAAATTACATATTGAGTGGTCCAAACAGACCGTAAAGTTTTCAGAAAGCAATATTCATATCACACACATTGAAGTTAGTTTCAACTGGCTATTATAGGATACTGCTTATTTAGGCAAGATAGTGTTTTCTTTTAATATTGCAATGTGTGATGTACTAAAGAACTTTTATGTTGAAGCTTTAAAAAGACAGAAATAAGAGACACCCACACACATTCTGACTGGCTTTAAAAGTAAGAATAAGTAGTACTTCCAAAGCATCATAAAATGGATATAACAGCAAAAAAAAAAAAAAAAAAAATGCGTAGAAATGTTATCGTTGTTTTTTCTTTGTTTCCTCAAGGGGGAAAAAATAGCACTTTTATCATGGTTGGGACATAACTTCTAAAGAAAAACAAGTTTAGATCTTTCTATGTATTTTCTATTTCTTTCTTTAGACAATATTACCACGTGGTCTGGTCTAATGCAGCTGTGACACATACACACACACACATCACCGACCAGGATATGCTGTGCTATTGCTTTTGCTTCTTAGTGTGAATATTGAAAGGCCACAGGGTCACCTTCAGCTCTTTGGACACTGGCTTCCTGTGTGTCCCGCTGTGCATATAGGGCCTGCTACTGTGGTGTCTCCTCTGAGTCCCACACGCTGTGCCATTTTTGTACGAATTGAGCCAGATATTTTCTACATGGCATCATGGTCTGCCACTGGAATTTTACACTGAAAAGTTAGCAATAAGCATTTTGCTACTCATTATTATTTATATGTTGCTATGTAATAAAGCACCCCAAAGCTTAATGACTTCAAATCACAGCCATTTTATTGGGTATGATGCCATGAGACAGTAGTATGGGCAGGATGAAGAAGAGAGAACTCGTCCATGATTGACATGGTTTTGGCTGGGACAGCTCAGCTGGAGCTAGTGGAACCCATTGACCTCATTCGCACGTGGGGGCTGGTACTTGCTGTTGGCTGGAATGCCATGGGTCTCTTCCATGTAGATTGTGTTTCTGCCTGTGGCCTGTCACCCTCCCGTCTCTCTGTGTGGTTACCCTCCTTAACAGGAGATTCTGGAATTCTTTATGCGGAGCTGAGTTCCGAAAGGGAAAGTAGAAACTGAAGACCTGAGCTCAAAAGTCCTAGAACATAATTTCTGTGACATTTCATTGATCAAAGCAAGCCACGTGGGCAACCCAGATTGAGGAGTTAAAGAAACAGACTTCACCTCTTGACAGGAGTGTGGCAAACACCTTAGAAAACGGGCATAGGCATGACCATTGGTGGGCAGTTTTTATCACTCTAGCACACTGCTTTTATGGGAGATGTGCAGTGGCCTTTGAAATGAACAGCTGTACCCAATATCATTTTGCTTTGAATAAGGCAGGAGCATGGATTTTAATTTTTCTCTAAAGTAGTTCCTGAATGAAAAAATATATATATATCTGTTCGTTTGTGGTTATAATGTTAAATTAGTTTTAAAAGTTTAAAATTTTGATATAATCTCCTCCTCCTCAAGTAGCTTAGCTGGTTAATTCAGAAGGACTAAATGCATCTATTTCTATTATATTTTTCTCCCCGTTTGAAAATAGACAAGTCACCTGTACTAATTTTCTATGATAAGACGTGGAGACTAGGTTATGTATCTTTGCAGATAAGCACGCTCAGAACTGAAAGAACAAAGTTGAAAGTATGTTGTTTCAGTAGGGAACAATGTGAAATAATTAATAACCCACATTAGTTCTGTATGTTGGAATGTTTTTGTGGGGTAGGAAAAGTACTTATTTTGCGGTTAAATTATACAAGTCTACTTCCTAATGCTTCTGCTACAGTAACTTCTTTTTGTCTTACCACCTCGAATCCATGTGTTTTGTGATGTGCCATTATCTTGCTTTAAGCTCTTCAGTTTCTTCCAGTGGCTGGTAGAAAACAGTGAGAATTCCTTAGTGTGACATTTATGAGCCTTGCCTGGTTCCAGCTATCACTCATCATGCCCCACCTCACGGCCTGTGCCCCAACCAATCAAACTGCCTGTAATTTTCTCAGATGACAGTCTGGGTCAGACCTGCAAGGCTGCTCGTTCAGTGCTCTCTGTTGTAGCTTCCTTTGGTCCCGGACTTCTTTTACTCTCCCACCTCCCAGAAAACTTGGTCCAAGAACACTGCTTCTCTCTTTAACCTTAGGTCAATACTGAATCTTATGTGAATCTTCTTGATAATCGCCTCCTCTTATGTAGAAGTGACCTTTTTATCCTATGTGTGCTAATTTCCGCACCTTCATAAGTTTTATTTTTGAAGCTATAGTATACTCCTGCATTTAATTACTTACTTATCTTTTTCTATGGCTGGACTACATGTAAATATATCTTTTTTTTTTTTTTCTAAATCCTCTCTTCCTAGGACAATGTCTGGCACATGTTTGGTATTTAAGAAATGAGGCTTGCTGAATTAATGCACATATGCCAAAATCCCTTTTGATAGTGAGTCTTCCTAGTAAGTATTCTAGACATGTTCTAAGACAGATGCATAAGTATTATCTCAGCATGGATTTTCCCTGTATGATTCAGGACAGATTACTCATATATGATTCTCTGTTTTTTGTTTTGTTTATAATTGAGACTGGAAGCATGATGAGAAGGTGAATGTGATCAGTCTGAGGATGTGCTCGGCTAGATTTCTCCAGGGTAAATTTTCTCCTCTATGCCATAAAGTAACCAGCAGACTGTTTAAGAGCCTCCAGGAACTCCAGTTTTTCTTTCAGAAATCTGTTAAGACATAATGTTTGATGTGCTTGCTTTCAAAGGCATACATTAGTTGAGTGCAATTATATAAAGGAATGTTGAATCCACAAGCCATATTGCACCCAGTATGCTTTGCAGAAATGTACCTTGATATGCCACATAATTCCCATACACATTTGCAGGCCTGCACTCATTATCGATTGAAAACAATCTGATCAAAAATTGACAGTCTTGATTGCGATTTTCATTTGATCTTACAAGTTATTTCCAAGGGCCACGGTGTTGGCACATTTTTAACTCCTGTGTCTCCTTCACCCTCTACAACAGACTTAGCCCCATCTTTTCATGGAAAAGCACAAGACACTCAAATCATTGTGTTGTCCTAACGGCTTTCAAAGAATTACTTCCTTCGAAGTTATTTTCCTCTTTTTTTAACTTACGTTTCTAAAGCTAGAGTCAGGATAGTTGATTCTGGTGCTGAAAAAAAATCAGTTAATAACCATTTTTATAAACTTCTACACATTTCTTTGGTGTAGGGTTGGTGTCGTGGAATATTGTGCATTTGGAGGTTAGAAAAAAACTGGTTTACTTTTATTTATTTATTTATTTTTGAGGCAGGATTTCACTCTGTCGCCCAGGCTGGAGTGCAGTGGTGCGATCCCGGCTCACTGCAACCACCGCCTCCCGGGTTCAAGTGATTCTCCTGCCTCAGCCTCCCAAGTAGCTGGGATTACAGGCACGTGCCACCACGCCCAGTTAATTTTTGTATTTTTAGTAGAGACGGGGTTTCACCATGTTTGCCAGGCTGGTCTCAAACTCCTGACCTCAGGTGATCTGCCTGCCTCGGCCTCCCAAAGGGCTGGTATTACAGGTATGAGCCAACATGCCCAGCTGGTTCACATTTTAAATATGCAACTTTTTAACCAAATGATTTGGGGCAAGTTTCTCCCGTTTTTCTTTTTTTTTGAAATGGAGTTTCACTCTTGTTGCCCAGGCTGGAGTTCAGTGACGCGATCACGGCTCACCACAACCTCTGCCTCCCAGGTTCAAGCGATTCCCCTGCCTCAGCTTCCCTAGTAGCTGGGATTACAGGCATGCACCACCATGCCCAGCTAATTTTGTGTTTTTTGTAGAGACGGGGTTTCTCCATGTTGGTCAGGCTGGTCTCACACTCCCGACGTCAGGTCATCCACCCGCCTCGGCCTCCCAAAGTGCTGGGATTACAGGCGTGAGCCACTGCGCCCGGCCATTTCTCCCCTTTTTCACATGTGTTTTCTCAGCTATAAAATATTATTTATCCCTGTAGATCTCTATTCACCTCGAAAGTCAAGATAAAACTTTCCATTTGCTTGCCAGTATATATTTGGACATTTTGCCATAGTGAACTTACCCATGCCTGTTTTTCAGTGTGTTCATTTGCATTACTTTGGAAAAGCAATTATCTTGCCATCCTCTTTGTTGCCTTCTGATTTCTACTCCATATTTTTCATTGAGATTTTCTTCTGCCCTCAGGTAGTACATGCTCATCCATCTCCATTTTATATTAATAGGCCTTTGAAAATAATCCTAGCTATAAATCCTGACTATTAAATAATTCAGAATTATTTACTCATCTGCATCATCCTGATATATATTCCTATGTTGCCCACACTGTGTTCAGTGGTAGAAACACATGCTAAATTATGCATGTACATTTCCTTTTTACTTTTTTTTTTTTAGACAGAGTATCACTCTGTTGCCCAGGCTGGAGTGCACTGGCACGATCTTGGCTCACTGCAACCTCTGCCTCCTGGCTTCAAGTGATTCTGCTGCCTCAGCCTCCCAAGTAGCTGGGATTACAGGTGTCCACCACCATGCCTGGCCAATTTTTGTATTTTTACTAGAGACGGGGTTTCACTTGTGGGCTGGGCTGGTCTCAAATTCTTGACCTCATGATCTGCCCTCCTCGGACTCCCAAAGTGCTGGGATTCACATGTTCATTTTCCAGTCACTATTTATGCATTCTTCAATCATACTGCTTTTCTCAGCATATACATACATAAAATGTTTTCTGTGCATGAAGCCTTATTCTAGGCACTGGGGATAGAATAAAAACAAAAAAAAATAGGATAATCTGTTCCCCTGCCCCCTTGAAACTCACGGGCAAACAGAAGAAAAATATATGAAACAAAAGAATAAAGTACATAATTTTGTCATTTGAATAAACACAAAGATAGAGTGATATTATAGAACAAAATCCTTAAGTACTTTTAGACAATGAATAAGAGTTTTTAAAGAAATGCCATTTAAACAGATACTTTAAAAATAAAGAAAGATTCACCAAATGACAGGGATCAAGGAGGAAGTATGAATAAGTAAAATTAACCTAGAGAATAATTTAAGGAAGAAACGTAGATCAGAATGTGAAGAGCTTTGAAACAGTCATTTTAAGAATGTTCTTACCTTATCTGAAGGTTACTGGGAAGATACCGAAAAGTTTCAGCAGAAGGGTAACTTGACCTCATTTGTATTTTTAAAGAAATCATTCTAGTTTCTGTTTGTGGAGCAAGAAAAAAGAAAGATTGTTTGGGAAAGAACAGGAAGTGGGGGAAGATCATGAGTAGAATTCTACAAGTAGGTTTTGCAAATATATGTCTAGAGCTAGAGGAAATATCTGGTACAGATATAAATTTGGGTCCCTTCAGTCTATCATTATTAAAGGAAAGAATGGGAGTAGGTGAGATTGCACTGAGTGTATATTGCATGAAGAGTGGGGAAAAGAAATTATGAGGAACTTCAACACTTTAAAATTAAGTAGAAAAGTAGGACCTGGTAATGAACAATCAAGATGCAAGAATGATAGAGGTGTGAGGAACATCCTCAGAATGAGGTTACATTGTATGATGGGTGCTGTGATCACAGCCCTCTTTAAGGGTGGCCTCAACTGCCTGCAACCAATGACTGATCAATAGACGGATATGGAGGCACAGTCTACCCGTTCCAACTAGAACTTGGCCTTTATACAGCTCTGAAGTGTTATTTTACCAGTGTCCCCATAGGCTGAAGCTGCATCCAGCCCACTTTCTCTCCTTGTCCTACCATGCTTCTCTCTACTTTCCTAGGTATTGATCCCAAGAGAATTCCATAAAAGACATCCTTCTTGTTAGTACCCATCAGACATTCTCCTTCCCTGGGAACACAACTGTTAGCACATGGAAAACTGCACCATTTTCTGAGAAGACTGTATTTGTTCCACTGTATTACCTTCACTCATTCGTCAAGATCAGTTAACTCCATTTATGTGGGTCTATTTCTGGGCTCTCTATTCTGTTCTATTTATCTATTTGTCTATTCTTTCACCAACACCACACTAATTTGATTACAATAGCTTTATAGTAAGTCAAAGTTTGATAGCATCACTCCTCCAATTTTATTCTTCTTCAATATTAAATTGGCAATTCTGATTCTTTTGCTTCTCTGTATAAACGTTAGAATCACTTTGTTGATATCTATAGAATAACTTGCTAAGATTATTTCGGATTGTGTTGAAACTATAGATCAAGTTTGGGAGAACTGATATCTTGACTACCTTGAGGTTTTTATACAAAAGCATGAAATATATCCTTTATTTATTTATTTATTTATTTATTTTTTGACAGGATCTCACTCTGTTACCCAGGCTGGAGTGCAGTGGCATGATCTCTCAGATTCAAGCTATTTTCCTGCCTTAGCCTGCAGAGCAGCTGGGATTATAGGCGCCTGCCACTATTCTTAGTAGAGATGGAGTTTCACCATGTCAGCCAGGCTGGTCTCGAACTCCTGACCTCAGGTGGTCTGCCTGCCTCACTCTCCCAAAGTGTTGGGATTACAAGCATGAGCCACCGCACCCAGCCTAGTTCTTTGAAATCTTTCATGAGAGTTTTGCTGTGTTCCTTACATAGATTTTGTACATATTTTTTTAGATTTATACCTAAGTATATCATTTTGAGGGATAATAATGTAAATATTAGTGTGTTTGTAATTTCAAACTGTGTTTGTTCATTGCTAATATGTAGAAAAGCAACTGAGTTTTGTATATTAACCTTATATTCTGATACCTTTCTATAATCACTAATATTCCAGGAATTTTTCTGAGAATTCTTTTGGATTTTTTATGTCAACAATCATGTCATCTGCAAACAAGGAAAGTTCTTTTTATTCCTTTCCACTCTATATTTTAAAATTTTGTTTTCTTATTTGATTAGCTCGAACTTCCAGTACAATCTTGAGAAGAGTGGTGAATTGAATCTCCTTGCATTTTTCCTGATCTTAACGTGGAAGCTTTGAGTTTCTCACTGTTACGTATGATATTAGCTGTAGATTTAGAGCTTTTTCCAGATATGCTTTATCAACTTGAAGAAGTTCTCTGTTCCTAGTTTACTGAGAATTTATCGTGAATGGGTGTTTGATTTTGTCAAATGTTTTTTCTTCATATATTAGTATTATCATGTAATTTTTCTTCTTCAGTCTATTGATGTGATGGGTTACATTAATTCATTTTTAAATATTTAACCAGACTTGCATGCCTAGATAAATCTAATTTGGTTGTGGTGTATAATTCTTTTTATACATGCTCAATTTAATTTGCTAATATTTTCTTGAGTATTACTGCAGCTATTTTCCTGACAGACATTGTTTTGTAGTTTGCTTTTCTTATAATATCTTTGGTTTTTCTATTAGGGTAAAGCTGGCCTCAAATAATGAGTTTGAAAGTATCTCCTTTGTTTTTGCCTTCCAAAAGAGACTGTGGAGAATTGGCATAATTTATTTTATAAATGTGTGCTAAAATTCCTCCCTGAACTCATCTGGGTCTGGTGTTTCTATTCTGGTAACTGATTAAGTCAATTTCCTTAATGGATATAAGCCTATTATAACTCTGTTTCTTTCAGTGGAAGATTTGACAGATGGTGTCTTTTAAGGAATTGGTCAATTTTATTTGGATTACCCAATTTGGAAGCACAGATTTGTTCGTAATATTCTTTTACTACCCTTTTAATGCCCATAAATCTATAGTGATGTCCTCTTTTTCATTTCCGATATTGGTAATTCGCGTGGTCTCTCTCATTCTCTCTCTCTTCCACTCCGATCTTTTCAAATAACCAGTTTTTTGTTTCACTGATTATTTGAATCCGTCTTTAGTTTCATTGATTCCTCCACTAATTTTTATTATTTCTTTTCTCTGCCTACTTTGGATTTAATTTGTTGTTTTTCTAGTTTCTTAATGTGGAAGGTTATATTGTTGCTTGTTCTTTCATCTTTCCTAACATGTGCATTCGATGCTATAAATTTCCCTCATGCATTGCTTTTGTTGCCTCCCAAAAATTTTGATAAACTGTATTTTCTTTTAAATTGAGTTCAAAATATATTTTTACTTTCTCTTGAGATATTTTATTTGACCCATGGGTTATTTAGAAATGTGTTATTTAACCTCCAAGATTTTGAGATTTTTCCAGCTGTCTTTCTGTGATCGACCTAGTGTAATTCCAGTGTAGTCTGATAGCAGACAATGCATGGTTTCTATCTTTTTTAATTTGTTAAGGTGTGATTTTATTGTTCAGATGTAATCTATCTTGGTGAATGTTCTATGTGAGCTTGAAAGACTGTGTAATACGCTATTGTCAGATAAAGTAGTCTATATGTCAGTTACATCCAAATGATTTGGTAATGCTGTACATCCATGTCCTTACCAATTTTCTGCCTGTTGGATTTGTCCACTTATGGTGGCAGGGTATTAAGGTCTCTAATTATGAGTGGATTTATGCATTTTTCCTTGCAGTCCTATCAGTTTTTGCCTCACATGTTATAACACTCTGATGTTAGGTGCATACACATTAAGGATTTTTATGTGCTCTTGGAGTATTGACCCTTTATCATTATGTAATATTTTTCTTTATCCCTGATAACTTCCTTTGCTCTGAAGTCTGTTCTGTCTGAAATTGATATAGCTACTCCTGCTTTCTTTTGATTAGTGTTAGCATAGTGTATCTCTCACCATCCTATTTTTTACTTTTCATCTATGAGTCTTTAGATATAAGACTTTTTATAAATAACATATAATTGCTTATAGTTTCTTGATCCATTCTTACAGTCTTTGTCTATAGTGTGTTAATATCATCCATATTACTTACAATTAAAATTACTTGCCCTACAGGTTGCAATATACCTTTACATCTAATCCAAATGCACTTTGAAACAATGCTTTACTGCCTCATGGGTAGTGTGTGAACTTTATAACACAATAATCCTAATTACTCACTCCTGTCTCTTGTATCATTAGTGTCACTCATTTTATTTACACATAGCCATATATATGAACAGAAGTGTAAACAATCTAATTCATTATTGCTATTATTATTTTGAAGCAACTATTAGATAAAATAACAAAAATAAAAGGTTTATCTTCACTTATTCCTTTTCTGATTCTATTCACTTCTTTATGTAGATATGACTTTGTAACCTGTATACTTTTCCTTCTTTCTACATAACTTTTTTTTTTAACATTTCTTGCAAGGCAGGTCTACTGACCAAACATTCTCTCAATTTATGTTTGAGGGTGTCTTTCTTTCTCTTCCACTTTTGGAGGATAATTTTGCAGGGTACAGAATTCTAGCTTGGAGAGTGTTTTATTTCTACCAAGACATTAAATATTTAAACCCATTCTGTTCTTGCTTACACTGCTTCTGAAAAGAAGTCAGATATAATATTTTTCTTTGATCTTTTATAAATAGGTATTTTAAAAATCTGGCATCTTTTTAGGCTTTTTCTTTGCCTTTCCTTTTCTGAAGTTTGAGTATAATATGCCTACGTGCAGGTTTTCTGACATTTATCCTCTTTGGTGTTCTCTGAGCTTTCTGGATCTGTGGTTTGGTGTCTGTCATTAATTTGGGAGAAACTCTGTTATTATTGCTTCAAATCCTGCTTCTTTCTTTCTTCTTCTTGTATTCCCTTTATGCATAGTTTTTAGTTGTTTCCCATTTCTTGGATATTATATTCTGATTTATTTCATCATTTGTCTCTTCTCTTTTCTATTGTGGATGTTTCTGTAGTCATATTCTCCAGCTCAGAGAGGCTTTTCTCATACACGTCTAGTCTGTTAATGACGCATCAAAGGCACTCGCCATTGCTGTTAGTGTTTTTAAACTCTAACACTTCTTTTTGACTCTTTTTTATAATTTTCATCTGTTCACATTGTCTATGTGTTCTTCCAAGTTATTTACTTTTTCTATTAAATCTCATAGCATATTGATCATAGTTACTAAATAAAAAATTTCTTGTCTAATACTTCCAACTTTCTTGCCTTATCTGACTCTGATTTTGATGATTGTTCTTTGTTTTCAAATTGTGCTTATTACATTTTAGTATGCCTCGTAATATTGTGTTGAAAGGAAGACATGATGTACTGGGTAAATAGAACTGCAGCAAACAGGCCTTTAGTAGATTGCTAAGGTGTTGCAGTAGAGGAAGTTATTAGTATTTTGTTGAGCCTGTGACTTCGGACTATGAACTTCACCTGTTTCTCAGCCCCATCCACAACCTCTGCCCATTGGGTGACATAGGATGACAAGCAGTGGCTGAAGTTGGGTGATATGGTTTGGCTGTGTCCCCACCCAAATCTCATACTGAACTGTAGTTCCCATAGTCCACACGGGTCATAGGAGGGACTTAGCGGGAGGTGATGGAATCCTGGGGGCCGTTACCTCCGTGCTGTTCTCATGGTGGTGGGTGAATTCTCCTGACATCTGGTGGTTTTATAAGCGGCTTTTCCTCCCCTTCGCTCTCACTTCTTGCTGCCACCACGTGAAGAAGGATGTGTTTGCTCCGATTCCACCATGATTGTAAGTTTCCTGAGGCTTCTGAAGCCAGGCCGTACTGTGAGTCAAGTAAACACCTTTCCTTCAGAAATTACTCAGTCTCAAGTATATCCTTTTGCTGCGTGAGGACAGACTAATACACAGGATATTTTCCTTCCTTCACGTCAGTTAGGCTTTGACAATACCCCAGACGGTCAGTCCCTGATAAAATAGTTTCTCTGGAAGACAAGTCTTTAAGAACGGTTGCCCTTTTGTATTTCAAATCGGTTCATTTCTCCCTCTCCCTTGCAGAAGCTTGAGAGACTTTTATCCAATATTCACTGTGAGGACCCGGTAGAGTTCTTAGAGCTCAAATTCACAAAAGTGTGGGGGCCCTTTGTGACGTGCTCCCTTGGAGCTTTTAATTCTCAGAGTTGTCCACAGTGGGCCTCCAGCAATTCCTCAATTATGGTTCAGGTTTCCCTACTCTGGCACTGGTTCCCACAGGTGTTACTGCTGACGGGTTTCTGTGCAAGTAGGTTTTGAATCTCTGTATCTGCCTGTGTGTCTCTCCGATTTCAGGGGCAACAGTTTGCTCTGTGATCTGACGTCTAGATGGATCTGAAAAGAACTGTTAGTTTTTCATTTGATAAGCTTTTAACTTGTTGTTAGAATGAAGTGGTGACTGCTAAGCTCTTTACATGCTGTAATGAAAACTGCAAGTCTCATGTATATTTTTTATTTTAAAAAATACCTGCTAGATTTACTTCCATTTAAAAGATAAAGATATACAGTGCTTGTGATTTTTTGTTTACCTTTTTAAAAGTAGAAACAAAATCTGGGATTCCTTGATATCTGATAAATTAGCTTTTGTAAATCAGGTCAAACTTCCATAGCATTCCTATAATACTTAACTAAGGTAAGATAAGAATCAAACATTTGTTAAAGGTGTCTTTGAGAATGAATTGGTTTGTCAATGATTCTTAAGAACTTTAGAAATCCACTTAATGATATGTTTCTATATGCATATACTCAATTTTCCATGCATACATATCATATAGGTATATGTGTGTGTGTGTGTGTGTGTGTGTATGTAAACTGGGGGTTTGTGTTACACAAACTCTGAAGCAGATCATGGATAAGCTTTAAGCACAAGAATAGTCAGCATTTCCAAGCACACAGGTGTTACATGAGTTTTCATAAATTTTTTTTTAAAAGCCTAAATATTACCTAAGTAATGTAGTTGGGTACTAATTCAGACACATTCTGAACATTTATGTATTTCATTTTATTTTATTAATTTAATTAAGCTCGGTTTCTATATGTTTCACAAAATAAGATGTGGTCCAAGGATTGGATGAGTCCACAGAGAATACCCTAATTGCCTCTTGAGCAGCAAGGACATATTAATGTGATTTCATTCTGTAAGGTGGTAATTCTTCTGTCAGTGTACGTAGATAGAAAAGAAATGTAAACCCCATAATTTAAAAATCCATTTACAGACATGAGAAGATGGAGACAGGGCACTAGTATGGACAGACTTTAGAGGAAACCGCACGCCAGATATTATAATGGAAACCCTAATATGTAGCGAAATTCGGGTCAGGACAGGTGGAATAATATTGAGGGATTTAGAATAGGTTAGGGTTTAATTCCTGCATCTGTGCCTCAATTAACTGTGTAATTTTGAGTAAATTCCTCATCCTTTCTGTTCCTCAGCTTTCTTATCTGTAAAACAGTAGTAATAACTGCCTCATAGAATTGTGCTGAAAATTAAATGATATAATATAATGACATCATGTTCATAAAATATGTAGCACAATTAATGGCACATGATAAATGACTAATTAGGACTCTGGTGGCTGTGGAGAAGACTAAGCAACTCCACCTTAAGGAACAGCCACTTCTTACTTCATATGACTAAAAAGTCTACATGAGTCATATGAAGAGCTTACATAACTATTTTCTTTTTGTTTCTTTGTTTCTCAGATCTGCATTCTTCTACATATTTGGCTTCATACTTAAGGTTTGCTTTTATGATTACAACATGGCAGCAGCTGTTTCTCATATTCCCTCACGAAAGAGCACAAAAGTGTCTGCTTTTTTCTAGGAATTCCATTAATTCTTACATATCATTGGTTCTGCATGGATTTTTTTCCCCAACACAATATCCAGCAGTCCCAGTTCCATTAAAAACAATAGACTGAGGGCGGGTAAGTGGCCGTTTCCCAGGTGTCAGTTGGAAGAAGCTCACCAATGGATGGGTGGCTTTCCAATGCCTCCCTGATGAGCATGCAGTTGTGGTAACCGTCATGTTGCCATCATTGTTGACATTGCCATGATGGAATTTTGGTGACCAATTTAGAGGAGAGAGAAAAGGGTGTGCACCTGAGAAAGTCTACAAGCTATTCAATTATTTCTGCTTTGTAACATATAGAATTAAAGGAAAGACATTCAAACGGGAAATAAGTACATAGAAGAAGCCATAGGAAGTGTAGACTTTTGGGACAGGAGGGAACATTTCAGATGCTGGTTCTATCAGGAAACTGGTGAAAGACAAAAAGTGCTCTATGAATCTAAACTCAGATGTTGACCTACATATTTCTGAAATCTAAAAGCTTAGTAAGTTTCTACACTTTAAAGTGCAAAAATCACAAACTAGTATAGCAAAAAGTGTATTTTTTTCCTTCCCATGCTGTTGCTAAAAAACAAAACAAAAACAAAAACTTATCTAGTTCTCCTGATGAACAGTGGCCAATCTCAAAGACTCCCAGTGCAACTTCGGAATCATAGAATTTTTGTCATCCTTAACTCTCATTTTAAAAATATTATCGTTTTATTTCCTGACCTTAGTATTTTTCCAAATGCTCTAAACTTTACAGTATTTATATTCTTATGCTCACTATTCATATGACTTTTATACTTGTGTCTTCTACTGCTATCAATTTTTAATGATTTATACATCCCTACCTTAATCTCAGAGCTTTCTCCTGGGCCCCAGGCCTGCAATTCCATTCCCTTTTGACTGACAGAGAACTGATGTTTAACACCCCTGATACTGAATTTATGATCTCCTTCCCAAAGGTGTTCATATTACATTTCATTTCGGTGAATGTCATCATAATTCATCCAATCTCCCACACTGTGAAGGAAGCACCTCCTTTTTTGATCTTTCCTCCCTCATTACATATATTCCATCACCAAATACGTTTGGTTGATTTAATTTGGAAAAGCTTCTTAAGTCTGTACTCTCTACTCTATGCCCGTGGTGATCGCCTTGGGCCGGGTCTTCATGAGCTCACATTTTGAAAAAAATCATTGATTTATTCACAAAATATTTACTGAGTAGCTACTACGTCCCAGGCAACATTCTGGTCACTGAGGCTATGGCAATTATCTCAAAAGATATAAAAAATGACATACTAATGGGAAAATCATAACTAATCCTGTAATGATTTTTTCAAAGAAAAATAAAATAGGAAATAAGGAAAGAGAGTAGCAGCGACTGTTATTTAAAGGTCATTCAAATCAATCTCTGTAAAGTGGCAATATTTGAGCAGAGACTTGAAGGAGGTAAAGACAAAAGGCTTGTCACTCCCTCCACTCTTACTGGCCTCTGCTAACTTGTCACTCTCTCCTAAACAATCTTTTCCAGGGAACACAGGAGTTATTTTGTATACAGATAAGAGTCAATTATGTAGCTCTTCTATTTAAGAAACTGCCAGTTGTTTACCCTCTTGTTCCTGCTTCTCATTTCCCACTCGGCATCCTATACTCTCCTCATCTACCCTTCCCATTGATCTCTGCACATAGCATAACTTTTTATGCCTTTACACACTTAGTTGTAAAAAAATCGAAAAGGAACTTTCCTCTTCTCAATCCATTAAATTTCTGCTAAACCCTTAAGGACTCATCTTAAATGTGACTTTCTCTGGTGAGTCTTCCCTAATTTCTGGTAGTAAGAGTAGTCACATCATCTCTTATACCTACTTTGTCATGGTATGCAACACAGTGGATTGAAATTTCTTACCTTTTACATCAGTCTATCTTTAGGGCGTTGATTGACATTTATTTGGGCATATGGCTCAGTGACTGAAGCTTGTAGATAGTAAATATGTTTGTTGAATGAATCAAGTAGCTTGGAGTGAAGAAAGGAGATTAACGGTTGAGGGCTCAATTACCTTTGCCAGTCACAAAAATCTGTGGCTTGATTCTATTTTCATTAGCAAAATAAAGTTAGATTTTAAATGCATGTCTACACTTCTGCATCTGAGTATTTTGCTCTTGAGGCTTTCCTTTATCTTTTCTTTCAGTTTTTCTGGTGTGTGTGTGTGTATGTGTGTGTGTATTTTCATGTGCCATTTTGTATTCTATATACAGGACAAAGGGAAATTGTACAGACTTAAAACCATGATAGTTTAGCTACTTACAGGCCTTTAAAGGACAGGTGTGGTATCCAGCTCGAGAGAAATGAGAACATCTATGAAAAGGGGACCTTAAGCTCTTATCCAGCAGCCTCAGACATGGGTTGTTTTCTGATGGCAAATTTCTCTGCAGGAGCTGAGTGAAGTGAAACATATCTAAGTGTTCAATTCACGTCTGCTTTGGTGACATAGGTGAATTTTTCATTCTCATCCAATTCTATGCCAGGTATTGAAAGATAGGGAAGTATTAAAACAAGTTATTTATTATTTTTATTATTGTTTATTGATTGCTTAACTATGTGAGGCTGAGCTAAATTCATATTATCAAATATTACCCATTTCACTATCCCTTTGTTGAGGCATAATTTTCACCATTTACAGAGAAAATCGGTTCAGATAGGTTCAGTTACATGACTATTCATACATCTATTAGGAAGTAGAGCTGGGGCAAAATTCAAGTATCTACATCAGTCTACATAAATCTACGTTTTAGAACCATAGATTGTTAATTTCCATCTAGTAAGCATCTAAGTAATGCCTGCTTAAAAATGTAGTTTGTACATGGAATAGAATATATATATACACATATATGTATGTGTATATATGTGTATATATATAAAATTTTGTAAAAAAATTATAAAACTAATTTTCAATGATTCTCATGAATTTTCCCTTAAAGTAACTTGAAAGTGGTTGCTAATGCCCCTGATTTCTTGCCACAAAGCCCTTAAAGAGCTGTGTTTTTAAAAGAGGAGCTATAAATTTCACTTGGTTGAATTTTTTTCCATTAACAAGCCAGTCTCTTTAGCATGAGAGAATATTTTTATAAAGGAATACTAATAGGACAAACAATTGTAAGATTGCATGTCATACTGGCAAAATCAAGGATTAAAAATAGTTTGAAGAATGCTTTAAATATGGTAATTCCAGTGCCGCAAAGAAAAAGATGATCTATTTTCTCTTCTTTGTTTGCATAAAGAGTCATATATCTTACTACATATCCTTGGCCTATTTAGATCTGTTGTAGATGGTTGAAAAAGAAATTTTAACAGATAATTTGCCGCTGAAATAAGTGAAAATGATGAAAATAAAGACTGATACCTAATTTTAAAATGCTTTCATTTATAAATGTGACAACTGAGTGGACAGTGAGCAGACATACATGATCAAAAAATTCTTTGTAAGCAACTCCTCAGATCCATTTAGGGGTTCTTTGATTAAACAGAGTGAATCTGAAACTTAACAATGGCAGAAATTAGCATCTTTTGCAGAAACGAAAAAGAATGTGTTATCCTCCTACCATCAGGCTAAAATACTGTTTTTTACAACATAATCCAGGCACCAGTTCTTCCACCTGAAGTCCTGCACAAGTTGGTCTTTGGGAACAGTAGAAAAAAACATGGTTGAATTTTACTTTAGGACTGAATTATAAATGTCTTCATGGTCTCACTATGTTAGGATATTTGAAAGCAACCAGGAATAATAAGCGCTGAAGCCACAAATAGAGCCGATTTTTCTGGTGGTCAGTATGCACTGAGCCTGGGTCAGAGAGTTAGGCAGCGGTGCTTTCGTCAGCATCCTCTCCGAGGCTTCTAAGCTCGGACTAGAATTGCTGGTCTTCACTAAACCACGGCAGGCGGAGAGCCGGGTCACTACTTGGCTAGATTTAATTTCGCCTTCAACATGAGAAATCAGTGTGTCATGTTTCTACACAAAAGGGAAAAGCATTTAAATATTGTATCTATGTGAAGGCCAATTATGTTATCTCATTCTTATGCATTCCTGCTATAAAATATTTGAGGGCAACAATCAGGCATATCATTGGTTCTATTTTTCTTCTCTCATTTTCCAAATTACAAGATTTTTAGTAAAGCCAATCTTTCAGGATTTTGTAGAAATTTCTTTCTTTCTTTCTTTTCTTTCTTTCATTTTTGTTGTTGTTCATCCCTTGTTTGTAATTTCTGCCTACTTAGTCACACTTTACTTCATTTAAAATCCTAAATTTTACCTGGCACTCTGGGAGGCCAAGGCGGGCGGATTGCCTGAGCTCAGGACTTCGAGACCAGCCTGGGCAACACGGTGAAGTCCCGTCTTCACTAAAATACAAAAGAAATTAGCCGGGCGTGGCGGCATGCACCTGTAATCCCAGCTACTTGGGAGGCTGAGATGGAAGAACTGCTTGAACCTGGGAGGCGGAGGTTGCAGTGAGCCCAGATTGTGCCACTGCACTCCAGCTTGGGTGACAGAGCAAGACTCTGTCTCTACAAAAAAAAAACAAAAAAACAAAAAAAACTAATAATACTAAATAAATTTTCAATGTTTAATGATACATCATAATTGCACATATTTATGGGAGTACATGTGATATTTTGATACACACATACAATGTTTAATGATCACAAGAGTGTTATTGGGATATTCATCACCTCAAGCATTTATTGTTTCATTGTGTTAGGAACACTCCAACTTCACTCTTCTAGTTACTTTGAAATACGCAATAAATTATTGTTACCTGTGGTTACCTTATTGTGATAATGAACACTAGATTTTATTACTTTCATCTAATCGTATTTGTACTCATTAACCAACCCCTCTTAATACTTGTTTCTTCACTACCCTTCCCAGTTTATTATAATCATTGTTCTCCTATCTCTGTAACATCAGTTTTTTTAGCTCCCACATATGAGTGAAAACAGGAGATACTGGTCTTTCTGTGCGTAGCTCATTTCACTTAACGTGGCGTCTTCCAGTTCCGTCCATGTGCTCAGCAGCACTAGTCATCAGAGAAATACAAATCAAAACTACGATGAGCTGTTATCTTGTTATCTCACCCCAATTAAAATGGTTTTATCAAAAATAAAACACAGGCAACAATGAATTTTGATGAGAATGAGGAGAAAGGGGCACTTGCACACTGTTAGTAGAGATGTAAACCAGTAAAACCATGGAGGTCCCTCAAAAAACTCAACATTGAAGTTATTTTATTATGTATCATCTACTCCAATTACATATAGCAAGCTTTTTGTTTTTCTAATTTTTAAAGTATTATGTTACATTAGTTAAGATATTGAACAATTTGGTTTTGTTCTTTTAAAGCTTATTACTGAGGCCAGGCATGGTGGCTCACACCTATAATCCCAGCACTTTAGGAGGCCAAGGAAGGAGGATCTCTTGCGTTCAGGAGTTTGAGACCAGCCTGGGCAACATAGGGAGACTCTGTCTCTACAAAAGAATGAGAATTAGCTGGGCAAGGTGGTGTGCGTCTGTAGTCCTAGCTACTTGGGAAGCTGAGCAGGAGGATTGCTTGAGCCTAGGAGGTCAAGGCTGCAGTGAACTATGATCATGCTATTGCACTCCAGCCTGGGGATGACAGGACAAGACCCTGTCCTTAAAAATAAATAAGTAAATAAATACATAAATAAATACATCACTTACTGCTAAATCCAACACTGGGACTGAGTTGTGCAAAAGTTGACTCAGATTCAGATTCTCCAAATACATCCAAATCTGTTTCTATGAAACAATGTTATAGGTTAAGTAATGGAACAACTTAAGAATTTCAACTCAGAAACATTAACAAAAAATCTGGCCTACCTCACAACCAATAACGAAAACACAGGTTGTTACAATCCTCTCGCTACCAAACTCTGTCATACGAATGTTGCATTGATTTTCCACTCTTCTAATTGCCACTAAAGGAAGATTATATTCCAGTATTGTGAAATTTTGAAAAATTAAGCAGTTCTCTGGGAAGAAGAGAGGGAGTGGAAAGCAGGTTGTTAGCAGTAAATTTATATTGCAGGTTCATTCTAAGAAATGAGGCAATTACGCTCTTCTGTTTGATTTTGGTGGCAAAGGGGGAATGGTTATCAATGGAAGTTGGCAACTAGTGTTTGTCTTAGAATTGGAATAGACTCCTTTAATCAGTTCTTTGATCTTCCAACTCACTTTGCTGATTATCTCCACTTTGTTCCTACTTTTCCACTGCAACTCAGAATCTAAGGTATTTTAATGTTTAATTATCCATTTTTGTCTTTACATCTAACGTTTCTTAAAATTTTAATTTGTCATACCCACATGTGTTTCCTCCTTACCCATTTGTATATTACTTCTTTTTTTAAATAATAATAGGAAAAATATTGTTCAAGAAGAATCGTTATAATGAAAATTCATTACGATTTTATTTATTATTGTTGTTATTATTATTATTTTGAGACGGAGTCTCACTTTGTCACCCAGGCTGGAGTGCAGTGGCATGATCTCACTTCACTGCAACCTCCATCTCTGGAGTTCAAGCAATTCTCCTGCCTCAGCCTCCCGGGTACCTGGGACTACAGGTGCCCACCACCACTTATGGCTAATTTTTGTATCTTTGGTAGAGACAGGGTTTCGCCATGTTGGCCAGGCTGGTCTCGAACTCCTGACCTCAAATGATCCTCCCACTCGGCCTCCCAAAGTGCTGAGATTACAGGCATAAGCCACCTCACCCGGCCTCATTAAGATTTTAAAACATTATCAAATTTATATAAGATTTCCAAATTCCCCAATCCCTAGTTTCATGTTGTTTTGCTTTTCTACACATTATGGGAAACGTTTAAAATATAATCACTCCATTCATGGACTCAATTAATTACCGAAGTTGCCATCCACACTGCATTTATTGTGTACTACTGAAAATTATGTTTTAGGGGATAATCGACAACAACTAAAATAAAAACAAACAAAATTCACTTTGCACTACCAGGGAGTAAAATATTACAGTAGGGAAGTAGAGCCCGAATTAAACAGGAAAATACTAGGCAATACTCCAACTTCACGATAAATCCAACCTAGACGTCTGAGCTTACATAAAAGACCAAAACAACAGTTATAATTTACCAGGGATAGTTCGACAGGACAACAGTTAACGTCACCGAAGTTGTAAAAAGACAATGTATGGCATCTCTTTAATTAGAGTTTAAATCTGCTCATCTTGATGCAGTAATAAACTGAGAAATGCCAGGTTATATGCTCTTTTGGAAGACAGCAATTCTATATAACACATGTGGCCGTTTCCAGTTCAACCCCTGATTCCTGGCTCCTGCTTCTGAAACACAATGTTTCATTTTAATGAAAAATACATTACTGTGGTAAGATAGGTCATCAGCTGTTAAGTGTAATGCAATTTCTGTAACAAAATTAATTTTACAGCTTGCATAAAAGACTTTACACAGGTTAAATACTGTTAATTACTAGCTAAATTTTGTTCCTTAGAATGCATAAATGAAGCACCTCCACCCTCTATAAAAATAATATCTATAGTACAAAATGTCCATAGGATTCTTTATGATTTCCATTTTTTATATCATGCTAAAATGCCAGCCATAGCCAACTGTGGGTTAATATGGCCTTTCATTGGTCACTGAAACAGAGGATATATTTGCTGGTGTCTTAAGACTAAAACAGTTGTGCTGGTGAAAGGCCAGTGCAATTTTCTTCTGGGTTACTTATTTAGAGATAGCAATTCAGACCAAAAAAACTCTGATACATAGTTATAGATTTACGTAACCTAAGTTAACCATCCAGCAAATGGATGCAGTTGATCTCAAAGGGAGGCGCAGCAGAGTAAAGGACATTCAAACCCCATCTATAACCAACATTGGAAAAACATTTCAATGTGGGTAAAATTACAGTCACATAAAAGGACAACAGATTATCGGTCAAATGTACATGCGAGCATTAATGCAATAACCTTTTTGCTCTGTGAAAAGTTTTCGTTGAGCTATTTGCTAAAATAATATTTTAAGTAATAAAGAATTTGGAATTAGTACAGAATATGGAATTGGACAGCTCTGAATTTGAACCCAAACTTTTTCATCAATTAGTTACTTAGAGCCAGGAAAAGTTACTGTATCTTCCTGATCCTGTTTTATTATCTGCTCTGTAAGTAAGTACAAGACAATTGCCTCACAGTGTTATTGCCATGCTTGAATATAATGATGGATAAAAATTTCTTGGCACTAAGGCGGCCTTTATAGATGTTCCTTTTCCTTCTGTTTTGCTGTTTCTATTGACTCATGGGAGCCGTTAAGGAAGAGATGTGATCAGATTTTAGATGCTCGTTTGTTTGTCTACGTTACTGGGATACTGTAGCGAATCGCTGATTTGAATGCGATACCTGGTTTAAAAAGGCACTACACGGTGTAAAATGTTACATTTAATTCAATCTAAGAAATTTTCAGTTAGTTTTGCAAATAGCACATCTATGCTTTTTGATACTTGTTATATGGAAAACAGGAACACTAGCAAAAAAAAAAATAGGAAAAGTCTTCAGGGGAACATTTTTTAAAATATCCCTCATTTAACTCCAGACGGGAGGCAAAGACAGAGGAACAGCGTATAGGAACTCCTAGATGTGGAATGATGTCAGAGATTCTCCACTCTGCATTTGGTCACATTCAGGCTGTAGATATCACCAGTGTACCTTGCTTTCCTGGTAATAAGGACATAATCTTTCTTCCTCCCCTGGCCACTCTCAGCCTTGGAAGTTACTGGCTAGTGGATAGTAGATACTGGATGAGCCATCACAAGGTGGCCCTGGCACAGAAAGCCTGGGTGACACGGCTCCACACAGCACAATTCAGACGGGCTGTGGGAAAGATCATGTGGGGAAGCAATGTCGTTTCAACAAAGAACTCAGCAGGATAAATACGACCAAGCTCATGTCTCACAAATGATCACTTGTGTCTGAATGTCTTCCATTTCTGTTCGTATTCATTCCTAATGGGTTAAGTCTCATCCCCAAGTATGTTTCTAGTGAATATGAAAGACCCTATTGTCACATATTTCTTTCTTTATATGCAACTACCATCATTTCATTAACTTTTGCTTAAAGGAACATCTTTCAAAAATAATCTGACACGTTACTTTACCATTTTTTGATCAATTTATTTTGTGTCTTCTTTACATATATTGTGAAGGGCCATATCTGAAAGAGAACTTTTTCATTAAAAAACTAGCATATGTGGGCTATCTGCGTTTATATTCATTTTATTGACTATTTTACTATGAACAGTCTTATATTTTACTTTATACTAATTCCTCCAGATTAATGACAAGTATTTAACCTAACACATTGATACATCTCACTTAATATTAGTTTAACTTCATTTAATTCCTTCCTTTTTACTCATCATCTTTTTCCTCAGGAGAAATTAAGGAAGAAGATATGTTTGGCACCTCTGTCCATCTCTTTGCCCATTTCATACTCCTCTAAGAAGGCAAGAAATGCTAATCTGATTACACATTACCAATTAATTGGGCCACATTTACTTGTGGGCCATCTGGCTGAATATTTTTTAATCATGAACAAACCATGGTGCTCTTCTTCTCTCTTGCCCCTGCCTTAACGAAGTGAGGCATTTTCCTTGACTTATTTCCTTCTCATTGCAGCAGAGTTGAAATGTGAGACGGGGTGTAGCTTCTCCTAACCCTTGGCGTATCATCTGATGGAACTGAAGAGTGAGAAATGACCTCCACGGACCTGGAGCCTCAGCTTCATGTCTCCACCGAGATGCCACATTGGAGGCAAGCTCAACGCAATGCCTTTATTAGAAACGTTTTTAAAAGGGAACCCGTATTCACGTTTGTCAGGACACTGCTTATCTCTCTAGTTGAACCCGTATAACTTACTTTATAAGATGGTAAGATACAAAGACTCTTAATCTTCTATCTACCAGGACTCTTGATATAAATTGAAAGCTCACTTATAACAGCTCTAGCATCCCAAGTGCCTTGGACTACACTCCAATTTAACTTATTGTTCAGTTTTTATATAACTGTCTTCCTTATATTGTGCTTAATTTTCTTATTAATTTAATATTTTAAGAAGAATACTCATTCTGAGAAGTTCACAAATCAGTTAGGCTTAAGTTTTTAAATAAATGTTTTAAAAATATTAAAAGCACACGTATGAAACAATGATACTAGACTTAATTATGGAGAGCAGCCTCCCCTACAAATTTCAGCCACAACACAAGAGCAGTCAAGAGCAGTAAGCAGATGAGTCCACTCACCTTCCTTCCAACATTTCAAGTGACTGGGGAAAGAATAGGGACAAAATAAGATAAAACAAAATAAAGGTTTCTTGTGGAACACTGAAAAATTATTATGTGCCAAAGTGTGAGAATGCTTTATATCCATCCCATCGTTTGTCCTGGGAGGTACTTTCTATTATTGATTTCATTTGACAAATGAGGAAACAGAGGTCTGAATAGGTAGAGAAACAATTGTCAACTTTCTACTTCTTAGTATAACTTTACTGCCTCTGAGGCCTGCCTGCATTCCTGCACTGGGGTTTCATGGACATTGCTCGAGACCACTGGCCCTATGTCTGTCATCTTTTATGTTTCATTTATAAACACCCTCAGCTCTTGATCTGTGAGGGTCTTAATAAATATAGTTGTATTAAATTGTTGCGCTTTAAAGAATAATATATGATATTAAGAAATAGTATTTCTGATAACAGCTTAAGCCATAATATGAAGTGTGCTGATACAAGAGGAGTTTGTAGGTCTTAAAAAAACAAAACAAAAAAACTAAGCTCTAATTTAGTACAAGTTTCTGACCTTCCTGCTAAAATTTATCTAGGAGTATATATAAAGAAAAGGCCTTATTGAATAAACTGGTAAATGCATCTCTCAAGTTTTATTTTATATTCAACATAATATGAAGTAAAAATAAAATACAACTAAGAAATATAGCATTGGCTACTTTTTGAAACATTTCTCCACAAAATAGGGGGTAAAATATGAAAAAGTTTCAACACAATGTTTTGAATCTCTATTTCTTTATAACCTAAAGGAAATAAGAATTTGATATGCCTCAAGGAAAAAAAATCCAACGAAATTTTTTTTGCGGGGGAAAGAAAGTCTACTATCCAGCCTCAGAGATTAGATTTAAAAGCCAAAGAAAACTTTGTTAGATTATAGTGTGACAGAGCAAACCAATCTTTAAATCTACCAAGACACTTCTAGAATGCTAGAACACAGTATGTGTGAGTAAATAACAAGTGTTTTGAGAAACATCATTTTTTTATGTCCTAAACCACTGACTTACAACGTATGAAAAGATGTGGCATGACATGGATTTGAGAATATATACTGTAGAACAGCTATTAACAAGCTTTTCTTGGTACTGAAGTGTGTTCCACAAAACACTTTTTACTCTTACATAAAGAAGAGAGTGGACCAAAGTAAATTAAACTACCAGAAACAGGTGTTAGCTTGACATTAAGAACCCACAAATCAACATTTGTTTCCATTCCTGAAAATCAGCTTTCAATTAATAATAATATTATAATCATTAAAAAATATATATTTTTAAAGCATCTGTTTACTTTCCTTAACTTGTAAATCACTGCTGGTGTTTTCCAACTCTCTTAGTGAATTTAAATGACAATATCATTCCTTAATTTTTCTATGACCTGAAAAAGTCCGATTAGAAAATGAGCAAATTCTCACAATGCTGATAGAAATCAAAGTAAAAGCTTGTATTTAAGAACATCAGTCTCTACTAAAACGAGAAATACCTAAAAATACGAATATATCCAAAATGTCGCAAAGCACATAAACCAGGTTGAAATAAAAATTTGAACGGGCAATTATGTAACATAAAGCCAGATAACCCAACCAGTTCATACATTTTATACTCAGTATAGGATATTATAAATTAGATAGTTACTGATGAAATAATAGCTTTTATAGTTAACTCTGTAGTAATTAAGTAGGATGGCAAGGCAGCAAAGAGGTCAAATTAATTTCTGAGTTCTTCCATTTATCTTTAGAAATGATGGGGAAAATTCTAACTCCAGAAGTGTTTTATGGGAATCTAAAGAACAGTTTTGACAAAGAGGAGGTCTTAAGAAAGCATTTATGATTAAGCAACCTGACATAAAGAGTAACTGCAAATTATTAGAACCAGTTGATATTTATCTAAATGGATAAATCATTCATCTGAATAATTATCAACCCAGACAAACTATAGGCCTTGAAATTGCAATTATGAAAGAGAACCAATCAAATGTTAAGACCAAATTTAAAATTTTAGCAATGGTAGAAATTATGAATCATAAAATGCTACCTTTGACTCAAGAAATGCAACCCTTGGTTAGACAGCATATTAAAAACTAGATGGCTAATGAGGTATTTCTATGGTTTCTTTTTATACTTGTTTTTGTGACATTAAGACTCTCAAAGAATCACAAATTCTAATAAAGCAATAGGCCTCTTCTCTCTGAGTTTATCTTAGACCTTCCCTTACCTAACACGTCCGAACGTGTTCTTTGTTCTTGAACAAGATTTCACCATTAAAACTCACACAGAAAGAACTTGTCAAGACTTTACTAAATAAAGTTTAGGATGTTTCTAATTTTCATTAAAAAATAGTGTATGTATTTTTAATGAGATTACATAATTTCAAAGTCAGTTATTTAAGACCCACCAAATTACAATAATTTATTTCTTTCAGGAAAAAAAAAAAAAAACTAGCCATCAGCCTGCTGTCCGGCTTCATCAGCTCTAGACGCAAACAGGAAACTAAGGCAATATTCCATTGAGAGCTGATGGTGGTTTATACCAAGTAGTGTCTGTGCAAATTACCTCAACAGGCATTCAGTTTAAAAGTAGACTTGCAGGATTTCCTGATGGATTGAATCTGGGAAAAATAGAAATAGCAGGTAAGGATAACTTCATAGAGTTTGGTTTAAATTATCGAAGAATAAAACTGTCATTTATTGAGCTGGCCAAGTTGCGGCAGAACCAGGTTTAGGGAGAAAATCAGAGGGTCAATTTTGCAAATAATAACCTTGAGTTACTTATTAGATTTCAAGAAGTAATATCAACTAGGTGGCTCAATGTACAATTCCACAGTTCTACAGCACAATGAAGGCTGGGGATTATAAACTTGAAAATCAGCAGTATATGCATAGGAGTTAAAGCATGACACCATCTGAGGTAAAAAAGAAAATGCATTTAAATAAAGTAAATAAATGCCAGAATCATCCCTTCTGTGCTGTAACTGAGAAATCAGGAAGATGGTGGTGAACGAAGGAACGCAGGAAGCAGCAGCTATAACATGGTGAATAGAACTGACAATACTGTGACCTGGAACCCAGGTGACAAACATGTTTCAAGGAGAAGTCGAAGATTACCTGTGTCAAATTTTGTGAAAAGGACTAAAAGTTGAAGAATATGGAGATCAATGTTATCCTTGGCAACAACAAATTTTGGACAGTAGAAAAGGAGAAGGCAGATTGGGGTGGAAGCTTTAAAAACCAAGATGAAAGGATTTGGGTATAATGGGTGCATGGAGTTTTGCTCTGAGGGTCAGAGAAAGGAGGCAGTATCTTGAGAGATTTGTAGAATATGGAAAGGTATTTTAAAATAAGAATAATTGTAGCATGTTTGCATGTGAAGAATATTATTAATTAGCAGGAGGAGAATTGATGATGCAGAAGAAAGGGAAAAGTTGGGGGAATGATGTTCCTGCATTAGGTGAGAGGTGACAGTGTCTGGCACACAGGTAGAAGGCTTAGCATTTCCAATGAACACACTGTGAACCCTTAGGGCACCTTCTCCATGGCACCCACAGTGACAGTTTCTCGTATTAAACCAGACCATAAGGTATGGCTGGTTACAAACTCCTCAGTGGCTTTCCATCTCATTCAAAGTAAAAGCCTGAGGTGTTACGGAGGCCTACAAGGAACTATGTAATTTGGCTCCATTACCCCGCTGTCTCCTTCTGCTCTCACTGTCCTTTAGCTGACTACAGCCCAGTCAGACAGAACTCCTTACCCTCCCTCAAACACACCAGACACCTGCACGCCTCTCTACCTGCAAAGTCTGTGCTCTTAACAACTAGGCCATTCTGCATGGCTTGCCTTCTCTTTTCATTTGTGTCTTTGCTCACATTTCACCTGCTTAATGAAGTCTTTCCTGACCTTGTAACCCTCCACCCTCCATGTGTACTTCTTCTCCTTAGCACTCACCAATACACGACATATTAAGAGATTTAAATATTTTCTTTGATAATTGTCTTACCCCTTTAGATTTTAAGAGAACACAAATTTTTACCCGTCGTTCACTGCTATATATCCAGCAGCTAAATTACTATCTATCACATATTACATGTTCAGTAAGTTTGCCAGATAAATGAATAAAATGATATTTTAGGGCTTAACCTCAAACTTTTACTGCTTTGCATAAAAATCCTAAAACAACATTAATGTTTAAACTATATGCAATCATGTACACCAGAGGGTATTGTAGTTTTCAGTGAGATTTCTCATATGACAAGACTAGAAGGCAAAAATAAACATTGGTAACTAGAGCATTGGTGAAAGTTTACAAAATAAATACAGTTCCTACTTCGTAATTGGCAGAAACCAGGCCCTCTCGGAAACGTTTTTGATATGACACCAAGTACAGATAAATGCTACAGGATAATAATAATATAAAAAAGATTCTTTTTCTACTTAATTGTGCGGAGCCTGATATATTTATTGATCTTCAGGTAAACAATAGTTTTTTTTTTTTAAACATTTCCAAGGCTCTGGTATCTATTGTAAAGAAAAGCAGTGAATCGCAGGAATTCTGTAAACTATTTGACTAAATTTGGCTGCCAATCTCTACCATGTTTTCCAAACATTTGTTCAGAAAGATTCCTCTTAGTCCCTGTTACTAGTATACACAATAGCTGTTATTTGTTGATTATTATGCAGATATTGTCCTCCTTTGATCTTGATATACAATAATTAATCATACAACAGAGTGAGCTGTGTTGTATTCTTTATTATCCCCATTTTTAACTGAAGGGAACTGGGGCTTAGAAAAATCAGATAACTGGCCTGTGATCACATTTCTGATTTGTGTCAAATCTGGGATTCAAACCAAAAAAGCCGACTCCAGAATTCACAACCTGAACCACTTTGCTCAGCTATTGCCTCGGGCTTCCTGTGTCAGCCACACAACCTCAGGCACCCTACAGTCATCGAGCTGGAGACTCGTATTTGTCCATGGAAAGTGTCTTTGTTTCGAAAGAGCTAATAAAGAATTCACATTAAGGCAAAAAGACAATTGAAAAGAAATTGCTGGCTTCAAACACGCAGCCAAGAAGATAACACCCGGATTCCAAAAGATTCTGATGCATTCTAAGCTAACTTGATTGATTATATCTATCAGCTTAATTATCTTTTAATATTTATATATTATTTCTGAAATTCTTAAAACAATAAACATGAAATTTTAAAGAGAACAGAAAAGAACTTATTATAAAGTACCACTAAGATAAATGTCTGAAAACCTAATTTCTAATTTCATTTCTTTGTCAGTCTAACTGACTGCATTCCTTAACATAGGTGAGCCTGTTTTTTCACATATAAAATTGGCAGACTAAATCATATTTCTCTATTCCTTTCTTCTCTGTGGATTCTAATATCCTTAAAATAAAGTTTTCTCTTAAATTTATTCTTGCTAATTTGAAAAATGTTCAATAAACATCTCAATTTTTGCAAAGTCTTATTAGTCTTATGTCTATTGTATTATTCTTAAGAAAATGGTTCATTATAAAAAATATTTGGTTTCGTAATTTAATATTTTGTACAACTAAAGAAGTTAACTTATATAAAATATTATCAAATAATTAAATAAGTTTGAGTATTCATTTGCATTATCCATTCTAAGTTATAAATCGGTGTAAGACTACAGATTTGGCTGGGCGCGGTGGCTCACGCTTGTAATCCCAGCACTTTGGGAGGCCGAGGCGGGCGGATCACGAGGTGAGGAGATCGAGACCACGGTGAAACCCCATCTCTACTAAAAATACAAAAAAATTAGCTTGGCATGGTGGTGGCGCCTGTAGTCCCAGCTACTCAGAGGCTGAGGCAGGAGAATGGCGGGAACCCGGGAGGTGGAGTTTGCAGTGAGCCAAGATTGTGCCACTGCACTCCAGCCTGGGCTACAGAGCGAGACTCAGTCTCAAAAAAAAAAAAAAAAAGGGAGGAGGGCAGCATAAAAAAATTCTCAGAGCAACGTCTATGGTCTGGACTCAGTGAACGGCAGCTATTTTTAGACTTCGCCCAGTAACTCAAAAGGCCCCATGCCCTCTGCCACATTACATTACGCTCATGATTAACAATGCAAAACTTTTGCATAGCTGCCAAGTATGGTGACTTATTCCCTCTTTAAAGGCTATAGTTAGTGTTACCTTGCATAAACATAGGTTAAGTATTTGAGTGCCAGTTGTTTAAATGAGCTGATATGTGACAAAATGTAACCAGGCTTTTAGAATGAATGCATCTAATAAGCTTAATCAAGAACTTACAGTAATAGATTTCTAACTTATGAATAGAAAATCACTTAAATGAACTCTGATTGTTAAAAATGACATAGACAAATATTAGTATCAGTAGGCGTTATTTTCTCCTATATTAACTCCAACATATATGATTTTAACAATTTTGAAATCTCCCCCAATGTTTTCTGTGATTTCTCACCATTATCTGGGGGAAAACAGAACAAAGCTATGATTTGCTAGGGTCAAGCAACGATTCCGTTCTGACAGCCCTATAGCTAACACTGTTCATGCTTTTTGATCTGCACTTCTTTGAATACTATGCCTGTGTCTGGGAAAATTTCACCTTATAAATTCGTCTCTAAGATGAAAGCACAAACCCAATTTCCTTTGCATCTAGAACACAGGCCTATAACCCTCATATAAGCATATGTTGCTAATCCCAAGTAAGAAGAATGCCAGGTAAGATTGAGTGTTGACTTCACTTCATATCAATGAAGGAGGGAGAAACTTGGATTTGAAATTTCGCGTTTTGTGACTGACAAAACCTGGTACAATGTTTTGCTAATGTTGTAAAACTACAGTGACTCGTACACCTGTAATTGTTTGGGGATCACATTAGTGAAGTAGTCGGACAGCATATAACTCTGCTAGGATTTCTGATAAAAAATTATGTTTCAATTGAAATTTGTAAGTTAACTTTTAAAACAAATTATTTTAGACGTGCTGTTTTGATTATCTTATTAATATTTAAATTTTACTGTTGCACCCAAAAGTCAGTTATGCCTTTCAAAGATTGTTTTAAAAGTTGGCTCCATCTTTGTGGTGGGCAGAACTAGGCCATATCCCCCAAGAATGTCCGCATTCTAATCTCTGTACACCTGTGAATATGTTAGGTTACATGGCACAGGGAAAGTTAAGGTTGCTAGCCAGTTGGCCTCAAAATAGGTAGATTATTTAGAGTCATCCCAGGAAGCCCAGTGACATCAGAATGGTCTCTAAAATGGGAAAGAGAAGCTGAAGAGCGAGAGTCAGAGGGAGATGTGACTATGGAAGGAAGAAAGAGAGAGAGCAGTGTTGCTGGCTTTGAGGATGCTGTGGGACCACAGGAATGCGGGTGGCCCCTGCCGGATAGAAAAAGAAAGGAAATGGACCCTGTAGAACCTCCAGAAAGGAACTCAGTCCTGCTGATACCTCGATTTCAGCCCACTGAGACCCTTGTTGAATTTCTAAGCTACATAATTATAAGACAATGGATTTCTGGGGTTTTAGCCACCAAGCCATTAGAGGTAATTTGTTACAGCAGCTGCACAGAACTAATACAATTAAAAAGTGTGACTTTACTTTCTCCAGGAGGGAAATTTCTGGTGCTTCCAGCTGTATATCAAAAAAGTATTTGGAAAACAGGTTCATCTAGATAAAATATGTTTTTTTTCACAAATTTCAACAGAACACGTCTCTGCTATCAAACAACTCTGTTAATAACTCCTGGTCAAATACAGAAAATACAGGCAAGCAATATTTTATATCTGTATCCACGTTTAGTTACAGAGTAAACAATGACTAAAGGTTCCTTTAAAAGTAAAAAATACATCTTACCAAAAAAAAGAAAAACCCAATCTGAATAATGACACTATACTTAAACATAGAGAGTTCAAACAACTCAGCAGAAATGCGATGCGTTTCCTAATTATTAACTTGGTTGCTGACCATGAGATGCAGGATGCAGGTGTTCAAAGGAAGCATGCACTTTACCTGAATTTACTCAGTAAAACAATTCCAGCTTCTAAAATTGGTTTTAGGAATGATAACTTTTTTTTAAACTTTGACATGAAATTAACTTGTTGCTGAGAATTTGCACATGTGAATTCACCTTGACATTGATTTTTCGCAATCTTTATAAAGAAGAATAACATAAATAAACATGGCATTTTCCAGGTGGCTGCAAATCATACCAGGGAAAATAAAATCCTCAAATCGAGTGGAGTTTTGCAATAATCTTGTCCTTGGGGTGAAACTGTAGCAAGAACATGCTTCTAGAATTTCTAATGTTGAAACACTGACCGCTGTCCAAGGTGGAAGAACATTAAATCAAATTCCACGGTGGGAACAGGGATGATCATGAGATGGCGAAGTTTGAGATTTCTTATTCTCTGTTATTTCTCTGCCCATAACAAATCATTTTTCCAAGTTAAGAGTCACAGACAAGATCTATTAATTATCTTTCACACAGCAGTAAGAAGGAGATGTCTATTCCTGACTTGAAAAAATTCAAAAGAGTTGTAACATTGGTGTGACACCTTAAGCAAAAACCTTGGACTAGTTATTTACAGTTGTAAAGGGACCCAAATTAGCCACAGCAATCAGATTATATTTACACTTCCCATTGTTAGGGATGAAAATCCTCGGTGACAGTCACCAGCAGAAATCTCTGCCAGCCTTCAAAACGACCACCTTCTGTGGAAGCCAATGTTTTCCCGGAAGACAACAGATCTGGGGCGAAAATGTCCTGTGCTGATTAAAACAACTAACCCTAGCATAATTTTATAAACCTCAGAGAGCTGCAACAGCAGTTGGGTTTTATTATTTACTAAAAGGTAAAATATTTCTCAAGATTATGGTTACAGATATACTTAATCGTTCCTTCACCACATGGGATTATTAATACAATACCCATATTAGATTTTATTCTGTATCTGATGTACACAAAAATCAGTTCTCTGTGTGGAAATGCTTTTTAATTTACATAAGAATGAACATTCAGCATAGATGTGATTGCTAATAATTTTCCCACAGGTAGTTTTTGGTTTATAAGAGAATGGAAATGATTTATAGTTATGGTCAGTGATGATAACCAAATACTCAAATCACATTGTCTTTTTTAAAAAAAAATATTTTCTAGCCGATTCTGTTGGAAATCACACCAAAATACCTTGATGTGATAATGTCTTAAAAATATATAAAAGAATTTCTCTGGTACCAAAACAGAGATATAGACCAATGGAAGAGAACAGAGCCCTCAGAAATAACACCACACATCTACAACCATCTGATCTTTGACAAACCTGACAAAAACAAGAAATGGGGAAAGGATTCCCTATTTAATAAATGGTGCTGGGAAAACTGGCTAGCCATATGTAGAAAGCTGAAACTGGATCCCTTCCTTACACCTTATACAAAAACTAATTCAAGATGGATTAAAGACTTACATGTTAGACCTAAAACCATAAAAACCCTAGAAGAAAACCTAGGCAATACCATTCAGCACATAGGCATGGGCAAGGACTTCATGTCTAAAACACCAAAAGCAATGGCAACAAAAGCCAAAATTGACAAATGGGATCTAATTAAACTCAAGAGCTTCTGCACAGCAAAAGAAACCACCATCAGAGTGAACAGGCAATCTACAGAATGGGAGAAAATATTCACAACCTATTCATCTGACAAAGGGCTAATATCCAGAATCTACAATGAACTCAAACAAATTTACAAGAAAAAAACAACCCCATCAAAAAGTGGGTGAAGGACATGAACAGACACTTCTCAAAAGAAGACATATATGCAGCCAAAAAACACATGAAAAAATGCTCATCATCACTGGCCATCAGAGAAATGCAAATCAAAACCACAGTGAGATACCATCTCACACCAGTTAGAATGGCCATCATTAAAAAGTCAGGAAACAACAGGTGCTGGAGAGGATGTGGAGAAATAGGAAGACTTTTACACTGTTGGTGGGACTGTAAACTAGTTCAACCATTGTGGAAGTCAGTGTGGCCATTTCTCAGGGATCTAGAACTAGAAATACCATTTGACCCAGCCATCCCATTACTGGGCATATACCCAAAGGATTATAAATCATGCTGCTAGAAAGACATATGCACACGTATGTTTACTGAGGCACTATTCACAATAGCAAAGACTTCAAACCAACCCAAACGTCCAACAATGATAGACTGTATTAAGAAAATGTGGGCCGGGCGCGGTGGCTCACGCCTGTAATCCCAGCACTTTGGGAGGCCGAGGCGGGCGGATCACGAGGTCAGGAGATCGAGACCATCCTGGCTAACACGGTGAAACCCTGTCTCTACTAAAAATACAAAAAAAATCAGCCGGGCGAGGTGGCAGGCGCCTGTAGTCCCAGCTACGCGGGAGGCTGAGGCAGGAGAATGGCGTGAACCCCGGGGGGCGGAGCCTGCAGTGAGCCGGGATCGCGCCACTGCACTCCAGCCTGGGTGAAAGAGCGAGACTCCGTCTCAAAAAAAAAAAAAAAAAAAAAAAAAAAAAGAAAATGTGGCACATATACACCATGGAATACTATGCAGCCATAAAAAAGGATGAGTTCATGTCCTTTGTAGGGACATGGATGAAGCTGGAAACCATCATTCTCAGTAAACTATCACAAGGACAAAAAACCAAACACCCCATGTTCTCACTCATAGGTGGGAATTGAACAATGAGAACACATGGACACAGGAAGGGGAACATCACACTCCGGGGACTGTTGTGGGGTGGGGGGAGGGACAGCATTAGGAGATATACCTAATGTTAAATGACCAGTTAATGGGTGCAGCAAAACAACACGGCACATGGATACATATGTAACAAACCTGCACGTTGTGCACATGGACCCTAAAACCTAAAGTATAATAATAATTAAAAGAAAAAGGCAAAGAAACCATCTTGCAACCAAATAACAAAAAAAGAAAAAAAAAAGAGTTTCTGCTGTTTCGACATGTGATAGTTCATGTGTAACGTTCATCAACAAGTGGAAATTGTCACTCTACCTATTTCATCAATTAGGTCGCAATGAGTTTTATAATTACCCACTAGGTGCTTCATGCAAAAGGCAGTATTACATTCATAATATGAACTTATTAGAACTTCTAAATACATTCAGTAGTAATAACTATAGTATCCGTTTTCCTTTTAAAAATGTTCTTTACAGAAAACCAAACACCGCGTGTTCTCACTCCTAAGTGGGAGTTGAACAATTAGAACACGTGGACACAGGGAGGGGACATCACACACTGGGGCCTGTCAGGGGTGGGGGTTATGGGAGGGAGAGCATTAGGAGAAATACCTAATGGAGGTGACGGGTTGATGGGTGCAGCTATCCACCATGGCACGTCTATACCTACGTAACAAACGTGCACATTCCGCACATGTGTCCCAGAAGTGATAGTTTAAAAAAAGAGAAAAAAAAGCTCTTTATAATGATTACAATTCTGAACGTTACAACAGTATCCTCCTAAAATAACATTATTGGATTTCTTTTATCTACCTCACTCAGGTTCCATTTTTAATCATAACCCTTCACAAACACATGGTAAAAGCAGTGATTTACTGTACTGGATTTTTAACTACCTATCTACATTTATGCTTTGCTGTTAAATCTGTCATTCCTGACAAACACAGCTAAACAAAAACATTTGTTTATGGTATGAGATTAGGAACAAAAATCAAGAAAAATGATGTAGAACAGGGAATGATCTGATTTTTCAGACCAAAAAAACTAATTGAATTGTTACTTCAAAAAGGAAAGACAAGACAAAGGACATTTGGTGAATATTTGCAAA
Organism: Symphalangus syndactylus; assembly: GCF_028878055.3. NCBI lineage: Eukaryota > Metazoa > Chordata > Mammalia > Primates > Hylobatidae > Symphalangus > Symphalangus syndactylus. Next base: position 136,160,206 of record NC_072432.2, on the reverse strand, counting down.
AAGGGAAAAAAAAAGCTGGTCGCATTGGTCAGCAGCAGTGATCTACAGCTCCGTATAATACGGTTCCAGCTCTATAAATCTTTTCTACTCCACAATACTTTCCCGAGAAAGTGATGTATCTCTAAAAAAGTTCCATCTACGTGTCACCCTGAAAGCTTACTATGTTGAGGATAATTCCAAATGCAGAAGTGTGCAGCACAACCCCTTTTTGTGACCCAAAACTGACTTATCTATCAACCATGAACATGTTTATAAAGTAAATATGGAAATATTCTAGCTTTTTAAGGAGAATGCTTGTCTCCTTTAAAGTATTTCTAACCTTCCAAAGCTTCTAAATATTAACATCTCTAAGCATAAGAAACTTTGCTCCTCCTGAGGTACTGAGGACTATTCTTACTGAATTACTGAAGTAAAAAATGTGTCGTATAAACCCAAGGATGGAGAGTCTAAATGACTTTAAGAAACTCCTGCAATGTCGTAGGCACTGCAGGCTGTGAGGGGCACACATTTGAATAAGCCTGAATACGCCTAGTATCAGATTGAAGCACGTATAAATAAAAGGCCCTAGACGGTGAGAGATGATGGTAACTTAAAATATTACACACAAAGGAACGGAATCCAGATGCTCATGATAAAATATTTTAAGATCTCATTTTGTTTCTAACTGGTCTTTAGAAAATTTGGGGAACTCCAAAGTTAAGTAGACAGAATATTCAGGTAAATAACATAGTTTAAATACATACACATGCATACACAACATAATTATTTTTTTAAAAAGACCATAATTTTAGCTGTTTTGTTTTGTTTTAATGAGGGATTGAAACTGCATACTATTAACATATGCCCCAAAATTGCAATTTGCTACATCTGACATTACACTTTCCTCTATTATATGGTAGACTTTAGCAAATCAATTTGCAGATTATAAAGTGCTACCAATCACCACTTCTGAATTCATAATCTACTGATGTATGTTTAAGATTTGTACCTCCTTAAATTGCCATAAACATCTGCAACCCTCCCATCATAAATGTTCCTCAGAATGTTACAAGACTCAAATTTAAGTCTATGCTAAGTATTCTGAAGGCAATTGCTTCAGTGTAGTGATACATGTAAGATCCTTTTTCTTTTTTTTTGTAACCTCCTCTATAAACAGGCAACAAAACCTCAGTATTTTAAAAGTGAATGGGTTTTTTTTTTTCAATTTTATTTTAGAGACCCTTTTAGAACACGTAGTTAAAATTAAATACAACCAACATGATCATGCCTTTTAAAAAGTCACCATTTTATAAAGAAAATATCATGTAATTTAAAGTTTTTAAAAGCAGGGTTAGTATTAGAACTTTATTATATGGGCCAATGATTTCTGTTTAAGAATATTTTGTTTCAGTCTGAATACAGTCATCCCTTGGTACCTGTGGGGCACTGCTTCCAGAACGGACCCTCCTCAGAATCTGCAGATACTCAAGTCCTTTACATAAAATGGTGTAATATGTATATATAATCTATGCCCATCCTCCCGTATACTTTAAATTATCTACAGAGTTGTTATAATACTTAATACAATGTGAATGCTATGTAGTTGTTATACTGTATTGTTTATCATTTGTGTTATTTGTATCATTTTTTTGTTTTTCATTTTTTCAAATATTTTCAATTAGCACTTGGTTGAATCCATGGATGCAAAACCAGAGGATGTATTTTTAATCCCCAAAGTGTTGAATGAGTCGTGAGTCACAAAAACTAGTAAAATTAGTCAATCAAGTTTGTTTTTAAAAGCTGGTGGTCCAGCCGGGTGTGGTGGCGGTGCCTGTAGTCCCAGCTACTTGGGAGGCTGAAGCAGGAGAATGGCTTGAACCCAGGAGGCGGAGGTTGCAGCTAGCCGAGATGGCACCACTGCACTCCAGCCTGGCAACAGAGCGAGACTCCGTCTCAAAAAATAAAATTTAAAAAAATAAAATAAAATAAAATAAAAGCTGGTGGTCAACAGTTGATTAGATTTAAAAAATGTATATATACACCATGGAATACCACACAGTCATAAAAATAATAAAATCATGCCCTTTGCAGCAATGTGGATGGAGCTGGAGGCTATTATTCTAAGTGAACAAACCCAGAAGCAGGAACTCAAATCATTTCACATTCTCACAAGTAGGAGCTAAATAATGGGGACACATGGACATAAAGATGGAGATAACAGACACTGAAAACTCCAAAAGCGGGGAGGGCGACTGGGGAGTGAGGGTTCATAAACTGCCTATTGAGTGTAATGTTCACCATTTGGGTGACAGGTGTACTAGAAGCACATACCCTACCATCACGCATGGAATAGCCATGTAACAAATAATCTCTGCGTCTAAAATTAGAACATAAGATAAATACAATAAAAAGATGGTGGTGACAATTAGTAAGGTCTGCCTGATATGGTTTGGCTTTGTGTCCCCACCCAAATCTCATCTTGAATTGTAGCTCCCAGAATCCCCACAGGTTGTGGGAGGGACCCCGTGCAAGATACTGAATCATGGAGGTGGTTATTTTCCATGCTGTTCTCGTGATGTTGAATAAGTCTCATGAGAGCTGATGGTTTTATAAAGCACATGCCCTCTTCCCTGCTGCCATGTAAGATGTGACTTTGCTCCTCATTCGCCTTCAGCCATGATTGTGAAGCCTCTCCAGCAATGTAGAACTGTGAGTCCATTAAACCTCTTTCCTTCATAAATGACCCAGTCTCGGGTGTGTCTTTATTAGCAGCATGAGAACAGACTAGTACACTGCCCTTTCAAACTGATAATCAATCAACTCAAGGATATGTCCAGAGATTCCTCACCTCCGCAAACTTCAGCTTAAGGGTTTCAGGGCTGACACGGGATGTGTCAGTTTATTCAAGCTAATGCATAAGCAAGCATACCAAGAGGACAGCTAGAAAATCTCTGCTCTTCTCTCCAACTTTCCCTGATAAACAATGCCAAAAATGCGTTTCAAACTTCCATGTTTAAAATTATTTTTGAAATAATTATTATGCACCTCCACTGATAGGCTCATAGGACTTAATGTGAATAATATAATACATAATCCAAATCCTGTTGGAATTCTCAGTGTCTGTTATCTCTGTTTATGTCCATGTGTCCTTACTCTTCAGCTCCTACTTATAAGTGACAACATGCAATAGGCATGTAAACAAGAAGGCATTAAACTTGGAGGGAATAAAACTAGAAGTATTTTTGGCCGGATAGAAAAATGAAAGTCACGATAAAAGTGAACAACAGGGGTATAGTTAACTTTAGTTGACGTTTCTGAATTTCCGTCTAAACTCACTCTATGACTACTACTTTTAGAAGTTGATTCCTCAAGAGAAGTGACTTGACATGTCAGTAAGTAGATTTTCCAATTATTGGAGGTAGGGCTAGGCAGGAGAGGTTTTTCCATCTGACCTAAAGAACTAAATTCAGATAAAATATTTTATACAAATTACACAATATTGTATACAATTTATACAAACATAAACTAAGACATTTCACCTCACCAAATCAGGATTCATTCATGATAGGTGTTGCCTTATGATTGTAATTACATATAACATTTAAATATTCGAGTAAAAATATAACTCTCAATTACAAAAAGGCAGGACTTAAAACATATTTCCATAAAGACATAAAACTTAAATTTCCCTATATGTTTGTTAATGTCTTTGGTCAATTTAGTTTCAAATAGATAAATTACATTGTTATACAATGGTAATAGATATATAAAGTACAGATTGTTGACTTTATATTTAGTATGTTTGCACGATATTTTTGGGAAATAGGCAAATGTTTATTAAACTATATAAAGCTCTGAAAAGCTATTTTATGAGTACTACTGTATCTGCTAGCCCACTTAATCTACATCAACAAGAGTTCATACAAGAAGATATATCATCAGGAAGCCAGGATTTCAATCTGCCTCTTATCACAGTAATATGAAGTCAATCTACAAAATATAAAAGATGGGTGGAAGAAGTTAATGAACCCATTTATCTTCATGTATGGAAAATCTAATGCCAAAACAGCACATGATATTTTATTCACTATTTTCCCAGTGCATCCTACATTATGGAAGAGTTATTTTATAGCATCTGATAACATTTCTTTTGACTTCTATTTGTATGAAATAATAGTTTAAATATAAAGAAATGTTTTCATGTAGAATGTATTCAAATGCTAAAATATACATACATGTTATTGTCATCACGGTTGTAACAAATCTTTGCTTATTAATGAACTACCTTTAAATAATAGAACATTGTTTAGGTTTTGAAATGAAAGGAAAGGAACAGCTACAATGCAGTTTTAACCTTTTTACAACTAGAAAATAGTCTCAGAGTTTAAGTGTTTTATTTAAATTTAACTCTGGAAATAACAGTGCACTTCTCAAAGCTCTGTAAGTCTCAGTAACTTTGCATTAGTTGTAAAATTTAAAGAACTAAGTCAGCAGACTTGTCCCTCAGATATTTTATTTTAAAAACAAAAACTAAATGAATCATGTACTTTAACGTAAAAAGTAAAACTGACCCTGAATAAGTTCAGTGGATTATATCGATGTCAGCATCTTTGTTACGATACTGTCCTATAGTTTGGCCTACATTACCACTGGGGGAAGCTAGGCAAGTGGCAATAAAATATCTCTGCATTATTTCTTATAACTGCCTATGATCATGTAATTATCTCAGAATTAAAGCTTAATTCATAAAACTAGCTTCTTTCAAATATAAATAACCAAAGGTTATATTTCTTGAGGAAAAATCCAGATTTGAACACTTTCAATGTTTAGAATTTCCCCAGTCAATTTAACATGTGATATGACCACTTAGCTATTTTGAAGGTGACAACTTTGTGTTCACTTGTCCTAAACACAGAATGAGTTTTACAAAATATCACTTACACAGAGTTTGGTCAGATTTGAAGATATGAATGTTAGATTATGAAGGGAAAATTTCAGTTTGGAACGACAAACAATACTTCCTGAGAAATCTGCTGTAAAAGACATCAACATAGTGAAGGATTACAAAGATTTCTGGTTCTTATATTTTGTTTTAGAAAGCAGAAAGAGTATTTGCCAAAGTCCTTACAGAAACACTGAGAAATTTTACTTTAATCAGAAAATAAGGAGATACCCTAAGTTTTAAAAATACTTCACCCAAAATGTGTATCATGCAGTTTAACAAAAAAAATCTCAGGGACAGCATCTGAAATAATTGGGGTAGGAAATTCCATAAGCAAATATTACTAACTTAGATTAACCAAGCATTTCTTTGCTAGAAATTAAACCCATTATTTTATTTCACCAATTAACTTTATTATAGAACACAAACCATCTGTGCGTGCATGCGTCAGTCCCAGCATACACATTTGATGCTAGATGATAAATGTTGCAATTTGCAGGGTAAAGTTAGTATTTGCATTACTCCATTGTCTCTTAATTTTAAACAGAATTGGCACCTCTTCCTGGAAGACATCCTGTCCTTTCCTGTGCCATTTCAAGGGTTGTTAACTTTTTCTGACTGCTGTAGTTCTTAACATATCTTATGACACTGTTGTTTACATATGGGTTTTTAAAATAGATTGAGAACTTTTTAATTTATGAAGTGTGTGTAAAAGAATGTATGATCATTCATATTCCCATTTCATGAAAAATTAAATCATATTTTGGACGTAAAAATTGTTAAAGGAATGCTTTTCTATAAATATTTCCTTTTACTAGTACTTTTAATCATTGAAATTTAGATCATTCAATTATGGAGATTTCTTCATTGAAGAGAAAATATCTCTTCAAAACTCTAAATAAACTGAGCTTTATCAACTAAATTTATAGGAATACAGGCTTCAGAGGTATTAATTTATCTTCCAATATTTTCCCTTCTAAAATTTCTCATGTTTTGTTACAGGTTTAAAGTGCAAGGCGACTATTGATATGAAAGATAATGTGGTATATGTAGTATAAGTGAACCTGATCTTTTCTCAAATATTTATTATTTTTATTTTCTTCGCTATCAAGAAGAGTGGTAACAAATATGTATTATTTGTAAAGACCCACAAAATTTGCATGAAAATAATTGTTGCATGAACTAGACATGCTTTCTGTGATATTAATCTGCAATATTCTGCAAGCCCCAAAAAAATATTCACACCCATTACAAGAAGCTTATTTCAGCATTTCACCTGTCAGAAACAGTGATTAATGTACTTAAAAGTAATTTTTGCAAACACTGTTATAATATAGTCCATGTGTAATATACATGTGAAAGCAAAGTCTGCAAAAAGTAGGATGTTATCCCTTCCTTGATTAGTTCAAATTATTTCATCAGCTAAATTCCTTTGAGATGTGTAAGATAAGGTGGTTCTTCAGTGGAACTTTGGACGGGAACTTATGACTGTAGTGACATGAATACATATGAAAGTACTTCATTTTTAAAATATAGAAAACGGACATGAAGAAAATGTACTTTAGAGTTTCAAATAATTGAAACCATCATTTTTTTCAAATGAGGCACTAAATAAGTGCGTAAGTCAATTTTTTTTCCAGCCTAGGCAATATGGCAATATATATAATAACAAGTAAATATAACAAACAGTACAAGATTCATCTGGAGAAAAATAATTATACACGTGATAAAATACGAAAGAACAGAAGAAAACTCAATTGTTGATGTGGGATGAACTCATCACAGGATATCAATATATCACCAAGGTTTGCACATTTAAAACATCGGCAGGCCACAAGGAGGAGCTCTTGTGCAGGGATAGTGGCCTTTAATCTTCTATCTTCACTGTTTAATGAAAGCGATAGGAATGTTAGTAATTTCAAAAAGCATCACAGCAGTATTCATTAGAGAAGACTTGTGTGAACTGCCTTTCACCTGCTGAGCCCTGTTGGAAGGAATCAGCTGTAGGAGGGAAGAAGGCATTTATAAAGGCAAAGATCTGGAAACAGCTCTGGCCATCAGGTACTGAGAGAGAAGAGGGAGAGCACAGCAAGCCACAGCCGTTGCGAACTCGATGGAGAAATAAACACTGTAAGAGGCAGTGGCCACAAGAACCAGCCTGTGGGTGGTATTGACAACTTAACTGTACCTCCTAGCTGGGTGTATTAGTCAGGGTTCTCTAGGGCGACTGGACTAATAGGATAGATGTATGCATGAAAGGGAGTTTATTAGGAGAATTGACTCACATGATCTTAAGGTGAAGCCCCCAATACGCCATCTGCAAGCTGAGGACCCAGGAAGCCAGTCTGAGTCCCAAACTGCAAAAGTAGGGAAGCCAGCAGTGTCCCCTTCAGTGTGTGGCCGAAGACGCGAGAGCCCCTGGCAAATCACTGGTGTAATCCAAGAGTCTGAAAGCTGAAGAACTCAGAGTCCGATGTTCGAGGGCAGAAAGCACCCAGCACGGGAGAAAGATGGAGACCAGAGGACTTAGCCAGTCTGGTCCTTCTGCGTTCTCCTGCCTGCTTTTATCTTAGCCACAATGGCAGCTGCTTAGACAGCGCCCACCCAGATTGAGGGTGAGTCTGTGTCTCTCAGTCCACTGACTCAAATGCTAATGTCCTTTGGCAATACCCTCAAAGACACACCCAGGAACAGTTATTTGCATCTTTCAACCCAATCAAGTTGACACTCGTTATTAACCATCACACTGGGGAATAGCAAGCATCAGCTACCAACTATTCTGTACTCATTTAATCAAAGCTTTGCTATGCTTGGGTTGTATTACAGCACGAAGAAGAAGAGGCCTATCTTTTTATCATTTTTAATACACTGGGGCAGGAGGCAGAAATACAGAGGACTCTACCAATTGACCTGATTTCCAGAGAGGGACTATGCACTACCAGGAGTGAAAAATTTGCAACATGCCACCCAGGGTACGAGGACACACACATATCTTCCTCATTTGATGAAAAAGTGGCACAAATTAGAGGACAGTGGACAATAACTTTTATGAATTAAATTCAGAGAAGAATATGTGTAAATAATAAAGTAAGAGGAGGTGCTTCTCTAAAGAGTGCGATATAAATAAGTTTACTTAGAAAATATTTAAGGTCTAAATATTTTCTCATTGTTTGTCCTTGTTGGAATATTGAATACATAGACACTAAAGGAACGCTTGTGGCCAGGCTCTGTGGCTCTCGCCTGTAATCCCAGCACTTTGGGAGACTGAGGGAGATGGATCACTTGAGTCCAGGAGTTTGAGATCAGCCTGGGCAATATGGCAAACTCTGTCTCTACACACACACACACACACACACACACACACACACACTCTATATATATATATATATATATATACACTTAAATTAGCCAGGGGTGGTGGCATGCCCCTGTGGTCTCAGCTACTCCAGAGGCTGAGGTGACAGGATTGCTTGAGCCCAAGAGGTCGTGGCTGTAGCAGTGAGCTGTGGTCACATCATTGCCCTCCAACCTGGGCAGCACAGCAAAACCCTGTCTCAAAAAAACAAAAGCAAAAACAAAAAATGCTTGTGATAAATGTGAGACACTGAGATTAAATGGAAAAGGGGGTTCCTTACACCCACCACCTAGCTACCCAGCTCAAAATAAGAAGTTGCTGACGCTGGGCACGGTGGCTCACGCTTGTAATCCCAGCACTTTGGGAGGCCGAGGTGGGCGGATCACGGGGTCAGGAGATCGAGACCATCCTGGCTAACACAGTGAAACCCCGTCTCTACTAAAAATACAAAAAATTAGCCGGGCGTGGTGGCGGCGCCTGTAGTCCCAGCTACTCGGAGAGGCTGAGGCAGGAGAATGGCGGGAACCCGGGAGGCAGAGCTTGCAGTGAGCCGAGATCGCGCCACTGCACTCCAGCCTGGGTGACAGAGAGACTCCGTCTCGAAAAAAATAAAAAAAAGACGTTGCCGAAACCCTTAGGGTCCCTGAGGGTCCCTCATCCTGACAACTCTCTCCCCCAGAGAGATTACCATTATCCTGTATCTTGTGTGGTTTTTAATTCCTCTTTATCTTTATTAATAGTTGTACCTTCATATGTGCCTCTAATATGTTGTTTAGTGTTGCGTGCTTTGAACTTTATTCAAGTATACTCAAGAAATATGTATCTTTCTGTGGTGTGCTATTTTCATTCAACATTGTGTTCCTGAGATTAATCTTGTTAACATTTACAGTTCCGGTCCCTCATTCACACTGCTGTGTAGTATTCCATTTGTAAACATGCTATGATTTGTTAACTTGCTCTCCTGCTAATCTTCAGTGCCCCGTTACCGTAGACAGAGCTGCCATGGATGCTCTTGTGTGTCCTTATGCACATGTGTCTGAGATTCCTTGCTAGCTTTTTAGGGGTTGTGAGCATCTTAAAACATATTGTATAATTTCATATTGTCTTTTGAACCAGTGTGACAATCCATAATCTCATCTGCAGTGCATAAGGGCTGCAATATTCCCACGTTCAAATTGTCATTCATATGATCAAAAACATTGACTAATTATTTACTGCTTACTATATTAAGTAAAAATATTTGCAGTTTATGTACAAACTCATTTTTCTGGCTTATCACTGTCTGTTTGGTACTCTAAAACATAAACCTGAGTGCCAATCATGAAGTGTGCCTCCCTGTCAGTGCAGGAAAAATTCACAATTTTCAAGTTATACAAATACAAGTTTAATTTTAATTTTATCTAAAATGGTATGATTTCAATCAGAATTGCCCTAACACTAGCAGAAGATAGAGCTTTGCCAAACCCCACTGTGCAAAGGAAGTGTGCATATAGGTTAAGAGATGTGAATGCAACCATTCTCTTTTTTTTTTTAGCATAAAAAACCTGCCCACCTATGGGAATGCAAACAATTTACTCCACATTTCATTCACAAAATGTTGACAATGCATTCCATAAAATGTTTTATGATGACTAAATGAGATAATATATGAAAAGCCTCTTATACAACGCTCAGTATGAAGCAGACATTCAATAAAGCTATTGTTATTCAGCAGCAACGCATTGATAAATCACCAACTTTGAGGGCTACTCTAATAACGAACAGGTATAATATAACCATATTCATTAAAAATATAATTTCTCCAAAGTTGTAACTTCAATAATATTTAATATTCCAGGTAAGATAACCTTACTATATTTTAAAAGCCCAGGTGTTCTTTATCGTAATAAAAATGTAGTAATCTGCAGATGAGATTATTAGATCAGAGACTAACACACTTCTTCGTAGAAATTAACTGGGGTCAAAGAATGTACATGCTTTCCAGACATACACCATGCACACAGGCATATTGTCTCTGGTCTCAAGACTGAATTCAAGGCTAGCCTTTTGAACATCTACATCTTATTAAATTATGTTTACACTAAGTTAAAAGCATTTTAATATAATTATCGCTGAGGCTTGTCGTCACTTACAAATCCCAGAAGGATTGTGTTGCATGACAAAGCAGACCAGAGATCCAGATCCTAAGTGGTAAACAAGACTCCTTCTCACCTCCACATAGTGCTGTCAATCTGCACGGACGGCAATCTCTGTATCACTAACATCTATTAATGTCACACACATGTTGAGAGCAGGCTAGGTCTTTTCATAGAACCAGATGGACAGAGAGAAATGGAGAATGAATATTAGCTTTAATGAATGGATGCAGAGGATCAAATATTATCCTTAAAAGAATATTTTTGGTTCTTTTCATCTCCTTTCTCCCTATTTAGCTATATTTTTCATGAGGAATATTAATGCACTATTAGTCCACAAGTTCAACCTCTGTGCACTGAGAAATAGGATTAGCATGGCTTATAAAATTAATCTGGGGGGAGGTTTCAGCTATCGAGGAATTATAGGGTGTATTAATTCTTACTTATTTAGGTTACAGACGGTTAAGCCAGGAATTATGTACTTATAATTAGGTACAGAATCAATAGCGATCACATGGTTGTTACTTATCTATCACTTCTGTTCCAAATGCATTTAAGTTTCTTGCAAATGCATACAATATAGCAATATAAAATACTTAAACTCTTTAGAAAGAACCTTTAGAAAATACAAAAAATAGGGAAGCAAGATGGTGTCAGAAATGTGGTCAGTGAACAAATGGACACTGGCGAATCATGCACTGAGTCAGGGCAGAGCACAAATTTGACTTTGAGTTTTCTAATTAACATGCAGAAAGGAGAAAATATAACCAGTAACAAGACCGTGCATGATATATTCTAGTTATTTGGGAGAACACCAATATGAAATAAGAGAAAATATTTCCTACAGCCCCTCATGAAGAGAAGGTTTTATGATGGCTAAAGCAGTTCAGTAAGAAGCGACTGTGTTGGGCCCAGTACGATGTGGTCCAGTTAGGCTTTTTTTTCTTTTCTTTTTTTTTTTTTTTTTTTGAGACAGAGTCTCACTCTGTCGCCCAGGCTGGAGTGCAGTGGTGCAATCTCGGCTCACTGCAAGCTCCGCCTCCCGGGTTCACACCATTCTCCCGCCTCAGCCTCCCAAGTAGCTGGGACTACAGGCACCGCCACCACGCCTGGCTAATTTTTTGTGTTTTTAGTAGAGACGGGGTTTCACCGTGTTAGCCAGGATGGTCTCGATCTCCTCACCTCATGATCCGCCCGCCTCAGCCTCCCAAAGTGCTGGGATTACAGGCGTGAGCCACCGCGCCCAGCCAGTTAGGCATTTTTGGTGGTCTCACTTCATCTTGAAACAGATTTTAGATAACATGGCAGAATGGATGGCTTCGTTTCCTCCAGGCCATCTTTCATAAATATTATTTATCTTATCCACGTGTCTGAAAAGTATCCAGCTGCAGTGAATTCGTGATTATAGTCCCTGACAAGTATCGGGAAAGCTGTAATTCTATGTTTTCATTTACAAACAAAGCTTTACACTCCAAAAGTCAACAAAATTGCATGTAGCACAAACATCCTCATATGAAAAGCAGGAGCTGGATAAAGATGGGCCTGAACAGACCGCTCAATTTCTGACTTGAAAGGTACACAAGCAGCGCTGGCAGTCAAAGTGAAGAGTTCCTCAGAAAACAATTTTGGGACTACTTTAATGCAAAGAAAAGCAGGAAATAAAGTTCAACAGCTGCATTCCATAAAGCATACTGGCAGTCATTTGTCAAAAAAATACATAAAAATAAAATTAAAAATAAAACTCTTCTAGTGAAAAATGGCTCAAGCCTTAGGAAGGAAGAAGGAAGAGAGAGGAAGGGAGAGGAGGAAAGAAACCAGCTCCAGCTACAGTGCTTGGTTTTGAGCAACAAAGATTCCTGAAATACTTTCCAAAATAAACGTGTGGCAAAATGCTGAACTTGGAAACAGAAATAGACAACTTGATGCACAAAATAATCAGTTCTAAAATAGTCAAAATGCACAAAAGGATACAAAGCATTTGTGGTGTTGACTGAGAAATTAACCATGTACATTTGCTAAACGTAGAAATCTGGGGACAGAGACTGAAAAATACAATGGTCCCCAAGGCTATTTATTTTGGCATTACTTATTTATAAAGTAAATACATAAAATTGAAAGTCTTTCCTATAACCTGCTTCTCCAAATCTCTCGGAGTCTTTGTTTCAGGTCTAGTCTGGCCTCCCTCATTTTTGTTCTCAGTCTGCCTGGATCCTGAGGTCACTGGAGTCTGTGCTCCCAGCGCGTGTCCATTCCACAGTGGAATGTGAGAACGTAGTAAAACACAACAATACAAATAAATAAGATTCTATGTTTGAGTCTGAGTGAGAGCAGCTAGAAGTGACTTAGATTAACTGAAAAAGGTGTAAAAGAATTTTGCTAAAATCATGCCTCAAAGAGTCTACAGTATTAATCGTGTAATACAGCACTACGCCACACGAGGGCACTATATGGTCAGCTTACTCAGATGAAAGCAAAATGTAAAAGGAGTTTATAAGAACAAGATTTGATGAAAATAAAATTACATTCTCTCCCAGGTAATAAAAAAAATCAAAATTCTGGAACATTTAAAGACCCTATGTGTGGTTTGTAATAAAATGGTAATAGCTTGACTTGCTGTCATCCATTTCACCTGCAACTTGGCCCCTATCAGTTTTTCAAACAGCTTAGGAATTTTTCAACGTAAAGTCCTTTACGCATTCTATTTATCTCTGCCTAGGACACTCTCTGACCTCACTGTAATCTTTTAAGGTCCCAGCTGAAATGCAATTTCCTCAGAGACAGCTAACCTAGACACCTTACCTAACGCAAGTCTCTCTTACGCAACATGCAACTGTATGTCAGCCCTCGGTGTATTTTAGTCATGGCACTTACCGAAAGTATTTTATTTATGCACATCGCACATTCCTATGTGAGTTTTGTCTGTTCCCTTCAATATGCTTTAAGCTCCATGAGGCTAAATACCTGTCAGTTTTGGTCACTGTCTAATCCCCAGAGCCTAGGACAGTGGGGCATAATAGAAACAAAGCTACGTGTTGAATGAATGAATGAATGAATGAATCTCTGTGACTGTGGCTTATTTCTCCCTACAAAGTTTGACTGAGCCCCACACTCTCACAGAAATCTTTACAATAATAACAAAAAAGTAGTGAATGTCACCATGTGTTTTCTGACCAATAAACTTGAGAACTTGTCTGGAGGTTATATGAATTATGGAGCGTTCTGATATACTCTTTATTCAACATTGCTTCTCTTCTATTTAAAAACCTGCCCTTCTTTGGAAAGGGTGAAGTGGGACAGGCTGAAGAACACAGATGTTTGAGGGAAGAATGCTTACATTCACCCACTTTGTGATAACTCTACCCTTGTTAAAACGGAAATACAGAAAAGAGGTTACAGAGGAGTTTAATGCTGCCCTTTCTTAGCACAAGAACAACACAATTCTCTTTTCTTTTTCTCCAACTTTACAGGTACTTACTGTGGCGTATAAAATGGTCACTTACAAATTAGACCAACAAAAGGGTATTAAAAGTATTTGTTTATGGGACATTGGGGTGTAAAACACACCACTCAACATCGTGATGTAACTTTACACAACAATAGGGAAGGAGATAGAAAAGTCAAAATGCACGGGGTGAGGTGAACCACAGCAGGGCAAAGTGATCCGAAGACAATCTTCACAGAGTTCCAAGATCATGTGGATTCCAAAAGGCCAGAGGCCATTTGATCCTTGATAATAACTCCATGCTTAGCGTGATACTACAATATAATTGTGGATTAAGTAGATAAGTGCGTCTTGAAGGGTTAAACCAAAACTATGGTTGGTCATAAAGAGGTGGCCGTGTTTTTTTGTTTGGTTTGGTTTGGTTTTTGGTTGTTTTTTTTTTTTGGTCGAGGAAGAATTGGTTAGGGTATAAGGTCTGCATTTCAGGCTTCCATCATCAAAGACTGACAAATCCAAGCGAGCTGGAGTGAAGGTTAGGTCTTCCCCAGCCGTGGTCTTCACAGAGTAGAGGATCAGACCCCAGCAGGACTAAGGGGAATTCGGTGACCTTGTTACTCATAGGTCAGTAGCTTGGGGTTGCGCTTTCTCCTTTTTTCAACCCGTAGTCGACGCAGCAAAAAGGCCCAGAACTGGCGAAGGAACAAAGCAGCAAAAAGTGAGGCCCAATAAAAGCTTCAGGCTCAAGAAGACCCCTGAGAAACGAAAGGGAGAGACTATTCCAGGGGACAGTAGGTGAAAAGGGGATAACTAAAAGCGCAGTGGCAAAATGTTCTTACACGTAAGGGATGTTCGTTAATGGACAAATATTCATGGCACTATGATCTGTTAGGACAAATGTAGAATCATCTGTATGCTTTAAATACCTTGTGTGTAAGATTTTAACTGTTTATTAGAAGTCCGAGAACCCCGTTTAAGATATTTGGATATTCCCTCCCCTTCCTTTCCAAGATTCAGATACTACTAAGGGTGTAGCAGGATTAGCCGCAGACAAAACCCCTCAGACGCCGAGTTGTAGAAGGAAGGGCTTTATTCAGCGGGGAGCATCAGCAAGCTACTGCCTCAAAACCCGAGCTCCCCAAGTGCACAATTTCTGTCCCTTTTAAGGGCTCACAACACTAAGCATTTCACAAGAAAGGGTCGTGATTGATTTGAGCAAGCAAGGGGTACGTGGCAGGGGCTGCATGCACCGGTGGTCAGAGTGAAACGGAACAGGGCAGAGAGTTTCACAATGTTCTTCCATACAATGCCTGAAATCTATGGGTAACATCGGGTTCTAAGTCATGAGTTGATTTTTAGCTACTAGGTTTAGGCCAGGCAGGCCCAGGCCTGGTTTTGGGTCTGGCGCTGAGCTGCCTGTCTTTGATTTCACTTCCTAGTTTTTTTCTTAAAACAAGTACTGAGTATAAAACAATATAAAACAATATGAGAGGGTCTCTCTCTTCCCTCAAGGGTAAAAATAAGATTGCAACAAATCTAAACTTTATGGAAGTCAAATAAAAAACACTTAAACATATGTAAATAATTGCATACATAAAATACTGCATTAAAATGCCTCCTAAGTGTCACGTAGTCTTTAAACAAATATATTTTCAATGATGGCACAGCTTTTTGGTTCCGTTTCTATTTTAATCTCTGATATTCGCACATACCTGTGCACACCTGGAAACACCTATTACTGTTTCAAAAAGACAACTATTAACAAAGTTCTTACATACACCTGCATATCACGCATTAGAAACAAGTACTTTATTCATTTCATGTCTTCAAAATTATGTTAATATACTAATCAGGTATTCCATCCTTTCTCCAATATGATCGTCCTAGAATAAGCTACCCAACTTTCTCAAAGATGCAAAATGACCATATTTAAAGTTTGGATGAAATTTAATTCATCTTTAATTTGTTTCTGTCACTTTACTATGTTCTGGGGTGTTTTTTTAATCTCTCTCTCTCTCTCTCCTTCTCTCACTCTCTGTCACACACACACAAACACACATGCCTGGTGCTGTCAGCTCTGAGATTTCTGATGATCAAGAGAAACAGGACATCTTTTAAACTTGAAGTACATTCATATGTCAATGAATGACAACGTGTTTGCGCCATTACAGACAAAATCACAGCAGTCTTTATTTCCAAAAGCCAAAAAAGTAGGGCTCGATCAACATAAAATGTCATAAGCAATAATTAAATAAATGCCAATAGAATGACCTTATAATTTTCAAACCCATGTCAGATAAAGCTATAAGAGATATGCAAATGCCATATAACGTATGATATTAATACCTGTGTTTTGCGGTATTAAGAACATGAAAAAATAGAAAATTCTATGAAGTTCAAAGTTCTTTAAAGTTAGATGGAAAAGGCATTCATTGGTATTCCCACGAAGTTTTAAGGTTTAGTTGGAAAATACACATATGTTTCTTAAGAGCTAAAATAATGCATTCGACATACAGACAAATGACCAATGTAGGTGGGAGGGCAGAGTTCTGTGATTAGACAGGAGAATTAGAAAATCTGTTCCAAGGAACTCCAGGGAATGGGTGGTATAACTTCCTCCTTGAGGTCTGAGGGTCACCAACATAAAAGCTCTACATAAGTTTTTATTAGTAGCTCAGAAAAAAGAAACAGAATCTAAAAATATCTGTCAAAATCCTGGCAAAGATTTCCGGTCATAATAAATCATAGTCGCACAGGATGACATGATCTCCCACAGCATAAGATTTAGAATTAAGTGTTTGGTATTGTGAGTATCTTCAGTTACCAGATAGTCGTTGCTTTCATGATGTGTACACGTCTCCTTAGCCTCGGCAGGTTTCCAATTAAGCATAGAAATACTTTAAAAATCTGAAATCCTAGTAAAGATAGTTTGGCATTGGAAAGGATCCAATCTGTGTTGGAAATCTACATACGTGTAATGTTTAAGAGAACTTCGCTTATGAGAGAAAGCTTCGTTTTGTTTTTTGAGAGAAAGTCTCACTCTGTCGCCTAGGCTGGAGGGCAGTGGTGGGATCTCAGCTCACTGCAACCTCCCCCTCCCAGTTCAAGCAATTCTCCTGCCTCAGCCTCCTGAGTAACTGGCACTACAGATGCACCCCACCACGCCGGGCTAATTTTTGTATTGTTAGTAGAGACAAGGTTTCTCCATGTTGGCCAGGCTGGGCTTGAACTCCTGACCTCAGGTGATCTGCCCTCCTTGGCCTCCCAAAGTGCTGGGATTACAGGCATGAGCCCCCATGCCCAGCAGAGAGTGAGTTTTAAAGGTACAATATCTAATGTGCAGTTGAGTACTTGAAACAGATATTTGATTTTAAATTTCTTACTAATATAAACAATATTGGAACATTTGGCAAAGCGTTTGGATTCACCATATTGATTGTTCTTACAAAAATAAAATTATCGGGGAAATTTTGTTTGTAGATGCAGACACTAAAGAACTTAAGTGAAATAAAATATATTACGTTTGGAATTCTTAGTGAATTGGAATGATGGTTTCATAATTTCAAACTTAAAATATGTAATTATTCGCTTGATTTTGACATGGTATTTTAAATTGATATTTTAGTATTTATATATTATTTTGGAACAACTAGATGCATTTTAGGGTCACTATTTTTATTAATTAGATTTATAAAAGTTATTTAGATATGCAGAAAAAATTTACTGTCCTAAATTTGAAGCACTCAAAAAATAAGTTATAAAGGTTTATAAATAAATTTAAAAATATTTGAAAATGTTTTACATTTGTAACCAAGATTAAAAAAATTCATAAGCCCTTAAAATAATTGCTGCAATTTCCCATTTTAAAAATAAAATAATCTCAGTAATGAAAGAGACCTAGAGAAGAACTAGGCTTATAAATCTATAAATTGAATAGCAAATGTTAAAAATGAGCTTTAGAAGTTTTCTCTGCACAAAAAAGAAGACAAAAGAAGTCATTAAACCCTACATTCATTTTTAATTACAAGTCGGATATTATTTAAGAGAACAATAATATGTCCCCTTTCATGTAATGTCCAGAATTCAAAGGAACCACAGGATGTCCTGTCGTTTATTCTCCGAAGTGGAATGCAATCATTTCTGCAGATAATACTGATTAATTTGAGCCAGGCTTCCACCTGCATCTCCTATGCAAATAAACTTTACAAGGCCTTTCATTACATTATATACAAATATTTATTCTCTTCATCAGTCATATTCTAATTATAGAGGCTCAACAAGGTAAGTTTAGACTGACAAATATCTATGCTTATTGTTATAGATTCACAAAGTGCTCCTTCTTCCTTATTAGTCAGATAATGTTCTTTCCTTTTACCCTATAGACAAAGGATGTGATTCATTAGGAAGTATTCCCCAACAGAGAAAATGTTTATGTAAGCTTATTCATGTGTTCTTTTCAAATGCAAGATAATTTAAATATTCTTTAAATGTTTTTCTTTTCTTGAGAGTAAAAAAAAGGGAAACAGATGTTTTCATCACAAACACCATTTACCAACCAACCCAAAATGCATGGCCATTTATATTAAACAAGAAAACAAGTAGAATATGTGATTGCCTACATTTGTGCCATATAAATTCATTGTCGTTACTCTCAACTGAACTCCTGATGCTGCCTAAAAAAAAGAGACCACGTTTATTTTCTCAATTCAACCCATCACCCTTCAGAATGACTATTTTAATCTTTTACCACAAACACAACTCTGTATTTCCCTCTGCTGTCCTTAATCTTTGTCTCTTTCTTCCCTGAAACAAACAAAAGCCAAGACAGGAAACTGTGCTGCATCCTCCTCTAGTCAACCTAACGCCAGTCTTTCCTATGGCCGCTCCCCCACCTGTGGAGGAACATTCCAAAGTCAATGTCATTTCTTCCACCTGAAACAAATTTTACATGTGCTACCACTGTCCTGATTTTGTGTTTCCTCCTAAGCTCTTCAGTAAGATTGTCAACATTACCCATCCTCAGTCTCCCTCTCTTATTCCTCTACACGGTCCAATTCCATTGCTGCTGGCATGACTTGACCAATTTAGCTGCATTCACTACTGAAACAAAAGGGCTAATCACTACTTTGTTCCTATTGCAGACATTATTTATTGACTGTGCAGGATTACTAGACACAATCTAGCACACTCTTTAAACACACACATACACACACACACATACACACACATACACACATACATACACACACATACACACACACACACACGCAGTTTTCCATGTGCTACCAGTTGTGTTCCCAGGGAAGGAGAATGTCAGATTGATACTAACAAGAAGGATGTCTTTTATGGAATTCTCTTGGGAGCAATATCTAGGAAAGTAGAGAGAAGCATGGTAGGACAAGGAGAGAAAGTGGGCTGGATGCAGCTTCAGCCTATGGGGACACTGGTGTTAAAATAACACTTCAGAGTTGCATAAAGGCCAAGTTCTAGTTGGAACGGGTAGACTGTGCCTTCATATCCGTCTGTTGATCAGTCATTGGTTGCAGGCAGTTGAGGCCACCCTTAAAGAGGGCTGTGATCACAGCAACCATCATACAATGCAACCTCATTCTGAGGATGTTCCTCACACCTCTATAATTCTTGCTTCTAGATTGTTCGTTACCAGGTCTTACTTTTCTACTTATTTTTAAAGTGTTTTCCCCACACTTTTCCCCACTCTTCTTGCAATATACACTCAATGGAATCTCACCTACTCCCATTCTTTCCTTTAATAATGATAGACTGAAGGGACCCAAATTTATATCTGTACCAGATATTTCTTCTAGCTCTAGACATATATTTGCAAAACCTGCTTGTAGAATTCTACTCATGATTTTCCCCCACTTCCTGTTCTTTCCCAAACAATCTTTCTTTTTTCTTGCTCCACAAACAGAAACTAGAATGATTTATTTAAAAATACAATTGAGGTCAAGTTACCCTTCTGCTGAAACTTTTCGGTATCTTCCCAGTACCCTTCAGATAAGGTAAGAACATTCTTAAAATGACTGTTTCAAAGCTCTGCACATTCTGATCTACGTTTCTTCCTTAAGTTCCTCTCTAGGTTAATTTTACTTATTCATACTTCCTCCTTGATCCCTGTCATTCGGTGAATCTTTCTTTATTTTTAAAGTATCTGTTTAAATGGCATTTCTTTAAAACCTCTTACTCATTGTCCAAAAGTACTTAAGGATTTTGTTCTATAATATCACTCTATCTTTGTGTTTATTCAAATGACAAAATTATGTACTTTATTCTTTTGTTTCATATATTTTTCTCCTGTTTGACTGTGAGTTTCAAGGGGGCAGGGGAATAGATTATCCTATTTTTTTTGTTTTTAGTCTATACCCAGTGCCTAGAATAAGGCTTCATGCACAGAAAACATTTTATGTATGTATATGCTGAGAAAAGCAGTATGATTGAAGAATGCATAAATAGTGACTGGAAAATGAACATGCGAATCCCAGCACTTTGGGAGTCCGAGGAGGGCAGATAACGAGGTCAAGAATTTGAAATCAGCCCAGCCCACAAATGAAACCCCGTCTCTAGTAAAAATACAAAAATTGGCCAGGCATGGTGGTGGACACCTGTAATCCCAGCTACTTGGGAGGCTGACGCAGCAGAATCGCTTGAAGCCAGGAGGCAGAGGTTGCAGTGAGCCAAGATCGTGCCAGTGCACTCCAGCCTGGGCAACAGAGTGATACTCTGTCTAAAAAAAAAAAGAAAAAAGAAAATGTACATGCATAATTTAGCATGTGTTTCTACCACTGAACACAGTGTGGGCAACATAGGAATATATATCAGGATGATGCAGATGAGGAAATAATTCTGAATTATTTAATCGTCAGGATTTACAGCTAGGATTATTTTCAAAGGCCTATTGATATACAATGGAGATGGATGAGCATGTACTACCTGAGGGCAGAAGAAAATCTCAATGAAAAATAGGGAGTAGAAATCAGAAGACAACAGAGAGGATGGCAAGATAATTGCTTTTCCAAAGTAATACAAATGAACACACTGAAAAACAGGCATGGGTAAGTTCAGTATGGCAAAATGTCCAAATATATACTGGGAAGCAAATGGAAAGTTTTATCTTGACTTTCGAGGTGAATAGAGATCTACAGGGATAAATAATATTTTATAGCTGAGAAAACACATGTGAAAAAGGGGAGAAATGGCCGGGCGCAGTGGCTCATGCCTGTAATCCCAGCACTTTGGGAGGCCAAGGCGGGCGGATCACCTGACGTCGGGAGTTTGAGACCAGCCTCACCAACATGGAGAAACCCCGTCTCTACTAAAAACATGAAATTAGCTGGGCATGGTGGCGCATGCCTGTAATCCCAGCTACTAGGGAAGCTGAGGCAGGAGAATCGCTTGAACCTGGGAGGCGGAGGTTGTGGTGAGCTGAGATCGCGCCATTGAACTCCACCCTGGGCAACAAGAATGAAACTCTATCTCAAAAAAAAAAGAAAAACAGGAGAAACTTGCCCCAAATCATTTGGTTAAAAAGTAACATATTTAAAATGTGAACCAGCCAGGCGTGTTGGCTCTCACCTGTAATACCAGCACTTTGGGAGGCCGAGGCAGGCAGATCACCTGAGGTCAGGAGTTGGAGACCAGCCTGGCCAACATGGTGAAACCCCATTTCTACTAAAAATACAAAAATTAACTGGGCGTGGTGGCGGGTGCCTGTAATCCCAGCTACTTGGGAGGCTGAGGCAGGAGAATCACTTGAACCCGGGAGGCGGTGGTTGCAGTGAGCCGAGATCGCACCACTGCACTCCAGCCTGGGCAACAGAGTGAAATCCTGCCTCAAAAAAAAAAAGTGAACCAGTTTCTTTCTAACCTCCAAATGCACAATATTCCACGACACCAACCCTACACAAAAGAAATGTGTAGAAGTTTATAAAAATCGTTATTAACTGATTTTTTTTCAGCACCAGAATCAACTATCCTGACTCTAGCTTTAGAAATGTAAGTTAAAAAAAGAGGAAAATAACTTCGAAGGAAGTAATTCTTTGAAAGCCATTAGGACAACACAATGATTTGAGGGTCTTGTGCTTTTCCATGAAAAGGTGGGGCTAAGTCTGTTGTAGAGGGTGAAGGAGACACAGGAGTTACAAATGTGCCAACACCGTGGCCCTTGGAAATAATTTGTAAGATCAAATGAAAATCGCAATCGAGACTGTCACTTTTCGGTCAGATTGTTTTCAATAGATAATGAGTGCAGGCCCGCAAATGTGTATGGGAATTATGTGGCATATCAAGGTACATTTCTGCAAAACATACTCGGTGCAATAAGGCTTGTGCATTCAAGCAGGAAACACAGCAGGACGTACAGGAAGCCAGTGTCCAAAGAGCTGGCCTTTCAATATTCACACTAAGAAGCAAAAGCAATAGCACAGCCTATCCTGGTCGGTGATCTGTGTGTGTGTGTATGTGTCACAGCTGCATTAGACCAGACCACGTGGTAATATTGTCTAAAGAAAGAAATAGAAAATACATAGAAAGCTCTAAACTTGTTTTTCTTTAGAAGTTATGTCCCAACCATGATAAAAGTGCTATTTTTTCCCCTTGAGGAAACAAAGAATAAACAACGATAACATTTCTACCCATTTTTTTTTTTTTTTGCTGTTATATCCATTTTATGATGCTTTGGAAGGACTATTTATTCTTACTTTTAAAGCCAGTCAGAATGTGTTTGGGTTTCTCTTATTTCTGTCTTTTTAAAGCTTCAACATAAACGTTCTTTAGTACATCACACATTGCAATATTAAAAGAAAACCCTATCTTGCCTAAATAAGCAGCATCGTATAATATCCAGTCGAAAATAACTTCAATGTGTGTGATATGAATATTGCTTTCGGAAAAATTTATGGTCTGTTTGGACCACTCAGTATGTAATTATTAAACTAGGATGCCATAGTGTTTAAACAGTTTTCACATCAGAAATGTAAGAAGTGCTTCTCCTCAGCAAATGTAAAAGAACACAAATCACAACAAACTATCTCTCAGACCACAGTGCAATCAAATTAGAACTCAGGATTAAGAAACTCACTCAAAACTGCACAACTACATAGAAACTGAACAACCTGCTCCTGAATGACTACTGGGTACATAACGAAATGAAGGTAGAAATAAAGATGTTCTTTGAAACCAATGAGAACAAAGACACAACATACCAGAATCTCTGGCACACATACAAAGCAGTGTGTAGAGGGAAATTTATAGCACTAAATGCCCACAAGAGAAAGCAGCAAAGATCCAAAATCGACACCCTAATATCACTATTAAAAGAACTAGAGAAGCAAGAGCAAACACATCCCAAAGCTAGCAGAAGTCAGGAAATAACTAAGATCAGAGCAGAACTGAAGGAAATAGAGACACAAAACACCTTTCAAAAAATCAATGAATCCAGGAGCTGGTTTTCTGAAAAGATCAACAAAACTGATAGACCACTAGCAAGACTAATAAAGAAGAAAAGAGAGAAGAATCAAATAGACTCAATAAAAAATGATAAAGGGGATATCACCACCGATCCCACAGAAATACAAACTACCCTCAGAGAATAATATAAATGCCTCTATGCAAATAAATTAGAAAATCTAGAAGAAATGGATAAATTCCTGGACACATACACCCTCCCAAGACTAAACCAGAAAGATGCTGAACCCCTGAATAGACCAACAACAGACTCTGAAATTGAGGCAATAATTAATAGCTACCAACCAAAAAAAGTCCAGGATTCACAGCTGAATTCTACTAGAGGTACAAAGAGGAAGTGGTACCATTCCTTCTGAAACTATTCCAAACAATAGGAAAAGAGGGAATCCTCCCTAACTCATTTAATGAGGCCAGCTTCATCCTGATACCAAAGCCTGTCAGAGACACAACAAAAAAAGAGAATTTTAGACCAATATCCCTGATGAACATCGATGCGAAAATCCTCAATAAAATACTGGCAAACCGAATCCAGCAGCACATCAAAAAGCTTATCCACCAAGATCAAGTTGGCTTCATCCCTGGGATGCAATGCTGGTTTAACATACGCAAATCAATAGATATAATCCATCAGATAAACAGAACCAAAGACAAAAACCACATGATTATCTCAATAGATTTAGAAAAGGCCCTTGACAAAATTCAACAGCGCTTCGTGCTAAAAACTCTCAATAAATTTGGTATTGATGGGACGTATCTCAAAATAATAAGAGCTATTTATGACAGACGCACAGCCAATATCTTACTGAATATGCAAAAACTGGAAGCATTCCCTTTGAAAACTGGCACAAGACGGGGATGCCCTCTCTCACCACTCCTATTCAACATAGTGCTGGAAGTTCTGGCCAGGGCAATCAGGCAAGAGAAAGAAATAAAGAAATAAAGAGAAATAAATATTCAATTAGGAAAAGAGAAAGTCAAATTGTCCCTGTTTGCAGACGACATGATTTATATTTAGAAAACCCCATCATCTCAGCCCAAAATCTCCTTAATCTGATAAGTAACTTCAGCAAAGTCTCAGGATACAAAATCAATCTGCAAAAATCACAAGCATTCCTATACACCAGTAACAGACAGAGAGCTAAATCATGAGTGAACTCCCATTCACAATTGCTACAAAGAGAATAAAATATCTAAGAATCCAATTCACAAGGGATGTGAAGGACCTCTTCAAGGAGAACTACAAACCACTGCTCAATGAAATAAAAGAGGATACAAACAAATGGAAGAACATTCCATGCTCATGGATAGGAAGAATCACTATTGTGAAAATGGCCATACTCCCCAAGGTAATTTATAGATTCAATGCCATCCCCATCAAGCTACCAATGACTTTCTTCACAGAATTGGAAACAAACTACTTTAAAGTTCATATGGAACCAAAAAAGAGCCTGTATTGCCAAGCCAATGCTAAGCAAAAACAACAAAGCTGGAGGAATCATGCTACCCGACTTCCAACTATACTACAAGGCTACAGTAACCAAAACAGCATGGTACTGGTACCAAAACAGAAACATAGACGAATGGAATAGAACAGAGGCCTCAGAAATACCACCACACATCTAAAACCGTCTGATCTTTGACAAACCTGACTAAAACAAGAAATGGGGAAATGATTTCCTATTTAATAAATGGTGCTGGGAAAACTGGCTAGCCATATGTAGAAAGCTGAAACTGGATCCCTTCCTTACACCTTATACAAAAATTAATTCAAGATGGATTAAAGACTTAAATGTGATATGTAAAACCATGAAAACCCAGAAGAAAACCTAGGCAATACCATTCAGGACATAGGCATGGGCAAGGACTTCATGACTAAAACACCAAAAGCAGTGGCAACAAAAGCCAAGATAGACAAATGGGATCTAATTAAACTAAAGAGCTTCTGCACAGCAAAAGAAACTACCATCAGAGTGAACAGGCAACCTACAGAATGGGAGGAAATTTTTGCAATCTACTCATCTGACAAAGGGCTAATATCCAGAATCAACGAAGACTTTAACAAATTTACAAGAAAAAATCGAACAGCCCCATCAAAACATGGGCAAAGGATATGAACAGACACTTTTCAAAAGAAGACCTTTATTCAGCCAACACACACATGAAAAAAGGCTCATCATCACTGGTCATCAGAGAAATGCAAATCAAAACCACAATGAGATGCCATCTCACACCAGTTAGAATGGCGATCATTAAAAAGTCAGGAAACAATAGGTGCTGGAGAGGATGTGGAGAAATAGGAAGGCTTTTACACTGTTGGTGGGACTGTAAAGTAGTTCAACCATTGTGGAAGACAGTGTGGTGATTCCTCAAGGATCTCAAACTAGAAATACCATTTGACCCAGCAATTCCATTACTGGGTATATACACAAAGGATTATAAATCATGCTGCTATAAAGACATGCACACATATGTTTATTGTGGCACTATTCACAATAGCAAAGACTTGCAATCAACCCAAGTGTCCATCAATGATAGATTAGATTAAGAAAATGTGGCACATATACACCATGGAATACTATGCAGCTGTAAAAAGGATGAGTTCATGTCCTTTGTAGGGACATGGATGAAGCTGGAAACCATCATTCTGAGCAAACTATCGCAAGGACAGAAAACCAAACACTGCATGTTCTCACTCACAGGTGGGAATTGAACAATGAGAACATTTGAACACTGGGTTGGGAATATCACACACCACAGCCTGTCATGGGGTGGGGGGTTGGCGGAGGGATAGCATTAGGAGAAATACCTAACGTAAATGAGGAGTTAATGGGTGCAGCACACCAACATGGCACATGTATACAAACCTGCACATTGTGCACATGTACCCTAGAACTTAAAGTATAATAATAATAATAAAGAAATGTAAGAAGTGCTAAATTATACATTTTCAAATATTTAGGAGACATTAATATAATGCCATGTTTTTTCTGAACACTTATTAATCACAGTTAACAAAAACAAATAGGAATGATAAAGTTTTGTTAATATTTCATGTTAACTCCCATTTTTATTTTAATTAATTTCTGGTTTGAAACCATTGGAAATTTGTTTTTAACGAACAGAATTAAATATATTAGGTCCTTGATAGAATTCTTTTCCTCCAAAGAATATCCCCATCCCCCACTTTTAGCTAAGTGTCATAATATGTTCTTTTTTTTCCAGATGCTTCTTGTTCCAGAACTGTATACACAAGTTGGACGACTAAACTGATATTTACATAACAAGAAAAGTGGTCTTTAGACAATTTGGCAAATATGCTCATAGCATCATTGCCAGGAACTAGCCCCCAAAATAGGATCACAGCAGAGTTGGAACGCCAGTGATAGGGCTTTAATTCCAAGCACACAACCAGAGTTAGAGAACACATTCAAATAACCAAGGCCTTTTTTTATGTAAAAATTTTTAATCGTCATGGCATTTCCAATGCAAATTTAAAATCTAGTCAGTAGCTTATTTTATTAAGAGACTTCATGGTTTTGACAGGTAATGATCTTTGGTAGAAAGGTCCCCCTCCTACTCCTCTTCCTCTTCCTTCTCAGGTCTATTCTTGATTCTGAAATTCACACCACTGGAGTTTTATACCACACCACAGTTAAACATTTTTTTCTGAATTTTACTATATTGCATTTTCCTGAAGATTTCTTTAATGCATGCCCTAGTTCTTTGGAGATTTTCAATGCCTGTTTAACAGCTTTCCTTATTCATTAGCAACTTCCTTTAGAATCTAACAAGTCTCCTATGATCCTGGAGTTCTGTCAATTGTAGTAATTTTTTAATGTTTTTATCACACGGTTGGGAATATTTCTGTTACTTTTTAACCTCACTTAGAAGCTTAATATAACTACTAAAAATGTTATATAACTCTTATTATTGTCTTCATCTTTTGTCATTATGAATGGCCTAGCCCCTCCACAGACAATTTGAGCCTATGATTTTTCATGGAAGAGGGCCTAGTTTAGCTTCATGTACTATTATCCTCTCTCATATTTGCTCTATCAGTATATATTTGAATATGGTTGAATTCTATAGCATGTATTTTATTGCTTTCACACGTTTTATTGTGCTTATGTTTGGATTTCTTCTCATCTGAGAAAGGATTGATTTTCTCATCTCAGTATATTTTTAATAAAATCATAGCTAAGAAAGAACATTTCATACATCTAAAAGCTAACTTCCTTTCTTTTATTTTGTTTTGAAAAATACTACACCCACACTTTTTGCCAATAGCCTAAGACATTTAGCCATACTAATCTATCCTATTGGCTCCTTGGCTTTGATTGATGGACGAACAAAAATAGGTTGGTTGATGTTTCCAGAAAATGTATCTTACCCTAATCTGTCTAAAGTATTCCTAACATAGGATTGTCAGATTTAGCAAATATAAATAGAGGATTTCTACTTATATTTCAATTTCATGTAAAAAACAAATAACTTTTTAGTATAAGAACATCTTAAATACTTAGAGGCTTATCTGAAGTTCACATTTAAATAGGTGCCCTGTAAGTTACCAGGCAATCCTGTCCTAAAGGAATAATATTCAAATCTCTCTTTAGCTTTTCCTCCAAATGTTGCTTAAAAATTTTCTGGGAAAATCATTAGTTTTATCTCCAGAAGCAAGACACTGTTGTCAGGAAAGCATGGGTTTCACTTTCTATTATTTTCATGTACTTGATTTTTTATGATATTAGAACTGGGATCTCAGGAGTGGCCTTGTGTAGAAATCAATGATGGCTGACCATTGGTTGCTCTTTAGGAAAAAGGGTCATAAGCCCCCTTTTGCTCACTTCCCTGCGCCTTGAGATTAACTTATTGATTTAAATTAAAAGCATTGCATGCCTACTCTACGATGAATATTGTGATGTCAAGAATCCCACACAAGCAGCAAGATTCTGTCCACCAGAAATGTTAAGCATATGTAAACCGGGGGCGGGCGACTGGGAGGTAGCAGAATATGCTCTTTGTATTGATTTTAGTACCTGAACTTATGTGCTTTAATTGAGTTATACTTACCTATAAATTGATGCTCCCATCATTGAAAACAGCTTATGCTGTCACAGAATACATTGCGTAAGTGTATGGATTTCTTTACAGTCAACAAAAGGGTAAAGGTGACATGAAGAAGAAAAAATACGCTAACTAAATGAAAATTAGGAGTCATAAAAATATTTTTATAGAACTGTAGAAATGATCTAAATCTCTTTTGGTGGGCTTTCTTTGCATCAGTACTACAAATGTTGGATTGTCCCAGCTCAGTCCTCAGACATCTCTGTAATCAGTATCTTGTCAGAGATCCCTGAAGAGGGGTTCTGGAGAGCCCTGGAAGGTTCTTGAGACCTCTCGAGGCAATCCAAAATGTCTTCCCCAAATGACTTGGCCCATCATTTCACTCAGATATCTATATAAAGTCTCCCCTTAGACAGATCTTCTCTGACAACCCATTAGAAAATAGCGGCCTGTGTTACTTCATCACCTTCCCTACTTCACATTTTGTATAGTTCCGTTGCAACCTGAAATAAAGTAAGTTAAACCAAAATATAAATAGCACATTTGTTTATATTGGGTTTCCCACACAAGCTCAAAGAATGTAAGAACATGTACTTTTGTTTATTACTTTATCCTCAACACATTCAATAGTACATACCATATTGCATGTCTACAGAAATCGTTCATAATTCTTTTGTACAATGAATGTATTTTATCTGATAGTTTTTCTTGGCAGTGAAAATATGCTTTTTCCTTACAGCTGCTCTTATTGAAAGACATTCCTCTTAAGTGAGTTTCCTCACTCCAGTAATTGAAGAAGAAAAAGTGTATATTGAGAAAAAGCATGAATAGTATTTTATAACTTATTCCTAAAAAAGAGTTGATTAAATTTTTATCATTAGTGCAGCAATGAAATTTCTTTTAAACTCTGAAAATGAGGGCACATTCAGTGCCTTATATTTTCAATGCCTTGTGTAGACCAAAAATAGATAAAAACAAGAATCAGTAGGAAAGTAATATTGTATAAGCCAATCTCTAACAGAGTCACAATAAAACAAATTAATGTTTGAAATTATCACCATTCGGTCAAATCTATGTCTTGAGCTTCAAAATACTTCATTCATTCAATGGTTAATCAGTGACTGACTACTGTAGGCTGGGTACTGGGGAGCCAAAAGAGAAATTAATCACAGTCATCAATTTAAAAACCAAAAACTCTGTCAGCCAAGTGTATGCAACAGTTTTGCAGAATAAACACAGTGAGTTTGGTTTAAGCAAAGAGAAATTTAAGTTTTCAGAATATTGGGGAGAAAGTGTCTAATAGGATGGTGGAGTTCATGTAGAGATTCTGGACTGGAAAAATGATTTGGCCACCATTAGCATAGGACTAGATGCCACTGAAGTGGCAGAGATCACTTAGAATAAATGGCAAACAAAAAAGAGGCCTTACTTCCTTGAGATTCTTGTGACTAGGAGCCAGACACTACAGAGCATGGAAAATATTTTGTAAGGTAGAGTTACGGAAGACGGCCTTTTTCTCCGAGATATGCTGACATGCTTAATGTGGGCTTTCTTTACAACAATGTGATCATTCCAACAACTACTAGTTCCACGATGTTTTTAGAGTTTACAAATGTTTTACTATAGTGAGTTTTATTGTATCTGAGCCTCGTGAGAGATTTACGATTATCCCTATTTTATGCAAAACTTCAGAAAGTTTAAATGAAAGGTCACAAATAGATGATTGATACCTAATCCACACCTCTTGGATGACCTATAGCGTCAATGTTTTCAAAGAAGAGAAGGTGATTTTCACCCCGTCCTTCACTTCTAGTTTTTCCTAATTGTTCTATATGACTTTATTGAAAGCTTCACTTCAAAATCAATCTCTCCCCTTCTCAAGCTATCTTTCTTAATAAGGATAATTGTTAGGAAGTTCCCACAACTACCTAACACCCTCTAATTCCCAAGACCTTGTGAATGCTTCTGACTATTAATTTTGAAGGCATCCCAGAAATAGAGTTTCAGTTTGATTATAAAGAAAATAACATTTTGGATATTATTATATTTAAATATTAAGAATTATTTAAAATTAATTTTCTGCCAAAAATTCTTGGAGGGAAATGAGAACAAGAGTTTATTTAAGAAGTAGTATTTTTTTTTCTACAGATCGACTTACTAACACTGTGGTTCTCCATAGAAATAAATAAAATTGACATACATAAAAAAGGTAGAGAATACTAAATATGCCAAATAACGAATTCCTTTAAGCATACATATATATACACATATATACACACATATATATACATATATATAGGCACACACATATATATACATATATATACACACACACATACATACACATGTATATATACACACACACATACATATATATACTTTTATACCTGCCCAGAAAGGTAAGTTTGTCACTGCTTAGAGAATGCTGAAAGCAAAATGAAAGAGTTCCATCAAGTGGTCATATCAAGACACAGCAGTTAGTATTTCACCAATACAAAGAGGAAAACAGTTTCTGTGAAATCTAGTTCAGACATACATTTCTAACCGAGCTATCAAAATTTTATGCCATGCAACATTAAAAAACACAATTAAATGCATTTTAAACATTATTACTAATTCATTTTCCAATTCATTTTTAAACTGCAAAGAAAATAGAAACTATGTAATTTTTATTTTGTCTTTTTCATATCGAATACTCTTTCCATATAGTTTGCAGTTGAAAATGCGTGGTTATAATCTTAATTTGCATGTTATAGTCATCTGTTTAAATTAGCAGGTAAACCACAGGTAATACTAAACTAAGTATTTGGATTGCACCGAAAATTCAGCAACTAACTACTTGCAAATGACCTATACATCTTAAAATAGTACAAAATAAATACAAAGAAAACTCAACTCAAGGTTGTTTTAAAAAATAAAATAAGTTATAAAACATAAACATGAGTTAACTTGCTTCTTTTAACAACCTAAAGTTTTTGCCTTGCCAAATTTCATCTCCTTCATAAAGACAGACAAAACAGGCATCTTTCTTTTTAAAGTATAATTGATTTAAGGGGTCATTTTCTCATTATTTTGGAAAAACCATCATGGCTTATTTTAATGTTATAAATCCTACTTCTAAATATATATTACAGATTAAGATTTGTATCTTGCTTAATAAAGCAGTAGTTCATTTAAGTAACCATTGTTTAAACTTTCTGAATATTATATATATATTACTAATGAGATGATGTTAAACAATAGATTTTTATATAAAACCTATGAAATATATATTATCTAGACATAAAATTGGAAGCAATGTATTTAATGATTAAGATCATGGATTTTGGCATCACAGAGATTTGATTTGAATCTAATCTCTTCCACTTTTTCTCTCTGTAACCTGGAGCAATGGCAAGCGTACTTTGTTTCATTGCACTTTTCTTGTAGATGTTGTGATTTTACAAATTGAAGGTTTTGACCAGCCTGCCTTGAGCAATTCTATCCACACCATTTTTTCCAACAATATGTGCTCACTTTTGGTTTCTGGGTCACAGTTCAGTACCTCTCACAATATTTCAGATTTTTTCATTGTCATTATATTAGTTATGGTTATCTGTGATCAATGATCTTTTATGTCACTATTGTAATTGTTTGTGGGACACCATACACTCTGCACATATAAGATAGTGAACTTAATTAATATCATGTGTGTTCCCACTTCTTCAGCAACTAGCTGTTCTTCCATCTCTCTTCTTCTCCTCAAGCCTCACTATTCCCTGAGACACAACAATATTAATATTAGGCCAAGTAATAACCCTACAATGGCCTGTAAGTGTTCAAGTGAGAAGAAAAGCATCATACATCTCTCACTTTAAGTCAAGAGCTGGAAATGATTAAACTTAATGAAGAAAGCATGTTGAAAGCTGAGAGAGGCTAAAAGCTAGGTCTCTTATAACAAACAGCCAACTTAGGAACACAAAGGAAAAGTTCTTGAAGGTAATTGAAAGTGCTACTACAGTGAACAAATGAACGACAAAGAATGTAAAACAGACTTGTTGCTGATATGAAGAACGTTTTATTAGTCTGGATAGAAAACCAAACCAACTACAACAAGGCCCAAATTATTTTCAATTATCTTCAGGCTGAGAGAAATGAAGTAGAAAAGTTGGAAGCTAGAAGAAGTTGGTTGATAATTTTTAAGGAAAGAAGCCATCCCAAAATAAAAGAAAAAGTGCAAGGTGAAGTAGTAGCATGTGCTGATGTAGAAGCTTTAGCACATAATCTGGAAAATCTAGCTAAGATAATAGATGAAGGTTGTTACACTAAACAAGAGATTTTCAGTGTAGATGAAACAGACTTATATTGAAAGGAGATGCTGTCTAGGACGTTCATGGCTAGAAAATAAGTCAATGCCTGGCTTTAAAGCTTCAGTGCACAGGGTGACACTCTTGGTAGGGGCTAATGCAGCTGGTAAATTGAAGTTGAAGCCAATACTGATTAACGATTCTGAAAATAGTAAAAATTGTGCTAAATCTACTGTCCCTGTACTCTATAAATGGAGCAAAGTCTGAATGACAGCATATCTGTTAACAGTATGGTCTACTGGATATTTTTGTCCTGCTCTTGAGACCTACTGCTCAGAAAAAAAAGAGTCCTTTCAAAATATTGCTGTTCATTGACAATGTACCTGAACACCCAAGAGTTCTGATGGAGATGAACAAGGATATTCGTGTTTTTAAGCTCGTTAACACAACATCCATTCTGTAGCCTCTGAATCAAGGAGTAATTTCAACTTTCAAGTTTTATTACATAAGAACTAAACATAGTAAGATTATTGCTGCCATAATGACTCCCTTGATGAATCTGGGTAAAATAAATTGAAAATCTTCTGGAAAGGATTCACCACTCTAGATGACACTAAGGACATTTGTGATTCCTGGGAGGAGTCCAACATATCAACAATAACAGGAGTTTAGAAGAAGTTGAGTCCAACTCTCACAGATGACTTTGAGGGGTTTAACTCTTCAGTGGAAGTAAATGCGGATGTGGTGGAAACAGCAAGACAACTAGAATTAGAAGTGGAGCCTGAAGATGTGACTGAGTTGCTGCAGTTTCAAGATACAATTTTAATGCATTAGGAGTTGTTTCTTACAGATGAGCAAAGAAAGTTGTTCCATGAGATAGAATCTACTCCTGGTAATGATGCTGTGAACATTCCTGAAATAACAACAAAGAATTTAGAATATTACAGAAACTGAATTGATAAAGCAGTGGCAGAATTTGGGTTTGAAAGAAGTTCTACTGTGGGGAAAAAGTTATCAAACAGCATCACATGCTACAAAAAAAAAAAAATCTTTCACGAAAGGAAAAATCAACCAATGTGGCAAACTTCATTGCTGCCTTGTTAGAAGAAATTGCCACAGCCACATTAACCTTAAGAAACCACCACCCTGATTGGTCAGCTGCCACCAACACTGGGACCAAACCCTTTACCTGTGAAAAATCACAACTTGATCAAGGAACAGATAATCCTTAGCATTTTAGCAATAAAGTATTTTAAAATTAAAGTATGTGCATTGTTTTTTAGACATACTTCTATTGCACACTCAGCTGCTTATATTGTAATGTAAACATGACTTTTTTATGCATTGGAAAAGCAACAAATTTATATGACTCATTTTATTGCAATGTTTGCTTTACTGCAGTGGTCTGGAACTGAATCTGCAATATCTCCAAGGTATGCTTGTATATCTTCATGTATAATAGGGAAGTAATTCTACTGATACAGGTATGGTAGAGCTTAGATAATGTCTCTTATATCAAGCATCTAGATTAGTAGCTGACTATCATCAAAATGAAAACTCATGTTTGGGAAATAATATTTCCAGTGTTCTATCTTGTTATTGGTAGGTGAGAGTGGTGGTGCACTTTCACCTCAAATTGTTTGATTTAAATAGTTGAAAAAATATAAACAAGTAAGGAGACAAAAGACAAATGTATTGCTTCTATGATGGCAATACGATCATATTTCTTCTGAGAGTGCTCTATGACCTTCCTCCAATCTAAGCAATATTTCCATTTTTACTAGAAGCCATAGAGAGATTCACACTGTTACCCTTCTTTCTGTCTTTTGGAAATTTGCAGTGATAATAAGCTGATTTAAAATCCTTACTTAATGTCAAGAACAACTCTTCCTGTCAACATGGTAATAAAATGAACACTGAGGATGAAGAAAGAGAGAGAGAGAGAATGAGAAAGTGCATTCAGTAAAACATAAACAAGTAAAGGATGTGGGCGCAAGGTATATAGGAAGTATTAATATTTGTACTCCTCTCACATATTTTGTCATGTTTGAAATAATTCAAAAGTAAGATGTAAGTAAACCTAAAAGAAAAACGAAAACTCCCTTTAGGAAACCTAAAAGTGAATAGATTCACACTTCAACAAACTTTTGATGATATGTCAACAAGATGGAAAATAACCACAAAAGGAAAGCTGGAGATACAAGAAGAAATGTTGAGTGAAGAACGTGGAAAGCATGTAGATAAACCACAGAGTGTATGTGAAATAACAAAAATATGAAATTTGGGAATAAAGAAAGGATATAATTAAAATATGGGACAATAAGTAAGACTAAATAGCAGGTGATTTGATTTTTATAATTCGAAGCTCCCTATGTTATATAAAGAAGGAATAGAGAAAATGATTAATGTAGACTTTAAATAAATCTGTTAAAATTTCATGGTAGCTATTAAAAGAATAAAGAGGGAAATAGAATTTAAATAAAAACTTCATGTAAAGGATGCAGAAAAAGTGATAAAAAGTAAAAGCGATGAAGCAAAATAGGAATATACATAAAAAGAAATAGGATGGTAATGAATCCAAATATAACAGCAATCCTAATAAATGTAAATAAATTAACTTTCTAGTTAAAGGTTAAATTCAATAAAAGATAAGATCCAGGATTATACTATCGAAGAATCACACATGAAAATAAAAACATGGGAAAACTTATACACAATGGATAAGAAATTAGGCAGCTTAAATATTAGTCAAAGGAAAGCTGGTGTATCTATATTAATATTATAGAGTGAAGTCTTTAAGGCACAAAGCATCACATAGAATGGAAAACATCATAAAACAATGATAATTATACACTCATTTCAACTTCGATGCCTCTAATAACTTTCCTCAAAACATATGAAGAAGTCAGCAAACCCATCATACGAAGGAATACACAGTGTTCTCAGGTACGCACGGAGCTTCAGAGAAAACCGAACCACGTGGGGAAGACATAATGCACATATCAGCCAATTCCAAGGAATTATCAGACAGATATACTTCTCTAAGCACAACGAAGTTCAAAGTCAGAAAAAAACAATTTTTTTTGAAAAATTTGTAGATTTGGAAATAGGAAAGCATATTTAAAACATACAAGAAAGCAATAAAGTCTGAAAACAGATAAATTCAACAGTTAACTTAAGATATTAGGGAAAACATAAGAAACCCAAGCAGAAGAAATGCAATTATAAAAACCAAAAATAATAATGAATGAAATAGTAAATAGAGATACAGCAGATTAAAACAAAAAATTAACAAATCCAAAGGCTAATTCTTATATACTTAATATATGTGTGTGTCTAATCTACTCTCAATATTAAACAATTAATCCTTTCTTTCCTAAATATATATCAACAATGATTGTTATATTTTTTCTATTTTTATATTTACACAGGGAAATGTGATATTCACCATGTTTCACTTAGTGTTTTTTAACTCAGTATCATTTTTGAGGCCAATTTTGAGACCCATGTATATAGAGAGATACATTATTCCCTTTAACTATTGCCCAGTAATATATAGAATAAATTTTTATCCATCTATCCCCCATTTGCTATCTACTAATAGTATTTCAAAGCACATCCCTGAATTTTCCTATGCATCTCTGTTACACGTTACCCTAAAGAGAAATGACAAGCTTTTTAGGGAAGTGGCATACTCAATTTCCCTAAATGTTGGCAAATTGATTATTTAAATGGCATTTAGCAGAAAATCTAACAAAACATTTTTCTTCACATTAAAAAAGAAATCTTTAAATTGCTTCTTAGTTTCTATAAAAATGGAAAAGTGGAGAAGTATTCAGGGCTTTATGTTTTATTCAATTGGATCAATATCCTCCATAATTCTGTGAATCATCTTTTTAAAAAATTTGTAAAACTTAAGACAATATTTTATAGTTTTGCTCCACATTATTTGAAATTTAGAAGCTTTTATTTCTAATTAGATTGCTATGACATTGAGTGTCTGTGTGTGTGTGTGTGTGTGTGTGTGTGTGTGTGATTGGTATGTATATAAATTATCTACTACATGCAAGATATAAAAATATGATAAAGTGTTTGGAACTTACCCTTAGAAAACAATATCTCAATAACTGTGGTGTGGCTGAGATGATGTTCAGGTATCATCTCATATTTGCCTACATTTCTAAGTTTATTTCTACATTGCCAAGTTTGTCACTATAACATGGCCATTTCTTCTATAGGAGGCAGATGCTCTTTAGGTGTGCCCATCATAAAACTAGTTTAATAAATCAGGACACATTGAAAATAAAATAAGCCTCAAGCATAAAGCAGGACCAATCCTTGAACAACGTGTATATTCAATATATACTCCATTGGCTTCAATAGTGAAAATATACTGTGAGCTGTCACAAAGTTGGTAGGCTCTGATCCCCAGCGGGTACTGTGCCTGTCCTTTGCATAACTAGAGGGATTGTTAGTCCTCTTTGCATACATCACGATTGTTAATAAAGTGGCATTTGTCAAAATGAGTAAACACCTGTTGCCATGGAAGGTGCCATAAGCAAGATTATAAAACAAATTGTTGTAGTTGGCTAGGAACCAGGAGGAAGATGAACACCAGAAGAAAAGGCATTCTTTCCTTAATTCCTCATACCCATTTTACAATACATTGCATACAGTTGTTTATGCAGAACACAGGCTGTTTTCTTTTTTTCTGAAACCTCATGTAACCGATGGTATTTTAAATGAGCTCTAATACAAAATGCCTCACACACTGCTATCCTATGCCTCATTTAACCCATTATATGGGTTCCCTCTTGAAACATTTAGTCTTCATTTGTCTATTTTTCCTGTAACTTATTTTTAGGAATAGAAAAATCATGTCCTGAGAAGCACTGTCTTCTGGCACATATTTAAAATACCTAAGGGGGCTCAGGTAACATCAAGACCCTAGTAGGTGCAGACGGGTCCCCACCAATATCTCGGCATTTTATTTCAATTATTTACTATCTTTCAATATGGCCCACAGCATGAAGATTTTGCATATACCAGTTTATTTTTTTAATTGAAAATTGAAATAATACCAATACTCATAAAAATATCCATTCAATTCTATTCAGTAAACGGTCTTCCTCTTCATGCCAGTAGATATCTGTAACTCTTTCCCCAGGTTCCTTATTTAAAGTATCTCTACCAAAAAAAGCAGACAGGCTTCAAATAACTGTCCGACATTGGAGAATGACAATATTTTTTCTTGTGAATTAGCATCCTAGCTAGGCACTGACATGAGATATACTGACATAGCTTTCCTACCAAATCTCATTCTTGTATTGTTCATGAATAGATTCATTATTTTGGTATAAAGACTTTAAATATCAAGTTTAATTGAGCTTTGATATCACACTTCTTCAGAATTTTTTACTGAAGGATAAAGTTGTTCCTCTAAAAAGTACAGCCTGTCCTGAGCAGATGCATGCCATTAAAAAAAAATCACATAAATGTCTTCTTTTGGTTCTATCACAGCCTAACTTATGAATCCATGTTTATTGTGGTAATGATTCAAACTAGTAAAATGGGGTATAATTTTTGTTTGTATTATAATTGCAATGGTCCTCATTTCTAGGTACCCCATACTGGCTATTCTCATGTTTTATGTGAATCACATGGTGTATTGACTAGCTCTGTGATCTTGGAAAAAATCACTAACTGCAAAAAGTTCTCTCATTTTTTCTGCCAATCCCATTCTGTGAAGAGGAAAATGTAAGACTATGTGTGCAAAAATTCTAAGACACTGTGAGTCCAAAGAAAATAGAGAATAGATTTTTAAGCTTGAGAACAGAAAGCATTTGTGATTATTAAGACTGAATTCTTGTGACTTTGAGTCAGAATGGCTTGTTTTAGTTGGAAGTTACCTTCTAGATCCTTATTCTCTGATTATATGCAATTTGGAAATGTCCTACATAAAAACTGCTGCCTAACTTGTCACCTGGTTTTCTTCCAATGCATGGAAAGAACTAGAAGCCCTGCAACAAATGGATTGTGTGCACCATCTGGCCATTTTGTGTCACATACTTAATTTTAAACTAAAAATGCCTTTCTTCTTCCAATACTAGAACATAAGAAATTTGCGATCTTTTCTGGCTTGATGTATAACTTAATTTAGTTGTTAATATAAGTTGTTGATGGCTAAAATGGTGTAAAATGCAGTTATGCATAATTTTTAGCTTCAAAGTCACAAATTCTGTCACTTTATTATGGAGGAATTGCAAATATCTCTAGGGTATAAACTCAGCCTGATTTCTGGATATCTGTTTTTTTCTATTTGCAACTTCAAATATGTGTGTAACACCATTGCGAACTCTCAATTTTGTTAGGTATCTTTTAAGTATATATGAGAAGTTAACATATGCATATTTTATATAATTTTTACATGTAAGTGCATATGAGTTGCTCTGAACTTTGAGAAACTAAACTGTCCAGAAAGGTATGTTTTTACATGTAGCCATTTGTAATTTGGTAACCACAGGAAATGTAAATCTGAAAATAACTATAAAACAGTTAAGGGTAAGTATATAGTGTGATTCTTTTCCTTATCTAATATAAATTTTTAAAGCCACAGGAAAAGGAGCCAAAGACTGGACTATAACAGGTTTGGAGGCTATGGATACATAGAATGATACCAATTTATGGAAATACAGATTGATATTAGCTCATGTTATTGAGGGCCTACTCTTTGCCTTATTTTTTATGTATGTATGTATGTATGTCTTTATTTCTGTATTTATTTTTAGAGACAGGGTCTCACTCTGTGGTTCAGATTGGAGTGCAGTAGCGCGATCACAGCTCACTGCAACCTTAACCTCCCAGGCCTAAGCAATCCTTCTGCCACAGCCTCCCAAGTAGCTGGGACTACAGGCACGTGCCACTGCACCCAGCTAACTTTAAAAATATTTTGTAGAAACTGGGTCTTTCCCTGTTGCCCAGGCTGATCTTGAACTCCCGGGCTAAAGCGATCGTCCCACCTGGGCCTCCCAAATTGCGGGGATTACACGCACAAGCCACCGTGCCCAGCCGCCATTGCCTTTATACATATTACCTCATTTAAATACTCATTTTTCCAATGGAAGGAACTGGATCTTAGATAAATTCTATACCTCTCAAAATAACACCACGTGGATTTTTAAAAAAATATTTAAGCATTTACCTACTTATTTATTTGGCTAATGGGAAAAAAAAGCTTCCAGTCGCAAACATCCCCCGTCACAAACATCACGATCCATGATGATAGAGCAAAATCAGATATGCTAAATATAGCCAAATGTATTGCATACAGTAGGTCATCAATACATGCTTATTGAATTAATTAAAATCCAACTTGAAAAGGAAATTGACCCTGTCAAATATTTGTATATTTTATCTCATCAAATTTAGTTGTGTGTGAGCCAAAGAAAACATATAAAAAGTGTTTTATTTTGCAGGGACAGATGTACAAAATATTATCTAATTTTAATATACTAAAGGCATAGTTATAGTTTTCCTTTAAACATCATTTTGACCTTAATGATGTGACTTACTATTTTACCCTCCAAAAACAGTACACTTTATAATTATAATTGCTGGAACATGCCACTTTCTAGAATTATGAAAAATAATTCGCTACACATAAAGGCTTTATTTTGGAATGAATAAATGAATTTTGGCTGTCATCCTAATTTGTGCCTCCCAAAAGATTGGTTTCCTACCTCTAGATAGAGATAAAATAAAATTTAATCTTTAAGAATTCACATTTCTTGTTTGGCAAGAGTTTGTATTGCTACTAATTAGCTGAAATAGAAATTAAAGAATCTCGGCTACATTGAACAACTGGGCTTTGAATGTCTAAAACTGTTTCCTCAGAAGAGAACAGGTGATGTCATTGCATCAAGTCACTGGGATGAATTGCTGAAAGGGAGATGCATGGAAGCAATATTGTATCCTCAAAATTTCCATTGAGGAGCACAATGTCTCCATATACACTATTACCAGTTTCCCTTCAGAATTTTCTCTATGTCTGCTTTTAATTATCCCAAATTCATTTATCCCCAATATTTAAGTTCCCGCTCCCTCTTCCCCTATATTTCCCCTTGAACCTATCTTTTCTGTATCCATTGCAGAGAGATCACTTCGTTGTAACTGAATACAGATCTGAATGCTTACCACTTGCAGAGTCCAATTCACAAGAGTGAGGTCTGGTAGAAAGAAAGGGATTTTACTAAACAAAACTAGTAAAGGGGATGTGGCCGGGTTCCCATTCAAACCAACCACTTCAATTTTGGGGGTGAGGGTAGGGGTTTAAGTGTGGAAAAATTGATAAGGAAGGCGCGCAAGAATTGTGCTGAGTACAGTGTCTGTGTGTTTTGCTCTGGTGGCTATTTTGTGTCTCAGTCCTCCTGAATCACGAGCTGGAAGCATCTCAACAATGGCGGGGTTGTTGACTAGCCAGCCACCTTGCAGTAATCTTGGGAATTTTGCAGCTGAGTCTCCAAGCTTCCTTTGTCAGACTCAAGATTAGCCCCTGCAACTTCTAAGAAGGCATATAGACGACAGCATACAATTAGATAAATGTGAAGGGAGTATACATGGTAGGAAAGGGGGGGAAATGGAGTTTATTTTATGGCTAAGAGTAAAGGCTTCTACAGTTTTCTTCAAGGTTTTATCTTGAAACCCAAGATTAAGAAAAATAAAATGCATTTTGAAGTTAAGCTATCTGGTTTTTTAATGATTTATAGCTCTGGGGGTCTTCTCTTTTCTAAATATCCCCAAGCCCTAGGATGGATTTTGGGCAATATTTTGTACTAAATATGTGAGTTCAAAATGAGATATTTATTTACCTTGTACTTTATGTTGCAAATTTCCTAAAACTGTAATTTTAACAATCTACACGTTTATATTTATATGATGGTTTTGTTAATTTCATTTCAACACTTTTCTCCAACAAGTGGATTTATACAAAACTGACAATGTGAATCTTCTTCAGTATCCCCCTTCAACATCTTAATAGGATAAAATGAATCATAATTTTAAACTACATTTCTTAATTTAAAGAAAAAAATTATGTGGACATATTCACATTCAAGGTGAGTATCCAGCAAACAGTAAATCAGGCAGGTGGTTATGTTGGGAAATGGTAGCAAAACATTTACAATTGATGCCATATGGCTTTCAGCCTAGTAGGGCCAACTAGCTGTGTTCAATGACTCTGGGGAAATTAAGCTGTTTGAAGGTCATTAATGCTAATTCTAAACCTCTGGTGCAGTGACAGGAAGTTTGCAGCAATATGCAGGGAAACCATCCCTCCAACTGAGTGGATAAGACTCTCTCATAAGTGGACCGAGGATTGTTCTTGTTGGGCCTGTGCTCTGATTTGGAGACAAAGAACCAGGTATAACCGCTATTGCTGCATATACACAGCAGGCAGTAACGTATATTCTGATCCTGTCATTGTCTTTCTTAAACTGACCAGGAGTCCTTATCATAAAGTTC
This sequence comes from Symphalangus syndactylus, assembly GCF_028878055.3. Taxonomy (NCBI): domain Eukaryota; kingdom Metazoa; phylum Chordata; class Mammalia; order Primates; family Hylobatidae; genus Symphalangus; species Symphalangus syndactylus. The sequence goes on along the minus strand of NC_072432.2, from coordinate 136,118,004 downwards.
AAATCCCCTTCCATTATCTTCCTGTTTGAGCTGATACCACTGTCCTCTGGACTAAGACCCAGGCACATTAAGTTTCTAAGTTGACATTTTTAATTAAGTTTTAAAGACATATTTGGAGAATTTTTTAATGCACAAGTATATGTCCAGCTCAAATAATTCCACTTTCAATGTGCTTTCCAGGGTTTTTTGAATGCCATTGAGAAATTACAGTACATATAAAGAAAATAGAAAAGAAATAGTAATCACTGAATCACTGATTAGCGAAAAAAAAAACAGCAAAAGCTGAAGCTTTTCAGCAATTAAGTTCACGAATTTTCAGTAAATAACTCAAGTGAAAAAAATTAATTTATCTACTTGAAAATGGCTAATGCAGAGTCAAAGATTAAAATGTTGGAAATAAATTTTCTTCTTACAAGCCAACCTTTAAGGAAAATATTATTGAACTCTTCTGGAACACAAAATCTTTGCAACCAGCATTATTATGTATCTTATCCACTTACATTAAACTAAAACTATATATGCATGAGGGAATGTTTCTTCAAATATTAACCATAAATAGAAATTAGAAAAATGTATAAAATTAGGTTGTATATTTCATTCCTAAGATTTTCTAGACTGGGTTTTCTGAAAGATGCAACACCATTCTCTTGATATTCTATAAATAAAAACACGCTACCCCAGAGCATTGGGTTCAGAACGTGCTACCCCAGAAGATGGCACCTTCACATTTGAGAAAATCACAAAGGACAAAGGTCTCTGACCTTCTCCAATCCTTCTTCTCTGAAGCAAGCTGTAAAAGAATCTGATCTTCACCTGGGTGCGGTGGCTCACGCCTGTAATCCCAGCACTTTGGGAGGCCGAGTTGGGTGGATCACGAGGTAAGGAGATCGAGACCATCCTGGCTAACACGGTGAAACCTCGTCTCTACTAAAAATACAAAAAATTATCCGGGTGTGGGGGCAGTGCTTGTAGTCCCAGCTACTCGGGAGGCTGAGGCAGGAAAACGGTGTGAACCCGGGAGGTGCAGCTTGCAGTGAGCGGAGATCACGCCACTGCCCTCCAGCCTGGGCGACAGAGGAGACACTGTCTCAAAAAAAAAAAAAAAAATCTGATCTCCCTCTGAAGTATGTGATAAGAGCCTCATGTGCCTCATATCTGGAGACAAGGAATGTCACACTGGGACACAGAAAGTAATATGAACAAACAGGCCTTGCTAAGTTCCCCCAGCTTATTATCATTAGATCATACTCCCTCTGTTCAATCATGCTTCCTCATGACTGTCTACTCCCCATCCAACCTAAGCATAAATATACATAGATTTCGCCATTTCTTTGGGTCTTCATTTCTGAAGGTCCACATGTCACATAAAATTTACATTAAATAAATATGTACGCTTTTCTGTTGTTAAACTGTCTTTTGTTATAGGTGCTTCAGCCATGAACCTAGTGATGGATGAGAAAAAAAAATCCCTTCTACCCTACACTAACAAGGAAGGACGAGAGAGAGAATTCTAATTTCTTACCATAGGTATTCAATGTGATGAGAGGGTGGTCATTTGATGTATAAAATTAGGAATTCATTCTAAAACATGTTTGAAACTTTTGTGTTTAGTTTATTGCAGAGGAAGGGGCAAGTTTGGTGCTCCAAATTCCTGTTTTATTTGCCATCATAGAAAGGATTTGAATTTGCAAGACACTTCACAAAAGTCTGATTTTTTTTCACTTTAAATGTGGTATTGTGGTTACTGTAATGAGGTGGCATCGACACTGCTAATACTTACCCTTTGGAGTTTACCCCAAGGCTTTACCATAAGACATCATCCAGATCACTGTGCTTTCTTTTAAAAAACAAGTCTTTATTAAAAAAGAAAAGCACAAACTAGACCATCACAAATAGAAATTAGTAATAGCCAGAAACGTATTTAGCAGCGATATTTTTTTCTTTTTTTTTTTTTTAACAGTCTTGCTCTGTCTCTCAGGCTGGAGTGCAGTGGCGTGATCTCGGCTCACTGTAACCTCCACCTCCCAGGTTCAAGCAATTCTCTTGCCTCAGCCTCCCAGAGTAGTTGTAACTAGAGGTATCCACCACCACACACAGGTAATTTGCATATTTTTAGTGGAGTTGGGGTATCACCATGTTGGCCAAGCTGGTCTTGAACTCCTGACCTCAGGTGACCCGCCTACAAAAGTGCTGGGATTACAGGAGTGAGGCACTGCGCCCAGACTTATTTAACATCAGTTTTAAACATTGTTGACATATTGCAGTATCTTTCTAATTTTCTCTAAAATCCTTAATTAATTATATAATGTGATTTTTGAAGAATTCTTATATACATTAAGATAAAGTTCAAGAAGGCCATTAGCAAAGGATTTTAAAAAGAGTAGTTTTTTTACAAAGATTTTCCATTTTAAACAGATTTTTCTTATGAAATAAATTTCTCCATGTCTTTTAAAAATACGAAACTTGGCTCCCATTAAATATGCTCATTTTTAGTTACCCATGGGATACCCTTACTTATCTATGATAACAGACACTTGTCATAATTTCCTGTATACTCCTAATGTCAGAGGTATGTTTACAAGTGGTATCATTTACTTCTGGATTTCATTTCCAGCTATTTAACTTCCAGATTCATGAAAAAGCATTTTTAAGATTATCTCTGAAAAAAATACCTGCTTTTTATTTACTCAAAATATATCTACACTTAACATAAGTACACTTTGGATAAGCAGTTATTTTTAGTCAAACCTTTTACTAAGATAAGTATATGACAACATAAATAATGGAGGATATCCATGTGTAGCTAAAAGTGAAAATATTTACTTTACCTGGAAGCTGTTTTTTTTAAAAAAAAAAACCTGAAATAATTGATTTCATGCAAAAAAAAGTGCTAAAAGAAAAATGCGTAATCTCTGTATGATAAAAACATTTTCTCGAGCTGTGCAAATGACCTTGTTGATTTTTATTTTATCTAAGAATGATTTTAATATGCAATAATACAACTTACAGCAACATATAACAATGCATTTAATAGTAATGCACAAAAGTAACAAAGCAATGCAGATAAAAATGTTATACTGAACTCATCATTTGACATACTTCATGTATTAGAAAAATTTGCTGAATAATGTCAATTATCAAAACATGTAGCTGCTATGTAGTCCCTTAAAAACTGATATTTCCAGCATGTATATAATACACATATAAGTATATTCGTGTTGAACATAGTTTTAATACTTTTTATATTTTTTTAAAAAGAAATTGTATGCCTTTTGTTCAAAACCACTATAACTTACTTGACCTGTGTGTGATTTTTATTTTCCATTAAAATATTTAATTTCCAATATAGTTTGGATGCAGGACAGTCTGCATTTTAGGAAGCAAAAAAATAGATTTTAGAAAGGTAAAATATCAAAGCCAGTTTTGTAGTAATAGTGATGTCTAAAAGTTAAAATAGCAGTAGCTGTCATTAAATGAGCACCTACTATATTTCAGGCACTAAACTAGATTCTTATAGACTCTTTAATGTTAATATCATACTTTATAAGTGTGAAATTTTAGACTGCAAAGTACATAACTTGCTAAAAGTCACAGATGTAATAAACCATCAATCCAGAATTTGAACTTAAATCTTTTGGCTGCAGAGAGGAAAACAAAAGAAGGGTAGGTAAATAGCTAGATGAATCCGTTGACTGACAGTCGTATCAGCTTCCCTTTACTGAATGCTGATCTCATCACACCAGCATAACTTTGTAAAATGTGTTTATTATTTCTATGTCCAAATTGAGTGATTTAAAGCTAAAAATGATAAGAAATTGTGTCCTTGATGGCAGCTATCACTGGAAGATCCAGAATTTAAACCAATATTTCACTATCCAGTATTCCTCATTTCAAAGCACTCAGGCTTTCTGCTATCACTTACAATTTCCACTTCAAGTAACAAATTCAAATATAATCAGTACAAAGTTTATTCTACCCTGAAAATGAAATGTATAATATTCAAGAACAACTTGATGATTCAGATCTGAGAAAACATAGTACTCTCAAAGTGACAAATACTGAATAAATAAATATTACCTCTGTATTGGATGTCTAAAAATGCGTAAGGACAAGATACTTCAAGCTGGAAAAATTAGAGTGCAACCAAAAGACAGTGGAGAAACCAAACATAGCTGGTCACATATGTATTTTTGTAACGATGTTTAAGTCTGGGAGTCTTGTTTCCTAAGCGAACATTTATTTTGTTGTTAGCCAGAAGTTTATATCTCCCTAGATTATGTAAAATACTGAATAAAGAAATATGAAAACTTTATTTTTGGTTGTGTCATCAAACAATGCCTTACATATTTGAATGACTACATTTTCAAAAGCTGCCAAACTTTAATTTCTTCAGTTAGTATCTCTATATCTACACATATTCAACATTCAAAGTAAGGAATCTTGTAGTGTGTGTTATATTGTTCAAGTATTGATCATTTTGTTGCAACTCTGGAAACACTTTTTAGCCCCTGAAGCCTGAATTAGGGGTATCTATATAGAGAGGAAATTATTGGCTTATCAAAAGTGTGCCTAGATTCTGTAGGTCAAGTCTATCCATCATAGACTTCCTAAAAGGTGGATTAGATTTGAAGCTCTCCCAATTTATTTTGTTATGGTTTATTGGCACATTCATTTTGCACAACTGTTTATACAAAATAAATGCTGCTCATATCTTAAGCCCCTCCATTAGTGGAGTCCAATTCACCATGTAAGATAACAAAAACATAGGAATCTTCAGTTCCTACTGCTACCATTACAGAAGGCTCAAGCTGTAGAATATTTGATGCTTTCTGCTCTCAAACTTCTGATCCAGTCCTTTCTCTTACATAACATCTGTCCATGTCCTTGCTCAGAGGGACCCAGTGCTCATTCAAAGATTCCTTTATTGTGGTGAAAGTTTAATTTCTTACTAATATTCATTCAAATGCAATGCATGTATAGTTCCATTCAGTCTGTGCTGCTATAATGGAATATAAGAGACTGGGCAATTTGTAGAGATTCTTCATGGTTCTGGAAACTGGAAAATCCAAGATGCAAAGGCAAGTGTCTGGTGAGGACCTTCTTTCTGTGTCATCTCATGGTGGAAGGTGAGACAGCAAGAGATTGATCTCCCAGCCTTAAGTTATTTTAAATCAGCATGAATCTGTTCACAAGGCTTCTGCCTTCATGACCTAAACACCTCCCATTGGGCCCCACCTCCCAACAGTGGTTCATTGGATTATGTTCCAACACATGCCTTTTGGAGGGACACAACCAAACGATAATTATATATAACAGCATTTTCTAAGTGTTCATTTTGATGATTTTTGACAAATGTTTACAGTAGTGTAACAACCACTTCAATGGAGACATTTCATCCTAAAAATTCCCTTCTTCTATAGATTCAATTTTTATATTCTTCTGAAATTTTATGCTGAAATCTAATACCCAATATAACGGTATTGGGAGTTGGAGGCTATGGAGGGTGATTAGGTCATAAGAACAGAGACTTAATCAAAGGAGATAGTGCTTTTTATAAGAGACCCTGGAGATATCCCGTCCTTCTACAATGTGAGGAGACCAAAGAATGACAGCCACCTCTGAATCAGGAAGTGAGTCATTACCAGGCACTGAATCTGTCAGTAACTTGAATTTGAACTTCTAGTCTCCAAAACTGTGAAAAATAAATTTTGGTTGTTTATAAACTACCCAGTCTATGATATTCTGTTACAGCAACCTAAAGTACTATGTTACCTAGTGCCCCTTAGTAATCAGTCCTCACCCCCAACCTGACACCTAGCCCCTGTCTACCCCACTCAGATTTGGGTGGCTACAGTTTTGGCTATTAAATAATGTCACAAAAATTGAATCATATACTATGTAGCCTTGATTGTTTTTTATTGAGTTTACTTAATGCGTTGGAGATTTATTCATGCTGTTACATATGTCTATATTGTAATTTTTTTATCGCAAACTAGTGTTCCATTTGATTATACCTTTACTAATACATGGGCCTCTGGATTATTTCTAGTTTAAGGCCATGCAAATAAAGTTGCTATAAACATTAGCAAATGGGTCTCTGTATTAATATGCTTTTATTTCTCTTGGGTAAACATCCAGGAATTGATAGTTGAGTCATGTGATAAATGTATATTTAAATTTAAAAGAAACTTCCCTATTGTTTTCCAAAGCAACTATACCACTGATGTTTCTACATATCCTCATCAGTACTCCGTCTTCTGTGATTTTATTATAGCCATCCTAGTAGCTGTATAGGGCATCTCATTGCAGTTTTAATTGCGTTTTCCTAATGACTAGTGGCGTAAAGCAAATTTTCACTGCTTATTTGCCATTGGTATATACAGTGCTTCCACGTTCTCCATGAGGGAATAGTTCTAGAACCCTGATGGATGCCAAAATCCAGAAATGCTAAAATTCCAACATTGGTCCTGTATAACCTGGGAAAATTAAAACTGAGCCCTCTGCATCCTTGGGCTGCCCAATCTGGGAATACTGTATTTTCTATCCATAGTTGGTTGAACCTATGAATGTGGAGCTCGTAAACATGAAAGGCCAACTGTATTTTTTGAAAGTCCAGTTTTTAGTCTGTTTCTACCAGTTATAAAAATTTCCAGTTCGCATATATGGAAACTGTTTTTATGTGGATGGCTGAGGATTCTTTTGGAAAAACATACTGTCAAGAAAAGAACATAGGGATTATAAGCATGACTTTATAGCAAAATCTGATTTTTTAAAAAGGAATTTTTATTAAAATGTCTAAAAACACTGGGGCCCTGTTGACATCACTTGGATACCCGGCTGGTATAATCTATGACAGTATAAAGAGCCTCTCTACGTATTCTTGCATGGAATATGAGATGTTGAGGACTTCGGCATGTTGGTAGTTATGTCCACTGGTATTTATTTAGGCAGAGTATGGGGGGCTGCCAGGATTAAGAGAGGGCATAGGGTCAAGTGTGCATCCTGAGAAGCCATAAACAGAAAAGAAAGTGTAACCTAGTAAACCGTGCAGTTCCTGCAGGAATCTGGCAGGAATGGGACACAGTGGGCCCAGCATGGTCTACCAACCCCCTGCTGAATCCTTGAAATGCCTTCTGAAAACCTCCAGAAAGAAAGGATAGAGTACTACATGGAGGGTTGAAGGTTCTGGTTTCTCCTGGCTCTTGTTTCTGTTTACGATTTGTAGCTGTAGTACTTTCCTGGGACTGCCCTAACAAAACAGCGCACAGTGGGTGGCTTAATCAGAAGTGTACTGTCTCAGAGTTCTGGAGGGTAGAAGTCTAAAATCATGGTGTTTAAAAGGTGGCTCTTTCTGAGAGCCAAAAGGAAAAAGCTTTCCAGAGAAGTCTCTCTCCTAATGTCTTGCAGCTTTGGGTGTTTCTTGGTGTTTTAGTCTGTTCTCCTGCTGCTCATGAAGACATACCAGAGACTGGGTAATTTATACAGAAAAAGAGGTTTACTGAACTCACAGTTCCATGTGCTGGGAAGGCCTCATAGTCATGGCAGAAGACGAAAGGCTCATTTCACATGGCGGCAGGCAAGAGAGAATGAGAACCAAGCAAAGAGGAGACCCCTTATCAAACCAACAGATCTTGTGAGACTCATTCACCACCACAAGAACAGCATGGGGAAAAAAACACCGTGATTCAATGATCTCTCACCAGGTCCCTCCCACAACACATGGGAGTTATGGAAGCTACAACCATGATTCAATTACCTCCCCCAAATCCCTCCCACAACACATGGGAGTTACGGGAGCTAAGCCAGACCATATCGCTTGGCTTATCAATGGCATTCTTCCTGTGTCTTCACATCGCCTTCTCTGTATGCCTATCTTTCCCTGTGTCCACATTTCTCCTTTTTGAAAGGACAGAGTCATATTGGATTGGACCCATCCTAATGACCTCATCCTGACTTGGTCATCTGCAAAGGCTGTATTGCCATACAAGGTCACATTCACAGCTACTGGAATTACCGCCTCATTATTTGCTGAAGGTACACAATTCAACCCATAATACTGTCAGTCTAGTAATTGTGCCCTTTTAGGTAATTTCCGTTTTCCACTCATAATTTAAAATGAAAGTATCTTGAAATTATAAAAGACAATAGTGCTAAGAGAAAATTTCCATCAACCTATGATTTTAAACTCTTCAAAGTGCTAAGAGAAAATATCCATCAATCTATTATTTTAAACCTTTCTAAATTATTAAGAGTAAGATATATAAAATAAGATAATTTTCAGGACAGCCATGGTTGTTCATGCCTGTAATCTCAGCACTTTGGGAGGCTGGGGAGAGCAGACTGCTTGAGCTCAAGAGTTCAAGACCAGCCTGGACAAGATGGCGAAACTTCATTTCTACTAAAAATACAAACAATTATCCTGGGGTGGGCGTGGTGGCAAATGCCTGTAGTCCCAGTTACCCAGGAGGCTGAGGTGGGAGACCTGCTTGAGCCCAGAAAGTCAAGGCTGCAGTGAACCATGATTGCACTACAGCACTGCAGCCTGGGTGAAAGCCTGAGACCCTGCCACAGACACACACACACACATTCAAATAAGTGATTGAGTTTACATACCAAAGAGCACCAAAACATAAGCTTCAATGAGAAGAAAAGAGTGAGATCTAAGTGGCACTGAGTTATACAGAAACTTGAAAACACGTTGGTGTATCTAAATAATCAATAACCAAAGTAACAGCAATAATAACATTAAGAATAATGACTATTTAGCTTGGAACTTAAAAAACAAAACATAATTATATTTACAAGTTGCAATAACATAAAAACTGGAAGAGATGATCATATCTAAAATTTTCTATAGCCCTTAAATTGTTCAGGTAGAAGGAGATGATTGATTCAAGTTGTACTTTGTTAATGCAACCTTGTGCTTCATTAGTGCTAATGCACTTTATTCAACATTTAATAACTAAAGAGCAATGAAAAGCGACACAGATTAAATAGAAAAGGAAATATACAAACAACACACCCCCGAAAAATATGCAATCAAGTCAATGAAAAGCAGAAAACAAACGAAAAAAGTAAAGAAGTAAAAATACAGTGAAATTTTATTAAAGATGCAGAAATATATCCATATATGTCAAAATCATATTTAGTATAAATACATTAAGTTCACTATTAAAAGACAGAGAGTACAAGCTATAATGACAAAGGATTTTTAAACGCTGAGGGATATAAAATGATATGCCAAAATTTAGATTGTATAGTAACATTAATATCTCATTAAATATGCTAGAGCAAAATCTGAAATATTTTCAAAAATTAACTTTGGGAGCCCGAGGTGGGTGGATCACGAGGTCAGGAGATCGAGACCATCCTGGCTAACATGGTGAAATACTGTCTCTACTAAAAATACAAAAAATTAGCCAGGCATGGTGGCAGGCGCCTGTAGTCCCAGCTACTAGGGAGGCTGAGGCAGGAGAACAGGGTGAACCCGGGAGGTGGAGCTTGCAGTGAGCCGAAATCGTGCCCCTGCACTCCAGCCTGGGCGACAGAGCCAGACTCCGTCTCAAAAAAAAAAAAAAAAAAAAAAAAAACGCTTTCCAGTTGAAATATCTTTATAACGTAATATTGAATTCCCATGGCTAAGGAAAAATAATTTTATAATTAATCAGGTCTAAATAAAATAAATTAAATACTGAAAGGGCAAAAAATTATCTTAAAGCTTTTACACTTCAATGCTCAGTTTTGCTGTGAACCTAAAACTGTTTTAAAATTAAAGTATGTTAAATAGAAATAATTATTTGGGGGACATTTAATGTTTCTTGATTAACCCTTGGACTTGTAGAGATTTTAGCTTAGAACAGGCATAAAAATTTTAACAATTGTTATTGTGAATAGAATAGAATATTGTTCTGAGAACAGTAAATATTTCTTGAGAATTTCGATGTGTCAGAGGCTGGAATATTTTCACATATTGTTTATCTCTTTTGTCTTATATACTATTTTGTCTTTAAAACAATCAGATGAGGAAAATGAGGCTCAGATAGCAACTAGCCTGACCCAAATCACACAGCTAGGAAGCAGAAGATGCAGGATTTAAACCCAGAACCTGTTTGACTATTCACTACACTCTACCACCTCCAAGGAACGTGGTGCGTATATGATACTTGAGGACATATCAACAATCACGACTAAGGTTTAGTAAAACGGTGGAGAAATGAAGACAATGTTGAAAGAGAAAGAGTTCTAAGCCAACCACAATTAAAGTCTGAGTATGAAGAAGTCCTGCAAAATATTTAACAATTTTACAAATGAAGAAGATGAGGCTAAGAGAGAATTCACTGCTTGCCTTATCGGACCTCACAGAAGTTACTGGCCGAGAATCAAGGAAAGCCAACATAAACATCTACATGGCACTCTGACTTTTTGTCAGAGATACATGTGTCCAGTCAGATCCTCTTCAGATTTAAGTGAATAGCAGTGCTTTGAGTCTTCTAAATTATCACTGTTTAGATGCCTTATGTAATTTATACCAATAATTAGGTGCAGCCCAGCTTTGTATAGTTTGACTACAGAAACTTGACATATTTCATGCGAAAATAAACTGCTGCCTCTTCCACAGTCATGGATGCTGACGCATGAAAAGATTTGAGGTAACTTACTCACTTCTGTTTGCTTCACAACAGTTTTTTATAATTTCAAGAGTAAGTGTGATAATGAATACTAAGCAGAAAAAAAAGCCATATACATTTGGCTCAGACTGAAAGTCAAATTCAAACATCATCAGAAATGCTTCTATAGAAGATGAACGGAATAAGTAATTGTTGGATCAGGAACCCCTAAAGACACTGAACTGTTTTCCGTTTTCAAGCACTGACATCATTCTGAAAGCAGAAGGCAGAGAGGGAGGCTCATGTTCCACATACTCATAAAGTTTATACATTTTAGGAGTTCAGAGAATTCATTTAATAAGAGAAATGGAAGCACTTTCTTTATGAAATCTGAAGTCCATGATGGCAAAATACTTTGCCCTGTATCACTTGGAAATGTGGAACGTGAGGACTTTAACTGGTATTACTACTCATCCAGCTAATAGTAACATGAAACACCTACTACAAATGGAAGACAAGTTTATGTAACTTGAAAAACGTCACTGATTTTTAATTTTGTATTTTATGCATATAATTTAGCATTTTCATCCTTATCCAAGGCTCCCATGGGTATTTTTTAGGAAATGGAATTTCTTGAAAAAAAGTCTGAAAAAATAAACTAAGCAACTTACATAAAATTAAATGGCATACTTCCTAAATACTGGATTAAAGGATATCAACATCTCTACAAAATTTATACTTTGGAAGAAATTAAGAATTAACTAAAACAATGTGTAGCTTTCAGGCTTAGAAGAAATAAAGGTTGTGTTTTACTGGTCATTATCTGAATTTCAGAATGCTGAGGCTCTTAAGAAGTTTATATAGACATTGAAGGGACACAAGAAACACACAAAGCACCCAACTTATTTTGGACACTAGTAGACAAGGCATTTTAACGCATGTTATGTCCTAAATTTCCATTAACAACTCTAAAAATTATGTGCCAGAAGAGAATTTCCATGTGCTCCCGATAGGTTAGAGTGTGAAAAAAAACCTGTCCTCGGAACCATTTTTCCAATGTAATCACTTACTAGATAAACTTATATCCATTCTTGTGGGGTTCAACACTATCCACTTGGGCTGATCCTACTCTCTGCTTTCTATTCAAGACATTGTACAGCACTTCCCCTGCCTGTCTTGGATAAGATAATTAGTATACAATTAAATAAGCAAGTCTATTATTATCTCTCTCTGTATATGTGTGTATATTCCCTTCCTTTAAAAATATAAGGTTCACTCATCCCTTTATCCCTAGCCAGTTACTGTCCCACATATCTTTATCATGCCATCCTAGTATGATAGAGCATCTGTTAGTTATCACTGCCATAACTTTTTATAACATACCACCTCCAAATTTAATAGCTTAAAACAATCACTTATTATTTTTCAAATGTCTATAGATTAGTTAACTGGTTCTGCCTATCTGAGCTGGGAGCAGTGGATCTTACACATGCATCGGTTTTCAGCTGGTGGGTCAGGCAGACATTGGTTGACATAGTTTGCCCTCAGCTGAAAGTATTCACCTGTGTTCTAATCTCTCATTCTTTAGCACACTAACCCAGGTATGATCTCACGGTGGAGGGAGAGGAGCCAGTGAGGAAGCAAAAATGCACAAGCACTTACTCCCGCTCCATCCCACATGTGCTCTGCCCCATTCCAGTGATACTCAATAACAAGATGTGAGCTTGTCAAGAAAATGGCATAGTTTCCTAGCAAAACCTCACTTTAAAGAGATTACTGGTATAAATCACTGTGTCTATGTATTCTGTAAAGTTATTCACTTGGTTGGTAAAATTTTCATGGAACTTGCATGTGTCTTTACCACACAGTGCAGTTTTACTACTGTTGAGAGTTCAGATCAATTATTAACTCTTAAGGACGGATATCAGTTAATAAGCTGAATACCAAATACTGCATATTAAATATATATAACTACAGTAATTTTAAAATTTTCAGACAGCTTTTTACTTTTTTGTCTCACTTCCTTTAATCAATTTTTTAAATATTTTGCTTTATTTTAAAATTGTGAAGCATTTAGAAAATATTTTGTTTTTGGGGGGTGGAGCCAAGATGGCCGAATAAGAACAGCTCTGGTCTCCAGCTCCCAGCCCCAGCGACACAGAAGACGGGGGATTTCTGCATTTCTGCTTGAGGTACCGGTTTCATCTCACTAGGGAGTGCCAAACAGTGGGTGCAGGACAGTCGGTGAAGCGCACTGTGCGCGAGCCGAAGCAGGGCGAGGCATTGCCTCACTCGGGAAGTGCAAGGGGTCAAGGAGTTCCCTTTCCTAGTCAAAGAAAGGGGTAACAGACGGCACCTGGAATATCGGGTCAGTCCCATCCTAATACTGCGCTTTTCCAACGGGCCTGGAAAATGGCACACTAGGAGATTGTGTCCCGCACCTGGCTCGGAGGGTCCTATGCCCACGGAGTCTCACTGATTGCTAGCACAGCAGTCTGAGATCACGCTGCAAGGCGGCAGCGACGCTGGGGGAGGGCCGCCCGCCATTGCCCAGGCTTGCTTAGGTAAACAAAGCAGCCAGGAAGCTCGAACTGGGTGGAGCCCACCACAGCTCAAGGAGGCCAGCCTGCCTCTGTAGGCTCCACCTCTGGGGGCAGGACACAGACAAACAAAAAGTCAGCAGGAACCTCCTCACACTTAAATGTCCCTGTCTGACTGACAGCTTTGAAGTGAGTAGTGGTTCTCGCAGCACACAGCTGGAGATCTGAGAACGGACAGACTGCCTTCTAAAGTGGGTCCCTCACCCCTGAGCAGCCTAACTGGGAGGCACCCCCCCAGTAGGGACAGAATGACACCTCACTCGGCCAGGTACTCCTCTGAGACAAAACTTCCAGAGGAACTATCAGACAGCTGAATTTGTGGTCTCACGAAAATCCACTGTTCTGCAGCCACCACTGCTGACACCCAGCCAAGCAGGGTCTGGAGTGGACCTCTAGCAAACTCCAACAGACCTGCAGCTGCGGGTCCCGTCTGGTAGAAGGAAAACTAACAAACAGAAAGGACATCCACACCAAAAACGCATCTGTACATCACCATCATCAAAGACAAAAAGTAGATAAAACCACAAAGATGGGGAAAAAACAGAGCAGAAAAACTGGAAACTCTAAAAAACAGAGCACCTCTCCTCCTCCAAAGGAACACAGTTCCTCACCAGCAACAGAACAAAGCTGGATGGAGGATGACTTTGACGAGTTGAGAGAAGAAGGCTTCAGACGATCAAACTACTCTGAGCTACGAGAGGAAATTCAAAACAATAGCAAAGAAGTTAAAAACTTTGAAAAAAAAATTAGAAGACTGGATAACTAGAATAACCAATGGAGAGAAGGGCTTAAAGGAGCTAATGGAGCTGAAAGCCAAGTATCGGGAACTACGCGAAGATTGCAGAAGTCTCAGTAGCAGATGCGATCAACTGGAAGAAAGGGTATCGCTGATGGAAGATGAAATGAATGAAATGAAGAGAGAAGGGAAGTTTAGAGAAAAAAGAATAAAAAGAAATGAACAAAGCCTCCAAGAAATTTGGGACTATGTGAAAAGACCAAACCTACGTCTGATTGGTGTACCTGAAAATGATGGGGAGAATGGAACCAAGTTGGAAAACACTCTGCAAGATATTATCCAGGAGACCTTCCCCAATCTAGCAAGGCAGGCCAACATTCAGATTCAGGAAATACAGAGAATGCCACAAAGATACTCCTTGAGAAGAGCAACTCCAAGACACATAATTGTCAGATTCACCAAAGTTGAAATGAAGGAAAAAATGTTAAGGGCAGCCAGTGAGAAAGGTCGGGTTACCCACAAAGGGAAGCCCATCAGACTAAGAGCTGATCTCTCAGCAGAAACTCTACAAGCCAGAACAGAGTGGGGGCCAATATTCAACATTCTTAAAGAAAAGAATTTTCAGCCCAGAATTTCCTATCCAGCCAAACTAAGCTTCATAAGTGAAGGAGAAATAAAATACTTTACAGACAAGCAAACGCTGAGTGATTTTGTCACCACCAGGCCTGCCCTAAAAGAGCTCCTGAAGGAAGTACTAAATATGGAAAGGAACAACCGGTACCAGCCCCTGCAAAAACACGCCAAATTGTAAAGACCATCGAGGCTAGGAAGAAACTGCAGCAACTAACGAGCAAAGTAACGAACTAACATCATAATGACAGGATCAGATTCACACATAACAATATTCACGTTAAATGTAAATGGGCTAAATGCTCCAGTTAAAAGACATAGACAAGCAAACTGGATAAGGAGTCAGGACCCATCAGTGTGCTGTATTCAGGAAACCCATCTCACGTGCAGAGACACAAATAGACTCAAAATAAAGGGATGGAGGAAGATCTATCAAGTAAATGGAAAACAAAAAAAGGCAGGGGTTGCAATCCTAGTCTCTGATAAAATAGACTTTAAACCAACAAAGATCAAAAGAGACAAAGAAGGCCATTACATAATGGTAAAGGGATCAATTCAAAAAGAAGAGCTAACTATCCTAAATATATATGCAGCCAACACAGGAGCACCCAGATTCATAAAGCAAGTCCTGAGTGACCTACAAAGGGACTTAAACTCCCACACAATAATAATGGGAGATTTTAACACCCCACTGTCAACATTAGACAGATCAATGAGACAGAAAGTTAACAAGGATATCCAGGAATTGAACTCAGCTCTACATAAAGTGGACCTAATAGACATCTACAGAATTCTCCACCCCAAATCAACAGAATATACATTTTTTTCAGCACCACACCACACCTATTCCAAAATTGACCACATCGTTGGAAGTAAAGCTCTCCTCAGCAAATGTAAAAGAACAGTAATTATAACAAACTCTCTCTCAGACCACAGTGCAATCAAACTAGAACTCAGGATTAAGAAATTCACTCAAGACCGCTCAAGTACATGGAAACTGAACAACCTGCTCCTGAATGACTACTGGGTACATAATGAAATGAAGGCAGAAATAAAGATGTTCTTTGAAACCAACGAGAACAAAGACACAACATACCAGAATCTCTGGGACACGTTCAAAGCAGTGTGTAGAGGGAAATTTATAGCACTAAATGCCCACAAGAGAAAGCAGGAAAGATCCAAAACTGACACCCTAACATCACAATTAAAAGAACTAGAAAAGCAAGAGCAAACACATTCAAAAGCTAGCAGAAGGCTAGAAATAACTAAAATCAGAGCAGAACTGAAGGAAATAGAGACACAAAAAACCCTTCAAAAAATTAATGAATCCAGGAGCTGCTTATTTGAAAAGATCAACAAAATTGATAGACCGCTAGCAAGACGAATAAAGAAGAAAAGAGAGAAGAATCAAATAGATGCAATAAAAAATGAAAAAGGGGATATCACCACCGATCCCACAGAAATACAATCTACCATCAGAGAATACTACAAACACCTCTATGCAAATAAACTAGAAAATCTAGAAGAAATGGATAAATTCCTCGACAAATACACCCTCCCAAGACTAAATCAGGAAGAAGTTGAATCTCTGAATAGACCAATAACAGGTTCTGAAATTGTGGCAATAATCAATAGCTTACCAACCAAAAAGAGTCCAGGTCCTGATGGATTCACAGCCGAATTCTACCAGAGGTAAAAGGAGGAACTGGTACCATTCCTTCTGAAACTATTCCAATCGATAGAAAAAGAGGGAATCCTCCCTAACACATTTTATGAAGCGAGCATCGTCCTGATACCAAAGCCTGGCAGAGACATAACCACAAAAGAGAATTTCAGACCAATATCCTTGATGAACATTGATGCAAAAATCCTCAATAAAATACTGGCAAACCGAATCCAGTAGCACATCAAAAAGCTTATCCACCATAATCAAGTGGGCTTCATCCCTGGGATGCAAGGCTGGTTCAACATACACAAATCAATAAATGTAATCCAGCATATAAACAGAACCAAAGACAAAAACCACATGTTTATCTCAATAGATGCAGAAAAGGCCTTTGACAAAATTCAACAACCCTTCATGCTAAAAACTCTCAATAAATTAGGTATTGATGGGACGTATCTCAAAATAATAAGAGCTATCTACAACAAACCCACAGCCAATATCATACTGAATGGTCAAAAACTGGAAGCATTCCCTCTGAAAACTGGCACAAGACAGGGATGCCCTCTCTCACCGCTCCTATTCAACATAGTGTTGGAAGTTCTGGCCAGAGCAATCAGGCAGGAGAAGGAAATAAAGGGTATTCAGTTAGGAAAAGAGGAAGTCAAATTGTCCCTGTTTGCAGATGACATGATTGTATATCTAGAAAACACCATTGTCTCAGCCCAAAATCTCCTTAAGCTGATTAGCAACTTCAGCAAAGTCTCAGGATACAAAATCAATGTACAAAAATCACAAGCATTCTTGTACACCAATCACAGACAGACAGAGAGCCAGATCATGAGTGAACTCCCATTCACAATTGCTTCAAAGAGAATAAAATACCTAGGAATCCAACTTACAAGGGACATGAAGGACCTCTTCAAGAACTACAAACCACTGCTCAATGAAATAAAAGAGGATACAAACAAATGGAAGAACATTCCATGCTCATGGATTGGAAGAATCAATATCGTGAAAATGGCCATACTGCCCAAGGTAATTTATAGATTCAATGGCATCCCCATCAAGCTACCAATGACTTTCTTCACAGAATTGGAAAAAACTACTTTAAAGTTCATATGGAACCAAAAAAGAGCCCACATCGCCAAGTCAATCCTAAGCCAAAAGAACAAAGCTGGAGGCATCACGCTACCTGACTTCAAACTATACTACAAGGCTACAGTAACCAAAACAGCATGGTACTGGTACCACAACAGAGACATAGATCAATGGAACAGAACAGAGCCCTCAGAAATGATGCCGCATATCTACAACTATCTGATCTTTGACAAACCTGACAAAAACAAGAAATGGAGAAAGGATTCCCTATTTAATAAATGGTGCTGGGAAAACTGGCTAGCCATATATAGAAAGCTGAAACTGGATCCCTTCCTTATCCCTTATACAAAAATTAATTCAAGATGGATTAAAGACTTAAATGTTAGACCTAAAACCATTAAAATCCTACAAGAAAACCTAGGCAATACCATTCAGGACATAGGCGTGGGCAAGGACTTCATGTCTAAAACTCCAAAAGCAATGGCAACAAAAGCCAAAATTGACAAATGGGATCCAATTAAAGAGCTTCTGCACAGCAAAAGAAACTACCATCAGTGTGAACAGGCAACCTACAGAATGGGAGAAAATTTTTGCAACCTACTCATCTGACAAAGGGCTAATATCCAGAATCTACAATGAACTCAAACAAATTTACAAGAAAAAAACAAACAACCCCATCAAAAAGTGGGCGAAGGACATGAACAGACACTTCTCAAAAGAAGACATTCATGCAGCCAAAAAACACATGAAGAAATGCTCATCATCACTGGCCATCAGAGAAATGCAAATCAAAACCACAGTGAGATAACATCTCACACCAGTTAGAATGGCCATCATTAAAAAATCAGGAAACAACATGTGCTGGAGAGGATGTGGAGAAATAGGAACACTTTTACACTGTTGGTGGGACTGTAAACTAGTTCAACCATTGTGGAAGTCAGTGTGGCGATTCCTCAGGGATCTAGAACTAGAAATACCATTTGACCCAGCCATCCCATTACTGGGTATATACCCAAAGGACTATAAATCATGCTGCTATAAAGACACATGCACACGTATGTTTATTGCGGCACTATTCACAATAGCAAAGACTTGGAACCAACCCAAATGTCCAACAACAATAGACTGGATTAAGAAAATGTGGCACATATACACCGTGGAATACTATGCAGCCATAAAAAAGGATGAGTTCATGTCCTTTGTAGGGACATGGATGAAATTGGAAAACATCATTCTCAGTAAACTATCACAAGGACAAAAAACCAAACACCGCATGTTCTCACTCATAGGTGGCAATTGAACAATGAGAACTCATGGACACAGGAAGGGGAACATCACACTCCGGGGACTGTTGTGCGGTGGAGGAAGGGGGGAGGGACAGCATTAGGAGATATACCTAATGCTAAATGACAAGTTAATGGGTTCAGGAAATCAACATGGCACATGGATACATATGTAACAAACATGCACATTGTGCACATGTACCCTAAAACCTAAAGTATAATAAAAAAAAAAAGAAAATATATTATTTTTGTAAAACATAGGTAAAATTTTGTTGAACACCATCAATAGCATATTAAATTAAAAATGAAAGATCTTGAAGTTTGAAATACTAGCTAAGATAAAATATTAGTAAAATAATAACTAAACCTTATTGAATAATTTTGGCATTCTAAGTACTTTTTTAAAATTATTGACTACTCTACAAAACCCTGCAAAAAGAGAGCCCATTATTATATTCACTAGACTTATGAAAAAACAGAAAAACAAAGAAGTGAAATGTTTAACAAAAGCCAACCAGTTTTTAAGTGGAAGCACCATGATTCCAATTCAAGTTACTCTGAACTATAATTCTCTACACCATATTTACGATGGTAAAATTTAATATCTACAGAAAACTACTATTGCTGATTTTTTCAGATATAGCTTTACAAACTGTTTTGATGTGTAATATATCACTATTTTGAAAAATTGGGACATATTTGAACTAACGTTGTATTACTTCTTGCTCATTTAACTTCCTTTACATTATAACATCTTTCCATAGAGCTGGTTTCAGGATAGTGTCTCTAAATTGACAAGTTCAATGAGAAAATGTTAAAGCTATAATAATTTACTCATTGTTTTCAAAATTGTTCATGTGATATACAAGAATGTCTCATTGTTACCCAAAATACCACAAGTTGTAAATAGTGAAAATAATCAATAGCAGAAAGTAATGTATAGTGCAATTTATCTTTGTCACTCTACCTTTTCTGGATCTTTGAGTACAAAGTATATGCTGATGTGTATGTATCAATATGGCAGTTCACGCTTTTCAAATTTCCTTATCATGAACATTGATCCATCCTAGTTAACTTGCAACTAGCATACCCCTACTCATTTATTTAGCTAAATTCATATCCTTATATTTTAAGTAAACTCAAATAATGGCTCTAACTAGTATAAAATATGGCATGTAGAAAGTGTTGCTTGTGGCAGAAAAGCCTTTTTAAGCATTTTCAAAAAGGAAGAGTTTTCAACTTTATGGATTCAAAACTAAAATTGTTCTCCATTGAATCAACTGAAAACCAAATATGGAGACGCAACTTTTTTATGTCTACAATTAGCTATTTGACTTTAAGTTAGATATTTCCAACAAGTAGTAGTAGGTTGAGATAATCCATTCTACCAAGCACAGACCATGAATTTTTTTTCAACTTTACTTTTCAGCTATGTGTTTGGTGTATGTTTGGACCTTTCTTGTGATCTGTGCTCTAGTCGTATCAGAACCTATCAAGTGTCTATTACGTTGCCAGGCACATTTGTGAGACAGAGTAAGGCCAGGCGAGAATTCCTTTCGTTAAGTGTTTGATCTGTTAATTAGCATATTTTCCTGAATTGGTTGCTTTTAATCATATTGTAGAACTCTATGCACAAAAGTATTAATTTGCAATTCTTTGATACTATATGAAAGAGTGATCCACACAACACATTATAAAGAACAGAGGGATAATTGAGAATACCTAAGCTACATAATGGGAAGCAAACACTAAGCCATTTCCTTGATAGGTAACGTAACTTTTGAGGCAACCAGCTAAAAATAAAACACACCATATAGATAATGAGTCTTTAATTATTCCATTCTATGGTATGGAGTAACCCTTTCCACAGACGTGTGGCAAAGAAACATGGTTTGTGCCATTCATAAGTGGATTTCCCTCCCTTTTATTTCCTCCGAGTCTTCTTTTTGTTTCTAATTCCTCTTCCGTATATTACATAGTCCTTGTCTTACAATGCTCTGTGTCACAATGGAACTTCCTTAGATTTTGTTTTTAATATGAATTATTGAAAATAACCATTCTTTCTTTGTGACAATGAAAAATTGATTTTTAAACTTTTATTAACATGTAATACATTTGGAGAATGTATTATACGTCAATACCCATGTAGCCAATAGTCAAATCAGATAAGAAATATTGCTAATGTCTTTGAAATTCGTCTCTTCCACTCCAAGAGTCACAAAAAATTTCCTTCCTTTCTACTTTGTATAAGTGGAATTAAACAGTATGTATCTTCTGTGTCTAGATTTCTTCACTCAACACTGTATTTTGGAGAGTCATTTAACTACAGCCCACGGTTGTAGTTCAATCTTATTGCTTAATAGTATTACACTGCATGAATGTGCAATAATTAATTTATCTCTTCTACATTTTCTGGGCATTTGAGTGATCTCCAGTGTGTGGCTATTTTGAATACTGCTAACACAAACATTTCAGTACGGTTTTTTAAACACATGTACACATTTTTATTGAGTTTCTGGGTCATGGTATATGCATAGTCACATGTAAATTTTTGGCAGAGTTTCTTTTTAATTAAGTTTTATAACTTGTGCTTCTGCTGTTCCCATTTGCATGGATATTGACACTATTCTCTCCTCTCCAATGAAAGCTCATAGGCACAAGCCAAAGACCTCTATTACCTGGCAATGGGACTTCTGCTTCATGTACACTGAGAGTTGCTATTCAATGATTTTCAGAATTTCATGGCAGTGACTGGAGTTCTATGGCCCAACTTAGGCTCAACCAATAAAAAGCCCCCTGGTCCTGTAGAAATCAGATTAATACTACTTCCTGTCTTCCATTAGTGAGTATCTCTCCCAATTATAGCCAGATGGGATTTTGCTGTTTAGTGATTTTATGCTAATAAATTATAGATCACAGATTCACACATAATCTTTGATTTAATTCTCACACACTATTTCTATATGGTCATGTTAGCATCTCCTGTTCACTGAGAAGTAATCAGAGCAGGTAATTTTCTTAAGGCTTCTATCAACCACATTGTTGATTGAATGTCATAATTGTTGATATCAAGGATCATATTACTTCAAAAAATAAACATTGGTAAATAGTGATAGCCAAATAATGGGAAAAAAAGAGTTTATATATATACAAATAAAGTATATTTAATATATATATATAAATAAAGTATATATAAATAGAGTATATATAAAGTGTATATATATAAATAAAGAGTATATATAAATAAAGAGTAGATGAAATTGATCTAAACAGAGGCTACCAAAATATATTAGTTCATATAAATAAAGTGTAGATGAAATTGATCTAAACAGAGGCTACCAAAATATATTAGTACATATAAATAAAGGGTAGACGAAATTGCTCTTCAAATATTCAAATATCTTAGTCATTTATAAAAATTATTCATTTTTATATAAATAATTTGATAAAGAATTTGGCCTTGCAAAAGTACCTATAAAGAGGCCAACAAACTATTAAATTTGTACAAATATATTTAAATTTGTATCTGTGGAAGAACTTATTTACCCAATTTGCCAATATTCATGTATTGTACCCAATTACAAAATAAACCAATATATGACAGTGATAATTGTCTAGATATCTGCCAACTATTTTATATCTAGCCAATTCTAATCCCAAAGTATGTATCTTCTTCCAAATTTTAAGCATACATTATGAATCTCAAAAATAATTCAATCTTTTTCAGCCATTGTGAAAAAGATTATTATACTTGTTAACAAGTTCATTTTACTTGTTATTATTTATATTTTGAGGACAGGTTAAAAATATGTTATAGCCCGACAAAAATAAAATAAAGCTCATCAATTTATCAAAAACACTATCTGTATAAACACACATCTCTCTATGTTTTACATGGCATCAACAACTATTTTCCTGCTGCCATCGAATAAATATAATGTGACTTAAGTCTAAAAAGTTGTGAAAGTAAATGTATCTACATATTTTAGCCTCTCAAAACTGCCTCTTATTGTGCAATATGGAAATTTACAACTCACTAAACTTTTCAATGGATCTCTTGCAAAATTAAACTCAAATAATTGAAAACATTATAAATGTTTACCTAACATTAGAGAATAACTGCTAACAGTAAAATCCGAAACATTGTTTAGCCAAATTTACATTTGACGCAGTACATAGAATTACAAGACAAGCCATAATTCATAAAATTAAATTGTCTGTTAATGCCAACAATACTTTGACAAATTTTCGATAAATTTTACTTAATTAATGATTTTAACCCCCGAAACATTCCCATGATAGCTACTTTGAAGTATAGCTACTCTCAACTGTTCAAATGCACCTATCTTTCAAAATACAGGGTGCATAATATTTCCTCCTATTATGCTGATAATAATTGCAACAGCGAACATAATTTCTTTTGTAACTGAGTGCCTCTGAACAAAAAATTAATACTTATCTGTTTCTATGCACTGCTATGCATTTTGTGCCTACTATATTTTACATTTACCAAATGCCTGAATCTATTCTTTCTTGCGTTGAAATATTTTCATACATTGCTTCTTTCACCCTCTCCATTTTGTATTCACCATATGCACTATATTTAGCAATCATAATCACCTCACAATGGTCAATCCCAATGTCCCTTCAGTTTCAGCAAACTGTAAGCTGTTCGCAGTATTTGGTCCTCACCATTACCTATTGCTGTTTTCCTTCACTTTCTTCTTTAAAATAATTACCCCTTCCTTCCATATTATTCTCATGTTATATAACCACATTACCATGGTTTTTCTCCTCCCTCATCCCTACCTTAACTACTCATGAGCCCTTTCCCGCCATCTTTACTGGCTTCTTTTTTACGATTTTTTTCTAACCCTGGGTAATTAATTTTAATCTTCTGCCTTCAAATTTTCTCTTTTCTTCTACCTCTGAAATCTCAACTATTATTTTTATTTGATGAATCGGAAGCCACTCCATCTAAAACTTCCTATCACCAATTCCCTCTGCTACTTAGCTCCTTTCATTTCCATGGCCTGCTGTCATTTCAGTAATCCAAAATCAAATTAACATTCTTTCTATAAAATTAGTTTCCTTTTCTTACTCTCCTGTTTTTTCAAAATTTCTATTATTCCAGACAAAATTTTCACTGTTGCTTTCAGGTAACAGAGTCTATCTATACTTTTTTTGTTGTTTTAATTTTTATTTTTGGTGCGAGGTCTCACATCTCTCCCTCTTGCTCCTTCCATCACTATTCCTTGCCTTTTTAGTTTCTGGGCTTTTAGGCCTTCTGTAGGGCAATTCCTCTTTCCTGTCGCTCATAACACACACTATTGCCACGTTAGTCTTCCTAAAAGCCTAATTCTATCTTTATACTCCGACACCAGATTCATTAATTGGATCATCAAATTCCTGGATAGTCTGGCCAAAATCAGCAGTACTAGATTCAACTAGAGATGGCAAACAAAACCATATCTGCCATCACGAATGGCCACAAATCTGCACATTGCCACCTGGACAACCCTTTACATTTTCATACTTTGCATGGATCATATTTCAGCATTTGAATACCCTTGCTCTCAACCTTACTTTACAATTAGTCTTCCATAAAGCCCAAATTACTTCCTCTAAGAAACGTCCCTGAACTTGCCTCCGTGCAACACTATTTATCACGAAGCACAAACTTACCTTCCTCTGACCCCTCACTCTTATTGAAGTGGACATCCACTTGGTTCTTTCACATGTAGCCTTATGTTGTTGTTGTTCATATATAGGACACCAAATATTAGCTAACCTAAATGTTAGTATTTTTTAAAAAGAATATATCGTTGTGTTGTAAATATCTTTGGATTCGAGTATTTTTATGATTATAAACCTTACATAATTTTTATACTTTTATTTTAAAAAAATTATTGGATATTTTATTTATTGAGTAATTACAACACCAAGCACCTTCCCAACCCCTATAAATAATTTATCCATTTAGCCCTGATTAAAGATAGGCATTACCTTATCACTATTTTAGAGATGGAAAAACTGAGGTTCTGAGAGGCTAAATTACTTGAGTTCACCACAAAGTGACGGGATCAAGGTTCATGTGAGTTAGTCAGGCTCTAGAGAGTGCTCTGTTCAACACTATGCTGCAAATCAATAATGATACTAATAATATTTATTATTATGTAATTACCAATGAATCTGCCAGTGTGAGATAATCAGCCTTATGCATTGTTTTGCTGAATTAACTTTTCATTTTTTCTAGGCATGTTTTTATTTTGACAAAGTTGACAATTCCATGTAGAATTTCATTTCTTGCTTTGTGATTTCATGGTTTTATGTCTATATATTATGGCATCATGTAGCCATAAAATAAATGGTGCTGATTTGTGGGAATTTAAGTCTATCCACACACACACAATTATTTGTCAGTGCTTGATGAACCCTCTGTATCAGAGAGGAATCCACAATCACACTTCACATTCTATACAATCAGTTTCCTTTTCTTACTCTCCTGTTTTTACAACATTTCTATTATTCCAGACAAAATTTTGACTGTTACTTTTCCTTAATGTTCATATACAGGTAACAGTGTCTATCCATAATTTTCGTTGTTGTAGTTTTAAGTTTCATCTTTGGTGCAAGGTCTCACATCTCTCCCTCTTGCTCTTTCCATCCCTTAGTCCCTTTTGCCTTATCAGTTCCTGGTTCTTTAGTTCTTGGATTAGATTTCTATTCCCTTAAGGTGATTGTTTAACCGTATTATTGTGTCAATGGCCATATTTTTTAAATTCTTGATAAATTCTGCCAAACTGAGCCTAGAAAGTTTGTACTAAAGCACTCTTCCAATAATGAAGATAAACCACTGTGAAGGAATCTTACAATATTTGTTCATTTGATAATTAAATTTTTTTCATTTTTATAATTTCTAGTGTTACAGAATAGATGTGTAGTTATTCATCTTATAATCCTTCTAATAGGATCTACCTACCTGGCTATGCTTTGCTTATGTAAATGACATTCTGATAATAGTTTTATTTATTTCTTGTTAACTAACCACTAATTAGTAATTGATTGCCTGGTCCTTTGACTCTATGTCTTCTTAATTCAGAAAAATGTTGTTATTTAGAATAGCTTAAATTCGAGTGAAGTACCTTCTAGTTAGAAGATTGAAAATAGATTATTTCGCGGATTATGGTTTACATACAAAATTGTACCCTATCATTTGTTATCTTTCCATCTGCCACTAAACTTTAATAGATAGAGTGAACAAGGGATGGTCCTGCAGGAGCCACACTTAACAGGCTGCCACAGCTAGTGCCAGACGGCCTTCGAGGGACTTCGGTTATTTGTCCACAGCAGTGGTTTTCAAACTCCACTGTGCAATGGAGTCACCCAGGGGACGTGCTGCAAAAGAGACTGCTGAGATTTCCTGAGTTTCTGATTCAACAGATCTGGGGGTCCAAGAATTGACGTCTCAATGTAACACCGATGTTGTTGGATCAAAGACCACTCTTTGAGAATCAATGATCTACATGATTTGAATTCAAGAAAATTATGCCCTGAATTTCTCCAAAATCCAAGTCTCTGTCCAGGCAATCCCTAACATAATCAAATTTGGTTTCATTTATTTAGAAGTTGCTTATATAAGAGTAATAAGTCAAGCTGGTATCACAAACATAATTTTTCTCTCAAGAGGCCATCCATTTTCCAGAATCTGTCTTTGGTCTTTACTATTTGTTCAACATGATGCCCAGTGTCCCTGCCTCAACACTCCCTTCTTGCTTCCTTCATTGAAACAAAGTCCTCGTCAATGGCCAAAAAGTACTTTCCAGAACTTCACGCTCACCTTAGAATACTTTAACTTTGCACCCCCATAACAATCAAGTATACTATTGTGTGGTATTTCACACATTTTGATTTTATTGATCATTTCTATGAATATTTCACAACTCTCTTAAAAATGCTTGTGTCTTAATAATATTTCTTCTAAATTATGTTGCTCAAAATAGTTTTTTGATAAGCACTTTTTCAATAATCATTTACTGGACCCCCAGGAGACGGGAAAGAAAGAACAAATAACTGACTTAGCAACCTTTTCCGTTTCCATGATGATGGCAAATTATCTAAAATTGGGTCTGAAATCTCACTTTTATAAGCACAGAACAGAATAATTTATTTGATTTACTTTGCAATAAGCTTCGATTTCACAACATAAGCAATAAAAGTAACAAATACTTATTTAGGATGCTATATTTTATTATGTACTTTGGACAGGTGTGACTGATTATATAATGTTTTCTAATTAATGGAAGAGGCTGAAGGATATATTTCTGAATTTGTAGCAACCCTTTTTGTGAATAAGCTTCTGTAAAAGTTAAGAATCTCTAAAACGTTACAAGAAAAATTTGATATATATTGGTGTATACATGCTCTATTGCCCTCTGATTTAGCCACATAGCCTGGAGTTTTCCAAACTTGAAAAATTATTTTTTCAATGTTATAGAATTTATTAGAATTTGTACTTCAAAAAATAGCTAATTTTTAAATGAATTTTTAATAATCTAGATGGTTAAGAAATTCTATGCTACCACAAAATTTCAAAGTTATGCAGCTTTCTCACAGAGTTTGGCAAAGTAGGATGAATTGAATTTTTCTGTCTTTATCGATGAAGACAATGAGAAATCAGAGGTTACTTACTTGACCAAAGTTTTGCCACAAGCAAGAGAACTAGAATTTAGACCTAATTTTTAAGCTATTATTCTGCTTTAATCTTATTTTGTTCCAAGTTTTTGATGCCTTCATCACTCAAATATTACTGAAAAGAAACATGTTCAGGTTTTATGATGTTGTTCAGGGATCTCTGAGAGAGATGATACCTCATTATTATATTTTGATATACAACACGATGATTTTCTTTTCTTTCATGGTACAAAGAACATGATTTAACCATAAAATTCTAACTAGTGTTTTACTTTTAAAGCCTGAAATCTAAAAATGTATATTGTTCTTAGTTATTTAGTGGTCATAATCACACCTAATTGTTTATGTCCTAAACATTAGAAATATAGGGATACACAACTTTGATGAAGAAAAAAAGTAAAATTTCTTTTTATTCTAAGAAGACCTTTTAAATATTCTCCATTAAAAGTTTTGAATTTATTGTCAAAATTTCTCAAAGAACAAATAGGAGGATTAAAAATGTTTTGGCCAAAGATATTTAATTAGCAAGAAATAAGAGTTCAAAAATAAATTATTTATTGAGGTTAATTTCATATTCATGAGAATAGTTTCCAAAAGCATATTTCCTGAAAACATGCAACTAGATATAAGACAGGCTTTTGGTCTTTAAATGCTACAAGAATAATAAAAAGTAAAAATGGCCTTCAGTTTCATATATAATTGGATATGTTTTCCTCCAGAATTGGCATTTCAGCTGAAGAGAATGTGTGCTTCAAACTTGGAAATAAATAATGCATTTACTTATTTGATTAAAGATTGCACAGTGAATTTAATAAAGACATTATGGTCTTGTAATGTAATATAAACTCAATCTTCTACTTACAAACAACTTTAAGACAGAATTTAGGAGGAATGTCCTTTGGAAAATTATCTTTCCTTCCCCCACAGATGATTCAAATAAACAATACATACTGTTTGGAACATTTCATTTTATCTGGAACTAACCCTATGTTGGCATGTCTTCTTCATCACTGAAAATGTAAGAAAGCACAGCCTCATCATGAAAATGCTGGGTATCCACATCTCACACAACTTAAAAATCATAATGAGTTGCAGGTTTCATTGTCAAGAATTACCGTGTGCTTCAAAAATGTGCTTGCTTCTTATGAAGCAATATAAACCTTGTTTTTAATCTTGCGAACTGTATATTCTATTGGATATGTCTATTAAAGACCGAATTATGAGTGAACAATAAATGTCTTTCCTGAGAAGGTGCATTTTCTGTTGCACTTAGACTTGAAGGTGGTGTAGAAGGCATTTGGCCAAAATTGGGGCAAAGAATGGTTCCTGTGAAGAAGCAACAGTGAGAGTCTGGTTATCTACATATAAAAGAATAAAACTGGACCCTTATCTTAGACTGTACACAAAACCAACTCAAGGTGGATTAAAGGCCCACGTGTAAGACCTGAAAGTATAAAATTCCCAGAAGAAAACACAGAGAAAACAACTCCTTGATATGGGCCTTGACAATGGTTTTTTAGCTATCACACCAAAAGCTCAGGCAACAAAAGCAAAAATAAAGAAGTGAGACTGCATCAAAATGCAGTGCATAAAAAGCTTCTGCACAGCAAACACTCAACAAAATGAAAAGACAGCCTGCAGAATGGGAGAGAATATTTACAAACCATATGTCAGATAGGGGTTGACATGTGAAATAAAAATCTCACACAACTCAATGTCAAAAAACAATCCGACTGATAAATAGCCAAAGTATCTGAATAGACGTTATTTAAAAAACACATACGAAGGGCAACAAGTGTATGAAAAGGTGCTCAACATCATTAATCAGAAAAATGTTAATCAAAACAAATATATCATTTCACAACTGTTAGGATGGTTGTTATATAAAAAAGAGAGAAGTGTGATGAGGGTGTGGAAAAAGGAAACCCATGTTCACTGCTGGTGGGAATGTAAACTGATACATCCATTTTGGGAAACGGTATGAGGGTTCCTCAAAAATTTAAACTAGAGTTACTGTATGACTCCACAATCCCCCTGCTGGGTATACACCCAAAGGAACTGAAATCAGTCTATGAAAGATACATCTGTGTTCCCATGTTTATTGCAGTATAGTTCACAATAGCCAAGCTATGAAAACAATTGGATAAACAAATTATGATATCTAGTTATAATATATATTATAATCTTATAAACTCTGTAATAATAGTATAAATATTATGTATATAGTATTCAATCTTAAAAAAAGATTAAAATTGCCATTTTTGGTGATATGGATGAACCTGGATGGCATTATGCTAAGTAAAATAAAACCAGACATGGAAAGAAAAATGCTTCATGATCTCACTTCTATGTGCTATCTAAAAACAAGCCAAGTATACAGAAACAGTAGAATGGTGGTCATCAGGGATAAGGATTAAGAGGAAATGAAAAAAAGCAGATCAAAGGGTACAAACTGGCAGTCATGTAGGATGAGTAAGTTGTATCTAACGTATAGTATGATACCAATAGTTAATAATATTGTATTCTATACTGAAAATTTTCTAAAAGTATATTTTTTAGGTGCTCTTGCCAATCACATAAAAATAAAACTATCAAAGGTGATGGATATGTTAACTGGCTTGATTTTAGTAATAATTTCATGGCATATATGTATGCCTTAAATATGTACCATGAAAATAAGTAAATAAACTAAAATGTAGGTTATCAAAACTTAAAAATTTATACACTAAAAATTTCAAAACTTGAAAAAATAACTCAATGGGAGAGATTTACAATTACTTCGATCCTATTAGAGCGGCAAAGACGGAAGATAAGTAGAGGAAGGAGACAACCTGATACATGTAGACTCATCAGCAAAGCCTGAGGGACAGTAATAACATCCATAGCGTTGACAGCCAAACCATCAGTAACTTTGCTGTGAATATATTATTTTTGCAACATATGAAACACAAACAGAACAGCAAATCTTGATTCAGGCATCTATCGTCCTAATTAACTGCCTCTCTGATCATGTATGCATGTGTCACCTTGATCGCAACCATTTTCGAAAACAACGAAACAAAAATAAACTATTGTAATTTAAGAAAGTAAATTATCACGTGAAGTTTATATTTGAAGTTATTTTTCAGGAAAACTTCTGGACACTGAAGATACTTACAGTCAATATTACCTCAAGGCAATTATGGCACCCTAACTACTGTTTTTAGTAATATCTGCTTCCAAATACTCTTAGAAATGGGCAACTTGATAAGGTGATCCCTGAAAATCTCTGCCATCTTGATTGTGTTAAATGTGTTTATTTAAAGAGGCTAAAAAGAAAGTTGGTTTTTAATGCATGGTAACTATGCATTAAAAACAAAATTATATATGAAAAATGAAATTATATATGAAATTATAATGAAAAATGCAAGATTACTCCATGCCTTCTAACATTATTCTTCCTACTTGGGTACGTTTTTGCCATCAGAACAAATTGTTAGGGTAAATAAATGTGTAAGGGCCATACATACCTATTAAGTCTGAGTGCCATGAATTTGTTTGTAATTTTATGTTATTTTAATTATTGTAGTATGTGGTTATAACCCTTTTTGTGTTAATATATAGTAATCCTAGAGACACCTAGGATTATTTTAAAAGTTGAGTCAGTTGTCTCCAGTTATAGAAAATTGACTTACACACTTTTAGTAGTGAAGTCAAAATATCTGAACTGAGTTCACTTCTGCACAAAGGAAAACTCTGCAAGTAACTGAAATTTTGTCAAGACTGGCACATAGACAATTCTAAAAAAGTCCTGGGATATGAACTATCTCAAATTGGCAGCATATACTGGCATGTGCCTCATCCTGCTGACAGTCATTTCAGCTTGAGATACTTACAAAAAAGAGAAAAAAGATACCTTAATAGTTCCAAGTTTAAATAGTTATATTGGTATACTCCTTAAAAGAAAAATCAGCACCTTATCGTGGAGTAAAAATTTTACTTATGATTTCTTCACTTTTCTCCCATCAACTCAACAGCCAGAAAATAAAGCATATTAATAAATACACATGCAGACACACACATTGTGGAAATCAAAGACCTGGGTCTATGTGTAGCAGTGTGTTGATAAACTATCTGTAGAGACCGGAGGTCAAATTAATTATATATATGAAAATTATACAACTCCAGAGACTCAAGAAGATATACAGATAAAAGTTACTACATAAGAAAACACAGATTTCTCTATTTTTCTACAACAGAAATCGTAGAGTGGAATAGTGATTTTAAATGTAGCTTCTGTTATCACTTGGGGGAATAGAAAAGTGAGGGAAACAGAGATCAGAATATAGGCACTAATACTTGAATGCCTGTTATGTGTAGTTATTGTGCTTTGACAGTTTTACATAACTTTCTTATTTAACCAACACACAACATTATGAGATTGCTGTTTCTATGACTATTTTTCTGTATGAGAAAACGCAGGTTCTGACTTGACGTCATTCATACCATATTGGGTGGCTGAGGCAGGATTCAAATGCAAACATGGCAGCACCAGTCTATATTTTATTAATCATACAACCACTGTATCCAACTAATTATAAAGTCTGTATGGAAGCCCAGAAAAATAGGCCAGCATTAAACTGAAAACAGCATTAAAGAGAAAACTGTTGATGTAAAAACATTTAGTTTTACAACTTTTAATTTACCATAATTGTGGTTGCTACTGTGACTATTTTATAGGGAAACCATGCACAAATTAATTCATGATACATTCATGTTTTTTTGCATATGTCTCTTTAAAAAAAAGTTATTTAGGCAAAGTGATTTGGCTACTTCTATAGATGTATTAATAAAGCCTTATTTGTATAATAGTCAAGTTAAGATGAACATGTTTGTGACCTCTTGCAGAAATAATGAAGATTCTGCCATTTAAAGAGCAATAAAATGTAAAGATGTAATTACCAGCTCTTCATTATCTTATGGAATCTCAAGATAAACTCACTTTATGTCAATGTCAAAAGAGCATTAAAGTCCTTTTCAAAATACCATTTAATTAGATAGATTAAGATACTTTAATACATTAATTTCATTCCTTGTTACTGTATATTTCACGATAAGAATGCAGGGATATATATTGGAGTTCTGGGAAATTGAAATTTGTGTAACTTACCAGTTAATTCTAAAATCTATTAATCATGTGCTTTGGTTATCTTTCTTCCTTGGTAAAATAGGGATGTTCAAAGATATTTTCTTGTTGTCTAAAGCATCTGCATCTCATATGCAAGTATACAAAATATATAAAATATTAACAGAATTATGCCAAATATATACAAAATAAAAATATACAAAATATTAATTTAGCAGAAAAAAAACTGTTGCATGAAGATAAAGTACAGGATGAGTAGCTGAATTTGAATGACCAAGAGACTCACAAAAAGATGGGTATGCACAGTTATACTAATCACAAAGGACAAAGATCTCTGTGCACGTGCACGTCACACATATCTGAATAGCTCATATACAATATTGACCGCACATTTAACAATTCAATGAATGGCAACTATAGAACAAGACAAATATGTCCATTCCTAAAGAAACAGTAATCAGTCACTAAAGTGCAAAATACCCAGCCTGTATAAACTTGTAGCAGTAGCCTCTTCATATCCATATCTGCAACACAGAGTTAGAAATGTTTGGATTTAAACAGTAGTGAAAATATTACTGCATTTCAGAAAGTTATGGCCTCAACAGTATGGAGTTTGAATTTTAGAAAAATATATTTCTAACTAGGTTAAAGCTTGGGTGAAAATTTCAATTGCTTAAGATAAGCAAGAATTAGGGAGTGCTGATGAGGTAAGTATAGATGAAAAATAAATTAGCAGGCTAGTCCAAATGTAGTGGTGTTCAAAACTAATTAATCACAACCAGTTACAGATTTCTTGTTTTCTTTTCCACTCGCACTTAGCCTTAAAAATAAACAGAAAAAATAAATAAAATAAATAAGTAAATTGACAGTTGGATAATAGTACGACATCCTGAAACCACTATTCTGGGAAAAATATACCTATAATGGGAATACTTAGGAATATTTGTCATGAAAAATTCATGCATAAATGGTGGCAAAATATAAACTTTGAGATTATGTGTACAATATAAATAAATGTAACAATGGGCAACAAAATGGTGTTTTCTGTATATTTCATAATAAGAATGCAGGGATATATATTAGAGTACTGGGAAATTGAAACTCGTGTAACTTACCAGTTAATCCTAAAATCTATTAAATCATGTTCTTTGCTTATCTTTCTTCCTTGGTAAAATAGGGATGTTCAAAGATATTTTCATGTTGTCTAAGGCATCTGCATCTCATATACAAATATGCAAAATATATAAAATATTAACAGAATTATACCAAATATATACAAAATAAAAATATACAAAATATTAATTTAGCAGAAAAAAACTGTCGAATGAAAATAAGGTACAGGATGGTACTTTATCTTATGGTTTTTTTGTGAACCATAGTCAGAAAAATCAAGGGATCAAAAATAATTAAACAAAATATACCCATTACCTTAGGGAAATCGGTAAATGAGAATTATATTTTTAAAGGAACTATATAAAAGCTTTATGTAAAAACCACAACCATATTTCTTGTTCCCACACATTCCAATCAATTCATTAGATTGTTTTACACATTCTGCAAAAATATTCTAATGCAGGCAGAGAATTTGAAATGTACAAATTATCATACTGTCTCCTATATTTACAGCTCAGCTACGTATCTTATATGTTAAAATGCTACTTCTGTGTGACACACTCTTACACCTACTGAGGAAAAAAATTGCTTTGTATTAAAAAAGTGAATTATCTCTCTTGAGTAACATGAGTAACTTGGTCAATAGTTACTTACCGTGTGTTAGTTATGGGCTGAACTGTGCTCCCCTCTCTCCAAATTCATATGGTGAAATTCTAAAGCCTAGTATTTCTGAAAGTAACCATATTTGGATGTTTTAAATAAGAATTCAGTTAAAATGAGGCCCTCAGGGTGGGTTCCAATCCAACAAAAATGAAGTCCATATAAAATAAAATTTGGAAAGGGGTAAAAATCAGCTACATGCATGCACAGAAGTACAACTGCATGAAGGCAGACACCTACAAGCCAAGAAGAGAGGCCTAAAACAGATCCTTCCATCATGGTCCTCAGAGGAGCACTTTGACCTTGGATTTACAGCCCCTAGAACTGTGAGAAAATAAATATCTGTTGTTTAAGCCACCCAGTCTGTGCGTGTGTGCATGTGTTTAAGTGCCACCTTAGAAAACGGACATAATGGACTTTTTAAAGCCAGCACCCAACTATGTCAGAATCATTTTCAGATATTTATTTTATTTTATTTTATCAAGTATTCTAATGATAATTTAAAAAAACAGTTTCGTGAGGTGGTTCACACTTTTAATCCCAGCACCTTGGGAGGCAAAGGTGGGAGGATCACTTGAGGTTGGAAGTTCAAGACCAGCCAGAGCAACATAATGAAAGCTAAGGTCTACAATTGTTTTTCTTTAATAAAAAATAAAGCTGGGTGTGGTGGCACACACCTGTAGTTCTAGCTACTTGGGGGCTGAGTTGAGAGGACTGCTTGAGCCCAGGAGATCAAGAGTACAGTGAGCCATAATTGCACCACTGCACTCCACCCTGGGTGACAGAGTGAGACCCTAAATAAAAATAGACAAAAACAATTTCAAAACTTAAGCTAAAAGACACTCAGAAAACTGTCAATTACATTTTGTTCTGATTTTTCTATTTTATATAGTATGATGAAATGTTATATCAACTTGCCATTTTTAAAAATAAAAATCAGATGGATTTAGCTGGGCACAATACCAACTGTATTGAGAATTTCTAATGTGTTCGGATGAGAGACCTGAAGGAAAGGAGACAGATTTAGAAGGAATGATGGTTAATCAGATCAGTCATTCAAATAATCTACCTACTAGTAAAGTTAGACAAACAAACAAATGGCAACAACAACAACAAAACCCCACCCATCATCTATAGAGAAAAATCATAGTCTCCCACTTGAAATAACACATCTGTCTGGCAGCTTCAATAAAAGGATGCATATTTTCACACAGCACAAAAGAATTATTTTTATATTTCAAAAACAATTGCTGCAGAACTATGAAAAGAAAAAAATACAGACTGTAGAGAACAAAATAAGACAAGCTTCCATCAAGAAGGAAACATAAAATATACTAACTTGAAATAACAGATATACACTATATTTGGAGTCCAAGCTTTTAGTGTTGACTCCAGCCCAGTTATATCGGAGGCAAAGATAACTTGAAATAACAGATATACACAATATTGAGAGTTCAAGCTTTTTAGTGTTGACTCCAGCCCAGTTATATTGGAGGCAAAGAAACAAAGATTTGCAAAGGATTCCTGAATTATCCAAAGTTAAACGTGTTATATCTAACCAAGCCAGATCTAGAACACATTATTGGTCATATTCTTTCCATTGACTATGTCTAATTCCCCTTAAAGTTTTTCCCCTTTAAATATAAATCCTACGCACATTACAACTTTGGTAACATAAACAGAACAAGACACTTATTCTTTCTTTCAGCACTTTGGATGTGCTATCCCATTGTGTTCTGACTATCATTGTTTCTGATGAAAAGTCAGGTGTTAATCACAAAGTCCTTTCCTTGTATGGATGAGTTCTTTTCCTTTTGTTTCAAGATTAACTCCCTCACATTTTATTTAATCCAGAATTATTAGAAACTTCTCTAATTTTGAGACTCAAAGTCACTCGTCAGATCACCACAAAATTTCAAAATATACATTCTAAGTGCTTGTAAACTATCAATATACTACTTGAATGTCTTCTTTTATTAATACAAGGTCATGGTTTGGAATATTTGGGAAAGGAATATAAGTCAGAGCAAGAGCATCCTAGATTAGTGATTGCAAGTTCAATCAATGTTTTTGTGACAATCAAATAATAAATTACTTCTAGTATTTTTGCTGACATATTTCTTTCCCTACTTTCAAGATTCACACAGAAGTATACCTAATATAGTTTGATTCCCTTCAAAAAAATTTTCTTTCTCCTCAATCTTTCTCAATATTTTTAATACAATATTTTTTGTTTCTATATCCATCAAAAAGTTTCAATTTGATGAGATAGCATAAAAAAATCTATTTAGAGGATCAGTTTGGAAGTCAGATGTGCAAAATGTTTCTTATCTGCTCTGTTCTCTTTTCATTATCTTCTCCCTGACCCAACCCCAAACATTATAAAGAATGCTAAACCCTTTATAAAGAATTTTACCAGAATCGATATTAAAATTGAGTGAGCTATTTATTACTTAGAAGTAATTCTCAAACTTTAACCTGTAATCTCATATATTTACAGTGGAGCATAGTATTTAGAAGAAACCTGGCTCAATTATAGGTGAATCACTCCTTAGCAATGTATCAGAGTTCGGCAAGTTACCCAACCTCTGCTAATAACAGTCTATTAATCTGTAAAAGTAAATATAAATATATCCACGAAGTATTCTTAAGGTTAAATGAAATAACTTATATAAAAGTAAATCACTTAGTGTAATGTTGAATATATTATATGTTCTAGCTTGAATTACTACTAATGAAAAACTACATTTTGAAATTTTTGAAGCTGAGATCAATAAAAAAAATAGTGCCATTCTCCAACTTTTTCTAGGTAGTTTGCAAGAAATAAGAAAGTAAAATAAACTAGGGCCGAGTTTCTGGATTTAAGGATCAGAAATCATCTGCTGTGTTTATTATGAACCCTTTATATCCCTTCAGTTCTTCCTATAAATTTTTACAAAGAACTTACTGAATAAAGAGTTAAAACACCTCAAATTAACAAAATCTTCTCTACTATGTCTCCATTATTTCAAAAAAGAAAAGAATAATAATTTTGTCAATGATAGTTAAGTACATGTCAGTCACTAACACTATAGCAGATACCTTCATATTCCTATTTCTAATATTTCCAATACCTTCATATTTATATTTCTCATTCATATTTGAACCCAACTCTGTAATTTAGGAAGTTCTCTTTTTTCTTTTATAAATTAAGGCATGAAGTGTCAGGTGACTTGCTCAAGATTACACCACTAGTAAATTTAAAAATATAGTTTACTTGCCTACTGTCTTAGTGATATAGTTTACTTGCCTACTGTTTTAGTGAATTATTGATCATGCACAATTCTTTTTGAAAACAGAAATTCATTTAGCATACCACATTTCAAGATCCATTGGTAAAAGCCATCTTATTAGCTTAATCAACAAAAATGTCTAGAAAATGTGAGCTTTTATTAACTGATAAAATATTAGAAGTTATTTATACATATATATATAAACCACCCCTATAATCTTTATAAAATTATTTGGGAAAGGAGGGAGGGGATGAAATAAAAATAAGCTTCCAACACATCCAGTCTTAAACATTAAGTTAACTTGCTATCTGTCCTGCTTCCTCATAATTGTTTATTAGGTACAGCCCCACAATCATTTATATCCTGTCACAAGATTATAGTTAAACTTAACTACTCATAGATAACAACTTGAGCATTGTGAAGTGTTAAGTTTTCTCTCTGAGGTATTCTTTCAGATCCTACATACCAGTGAAACTACTGACATCAGCTCCTCCGAAGGGCTCCAGGAGAAGCTGACTCACTAAAGGGCGAAGTTTCCACATCCTGGTGATTTAAACCCCCTAACCCAAACCAGTCAGTGACCCCATTTATCCAGCCCGTGGCCCTCTACAATCCCTTCACCCCAACCAAGTACTCTCTGGAAAGACAGATTTGAGGGTGCTCACATCTCCTCACTCAGCTGTCCTGCAATCATTAAACTCCTTCTTTACTGCAAACTCTGTTTATCAATTTATAAGACTGTGACTGCACAGCAGTCAGAGCATACAAACACGTGAGTCCTGTATCATTTATAAATATTTAACTTTTATATATATTTAACTTCTATACACATAATTGACTATTTTGTATATTAATATTAGTAGGTAATAATAATATTTATATTTCCTCCATAGGTAGCTTCTGGGGCATTTCTGCCTGGTAAATTTTTATTCTTTAATGACAAAGACTAAAGTAACTTCAAAATATTATTGAGAATTTTTTTTCTATTGACGGGACACTGAATTTGTAGGTAGAAATAAAAACATAGCTTTTAACTAAACTTAATTTTAAACAAAATTCAAAATATAAACATAAAATTAAGAATTTCCAAAATTAAACTTAGTTTTAGAAACTCACATAAGCAAGTGAAATACTGAAGAGCAAAGAAACTGTGGTCTACAAAAAGAATTATAAGTAATTCATGAAATCTAAGGGCTAATTTGTGAAGTAAATTAGGAGGATATTTTATGCTGTAGCTCCATCCTAGAGACTGAGAGAATCGCTCTAGGAAAACCTGCTCAACTCCTTTTAACCAGAAATTCTTTCTTTCTCCAGAAATCCCTTTCAGGTAATGCCTAATAATATCTCACTGAACATGTATTAGAAATCGTAGTTTAATTTTTAATTAAATAATTCAGTGAAAATACATTAATTGTAAAGATAAGTTTTAACACATATAGGAATACTAGACTTACGGTGGTCATCAACCCAAAATGCTACAAAATTACATGGAATGGTTAGTTTGGCAAAAATAAATATCACCACTACCACCAAAAACCTAGGTTTCAAAAAGAAATAAAAGAAGCATTCCAAAATGTTAAAAATTTTTCATTTGTCTACTTTCTAAATGCTCTTTAAAATACTTACGTCATCATAATTTTGAAGTTTAAAAGTAAAGAAATAGTTCTCCTAGTTAATATACTGCCTTAAAGTTACTCTGGCTCACAAACAGAACAAATCAAAGCATGACTTGACAGCTGTCAAATTACAGGAAATTGAAGCTAAATGAAATTGGACACCTCACCTCATCTAAACTCCTTACTTTATAAGAAGGAAAAGCCTCACAAAATGTTGAGGTCATTTAACTTCAAGTCATCAGGTGAGTTAGAGATAATCTGAGAACACCACTTTTTTTCTCTTTGTTACTATTCTCTCATGAAATTTTGCCTGAAAACAGGTCTACTAAAGATAGAAGAATTTGTAATGAAGATGAACATATATCATTGCGTTTCTGCTTAGGGTTGTTCAATATTTTCCCATTGATAATATATAAAATCCTACCTACTTTGACCTCCTCTCCTACCATTTCCTTGCTATTTCCTAGAACTTCATTCTTGACTCCAAAGCTGCACCCTCCTGCATCAGTTTCTTTTGTTTTAAATCTTCAGCCCTTCATAAATTTCATCCACCAAACTCCTATTTATCCTTTAACTCCCTATTATTTTTTCTTACAGTGCCACATTTTCCTTCATTAGCACATATCCAATTTAAAGTTATATAGTTTGAGTTTTTGCTTGACTTTCTGTTTCTCCATTAAAGCATAAGCTCCACAAAAGCAAGTATCATGTCTGATTTAACAGGGTATATTCTATTCTTATAAGAGTGCTGCCACGTAAGTGTCAATGAATGTTTGTGAAATAAATGAAGGACTAAAGGAGTGACTGAGCAAATAAAAATAAGTTCTCTGTGTGTATTGTATGTGTGAATAAGA
Source organism: Symphalangus syndactylus (assembly GCF_028878055.3). NCBI lineage: Eukaryota > Metazoa > Chordata > Mammalia > Primates > Hylobatidae > Symphalangus > Symphalangus syndactylus. The sequence continues at coordinate 136,078,050 of NC_072432.2, read as the reverse complement.
TTTTGAGTTGGGCCAAGGCAGTTAATCACACATTAACAACTCATTAAGGTTTATAGCACTGAGGTACAAAATTGGTTCAACACCACATTCTAAGATGAAACAAGGTTTGTGTTCAGAAATATAGTGTCACTTTTTCTAATATCAGCTGTCCCCCAACTATCAGCATGACACAAGCAAACCATTGATATGTGTTTTTCTGGTTTTTTTTGTATTGAAGATTCCACATGAATGAAAATTTTTATATTTCTAATAGGAAGTCCTGTTCTAAATGACAGCAAATCTGAGGGTGAACACATTTGTTTAAAAGAGAGAGATTAAAAAGATGAGATTCTGTGTGTACATTATATAACTGAAGAGAGTTGTCTCTAGCAATTTGACAAGAAAGGTGAAACAGAACATTAACCTGAGCACACAAGTTCAGCTAATGATCTGGGATAGGGAGTTGCGGGTAGAGGGGAGGACAAAGACGAAAGACAACCATTCACCCCAAGTTACTCTCCAAAGATGAGAAAAAGCCCTCTTAGTAATGTCTTTCAAAATCTAACTACTTTCAAGAACACATCGATGAGATACAGAGAGATAGTAATCAAGTTGGACATTAACTTAAAAGTCAGATGACTTTTTAAGCAAAAGTAACTTAGAACTGTAAAGTAGAAAACACTAAATGTCATTGACTTTAAAGTGGATACTGAAGCAAAAAAAAAACCCTTCTATTAAAAACTAGACTATATGCAGTAACTTATGTAGAAAACTTAGCATAAATATTTATACAAAATTGCCCTACCATATTTTATTAAAGTATTACATTATAAATTAAGAGAAAATCATTTTAAAAATGAGTTATATTTTAGGCCTTTTTTCTCAAAATGAGTTTCATAAATTGATATGGTTATTAGCATAGGAATTTCAATAATAGGAACAAAGAAACCAAATGAAAACCTAATGTGTGTGTGTGTGTGTGTGTGTTTTGTGTGTGTGTGTATACAATTACGTGGCATTCCAACTTCAACATGTTTAAAAATATTTCAGTAAAAAATGTTAGATTTATTTTAAGGTAGTTTGTAAGATATTTATTAGGTTTATTTGTAGGCCTTGCACACTAAGTTAAGCAACACTATCATAAAATAAATTATTTAATAACGAAACAGAAACTCAAAGCTTCATATTATAATTAAATAAACTCTAAAAGATCTAGTAACTTCAACTGTATGCCCTAAAATAACATCAGGACTACAGTGTCTATCAACTTGCCCACAGAAAACGCAACAATGAAAGAAAGAAAGAGATATCTATTTTTTCATAAAAGATCAACACACTTTGTCCAATTTTTTTGTCCAACTGCTATAAAGTGGACCAACGCTAATGGCAAATAAAAGAGATGCCATTCAACATGCATTCTAGTAGTGAATATTAACTGACTACTATGTGAAGGCAGTGTTCGTTGAACAAATAAAAGAATCTTTGCCTGCGTGACGCTTATATTTTGGTCACTTTACATTTTACTGGAGGAAACGTGAAGAATAGAATACCAGCAATATTAACAACATTATCCCACTAGAAGGTCTCCAGTGACTCATACTTTCAGACTCATCTCAATGACCCTATATGATCTTTATATTCCAAGGAGCATGGCAATGGATTTTAACATTTCCAAATTAAAAGGTAATGGTAAAGTAATGATAACCAACATAAAAATGACTCCCTGGAAACGAAAGCAACTCATTTCAAATGGCTTTGGAATGCCATTAGGACAGCACCTTTTTCTTTGTAATGCAAAAGTCTCACAATCCAGAGAGCAGGTCTTGTGAATTTTGTGAATTTTGATGAGAGGTAAGGCATTACAGAAAGACCCAAAAGTCATGCTCCAGATTCCGGCAATATAGCTAGTAGGACAGACACAGAGTACATAGTTTTACTACTGATCACAGTGATTTAGAGATTGGAACCCATAGTTCTGTGAGATCAGGCATCACTTCAAGATAAATTTACATTTTTAATAAATACAAACTTTGGCTCAGCTAAACAAGGTACCTTGGGCTATATTAACTGTAGATAGATAAATTTGGCGTAATTAACCCTTGCACAGTCTAAACATACCATGTGCCAAAAATGATGTAAAGCACTGAATATGTGAGATAAAGTATGATGAATTCTATTGACAAATACAGGCAATAGCTTCCATTTAATTGAGAAGAAACCGTATACCTAGCACAAGTCTTTTTCTGTGCATTAACTTTTCATAATACAACTATATGAAGTATATAGTATAAAATAGCATATGAAACTATTTTATATATAAATACAGCTGTTTCCAAAGGTTAAGAAAGGGCACGGTGAGAGTGAGAAGCACAGTCTGGGTGGGCAGGACAATCTAGTTGTCTATCTGTGCTTTAAACTCCAATAAACATCATCTCCCACACCACGGCATCTAACTCAGAGTCACATTTCAATTGCCAGCAAATGGAAGCCTCATAAACCCAAAGTGTGAACGGTAATGAAGTTCATAGAGCACGCTTTGAGTGCACAGAGTATCTTTGCAAACATTATCTTTTTTTATTATACTTTAAGATTTAGGGTACATGTGCACAACGTGGAGGTTTGTTACATATGTATACATGTGCCATGTAGGTGTGCTGCACCCATTAACTCATCATTTAACATTAGGTATATCTCCTATTGCTATCCCTTCCCCTCCCCCCAAACATTATCTTTTAAGACTTTCACAATCACGCCATGAGATTATTCCCATATCAAAAAGTAGGAAATGAAAGCCTGGAAAGAAGTTATGTTGACATTAAACTGCTCTCAAACCCAAGTGTACAAATGATTCTTCTTGCAAAGAAATTCATATTCTACACAAAGTTCTATTTCAAAACGAATTCTGGAATTCAATTAAACACTCATCTGGAAAACGAGAGCTTAAGTGGAAATTCCTCACTGGTATTCAAGCAAATAAATTAAATAATGATATTAAATCTACATCTAATCTCTTATTATTACATATTGAAAGTTTGCTATATAGCTACCACTAAGTTATACATTTCCAGTGACACAAACCATAAAATGAATTTGTTTCTATTGGTACTAGCAAAAAAAAAAAAAAACCTGCGTAGACAGCAAAAGGGTCAATCTACTAATTTATCTTCTAATAACTTTCCACCCAGGAACATTCGTCCCTCTCATTAGACAGTTGTTCTATGCTTCTTTTTTTCACATTCTAATTGCCTCACCTGAACCAAAAAAAGAATGTGGATCTAGGATCAATACCTTTTGAAAAGTCATTTATTTCATTATATTATTTTTTCATATATCTGCATTATTGCATAGAATACCTGATTGGTCTTATGCTAAGTTTTTCATGTAACATTACCTCTGCAAGATGTTAATAAGTATCCTTCCAAAAATGTTTGAAAAATCTTAGGTAAAATATATTAAGTAAGTTCCTGTTTTATAGTTTTCCAAGAGTTTTACTATCCTTGGCCAATGACAAAATTCAAAGCAGAGATACAGTATACAACTTTTGTAAAACTTACCTATTTTTCTTATAAGACTGTGGCTTTGTTTTGTTTTGTTTTGAACTTCTTTTCTGTGATGTGAAATGAGATTGTGTGTTGAGTTAGGGGTGGGGACATACATTAACAGAGGTTTAAGAACTGCTTTGCTAAAGCAAGTTTGAGGAGAAAATGGGGAGACTAATACAAGATTTTCCTTTAAGCAGTGGGAGTTGAAGGGGTAGGTGGTTTTTGGAGAAAGAAGAGACCCATTCATGGCACAGGCTTCTTTATGTTTCTGCTCTGTGTGATACTTAATGAGCATACAGACATTCACTTCCTCTATTTCCCACACCTGGCTGGGGGTAACCCAAAGGTACCTGATAAAGACACAGCCTTATAGCTGTATCAAGTATCCCTGAGTGTGTTAGGACTGGAGAGGCCTGAGGAATAAAAAACATACATGCATTAAATGGAACAAATACAGAGAAGAAGAAAACTCAGACATGGTACATTAATTGTGTACCTTTCCTTACAACCCAGCACATCACAGGGTACATGACCTGCTTCCTTTTGACCTGCTTCCTTTATGTTGACTGCATGAACAGGGAATGGGGTTGGGGTACACGTGGGAGATAATTGTGTTTACTATGTACCTGGTATTAATACATCTATAGAGACAATTGGAATGACTATACTGGAGAAATAGCAAGGGAAGAACTGAAAAGGCTAAAATAAATACTTGGTTCTCTAAAAAATACTACAAAAAGATTTCTCATGTCTGACAAATTACATTTTAGTCTAATAGTAATAAGTGACCAAAACTAAGGCGATTTGATAAATATCATAAGGTATTTTATTGTGAAATTGATATCTATACGTATTGCTTATAAAGCTCAGTAATCTGTTCTTGAATTGAGAAATTACTGAGACAACATCGAAAGCTGTCATTTTTGTTTCTATGTTGTCGTTGTTATTGTTTGTGAGGTCAGAGCTTCTAAACTTTATGACTGTTTGAAAGGGGCCTATATAGACCTTGCCTGAATGTTAAGTCATGTGAAATGATAAAAAGATTTCTGATTTATTGGGTTAGACAAAGAAAAAATTGAGAAATTGAGCATCATTAAAATTAAAGACTTTTGTTATTCAAACTGTGCTTAGAATGAAAACAAAAGCCACAGGTTGGGAGAAAATCTTTTCAAAACATATTCAAAACATTTTCAAAACATATCAGATAAATTACTGGTATTTAAAGTATACAGAGAACTCGAAAATAAGAAAGAAAACAACTCATTTAAAAAATAGTCCAAAGGTCTAAATACAGCTGTCAAATGGGGATTTTGAAGTTACTAGTCATGTATCATTAGGGAACTGCAAGTCACAGCAACCGTGAGATATTATTACATGACTATTAAAATGACCAATATCCAAAAGTCTGATGATACCAAAAGCTGGCAAATGTGAGGAGAAACAGGAACTTTTATTCATTGCTGGTGAGAATGCAGAATAGTACAGCTACTTTGGCAGTCAGTTTGGCAGTTTCTTATAAAACTAAACATACCCTACCACACAACCCAGCAATTACATTCCCGGTATTTACTTAAAGGATTTGAAAACTTACATGCACACAAAAGCCTTCTTCCCATGAATGTTACAGGAGCCTTATTTATGATCACTAAAATCGAAATGTCTTTCAGGAAGTGAATGGAAAAATAAACTGTGGTATATCCAGGCAATGGAATAGTATTCTGTCAAGCTACAGAAGACACACAGGAACCTTTAAATGCATATTGCCAAGTGAAAGAAGCCAGTCTGAAAAGTCTACATACCGTATGATTCAACTGCATGACCTTCTGGAGAAAGCAAAACTATGGAGACAGTAAAGAGATCAGTGGCTATTAGGGATTTGGAGGAGATTTGTGCAGTCTAAACATGTCATGTGCCAACAATGACGTAAAGATATGTGAGATAAAGTATGACGAATTCTATTGACAAACACATGCAATGGCTTCCATTTAACTGAGAAGAAACCATATACCTAGCACAAGTCTTTTTCTGTGCATTAACTTTTTGTAATACAACTATATGAAGTTATAGCCTATTTTATATATGAATAAAAGCATTTCCAAAGGTTAAGAAAGGGCACAGTGAGAGTGAGAAGCACAGTCTGGGTAGGTAGGTCAATCTAGTTTTCTATCTGTGCTTTAAACTGCTATAACCATCAACTCAATCTACTAATTTATCTTCTACATAAATTAGTAGAGGAAACGATGAACGGATGGAGCAAGGAAGAATTTTAGGAGAGTGAATCCATTTTTCTGTATGACACTGTAATGAGGATTATTTGTCATTACACATTTGACAAAACCTATAGAATTCATAAGACAAGGAGTAAACTCTAATACAAACTACATACTTTAGTCAATAATAATGTACCAATATTGACTCATCAACTATAACAAATGTACCACACTATTGCAAGATGTTAAAAATCGGGGAAATTGGGGTAGAGGCTGAGGATGACGTGTGAATGCTTATTCACTTCTTTCTACAAACCTAAAATTGCTTTTAAAGAGTCAATAAAAATTAAAACAAGGCAGGGTTTTCATGCAATGGAAAAAAACACACAACTTTAGTAAGTGACTGATAATTATGCTTATGCCACTTTGCTAGATTACACTTCATTAATAAATATAGTTTCATTCTTTATGTTATAAAGCAGAATAAAGTCAGATATCTAGAGAAATTGATTTTAATGATTAGAGTAAAAGCATTTTCACCTCCAACGTCAGAATGAGTTCTTCAGAATCAGTCCATTTTATAGTTAAATCAATCATTGATTTTAAAAAAATATTGAGAAAAACTTTAACTTCACTTTTTCCATCAAACTCAATGTCATGACAGCATTGTGAGTCATTTCAATCTAGGATTAAAACCTATTTCTGGACCCAGTGGACTTACTGTGATAGATTCTGAAAATGTAAGACGTTAAAGTCCAGTCTTTGATCTGCTGTCCTCTTCAGTTATCAAAAGGTCAGTTTATCCTGCTTCTTTTCTCTCTTTTTCATATATCTTGCACTTCAGCTTAATATTAGTATTAAGCTAAATTTCTTATTTTATTTTGATTGATAAAGGAAAACAGATTGTTTCAATACAGTTACTGAGAATAAGCAGCAAAAGGTACTTATAAAGTACACAAGAGAACTATCAGATAAAAATGTGTTCAAAAAAAGATTTGGAAATTTTTATTGCATGAATGTTCAAATGGACAGGAAAACTTTCTGGATTCTTTTTCCACCACACATGAGTAGCAGCACTAAAGTAGTGAATAATGTCCATTCAATTGGTAGTTTTCATGTATTTCTGATATCAGAAATGGACTGTTAGTAACTAGTTTTAAAAGCAGAGCATTTTTGTGCATGGCATTCCCCTGAATTCCAAAGCCCAAACTTAACTTAGGCTAATTTCTCTCTGCTGGGAGCACCATTAATTTCTCATAGATAACATTTCATATATATGCGGCATTCTGATGATGTAAAGGAATTCACACTTTATGGGCCTACAAGCCAAATTTAATCAATGGCTTGCTTCATATGGCTGAGAGCTAAAAATTGTTTTGGCATTTTTGAAGTGTTTAAAGAAGGAGAAGGAAGGGGAGAAGAAGAATGAGTAGATGAAGGAGAGACAGAGACTACATATGGCCAGCAAAGCCTATAATATTTACTGTCTAGTTCTTTACACAAAGAACTTTTCCAATCTTGAACAAAACACACACATTTTTGTTATGCCAAAAAAGGACTACAATAAGTCTTCACTTAACATCATCGACAGGTGCTTGAAAACTGGTCATAGGTATATATATTTATGGTCACGTGATGTTTTGATACACGCATACGGGGGGATAAATTGGGGATGGTTAATTGGTACAAAAATACAGTAAGCGAAACCCATTTTACCATAGGTTGACATCAAAAGAGTTAAGCTTCTATGGCTTTTGGTAACTAAAACGTCAACAAACTTGTAAATAAAGATCAAAACACTTCTAATATTAAATGCTGAAATAAATTTCAGCTATTCATAAGTTTAAGATTAATAAAAGCCAGTAAAATCATTATTTACCTACTTATTTCAGTTTGGGGTTGCAGTTGACCGCAGCCTATCCTGTCAGCTCAGGACGCAATGTGGGAACCAGCCCTGGACAGGGCGCCGTCGCATTGCAGGTGCACTCACACATACCCACAGTTACTCAGACTGGGACCACATAGACACGTCAATCAACCTCACATGCACAGCCTTGGGAAGTGAGAGGAAACTGGAGCATCCAGAGAATATCAATGCAGACATGGGGAGAATATATAAGCTCTACACAGACAGTGAACCCCAATTGGAATCAATTTGTTTTTTCTCATCAACATTATAATGAAATGACATTGAATGAAACGTCGTTATTCAAAGACCTGTTGTACTCAGTTCTAAACATTTCAGAATTAAGGGATCTACACACATCCTCTTCTATATAATGGAGTGGGTCTCTTAAAATTTCCTGGCAACATACTCTTAGCCTGCCTAGGAAACACTTTAGAATACAACTGCATTATAATAAATTTTCATATTCTATTTATATCTTCCTATTTCTCCCTCTACTTATTAAGGTATAGTCTTGTATATGTAATCCTTCAGTTCCTGAACAAGGTGAACATATGATCTCATGATGTGTGTTTTAATTTCTTAACTTTGTTGAGATTTGGGAATGTGAGGATGATGGAAAGGAAATAAAGGAACTCAGCAGCTATAAAAGAAATCTGACCTTTAATTTTTTTATTGAATTTGTTTCTTGTTTTATTTTTCCTTCCTTTGCACAAATGAGAACTTCTAGTTTTACAAAGGGTACCACCAATTTTAGGACAAAAATTTGTATTTGTGGTATAACACAAGTTGGAGACACAATGATTTAGAGATTGCATATCAATTTTATCAAATAAATGTGATAAAGTAGGTGATATGCACACACACACACATATGTAGTGACAAAACCATTGACACAGATACCCAGATGGCACTTAATGTACTTTCAGCCTTAAATTCTTTCTCAAGGACAAGCCATTTGTTTGCAAATGATTTAGCATTTGGCCGGGCGTGGTGGCTCACGCTTGTAATCCCAGCACTTTGGGGGGCCGAGGTGGGTGGATCACGAGGTCAGGAGATCGAGACCATGGTGAAACCCCGTCTCTACTAAAAATACAAAAAATTAGCCAGGCGTGGTGGCGGGCGCCTGTAGTCCCAGCTACTTGGAGAGGCTGAGGCAGGAGAATGGCCTGAACCCGGGAGGCGGAGCTTGCAGTGAGCCGAGATTGCGCCACTGCACTCCAGCCTGGGTGACAGAGCAAGACTCCGTCTCAAGAAAAAAAAAAAAAAAAAAAAAAAAAATGATTTAGCATTCAAAAATGATTAAACACGGGAAAAAATGCATTGCACATAAAGTTCAGATTACAAGTGAATTAAAGTCACACTAATATAATTTATAATGAATTCAAATGGCTTTCAGAAGGGTCATCTGTGGAAGGTGAAGAGCAATCTGAATTTATTTTTCTGGTAACTGGTCACAGCAATGTTTTCTAGACTAGTGAGTGAGTGCTCATACAGCACCATGTGTGTTCAACAACACATAAAGTTGGATGACAAAATCTACTTTAGTGAGAAGGTAGCTATTTCCAGGGGCACCAATAGTAATGTCAGTTTTGAGTCTTGGGTTTGCTTTTGTTTGTTTACAAGGCGATGAAATGTTTAAGGAAAAAAAAAATTCTACCAATCCATGTTGAGTGAACATTTCAATCCTTGTAAAGACCAAAGTCAGCTGCCACCATGCCATGCAAACCTTATAGTACATGACATGTTAAATCAGTAACCTCGAAAGGGACTTCTGAGAAGCTATGAGTAAAAGGCACACACAAAATGCCTCTGAGATGAATTCACAAATGAAATGGAAAAGGATATCTGTGTACATCCAAGAAGAATAGTAATTAACAGAAAACAAGAACACTTCTAAATTGAAAGAATCCCTAAAGTAAAAGAAGACAAAAGAAAAAGAAATAAAGATGAGAAGTGAAATGAGGCGGAAATGGTGAGCGACAAGGAGACACACTGAGAAAAAAAGTAGCTAAAGTTAGTGTGTTATTATTTCAGCAAAATTAAGTATATCAATACTGAGAAATATGACTTGAAATAGATTCAGTACCTCAAGCAGAAACATAAACAAATAACATCTGGGTTTTTCTTTTGATAACCAGTATTTTAAATACAAAAATCTAAAAATTTTATCTTTGTGTAAGAGTTACACATTTATCATACCAATCAATAACAAAAAGGCGCTATAAATACTTTATGGAAATAAATGTCCTAACAGATGTTAACCAGACATCAGTCTTCACCGGTAAGGATTAGATTTGAAGGTGTTTGCAGATAATTAAAACTTGTTTCTATAACATAACTTAGCAGCTAAGTAGTATAATGAAAATGGGATATTCAAATTATAAGATATAAAATATTAAAGATAGAAGAACATGTTTATTTTTTCAATATAAATATTGTTACAGCTCAGAGAAACAGTATGAAATCTCAGGGCTCATGAAAGGCCACATTCTAGAGATAGTGATTGACAGGTATGGTAATTCCCCTACAGCGTGGTGCCTGTTGTCATGGAGTAGCATGTCTCCTACAGGGTACTACCAGCAGGTTCAAGTAGGAAGAGCCGATAGTCCATGTGAGAAACCCCGGAAGGCTAAAGATAGAAGGAAATATTTGTGCCACGTTGAAGAGCAAGTTCACCAGGTGAATTGGCATGTGGCTAGGGTACAACTTCCCATACATATATAAATAATGAAACACACAAAAAATTATCAGAAAAGTATTTTATTATTATTAGAGTCACGATTAGCACTCTCCTCATCAGGAGAGAGTTTTAGGTTTTTTTCTAGCCCTACTCTATACTTTTTAAACACAGTCTCCAAGTTTCAAAATAAAAGTTTCTTATTTTTAATTCAAATCTCAATTAAAATAAAACAAAAACCGAAAATGTAGAAGTTCCTTATTTTGACCATCTATATATCATACACAACAAAAAGACTGATAAAATTCCACTAAACACAACAGCTAGATCCGTATTCCCGTTACTGCTTAAGCCCATTCCAATAAGGATTTTATACCAAATCTGCCCTTGCCAAGGCTACCTGGGGCCTTCATTTTATTATTTGCAATGGACAATTTTAACTTCACATCCATGTTGGCTTCCTTACATCCTAGATGCACATACAGCCAGATTTTTTCCCATCAGATGTGATTTGATCCTCCAACTTCGGAATGGCTTGATGACCTCCTCTTTATCTAAAGATCACTTTAAAAAGCCTGAAGTATTTGGCTCTTCCCTAAATCTTTGGCCAGATGTAATGTCATCCTCCCATTGGCTTTCTTTGTCCAAACTACATTAGCCTTATCTCAGATCTTCAAACAAGTTATATTTCCTGCCTAAGATCTTTCTATGAGTGAGTGAAAGGTGTGACGAAGATAGTTCCTCTTTGCCCCCAAAGGTTTCATTGATCACGCTGATAATGAATTTACTGTTAATCTCTTACTGTTATACTCAGGCTTAAATTCTCTACCCTACACACTTCAGTTGACATAATTTTAATTTCCACTGTGATGCTTCTCTCTCTTCTATCAACACTCTCTCCTCACAGGGTTTCATCCAGATCAGGAGTCAGTAACATTTTTGACAAAGAGCCAGATAGTAAATATTGCAGGCTTTGTGTTGCCAAGAGGCAAATTTATGGAACTTTCCCTGCTGAAAAATTTCCCTGTATTTTACATTTTAGACTTATAAATGCCACACGTACTTATAACTCATGAGCCATACAAAAATAGGTGGCAGACCAGATCTGGCTCATGGGCTATAATAGTTTTCCAACCCCTCACCTAGATTCATGACTTTAGGCATGCTCTATAGGCTACGATGATCTAACTCACATCTCTAGCCAAGTCAACTTGTCAGTGCCTACTTGATGTCTCCACTTGGATTCTAACTAGCGTCTTAATTTAAGATTAAAAAATGTAAAATCAATCACACATACGCACCTACCCACACCTCTGTCACTTGCAAACTGCCTCATGTCATCAAGACTTTGCCATATCACTAAAAGTGACCATAATCCCCCATGTCCCTAAATCCAAATACCTTGATATAATTCTTGCTCAGTAAATTCAATCATCTTCAAATCAACTTCCAATCTCAACTGATTTTCTCCAACTTTATTGCTACACTCATAATCCCAACTACCATCATCCTTCAACTGGACAGGTGCAATAGTCAGCTAAATGAACCCCCTTCCTTCACTACTGTACCCTTCCACAATAGTACACCCTCCTAAGGGCTAACCTCATCGTATCACACATCCATCATACAATTCTCAATGTAGTTAATTTATATTCACACTTTGATATAAGATCTAGATTTGGTCCCTGAGAACACTCATGTAATCTCTCTCCATGCTCTTCCTTCATGGACATTCCAGCCAAACCGGCCTTCTTTTCTTTGTAAGAAACTATCAAGCTCTCTTTTTAAATTACAGAATCTTTATATCTGCCCTTCTTTCTGCTCAGAGCACCCCAGATCTTCAAAGTACCTTCCTCTTTGTCTTCACTCAACTCTCAAATGAAATATTACCTCCTCAGAGAGAAAAATGCTCTGAAATACCTACAGCCAGATCAGTGCCTTCCTCCTTGACAGTTTTACTCAGCCATGTTATCACATGTAATCTTCTTCGTAGTAGTGTACTTTATAGCCCTTCACACCATTGCTTTGTTTAGGTATTTGTATGTCTTCCTCCTCTTTCCCTCCTCACTACAGTATAGCCAATTGTATCTTCGCCTTCTTCACTGCTATATCCCCTACTGCCTGGTAGGCTTTCTATAAACAGCCATTTATTGACTTATTGACTACATGTATATGCTAATCCTTTTTACTAATTGTTGTTACACTATAAATTTCTCTTCTCCCTCTCTTCGCTTCCCTCTTCTCATGTCCCTTGATGCTTCCTACTCAATATTAACATGGACATCATTTTGTGTCTTCAGCATTTCTCTTTTCATTATATTATGATAGGTTAATTTTCCTAAGAAAACACTATTTTGACAAAAGCAAAGCATTAAAGTAAAGCAGCATAGGATCAATTTTTTCCTATTGAAAAGGAAACACCATCTTTCCGAGAAGACAATTCCACCAGGAAACAAAACAAACACACACATTTCCGGTAAGTCCTAGTTCCCAAGACTTGAAGCCAGTATGTTTTTCCACTTTCAAGTATCCTTGACTGTAGAGATAAAAGGTATCCACTTAGAGATATTAACTCATTACCACTGCCTAAATTTGGTTTCCAGAAACACAACTTAATATGACATCAATGGATGTGATAATCATTTGAAAGTAGCTTTATCAAAATCATCCAACAGAACAAGTTACTTTCCTAATTAGCATCCTCGGTTAAATACCTAAATCTGATGAATAATAAGTTATGCATTATGCTAAATTGCATTGGCTCACTATCCTAGAATGCTTTCAAACTAATTAAAAATGAGATATTCAGTGATGAGAAATATAAAAAGATAAAAACCTATTTCAATCAGTTTAAATTAGAATTTAACATTTCTTCAATACTCTCTTTTGTAGTCAATTGCAAGAGTAATAAAGCAAAATTATTGAGTCTATAATAGTGACCGTTCAAAATTCATAGTGAATTATTAAAAAGAAAACTAAGGTCCCTGCCAACTTTCCACCTCACTTCAAAGCATAGCCAAGGTCATTACAACAGCAAGTAAAAGACTCCACACAATTCCCACTTCTTCGCCTCTATTCTGTTACTTCTGGAATCTTCTACTACTCCAAATTGTGTGTTTGCTCCAGACTCAGCAGTTCTCACCACCTTGTTCTTCCAATTGCCATCTTCTCTGTGCGGCCTTTCTTGACTACCCAGTTAAAAATTATCCTATCAAAATTATCTGATCCCCATCCAGGATTACTTTTCACCATCTAACTTACGATACTTTGCATATTTATGTGGCTCATTGTCTGTTATCTGTCTCTCTAAGTTAGAATGCGAGCTTCATGATGGCAGAGTTTTGGTCAATTTCCTTCACTCAATAATTCCTGACCCAAAGTAAACACTTCATAAGTATTTTTTGAATATACTAATATATAGTCCGAATTATCAAGGAACTTATAAATAAATAAAGACACAACCCAGCATATAGTGCAGCTTGAGAAATGTTGATAGTGTGGTACAGGAGGAGGTATGTAAACTATGAGAAGCAACAGTTAAATAAGAAGCAATCCAGAAAGACACACAGTGTGGGTGACATCTGAGTTAAAGGACAGAAGGTAAGAAGATAACCAGATGGAGAAAAGAGAGGAAGATCTTACAAACAAGCATCAGAAGTTACCATAAGAAAAGCAAGTACAAAATCATCAGAAGAAAAACAATTGCATCCCAGTTATTACCACAAACATAATTAACTATGAAAACCCAGAACAGTTCATGCTTTGATAATGCTAAAGTTGATACGTAGATTAAGATGTGATATAACAATCTGCAAATCTTAGTTTTCAGAAAACCTTTTTAGGCAAGATATGATGATTTAAGGAAGAAAAGTTGCTGATGGATGAGGCATGTTGTCCCTTAAAGACAAACACTATGAAGACTGCGTACAGCCTTTATAATGGAAAGGTGCCACGTTTTTTCTTTTTTAAGTCCTTGGAATCTCAGTTGGCAACTTTGAAATTCATGTGTAATTCATGAGTTTTTTAAAAGAAATGTAATAAGTAACACAAGTGATTCTAGAGCTTGTCTTTAGGCTGAGGTAGATATTGGCATTATAAATTGAAGTGCTAGAAAGGAACGATAAGAATTAAGAATAAGCAGTAATTTCTGCCAAGATCTGTGGCACCCAGTCTCACACATAAGGCTTTTTGGAATCTCTTGGTTTCCAAGGTTCAGGCTCTCATATTTTAGTTTGTACATAAAGGACTTAAGTTATTCTTAAAGCACAGTTTTAGCACTTCACACCAGGAGATGGTTATGAGACTGATCACAGGATAAAGTGAAATAGGATGTGTGCCTACTTGTAGAAGGAACCTCGTTCCTTTTGCCATTCTATTCCTACTTTTCTGGCAGGAAAGTCCTAGAAAAAATTTCATATACAGATTAATTTTAAACAATTTACATTATATTTTACTATTAATAGCTTCTAGAATATCTTAGCTTAGGCTGGCCCTGGTGGCTCACACTTGAAATCCCAGAATTTTGGGAGGCTGAAGTGGGCGGATCAACTGAAGTCAGGAGTTTGAGACTAGCCTAGCCAACATGGTCAAACCTAGTCTCTACTAAAAATCCAAAAATTAGCCGGGTGTGGTGATGCGTACCTGTAATCCCAGCTACGCAGGAGGCTGAGGCAGGAGAACCATTGAGCCTGGGAGGTGGAGGCCGCAGTGAGCCAAGATTGTGTCACTGCACTCCAGCCTGGGCAACAGAGCAAGACTCTGTCTCACAAAAACAAAAAACAAACAAACAAAAAAAGAGTATCTTAGCTTATATATTTCTCACATCTGATCCTACCACTTTACTTCTTTTTTCCTGTTTATACCAATTATTTCTATCCCTCTTTACATATAGGCAGAAAGATAAGAATAAAATGTGTCATAGACAATGACATCTAGTAAATTGACGTATTCTTCATGTTTAATTCCACAACAGATTTCAAATACAACCAAAATCTCCAAATAAAATCTTAATTCTAAATTGAGTGCTTGTACAGTCTTCAAATATGTTCAAATAGAACATCAAAGCTCAATAAAAATAGTTATATCACTTGGGATGGTGTTTAAAATATTTTTTCCTAAATAAATTCAGCTTCAGAGGATGAGAAAACCTTCGTTAGGAGATGTTTTAAAGAACAAATTAAGTTAAATGTGAAGGAAATCATACTTTATTTTGTTGAATAGTAAGATTTTTTTGTTGCTATTGTGAATTAATGCCATCCAAATATTGAGTGATGTAATTCAATTTAGTAAAAGAAAAAAGTCTAAATTATCAACTTCTTTCCTTATAAAAATGAAATATGCTATAACTTGCATTTTTTCCATGGCAATGACCCTGATGATCAGAGAAGTTAAAACCTAAAAACATTTAAAATCATCTAATCTAAATTATAAAAAAGAAATCCCTTTCTTCAGAAAAAATAATTTTTTAAGGAAGCACTCAAAAACCAATCTCTACTAGTAGATATACAGCATACACATCTCTTACTATCTCCCATGCAGACTGCATAAAAAGGCGTGCTGGCTACTTTTAAGAAAACAACATTCAGATGTCTGGAAAGTATCTGAAATGCATGATTAATCTACACAGATAATTTTCTCAAGAAACCAAATTTTGAAGACAAGTAATTCAAAAGTCTATTGTCTATAAAGTAAATCCGCTGGTATACTTAAACTGCTGTAATCCTTTCTCTGTTTACCTTATAGTGTGCACCTCTCAAGCTATGGGAATGCATGTCATCTCTAAGAAGAGCTGACTTCTTTTGTAGGAAAAAGCTGTTGGAAATGACTGTTAGGATTTCAAATGTTTGGGAGTGTGTATTCATGTGGGTTTTACGTGTTGAATATTTGCATTTGTAATTTTAAGATGCTTAAATCAAAAACTAAAATGACCTATGCAACATAATTCTGCCATAGGATAAATTAAATTCAATTAAATGTTCCCATACAAATTATTATCTACCACAATGTAAAAATATTTATATATCACAAAGATGTAAGAAACACTGACTTCTATTATACAGCAGAGTTCAATTTCACTACTACTTAGCTTGATGATATTTTAAGGTCATGTCTCTTGGAATACACATTCAATATTCATTGCCAAATGTCTGAGCTCACCTCTCTTGAAGCAATATTCAATTATCAAAGGAAAATAATTTACCAAGCAACCTCACAAAACACGAACTCTAGGTAGCATCAAGGTTTTTCAAAGTGATTATTCCTTACTGGTCGAGATCCTAAGATATTAAAACTCATAGATCACATGATCTGAGATTTTCTAATTGAAAAGCTGTAGCTGTAAACCTTTCATTCAAAGTCGGATACTACTTTCAGCTGTCAAAAGAATTATGCAATCACTTAAAATTCTGGAATGAAAGAGAAAATGAAGGGAACAATAAAAGTAACTGAAATGCACCGAGAAATGAACATAAGGAACCAAATGGAGGCAAAGACAGAGAGAGAGAGAGAGGGCTGTTTATCTAACCTTCCCTTCTTGAGTGGGTTTTCTCTGATATCTCTAGAGAACAATTGGATGGGTAACAATGAAATACAAAACACAAGATACTGTCTTCGTATAATTACTTGTAATGATTCCAAGATGGCATAATTTGGGAACCTGCTAAATAGGACAACAAAGTGATCTGCTTTTCCAAAATTTTGCCCCTTACCTTATATATTATTTCATGGTGAAGATCAATAAAACTGAAAATTGGAATTGCCAGATATTATCAGATTTTATTTTTTGAATGCTTAACAGCTGACCCAAAATCTGGTCATAAAAATGGAAGTTAAATTAAATTGTCCTCAAAATTTAAGTTTGCTACATTTGTAAGAACCACTTGCTTCTTCAAAATCTCAAACTTTCTCATATCTAGCAGCAAATTGAAATTAGGAATTTAAGCATGTAATTTCATCATGGAAACCAAATTGATTAAAATTTTCTGTGTATTCATGATAATGTTTAAAATTTTTGCTACATTTAAACCCTAAGTTAGTTACAAAAACCCTAAAATTGTGCTTGTTTAAAAACTTGGGCTAACTTGCTTTTGAAAACATACTGATATATTCGTTCCATTCTTCTTATAATTATTTTTTTGTCACTCCCAAGCAGCACACCATTGTATATATCCCCAAAACGGCACTTCTTTGTTAAAGCCATTAGGACAGAAATATTTTTGAGCCAGATGCAATGGCTCATGCCTGTAATGTCAGTACTTTGGGAGGCCTAGGTTAGAGGACTGCTTGAGGATAGGAGTTTGTGACCTGCCTGGGCAACATAGCAAGACCCAGTCTTTACAAATGAAATGAAAATAAAATATAAAATAAACTGGCTGGACAAAGTAGTGCACACCTGTGGTCATAGCTACCAGGAGGCTGAAATGAGAGGACCATATGAACCCAGGAGTTTGGGGCTGAGAATGAGCTATGACTGCACCACTGCACTTCAGCCAGAACTATGGGTTGGTGAGTTAGAAATAAGTTCTCAGTTCTGAATATAATAACTGCTCCTGGCACTCCCCAGAATGAGCTGGGTTTTCTTTTGCCTCTCTATAGTCCCTCTTCCTCAGGAAATACCCCCATGGTTCTGCCCGCTGTGCTATTAATTACACCAATGCTTATTATATGTCAGTTCAGTTTTATCTAGATTCTCCCAAAGTCAGTGCTGAACTTAGTTGTTTGAAAATGTATATATTGTAATAGTTACCAAAAAGACCAAATACAGCTAGATATTTATGCTATTTGTTTTATTTCCATCGTAGGTATATTTCCTTTTAAAATTCATATATATCTTTCTCTAAGGATTGTCTCCGTTTCCAGATGTTAAGCACTTTCTCATGCACACACCACCTAAGCAGCAAAGACACAGAGTCCACGTCAGGGAATGTCACATTCAGGATAAGCACCTATTATTCTGTAACTCAGAAGTAGGAAAATGGATGTCCTCAAGCAGATGCTTTTCTTGACAGATACAAAAAATTGACAAGGATCATTGACTTACTTCCAACTCACCATTCATCCCTTTTCTCTTATTTTGACCCTAAGGGTCCAAGACGGATAATGGCCCTACATTCTTATTTGGAATTCAGATTTCAGACTGCATTTCTTCTATCATTGTTTATAAGTAGTGGTTGCACACAGTTGCGATAATACTATGACATTAATCTACATTCCTCGTTAAATCGATTTTTGCCTTCCATTTTTTGAGCTTAGCTACAATTTCTCACATGGTTTCTCTAGGAAGATTCCCCAATGACTGAAACATTTAGAACACGGTCCATTCATAAATATGACATTGGGATTCCCCAACGACTGAAACATTTAGAACATGGTCCATTCATAAATATGACATTGGGATTCCCCAACGACTGAAACATTTAGAACATGGTCCATTCATAAATAAGACATTGGGATTCCCCAACGACTGAAACATTTAGAACATGGTCCATTCATAAATATGACATTGGGATTCCCCAATGACAGAAACTTTTAGAACATGGTCCATTCATAAATATGACATTGGGATTCCTCAATGACTGAAACATTTAGAACATGGTCCATTCATAAATATGACATTGGGATTCCCCAATGACTGAAACATTTAGAACATGGTCTATTCATAAATATGAAGAGCTTGTGTAGAAACTATAATTTACTTATCCTATTATGCTTAAGAAATTATGTGAAATAATGTGAAAATAATCTTATAACATTTGCATGCATATTTGCTGCAAGAGTCATAATTCATTGATACTTAATCATAATCTTGGATATGGTGGGTCCCAATAACCAGTATTTCATGCAAGACTGTAAACTTAATAGAGAGAAAACCTTATTTATAAATTTTCATGTGTTCTTTTCTTGACAATAAGGAGCTGTGAGATTTGTATTTTAAAAGATACTTAGTAATAAAAACTTTAATTTTTAAAACTTTTAATTTTAAATGCTGCTTAATTGCATAAAAGTTAAAAGGTAATATTTAATATTTAATGAGGCTTATTGAGCTAAATGATGATATGCAGCTTGGGTTATACTTGCAATTATAAGATTTGCTCATTATACCTAAGCAATCTCCTTCACTCAATCTAGCTACCACAAAGGAAGCAAAATTCCCTGAATCATAATATCAAAGCATTCCATTATGTTTTCTATTAAGTTGTTGTGTTCTTTGAATCATTGTCTATTTTAATTTATCCTTTTAGAAAGAAAACAAATTACTTAATTTGCATTTCCCACTAGAAGCTTCACTACAGCTAGACTTGGAATTGATTTCAGGCCATTTTTTAATAAATGATTGTCCCTAGTGAAAGATAGAATACTTGAGCCATCAATATTGAGTAAATAAAAGGGTTTGGGTAAATAAGAGAGAAGATACCTATTTTTCTCAAATATTTTAAATATCTAATAACCTATTCCTCATCTAAAACAAGCCACAATTACTGGAAATGATGGTCAGAGGAAGGTTTTAGCAACCCTGTGTAATACTACATGTCATGTTGGATCGCTATTACAGAGAAACAGTTGTCATGCTGCATTTTAGTAATTCTACACATTACCAGAGAAATAGACAACTCTTATAGCCACAGAAATCCAACGTAGCTACTGTCTACATATTCTTGTTTCAGACCTTTGGTGAAAAAAACTACTATGTGTATTGAATATATTTTACATTAGTTTTATCACAAAAAAGAAAAATGAGAATTCTATTAGATGCGAATACAAATTCTGAATGACAGGAAAGAAAAATTAAAATCAAAGCTGATCTTAATTAACAAAATGTATTATCTGCTTACATGTATATACAACTGTTCATATAAAGGCACAGATGCATTTGTGGTTTTGAAAAATATCTATTTCATTTCAAATCTTCATTGAACAATATTAC
The DNA here is from genome assembly GCF_028878055.3 of Symphalangus syndactylus. Taxonomy (NCBI): domain Eukaryota; kingdom Metazoa; phylum Chordata; class Mammalia; order Primates; family Hylobatidae; genus Symphalangus; species Symphalangus syndactylus. The sequence continues at coordinate 136,057,811 of NC_072432.2, read as the reverse complement.
ATATGGCAAGAAAACTGCTTTTTTTGAAGGATCTTTTAAAAAGTGTTAAACTTTATTAGATACTTCAAACTAGCAAAGCTCAACTTCATCACAATTATATAATAACACTGCACACTTTCAATTTTATCTGGAGAAATATACCTATCCCTTGAAATAACTCTGTAAACTTCCTGCTCACAGATTTCATTTCAAGCCTTGAAAATGCAGGAAATCAATGCCGAATATACTTGCCCCGAAAGGAAAAGAAAATTTCAGCGATGTCAGGATGTTTTATCACATAAAATACAGAATTGCAATTTGTATCTGAGCAGGCAACACACCTCCAAAAATAATACAATACTTATCACAAAATACATTCACAGATACTAGATTTGGCACAAACCACTCCATACAGCTATTGATGAAATCAGTATTGAAAGCCTTATTACAAAATCTATGGCCTTTTTCTACGCTCCAACAGACATTTCAGGATGCCGCAACCTTGCAGCTCCACTCTCTCATTAATTTCCCCTAAATACACTTGGCAGAAGAATGAGAAACGTCACATTTTTCATTTAATTTCTAAAGAACATCGCATCCTTTAAGAATAGGTTCTTGAAATTTTAAAATGTAAAACATAAAAACCCTAAAGAGACAAACATCCAAAAACATAAAAACCCTAAACAGACAAACGTCCAAAAACTTTTCTTCAAAATCACGACAACTTTATATGCTACGTGTTCTTGTAAAATACCACACACACAAACTCACAGGCACACCCACCCACCCAAAACCCACACACACGCATATTTATGGCCTCGTAACACCTCACATATATATACATATCACCAACTACAACAGAGACACACGCATATATATGGCTTCATAAAACCTCACATATATATACATATCATCAATTACAACAGAGAAAAGCCAATTTCGGAAAGATGGCTTCAATTTTGATGCATTTACTCACACTTAATTCTATTTCAATTTAACTGGTGCAGAGATATTACAATACCCTGTAAGAAAAACCTGACGGAAGATTGTAACAAATTGCTTAAACATCAAACCAAAGACTCAACATAATTTCATCACAAAGTGAAATTCGCATCCAACTCGCAAAGAATTAGAAAATCCTTGCACTTACCTTGGCCTTGTCCATTCCCCAGATGACCCCAAAAGACCACCGTCATCATCAACAGCCCCGGAGCCCACGTCCACATCCTTCTAGTGACACGCTCATGTCTTCTGGCCATTGCATCTTAAACTCTGCATATTCAGTGGGGTGGATGTGAAAGTACAATAAATTACATTCTTAGAGAAATACACTATGACTCAAATCCCATATCTAATATGCACTGTGCATTTCTGAATTATCCTGCCTACAAGGAGGTATATTTGAAAATCATGCTTCCCTTTAGGGTTGTCATATTGATGATTAATACGAAAGCTCATTCATTTTTAATCTTTAAGCATTCATCTGAATTACATTTTTAATATCATTTTCCAAAACAGGCCACTTAACCTATGAATGTTAAAAAGTACTCCGGATATACATATTGGAGTTCAGTCAAGCAAAACATGGTGTATGGACACTACTTAAGTATAACTTGATATTTAGGCAAATTGATGAATTTAACATACCATGTAATCTCTACATATATACAAAAGGACTTTTCAACACATTTATGTAAGTTTTGCATAAATACCCTTGAAAATATTCTCAAGTTTTAAGTGGTATTCTAATTATGTCAGTAATTTTAACTGAATAAAGAGATGCATCATGTGCAAAAGCTAATCTTGTTTACTTAAAATTGAGAGTAAAATTAATTATAGAAGGTACAAAACACTTGTAATTTTGATTTCAGATATATGACCCACAGGAACCTTCATATATACAAATATTATACACATATATGCAATGTATATTTGAATGTTCATTTTGAAACTGTTTTTCATACTGATACATGAAAATACTTAAATGTCCACCAAAGCAAGGTTATTTATTCATACATTTGAATGATATACAGTAGCTCAAAAGAATAAACTTGAGTTGCATGTACTAATATGGATAAGTGTCCAAAATGAATAGTGAAGCAAAATTAGCAAATTTAATAATGATAAGTTCAAAACTACACCTTTCATATGTAAACATGTGCAATAGTTAAAACTATACATTTTATGTTGCATAAATATATAATACAGTATAATAACGCATAAGAATGATAAACACCTTCAAGACCAAAGTTAGGAAATTACAAGACTACAATTTAGATGGTTACTAGGTGGAATTTTAAATCAGAGGTTACTCCTAAATCCCAATTTTTCCACAGTTGACAAAATACGGAGTTAAGAAAAATAAACTTAATGATTTCCAGAATGAACGCTTTATTCAAAATGCTACGTAATTACAATTCTAATAAACTTGCAAGGGAATCCAGTCACCCAGAAATTTTTTATGCCTTTCTCCTACATCACGAAAGGGGAAGATTTAATTACCAACTTTGCATTACTTAACGTCAGACACATAGTATCAGAGCTAAAGAGAAATTTAAGAAACACCTAACTCAACCTCTCTATTTTAAATGACCAAATGAGTTGAGAAGGTTACAATGGCATTTCTAAGTTCATATGTAAAAACAGAATTTTGATGACAATGGCAGTTTAAGTACTAATAAACACTCCTTGAAAAGTTACTGTAATCCAGGTTATTTTACTGTGCTAAATGCCTTACATTCTTTACCCAATTCAGTTTCCACAGAAATCCTATGAACAAAGCACTTCCAAAATTTACCACTTCACAGCTAAGAAAACAAGGCTTAGAGAAATGCTACACGATCCCCTAGTCATGAGGTTAGTAGGTACCACTGTGGAGACTGAGGCAAAACAGGACGATTTCAAAGCCTATGCTCTGAACAAGTAAACACTAAGCAGGAATTTAGTTCTAGATCTCCCAGTTGTAGTCCAATAATCAGCCAAAAAATGGTGCTGAGAAGAGGGGAAAGAAAGATGTCTTGTATATGGAGCCTCATATATTTGATCCCAAATAAATCTTCAAATTGAAAATCATTAGAGCACAAGGCAATAGAATTATTAGTTTGTTTCTAAAATCATCAACCTTTCCCAAGTTGAACATACAAGTATATTTTATCATACATATACTATATGTGTGTATAACGTGTGTTTATATAAGTATTCCTGTGGTTTATATATCTGGATTTGGAATTACAAGTGTTTTGTGGTTTATTATTTATTTATTATTATACTTTGAGTTTTGGGGTACATGTGCACAACGTGCAGGTTTGTTACATATGTATCCATGTGCCATGTTGGTGTGCTGCACCCATTAACTCGTCATTTAGCATTAGGTGTATCTCCTAATGCTGTCCCTGCCCCCTCCCCCCACCCCACAACAGTCCCCAGAGTGTGATGTTCCCCTTCCTGTGTCCACGTGTTCTCATTGTCTCCCTCTGTTGCTCTGGCTGGAGTCAGTGGTGTGATCATAGCTCACTGCAGACTCCAAGTCCTAGGCTCAAGCGATACTTTTGCCTCAGCCTCTCAAGTAGCTCGGACTACAGGCACGCACCACCATCCCCGGCTAATTGTTTTACAGAGATGGGGTCCCACCGTGTTGCTTGACTGGTCTCAGCCTCCTTAAGTCAAGGGATCCTCCCACCTAGACTTCCGAAAGCACTGAGATTACAGGTGTCAGCCACCTTGCGTTTTTTGATTTCTTCAATTAATTTTACTTATACACTTGATTACACAAGATTAATTTTGTGTACATAATGAATCTCTTTTGAGGTTTAAGTTACTGATTAATTAGAGTACCACTTAACAAGCGTGTCATCCCAGCACTTTGGGAGGCTGAGGTGGGCGGCTCACCTGAGGTCAGGCATGAGCCACCGTGCCCGGCTTACACACATTCTTTTCACTCCTGCTTTCAGATCTCTATTCCCTTCTAATTCCAGTGGAACCACTTTCACTTAGTATCAAAATATCCAGATCCACTCATCAAAGTGTAAATAATCCTTCAGCAAATTATCTTTGCAAATCTACTTTTATGTAATATTTCCTTAACTTCTTCTTACCTACATCCAGTAGTCATTTTACAAGGCAGAATATTTTCTATTTTATATAGAACTGAGGCAGTATTTGAAAAAAATCTCAAAACACTCTTCAGGAAGGACTGGCATCTAAAACACCAGTTCCAATATATATTTTAGTAACATTTTAAAGGACAGATGGTTTTCAAAATGTTATTATAATTTAAAAAAAATGTAACCTTCCTCTCTGAGTTCATGTTTATGGAAAACTAATATTTCATAAATGCCAAGTTACTATGATGTATTGTCTAAATGCTGACCCTGACATTCTATAAATGTAAAAATCATAACCTTCTAACTAACTTTGGTATTAGTCAACAACTGTGCTGATGAAAAGTAAAATCAATTCATTTAAAAAAAATTTTCCATGAAAAAAAAAACAAGTAACTTGTAAGTAGTAGCGTAGATGAACCAAAAAATAAAGTAACATTAACCAGAAAGACATGCCATGGATTTCTCTAATCTTTTTTTGGAACACACTTTTCATGCATATGAAATAAAAATTAAATATAAAATGCCTACTTTATGTATGTACTTTTACTTGTGTCTATTGTTCTTTAAAGGTTAAAATAACTCCTAAAGCCTGCATAGCTGAGCCCATTGTGCTCTTCTGCCCATAAAATAGATTGGATGTGCAGTGAAAGAGGTATAACTTAGGCTTTCAGATTAGTTATGACGATGGAAACACAATTCTATTCAATAGTGTTCATGTTGGTCTTTGAAATGTTTAAGGTCACAAGGCAAAGGAGAACAGACTTTAAGAATGTTCGTGTATTACTTCTCGTCTTACCCAATAGCTAGATTAGTTCAATAAGGCCAGTGTTTTGGAGTAAACAGCATTGTGAAATGTGTCGCGGAGTCCGGAGGCTCCACCACCTACCTCCAGGTAGTTGTTCTGTCCGGTGGAGCCTAGACTAATACCTTAGGAGATGCATTACATCTACAGGTACCAACTAGGAAGGGTAGTCTTGAATTAAATGGCTTTAGACACGTTATAAGAGCAAATCGAAGCTTCCAGGTATTAGAACCACTTCAATCACAGAGCGTCTCTGGGTTCTATCTGTGGCCAGCATCATGTCTCTGTCTGCCCTCCCCGAATGCTTTCTCTCATCATGTGGATCTTCTAGATGGTTTTATTCTTCCCCAGCCAGCCAACTTGATCAACAAGCCTAGGTATATTAGGTATGTATAAAGTTGGTTCTTAAATAAAGTCCATTTCTGTATCTAGGTAAGTAATGTCTTCAGACTTACAATTTCATTGATATCTATAAAGAGTGACTCTAGTTAGCTTCTAGTGTCAGTTTTCCTAGCAGCTTCTTTAAAAAAAAAAATCCTCTCTGTAACAAAGCTTCCTTGCAAGTATTGCTGTTGGCAATAGTCCTGTTTACTAAAATGCTTATCCGGTGAAACTTGCGCTGTGCCAGTGAGCCTGCAGGTTGATGGTCCTTTTGTTCAACTTCTCCATTATAAAGCAACCTCTCTGATCACCCTTTTAAAACTAAAGACCAAAGAGTCAAATGAGATCAGGAAGTGACCAGAGCTCACAGGTCATCAACTCCTCTTCTTAGCATATTATAGCACACAGTCTAAGCCCGAAAAACACAGCAGAACCCATTACAGCTCTCGAGTTCCAGTTATTAACATTGATTTTTTTCAATGGAAAATTTTCATTAGAAGCTATCACAGGACTCACATTCAGTAATAACTTAGATTAGGATACATACTGGAGCCTTTGTCCTTAGAGTAGGTGCCACTGAGTCACTATTAAAAGGAGTCTTTTTGACCTTAGTAAATTCTCACAGGGCTTATCTCAGTCTAAACTGTAACTGGCCTTTACTAGTGATGTCATGTGTAATTCAAATTAATATTGTAATGTATATAAATTGTATATATAGGTATAATACATGCATGTATTTACAATTATTTATTTTATTTTATTTTTTAATAAGATGAAACTTAGAGGTTAAAATATGACTCTAGGCCATTGTGCTTTAGAATGAAGAGCACAGACATGGGTTGCAAATGTAAATTTTGGCCCAATTTAATTTCTGTGACAAATTCATTAATGTCTTCAAGGTTCAGGCTGTATGTGTGAGACAAATGAAAACAGCTCTAAGATTCCTGAAAACCCTAAAGTATTAAAATTCCACTCTGCCATTAGTTCAGATAAATCATTTGCCAATTTGCCCCACAAGAACCAGGCATCTTTAAATGGTAACATAACATGCACTTCTCTCTCCCAAAGTGTAGTGCATAAACGTTCTGCTTCTGAATAACACAGGATGCCTGCTAAAATGTGCTGTCAGGGGTATTAGTAAGGAAATGTTGTATCAAAACTTCTGCAGATGTGGCCCTGAAATACACATTGTAATAAATCCTCCAGGCCTCTCAAGTTAGGAATAACTGGTTTATAAAATTGTACTTACTTAAAAATTATAGATGAACAGATTTTACCAAAACCCAGTTTTTCTGATCTGAATGAAATAAGGCTCTATATTCAGACTGACTTTTCAGTGAAAAACAACTTAAAATAGTGACAAATCATCTATAAGTTTAAATGAATATAACTAGGAGACCTGAAAACTCAGGTTCAGCAATCATCTTCCAACAGTTTGAGAGCCCACAGGAGCCACAGAGCCCTCATGTCTCCCCAGAGAAGCGGGGTGATTCTTCCCCCTAAACACCATGCAATTCTTCTTTTTTTTTTTTTTTTGAGACGGAGTCTCGCTCTGTCACCCAGGCTGGAGTGCAGTGGTGCAATCTCGGCTCACTGCAAGCTCCGCCTCCTGTGTTCACGCCGTTCTCCTGCCTCAGCCTCTCGAAGTAGCTGGGACTACAGGCGCCCGACACCACGACTGGCTAATTTTTTTTGTATTTTTAGTGGAGACGGGGTTTCACCGTGGTCTCGATCTTCTGCCCTCGTGATCCGCCCGCCTCGGCCTCCCAAAGTGCTGGGATTACAAGCTAGAGCCAACGCGCCCGGCCAACACCATGCAATTCTTGAAGTGAGTGAAAGCATTCCTGCTCACACTGATACCCTCTCAAGTGAACTCAAATTTAAGCCATCTCCAGCCAGACCAGATACCCTGGCCCATATCTCATTCATTAATATATGTTGAGAAGCCTTTGTTTCTTGGAAACTACATGAAGTGAATAGTGGACTCCACTGGACGTAGTGGTCTATATTTAACCAATTCCCTTCACACATATGTATCAGATGCTCTCTTAGTTACAGAGCTGCAGTGGTGAATAAGAAAGCCACAGTCCTGTACTCCTAGGGTTTCAATTCTGAAGACGAAGACAGGCACAGAAATCCAACTGAGCAAAGAGAAGAGATTATTACAAAATGTGTTCACATGCAAAGTGAAGCAAGGGACTGAATATACAACAAGGGTGTTGGGGCGAACATTAGATATAATCTTAATTCAGATTATATAAGATTCATACATATAATTTTTATATATAGATATATTAATTTGGGCCGGGCGTGGTGGCTTATGCCTGTAATGCCAGCATTTTGGGAGGCCAAGGCGGATGGATCACTTGAGTCCAGGAGTTTGAGACCAGTGTGATCAACATGGCAAAACCCCATCTCTACTAAAAATAAAAAAGTTAGCCGGGTGTAGTGGTGTGCGCTTGTAGTCCCAGCTACTCAGGAGGCTGAGAAAGGAAAACTGCTTGAACCCAGGAGGCAGAGGTTTCCGTGAGCCAAGATTGTGCCACTGCACTGCAGCCTCGGTGACACAGCAAGACCCTGTCTCAAAAGAAACAGAAAAAAAGAAATATTAATTTGGATTATACAGATTCTAACCACTTCTTTCAAGTGAGAATATTTAAGCTAAGACCCGAGAATAAAAAGAGTTAGCTTTTCATACAATACAGAAAGATTCGTCTTTTAGGAAAAACCCCCAGTGTTCAAGGACCCTAATATATGAGCAAGATCTTGGCATGTAGAAGAAACCTGTGAATTGGATGAAATGAAAAACTGAAAAGTAGGAATCTGGATGAAGTACAGAAGGGAGAAAGACTAATGTGAGACGTGGCTGAAAGAGAAGGATATGTGAAACAGTACAGGTCTTCATTAGTAATGATGAGGAACATAAATCTTAGTCCAAGTACACCAGAAAAGTGGGAGAGTTGGAAACTGAAAGACATGTTAAGAGATCACTTTGGTTTCTCTGTAGCTAACAGGGTGTCGGAGATAAGAATTAAACTAGGTTGACTAAGGATGACCTAAGAAAATAAGCGTAGGTAAGAAAATATGTGGCTCTGGCTAGGCTGGGGACATTGGAAATCCAAATAGGTTGAGGAAATTACAGATGTATTTGGAACCAAAATATTTTTTAAATGAATGTTGAATTGGATATTGTCAGAATATTGAGGAAGGGCCAAAAATGACTTATAAGCGTCTAGCATGGCTGACAGTGCCACTTACTGACATGTGGGAAACCAGGACATGTTACCTCTGAATTATTCGAGTGCTATTGTCACGTAAATCATCAACTCCCAGAATAAAGGTCTGGGCCAAACTCTAAGACTGGAAATTATGAGCTGTTTAGTAGTGTTTAGAGCTTAGAGAGAGTATGTGTGTGGAGAGAAAAGAAGAGCAATTAGGACAGAACCCTTAGAAACATCAATATTTAAAATTTGGGAAGAGAAAGAGAAACAAATAAATTGTGGGAAAATGAAGCTCAGGGTAGTTGTAAGGGAATGCTAAAAATGAACTATGGCATTTGAGGAGGAAAACGTGGAAACTGAAAGCAAGAGAGTACGGATGGATCGTGAGGGAGCAGCAGCATCTGTGTCCTAAGGAGAGTCTCAGTGAAAATGAAGGGTTGTAGGAATGAGGACATCTGGGCCAACGAGCTGGCAAGGAGTGATGTCCAGGAGGCAGAATATTTGCATCTAGATCCTGGTGGTATATACCCTTATAGAAAATGTTTCAGATTTGATGACAATAAAGTGGAGGAAAGAAAAAAAGTAATGGAAATAAAGATGTCAAAAAACGGGGAACCGAGGTTTGTACTGGTCCTTTCACGTGAAAGCTGAGCCACTAAAATGATGGCTGAACTTGCCTGAAGATGATATTGAGCAAAAGATCTAAAGCCTTAAATAAATGGCAAGAGGCCAGGTGCAGTGGATCATGCCTGTAATCCCAGCACTTTGGGGGGCTGAGGCAGGCATATCACCTGAGGTCAGGAGTTCGAGACCAGCCTGGCCAACATGGCGAAACCCCGTCTCTACCAAAAATACAAAAATTAGCTGGGTGTGGTGGTATGCACCTGTAATCCCAGTTACTCAGGAACCTGAGGCAGGAGAATCACTTGAAACCGGGAGGAGGAGGTTGCAGTGAGCCGAGATCACACCATTACACTCCAGCATGGGTGACAGAGCAAGACTCCATCTCAAAAATAAACAAAAAATAAGACCAGAGTGCCCAGGAGGGAGGTCTGTTGATGATGGTAATACCAAAGGGGCATGGCTGATATTTCCAAGGGGTTGGAGTTTCAAAGAACAGTCTAATTTGCAAGGAGCGGAGAAATTAACAGTCTAGAAGTTGTAACGGGAACCAAGAACAACCACCTCGGCTTCCAGCCATAGGTATGTGGAGGGTGAGAAAAAGACCTGTCTCAATTTATGAAAGCTAGAGGAACAATTGCACTTTGGTATCAACCAACTTTTGTTTTAAGATAATTACGAAGCAATATGGAACTTAGCAACAGTCAATTTTGACAGTTTCCTGCAGCTTAGTAAATTCTGCACAAAATTAAGTTTTAACACAAAAGTATAGAAAAATTTTAATGGCATAGCACCTTTCTTCACAATTCCTTAAACCAAATAATTCCCTGTTCTTCTAACTCTCTCCTTACAGTATCAACTAGGCTTCTTATTCAATGAACGGTTTAAGTCTACTAAGACACACACACACACACACAGGTGTTATCCAGCTGCAGATCTCATTTTTGAAGGTACATTGAAAGTACATAGATCATTCTATAATCATCAACTATGAAGATTGTGAGCAACTGGAACAAGTATTCTTGGAAAAGAAGTTTCCTGTGTATAAGAAAAAAAAGAGTCCAACTCTGGGAACTGACTTGGCTGAGTCATCATTATATGCCACTAGCAAGAAATCAAGAAGTAACCCAGGACTGATAAACTTTGTGAAAGGAAATGGAAACAGCCTATCTGTGAGGCTTAATTCTTGATAATCTGGCCAAGATATAGCATCTGCACAAGCGTTCACTTACTCAACTAAATTTTGTGAAGGTGAAGTACTTGTTAAAATGAAAGATCTATTGAGAGAGAAATAAGTAGACATAATGTCTGCACTATGGATAGGTGTATACCTGCTTTTTGCAAAAACAGTTTGTATCTTTGAAATGCTGGTTTGCCCTGGACAGAGCTAACTTAAATAGAGACCAGGCGCGGTGGCTCATGCCTGCAGTCCCAGCACTTTGGGAGGTCGAGGAGGGTGGATCATGAGGTCAGGAGATCGAGACTATCCTGGCTAACACGGTGAAACCCCGTCTGTACTAAAAATGCAAAAAATTAGCCGGGCATGGTGGTGGGCACCTGTAGTCCCAGCTACTCTGGAGGCTGAGGCAGGAGAATGGTGTGAACCCGGGAGGCGGAGCTTGCAGTGAGCCAAGATCGCGCCACTGCACTCCAGCTGGGTGACAGAGAGAAACTCCGTCCCAAAAAAATATATATATAGTTTTTATATATATATATATATATATATATATATGTATATATACCCAAAGGATTATAAATCATGCTGCTATAAAGACACATGCACACGTATGTTTTTTGCGGCACTATTCACAATAGCAAAGACTTGGAACCAACCCAAACGTCCAACCATGATAGACTGGATTAAGAAAATGTGGCACATATACACCATGGAATACTATGCAGCCATAAAAAAGGATGAGTTCATGTCCTTTGTAGACACATGGATGAAGCTGGAAACCATAATTCTCAGCAAACTATCACAAGGACAAAAAAAAACCAAACACTGCATGTTCTCACTCATAGGTGGGAATTGAACAGTGAGAACACATGGACCCAGGAAGGGGAACATCACACTCCGGGGCCTGTCATGGGGTGGGGTGAGGGGGAGGGACAGCATTTGGAGATATACCTAATGTAAATGATGAGTTACTGGGTGCAGCACAGCAACATGGCACATGTATACATATGTAACAAACCTGCACGTTGTGCACATGTGTCCTAGAACTTAAAGTATATATATAAAAAAAAGAGAAAACCATTAAAGAAAGGCTATAACACACAGGAACACACAGACACACATACACCTGTGTGTGTATATCTTCAGTTATCACACTTTTTCTATACAGACTCCACACGAGACAAACATGTTACATTTTATGAGAAATTATAAGTGGAAAGAGGAGAATTTGTTAAATCAATATAGAATGTTCCTTGTTTAGCATAATTCTAACTGTTTCTCATTGGAGGTCTGAGTATCAATCTGTATTACATGTGGCCATGCTGGCATTTGGGAAATTCCACAAGAAACTTTTCAAATATGAATTTGGAAAAGGGAAAAGGATTTTTAAAGTGTCTATTTTTGTTCTGCATTCTGTATGGAACATATATTTTGTGCTAACTGCTCGTGTTACCTTGTGATTGCCTGTGACTATGTGGAAGATATACTTTACGTGACTATGTGAGCAGTAGTCTTCAAGTTAAGAAATCTAAAAATTGGTTGGTTTAGTTGCTAATTAGGTAAATTACCTTGTAATGGTTACTTAACCTCTCAAAGATTAATTATCTTCAGTGGTACATTGAAGGTTCCATTCATATTGATTTTAGTAGACTTATCTTGCTAAAAAGTAAATTTAACAGAAATTATTCTAGACCTCATTATTTCAGGAGACCCCACCCCAGCTTTTATTCCTAACTTCAAGAAATGCAGTGAAATTTAAAAATTAGATGTTCTCCAATTCAACAGAATATAACTGAACTAAATAGATTTATGTATAATTCATTATTTCAACCTTTAACGCTATATCCAAGCGGTTTGTTTTCACCATAAAGTTATAGCTGTTTAGGCCAATAATTAAAGAGGACCTTGATAGAGAATGACAGGAGAGGATGATCGCCCTATTGTCTATCTTCCAGCTGCTTTCAATGCCCTGAAGTTTTATTCACACCCAAATATTAGAATCTTATCTGAGAGAGCGTACTCAAATGATGAATCATGCTAATTTCTCAAGAAAAGTGTTACAGAATAATAAATGCCTTTCTGGTCAAAGCACTGATGCTCTGGAAATAATCTTTTTCCAAATGAGGTACAGGAATTGTTATGACTATTAAAAGTTTGTATATGATATCTGCCAGGTTCGACTGAGCTTCACTTAAAATCTACTATATTAGGGCCAAGTGTAATGACTCAAATTAGTGAACTTAGAAATTGTTTTAAAATGTTTCCTGGAGACATTTCAAATATTGCTCTCTGATTTATCACTGTTACTTTTGCTGAATTCAATTTGATGCCAAGATTTATTCAGATTAATCAAATGCCATAAACTCTGATACCTAATGTTCCTTAACACCTTAAGAACTTTTAAACAGGTCAAATGTTGAAGATATGCTTTTAGTGAAACTGTACCTAAGCACATGAATTCTATTGAATATAGCTTTTTAGAAGACTAACAAAGAAAGAAGACTTAGGAAATTCGGAAACATTTTTTAAACCTTCTAGAGGGAATTAAACTACCGAAAAATAATTCCAATTTGTGAATCTAATGGCATTAATCAGAAGATAAGAAAAAAGTAACCATAAAACTTTATGGGGGTAATATTTGCTATGAGGATCAGGAAAAACAACTAATGGATATTAGGCTTAATACCTGGGTGATGAAATAAACTGTACAACCAACCCCATGGCACAAGCTTACCTCTGTAACAAACCTACACTTGTACCCCTGAACTTAAAAGTTAAAATTTAAATAAAGAACGTTGTGCTATTAATTTCAACCAGAGCCTTTCCAAGGTGCAGGGAACTTTTGAGAATTTTATTTCTTGCAAAAGGAAATTTGATTCCTTGCTTAGGGCCTTCCTAGCAAAACCTCTATTCTTTGGAGAAGCATCATACTCCTACAAGATTTAAGGACCATCATATTTGTCATACTTTTTTTCTGTTTTACTGTGAGCAGTTTACAGAATATCAAGAAAAATCAAATCCGAAGGTGCACTACACGTGTTTTATCAAAAGGAACATTTTTGTTTACTTTTAAGAAAATATGACAAATTTAGTTTTCTTACCTATTACCAAGTTAGACATCTTGAGTGAATTGAATCTGTTGTAATCCTGTTTGGTTTTCATCCCATGGCTCTGGAAAACTGACATTTATCTCCAATTTTTCAACTCTGCTTCTTTCCAGTACCTCATCTATACGACTATTGTAGTACTTTTCATCTGCTTCTACCACTACACTATGGCTGCATTACTTATAACATAGTGTCCCACATGTTACCCATTTCTACCTAATATAAAGAGTAGAAATTGAATTATAATTGAGTATCCAGTTGCCTCATATTCTGGTCTTCAACTAAAATAACTCCAGCTATCTCAAAACTTCAACCCTCCCTGGAAGTATTGGACCAAATTATCCCAGATTATAGCACTCTGAGGCTAAAATTACTAATGCTTCTATAGTTTCAGAGACAGTATCAGGTTATTCAACACAACCTTCCATGCACCATCCCAGCCTCATATAATCAGAGGACACTTAGACGACTTTAATAGCCTTCAAAAGACACCCTCCTCTTTTACTTATATATATATTTATTTATCTATTTATTTAATGGAGACAGGATTTCACTCTGTCACCCAGACTGGAGCGCAGTGGCATAATCATGGTCCACCGCAGCCTGCACCTGCCGGGCTCCGATCCTTCCACCGCAGCCTCCTGAGTTGCTGGGACCACAGGCGCCGCCACCACGTCTGCCTGGTTTTTGTATTTCTGCGGAGATGGGGTTTCACATGTTGCCCAGGCTGATCTGAGACTCCTGGGCTCAAGCGATCCACCTGCCCCGGCCTCCCAAAGTGCTGGGATTACATGAACGAGCCATTGTGCCCAGCCGGCCCCGCCCGGTTTTTAACCTTCGTACTGTTTATATAATCATCCTTCACAAAATAGAACACTTAATTACTCGATGGTTCTCATTATTCTAATATGAAGAACTATATTAAGAAAATAAATTCCCGGCCGTTCACGGTGGCTCACGCTTGTAATCCCAGCACTTTGGGAGGCCGAGGTGGGCGGATCACGAGGTCAGGAGATCGAGACCACGGTGAAACCCCGTCTCTACTAAAAATACAGAAAATTAGCCGGCGTGGTGGCGGCGCCTGTAGTCCCAGCTACTCGGGAGGTTGAGGCAGGAGAATGGCGGGAGCCCGGGAGGCAGAGCTTGCAGTGAGCCGAGATCGCGCCCCTGCACTCCAGCCTGGGAGACAGAGCCAGACTCCAGCTCAGACAAAAAAATAAATCAATAAATTTCCAATATTTCCTAGAATATCCAATTTAATTCTATACATCACATAAAAATAAAAGCCGTCTTACTGTGTTAGTTTCTTACTGCTGTTACAGTAAATTAACATAAACTCAGAGGCTTAAAACAACACATTATTTTCTTTATACTTCTGGGAGTCAGAAGTCCAAAATGGGTCTTAGTGTGCCAAAATCAAGTTATCATCAAGTCTATATTTTGTCTGGAGATTCCAGGAGAGAATTCACCGGGTTTGAGGGGTCACATGTATCCCTGAGCTCTTGGCCTCTGCACATCTTGGACACAGCACATCACTTCAGCCTCGGCTCCAGTTTCCCCAAGCTCTTCTGCTCACTCTGGTCTCTCCGCCTTCCTGTCTGAAGGTTCTTTGTGACTACAGTGGCCCCACCTAGATAATTCAGGATAATCGCTCCAGTTTAAGGTGAGGTGATTAGCAATCTTAATTCCACCTCTAACCATAATGCTCCCATGCTGCCTAACAACACATTCAAAAGGTCATCCTGCTAAGGGTCATTATTCTACCTACACACTAAGTGACTGAGAAAAAGTAAAGTTATCTATCATGCCTTACCTATGGCGAGGAAATAATAACTTATAATGATTTATCTACGAAAACCTGTTTTTAAAAGCTTTGGTCCTAGTCTATTGATTAAAGTTTTGGTATATTCCAGATAAATTTCATGTCCTTGATGCTCACACATTGTGCACAGTAGATGGCCTTTTTAAAATAGTACTGCATAAAGGAATATTTAAGGTTGTCTGGACAATAGAAAAGGAACTTTAGTTGCTATGCCACAAAAGGCCGGATTTCTGCACATTTCACCTCCTACCACTGCACACAGGTGCCAAACTCCTTCCTGAAAGCCTGGTTTATGTTTCCTATGTGCTTAGCAATAGTTTTACTCTCACGACTGTTTATATTAAGTCCTATTTTTTAAAGCATATCCTCATTTGTTTGTTTTCCTGAGCCTCTGAACTGGATTTCATCTGGTATGTATTGCACAGGTTTGCACACTTGATTGTACGCTACCTTAAAGCATCCTCTTGTGTTCTGGACACGGTTATTTTTCTCCATGGTAAGGTGATAAGTGACTTCTCTGAGGACTTGCCACCTTAGAATGCAGTGGTGACATCACCTGCTCAGGCTCTGTCTGCAATGTGGAATTTAGTATTTTCCAACTTCTGGTCTAACTTGAACTTCATAATTAAGCAGAGCCGCCTTTTGAGGGAACAGTAGGGTGTCTGCCCCTAAACGTCTGTGTAAATGCAGAGACACATTTGGGAACATAACTGACTTTTATGTACAGAAGCCAGATGCATTTCATGCCCATGCATGCTTAGGGAAGCAAGTTCATCTCATCTATCACAATAAGCATCTGTGCCACTAAATTCCACTGCAGGATACTTTTCACACTTAGACAACAAAACATTTAAGGAAATAAAAGCTCTTTCCAATAAAAATGTGCATCAAATACTGTGTGTATGTTTAAAAAAAAAAACTTCCTCTATAAGATAAGGCCACAGGAACTACTAAAAAAGCATTCTTGAAATACATTTTCTGATAGGCATCTAGGCCCTTGCCTTATATAAGATTTAAGGAAAGTGATGTGTGTGTCTTTATACTTGAAAGGCTGTTTTCAGCAGCAAAGGGTATGCTTTGAGGTATCAATAGAGTTTTGAGAATGCAAAAGTTTAAAAGAAATGGAATGCATATTCTCCAGGTATGAACATGCAATTGTCATTATTTTCCTACCATCTACTAGATTAGAAACAGAAGAAAAATTATGGAAATGTCTGTTTTCCCTCAATAGGAGTACCTATTTATTAAAGTTAATTAATTATTATTCTTTAAACATTTTCAAAATAGACTCATAAGTGACAACTTTCAGAGAAAACAAGGGTTTTTGGATATATATATTTACCTATAACATGGATAAAATAATTTTGTTAAATAATAACTCCATATTAATAATGTTCTCTATTGTTTTTGCATTTTGTTTAACAATAGAGAATCTAATACATTTAGTGTTCATGAGTTTCATACAGTCTCCTGTCAATGTACTTTGTCTTTTTTTTATTGGACTACTAATCATTTATTTATGATTTGTTGGAACTACTCATATTTTAAATATGTCAAGTGAATTGCAAGCACTTGTTGCTGATTTGATATTTGCTTTTTACACATATTCATGGTATCCTCTGAAAAAGAAAAGTTTTATATTTTAACAAATTCCAATCCATAAATTTTTTTTTAAATTTTCTGTTATTGGTTAGGGCTATGTTTGGATATTTAATTTTAACCGTAATGTTGCAAGTGATATTTGTCTATGGTATTTTTTCTTTATATTTTGAAAAAGTGTATTTGACATCCACTCTGGAATTAATATTTATTAATGACATATTATACCTTTGTGCAACTATAAAATACATATAGCCAATTATCTGAACACCATTTTATGAACTGTTTATCACTTATCCACTGATTTGAAACACTATCTTTATCATATATTGGATTTTAGGTTTATCGAGATTATGTAACATGAAATTATTTAATTATGAATTTATGTGAATTCAGGCATGACAGTCAGCTCTACTTCCCCACCACTACCCTGTAAAAGGATGGATGGAATAATTGCTTCCCTATGGCTTAAGTGTATGAGAGGTATCCAACATGGTCTTGATGAAGTGGGAACTACACAGAAACTGTTTTTGGCCCTGAAATGTACTCCAGCTTTACCAATTTGTTCTACACATATACCATTGAGGGTAGAAGCTGAATTTTGCTAATGATTATATT
The DNA here is from genome assembly GCF_028878055.3 of Symphalangus syndactylus. Classification (NCBI taxonomy): domain Eukaryota; kingdom Metazoa; phylum Chordata; class Mammalia; order Primates; family Hylobatidae; genus Symphalangus; species Symphalangus syndactylus. The sequence continues at coordinate 136,040,381 of NC_072432.2, read as the reverse complement.
TACACTACTTAACATTGTGCCAGATACGGAGTAGATGCTTAGAAACATGTTTAATAACTTGTTTTATTGCTAGAGACCTAATTATCTGCTGTAGTGGTGCTATCTCATTCAGAATCATTTTGACCAGCCTTTCTCCATCATGAATAAAACACTTATTTACACACTTGTGTACATGCACATGTGCATAGAAACACACACACCCTTTGCAGAGACAAACTGCATTGAAAGCATGTGCAAACATTATAGTATATTTGTTGATTCTGACCTGATTCTGATTCTATTGTATACTTTTTCATTCTGATCACAATAACAATAAAAATAGAAAACTATAAGTTGTGAAGCTGGAAGATGCAGAACATGAAAGATCGAATTACCAAATTTTTTTCTATTTTCTTTAGTTGGCTGCTGATAAAATCAGAAAAGAAATGGACACAAAAATGAAAGTATGCAATGTGTGTGCGTGTGTGTGTGTGTGTATCACATGCACTCGTTTCCATGATGTACATATGGAATTTCATAACCAACCAAACTAAGCTTCATAAGTGAATGAGAAATAAAATCCTTTACAGACAAGCAGATGCTGACAGATTTAGTCACCATCAGACCTGCCTTCCAAGAGCTCCTAAAGGAAGCACTAAACATGGAAAGGAAAAACCAGTACCAGACACTGCAAAAACACACCAAAATATAAAAACCGATGAAACTAGGAAGAAACTGCTTCAACTAATGTGCAGAATAACCAGCTAGCATCATGATGACAGGATCAAATTCACACATAACAATATTAACGGTAAATATAAATGAGCTAAATGCCCCAATTAAAAGACATACACTGGCAAATTGGATAAAGAGTCAATACCCACAGGTGTGCTGTATTCAGGAGACACATCTCACTTGCAAGGACACACATAGGCTCAAAATAAAGGGATGGAGGAATATTTACCAAGCAAATGGAAAGAAAGAAAAAAAAAGCAGGAGTTGCAATCCTAGTCTCTAATAAAACAGACTTTAAACCAACAAGGATAAAAAAGGACAAAGAAGGGCATTACATAGTAGTAAAGGGATCAATGCAACAAGAAGAGCTAACTATCCTAAATATATATATATGCCAAATACAGGAGCACCAGGATTCATAAAACGAGTTCCTAGAGACCTACGAGGAGACTTAGACTCCCACACAATAATAGTGGGAAACTTTCACAACCCACTATCAATATTAGAGAGATCAACAAGAAAGGAAATTAACAAGGATATTCAGACTTGAACTCAGCTCTGGTCCAAGTGGACCTAATAGATACCTACAGAACTCTCCACCCCAAATCAACAGAATATACATTCTTCTCAGCACCACATAGCACTTATTCTAAAATCAACCACATAATTGGAAGTAAAACACTCCTCAGCAAATGCAAAAGAATGAAAATCATAACAAACAATCTCTCAAACCACAGTGTAATCAAATTAGAACTCAGAATTAAGAAGCTCACTCAAAACTGCACAACTACATGGAAACTGAACAACCTGCTTCTGAATGACTACTGGGTAAATAGCAAAATTAAGGCAGAAATAAATAAGTTCTTTGAAACCAATGAGAACAAAGACACAACATATCAGAATCTCTGGGATACAGGTAAAACAGTGTTTAGAGGGAAATTTACAGCATTAAATGTCCACATGAGAAAGTGGGAAAGATCTAAAATAGACACCCTAACATCACAATCAAAAGAAGCAATGGAAAACACATTAAAAACCTAGTATAAGACAAGAAATAACTAAGATCACAGCAGAACCGAATGGGAGAGAAACACAAAAAAACCTTCAAAAAAAAATCAATGAATCTAGGAGTGGGTTTTTTGAAAAGATTAACAAAATAGATAGACCGGTAGCCAGACTAACAAGGAAGAAAAGAGAGAAAGATCAAATAGACACATTAAAAAACGATAAAGGGGATATCACCACTGATCCCACAGAAATACAAACTATTATTAGAGAATACTGTAAACACCTCTACACAAATAAACTAGAAAATCTAGAAGAAATGGATAAATTCCTGGACACATACACCCTCCCAAGACTAAACCAGGAAGAAGTCAAATCCCTGAATAGACCAATAACAAATTCTGAAATTGACTCAGTAATTACTAGCCTACCAACCAAAAAAAGCCCAGGACCAGATGTATTCACAGCCGAGTTCTACCAGAGGTACAAAGAGGAGCTGGTACCATTCCTTCTGAAACTATTCTGAACAATAGAAAAAGAAGGACTCCTCCCTAACTCATTTTATGAGGCCAGCATCACTCTGATTCCAAAACCTGGCAGAGACCCAATAGAAAAAGAAAATTTCAGGCCAATATCACTGATGAACATCGATGCGAAAATCCTGAATAAAATACTGGCAAGAGAATCCAGCAGCACATCAAAAAGCTTATCCACCACGATCAAGTTGGCTTCATGCCTGGCATGCAAGGCTGGTTCAACATATGCAAATCAATAAACATAATCCATCACATAAACAGAACCAATGACAAAAACCACATGATTATCTCAATAGATGCAGAAAAGGCCTTCAATAAAATTCAACACCCCTCAGACTAAAAACTCTCAATAAACTAGGTATTGATGGAACATATCTCACAAAAATAAGAGCTATTTATGACAAATGCATAGCTAATATCATGCCAAATGGCCAAAAGCTGGAAGCATTCCCTTTGAAAACTGGCCCAAGAGAAGGATGCCCTCTCTCCCCACTCTTATCAACATATTATTAGAAGTTCTGGCCAGGGAAATCGAGTAAGAGAAAGAAATAAAAGCATGCAAATAGGAAGAGAGGAAATCAAATTGTCTCTGTCTGCAGATGACATGATTGTATATTTACAAAACGCCACCACCTCAGCCCAAAAATTCCTTAACCTGATAAGCAACTTTGGCAAAGTCTCAGGATATAAAATTAATGTGCAAAAATCACAATCATTCTTATATACCAATAACAGACAAGCAGAGAGCCAAATCATTAGTAAACTCCCATTCACAATTGCTATAAAGAAAACAAAATACCTAGGAATACAACCTACAAGGGATCTGAAGGACCTCTTCAAGGAGAACTACAAACCAGAGCTCAAGGAAATGACAGGACACAAACATATAGAGAATCACTCCATCCTCATGGATAGGAAGACTCAATATCATGAAAATGGCCATATTGCCCAAAGTAATTTATAGATTCAATGCTATTCCCATCAAGCTACCATTGACTTTCTTCACAGAACTAGAAAAAAACTATGTTAAATTTCATATGGAAGCAAAAAAGAGCCTGTGGAGCCAAGGCTAACCTAAGCAAAAAGAACAAAGCTGGAGGCATGATGCTGCCTGACTTCAAACTATATTACAAAGCTAAAGTAACCAAAACAGCATGGTGCTAATACCAAAACAGATATATAGACCAATGAAACAGAATAGAGGCCTCAGAAATAACACCACACATCTACAACAATCTGATCTTCAACAAACCTGACAAAAGCAAGCAATGGGGAAAGGATTCCCTATGTAATAAATGGCGCTGGGAAAACTGGCTAGCCATATGCAGAAAAGAGAAACTGGACCCCTTCATTATACCTTATAAAAGAATTAACTCAAGGTGGATTAAAAACATGAATGTAAAACCTAAAACTATAAAAACCCTAGAAGAAAACCTAGGCAATATGATTCAGGACATAGGTGTGGGCAAAGACTTCATGACTAAATCACCAACAGTACTTGAAACAACAGCCAAAATTGACAGATGGAATCTAATCAAACTAAAGAGCTTCTGCTCAGTAAAATAAACTATCACAAGAGTGAACAGGCAACCTACAAAATATGAGAAAATTTTTGCAATCTATCCATCTGACAAAGGTCTAATATCCAGAATCTAGAAGGAACTTAACAAATTTACAAGAAAAAAAACAAAAAACAACCCCATCAAAAAGTGGGCAAAGGATATGAACAGACACTCCTCAAAAGAAGACATGTATGTGGCCAATAAACATATGAAAAAAGCTCATTATCACTGGTCATTAGAGAAATGCAAATCAAAACCACAATGACATACCATCTCACACCATTTAGAATGGTGATCATTAAAAATTCTGGAAACAGCAGATGCTGGAGAAGATGCAGAGAAATAGGAACACTTTTACACTGTTGGTGGGCTTGTAAAATAGTTCAACCACTGTGGAATACAATGTGGTGATTCCTCAAGGATATAAAACCAGAAATGCCATTTGACCCAGCAATCCCATTACTGGGTATATACCAAAGGATTATAAATCATTCTACTCTAAAGAAACATGTACACATATGTTTATCATGGCACTATTTACAATAGCAAAGACTTGGAACCAACATAATGCCCATCAATGATACACTGGATGAAGAAAATGTGGCACATATTCACCATGGAATACTACACAGCCATAAAAAAGGATGAGTTCACGTCCTTTGCAGGGATATGGATGAAGCTGGAAACCATCATCCTCAGCAAACTAACACAGGAACAGAAAACCAAACATTGCATGTTCTCACTCATAAGTGGTTGCTGAACAATGAGAACATGTTGACACAGGGAGAGGAACATCACACACTGGGGTCTGTAGGTGGGTCGGGGGAAAGGGGAGGGAGAGCATTAGGACAAATAGCTAATGCATGTGGAGCTTAAAACCTAGATGACGGGTTGATGGGTGCAGCAAATTACCGTGGCACAAGTATACCTATGTAACAAACCTGCATGTTCAGCACATGTATCCCAGAACTTAAAGTAAAATTTTAAAAAATGAAAGTATGCAATATGTGTATGTGTGTGTATACATACATATAAAACAAGCACTCATTTTCATTATGTACATATATGCACATTATGAGTGTGAATATATGTTAAATAATATCCTATCAGTTTTGTATTTGTAACACATATATGTACATGCATATACAACAAATAGAGGTGTTTTGCATAATAATTTCATTGATATTCATTTCATCAGCTAAGAACTAAAGAGAATTTAAATCAAAATCAATTATTCATTTACAGGTGTTTTTAACCATCATCTCCCCCTTTATCTTCACTTTTATGCCTCCTTGTATTGCCATTTTGTGACTTTTTTGCCATAAATTATACATATTTGGAACCGTCAGTTTAAGAAATTCAATCTTTGGATAAGATCTCTAAGATTGATTTAGTATGAATACGTGTGTGGGCCCACACTTGACAAAGAAAGGTCAGTTATAAATATATGTGTACACTTATCAAAATAATTCACATAAAATCTCTGAATAAAATTATCTGTATGCTTTTTCTGTCAATAAAAGCAGTATAGTATAATTCTTGGTAGTAAACCTGTTTGTTTTCATTCTGTTGCCTACCATGTGAGCTGCCATGTTGGTATAAAACATCGATCATTTGATATTTTACTACAGCAAATAATAGTGATCCCCACGAAATAATAAATAAATCAGTGAGTTTCAAGGAAATAAGTTTTTGGATGGATCAGATAATTTGAAGTTGTTAGTTTATTCTCCAGCAAGGTGAAAGAAAAAAGCTGTTAGTTTGTTCTCTATCAGGTGAACGAAGATGAAAACTAAAGTTCTCAAGGCCAGTGCATAATAATGGTGCCGTATTCTGTGCATCAATCACCATTACCAAATACCTATATTGCCAAATATTTCATGTACCGCTTTAGTGGTGATTAATCAATGTGCCATGGCACTGAAACTGAAACGAGACTTTGTAATACAAGTAATATTCAAAGGGTTTTGAAAATTTATCAGCTCTATAGATATAGATGAAAATTTATCATCGTCTATCTAAAAATCCTGTTTTTATAAATGTTACCTAGCCAAATATTGGTTTTATTTACTTAATATTTAGAAAACATGAGTTTAGTAAAAATTGTTCAGATTTTCTTAACGTAGTGTGTGAAATTACTATGTAATTCTACAAGAAATATGCTACACAGCTGATTACACAAATAGGTCAGCAGAGGGAGCAAAAGGTGCCTTTCCCGTATAATCCACAGCAACATCACCCGCTCTTCTCTCTACATCATCGATGTATGTTATCTAAAGTCCTGTGCAAATGCCACCTCAACACGAGTCCTCTAGCCTTGCCTTCTTATCAGAAGCAGCTCGAAAGCCCCGATAATTCTAGAACCACTGAAAAATACACACTTGTTGCAAGGATTGAAAAGCCTCATATTGCAAATTCAGAATTCACAGTATTGAAAAAATTCATAATTTTTTAAAGTTACAATACTGTGAACTATATAAAATGAATTATGCTGGGATCAGATGACTCTCTTCATTCCAGCCTATCTTATATTTTCTCATTCATTTCTCCACATAGTCACAACAACAGACTCACTATTACATTTCATTAATGGCTATTTTATAATAAATGATCTCAATAGCATTTCTGAAACCTCTGCTGTTCTGGTTTTACATAACTCTTGAATTTTTGAATGAGTTAGTTTTTGATTGAAAAAGACCTGACTCTTATGCTTAGAAAAGCCATCATTTCTTTCTGTAAGCTTTCCATCTTCTATAAGCTTTACATGTTCCATAAGCAAACATTCGCTGGTTTTGTGATCAAACTAGAGAGGCAAATTCAGTTAATAATAACAACGTCATTTATCATCCTCAAATCTAGTGTTATGGATAATAGGATCTCCACAAGGAGACGGTTGCACGAGCGACAAGAGAAAGGCAATCAACAGTCTTTTACTCATACCAAGATATGTCCACACACACTTGTTTCAACAGTCAAAGTAACGCCATATGTCCCCAGTGATGTGGGTGGGCAAAAGGAACAGTTGGCCTGCTAATGAGGGCCATATGTACACGCAGCCTATCGTACCATCCTTCTTACTTATCGTTGCTGAAAACTCAGTGGAAGAGCTTGCTCTGAGGAATGGCATGGCTGGAGGAGGAGAGGCTTCCTTAACAGCAGGAAAGGACCATTTGTTGTACAACTACTGTATCTCTGAAACTGGGAGCTAAAGATATGCATGTACGTTACTCATTCTCATTAAGAGTTACTTACGCATCCGTAGAGTTCTTTACTCCAGTTTCACCTTCTTTCACTAAATTCTTTTGCATTTATGTGCAAAGGGATTTTGGGCCCTTTTCAAAAATTACTTTTCCTAATCAATCTTGTTAATTTGATGTTCATTTACATCGGCTTCTCTTTATTTTTAGCTTGATTTCCAGAAAAATTATACTTCGACATTGTTAAATGTTACAATATTAAAAGAAATGAAAAAGACTTAAAAACTTAGAATATTTGAATGAGGGTTTCTGGAAGGCAGAGAGAACAATAAGGCAAAAGTACTTACTGCACTACTGTTCCAAAGTAAAAGAAAAACAAAGATTTTAAAAATGATTATAGCAGCTCTGTATCTCAACCAGGGTTTCCTTTGAAATTTCTAACACTGCAAACACTATTCAGCAATTTGCACTGATTATAAAATTTATTGTTTTAAGGTCAATTGTGATACTATGATCAGATAATATAATTTACTTTACTCTTAATGGCTTCATTTTGACAAATGAGGGAGCTTTCAGGAAGGACAATGCTTCCTGCACAACAACCAGTAAAGCATGTCACATCCATTTTCAATATAATTTTAAGAAAAATGAAGGACAAACTACTTGTGAGGCAGCAAGAATTCATTTGCATTCAATTAATTTGAACAGGGCATTTCAAGTTCTCTCTGGCAACAATGGAATAAAGGGGAAAATGAATCTATCTTATGCAATGATCCTCTTCTAGGTTACAGAAAGATTTGAAAGGCTGACATGACCATTGCTAAATTTCTTCTAGAAGTCTATGATTAGTGTCATAGATATAACTCATGAGATAAAATATTCACAATGAATGTTTGTGAACTGCATCAATTATGATGGAACTACTGTCTAACATCCCTTTGAAAAGTTATATTCTGCAAAGGTTAAAAAAACACCAACCTTTCGATGCTTTCTTATATGGATGAGATTTTGTCAACAAGAACTAAGCTTCACAATTAAGCACTATGGAAGATAATGTTCTATGTTAATTTAAACCTAACTAATCCAGGACTTGGCCTTGATAAATAATGGGTTTAATTAATATTTTTGACCCTAGCAGTGCAAATACTTTTACTTATATTTTACTAAAGCTAGTTTTGACAAATATAAGGGTATTTAATTTATCAGTATCTGTTGTCAGATGAAACTTCCCCATCAATACCTTCTAATGGTTCAAAAATAAACTGTTACCCCCACAGATACATTGTTTTTCCATGCGTAAGCAAGTACATTAATTTCAGGGTCTCAAGGCATAAAAGTGTTATTACCACTTGTGATAGGCTGCATAATAGTCCCAAAAGATGTTCTTCACCTAATCTCCAGGCCCTGGGAATGTGCTGCCTTACACAGCCAAAGGACTTGTAGATACGATTCATTTAAGGATCTGGAGAGAAGGTGATTATCCCAGATCATCCATGTGAGTCCGAAGTAATCACAGGAGTCCTTAGATGAAGTGGAGAGAAGGACTCAAAGTTAAAGGAGGAGACAACGCGGAGACAGAAACAGAAATAAAAGCAACGCACCTTGAAAATGGAGGAATGGGGAAAAGACAATGAAGACAGGTGCCACCAGAAGCAGAAAATGCAAGAGAATGGATTCTCCCCTCAGCACCTCCAGAAGGAACCCACACTGCAGACACATTGACTTAGCCTAATTAAAGTGATTTTGGACTTCTGACCTTTGAAACTGCAAGACAATAAATATGTGTTAAGTTATGTAAATGTGTGGTAATTTGTTATAGCAGCAGTAATACAACTAATACACCACTACAATAAGCAAAGGAAATAAAGTGCAATAGTGACAAACTTAAGGGATTCCAGAAAAGAGAAACGAAGTGGTAAACTCAATCACAGGATTATATTAGTAACTGTAGTATATGTTACTTGCTTACCCTTTCAATCACATTATTGCTGTAATTATCATTGTCATCCAATCAATATGATTACACCAGTATGTATAACTTAGACATGAAAATTTTTTTCTATTTCACCCTTCCCATAATTCCATGCAGCTACCCCTAAGCAACTGTGTATCTGATGAAGCTAATATTTTCAGGGAAAAATCTTCCATGTTAAGCAGAAAATTTACATCTAAAATTAAATTCTTTTAAGCCAGTCTGGGGACAATACCTAGAAAATTCAAACATTACTTCTCAAGAATACCACTAGCAGTGAGTTTGTGACGCTATCTTCCGCCAACTGAATCAAAATTAATTTTAAATATTTTCAAAGCAATATTTTTAAAAATCGTGTACACATTTTTTCCTCTTGGTAAAAATAAACCACTTCCCAACCATCCATTATATTTATGTTAATTACATGAACTCCATACATGAATTATCATACCACAAATAGAAAACTATTTAAAGAGAAAAATCTCACTTGGTGCTGACAGAATGACAGCATAAAACTGTTAAGCATGAGGAGAAAGTTGTTTGCGGTGTAAATATTTCCCTTTTCCTATCAAAGTGTGTCCTGTGATCTAGCGCTCTTCTCTCCACATGCTTAAGTACGGCAAAAGTTATAAAAACACTCATTCTAGTTTTCTATACTGTAATGGTTGTAGAACATCAGAAGAGAATTGGGAGATGGGAATGTTTTGTGCTTGACATTGCATTTGAGGGGAAAATAAAAACTTGGACATAATATGTGGGATGTCTCCACAGTAATACATGGGAGGGCAAGCAAAAAATGCTATCAAATTTCTACCATGCGCTGAGCCCCTTATATAAACAAATATCCAGCCTTTCTAAAGTACTAACAACCACTCTTCATAGCAGGTATTCTATTCCCAGCTTGTAGGTAAGAAACAAAGCTTCAGAAAGGGATCTTCACCAGTTTCACACAGTCAATAAAAGGCAGAACTAGGGCAAATATCAATAATAAAAATAGCAATCTCATCCTAATTGGACCTGGCACTGTTCTAAGAAGCAAATCATTAACAAAGGATTTTGAGTTACCACACTCTTAGTCTCCCCGTTTTACAAAAGAAGCAACTGAGGTAAAGTGAAGCTATGCCGTTTCTTTTCAAGCTCATATACCTAACAAGATACCACTTTAATCATGGGTCTGTGATAGATCGTGTACCTCATTTCTAGCGTTTGCTGAGATTTTTCTTATTAACCCTAAGCAAGTATTTGATCCCTGGTAAGTATGCTGTAATTTTTTCACCGCTCATTCTTATCACGGTTCTTCAAGAAAAGTACAGTTCAACACATTTGTCCTATTTGGTTACAAATTTTGAAATTCAAAATGTGTATCACACTAAGCTGTTAGCTCCATTTGGAATTTTAAAAAACTAAATTTTTCACTCAGTTAAAAAAAATTGCATTGTTTACTCCCATATCTACAATATAGCATATAAGTCTATATTTGTATTGAAAACATAATTTTCTACAACTTTTATAATATTTAAATATTATTTAAGGTTTTAATAATATTTAAATATTTAAATAATACATTTAAAATCATAGTTCAACAAGTCCGAATAATCCATCACTTACTTATGACAGAATATTTGTTCAGTATCCTCGGTTTGTTCACTCTTGTGTAATATATCCTATTTTAAGGATCAAAACTTCTCTTAATGTCAACACTACAGCCTCTTCACAATTCCTACTGATTCCTAATTACCCTTCAGGAGCAAATAAAATGAATTTATCCCAAATTTCTTTGCTTTGAAACAACTTCAGTGAAAATGGTGGTTGTCAACCATATCTACCATTCATATATCCCATTGTTTTCTGCATTAAATTTCATCTAATACTCCCTTATGCCATCAGTGTCACTACAAAGGGGGACAGGGGATGAATCTCATCATGAACAAAGGTATATACACTAGATCTTAGGATGTTCAATCATTTCCTTACTCTATTATGTCCCATCTGAACTACTCATATTAAAATGAGCAACTATATGAACATGGTACTTTTAAGAAAGGATGTTCAAAAATTAATTCATATCTTGTACAAATTTGTATCCAAGAAAGCATGACCTAATAGGCATCACATATGTGAATGAAAAAATTCACTGTCAGCAATGAATGTTGATGACACTCCTTTAGCAAGAGTTGTACCGAGCTACCCACAATTCCTCAGCACTCACTATTCTCATACATGCGGTCGGACAATGTCCAAGGGTGCAGTGATTCTGTCCAGAGGCTTTTCTGGGCCGTTAGAGCTGTCTCAGCCTGTGTACCAGGTTATACAGACACTCTAGGGCATTCATGACTCTGATCACTGGAGCAGCCCTGTACTAACTGCAAATTTATGGAGGAAACTTTCAAGTCCTCTTGCCCCCCAGTTGGGGTAACTCTGTTACCTATTTCATGTGGTCTCAGTTCTCCAACAAAAATGATCTCGGCCTGCTCATCTTACTTCCATCTCACTACATGGCACAACTAGAATTTGACTAGGTATTCTGCTTTAATGTATATGCAAAGCCCTCTTGTTCAGGAATGTTTGTAGAATAATATTTCTAAATTAGGAATACAATTGGTCTTGTTCTTTCCTGAGGGATAAAATGTCATCTCTCTTCTTCTCTCCCTCTCTCCTTTCTTCCTAACTCAGCTAACCCTCTATCTGAAAGAATTACAAAGGAAGAAATCTAGGGCATTGTTTAGCATTCTCAGGAGGATTGGAAATGTTGGAATGACAGCGAGTATCACACATATACACTGCTTGAAGTATTTTGTAGGATCCGAGGGAAGAGAAAATTTTGACATTCCAGAAAATTTAAGTCATCCTTTTAATGTCAGGACCAGAAAGAAACAGGTCACATGGGCAAGAGCCATAAAACTAATTATCTTGACTCTTTCCAGAATACCTGAGCTATAAATGTACAGGGAATCCTGTAATCAGATGCAATGTTGTGTATAATATACTTAGTTCCCAAATGTAACTATGAATTTTATGTATATAATGTGAAAAATCGTTCCAAAGTATTTGAGACTCCAAAAAGTTTCCTAGCTAGCATTCAATATTCTTGCTTAACTTCTCCTTATACCCCTAACTGTATTGAGCATGCATAGACACACAAAAGCTAGGATCAACTATTACCGCTTAAGAAAGAAAAGGAGGAAAAAGGCTGTATTATAGGGATTTTGTTTTCTTCCTCAACTCTTGAAGAAGCCTATTTGTATCAGCCCGTGTCAGACAACAAAGTACTTATCAATAAAGATTTATGAATGTGGTCACATATGAAATATAAGAGCATTCAGTTTCTACCTCTCTTTTTCTCATAAATCCTACATCAGATACACATTAGCTATATCTGCCAATGTTTCCACGGAATCTTAAAGACTATTCACTGCAAAGCTGGCAGTGTAGCCTGAAAGCAAGTTATGTCTGCGTTGCAACTTCACACTAAGTGGTTTAAAAATACAACTAAATGTGGCCTGTCTTTATCTTGATTATAAGACATAAATTATCCCAAGAATATTCTTAGTAAAAATTGAGTCTCCCTGTCAAGCCACTTCTATTAAGAAGGACACAGGTCAGTTTTTAGGAGTTTAGGTGTTATTTGGAAGTTAGGAGCATCTAAATATGGAATATAACTCCATAAACTTATAGTATATTTTATTTCAAAGAGAAACGAGAAAAATAAGAAATGTTTTTACTATTATTTCATATAGCATATTCATATATAATTACTTCAGTAGTCTCAATGTAGTCATGCAATTGTTTGGGTAAAGAACTAAACTTGAAGTTAAATAGCATAGGTCTGAATTCTTATGGTTTATAACATTCATATATTTTATATGTTCCAGTATAATATGTAATTTCTAAGTTTATAACATAATAATTACAGAAATGTAGGTAGAGTAATACTTCTGTGACACAGTCTCTTCATCTACAAAATGGAATTAATATTGCTTTTCTCCTTAAATTTATATTAAAAATTGGAGAAGTAATATATGTGAAAGAACCTTACATTAAATATGCAAGTTTTATTTGTTGAATTCAAACAGTCATTAAAGAAAGAACAAAATAAAACATTACATTTGGATTAAAAAAGTAGATACATATATCTCAATCTGAGAAACCTTTAAGCTCTCTTGACCATAAAATGACATTGGATCCTAAAAGAGAATTTGGTAAATATTTGAAAGCTATTTCAATTTCACACCTAAATGTTGATTCTGACATTTATTTCCTAAACTCATCATTTGTGTACTTACCTGCTATTAAATCCACAGGGGTCATGTGACTAACTGTATGCCCACCGATTTTATTGACAGGTATTCAGCAAGGCCCACAAAGTAAGTATTGAATTTTTTAAAAAAACAGACCCAAAACACCTAAAAGCAAAACACTTAGTAAATTCTTACAATCATGACGATCAAAAATTAGTGCTATTAGTAAGAAAGAAACTTCTGAACCAAATAAAGTCCTAATACCTCCAAGGAATTTTGTCTCTCTGATACACACACACACACACAAACACGATTAAAGAAATGAAGGAAATGTAAAAAAATAAATAAATGAAGGAAGTTCTGTGGGAAATGTCCATAATTTCATGCCCAGAATTTCTCTATCAATCTCTTTCCCCAAAGTTCTTCCAAGAAAATAAAGCTGCCTTTCTCTCAACCTTAACTCATCACTTTTCTCATAGCATTTTCAAAAGAAATATTTCCTGTCAGCCGGCCACTTAAACTTTGTGCTGTTAAAGAAATCCAAAAAGGTATCAATTTTGCAACAAAGGATAAAGAGGAGACGAAGTGAACCAACATGGCTTTTAAGCTAAATTGCCGTCACCTGTCACAGGTTGTCTAGCGAGCCTCAAGTTCCCTCTAATAAGCTTATGGAGGGTGCGGAGCAAAGGCACCTCAAGGTGCTCTGCGGGTTTTCCCCTGGTAAATTAGGCTGAAAGGAAAAGAGTCCCACCCCCCACCCCCAAACTCGGAGACCAGGGATGCCCTGCCGCATTCTGTGCGCAGATCTCCTACTTCCACGCCCTTCCAGTCCTTTCCTCGGCTTGGAAAATTGGGCATGAGGCAAGCAAAAGGAAGGACAGAAGGCCAAAACGGGCATCCGGGAAGCCAAATTTCTGTCTCAAAAGCTCGTCTAGAAACGCGTACATAGCGCGTGCCTTGGGGACATCTCCTAAAACCCCGTTCACTGAAGCTAATTCCTCCCGAACGCCCCCACACCGGCTGAGGATCGCAACCGCCCATCCGCCCCTCCAGCCTGTGCAGCCGCCCCCAAAACCTCCCGTGAATCGGGAAATGTCAAGGCAGCAGCGCCTGGGGAGCCGAGCAGCCTCGCCAGTTCCACGTCTCTGGTTCGAGACCCCTCGGTTCACCTCTTTGGGGAACTCACCTGGAGTCATGTTTAGATGGCAGCCTCCACCCAGGGGACCGGGAAGCGGCATCGGGAAGCGCCGCCGCGTCCTGTGAATAACGAGCGCAGCGCAGCGGAGCAGCTCCCCCCGGACCGGCCGCTCCCCGATTCCTCCCGCTCTGTCCGGGAACCGTCCCTCCGTTCTTTCCTCTCCCTCCCCTGCCTGCAGCCACCGCGCTCCCTCCTCCTGCTGGCGGCTCAGGGCTGTGCTTCCGCCTCCCTCCTGCGGGCGCACGAGCTGCCCGCGCTGCTAATGAGCAGGCTCCAGGCTCCGCCCGGCCAGGGGTGCGCACACGCCCCACGCCGGAGAGGAGCTCCCGGGAGCGGAGCTATGGATACGCCTGGTGCGGCCGCTGGAGAAATGAACTGGAGGAGGCATCCAGCATCTCACACTTTCTGGCCACTCAGCTTAACTAAGCCATAACCCCAGACTTCTTCCTAAATCTCCAGTAATTTACAGGTGCTGAAAAGTCAATGAGGGGTTTGAGCACAATCTGTGTTAACAGTATTGTCAGTATAGAGATGCTAATCTGGCTAGATTCTAGGGATGAAATGTTCAAGGGACGGTATATGATTCTTTCTGGTGGTTATTTTGACATATTTTGGCTATACTTACAGATCTGTAAAATAAACCAGCAATCTTCTAATCATGACAACACAGATTCCTAATTGAAGGCAGCTGATACTTATTAAATACCAGGCTCTGTTTAATAGGCTCTTTTTTCCCAGCTGATCTTTACTACAATTCTGTGAGCACTACTAGCACCCCTATTCTATATTTTAAGAATTTGGGACTAACTTTTAAAACAAGACGGTCTTAAAACAAGACTAAGGAACATGTCCAACCTTGCAGAGATTCTAAGTTTCTGAGCCTAAATAATAACTGAAATCTGTAGCTCCCACAACCCATACCCTGTGTATAATGTGTTGCAGCATCTTGGATGGTACTGTGTAACTGAACCAACAAAGATAATAGGACCATCAGCAAATACACACCACGAGACTAAGGAATACCTAGAATCCTAGTGAGACTTGTAAATAGTCAAGCACCCTAAGTAACAATAGTTCAAGTGCATGCTAAACATGGTGATTACTTATAAAAGAACAGCAACCAGTATGAGTGAAGACAGGCAAATAATGTTCAAAATGTTCAGAATCAATGTCCAGCCACTTATGAGTTGAATTCCCCACTCTAAAAAAGAGGCCAGATGTGATGTATTCTAAGAAGTCTACAATGGGCGTGGTCTTTTTGCAACCAAAAAGGGCTTTTTAAACACTTATTTCCCATTAAGAATATGCAATAGCTAATTAATATTAAATCTGAAAATCAATGATAATTTATTTCAACTAACCTTACATGAAAAAATCATTACTCATTCAAGCTTTTAGAATTAGATTAAATAGCATTGAGTATCAAATTTACTTCAACCCATAGAAATAATAGACAGTTAATTAATAAAGTAAGTAATTTAATTAACTTTACTTTTGTGTCATGATGTATTTTTCCTTAGGAAAAGGATAAGACATTTTTTCCATGCTATAAAATACTAGAATATGACTTTTATATTTTTCTTCATGAAGATTAAAGAATTAATAAAATAAGTACAGACATATTTATTGTCAACAAATCTATCCAGATCATTCATTCTCCACTCAAGAAATTATGCTAGGCAAGCTTTATTTCTCCATATGTACAAGGCAATTCAGAGGTCAAAAATTTTAAAACACTTCAATGAACATCAACCATTAATTAACTAAGAGTAGATTTTATATATAAACAACTTTAAAAGACTATAAAAAGGTATAACAAACTTCTACTTTATCAGTACTGCTACTCCTGTTGAACACAAAGATATATAATTATAGTTTTCTCCCTATTTAAAATATTTATTGATTCTGGCATAATAATGTCATACTCATCCCTCAATAATCAGTGTACATGGAACCAGAAATCTTTTCTTTCACCTAGTCAATTTAAGTATTTCTGTGTTTTGCATGTTAACACTCTATTTATTCTGTGTTTCTAGTGCTTATCCTCAAAATTTTTATAGTTCCGTTCACATATGAATTCTACCAATCAGCACTATATATAAATAATGCAACGTATAAAATGTGTTAAATAAATGGATGTAAGATTTATGCTAAATTTTTCACATAGTAAGTACTTCAAAACGCTTATTATTTTTCCTTAAGCTTTTATGTGCATATATTTTATCTCTCCAACTAAAGAATAAACTTCTAAATAAGAATAGTTTTGTCTATAAATTTTACGCATTTTAATACATTATTAATCTAAAACCTTGGACTAGAGTTTGGAATTCTTTTATGTATTCATTTATTGCTTCAAATAATAGGTGTCCATGCCATTTTTTCTAAACCTTGTGCAAGATGTAGGGTATACAATGATGTCCAGACTTTAGAGTCCTTGACCTCATGGCGTTTAAAGTGCAGTAATGTACAGTAATTTTAAAATCTATTTATTATTATTTAAAACAATAAATGAATACATTCTTGTCGAAAATAAATGAAAAGTCTCTCTGAATTCCCTGGCAAAGGCCAAAACATGAAAGCAAAAGAGCTGCCTGAAAACAGTGCAAGCCACTCTCCAGAGGGTTTCTCTGTTAAAACAGCACATCGCATTATGGAAATAATGAGAAAAATTAGTAACTGTGCAAACGACAACACATATGCATCTTTGTGGTTTCTGACCTTTTAGCATCGTCGAAGCAAGACCACAAACCTTTCAACACCATGCGTGGTATTAATCTTGCACAGAATATAATGTTTTCACATATTTTATTCTGATTTCCTACAAAGTAATTTCAATTTCTAGCTAAAGCTAATGGATTTTTCTAGTGAAAACATTGTGTACCGAGTGACTTTCCAGTGAGATCCGCGTACCATGCGCCATTTTCATGTTCGTGCTCATTTCTCTGAAGTCTGTTTGCCTTTAATTCACCATAATAAAATTCCTTGTGTACTTTTATTGGCAACCATCGCATAGTGACACTTGCATCCAAATGTAATTCCATTTGAGCTTGGCAGTGTTTGCTTTTTTATCAGAAGAGGAAAGTTAGAGGGAACAAGGGGCAAAGATGTGTGTAAGAATATCTGAGGGACCATCACAGTATCATCACAAATTCAAGATTTTTTTGAAACATTAGACAAGGGACTGACAGCCATGCCCTGGGATGGGTGAAACAGTTCACAACCTGCTCATGTTTATGACCAAAATCATCACCTAAAATGAATTCAATGTGAAAATATCATAATATCGTTTGTGTATAAGTAATCATGAAGCAGTTAGAGAAGGGAGTACAATCTAGTAAGAAATTGGAACAAAAAGTGTTAGACAAAATTCAAGAAGATTTAAAAGAAGAAAATTAACCTGTCTGATCTGAACAGACTTGGAAAAGCACATCAATCATAGCTCTATACATTGACCATAGACTTAAAGCATAACATAAAAATAAAGAAGGCAGATAACTCAGGAAAACATTTCTATTAAATCTATTCCGTAAAGTTTTCCCATACTTTTATTTTACTAACAGGAGAATACATTTAAATTTCACAAAATCATATATATTTTGTTGATTCAATTTGTAGCAGATAGAGGAGCATGTCCCAGTGCTATGACAGTGAGTTGTCACTATAACTTACCACTGCTTTACATCTTACCCACAGGCTAAAATGTTTACCCCTAGAGTCGTGACTTTGTATATGACAGGAGATTGCTACTAAAAGTAAATATATTTGGCTGAAGGGTAGATACATCTTTAGGCCATTATATCATTCACTAAAATTTAGCAGGCATTTACATATTTACCTGCTTAGTTCATATGACAAATATGTTTGAGAGACTGCCATATACAAAAAAAAAAGATGGAACCATCTTACAAATTTAGAGATTACTTAAAGAAATGGAACTGAAGGGTTAACTGTGATGGCAAGAATGAAGAGAGCAAAACCAGAGGGTACTTCAAGGAGAACAGGCATGAGAGAGGCATTATAATTTGGAGGGTGCTATGATTTGAACCTATGTGCCCATCCAAAGTTTGTATGTTGAAACTGAAATCCCAGGACAATGACATCAAGAGATGGGGCTTTTGGTTAAGTGATTAAGTGAAGAAGGATCCACCCTCATGAATGAGATAAACGTCCTCGTAAAAGATGCTTTAGAGGAATGCCGGGCTCCTCAGTCTCTTCTGCCACGTCGTTACATTGTCCGTTTTTGCCCACTTTTGTCACGTGAAGACGAAGCAAGAAGGTGCCAACTCGGGACCAACTGCCAAATCTCCGCTGCCTTGATTTCGGACTTCTCAGCCCCAGAACTGTGAGAAATACCTTTCTGTTTTTTATGAATTACTTAATCTGTGGCATTTTGTTATAGCAGCCTACAGACAAAAACAGGGTAAACAGCCTGGTGAGAGTGGATATTTTAGAAACTTGAGATGATTCAATGTCGCTGATTCTCCATTTTCTCATATGTAAAATGAAGGAAGTAATGCTGATTACTTCATAGTTCATTGTGCAAATTAAATTAACTATGTAAATAAAGCAAGCAATATAGTTCCTTTTATCTAGTATACATTGTTTAAGTGTTGTTGTCATTACATGAGGAAAACAAGAACTTCCCCAAACAGAAGGATGTGGGAACCAAAACTAAGATATAAGAAAGGACCAAAGTTCACTGTGACAATCTGGTCAAGCGCTGGTTAGGGAAGATAGCATAATGTTACGCATAGATATTATTTTAGGATAATTTTCCTCCACCCCGAACTCCTCTAGCACTTTCCCTACGTCTTTCATTGCACTTCTTCATTTGTCTCTTTAATTACGGTTATTTATATAAATCTTTTAGCTTCCTACAAAAATAAGCTTGTAGTGGGACAGATTCTTGAGGATCTATGTCAAAGCAATTTTTCTATTTCCTACAGCAAGTAACCCAGTAGTAATCACCCAGAATTTGTTAAAAGAATAAACATAGGAAGATTAATTTCCATTTTTTCTTTGCCAATTTTTAATCAGAATTATACCATTGTTAGGGAGGGAGAAATTATAAATTGAGGACATGAGTATTAACATTTAAATCTGTTATTCTGCTTTATTTTAGAGCTTGCCATGTTTTGTGATTAAAAAAAGAAACAGGACATTCTATATAGCTGTTGCAAAACGTGTGGTCTGTTGGTGAACTAGCAGCACCAGCATTACCAAGAGTTCCTTAGTTTGCAGGACTACTGAGTCAGAATTCGCATTTTGACAAAACTCCAGGTGATTCATGCTCTGCATTTAAGTTGGAGAAGCAGTGTTCTATAGTTCTCCTTGTGTCCTAAATGCATTATCAGTGAAAGAAAATACTATACGTATGATAATAATAACGGTAATATTAACAAAAATGTAACTATTAGTAATTTTATATGCTCTCCCAGATACTAAGTCCTTTATTTAATACTTGTGATAATTCTGCGAAGTTGCAATTGATATCACCTACTAAACTGATACTCAGAAATCTGAAGTAATTCTCCAAGGTCACAAAGCTAGTGAATCACAAACAAGATTTTTAAACTCTTGCTGCTTCATTCCAAAGACTAAACCGTTTCTAACTCACAGTTAATACATTTGCTTCTGCCTTCCATTTCCTAAATGTGGTTTCCTTTCTATTTCATTAACTTTACTTATACATGACTGATTTTTAACCCTCTGTAATATTTGCAGAATATGGTGTACTATGGTTAATAAGGACAATACCAAGTAATATCATGTTGAGAAAGCGTGCAGAAGTAGCATCAAAAAACAGACTTTTTCCAAAATGTTTACTAAAAACGTTCAATAAAAACAAGATTTTCTACTTAGAATTTCTACCTTGCATAACTCAAATGGAGCATGATTATTAAAATGACAAAAAAGATTCCGTAATTGCCTAAGAGCTAAGAATAAGAATTGCTATATAAAAAAGCACAAATATGCCATATGAATGACATCTCTAAGAATCATGGGAGTGCTATTTGGTATTTAGTATTTAGTTCCATTCTGCAGCATGATCAAAAAGAAGCATCTGTATAGTTCACTGTGCATTATAGCACAATAAATCACCTCATTAGGCTCAGATATATGTAAAGATTTACAGTCTGGGAAAGTCCACTAAATAATCTTAATCACTTCTTAGACTGTACTGTCCCCCATATTTCTCTTTTTCTATAGAAAGGTTGCACATGGAAAGGCTTTATTTGAAATCCAGCAATGAATGGAATGTCTGTGAAGCAAGAAATAGATGGAAATTGACATTTTAAAAGAAAGTTTGGCTTCTGAAGAGATATAGCTGTGACCTTGGTCTTTTTGTTGGAGAGAAGTATTCCCTAGCCTTACTGTACTATTTTTCCCAAAGCACCCTCTCTATTGTTCTCCCTTCATCTCTGGCTCGTATCATATGGCCCCTCCCTCATTCTATCTGGTGAGTTCTGAGAAAAATGCTTAAATTCTGCAGAGAAGATTGAGAACAATGCTAAATATTCCTCAGAGAAGCAAAATTTTATGTTAACAGTTTATATTTTCACATGAAATTGTCTATCTCTTCTCTCTGTCTCATGTGTGTATGTGTGTATGTGTATATATATATATACAGTATAATATACAGTAGATATGTAAATATAGAGTATAATATTCAGTATATATATTATAATATACCGTATATATGTATATATATACAGTGTGTGTGTGTGTGTGTGTATATACATATATATATATATATATACTACCATTTACCTCCCAGGCTATACGTCCTGAAATCTTAAAAGTAGAAAGCCCTCACAGGCCGCGGTTGCTCATGCCTGTAATCCCAGCACTTTGGGAGGCCGAGGCGTGCAGATCACCTGAGGTCGGGAGTTCAAGACCAGCCTGACCAACATGGTGAAACCCCATCTCTACTAAAAATACAAAAAATTAGCTGGGCGTTGTGTTGCGCGCCTGTAATCCCAGCTACTCATGAGGTGGAGGCAGGAGAATCACATGAACCCGGGAGTCGGAGGTTGTGTGAGCCGAGACCATGACATTGCACTGCAGCCTGTACAATGAGAGCAAAACTCCATCTCAAAAAAAAAAGATGGAAAGGCCTTAAAAGACTTTTGAAAATGAGATTTGTCAAATATTTATTAGAGATGAAGAAAATAAGTGCGGACCCACACGTAACTTGTCTGAGGTCACAGAAGTAGGGACCCACACGTAACTTGTCTGAGGTAACAGAGGTAGTCATGCTGCAGCAGGCTTATTGGTTTTCCTCTATGACATGCATTATTATTGTTTTTGATCATTTCAAGAGGTTTCTAGTAGATAGTGGGACAAAATTTCTAATTTGGGAACCTAATTTTCTCTGCAAATCTTCTTTACGTCTCTAGCTTATTAATACACCTCAAAAGTGTTACAGGAATTAATTCGCAGGATTTTGAAGAATATTTTGAGGTGTGCTGGAAAAAATCATGTCAAGTATCAATGATTAGAAACTAAATAATCAATATTAGATATTGTAAAATTATATTTAAACTTCCATATGGCATAAATAAGTTATTTTAATGTACAGTCGTTGTACTTTGTAAACTTGCATATAAAATATTTGAAAAAATAACTTTCAATATGTAAAATGTAAATATACAAAGGAAAGGATCGGAAAAAATAGATAAAAATAATCAGGCTAAGAAAACACTACAGTGTCACCCTCAGAAGACTATAGAAGGATTCTCACCCTCGAGAAACAGAGGAACTTGAACATGGAAATGACCCTCTGCTGGCCATACTGATTATGGTACATAATTTTAAAAGGCTTTTAGAGAGAAGGGAAATGTTTTATTATGCATTCAGCACAGTGTTATGGTGATGTTTCTTAACTATCAGCTATTTTTTAAATTCCCATAATCTTTCTATAGATGACAAAGTTACATAAATATGAAGGATAAGAAGGGCCCCTGCAAACCTGATAATACAATTCTCTTTTCAATGATAACGTATTTCTAAGCGCGCATCTCCTAATCATATTGATGTGCATTTAGTGTTCTTTTACCTACACCTGTCAAAGTGGCTAAAGTAATCCTTCATGAGGAGATAATTTTTTCCTTTAGGTGATGTTTTCCGCATAATACTCTAACATTTCCAATTCCATTTTTCTCGAAAAAGTTTACATGATATACATATACAATTACTAAAACTTTGGCTGCATAAATAATTTAAATGGACTTTACTTCAAAGATAATATTTACTTTTAAAGTTGTAAACCTTTGAATCATCAATTAATTAGAATTATCTTTTTCTTTATAAATAAAGTTTATGTCCCTACATATTTATGATTTGGAAATTTTCACCTGGAAAATTTCATTTTCATTTGGATGCCTTGTCTTTAGTATAAAATTCAGTATTTCAATTTCAATATAATTTTTTGATTGATTTTTACCTGAAATTATGATAAAATAAGAAAAGTGAAAAATAGAGATAAACTTTAAGTACAATGTTATTTGTGCTTAATAATAAAATCAAGAAAGTAAAATATCTAAAATAATTATAACTATTTAAATAAACAAAGTATCATGTAATGGGCGAAATATTCTTCTGGCTCGTTTTTGATTCTGACAGGTTGTTTACAGGTTCTGAAGTTCAGTTTGCTCATCTCTAACATGAGGTTGAACTAGGTATGGCTTGTTTGGCTGAACTCTGTAAAGCTGGTCAAAAAAGTTGCATTTGCATTCTTCTTCCTGTTACTGTATACAATAGAATCCTTCCTGTTTCTACCATGAGATTCAGAACACAGTCTCTGACCTTTCTGAATAGTTTCCAAGTCTCCTTTTTCTCCTGAAGCCTTCTCATAAACGGCTCTACCATGCACCCTGCTTGTCAACACCAAACTCGAAGTATACCTGATGTCATCCCTTCCTTTACCATCTTCCTACCTGTATCCAATCTGTAGCTCAACCATATCAAACTTGAGAAATCTCTCTAATGCATCCATTCTGCTCATTCTCTATAATAACCACTCTAGGTAAAACCACGGCCAAACCCATCAGTTCAGTTCAATATTTTGATGGATCCCTAATGTGTCTGCATATTTCCACTTCCCCCTTCTACCATCTGTTCTCTAGAAAGCAAAGAAAGTAATCACCAAAAAAAGAAAAAGAAAAAGAAAACAGGAAAGGAATAACATCAGGTCATTGCCCTAGAAAAATCTTGCAGAAGCTTCCCAATACTTGTGGAAGAAAGCTCACACCCATATTCGGACCCCCTAACTCTAAATGTGTGTATAACCTCATGTCATGCATCCCTCAATTAATATGCTCCGGCCACCATGGACTTCTACTACTCATACACGCTGAACATTCTCCTGTTAGAAGGCCTTGTCATGTGTTCTTCTGATTGCCTGGAAATCTCTTGTCATCTTCTCCTCTTTCAGGACTGAGATTAATTTCCTCAAACAGGCCTTTCTTGATCCTACCTTATCTCACTTTACCTTCAACTTCTTTTAAAAATCTTCAATCTGATTTTTCTTCATACCATATATTATAATATGTCAATATCTCGTCTATTTATGTGCTTACTAACTTATACTGAGGAGAGCCTTTTGAAAAGAATCTCAATAGGCCGAGTTTCTACAACTATGTCCTCATACCTCAATTCCCAGCACTTGGCACAGGATCGAGTACAACAAACACTTACTGACTGGATAACGAACTACATGTAAGATAAAATCAAACCTTGCGGAATTGCAGGCATATTCCCTTACTCTTATACTCCTATGCTTAAAGTGAAAATATATTCATGTTATATTGCTCCAAATGTCCACTTCCAGTTTCTACAGAAAGAGTGTTTGACAACTCCTCAATCAAAAGTAAGGTTCAACTCTGTTAGTTGAATGCACAGAACCGAAAGAAGCTTCACAGAATGCTTCTGTGTAGTGTTTAATTGAAGATATTCCTTTTTCCACTATTGGTCTCTTAGCGCTCCGAATTTCCACTTGCAGTTTCTGCACAAAGAGTGTTTCAGAACTTCTCAATCAAAAGTAAGGTTCAACTTTGAAAGTTGAATGCACAGAACAGAAAGAAGTTTCACAGAATGACTCTGTGTAGTTTATATTTGAAGATATTCTTTATTCCACTATTACCCTCTTAGCGCTGCGAAGGTCCAGTTGCATTTTCTACAGAAAGAGTGTTTCAGAACTACTCAATGAAAAGTGAGACAAACTCTGTTAGTTGAATGCAGAGAAGAGAAAGAAGTTTCAGAAAAGGTTTCTGTGCAGTTTTTATTTGGAGATATTCCTTTTGCCACTATAGGCCTCTTAGCGCTCAAATGTCCAACTGCACTTTCTACAGAAAGAGTGTTTCAGAACTGCTCAATCAAAAGTATGGTTTAACTCTGTTAGTTGAATGCACAGATCAGAAAGAAGTTTCACAGAATGCTTCTGTGTAGTTTTTATATGTAGATATTACTTTTTCCAATATAGGCCTCTTAATACTCCGAATGTAAACTTGCAGTTTCTTCAGAAAGAGTGTTTCAGAAATGCTCAATCAAAAGTAAGGTTCAACTCTGTTAATTGAATGCACAGAACAGAAAGAAGTTTCACAGAATGCTTCTGTCTAGTTTTATTTGAAGATATTTGTTTTTGCACTTTACGGCAATTAGCGCTCCGAATGTCCACTTGTAGTTTCTATAGAAAGAGAGTTTCAGAACTGCTGAATCAAAAGTAAGGCTCAACTCTGTTAGTTGAATGCAGAGAACAGAAAAAAGTTTCAGAGAATTCTCCTGTGTAGTTTTTATTTGGAGATATTCCTTTTTCCACTATAGGCCTCTTAGCGGTCCGAACGTCCACATGCAGTTTCTACAGAAAGAGTGTTTCAGAACTGCTCAATCAAAGGTAAGGTTCAACTCTGTTAGTTGAATGCACAGAACAAAAAGAAGTTTCAGGGAATGCTTCTGTGTAGTTTTTATTTGAAGATATTCCTTTTTACACTATAGACCTTATAACGCTCCGAATGTCCACTTGCAGTTTATACAGAAAGAGTGTTTCAGAACTGCTGAATCAAAAGTAAGGCTCAACTCTGTTAGTTGAATGCAGAGAACAGAAAGAAGTTTCAGAGAATGCTTCTGTGTAGTTTTTATTTGAAGATATTCCTTTTTCCACAATTACCCTCTTAGCGCTCCGAATGTCCACTTGCATTTTCTGCTGAAAGACTGTCTCAGAACTGCTCAGTCAAAAATATGGTGTAACACTGTTAGTTTAATGCACAGATCAGAAAAGAGTTTCACAGGATGATTCTGTGTAGTTTTAATTTCAAGATATTCCTTTTTCCAAGATAGGCCTCTTAGCGCTCCGAATGTCCAATTGCAGTTTCTACAGAAAGAGTGTTTCCAAATGGCGCAATCAAAAGTAAGGTTCAACTCTGTTATTTGAATGCACAGAACAGAAAGAGGTTTCACAAAATGCTTTTGTCTAGTTTTATTTGAAGATATTTGTTTTTCCACTTTACGCCTCTTAGCGCTCTGAATGTCCACTTGCAATTTCTACAGAAAGAGTGTTTCAGAAATGCTCAATCAAAAGAAAGGCTCAACTCTGTTAGTTGAATGCAGAGAACAGAAAGTAGATTCAGCGAATGCTCCTGTGTAGTTTTTATTTGGAGATATTCCTTTTTCCACTGTAGGCCTCTTAGCGGTGCGAATGTCCACTTGCAGTTTCTACAGAAAGAGTGTTTCAGAACTGCTCAATCAAATGTAAGGTTCAACTCTGCTAGTTGAATGCACAGAACAAAATGAAGTTTCACAGAATGCTTCTGTGTAGTTTATATTTGAAGATATTCCTTTTTCAACTCTAGGCCTCTTAGCGCTCCGAATGTCCACTTGCAGTTTCTACAGAAAGAGTGTTTGAGAACTACTCAATGAAAAGTAAGGCAAACTCTGTTAGTTCAATGCAGAGAAGAGAAAGAACTTTCAGAGAATGCTTCTGTGTAGTTTTTATTTGGAGATATTCCTTTTTCCACTATAGGCCTCTTAGCCCTTAAATGTCCACATGCATTTCCTACAGAAAGAGTGGTTCAGAACTGTTCAATCAAAGGTATGGTTTAACTCTATTAGTTGAATGCACATATCAGAAAGAAGTTACACAGAATGCTTCTGTGTATTTTTTGTTTGTAGATATTCCTTTTTCCAATATAGGCCTCTTAGCGCTCCGAATGTCCAATTGCAGTTTCTACAGAAAGAGTGTTTCAGAACGGCTCAATCAAAAGTAAGGTTCAACTCAGTTAGTTGAATGCACAGAACAGAAAGAAGTATCACAGAATGCTTCTGTGTAGTATTTATTTCAAGATATTCGTTTTTCCACTGTAGGCCTCTTAGCCCTTGGAATGTCCACTT
The DNA here is from genome assembly GCF_028878055.3 of Symphalangus syndactylus. Taxonomy (NCBI): domain Eukaryota; kingdom Metazoa; phylum Chordata; class Mammalia; order Primates; family Hylobatidae; genus Symphalangus; species Symphalangus syndactylus. The sequence continues at coordinate 136,013,572 of NC_072432.2, read as the reverse complement.
GCATTTTCTACAGAAAGAGTGTTTCAGAACTGCTCAATCAAAAGTATGGTTTAACTCTGTTAGCTGAATGCACAGATCAGAAAGAAGTTTCACAGAACGCTTCAGTGTAGTATTTATTTGAAGATGTTCCTTTTTCCACTATTACCCTCTTAGCGCTCCGAATGTAAACTTGCAGATTCTACAGAAAGAGTGTTTCAGAACTGCTCCTTCAAAAGTAAGGCTCAACTCTGTTAGTTGAATGCAGAGAACAGAAAGAAGTTTCAGAGAATGCTTCTGTGTATTTTTTATTTGGAGATATTTCTTTTTCCACTATTAACATCTTAGCGCTCCGAATGTCCACTTGCATTTTCTACAGGAAGAGGGTTTAAGAACTACTCAATCAAAAGCATGGTTTAAATCTGTTAGCTGAATGAACAGATCAGAAAGAAGTTTCACAGAATGCTTCTGTGTAGTTTTTATTTGAAGATATTCTTTTTCCCAATATAGGCCTCTTAGCGCTCAGAATGACCAATTGCAGTTCCTACAGAAAGAGGGTTTCAGAACGGCTCAATCAAAAGTAAGGTTCAACTCTGTTAGTTGAATGCACAGAACAGAAAGTAGTTTCACAGAATGCTTATGTGAAGTTTATATATGAATATATTCCTTTTTCCACTGTTACACTCTTAGCGCTCCAAATGTCCACTTGCATTTTCTACAGAAGGAGTGTTCAGAACTCCTAAATCAAAAGTATATTTTAACTCTGTTAGTTGAATACGCAGATCATGAAGAAGTTTAACAGAATGCTTCTCTGTAGTTTTCATTTGAAGATATTCCTTTTTTCAATATAGGCCTCTTAGCGCTCAGAATGTCCAATTGCAGTATCTACAGAAAGAGTGTTTCAGAACTGCTCAATCAAAAGTAAGGTCCAACTCTGTTAGTTGAATGCACGGAACAGAAAGAAGTTTCAGTGAATGCTTCTGTGTAGTTTATATTTGAAGGTATTCCTTTTTCCACTATTACCCTCTAAGCGCTCCGAATGTCCACTTGCATTTTCTACAGAAAGAGTGTTCAGAACTCCTCAATCAAAAGTATATTTTAACTCTGTTATTTAAATACACAGATCAGAAAGAAGTTTCACAGAAAGCTTCTGTATAGTTTTTATTTGAAGATAGTCCTTTTTCCAATATAGGCATCTTAGCACTCAGAATGTCCAATTGCAGTTTCTACAGAAAGAGTGTTTCAGAACGGCTCAATCAAAGTAAGGCTCAACTCTATTTGTTGAATACAGAGAACAGGAAGAAGTTTCAGAGAATGCTTCTGTGTAGTTTTTATTTGGAGATAATTCTTTTTCCACTAATACCCTCTTAGCGCTCCGAATGTCCACTTGCATTTTCTTCAGAAAGAGTGTTCAGAACTGCTCAATCAAAATTATGGTTTAACTCTCTTAGTTGAATGCACAGATCAGAAAGAAGTTTCACAGAATTCTTCTGTTTGGTATTTACTTGAAGATATTCCCTTTTCCAATATACGACTCTTAGCGTTCAGAATGTCCAATTGCAGTATCTACAGAAAGAGTGTTTGCGAACTGCTCCATCAAAAGTAAGGTTCAACACTGTTAATTGAATGCATGGAACAGAAAGAAGTTTCAGAGAATGCTTCTGTGTTGTTTATATTTGAAGATATTCCTTTTTTCACTATTACCCTCTTAGCGCTCCGAATATAAACTTGCATTTTCTACATAAAGAGTGTTTCAGAACTGCTCAATCAAAAGAATGGTTTAACTCTGTTAGCTGAATGCACAGATCGGAAAGAAGTTTCACAGAATGCTTCTGTGTAGTTTTTATTTGAAGATATTCTTTTTCCCAATATAGGCCTCTTAGCGCTCAGAATGTCCAATTGCAGATTCTACAGAAAGAATGTTTCAGAACGGCTCAATGAAAAGTAAGGATCAACTCTGTTAGTTGAATGCACAGAACAGAAAGAAGTTTCACAGAATGCTTCTGTGTAGTTTATATTTGAATATATTCCTTTTTCCAGTATTACCGTCTTAGCGTTCCGAATGTCCACTTGCATTTTCTACAGAAAGGGTGTTCAGAACTGCGCAATCAAAAGTATGGTTTAACTCTGTTAGCTGAATGCACATATCAGAAATAACTTTCACAGAATGCTTCTGTGTAGTTTTTATTTGAAGATATTATTTTTCCCAATATAGGCCTCTTAGGGCTCAGAATGTCCAATTGCAGTTTCTACAGAAAGAGTGTTTCAGAACGGCTCAATCAAAAGGAAGGTTCAACTCTGTTAGTTGAATGCACAGAACAGAAAGTAGTTTCATACAATGCTTCTGTGTAGTTTATATTTGAAGATATTCCTTTTTCCACTATTACCCACTTAGCACTCCGAATGTCCAGTTGCATTTTCTACAGAAAGAGTGTTTCAGAACTGCTCAATCAAAAGTATGGTTTAACTCTCTTAGCTGAATGCACAGATAAGAAAGAAGATTCACAGAATGCTTCTGTGTAGGTTATATTTGAATATATTCCTTTTTCCACTACTATCCTCTTAGAGCTCAAAATGTCCAGTTGCGTTTTCTACAGAAAGAGTGTTCAGAACTGCTGAATCAAAAGTATGGTATAACTCTGTTATTTGAATTCAAAGATCAGAAAGAAGTTTCACAGAATGCTTCTGTGTAGTTTTTATATGAAGATATTCTTTTTTCCAATATAATACTCTTAGCGCTCAGAATGTCCAATTGCAGTATCTACAGAAAGAGTGTTTCAGAACTGCTCAATCAAAAGTAAGTTTCAACTCTGTTAGTTGAATGCACGGAACAGAAAGAAGTTTCAGAGAATGCTTCTGTGTTGTTTATATTTGAAGATATTCCTTTTTCCACTATTACCCTCTTAGCGCTCCGAATGTCCACTTGCAAGTTCTACAGAAAGAGTGTTTCAGAACTGCTCCTTCAAAAGTAAGGCTCAACTCTGTTAGTTGAATGCACGGAACAGAAAGAAGTTTCAGAGAATGTTTCTGTGTAGTTTATATTTGAAGATATTCCTTTTTCCACTACTACCATCTTAGCTCTCCGAATGTCCACTTGCATTTTCTACAGAAAGAGGGTTTCAGAACGGCTCAATGAAAAGAATGGTTTAACTCTGTTAGTTGAATGCACAGAACAGCAAGAAGTTTCACAGAATGCTTCTGTGTAGTTTATATTTGAATATATTCCTTTTTCCACTATTACCCTCTTAGCGCTGCGAATGTCCACTTGCATTTTCTACAGAAGGAGTTTCCAGAACTCCTCAATCAAAAGTATGGTTTAACTCTGTTACTTGAATTCACAGATCAGAAAGAAGTTTCACAGAATGCTTCTGTGTAGTTTTTATTTGAAGATATTCCTTTTTCCAATATAGGACTCTTAGCGCTCAGAAAGTCCAATTGCAGTATCTACAGAAAGAGTGTATCCGAACTGCTCAATCAAAAGTAACTTTCAACCTTGTTAGTTGAATTAACGGAACAGAAAGAAGTTTCAGAGAATGCTTCTGTGTAGTTTATATTTGAAGAAATTCCTTTTTCCACTATTACCCTCTAAGCGCTCCGAATGTCCACTTGTATTTTCTACAGAAAGTGTGTTTCCGAACTGCTCAATAAAAAGTATGATTTAACTCTGTTAGCTGAATGCACAGATCAGTACGTGGTTTCACAGAATGCTTCTGTGTAGTTTTTATTTGAAGATAGTCCTTTTTCCAATATAGGCCTCTTAGCGCTCCGAATATCGAATTGCAGTTTCTACAGAAAGACTCTTTTAGAACGGCTCAATCAAAAGTAAGGTTCAACTATGTTATTTGAATGCACACAACAGATAGAAGTTTCACTGAATGCTTCTGTGTAGTTTATATTTGAATACATTCTTTTTCCACTATTACCTTCTTAGCACTCCGAATGTCCACGTGCATTTAATACGGAAAGAGTGTTTCAGAACTGCTCAATCAAAGGTATGGTTTAATTCTGTTAGCTGAATGCACAGATCAGAAAGAAGTTTCACAGAATGCTTCTGTGTAGTTTTTATTTGAAGACATTCTTTTCCCAATATAGGCCCCTTAGCGCTCAGAATGTCCAATTGCAGTTTCTACAGAAAGAGTGTTTCAGAAGGGCTCAATCAATAGTAAGGTTCAACACTGTTAGTTTAATGCACAGAACAGAATGTAGTTTCACAGAATGCTTCTGTGTAGTTTATATTTGAAGATATTACTTTTTCCACTATTAACCTCTTAGAGCTCGGAATGTCCACTTGCATTTTCTACAGAAAGAGTGTTCAGAACAGCTCAATCAAAAGTATGGTTTAACTCTGATAATTGAATGCAAAGATCAGAAAGAATTTTCACAGAATTCTCCTGTGTAGTTTTTATTTGAAGATATTCCTTTTTCCAATATAGGAATCCTAGCGCTCAGAATGTCCAATTGCAGTATCTACAGAAAGAGTGTTTCAGAACTGCTCAATCAAAAGTAAGGTTCAACACTGTTAGTTGAATGCACAGAACAGAAACTTGTTTCAGAGAATGCTTCTGTGTAGTATTTATTTGAAGATATTCCTTTTTCCACTATTACCCTCTTAGCGCTCCGAATGTCCACTTGCATTTTCTACAGAAAGAGTGTTTCAGAACGGCTCAATCAAAAGTAAGGTTCAACTCTTTTAGTTGAATGCACAGAACAGAAACTATTTTCACAGAATGCTTCTGTGTAGTATTTAGTTGAAGATATTTCTTTTTAAACTATTACCCTCTTAGCGCTCCGAATGTCCACTTACAGTTTCTAAAGAAAGAGTCTTTCAGAACTGCTCCTTCAAAAGTAAGGCTCAACTCTATTAGTTGAATGCAGAGAAGAGAAAGGTGTTTCAGAGATTGCTTCTGTGTATTTTTTATTTCGAGATATTCGGATTTCCACTATTACAATCTTAGCGCTCCAAATGTCCACTTGCATTATCTACAGAAAGACTGCTTCATAACTGCTCAATCAAAAGTATCGTTTAACTCTGTTAGCTGAATGCACAGATCAGAAAGAAGTTTCAGAGAATGCCTCTGTGTAGTTTTTATTTGAAGATATTATTTTTTCCACTATTAACATCTTAGCGCACCAAATGTCCACTTGCATTATCTACAGAAAGAGTGTTCCAGAACTGCTCAATCAGAAGTATCGTTTAACTCTGTTAGCTGAATGCACATATCAGAAAGATGTTTCACAGAATGCATCGGCGTAGTTTTTATTTGACGATATTCTTTATCCCAATATAGGAATCATAGCGCTCAGTATATTAAATTGCAGTTTCTACAGAAAGAGTGTTTCAGAACGGCTCAATCAAAAGTAAGGTTCAACTCTGTTAGTTGAATGCAGAGAACAGAAAGAAGTTTCACAGAATGCTTCTGTGTAGTTTATATTTGAATATATTCTTTTTCCACTTTTACCCTCTTGGTGCTCTGAATGTCCACTTGCATTTCCTACTGAAAGAGTGTTTCAGAACTGCTCAATCAAAGGTATGGTTTAATTCTGTTAGCTGAATGCACAGATCAGAAAGAAGTTTCACAGAATGCTCCTGTGTAGTTTTTATTTGAAGATATTCTTTTTCCCAATATAGGCCTCTTAGAGCTCAGAATGTCCAACTGCAGTTTCTACAGAAAGAGTGTTTCAGAACGGCTCAATCAAAAGTAAGGTTCAACTCTGTTAGTTGAATGCGCAGAGCAGAATGTAGTTTCACAGAATGCTTCTGTGTAGTTTATATATGAAGATATTCCTTTTTCCACTATTACCGTCTTAGGGCTCAGAATGTCCACTTGCATTTTCTACAGAAAGAGTGTTCAGAACTGCTAAATCAAAAGTATGGTTTAACTCTGTTAGTTGAATGCACAGATCAGAAAGAAGTTTCACAGAATTTTTCTGTGTAGTTTTTATTTGAAGATATTCCTTTTTCCAATATAGGACTCTTAGCGCTCAGAATGTCCAATTGCAGTATCTACAGAAAGCGTGTTTCAGAACTGCTCAATCAAAAGTAAGGTTCAACACTGTTAGTTGAATGAACGGAACAGAAAGAAGTTTCAGAGAATGCTTCTGTGTAGTTTATATTTGAAGATATTCCTTTTTCCACTATTATCCTCTTAGCGCTCTGAATGTCCACTTGCATTTTCTACAGAAAGAGTGCTTCAGAACGGCTCAATCAAAAGTAAGGTTCAACTCTTTTAGTTGAATGCACAGAACAGGAAGGAGTTTCACAGAATGCTTCTGTGTAGTATTTATTTGAAGACATTCCTTTTTCCACTATTACCCTCTTAGCGCTCCGAATGTCCACTTGCAGTTTCTACAAAAAGAGTGTTTTAGATCTGCTCCTTCAAATGTAAGGCTCAACGCTGTTAGTTGAAAGCAGAGAACAGAAAGAAGTTTCAGAGAATGCTTCTGTGTAGTTTTTATTTGGAGATATTACTTTTTCCACTATTACCATCTTAGCGCTCCGAATGTCCAATTGCATTTTCTACAGAAAGAGTGTTTTGGAACTGCTCAATCAAAAGTATGATATAACTCTGTTAGCTGAATGCACAGATGAGAAAGGAGTTTCCCAGAATGCTTCTGTGTAGTTATTATTTGAAGATATACCTTTTCCCAATATAGGTCTCTTAGCGCTCAGAATGTCCAATTGCAGTTTCAGCAGAAAGAGTGTTTCAGAACGGCTCAATCAAATGTAAGGTTCAAATCTGTTAGTTGAATGCACGGAACAGAAAGATGTTTCACCAAATGCTTCTGTGTAGTTTATATTTGAATATATTCCTTTTTCCACTATTACCCGCTTAGTGTTCCGAATGTCCACTTGCATTTTCTACAGAAAGTGTGTTCTGAACTGCTCAATCAAAAGTATGGTTTAACTCTGTTTGTTGAATGCACAGATCAGAAAGAAGTTTCACAGAATGCTTCTGTGTAGTTTTTATTTGAAGATATTCGTTTTTCCAATAAAAGACATTTTGCGCTCAGAATGTCCAATTGCAGTATCTACAGAAAGAGTGTTTCAGAACTGCTCAATCAAAAGTAAGGTTCAACTCTGTTAGTTGAATGCACGGAACAGACTGTAGTTTCAGAGAATGCTTCTGTGTTGTTTATATTTGAAGATATTACTTTTTCCACTATTACCCTCTTAGCGCTCCGAATGTCCACTTGCAGGTTCTACAGAAAGAGTGTTTCAGAACTGCTCCTTCAACAGTAAGGCTCAACTCTGTTAGTTGAATGCACGGAACAGAAAGAAGTTTCAGAGAATGTTTCTGTGTAGTTTATATTTGAAGGTATTCCTTTTTCCCCTATTACCATCTTAGCGCTCTGAATGTCCACTTGCATTTTCTACAGAAAGAGGGTTTCAGAATGGCTCAATCAAAAGTAAGGTTCAACTATGTTACTTGAATGCACAGAACAGCAAGTAGTTTCACAGAATGTTTCTGTGTACTTTATATTTGAATATATTCATTTTTCCTCTATTACCCGCTTAGCGCTCCGAATGTCCACTTGCATTTTCTACAGAAGGAGTGTCCAGAACTCCGCAATCAAAAGTATGGTTTAACTCTGTTAGTTGAATGCACAGATCAGAAAGAAGTTTCACAGAATGCTTCTGTGTAGTTTTTATTTGAAGATATTCCTTTTTCCAATATAGGACTCTTAGCGCTCAGAATGTCCAGTTGCAGTATCTACAGAAAGAGTGTTTCCGAACTGCTCAATCAAAAGTAGTTTTCAACTCTGTTAGTTGAATTAACGGAAGAGAAAGAAGTTTCAGAGAATGCTTCTGTGTAGTTTTTATTTGAAGATATTCTTTTTCCCAATATAGGCCCCTTAGCGCTCAGAATGTCCAATTGCAGTTTCTACAGAAAGAGTGTTTCAGAAGTGCTCAATCAAAAGTAAGGTTCAACTCTGTTAGTTGAATGCACAGAACAGAATGTAGTTTCACAGAATGCTTCTGTGTAGTTTATATTTGAAGATATTCCTTTTTCCACTATTACCCTCTTAGAGCTCCGAATGTCCACTTGCATTTTCTACAGAAAGATTGTTCAGAACAGCTCAATCAAAAGTATGGTTTAACTCTGTTAATTGAATGCACAGATCAGAAAGAATTTTCACAGTATTCTTCTGTGTAGTTTTTATTTGAAGATATTCCTTTTTCCAATATAGGACTCTTAGCGCTCAGAATGTCTAATTGCAGTATCTACAGAAAGAGTTTTTCAGAACTTCTCAATCAGAAGTAAGGTTCAACACTGTTAGTTGAATGCACGGAACAGAAACAAGTTTCAGAGAATGCTTCTGTGTTGTTTATACTTGAAGATATTCCTTTTCCACTATTACCCTCTTAGCGCTCCGAATGTCCACTTGCATTTTCTACAGAAAGAGTGTTTCAGAACGGCTCAATCAAAAGTAAGGTTCAACTCTTTTAGTTGAATGCACAGAATAGAAAATAGTTTCACAGAATGCTTCTGTGTAGTATTTTGTTGAAGATATTTCTTTTTCCACTATTACCCTCTTATCGCTCCGAATGTCCACTTGCAGTTTCTACAGAAAGAGTGTTCAGAATTGCTCAATCAAAAGTATCGTTTAACTCTGTTAGCTGAAAGCAAGATCAGAAATAAGTTTCAAGGAATGCTTCTGTGTAGTTTTTATTTGAAGATATTCTTTTTCCCAATATAGGTCTCTTAGCGCTCAGAATGTCCAATTGCAGTTTCTACAGAATGAGTGTTTCAGAACGGCTCAATCAAAAGTAAGGTTCAACTCTGTTAGTTGAATGCACAGAACAGAAAGAAGTTTCACAGAATGCTTCTGTGTAGTTTATATTGGAATATATTACTTTTTCCAGTATTGCACTCTTAGCGCTCCTAATGTTCACTTGCATTTTCTACAGCAAGGGTGTTCAGAATTGCTCAATCAAAGTATGGTTCAACTCTGTTAGCTGAATGCACAGATCAGAAACAATTTTCACAAAATGCTTCTGTGTAGTTTTTATATGAAGATATTCTTTTCCCCAATATAGGCCCCTTAGCGCTCAGAATGTACAATTGCAGTTTCTACAGAAAGAGCGTTTCAGAACGGCTCAATCAAAAGTAAGGTTCCACTATGTTAGTTGAATGCACAGAACAGAAAGAAGTTTCACAGAATGCTTCTGTGTAGTTTATATTTCAATATATTCTTTTTCCACTATTACCCTCTTAGCGCTCCGAATGTCCACATGCATTTTCTATGGAAAGAGTGTTTCAGAACGGCTCAATCAAAGGTATGGTTTAATTCTGTTTGCTGAATGCACAGATGAGAAAGTAGTTTCCCACAATGCTTCTGTGTAGTTATTATTTGAAAATATTCTTTTTCCCAATATGGGCCTCTTAGCGCTCAGAATGTCCAATTGCAGTTTCTACAGAAAGAGTGTTTCAGAACGGCTCAATCAAATGTAAGGTTCAAATCTGTTAGTTGAATGCACGGAACAGAAAGGAGTTTCACAGAATGCTTCTGTGTAGTTTATATTTGAATATATTCCTTTTTCCACTATTACCCTCTTAGTGCTCCGAATGTCCACTTGCATTTTCTACAGAAAGAGTGTTCAGAACTGCTCAATCGAAGGTATGGTTTAACTCTGTTAGTTGAATGCACAGATCTGGAAGAAGTTTCACAGAATGATTCTGTGTAGTTTTTATTTGAAGATATTCGATTTTCCAATATAAGACTCCTAGCGCTCAGAATGTCCAATTGCAGTATCCACAGAAAGAGTGTTTCAGAACTGCTCAATCAAAATTAAGGTTCAACTCTGTTAGTTGAATGCACGGAACAGAATGAAGTTTCAGAGAATGATTCTGTGATGTTTATATTTGAAGATACTCCTTTTTCCACTATTACCCTCTTAGCGCTCCGAATGACCACTTGCAGGTTCTACAGAAAGAGTGTTTCAGAACTGCTCCTTCAAAAGTAAGGCTCAACTCTGTTAGTTGAATGCTCGGAACAGGAAGAAGTTTCAGAGAATGTTTCTGTGTAGTTTATATTTGAAGATATTCCTTTTTCCACTATTAGCATCTAAGCGCTCCGAATGTCCACTTGCATTTTCTACAGAAAGAGGGTTTCAGAACGGCTCAATCAAAAGTAAGGTTCAACTCTGTTACTTGAATGCACCGAACAGCAAGAAGTTTCACAGAATGATTCTTTGTAATTTATATTTGAATATATTCCTTTTTCCACTACTACCCGCTTAGCGCTCTGAATGTCCACTTGCATTTTCTACAGAAGGAGTGTCCAGAACTCCTCAATCAAAAAGTATGGTTTAACTCTGTTAGTTGAATTCACAGATCAGAAAGACGTTTCACAGAATGCTTCTGTGTAGTTTTTATTTGAAGATATTATTTTTCCCAATATAGGCCCCTTAGAGCTCAGAATGTCCAATTGCAGTTTCTACAGGAAGAGTGTTTCAGAAGGGCTCAATCAAAAGTAAGGTTCAACTCTGTTAGTTGAATGCACAGAACAGAATGTAGTTTCACATAATGCTTCTGTGTAGTTTATATTTGAAGATATTCCTTTTTCCACTATTACCCTCTTAGAGCTCGGTATGTCCACTAGCATTTTCTACAGAAAGTGTGTTCAGAACAACTCAATCAAAAGTATGGTTTAACTCTGTTAATTGAATGCACAGATCAGAAAAAATTTTCACAGAATTCTTCTGTGTAGTTTTAATTTGAAGATATTCCTTTTTCCAATATAGGACTACTAGCGCTCAGAATGTCCAATTGTAGTATCTACAGAAAGAGTGTTTCAGAACTGCTCATTCAAAAGTAAGGTTCAACACTGTTAGTTGAATGCACGGAACAGAAACAAGTTTCAGAGAATGCTTCTGTGTAGTTTATATTTGAAGTTATTCCTTTTTCCACTATTACCCTCTTAGCGCTCCGAATGTCCACTTGCATTTTCTACAGAAACAGTGTTTCAGAACTGCTCCTTCAAAAGTATGGCTCAACTCTGTTAGTTGAATGCACGGAACAGAAAGAAGTTTCAGAGAATGTTTCTGTGTAGTTTATATTTGAAGATATTCCCTTTTCCACTATTACCATCTTAGCGCTCCGAATGTTCACGTGCATTTTCTACAGAAAGAGGGTTTCATAACGGCTCAATCAAAAGTAAGGTTCAACTCTGTTACTTGAATGCACAGAACAGCAGGAAGTTTCACAGAATCCTTCTGTGTAGTTTAAATTTGAATATATTCCTTTTTCTCCTATTACCCTCTTAGCGCTCCGAATGTCCACTTGCATTTTCTACAGAAAGAGTGTCCAGAACTCCTCAATCAAAAGTATGGTTTAACTCTGTTAGTTGAATGCACAGATCCGAAGTAAGTTTCACAGAATACTTCTTTGTAGTTTTTATTTGAAGATATTCCTTTTTCCAATATATGACTCTTAGCGCTCAGAATGTCCAATTGCAGTATCTACAGAAAGAGTGTTTCCGAACTGCTCAATCAAAAGTAAGGTTCAACTTTGTTAGTTGAATTAACGGAACAGAGTGAAGTTTCAGAGAATGCTTCTCTGTAGTTTATATTTGAAGATATTCCTTTTTCCACTATTACCCTCTAAGCGCTCCGAATGTCCACTTGCATTTTCTGCAGAAAGTGTATTTCCGAACTGCTCAACCAAAAGTATGGTTTAACTCTGTTAGCTGAATGCACAGATCAGTACGAAATTTCACAGAATGCTTCTGTGTCGTTTTTTTTGAAGATAGTCCTTTTTCCAATATAGGCCTCTTAGCGCTCAGAATATCCAATTGCAGTGTCTACAGAAAGAGTGTTTCAGAACGGCTCAATCAAAAGTAAGGTTCAACTATGTTAGTTGAATGCACAGAACAGAAAGAAGTTCCACAGAATGCTTCTGTGTAGTTTATATTTGAATATATTCTTTTTCCACTATTACCCTCTTAGCGCTCCGAATGTCCACATGCATTTTCTATGGAAAGAGTGTTTCAGAACTGCTCAATCAAAGGTATGGTTTAATTCTGTTAGCTGAATGCACAGATGAGAAAGAAGTTTCCCACAATGCTTCTGTGTAGTTATTATTTGAAGATATTCTTTTTCCCAATATCGGCCTCTTAGCGCTCAGAATGTCCAATTGCAGTTTCTACAGAAAGAGTGTTTCAGAACGGCTCAATCAAATGTAAGGTTCAAATCTGTTAGTTGAATGAACGGAACAGAAAGAAGTTTCACAGAATGCTTCAGTGTAGTTTATATTTGAATATATTCCTTTTTCCACTATTACCCTCTTAGTGTTCCGAATGTCCACTTGCATTTTCTACAGAAAGAGTGTTCAGAACTGCTCAATCGAAAGTATGGTTTAACTCTGTTAGTTGAATGCACAGATCAGAAAGAAGTTTCACAGAATGGTTCTGTGTAGTTTTTATTTGAAGATATTCGTTTTTCCAATATAAGACTCTCAGCGCTCAGAATGTCCATTTGCTGTATCTACAGAAAGAGTATTTCAGAACTGCTGAATCAAAAGTAAGGTTCAACTCTGTTGGTTGAATGCACGGAACAGAAAGAAGTTTCACATAATGCTTCTGTGTAGTTTATATTTGAAGATATTCCTTTTTCCACTATTAACCTCTTAGCGCTCCGAATGTCCACTTGCATTTTCTACAGAAAGAGTGTTTCAGAACGGCTCAATCAAATGTAAGGTTCAACTCTTTTAGTTGAATGCACAGAACAGAAAGTAGTTTCACAGAATGCTTCTGTGTAGTATTTAGTTGAAGATATTACTTTTTAAACTATTACTCTCTTAGCGCTCTGAATGTCCACTTACAGTTTCTACAGAAAGAGTCTTTCAGAACTGCTCCTTCAAAAGTAAGGCTCAACTCTGTTAGTTGAATGCAGAGAAGAGGAAGGTGTTTCAGAGATTGCTTCTGTGTATTTTTTATTTGGAGATATTCCGTTTTCCACTATTACAATCTTAGCGCTCCAAATGTCCACTTGCGTTTTCTACAGAAAGTGTGTTTCATAACTGCTCATTCAAAAGTATCGTTTAAATCTGTTAGCTGAATGCACAGATCAGAAGGAAGTTTCAGAGAATGCCTCTGTGTAGTTTTTATTTGAAGATATTCCTATTTCCACTATTACCATCTTAGCGCACCGAATGTCCACTTGCATTTTCTACAGAAAGAGTGTTCCAGAACTGCTCAATCAAATGTATCGTTTAACTCTGTTAGCTGAATGCACAGATCAGAAAGAAGTTTCACAGAATGCATCTGCGTAGTTTGTATTTGATGATATTCTTTATCCCAATACAGGCCTCATAGCGCTCAGTATGTTAAATTGCAGTTTCTACAGAAAGAGTGTTTCAGAACGGCTCAATCAAAAGTAAGGTTCAACTCTGTTAGTTGAATGCACAGAACAGAAAGAAGTTTCACACAATGCTTCTGTGTAGTTTATATATGAATATATCCTTCTTCCACTTTTACCCTCTTTGCGCTCTGAATGTCCACTTGCATTTCCTACTGAAAGAGTGATTCAGAACTGCTCAATCAAAGGTATGGTTTAATTCTGTTAGCTGAATGCACAGATCAGAAAGAAGTTTCACAGAATGCTCCTGTGTAGTTTTTATTTGAAGATATTCCTTTTTCCAATATAGGACTCTTAGAGCTCAGAATGTCCAATTGCAGTATCTACAGAAAGCGTGTTTCACAACTGCTCAATCAAAAGTAAGGTTCAACACTGTTAGTTGAATGCACTGAACAGAAAGAAGTTTCAGAGAATGCTTCTGTGTAGTTTATATTTGAAGATATTCCTTTTTCCACTATTATCCTCTTAGCGCTCCGAATGTCCACTTGCATTTTCTACAGAAAGTGTCTTTCAGAACTGCTCAATGAAAAGTATGGTTTAAGTCTGTTAGCTGAATGCACAGATCAGAAAGTAGTTTCACACAATGCTTCTGTGTAGTTTTTGTTTGAAGAGAGTCCTTTTACCAATATAGGCCTCTTAGCGCTCCGAATATCCAATTGCAGTTTCTACAGAAAGAGTGTTTCAGAACAGCTCAATCAAAAGTAAGTTTCAACACTTTTAGTTGAATGCACAGAACAGAATGGAGTTTCACAGAATGCTTCTGTGTACTATTTATTTGAATATATTCCTTTTTCCACTATTACCCTCTTAGCGCTTCGAATGTCCAGTTGCAGTTTCTACAAAAAGAGTGTTTCAGAACTGCTCCTTCAAAAGTAAGGCCTAACGCTGTTAGTTGAAAGCAGAGAACAGAAAGAAGTTTCAGAGAATGCTTCTCTGTAGTTTTTATGTGGAGATATTACTTTTTCCACTATTACCATCTTAGCGCTCCGAATGTCCAATTGCATTTTCTACAGAAAGAGTGTTTCGGAACTGCTCAATCAAAAGTATGGTATAACTCTGTTAGCTAAATGCACAGATGAGAAAGGAGTTTCCCAGAATGCTTCTGTGTAGTTATTATTTTAAGATATTCTTTTTCCCAATATCGGCCTCTTAGCGCTCAGAATGTCCAATTGCAGTTTCAACAGAAAGAGTGTTTCAGAACGGCTCAATCAAATGTAAGGTTCAAATCTGTTAGTTGAATGCACGGAACAGAAAGTAGTTTCACAGAATGCTTCTGTGTAGTTTATATTTGAATATATTCCTTTTTCCACTATTACTCTCTTAGTGCTCCGAATGTCCACTTGCATTTTCTACAGAAAGAGTGTTCCGAACTGCTCCATCAAAAGTATGGTTTAACTCTGTTAGTTGAATGCACAGATCAGAAAGAAGTTTCACAGAATGCTTCTGTGTATTTTTTATTTGATGATATTCGTTTTTCCAATAAAAGACATTTTGCTCTCAGAATGTCCAATTGCATTATCTACAGAAAGAGTGTTTCAGAACTGCTCAATCAAAAGTAAGGTTCAACTCTGTTAGTTGAATGCACGGAACAGAAAGAAGTTTCAGAGAATGCTTCTGTGTTGTTTATATTTGAAGATATTCCTTTTTCCACTATTACCCTCTTAGCGCTCCGAATGTCCACTTGCAGGTTCTCCAGAAAGAGTGTTTCAGAACGGCTCAATCAAATGTAAGGTTCAAATCTGTTAGTTGAATGCATGGAACAGAAAGTAGTTTCACAGAATGCTTCTGTGTAGTTTATATTTGAATATATTCCTTTTTCCACTATTACACTCTTAGTGCTCCGAATGTCCACTTGCATTTTCTACAGAAAGAGTGTTCCGCACTGCTCAATCAAAAGTATGGTTTAACTCTGTTAGTTGAATGCACAGATCAGAAAGAAGTTTCACAGAATGCTTCTTTGTAGTTTTTATTTGAAGATATTCGTTTTTCCAATAAAAGACATTTTGCTCTCAGAATGTCCAATTGCATTATCTACAGAAAGAGTGTTTCAGAACTGCTCAATCAAAAGTAAGGTTCAACTCTGTTAGTTGAATGCACGGAACAGAAAGAAGTTTCAGAGAATGCTTCTGTGTTGTTTATATTTGAAGATATTCCTTTTTCCACTATTACCCTCTTATCGCTGCGAATATCCACTTGCAGGTTCTCCAGAAAGAGTGTTTCAGAACGGCTCAATCAAAAGGAAGGTTCAACTCTTTTAGTTGAATGCACAGAAGAGAAAGAAGTTTCACAGAATCCTTCTTTATATTATTTATTTGAAAATATTCTTTTTCCATTATTACCCCCTTAACGCTCCGAATGTCCACTTGCAGTTTCTACAGAAAGAGTGTTACAGAACTGCTCCTTCAAAATTAAGGCTCAACTCTGTTAGTTGAATGCAGAGAAGAGAAAGAAGTTTCAGAGAATGCTTCTGTGTAATTTTTACTTGGAGATATTCCTCTTTCCACTATTACCATCTTAGCGCTCCGAATTTCCACTTGCATTTTCTACAGAAAGAGTGTTTCAGAACTGCTCAATCAAAAGTATGGTTTAAACCTGTTAGCTGAATGCACAGATCAGAAAGAAGTTTCACAGAATGCTTCTGTGTAGTTTTTATTTGAAGATATTCTTTTTCCCAATATAGGCCTCTTAGCGCTCAGAATGTCCAATTGCAGTTTCTACAGAAAGAGTGTTTCAGAGCGGATCAATCAAAAGTAAGGCTCAAATCTGTTAGTTGAATGCACGGAACAGAAAGAAGTTTCAGAGAATGTTTCTGTGTAGTTTATATTTAAAGATATTCCTTTTTCCACTATTAACATCTTAGCACTCCAAATGTCAACTTGCATTTTCTACAGAAAGAGTGTTCAGAACTCCTCAATCAAAAGTATGGTTTAACTCTGTTAGCTGAATGTACAGTTCAGAAATAAGTTTCAAAGAATGCTTCTGTGTAGTTATTATTTGAAGTTATTCTTTTTCTCAATATAGACCTCTTAGCGCTCAGAATGTCCAATTGCAGTTTCTACAGAAAGAGTTTTTCAGATCGGCACAATGAAAAGTAAGGTTCAAATCTGTTAGTTGAATGCACAGAACAGAAAGAAGTTTCACAGAATGCTTCTGTGTAGTTTATATTTTAATATATTCCTTTTTCCACTATTACCCACTTGGCGCTCCGAATGTCCAGTTGCATTTTCTACAGAAAGAATGTTTCAGAACTGCTCAATCAAAAGTATGGTTTAACTCTGTTATCTGAATGCACAGATCAGAAAGATGTTTCACAGAATGCTTCTGTGTGGTTTTCATATGAAGATATGTTTTTACCAATATAGGCCTCTTAGCGCTCAAAATGTCCAACTGCAGTTTCTACAGAAAGAGTGTTTCAGAACGGCACAATCAAAAGTAAGGTTCAACTCTGTTAGTTGAATGCACAGAACAGAAAGAAGTTTCACAGAGTGCTTCTGTGTAGTTTATATTTTAATATATTCCTTTTTCCACTACTACCCTCTTAGCGCTCCAAATGTCCAGCTGCATTTTCTACAGAAAGTGTTCAGAACTGCTCAATCTAAAGTATGTTTTAACTCTGTTAGTTGAATGCACAGATCAGAAAGAAGTTTCACAGAATTCTTCTGTGTAGTTTTTATTTGAAGATATTACTTTTTCCAATATGGGACTTTTAACGTTCAGAATGTCCAACTGCAGTATCTACAGAAAGAGTGTTTCCGAACTGCTCAATCAAAACTATGGTTGAACCCTGTTAGCTGAATGCACAGAACCAAAAGAAGTTTCAAAGAATGCTTCTGTGTAGTTTTTATTTGAAGATAGTCCTTTTTCCAATATAGGCCTCTTAGCGCTCTTAATATCCAATTGCAGTTTCTACAGAAAGAGTGTTTCAGAACGGCTCAATCAAAAGTAAGGTTCAACTACTTTAGTGGAATGCACAGAAGAGAAAGAAGTTTCCCAGAATGCTTCTTTGTAGTATTTATTTGAAGATATTCCTTTTTCCACTATTACCCTCTTAGCGCTCCGAATGTCCACTGGCAGGTTCTACAGAAAGAGTGTTTCAGAAATGCTCCTTCAAATGTAAGGCTCAACTCTGTTAGTTGAATGTACGGAACAGAAAGAAGTTTCAGAGAATGTTTCTGAGAAGTTTATATTTGAAGATATTCCTTTTTCCACTATTACCATCTTAGCACTCCAAATGTCCACTTGCATTTTCTACAGAAAGAGGGTTTCAGAACGGCTCAATCAAAAGTAATGTTCAACTCTGTTAGTTGAATGCACAGAACAGCAAGAAGTTTCACAGAAGGCTTCTGTGTAGTTTTATTTGAAGATATTCTTTATCCCAATATAGGCCTCTTAGCGCTCAGAATGTTCAAGTGTAGTTTCTACAGAAAGAGTGTTTCCGAAGGGCTCAATCAAAAGTAAGGTTCAACTCTGTTAGTTGAATGCACAGAACAGAAAGAAGTTTCACAGAATGCTTCTGTGTAGTTTATATTTGAATATATTCCTATTTCCACTATTACACTCTTAGCGCTCCGAATGTCCACTTGCATTTTCTACAGAAAGAGTGTTCAGAACTGCTCAATCCAAAGTATGGTTTAATTCTGTTAGTTGAATGCACAGATCAGAAAGAAGTTTCACAGAATGCTTCTGTGTAGTTTTTATTTGAAGATATTCCTTTTTTAAATATAGGACTCTTAGCGCTAAGAATGTCCAATTGCAGTTTCTTCAGAAAGAGTGTTTCAGACCTGCTCAATGAAAAGTAAATTTCAGCTCTGTTAGTTGAATGCGTGGAATAGAAAGAAGTTTCAGAGAATGCTTCTGTGTAGTTTATATTTGAAGATATTCCTTTTTCCACTATTAACCTCTTAGAGCTCCCAATGTCCACTTGCATTATCTTCAAAAAGAGTGTTTCCGAATTGCTCAATCAAAAGTATGGTTGAACTCTGTTAGCTGAATGCACAGATCAGAAAGAAGTTTCACAGAATATTTTTGTGTAGTTTTATTTGAAGATACTCCTTTTTCCAATTTAGGCCTCTTAGCGTTCCGAATATCCAATTGCAGTTTCTACAGAAAGAGTGTTTCAGAACGGCTCAATCAAAAGTAAGGTTCAACTCTTTTAGTTGAATGCACAGAACAGAAAGAAGTTTCACAGAATCCTTCTTTATAGTATTTATTTGAAAATATTCCTTTTTCTTCTATAACCCCCTTAGCGCTCCGAATGTCCACTTGCAGTTTCTACAGAAATAGTGTTACAGAACTGCTCCTTCAAAAAGAAGGCTCAACTCTGTTAATTGAATGCAGAGAAGAGAAAGAAGTTTCAGAGAATGCTTCTGTTTACTTTTTATTTGGACATATTCCTTCTTCCACTATTACCATCTTAGCGCTCCGAATGTCCACTTGCATTTTCTACAGAAAGAGTGTTTCAGAACTGCTCAATTAAAAGTATGGTTTAAATCTGTTAGCTGAATGCACAGATCAGAAAGAAGTTTCACAGAATGCTTCTGTGTAGTTTTTATTTGAAGATATTCTTTTTCCCAATATAGGCCTCTTAGCGCTCAGAATGTCCATTTGCAGTTTCTACAGAAAGAGTGTTTCAGAGCAGATCAATCAAAAGTAAGGTTCAACTCTGTTAGTTGAATGCACAGGACAGAAAAAATTTTCACAGAATGCTTCTGTGAGGTTTATATTTGAATATATTCCTTTTTCCACTATTACCCTCTTAGCACCCCGAATGTCCACTTGCATTTTCTACAGAAAGGGTGTACACAACTGCTCAATCAAAAGTATGTTTTAACTCTGTTAGTTGAATGCACAGATCAGAAAGAAGTTTCACAGAATGCTTCTGTGTAGTTTTTTTTGAAGATAATCCTTTTTCCAATATAGGACTCTTAGCGGTCAGAATGTCCAATGGCAGTATCTACAGAAAGAGTGTTTCAGAACTGCTCAATCAAAAGTAAGGTTAAACACTGTTCGTCGAATGCACGGAACAGAAAGAAGTTTCATAGAATGATTCTGAGTAGTTTATATTTGAAGATATTCCTTTTTCCACTATTACCCTCTTAGCGCTCCGAATGTTCACTTGCATTTTCTACAGAAAGAGTGTTTCAGAACTGCTGTATCAATAGTATGTTTTAATTCTGTTAGTTGAATGCACGGAACAGAAACTAGTTTCACAGAATGCTTCTGTTTAGTTTTATATGAATATATTTGTTTTTCCACTATGAGATGAAACAGGGTGGGAGAGTACATATGGAGGCTCATAACCTCAGTGTGGTTGGAGAAAACCGGCTGAAAGGAGAAACGGGAGAAAGTTACAAAGGGAATCAGATGTGTTAGTAGTGGAGGGAAAAGCAAATATTGAATACGACCCACAGATCTTGGATAACCCTGTGTTTGGTAGTAACTTACCTGAAAGGTTTTGACAAAATAGCGGGATAGATGGAGAAAATAATAAGTAAGTGTTATATTTCCTCAGTAGAAACAAACAAACAAAAAACGTGTAATCACAGCCTGATCTTTTAACTGGCCTCCACTTATCTTTCTGCCTGGTTTGGCATACATATTCCGCTGCCTGAAAACTGCCCAACACGTTTGAAAAGTTGTTGCTCACTATTACACCCAGGCATTCCTGCTTCACCAGCTGAGTTGTAAGGGGTCTCCAGGTGGCCTAGATTGTTCTCCTTATCATATACCTTATTTTCATTTATCGATTTGCCCAGAACATCTAGTGAAATATTACAGACACCAATAACATGAATACAAACATAGCTATAGACACTAAAATGTAAATTGATGTCTTTTGAAAGGCTGTCATGTCTTAGATGCTAAATTTGGAGTATTTGCTTCTAATAAATAAATAGCTTGCTTTAATCATTCTGGTTTATGAATATAATATAGGGGAGCAGCTTTGATTTTGCCCTTAATCTTAAAAAACAATTAGCGAGGCATGGTGGCAGCACCTGTAGTCCCAGCTACTCAGGAAGCTGAGGCAGGAGAATGGTGTGAATACGGGAGGTGGAGATTGCTGTGAGCCAAAATCATGCCACTGCACTCCAGCCTCGGCGACAGTGTGAGACCCAATCTCAAAAAAAAAAAAAGATCATACAAGGAGTAAATGATGATTTAGCATAAAACACAGTTCATAGAACTCAAACTTTGTTATTTTATGGGATTATACTAACCTGTTACTATTCAAAATTTACCATTTCAAAAGAAGAAATACTGGTCTGGGAAAATTGCCATTGCTTATACAGAAGAATGGAAGAATCTTTTTGAGCACAACAATTCTAATGATATTCCTCATCACTGGTTCCAAAACCAAGCCCAAGGAAGGCCTGCATAGGGATAACGTGT
Source organism: Symphalangus syndactylus (assembly GCF_028878055.3). Classification (NCBI taxonomy): domain Eukaryota; kingdom Metazoa; phylum Chordata; class Mammalia; order Primates; family Hylobatidae; genus Symphalangus; species Symphalangus syndactylus. The sequence goes on along the minus strand of NC_072432.2, from coordinate 135,992,847 downwards.
AGAACACGCAAAAGAAACACACATCACCAGCTCCTCAACCCAGAGCTCCAAGGGAATGGCCAAGGAAGCTGTATTGTCCTAAGAAATTTGAGATTGTTTTGACTTACATTAAATCCTGCTCAGTCATATGTATGTACACAGACACACACACACACACACACACACACAGACGGTGTTGTCAGTGAAGCCTCTAACAATGCATCTTGACTGGATAGATTCGACAATTAAAATGACTGGAAGAAAATATTGCTCCATAAGTGGCACTTACTATTCACATAACACATTAAAAGGACATCTCCTAAATTAAATCTTGTCTATGATAAAAAGGCAGACAATCATGACCCAAGGCTAATTTATAACCGCAGAAATGTTCAAGACAGACCAATGCTTGCTATGTTTAGGAACTGACAAGAAAGTACAGGTCTTTATAATCTACCATTTTGCTTCATTTGATACCAGGTGACCTTCATAATGCAGGCAATAGAGAATTGCAAGACTTGTCGGAGATTTCAGGTCTTTGGAAAGCTACGCCCTTTCACAAGAACAACCGTGGAAACAGGAAGAAAGTCAACTCCCACTTAATGCAATCAGAATTTACAAATATTCATTCCTTCATTGAAATTTCAATAGGCACTTCAATATTATCTTTAATTAATTCTTTTGTTACAATCATACATCACAAAACATTTTGGTCAAGGATGGTGCACACACATGACAGTGGTGCAATAAAATCTTAACACTGTATTTTTACTGTACCTCTTCTATGTTTAGACATGTATAGATACACTTACTGTATAGATATAAGTAAGCATATAGATATACTTAACTGTTGTGTTACAATTGCCTACAGTATTCAGTGCAGTAACATGCTGCACAGGTTTGTAGCTTAGGAGGAATAGGCTATACCATATAGCATAGGTATTTAATCAGCTATAGTATCTAGGTTTGTGTAAGTAAACTCTGTGATGTTCATACAATAATAAAATTGTCCAGCAATGCATTTCTCAGACATACCCCTGTCATTAAGTGACACATGACTATGTTAGTTAACACTGAGGGAACTTCATGGGAAATGCACTCTGCAGCCCCATCATAAATAGAAACCGTTTATGTCAAAAAACACATAAAAGCATAGTTGCAAGATTACAATTCCTTCCAGATATTTCATTTAGTATCTCCACAGATCACTAACTGCCTGAATAGCATTCTTGAGTCTCCACTGCCTCACATTTGATTTCAGGTCATTCCATCAATTGTCAAAGACGCATCCAACATTAACTTTCCAATACTGGTTTGGATTGTGTCAACATTGTCATCCTGGGCCACAACAACACAAAAGGCTAACTCGGTGAGGTAACATAGACACTGATCAGTGAGATTTTGCTGATGGGTGGTACGATTTTTTAGCAAGATCAAGGGTATTCATACCTTCAGGCATATAGATAACATTGAAAAGGGCAGGTTCGTAGATAAAAAGGCGATGAGGAAGGGTTATTGCAGGATACATGAGCTACGGTGTCTCCTGTTTAACCTGAGTCTGAAGAGATTCAAAGTGCAGGTGCCATGCATGCCTCTTCAATAGTTCCATGTCGATTGATTTTCTGGGCTACACTTCCCAGCATTCAAATTGCTAAATGCATATAAATGACAACTGAATATTTATAACCTGGATTTGTGCTTTTGAGTGACCTTATCTATAGTTATGTGCTTCAGTGATCTAACTTGGGGTTGACTCCAAACTTTGATAAAGTAAAGACCCTGCTTATTCCTTGAGTATTGCTGCACTGACAACTGATTTAGTGAATGCCACTGTGAAAATAATAAACCTATTGGTGAATATACTTAGACATGTCTTGTAACCTGTACACATCTTAACCAGGGATGTTACTTGATCTTTCTATGTACAGGAGTGTGTGGAGATAGAACAACATACATGATTGTAATTGCTGCCTGTGAGACTAATAGAAAATTCAAGCTAGTGAAGTATGTTTATGCATGCACACTTCTCACCAGCAATTTTAGGAAGTTCTACCCACAACCCATATGTCTTTTGATATGTGGGTTACCTTGGAGAGAGAAAAAGGAACTCTGAACACAGGCACGAAATCCTTTAGAATTTTATCTAGAGTTGGACTTGTCCCAAAGCTTTTGTATAAACTTGCTTGATGAGCAATGGTTGTCCACTGGTACCTTCACTGTACAATCCACACACAACCAAACTTCACAACTGGAGTCCTAAATTTGCACTTTGTTTGGTAAAGTTGAACGAAAAATGGTCTTTAAAGCATATGCTCTCTTATGAGAGCTGTTATTAGATTAATTTTACTCCAAGATATGCCAGTTAGGAAATAACTTCCAATTTAATTTCACCAGCCCCCTGTGGGTGGACTAATTAGTCATACATCACACTTACTCTGGTGGTGAAATGCCTCAAAAGAAGGTCTGCAGAGTGTTGCTCTACCTAGAAGGACTTAAATAAAGAGACATAAAAATCATTCATTAAGAAGGAAGAAGACTTTCCTTGCCTAGATTTTCACTTGTAGGATCCAATTAATTTTATCACTTAATATTTTGTCCTGGTGGGCATTCATTTTACAAATTTGTAAGATCAGTAGAAATGGTAACTTTCAGAAATCAAACTGTAAATGTTCTGTAGACATTGGCAGAAAGAGCTATTTGGAGCTGTGCTTTTGCCAATTAGACACTCTGAGAAAATCTGTGAAAGGATATTTTCAGGAAGTCATTGAACCCCCTAAAAATCAAGTTTATTGCTCTTACCATAAATATAAATAATTTATTATCAACCATTTTCAATATTCTAATAAGTAACCTTTATTGTTCATTTCATTGGCATGATCTACGTAGACACGTGATTTATCTTCTTTTGCAATAAATTCAGAAAATTTCCTGCCTGGAAAAGCCATGTTTTAAAATTACCACCTGTTTGATGATTTTCTTATAAAAACATTTCCACTTAAGTACCTATCTCTATTTGTCCTTTATTTTCCCTTCCATTCTATCTCTACCCCTTGTCTCCTTTGTGTGTCTCAGGATAAGTGCCCTATAACATTATGTAATTCTGGAAACCCTTCGATACAATGTTATTACATGTAAAAAAAAAAAGTATGTTTTAGCAAACTCTTTGTTCACAGATTATCTTTGACTACTTGCCTATTAGACAATTTTTGTAGGCTCCATATGCTATTAATTTATATTCACTTTTAGAAGAATTTTCATCAAAAGCAAAAGTCTTATGTAAATTGATTATATGCTACTTGTACTTCTGTGTATATATACACACAGAGCCACATACATATATGTAACTCCGGAGGCCTGCCTGGACTGTTTAATAACTGTCCTGAACAAGAGCAAGAAAAAGCTGGTCAAATTTCAAACAACAGGTTGAACTGGGGAGCTCACATTTTGCATAAAATACACAGTAGCGGCCTTCAAAAATTAAACATTTCTACTGTTTTAAAAAATTGTAGCCATCATAATATGAGGAAAAAATGTAATAATCCTTTGTAATTCTTGCCATTTTATTAACCACAGAGTCCTTACGCCCTAACTTCATTGGTATCCCTTTGAGATTAAACAGAACACTGAATTTAAAATTCTGAGAAATAAATAATTACACCATTTACTTGAGGCACTCTTTCCCCTTTCAAGAACTATTTTGAGAATTCATTAGCTAAATATTGCTATAATGCAGGCTAGTAATAAATGGAAATAACGAGTTCATTGTAAAATTTAAACTCATGATGGTATGATCTGGAATTTTTGTTAACCTAGAATACATAATTAGCTCTAGAGGTGAAATGAAAGACAAAATCACTTTACATATTAGTAAAAAACAAATAATGTAACTTTTTAAGCTACTGCTGTTCTTTTGCTCTTGAGAACCAGTGACATCTCTAATTAGAGAACATTATGGAAAGGTTAAAGATGAGAATACGTGCAGTCTGTCTACAGGAAACCTCAACTGTTCAGGTTAATGAAATGTTTGCTGAAGTCATATTAATTAGCAGGTTCACAGGAAACTAATATTTATTGTATAAATTCCATGGTAAAATGGATTAGGGCTCCAGGCACACAACTGTGTGCCATCTACGTTACCACACAGTGCCTACTTCTTTCCGTCTTTATTCATTTCTCTCCTGATGGTCTGTATGTTATTGTTACATAGTTCTAAAAATCTTCCATGAGGCAGAAATTTCATTTAATGATATAGCTTTGAAAATAAAGAAAAACAGTAGAAACTTTCTATTTTCTTATAAAGCAGAATTGTTGAATTTTCAAAGTTTCATTTATGTAGTGTCACAAGGTGACAAACGTATTTCTTTAATTCCCTCTTGTTGTTATTTTTGTGTAACATCAAACGAAGCCGTTTCTTTCATTTGAAGGTGAAAACTGCTCATCAAAATCCAGTTTAAGCTGAGAAACAAAGAACTAAATTTTGCATGAGAGATTATACACTGCATAAGTATAAAACAGGACCAGAAACAATGGTGGGTCAGCAATTTTAAAAAAGATGAACACAGGTTATCATCAAATCAATTGTTACCAACACACCAATTCCACCTCTAGGCCAGAAAATTAGCCACTTCCCACAGGAAAACAATAATTGAAGACAAAGTTCACCAGTGAAAGTTGGTTATTTTTTTTTCCATCCTTGCATCAACTAAAATGATATCTATAGTTCCTCTTAACACTTTTCTTACTTTCAAATATCTGGGTATGCTTAATTAGCTGAGGCCATGTTTCATAGGCACATCTGGCTACAAGGGAAACTGGGAATTTGAGCCCCAATCCTAATGTTTGTAGAGTATTTAGAAATTTGAGAATTCCCTCCAAAGAAAGAGTTTTTTAAAACACTGTTAAACAAAAAGTTTGAATTACAAAATGTGGTAGTAGCTAATGTCTAACTCAAATGCAGGGAAAAAAAAAACTGTAAACTCTAAAAAAAATAAATACACATTTGATGGTAATAAGAAACAGAAAATAGGCAGAAATAGTAGAATATTTGATCACTGATGAAGTTTTTAACCATTGAATAAAGAAAAATCCCAATGATTTAAATTTGCATCAATGCAGCTTCACACCTGATGACACTCCCTGGTCTGTGCAAAATTGCATGTCTACGAGTAAAGCAGTGAGTTTTACTAGCTTGAGGAATAAGAGCACAGAGTTCCAGGCTGACAGAAAAGAAGAACTGGGAAATTTGAGTGACATGGGAGGAAATCTCACACAAGTGAAAGTCACAGAGGAGAATGTCACAGAGTAAAAATCTAAAATCAGCACTTAAACTTCATTCAGATATATGACGGCTGCTACATTTCACATTGATAAAAAGAGACTCCATAGAATACAGCAGAAAACAACAGCTAAATTGCTAGTACAGAGCAGATATTTCAACCATTGCATATAGCTCAGGAGTAAAAGTTTGGTGTTTGACTACACAAAGAAGACTAATATTAGAAAAGAGTCGCTCTTCAAAGGAAAATAAAAGAACCTATCTCTACAAAATATCATCCACATAATCTAACATATAATTTAACCTGTCTAGACATAGAACCAGGAAAATATGACGCATAAGAAAAAAAGTAAACAATGGATTAAGACATTGAAATGGCCCACACGCTGGGATTAGAAGATAAGAAATTTAAAATAAGCTATTGTAAGCATATTCAAGGATTTAAGGAATAGACGATCATAAGAGTGAATATATGGAGAATCTCAACAGAGAAGTAAAAACGACAAAGAAATAATGGGACAAATTTTAGAATTGAGGGACAGAATATCTTATATAAAAATGACATCGTACGCACATACAAGTAATTTAAAGATGGCAGAAAAAAACTATCAGTGCACTTAAAAAGAGATTAAGAAAAATTTCCCAATACAGTTAAGAACACAGAGGAATAAAAATAATAAAAATAGGGCCAGTCTAGAACTAATAAAATTGGAGTCCTAGAAAGAGTAGAGAAGGAGAAAATGAGACAGAAAAATCTATTTGAAAAAGTAAAGACCAAAAGTTTTCCTAATTGTCAGCATATATCAACTTACAGGTTTAAGAAACTCAAAGAACAGAATAAAAATAAAGAAACAAAGGCAGACATATCATAGTCAAACCACTGGGCAAAAAAAGAGTAAATCTTGAAAGTAGCTAAAGGGAGGGAGAAAAATAATGTACATACATGGAAACAAACTGACAGATGACCTGTCATCAGAAATGACAGTTTAAAAAGCAATGAAACCACATCTTGAAAATAAAAAAAAAAACCTGTCAACTCCAAATTCTATAACTAGAAAAAGTAATTCTTGAGAAAATAAAGATTTATTCAGATAAAAGAAAGCTTCGAACATCTGTCATTTGCAGACCTAAATACAAGAAATGCAAACGGAAATTTTTCGGGCTAAAGAAAGATAACAACAGATGGAAATTCTGAACTACAGGAAGCAAGGAGAAGCTCTAGGAATGGCAAGTGCATCAACATGAAAAGCTAAGGCTTTTTTCTTTTAGTTTTATAACAAACAACTGATGGTTTAAATAAAAAATTACGTGTACTGTTGATAATGTATGTAAACTATTCTAAATTAATAGCTCTGACAGGAGACTAAACACAACAATTTTGCTGCAACATTTCTTTATGTTACATGAAAACGTTGACTGTTAACAGTAAGTGGACTGCGATAAGCCCAGGGTGCTGATTATAATCCCTAGAGAACCACCACATCATATGAAGACATTCTTCTAAAATGCCAATAAAGGAATTAAAATGGAACGCCGAATATTGTTCAGTTAATATAAAAAGGCATGAAAGAAAGAACAGAGGAGCAAAAAATGAGGGAACAAATAGAACATAAGAGCAAAATAGGCCGGGCGCGGTGGCTCACGCCTGTAATCCCAGCACTTTGGGAGGCCGAGGCAGGCGGATCACGAGGTCAGGAGATCGAGACCATCCTGGCTAACACGGTGAAACCCCGTCTCTACTAAAAATACAAAAAATTAGCCGGGCGTGGTGGCGGCACCTGTAGTCCCAGCTACTCAGGAGGCTGAGGCAGGATAATGGCGTGAACCCGGGAGGCGGACCTTGCAGTGAGCTGAGATAGCGCCCCTGCACTCCAGCATGGGCGACAGAGCGAGACTCCGTCTAAAAAAAAAAAAAAGAAAAAAAGAAAAAAAAAGCAAAATAGCAGGCTTAAATCCAACCTTATCAATAATTATTTCAAATGTATTTTAAATACTCCAAATAAAACACAGATTGTCCATCGGTATATTCTGTTGTATGAATATACCACATTATCTTTATTCATCTGCCAATAGACATTAATAAAAGTACCTATAAGAGATGCATGCCAAATATTATGATATAGATAAGCTGAGAGTAAAATAATTTCCAAGTATACCATGGAAACAACAAGCACAAGAAATCTTATGTGGCTATATTAATAGAAGAAAAAGTAGACCTCCAAACAAGCAATATTACAACAGAAAGCTATTTCATAATGATAAAATGTCAAGTACTTATGAAGACATAATGCTATATTGCTAACTGATAGAATAACTAAAGAAAGTTAAGATAAAATAATTTTGACAACAGCTTGACCTAATCAATATTGACCAAGACGATAGAATATATGTTCTATTATGCTACACGTGAAACATTTATCAATAGACTATAGACCACAAAATATCCCTCAAGAAGTTTCAAAACACTGTAATCATAGAAAGTATGCTTTCTGACCATAATGAAAATGAGTTGAAATGGGTAAAAACAAGCTACCCAGGAAAGTCTACACTACTGGAAGATTTAAATACACTTTAAAATGCCCTTTAGCTCAAGGAAGAAATCATGAGAAACACCTTAAAATACATTGAACTGAATACAAATAAAAATATCCTATATCAAAATGTGTGGGATAAAGTTAAGCAGACCCAGAGTAAAGTTTTTGTATAAATGCTTATTCTAAAAAAGAGAAGTTCAAAAGAAGTGAACTAATTTTCTACCTTAAAAAGAAAATCTAAAACAAGAGAGCAAATTAAGTCCAAACAAAGTAGAAGAAAGGAAATAAAACAGAAATTAGAAATCAATGAGACAGAAAACAGACACAGGAGAAAAGTAACATGGCCAAAAGTTAGTTCTGTGAGAAAGAAAGAAAACGCAAATTATAAATATCAGGGATTAATGAGATTGTACAGTTGTAGACACAAGGGACATTAACAAGATAATGGAATATTGTAAAACATTTTATACCAATTTTCATTACTTGGATGAAAGGGTGAATTCGTTGAAAAAAACATAAAAATATTCACAAGATTAAATGGAACATATGAATTGACATTTATTAAAGTAATTAATTGTCAAATAATTGCACATAAAAACATAAAACTAAAGAAAATAAAAAAATAAGGAAACTCCAGATCCAAAGAGTTTTGCTCGTGAATTCTTTCAAACATTTTAAAAAAATAAAATGTTTAAATTATTTCAGAAATAAAGAAGGGGGAAATTCCAAACTTGTTTTATGAGTCAGAATTCTGATACCAAAACTGCAAAACCCAGGAATGCAAAACAGATTTCAGCTTAAAGAGCTATCACCATTCTAATCTGTGATTCTAATGAATTTGGCTATCTTAGATACTTTATACACGTGGAATCACACAGTTTGTCCTTCTGTGACTGATTTCCTTTACTTAGCATTAATGTCCTCTAGGTTCATCCATGTTGCATATTGCAGGGCTTTCTGTTTTTAAAGCTGAATAATACTCCGTTGCATGAATATACCACATTTTCTTTATCTATTGATCTGCCAATAGACATTAACCTTATTCCCACATTTTGATTTGTGTAAATAATGCTGCAATGAGCCTGAGAATCAGAGAATCATCCCAATTTCAATCCTTTCAGATAAATAACCTGAAGTGAGATTGCCAGATCATATAGTAGTTCTACTTTCTTAATTTTTTTGAGGAGCCACCGTACAGCTTTCCATAGAGGCTGCACAGTTTTACATTCCCAGAAACACTGTACAAGTGTTCCAATTTCTCCCCATTGTTAACACTCATTATCTTTTTCTTTTAATAAGACCATTCTAACAGGCTTGAGGCAATATCTCTGTGGTTTTGAATTACATTTCCCTGATGATTAGTGATGCTGAGCATCTTTTTCATGTACTTGTTGATCATTTGGATATTTCATTTGGAGAAATATCTATTGCTGATTAAAAAAAGAAAAAACTCTCAGCAAGCTAGAAAAAGAAATTTTCTCGAAGTGATGGAAAGCATCCACAACAAAACATATAAACAATATTATATTTAATGGTGAAAGCGTCAATGTTTAAACCACACAGATTAGGACAAGAAAAGGATGTGTGTGTTCGTCACCTCTATTCAACATTGTACTGGTGATTCTAGATTTTGAGTATTAATATTTAGGGGACAACTGTTGTCACTGAAGCCCAAATCTTGGTCATCCTCAGAAAAAGAAAAAAAAAGTTGATTAGGTTTTATATAATCTAATTCTACTTGCTTTGGGCTTAATTTTAGAGAAATTCAATTAAGTTGCTTAATTTAAGCAACTTTTGCTTAAATTAAGCAACTTAATTGAATTTCTCTAAAATTACAGCTTGTATCAACTCTAGAATTTACTGGGCACCTCCTAGGACATAAACACTGCAATTTGGTGAGAGACATCAGGTAGGAAACAGCCTGGCTCTGACATAAATTCAACACACAGAGGGGGACACATGTTATGAGACTGACCTGCCTTCTCCATCTCATAAAAGGGTTCTTGTTGCTGGTAACACAGATTAAAGTATTTCAATTACATTCAAGATAAAAGGATTAGCAATTGTATGTAAGATGTAAAAATCACCCCACAGGAAGACAAAAGTCTCACAAAAGGATATTTAAACAAGCCAACACTTTGAAATTTAGGCAGAGATCGCGCTTTCTGGTGAACTAAAGTAGCAAGAACAAAGTAGAGGCTCCAATTCTAGGAAAAAGGGGCCCTAATAAGGTTTACGATCCAGAAACTCAAGAAATCCAGACAGAAGGATGCAGTCTCCGCATTCAAGGCAGTAGCAATACCTGGATTACGAAGCCAATCCCCAAAGCAGGAACTCATAAACACAAATTGGATTGAGGAAGAAGCTTGCCCACCAGAAGATTTAGGTTATTACAAGGTAGAATGTGATAGAGAAAACGAGCATGGGGCTGGAAACAAAAGGAGGAAGCCCCATGGTTACAACTAGAATATAACTGTCAGAGATGGTGCGGAAACAAGATTGAAGAGAGAACTCCTTAAACCCCACGTGCCTTACGTCAGGACTGATCCTGGACACAGGCTGGACAGCATAGCCTGCAAGTGCTGAGGGAGGAGGCGTGGGCTCAGCTGTGAAAAGGAGAAGGACATACATCTGAAAAGCAGATACGGGTCTTGAAATCGCGCAGAGGGTTTGGGCCTTTGTTGCTCTCTGCCAGCAGCTGCCAGTAGTTCTCACACTTTGGCTGGCATCAAAATCACCTGGGGCAGTGGTGGGGGGGGGGAGAGTGTTGTAAAACCACAAGTGACCAGGCAGAAAACACCTGTATGTTTTCCAATTCAGTAAGTACAGAAATATTAATTGGAACAAGGTGGAGGTCAGACATTGATAGTGCTGTGGACTGCTCCAGGGACATAAGCATGATCTTTAGAGAAGTGGCTCTAACCAGTTGAGGGCAACCACTGGACAGAGAGAGGTCCAGACCAACCGTACACAGAGACATCATGCAATTACACTTTAGCAACCTCTCCAAATAACATGTCTCTTAGAGAAACTTGGCAGGTTGAAAACTAAACCATAAAATCCAGTGGCAATTATGTATCCTAGGCACTTATATTTGTCTGGTTCTTCCACCTTGCCTTTGCTTGGTTAGAATTTTGGGTAGATAAGAGGTGGACTTACATGTGCTAGTGTGAGAACTTTGATACACTCATTTAGACATTGACCTACTATCTTGATGTTTGAAAGCTACAACCCAAAGAAATTTGTCTTTTTACATAAAACAAATTCAGCCCTTGCCTTCCTTATAGATTACATCTTCCACTAGCAGTAATAAAAATGTAACAATATGCGTAAGTCAAAGTATCTTCTTAGATCCTCTGTAGTGTTTTATTATTTAGTTGTGTGAATTAAAGTAACTCAAAATTTCAAGGATGCCTGAGAAGCAATTCATGTTCAAAGGCTGCCCTCTTGTGACAATGTGTTGTATGTTTTACTGTAAAAGTAATCTTATTTCACCTTATAACCTCTACAATCCAATTCATAACAGCATATAAAGGAAATAAAACCTTACATAATTTTGAATTTTAGAAAGTACCTTGTTTATATGGCTCCTTTAGAGAATGAATAGTCAATTTGGTAAATATTCCAGTGAGTTGAAGGTTTGAATCCATCTCACTTAACTAGCTTGATGGATGTATTTCTAAACCTATACAACCCACTCCTCTGCTTCTAAAAAATTAAAGTTAGCTGTAGATTGAGATGTCAGTGACACAGTTTATAGAACATAACTTAGATTGTCATCTACATTACTGTAACTACAAATACCACCCTCAGATGGAAGAATCAGTTTTATCAGTAAACATCTCTAATTGAACTACAAATGGTGTATGTCTTCTGGCTTTTACAAGCTCTTGGTCTAACGCAGGGGATATATGATGTAAAAATTACGAAACAAGGCCACGCGCGGTGGCTCACGCCTGTAATCCCAGCACCTTGGGAGGCCGAGGCGGGTGGATCACAAGGTCAGGAGATCGAGACCATCCTGGCTAACACGGTGAAACCCATCTCTACTAAAAATACAAAAATTAGCTGGGTGTGGTGGCGGCGCCTGTAGTCCCAGCTACTCAGAAGGCTGAGGCAGGAGAATCACTTGAACCCAAGACGCAGAGGTTGCAGTGAGCTGAGATTGCATCACTGCACTGCAGCCTGGTGGCAGAACAAGATTCCATCTCAAAAATAAATAAATAAATAAATAAATAAATAAATAAATAAATATAAAATAACAGTGACTATAATGTTTTGTGATGTTAAACTTTGAGAGCTTTTTTTTTCTTTCTTTTCCCAAGTCCCTTTCCCAGTTTCAGGAGCAGTTATTCTAAGCTCATTGACGTAAAGGAATAGAAACAAAAGGTTTGGTGGAAAAAATAATAACCTGCTATCATTTGTGTCTTTTGTTTTTTAAAAGCTTGAGCATTTGGGAGAATTTGGAAAGATTGTGGAGTAAGTGCAAAGAAGGAAGTCGCTAACAAAAATTATATAGGGTAAAATGACTTTTTTCCAGGTTAGAAAATACTCACTCCCTACATTCCTACCTTCCTTTCCCATAGTTAAGAAGAGGAAAAAGCAAAGGCCTCTTGGTAGCAGTGGTGACTTAGGCAGCTTCTTAGAAATATTCTAGAAGGCCTAGTCATCTTTAAAAAAAATAGCTACAAGGATATGTCTAAGCAGAAGGGACCATGGGCCAAATTACGAGTAGACTTTTGCATTCCAGATATGGTAAAGAAGAAGCAGGAAGCCGGTGGGCCTAAACAGGCCACACAGAAATGGACAAGGAATAGGCCAGAAGCAGCTTGTGGGGACAAGATGTCAAGCCCCAAATGTTAAACCCACCATCCATCCTCCAAATTCTGGCTCTGTTTAACAAGGCTGTGGTCTGGCACTAGGTGCCACCTCAGTGACTAAAGCATAATTCCCCGTCTCCTGCGAGTGTTGACAGCTGACTCCTGGCAACAACACTCACAGCACAGTAAAGTTCCTTCATCCAAGTTCATGTCCCTTCTCAAGGCATCCCACATCCGAGAACTGCTTGGTACACAAATATAATGGCCTGGCTTGCTTGCTCCAATTTGAGGTCATTAGGTAAACTCACCAAGATCCCTGTAGAGCGGGCTGCGGCCATGATAGTGATTGCATTCCAGCCAGCTTCCTGCTCTGCCCAATCCTATTGCTTTCACTCTTCGCAGGTGTTGGGAATATCCATTTCAACTTCCTTGCATGCAAATCTCCAACTCCGAGTCAGTTTCCTAGGACACCTGACTGGTGACATCTCTATCACTATCACAGTACTTAGAGGTGGAGCATCTTAAAATGATTTAAGGCTAACTGCCCTAAGAGCACAGACAGATGGTGGCTTAAAATAGAATTTAAGTGGCTTTAAAAAAAACATGAAAGAAGTTGACATTGCACGCTCATATGAGCTTATGGATCAAACCATGCATATAATTTCTAAGATCCCTTGTGCAGTGTATATTTGCACTGTTTATAAATGACATCCCCTTGAATTGAATTCAGTGCAATTCAAAACAGTAATTTGTGGGAAAAATTAGGTATGCAGATAGCCTAGACTCTACAGAGGCACACATCATTTGGAGAATAATAGTGAACTGGCTGGTCTATGAGGGAAGAAAACAGTGAATATAGACTACTAGTGAACAAGGATATTTTCCCATATATATTCAAATTAAGGTGAATTTCTTTACAGAATTATGCCTCAGAAAAAGTATTTCCCTATATATGAATCCTCACAAGTTTTCCCACGATGAGTACTTTTGTGATTATTTTGAATAACGAAGTAATATTTAAGGAAACTCTCTTGCCCCGAATGTACTTTATGTCAATTGATGTTGCATATAGAGATCATCAGAGTGAAGCTACAAGAAAAGGAGGAACATTACTTAGCAAAGACTTAGAGAATTAGTCCTAATAGTGTGAAATCAAAATTTCAAGTGAGGGAATAAATGCAGCTTTTAATGATTACTTAAATGAAGTTTAACTGTAGCAGGATCTACAAGAAATTGGCAACCTTTGGCTCCGGTAACAGAAACTCAGGATATACGCCTTTCAGGGCTTTTGGATTCTGCATCATATTGAGAGAGACTCCTTTAAACAAGCAATAGGAAACTTCCTGTGACAACATAATAAATTCAAAAAGTTCTGTAACTCAGACAATGTAGATAGAAGTGAGGACTTTGGCCTAGACAGCCCTGTTCACTCTAAAGATGGATTAAACAAAGAAAAAGATATTGATATCAAAAATTCAATCGGGAATTTGATTAAAGCATTTCATTAAATGTGATAATTTCTTAGTATATTATCTCACATATGCAATTTCCATGTGTAACAAATTAAATACAAGTAAACATTTGACTATATTATCTGCAGCATAATTTACATATCAATTTACATATTCAGTTTTGCTCACGTGAAAACTTGGATCTTCTCAAGAAGAAAATTTGTGAAATCTTTAATTCCTCATCCCCAGAAATGTAAATAAGTCAATATCAATACTGTAAGTCAATGATTCGTTCCTAGGAAGACAGTAAAAATTTTACAAAAATGCTTTAGAGCCCTTCTGATTGGAAACCTAGAAAACAGAGAAAGGCTCTCTGATGGAAAAAGACAGACCTTAGGGAGGAGGATATTGCAATGGGAACATGCCTGACAAAAGAAACTATGTAGATTCAAATGGTGAAGGAAGACAAGGTCTTTAACAGAAAAACGATCAACCTGGAAGCATGGGGGAGTAGAAACAAATAAAGGAAAAATGAAGAGGCTTATGTAATTGTTTCGATATAGTTATCTTCAACTATACAGATCAACAACAAGGTCGATGTCAGTTGAAGGTTGGGCAGGTGGTTGCTGGATAGATGTCCTCGCAGAAGTGTATTTTGTGTAAGGTTGCTATGGCCTTTGTGCAAGGTTGTGGTTTTTGTGGTATTTTGTGATACTTTTTGTTATCAGGCCTAGAAGCATGAGAACCCTCTCTTCAAGGCCTTCTCTGAATCTATTTGTCCAGGTGTTTTCCTTTTAAACATTAGTGACAGTTTTGATTCTGATAACTTTCATATCATGATCCCTAATTTCAAAAAAAAATTAAACATGTAATTTGTTAGTGATGTATTTGATAGGCTTGGATTTGTGAGTCACCTCTACTATCTATAGTGGTAGATATATCTGAGCCTGCTTACACCAGACTTCCATCAGATTTTCTCTTCAGTGGAATTGGAAGAGGGGGTTTTGGAGAAGGGGATGAAGGAATTGTGCTGCATCAGAAGTCTCCATCTAACACCACAGGGACTTTTCCTGTGCTCTTGCCAGGCCGTTGTATTAGGCTGATGCAAAAGCAATTTTGGTTTCGTCATCGAAAGTAATGAGACCATCTGACTTACAATGTCTGTGCCATGACCAGCTTCTAATAGCCTCCGAGGACCCCTCTGCCCTGAAACATACTGTCCTGGAACCACGTCTGCCTTGTAACACCTGAGGTAGCTGCCACCATGACCAATCCCTTCTCATCTTTACTCTACATGCAGGTAACAGTTATAATTACATCTCTGTGTATTCACAGAACAATTAGTACATCTAGGACTTCTACAAAATTTCCCTAGCTGATTTTGGTGTTCTGGTGTCCTGGCAGCTCTAGCCATGAAGGGATGATGCTTTATGAGCATTTCTGTTGAGTTTTTTGCTTTTCCTCAGAAACTGATTCCAATTTTCCCACATGTTTGACAATTTGAACTCATTTATTCTAAACCCATTATTTTTTGTCTATTATTTAATAGGGAGGGGGGCGAGGGATAAAAGATTACAAATAGGGTGCATACAGCAGGAGGTGTACAGCCACCCTGGGATATGACTCCGAACATCCACGGAGAGGAGAGGCTGCTATTACTCCCAATATCGCAGGGGGTGTACATCCATTCTGTGACATTGTTCTTAATATTCCAAGGCAGAGAGGTTGATATTACTCCCAATATCACAGAAAGTGTACAAACCGGCTGATATTGTTCCTATTATCCAAAAGAAGACAAGATGATATTACCCCCCATATCGCAGGAGGTGTACACCCACTCTGTGATATTTTTCGTAATATGCAGGGCGGGAGAGGCAGGGGGGCGAGGCGCCCCCCGCGAGGTGGGGACTGAGAGCCAGCCCCTCTGCCCCCCTGGCTCTTAGGACCCGTGGTGGACTCACAGACTGTTTACCATATTGTGACTAATATCATCTTCCCCTCTGGAAATTATCAACTATTGCACAGACGGGTGTACACCGGCTTTCTACAGAGGACGTACACCCGTCTGTATTCGAGTAATATCATCCTCTTCCTCCCTGAAGATTAAGAACAGTATCACAGGGGTGTTTCTACTCCCTGCGATATTAATAACAATATCACAGAGTGGGTGAACACAGCCTGCGATGCTGGAATTATTATCATCCTCTCCCCCTTGGGATACTAGGAACAATATCACAGAAGGGGTGGACACTCCCTGCGATATTGGGAGTAACGTCATACGCTTCTTCCGTGAATGTTAGGAGCAATATCACCGGGTGGCTGTACATTCATTGCTATGTTGCAGTCATGTCATACTCTACCCGCTGGATATTAGGATCAGTGTCACAGGGTGAGTGTACACCTACTGCGATATTAAAACTAATATCATGCTCTCCATCCCTGGATATTAGGAACAATATCACAGGGAGGTGTACACCTCCTGCGGTGTTAGGAGTCATAATATTGTGAATTATTAAACATCAGTCTCATTAATAACTATCAATGGTAATATTAATTCATAGTATAACGCTATTAATCATTAATGATTATTTTAAAGAGAGGATTATGCATGATTAGAATTATTACTATTAATGTCATTTTTAATATTAGTTATTAATCTTAATGTTTATCATTGTTTTATTACCAACATCGGGAATGAAATCACCCTGTGATATTGTTCTTCATATTATAGGGAGATATTGCTTCTAATATCACAGTGGGTGGACCCCTTGTGTGTATACTCTGTGACAGTGTTTTTTGTATCCTAAGGAGGTATTACTCCTAATGTCACAGTGGGTGTTCACCCTGTGTTATCATTCTTATTTGACCTGACTGCCTTTTTTATCCCACACTACAAAAGGAATGGAATAGATAAAAAAGATATGGAGATTGGACCGTGCTGCCGTGTGGCCGCTGCAGGACACCTTTAATATCCCTGTTTCTCAGGCTGTCGACGAAGGGGTTCAGCATGGGGGTGACCACCGTGTACATCACTGAGGCCACAGCAACCTTTCTGGGGGAAGAGGACACATCTGAACCGAGGTACCCTCCAACGCCTCTTCCATAAACTCAGCAAACAACTGACAGGTGAGACCCACAGGTGGAGAAGGCTTTATACTTCCCACCTGACGATGAAAGCCTCAGAATGCAGGAAACCATTTTATAGTAAGAGGAAAGGGTCCCCGAGATGGGAAGGAACCCAAATACGGCAGCAGGAAAATACATGACTATGTTATTGGTGAAGGTGTCACAACATGCAAGATGGGGGAGTTGAGAAGGGTCACAGAAGAAATTAGGAATTTCCGCACCCTTGAAGCAGGTCGTTAGCACGGCAATCAAGTTGTGCAGCTGGGAGTCTAGAAGACTGAGAAGAAAAAAAAACAAAAAAAAAGACAACCAAACTAGGAAGCCACAGAAACACGGGTTCATGATGGCCGAATGATACAGAGGGTGACAGATGGCTACAAACCGGTCATAGGCCATCACACTCAGGAGCGTGTCTCTCTTCCATGCCTCGAAAAATGGCAGAGACATCTGAGTCAGGCGGCCTGCCTAGGAGATGACTCTGCCGTGAGATTGGATGTCCACAATCGTCTCGGGGACCGTGGCGGAGGTGAAACCCATGTCAGGCGAGGACAGGTTGGAGAGGAAGAAGTACATGGGGGTGTGGAGGTGGGAGTCAGGCTGATGGCCAGGATGATGAGCAGGTTCCCCAGGACCGTGACCTGGCACATGGACAGGAACAGCCCAGTGAGGATCGGCTGCAGTTCTAGATCCCCTGAGAGTTCTAGGAGGAGGAATCTAGAGACATCGGTTAGATTCTGTGGGTCTGCATGGTGTGGACACCTTTTGCCTAGAAAAGGGGGTTGAAAAATGGGAAACAAGTAAACCAACACCCGGCATTGTGTCTGCATTTTGGATAGAAGCAATTCACAAGTAATGTTTTCAGATTTCAGAGCAATCCACGCTCAGCAATATTTTGCAGTTCTGACAAACTCACTTGTCTTCTAATGCTTTCATCATTGATTTCTGTGTTCTTCACTTCTTGCTGTACATGCCTGCCTTAGAGACACTAGATTCAAGAATGTTCCAAGAACCAGATCATCATATATAACAAATGCATAACTGCTAGAAAATACAGCCTATCTTGTCCGAAGAAAAATACGTAAAAAAGCCGTTCTCTTCACTTGAAGAAAAAGGTTATCCTAATTAAAGGAAATTAAGAACTCAAATATTTTATTTTATTTTATTCTACTAGATTGATACAAATTCCCTTGATTTAGAACATTTATAAACACTGAATAGCAGCTGAGACCGGGTGGGGCGCAGTGGCTCACGCCTGTAATCCCAGCACTTTGGGAGGCTGAGGCAGGCGGATCACCTGAGGTCAGGAGTTCGAGACCAGCCTCAACATGGGGAAACCCCGTCTCTACTAAAAATACAAAATTAGCCGGGCGTAGTGGTGCATGCCTGTAATCTCAGCTACTCAGGAGGCTGAGGCAGGAGAATTGCTTGAACCTGGGAGGCGGAGGTTGCGGTGAGCCGAGATCGAGCCATTGCACTCCAGCCTGGGCAACAAGAGCTGAGACCATGTCAGCTGGAAATGAAATGAAAGGTGATAGTTCCTAAGCAGAAACTAGTTCCACATGCCGGTTAGGTCCTAGTGATGTCATCGTTCCGTTTTCTGACTTTTCACCTTCAGCAGGAGAGTAATTGCTTCCTCAAATCGGTGGGTCTTCTTTGAAAATTCACGTCAGCTACAACTCCTGTCCTTAGCTTTGGTGGACTTAGAGTTTTCATCAGAAAGTTCGGCTGGATGCGGTGGCTCATGCGTGTAATCCTAGCACTTTGGAAGGCCGAGGAGGGCGGATCACGGGGTGAGGGGATCAAGACCATGCTGGCCAACATGGTGAAACCCCGCCTCTACTAAAAATACAAAAACTTCTCCCGGTATGGCGGCGGGCGCCTGTAGCCCCAACTACTCGTAAGGCTGAGGCAGGAGACTGGCTTGAACCTGGGAGGCAGAGGCTACGGTGAGCCGAGATCACACCACTGCACTCCAGCCTGGGCAACGGGAGCAAAACTCCGTTTCAAAAAACAAAAAACAAAAAGAATCAAGTAAGTCGAAGTCACACTGATGACAGCCAATTGTTGTGAACCAAGGAAGTGTCAATTCAAGAATTAACATAGATTTTGACTTTTGCTACCTCTTCTGTGCCAAGCAAGATACAGGCTCTGGGGAATCAGAAACAACAGAGACTCACTTGTTCCTCTCACAATACTCAGTACTTACTGAGATAAGGACAAAAGAAAATGTCCTGTCTGGAATGCAGGGAAAACGGAACTTCAGGTCAGGGGATATTTCCATTGAACTGTATGGAGTTGAAGCTTAAAATAGTAACGAACGTATGGGAGATTCACTTTGCCTTGACTTTCCGCATCCATCACAGAGAGATCACGCAGCGGGCACCCACGATCGGTTTCATCATGGCTCGCTTCCATTAGATCACCTAGAAATCAGCTCAGATGAGAGTGCTGAGTCTCAGAGGATGGACATCTCACCGCCTGCCATACAGAGAAGTAGAAAGGGTGGTATTCCAAATTCATGGCCAGACTCTAAGTCCAGGGTACTCTACTTCACGGTCTTCCAACTCTCAAAAAGTTGTGGTTTGCGTTTTGCTTTTTGAGACGGAGTCTCGTTCTGTGGCCCAGGCTGGAGTGCAGTGGAGTGATCTCGGCTCACTGCAGCCTCCGCATCCCAGGTTCAAGCTATTCTCCTGCCTCAGCCTGCTGAGCAGCTGAGAGGACAGGTGCCCGCCACTACGCCCGGCTCCTTTTTTTCTATTTTTAGTAGAGACGGGGTTTCCCCGTGTTGCCCAGGCTGGTCTCGAACACCTGACCTTGTGATTCGCCTGCCTCAGCCTCCCAAAGTGCTGGGATTAGAGGTGTGAGCTACCGCGCCCAGCTTCCAAAAGTTGTAAGCAGAGCTCAGAGGTCTCAACCACGGGCACGTCTGAGGAGCATTTTTTGAAACGCTTTCCATCTTCCTCAGTAGGAATGGAAGCCAAACTCCGAATCGATGACTCCTTTGAGGCAGTCGAGAGCTGTAAGGAGAGCCAGGAACAGGGGCAAGGAAGAGATGCGTCCCGAATGATCCTGTGCCCATTCTTTCTGGAACCTTTGATGTGATCTCAGCTGCCCTTTCTCTACTTGACACAGTGATTGTGGCACCCACTGGTCTAGCTGTGGTCTACAAGGAACCCCCAAAGGGAAGGGCACAGTGAGCAGGGGCATCGGCCTGAGTGACAAGGATTTGAGAGGGCAGGTTGGATGCAGGGAGAGGATAGGACAAATGCCATGTGTCCGGACTTAGACTGCCTGGTTCAAATTGGACTTCACCCTTTTTGACTTCGTGATCTGGTACAAGTCCTATGAAAATGCGTTGCTCCTTCTCTAGTCCGTAAAATCATCATGAAATGTGCACTCGTAACTGGGAAACTAGGCAGATGAAATGAAACAAGCTGCATAGAGCACAGAGCTCAGAGCCTGGCCTTTAGGAAGCCCTCAGTAAGGGTTCATGATGCCCTGGTGTCTGTCTTCATCCTCTTTATCCTCATCATCACCTTCATCATCTTTGTTGTTCTTAGGGAATAGTTTAGAGGGACTCATTCCCTGCTATCTTGGGTGAGGTGTCTATGAAAAGGACAACTCAGTGGGGGAGGAAGGCAAAAGTTTGAGTAAGATTTCTGAGGCCCCCTCACCACAAGCAAGAACAGAAACTCCACAGTCTGCTGAGCTGACAGGTTGCACCTTGGTCTCCTCCCATCTGCCCACCGCTCTGTCCTGTTTGTCCTGAGGATGAGGAAACAAAGTGAGGCTCCCGAACGTCCCTCAGCTGAACTGCCCTTCCCCCCTGCCGGGCCATGACTGCGGAGAACAGGTCCATGGTCCTCCCTGCGTGGTGCGCGATGGAGGCTCAGACTCCGTCCTCAAGGCTGGCAAGAAGACAGGGTGAGACATGAGCCTCCTGATACAGGTGACGGGTGTGGAGCCCCCAGGACTGGAACCTCAGACTGCAGGGCTGGAGGCACAGACTGAGTATTGACTATTCTATGGCCTGGGGGGCTCAAGGCACAGAGCTCATTAGCCAAAGTCGCCCAAGCTCCCCAATCTCTAAAGATTCCCTCATAAGACTGCAGGAAGAAGAAGAGAAAAGGGAGTGTCCGTAGAAGCTTTGGGGCTCTTCCTGTAATCAGGAGGAAGCTTTCGTGTATTCTTGGCTTCTTTCTTTCCTTTCTAAAGATCCAACTGCTTTCATTTTAATCTTTTATTATGGGAAAATATACCACGTATCAATACGAAAAGTTGTAAATAGAAATGATTGCATCTAGAATGGCCGGTATAAACATTGACAGTTTCCACTATTTTTCAGTTGACAGTTGAATGACATTAAGTACCTTCACATTGTTTAGCAACCATCACCACCGTCATCTCCAGAACAGTTTTATCTTTCAAAATGGAAATGGCACCCATTCACCAAACTCTCCATTCCTCTCTCTTGCCCACCCTGGGGGCCACCATTCTGATTTGCAACTCTATGAGTTTAACTACTCTAGGCACTTGATGGAAGTGGAATCATACCGTGTTGAATTTGTTTTCCTGTTTTTTTTTTTTTTTTGGGACAGAGTCTTTCTCTGTCGCCCAGGCTGGAGTGCAGTGGCATGATCTCGGCTCACTGTAACCTCCACATCATGGGTTCGAGCGATTCTTGTGCCCCAGTCTCCCGAGTAGCTGGGATTACAAGCGTGCGCACCCACGCCCAGCTAATTTTTGTGTTTTTAACAGAGACGAGCTTTCAGCATATTGGCCAGGCTGCTCTCGAACTCCTGACCTTAAGGGATCCACCTGCCTCAGCCTCCCAAAGCGCTGGGGTTACAGGTGTGAGCCACTGAGCCTGGTCGTGTTTATCCTTTTGGGATTTCTTTATTTCACTGACGATAATGTCTTCAAGGTTCATCAATGTTGCAGCCTGTGTCAGAAGTGCCTATCTGGTTTTGTTTTTTGGTTTTGTTTCATTTTGTTTTGTTTTGTGTTTACATGGAGTCTCACTGTCGCACAGGCTGGACTGCAGTGGCACAATCTGGGGTTACTGCAACCTCCGCTTCCTGGGTTCAAGCGATTCTTGTGCCTCAGCCTCCCGAGTAGCTGGGACTATAGGCACACGCCACCACGCTGGGCTAATTTTTTGCATTGTCTTCTTTTTTTTTTATGAGACGGAGTCTTGCTCTGTCGCCCAGGCTGGAGTGCAGTGGCACGATCTTGGCTCACTGCAAGCTCCACCTCCCAGGTTCACGCCATTCTCCTGCCTCAGCCTCCCAAGTAGCTGGGACTACAACTGCCCGCCACCACGCCCAGCTAATTTTTTGTATTTTTAGTAACACGGGGTTTCACCATGTTAGCCAGGATGGTCTCGATCTCCTGACCTCGTGATCTGCCAGCCTTGGCCTCCCAAAGTGCTGGGATGACAGACCTGAGCCACCACATCTGGCCAAGATTTTCTTTTGTTCCCACATCTAAGTGAGGACATGTAATATCTGTCATTCTGTGCCTGCCTTACTTCACTTAACATACAGACCCTGCAGTCTCATCCATTTTTTCTGCAGTGGAGAGGATTTTATGCCTTTTTAGGCTGGATAATACCGCATAGTGTGTGTATACCACAGTTTCTTCATTGAAACAAAATTCAAAAAAGCAAATATTTTTAAAATGTCTCGGAATGTGAAACTTTAGGGATACTGTGCCCATCTTATTCTTTTCTATTTCCCATTTTATTTATATGTAAGTGTAGACTAAAGCAGCAATCAATGTGTGTAGAGATCTGTGACTTCAACAAATGTAAAATGAAAATGCTAAGTGGTGGATGGGCACCGTCACTCACGCCTGTAATCCCAGCACTTTAGGAGGCCGAAGCGGGCGGATCACCTGAGGTTGGGAGTTCAAGACCAGCCTGACCATTATGGAGAAACAATGTCTCTACTAAAAATACAAAAAAAAAAAAAAAAGAAAAGAAAACTGAATGGGGCGTGGTAGCACATGCCTGTAATCCCAGCTACTCAGAAGGCTGAGACAGGAGAATCGCCTGAATACGGGAGGCAGAGGTTGCAGTGAGCCGAGATCATGCCATCGCACTCCAGCCTGGGCAACAAGAGTGAAACTCTGTCTCAAAAAAAAGAAAAGAAAGAAAGAAAAAGAAAAAGAAGAAAAAAAGAAAATATTTCTCCCATTATTGCAGGGGGTGTTCAGCCCTGATGATATTGTTTTCTAATATCCAGGGAAGGAGAGTATGATATTACTCCCAGTATCACAGGGGGTGTACACCTTTTTGTGATATTGTGTCTAATATCCAAGGAAACAGAGGATGACATTACTCCCAATATCACAGAGGGTGGACACCCCCCTGGGATATGGTTCCGAATATCCCAAAGGGGATAGGATGATATTACTCCCCATATCAACCCTGGAGGGTTATCTTCCACCCCTACTCTTGGCCACCGCTTAGCCGGAACTGGTCTTCTCTCTTGGCCCAGTTCAGTGAAGAAAAGTCTCCATTCCTCCTCTCCGGGGACCATAAGGGTCATAGTGATTCCCGTTCTGGGTAGCTTTAGCAGCAAAGAGCCATGCTCTGTCAAAGAGACAGTGGCTCTCAGCTTGTTAAGCAAGTCCCTCCCCAACAAGGGCAAGGGACAGTCAGGCATGGACAAAAACTGATGAGTCACTGTATGTCCTGCAACAGTGCAAGTCCCAGGCAAGCAAAAAGCTTGCTTTGCTGAAACCCCTGTGGCTCCAATGATGTCAATAGTCTTTCTGGAGAAGGGGGCGACCGGGGCGGTTAATAGCGAATGTCCAGCACCGGTATCTACGAGAAAATCAACGCCTCTACCCCCGACTGTCATTCTGACCATAGCCTCTTTGGCGACACTTGAGCCCACTCTCCCTCAGTCCAAGAACACTTCTGCCAGGTTGAGCAGGGCCCCTTCCTCCTTGTCTGGGGCCTCATGCTCTGAGTCACCTTGTTTTCTTTAAAGCTGAGGGCATTTGTTCTTCCAATGTCCTATTTCTTTACAATAAGCACACTGGTTACGCTGCCAACTCTGACAGCGAAGCTGAGTTTCTTTCCCAGGGCCCCCCTTCCCTTGCCTCTTTGGGGGGAGCCCTCTGATTCCTGAAGCTAACAGGCAGGTCGGTGTCGCCGGGCCTGACGTTCATTCTCTGTGCGGTGTTCCTTACAGCTTACTGCATCCCTGTTTACAAACACC
Organism: Symphalangus syndactylus; assembly: GCF_028878055.3. Taxonomy (NCBI): domain Eukaryota; kingdom Metazoa; phylum Chordata; class Mammalia; order Primates; family Hylobatidae; genus Symphalangus; species Symphalangus syndactylus. Next base: position 135,968,433 of record NC_072432.2, on the reverse strand, counting down.
TGCTTAGCTCTTTCTAATAATTGTGATGTATTCATCCCTGCAAGCCCAGCCTGTTTCTGCAGTTTTCTTCTCATGTCTTCTGCGCTTTGACGGACTCAAGCCATGTGAAGCATGTGCTGATTTTCAGGGCTATCGGGATCAAAGGGAGTATACATACGATAGGCCTCACACAATCTCTCATAGAATTGTGCTGGAATTGGCCAGGAGCGGTGGCTGAAGCCTGTAATCCCAGCACTTTGGGAGGCTGAGGTGGGCGGATCACAAGGTTAGGAGATCGAGACCATCCTGGCTAACACGGTGAAACCCCGTCTCTACTAAAAACACACAAAAAAATTAGCTGGGCGTGTTGGCGGGCGCCTATAGTCCCAGCTACTTGGGAGGCTAAGGCAGGAGAATGGTGTGAACCCAGGAGGTGGAGCTTGCAGTGAGCTGAGATCGCGCCACTGCACTCCAGCCTGGGGGACAGAGAAAGACTCCATCTCAAAAAAAAAAAAAAACAAAAAAGAATTGTGCTGGACTTTCTTCTTTTCCCCGAATGACCTCAGAGACCTTGTTAACGTTTGTGGCCTTCTGAGCTCCCCTCTTGAATGCTTCCAAGAGAGCTTCCCTGTCTCGGTTTAGCCTTTGCATATCCTCTCTTTCATTTGGGTCCCACTGGGGGCCGGTTCCTGGTAACTGGGTCCTTCCATACTCTTGGGGGTTTTGATAATCAGCTGCTGCATGTTCCTCTAGCCACTTAGTTGCTGCTAGGAACACTCTCCGCCTTTCATCTCTGTGAAAGAGGAACATGAGCAACCGGTGGCAATCAGCCCAGGTGGGGTTGTGGGTCTGGATAATAGTTGGGAGCAAATCAATACGAGCTTGTGGCTTTTCAGTATAGGACAGGGTATGGTTTTTCCAGTTGAGAAGGTCGGCACAGGTGAAGGGCTGGTAGAGAAAAACACGCCTCTTCACCACGTGACCATCCTCATCTATCCCAGTATACCACTTCTCTGTCAGGGGCATCTGTATCCCCGTTTTGGGTCGTCAACGAGCTGCCAAGGGAGGGGTTTCTCCCGAGGCATCATCTCCTCTCTTGTCTCCTCTGAGTGGCCTAGGGATACGCTTGTCTTGCGGAGGCGCAAGCACTGTGGGCTCAAGAGTGGGGAGCCTCTTTCCCTGGTAAGGGGAGGGCACCACTGGGATCACTGGTGCCATCTCCTGCAATGGATCTTCTGACGTTGGGTCGAACAGAACTTGAGGAGTTGATTTCCCTGGGCGGGTGGAGCGGGATCCTTCCTTAGCTGTCTGTCCCTTGGCTACTAGTATTGCTGCTGCCTGCCCTCTTAGCCACTCTGGGAGGTCTAGCACCAGCTGTCACCAAGTGTCTATGTATGGGAAGCGGTCTAGGTATCCTTTCCCAGTTACCTTGTGCCACACTTGAGAAACAAGGGACCTGTCCAGGCTTAATTCTGACGGCCAACCCACTTCTAATGTTGGGCAATCTATTTCCCATGAAGTTTGAAGTTCCCAGGTGGTCTGGTGGTTAGGAGTCGGCGCTCTCACCGCCGCGGCCCAGGTTCGATTCCTGGTCATGTGAACCAAAAAGTGGAGCAGGACGAGCCGCGGACAAAACCCCTCAGACGCCGGATTCAAGAAGGAAGAAGTTCCTTTTAATCGGCCGGGGGCATTGGCAGACTCGCGTCTTAAGAGCCGAGCGCCCCGAAGGAAGACAGACTTCCTAGGCCTTTTCTCAGGGCTTACAACTCTAAGAGTTTCCACCTGAAAGGGTCCCGATGGATTCAGAGCACATGTGCTTAGAGTGGCGGAGGGGGGGTTCATCTTTTCACCTCGGCTCATCAGTGGCAGCGGCTGGTCTTGCCACTGACTTCAATCTTCTTGGTTTTCAACTTTTACTTCCTCCTCCTCTTCAGAGACAGGAGACAGAGAAATGCCTTCTCTCCTCAGGGCCACAGGATGATATGACTCCCAATAATACTGTGAGGAAGGTCGCAATATTACTTACCAAAATTAATAATATCAATTATTAATTGATATTAATAATTATCAATACTAATAACTGATCGTATAATTTTTAAATTCAATATCGATAACAATGATAATTAATATTCAAGTCATACTGACGATAACAATAAATTATTAATATTAACTATTAATAACGCCTGATATTAATAACTGGGGCTGATCATATTCATTAGAACACAGTAATATTAGCTCCTAATAATTAATATTAATAACCCAAAAACTTTTCATTAGCAATTATTTCTTAACATTAATATTGGTAATTCATATTAACGTGACTTGTAAATGAGTAACAAGTAATACTAATATGACTCCTAATACCGCAGTGGGTGTACCCCCACCTGCGATAGTGTTCCTAATGTCCAGGGACGGAGAGAGCAGGGTATTACTTTCAATATCGCAATAGGTGTACACCCAACTGACGATACTGATCCGAATAGAATCTCCACGGGGTGGAGGATCCCCATCGCAGGGGGGCGAGGCGTAACAGCCAGCCCCTCTGCCACCCTGGCTCTTAGGACCCGCGGTGGACTCAAAGCCTGTTTACCACATTGTGACTAATATCATCTACCCCTCTGGAAACTGTCAACTATTGCACAGACGGGTGTACACCAGCTTTGTACAGAGGACGTACACCTGTCTGTATTCGAGTAATATCATCCTCTTCCTCCCTGAAGATTAAGAACAGTATCACAAGGATGTTTCTACTCCTTGAGATATTGGGTGTCATGTCCTCCTCTCCCAGGTTGCAATTAGAATGCTAACCCTAACGCTAACCCTAAACCGACTCTACCCTAACCATAACCCTAACCCTAACCCTTAACCACAACCCCAACCCTTAACCCTAACCCTAGCCCTAACCCTAATCCCTAACCCCAACCCCAACCTAACCCTAACCCTACCCCAACTGCAACCCTAACACTACCCCCTAACCCTAACCCTAACCCCTAACCCTAACCCCTAACCCTAACCCTAACCCCAATCCTAACCCTAACCCAACCCAAACTCTAACCCTAACTCTAACCCCAACCCCAACCGCAACCCCAACCCCAACCCTAACCCTAACCCCTAGCCCTAACCCTAAGCCCTAACCCTAAGCCCTAACCCTAACCCTAACGCTAACCCCAATCCCTAACCCCTAACCCTAACCCTAACCCCTAACCCTAACCCTAACCCCAACCCCAACCGCAACCCCAACCCCAACCCTAACCCTAACCTGGGCCCTGACGACAACTCTAATCCTAACCCTAGGTTCCTTACTAAGTTTGTATGTACTTTGTTAATGTGGATTATTACGATTACTGTGTGAGGACTGCACAGCAGCATGGGGATTGCCAATCTTACATTAATTTTTTTTATTGAGGCAGTGCATTAGCATTACAGGTGCTTGTGACATGAGTAATGTCGGTGTCATATTTTGGGTGTCATGTCTGCATTAGCAGTGCTGCATTTGTGTTTCGAAGCTGCAGTGTGGACCTGGCACTGTGGCCCCTTGCCTTCGCTTGGGAGAACTTTGGTGGGCAGGATTCAGAGGGGCTTTTGGTTTCCCATTTTGCACACTGAACCCTTCTAACTGGTCTCTGAACTTGATTATTCAGGGCTGCAAACAGGAAGGATTTTACTCACCGTCGATGCTGCCCCGAGTTATCCCAAAGCGAGGTAGGGCCCCCAACGTCTGTGCTGAGGAGAATGGTGCTCCGCCTTTGCGCTGTCCCCCAGGTCTGTGCTGAGCAGAACGCAGCTCCGCCCTCGCGGTGTCCCTGGCCCGCACGCCCAGGTCTGTGCTGAGAAGAACACTGCTCCACCTTCGCAGTACCCCGGAGTCTGTGCAGAGGAGAATGCAGCTCCGCCCTCGCGATGCCCTCTGGGTCTGTGCTGCAGCAAACGCAGCTCCGTCCTCGCAAAGGGGCGTACCGCGCCCGCGCAGGCGCAGAGGGGCGCGACGGGCCGTCGCACCGCGCCAGCGCAGGCGCAGAGAAGCGCGGCGGGCCGTCGCTCCGCAGCGCAGGCGCAGAGAGGCGCGGCGGACCCGCGCGGGCTCAGAGAGGGGCGGCGGGCCGTCGCTCCGCGGCGCAGGTGCAGAGATGCGCGGCAGCCCGGCCCCCGTGGGGAGGCGTGGCGCAGGGCAGAGATGCACAGCGGCGCGTCGCCGGTGGGGCGGGTGCGGCGCAGGCGCAGACATGCACGCCGCCGGGCCTGGGGTTGGGGGGAGCGTTGCAGGCACACAGGTGCACATTCACACGCCGCCGGGCGGGGGGCGGGGGTGGACGCGGTGCAGGCAGAGAGACTCACGTCGCCGGGGGTGCGGCGCGGAGATGGGTGGAACCTCAGTAATCTGAAAAGCCGGGCCCTACAGGACCTGCTTGCTCACGTTGCTGTGCCTCTGCGCCTCCTGCTGGCGCCTAGGGCAACTGCAGCGCCCTCTTGCTTACACTGGTGGCCAGCGCCCCCTGCTGGCGGCGGGACACGCAGGGCCCCTTTCCTCACAGTATAGTGGCAGCACGCCGCCTGCTGGCAGCTAGGGACGTTGCAGGGCCCTCTTGCTCACAGTGTAGTGGCAGCATGCTCGCGTGCTGGCAGCTGTGGACACTGCTGGGCCCTCCTGCTCCAAGTGTAGTGGCGGCTGGCTCCCCTGCTGGCAGCTGGGGACACTGCTGGGCCCTCTTGCTTTTAGTGCCCTCTTGCTTTTAGTGTAGTGCGGGCAAGCCCTCTTCTGGCACCTGCGGACACTACAAGATCCTCTTGTTCCCAGTGTAGTGGCAGCACGCCCCGTGCTGGCAACCAGGGCACTGCAGGGTCCTCTTGCTCATGTTGTGGTGCCCGTGTGCCACCTGTTGGCAGCTAAGGACACTGCAGGGCCCTCTTGCTCACAGTGTAGTCGTCGTATACCCCTGCTGGCAGCTGGGGACACTGCTAGGCCCTCTTGCTGGCAGTGTCATGGCAGCATGCCACCTGCAGGCAGATGGGGACTATGCAGGGCCCTCTTGCTCCCGGTGTGACGGCTGGGGTCCGCTACTGGCCACCTCCTGCACCACTTAAAGTCAGAGTGCCAGTTATTAAACCCCATCAGTTCTGTAAATTCAAACTGAAATGGAGCTATTACTGGGGAGAGCTGATGTCCCAGTTCTTGTCTAACTTGGAAGAAAGATTTTCACCAAGAGGCAGTACAAAGATGGCAGATAACTTCATTCAAAAGAAATACAGTGTGAAGAGCTTATTGTAGAAAAATAGGGTGGAGTGGGCTGATCGTGCGTGAAAACAGCCTAAGAGTCCTGTGCAGGGAATTTTATTTTAGACTTCTTCACATTCCTGCCTCTGTCTCAAGTCTCTGCCTGTTTTCTTTGTCTGGTTTTCCTGCTACTGCCTTAGGTCCCCGACTTGCCCCACTTAGGCATGTGGGACCTCCTCGCTGTTGGTTGAGGTACATGTGTGGTGATCAATCCAAATCCACTCTGGCACCAGCCTCTTTCCCGCCATCACAGGCCGGCTGACAGCGGTCATCTTTGTACCTACTGCACCTGCCCATCTCTTTTGAATGTCCTTCTCTGCCCTAATCTGTACTTATGGTGCCAGGTTTCTCTTAAGAATGTCCCCTTTGTTGTTCTTATCAGCATGTACCTAGCAATATTCTGACATTTTTATTGCAGAATGAATGATGATTGGGGCATCTTAAGAAGAGTTCTAGGGTGTTTCTTTCTGCATAGGTACCTCTTCTCCCTCCTACCCACAATTGACAAGTGCCCATCCACTCCAGCACTAGAGATGCTACTAACGTGAATTTTTGGTGGTCCCTCCAGGAGAGCCTTCCCAGGCTTTCCCTTTTTCAGGAGCTCCCCCTCCTGTTCATGTCTAGCTATCTATTCTAACGGAGCCCACTATCCTGTGTCCTTCCCAAAAATAGGGAATGATTAATTGGAAGCCATAAGAAATGACATCCGTGTAGATGAAAACTTTACAACTTACACAAATAATCACTCAAAATCATCCTTACACTAAAAATCTAAAACTATACCATTTCTAGAAGAAACTATAGAAGAGCTATGTGCCTTTGGGTTTGGTAATGAATTTTAACAACTGACAGAAAAGGTTGATATACACAGAAGAAATGACAATGTGGATTTCTTAATATTCAAAGTTTATACTCTGGAAGAGACCTTGTTAAGAGAACAAAAAGAAAAGCCACATATTGAAGAAAATATTTGCAAAATACAGATCTCAGAATTTGTATTCAAAATATATAAAAATTGTTAAAACTAAACAATAAGTTAAACAGCCCAATTAAAAATGACACAGATCTGAACAGACACCTCACCAAAGAGGACCTACAGATGCCAAGTAAACATACAAAAAGATACTCAACATAATAGAGAACTGAAAACCACAATGAGATAGCACAGCTGGTCTATATATCTTAGAACTGCTAAACTCTTTAAAAAATGACAAATTGCTGGAGAAAAAACAAGAACTCTTTTCATTGCTGGTGGAACACAGTGTGTAAGACCAAAATATGCCACCCCAAAATATAATGGTAGGAAACCAGAATATGCAACCCCAATATATGTCCCTTCGGCTTAAGAATTATTCCAAGCTGATGGTTCAACATACGCAAATCAATAAATGTAATCCAGCATATAAACAGAACCAAAGACAAAAACCACATGATTATCTCAATACATGCAGAAAAGGCCTTTGACAAAATTCAACAACCCTTCATGCTAAAAACTCTCAATAAATTAGGTATTGATGGGACGTATCTCAAAATAATAAGAGCTATCTACAACAAACCCACAGCCAATATCATACTGAATGGGCAAAAACTGGAAGCATTCCCTCTGAAAACTGGCACAAGACAGGGATGCCCTCTCTCACCACTCCTATTCAACATAGTGTTGGAAGTTCTGGCCAGAGCAATTAGGCAGGAGAAGGAAATAAAGGGTATTCAATTAGGAAAAGAGGAAGTCAAATTGTCCCTGTTTGCAGATGACATGATTGTATATCTAGAAAACCCCATTGTCTCAGCCCAAAATCTCCTTAAGCTGATTAGCAACTTCAGCAAAGTCTCAGGATACAAAATTAATGTACAAAAATCACAAGCATTCTTGTACACCAATAACAGACAAACAGAGAGCCAAATCATGAGTGAACTCCCATTCACAATTGCTTCAAAGAGAATAAAATACCTAGGAATCCAACTTACAAGGGATGTGAAGGACCTCTTCAAGGAGAACTACAAACCACTGCTCAATGAAATAAAAGAGGATACAAACAAATGGAAGAACATTCCATGCTCATGGGTTGGAAGAATCAATATCGTGAAAATGGCCATACTGCCCAAGGTAATTTATAGATTCAATGCCATCCCCATCAAGCTACCAATGACTTTCTTCACAGAATTGGAAAAAACTACTTTAAAGTTCATATGGAACCAAAAAAGAGCCCACATCGCCAAGTCAATCCTAAGCCAAAAGAACAAAGCTGGAGGCATCACGCTACCTGACTTTAAACTATACTACAAGGCTACAGTAACCAAAACAGCATGGTACTGGTACCACAACAGAGACATAGATCAATGGAACAGAACAGAGCCCTCAGAAATGATGCCACATAGCTACAACTATCTGATCTTTGACAAACCTGACAAAAACAAGAAATGGGGAAAGGCTTCCCTATTTAATAAATGGTGCTGGGAAAACTGGCTAGCCATATGTAGAAAGCTGAAACTGGATCCCTTCCTTACACCTTATACAAAAATTAATTCAAGATGGATTAAAGACTTATATGTTAGACCTAAAACCATTAAAATCCTACAAGAAAACCTAGGCAATACCATCAGGACATAGGCGTGGGCAAGGACTTCATGTCTAAAACACCAAAAGCAATGGCAACAAAAGCCAAAATCGACAAATGGGATCTCATTAAGCTAAAGAGCTTCTGCACAGCAAAAGAAACTATCATCAGAGTGAACAGGCAACCTACACAATGGGAGAAAATTTTTGCAACCTACTCATCTGACAAAGGGCTAATATCCAGAATCTACAATGAACTCAAACAAATTTACAAGAAAAAAACAAACAACCCCATCAAAAAGTGGGCAGAGGACATGAACAGACACTTCTCAAAAGAAGACATTTATGCAGCCAAAAAACACATGAAGAAATGCTCCTCATCACTGGCCATCAGAGAAATGCAAATCAAAACCACAGTGAGATACCATCTCACACCAGTTAGAATGGCCATCATTAAAAAATCAGGAAACAACAGGTGCTGGAGAGGATGTGGAGAAATAGGAACACTTTTACACTGTTGGTGGGACTGTAAACTAGTTCAACCATTGTGGAAGTCAGTGTGGCGATTCCTCAGGGATCTAGAACTAGAAATACCATTTGACCCAGCCATCCCATTACTGGGTATATTCCCAAAGGACTATAAATCATGCTGCTATAAAGACACATGCACACGTATGTTTATTGCGGCACTATTCACAATAGCAAAGAGTTGGAACCAACCCAAATGTCCAACAACGATAGACTGGATTAAGAAAATGTGGCACATATACACCATGGAATACTATGCAGCCATAAAAAATGATGAGTTCGTGTCCTTTGTAGGGACATGGATGAAACTGGAAAACATCATTCTCAGTAAACTATCACAAGGACAAAAAACCAAACATCGCATGTTCTCACTCATAGGTGGGAATTGAACAATGAGAACTCATGGACACAGGAAGGGGAACATCACGCTCCGGGGACTGTTGTGGGGTGGGGGGAGGGGGGAGGGACAGCATCAGGAGATACACCTAATGCTAAATGACGAGTTAATGGGTGCAGGAAATCAACATGGCACATGGATACATATGTAACAAACCTGCACATTGTGCACATGTACCCTAAAACCCTAAAGTATAATAAAAAAAAAAAAAAAAAGACTTCATCTCAAAAAAAAAAAAACAAAAAAAAAAAAAAAAGAATTATTCCAAGCTGATTATTTTGAAAAAAAAAATTCTAACAAAGGAAGTTCTGAAAACAAAGTAGAAGTTACACTTGTGTAAGGAAAATTTACATCTATCAAGGAAATCCCCATTTAAAAGCTACCTCTCTTGACACCAAGAAGAGAAGGATAACTAAATCACTAAAGAGTCTTATCAATGGAGAACGCATGGACTTAACTCTGTATAACAAACCTTACCCTTGTCTACTGTGCTTTTGCTGGTTAACTCCCCACTACTGCACCTCAAATCTTCTTTCTTTAAGTTAAAGATAGTATTTATGCTTGAACTGAAAGTCACCTGTGGGAGATTTACTCATTTTTCTGTGAGTATCTCCCATGTATCCATAAGGTATACATGTTTTTAAACTTTTCTGTTTTTCTCATTTTAATCTGTCAGTTTTTACAGAGGGTCCCATCTAAGAATTCCAAAAACATAGAAAACTTTTTTCCTCCCCATTACAAGTTGGGCAGTTTTTTCTAAAGCTAAACAAGTCTCACCTTACAATCCAAAAATCACATTCCTAAGTATTTTGACAACTATTTTGATGTTATTTCCAAACAAAAGCTACCACGCAATTACTTACAGAAGCCCTATTCATAATGACCAAAGGAAAAAAAAGGAATCAGAAAGTCTTACAATAGATGACTGTGTGGGAATCCACTCAGACATTAAAAGCTGTTATAAAGATTATGTAAATGAAAACATTTGAGATACCGAAGATAAAGGAAGAAATCTTACCAGAACTTACTTTATCCAATTAAAGCAGAGCTCCCAGAAAAATACAACTGCCATTAACCCCATCCAAGGAGTTTCTTGCAAATTCTGCTGCCATGGAGACAGCACACTCTTTCCCATTAGCACTGACAAATGAAAATGAAATCCTAAGCTCCCAACTGACTGAACAGACCCACTCTTGGCTGAGGGGACCCCAGAGTAACTTTCAAAACTGAGTTCTCAGCTTTGCTAGGATGGGATGATGGCGGTCAGTTACACATCATTATACCCCCCCTTTGCTAACCATGATGAGGCTTTCTTCCCTAAGGATTTAACAGAAACCAGCCCTTTCAAAGGCTCCACCACTGATGTCAGCCTCTCCTTTCTTGCCTGATAAGAGACCACCCATGACGGAGAGGTTCTGGCCAGTGTACAGAGGATGCACAGAGCGAGTTTTCATGTCCTCTGCTTCACATTTTAATATCAGAGGGCTGAAAATTCCACCCTGGGATCATGCTAACACTGCCATTTTTTGTACATGGGACCCATGAAGAAGCAAGAAACTCAATTGCACATGCATGCATTTCTCCTTCCATAAATATTCATGACTCCTCCTAGAGGTTATTAAATAAATGTATTTGGCCATTCCACTCAGCATAAATTACTATTTCCTTTACCTCCTCCTTGAAGCATCTGTTTCTGGCTTCTGGCTGGAGGCTATGCTTCCCAGCCTGTCAGAAGGACAGCCCTGCAGGCTGCAACCCTTTATAGGAAATACATCTCTCACTGGGTGTGGTGACTCATGCCTGTAATCCCAGCACTTTGGGAGGCCAAGGCAGGTGGATTACCTGAGGTCAGGAGTTTCAGAGCAGCCTGTCCAACATGATGAAACCCTGTCTCTACTAAAAATACAAAAAATTAGCCTAAATTGACTAATTTAAAATTGACTAAATTCTCCGTTCTCAAACCTCTGCTGACTATGTGTTCCACCAATATGGAATTACTTCTACTTCCTTTCCTGTTCGGATGACTTTACTAAGAATTATTTCAAACTTTAGTGGCTCCTTTGAGAAAATTTTTATCTTCAAAATTGCCTCCTTTTAGACCTTTCCTTTCCCAATTGAGTCTCTCAACTCTCTATAATCACTGAAATTTTAGGCACCCTGCTCCATGCCTTGGAGGCTCTCAATGTGCAGAAGAATCTGCAAAAGCAAACACCTGGGGCTGAAAAATAAAATAGAAAAAAAAATTATTTCTCACCATCGATAAGATTATACGTCAAAACAAAAAAAAAAAAAACCTTAAAAATCTCCAAAAATGCTGGTGAGAGAAAAGCTTTAGCCCTCATATGAAGAAGAAAAAAACTTGTTCCATTTTCCAGATACAGAGTTATAATACAAATATAAAATGGGGCAAAGACAAAAACCAATTCTTCTATATAAACTAGTGAATTTTGTAGTTATTGTAATCACATTAGTCAGGGTTCTCCAGAAAGGCAGAATCAATAGGATATATGTAGATAGACAGATGAGAGAAGATTCATTAGGGGAATTTGTTCACATAATTATGGAAGCTGAGAAGTTCCACAGTAGCCTGTCTCTGAGTTGGAGAACCAGGAAAGCTGGTAGCATGGCTCACTCCAGACACAAAGGACTCAGAATCAGGGAAGCCAGTGGTGTAACTCTGATTCTGAGGCCAAAGGTCTGAGACCCTGAAGTTCTGATGTCAAGGGCAGGAGAAGAAAGATGTTTCCATTTCAGAAGGAGATAATTCACCTTTCCTTTTAGTTGTTGTTCTACCTGGGCTCTCAACCAATTGGATGATGCCTGTATTCATCCATTTTTATACAGCTATGAAGAAATACCTGAGTCTGAGCAATCGATAAAGAACAAAGAGGTTTAATGGGCTGACAGTTCCACATGGCTGCAGGGGCCTCACAATCATGGCAGAAGGGGAAGCAAAGCCATCCTTCTTCACATGGCAGCAACAAGGAGAAGTGCTGAGCCAAAGGGGAAAAACCCCTTATGAAACCATCAGATCATGAGAACTCACTCACTGTCATGGGAACAGCATGGCAGTAACCACCACCGTGATTCAATCACCTCCCACTGGGTCCCTCCCACGACATGTAGGGATTATAGGAACTACAATTCAAGATGAGATCTGGGTGGGGACACAGTCAAACCATATCAGTGCCCATCCACATTGGGTCATGGTTATCTCAGTGTCTTCCAGAAACACCCTCACAGATATGCCCAGAAATTGTGTTTTACCAGCTATGTGTGTCTCTTAATCCAATTAAGTAGATGTCTAAAATTAACCATCAGAATATTTATGCCCGATTCATGGCTGAAATTTCAGGATGAAAGCTATGAAATCTCTATTTGTGTTTGTATATCTATTAATGTATGTTATATATATGTGATATTTTCCTAACTCCAGATAGCATTGCAAAATTCATTTATAAAATCCTCTAAAAGTGCTCTATTCTAACTTGGCTTGGAAAAAAATAAGCATTTATAAAGAAATATTCACCAAAACCTAAAAATATAGGAAATGATCAAATGTGTTTTAAGTTAACACGATTTGGATAAAACTTAGTTAAATAAGATTAATATAATATTTTTGGTGTAATAAAACAACTATGTCTTCAAAGGTATCACTATTGAATATAAAACAAACATAAATTCCTATTCTGATTGAGTTCTAGTCAAATAAGCTAATATTACACTCACTAGAAATGTAAAATCTTAAAGCTTATAGATTTGATTCTAATTAATTTGTCATTCTTATGAAAAACGTTATTTTCTTATGGTGAAAAGATACACATATATTTAGAGTTAGCCAGCTGGACTCAGTTTAGATGATCCCAATTTTGTTGCGACATCCAAAACATCATAATCAGGAGCCAGTCGAACATATGCCTTCTTCTCTTTATCAGGACAAATGAGGGTGGTGACCTTGGCCACATCACTGTCATAGCGCTTCTTCTTCACAGCCTGTTTGATCTGGCGCTTCTGGCTTTAACATCCACAATGAACACAAGCGTGTTGTTTTCTTCTGTCTTCTTCTGGCTGACTCAGCGGTCAGCGGAAACTTGATGACAGCACAGTGGTCAAGCTTGTTTCTCCTGGGGGTGTTCTTCCGAGGATATCTGGGCTGCCTCTGGAGTCTCAGTGTCTTGGGCTGCCTGAAGGTGAGTGACATGCGGATCTTCTTTTTTGCGTGTGCTGTGGACACCTTTCAACACTGCCTTCGTGGCCTTTAAAGCCTTCCCTTTGGCTTCGGCTTTAGGAGGGGCAGGAGCTTCCTTCGCTTTCGGTGCCATCTTGTGAAAAGAGAAAAGCATTATTTCAAAAATAATCTGTTTACAGTAAATCTGCCTAACAGTAGTTTCCAAAGTACTTGTGGTAATTTTTAACCTTAAAGTTAAGCTAAGTAAAAGATTTGCCTTAAATATCGAGACCATTTATAAATAAGATACAATACTAAAACGTTAATTACTGAACATAAATAATTCAAGTTTATATACTTTTGGCTTCCTATTTTTACAGAGAGACTAAAGATATTTTGGCCCATTAATAAACATCTTTTTTTCTGCCACACTGAGAAATTGTATTATGAGGAAACACATCCCTCTAGATGTTGGGAGATGGTATATTCCTACATTTTCTAACCTACTATAGAATGCTAATATATGACAGTTTATAACTGTCTACTTCCTACTTTTCTCTGGAAAATAAGAGATTACTAAGTATTAAAATTATCATCAATATATGTAAATAAAACTACTAGACATAATAGAATAACTAGAAACAACTCTATGCAAAGCATGCAAGAAAAGTAGGGCACGTTTCACAAGTAAAGTAGGTCGTATTTTTTGTAAGGAAAATGATACATAAGATACAAACAAAAAGAGATACCTAACCTTTCCTGTGTTATATTTGTATGGGTAAAATGTTATGTTTTCAGAAATTATATAAAATTCCTGGAAATGTGTCAATGTCCTCCTTATCCATGCTATCTGCCAGTACAGAGTAAATGAGTCATAATTCCAATTATTATTTTAAATTTTGTGCCAGGTGCACTGGCTCATGCCTGTAATCCCAGCACTTTGGGGGGCTGAGGCGGGCGGATCACAAGGTCAGGAGATCCAGACCATCCTGGCTAACCCGGTGAATCCCTGTCTCTATTAAAAATACAAAAATTAGCCAGGCGTGGTTGCGAGCGCCTGTAGTCCCACTCGGGAGGCTGAGGCAGGAGAAATGCGTGAACCCGGGAGACAGAGCTTGCAGTGAGCCAAGGTCGCGCCACTGCACTCCAGCCTGGGTGACAGAGCAAGACTCTGTCTCTAAATAAATAAATGTTGTATGGCACAGAAAAAGTCGAATATCCTTGTCAGTTGTGGTATAATGAACTCTCATCAGATCTTTCATCACAGCCATTTCATACTCTATGTTATTTAGATATTACTTCCCCCTGATGCTTTTCTGAAAGCTCCTGCAATCAGCTACAGGTCAGAATGTTCATCTCCAACACAGGACTCCCTCTGAGACTCACGGAAAATCCCATGACAGGTACTCTGGTTATAGGCTTCTGATGATATTGCTTAAATAATTTTAAGACCATGCACTTGACACAGTGAAGATCTCCAGAAGTCTGGTTGAGAAATTGATGGGTTCATGACACTGCCAACCCAAGATCCAGCAAGACTGGAATTGATTACATGGCACTGAATGAACTGATGAAAATTGATTATAATTTTATAGTTTTTGGAGCACTGCTGGTTCTTTAATGTTCTAGTTTCTGGATTTAAGAAATCTCTTTCTCTTAATCTAACTGTAACTTACAACAATTTAGTAGATTATACTTTTGTAAACAGAAATGAAGCATTTATCTTTTTTCTCTGCCTGATTTTTCCAGAATTTTGAAATCCTTACTGAATACTCTTATTTTCACGATGATATAGTTGTTAGCAAAAGTCCAGTAAGAATCTATTCGCCTTATAACAGGACATAATTGGAAATTTTGGTTATTTTACTGGAATATCATATTTAGGAAGTGTACCTAAGATCAGTTATGACCAGCAATTTTATGGAAGTAAGGTTGACTTTTATGGAGACAATGCTTACAAAGCACTGTGAGAAATGGGAAAGTTCTTCCTCAAAGATTATAAAGTCACAGCTATCCACTATTTTTATGTGTGTGTGTGTGTGTGTGTGTGTGTGTGTGTATGTGTTCCAAACCAGTTGTACTAGCTTGCTCCAGCATGCCTGGACGGAACTAGACAAGCCCCAGCCCGTAGTTCATGCTATTCCTTATTTGGAGATGCTTCCTTAACTATCCCTGGGCAACTTCCTTTCCTTTCTTTGTTCTATTCCCCTTACCTAATTAAAAAAGTTTTAAACTAACAGCCAATCAGGTAAAGTGTAAAATGTGAGGTCCTATTCCAGCCAATGGAAACTGGACACAGCACTAGGGTAGACATGTCAGGTTATAAGTAACTCTGTCTCCTTTGTTTGGTGTGCTCTTGTGGCTGGACAGCTATTGAGTAGCAGCCTTTATGCAGAAAGTAAAGCTCGCCTCGCTAAGAGATCATTTGTTTCCATGTTAATTCTTTTTTTTTCTTTTTTTGGAACACCAAAAACTTCATTCCCAACAGCACTCTGAGAAAAGCCAGCCTGATACCTAGATTACAGGGTTCGCAGCCTTACAGGTTAGTAAAGAAGGTCATTTCCTGGTAGGCCCAGGAATTTAGGGATATTTTGGGGGCTTCAAGAGGAGAGGAATTCACACAAAGCTATGAGGACTGCAGCTGAAATCTGATAGTATGTTCTTAGCTTGGCTTTTAGCCTGAATTAGACCTTTAAAAGTCAAATCTGAGATTCTGTATGAAAACTTCCAGCAAAGAAACTTGAAAGCACCTATGTGGTCATCTCCTGTTCTTGCTGCACTTATGTAAATAATCAAGCAAAATCTAACAAAACCAGACTGATTTTTAAAACAAGAATAGTCTTACTTTATGATCAAAAATGATGGTTACTACAGAGAGAAATTTCATGTTTCAATGGAAAACTACAACGTGGCCAGGCATGGCAGCACATGCCTATAATTCCAGCACTTTGGGAGGCCAGGAGTTCAAGACCAGCCTGGGTGAAATGGTGAAACCCCATCTCTACCAAGAATACAAAACTCAGATGGGCATGATGGCATGTGCCTGTAGTCCCAGCTAACCATGGGGCTGAGGAGGGAGGATCGCTTACACCCAGGAGGTAGAGGTTGCAGTGAGCTGTGATTGCACCTTTGCACTCCAGCCTGGGCGACAGAGCCAGACCCTGTCTCAAAAAACATTTTTTTAAAGGAAAATTATAGCTATTGTGGACTATCAGATTCTAGTCTTGTTTCTTGTTTTTGGGCTATTTTTACCTCTTTATAAACTGGATCCTGCCATCTGATGAATTTTGTCCCACAATGATACTTGTGGAATAAGAAGCCAAGTATTGTCTCTCCTACTAATATATCTATTGTCAGTTAATTTGAAGGTCTCCAGCCCTGGAACAAAGTTAGAAGAGGAAGGTTTTGCTCCCCATAATGCATAACCAAATTGTGGTACATTCATGGACTGGAATACTATTTAGCCATAGAAAGGAACAAGCTATCAACCCACACAAAGACATGAGTGAATCTTGCATGCACATTGCTAAGGGGAAGAAGACAGTCTGAGGAGGATACACACAGTGTGACCTCATTTAATGAGACACTGGAGAAGGCAAACTACACAGATGGGAAGCCATTGGCTCCATGGGGTGGGGGTTTAAAGCATTCCATATGATACTTTAATAGTGGGATATCTGCCACAATGCATTTGTCAAAATATGCAGAATTTCATGGCCAAATGGGTAAATCAAACTCTATTCAAATTAAATAAAATTACTCAGGATGTGGAGTATCCCAGGACAGAATATATCATGTGAAAAAGAATTTATGCTACAAATTACTATGGTTTGGATGTGGTTTGTCCCCGCAAAAACTAGTGTTGAAATTTGACCCCCAGTGTGGCAGTGTGGGGCTGTGGGGCCTAGTGGACAGTGTTTGGGTCATGGGGACGGATCCTTCATGAATAGATTAATGTCCTCCATGGGGGTGAGTGAGCTCTGCTCTCATAGGAATGGATTAATTCCTGCAGGAGTAGGTAATTAAAAAGAGTCTGGCTTCCTCGGCTTCCCTCTTGCTTTCACTTTTGCTATGTGATCTCTGGTGCACCCCTTGCTCCCCTTCCACTTTCCACCATGAGGTGAAAAAGACTGAGGCCACACCAAATGCAACTGCCCAATCTCAGACTTTCCAGCCACAAGTATTGGGAGCCAAATGAACCTTTTTTACTAATAAATTACCCAGCCTCAGGTATTCTGTTACAGAAGCACAAAATGGACTAAGACACAAATGTAGGTAAAAACTCACTGAAGGTGCAGGGAAAATGGTGTTGACCTAAGTCACTCTGAAAATGAATAGAATCTGTAGGCTGAAGGCAAATGAACTATACTTCATCATTGGATTCCATTTTATAAAGTTCTTTCCAACAGAAGCAATTGTGAACAATTGTAAAACCACAGTGTCTGTATCTGGAATAAAACAATGACTTACATAAGTCGCAGATGGTGGGAACCAGGTTTCTCACTGTTGAAGTGGGAGGTTACAAATTAGCAAGGCGAGAAGGCTAGAATGATCCCTGTGATAGTAGATCAGGGGTGGAGACATCGACGTAAACTTATGTTTAGTTTAATATAGATACATACAGTTCTACATAGAAAACTTTATAATTAGGTGTGTGTAGGTAGGTTAGATACACACATGTACTTCCTAGCATTGCTAATGAGGGACAAGATACAATGTGTTCATTCACCAGCCAGATGTAAGTTTTCCTGCCATTCTGAAAGGAATCAGGCTCTTTGAAGAAATGTCTGACACTAGAACTGGGACAGTAAATATAGGAGCCAGGATAATCTGGAAGTATCAGAAAGTAAGTAAGTACTAAAAAAATTAAAATATATCAAAGAAAAATAAGAGCCAATAAAAACAGCTACTGATGGCCAACACAGGAATGAATTGTGCAACATAATGCTGCAGTGTTGAGTAATAACTAAAGCTTAAAGTAATTATCTAGGTGTCTGTATTTGTATACATAGGTGAAAGAGCAAATGGAGTTGCATAGAAATCTCCTTTGCAAAAGAATTCCAAATAATTGATATAGACACTCAGCCATCAAGAAGGTGGAGCCAACTCCTCACTCCGTAAGTGTGGGCTCTGCATAGTGACTTGCTCCAAAAGAACACATGCAGTGTGGACAAGGAGGAAAAATGACTTCACAGTGGAGAAACCTGACAAACGGTAGCTCTGCCAAATGCTCCAAGTGAACATCAAAGCTTACAGTTCACCTTGAGAACATGAAGCGACAATGGGGGACATTCTACAAAATTCCTGACCAATCCTCCTCAGTACTATCAAGGTCATCATGAGATGGAAAGCCTGACACACTGTCACAGCCAGGAAGAGCCTACGTGATGACTACATGTCATGCGGGATCCTGGATGGGATCCTGGGTCAGAGTAAGACAGAACTAAGGGAATCCAAATGAAATATGAACTTTAGTTAACAATAGTCTATCAGTATTGGTTCATTAACTGTGACAAATTATGTAAGATATTAATGAGCCATGTGAGACACACGGATAGAAGATGTTAATTAGAGGAAACCAGCTTGTGGCTACATGGGAAATCTCTGCTCTTTTTTTGGCAATTTCTATGTAAGTAAAAAAAATATGTAAAATAAAACTTTATTTAAAACAGTGTTTTTTTAACACTTCTTTGTTTATTTATACCATGAATTACTAGTAATTGACACTGTTAACTAGTCCTGTTTTTTTTTAATAAGAGCGTTTATGACACAAAAAATTAAACAATGCAGACTGATATATAAATCAAAACAAATGTTCTTTACATGTTTTCTGTTACAGTAGTAACATATATGTGTTACTTTGTAAAAATATGTTCCAATGGCAAATTGATTCATTGTGATGGGATCACTGATTCCAAAGACTTCTTGTTTTGTTCCCAAATTTTGTTCACAAAATTTATTTTGTTCACAAATTTATTTTGCTGTATTATAGTTACCTTTTAGCCATAATACAACAGAATCAAATATTGGCCACTGGGAAAAAATATTCAAAGAAAGAAAGAATGTGAACAGAACTTATGACCATGATGATTCAATGTTTTACCACAATGCTTTCTAAAACAGAAGAGTGAAAAAGGATATTCAAAGTCAATTTCCTCAGCGAGGCTTTGCAGAAAATAAGGAAACTACAAAAACAAAAATGGCAGGACATTCTACGGGTGATTTTAAATGTTGCTATGTTTTATGGGAAAAAAATACTTTACCTTTTAAAGAATCACAAAGAATTATTGGAAACCCAAACTCTGGAATGTTTGCAAATTTAGTTGAGCTTCTATGTAATTATGTCTGTATAGGTAGCCACGAAGTTGATGATTTTTTAAAAATCTGTGCCTTATTTGTGTAATAAAATACACAATGAATAATTAATGCTCATAGGAAAACCTTATGAAGGGAAAACAAATCTTGGGGACCCATAATCACTAAGCTAAAGGGAAAAGTCAAGCTGGGAACTGCTTAGGGCAAATCTGCCTCCCATTCTATCCAAAGACACCCGTCTGCTCACCGAGATAAATGCATATCTGATTGCCTCATTTGGAGAGGGTAATTAGCAACGCGAAAGAATGAAACTATTTGTCTCTTACCAACCTATGACCTGGAAGCCCCCTCTCTGGCCTTCTCACCTTTCCAGACTGAACCAATGTACATCTTACACATATTGATTGATGTCTCATGTCTCCCTAAAGTGTATAAAACCAAGCTGTGCCCCAACCACGTTGGGCCCACGTTGTCAGGACCTCCTGAGGATGCATCACAGGCACACATCCTCAAGCTTGGCAAAATAAACTTTCTAAAAAAATCAGAGAACTGTCTCAGATTTTCAGGGTTCACACATGTAAGGTAGGATGTCAATGTTTATAAAACAGACATTATTCTATCTACTATTAGAAATATGCTGCCAATTAACCTTAGACTTTCTCAACAAACTAAAAAATGTTGATGAGGTACAAATAATATATCTAAGCTTAAATAGTGTTGCTAGTTTTAATATACCCACTTTTCAATTTTTCAATACTATTTTTACTAATTTAACACTGTAAGAAAAATGAGTAATTAAAACATGAATAAAAGTGTTTGCAGGGGGTGCACATGTTTCCTCCAGCCTCTGCCTATCCCCAGCTTTCATCCCAACTCTCCTGATGGTGGCTCTAAGCATCTATCCTTTCTCTATACCAAGATCTCTCCCCAGAAACAAACCCAAATCTTACTATATGTTATGGCACGTTATGATGATGAGCAGCGATGAGCAGCCGAAGCCTCAAGGAAGGGATGCTTTTGTAAAACGAGACTTGTAGAATATAACATATGAAAGTAAAGCCCGTGGCAGAGCTCCCTCCTCAGCACACGGGGAGCAGGCAGGAAGCTTTCGCCTCACCTTCCTCAATGGCCTGCAGCCATGTTGGCATTCATGATAGTCATTGGTGCTGTTCTCCAAATGTTTTCAGTTCATTTTTTATGAATGCATTCTGACAGTTCCATCCCACCTACTTAAATTTTCCCATGGCCACATGACTTTTTTTTGTCAGTGGAGGTGAGAAGAAATAACATGTGACTTTTTCAGGAGAAATCTCCAAGAAACAGAGTTCCATTCCGCAGGCTTTTTTCTCTTTTATATAGCAATGGGGATCATATTGATGGTCCCTCCTTCCGTCTGGATTCCTGTGTTAGGATGGCACGGCACAGAGCTACTTCTCACCTGACCCGTGATGAGATGAAAATAAATGACGAAGATTTTTGAGCCACTGATATTTGGAGGTTGTTTGTCACCACAGTTTAACCTAGCCCCCATTGACTGATGCACGGCTGAAGAATGAGTCCGAACTGGATCTGGACAAGACGTGTGAAGAGCGCTCCAGGCTGAGTAACATTCAAGTGTTGTTTCAAAGATAACAGTGAGCACGACGTTATTGGGGTGGGTGTTTGATAAATAAGGTATATCAGGTGAGAATAATAAGAAATGCAACTTTAAAAGACGGTGCGGATTTGGACTGTGGAGAGATTCAAATGCCCTGTTTAGCATTTAAGATTGTGATGGATGAACAAACTAATTAAGAGCCCAAAATGAAAGCTTGGGATAAATATCTGAGGGTGTCTAATATACCAATTTTTCATCCTAGAATGGGCAGAGTCCTTGACCCCATTGTAGGGAGACTTCCAAAAGAAAAAAGACCTGCATTTCTTCAAAAACCCACACTGAGAGACTTTCCTGCACTTTTGACCTGTGGCTAACACTCCTCACCTTCCATTCTGTCATCAGTGTTTCAGGGAAACACCTTTAACTCTCTATGATTTACAGGTTATTAAGTGGCCCTTACAATTCTAATGATGAGGGTGTCTGAGCTCACAGCAGCAAGCAGGCATGTGTGCTCAGCAGCCACGTGGCTCATCTGCCAGGAGCTTACTAAATACGATGTTCTACAACATTGCTTAACACAAGGGGAGACGCTGCTGACTCAGTGTTTAATTGCTCACTTACTTCTTTTTCTGCCCTCTGGGGCTTCTAAGATGAAAAGAACCCAGGGGTGATACAGTGAGTCAAAGGGGTGCCAGCCACGTCACAGCAAAATAGATTCCTAAAAAATCCCTGGCCTAAGATGACAGCCTTGGCTGGATAAGTTTGAATGTGCTGATAGTGGACACGGTAGAATGAAGGTGGTTGAAATGTTCATATTAAAGAACTTCCACCCAGATTGCAAGAAAAGAGAGAGGAATGGAGACGGCATCAAGAGTCCCTATAATAAAAGCAGATGTTTTGAGATCAGTTACATTTCTTCTGACAAAAATTAAAGACAGAAACAAAAGTTTAGCCTGAGGCTACAATTAATTGGGCAATAAGCCAGAGGCACATATGGCATAGACAGATTTAAACATTTCTCCCTTATATTAATACAAATACTAAAATTACAAATACTTTGATTCCAAATAAAACAAATATTTAAAAATTTTAATGAATAAACACTGGGGTCTACAGTAGTATTTGAAGGAGATCTCATAAACAGGTTTGTTTCTGAAGGTTAGAACTGATGGTCTAGAGAATTCAGTTCATTCCAGAGAGAGAAAGAGAGGAATTTCTTAGGTTCCTTCAGGAATGTGTCTAGCTTTGCCTCATCTTTGTTTGAACTATGGATACAGCAGAAGAAAACATGAGGATTTCACAGATTTAAGGTGCAAAAATTCACTGGGTTCTCTAAGAAGTCTGGGATTTTTATGCTGGAAAAATACGTTTGTTGAGAAAAAATGAGTTGGAGGAGGCTGTTATTGAAGTGAAGCAGAATTGTTTTTACTAATCTGCTTATTACCCACTCTGTAGTGTGGAAACAAATTATTCATACACAAGGTCCTCTTACTGTTCCTAGAATGCAGTGGAAAGAGAATAGATTAGTTTTTCTCCCTCAGAAAACAACCACTAGAAACATCCTACCTCAGATGAGATATTGCCTAATTATTTTAAAAAGACAGTGAAAAATCATGGATGTAAATGTTTGCTGCAAAATAAACACATGCTAGAAACAGAAGCATCTGGTTCACAGCTATATTAGAGCTACCTGTGTTCCCTGTCACAGAGATTAAAACAGAAATGTCCAATACAATCATTCACAGCGTGGGAGAGGTGAAGTTGAAGGATGGAAAGGCCAGGCATAAAAGGATTTCAGAATTTCAGTCCATAAGGACGTGGCTTTGTGCATTGTCTGTTACTGTGAGCAAGGTGAAGTTTGGAGAATGAAAACGTGCAGCAATAAGGGCTCCTTTGTCCATCTCACCTCTCCAGATGCCAAGTTTCACACATGTTGCATTTTAATTGAAAGGTTGATACAATGTTTTTTAAAGAACACTTGCGGTGTTTGAAATGACAAAGGCTGCTGTGACAAAAAAGCAGGGAAAGGGAATTTTTTTTAAAAAAAGCAAACAACACCAACAAAAACCCCACAGAAAAGCAAGCAACAAACAAACAAAAAACAGGAAGAATTCAAACACCCTGGGCTATGACTACTTCCAGAAAGGGGCTACAAGAGGCAGTTGGAAATTCTATTTGCTTTGCAACTGTGGGTTTTCCGGACTGCTTCCTTTCTAAAGTATATTACTCTGCTTTTGGTTCATGAAGTTATCCATTTCTGTTTGCTGGAACAGCTACGTATTTTCTTTATCTATCATCTATCTATCTACCTGCCTATCATCTATCTATCTATTTATTATCTATCTTTTCTACCTTTCGCTATCAAGAGGTTGGGTCAAGCAGGATAGAATTCCAATGTATGTTCACTCTACCATTTAAAACAAGAGCTCTTGTAGGCATTCTCCATCACATCATAAACCTCAGCTTTCTAAAACAGGGTGTGGCAAACTACCATGCATGGACCATGTCTGACACAGTCTGCGTTTGTAAGTAAAGTTGTAATGGGACACAGCCAATACATGTGTTACATAATGTCTCTGGCTACTTTCATGATATAATGGAAGAGCTGAGTCACAGCTCACTATAACCTCAAACTCCTGGGCTCAAGTGATCCTGCCACCTCAGCCTCCTAAGTAGCTTGGACTACAGGTGTGCACCGCCATTCCAGGCTTGTCTAACATTTTTATGTGTTGCTTCATCCAGTTTGCTAGAGTTTTTGAAGATTTCCATCTTCATTCATGAGGGATAATAGTCTGCACATTTATTTTCTTGTGATGCTTTTGTCGGATTTGTTATCTGGGTAATACTGGCCCGAAAAATGAATTGATGTTTTCCTGCTTCTCTGCTTTGCAAGTGTTTGTGTAGGATTGGTTATTCGTTAAGTGTTTAATAGAATTCACTAGTGAAGCTATGTGAGCCTGGGCTAGACTGATGAAGAGTTTTCATTAGTCTAATCTATTTACTTGCTGTATGAGTACTCATATATTCTCTTTCTTCTTGGTTTACTTTTACAATTTGTGTATAGCAGGGAATTTGTTTCTAATTTGTAGTATTTCATGCTTCTAGGTTTTCATGGAAGTTGAGATGTAAGAATAAAAATAATGTTGGCAGAAGGAAGTTGTGGACAATCCGTGAATATCCCAAAATCTGTTGTAGGAAGGTTAAGATTGTTTTTTTTTTTTTTGCCGTACTTAATACTCATATTTATAGTGTGAGACAAATGTAATGTTGCATATAAACACAACTAGAAAAATATGCCATTTGTCTTAGTATTTAATCAAGATGGAAGTCTGGGCCTACCTCCTCTCTTTCATTAATATGTAGACAGGACACCAACACAGATTTGAATGAAGACAAACAAAATGTTAGCAAATGAAGAATGGTATGAATTGGTTAAAATGTGATGAAATAGAGTGGTGAATATTTACATAGAATCCATGATGTGTTAGGTGCTATTTCAAGCTATTTGCACATACAGTTTTAACACCAATGACATTAAAATGTATAACACAAAGATTCATATAAATAAAAATTACAACATTGAAAATAATATTAGGTGACACTAAAACTGTCATAGAAATACACATTTATGTAAAATATAAAGTAACATCAAGTATTAAATAAATTTTAGAAACTTTGATTACTAATCAGATGAACAAGTGATTAGCCTTTTTATCCAGTAAACAAGGCATACATATTATTTTCAAATTCCAGAGACAAATATTTTAAATATTGAAGTTTAAGACCTAAAAATGTATCACTGACTTCATGGAAGTAGATATTCACTAGGTGATATTTTCTAGGCTCTCTGAAATTACATCAGAAAAATGTGAATTAGAATATAACCCATAAATAATATCTGGCCACATACAAAGTAATTGAAGATCAATTTAAATAACTATTGGATTAAGAAATAGAGACTGATGTAAATTTACAGGGTCATGGAGGATCTAAGGAGGAAGCATTGACACTGGAACCCAAGGGCCTGGGATTACAGAACAGATTCTACCAGTGCTAACTTACTGCTCCAGAGAAAACATCAATTCTGTTCATGTTCAGGTACTATTCATCAAGAAAGGGATTACAACTTCACAAATGTGTTCAAAATGTATCCATACTTTGACGTATTAATGAAGTAATCACATTCTACACATAACTACTCCATATGGAATATTGGGGAGAGGGTGTTCCAAATAAAGAGACTGAGGATTTCTCATGAGAACTCAGTGTCTGCAAGAAAATGTCTAAGTAAAATATTTTACTTATGTGGAAAGTGTGGATGTTTGGGCATCAAAAGTTTCAAAAATCCCTAAAATGTACAATGGAGATGAGGAGAAAATATCAGAATTCCCCAGCACCAGAAATGAGGCAAGAAAAAATTCAGGGGAGTTGTAAATGTGAAAAGCCAATGGCTGGTCCCATGGCAACATTGATAACCTTGTGCCAGGACAACTGGAATACATACATAAACATGCAGATTGAAAATATTTACAATATGAGATTTCCCTCATGTGAGAACTGAATTATAAAGATTGAAGCATATAAGAAAATAAGCTACCAGAATTTAAGCTACCAGAATAAATTCGATTACACATGAATTTCTGATATTGAAATTGTCACAAATGTTTGAGTTGCTAGTGGAAGACAAAAGATATATAATCTTGGGAGTCCTAGGGCCTTGCCCACTGCCAGTCCCTCTCCACACTACTACAGCTGATGCTTTCTGGAAAGCGCCACCTCCTGGCAGGAGGCCAACCAGCACAAATAGAGCATTAAACCACCAAAGCTAAGGACCGTCACAGAGTCTATTGCACCCTTCACGACCTCCACTGGAACAGGTGCTGGTATCCATGGCTGAGAGACCCATAGATGGTTCACATCACAGGGCTCTATGCAGACAACCCCTAGTAGCAGCCCAAAGCCAGGTAGACCTGCTGGGTGGCTAGACCCAGAAGAGAGACAACAATCAATGCACTTCGGCTCGTGGGAAGCCACGCCCATAGGAAAAGGGGGAGAGTATATGTCAAGGGAACACCCCATGGGACAAAAGATTCTGAACAACAGTCTTCAGCCCTAGACCTTTCCTCTGACAGAGTCTACCAAAATGAGAAGGAACCAGAAAACCAACCCTGGTAACCTGACAAAACAAGACTCTTCAACACCCCCCAAAAAATCACACCAGTTCATCACCAGTGGATCCAAAGAAGAAATCACAGATTTATCTGAAAAAGAATTCAGGTTAGTTATTAAGCTAATCAGGGGTGGGCCAGAGAAAGGCGAAGCCCAATGCAAGAAAATCCAAAAACTGATACAATAAGTGAAGGGAGAAATATTCAAGGAAATCGATAGCTTAAATTAAAAAACCATTAAAAAATCAAGAAACTTTGGATGCACTTTTAGAAATTTGAAATGCTCTGGAAAGTCTCAGCAATAGAATTGAACAAGTAGAAGAAAGAAATTCAGAATTAGATGACAAGGACTTTGATTTAACACAATCCAATAAAGACAAAGAAAAAATAAGAAAATATGGCATTCTGTTAAATGATGAAACCTAAGACTAATTTGTGTACCTGAGGAAGAAGTGAATTCCAAAAGCCAGGAAAACATATTTGGGGGAATAATCAAGGAAAACTTCCGTGGCCTTGTGAGAGACCTAGACATCCAAATACAAGAAGCACAAATAACACCTGGGAAATTCACCGCAAAAAGATCTTAGCCTAGGCACATTGTCATTAGGTTATCCAAAGTTAAGACAAAGGAAAGAATCTTAAGAGCTCTGAGACAGAAACACTAGGCAACCTATAAAGGAAAACCTATCAAACTAACAGCAGATTTTGCAGCAGAAACCTTACAAGCTAGATGGGATTGGGGCCCTTTCTTCAGCCTCTTCAAACAAAACAACTATCAGCCAAGAATTTTGATCACAGGGATACAAAATTCTTGGCTGATAATTGTTTTGTTTGAGGAGGCTGAAGAAGGGGACCCAATCCCATCTAGCTTGTAAGGTTTCACACATATGTTTATTGTGGCACTATTCACAATAGCAAAGACTTGGAACCAACCCAAATGTCCAACAACAATAGACTGGATTAAGAAAATGTGGCACATATACACCATGGAATACTATGCAGCCATAAAAAATGATGAGTTCATGTCCTTTGTAGGGACATGGATGAAACTGGAAACCATCATTCACAGCAAACTATCACAAGGACAAAAAACCAAACACCGCATGTTCTCACTCATAGGTGGGAACTGAACAACAAGAACACATGGACACAGGAGGGGGAACATCACACTCCGGACACTGTTGTGGGGTGGGGTGAGGGGGGGGATAGCATTTGGAGATATATCTAATGCTAAATGATGAGTTAATGGGTGCAGCATACCAACACGGCACATGTATACATATGTAACAAACCTGCACATCGTGCGCATGTACCCTAAAACTTAAAGTATAATAATAATAAAATAAAATAAAAAAAGAATTTTGTATCCAGTGAAACTAAGCATCATATATGAAGGAAAGATACAGTCATTTTCAGACAAACAAATGCTAACAGAATTTGCCATTACCAAACCAGCACTGTAAGAACTGCTAAAAGGAGCCCTAAATCATGAAACGAATCCTGGAAACACATCAAAACACAACTTCATTAAAGCATAAATCACACAGGACCTATAAAACAAAAATACAAGTTAAAAAACAAAAACAAAAAACAAAAACAAAGTACAGAGGCAACAAAGAGCATGATGAAAGCAATGGCACCTCACTTTTTAATACTAACGTTGGTTGTAAATTGCCTAAATGCTCCACTTACAAGATACAGAACCACAGAATGGATAAGAACTCACCAACTAACTATCTGCTGCCTTCAGGAGACTCATCTAACACATAACGACTTACATAAACTTAAGGAAAGTGGTAGAAAAAGGCATTTCATGCAAATGGACACCAAAAGCAAGCAGCGGTAGCTATTCTCACATAAGACAAAACAAACTTTAAAGCAACAGCATCTAAAAGAGACAAAGAGAGACAGTATATGAGGGTAAAAGGTCTCATCCAACAGAAAAATATGACAATCCTAAACATACATGAACCTAACACTGGAGCTCCCAAATTTATAAAGCAATTACTAGTAGACATAAGAAATGAGATAGACAGCAACACAATAACAGTGGGGGACTTCAATACTCCACTGACAGCACTAGACAGTTCATCAAGACAGAAAGTCAACAAAGAAACAATGGATTTAAACTATACTTTGGAACAAATAGACTTAACAGGTATATACAGAACATTTCATCCAACAACCACAGAACACACATTCTATTCAAGAGCACATGGAATTTTCTCCAAGATAGACCATACGATAGGCCATAAAACTAGTCTCAATAAATTTAAGAAAATTGAAATTATATCACACACTCTCTCAGATCACAGTGGAATAAAATGAAAATCAACTCCAAAAGGAATCTTCAAAACCATGCAAATACATGGAAATTAAATAACCTGCTCCTGAATGAGCACTGGGTGAAAAACGAAATCAAGATGGAAATGTAAAAAATTTCTTCGAACTGGATGACACAACCTATCAAGACCTCTGGGATACAGCAAAGGCAGTGCTAAGAGGAAAGTTTATAGCCCTAAACACTTATGTCAAAAAGTCTGAAAAAGCACAAACAGACAATCTGAGTTCACATCTCCGGGAACTAGAGAAGCAGGAACAAGCCAAACCCAATCCCAGCAAACAAAGGAAATAACCGAGATCAGAGCAGAACTAAATGAAATTGACACAACAACAACAAAAAAAATACAAAACATAAATAAACCAAAAGGTTGGTTATTTTAGAAGATAAATAAAATTGATAGACCATTAGCAAGATTAACCAAGAAAAGAAGAGAGAAAATCCAAATAACCTCACTAAGAAATGAAACGGGATATTGCAACTGACACCACTGAAATATTAAAGACTATTCAAGGGTACTATGAACACCTTTTGGCACATAAACTAGAAAACCTAGAAGAGTTGGATAAATTCCTGGAAAAATACAACCCTCCTAGTTTAAATCAGGAAGAATTAGATATCCCAAGCAGACCAATAAAGCAAGCAGCAAGATTGAAATGGTAATTTTAAAATTACCAACAAAAAAAGCCGAGGACCAGACAGATTCACAGCAGAATTCTACCAGACATTCAAAGAATGTCTTCTTTCATTCAAAGAAGAAATGATACCTATCCTTTTACACTATTCCACAAGACAGAGAAAGAGGAAACCCTCCCTGATTCATTCTATGAAGCCAGCATCACCCTAATACCAAATCCATGAAAGGACATAACCAAAAAAGACAACTACAGACCAATATCCTTGATGAACGCAGATGCCCAAATCCTTAACAAAATACTATCTAACTGAATCCAACAACATATCAAAAAGATAATCCACATGATCAAGTGGGTTTCATACCAGTGATACAGGAATTGTTTAACATATGCAAGTCAATAAATGTGATACACCAAATAAACAGAATTAAAAAAAAAACTCACATGATCATACCAACAGATGCAGAAAAAGCATTCCACAAAATCTAGCATTGTTTTATGATTAAAGCTCTCAGCAAAATAGGCATACAAAGGACATACCTTAATGTAATAAAAGCCATCTATGACAAACCCACAGTCAACATAATACTGAATGGGGAACAGGTGAAACATTCCCTTTGAGAACTGGAACAAGACGAGAAGCCCACTCTCACCACTCCTCTTCAACATACTACTGGAAGTCCTAGCCAGAGCAATCAGACAAAAGAAGGAAATAGAGGAAATCCAAATTGGTAAAGAGGAAGTCAAACTGTCACTGGTTGCTGACAATATGATCTTTTGCCTTCAAAACCCTACAGACTCCTCTAGAAAGCTCCTAGAGCTGATAACAGAATTCAGCAAAGTTTCCAGATACAAGATTAATGTACACAAATCAGTAGCTCTTCTATACATCAACAGCTACCAAGCAGAGAATCACATCAAGAACTCAACCCCTTTTACAATAGCTGCAAAAAACAAAAAAGAAAAAAAAACAAAACTTAGGAATACACCTAGCAAAGGAATAAAAAGACCTCTACAATGAAAATTACAAAACACTGCTGAAAGAAATCATAGTTGGAGCCAAGCATAGTGGCACATGCCTATAATCCCAACTACTTGGGAAGCTGAGGCAGGAGAATCGCTTGAACCTGGGAGGCAGAAGTTGTAGTGAGCCGAGATCACATCATTGCACTCCCACCTCAGCAACAAGAGCGAAACTCCCTCTGAAAAAAAAGAAAAGAAAAGAAAAGAAATCATAGATACACAAACAAAGGGAAACGCATCCCCATGCTCATGGATGGGTAGAACCAATATGGTGAAAATTACCATTCTGTTAAAGGCAATCTACAAATTCAATGAAATCCCCATCTGAACACCAACATCATTCTTCACAGAATTACAAAAACAATTCTAAAATTAATATGGAACTAAAAGAGAGCCATGTAGCCAAACCAAGTCTAAGCAAAAAGAACAAACCTGGAGGCATCACACTACTTGATTTCAAACTACAATAAGGCCATAGTTACCAAAACAGTATGGTACTGGCTTAAAAATAGGCATATAGACCAGTGGAACAGAAGAAAGAACCCAGAAAACCCAAATACTTACAGCCAACTGATCTTCAACAAAGTAAACAGAAACATAAAGTGGTGAAAGGACACCCTTTTCAACACATGATGTTGGGATAATTGGCGAGCCACATGTAGGGGAATAAAACTGGATTCTCATCTCTCAACTTATACAAAAATCTACTCAAGATGGATTAAGAACTTAAACCTAACTCCTGAACTATAAAAATTATAGAAGATAACACTGGATAAACCCTTCTAAGCATTGGCATAGGCAAGGATTTCATGACCAAGAACCCAAATGCAAATGCAATAAAAACAAAGATAAATAGCTAGGACTTAATTAAACTAAAGAGCTTTTGCATGGCAAAGGGAACAGTCAGCAGAGTAAATAGATAACCGAAAGAGTGGGAGAAAATCTTCATAATCTATACATCTGACAGAGGACTAATATCCAGAATCCACAACAAACTCGAACAAATCAGTAGGAAAGAAACAAACAACCCCATCAAAAAATGGGCTAAGGACATGAATGGACAGTTCTCAAAAGAAGATATGCAAATGGCTAACAAACATAAATAAAAACACTCAACATCACTAATGATCAGGGAAATGCACATCAAAACCACAATGCAATACCACCTTACCTCCTGCAACCCAAAAATAAAAAAACAGTGGATGTTGCCATGGATGCAGTGCACAGGGAACACTTCTACACTGCTGGTGGGAATGTAAACTAGCATGCCACTATGGAAAATAATGTGGAGATTCCTTAAATAACTAAAAGTAGAACTACCATTTGGTCCAGCAATCCCACTACTAGGTATCTACCCAGAGGAAAATAAATCATTATTCAAAAAAGATACTTGCACACACATGTTTATAGCAGCACAATTCACAATTGCAAAATCGTGGAACCAACCCACGTGCCCATCAGTCAACAAGTGGATAAAGAAACTGTGATATATATATAATGGAATACTATGTAGCCATAGAAAGGAATGAATTAACAGCATTTGCTGTGACCTGGACGAGATTGGAGACTATTGTTCTAAGTGATGTAACCCAGGAATGTAAAACTCAACATCGTATGTTCTCACTGATATGTAGGAGCTAAGCTATGAGGACACAAAGGCATAAGAATGATGCAATGGACTTTGGGGACTTGGGAGGAAGAGTGGGAGGGAGGCGAGCAATAAAAGAATACGAATATGGTGCAGTGTATATGGCTTGGGTAATGGGTGCACCATAATCTCACAAATCACCGCTAAGGAACTTACTCATGTAACCAAATACCATCTGTACCCTGATAACTTATGAAAAAATAAAAATAATAAATGAAAAATAAGGTCGGGTGTGGTGGCTCCTGCCTGTAATCCCAGCACTTTGGGAGGCCGAGGCAGGCGGATCACGAGGTCAGGAGATCGAGACCATCCTGGTTAACATGGTGAAACCCCGTCTCTACTAAAAAAAATACAAAAAATTAGCTGGGCGTGGTGGCGGGCGCCTGTAGTCCCAGCTACTCGGGGGGCTGAGGCAGGAGAATGGCATGAACCCGGGAGGCGGAGCATGCAGTGAGCAGAGATTGCGCCACTGCACTCCGGCCTGGGCGAAAGAGCGAGAGTCCATCTCAAAAAAAAAAAAAAGAAAAGAAAAATAAAATATAACACACCAAGAAGGTAAAGAGATAACCCACAGAATGGGAAAAAAATTATTGCAAACTATCCATCTGACAAAGGATTAATAACTGCAATATATAAGAAGCTCAAACAACTCTACAAGAAAAAAATCTAATAACCTGGTCAAAAATGGCCAAAAAGATTTGAAGATCTATTTCTCAAAAGAAGACATACACATGGAAAGAGGCATATGAAAAGGTGCTCAACATCATTGATAGAGAAATGGAAATCGAAACTGCAGTATGATATCGTCTCACTGGAGTTAAAATGGCTTATATTCAAAATACAGGAAATAACAAATGCTGGCAAGAATTTGGAGAAAAGAGGCCAGGCGCGGTGGCTCACGCCTGTAATCCCAGCACTTTGGGAGGCTGAGGCGGGCGGATCACAAGGTCAGGAGATCGAGACCATCCTGGCTAACACGGTGAAACCCTGTCTCTACTAAAAATACAAAAAATGAGCCGGGCGTGGTGGCGGGCACCTGTAGTCCCAGCTACTCGGGAGGCTGAGGCAGGAGAATGGCGTGAACCCAGGAGGCGAAGCTTGCAGTGAGCCGAGATTGCGCCACTGCACTCCAGCCTGGGCGACAGAGCAAGACTCCATCTCAAAAAAAAAAAAAAAAAAAAAAGAATTTGGAGAAAAGGGAACCCTCGTTTACTGTTGACGGCAATGTAAATTAGTATGACCACTATAAAGAACTGTTTGGAGGTTTCTCAAGAAACTAAAAATTGAGCTACCACATTATCCTACAATCCTACTGTTGGGTATATACCCAAGAGAAAGGATATCAGTATGTTGAGATATCTGTACTCCTGTGTTTGTTGCAGCACTATCTACAACAGCTAAGATTTGGAAGCAACCTGAGTGTCCACCAAGAATGGATTAAAAAATGTGGTACATATACACAATGGAGTACTATTCAGCCCTAAAAAAGAATGAGAACCAGTCATCTGCAAGACCATGGATGGAACTGGAAATCACTGTGTTAAGTGAAATAGCCAGGCACAGAAAGACAAACATCGCATGTTCTCACTTATTTGTGGGATCTCAAAATCAACCCACTTGAACTCATGAACATAAAGGCTGGATGATTACTAGAGGCTGGGAAGGATAGTGGGAAGCTAGAATGAGGTGGGCATTGTTCATGGGTACAAACAATAATTAGAATGAATGAGAGCCACCATTTGATAGCACAATAGGATGACAATGGTCAATAATAATGTAATTGTACATTTTTAAATAACTTAAAGAGTGTAATTAGATTGTTCACAACTCGAAAAATAAATGCTTGAGGGGATGGATGTCCCATTATTTGTGATGTGATTATTTAACTTTGCATGTCTGTATCAAAACATCTCATTTATGTTATAAATATATACACCTATGTACCCACAAAAATTAAAAACTAAAAAATTATCAGACACGACTCAGTTTGAATTTTGGGTAGGTAATGTTATTATTTGTATAAATATCTTCCACTACTTGCTTAAATATATTACACACAAATATGCAAATATTGCTTAGCTATACTAAACAGTTGTTCATTGCTCATCCCAATTTTAAACTTTACTATGTTCCTTATATTTTCTTTCAGTAAATCTGACACATTGATTTTAGAAGTATCACAGGATTTACAATAACATTGCACAGATGTGAGGAAAAAAGAATAAAATAAAAATCCTTAGAGGTCATATGGGTTGGTAAGAGTATAAAAGAAAACTGAGTCCCATATGATACATTAAAAACATAAATCAGCATGTACATCTCAGCTCTCACCAGGAGACGTGGCAACCAGATTGTCCTTGGGCTGAGGGTGAAGTCCCTGAGCACTCTGAGACAGACAATGCAAATCAAGTTCATTCTCATTGTGCTTGCTTGACCTTCAAAATTGTGTAAGTCCCTAAGCATATATATAATCATGAGTAGCTGTGGGGAAAATAACACCATTAAATGTACCAAAAGACTGATCACAAATACTGCAAATGCTTAGATCAGATATCTGAAGCAAAGAAAGTGTAATAAAAAATGATTTAAAGAAAATAGAGCTTGATAAATCTGTTTCTTCATCTTCATAATAATGTCAAATTTGTTTTTTTAAAAATAGCATGATTTGTCTACAGATCTTTGTACTCTGGCTTAAATTAAATGTATATACAACTTATATAATACTGGGCTGTTTTATTAATATATTGATAATTTCTTGGTCAACACTACTTTGATCATATTCTATAAATGGCACTGTAAGACCTATGACTGGTTATCAACAATATAAAGTGACTATGAGAGTTTCATGTGATAGATGAAGGAAGGTTGGTTAGTGCAGTGGCAATAGTCAGCAACCTGAGAAACTGAGCTCACAATTTTAGAAAAGTGTTATTCTTTCTAACTAGATATTTCCATGAAAGGAACCTTGTGAAATGCAGAAATGCCAAAAGAATAATTATAAGATAATAACCAAATAATGAAAATAGGTCTCAATTTCTCTGACAATTTAACTTAATGCAGGGTGCAGCCAGAATCACAATGTTCGAGACATTTAATTCTTAGCTCATTGAGGAAAAAAGTAGTAGAACTGTTATTGCAGAGATAAAAGACAGAAATCCTGCCTGGTGATAGGTTTTTCTTATCTCATTATTGAAGAATATATGAGCAGGCAGGGCATGGTGGCTCAAACCTGTAATCCCAGCAGTTGGGGAGGCCAATGTTTGAGGATCACTTGGGGCCAGGAGCTCAAGACTAGCCTGGGCAACATAGCAAAATCCTGTCTCTACAATTTCTTTTTAAACTAGCTGACTGTGGCAGCATATGCCTGTAGTCCCAGCCACTAGAGAGGCTGAGGCGGGAGAATGGCTTGAGCTTAGGTGTTTGAATCTGCAGTGATCTGTGATTTTGCCACTGCACTCCAGCAAGAATGACAGAGCTACATCCTGTGTACAAATATACACATATTATATATATATTGTCAATGACCAGTCACAGGTCTTACAATGCTGTTTATACAATATGGTAAAAATGATGTTGACAAAGAAATTATCACAATAATAAAAGCCCTGTGTGTTATTTTATAAGTTGTTCATAAATTTAATGTAAATGAGGTAGAG
This sequence comes from Symphalangus syndactylus, assembly GCF_028878055.3. Lineage (NCBI taxonomy): Eukaryota > Metazoa > Chordata > Mammalia > Primates > Hylobatidae > Symphalangus > Symphalangus syndactylus. The sequence continues at coordinate 135,933,149 of NC_072432.2, read as the reverse complement.
TAATGAAGATCTGTAGATAAACCATGTCATTTTTTTTTTAATCTCAACATAATATAACTTTTTTTTTTTTTGAGACAGAGTCTCACTCTGTCGCCCAGGCTGGAGTGCAGTGGCTAGATCTTGGCTCGGCTCACTGCAACCTCTACCACCCTGGTTCAAGTGATTCCTCTTCCTCAGCCTCCCGAGTAACTGGGATTACAGGTTCCTTCCACCGTGCCTGGCTAATTTTTGTATTTTTAGTAGAGACGGCGTTTCACCATCTTGACTAGGCTGGTCTTAAACTCCTGACCTCATGATCCACAGGCCTCAGCATCCCAAAGTGCTGGGATTACAGACGTGAGCCACCGTGCCCAGCCAACATTTGTTTTTTAAAGTGTGCAAGCTCTTTGACCATCATATCTCTGTGCATCACCGTGATAAGATAACCAGAGCAACTGTTTCCACCATGGAGTTGGGAGGAGATAAAGACACATCCTTTGTGCTTCGGGTGTTCTTATCAGGATGAGGGAGGACATTTCACTCTGATTTTATCTCTCTTAAATGTGCAAAGTACAGAGATTTTTATCATGAATAATTGTAAGAGAAATTAAAAATTCTATAATGTTCAAGGTCATGCAGGTTTTCTATTGATCATGTTTCTTCTTGATATTTTTAAGCCCTGGCCAGTCACAAATGAATATCTCCATCATCATCATTGTGTTCATTTGTGTTTTAACTTTTCCTGATTCCATACTCTATTTTTTTTTTTTTTGAGACGGAGTCTCACTCTGTCACCCAGGCTGGAGTGCAGTGACGTGATCTTGGCTCACTGCAAGCTCCGCCTCCCAGGTTCACGCCATTCTCCTGCCTCAGCCTCCCAAGTAGCTGGGACTACAGGCACCCGCCACCACACCCAGCTAATTTTTTGTATTTTTAGTAGAGACGGGGTTTCACTGCTTAGCCAGGATGGCCTCGATCTCCTGACCTCATGATCTGCCCGCCTCGGCCTCCCAAAGTGCTGGGATTACAAGCGTGAGCCACCGTGCCCAGCCTCTATCTTTTATTTTGAAGAAGAATAGACACAGAAAACCCTATCCCTACCAAATGCAAAAAAAAAACCCTAAAATTATAAATATTAACATTTACTGGTCACATTTGTGAATATATATTTTAATTAGAAAATTACAATTTTAAACTTTCAGAGGAAATGGTAGTAATATAAAACAGAGGACATTTTTATAATAAGGAACTCTAATATTTTGCAAATTATTATTCTCTCATCACCAAATAGTGTTACCTAAAGTAATATACAACCAATTTAATAAGTTTAGTTTTAAGAAACACAAAATTACAAAACAATTAATACAATATTTAAAATCATGATGCATATTGCCAGCCTCCCTTCAGGTAAAGTTCTATTAACTCTACAAAAATTTTATAAATGGCAGATGTTACATTTCCAGATAGCTTTGTGGTAACCAAAAAAGGATTTATTAGCAACTTTTATATCACATTGAGACAAAATATTATTTGTGATAAACATCGTTATGTATTTAAAACATCTCATGTATTAAGAAATCATACTTTAGATGGGGCCAAGCTGGCCGATTAGAAGCAGCTGTGGCCAGCAGCTCTCACAGAAAGCAGTGAAAACTGCGAGTGAATTCTGCACCTTCAATTGAGGTATCCAGGTTCTTGCATTGGGACTGACTAGGCAGACAGCTTGACCCACAGGGAGTGAGGAAAAGCAAGCGGGGCGATGGCCCACCCAGGTGTGACATGGAGCTAGGGGAGCCCCCACTCGCAGCCAAGGGAGGCGGTGAGTGATTATGCGACTCTGCCCGGGAAACCATGCTTCTCCCACGGATCTTTGCAACCTGCAGATCAGGAGGTCCCCTGGTGAGCTCAGCCATGGCCTTGGGTCTGAAGCACAGAGCTGTGTGGAGTCTCAGTGGAGTGCTCGCTGGCTCACTGGGGCATGCGTGGAAACCCAGGAGTTTTACATCCTCTGCCCCAAGAATTCCAGCAAAGCGAGAGACAAATCCATGCATTCCCCTAGGAAGGGGTCTGAAGCCAGGGAGCCAAGCGACATCATTCTGAGGCCCACTCCCACAGCACCTCATAAGACCCATTGGCTGGGAATTCCAGCTGGCCAGTGGCAGCAGGCTGGAGACAGCCGGAGATGGACCAATTTCCCAGGGGGAGGGCAGCCGTGATGTCTGTGGTTTGAGTTGGCCACTCTAGCCTGCTGGCACCAGGGACCAGGAAGAGTTCCCCATAACACAGCACAGCTGCTGAACCTGATCATGGCCAGGCTGCTTCTTTAAGTGAGACCAAAATCCATCCCTCCTCACTGGACAGGGCCTCCCCATCGGAATTTTAGCAACTCCAGCCAGAGTTCTATGGACAGAACCCTGATTTCTCCCTGAGGTGAAGTCCCCAGGGAAAGGGGTAGCAGCTGTCTCCCCAGTTCAGCCGACTGAGCCTTTCCAGCCTGCTGGCTCTGGAGACTCCTGGGGATCAGCACAGCACACCTGCTCTGCCAAAGGGCAGCCAGACTGCTTCTTTAAGCAGTCCCTGATCCTGTTCCTCCTGACTGGGCAAGACCTCCCAACAGGGGTCTCCAGACACCTCCTACAGGAGCGTTCCAGCTGGCAGCAAGTCAGTATCCCCTTGGACTGGTGCTCCCAGAGGAAGGAACAGGCTGCCATCTTTGCTGTTTTGCAGCCTTCACTGGTGATACCTCCAGATGCAGGAGAGACTGAGGTGACGAGGGTCAAAAGTGGACCCCCAGAAAACCACAGCACACCTAGGGAAGAGTGGTCTGACTCTTAAAAACAAATAGAAAACAGAAACAACAATATCAACAAAAAAGACCCCACAAAAGCCCCATTCAAAGGTCAGCAATGTCAAAGATCAAAGGTAGATAAGCCCACAAAGATGAGGAAGCATCAACACAAAAACGGTGAAAACTCAAAAAGGCAGAATGCCTCTTCTCCTCTAAATGATGACAACACCTCCCCAGCAAGGGCACAGAACTGACCCCAGGCTGAGATGGCTGAATTGACAAAAGTAGGCTTTAGGAGGTGGGTAATAACAAACCTCACTGAGCTAAAGAAGCATGTTCTAACTTAATGCAAAGAAGCTAAAAATTGTAAAAGAAATTACAGAAGCTGATAACCAGAATATTCAGTTTAGAGAGGAACATAACTGACCTGATGGAGGTGAGAAACATAACACAAGAACTTCACAATGCAACCACAAGTATCACTAGCAGAACAGGCCAAGTGGAGGAAAGAATCTCAGAGCTTCAAAACTATCTATCTAAGACAGGAAGAGAAAAATAGAGAAAAAAGAACAAAAAAGAATGAACAAAACCTTCAAGAAATATGGGATTATGTAAAAAGACTGAACCTAAGACTGATAAGGGTAACTTGACCCACCACGATCAAGATGGCTTCATCCCTGGGATACAAGGTTGGTTCAACACAGGCAAATCTATAAATGTAATTCCTCATATAAACAGAACTAAACACAAAAACAACATGATTATCTCAACAGATGCAGAAAAGGCCTTCAATAAAATTCAACATCCCTTCATGTCAAAAACTCTCAATACACCAGCTGTTGAAGGATCACACCTCAAAATAATAAGAGCCATATATGACAAACCCACAGCCAATATCATACTGAATGAGCAAAAGCTGGAAGCTTTCCCCTTGAAAACTGGCACAAAACAAGGATGGCCTCTCTCACCACTCCTATTCAACACAGTACTGGAATTTCTGGCCAGGGAAATCAGGCAGGAGAAAGAAATAAATGTATTTAAATAGGAAGAGAGGAAGTCAAATTATCTTTGTTTGCAGATGACATGATCCTGTATCTAGAAAACCCCATCATCTCAGCCCAAAAGCTTCTTAAGCTGATGAACCACATCAACAGAATCTCAGGATACAAAATCAGTGTGCAAAAATCGCTAGTATTTCTATACACCAACAACAGTCAAGTAGAGAGCCAAATCATGAATGAACTTCATTCACAATTGCTACAAAGAGAATAAAATACATAGGAATACAGCTAACAAGTGAAGTGAAGAACCTCTTCAAGGAGGACTACAAACCACTGCCCAGAGAAATCAGATAGGACTCAAACAAATGGAGAAGCATTTCATGCTCATGGTTAGGGAATTAATTCATGAAAATGGCCATACTGCCCAAAGTAATTTATAAAAGAATTCAATGCTATGCCCATTAAACTACCAATGACATTCTTCACAGAATTAGAAGAAACTATTTTACAATTCTCATGAACCAAAAAAGAGCCCAAATAGCCATCATAATTCTAAACAAAAAGAGCAAAGCTGGAGGCATCACACTACCCAACTTCAAACTATACTATACGGCTACAGTAACCAAAACAGCATGGTACTGGTACAAAAACAGACACATAGACCAATGAAACAGAATAGAGAACTCTGAAATAAGACCACACACATACAACCATCTGATCTTTGACAAACCTGACAAACACAAGCAATGGGGAAAGGATTCCTTATTTAATAAATCGCGTTGGGAAAACTGGCTAACCATATGCAGAAAACTGAAACTAGACATCTTCCTTACACCTTATACAAAAAAAAACTCAAGATGGAATAAAGATTTAAACATAAGACCTAAAACCATGAAAACCCTGGAAGAAAACCTAGGCAATACCATTCAGGACATAGGCATGGGCAAATACTTTATGACTAAAACACCAAAAGCAATGGCAACAAAAGCCAAAATTGACAAATGGGATATAATTAAACTAAAGAGCTTCTGCACGGCAAAATAAACTATCATCAGAGTGAACAGACAACCTACAGATTGGGAGAAAATTTTTGCAATCTGTATAACAAAGGGCTAATATCCAGAATCTACAAAGAACTTGAACAAATTTACAAGAAAAAAACAACCCCATCGAAAACTGGGCAAAGGAAACGAACAGACACTTCTCAAACGAAGACATTTATGCAGCCAACAAACATATGAAAAAAAAGCTCATCAACACTGGTCATTAGATAAATGCAAATCAAAACCGCAATGAGATACCATCTCACACCTGTTAGAATGGCGATTATTAAAAAGTCAGGAAACAACAGTTGCTGACGAAGCTGTGGAGAAATAGGAATGCTTTTACACTGTTGGTGGGAATGTAAATTAGATCAGTCGTTATGGAAGACAGTGTGACAATTCCTCAAGGATCTAGAACCAGAAATACCATTTGACCCAGCAATCCCATTATGGGGTATATACACAAAGCATTATAAATTATTATACTATAAAGACACATGCACTGTATGTTTATTTCAGCACTGTTCACAATAGCAAAGACTTGGAACCAACCCAAATCCCCATCAATGATCAATTGGATAAAGAAAATGTGGCACGTATACACCATGGAATACTATGCATTTATGTCCTTTCCAGGGACATGGATGAAGCTGGAAACCATCATTCTCAGCAAACTAACACAAGAAAAGAAAACCAGACCAGGAGCACTGTCTCACACCTGTAGTCTCAGAACTCTGGGAGGCCGAGGTGGGGAGTTTGAGACCAGTCTGGCCAACATGGAGAAACCCCGACTCTACTAGAAATACAAACAATTAGCCAGGCATGTTGGCACATGCCTGTAATCCTAGCTACTTGGGAGGCTGAGGCAGGAAAGTCACTTGGACCTGGGAGGCAGAGGTTGGGGTAACTCAAGATCATGCCATTGCACTCCAACCTGGGCAAAAAGAGTGAAATTTTTTCTCAAAAAAAAAAAAAAAGAAGAAAAGAAAATCAAACACTGCAGGTTCTCACTCGTAAGTGGGAGTTGAACAATGAGAACACATGGACACAGGGAGGGGAACATCACACACTGGGGCCTGCCGGAGGGTGGGAGGCTGGGGGAGGAATAGCATAAGGAAAAATACCTAATGTAGATGACAGGTTGATGGGTGCAGCCAACCACCATGGCACGTGTATACCTATGTAACAAACCTGCATGTTCTGCCCATGTATCCCAGAACATAAAGTACAACAAAGAAAACTTTACATAAATGCATAAAGTCTAGAACAGCTAACATATTATAATGAAATGTCAACTATAATCACAGCTCAAAGAGAACACCATAAAATTATGAAGGGCTTTCCACAAATCTCTAAATTTATGTCCTCATAAGATTACATTTCTATTTCTTCTTGAATAATTTCCTTATTTTAGCTATGATTTAGTGATAGTAAGATGGTAATTATGAGGAGAAAATTCTAACACTCCGTTGAGAAAATTCTGCCTCATTTCACCACACACCTGAGTCTTAAGCAGTCACTTCTAATGTAGCTGAATAATACTAACCCAGCTGAGTCTATGAGTTGAATCCATGTATGTGAGATAAGGCCCCCAAGGAGTGGTAATAAGCTGGGAATGCCATCAGCTCATCTTCCTTCAGGTCTATATTTGTCATTGTCACTTGTAGAAGCAGGACAGCCCTGGCATTGGGGTTGTTAGAAACAGAGAGTATCAAAGGGAAAGCTGAACTTCCCTAATTTTTGGGAAACAGCAGATTGGAAACAGATGGGCTCCAGCGTTTTCTGTGAGGTCATTGTCCCAGGTAGCCTTGTCAGGACCACATTTCTTGTCAGCAAAACAGAAGTCAAGCGATATTTCTACCTTCCAAGACAGTAGAACACAATGTCAGATTTTCTCATGGATTCCCACAAGTTCAAGAAAGTTTCATGGCCTTATTTAACTGCTTAAGCATTTCAACTAAAAAAATTATTTGTCTTTCAAATACACAGGAATCTGTTTGGAAAAATTTTAACCAGAAAAAGTCAGAATTCTAAAGTAAAAAATGCATCAGGACATCAAAATTTTTTACAGCTTTTAATTTAGATGTCCAACAGGGAAAAAACATTCTCTGAAGTTTGCTTTTATACCATTAAAGACTTATTTTTTATTACCAGCAATACAGGGCGACTCACTCAGGTTCAATCTTGAAGGTAAACTTTAACTTAAGTTTTGGCTAATTTTTAAGCATTTATCAGTCACCTACCATGATATCATCTCAGAAACCAAAATCTCAATTTAATTTAGACCTTCAAAATATTAAAACAAAAGGTTAAATGCTTCAAAATAATATTCATGTAGAGGCTTACATATGTGGAGCAGGAATCTCCATGTATTACAAAGTTTATGAGAACATAACAAATGTTGATACACACATTAATTCTGAAATAAAAACTTACAACAAATAAACCTATAACAAATCAAGAAAATTTTGTAGGTTACACATTTTATGTCTAAAAATATAGGTATTAAACACTCAAGGATGGATAAAAGAAGAAATCACAAGAGAAAATAGAAAATATCTAGAGACAAATTAAAAATATGAAATACCAAAGAGATACATCAAAAACCATAGCATAAGGGAAAGATTTATAGCTATAAATGATTATAAAAAATAAGATACCAAATCAACAACTTTACTCGTAAGGAGCTAAAAACAGAGGGAAAAAGAGGGACAACTAAAAGAGGGACAACTAAAAGCTAGCAGAATCTAACAAATGACAAAGATAGCAGTGGAAAGAGGGACTACTCAAAGAGGGACAACTAAAAGCTAGTAGAATCTAATAAATGATGAAGATAGCAGTGGAAATAAGTGAAATCGAGAACAGAAAAACAACATCAAAAATCAACAAAGCAGAGTTTGTTCTCTGAAAAAGGTCAAAACTGACAAAACTTTATCTAGATCAAGTAAGAAAAAAAGGGAATACTCAAATTACTAAACTCAAAAATAAAATAGGTACATTACTAACAAATTTTTGGAGTAAAAAAAGGATGTAGGAGAGGACCATAAGGAACTATACACTAAAAAATTGAATAACTTAAATAAAATGAACAAATTCCTAGAAACAAAAAACCTACTAAGACTGAATCAGAAAAGTTGAATAAACCTATTCAGCAAGGAGATTCAGCAGGAAGATGGCATCAGTAATCAGAAACCCAGCAACAAAGAAAAGCCTGGACCAGATGGCTTCACCGTTGAATTCTACCCAACGTTTAAAGCAGAATAAACACCAGTTTTTCTCAAACTTTTTCAAAACGTTGAAGAGGAGGTAACATTTTCTAACTTATTCTATGAGGCCAGTATTACCCTGACACCAAGCCAGACAAAGGTACCATAAGAAAACTACAAACAAACATCCCTCACAAATGCTGATGCAAAAATCCTCAACAAAATACCAGCAATACCAATTTTGCAGTACATTAAAAGGATTATACACTATGAATGAGCATAATTGACTCCTGAAATAAAAGTATGTTCCAACACATGAAAATCAGCGTAATATCACATTAACATAAAGAAGGAAAAAACCCTCATGTGATCATCTTAATCAAAGAAGAAAAAGCATTTGTCAAAATTTAACCCACATTCATGACAAAATGTTCTTAATAAGCTATAAAAAGGAATAAAGCACCTTAACATAAGATTATATTAAAAAAAAACACACAGCTAACATTATAATGAGACCGAAAGCTTTTACCCTAAGAGCAAAATCAAGGATTCCTGCTTTTACTACTTCTATTTAATACAGTACTGAAGGTTCTAGTTAGTTAAAACAATAAGGCAAGTAAAATAATAAAAGATATTCCAATTTTTTAAAAAATAAAATTTTCTGTTCGCAGATGACATAATCTTATATATTAAAAATCTTTTAGTTTCTGTGAGATAAACTATCAGATGCAATAAATAACATTCAGCAAAACTGCAGGATACAAAATCAACACACAAAAATTGGTTGTATTTCTACGATAACAAACTATCTGAAGAAGAAATCAAGAGAACAGTATCATTTGATAGCACAAAAGAATAAAATACTTAGAAACCGACTTCACCAAGGAAATGAAAAACCTGTACAGCAAAACTATAAACATTGCAGAAAAGTATTAAAGATGACACAAATAAATGAAAAGAAATCATGTGTGTATGGAATGGAAGACAAAACCTTGTCAAGATGCCATTGTTATCTATAGTCATCTACAGATTCAATAAAATCACTACAAAAATTCCAATAATTGCAAAAATAGAGAAACCTATTCTAAAATTCCAATGAAATCTCAAAAAACCCCAAGTAGCCAAACCAATCTTAAAAACTAACAAAGTTAGAGGACTAACACCTCCTGGTTTCAAACTTACTGCAGTGCTTCAGTACCCAAACCGAGGCTGTGCCAGCATAGACACAGACATAAAGACCAATGCAATAGAAATAAAGAACCAAAGAACACGGTCATGATTTTTAACAAGGGTGTCAACACTATTCAATGGGGAAAAGACAATATATTTTAATGGTGTTAAAAATGAATATTTACATGGAACACAATAAAGTTGGACCCTTACTTTACACCATATAAAAAACTTAATTTAAAATGGACAGAACATCTAATTGTAAGCGCTAAAACTATAAAACCCTTAGAAGAAAACATAGGAAAAATGTTTCATAACATAGAATCTGGCAATAACTTCTTGGATATGACAGTGAAAGCACAGACAACAACAACAAAAAATACATAAAAATATTCATCAAAGTGCCAAGCTTGTATGTATCTGAAGTTATAATCAATAGATTGAAAATACAATTCACGGAGGGAAAAAAATATTCACCATTATATATTTGATAAGTAATTAATATCCAGGCCACATAAAGACCTCAGCAACAACAAAACAATCCAATTTAAACATGAGCAAAGGTTTTAAAATACGCATTTCTTTAAAGAATATATACATATGACCAGTAAGCACAGTATAAGGTGCTGAGCATCACTAATCAAGAGAAAAATGTAAATCCAAACCACAATGCAATACCAACTGACAAATATAAGTATAGCTGCCATCATAAAAACTGCCACCAGCAAACCAAAGCAACAAAGCCCCAGAGAACAGCAAATGCTGGACGTGGAGAAGTCAGGACTCCTGCACACTGCTGGTGGGAAAGTAAGATGGCACAGCCACTGTGGAAAACAGTAATCACCGTATGATCCAGTAATTCCACATCTGGGTATATACCCCAAAAAACTGAAAGTGGGAATTTGCACACCCCTGTTTATAGCAGCATTCACAAGAGCCAAAGGGTAGAAAAAGCCCAAATGTCCATCTTCAGATGAATGGATAAGCAAGTATGATCAATACACACAATGGTATATTATTCAGCCTTAAAAAGAAATTCTAATACATGCTACAACATAAACCTTGAAAATATTAAAACAAAAAAAATGCAAATATTCCATGCTTTCCACTTTTATAGCGTATCTACAGCAGTTAAATTCATAGACACAGAAAGTAGGATGTGGTTTCCAGGGGATGGGGGGAAAGGGAAAGGGGAGCTATTGTTCCGTGGATAAGAGTTTCACTTTGGGATGATAAGACAGGTTTGGAAGGGATAGTGGTGATAGTTGCACAACAATGTATTTATACTTAACATACTTAAATTTTCTGTTACACATATTTTACCACAGTAAAAAAATTAGCAAGTATTTAAAAATCTACATGTTTCTTTGAACTGTTTCTTTACATCCCTTGTCCATTTTTCAATTTGGCTGTTGGTCTTTCAATAATTTAGGATAGCTATATAGCTACATATATATAAATGAATATAAATATATATAAATTTATAAATATATATAAATATATAAACATATATATGTATATATTACCCAAATTAGCTTTTTGTTTGTCAGGTATGTTGCAGATCTATTTCCCCAGTCTGTTGACTTTGACTTTGAGGCATTTTTCTTGCCTATAAAGTGTTAATTTTTATGGCGTCAAATGCATCAGTCTTCTATTCAAAGACTTATTTATGGGTTTGGTGTTTCAGTTTAGGATGATAAAGAAGTTGTGGATATGGATAAAGGAGATGGTTGTACAACACATTATACTGGACGCCACTCAACTGTACATTTAAACATGGTTAAAATGGTAAGTTTTATGTTGTATATATTTTACCACCAAAAAAGGGCCAGGCTTAGATGTTTATATGTTAGGGGTTTGGAGTACCTCTAACATTTATTCCCCTCCAGGGCTCTAATTTATAAAACACCCACACAAGAAAAGTAGATACTGACTTCCCAAATCTCCTTACAAGTCCCACAGCAGGGGCTGTCTGGGAAAGCAGAGGTGGAAAAAGTCACATAAACTTGAGGTCAGTGTGAGACCTGCCATCTGCCACCCTGGAATCAGATGGAGGAAGCCATGCTGCAGGCTGAGCTGGAGGATGAGCTGGGCTGGCAGAACAGTCCTCCCACGACCCTAGACCTGAAGTGCTCCCACATGCTCTCATGCATGTGTCAAACCAAGAAAGCAGCTAGGAGGGTAACACAGCTACCTGTATACAGGGAACTATGAAATATCTGAGCTGCGCAAGTGAGGCACAAGGAGACAGAAGCAGTCCGACCTTTACACAGTGACCTGGCTCAAATTATTTCAGGCTCTCATTAACCAGGCGAGCTCCGCTTTCTCTCTGAGGTAGGTAAACTTGACGGGGTAAAGTGGGAGTTGGGGAAAATGGAAAAGAAAGCCTGGCAGTATTTCTTCTGTTATAAATAAAAAGTAAAACATAGATGCCGTTTCTCAGGGCCCAAATGTTAGGTGAAAAAATGTTTTTCATCTCAGTCATGTGACGTGGACTTTAGCAGAGCAGGACACACATGGTCATTTATCCTTTCCCTCTGCATGTTGTGTGCTTTTTCAGTTTATAATGCACCTGGATCCACTTGCCTCATCACACTAGCTGCAAGCAAGTCCACTGAATGTCACAACAGCTGGCCAGCATGTCTGTGAAGGGCAGAAACTGGGGCAGCCAAAGAGCTGGCAGAGGCCAGATAGTAAGTACCCAATCCCACTCCATAGAGGACTCCACACTTAAAAGATAAGCAAGTGTCAGGCTGCCTCACTAGTTATCCCCCCAAATAAAAAAATAAAAGTAACCCCTCCAGGGAACATGTGTATGTTACACACAAAAGTACATGCACAGCTACATGCAAAGGGGAAAGGCTGGGAAGGAAATAAATCCACCTCTGAACACCAGTTACTTGTGGGGAAGGGGCAGGTGAAGCCACTGTCAGCATTACTCACCTTTTCGACTGATGAGCTTGCATCAATTTTGGAAACTTCTCATAAAAAGGCCATTTTCACTCCTTGGGTGATCACCCAGGTCCTGCAAAACTGAGCCACCAACAACCACCTGCACCACTTCCCATGCGGCCAAATAATGGCTTCCCTCAAAGCTCAGACCTCCCACCCACCTCCCAGTCCTCTCATGCAGCGGGCTACTGGCCTCCTGGGGTACAGGGGTCCAGGCCAAACCCAACCCACAGATGGTTGGTGAAACCAGCATGTATCCAAGGGCCTTTCCCCCACCTGGGCCGTGTGCCCACTGCACAGATAGGCCTGTGCTTGCTCCCCTAGGACAGAGACTCTCTTTTCTTCCGTTGGAATGAGGGATGGGGAGATTTGATGGTGTCCTGTACAGGCTGGATGTTAATCTGCTGTGGTGCTCTTGGAGAAGCTTGCCTGAGTTCAGCACTTTCTCAGCACGTGGTGTTTGCTGCCCCTTCAAGCTGCAGGAGTCCCAGAAGGTAAGTGCTACTGCAACCCCCATTTACTGGTGAACAGAGGTCAGGTGATCTGCAGCCGGCCAAGCAGCTGCTAAGTGGCCAACAGGCTGGATCTGCATCTCACTTGCAGAGGCCCTGCCTGGATGCTGGGGCTGCCCTGAGACTCCCTCCTCCTCCTCTTCCCTCCACAGCTCTCCCTGCTTCTATCCACAGCTGTGCTCCAGGTGGGGAACACCTATGGATGCACCAGGGTGCAACTACTCAGAGTCCAGTGTGCAGAAGGGCCCCTGCTCTATGCTGTTTCCATATCCAAGCCCAAGCTTGTCCAGAGCTTCAGCAAATCCAAGCCTCCCTGAATTCCCTGCAAGACCAAACTGAGCCCTACAACCCCCACCACTCTGGTTAGCTGCCAGTCCCAGCCCCTGTTCCCTCCTGGGCCACTGTCTCTACAGTTCTGAAGTCCTGCAAGAATGTTGAGATCCTAAGCTGACTCTCACTCAAAGAGGTAAACAACCAGGGGCCTCCAGGTTAGAGAACATACCCAGACAGGTTCTGCTGCCTGTAGGCTTGATGTCCTTCCCCTACAACATGCCATGCTTGCCAGGCTGGAAGAGGGGCTCCAGAAACTTGGGAAACCTGGGCCTGTAGCTGGTATATGGAAAAGAGGCCTGGAAAAGCACCACTCCTGTTCATGAAGCCCCCACATGGAACCAGGTAATTGGGAAACACATGGGCACACAAGCCTGACCGCCACTCAGACCCAGGTGGGAACTGCAGCAATGACTTGTCCCCTCTGCCACTCTGGCTATACCACTACAGGAGGGAGGAACATCTAGCTCCACACGTGAGTGGAGACACTAGGTGTGAGCAGGCTCCAGTGGTTGCTGTAGCTGAACCTTCCCAACCTGGTCCATGCAAGGCCATCTCAGATGGGTGTGCACCTGGGTTGGGCAAGGACACCCCTCAGACAGTGAGCACCACTGAGGAGGGCTGTCACAGAGGCCCCTTTTCCTGCTCATAGAACAGGTTGGGGGAGTATGGGGGACCTCTCCCACCTCCCAGCAGCTTCCAGGAGCCACTTTTTTCGAGATGAGACACTCTCCTGCCTGCCTGTTCCCATTTGGCTGCAATAGACCATTGCCAACATTTAGAGAACAAAAAGGGGCCTCACATATTTTTCCTGACAGGTTGGAGGCAGGTGGGCATGCCCAGGGGACCTGGGGTAGATCCTGTACATCTGCCCACCCCCAGGCTATGCTGACTTCATCTTATCTGTGGGGTGGGGGGGGGGGTGGGAATTACCAAGAGACCATCACACAAGCCATGGACAAGTTCTACAAGAGCCAGGGAGAAGAGCACTGTCTGTGCATGCTGCCCGGCACCCAGCTCACACACACATCTCTCATTTGCTTCCCCAAAGCAGGCTTTTGCAGTCCAGGCTCCCCAAGAAGCCTGGGGAGCAGACTCTGCCAGGCTGAAGAGCCTGTCCCAAAAGGTGCCACCCTCAACAGGCTCATCCTGACAATCTTGGATTATTTTTTCCCTGAAGTTTTGGAGTGGCAGACAGGGAGACAGCAGACAGTACACATTAGCCACCTTTCCAGAGAGCACCAGCTCTCCAGACTGAGGCAGGTAAGACCTCCACTCAGGCGTTTTAATCACTGGTTGCCAGTTGGGGGAAACAGCATTTGTGAACACCGGCCTGTCTCCCCAGGTCCAGTTCAAAAACACCATCTGTGCCTTTGCAGAGACTGCCCTGAGCACACAGGCCCAGCGCCCACGACCTAATCCCCTTCTACATAGGGTTCAGTGCATGTTACCAGACACTGGGCTTGATTCCTGCCTACTTCCTGCGAGATATCCCATGCCCACCTCATTAAAAGAATGAGGCCACACAAACAACCCCAGGCCGTCATGCTGATGGAGTGGGTGGGTTCCCACTTGCCCACCCTTTATTACTGGTTCAGAGCCAGGTGTCTGACCACATTCCTACCCCGAGATCCCAAATCAGGCTTCAGTCGTCCTGCGTGTGGCTCCTCTGTGGTCGGCGGTCGGGGCGGTGGGCCTGGCGCTCCGCTGCGGGGCTCGGCCTGGGGATGTGTGGTCGGTAAACGACGTGGGTGAAAACCCGACGGCAACCCGCGTCCCCGTCCGTCTTTTCTCTTTGACGGAACCGCCCATTCCTTGGGCGACGGAACCGGGGCGAACGAGTGCCCCGCCGGGCCGCGGCGGCGGCGGCGGTGGGCCCAGCCCTCAGCCCGCGCCGGGCGCTGACCGTTTTCCCGGAGCGCGGGGGTCCTGTTGCTCCAGGAGGCCGGAGACCGCTTTTTCTCCCTGCGCTCCTCCCTCTGTCCCTTGCTCCCTCCCGCCCTCCCTCTGTCCCTGGGTCCCTCTGTCATTCCCTCCGTTCCTCACTGCCTCCCTCTCTCTGTCGGTCAGTCCCTCTCTCTGTCGGTCAGTCCCTCCCTCCCTCCCTCCCTCCCTGCCTTCCAACGTCCCCTCCGCCCATCCTTCCCTCCCTCTAGGTCTCCGGTTCCTCTCTCCATCTGTGCCTGCCTTCCCTCCCGCCTGGAAGGGTCAGCATCCCGGGTGTGCCCGGGGTCGGGGGTCTGCGTTTAGCCGCCAGGCGCTCCATGGTGGCAGCTCCTGGGAGGCCGCAGAGGCGCGGGTGGGCGAGCGACGCTGGAGCGGAGGCGCAGAGCGGGCGAGCCCCGGGAGGGAGAGAGGGCCTGGACGCTGCCCGGGCCCGGTGTTTCTCGGGACCGGGGTCTCCACCCAGCCCGGGGAAGGACGCACATTGCCGGGGCGGCGGGGTCGCTGGTGGTCGGGCGGGGGTGGGGTGGCGGAAAGGCAAGAGAGCTCTGCCCGGGCTGCTCCCAGAGGAGGCCAGGTGGCTGCCCGCAAACCCGCGCGTGCGCGGTAGGCGGCCCACCTGCTGGTACCTGGGCCGGCTCCGGCTCCGGGATCCCCGGGACGCCCAGGAAAGAATGGCAGTTCTCCGCTGTGCGGGGGCTCTCACCGGGCCCAGACCTAGAAGGCAGGAATGCCAGGCGGGTCAGCCCGGAGGGAAGACACGCCCCTCCGTGCCCAGCCAGGGGTTCCCCGCGAAAGAGAGGCCACCGCCCTGCCCCGACCCCGTCCCCAGCCCGCGTCCTAAAGCTCCTCCAGCAGGGCCCGGTATTCTTCCTCGCTGAGGGGTGGTTCCAGCCCGGCGGGCTCTTCCAAGTCCTGCAGCTCCCCCGGGGCCTCGGTTTCTAGGAAAGGGTGCGCCTGCTGCAGAAACTCTGGGCACGCCAGGAGCTCATCCAGCAGCAGGCCGGAGGGCAGTGCGGACGAGCGCCCGGGCTCCTGGGGCGGTGGGGAGGGCGCCGGGACGGCTCGCTTCTGCTCCTGCCGCGCGGAGCCCTCCGGGGGCGGGGGCGCGGGCTGGGGAGGTGGAGCTGCCCCGGCTTGGGGTTCCCACGCGGCCCCGGCGACCTGGGGCCCCTGGCCCCAGCCCCACCACGGACTGCCCTGGGACGGGGGTGGCGCAAGCACACCTTGGCCCTGTGGCCCAGCTTGAGCGGGCAGGCCCGGCAGGCCGTCGCGCTGCGGGTCGCGGTCCCCCGGGCATTTGCTCGGGGGGTGCGGAGGCCACCGAGGCGCCTGAGGGTGGGAGAGCGCCCCTTCCGGAGGAGCCAGGGCGGCGTAGGCAGCATCCCCGCCTGCCGGGGCGACCGACCGGGGAGCAGGGTGACACCCGCCGGGGGCCGAGTTGCAGGGGCCGCCTGCGTGCGCCGGCGCCCTGCCACCCGGTGCCGGGTGCCTGGCCCTTCGGTTCTGAAACCAGACGTGAATCCTGGACTCCGGGAGGCCCGTCTCTCTGGCCAGTCCCTCCCTGGTGGCGATGCCGGGAAAGCGATCCTTCTCAAAGGCTCGGAGCAGCAGGGCCGTCTGGGATGGGGTGACGGAGGTCCGCTTTCGCCTGCCTTCTTGCGGGCCGCGTCTCCCCGGCCAGGGCCGAGATTCCCGCCGGTGCTGCCTCAGCTGGCGTGACCTCTCGTTCTGAAACCAGATCTGGACCCTGGGCTCCGGAGCGCCGATGGCCTGGGCCAGCCGTTCTCTGGTGGCGATGCCCGGGTACGGGTTCCGCTCAAAGCAGGCTCGCAGGGCCTGGCTTTGGCTCGGGGTCCAGGCGAGTCTCCTCCGCCGTCCTGGTCCTCGGGCTTCCGCGGGGAGGGTGCCGTCCGAAGGTGTCGGGAGAGCCATCGCGGGGAGCCCCGGCCGGAATTCCACGGACGGACCCGGGCAGAGAGAGGCCGGAGGGCTCCCCTGCTCCTCAGCCGGCCTGCGCACTGCGTTCAGGTCCAGCCAGGAGGCCGGCGCAGACAGCCAGCGGCTCTTATGAAGGCCCACAGGCAGAGCAGGCTCCACCCCTTCTTGCCTGCCGCTGAGCCCTGGGACAGCCCGCCCTCGCCCTCCGAGGGGCCCCAGGGCGCCGATGCCTGGGGCGTGGTGGCGTCGGCGGGTGGGGGGTGGGGGGGGATTGGGAGAGGAGGGGTGGGGGGGTTTGGGTGGGAGGGGTGGGGCCGGAGGCCAGAGAGACGCAGCGGAAGGGGGAGAGGGGGAAGGGGTGAGGGGGGTGGGTTTCGGGCGGGGGCTGGCTCTGCGGGCCTCTCCAGGGATCCCGCGGGAAGTGGAAGCCGCTCCCTGGGCTCCCACGCGTCTCCAGCAGGGAGAAACCAGCCTGGAAGGGTGGAGTGGAGTGTGGAAATGAACCTCCGTGTGAGTCTTGAGTTTTCCAGGCCCCCTCTCCGTGAAGACACCCAATGCCTGTGGGTGTCGCCGTTGCCGTGACAGTCTCACACACGCAGGTGTGTGGCTCCCGTCGAAGAGCAGAGCGAAACCCCAGAGACAAGATACATCCCCGGCGTGATGGCCTGACGATGGATTCCCGTGTCCCCCAGCGTGGGGAGTCTGCAGTGTGGCCCGTTTGGAGGCTGGCAGGGAGGGCGAGGACAGGATGCTGCTCTTCCACCCTTCCCTGGATGTTTCGGGGTGCCCGCAGGGCTCCGGAAGCAAACCGTCAACACGGTCAGCCCCTCGGGGGGGGGGGCCGGAGAGACGTGAGCAACTGGCCCCCTTGCAGAGGGCCAAGCGACGTGGAATCCGAAATCAGGCTTCAGTCGTCCTGCGTGTGGCTCCTCTGTGGTCGGCGGTCGGGGCGGTGGGCCTGGCGCTCCGCTGCGGGGCTCGGCCTGGGGATGTGTGGTCGGTAAACGACGTGGGTGAAAACCCGACGGCAACCCGCGTCCCCGTCCGTCTTTTCTCTTTGACGGAACCGCCCATTCCTTGGGCGACGGAACCGGGGCGAACGAGTGCCCCGCCGGGCCGCGGCGGCGGCGGCGGTGGGCCCAGCCCTCAGCCCGCGCCGGGCGCTGACCGTTTTCCCGGAGCGCGGGGGTCCTGTTGCTCCAGGAGGCCGGAGACCGCTTTTTCCCCCTGCGCTCCTCCCTCTGTCCCTTGCTCCCTCCCGCCCTCCCTCTGTCCCTGGGTCCCTCTGTCATTCCCTCCGTTCCTCACTGCCTCCCTCTCTCTGTCGGTCAGTCCCTCTCTCCCTCCCTCCCTCCCTCCCTCCCTCCCTCCCTGCCTTCCAACGTCCCCTCCGCCCATCCTTCCCTCCCTCTAGGTCTCCGGTTCCTCTCTCCATCTGTGCCTGCCTTCCCTCCCGCCTGGAAGGGTCAGCATCCCGGGTGTGCCCGGGGTCGGGGGTCTGCGTTTAGCCGCCAGGCGCTCCATGGTGGCAGCTCCTGGGAGGCCGCAGAGGCGCGGGTGGGCGAGCGACGCTGGAGCGGAGGCGCAGAGCGGGCGAGCCCCGGGAGGGAGAGAGGGCCTGGACGCTGCCCGGGCCCGGTGTTTCTCGGGACCGGGGTCTCCACCCAGCCCGGGGAAGGACGCACATTGCCGGGGCGGCGGGGTCGCTGGTGGTCGGGCGGGGGTGGGGTGGCGGAAAGGCAAGAGAGCTCTGCCCGGGCTGCTCCCAGAGGAGGCCAGGTGGCTGCCCGCAAACCCGCGCGTGCGCGGTAGGCGGCCCACCTGCTGGTACCTGGGCCGGCTCCGGCTCCGGGATCCCCGGGACGCCCAGGAAAGAATGGCAGTTCTCCGCTGTGCGGGGGCTCTCACCGGGCCCAGACCTAGAAGGCAGGAATGCCAGGCGGGTCAGCCCGGAGGGAAGACACGCCCCTCCGTGCCCAGCCAGGGGTTCCCCGCGAAAGAGAGGCCACCGCCCTGCCCCGACCCCGTCCCCAGCCCGCGTCCTAAAGCTCCTCCAGCAGGGCCCGGTATTCTTCCTCGCTGAGGGGTGGTTCCAGCCCGGCGGGCTCTTCCAAGTCCTGCAGCTCCCCCGGGGCCTCGGTTTCTAGGAAAGGGTGCGCCTGCTGCAGAAACTCTGGGCACGCCAGGAGCTCATCCAGCAGCAGGCCGGAGGGCAGTGCGGACGAGCGCCCGGGCTCCTGGGGCGGTGGGGAGGGCGCCGGGACGGCTCGCTTCTGCTCCTGCCGCGCGGAGCCCTCCGGGGGCGGGGGCGCGGGCTGGGGAGGTGGAGCTGCCCCGGCTTGGGGTTCCCACGCGGCCCCGGCGACCTGGGGCCCCTGGCCCCAGCCCCACCACGGACTGCCCTGGGACGGGGGTGGCGCAAGCACACCTTGGCCCTGTGGCCCAGCTTGAGCGGGCAGGCCCGGCAGGCCGTCGCGCTGCGGGTCGCGGTCCCCCGGGCATTTGCTCGGGGGGTGCGGAGGCCACCGAGGCGCCTGAGGGTGGGAGAGCGCCCCTTCCGGAGGAGCCAGGGCGGCGTAGGCAGCATCCCCGCCTGCCGGGGCGACCGACCGGGGAGCAGGGTGACACCCGCCGGGGGCCGAGTTGCAGGGGCCGCCTGCGTGCGCCGGCGCCCTGCCACCCGGTGCCGGGTGCCTGGCCCTTCGGTTCTGAAACCAGACGTGAATCCTGGACTCCGGGAGGCCCGTCTCTCTGGCCAGTCCCTCCCTGGTGGCGATGCCGGGAAAGCGATCCTTCTCAAAGGCTCGGAGCAGCAGGGCCGTCTGGGATGGGGTGACGGAGGTCCGCTTTCGCCTGCCTTCTTGCGGGCCGCGTCTCCCCGGCCAGGGCCGAGATTCCCGCCGGTGCTGCCTCAGCTGGCGTGACCTCTCGTTCTGAAACCAGATCTGGACCCTGGGCTCCGGAGCGCCGATGGCCTGGGCCAGCCGTTCTCTGGTGGCGATGCCCGGGTACGGGTTCCGCTCAAAGCAGGCTCGCAGGGCCTGGCTTTGGCTCGGGGTCCAGGCGAGTCTCCTCCGCCGTCCTGGTCCTCGGGCTTCCGCGGGGAGGGTGCCGTCCGAAGGTGTCGGGAGAGCCATCGCGGGGAGCCCCGGCCGGAATTCCACGGACGGACCCGGGCAGAGAGAGGCCGGAGGGCTCCCCTGCTCCTCAGCCGGCCTGCGCACTGCGTTCAGGTCCAGCCAGGAGGCCGGCGCAGACAGCCAGCGGCTCTTATGAAGGCCCACAGGCAGAGCAGGCTCCACCCCTTCTTGCCTGCCGCTGAGCCCTGGGACAGCCCGCCCTCGCCCTCCGAGGGGCCCCAGGGCGCCGATGCCTGGGGCGTGGTGGCGTCGGTGGGTGGGGGGTGGGGGGGGATTGGGAGAGGAGGGGTGGGGGGGTTTGGGTGGGAGGGGTGGGGCCGGAGGCCAGAGAGACGCAGCGGAAGGGGGAGAGGGGGAAGGGGTGAGGGGGGTGGGTTTCGGGCGGGGGCTGGCTCTGCGGGCCTCTCCAGGGATCCCGCGGGAAGTGGAAGCCGCTCCCTGGGCTCCCACGCGTCTCCAGCAGGGAGAAACCAGCCTGGAAGGGTGGAGTGGAGTGTGGAAATGAACCTCCGTGTGAGTCTTGAGTTTTCCAGGCCCCCTCTCCGTGAAGACACCCAATGCCTGTGGGTGTCGCCGTTGCCGTGACAGTCTCACACACGCAGGTGTGTGGCTCCCGTCGAAGAGCAGAGCGAAACCCCAGAGACAAGATACATCCCCGGCGTGATGGCCTGACGATGGATTCCCGTGTCCCCCAGCGTGGGGAGTCTGCAGTGTGGCCCGTTTGGAGGCTGGCAGGGAGGGCGAGGACAGGATGCTGCTCTTCCACCCTTCCCTGGATGTTTCGGGGTGCCCGCAGGGCTCCGGAAGCAAACCGTCAACACGGTCAGCCCCTCGGGGGGGGGGGCCGGAGAGACGTGAGCAACTGGCCCCCTTGCAGAGGGCCAAGCGACGTGGAATCCGAAATCAGGCTTCAGTCGTCCTGCGTGTGGCTCCTCTGTGGTCGGCGGTCGGGGCGGTGGGCCTGGCGCTCCGCTGCGGGGCTCGGCCTGGGGATGTGTGGTCGGTAAACGACGTGGGTGAAAACCCGACGGCAACCCGCGTCCCCGTCCGTCTTTTCTCTTTGACGGAACCGCCCATTCCTTGGGCGACGGAACCGGGGCGAACGAGTGCCCCGCCGGGCCGCGGCGGCGGCGGCGGTGGGCCCAGCCCTCAGCCCGCGCCGGGCGCTGACCGTTTTCCCGGAGCGCGGGGGTCCTGTTGCTCCAGGAGGCCGGAGACCGCTTTTTCCCCCTGCGCTCCTCCCTCTGTCCCTTGCTCCCTCCCGCCCTCCCTCTGTCCCTGGGTCCCTCTGTCATTCCCTCCGTTCCTCACTGCCTCCCTCTCTCTGTCGGTCAGTCCCTCTCTCCCTCCCTCCCTCCCTCCCTCCCTCCCTCCCTGCCTTCCAACGTCCCCTCCGCCCATCCTTCCCTCCCTCTAGGTCTCCGGTTCCTCTCTCCATCTGTGCCTGCCTTCCCTCCCGCCTGGAAGGGTCAGCATCCCGGGTGTGCCCGGGGTCGGGGGTCTGCGTTTAGCCGCCAGGCGCTCCATGGTGGCAGCTCCTGGGAGGCCGCAGAGGCGCGGGTGGGCGAGCGACGCTGGAGCGGAGGCGCAGAGCGGGCGAGCCCCGGGAGGGAGAGAAGGCCTGGACGCTGCCCGGGCCCGGTGTTTCTCGGGACCGGGGTCTCCACCCAGCCCGGGGAAGGACGCACATTGCCGGGGCGGCGGGGTCGCTGGTGGTCGGGCGGGGGTGGGGTGGCGGAAAGGCAAGAGAGCTCTGCCCGGGCTGCTCCCAGAGGAGGCCAGGTGGCTGCCCGCAAACCCGCGCGTGCGCGGTAGGCGGCCCACCTGCTGGTACCTGGGCCGGCTCCGGCTCCGGGATCCCCGGGACGCCCAGGAAAGAATGGCAGTTCTCCGCTGTGCGGGGGCTCTCACCGGGCCCAGACCTAGAAGGCAGGAATGCCAGGCGGGTCAGCCCGGAGGGAAGACACGCCCCTCCGTGCCCAGCCAGGGGTTCCCCGCGAAAGAGAGGCCACCGCCCTGCCCCGACCCCGTCCCCAGCCCGCGTCCTAAAGCTCCTCCAGCAGGGCCCGGTATTCTTCCTCGCTGAGGGGTGGTTCCAGCCCGGCGGGCTCTTCCAAGTCCTGCAGCTCCCCCGGGGCCTCGGTTTCTAGGAAAGGGTGCGCCTGCTGCAGAAACTCTGGGCACGCCAGGAGCTCATCCAGCAGCAGGCCGGAGGGCAGTGCGGACGAGCGCCCGGGCTCCTGGGGCGGTGGGGAGGGCGCCGGGACGGCTCGCTTCTGCTCCTGCCGCGCGGAGCCCTCCGGGGGCGGGGGCGCGGGCTGGGGAGGTGGAGCTGCCCCGGCTTGGGGTTCCCACGCGGCCCCGGCGACCTGGGGCCCCTGGCCCCAGCCCCACCACGGACTGCCCTGGGACGGGGGTGGCGCAAGCACACCTTGGCCCTGTGGCCCAGCTTGAGCGGGCAGGCCCGGCAGGCCGTCGCGCTGCGGGTCGCGGTCCCCCGGGCATTTGCTCGGGGGGTGCGGAGGCCACCGAGGCGCCTGAGGGTGGGAGAGCGCCCCTTCCGGAGGAGCCAGGGCGGCGTAGGCAGCATCCCCGCCTGCCGGGGCGACCGACCGGGGAGCAGGGTGACACCCGCCGGGGGCCGAGTTGCAGGGGCCGCCTGCGTGCGCCGGCGCCCTGCCACCCGGTGCCGGGTGCCTGGCCCTTCGGTTCTGAAACCAGACGTGAATCCTGGACTCCGGGAGGCCCGTCTCTCTGGCCAGTCCCTCCCTGGTGGCGATGCCGGGAAAGCGATCCTTCTCAAAGGCTCGGAGCAGCAGGGCCGTCTGGGATGGGGTGACGGAGGTCCGCTTTCGCCTGCCTTCTTGCGGGCCGCGTCTCCCCGGCCAGGGCCGAGATTCCCGCCGGTGCTGCCTCAGCTGGCGTGACCTCTCGTTCTGAAACCAGATCTGGACCCTGGGCTCCGGAGCGCCGATGGCCTGGGCCAGCCGTTCTCTGGTGGCGATGCCCGGGTACGGGTTCCGCTCAAAGCAGGCTCGCAGGGCCTGGCTTTGGCTCGGGGTCCAGGCGAGTCTCCTCCGCCGTCCTCGTCCTCGGGCTTCCGCGGGGAGGGTGCCGTCCGAAGGTGTCGGGAGAGCCATCGCGGGGAGCCCCGGCCGGAATTCCACGGACGGACCCGGGCAGAGAGAGGCCGGAGGGCTCCCCTGCTCCTCAGCCGGCCTGCGCACTGCGTTCAGGTCCAGCCAGGAGGCCGGCGCAGACAGCCAGCGGCTCTTATGAAGGCCCACAGGCAGAGCAGGCTCCACCCCTTCTTGCCTGCCGCTGAGCCCTGGGACAGCCCGCCCTCGCCCTCCGAGGGGCCCCAGGGCGCCGATGCCTGGGGCGTGGTGGCGTCGGTGGGTGGGGGGTGGGGGGGGATTGGGAGAGGAGGGGTGGGGGGGTTTGGGTGGGAGGGGTGGGGCCGGAGGCCAGAGAGACGCAGCGGAAGGGGGAGAGGGGGAAGGGGTGAGGGGGGTGGGTTTCGGGCGGGGGCTGGCTCTGCGGGCCTCTCCAGGGATCCCGCGGGAAGTGGAAGCCGCTCCCTGGGCTCCCACGCGTCTCCAGCAGGGAGAAACCAGCCTGGAAGGGTGGAGTGGAGTGTGGAAATGAACCTCCGTGTGAGTCTTGAGTTTTCCAGGCCCCCTCTCCGTGAAGACACCCAATGCCTGTGGGTGTCGCCGTTGCCGTGACAGTCTCACACACGCAGGTGTGTGGCTCCCGTCGAAGAGCAGAGCGAAACCCCAGAGACAAGATACATCCCCGGCGTGATGGCCTGACGATGGATTCCCGTGTCCCCCAGCGTGGGGAGTCTGCAGTGTGGCCCGTTTGGAGGCTGGCAGGGAGGGCGAGGACAGGATGCTGCTCTTCCACCCTTCCCTGGATGTTTCGGGGTGCCCGCAGGGCTCCGGAAGCAAACCGTCAACACGGTCAGCCCCTCGGGGGGGGGGGCCGGAGAGACGTGAGCAACTGGCCCCCTTGCAGAGGGCCAAGCGACGTGGAATCCGAAATCAGGCTTCAGTCGTCCTGCGTGTGGCTCCTCTGTGGTCGGCGGTCGGGGCGGTGGGCCTGGCGCTCCGCTGCGGGGCTCGGCCTGGGGATGTGTGGTCGGTAAACGACGTGGGTGAAAACCCGACGGCAACCCGCGTCCCCGTCCGTCTTTTCTCTTTGACGGAACCGCCCATTCCTTGGGCGACGGAACCGGGGCGAACGAGTGCCCCGCCGGGCCGCGGCGGCGGCGGCGGTGGGCCCAGCCCTCAGCCCGCGCCGGGCGCTGACCGTTTTCCCGGAGCGCGGGGGTCCTGTTGCTCCAGGAGGCCGGAGACCGCTTTTTCCCCCTGCGCTCCTCCCTCTGTCCCTTGCTCCCTCCCGCCCTCCCTCTGTCCCTGGGTCCCTCTGTCATTCCCTCCGTTCCTCACTGCCTCCCTCTCTCTGTCGGTCAGTCCCTCTCTCCCTCCCTCCCTCCCTGCCTTCCAACGTCCCCTCCGCCCATCCTTCCCTCCCTCTAGGTCTCCGGTTCCTCTCTCCATCTGTGCCTGCCTTCCCTCCCGCCTGGAAGGGTCAGCATCCCGGGTGTGCCCGGGGTCGGGGGTCTGCGTTTAGCCGCCAGGCGCTCCATGGTGGCAGCTCCTGGGAGGCCGCAGAGGCGCGGGTGGGCGAGCGACGCTGGAGCGGAGGCGCAGAGCGGGCGAGCCCCGGGAGGGAGAGAGGGCCTGGACGCTGCCCGGGCCCGGTGTTTCTCGGGACCGGGGTCTCCACCCAGCCCGGGGAAGGACGCACATTGCCGGGGCGGCGGGGTCGCTGGTGGTCGGGCGGGGGTGGGGTGGCGGAAAGGCAAGAGAGCTCTGCCCGGGCTGCTCCCAGAGGAGGCCAGGTGGCTGCCCGCAAACCCGCGCGTGCGCGGTAGGCGGCCCACCTGCTGGTACCTGGGCCGGCTCCGGCTCCGGGATCCCCGGGACGCCCAGGAAAGAATGGCAGTTCTC
Organism: Symphalangus syndactylus; assembly: GCF_028878055.3. Classification (NCBI taxonomy): domain Eukaryota; kingdom Metazoa; phylum Chordata; class Mammalia; order Primates; family Hylobatidae; genus Symphalangus; species Symphalangus syndactylus. Next base: position 135,908,125 of record NC_072432.2, on the reverse strand, counting down.
CGCTGTGCGGGGGCTCTCACCGGGCCCAGACCTAGAAGGCAGGAATGCCAGGCGGGTCAGCCCGGAGGGAAGACACGCCCCTCCGTGCCCAGCCAGGGGTTCCCCGCGAAAGAGAGGCCACCGCCCTGCCCCGACCCCGTCCCCAGCCCGCGTCCTAAAGCTCCTCCAGCAGGGCCCGGTATTCTTCCTCGCTGAGGGGTGGTTCCAGCCCGGCGGGCTCTTCCAAGTCCTGCAGCTCCCCCGGGGCCTCGGTTTCTAGGAAAGGGTGCGCCTGCTGCAGAAACTCTGGGCACGCCAGGAGCTCATCCAGCAGCAGGCCGGAGGGCAGTGCGGACGAGCGCCCGGGCTCCTGGGGCGGTGGGGAGGGCGCCGGGACGGCTCGCTTCTGCTCCTGCCGCGCGGAGCCCTCCGGGGGCGGGGGCGCGGGCTGGGGAGGTGGAGCTGCCCCGGCTTGGGGTTCCCACGCGGCCCCGGCGACCTGGGGCCCCTGGCCCCAGCCCCACCACGGACTGCCCTGGGACGGGGGTGGCGCAAGCACACCTTGGCCCTGTGGCCCAGCTTGAGCGGGCAGGCCCGGCAGGCCGTCGCGCTGCGGGTCGCGGTCCCCCGGGCATTTGCTCGGGGGGTGCGGAGGCCACCGAGGCGCCTGAGGGTGGGAGAGCGCCCCTTCCGGAGGAGCCAGGGCGGCGTAGGCAGCATCCCCGCCTGCCGGGGCGACCGACCGGGGAGCAGGGTGACACCCGCCGGGGGCCGAGTTGCAGGGGCCGCCTGCGTGCGCCGGCGCCCTGCCACCCGGTGCCGGGTGCCTGGCCCTTCGGTTCTGAAACCAGACGTGAATCCTGGACTCCGGGAGGCCCGTCTCTCTGGCCAGTCCCTCCCTGGTGGCGATGCCGGGAAAGCGATCCTTCTCAAAGGCTCGGAGCAGCAGGGCCGTCTGGGATGGGGTGACGGAGGTCCGCTTTCGCCTGCCTTCTTGCGGGCCGCGTCTCCCCGGCCAGGGCCGAGATTCCCGCCGGTGCTGCCTCAGCTGGCGTGACCTCTCGTTCTGAAACCAGATCTGGACCCTGGGCTCCGGAGCGCCGATGGCCTGGGCCAGCCGTTCTCTGGTGGCGATGCCCGGGTACGGGTTCCGCTCAAAGCAGGCTCGCAGGGCCTGGCTTTGGCTCGGGGTCCAGGCGAGTCTCCTCCGCCGTCCTGGTCCTCGGGCTTCCGCGGGGAGGGTGCCGTCCGAAGGTGTCGGGAGAGCCATCGCGGGGAGCCCCGGCCGGAATTCCACGGACGGACCCGGGCAGAGAGAGGCCGGAGGGCTCCCCTGCTCCTCAGCCGGCCTGCGCACTGCGTTCAGGTCCAGCCAGGAGGCCGGCGCAGACAGCCAGCGGCTCTTATGAAGGCCCACAGGCAGAGCAGGCTCCACCCCTTCTTGCCTGCCGCTGAGCCCTGGGACAGCCCGCCCTCGCCCTCCGAGGGGCCCCAGGGCGCCGATGCCTGGGGCGTGGTGGCGTCGGCGGGTGGGGGGTGGGGGGGGATTGGGAGAGGAGGGGTGGGGGGGTTTGGGTGGGAGGGGTGGGGCCGGAGGCCAGAGAGACGCAGCGGAAGGGGGAGAGGGGGAAGGGGTGAGGGGGGTGGGTTTCGGGCGGGGGCTGGCTCTGCGGGCCTCTCCAGGGATCCCGCGGGAAGTGGAAGCCGCTCCCTGGGCTCCCACGCGTCTCCAGCAGGGAGAAACCAGCCTGGAAGGGTGGAGTGGAGTGTGGAAATGAACCTCCGTGTGAGTCTTGAGTTTTCCAGGCCCCCTCTCCGTGAAGACACCCAATGCCTGTGGGTGTCGCCGTTGCCGTGACAGTCTCACACACGCAGGTGTGTGGCTCCCGTCGAAGAGCAGAGCGAAACCCCAGAGACAAGATACATCCCCGGCGTGATGGCCTGACGATGGATTCCCGTGTCCCCCAGCGTGGGGAGTCTGCAGTGTGGCCCGTTTGGAGGCTGGCAGGGAGGGCGAGGACAGGATGCTGCTCTTCCACCCTTCCCTGGATGTTTCGGGGTGCCCGCAGGGCTCCGGAAGCAAACCGTCAACACGGTCAGCCCCTCGGGGGGGGGGGCCGGAGAGACGTGAGCAACTGGCCCCCTTGCAGAGGGCCAAGCGACGTGGAATCCGAAATCAGGCTTCAGTCGTCCTGCGTGTGGCTCCTCTGTGGTCGGCGGTCGGGGCGGTGGGCCTGGCGCTCCGCTGCGGGGCTCGGCCTGGGGATGTGTGGTCGGTAAACGACGTGGGTGAAAACCCGACGGCAACCCGCGTCCCCGTCCGTCTTTTCTCTTTGACGGAACCGCCCATTCCTTGGGCGACGGAACCGGGGCGAACGAGTGCCCCGCCGGGCCGCGGCGGCGGCGGCGGTGGGCCCAGCCCTCAGCCCGCGCCGGGCGCTGACCGTTTTCCCGGAGCGCGGGGGTCCTGTTGCTCCAGGAGGCCGGAGACCGCTTTTTCCCCCTGCGCTCCTCCCTCTGTCCCTTGCTCCCTCCCGCCCTCCCTCTGTCCCTGGGTCCCTCTGTCATTCCCTCCGTTCCTCACTGCCTCCCTCTCTCTGTCGGTCAGTCCCTCTCTCCCTCCCTCCCTCCCTCCCTCCCTCCCTCCCTGCCTTCCAACGTCCCCTCCGCCCATCCTTCCCTCCCTCTAGGTCTCCGGTTCCTCTCTCCATCTGTGCCTGCCTTCCCTCCCGCCTGGAAGGGTCAGCATCCCGGGTGTGCCCGGGGTCGGGGGTCTGCGTTTAGCCGCCAGGCGCTCCATGGTGGCAGCTCCTGGGAGGCCGCAGAGGCGCGGGTGGGCGAGCGACGCTGGAGCGGAGGCGCAGAGCGGGCGAGCCCCGGGAGGGAGAGAAGGCCTGGACGCTGCCCGGGCCCGGTGTTTCTCGGGACCGGGGTCTCCACCCAGCCCGGGGAAGGACGCACATTGCCGGGGCGGCGGGGTCGCTGGTGGTCGGGCGGGGGTGGGGTGGCGGAAAGGCAAGAGAGCTCTGCCCGGGCTGCTCCCAGAGGAGGCCAGGTGGCTGCCCGCAAACCCGCGCGTGCGCGGTAGGCGGCCCACCTGCTGGTACCTGGGCCGGCTCCGGCTCCGGGATCCCCGGGACGCCCAGGAAAGAATGGCAGTTCTCCGCTGTGCGGGGGCTCTCACCGGGCCCAGACCTAGAAGGCAGGAATGCCAGGCGGGTCAGCCCGGAGGGAAGACACGCCCCTCCGTGCCCAGCCAGGGGTTCCCCGCGAAAGAGAGGCCACCGCCCTGCCCCGACCCCGTCCCCAGCCCGCGTCCTAAAGCTCCTCCAGCAGGGCCCGGTATTCTTCCTCGCTGAGGGGTGGTTCCAGCCCGGCGGGCTCTTCCAAGTCCTGCAGCTCCCCCGGGGCCTCGGTTTCTAGGAAAGGGTGCGCCTGCTGCAGAAACTCTGGGCACGCCAGGAGCTCATCCAGCAGCAGGCCGGAGGGCAGTGCGGACGAGCGCCCGGGCTCCTGGGGCGGTGGGGAGGGCGCCGGGACGGCTCGCTTCTGCTCCTGCCGCGCGGAGCCCTCCGGGGGCGGGGGCGCGGGCTGGGGAGGTGGAGCTGCCCCGGCTTGGGGTTCCCACGCGGCCCCGGCGACCTGGGGCCCCTGGCCCCAGCCCCACCACGGACTGCCCTGGGACGGGGGTGGCGCAAGCACACCTTGGCCCTGTGGCCCAGCTTGAGCGGGCAGGCCCGGCAGGCCGTCGCGCTGCGGGTCGCGGTCCCCCGGGCATTTGCTCGGGGGGTGCGGAGGCCACCGAGGCGCCTGAGGGTGGGAGAGCGCCCCTTCCGGAGGAGCCAGGGCGGCGTAGGCAGCATCCCCGCCTGCCGGGGCGACCGACCGGGGAGCAGGGTGACACCCGCCGGGGGCCGAGTTGCAGGGGCCGCCTGCGTGCGCCGGCGCCCTGCCACCCGGTGCCGGGTGCCTGGCCCTTCGGTTCTGAAACCAGACGTGAATCCTGGACTCCGGGAGGCCCGTCTCTCTGGCCAGTCCCTCCCTGGTGGCGATGCCGGGAAAGCGATCCTTCTCAAAGGCTCGGAGCAGCAGGGCCGTCTGGGATGGGGTGACGGAGGTCCGCTTTCGCCTGCCTTCTTGCGGGCCGCGTCTCCCCGGCCAGGGCCGAGATTCCCGCCGGTGCTGCCTCAGCTGGCGTGACCTCTCGTTCTGAAACCAGATCTGGACCCTGGGCTCCGGAGCGCCGATGGCCTGGGCCAGCCGTTCTCTGGTGGCGATGCCCGGGTACGGGTTCCGCTCAAAGCAGGCTCGCAGGGCCTGGCTTTGGCTCGGGGTCCAGGCGAGTCTCCTCCGCCGTCCTCGTCCTCGGGCTTCCGCGGGGAGGGTGCCGTCCGAAGGTGTCGGGAGAGCCATCGCGGGGAGCCCCGGCCGGAATTCCACGGACGGACCCGGGCAGAGAGAGGCCGGAGGGCTCCCCTGCTCCTCAGCCGGCCTGCGCACTGCGTTCAGGTCCAGCCAGGAGGCCGGCGCAGACAGCCAGCGGCTCTTATGAAGGCCCACAGGCAGAGCAGGCTCCACCCCTTCTTGCCTGCCGCTGAGCCCTGGGACAGCCCGCCCTCGCCCTCCGAGGGGCCCCAGGGCGCCGATGCCTGGGGCGTGGTGGCGTCGGCGGGTGGGGGGTGGGGGGGGATTGGGAGAGGAGGGGTGGGGGGGTTTGGGTGGGAGGGGTGGGGCCGGAGGCCAGAGAGACGCAGCGGAAGGGGGAGAGGGGGAAGGGGTGAGGGGGGTGGGTTTCGGGCGGGGGCTGGCTCTGCGGGCCTCTCCAGGGATCCCGCGGGAAGTGGAAGCCGCTCCCTGGGCTCCCACGCGTCTCCAGCAGGGAGAAACCAGCCTGGAAGGGTGGAGTGGAGTGTGGAAATGAACCTCCGTGTGAGTCTTGAGTTTTCCAGGCCCCCTCTCCGTGAAGACACCCAATGCCTGTGGGTGTCGCCGTTGCCGTGACAGTCTCACACACGCAGGTGTGTGGCTCCCGTCGAAGAGCAGAGCGAAACCCCAGAGACAAGATACATCCCCGGCGTGATGGCCTGACGATGGATTCCCGTGTCCCCCAGCGTGGGGAGTCTGCAGTGTGGCCCGTTTGGAGGCTGGCAGGGAGGGCGAGGACAGGATGCTGCTCTTCCACCCTTCCCTGGATGTTTCGGGGTGCCCGCAGGGCTCCGGAAGCAAACCGTCAACACGGTCAGCCCCTCGGGGGGGGGGGGCCGGAGAGACGTGAGCAACTGGCCCCCTTGCAGAGGGCCAAGCGACGTGGAATCCGAAATCAGGCTTCAGTCGTCCTGCGTGTGGCTCCTCTGTGGTCGGCGGTCGGGGCGGTGGGCCTGGCGCTCCGCTGCGGGGCTCGGCCTGGGGATGTGTGGTCGGTAAACGACGTGGGTGAAAACCCGACGGCAACCCGCGTCCCCGTCCGTCTTTTCTCTTTGACGGAACCGCCCATTCCTTGGGCGACGGAACCGGGGCGAACGAGTGCCCCGCCGGGCCGCGGCGGCGGCGGCGGTGGGCCCAGCCCTCAGCCCGCGCCGGGCGCTGACCGTTTTCCCGGAGCGCGGGGGTCCTGTTGCTCCAGGAGGCCGGAGACCGCTTTTTCCCCCTGCGCTCCTCCCTCTGTCCCTTGCTCCCTCCCGCCCTCCCTCTGTCCCTGGGTCCCTCTGTCATTCCCTCCGTTCCTCACTGCCTCCCTCTCTCTGTCGGTCAGTCCCTCCCTCCCTCCCTCCCTCCCTCCCTCCCTCCCTCCCTCCCTGCCTTCCAACGTCCCCTCCGCCCATCCTTCCCTCCCTCTAGGTCTCCGGTTCCTCTCTCCATCTGTGCCTGCCTTCCCTCCCGCCTGGAAGGGTCAGCATCCCGGGTGTGCCCGGGGTCGGGGGTCTGCGTTTAGCCGCCAGGCGCTCCATGGTGGCAGCTCCTGGGAGGCCGCAGAGGCGCGGGTGGGCGAGCGACGCTGGAGCGGAGGCGCAGAGCGGGCGAGCCCCGGGAGGGAGAGAAGGCCTGGACGCTGCCCGGGCCCGGTGTTTCTCGGGACCGGGGTCTCCACCCAGCCCGGGGAAGGACGCACATTGCCGGGGCGGCGGGGTCGCTGGTGGTCGGGCGGGGGTGGGGTGGCGGAAAGGCAAGAGAGCTCTGCCCGGGCTGCTCCCAGAGGAGGCCAGGTGGCTGCCCGCAAACCCGCGCGTGCGCGGTAGGCGGCCCACCTGCTGGTACCTGGGCCGGCTCCGGCTCCGGGATCCCCGGGACGCCCAGGAAAGAATGGCAGTTCTCCGCTGTGCGGGGGCTCTCACCGGGCCCAGACCTAGAAGGCAGGAATGCCAGGCGGGTCAGCCCGGAGGGAAGACACGCCCCTCCGTGCCCAGCCAGGGGTTCCCCGCGAAAGAGAGGCCACCGCCCTGCCCCGACCCCGTCCCCAGCCCGCGTCCTAAAGCTCCTCCAGCAGGGCCCGGTATTCTTCCTCGCTGAGGGGTGGTTCCAGCCCGGCGGGCTCTTCCAAGTCCTGCAGCTCCCCCGGGGCCTCGGTTTCTAGGAAAGGGTGCGCCTGCTGCAGAAACTCTGGGCACGCCAGGAGCTCATCCAGCAGCAGGCCGGAGGGCAGTGCGGACGAGCGCCCGGGCTCCTGGGGCGGTGGGGAGGGCGCCGGGACGGCTCGCTTCTGCTCCTGCCGCGCGGAGCCCTCCGGGGGCGGGGGCGCGGGCTGGGGAGGTGGAGCTGCCCCGGCTTGGGGTTCCCACGCGGCCCCGGCGACCTGGGGCCCCTGGCCCCAGCCCCACCACGGACTGCCCTGGGACGGGGGTGGCGCAAGCACACCTTGGCCCTGTGGCCCAGCTTGAGCGGGCAGGCCCGGCAGGCCGTCGCGCTGCGGGTCGCGGTCCCCCGGGCATTTGCTCGGGGGGTGCGGAGGCCACCGAGGCGCCTGAGGGTGGGAGAGCGCCCCTTCCGGAGGAGCCAGGGCGGCGTAGGCAGCATCCCCGCCTGCCGGGGCGACCGACCGGGGAGCAGGGTGACACCCGCCGGGGGCCGAGTTGCAGGGGCCGCCTGCGTGCGCCGGCGCCCTGCCACCCGGTGCCGGGTGCCTGGCCCTTCGGTTCTGAAACCAGACGTGAATCCTGGACTCCGGGAGGCCCGTCTCTCTGGCCAGTCCCTCCCTGGTGGCGATGCCGGGAAAGCGATCCTTCTCAAAGGCTCGGAGCAGCAGGGCCGTCTGGGATGGGGTGACGGAGGTCCGCTTTCGCCTGCCTTCTTGCGGGCCGCGTCTCCCCGGCCAGGGCCGAGATTCCCGCCGGTGCTGCCTCAGCTGGCGTGACCTCTCGTTCTGAAACCAGATCTGGACCCTGGGCTCCGGAGCGCCGATGGCCTGGGCCAGCCGTTCTCTGGTGGCGATGCCCGGGTACGGGTTCCGCTCAAAGCAGGCTCGCAGGGCCTGGCTTTGGCTCGGGGTCCAGGCGAGTCTCCTCCGCCGTCCTCGTCCTCGGGCTTCCGCGGGGAGGGTGCCGTCCGAAGGTGTCGGGAGAGCCATCGCGGGGAGCCCCGGCCGGAATTCCACGGACGGACCCGGGCAGAGAGAGGCCGGAGGGCTCCCCTGCTCCTCAGCCGGCCTGCGCACTGCGTTCAGGTCCAGCCAGGAGGCCGGCGCAGACAGCCAGCGGCTCTTATGAAGGCCCACAGGCAGAGCAGGCTCCACCCCTTCTTGCCTGCCGCTGAGCCCTGGGACAGCCCGCCCTCGCCCTCCGAGGGGCCCCAGGGCGCCGATGCCTGGGGCGTGGTGGCGTCGGTGGGTGGGGGGTGGGGGGGGATTGGGAGAGGAGGGGTGGGGGGGTTTGGGTGGGAGGGGTGGGGCCGGAGGCCAGAGAGACGCAGCGGAAGGGGGAGAGGGGGAAGGGGTGAGGGGGGTGGGTTTCGGGCGGGGGCTGGCTCTGCGGGCCTCTCCAGGGATCCCGCGGGAAGTGGAAGCCGCTCCCTGGGCTCCCACGCGTCTCCAGCAGGGAGAAACCAGCCTGGAAGGGTGGAGTGGAGTGTGGAAATGAACCTCCGTGTGAGTCTTGAGTTTTCCAGGCCCCCTCTCCGTGAAGACACCCAATGCCTGTGGGTGTCGCCGTTGCCGTGACAGTCTCACACACGCAGGTGTGTGGCTCCCGTCGAAGAGCAGAGCGAAACCCCAGAGACAAGATACATCCCCGGCGTGATGGCCTGACGATGGATTCCCGTGTCCCCCAGCGTGGGGAGTCTGCAGTGTGGCCCGTTTGGAGGCTGGCAGGGAGGGCGAGGACAGGATGCTGCTCTTCCACCCTTCCCTGGATGTTTCGGGGTGCCCGCAGGGCTCCGGAAGCAAACCGTCAACACGGTCAGCCCCTCGGGGGGGGGGCCGGAGAGACGTGAGCAACTGGCCCCCTTGCAGAGGGCCAAGCGACGTGGAATCCGAAATCAGGCTTCAGTCGTCCTGCGTGTGGCTCCTCTGTGGTCGGCGGTCGGGGCGGTGGGCCTGGCGCTCCGCTGCGGGGCTCGGCCTGGGGATGTGTGGTCGGTAAACGACGTGGGTGAAAACCCGACGGCAACCCGCGTCCCCGTCCGTCTTTTCTCTTTGACGGAACCGCCCATTCCTTGGGCGACGGAACCGGGGCGAACGAGTGCCCCGCCGGGCCGCGGCGGCGGCGGCGGTGGGCCCAGCCCTCAGCCCGCGCCGGGCGCTGACCGTTTTCCCGGAGCGCGGGGGTCCTGTTGCTCCAGGAGGCCGGAGACCGCTTTTTCCCCCTGCGCTCCTCCCTCTGTCCCTTGCTCCCTCCCGCCCTCCCTCTGTCCCTGGGTCCCTCTGTCATTCCCTCCGTTCCTCACTGCCTCCCTCTCTCTGTCGGTCAGTCCCTCTCTCCCTCCCTCCCTCCCTCCCTCCCTCCCTCCCTGCCTTCCAACGTCCCCTCCGCCCATCCTTCCCTCCCTCTAGGTCTCCGGTTCCTCTCTCCATCTGTGCCTGCCTTCCCTCCCGCCTGGAAGGGTCAGCATCCCGGGTGTGCCCGGGGTCGGGGGTCTGCGTTTAGCCGCCAGGCGCTCCATGGTGGCAGCTCCTGGGAGGCCGCAGAGGCGCGGGTGGGCGAGCGACGCTGGAGCGGAGGCGCAGAGCGGGCGAGCCCCGGGAGGGAGAGAGGGCCTGGACGCTGCCCGGGCCCGGTGTTTCTCGGGACCGGGGTCTCCACCCAGCCCGGGGAAGGACGCACATTGCCGGGGCGGCGGGGTCGCTGGTGGTCGGGCGGGGGTGGGGTGGCGGAAAGGCAAGAGAGCTCTGCCCGGGCTGCTCCCAGAGGAGGCCAGGTGGCTGCCCGCAAACCCGCGCGTGCGCGGTAGGCGGCCCACCTGCTGGTACCTGGGCCGGCTCCGGCTCCGGGATCCCCGGGACGCCCAGGAAAGAATGGCAGTTCTCCGCTGTGCGGGGGCTCTCACCGGGCCCAGACCTAGAAGGCAGGAATGCCAGGCGGGTCAGCCCGGAGGGAAGACACGCCCCTCCGTGCCCAGCCAGGGGTTCCCCGCGAAAGAGAGGCCACCGCCCTGCCCCGACCCCGTCCCCAGCCCGCGTCCTAAAGCTCCTCCAGCAGGGCCCGGTATTCTTCCTCGCTGAGGGGTGGTTCCAGCCCGGCGGGCTCTTCCAAGTCCTGCAGCTCCCCCGGGGCCTCGGTTTCTAGGAAAGGGTGCGCCTGCTGCAGAAACTCTGGGCACGCCAGGAGCTCATCCAGCAGCAGGCCGGAGGGCAGTGCGGACGAGCGCCCGGGCTCCTGGGGCGGTGGGGAGGGCGCCGGGACGGCTCGCTTCTGCTCCTGCCGCGCGGAGCCCTCCGGGGGCGGGGGCGCGGGCTGGGGAGGTGGAGCTGCCCCGGCTTGGGGTTCCCACGCGGCCCCGGCGACCTGGGGCCCCTGGCCCCAGCCCCACCACGGACTGCCCTGGGACGGGGGTGGCGCAAGCACACCTTGGCCCTGTGGCCCAGCTTGAGCGGGCAGGCCCGGCAGGCCGTCGCGCTGCGGGTCGCGGTCCCCCGGGCATTTGCTCGGGGGGTGCGGAGGCCACCGAGGCGCCTGAGGGTGGGAGAGCGCCCCTTCCGGAGGAGCCAGGGCGGCGTAGGCAGCATCCCCGCCTGCCGGGGCGACCGACCGGGGAGCAGGGTGACACCCGCCGGGGGCCGAGTTGCAGGGGCCGCCTGCGTGCGCCGGCGCCCTGCCACCCGGTGCCGGGTGCCTGGCCCTTCGGTTCTGAAACCAGACGTGAATCCTGGACTCCGGGAGGCCCGTCTCTCTGGCCAGTCCCTCCCTGGTGGCGATGCCGGGAAAGCGATCCTTCTCAAAGGCTCGGAGCAGCAGGGCCGTCTGGGATGGGGTGACGGAGGTCCGCTTTCGCCTGCCTTCTTGCGGGCCGCGTCTCCCCGGCCAGGGCCGAGATTCCCGCCGGTGCTGCCTCAGCTGGCGTGACCTCTCGTTCTGAAACCAGATCTGGACCCTGGGCTCCGGAGCGCCGATGGCCTGGGCCAGCCGTTCTCTGGTGGCGATGCCCGGGTACGGGTTCCGCTCAAAGCAGGCTCGCAGGGCCTGGCTTTGGCTCGGGGTCCAGGCGAGTCTCCTCCGCCGTCCTCGTCCTCGGGCTTCCGCGGGGAGGGTGCCGTCCGAAGGTGTCGGGAGAGCCATCGCGGGGAGCCCCGGCCGGAATTCCACGGACGGACCCGGGCAGAGAGAGGCCGGAGGGCTCCCCTGCTCCTCAGCCGGCCTGCGCACTGCGTTCAGGTCCAGCCAGGAGGCCGGCGCAGACAGCCAGCGGCTCTTATGAAGGCCCACAGGCAGAGCAGGCTCCACCCCTTCTTGCCTGCCGCTGAGCCCTGGGACAGCCCGCCCTCGCCCTCCGAGGGGCCCCAGGGCGCCGATGCCTGGGGCGTGGTGGCGTCGGTGGGTGGGGGGTGGGGGGGGATTGGGAGAGGAGGGGTGGGGGGGTTTGGGTGGGAGGGGTGGGGCCGGAGGCCAGAGAGACGCAGCGGAAGGGGGAGAGGGGGAAGGGGTGAGGGGGGTGGGTTTCGGGCGGGGGCTGGCTCTGCGGGCCTCTCCAGGGATCCCGCGGGAAGTGGAAGCCGCTCCCTGGGCTCCCACGCGTCTCCAGCAGGGAGAAACCAGCCTGGAAGGGTGGAGTGGAGTGTGGAAATGAACCTCCGTGTGAGTCTTGAGTTTTCCAGGCCCCCTCTCCGTGAAGACACCCAATGCCTGTGGGTGTCGCCGTTGCCGTGACAGTCTCACACACGCAGGTGTGTGGCTCCCGTCGAAGAGCAGAGCGAAACCCCAGAGACAAGATACATCCCCGGCGTGATGGCCTGACGATGGATTCCCGTGTCCCCCAGCGTGGGGAGTCTGCAGTGTGGCCCGTTTGGAGGCTGGCAGGGAGGGCGAGGACAGGATGCTGCTCTTCCACCCTTCCCTGGATGTTTCGGGGTGCCCGCAGGGCTCCGGAAGCAAACCGTCAACACGGTCAGCCCCTCGGGGGGGGGGGCCGGAGAGACGTGAGCAACTGGCCCCCTTGCAGAGGGCCAAGCGACGTGGAATCCGAAATCAGGCTTCAGTCGTCCTGCGTGTGGCTCCTCTGTGGTCGGCGGTCGGGGCGGTGGGCCTGGCGCTCCGCTGCGGGGCTCGGCCTGGGGATGTGTGGTCGGTAAACGACGTGGGTGAAAACCCGACGGCAACCCGCGTCCCCGTCCGTCTTTTCTCTTTGACGGAACCGCCCATTCCTTGGGCGACGGAACCGGGGCGAACGAGTGCCCCGCCGGGCCGCGGCGGCGGCGGTGGGCCCAGCCCTCAGCCCGCGCCGGGCGCTGACCGTTTTCCCGGAGCGCGGGGGTCCTGTTGCTCCAGGAGGCCGGAGACCGCTTTTTCCCCCTGCGCTCCTCCCTCTGTCCCTTGCTCCCTCCCGCCCTCCCTCTGTCCCTGGGTCCCTCTGTCATTCCCTCCGTTCCTCACTGCCTCCCTCTCTCTGTCGGTCAGTCCCTCTCTCCCTCCCTCCCTCCCTCCCTCCCTCCCTCCCTGCCTTCCAACGTCCCCTCCGCCCATCCTTCCCTCCCTCTAGGTCTCCGGTTCCTCTCTCCATCTGTGCCTGCCTTCCCTCCCGCCTGGAAGGGTCAGCATCCCGGGTGTGCCCGGGGTCGGGGGTCTGCGTTTAGCCGCCAGGCGCTCCATGGTGGCAGCTCCTGGGAGGCCGCAGAGGCGCGGGTGGGCGAGCGACGCTGGAGCGGAGGCGCAGAGCGGGCGAGCCCCGGGAGGGAGAGAAGGCCTGGACGCTGCCCGGGCCCGGTGTTTCTCGGGACCGGGGTCTCCACCCAGCCCGGGGAAGGACGCACATTGCCGGGGCGGCGGGGTCGCTGGTGGTCGGGCGGGGGTGGGGTGGCGGAAAGGCAAGAGAGCTCTGCCCGGGCTGCTCCCAGAGGAGGCCAGGTGGCTGCCCGCAAACCCGCGCGTGCGCGGTAGGCGGCCCACCTGCTGGTACCTGGGCCGGCTCCGGCTCCGGGATCCCCGGGACGCCCAGGAAAGAATGGCAGTTCTCCGCTGTGCGGGGGCTCTCACCGGGCCCAGACCTAGAAGGCAGGAATGCCAGGCGGGTCAGCCCGGAGGGAAGACACGCCCCTCCGTGCCCAGCCAGGGGTTCCCCGCGAAAGAGAGGCCACCGCCCTGCCCCGACCCCGTCCCCAGCCCGCGTCCTAAAGCTCCTCCAGCAGGGCCCGGTATTCTTCCTCGCTGAGGGGTGGTTCCAGCCCGGCGGGCTCTTCCAAGTCCTGCAGCTCCCCCGGGGCCTCGGTTTCTAGGAAAGGGTGCGCCTGCTGCAGAAACTCTGGGCACGCCAGGAGCTCATCCAGCAGCAGGCCGGAGGGCAGTGCGGACGAGCGCCCGGGCTCCTGGGGCGGTGGGGAGGGCGCCGGGACGGCTCGCTTCTGCTCCTGCCGCGCGGAGCCCTCCGGGGGCGGGGCCGCGGGCTGGGGAGGTGGAGCTGCCCCGGCTTGGGGTTCCCACGCGGCCCCGGCGACCTGGGGCCCCTGGCCCCAGCCCCACCACGGACTGCCCTGGGACGGGGGTGGCGCAAGCACACCTTGGCCCTGTGGCCCAGCTTGAGCGGGCAGGCCCGGCAGGCCGTCGCGCTGCGGGTCGCGGTCCCCCGGGCATTTGCTCGGGGGGTGCGGAGGCCACCGAGGCGCCTGAGGGTGGGAGAGCGCCCCTTCCGGAGGAGCCAGGGCGGCGTAGGCAGCATCCCCGCCTGCCGGGGCGACCGACCAGGGAGCAGGGTGACACCCGCCGGGGGCCGAGTTGCAGGGGCCGCCTGCGTGCGCCGGCGCCCTGCCACCCGGTGCCGGGTGCCTGGCCCTTCGGTTCTGAAACCAGACGTGAATCCTGGACTCCGGGAGGCCCGTCTCTCTGGCCAGTCCCTCCCTGGTGGCGATGCCGGGAAAGCGATCCTTCTCAAAGGCTCGGAGCAGCAGGGCCGTCTGGGATGGGGTGACGGAGGTCCGCTTTCGCCTGCCTTCTTGCGGGCCGCGTCTCCCCGGCCAGGGCCGAGATTCCCGCCGGTGCTGCCTCAGCTGGCGTGACCTCTCGTTCTGAAACCAGATCTGGACTGGCTTAGGGATTTTTAGTCGGCCTAGGAAATCCAGCTAGTCCTGTCTCTCAGTTCCCCCTCTCAACAGGAAAACCCAAGTGCTGTTGGGGAGGTTGGCTGACGACCACTCTAATTGCTTCCTGATGAAATGGGGCATAGTAGGGGGTTGTGCAGTTGAGATTTCCTTGGGAGTGGTGCCTTCGATGTTATTAACTTCAGAGCATGGGCTAGCAGGCCAGTCCAGAGGTGTACAGTAGATCCTAGTCATGGGCTGCATCTGGGGCTTCATTTGAAGAATGGTTTGTCATTTTACAGATTCAATTCTGGAAGAGTCAAACTTAACAAGGAGGTTAAAGACACAGGGATTGAAATGTATGAATTTCAGTACAGGGGATTATTTCTTTGGCACACTTCACAGGCCCTGACTAACTGCTTGATAGTTTTGAAAAGGCCTGGTCCAGTAAATAATAATTTGGCCATCTGATGGGTGCTATCAATGCCTAAGTGGAAGGTTTGGTGAAGGGTTTTAAGTAATTTCTATTGGTTAGCTGCAGGCAAAAGTATTTTTCTTTCTTTGGTGGCTAGCCATCTGGAGGGGAGAAAAGTATGTCCTTGTGAGGTTCCCTATTCTATTTTTCCTGCTTAGTACTGGGGCTTGGTTTCCAGGAGGGGATTACCCCATACTAGGGGTCCTTCTATAAGCATTTCTAATGGAGAGTCCCACCTTGCAGCTCTTTTCACTTCAATATCCGCTTGGCAATTCCTTTCTATTTCCCTTTCCTTTCCTGTCTGATGACCCTGGCAGTGTAAGACTGCCACCTCTTTAGGTTTCTGTACAACCAATTATAATCTCCTGATGGCTTCCTGATGTTTGATAGGTGTTCCCTCAGAAGTTAGGAATTCCCTAGTGGTCCACCCTAGGGGCATGAAGGAAAGGCTTTTATGAGGTGCATGAGAAAGCAACCCAAGTTCAAGAATTGGTTACACTTATGTAGTCACCTTATTTGAACTATCCAGATGGAAATTTCCTGGTTATGTAATCAGAGGTTAATTGGAGGTTTATAATTTGTTAAGCCTGCATTTAGTTTCATGCTAAGGTAGTGATTTATAGGAAAGGTATTTGGGTTAGGTTTTAGATTTTTTTTTTTTTTTTTTGAGATGGAATCTCGGTCTGTCACCCGGGCTAGAGTGCAGTGGCATGATCTCGGCTCACTGCAAACTCTTCCCCCCAGGTTCAAGTGATTCTCCCACCTCAGCCTCCCGAGTAGCTGGGATTACAGGCGCGTTCTAATTTTTGTATTTTTAGTAGAGACGAGGTTTCACCATCTTGGCCAGGCTGGTCTTGAACTCCTGACGTCATGATCCACACGCCTCAGCCTCCCAAAGTGCTGGGATTCAGGCGTGAGCCACCGCGTCCGGCCAGATTTTCTTTTTTAAACTATGAACACAGGGCACTAGAGCCACTTTAGTCTAATTTTCTGCTCTTTAATTATTTTAACACTCCAGAGGAGGACTGGGTTTCCCCTGTGTTTTTCTAATGTATGGCAAGCAGGATCTCTAGTCAACCACCCTGTTTCCCAGCCTAACTCAGGCTTGCAGTAAAATTATAAGTTCCCCCTTTCTTTGTTGCATTCTCGAATGCAATAAATGAATGGTGGTGTGCGCCTGTAATCCCAGCTACTGAAAAGGTTGAGGCAGGAGGATTGCTTGAACCTGGGAAGCAGAGGTTGCAGTGAGCCAAGATCATGCCACTACATTGCAGCCTGGCCCACAGAGCAAGACTCTGTCTCGAAAAAAATAAAAATAAAAATAAATAAAGTTAGCCAGGCATGGTGGTGCATGCCTATAGTCCTAGGTAATTGAGACGTTGGGGCAGGAGGACTGCTCAAACCCAAGAGGCTAGGGTTGCAGTGAGCTATGATTATGCCATTGCACTTCAGGCTACGTAAAAGAGTAAGATTCTGGCCGGGCGCAGTGGCTCACGCTTGTAGTCCCAGCACTTTGGGAGGCCGAGGCGGGTGGATCACGAGGTCAGGAGATCGAGACCACGGTGAAACCCCATCTCTACTAAAAATACAAAAAATCAGCCGGGCGTAGCCAGGTGCCTGTAGTCCCAGCTACTTGGAGAGGCTGAGGCAGGAGAATGGTGTGAACCCGGGAGGCGGAGCTTGCAGTGAGCCAAGATCGCGCCACCGCACTCCAGCCTGGGTGAGAGAGCAAGACTCCATCTCAAAAAAAAAAAAAAAAAAAAAAAAAGAGTAAGATTCTGTCTCAAAAAATTAATAATAAAAGTTTTCTAAATTGTTTAAGAAATAAATCGTGTAAGAAAAGGGAAAAGAAAAAAATCTCTTTTTTCATTTTCAAATGGGAGAATAGAGCCTCTCATTTCTAATTTGTATTTCCTTCTGCAAAATCTTGGTCTAGGCCCATGGTCTTGAACTGCTGGACATCTGAATTTTAGTAGGTGCTGGATTCAGGCAACTGAGGGGTGGCCTTGGGCACACTGTGTGCACAATAGAAAAAGGTTTGTGGGGAACTGAAAGGTAAAAGAGGGGAAGATGCCATTAAGAACTCACAAGTGGGAGACAATACAGTGTTGGTGGAAGGACTGGTTCGTGCTACAGATACTGACCTAGGTGAAACTTTGCTCTGACTTATTTCTATGTCCATGCAGGAAAATGAGATTATGATCAGGTGGCACAGAAGCCTGGGATGGTGAAAAAACGAGGTTGCCACTGCAGATTCGAGGTCTGAGGTAGAGCATATGCCAGGGGTCTTGTAGGCAGGTGTGTGGGTTTTTGGTGGGAAAGTCTATGAGGAAAGGTAGCGTGGCCAACAATCTTGATGCTGAAGCCTTGTCCTGGGACGGGCTTGACCACATCAACATGCAGTGGGTATGTTCAGTGAGTGAAAACCATGTGGTGGCCACAGGTTGGCAGGAGGGCAGAGGGCATCTATTCTCAGAACTTCTTCCCTCAAAGTCCTCAGTCCTCACCCTGGGAGGACTCCTGGAACCATGGGGCAATGCATGGTGTAGCAGCCTGTGTGCAGAGCAGAATCTACCTTCCCCGAGACACCTGGAGTCTCTCTCCAGACCAGGCCCCCACATTGTCTTCCTTCTTGCAACAGTTTTGATCCTAAATGTGTAAAGTTCCCTGAAAACCAACTGATTCTCCAACACCCACTTGTTGCCCAAAAATTTAATTCTGACACAACTCAGATTTGCACAGACCCAACTAATTCAGGGCTGAGTCCCACATCACACTGTCACTGCAGAGGTGAGTCACAGGTCCAGGAAGCCCATCTATACTTCTGAGCTATTGTCTATAAATCTGAGACTCCTGTAAACCCCTCTTCAAGTTTAGTAATTTGATAGAGCTACTCAAAAAACTCAACAAATAACTCTTATATTTACCACTTTATTATAAAAATACAACTCTGAAACAGCCAAATGGAAGAGATGTCTAGGGCAAGGAAGAGTGGTGGGGGAAGGTAATCCTGGAAATACCTGTAATTAATTAAAGAAATTCCCCCATTCTTTGTGTTCTCAAAGAACAGCTTAATGAAAAGAAACGTGCTTTCCATGATGACTTAGAGGACGCTCCCCTCTACTTTTTTTTTTTGACCTATCAAAAGGATGGACACAGATTGCAAATTCCCATTTTTAATAATGAACAACCAGGTCAGTAATTTAGTCTTCAGTGGTCAAAACAAAGTACTTGTTAACAAAACTTTGCTTGTTTCTCTTCTTCCCACCAGCCCCTGAACTTTGACTCACCCACAGCCTGAGTGAACCTACAACCCATATTTATACACACCCTCCTAAGAACAGGCTGACTTCAAGGTGAAACATTATCTTATCTGGGATCTGATTTTGCTACTCTCCATCCTGTGCTTCCCTTTCAACCTTCTTTGTAAACTTGTTTTCTCCTCCCTATGAAATAAAGCCTCTTTCCACCTAACCTTTGAAATCCTCAAAGATCTTATCATTTGTACTTTTTCTTTGTTGCAATACTTCTTAACTTCTTATGTAAATCCAAATTAGTTTCATTTGACAAAGTCTAGAAACAGTCTCAGGACACTAGCAGTTCCATTCTAGAAAGAGTCTCCCGACATTTCTTCTATCTCAACCTCAACTGCATCTGCCTGTGAACTTCCAGCTTACCAAGGCTCTATATCTTCTGGCAGTGATCAACGCTCTTTCCACGGTGGATGTGAGCAGGCTCGGACATCTGCAGGGCAGACCCCCAGGAAGAATCAACTTGGCCTTCAGTGGCCCCCATTTGCAGGCTTAAGATTGGCCTTAGATTTTAATCAGTGGGCTAAGACTTCTACTTCCCAGTTAGAGTCATTCATTTAGTTTTCAATTTAAAAAATACTTCACGTTTGAAGAATCCAGCAAAGATTATTCAAATCTAAGGTTTAAAGGAGAGAAAACTATGGTCAGGTGGGCAGATCACCTGAGGTTGGGAGTTCGAGACCAGCCTGACCAATATGAAGAAAGCCTGTCTCTACTAAAAATGCAAAATTAGCCAGGCGTGGTGGTGCATGCCTGTAATCCCAGTTACTTGGGAGGCCAAGGCAGAAGAATCGCTTGAATCCAGAAGGAGGAGGTTGCAGTGAGCTGAGATCATGCCATTGCACTCCAGCCTGGGCAACAAAAGTGAAACTCTGTCTCAAAAAAATAAAGAAATTATAAAGGGCTTACATCTTATACATCGTATACCTCAACAAAGAAAGCCAAAGTATCTATCCCTTTGAGAAAATAAACATGTAATGTAATTATGTTCATAACAAATCATGTAGTAAACAATTAATCATATGTGAACACTTCCAGGAGGTGCCAAGTCGCAGCTCCTAAAACTTAGCATTACTCTCAAACATCCAGATAGCAGCATACAGAACAGAGATATTCACTTTCACAAATTCTCTATTTTGAAAAACAGAACAACTGATGTTATGATAAATTTATGTAATTTGATAATTAATCTACCTCACGTGCTTGTGGTTATGTATTTATTTCCTACCACTGTAGTGGAAGAGCGACTATCCCTATCTTTACACCTGGTACCGTTTTCAACAGTGAGCTGTGGGATTCAGCTTGAAAGTACCTGTTAAACAAACAAAAAACAGACCTGGGAAACTTACTGTACTCATTCTGCTAAAGAAATAGGTAAGTAACAATTTTTAACAAATGAAATATATTATTACTTATTTTTTTCAAAATTAACCAACTTAATGTGCTTCGTAAATATTTTCTTACCTTTCAAGCTCTACTGATAAAATGTAATTTACAGTTAATTAAAAACAAGTTAAAAAAAGTACAAAAATATTTTCAAGGTGACAAAATTAGGAGGTGACAATGCTGATTGAAACACAGACATATCTGACTCAAGTGTCAAGTCAACCATTCTATCACTTAGGACATTTTCCCCACTCCCATCTGGCTCAGTGAAGTGGGTCATGACAGTCCTACCAAGAGCCACTACTCTCTGCTCCACTGTGTCCCTGAGGTGCATTTCCTTTGCAGGTATTTGCGCTGCCTCACTGGGTTGGGTTTTCCTTACCCTTTGAAATATTTTCTCCCCCTTCGCCAATCTGAGATCATCTTTTCCTCCATACCACCATCCAATTGCCTGGCCTGCAAGTGTCTCTAAGGAATAGTAACTAAGTGTTGGGGTAAGAAAATATTAATGTACTAAGGGGTTTGCTTTTAGAGTAAGGGTACACCTGGAGATTCCTTCCAGGCACAGTGCATCCAACCACTCCACAAAGAGGCTGCATTCCCATACCTTGGGCTGTTCCCTGAGAGGAAATGACACAAGGGATGTTATTTACTAGACACTTCAGGAGTCATGGCCACTGTTGGCGTCTTGGGGAATCCTCAGTTTTGAAACTCAAAGCCAAGAAAATAACACAGGATGTCTGAGGATGTATTGCCCTGTGAAGTTTCCAAAGTGAAGCCGCAACCCACAGACATTCTGATGAGTTGTCTGTGCCAAAGGAAGATTAAAGGAAGGGGCACAAAGGTTTTTCTTTTTTTTGTGGGGTGTCAGGGGATTATTCTCTACTTTCATCTCTTGTAAAATGTTTACAAATGAAAGATCCTTTCTCAAAAAGTGCCATCAACTGCTCTTTGAAATAATGATGAATTAAAATACTGCGTCTGGAATGTACAGTAAAGAACAGTTGATAATGCTGTGAATTATTCAAGCTTAGTTGCTGTTGGTGACTGTCAGGAAAGAACTGGATATTTAAAATCTGACTGTAAGCCAGAGTCAGGCTGGGGCAACAGGGTGGTAGATTTGAGGCTCTGCTTGCCACACATTTGGAAAATGCATGAGAAAACTCGTTATCTTTTGGAGTGTCAGAATAACTAAAAAACAGGCAATTAGATTGAGGTGGCTTTAGTGCTCTGAGCTCTGGCTGGAGCGACAGAAAAAGGCCCCCCTAGATCCAAAAAGCTGCCCCCTCTTCTCCAGCTGTGCACATGATTAGACAGTTTCCACTCCAGCACCCATGATCGGATATAGTTCAATTCCCCACCCCACCCCCTCAGGCCATGAGTGACATATGTGATTTGACACTGGGTTGAATAAAGCAAGAATTATAGTTTTTTCCTGGATCCTTTCCTGGCAGGGCTTCCTCCGTGCACTGGAAACTGGCCCTGCCTGTAAAAGATTCGCATTTACATTTGTATGTAAAGTTATCTTTATTTATGAATAATGTATATGTGTTATTCATAAATGGAAGCAACATAATGACAATTATTTTAAAATTTCAGATTTTTTACTTTCGTGGCATCCATGCTTTGGAGTACGCAGTCTGAGATTTCAAAAGGGTGGCAATTCTCTAAGAAATAATATGTGAGGCACATGTGAATTTTGAATTTTCTAGTAGCTACATTTTAATAAAGACTCTCGGCATGCTAGCCTGTGAATGTAGTTCTAACTATTAGGGAGGCTGAGGTGGGAGGATTGCTTGAGCCCAGGAGTTTAAGACCAGCCCTGGCAACATAGCGATACCCTATCTCCACACGCAAAAAAAAAATTTAAAAAATTAGCCAGGCCTGGTGGTGCATGTCTTCAGTCCCAGCTACTCAGAAGGCTGAAGCTGGAGGATCACTTGAGCCTGGGAGGTCAAGGCTGCAGTAAGCCATGATCACACCACTGCACTCCAGCCTGGCTGACAGAGTAAAACCCTATCTCAAAAAACTGATCTCTGGAGAAGGCATTTTCTTTTTCTGCAATGTAGCCAAACAGCTAAGTATGTCTTGAAGTCATCCTTTAAATTTTAACAGGGCAAGAATGTTTTCTAAGACCCCAATCTCCAGAGTTGCTATGGGGCAAATCCTGAAGCATACATGGAAATCCCTCACAGCTGAATCATCCCTCACCCCTATCCAGCACTTCTTACCCCTGGTGTATGAGAATCACCTGCGGGGAGGAAAACTTTCAAAATCCCTTAAACCCAAGTTGTAACTGATCAATTAAATCAGACTCATTGGAGTTGGATCTGAAAAACAATATGGTTTAAAGTTCTCCGGTGATTACAGTGTGTAGGCAAGCCACAAAACCATGGCTTTAACCAGCAGCTTTTATTAGAAATGAGTTCTCAAATGAATGTAAATACGTTTGCTGCTGAGTTGTGACCTTTCAATGTTACCTGGATTTTTTTTTACTAACTATACTTTGCAGACCCAGCCTCTGCTTTCCATGCCTGATTCACCCAATTCCGTGTGTGCTCAGTGCATCCTGTGCACGATCACTGTGCCGTGTGCCGTGGCCTGGGTGAGCATCATTCATAGTGGAGAACCCTGCTGAAAACAAAGATGCATTCCAAAAAGTTAAAACCATGCTACTTACTGTGTTGAGGTAAAAATTAAAAGACCTGGGGGGAGTCACCCAAAAGTTAAAACATAAATGAATAATTAGGAACATTAATATACACCTGATGATATCCTGAGTGAACATATCCCACTTTAAAACAAAACAAAACATTACTATCACTCTAAAATCTTAATTTAGAATTATTATGCAAATATGTATTATTTAAATTTTTATTGATGTATAACATGCATACAGAAATATAGGCACAAAACATTTATGGAATGCTTGATGAATTATTTCAAAATAAATACACTTGTGTAAAATAGAATCAGACTTGTTCATGCCCCTGACACTTTCTCGTTCACAAAGATAACCAAGATCTTAGAGCTAAGTGTAGATAAACTTTGTCATTTTGTACAAGTGTTTTAATACAGAACATTAAAAACATACACGAAATACAAAAAAGTATAACAGACCTGTCACCCAGCTTTAACAGCTACTAGTCATGGGTCATTTTTGTTTCATCTATACTTCCAGCCATTCCCCCCAAATTTCATTTTTTTTTATTTTTTTGTTTTTTGAGATGGAGTCTCGCTCTGTCACCCAGGCTGGAGTGCTGGAGTGCATTGGCACTATCTCAGCTCACTGCAAGCTCCGCCTCCCAGGTTCATGCCATTCTCCTGCCTCAGCCTCTCCGAGTAGCTGGGATTACAGGCACCCGCCACCACGCCCAGCTAATTTTTTATATTTTTAGTAGAGATGGGGTTTCACTGTGGTCTCGATCTCCTGACCTCGTGATCCGCCCACCTCAGCCTCCCAAAGTGCTGGGATTACAAGCGTGAGCCACCACCACGCCCAGCCTATTTTTTAGGCTTTTTGGATAAAATGTATATTCATTGCAAGGTAAACTTGAACTGTACCTTTTTGACAAATGAATACACTCATATAAACTTTTCCCCTTTTAAGAATAGAATTACAACATTTATCAATCATTAATGTGCATATAAGTTACCTCAACGTAGTATTCAAAATCCAGATTTTTATTTAATAGTTCTGAGTTTTGACCAAGAATACTTTCTTCTTTTTTTTTTAAGTTGAAGTTTCACTCTTGTTACCCAGGCTGGAGTGCAATGGCACGATCTCAGCTGACCAGAACCTCCATCTCCCAGACTCAAGTGATTCTCCTGCCTCAGTCTCCTGAGTAGCTGGGATTACAGGCAAGTGCCACCATGTCCAGCTAAGTTTTGGTATTTTTAGTAGAGATGGGGTTTCACCACATTGGCCAGGCTGGTCTTGAACTCCTGACCTCAGGCGATCCACCAGCCTCGGCCTCCCAAAATGCTGGGATTATTGGCATGAGCCGCCGCACCTGGCCTGATAATTCATACTTCTAACAAAGTACAAATCCATAGGGTACATGACAACTGCAATATCTAGAGTAAATACAATTTGATGAATAAAATTAAGGGAAATTGACCTAAGGTGAAAAAGAAACAATCAAAGCATGAGTGCTATGTGCTATCTGTAGGAGCATTTGGTTAAGAATAACAAACTAAGCAATTTTATTATTTTAATAACAAAAATTGGCAACATTTCTTTTTTTTATAGAAACGCTCTTCACAAGAAAATATTTTCATATAATGAGAGCAAAAATGGCAAATATTTGTAAGTAAATGTCTTATGAAATTAAGTAGCATATATCTTTTCAAGCTCATGGCCTTCAGATAGTTACCCCAAACTCAATCATTTACATAGCAAGTGCAGATAATTTTCATAGCTTCCTATGAAATTGTGACTGTTTTTAAATAAAGTTCACTAACTATAATTTTGCATATCACATATGATAAATTCCCCTTCAAGTCACCTTAAATTTAGTTAATTTTATTAGGCAGTTTCTGTCTACCACCCAATATTACTTGGGCATCATAGCTGGGGAAACAGGGATTCACAAGACCCAGGCTGTTCCCTGCATATTTTTCCTCCTCAGACATCAGTTCATCAGTCAACGAAGTCACGTGAGAGTGGAGGCCATGTATTCCCTGTAATTCCTGGGCACTCTCCTTAGAGGAGGAAAAGGCCGGGAGGTGCTGTTAGAGGATGCGCTCTGAGAGGCCGGGCTCCCTAAGGTGTGAGAGCTCTAACCAGCAGGTGTAGACTTCTCAGGAGGGAGGAATGAGGCAGGCATTCTGAACCTGGAGCTTCATCACCTTTTGTTTCATCTCAAGACAATTCTGAGGGGCTGTTTTGGAATGTGTCTGGAAGGTGAACGTTGAAGAAGAGTGCGGGCTTTGATGTGACTGAGATGAGCTCTTTTATGGGGAGGCAGGAATTCAATGCCCAGAATCTGGGCTGGTGTCTTTGAGGGCAGTAGGTTGCCTCTTTGTATGCAAGTCCATTGTTACTAGGGAGGAGGCTGCAGATTCTAAATGGCTTCCAGACCCTTCTCTGATTCTCTTTGGGAGATGGGGTCTGAAAAAGACAAAGTCAATATTTTTGGGAAATTCTAGAAAGTTTGGTTGGAAACCTGGAAACGCCTCTTGCCTAGTGCCTAAATACTCAATTTGCAGCTCTAGCTACATAGATGCTTGGTAAGCATAGAGCTGGCTTTGCATTTATTAAGCACAACCTATGTCAGAGTTGAAGAAGTCAGGACAAAGTGTCTTTTTCTCAGGCTGGGGAACATCTTAAAAGCAAACTTCTAGCTTGATGACTCTTGGCAATAAGTGTTGGGTCCTAGCCAAAGTGCTTGAATGCAGCATGAGACCAATCCATAAATCCACCTTCTAATGGAGAAATGTTTATATTTTTTCAGTTTGATGGGATCAGGATGAAATTACCATGTTATTGGTTTGTTTACTTTTTATTATTTAATATAAAATCTAAGACAAAATACATTAAATGCTTATTGAAATATGTATTTATTCTTCACCAGGCTCATAATATCTGACTAATTTTAAACTTTCTTCCATTTTGTAGGTTTCAACTTCTCTTATTTTATTGTAAGATATTAGATCTAATACAGGCATTGTCACTTTTACACATGATTTTATTTCATATATTTCCTATTGACATTTTACATTTAAATTATGGACTATTTCATCATACGAATAGCTTCATTTCTATTTAAAAAATAAAAGTCTTTGGGTTTTTTGTTTTGTAATTTCCATATTACATAGTAATGAGATAAAAATTAATGTTTTCAGGGTATTTTCAAGTTTAGATAATTATTCATTGTATCCATGTGAAGTTTGTTTTTATTGCATGTGTGGGTTGGAAACTGTTTTCACTTTTGCCTTATCTTTACCCTTATCTCCCCAGAACTCATAGCTCTTGTAGTTGGGAGATTGCAGTTTATCATTCCAATAAATGGGGCAAATTCAATGATAACATACTACAAATGAGTTTGAAAGCAGGACGTGTCCTCAAAACATACACAACATGGGCCTACGTATGTGCAACAATAATAATTTATAAGTTACAATTTTGATGGAAAATAAAAGTACAGAAAATTTGTTAAAGTAAATTAAAATGGAGATCAGGTCTCAATAATCTCTGAGCAGACAAAATCAGTTAGGTCTCATAAATGATCTCAACCTTGCGTGATTTGCAAATAGAAGAACTTAAATTATTTATTGTACCTGCCTATTTACAAAACACAAAGGAAGCTCAACCAAACAGGAGTAGCCAACAACCTTATATAAATAGGAACTGTCCAACAAGGTAAACAAACAAACAAAAAATAAATAAAAAACAATTTTGTGCTACCACCAATCAAATGATTTCTTTGTTTCTACATTTTTCCAATAAATACTTGCTTCTTACATTGTCAATGAAACACTAAATGTCTTTCAGTCTGATATTCTATAATTTATGAATTGCTCTTACTCAAATAAACACTTTACAATTTCATTGTGTCTCAAATTACTTTTTAGCAGAATAAAATAAACTAGGAATAAATATTACAAAAAGGTGTACAGAATGAGAAAAACCATAGAAAGTTTATGAAATATATGAATGTAGACATAAGCAAATAGAAAATTTGTATCATATTCTTAGGCAGAAAAACTCAATATTATCAACATACATTGTCCTTAAGGTAATTTATAAATTCAATTTTGTACCAATATAGATGCCATTAAATATTGGAAGTAGACATGTTGCTATAAAATATTATATAGATGACATCACAAATAAGAATAGCCAAGAAAACTCTAAAAAAAAAAAAAGGGTTGGCCAGTCCTGTAAAAAATCTTGATTGTTTAAAAAAACTTAGTCATTGAAACTAAAAATTTCAGAAATAGGCCAAAGTGCCTAAGAAAGTGTCATGGTGCATCCAGGCTGCTATAACACAATACCTTAGACTAGGTAAAGGATAAACAAAAGAAATGTATTTTTCACAGTTGTGGAGGCTGGAAACTGCAAGATCAAGGGAGCAGCAAATTTAGTATTTGGTGAGAGCCCTGTTCCCCATAGATGGTACATTCTTGCACAAGGGACAAGGGCAGTCCCTTCAACCTCCTTTGAAAGGGCACTGATTCCATTCATGAAGATGAAGAACTCTTGGCTTCATCACTTCCCCAAAGGCCACATGCCTAATACTATCCACGTATGAATTTGAAGGGGGAATAAATGATTTATTTTTCATGGCATATAACAAAATAAAAGTCCAATGAAAATATCTTTTTTATAAACACGAATCCATATGGCAAAAAATTAAGTGTTGATAAGGTTAATTCCAAAGATTGTATGAGGATTTTTGAGGTTTCTGGGATGGGCAAGGCCTCGGAGTTTCCTCCTGTGACATTTTCCTGGAAGTTGCTCAAGCTCTTACTCAATTTGAAAGTAGATGCAAATGTTTGTTTCTGTTCCAATATTTATTAAATTCAAAACAATAAAGAGCTATTTGTGCATCATTCTCAAACAATCATTTAGTCAGGAGAGCGCAGACACTCACATCCACACACGTATGATGTTCTTTCAAATAGAAGACTTCTCCCTGTGCCATAGCCACACATGTTCCACATGATCAGAGGCTTTCCCAGGTGAGAATGTCTCTGCAGCCCTATCACAGACTTAACCATGAAAATCTGACTCAGAAGGTGACGGATGGACATCTACCCCAGTGTTCTAATCTAGTGGATCCTCTACTAATAATCCCTTCCAGGGATCTGGGATCTTTCCTGGATTCGTCTGCCACACACAGCTAGACTCAAAAATTTGGACAGAAGCTTTGATCCTCACTGGGCCTCCTCTCCTGTCCTACCAGCTTCTCTAGAATTACACTTCTCTAATTGCTTCTGAGAGAACCCATCTACGGTTTTCTCTCTGTGTCAACATAATTGATCTCATAAAGTGGGAAGAGAAATAGGCAACAGTCCAGCTATGCTAAAAGCTGTGTCTAGGATTCCTTACCTGATTTATGTCTCTGATTTACCTGAATATTGACAAACACAGATTCATTTTAGGTGGTAGAAAAACAGAAGGAGAAATCCCAGTTCATAAAGGAAGAATAAAATGCAATCAATGCTGCCTAGAGCCCCGCTTAAGCTCAGACACGGGGTATTAAGTCTCTTCAGGAAAAAGCAATGGCGTCCATGATCTGAAAAACCGTGGCCTTGAACCATGGGCACTGAGAGTGCACACTGCCCACTAGAGTTCCATGCCTACATCACAGAGAGATAGAATAGTCTCAAAGGATTCTTAAGGGTAATGTGGGGGGCCAAAAGCAGATGAAACCACTGCCTCTGCCTTACTGTCTGGTCTAACTAATACTATTCCCAGACTCTTTTCTGGGCTGCACCAGGGTTATTCAGAATGAAAAAAGGTTGTTAATGCCCCAGCATTCCTCACAGCTTCTAAGGTCTAAGTTGTTCATTTCCCAGGTTTCAGGTTGTTATTCTCCCTCTACCACCACAGAATCAGTGTGTCTCATTCCGGTACCTATAATCTCACCTTTATTCTAGTTGCCCTCTACTTTTTTCTAGACATTTTATCTAGTAGAGCCAGGTAAAATAGAGACAAGAATATTTACATAAAACTTAACCAGAACTAAGTTGGAGTCCCATAACTCCCAGTAGGCTGGGTTGCAACTCAGAGTGTACACAAGCCAGGCTGGCCTAGAATTGCGGTTATGGGAAAGAAAGACACATTTCACCCAGGAATGATTAGCATGAAATCTCAAATTTGGGAACTAGATTCCTAGAGCCCCCAAACATTTCATCCTCATCTTGGAGGCAATCAGGAAGAGATAATCCCCTTTTAGAGAAAACCATACCTAATCAACAAAGTATCTAATCAACGTGTGTGGAAAAAAAGGTAAAATCACAGAGTTGGCAAGTTTTAGCAGATATGGTGATAAGTGCCATGAAGTCAGAGTTCAAGTGGTCTCAAAAGCCTAAAAGGTGGCGCAGATTAGCTTCAAGGGCCACATGGTGTGGCTGGAGTCAGCTGACTATTATGCAGAGGATGTCAACAGTGGTGACTGATATCCCAAGAAGTGGCCAAAAGTCCACTTCTGGTTATTCTGCTAGGTATGGTCTAGGAATTCTTCAACCATGAGACAAATAGGTCAACTTTCACCAGCAACCCCAAGTCTGGCTTGCAGTATTAGACTCTGCGTTAGACACAGATTTGGGCTCAATCTGCAGCTTGATTGTGGTCAGTCTCTCTAGAAAACAAACCCTTACCATGTACTTCCAGATAAGTGACCCCGTTAGATCAGCATCTGAGATTGTTTCGGGTTTGCAGCCCAAAAGACATTCAGACAGTCTATAGTTTCCATTGTAGAAAACCAAACAGATAGAATATGGGCAATTACTCCAAACCCTAAGTTCTGACCATTGAGAGGAGCAACCACTCATTTCAGGTTCTGTATGGCTGGCACAGGTTAAACAGCCACAGCAGCCCGGTGGACATCATGAGGTGTCAGCTTCCCTGACTCATCTGTGAACCAGGATCAGTCACATAGGGAATACTCAGTAAATTGGGGGCCCCACAGACAGGAGCTTTGCTTCAGAGGATGGAACAGGGCACAAAGTTTCTACAAGCTGGGGATGCCCTACCCTCTATGGGTCAAACTTAGTTTCACAGTTCTGTAGCAAGTTCTTAGCTGACTTTAAAATCATTGTAACCAGTAGTAGTGTCAAGATGGCTCTAAGTCCAAAAGCCCAAAGAACACCTCTAGGTGGAGGCTCATCCTTTACTGGAGGCTCCAAATGTCAAAATCAAGATTTTCTTGGCCTCAGGATGAAATGATCAATGCAAATCTCCCCAAATATTTTCACTAAACCTTAATTGGAAAGTAAGACTTAGATTTTTCAACCCTCACAAGAAATACATCTCTGATTTTTTCACCTGGGATCTATGTATGTTTGTCGGAGCATGCCTTTACCACTCAGCATGAAGTTACACCTGTCCTCATGCCTCTACTTTCTACTTGTGCAGAGTTTAAAATGCAGAGGTGAGAGCTTAGGGATTTCTGGGTCTTTTGCTAAGCATGTACCTGATATTGAGCATCCCCATTTCCTTCTGGATCCCCAGGACTATTATTACAGTCCTAATTTCCAGCAGCTTTTCCTGCTAGAGCTTTTCGGCATGATTATTTTTAGACCCAACTGATATCCTTTTTTCCTGGTGGACTGGGTAGTTCACCTCCATTTAAATGCTTTTACAAACAGTAAGCTATTGATTTAAGATTTCTCTGCTTTTTAAAAGCAGCTTTTTAACAGAAATTCTGCTGTTAGCTCTCCACAGGACTGGAGGGTTATTTTTAAAAAAAGGAAGAAAATACATATTTTATACAAATAGTATCAAAAAAGACTGGGGGTGACTATATTCATAGCAGAGAAAATAGACTTTAAAAAGTTACAAGGGACAATAAGACATTATATAGTCATAAAATGTCATTTGCAAGAAGATATAAATATTTAAAACACTTACATACCTAATAATAAAACATTCAGATATAGGAAGCATAAGTTGATAGAATTGAAGGGAGAAATAGGCAGTTCTAAAATAATAGTTGAAGATGTTAATACTCCACTCTGAGTAATGAATAGAATAATGAGATAGATAATAAATTAGGAAATAGAGGACTTGACTAACACAATAAACCAAATTGATCTAACAGATACATAAAATATACTCCATCCAACAAGAGAGTACACACTCTTCTCAAATGCACATGGGGAATTCTCCAGGATGGTCTGTATAACAGATCTCAAATCAATAACAGAGGAAATACTAGAAAACTTACAAACTTGTGTAAATTAAACAACATACTCTTAAACAACCAATAAGTAAAAGAAAAAATCACAATGGAAGTAGGAAAATACAGAGGAAGAAAAATGAAAACACAACATATCAAAAGTTATAGGAAACAGCATAAACAGTGCTAAGATGAAAAGTTTGCAGCTAAAAAACATTTTAAAACAAAGATCTCAGATCAATAATAACTTTATTACCTAGCAAACTTAAAAATAAGATGAAATTAGATGCAAAACAAAGAGAAAGAAGAAAACAATAAAGATTTTAGCAGAGATAAATGAAATATAGAGATTATACAAACAACAGAATTACAAAAAGCCAAAAGTTGATTCTGAGTTCTTCAAAAAAATTAACAATTGGCAAACCTTCAGCTACACTAAAAAAATAGCATATTCATATACTAAAATGATAAATAAAAATGGGACATTATTACTAATTCTAAAGGAATAGAATGTTTTAAAAAGCATACTACGAACTATGATAGGATAATAAATTGGAAAACCTAGATAAAATGGGCAGATTCCTAGGTATACAGGACTTGATTACAAAAAAATACAAAATCTGAATATATCTACAACTACTGAGGAAATGGAATCAGTAATTAAAAACCTCTTGATGAAGAAAAGCCCCCCACCCATTTTTTTTGGCTTCACTAGTGAATTAGATCAAGCATTTATAGAACAAAAATCCTTTCCAAACTCTACCAAAAAACTGAAGAGAACAGTTCCAAACTTATTCCATGATGCCATCATTACCTAATATCAAAGCCAGACAAAGAGACTACAAAAACCCACAGATAATTTTCCGTTATGAACACGAATGCAAAACTACCCAGCAAAATCCTAGCTAACCACATTCAGCAGCATACTAGCAAGATTACACCCCGTGACCAAGGGGAATTTATTATTGGAATGCAAGGAAATTTTAGCATATGGCTGGTTTCAGTGCAGTCGTGTTAAAAACTAATTAATCACAGCCAATTATAGATTTCTTTGTTCCTTTTCCAGTCCCACTGGTCACTTAGCTAGTCTTTCTTAACAAAATTTTTAGCATATAGAAACTAATCAATGCATATACCACATTAACAAAATTTTTTTGAAAACATTATCTCATTACCACAGAAAAAGTATTTTACAAAATTCAAAATATTTTATAATAAAAACAAAATAAATTAGGAATAACAGGAAACCACCTTTGTAAAATTCACATATAAAAACCCACAGCAAACAACATGTTCTAGAGGAAAAGACCAAAAGACTTTCCTCTAACCTCAGGAGCCAGGGAAGAATGTCTGCTCTTGCCACTTTTATTCAACATAGTATTAGAAGCTCCAGTCAGAGAAATTCAAAAAGAGAAAGAAACTGCAGCAAAATGTGTACAAAAAATATATTCTTATATGTAGAAAATCTTAAAGATTCCACACAAAAATATTACAACTAATAAATTCAGCATAGTAGCATACAAAATCAACATAGAAAGATAAACTGTATTTTATGTAGTAATATAAATAATCTGCAAAGAAAACTATGAAAACAATTCAATTTACAATAGCATCAAAAAGAATAAAGTACGTACGAAGTAACCTTTACGTACTTACCTTAACCTTTACATAATTACCTAAAAAATAATTTTAAAGGTACTTAGGGCATACCTTTATGTACACCTAGGTTCATAGCAGCATTACTCACATCACCAAAAAGGTGTTTGAATTACTTAAGTGTTGTTTGAATTACCATCAACGAATAAATAGATAAAGTATGATTTATACATACAAGGGAATATTACAATGGAATACTGAATAACTACTAAAATTCCAACAAGTAAAATTACAATTACTTTTGTGTAGACATAAAACAATTTCATTTTTAAGTTTATGTGTAATCTCAAGGGACTCTAAATTGCAAAAATAATTTTGAAAAAAATATCAAAGTTAGGAAAGTCACACTTAATGATTTCAAAATTAACTACAAAATTCCAAAATATCAAGCTACAAATAGACTAATGGAGTAATATAGAAAGCCAATATAAATAAACCCTTATATATATGGTCAAATGATTTTTATGAGAAAAGAATTTTTTTTTTTTTTGAGACAGAGTCTCGCTCTGTCACTCAGACTGGAGTGCAGTGGGGCAATCTCGCCTCACTGCAAGCTCCATCTCCCAGGTTCATGACATTCTTCTGCCTCAGCATCTGAAGTAGCTGGGACTACAGGTGCCCGTCACCAAGCCTGGCTAATTTTTTGTATTTTTTTAGTAGAGATGGTGTTTCACCATGTTAGCCAGGATGGTCTCGATCTCGTGACCTCATGATCCGCCCACCTCAGCCTCCCAAAGTGCTGGGATTAAAGGCGTGAGCCACCACACCCAGCCAAGAACTGTCATCACAACAATTGGTGCTGGGGAAATTGGGTACCCACATGTGAAAGAATGAACCTGGGCCCTTCACTTATACCATAAGAAAAAATTAACTAACTAGATCAAATACCTAAATGTAAGAGCTAAAACTACAAAATTCTTAGAATAAAATATAAGGGAAACCTGTCATAACACTGGAT
This sequence comes from Symphalangus syndactylus, assembly GCF_028878055.3. NCBI lineage: Eukaryota > Metazoa > Chordata > Mammalia > Primates > Hylobatidae > Symphalangus > Symphalangus syndactylus. The sequence goes on along the minus strand of NC_072432.2, from coordinate 135,875,859 downwards.
TTGGCAGTATTTTTTTAACAGGACACCCAAAACACAAGAAAGAAAAGAAAAATAGACAAATAAGACTCTATCCAGAATATGCAAAGAACAATTCAGCAACAATAAAACAAACTAGTTGTTTAAAATATTGGCAAAAACTTAAGCAGACATTTCTCTAAAAATTATGTAAAGTGGCTAACAAGCGCATGAAAAGATGCTCAACAAAACTCATCATTAGTGAAATGCAGATCTAACCCCAAATGACATATCACTTAATACCCATCAGCATAGCTACTACCAAAAGAAAAAAAAAACAAAACAGAAAATTGCAAGTGTTGGTGAGGATGTGGAGCAATTAGAACCCTTGTACACTGTTGGTGGAAATGTAAAATGCTGCAGCTGCTATAAAATAACAACATAGTAACTAAAAAATTTACACATAAATCACTATACGATCCAGCAATTTCACATCTGGGTATGCAGCAAAAGATATGAAAGCAAAGACAGAAAATCATACATGTACACCTAGGTTCATAGCAGCATTACTCACATCACCAGAAAGATGTTTGAATTACTCGTGTTGTTTGAATTATCATCAATGAATAAATAGATAAAATGTGATTTATACATACAGTGGAATATTATTCAGCTATGTAAAATAGGAAATTCTGACACATGGTACGTCATGCTTGAACCTTAAGGACATTGTGCAAAGTGACATAAGCCAGTCATAAAAGGACAAATACTGAATCATTCCACTTATGAGATACTTAGTTAAATTCTAGAAACCCAAGTATAAGAGTGGTTCCTAGGAGCTAGAGGGGGAGTAAAAAGGAGCTTATTTAATGGGTATAGAGTTTTGTTTCTGCGAGTTGAAAGAAGGTCCCTATGAATGGGAATGATAGATGCAAAACAATGTGAATATAGTTAATTTTTCTGAGCTGCACACTTAAAATCGCTAAAATGGTTAATTTTATGTATACTTTACCATAATGTAAAAAATAATTTTTAAATAAACAAACTATAGCTATCTGCAATATCATGAATTAATATTGTAACTACAATGTTGCATAGAAGAAAGTAGATGTAAAAGTATACATATTATACAGTTTCACTTCTACAAAATCCAAAAAGTGAACGCAACTGAGGTTCTGGCTTCCAGTAATAATTAAGTAAAATAGTTTGTTGAATACTTCACAGATAACTATAACAAAGCTCTTTGGTCACAGGGCTGCAGGACTGCAATCCCAGTATGCACCAGGCTCAGGGAGAGTGCGCTAATCACTGGAGGAAGAGACAAGGCTCTGCACGTCTCGCTGGTCTTGCTGGGAGATGCAGTCTCATTAACAATCCCAGCCCTTTGGTCACAGGGCTGCAGCACTACAATCCTGGCATGCACCGGGCTCAGGGAAAGTGTGTGTCGCTGGAGGAAGAGGCAGGGCTGTACGCACCTCGGTGGGCTTGCTGGGAGATGTAGTCTCATAAACACTCTCTGCCCTTTCATCAGTGGGCTGCAAGACTACAATCCCAGCATGCACCAGCTCAGGGACAGTGCGCATTTCTGGAGGAAGAGACTGGACCTTGGGCCCCCTTCTACTTGCTGGGAGATGTAGTTTCATAAAGACTCCCAGACTTTCCGGTCCCGTGGCTACAGGACTACCATCCCAGTATGCACCGGGGTCAGGGACAGTGCGGGTCACTGGAAAAAGAGGCGGGGCTGTGTGCCTCTCCCTAGGCTTGCTGGGAGATATATGCTCATAAACACTTCCAATCCTTTCCTCAAAGAGCTGTAGGACTACAATCTTAGCATGCACCAGTCTCAGGGACAATGTGTGTCACTGGAGGAAGAGACCGGGCTGTGTGCGCCTCCCTAGGATTGCTGGAAGATGTATTCTCATAAACACTCTCAACTCTTTGGTCAAAGGGCTACAGGACTACAATCCCAGCATGCGCCAGGCTCCAGGGCGAGGCGCTGCCCTGGAAGAAGGGGTAGAGTGGTACGCACCGCACCTAATATGCTGGGAGCTGTAGTTCGTTAACTACTCTCAGCCTGTTTGTAGGTAGGCTTCGGAACTATAATCCCAGCATGTACCGGGATCCGGGGTGCATAGCCCTGGAGGGAGGGGCAGAGCGGTGTGGACTTCCCGGAGTCGAAAGCACTGCTGAGTTCTGAGGCTATGCCGACTCTTTGCAAGGAGAGTGAGTACAGAGGTGCACCTGGCGGGCAGGTCTGGGCTGAGCATTGAGGAGGGTATTACCCTACGAAGATGTCTTACCTTTTCCCAAATCGGGCGGGTTGTCCCCACCCGACTGGCCCTATCCTTCTCAGGTTCCTCTTTCAGGTGCACCCAGGGTTCTTTCCAGAGCATTATGTCTTCTGCAGCCCAGGGCGCTGCCTTCTTTCCTAAACTGCTGTGGAAACTTTCCTGATGTCCGAGACACTGTCCATTGTGCGGCAGCCCTCTTTTTTCTCTACACAGAGCACGCACTCAACCGTTTTTTAGAGAAACCTTCCACCTGGCCTGCTTGTGAGCAGCTTCAGAGCTCTGCAGGGGGTGAAAAGGGCTGTGGCTTCCTGGAAATGTCACTCTCAAAGGCCCCTTTTTCACGAATGTGAAAGTCTAGGCATCAGAAAGGTTAATTATTGGGTAGCACAAAATCTGCTAAAAGCAAAGGAGAAAACCTCAATTCTGAGGCGTGAGTCTTGTGACCCATTTTCATCAACCCATTTAAGTGGACAAGCTCCAAAATGCAATCTGAAGCTGCTGACTATTCAGGCATTTTACACTTGAAATCACTGGTCTCATCTCAAGTCAGGCCTGGCTTGCCAGTGTCTCAGAGACAAAAATGGGACCTGATACCTCAGGAACAGACAGTGTTCCAGCTTTACCGGAGCAACTTTTAAGATGTGGAGCTCTTGGGGTCATTTGAAACCTGCTATCTTCAGTAGGGACTTTTACTTCTAGAAAGCATTTGCATTTTGATTTATCTGTCTTCGAGCTGACCCTTTGTTCATTTTAATAGTAAAAAACACATTCCTGGGTGGAGATTTAAGATGCTAATGCGACATGCAATGTATGCACAAACATGTACAGCTACTGCACATGTGCACCCAGAAGACCAGTCAGAACATGTTACTGTGACACTTCTTTCCGCTTTCTTGTGAATAATCATGCAAAACTCCCATAAAGAGGGTTTCTCCAGCAATAATTAATGCTGTCTCATTTTTATGAGCAGGCTGCCCTGGAATCTCTTTCTCAGACTGTACCATCTATTCTGCACTTAATTTTCAAAATATTCTCCTTTTTTTTGCAATAAATTTTGCTGTACTTCTTTTGCTGTGTGTCTCTTGTTTAAATTCTTTTAAACTAAGAAGATAAGAACCAAGGTATTACACTTTTCTCCACTCCACTCCTCTCCACTCCACTGTATTCCATTGCTTACCATTCACCTCTATTCCAGTGCACTACATTCCATTCCATTCCTTTCCATTCAATTCCACTCTATTCCACTCCACTCCACTACCTCTGTTTCTTCTCCCTTCAACTCCACTACATTGCACTGCACATTTTTCCATTCCATTCCATTCCATTAAATTCCATTCCATTCCTTTCAATTCCATTCCATTCCATTCTTTCCCACTAGAATCCACTCCAATACACCCCAATCCATTCCATTCCATTTCACTCAATTCAAATGCACTCTACTCCACTCCTCTGCAATCCACTGCATTCCATTCCTTCCCTTTCACCTTCCTTCCAGTTTACTCCATTCCATTCCGTTCCATTCCACTCCATAACACTCCCTTCCACTCCCTTCCTTTCTTCTAGATTCCACTAAACTCCACTCCACTGCACATTTTTCCATTCCATTCCATTGCATACCATTCCCTTCCCTTCCCTTCCGTTCCGTTCTGTTCCATTCCATTCTATTCAATTCCATTCTTCTCCACTAGAATTCACTCCACTCCACTCCGCTTCATTGCATTCCATTCCATTCCATTCTTTTCTACTAGAATCCACTCCACTACACTCGAATCCATTCCATTCCATTCAATTCAAGTGCACTCTTCTCCACTCCACTTCTTTCCAATCCACTGTATTCCATTTCTTCCCATTCGCCTCCCTTCTACTCAACTCCATTCCATTCTGTTCCATTGCATTCCGTTCCATTCCATTCCATTCCATTCCAGTCCATTCCATTCCATTCTTTTACACTAGAATCCACTCCAGTCCAATCCATTCCTTTACATTCCATTCCATTCAATTCAAATCTACTCTTCTCCACTCCACTGTTCTCCAGTCCACTGCATTCCATTCCCTCCCATTCGCCTCCATTCCCGTCTACTATGTTCCATTCCATTCCTTTCCATTCCATTCCATGCCATTCCACTCTACTTCACTCCCTTCCTTTTTTCTCCATTCCACTCCTCTGAACTCCACTGCACTTTTTTCCATTCTATTCCATTCCATTCCATTCATTCCATTCGGTTTCTTTCCACTCCATTCCTTTCCATTCCATCCCTCTGCCATGCAACTCTACTGCAATCCACAGCATTCCATTCCATTAGATTCCATTCCATTCCACCTTAATCCAATATAATTCACTCCATTCCACTCCATTCCATTCCATTCCTTCCCATTGATCTCCCATCCACAACACTCCTCTCCATTCCATTCATTTCCACTACACTGTACTCCACTCCATTCCATTCCTTTCTATTCCATTCCTTTTAATTCCATTCCATTGTATTGCATTCAACTCCATTCCATTCCATTATACTTCAATCCACTCCACTACAATCCACTGCATTTCATTCCATTCTATCCCATTACATTGCATTCCATTCCACTAAATTCTGATTCACTCTTCTCCACTCCACTCCTGTCCTCTCCACTGCATTCCATTCCTTCCCATGCTCCTCCCTTGCATTCCAGTACATTCCATTCCATTCCATTCCATTCCATTCCATTCCTTTCCATTCCATTGCATGCCATTCCATTCCATTCTTTCCACTAGAATCCACTCCACTCCACTCCACTCCATTCCATTCCATTCCATTCAACTCTGCTCTTCTCCACTCCTCTCCTCTCAAGTAGAATGCATTCCATTCCTTCCCATACGCCTGCATTCCCATCCACTCCTTTCCATTCCATTCCGTTCCATTCCACTCCATTCCACTCCACTCATCTCCTTTCCTTTCTTCTTCATTCCACTCCAATACATTCCACTGAACTTTTTTCCTTTCTTTCCATTCCATTCCATTCCAATCCATTCAAATCCACTCTTCTCCACTCCAATGCATTCCATTCCTTTCAGTCTCCTCCATTCCAGTGCACGCCATTTCATTCCATTCCATTCCATTCAATTCCATTCTGTTCCACTCCATTCATTTCAATTCCACTCCACTCCACTCCACTACCTTCGTTTCTTTTGCATTCCAGTCCACTGCACTCCACTGCACTTTTTTCCATTCCTCCCCATTCCATTCCATTCCATTCCTTCCCATTCCATTCCATTCCATTGAATTCAAATCCACTCTTCTCCACACGACTCCTCTCCACTCCACTGCATTCCATTCCTTCCCATTCGTCTCCATTCCAATCTAATCCTTTCCATTACATTCCATTACATTCCTTTCCACTCTGCTCCACTCGTCCGCACTCCCTTCCTTTATTCTCCATTCCACTCCAATGCACTCCACAGCACTTTTTTCCATTCCACCACATTCCCTTCCATTCAATTCAATTCTATTCCATTCCTATCCATTCCACCCCAGCCCTCTCCCTTCCTTTCTTCTCCATTCCACTCAACTGCACTCCACTGCAGTTCTTTCCTTTCTGTTCCATTACTTTCCCTTGTTTTCCACTAGAATATACCCCACTCCCCTCCAATCCTTTCCATTCCATTACCTTCAACTCAAATCCACTCTTCTCCTCTACACTCCTTTCCTAACCCTGAATTCTATTCTTTCCCATTCGACTCCATTCAAGTCCATTCCATTCCATTCCATTGCATTCCACTCCGTTGCACTCTTCCCCAAACCCTTCATTTCTTCTCCATTCCAATCTACTGCACTGTACTGCACTTTTTTCCATTCCTTTCCATTCCATTCCGTTCCATTCCCGTCCAGTCCACGTAACTCCATTGCAATCCACTGCATTTCATTCCATTCCGTCCTATCCCATTCCCATCCATTCCACCTCATTCCACTCTACTACCCTCCACTCCACTCCACTCAACTAAACTCCATTCCATTCCTTCCCATTCCACTCCACTCCACTACAATTCTCTCCATACCATCAGTTCCAATACTCTGCACTCCACTCCACTCCATTCCATTCCATTTCATTCCATTCCATTCAATTGAAATCCACTTTTCTCCACTCTACTCCTCTCCACTCCACTGTATTCCATTGCTTACCATTCGCCTCCATTCCAGTGCACTATATTCCATTCCATTACTTTCCAATCAATTCCACTCTATTCCACTCCACTCCACTACCTTCCTTTCTTCTCCCTTCAACTCCACTAAAATGCACTGCACTTTTTTCCATTCCATTCCATTCCATTCCATCCCATTCCATTCCATTCCTTTCCATTCCATTCCATTCTTTTCCAATAGAATCCACTCCACTACACTCCAATTCACTCCATTCCATTTCATTCAATTCAAATGCACTCTACTCCACTCCACTCCTCTCCAACCCACTGTATTCCATTACTTCCCATTCACCTCCCGTCCAGTTTATTCCATTCCATTCCATTCCATTCCACTCCATAACACTCCATTCCACTCCTTTCCTTTCTTCTCCATTCCACTACACTCCACTCCACTGCACATTTTTCCATTCCATTCCATTCCCTTCCCTTCCCTTCCATTCTGTTCCATTCCGTTCCATTCCATTCTATTCAATTCCACTCTTTTCCACTAGAATTCACTCCATTCCCCTCTGATTCATTCCATTCCATTCCATTCCATAAAAATTCACTCTTCTCCCCTCCTCTCCTCTCCAATCCACTGCATTCCATTCCTTCCCATTCTCCTCCATTCCAGTGCACTACATTGTAATCCATTCCATTCCATTCCACGCCATTCTACTCCACTCCACTCCCTTCCTTTCCTCCCCATTCAACTCCACTACACACCACTGGCCTTTTTTCCATTTTTTCCATTCCATTCTATTCCATTCCATTTCATTCCATTCCATTCCGTTCCACTCCAATCCATACAATTCCATTCCATTCCATTCATTTCCAGTAGAATCCACTGCACTCCACTCCAATCCATTCCATTCCATTCCATTCCATTCAATACAAATCCACTCATCTCCACTCCAATCCATTCCATTCCATTCCATTCCATTCAATACAAATCCACTCATCTCCACTAAACTGCTCTGCACTCCACTGCATTCCGTTCCTTCCGTTTTGCTTCCATTCCAGTCCACTCCATACCAATCCAATCCATTCCATGCCATTCCATTCCATTCCATCCCATTCCATTCCATTCCACTCTATTCCACTCCAATCCACTCCCTTCTTTTCTTCTCCATTCCACTCCACTGCACTCCAATGCAGTTTTTCCACTCCATTCCATTCCATTGCATTCCATTCCATTCCAGTCCATTCGATTCCACTCCATTCCACTCCATTCCATTCCCTTCTTTTCCCCTAGAATCTACTCCAATCCAATCCAATCCTTTCCACTCCATTCCATTCCATTCAAATCCACTCTTCTCCGCTACACTCCTCTCCAATATCTGCATTCCATTCTTTCCCGTTTGCCTCCATTCCATTCCATTCCATTCCACTCCATTGCAATCCACCCTTCTCCCTTCCTTTCTTCTTCATAACACTACATTACACTGCGCTGCACTTTTTTCCATTCCATTCCATTCCATTCCTTTCCATTCCATTCCATTCCACTCCATTGCAATCCACCCTTCTCCCTTCCTTTCTTCTCCATTCCACTACATTACACTGCACTGCACTTTTTTCCATTCCATTCCATTCCATTCCTTTCCTTTCCATTCCATTACATTCCACTCCACGGAACTGCGTTCCAATCCACTGCATTCCATTCCATTCCATTCCAATCTATTCCACCTGAATCCACTCTACTACTCTCCACTCCTCTACACTCCACTCCAGTCCACTCCACTCCATTCCATTCCTTTCCATTCCATTCCACTACACTCCTGTCCATACCATTCGATTCCAATACACTGCACTCCACTCCACTCCATTCCATTCCATTGCATTCCATTCCATTGCATTCCATTCCATTCAATTGAAATACACTTTTCTCCACTCCACTCCTCTCCACTCCACTGTATTCCATTGCTTACCATTCACCGCTATTCCAGTGCACTACATTCCATTCCATTCCTTTCCATTCAATTCCACTCTATTCCACTCCACTCCACTACCTCTGTTTTTTCTCCCTTCAACTCCACTACATTGCACTGCACTTTTTTCCATTCCATTCCATTCCATTAAATTCCATTCCATTCCATTCCATTCCATTCCATTCTTTCCCACTAGAATCCACTCCAATACACTCCAATCCATTCCATTAAATTTCACTCAATTCAAATGCACTCTACTCCACTCCTCTCCAATCCACTGCATTCCATTCCTTCCCTTTCACCTCCCTTCCAGTTTACTCCATTCCATTCCATTCCATTCCACTCCATAACACTCCCTTCCACTCCCTTCCTTTCTTCTCCATTCCACTAAACTCCACTCCACTGCACATTTTTCCATTCCAATCCATTGCATACCATTCCCTTCCCTTCCCTTCCGTTCCGTTCTGTTCCGTTCCATTCTATTCAATTCCATTCTTGTCCACTACAATTCACTCCACTCCACTCCGCTTCATTCCATTCCATTCCATTCCATTCTTTTCTACTAGAATCCACTCCACTACACTCGAATCCATTCCATTCCATTCAATTCAAGTGCACTTTTCTCCACTCCACTTCTTTCCAATCCACTGTATTCCATTCCTTCCCATGCGCCTCCATTCTAGTCAACTCCATTCCATTCTGTTCCATTGCATTCCATTCCATTCCATTCCATTCCATTCCATTCTTTTACACTAGAATCCACTCCAGTCCAATCCATTCCTTTACATTCCATTCCATTCAATTCAAATCTACTCTTCTCCACTCCACTGTTCTCCAGTCCACTGCATTCCATTCCCTCCCATTCGCCTCCATTCCCGTCTACTATGTTCCATTCCATTCCTTTCCATTCCATTCCATGCCATTCCACTCTACTTCACTCCCTTCCTTTTTTCTCCATTCCACTCCTCTGAACTCCACTGCACTTTTTTCCATTCTATTCCATTCCATTCCATTCCATTCCATTCATTCCATTCCGTTTCTTTCCACTCCATTCCTTTCCATTCCATCCCTCTGCCATGCAACTCCACTGTAATCCACAGCATTCCATTCCATTAGATTCCATTCCATTCCACCTTAATCCAATCTAATTCACTCCATTCCACTCCATTCCATTCCATTCCTTCCCATTGAACTCCCATCCACAACACTCCTCTCCATTTAATTCATTTCCACTACACTGTTCTCCACTCCATTCCATTCCTTTCTATTCCATTCCTTTTAATTTCATTCCATTGTAATGCATTCAATTCCATTCCAGTCCATTCTATTTCAATCCACTCCACTACAATCCACTGCATTTCATTCCATTCCAGCCCATTCCATTGCATTCCATTCCACTAAATTCTGATTCACTCTTCTCCACTCCACTGCTGTCCGCTCCACTGCATTCCATTCCTTCCCATTCTCCTCCCTTGCATTCCACTACATTCCATTCCATTCCTTTCCATTCCATTCCATTCCATTGCATGCCATTCCATTCCATTCTTTCCACTAGAATCCACTCCACTCCACTCCATTCCATTCCATTCAACTCTGCTCGTCTCCACTCCACTCCTCTCAATTCCAATGCATTCCATTCCTTCCCATACGCCTCCATTCCAGTCCACTCCTTTCCATTCAATTCCACTCCATTCCACTCCATTCCACTCCACTCAACTCCTTTCCTTTCTTCTTCATTCCACTCCACTACATTCCACTGAACTTTTTTCCTTTCTTTCCATTCCATTCCATTCCAATCCATTCAAATCCACTCTTCTCCACTCCAATGCATTCCATTCCTTTCAGTCGCCTCCATTCCAGTACACTCCATTTCATTCCATTCCATTCCATTCAATTCCATTCTGTTCCACTCCATTCATTTCCATTCCGTTCCACTCCACTCCACTACCTTCGTTTATTTTGCATTGCAGTCCACGGCACTCCACTGCACTTTTTTCCATTCCTTCCCATTCCATTCCATTCCATTCCTTCCCATTCCATTCCATTCCATTTCATTCCATTCCATTCCATTGAATTCAAATCCACTCTTCTCCACACCACTTCTCTCCACTCCACTGCATTCCCTTCCTTCCCATTCGTCTCCATTCCAATCTAATCCTTTCCATTACAATCCATTCCATTCCATTCCATTCCATTCCATTCCTTTCCACTCCGCTCCACTCCTCCGCACTCCCTTCCTTTATTCTCCATTCCACTCCAATGCACTCCACAGCACTTTTTTCCATTCCACTACATTCCCTTCCATTCAATTCAATTCTATTCCATTCCTATCCATTCCACCCCAGCCCTCTCCCTTCCTTTCTTCTCCATTCCACTCAACTGCACTCCACTGCAGTTCTTTCCTTTCTGTTCCATTACTTTCCCTTGTTTTCCACTAGAATATACCCCACTCCCCTCCAATCCTTTCCATTCCATTACCTTCAACTCAAATCCACTCTTCTCCTCTACACTCCTTTCCTAACCCTGAATTCTATTCTTTCCCATTCGACTCCATTCAAGTCCATTCCATTCGATTCCATTGCATTCCACTCTGTTGCACTCTACCCCAAACCCTTCATTTCTTCTCCATTCCAATCTACTGCACTGTACTGCACTTTTTTCCATTCCTTTCCATTCCATTCCGTTCCATTCCAGTCCAGTCCACGCAACTCCATTGCAATCCACTGCATTCCATTCCATTCCATTCTATTCCATTCCCATCCATTCCACCTCATTCCACTCTACTACCCTCCACTCCACTCCACTCAACTAAACTCCATTCCATTCCTTCCCATTCCACTCCACTCCACTACAATTCTCTCCATACCATCAGTTCCAATACTCTGCACTCCACTCCACTCCATTCCATTCCATTTCATTCCATTCCATTCAATTGAAATCCACTTTTCTCCACTCTACTCCTCTCCACTCCACTGTATTCCATTGCTTACCATTCGCCTCCATTCCAGTGCACTACATTCCATTCCATTACTTTCCAATCAATTCCACGCTATTCCACTCCTCTCCACTACCTTCCTTTCTTCTCCCTTCAACTCCACTAAAATGCACTGCACTTTTTTCCATTCCATTCCATTCCATTCCATTCCATTCCATTCCATCCCAAACATGGATGTTTGTCTGTGATTGACTCCTATAATTAGTCAAATAATGGTTTAAATGTGTTCTTTAAAAACTTGAAGATAAGCATTTGTAAATTTGTCTACCAGTAGCAGATGTCTACTTCCCAAATCAATGCAGAGTATAACAGCAGCCAGGTCTCTACAGGGGAAGAAATCCAAAACAAAACAAGAACCAAAGCATTAGACTGGAAACTAGAAGGGATTATAAAATGCAAATCTGTAAAATGTGGTGATCACAGTCAGGTCAAATCTGAGGATTATGTTATGTGTTGAGATGTTTCCCTCCAACATGTTGAAATCTTAAACCGCAGTACTATAGAATGTGACGGTACTTGGAAATAGGTCATTTCAGATGGAGTTAGTTAAATTACAATGAGATGAAATTGTAGTGGGTGGGTCCCTAATCCAATATGACTGGCATACTTCTAAAAAGGGGCAATTTAGACACAGAACACACTACAGGGAAGACACGTGAAAATGAAGGCAGGGTTTGGGATGATCTTTCCACAAAACAAGAGACACCCAAGATTGCTGGCAACCACCAGAAGCTGAGTGAGAGGTGTGGTACTGAAGGGGTGGCCTGCCCCTCCACACCTGTGGGTATTTCTAGTCGGGTGGGACGAGATACTGAGAAAAGAAATAAGACACAGAGACAAAGTGTAGAGAAACAATAGTGGGCCCAGGGGACCAGCGCTCAGCACACCAAGGACCTGCACCAGCACCGGTCCCTGAGTTCCCTCAGTTTTTATTGATTATTATCTTCATTATTTCAGCAAAAAGGAATGTAGTAGGAGGGCAGGGCGATAACAAGGAGAAGGTCGCAAAAAACATGTGAGCAAAAGAATCTATGTCATAATTAAGTTCAAGGGAAGGTACTATGCCTGGATGTGCACGTAGGCCAGATTTATGTTTCTCTCCACCCAAACATCTCAGGAGAGTAAAGAATAACAAGGCAGCATAGCTGCCAACATGTCTCACCTGCCACCATAGGGCGGTTTTTCTCCTATCTCAGAATTGAACAAATGTACAATCGGGTTTTATACTGAGACATTCAGTTCCCAGGGGCAGGCAGGAGACAGTGGCCTTCCTCTATCTCAACTTCAAGAGGCTTTCCTCTTTTACTAATCCACCTCAGCACAGACCCGTTACGGGTGTCGGGCTGGGGGACGGTCAGGTCTTTCTAATCCCATGAGGCCATATTTCAGACTATCACATGGGGAGAAACCTTGGAAAATACCCGGCTTTCAAGCGCAGAGGTCCCTGCGGCTTTCCACAGTGCATTGTGCCCCTGGTTTATTGAGACTAGAGAATGGCGATGACTTTTACCAAGTATACTACTTGTAAACATTTTGTTAACAAGGCACGTCCTGCACAGCCCTAGATCCCTCAGACCTTGATTTCATACAACACATGTTTTTGTGAGCTTGAGGTTGGGTCAAAGTGGCTGGGGCAAAGTGGCTGGGACAAAGCTACAAATTAACAACGTCTCAGCAAAGCAATTGTTTAAAGTACAGGTCTTTTTCAAAATGGAGTCTCTTATGTCTTCCCTTTCTACATAGACACAGTGACAGTCTGATCTCTCCTTCTTTTCCCTACATGGGACAGATTCTCCCTCACAGCCTTCTGAAGAACCATCCCTGTTGACAGCCTGACCTCAGACTTCTGGCCTCCAGAACCCTGAGACAATTTCTGTTGTTTAAGCCACTCATTTTATGGTACTTTGTTATGGCAGCCAAGCAAACTAATACACATGTAAATACAAATTAGTTAAATGTTATGTTATAAAATAAAGTACAATTTCTTGCGCTATAAAATTTGCAATGAAAAAGTAAAATAATACAGAAATATTTTTTCAAAATGTCTGGAAATACAGGAGACAAAGTAAATACCAACCGTCCAAACAACAACAACAACAACAAAACCAATTTTAAAAACCCGGAAATTGTAATATTGATAAAAATTATTATTATTTTTTTATTATACTTTAGGGTTTTAGGGTACATGTGCACAATGTGCAGGTTTGTTACATATGTATCCATGTGCCATGTTGATTTCCTGCACCCATTAATTCGTCATTTAGCATTAGGTGTATCTCCTAATGCTGTCCCTCCCCCCTCCCCCCACCCCACAACAGTCCCCGGAGCGTGATGTTCCCCTTCCTGTGTCCATGAGTTCTCATTGTTCAATTCCCACCTATGAGTGAGAACATGCAGTGTTTGGTTTTTTGTCCTTGCGATAGTTTACTGAGAATGATGTTTTCCAGTTTCATCCATGTCCCTACAAAGGACACGAACTCATCATTTTTTATGGCTGCATAGTATTCCATGGTGTATATGTGCCACATTTTCTTAATCCAGTCTATCGTTGTTGGACATTTGTGTTGGTTCCAACTCTTTGCTATTGTGAATAGTGCCGCAATAAACATACGTGTGCATGTGTCTTTATAGCAGCATGATTTATAGTCCTTTGGGTATATACCCAGTAATGGGATGGCTGGGTCAAATGGTATTTCTAGTTCTAGATCCCTGAGGAATCGCCACACTGACTTCCACAATGGTTGAACTAGTTTACAGTCCCACCAACAGTGTAAAAGTGTTCCTATTTCTCCACATCCTCTCCAGCACCTGTTGTTTCCTGATTTTTTAATGATGGCCATTCTCACTGGTGTGAGATGGTATCTCACTGTGGTTTTGATTTGCATTTCTCTGATGGCCAGTGATGAGGAGCATTTCTTCATGTGTTTTTTGGCTGCATAAATGTCTTCTTTTGAGAAGTGTCTGTTCATGTCCTTCGCCCACTTTTTGATGGGGTTGTTTGTTTTTTTCTTGTAAATTTGTTTGAGTTCATTGTAGATTCTGGATATTAGCCCTTTGTCAGATGAGTAGGTTTCGAAAATTTTCTCCCATTGTGTAGGTTGCCTGTTCACTCTGATGGTAGTTTCTTTTGCTGTGCAGAAGCTCTTTAGTTTAATGAGATCCCATTTGTCGATTTTGGCTTTTGTTGCCATTGCTTTTGGTGTTTTAGACATGAAGTCCTTGCCCACGCCTATGTCCTGAATGGTATTGCCTAGGTTTTCTTGTAGGATTTTAATGGTTTTAGGTCTAACATATAAGTCTTTAATCCATCTTGAATTAATTTTGGTATAAGGTGTAAGGAAGGGATCCAGTTGCGGCTGTCTACATATGGCTAGCCAGTTTTCCCAGCACCATTTATTAAATAGGGAATCCTTTCCCCATTTCTTGTTTTTGTCAGGTTTGTCAAAGATCAGATAGTTGTAGCTACGCGGCATCATTTCTGAGGGCTCTGTTCTGTTCCATTGATCTATGTCTCTGTTATGGTACCAGTACCATGCTGTTTTGGTTACTGTAGCCTTGTAGTATAGTTTAAAGTCAGGTAGCGTGATGCCTCCAGCTTTGTTCTTTTGGCTTAGGATTGACTTGGCGATGCGGGCTCTTTTTTGGTTCCATATGAACTTTAAAGTAGTTTTTTCCAATTCTGTGAAGAAAGTCATTGGTAGCTTGATGGGGATGGCATTGAATCTATAAATTACCTTGGGCAGTATGGCCATTTTCACGATATTGATTCTTCCAACTCATGAGCATGGAATGTTCTTCCATTTGTTTGTATCCTCTTTTATTTCATTGAGCAGTGGTTTGTAGTTCTCCTTGAAGAGGTCCTTCACATCCCTTGTAAGTTGGATTCCTAGGTATTTTATTCTCTTTGAAGCAATTGTGAATGGGAGTTCACTCATGATTTGGCTCTCTGTTTGTCTGTTATTGGTGTACAAGAATGCTTGTGATTTTTGTACATTAATTTTGTATCCTGAGACTTTGCTGAAGTTGCTAATCAGCTTAAGGAGATTTTGGGCTGAGACAATGGGGTTTTCTAGATATACAATCATGTCATCTGCAAACAGGGACAATTTGACTTCCTCTTTTCCTAATTGAATACCCTTTATTTCCTTCTCCTGCCTGATTGCTCTGGCCAGAACTTCCAGCACTATGTTGAATAGTAGCGGTGAGAGAGGGCATCCCTGTCTTGTGCCAGTTTTCAGAGGGAATGCTTCCAGTTTTTGCCCATTCAGTATGATATTGGCTGTGGGTTTGTTGTAGATAGCTCTTATTATTTTGAGATACGTCCCATCAATACCTAATTTATTGAGAGTTTTTAGCATGAAGGGTTGTTGAATTTTGTCAAAGGCCTTTTCTGCATCTATTGAGATAATCATGTGGTTTTTGTCTTTGGTTCTGTTTATATGCTGGATTACATTTATTGATTTGCATATGTTGAACCAGCCTTGCATCCCAGGGATGAAGCCCACTTGATCATAGCGGATAAGCTTTTGGATGTGCTGCTGGATTCGGTTTGCCAGTATTTTATTGAGGATTTTTGCATCAATGTTCATCAAGGATATTGGTCTGAAATTCTCTTTTTTGGTTATGTCTCTGCCAGGTTTTGGTATCAGGACGATGCTGGCTTTGTAAAATGTGTTAGGGAGGATTCCCTCTTTTTCTATCGATTGGAATAGTTTCAGAAGGAATGGTACCAGTTCCTCCTTGTACCTCTGGTAGAATTCAGCTGTGAATCCATCAGGTCCTGGACTCTTTTTGGTTGGTAAGCTATTGATTATTGCCACAATTTCAGAACTTGTTATTGGTCTATTCAGAGATTCAACTTCTTCCTGGTTTAGTCTTGGGAGGGTGTATTTGTCGAGGAATTTATCCATTTCTTCCAGATTTTCTAGTTTATTTGCATAGAGGTGTTTGTAGTATTCTCTGATGGTAGATTGTATTTCTGTGAGATCGGTGGTGATATCCCCTTTTTCGTTTTTTATTGCATCTATTTGATTCTTCTCTCTTTTCTTCTTTATTAGTCTTGCTAGCGGTCCGTCAATTTTGTTGATCTTTTCAAAAAACCAGCTCCTGGATTCATTAATTTTTTGAAGGGTTTTTTGTGTCTCTATTTCCTTCAGTTCTGCTCTGATTTTAGTTATTTCTAGCCTTCTGCTAGCTTTTGAATGTGTTTGCTCTTGCTTTTCTAGTTCTTTTAATTGTGATGTTAGGGTGTCAATTTTGGATCTTTCCTGCTTTCTCTTGTGGGCATTTAGTGCTATAAATTTTCCTCTACACACTGCTTTGAACGTGTCCCAGAGATTCTGGTATGTTGTGTCTTTGTTCTCGTTGGTTTCAAAGAACATCTTTATTTCTGCCTTCATTTCATTATGTACCCAATAGTCATTCAGGAGCAGGTTGTTCAGTTTCCATGTAGTTGAGCAGTTTTGACTGAGTTTCTTAATCCTGAGTTCTAGTTTGATTGCACTGTGGTCTGAGAGACAGTTTGTTATAATCTCTGTTCTTTTACATTTGCTGAGGAGAGCTTTACTTCCAACTATGTGGTCAATTTTGGAATAGGTGTGGTGTGGTGCTGAAAAAAATGTATATTCTGTTGATTTGGGGTGGAGAGTTCTGTAGATGTCTATTAGGTCCACTTTATGTAGAGCTGAGTTCAATTCCTGGATATCCTTGTTAACTTTCTGTCTCGTTGATCTGTCTAATGCTGACAGTGGGGTGTTAAAATCTCCCATTATTATTGTGTGGGAGTTTAAGTCCCTTTGTAGGTCACTGAGGACTTGCTTTATGAAACTGGGTGCTCCTGTGTTGGGTGCATATATATTTAGGATAGTTAGCTCTTCTTGTTGAATTGATCCCTTTACCATTATGTAATGGCCTTCTTTGTCTCTTTTGATCTTTGTTGGTTTAAAGTCTATTTTATCAGAGACTAGGATTGCAACCCCTGCCTTTTTTTGTTTTCCAGTTGCTTGATAGATCTTCCTCCATCCCTTTATTTTGAGTCTATGTGTGTCTCTGCACGTGAGATGGGTTTCCTGAATACAGCACACTGATGGGTCCTGACTCCTTATCCAGTTTGCCAGTCTGTGTCTTTTGATTGGAGCATTTAGCCCATTTACATTTAACGTTAATATTGTTATGTGTGAATCTGATCCTGTCATTATGATGTTAGTTGGTTATTTTGCTCGTTAGTTGCTATAGTTTCTTCCTAGCCTTGATGGTCTTTACAGTTTGGCATGTTTTTGCAGGGGCTGGTACCGGTTGTTCCTTTCCATGTTTAGTGCTTCCTTCAGGAGCTCTTTTAGGTCAGGCCTGGTGGTGACAAAATCACTCAGCGTTTGCTTGTCTGTAAAGTATTTTATTTCTCCTTCACTTATGAAGCTTAGTTTGGCGGGATAGGAAATTCTGGGTTGAAAATTCTTTTCTTTAAGAATGTTGAATATCGGCCCCCACTCTCTTCTGGCTTGTAGAGTTTCTGCTGAGAGATCAGCTGTTAGTCTGATGGGCTTCCCTTTGTGGGTAACCCGACCTTTCTCTCTGGCTGCCCTTAACATTTTTTCCCTCTTTTCAAGTTTGGTGAATCTGACAATTATGTGTCTTGGAGTTGCCCTTCTCGAGGAGTATCTTTGTGGCGTTCTCTGTATTTCCTGAATCTGAATGCTGGCCTGCCTTGCTAGATTGGGGAAGTTCTCCTGGATAATATCTTGCAGTGTTTTCCAACTTGGTTCCGTTCTCCCCATCATTTTCAGGTACACCAATCAGACGTAGGTTTGGTCTTTTCACATAGTCCCAAATTTCTTGGAGGCTTTGTTCATTTCTTTTTATTCTTTTTTCTCTAAACTTCCCTTCTCTCTTCATTTCATTCATTTCATCTTCTATCAGCGATACCCTTTCTTCCAGTTGATCGCATCTGCTACTGAGGCTTCTGCATTCTTCGCGTAGTTCTCGAAACTTGGCTTTCAGCTCCATCATCTCCTTTAAGCCCTTCTCTCCATTAGTTATTCTAATTATCCATTCTTCTAATTTTTTTTCAAAGTTTTTAACTTCTTTGCTATTGTTTTGAATTTCCTCTCGTAGCTCAGAGTAGTTTAATCGTCTGAAGCCTTCTTCTCTCAACTCATCAAAGTCATCCTCCATCCAGCTTTGTTCAGTTGCTGGTGAGGAACTGCGTTCCTTTGGAGGAGGAGAGGTGCTCTGTTTTTTAGAGTTTCCAGTTTTTTGGTCTGTTTTTTCCCCATCTTTGTGGTTTTGTCTACTTTTTGTCTTCGATGATGGTGATGTACAGATGGGTTTTTGGTGTGGATGTCCTTTCTGTTTGTTAATTTTCCTTCTACCAGACAAGACCCTCAGCCGCAGGTCTGTTGGAGTTTACTAGAGGTCCACTCCAGACCCTGTTTGGCTGGGTGTCAGCACCGGTGGCTGCAGAACAGCGGATTTTCGTGAGACCACAAATTCAGCTGTCTGATAGTTCCTCTGAAAGTTTTGTCTCAGAGGAGTACCCGGTTGAATGAGGTGTCAGTCTGTCCCTACTGGGGGGGTGCCTCCCAGTTAGGCTGCTCAGGGGTGAGGGACCCACTTTAGGAGGCAGTCTGTCCGTTCTCAGATCTCCAGCTGCGTGCTGGGAGAACCACTACTCTCTTCAAAGCTGTCAGTCAGACAGGGACATTTAAGGCTGTGGAGGTTCTCGCTGAGTTTTTGGTTGTCTGTGCCCTGCCCCCAGAGGTGGAGCCTACAGAGGCAGGCAGGCCTCCTTGAGCTGTGGTGGGCTCCACCCAGTTCGAGCTTCCTGGCTGCTTTGTTTACCTAAGCAAGCCTGGGCAATGGCGGGCGCCCCTCCCCCAGCCTCATTGCCGCCTTGCAGCGTGATCTCAGACTGCTGTGCTAGCAATCAGCAAGACTCTGTGGGCATAGGACCCTCTGAGCCAGGTGCGGGACACAATCTCCCAGTGTGCCGTTTTCCAGGCCCGTTGGAAAAGCGCAGTATTAGGACGGGACTGACCCGATATTCCAGGTGCCGTCTGTTTCCCCTTTCTTTGACTAGGAAAGGGAACTCCCTGACCCCTTGCGCTTCCCGAGTGAGGCAATGCCTCGCCCTGCTTCGGCTCGCGCACAGTGCGCTTCACCGACTGTCCTGAACCCACTGTTAGGCACTCCCTAGTGAGATGAAACCGGTACCTCAAGCAGAAATGCAGAAATCACCCGTCTTCTGTGTCGCTGGGGCTGGGAGCTGGAGACAGGAGCTGTTGATAAAAATTATTTGATATGAATAAGACTATCCATTTGCATTATTTTACCAAAAAGTAAAATTTATAAGAAGACATAGTTATGAACATTTATACAAGTAATATTGCATCTAAATATGTACAGGAAAGAGAAATGAGTAGACACACATTCTTATGGAAGCCTTTAAAGGAATACCTCTAATAACTATTGATAATAAATCACATGGGTAAAAAGTCAATGAAGAAATAACTTAAACTATACAATTAAATATATTGAACTAATAGAAACACACAGACATTTTTAGCCTAGGCAGATCCTATCTTCTTTTGTGGCACCTGTGAAATATTTACAACAGTTAATCTTGGATTACATGACAAAGTACCCTTGATAAATTTCAAAATTCTGAAACTATTCAGGCTGGTGGCATCGTTAGTTAACTCTTTTTTGGAATCACCTGGAAAAAATTTTAAGAATATACATGTGCAGTTTCTTCCTAGATCTTAGCTGGAGCAGTGCCCTTCTATTCCCTGGGGTCTCTCATCTTCCAGGAGGCTAACTTGGGCTTGATCATATTGCAGCTGAACAGGTTCCAGAGGGAAGTGAGAAGCACTCAAAGCTTCTTCCAGGAGTCTAGTCTTGGAGCTGGCCCAGGGTCACTTCCACCAAATTGTGTTTGTCAAAGCAAGTCACAAGTCTGCCAAGATTCAAAAAATAGAAAACAGCCCCCACCCCTTGATAAGGGAAACAGCAATCACATTGCAAAGGAGATATGGACATAGAGAAAATCTTTCATCAGGTTTGTGAGCAACCTACCTAAAATCGATTTATGTAACAGCAATTTTGCCAAAATCCAAATGAGAATTTAATCTGAACACGACAAAGTGATTCTAAAATTTATCTTTAATTAAAATTAAATTATTTATAAAATTTTAAAAGAAGAGTTAGGGAGTCGTGCTAGTTAGGTATTAAAATTTATGAAACAATTATTAAAATGATGTGGTATAAGACTAAACAGACAGCTACTAGTAGGGGACATATCATTGTCGTGCTCACAGCCGGACCGAGGGTGGAGGGCCCTGCACCTGCGTGGAGCTGGAGTCTGGCTGTGCGGCAGCCGCTGGGAGGCCAGCGGTTGCAGTGGGGACCGGTCGGGACCCTCCCTCCTCCCGTCCCCCGCCCCAGATCCTTCCCCACTGAGACGCTGACCGCGGGGGAGTGCAGCCGGTGACTCAGCGAGAGGCGGCGCCTCTCCCAAGATGTCTCAGACGGCCATGTCCGAAACCTACGATTTTTTGTTTAAGTTCTTGGTTATTGGAAATGCAGGAACTGGCAAATCTTGCTTATTTCATCAGTTTATTGAAAAAAAAATTCAAAGATGACTCAAATCATACAATAGGAGTGGAATTTGGTTCAAAGGTAACAAATGTTGGTGGTAAATATGTAAAGTTACAAATATGGGATACAGCAAGACAAGAACGATTCAGGTCTGTGAAGAGAAGTTATTACCGAGGCGCGACCCGGGCTGTCCTCGTCTATGTCTCGTCAGCCGAGAAACCTGCAATGCGCTTCCTAATTGGTTAACAGATGCCCACATGCTAGCGAGCCAGAACACTGTGATCATCCATTGTGGAAACAAGAAGGACCTGGATGCACATCGTGAAGTTATCTTCTTAGAAGACTCCAGATTTGCTCAAGAAAATGAGCTGATGTTTTTGGAAACAAGTGCACTAACAGGGGAGAATGTAGAAAAGGCTTTTGTACAGTGTGCAAGAAAAATACTTAACAAAATTGAATCAGGTGAGCTGGACCGAGAAAGAATGGGCTCAGGTATTCAGTACGGAGATGCTGCCTTGAGACAGCTGAGGTCACCGCGGCACGCACGGGCCCCGAGCGCTCAGGAGTGTGGTTGTTAGGAGCCATGGGAGAGCACACAGGTATTCATACAGTGGCATTTGGAACACAATCGTTGGAACCTGAAGAATCTGAAGTTTTTTACCACCATCCTTTTCTACTCTGTATGGAAGTAGATCTTTATGGGGAAAAGAGAATTGGGGTGTTCTACCAGCTAGTCAAAGTGGCACAGCGAATCATATAAATCCAATTAAATCGACAACACCGTTAGATGTGTATGTAAAAATTTTCTGTTTCATATTTTCCCTTTCACTTTCAGTTTAAAACATGCTGTGTACTGTATGTCCTGTAGCCCAGTGTGGCTTCACAGTATGGAATCTGATGTATGATCTGATAGAATGTGGCACTAAATGCAGTTTCAGATTTTATTTTTTTTAATCGTGTGAACAAAAATTGTCAATTGTGAGGTGTGCTTTTCTCATCATAGCGGTTATATTGCACAATTGGTTATATTTATGACCTGATATTCAAAGACTCTGGCATTGATAGCCAGTGTGTTTCTTATTTAATTCTGTTTACTACATTCTACATGGTGTTTATGTGATCCACACTTGAAATACTAGATGAGTAGACATTCACTAACATATCAAAATAAAATGAAAAATGGAGTTTTTCCATTAACTTTATACTGTCCAGCCCTGTTGATTTTAAAGACTCTTCATCCAGGTCAGTTCAGGAAGTATATCTAGAGTACCTGCTCTGTTTTAGGCTATGAGACTAGCAGTAAGGATTCTGGTACCTTTACCCAAGCCTGCTGGGCTAACTAATACTTCTCTCAGCCGTTGATAAGATACAACAGACCATGTAAGCTAGGGCCACTCATCCATTTCCAGTTTGCTGGTCTGTCTGGTCTCCCTGCTAGAAAACTCATTGTTTGTACTGTGCTTTTTCTGGAATTCAGTATAATGGCATCACTGCCTGTTTTTCACATCTTTTGTTTCCTGTTCTTTGGTTTGTTTGTTTTTTGTTCTTTTTTTTTTTTTTCCTGAGACGGAGTCTCACTCTGTCGCCCAGGCTGGAGTGCAGTGGCACGATCTCGGCTCACTGCAAGCTCCGCCTCCCAGGTTCACGCCATTCGCCTGCCTCAGCCTCCCAAGTAGCTGGGATTACAGGCTCCCGCCATCACGCCCAGCTAATTTTTTGTATTTTTAGTAGAGACAGGGTTTCACTGTGTTAACCAGGATGCTCTCGATCTCCTGACCTTGTGATCCGCCCGCCTCGGCCTCCCAAAGTGCTGGGATTACAGGCGTGAGCCACCGTGCCTGGCCTGTTTCCTGTTCATTTTAAGGAAACCTACTAAATCCAGTTAATATTAAAAGGACAACACTCATTAAGAAATTTCTTTATGGCTCCTCTGAATACTCAAATGCCTACTACAGTTATCAAGTTGACATGTTTTTAATTCATATAAGGCATATTGGATATATTGAAGTATATATTGTATCACAAAGACTTGTTCGTATATTTAAAATGTCAGTGCAGAAAATATATGGTGGAGCCTTTCTTTAAAGTTGAAATACAGTATTATTTAAGTCTGAAAGGTTAAAAAGCTTTCTTCACCTTACATATGTTCTTCCACTGTGACTTTTTAGTTGAAGACTAGTAAATAAACTTTTAGTTAGAAGATGCCTACTGCTCTTGTTGTTTGTTTGAATCAGCGGAGCACAGAGACACATACAAACTGTGGGAAGTGACTAGGGTAAAAATATCAGTAGGTATCTGTTTTAGATATTTTGAGTTTTGCTTTTTTATGCCTTAAATATTTTATTTCAAAAAGTATCTGAAGCAAATTCTAGACTGAACTGCTTCTTAGAACTCACCGTAAGAATGTTTTATGCAATGTCTCATTTATGATAGATTTGCAAGCTGCTCATTTTTTAACAGCTTTTTGCATGGGATAGGAGCATGTCTATTCTAACACATCAGCTATTCAAAGGCAAGAATTTTAAAAATAAGATAAATGTAAAGTTGTTTTATAAATGATCCTGCTAATTAAACCACAGACACCATGTATCCTTCTGCATTCTTTGACCAAGAAAAGTTGCTGGAGAACAAAAGAAAAAGGAAGAGGACATATCATTCAGACATAGATTATAGTTACATAAAACTTAAGATACTTTGAAGAAAGTCATCCACATCAGTGGGGAAGAGATGGAATACACAATACTGTTAAGAAATGTTCTTCATACTTATTTATTATTATTTTTTCTTTCAACAATTTTTTAAAACAATTTCAACTTTTCTTTTAGATTCAGGGAGTACATGTGCAGGTTTGTTACATGGGTAGATCACCTGACACTGAAGTTTATGATATTAATGATTCCATCACCCAGATAGTGAGGATAGTACCCAGGTTAGTTTTTCAATCCTTCCCCCACTCCAGCCCTCCTCCCTGTATTAGTCTCCAGTATCTATTGTTGCCATCTTTGTGTCCATTAGTACTCAGTATTTAGCTTCCATTTATAAGTGAGAACATGCAGTATTTGGTTTTCTGTGACTGTGTTAATTGGCTTAGGATAATGGCCTCTAGTTGCATCCATATTGCTACAAAGGACATGACTTCACTATTTCTTTTGGCTGCATATAGTATTCCACAGTGCCTATGTACCACATATTCTGTATCCAATCCACCACTGATGTAACCTAAGTTGATATTCTAAAATTCATATGGAACCAAAAAAAAGCCCAAATAGCCAAAGCAATCCTAAGCAAAAAAAACAAAGCTGGAGGTATCAGTGTCATATTACCTGGCTTCAAACTATATCAAAAGAGCATGGTGCTGGTAAAAAACAAAACAAAACAACATAGCACAGTGGAACAGAGAACCAAGAAATGAAGCTGCACACCTACAGCCATCTGGTCCTTGACAAAGTCAACAAAAATAAGCAATGGGGAAAGGACTACTTATTCAATAAATATTGCTGGGATAGCTGGCTAGCCGTATGCAGAAGAATGAAACTAGACCCCTGCCTTTCACCATATACAAAAATTAACTCAAGATGGATTTAAGATTTAAATGTAAGATCTCAAACTATAAGAATCCTAGAAGAAAACCTAGGAAACATCATTCTGGACATTGGCCTTGGGAAAGAATTTATGAGTAAGTCCTCAAAAGCAATTGCAATGAAAACATGTATTGACAAGTGGGACCTGGTTAAACTGAAGAGCACCTGCACAGCAAAAGAAACTATCAACAGAGCAAACAGACAACATACAGAATGGGAGAAAATATTCACAAACTATGCATCCAACAGAGGTCTAATATTCAGAATCTATAAGGAACTTCATTCAACAAGCAAAAACCGAATAAGCCCATTAAAAAGTGGACAAAAGACAGAAACAGGCACTTTTCAAAAGAAGACATACAAGCGGCCAACAAACACATGAAAAAATGCTCAATATCACTGATCAAAGAAATGCAAACCAAAACCACAATGAAATGCCATCTCACACCAGTCAGAATGGCTACTATGCAAAAGCCAAGAAACAATAGATGCTGTTGAGGCTGGGGAGAAAAGGGAACACTTATACACTGTTGGTGGGAATGCAAAGTAGTTCAGCCACTGTGGAAAACAGTTTGGAGATTTCTGAAAGAACTTGATACAGAACTACCATCTGATATAGCAATCCTATTCGTAGTATATATCCAAAAGGAAATAAAACATTTTACTAAAAAGACACATGAAATGTTCATTGCTTTGGTATACAGAAAATAATTTGTATCTTCAGAAGCTGGATTCCAAATAAATTTGAAAAGTAAAATACATAAATATAACACATAACCAAGGTTAATAAAGCAAGAGAATAAATTAAAAAACTGATATATTGAACTACCTAAAAATGAAAAAATAGATGTATCTACAAAAAATCAAAATTGAATGAAACAACAGGAAATATTTATGCTATATAAAGCAATCGTGCAATCAGTTAGAAAAATTATTATGGACATGGCAACTTGATGAAGCATATGGAAAATTTCCACATACTACTAACAAGCACATGGGAAAAGTTTAATTACAATAATAGTCTAACATAAAATTGTATAAATATTTCCAAAAAAGGATAACACATTGCTGGTGAATATCTGATAAACTAGTATCAGTGATTGCTGGGCAGAAAAAAAAGATGTTCCAATTCTGTTGGAAAACAATTTAGCAACATGCATCAATATCCCTTGACCTAGCATCTTTTCACCTAGTTTTGATTAGGCTGAAATTTGACTTAATTTTGCTTTCAAAATAAATTCTAAGAAAATTATCCAAAAATGGCTCATGCCTGTCATCCCAGCCCTTTGGGAGACTGAGGTGGGCGGATCACCTGATGTCAGGAGTTCAAGACCAGCCTAACCAACATGGAGAAACCCCGTCTCTACTAAAACTACACAGTTAGCAGGGCGTGGTGGCGCATGCATATAATCCCAGCTACTCAGGAGGTTGAGGCAGAAGAATCGCTTGAACCCAGGAGGCAGAAGTTGCAGTGAGCTGAGATCCCGCCACTGCACTACATACAGCTTGGGCAACAAGAGCAAAACACTGTCTCCAACAAAAAAAAAAAGAAAGAAAAAGAAAAAGTAAATTACCCAAAAATATGGGGAAATTTTTATGTATAGTAATGCTCATGATGACAAAAAATTAAAAACCAAGTGGCCACAGGTATTAGAGAATGGGAAATGAATGATAACAGTATAGAATATTGTCACTACCCATGATGTTGACAAGGCACCTTCTATAATATGAGAAAATTCTATCACCAAAGTCTAATTGTTGCATTGGAACATTGGGTTCTCTTTCTTCCCTTTCTGTTTCTGCCCGTCTGTTTCCCACATTGTCTAACATGATCCTGGGGGACTTCTAGAACAAGAATATACTTAGTTGTGAGAAGGAAGGAAGCCAGCGCCCGTGTGTATTCTTGTGTGTGTCAGCGTGTTCCCGAGGCCAGGCAGCCTGGCAGTGGGAGGACCTAAGGTGAGCACATCCAGTGTCAGCAGCAGAGTGAGCTGTGACGAGTGTTTCTTCTCAGGCACTTCACTGAAGCAACATGTTTTGAGATAGTTCTTCGAATCACGGCAACCAAGGCGTTGTTCTGAGACCGGCACTGGAATTCCACCTCGGGCTCTCGCTCACCACCACGAGTGCTTTGGGTCTGGCTGTGATGTGTGCGGCTGTGTAAGGACCTGTGGAGGCGGATCCAGTCGTCATTCTTTCCCACACACCTTTGATCCGCTAAAGGGAGACTGCAAAGCCCACAGCCAAGTTACCCAGGCAGGGAGAGTTTCAGAAGGTGGCGCGGGAAGCGAGGTGAGTCCCCGGCCACTTTGCTAAGTGGGTAGCAGCTAATTGGGCCTGTTAGGATCAGCAACTAGCTTGGGGCTATTCAGAGCTACTGACAGGGCCACCTTTATCTCTGAACCAGGTCTTTATTGAACAATAACGGTGCCGCCAGCCAGGGAGCAGTCCCTGCAACCCGCATCAGGCCGCGGCACGTGGCCTGCCGAGCTCTCCGTGGATGGGATGACGGCGCCCTCTCTCGGGGAAGCGCAGCGTCGCCCGCTAGCTCAGGGCGGCATTCAGCAGGGATCCCCATTATCAAGTTGTTTCTTCAACTAAAAATTACAAATTGAAAAACTAAGGATTATATTTTGCTTTCAAACAGTGAAGGGAATATTTTAAAACTTCACTTCAGAAATGATCTATCAGTGTTGTTTTAAAGGTTAATAAGAGTGAAGTTTGGAAAACAAAACAGAAAACTCATCTCTGGGAAGTCTAAAAATTTTCCTCGTGCTTTTGATAGTTGAGAAGAAAATATGTGCATTTCTGTGTCAGATCCTTAACCTTTTTATTTCTTCTTATTTATGTATTTATTTATTTATTTATTTTTGAGACATAGTTTCCCTCTTGTCTCCCAGGCTGGAGTGCAATGGGGAGCTCTCGGCTCACTGCAACCTCCACCTCCCCGGTTCAAGTGATTCTCCTGCCTCAGCCTCCCGAGTAGGGGGGATTACAGGCGCGCCCCACCAATCCTGGCTAATTTTTGTATTTTTATTCAACACAGTGTTTCACCACGTTGGCGCCAGGCTGGTCTCGAACTCCTGACCTCGAGTGATCCACTCACCTTGGCCTCCCAAAGTGCTGGGATTACAGGCCTGAGCCACCACGCCCTGCCTAAGCCTTATCTTTAATACTTATACAGACATGTAATTTCTTACTTGGGTTCATTATTACTTTTTGCTCACTTTTCTTGTCACATCTGGACCTCTTTTTTGCATCCTACTACCTTAGAACCACCATGAAATTAAAGTCTCGCTGTTAAAGGAGCAGAAACAGTATTCTATACTTTCGTTATCTATTGGTAACATATTGATTAAATAGTGTAGGCTTATTTTTGTAAGTAGAAAATACAGATAATCAATATAAATGTTAAAACTATATAATCCTAACACCCAGAGGCACTACTTCATTGTGCTTATCTTAAGAAGTGAATTGATAATAGTAATATAAATTTTGGAGGACTGTTATCTAAAAACAGGAAAAAATACTTTTATCAACTAATACAAATGAAGAGATTCATATAATTCCAATTGTAGTCAGTGAGACCTGTCTCTGTATAAAACATTTTCTATTTTTTTGTTTTTATTATACTTTAGGTTTTAGGGTACAGGTGCACAATGTGCAGGTTTGTTACATATGTATCCATATGCCATGTTGATTTCCTGCACCCATTAACTCGTCCTTTAGCATTAGGTATATCTCCTAATGCTGTCCCTCCCCCCTCCCCCTACCCCACAACAGTCCCCGGAGTGTGATGTTCCCCTTCCTGTGTCCATGAGTTCTCATTGTTCAATTCCCACCTATGAGTCAGAATATGCAGTGTTTGGTTTTTTGTCCCTGTGATAGTTTACTGAGAATGATATTTTCCAGTTTCATCCATGTCCCTACAAAGGACATGAACTCATCATTTTTTATGGCTGCATAGTATTCCATGGTGTATATGTGCCACATTTTCTTAATCCAGTCTATCGTTGTTGGACATTTGGGTTGGTTCCAACTCTTTGCTATTGTGAATATTGCCGCAATATACATACGTGTGCACGTGTCTTTACAGCAGCATGATTTATAGTCCTTTGGGTATATACCCAGTAATGGGATGGCTGGGTCAAATGGTATTTCTAGTTCTAGATCCCTGAGGAATTGCCACACTGACTTCCACAATGGTTGAATTAGTTTACAGTCCCACCAACAGTGTAAAAGTGTTCCTATTTCTCCACATCCTCTCCAGCACCTGTTGTTTCCTGATTTTTTAATGATCGCCATTCTAACTGGTGTGAGATGGTATCTCACTGTGGTTTTGATTTGCATTTCTCTGATGGCCAGTGATGATGAGCATTTTTTCATGTGTTTTTTGGCTGCATAAATGTCTTCTTTTGAGAAGTGTCTGTTCATGTCCTTTGCCCACTTTTTGATGGGGTTGTTTGTTTTTTTCTTGTAAATTTGTTTGAGTTCATTGTAGATTCTGGATATTAGCCCTTTGTCAGATGAGGAGGTTGCAAAAATTTTCTCCCATTCTGCAGGTTGCCTGTTCACTCTGATGGTAGTTTCTTTTGCTGTGCAGAAGCTCTTTAGTTTATTTAGATCCCATTTGTCAATTTTGGCTTTTGTTGCCATTGCTTTTCGTGTTTTAGACATGAAGTCCTTGCCCACGCCTATGTCCTGAATGGTATTGCCTAGGTTTTCTTGTAGGATTTTAATGGTTTTAGGTCTAACATTTAAGTCTTTAATCCATCTTGAATAAATTTTTGTATCAGGTGTAAGGAAGGGATCCAGTTTCAGCTTTCTACATCTGGCTAGCCAGTTTTCCCAGCACCATTTATTAAATAGGGAATCCTTTCCCCATTTCTTGTTTTTGTCAGGTTTGTCAAAGATCAGATAGTTGTAGCTATGTGGCATCATTTCTGAGGGCTCTGTTCTGTTCCATTGATCTATGTCTCTGTTGTGGTACCAGTACCATGCTGTTTTGGTTACTGTAGCCTTATAGTATAGTTTGAAGTCAGGTAGTGTGATGCCTCCAGCTTTGTTCTTTTGGCTTAGGATTGACTTGGCGATGCGGGCTCTTTTTTGGTTCCATATGAACTTTAAAGTAGTTTTTTCCAATTCTGTGAAGAAAGTCATTTGTAGCTTGATGGGGATGGCATTGAATCTATAAATTACCTTGGGCAGTATGGCCATTTTCACAATATTGATTCTTCCTACCCATGAGCATGGAATGTTCTTCCATTTGTTTGTATCCTCTTTTATTTCATTGAGCAGTGGTTTGTAGTTCTCCTTGAAGAGGTCTTTCACATCCCTTGTAAGTTGGATTCCTAGGTATTTTATTCTCTTTGAAGCAATTGTGAATGGGAGTTCACTCATGATTTGGCTCTCTGTCTGTGATTGGTGTACAAGAATGCTTGTGATTTTTGTACATCGATTTTGTATCCTGAGACTTTGCTGAAGTTGCTAATCAGCTTAAGGAGATTTTGTGCTGAGACAATGGGGTTTTCTAGATATGCAATCATGTCATCTGCAAACAGGGACAATTTGACTTCCTCTTTTCCTAATTGAATACCGTTTATTTCCTTCTCCTGCCTGATTGCTCTGGCCAGAACTTCCAGCACTATGTTGAATAGGAGCGGTGAGAGAGGGCATCCCTGTCTTGTGCCAGTTTTCGGAGGGAATACTTCCAGTTTTTGCCCATTCAGTATGATATTGACTGTGGGTTTGTCATAGATAGCTCTTATTATTTTGAGATACGTCCCATCAATACCTAATTTATTAAGAGTTTTTAGCATGAAGCGTTGTTGAATTTTGTCAAAGGCCTTTTCTGCATCTATTGAGATAATCATGTGGTTTTTGTCTTTGGTTCTGTTTATATGCTGGATTACATTTATTGATTTGCATATGTTGAAGCAGCCTTGCATCCCAGGGATGAAGCCCACTTGATCATGGTGGATAAGCTTTTTGATGTGCTGCTGGATTCGGTTTGCCAGTATTTTATTGAGGATTTTTGCATCAATGTTCATCAAGGATATTGGTCTGAAATTCTCTTTTTTGGTTATGTCTCTGCCAGGTTTTGGTATCAGGACGATGCTGGCTTCATCAAATGTGTTAGGGAGGATTCCCTCTTTTTCTATCAATTGGAATAGTTTCAGAAGGAATGGTACCAGTTCCTCCTTGTACCTCTGGTAGAATTCGGCTGTGAATCCATCAGGTCCTGGACTCTTGTTGATTGGTAAGCTATTGATTATTGCCACAATTTCAGAACCTGTTATTGGTCTATTCGGAGATTCAACTTCTTCCTGGTTTAGTCTTGGGAGGGTGTATTTGTCGAGGAATTTATCCATTTCTTCTAGATTTTCTAGTTTATTTGCATAGAGGTGTTTGTAGTATTCTCTGATGGTAGATTGTATTTCTGTGGGATCGGTGGTGATATCCCCTTTTTCATTTTTTATTGCATCTATTTGATTCTTCTCTCTTTTCTTCTTTATTAGTCTTGCTAGTGGTCTATCAATTTTGTTGATCCTTTCAAAAAACCAGCTCCTGGATTCATTAATTTTTTGAAGGGTTTTTTGTGTCTCTATTTCCTTCAGTTCTGCTCTGATTTTAGTTATTTCTAGCCTTCTGCTAGCTTTTGAATGTGTTTGCTCTTGCTTTTCTAGTTCTTTTAATTGTGATGTTAGGGTGTCAATTTTGGATCTTTCCTGCTTTCTCTTGTGGGCATTTAGTGCTATAAATTTCCCTCTACACACTGCTTTGAATGTGTCCCAGAGATTCTGGTATGTTGTGTCTTTGTTCTCGTTGGTTTCAAAGAACATCTTTATTTCTGCCTTCATTTCATTATGTACCCAATAGTCATTCAGGAGCAGATTGTTCAGCTTCCATGTAGTTGAGCGGTTTTGAGTGAGTTTCTTAATCCTGAGTTCTAGTTTGTTTGCACTGTGGTCTGAGAGACAGTTTGTTATAATTTCTGTTCTTTTACATTTGCTGAGGAGTGCTTTACTTCCAACTATGTGGTCAATTTTGGAATAGGTGTGGTGTGGTGCTGAAAAAAATGTATATTCTGTTGATTTGGGGTGGAGAGTTCTGTAGATGTCTATTAGTTCCACTTTGTGCAGAGCTGAGTTCAATTCCTGGATATCCTTGTTAACTTTCTGTCTCATTGATCTGTCTAATGTTGCCAGTGGGGTGTTAAAATCTCCCATTATTATTGTGTGGTAGTTTAAGTCCCTTTGTAGGTCTTGCTTTATGAATCTGGGTGCTCCTGCGTTGGGTGCATATATATTTAGGATAGTTAGCTCTTCTTGTTGAATTGATCCCTTTACCATTATGTAATGTCCTTCTTTGTCTCTTTTGATCTTTGTTGGTTTAAAGTCTGTTTTATCAGAGACTAGGATTGCAACCCCTGCCTTTTTTTGTTTTCCATTTGCTTGATAGATCTTCCTCCATCCCTTTATTCTGAGTCTATGTGTGTCTCTGCACGTGAGATGGGTTTCCTGAATACAGCACACTGATGGGTCCTGACTCCTTATCCAGTTTGCCAGTCTGTGTCTTTTAATTGGAGCATTTAGCCCATTTACATTTAACGTTAATATTGTTATGTGTGAATCTGATCCTGTCATTATGATGTTAGTTGGTTATTTTCCTCGTTAGTTGATGCAGTTTCTTCCTAGCTTCGATGGTCTTTACAATTTGGCATGTTTTTGCAGGGGCTGGTACCAGTTGTTCCTTTCCATGTTTAGTGCTTCCTTCAGGAGCTCTTTTAGGGCAGGCCTGGTGGTGACAAAATCACTCAGCATTTGCTTGTCTGTAAAGTATTTTATTTCTCCTTCACTTATGAAGCTTAGTTTGGCTGGATAGGAAATTCTGGGTTGAAAATTCTTTTCTTTAAGAATGTTAATGTTGAATATCGGCCCCCACTCTCTTCTGGCTTGTAGAGTTTCGGCTGACAATTATGTGTCTTGGAGTTGCTCTTCTCGAGGAGTATCTTTGTGGCGTTCTCTGTATTTCCTGAATCTGAATGTTGGTCTGCCTTGCTAGATTGGGGAAGTTCTCCTGGATAATATCTTGCAGAGTGTTTTCCAACTTGGTTCCATTCTCCCCATCATTTTCAGGTACACCAATCAGACGTAAGTTTGGTCTTTTCACATAGTCCCAAATTTCTTGGAGGCTTTGTTCATTTCTTTTTATTCTTTTTTCTCTAAACTTCCCTTCTTGCTTCATTTCATTCATTTCATTTTCCATCAGCGATACCCTTTCTTCCAGTTGATCGCATCTGCTACTGAGGCTTCTGCAATCTTCGCGTATTTCTCGAAACTTGGCTTTCAGCTCCATCAGCTCCTTTAAGCCCTCCTCTCCATTGGTTATTCTAGTTATCCATTCTTCTAATTTTTTTTCAAAGTTTTTAACTTCTTTGCTATTGTTTTGAATTTCCTCCCGTAGCTCAGAGTAGTTTGATCGGATAAACTTGCATGCATGAAAGCACATTAAACAGACTTCTTTGGATGGGAATATTTGTTGCAACTCTCAAGGCAAGATACATTATTATGTCTCTTCTCAGTCTTTGCTTCCCTCCCACTGTATTACCATTTTATCATTTAAATAAATGTAATTCATCTTTAAATGAATACAGAAAAAAGAATCTAGAGCTTATTTCTTTAGCAATTTTCTTTATGCTTATCTGGTTCAGAAGATCACATGGTATATGGCTAAATTAGTTTCCCAGCCCATATGCCACTGGAAAGACTAATAGTGAGACTTGGGTTGAGTAGTGAACAAAGATTACGAGAATATTTCCAGAAGTGTAATTTAGATAGCAGCACTAATTTACTTTGACACATAATTACACATTTAGATAACCACACTGTAACCATACACGTGAGATTTTCTTGAGTAGAAAATCAGAATGAATCAGATAACTTATAAAAAGAGAAGCAGCAAGTGAACCTCTGTCATTTCGTAGTTAAACTTTCTTCAAAGCCAGGGACTCTACTTGTAACATGCCCACCTCATTCTTAAACCTTATATCTTGCTGTAAGTCTTCTTCTAGATATGCTTTTGATGTTCTGTCACTACAGGGTGGAGAATAACTTCTAATTCATGTTTTATGCTTTTATAAACAGTGGGACTGTCATATGGGGGTCCCTGAAACACACTTGCCAGTCATCTTTAAGCTTTAGAAGAGCCTCTAAGATCCATACAAATTGTAAAACAAACGCTGTATTGGTTTTCTATTTTTTTTTTTTTATTATACTTTAGGGTTTTAGGGTACATGTGCACAATGTGCAGGTTTGTTACATATGTATCCATGTGCCATGTTGATTTCCTGCACCCATTAATTCGTCATTTAGCATTAGGTGTATCTCCTAATGCTGTCCCTCCCCCCTCCCCCCACCCCACAACAGTCCCCGGAGCGTGATGTTCCCCTTCCTGTGTCCATGAGTTCTCATTGTTCAATTCCCACCTATGAGTGAGAACATGCGGTGTTTGGTTTTTTGTCCTTGCGATAGTTTACTGAGAATGATGTTTTCCAGTTTCATCCATGTCCCTACAAAGGACACGAACTCATCATTTTTTATGGCTGCATAGTATTCCATGGTGTATATGTGCCACATTTTCTTAATCCAGTCTATCGTTGTTGGACATTTGGGTTGGTTCCAACTCTTTGCTATTGTGAATAGTGCCGCAATAAACATACGTGTGCATGTGTCTTTATAGCAGCATGATTTATAGTCCTTGGGTATATACCCAGTAATGGGATGGCTGGGTCAAATGGTATTTCTAGTTCTAGATCCCTGAGGAATCGCCACACTGACTTCCACAATGGTTGAACTAGTTTACAGTCCCACCAACAGTGTAAAAGTGTTCCTATTTCTCCACATCCTCTCCAGCACCTGTTGTTTCCTGATTTTTTAATGATGGCCATTCTAACTGGTGTGAGATGGTATCTCACTGTGGTTTTGATTTGCATTTCTCTGATGGCCAGTGATGAGGAGCATTTCTTCATGTGTTTTTTGGCTGCATAAATGTCTTCTTTTGAGAAGTGTCTGTTCATGTCCTCTGCCCACTTTTTGATGGGGTTTTCTATTTTTATAAGTGTCTGCAACAGCAGAAATACTGTGGCTTTCTATCTGTATCACATGATTAATTTATTTGGAGTGAGCAAACCACAAATCAAAAAGGCTTTTTGGATCTCTAGACTGAGGCCAATGTCTAATGTCTAATTTCCAATCAGTGGTATTTTGGTTTATATTTTTTATCACTTGCATTATCAAACTCTTGGTTTTCTTTTATTTCAACCATAACTACTGGGCTCCTTAATTTTTCATTTTCTGTATCGTTTCAACCATTCTCTTCATCGCTGTTAGAAACAGGTCTGTTTATAATTGTTTGTTTGTTACAATTTTTATAGTCTGATTTGTTTTCATTTGAATAAAGCTTAGAAGATGACTGGCAAGTTTGTTTGAGGAACCCAGGGTATAAATGCAATGACAAGACATGTTTAAAGAATGAACAGACATTCCTTCTGTTCAGGCAATGCCTGGAATACTACAGTTAGACACTCCAAATGCATCTGCTTCCTCATGATCAGGAATATGATTCTTCACATTAGACAGCACTCCCTTTAAGTTTGTCCCTCTTTAGAGTTACTATATAAGAACACTTCCTCGGGACAAACAGTAATTTTGGATATTTCAAAACTTTCACTAATCTTCAGGTGAACATTTTTAAAATGAATTTTAAAGGAAGCCCTGAATAGACAGATATATCCTCTTTATCACAATCCTTACTTAGTTCTTGTTCTCGAGATATTTTTTTGCAGGTGGAAAATTCATTTGCTTGTTTTGTTTCTCAGATGTCTTTTCTGTCAGGGTGTATGTTTTAAAATTAACTTTATTCTGGAGTAATCAAGTATGAGCAAAGAAAAATTATAAAATAATTAAAATTTAACTGTGAAGCTTATTCTGTTTTGCTACCCCTAAGTTACTGGATTATAACTAAGAAGTAAAAACTAATTTGCCTTGGTCTAACACAGGAGAAAAACATGAACCATCAAGCTTAACTCTCATTGTTTCTTGGGACTAAATTTAATTCGTTATGAGTTAAATCTACCAGAAATAGGTTCACAGAAGACATGTAGTATTATAAAAGCTTTCTCTCTTTAAAAGACTTTTACCTCAGCATACCATAAATACTGAATCCCTATGGTGAATTTATATTTCTAAAGATTAACTGTAGGGTAGGAAAATGCTAAATTATTAGAAGCCAAAATGAACACGAATTAGAAAGAGAAGAAAATTTTTAGATTCTACTTCAAATGCTATACTGTAATATGATAGCGTTATGTATCTAGATACATTATCTGCTTATATCCAGTTCTAATATATTCTAAGTTCCACTAGTGACAGTGGGCTTAAAATTTTTAACAACATTTACTATTTATGTTAAAATAAGAAAGTTTTTGTTTGTATCCTAATACCAAAGGTCCCATTCTAGAAGGCATGATTCTCTTAATAGGCAGTTGGGTTGATTTTATGACCCAATTCTCTCCCTGAACATAGACACTGAAGTCAACCAGAGACCAAAAAACAGAAGTCTTTAACCTCAGCCACTAGTGACTAGCAACATAAAACTACAAAGTTTGGTCCACTGGCAATGATGAGTCCTTTAACATGAGGTGAACTCAGTGGCTATCACTGTTAAATTGTTCGTAATTTCTCTTGCTTAGTAGCACAACTCAATTTTTGATGTTACCTTCTTTATCATGAAGAAGGTTATATAAATAAAAGAGCAAAGAGACTTCTGGAAATTTCTGGCCTCAATTCCAAGGGTAAAGATAGCTATGAGTTACTACAGACTATAAGAATATTTTAAATTTTATAACTGGTTAAAATGTTTTAAAATTAAATATGAAATGATTATCTGTTGGATTCTAAAAGGGATAGTCCAGAAGATCACTTCATTTGGACTATACCACATTATTAGAGAAAAACAAACAAACAAACCAATAGTAAGCCAGAAATTAAAATTTAAATTGTTATATACCTGTGGCTGTTTATTTTCACTTCTTTCAAGCCTTTCTTGCTTTTCCTCTGAAGCCACTTTTAAGTCGTGTTCTGCTGACAAATCCACACGTTTAATTAAAATGAGTGACTTAGAACAGTTAAAGACTATAATCTTTGTAAAAATTGATACAAAATAATATATACTCTTATTTTATAAATTGAGAGTTTAAATGAAGCTTAATGTTTACTGGAATATTTACATCTTTAAGAAATACTTCCAATTATCTGAAACTTCAGCGCACCACTTGGGGAGACACTAGGTATCAGCAGGTTCAAGCCATGCAAAAATCTAAGGTGTGCTCACAAATTGTTCCACACAACATAAATAAACAAAACTTCTGGAAACAAAACAAAATTTAAAAGTACACTAAAAACATATAAAGTAACACTTTACTATTCTCTACTTCATAATAGTATCTTTTTAACAACATGCTATGCAAGTTGGTATTTACTAATAATTTGCAAAATTATTGTTACCATTTGTACCTTTATAAGTGTACACCGTTTTTTACATCCGAAATGTTTTCCTCTACTATTCTGACAAATTTATTTTCATTTTTTGAGACTCTGAATGTAGGCTGGGCACAGTAGCTCACACCTGAAATCCCAGCACTTTGGAAGGCCCAGGAAGGAGAATTGCTTGAGGCCAAGAGTTTAAGACCAGCCTGGAGACCATAGAGAAACCCTGACTCTACAGAAAATTTGCCAGGCATGGTGGTGAGCACCTGTAGTCCCAGCTACTCAAGAGGTTGAGACGAGAGGCTCCCTTAAGCCCAGGAGTTTGAGTTTGCTATGAGTCTTAATCCTGCCATTGCACTCCACCCTGGGTGACAGAGTAAGAATTTGTCTCCAAAAACAGAAAAAGAAAAAAAAAAAAAGGCTCAGAATGCTACGTGAAGTCCTCCTTGAATCTGACTATCTTTCTCCACATACACAGACATCTCCTTCCTTGGGGTTCCCTTAGTACTTTGTCAATTTTTCCAGTGTCACTTCACCACCTGAACTGTACATTATGCCTTTGCATGTCTATCCCCTTTGCAGCTAGACTGTAGCAATCATCTTTGTATAAACGGTCTTTAGTTTACCAAATATTTATTATTGAGTTCCTACTAAGTGGTAGGCACTGGGGTGTAAAGAATAGGAATAAAACCGTCGGGGATGGCTTTTCTAGAGATCATGCCTTAGCTGACTTAAAGAATGAGGTTCACCAGATTAAAAGAGGCATATGGCAGGAAACCTGAAGATGATGAAGATGAAAACCTTTGGGAGGATTCATTTATGCTTTATGAATAGTAAGTATATTTTTTCTTTTCTATGATTTTCTTTATATCGGCTTCATTTATCTAGCTTACTGTATTTTAAGAACATAGTAAATAATAATGCAGCAGCACATACCAAATATGTGTACCTCGACTGTTTATGTTATCAGTAAAGCTTCCAGTCAATTGTAGGCTAGTTTGGAAGAAGTCAAAAGTTATACTCAGATTTTCAATTCCACAGAAATCAGAGTCCCTAACCTCCACATTATTCAAGAATCAAGTGTAATTAATATTTATCTACTAAATACAAACCATTTATTATAAAAATTACATAGAAGATCCATTTGCATAACAAGTCCAGTTTGTTATAATGTGACTATAGAGAAAAATACAACATACTAACTTAAAAATCTTAAAAATCTGATTTCTTATTTATATTAATACAAAAATATATAGAATTTCAGGGATCATAATTAGGTAAATGAATTTGTTTCAGACAATACTGTTTGAGATTATGAATTAGCTACAACTAACTTCTGAAATAACTCTGAATCCTAAACTAAACGAATTAAGTTAAAAGAATTAATTTATATATATATATACATGTAATTTATATATACATTCTTTAAACTGCACAGTCGGGGCAGGTAAACATGAGGTTTTTAAGGATGGAAGGGTCCTGAGAGATAGTAGAATATGTCTGTTACATAACAAGCATTCATGTTATGTTTGATGGATTGAAAAGGATTGAAAGAATGGATAAATACAGCTGGGGAGGTCAATATTTTTAAATAAAACTTTTATAAAACAATATTTTTGTGATAGTAATTATATTTGCTATTTATTATTTTTATAAGAATACAAAATGAAATGTTTAATCTGTCATTGTTTGCATATATTCAATGAATCTATACATAAGAAAAGCAAATGTACCTAATAAAATATATACATAATAAAATCTGCAAGCAGAGATAAAAAGATTCCCTTTTTACTTCTGAAGGGGCTAAAAGTTGAAAGAAGATAACAACCCATGCAATAATAATGATAAAATAGCGAGAAATTATTTTTACCTGTGCAAGATTCATATTCTCTCTTCCCAAGGATTATTCCATTAATAATAAACTTTTACTAGAAGTTTTATACATGATCATTGTGGAAATCACAGATAAGAAAAAGGAGCAAGAAACTTTACTTAAAATACAAATGCTCCATCTGGGAAGTGAAGAGCGCCTCTGCCCGGCCGCCCCGTCTGGGAAGAAGTGAGGAGCGCCTCTGCCCGGCCACCCCATCTGGGAAGTGAGGAGTGTCTCTCCCTGGCCGCCCCATATGGGAAGTGAGGAGCGCCTCTGCCCGGCCGCCCATTGTCTGGGATCTGAGGAGTGCCTCTGCCGGCCGCCACCCTGTCTAGGAAGTGAGGAGCGCCTCTGCCCGGCCGCCGCACCGTCTGGGAAGTGAGGAGCACCTCTCCCCGGCCACCCCGTCTGGGATGTGAGGAGCGCCTGTGCCCGGCTGCCCATCATCTGGGATGTGAGGAACACCTGTGCCTGGCCTCCCTGTCTGGGAAATGAGGAGAGCCTTTGCCCTGCCGCCCATCATCTAGGATGTGAGGAGCGCCTCTGCCTGGCCGCCCCGTCTGGGAAGTGAGGAGCGCCTCTGCCCGGTGGCCCCTTCTGGGATGTGGGGAGCGCCTCTGCCCGGCCACCCCATCTGGGAGGTCTACCACGGAGGCCAGATGCAATGTGGGGGCTGGACGTGGTGGCTCGCGCCTCCAGTCCCAGCACTCTGGGAGGCCGAGGTGGGTTGATCACTTGAGGCTAGGAGTTCGAGTCCAACCTGGCCAACATGGCGAAACATATGAAAAATACAACAGACAAACCAACCAACCAAGCCAGTGACAACAAAACAGGTCTACCCTGGAGTCATACTCTAATTTTTTCTATTTTCCGTCCTTTCTGATCCTTTATCTCACTTTCTTTTTCTTCCTCTTCCTTCTCCTTCTTCTTTGTCAAATAGAGGATTGAGTTATTATCATTGATCCATACAAAGTCCCTCTCTCACTTATTTTCTTTAATTCCCACCCCCCATTTCTATTTCCCGTCTTCCCATGTGCAACCTTCCTAATATGTTTGATATGCATCTTTTTGTTTGTATGTATTTTTAGAAAATATTGTTTTGTGTGCAAAAAAATTAATAAAAAAAATTTAAAAAGAAAAAAGAAATCAGTTGATTTAAAAACAAATCAGTATCTCACAGGGTACCTATTATGAAGAATAACAAGAACATATTTTAAATGCTTTGGATAAATTGAAGGGATAACAATGTGAAAATAAAAGAGAAAGTTTAAACAACTTTGTTTGATGGTGTAAAATGAAGGAAATTTATTTATACTATTCTTGTCTTTTCCCATGTAAATTAGTTGAGCTTACTCTGCTGTTAATTATCCAATTTCAATAAGAACAGTAAAACTTTTATTATATAACTCACTACTATTTCATGTGTGGGAGTTAATAACAACTTAGAAAGAAAATTTAAGATATTTGGTCCATGTGTGTCCTGTTTAAAAAACT
The DNA here is from genome assembly GCF_028878055.3 of Symphalangus syndactylus. Taxonomy (NCBI): domain Eukaryota; kingdom Metazoa; phylum Chordata; class Mammalia; order Primates; family Hylobatidae; genus Symphalangus; species Symphalangus syndactylus. Next base: position 135,835,447 of record NC_072432.2, on the reverse strand, counting down.
ATTATGTTACAACAGAATATTTACTTCTTTTTTTTTTTTTTTTCTGAGAATGAGTCTCACTCTGTCACTCAGGCAGGAATGCAGTGACATGATCTCAGCTCACTGCAACCTCTGCCTCCCAGGTTCAAGCGATTCTCCTGCCTCAGTCTCCCAAGTAGTGGGGCTACAGGCACCTGCTACCATGATGGCTAATTTTTGCATTTTTAGTGGAGACAGGGTTTTACCATGTTGGCCGGGCTGGTTTTGAACTCTTGACCTCGAGTGATCCACCCACCTCGGCCTCCCAAAGTGCTAGGATTACAGGTGTGAGCCACCATGCCCGGCCAGAATATTCACTTCTGTTTGTTTTACTTTTAACACTCAAAACCACACGATGGACTAACTGACACTCAAAATTAGCCTAATATGGCTTCAGAGAAATGAGAACAAACAATATTCCTGGATTCAAATAATTTTTACAATTTTCTTTAAAAAAAGACATGATCGTTAACTATGATAAGTCGTGTTATCAAATGCTATTTTAATTTCTTGGATCTTTAAGGGAAACAAGATATTTAATTTAACATCTATACAAGAAGAGAGTATTCTTGTTTCCTTATAATGCTTAAATCTCTAAAAAAACTGAATTTTAAATGGGTGTCAAAACTTTGGCATAATGATTATAAGTAATTTGTAAGATAGTAATATTTGAGCAGTCATAACTTTTCTAACTAATTTGCATTATGATTATTACTCCTAGCATCAAATTTCAATTATAATCTATTTAAATGTCATTGATATAATTTGGAAATTGTTTGCAGAAACTCAATTTTGAATTACAAACATGTAAATACATTCTGGCATTTCTAAATTTAAGACTCTTTTAAAGTAGACTTAAAGATAATAAAAGCATATATAACTTTTATCCAATTTGTGAGTCAATTTGGAAAATGGCAGGGGTTAATTTTAAGTAAACATTCACTGTCTAATAAACACATGAAATTAAAGCATTAAAAATCTGTGAACATAATTACTTTTGGGGCCCTAAAGATGATAACATTGCAATTCAGCCTTAGCAAAGATGACAGAAAAAGTTCTTACTATGTTAAATGACTTGGAAACTTCCCCCAAATCATAAGCTCAGTACAATTTTTTTTTTTTTTTTTTTTTTGAGACAGAGTCTCTGTCGCCCAGGCTGGAGTGCAGTGGCGCGATCTCAGCTCACTGCAAGCTCCACCTCCTGGGTTCACGCCATTCTCCTGCCTCAGCCTCCCAAGTAGCTGGGACTACAGGCACTCGTCACCATGCCCGGCTAATTTTTTGTATTTTGTATTTTTTTTTTTTTTTTTTTAGTAGAGACAGGGTTTCACTGTGTTAGCCAGGATGGTCTCAATCTCCTAGCCTTGTGATCCACTCGCCTCGGCCTCCCAAAGTACTGGGATTACAGGTGTGAGACAATATTTTTTTATCTTAAATACATAATTTTAAATTCCATCCCCACAATTATCATTCTCTCTCACTGCCTAGGAATACATTTAACCAAGGAGGTGAAAGATCTCCACAAAGAGAACTACAAAACAAAGATGAGGTAATTGTAGATGACACAAACAAGTGGGAAAATATCCCATTATTACGGATCCAAAGAAGTAATATTAAAATTACCACACTGCCCAAAGCTATGTACAGATTCAGTGTAATCCCTATCAAAATATCAGTGTCATTTTTCACAGAACTAAAAAAATCCTAAAATTCTTATGGAACCAAAAAAAAAGCCTGAAGAGCCAAAGCAATCCTAAGCAAAAAGAACAAAGCTGCAGGTATCACATTACGTGGCTTCAAATTATACTACAAAGCTATAGCAACCAAACGGCATGGTACAGGTATAAAAATAGACACAGATCAATGGAACAAAAGAAAGACGCCAAAAATAAAGTCACATGTCTACAGCCAACTGATTTTGGCAAAATCAGCAGAAATATACACTGGAAAAAGGATACCATTTTCACTCAGGGGGGCTGGGAAAATCAGGTATTTATATCCAAAAGAGTGAAACTGGGCACGTATCTCTCGCCATATACAAAAATCAACCCAAGATGGACCAAAACTTAAATGTAAGATGTAGAACTATAAACATAGCAGAAGAGACCTGGGAAAAACTCTTCTGAACAGTTTGTCTAAAGAATTTATTAGTAAAACCTCAAAAGTACAAGTAACAAAAATAAAAATACAGAAATGGATCTTATTAAACTAAAAAACTTCTACAGAACAAAAGAAATAATCAATAGACAACCTGCAGAATAGGAGGAAATATTTGCAAACTATGCATCTGACAGAGGACTGATACCTAGAATTTCCAAGGAACTCAAGAAACTCCATACACACACCAAAAAAAATAATAACCCCACCAAAGAGTGGGCAAAGATTGTTGTACAGATTATACTAAGAATAAATAAATAAAATAAAAAGTGGGCAAAGAACATGAATAGATATTTTTCAAAAGAAGCCATACAAATGGCCAAGAAGCATACGAAAAAATGTGCAACATTACTAATCATGAGAGAAATGCAAATTAAAACCACAATGAGACACTATCTCACACCAGTCAGAATGGCAATTATTAAAGAGTCAAAAAATAACAGATTATGGTGAGGAGGTGGAGAAAAGGAAATGCTTATACACTGTTAGTAGAAACTAAATTAGTACAACCTCTATGGAAAACAGAATGTAAGTGTTTCAAAGAACTAAAAATAGAACTACCCTTCGATCCAGCAATTCTACTACTGGATATGTACACAAAGGAAAAATATTATATCAAAAAGATACCTGCACTTGTATGCTCAGAGCAGCACTTAGATTGATTCCATATCTTTGCTATTGTCCATCAATGGATGACTGAATAAAAAAATGTGGTATGTATATAATAGATTACTCTTCAGCCATAAAAAGAATAAAATCCACAATAGTCCCATCTAACAAATCTGTACACGTATTCCTATGTCTAACATAAACTTCAAAATTAAAAAAATAAATAAAATCATGTTCCTTTTTTTGAGACAGAGTTTCATTCTTGTTGCCTAGGCTGGAGTGCAATGGCAAGATCTAGGATCACTGCAACCTCCACCTCCTAGGTTCAAGTGATTCTCCTGCCTCAGCCTTCCAAGTAGCTGGGACTACAGGCATGCGCTAACCACACCCAGCTAATTTTGTATTTTTAGTAGAGATGGACTTTCACCATGCTGGCCAGACTGGTCTCGAACTCCTGACCTCAAGTGATCCACCCCCCTCAGCCTCCCAAAGTGCTGGGATTACAGGTGTGAGCCACCGTGCCCAGCCTTGAAATCATGTCTTTTGCAGCAATGTGGATGGAAATGGAGGTTATTATCTTAAGTAAAATGAAACAGAAAGTCAAATATTCCATGTTCTCACTTATAAATGGTAGCTAAATAACATGTACTCATGGGCATAGAAAGTGGAATAATAGTCATTGGAGGTCAGGCGCAGTGGCTCAAGCCTGTAATCCCAGCACTTGGGGAGGCTAAAGTGGGCAGATCATCTGAGGTCAGGAGTTCAAGAGCAGCCTGGCCAACATGCTGAAACCCCGTCTCTACTAAAAATACGAAAATTAGCCCGGTGTGATAGCGCACACCTGTAGTCCCAGCCACCCAGAGGCTGAGGCAAGAGAATTGCTTGAATCTGGGAGGCGGAGGTTGCAGTGAGCCGAGATTACGCCATTGCACTCCAGCCTAGGCAACAGAGGGAGACTCCATCTCAAAAAAAAAAATAGTCATTGAAGACTCAGAAGGGTGGGTGAGTGGGAGGGTGTAAGGGATGAGAAATTACTTGGTGGATACAATGGGCACTATTCAAGTGATAAACCAAACTTTATCACTACCCAGTGTATCCATGTAACAAAACTACACTTGTACCCCTTAAATTTATACAAATAAAAATTAAAACATGATGAGAGAGGACCTTAATTTTTCTTTTTTCCTTTCTTTTTTTTTTTTTTTTTTTTTTTTGAGATGGAGCTTCACTTTGCTCTTTTCGCCCAGGCTGGATTACAATGGCACGATCTTGGCTCACTGCAACCTCTGCCTCCCAGGTTCAAGCAAGTCTCCTGCCTCAGGCTCTCGAGTAACTGGGATTACAGGCATGTACCACCATGCCCAGCTAATTTTTGTATTTTTAGCAGAGATGGGGTTTCACCATATTGGCCAGGCTGGTCTCGAACTTCTGACCTCAGGCGATCTGTCCATCTCGGCCCTCAAAGTGCTGGGATTACAGGCGTGAGCCACAGCACCTAGCCAATTGCTTCTAATATTTAAATTTTTTACAGTTATATTCATATGTCCTACATTTTTGTAATATGTGGCTCAAATCATGGTAAGTTCTCATATCACCTTTATGCACCTTTTCTAAAAACTACTGGGAAGATAGACTACTTTGACTTAAATAGTTTAGGTAGCATCAGTTTATCAATTAGTTCATTAGTAGAATTTCTCTCTGGATCATATGAACTTGGTGCTTTTGTGTATGTGAGGGACTCTGATAAACGTTTGTTTCTTTTATAAATATTGTACAATTTAGAACTTCTATCTCTCTGGGGGTAAATGTTGATAAAATATATATTTATAGAATATATAACATATACATTTGCATGTTAATTTACATTGGAATACCCAATTTTGTTTCCAATTATTTTTCCTATCAGTATTGGACTTCAAGTTGCTGTTTGCACTGTAACCTGCTGACACATCCTTCTCAAGTTCTTGGCATGATCCCATTTTTCTATTCATAATCAAATAATAGTTTGGCTCAGGAATCTGAGGATTAGCAGAAAATTGGATTTTCCATAGGGGATCATCTCAGGAAAGCACAGACTCCAGTAAGATGAGTGTGCTCTGCTGCCAGCCCCTCAGTCTGGACTCAGCCCTTCCTGCTCCCTCCTTGGGAGCCTCTTCCTGCTGCCTCCAGGGATCCTGGAAAGCAAGAGCCTCTGCCAAACACTCTCATCTCTCTGCAGATGCCCACTAGAAAATCATACTTGTCTTTGGCCATTGGTAACTGTGACAAAGTTTCTTTAAAATATCTTTAGCTCCCCAAATGTGCACTGTCATTGTTGCCACAGGTGAAATGCTCACTGAAGTGCTGAGAAATGGTGAGGTCACGGGACACAAACCCGTATCTGAGAGATGGCTGCCTCCCTCCACACACTCATTTGCTGGCTGTCCTGAGCATAACCCTGCACCATTGTCCCAGCAGCAAGGGAAAAATCAGGTGAGTATTTTCTATTTCAGTCTAGAAGGCATAGCCTGCACCAAAAGGAAGTGTACTGGGAGATGGAGCAAAGGCTTTTGTCTGGGAAACGGGAATCTTCTGGGCGAGAAACTAAGTCAGTGCCAACACAATGCAGGGAAAGGAAAATAATCACTGGGTCATGGGCTGGACTCATGGAGAAGGAATGGAGGTCAAGACCATAAACCAGCCCCTAACTGCTTCTCATTTAATGTAATCCTCGCCGTTCATCATTGTTGGTTTCAATAAAGTCATTAAATCTTTTTTTGTTTGTTTGAGGCAGGGTCTCTTTCTGTTGCTCAGGCCAGAGTACAATTGTGGCTCACTGCAGCCTTGACTCAAATGATCCTCCCACCTCAGCCTTCTGAGTGGCTGGGACCACAGGCATGTGCCACCACACTCAGCAAATTTTTAAAAATTTTTTGTAGAGACAGGCTCTCCCTATGTTGCTTAGGCTGGTCTCCTGGCCTCAACAGTCCTCTTGCCTCAACCTCCAAAAGTGTTGGGGTTATAGGCATGAGTCATCACACCCGGCCTATTTTTAAGTTCTCTAATATAATTTGGAAATTAATCTGCCAGCTGCTCTGTCTTATCTACGTGAACATTTCTAAGATTTGTAGACTTGTTTCCATGACACCTCCATGCCTGTGATCATGTATAAGATGTAGCTGGTTGAATTATCTTATTCTGTTCAGAAATAGTAAATATAGTGTCTTCACCGACTCTGTGCATAGAATATACCAAATGCAGACCATAACTGTGTCGTGACAGAAAAAAAATCTGTTGTCTCTTTGTTATGGTGAGGCTGTTTCCCTTCATGAAATCAGCAAAGAAAGGTAACTGACCTTAGGTTTTTGTATTCAAAAAAAAAAATTACACTCTTCAGCAGTTTTCAGAATTGCATTATTTTGTGATCTTTCCTCTGGTTTGAAAATGTTTTCATGCCATTCGCAGGCTCAGTGCTCATCTTAGTACTATTTTGAGTCAATGTACAATCTCTACCTCTAGTTTTTCTTTTGCATAATGGACTTGTGCTTTAATAGTGAACCAGTCTGACATCGAAATACTATATTTGATATTTTTGCATTCACAAATACTCATTTTCTTTCTACACTCGTGGTAATTTAGTTTCTCCTCTGCAATGTGTTCCCTCCTACACGTTTTCCTTCTCCCTTGCTTAGCGCATGCTCATTCTATTGTATGCTCCTTCTTGGTTAAGATGGAAAAGAACCTCCTCTTTTAATTCCATCTGTGCATTCAGTAAATTCCATTTGGTTTATATAATTATTCTTTTAAGGTTATACCAAAATCAGCCCATCTATATTTTACTTGGATCTCTAATCACTATAATGTTTGCCTAGAAAACAAGCAATATTGTTTTTAATCACAATTGAAAAGAAAAACAAGACTCACAACCATTCTTTAAAAAACTCATGAGATACAAAATATTTTTTTAAATATGTGGATTGTTTTAAAAAATAAATATGTCTGGGCTGGGCACAGTGGCTCATGCCTGTAATCCCAGCACTTTGGGAGGCCGTGGAGGGCAGATCACCTGAGGTCAGGAGTTTGTGACCAACCTGGCCAACATGGTGAAACCCCGTCTCGACTAAACACACAAAAATTAGCCAGGTGTGGTGGCACGTACCTGTAATCCCAGCTACTCAGGAGGCTGAGGCAGGAGAATCACTTGAACCTGGGAGGCAGAGGTTGTGGTGAGCCGAGATCGTGCCACTGCACTCCACTCCATCTCAAAATAAATAAATAAATATATCTGCTGCTAAGACAGCATAGTGGTCAAGTACACTAGCAGCTTCTGACACTGCCTCTTACAAGGAAGTGACTTTGGGGGTGTCATTCAGCTTTCCTGTGCCCAAGATCGCCTCACCTGTCAAATGGGAACAATAAAGCACTTCAGAGAATTGTTGTAACAGTTATACATAAAACACTGTTATAACACTCTTATGCTAGGAACATGTATCTATATACACATATATATTTTTATAGCAAAACTCTCAGAAAAAGGAAAATGAAATTTAATAGGAAATTAATGGTTTGAAAACTATGGTCCACAAGAGTGGATTTCAGTCATCATGATACAACAGGCCTCCCGTTTTCATGAAGGATCGTCTCACTCTGAACAGGATGATCAGTCATTGAAAAATGGCAAATGGCCTCCAGGGTTGTGACAATAGGAATGATCTTCTTATCTCAGGCCACAGTAGGATTCCTGGGCAATTGCTTCCTTCTTTATCATTACAGTTTCCTTTATTTTACCAGATGCACATTAAAGTCCACAGATCTGATTCTCCAGCACCTGACTACAGCCAACTCCTTGGTCATTCTCTCTAAAGGAGTCACACAAACAATGGCCACTTTGGGGCTGAAACATTTCCTCAGTGACATTGGGTGCAAATTTGTTTTCTGTTTTCACAGAGTGGGCAGGGGTGTGTGCATGGGCACCACCTGATTCTTGAGTATCTTCCAGGCCATCACGATCAGCCCCACAAATTCCACGTGGGCAGAGCTGAAACTATAAGCTCCCAGATACATTGGGGCCTTCACCCTCCTGTACTAGGTGCTGAACATGCTGGTAAATACCATTTTTCTTAGGAGTATGACTGACAAGTGGAGTAACAAAAATAACACATGGAAAAGAGATTTGGGATATTGTTGTGCAGTAGGTAATAACAGAATTACAGGATTACTACATACAACGTTGTCATGATCCTACCATGTTTTGTGTTTGGGCCTCATGACCTGGCCAGCAGCAGCTCCGTGGTCTTTACTGGGCACAGGCACAGGGAGTGGGTCCAACACCTTCACAGGACTGACCTCCCCCACAGGTCCTCCCCTGAGTTCAGAGTGACCCAAAGCATCCTTGTTCTAGTGAGCACCTTTGCATCATTCTATATCCTCTCCTCTGTCTTCACACCATTTTTGGCTAAGTACCCTAACCCCAGCTGGTGGCTGGTGAACGCTTCTGCAGTGACCACTGCCTGTTTCCCCACAGTCAGCCCCTTTGTCCTCATGGGCCATGCCCAGGGCATCCAGGCTTAGCTCTGCCTGCTGTGGAAGGACCAGACAATCTCCTAAGCTAGTCGCATAGCTCTAGTTTATGTGGGCTGCCTTGATTGCTTCTACTCTGTGCAGTTATTTACTCTCCCCATGCCGAGGTTGAAGCACCACTGTGAGCAATCACATGACACAGAGTGTGATCCGGAAACGGAGCCTCTGCCCTCCTAGGAGGTGTCAACTCAACTCAACGGGGAATAATTAGAAACTAAAAAAAAATTTTTTTGTTAATATTTAGAAGCATTCACCAAAAGTGGTCATTGTTTTCAATGACACTTTTTCCCATGTTTTTCAAGTTTAGGTATTCATCTTTCAAATCTATTTCATTAATCATGAAAAAAAAGAAAAGCCATGGAAAGATTGTGTGTGCTATTAAATCCACTATACCCAAACTTTTAAAATAGGCCAGGAAGAATTATGAATTTTGACATAAAATTACTAGCTAAGTATACAAAATGATGACAGATGGTTTATTTCAAAAATACAGAGTATGCTAATAAGAAAATCAAATCTATCATCCAGTACATTGCAAATAAATGAGACAACTACATTCACTGAGGAAATCACTTTATACCCTTGTAAATGTCCTTCATGTGTAAATTAACTTAGGATAAATATTCTGAGGACTTTCAATTATTAGTGATGACAACACATCAGGATAGAGAAATAAATGATACAAGAGGGCAATGAGCACAGAAGACATTCTCAACATCCACTTCACCCCTGTTAGCATGGGTATAGTTCAGAAGACAGATAAATGTGGGTGAAAACATGGGGAAACTAGAACCTCATGCAGTGCTGGGGGGATGGTGAAATGAGGCAGCCATTTTGGAAAACATTGTGGAAGTTTCTCCCGAGGTTAACATAGGGTTATCATATGGCCCAGCAATTCCACTCCTGAAGATATACCCAACAGAAATGAAAACATATGCCCACACAAAGACTTGATATGCTTTTCATACTAGGATTATTGATTATCGCCAAAAAGTGGAAACCACCCAAATGTCCATCAGTGGAAGACTAGATACACAGCCGAGACACATTCATACAATGGACAATTAGCCATACAAAGGAATGAAGCACTGGTATGTGCCTCTATATGGATGGCTATTTAAAACAACATGATCAATGACAAAAGGCAGACATCAAAGCCAAAGACTTTATTAATCTGTTTGTATAAAATGCCCAGAATAGGCAAATCCATAGGAACAGAAAGTAGATTAGTGGTTACCAGGGCCTTGGGGAGTGAGGGGAGCAATAGGAAATGAGCACTTAATGGGTGGGAGGTTTCTTTTGGGGGTGTCATACTGCTCTGAAACTACATAGTGATGACTGTAAAATCTTGTGAACACAACAAAAAGCACTGAGCTGTAAATTCTAAGATGATTAATATATTAAATGTTATATAAATTTTATCTTAATAAAAAGAATTAAACTCCAAACCATTGTGCCAAAAGTGGAAATAGCTTTTCAGCCATAAATGTGGCAAAAAACTCATCAACATGAAATTAACAGAATGGAAAATTGAAATGAGAAAAGCAGAGTCAACAAATTTCCATTGATGTTTTGCAGTCACTCAAGAGAGCCAAGAAAAGACACGCCGAGGTTTCAGTTATGCATTTGATGCAACTTTCTGTCATAGAAATTTATCTGGTCCTAGTAGTTGAATCAATTGGGCATATTGGTGTGACCTTAAAAATGCTTAAAATATATCTTTTTAAAAAAATTAAGTCTGGCACTCATAAAGATACAAACACGTTAAAATATTTTATTTAACTTATAAGAGATTAGCAGATACAATAACCAGTAGAAAAAAAGAATCCAACAAACAGCTGGAGGAATATTAACCAGGAGTATTTAAATGAGTATGTAAATGGGAAGAAAGCTCATTTCCTTACTCTGTGAGAGGAGAGAAAATTGACCCTGGACTGGACCACACATTGTGCATGTCTATCAGTGACCTAAAACTTAAAAAGGGTTGCAAAAACACACATAGAGTGCAGGCTAGAGTCAGATAACCTGGCGTGGTATCTTCTAAAGAGGGTAAGGTTTTCCACTGAAGAACACATTTTTCTTTTTTTTTTTTTTTTTTTGAGATAAGGTCTCGCTCTGTCGCCCAGGCTGGAGTGCAGTGGCGCAATCTCAGCTCACTGCAACCTCTGCCTCCTAGGCTCAAGCAATCCTCCCACCTCAGCCTCCCAAGTAGCTGTGACCATTAGTGATGCCACCACACCTGGCTAATTTTTTGTATTTTTGCTAGAGATGGAGTTTTGCCATGTTCCCCAGGCTGGTCTCAAACTCCTGAGCTCAAGGGACCCACCTGCCTCAGCCTTCCAAAGTGCTGGGATTACAGGCATGAGCCACCACCACTAGCCAGAACGCATTCCTTTCTACAATAAAAAGTCAAATGAAAGGTTAGGTTTGGTCACTAGGGTGACCAGGGTCCTATCATGGGCACTTCTAGGCCAAGTGGACACCAATGGCATCCCAGTGAGGGGCTGGCCCACAGGAACACAACGGTGGGACTGAGCACTGGCATCTTGAGTGGCCCAGGCCAGGGGCAGGATCAAGCTGGGCCAATCAGAGCAAAGCTCCCTGTCTTCATCCTTTTTGTGCTGCTATCACACAACCTAAGAATGGATAATCTATAAAGAAAAGAGGTTTATTTAGCTCAGGGTTCTACAGGCTGTGAACTATAAGAGGCATGGGGCTGGCATCTGCTCGGCTTCTAGAGAGGGCCTCGTGCTGCCTCCACTCATGGTGGAGAGTGGAAGGGGAGTGGGTGTGTGCAAAGAGCTCACATGGCAAGAGGCGAATCAAGAGAGAAACCAAGAAAGCCAGACTCTTTCTAACAACCTGCCCTTGCAGGAAATAATGAGAGTGAGAACTCACCCCCGGAAGAGGGCATTCTTTATAAGGGTCCACATCCATGACCTAAAATCCCCCACTAGGCCCCACCTCCCGACCCTGTCACATTGGCATCAAATTTCACAAGAGATTTTTTTTTTTTTTTTTTTTTTTTTGAGGCAGAGTCTGGCTCTGTCGCCCAGGCTGGAATGCAGTGGTGTGATCCTGGCTCACTGCAACCTCCACATCCAGGGTTCAAGCAATTCTCCTGCCTCAGCCTCCCGAGTAGCTGGGACTACAGGTGCGCATTACCACGCAGGGCTAATTTTTGTATTTTTAGTAGAGACGGGGTTTTGCCATGTTGTCCAGGCTGGTGTCTCAAACTCCTGACCTCAAGTGATCCCTCCCACCTCAGTCTCCGAAAGTGCTGGGATTATAGGTGTGAGCCACCGCACCCAGCTCAACATGAGTTTTGTTGGGGACAAATCACATCCAAGCCACACCATTCACCAAACCTTGTGTCTAGAAAAAGGAGACTTTTAGAGCTCCTATAGGCTTAGGAAGCTGCCTGGCAGCCTCTCAGAAGGAGCAGAGCTGCCATTCCCCCTGAACCCTGTGGACCCCTCTTGTGGGAGATCCACTGTGCTCAGTGGCTTGGCCCATGCACGCCTGATTTCCTCACTGCCACTGTTGAGGACCTGATGGCTGACACCTTGGTGGGTAATGAAGCCCACAACAGCCACAGAAGGTGCAGCTATATTGTAATATAATATAAAGTGTATATATAAAAATTATACATAATAGGTATTATATAGTGTAGGTACATATATATGTAAATATTCTGGCCAAAGACATGTATTCAAGTGGTTACTAGTTATTAAATATTCATGATCAGACTTATTTATAAATACATTTTATTACAAACACAATTACTCATCTCAGATGAAACACCTAATCTGTCTAATGATTACGTATTTTACAGAGCTTCATAGAGTTATCAGTGGCTGAATAAATGCTTTTTGAGATAAAATATATTCCACGTAAAGTCTTATCCAAGAGGTAGACTCAAAACCCACGTAAGTCTCTTTTTTTTTTTTTTTTTTTTTTTTGAGATGGAGTTTCAATCTTTGGCCCAGGCTGGAGTGAAGTGGTACGATCTCCTCTCACTGCAACCTCCACCCCCCAGGTTCAAATGATTCTCCTGCCTCAGCCTCCTGAGTAGCTGGGATTACAGGCACCCACACCACATCTGGCTAGATGGGGTTTCACCATGTTGGCCAGGCTGGTCTCGAACTCCTGACCTCAGGTGATCCGCCCGTCTCAGCCTCCCAAAGTGCTGGGATTACAGGCGTGAGCCACCGTGCCCGGCCTGAACCCATATAAGCCTTACAAGCACTTTCATGGACTGCATTAAGATAAAAATGGGTGTCTCCCTCCTTCCCAGTGAAATAAAAAAAAAGTTACAAATAGGTGTCCCATCAAATGTTGTAACAATCTTAACCCCATTCTCATGAGTGGCAACATTTGAGGTTTTCTCCTGTTCATCAAAGGCTCAAATGACACCCTCTGCTGCCTGTGGCATTTTCATAGAGAGCTGGCAAGAGGCTGCCTAGCTCACCTGAAGTACGATCAGATGACCTGTCTTTGAGATATCAGTTTACCACTTACCAGCCATGCAATCCTGTCTATTTATTTATTCCATCTAAATGGCAGTTTCCTTATGTAAAATAAGGATAATGAGTTCCTCCATTGTTGAGTTAGCCCAAAGAATAAGTCACCTGGAGCCTATAACCTGCTGTTAGCCCAGGGCTTGGCACAGCATGCCCTGAGTAAAGAGTGCATCTGTCTTCTGTATACTGCAGATACTCACATGTGCCTCCCAAAGATGCACCTGGGCTGGGTCCTCATATAATTCCTGGATTCTTGAGTCCCAGGCTATGAAACCACACCCTACTGAGCTTTGTAGCGTGCCAATCAGAGGAGGAGGACAGAGCTGGGTGAGTGAAGTGCAGTCCACGCTGGTTTCCTCTCTTCCCCACTGCCTGGTGACCCATGGACTCCACCTCTTCCCACCATCAGTCAAAGCAGCAGGACCCGGCTTGGCTTTGCCTCCTTTGCAAAGATGACCTAAGAATGAGATAAATACTATTGGGATTGTGCTTAGAATCATTGAATATGTGCTTCTATAATACAAAAGCCTTCATTGTCACATAATGTTCGTTAATACCCATATTTACAGAACTCTCATTGGTCATATGTCACCCAAACAAATTTTTGATTTACTATGGAGAGCCATGAAACACCCTTAGTATTAGCTCAGTAAGCACAGACCATGGTGATTCACACCTGTCCGAGTCAGGGGCTGACTTAAGATTTCACCATCCCCTGTGCAAGGGTGTGAGGACACAAGAGGCCAGAAGGGGCTGGCGTGGGGAGAGGGTTTGGGTGATGGGATTTTTCTCTAAGGGTTGTGCTGCCTTCTCCCGTGGGCATCCCAGCATTTGGAGAGCACCCAGGATCCGGAACTTACTCCTTTCTGCCCATTTGCCACCACTCTAGACCCTACAGTCCTCTGCGCTTCCACCTACCCTGCACCTAGAGCTCCCTGTGTGCCCCAGGGGCCACACAGTATGGTTAACTGAACACCTATCTCCAAAGAGTTACTCTCCTCTCTCAAATACCCATTCATACTTGGCTTAATCTTTCAGGATGCTGAAGCTGGATACTGGTGGATGGGTGATTACCGAGTGCAGAGGGAATGGGCACCTCCATGCTGGTAAGAAAGCCACTAACAAAGCACATTTTCCTTTAGTTTCTAGCAGCCTCTTGGCCACTCACAGCTCAACCATATCAACCTCTAGTGCTTTGGATTCACTCAAGGCTCAGTGTCAGCTCTGGGGACCCCTTACCCCTTTTTCCTAGCAGGAGAAACATGAACAAGCAAAGTACTCAGGCTGCTTGTTTCAATCCTGTCTCACCCACTCGTCGCTACGTTCACAGACAGGACAGCACAGGACACTCATCCCCACCTTGCTCACCACTTGGCCGAGAGAATTCACAGGTCCTCTTACCAGGCCTACAAAGGGGCCAGAAGGTCACCTCTCAGCATCCCAGCCTCATTACCAAAACTTCCCATAAGTGTGCAGCTTCTTCAATTGCATCCTATTGTAGGTCGTCATATTAACCTGCCATTTTCATGGATGCCGGTAGAAGCCATGGGATATTAGCTCCTTTTCAGGAGTTTGATTTGCAAAGACTCTCTCCTATTCCTTAGGTTATCTCATCACTCTGTTTCCTTTGCTGGGCAGAAGCTTTTTGGTTTGATGTAATCCCATTTGTCTTAATTTTTCTTTTGTTGTCTGTACTTTTGGGGGTCACATCCAAAACACTATCACCCAGACCAATGTCATAGATGTTTTCCCCATTGTGTTCATCTAGTCATTTTAGTTTCAGGGAGTGTGGTCACCACAGACATTTTCTGAAATAACACTGCTCTCAGCATAGTGTAAGAGTAACATTCAAGAGACATCTGTAATACCTATGTCTTTTTTTTTTTTTTTTGAGACAGAGTTTCACTCTTGTCTCCCAGGCTGGAGTGCAATGGCGCAATCTCAGCTCACTGCAACCTCTGCCTCCCAGATTCAAGCCATTCTTCTGCCTCAGCCTCCCCAATAACTGGGATTACAGGCATGCACCACCACACTCAGCTAATTTTTGTATTTTTAGTAAAGACGGGGTTTCACCATGTTGGTCAGGCTAGTCTTGAACTCCTGACCTAAGGTGATCCGCCCATCTCAACCTCCCAAAGTGCTGGGATTACAGGCATGAGCCACCACACCTGGCCTGTAATACCTCTGTCTTTAAGCATTCCTTAAGTGCATTACAGTGCAGTCATCACATCACTCACTGCCAAAACACTGTATGCATGTAGAATGTATGTAACATTAACATAGTATTTATGTAGAAGACCACAAACCAGCTTTAAAACATGTGTCTTTAGTGCTTTGCTATAGGCATTATTTTATGCTCATCACATCCATTCTTTGAAACAACTCTGTATGCGACATGGTGTACAAGTAGCCGCCTAAGAAATATCTTTTAAACAAGTGTCTTTTAGCCCAACTCTGCATGCATGAGAGTGTGGGCTTCACATCCACCTGAAGTAACACTGTTCTCCACATGGTGTATGAGAAACATGATGACACACAGCTGTGAAATGTGTGTCTCTGCATCCACCTCATGCATTACGTGGGGGTTTTCATATCCGCTCTGTGTAATAAGACTACACACAACATAGTGTACATGTAGCATTCTTAGAAATATCTGTAAACATGTGTCTTTTAACACTACATACGGAGTGCTCACCACATCCATTCTTGGAAATGACACTGATCTCAACATAGTGTATACATAGCTTTCTAAGAAACATCCTTAAACACGTCTTTACACTATATGCATTATTGTGTTACCACCATATCCAGTCTGAAATAAAACTATTTGCAACATAGTGTATAGAAAGCATTCTAAGAAACAGCTTTTAAACATGTTTATGTATACAGTATAGTCACCATGTCTATTCTCTTAAATAGCACTCTTACAACACAGTGTGTGAGTAGCATTCTAATCAACTGGGGTTTTTTTTTTTATTTTTTATTTCTCTTCTTCCTTAGAACTAGGCATAACTATGTATTTCACAGGTTGGTGTGATAAACCAAGCAAATAATACTTGTCTAGTACCTAGGGCCGAATGCATACAGCTACTGGTATTTATTTTACCAGATACATATTTTAATTATTTTTCATAAATTTGCAGCTAAGCCCAAGTGCATATTGATTAATCCTGATGCATATTATAGAATACTAGTATGCTAGGAGATTGGCTGTTGAGTGTTCCCCAGAGGTAGCCAAACTGCAAAGTCTCATGGCACATTCCTTAAGACTGCCTTTCCAAGCTTGGGGCGTTCACAAAACCACGGTCAGATACAGTAATTCACAGAAGGACTCACAGAGCTCAGTGGAAACTATTATACTCATGGATATAGTGTATTACAGGGCAAGGGTACAAACTCATATCAGCCAAAGGAGGAGACCCACAGGGCTGAGTCTGGGAGATTTACAAATGCAAAGCTTCCACTGTCCTCCGGATGTGTTAGCCTACCTGCATGGATACACAACACCACATTAGGAGTATTTTCAGCCAGGGAAGCCCATCCACACTCTGCTGTCCAGGGATCTGACTGGGCTTTCCTATGTAGACGTGACTGACTGATGATTTCTCACATGGGTCAAGTCAGTCATCAGGTAAACAAACTCACATCAGGGGACCAAAGCCGCTCCCCTAAGTTACATGATTGGTCTTTCTGGCATAATCACCCCATACCCTGAGACTGTTAGCTGTGGGCAGCCCTGCTCTACACAAGGACACTCTGTCAGGTGTGACATGGGTTACCTCTCTGAAGTCAAGAGAAGGGGCCAGACCTCTCTTTGGGTAAAGCCAAATTACTTACTGCGCAGGTATCTTGCCAGAAATGCACAAAGATGATGTGTTTTGTTTTTGTTGCATTATTTTATTTCATAAGAACCCAGTAAACTGAATAAAGTAATATAAAGTATGAAGTAAACATACAATGTTGCTATTGGAAAATTTTCAAAGTATAACCTTCAATAGTCAATATCATAATGGCGTTCCGTTATCAAAGTTTTATTAATTGACAAATAAAAATTGTATCTATGTATGTGCGCAACATGATCTTTTGATATATGTATACATTGTAGAATGCCTAAGTCCAGCTAATTCACACAATCCTCACTTAACAAACTTTTATTGTTGTGGGGAGAACACTTAAAATCTACTGTCTCAGCAATTCTCAAGTGACTTCTTTCTGCAGGTTCACAGACGTAAATAACACACTGTTGTTAACTCTAGTCACCGTGTTGCACAACGCAGCTCTTCAGTTTATACCTCCTGTCTAACTGGACTTTTGTATCCTTTGACCCACATCTCCTCAATCAACTCGTCTGCCCCTGACAATCTCCATTCTACTCTCTGCTCCCGTGAATTCCTTTTTTGGATTCTACATAAGTGAGATCATGTGGGATTTGTCTTTCTGTACCTAGTTTATTTCAGTTAATGCCCTCCAGGTTTATCCATGTTGTCACAAATGACAGGATTGCCTTTTCTATTTTAAAGGCTGACTAGTGTTCCATTGTCAATATATACTACATTTTCTGGATTCATTCATTCATTTATGAACACTTAGGTTGACTTCCTAACTTGGCTCTTATGAACAATGCTGTAATGAACACGGGAATGCAGATATCTCTTCAAAATGCAAAATCCATATCCTTTAGATAAATACTTAGCACAGCTGGATCATATCACAGTTCTATTTTTAATTTTTTGAAGAACCTCCATACCGTTTTCCCTCCTGGCTGTACTAATGGGGTTCTCCAAGGACTTGGATGGGAGTCCGTCTGGGAATAGGGGGCCTCGAGGCTCTCTGTGGCCACCCCTACTGAACACCCACTGCCAGCTGCCTGTCTCCTCTTACAGATGGCCTGGACACGGCCCCCTCCATCACTTCCTGCCCCTCCACTGTCAAACATCTCACACAGGAGCTTCTGTCATGGCCCCCGCCCAGGACCTGCTTGCCTCTGTTGGCAGTTACATCCCATCCCTACAGTTTGGAGCTTCACCCATATCCACATATGACCAGGGGTGGACAGGACCCAGGGCCAGGAACCCATCGGCAAAGGTTGCCTATGTCCTCTGCCCAGGCCATCCGCATGCACCCCCCTTTTCGCCAAACCAGGGGCTGTGGCCGAATAGACCTTCGTTGGGCTAGGCCTGGCCTGCTCTCTAGAGGAATGACAGAGACAGACCAAGAACGCAAACGATCTCTACACCTACTGGACCCATCCTGCAAAGCGTGCCTGCTAGTCCCAAGGCAGCCGCCAACGTGGGGCCTCGGGCCCTTTGGCCTGCTCTTTACCAATGCTCGAAACAAACAGGGAATGTTTGGTCAAACCTCAGCTCTTACTGCAGGCATGGAGGAAAAGCGCACACTAAAGCCACGAGCGCACGAGGCTTCTATGGGCAGGCCCGGGTGCGGAGTCCCGGCTCCCTCCAGCAGGTGATGGCGCTTGCACTGGGCTCCACGCTAAGGGATAATAAGGCCTGGCCTCGAGGGGCACAGGAAGCTGAAAGGACCGTCTCCTGGGGCATTTGCTGCTGCTCTGGCTGCAGGACCTAGGCAGGAAGTCGGAATGACTTCCTTTTGGGCCCGGGGGAGCCCCTTGAAGGTCTCTGTGCATGTGGGCTTGTGTGTGTTTGTGTGTGCGTATGTGTATGCTCGTGTCTGTGTCCTTGCACGTGTGCACTTGTGCGTATGTACTTGCGCATGTTTATGTGTGTGCTTGTGTGCACTTGTGCGTGTGCACTTGTGCATGTGTGCTTGTGTGTGTTTATGCATGTGCATGCTTGTGCGTATGTCCTTGTGTGTGTTTCCACACATTTGTGCATGTGTGCTTGTCCGTGTGTGTGTGTGCTTGGTGTATGTGTGCTTGTGTGTGTGTGTGCTTGTGTGTGCTTATATCTGTATGCTTGTGCATGTTTGCTTGTATTTGCATGTGTGCTTGGGTGTATGTGTGCTTGTGTGTGTGTGCTTGTGTGTGCTTATATCTGTATGCTTGTGCATGTTTGCTTGTATTTGCATGTGTGCATGTTTGCATGTGTGCTTGGGTGTGTATGTATGCGTGTGCTTGTACATGTATGCATATGTGTATGCTTGTGTGTGTGGTGTGTGTGTGTGTGTGCTTGTCTGTGTTTGCATGTGTATGTTTGTGCATTGTGCTTGTGTGTATTCATGTATGTGTGTGCATGTGTGTGTGCATGTGTGTGTGCTTGTGCATGTATGCTGCTGTGTTTGTGCTTTTCTCCCCTTTTTGCATGAATCTGTGGACTCTATGAAATGCTTTGCTGTTTCTTATGAATACTGAGTAAGAGCAGGCTAAAGGGCCCCAGGCCCAGCAAGTCAGGTTTCCTTGAGCCTAGAGGACACACGCAGTCTGTTCAACGGGATGAGAGGTTGTGTCCTGGGTGAGTCCCTGTCTGGCAGAGGCCATTTCATTCTCCCAGAGAGTAGCCCAGGTCTAGTGGAGAGAAGGGATGTAGTTTGGGCGGGGCCCCTACTGGGGAATATTGGGAGCTCCTGCTCTGATGGAGGAAGTGGGGAGACTTCACCAACGCGGGTGCCTGGTTGGGGGTCCTTACGCCCCTGGTCCTTTGTGAATATGGGTGAAGCCCCAAATTGTAGGGACGGGATGCCACTGTCAGCTGGTGCCATCCGATGTCCTGGGCACAGAGAAGTGACATAAACTTGGATGTGAAGTTCAACAGCGGAGGGGCAGGAGGTGTTGGAGAGGGCCGTGCCCAGGCCACCAGCTGGAGGAGAGAGACGAGGTTGGCTGGGGCAGAGGGGCGGGCACGGAGGTCAAAAGTCTCAAGGGCCGGCGCGGTGGCTCACGCCTGAAATCCCAGAACTTTGAGAGGCCAAGGCCAGAGGATCGCTTGAGTCCAGGAGTTTGAGACCAGCCTAGGCAATAGAGTGAGCCCCGTCGCTAGACAAACAAACAAGCAAAAAAAAACTTTAAAAAAATCAGGCGTGTTGGCGCGCCTGTAGCCTGGGAGGCTAAGGCGAGAGAATGGCTTGAGCCAGTGAGGTCAAGGCTGCATTGAGCCATAACTGCGCAATTGCACTCCAGCCTGGGCAACAAAGGAAGACCCTGTCTGTGGGGCCGTGGGGTGTGGGGGATGCCTAGAGGGCCCGGCATTCGCAGGTGTTCTTCCATCAGAATCTTTGAGGCTGGATTTCACTTGCTTCCGCGAGCAGCAGAAGAGCCCAGAACGTTCCTGGTGGGGCAGTGGACGGCCCCGGGAGCCTGCCTGGCGTGGCCCAGACGCTAAGCTGCAGCCGCGGCCAAACCGCGTGCTAGGCCTGGGCGCAGCTCCTCACGCTGGTCTGGGAGCCCATTTTCAGCCCCACCCAGCCCTGTGGGTCAAGGTCGCGGCCCCGCCTCTGGGGCAACCTCCAGGGGCAAGAGGCCCCAGAGCTGCGTCCCTCACTTGGCTCTTCTGGGCCACCCCTCACGCAGGGCCCTCCTGCCTGTGCAAGCCACAATTCAGTGGGCGTCTTCCTACAACTTGCATCGCTGCCTCCTATTACAAAGACAGACCGTTTGTTTCTCCCCCGGACAACGTCAATGAACAGAAGCTAGGTGGCGTGGTCAAAAGCACAGCCATGCCAGGCGCGGTGGCTCACGCTTGTAATCCCAGCACTTTGGGAGGCCGAGGCGGGTGGATCACGAGGTCAGGAGATCGAGACCACGGTGAAACCCCGTCTCTACTAAAAATACAAAAAAATTAGCCGGGCGTGGTGGCGGGCGCCTGTAGTCCCAGCTACTCGGAGGCTGAGGCAGGAGAATGGCGTGAACCCGGGAGGCGGAGCTTGCAGTGAGCCGAGATTGCGCCACTGCACTCCAGCCTGGGCGACAGAGCGAGACTCCGTCTCAAAAAAAACATGAAATAAAACAAAAGGACAGCCATCCCCCTCAGTGCCTCCTCGGTGACGCACCCCGCCCTTTAAGACGTCTCCAGCCTTTGCTCTCCATTCACGCTGCACCTCCTTGCTGTGACAGTGTTAGTGGCCAGTGTCCTCTTGGTGTCCTTTGACAGGAAAGCATCACCTGAGGTTGTCACACTGCCGGGCTGTACCTCTGTTCAACCAGCTGTGACCTGGACAGAGCCGCACAGGATGTAGGGAGAGGGATGCACCAGTTTGTAGCCAAATGACTCTCAGACTGTGACCAAATATCAGAATAGAAACTCTCGTTTATGGAAGTATAGGTGTGACTACATATACGATAAAATACAAGAACAGCTGACCATGAAAGGTGGAAAATCAGAAAAATAACTGATGTCTATGGAAAAATTTCCAGTAGTCAGAGTAGGATTCCACCGAACCGCAAATGGTAATGGACACTGTGGGAAGCCACAAGCTCCTCCTGACAGTGGGCAAGACAGCTGTCCTCACATCTAGCACTTTGGATGGAATTCTGGAAAGAACAGCCAGCAGGTGATGGCGTATTTTGTCTATTACAGTCTTTTGACACACACAATTAGATAAGGCGTTTACAAAGTCTAAGGCATTTTATGGCATAATGCAAACATCTAGCATTTCCATTAACTTTGTTTTTGTTAGTTTGTTTTTTTGTTTTTGTTTTTGAGACAGAGTCTTGCTCTGTCGCCCAGGCTGGAGTGCAGTGCCGTGATCTCAGCTCACTGCAACCTCCACCTCCCAGGTTCAAGCAATTCTCTGCCTTAGCCTCCAGAGTAGCTGGGATTACAGGTGCCTGCCACCGTGCCTGACTTTTTGTATTTTTTGGTAAAGAAGCGGTTTCACCATGTTGGCCAGGCTGGTCTCGAACTTCTGACCTCAAGTGATCCACCCACCTTGGGCCAAAGTGCAGGAATTACAGGCATAAGCCACCATGCCTGGCCAAGCATTTCCATTCACTTTGAATTTGGAAATGCATGTAGCTTGAAGAACAATTTTAAAATGAATGCTCAACAGAAACCTATTACTAAAAGAAAAATGCTGGCTTACTACATTCTAGTGAAAACTGATAGATTACACAAATACGTAACTGGTAAGTAAGTTTTCCCACTTAATTTCAAAGCTTACCAAGAAGTGTGATAAAGACTTTAAAAGCTGGAATTATGCCAGAAGCTTCATTATTAATAGGGTAATGGCTTATATGGTGTATTGCTTAGCACTTTTAAAACTCTATCCCCAATTTTGTTTTGCTTTCTTTCTTTCGAGACAGTCTTGCTCTGTCACCCAGGCTGGAATGCAGTTGTGCAATCATAGCTCACTGCAGCCTCGAACTCCTAAGCTGATGGGATCCTCCCACCTTAGCCTCTCGAGTGCCTGGGCCTATAGGCACACGCCACTGCACCCAGTTACTCCTAGTCTTCTTACAATCCATACAAAGATCTGTTTGTGAAAGGCAGTTAGATATGCTGAGAAATTTACTCAAAGTCCATTTGTCTCCCCTATTTATTTGGAAAACAGAATTACATTAAAAGGAAAAAGTAACAGCATGTTGAAATTTCACTTAAGTCGATACCCTTTGATACAAACTGGGTTATTATGCATTTATAAAAGATGCCCCTTGGCCACGGAAAAGATACATTTTATGACCTACAGCGGCAGTATACTCACTTTATTATAAGTAGGAATTAGGAATATAAATGCAAAAAAAATTTTTTTAAGTCACATTTTCTCTCCCCATTCTACAGATTTTTTTTGCTCCATTACTTAGGAGCTCACACCTCCCTGCCTCCCTGTGAGATGCCATGCACCTGTTGCAGCTGTCAGAGGTTGTTGCCCCATGACCATTCCCCTGCTCTACCCCTTACCCCAACACACTCCCTCTTCCCTTCCCAAAGGAATCCAGTCTTGTGCTGGGGGTCGCCTTCCTCCACACAGCCACGGGCTCGGACAGTTCCCTGTCCCTGCTGGTCTTGGGACAAGCGAGGCGCTTCTAGCGGATGGGACAGGAGGGGAGGCTGCTGAGAGGCTTCTGGGAAGCAGTTCCTGTTGAAGGGGATTATGGCACACCCTTTGTGGGAGGAGAGGGGATGCCTTGTGTTGAGCACCTGGGCCACCAGCAGCTGCCTCCACTAGCTAACTGCAAGCTCAGGCTGGGTCTGGCCTCCCGCAGGACTTAGAGAAGCTCCGCTGTAGCCCAACTGACTCCGGAGTTCCTTCCTTACAGCTCAAGACACCCAAGTTGATGTAACCCACAGTTTGAGAAATGCTTCTAGAAAACTCACCTGGAGAGGCCCAGCTCAGCTTTCCCTGCTGAACTTTGGGATGACATAGCTGGGACCATCCACAGTGACTCGCTGCAAGAAAAGGGTGGCAGGAGGAGGAATGACGACTGTCCCCACACAGCCCCATGAACATTTCATGGGCACTCCGGACACATGCTCATCTTACCAGCACTTAAATATTTATTTTAAAAATCCACATCACTTTGCTTTAAAAATGTTTATTTAGCGCCTGCAATGTACAAGGCACTGTGTTTGGCACCATGAGGAATACAGAAACCAACAAGGCATGATTCTTGCCTTAGGAAGCTCACAGTCTAGCGTGGGAAATTAGAAATTGCACCTGCACACAGGTAACTGTCACACCAGGCAGGAAGCACTAAATGCTGTGAGATTGATACCAACATTATAAGAACCCAGAGGAAGAAAACACTATTTGGGGATGAGGATAAGAGATTAGAGAAGGTCCCTTAGAAGTAGGGGGTTTAAACATGACAGATCAAATGTAGATAGGAAAAAATTCAAGAGGAAAATGTAATCGGGGAAGGCTCTAATTGAAACCAGAAGCAGGAGATACTTCTGTGATGTGATGGAGGCAGGAGAAGCCCCACTGGGCTGGATTCAGAGGGGAGGGGAGGCAAGAGGATGGGGAGGGGGAGGAGGGAGGGGGGAGTGGAGTGGGAGGGGAGGCTGGAAAGATGCGTGGGGATCAAGACGGGAAGGTGAGTATGTGTGCCAGACAATGGTGTTTCCATGTCAATGGAGGTTTCTGAAAGAGAGGTGATCTGGCTGGAGAAAGCTTAATCTGGTGGCAATGGACAGGTGGCTTTAACAAGGGGGGAACGAGGAAAGGAGGCCAGTTTGAAAATGATAACAAGGGTCCAGACTCAGTGATGCAGCAGCGACCATGAGAACAGAGCAGCTGCAGGTGGAAGATGGGAGACAGAACTGGGGAGATCTGGTGGAGGTGAGGCAGGTGGAAAGATGATACCTACAGACGCATGATCCATTCACAAAGCCAGGGAAACCTAAAGAGAAAACACTTAGAATTTGAGGAAAGGAGGGTAGGGCTGGGCCTGAGACATGGGCTGGCCTCCAGGTGGAGGGGTCCAGCAGGCACGTACAAGCCGGATGAGAGTTCAGGGCAGAGGGCAGAGCCGGAAACAGACCAAAAGCTGCCGTGGAGTGGCGAGGGTGGAAGCAGCGGCACAGGCCGAGGGCCGTCTCGCCGGGGAAGCGTGGGTACAGCACAACCCTGTGGCCACGTTTTCCTCACACAGGAAATTCCCACAGAACACTCAGGAGGGCAACAATGCCTCCCAGGAACAATGCCGTGTGTCTCTGTTTGTCCTTTGTCCCCGATTTCACACCTAAGAAACAACGTCTTCAGCTGTGTGATGACAAGTAGGAAAGCTGCCTCCATTGTGGAGGGTCATCTTGAAAAAACTTACTCCAATGAGAGTTTTTAAAAGTTTTCATTATTATTTATTTGGAAGAGTTTTCTGTAATGAAACTATTTCTTCTGAAGATTTTAGAAAAGCTTTCGATGTCTGTCACCTCACCATGTCTAAGAGGTGGAAGGAACTGAGAGTCGTCTTCCTGCTCATTTCACAAGTGAGGAAGCCAAGGCCCAGGCGGGCCAAGGGTCTTGGCCAGCATCACCCAGCAGGGATGGCTCAGCTGGACCCACGGGCAAAGACAGTACCTGCCCTCCCCACAGCCACTCCCCTGGGCAGCGGCTGCCATCCAGATGCACAGAGAGATGGGGAGGAAGGAAGATGATGGACAGACAGACAGAGACATAGGCAAGAGGGGATGGGAATAACACATAGATATTTTAACTTTTCGAGAGAGGAAAAGGAAAAAATGACTTGTGATAGACATTTTTGGACCCACCAAAGCCTTGCATATCTGAAAAGAAAATTACTTTGGCTTTCTGGAAACATTAAACTGCATTTAATCAAAAAAATAGACTAAATTATAACACATCACATCCAGTAAGCTTCATAGCAGCCGCAGTAGGAGTGACAGCATTTCGTGTTGGTGTGTGCGTACACGTGGAAAAGAAGTTTGCAGGGAAACAAGGTCAGCAAGAACCAGACCTCAGATTGTTTCACCCACCACAGAAGAAAAACACCCACGGCAATTCCCTTTTGGAAAGTTAAAGCTTATCTCCTTGGAATGAAGTTCCAAATACATCCATTTCCACAGAAGATGGAGGAAAAAAGACATTACATTTCAAATCTGTAAGTCACAAATAGGCAGAGTTCTGGTGAGCCGTGTCACAGTTAACCAATTTGAGGACATCAGTGTCTTCCCCAAGAGTCTGTAAACACGCAGTCAGTCATTTCCTAATGAATGCTTCCCTTTAACGAAGGCTGCTTCAGTCCTCCCTGCAGGCCTACTAGAGTCTTCCAGCAGCACATCTCAGTGGGAGCCATCAGATTTTCCAAAAAATCTTCTTTCTATAGAGGACGTAGGCAATGAGCACCCAGAGGGCAGTGGCGACAATGTTCTGAGTCAGGTGCTCCTTGTGGGACTGGTTGTCCTTCAGCTTCCACTGAAAGGGGAAGTAGTTCTCAAACACCTCGTGGCCGACGTATACCAGAATGGAATTCATTCCTTAAGGAGACAGACATACAGAAGATCATGTTTCTCACAGATGAGTCACATCTGACCATCTATTTAATTCTTGAAACCAGTTCAATGAAAAAACAGAAAGTGTGCACTTCCATTGTTGGCTACTGCCAAAAATAAGTAATGCATATCTTAGGTATTTAAATATAAACCATATCAAAAATTATTGAAAGGCCTGGTGTAGTGGCTCACGCCTATAATCCCAGCACTTTGGGAGGCCAAAGTGGGTGGATTGCTTAAGTCCAGGAGTTCGAGACCAGCCTAGCCAACATGATGAAACCCCGTCTCTACTAAAAATACAAAATTAGCTGGGCGTAGTGGGGTGTGCCTGTAATCCCAGCTTCTTGGGAGGCTGAGGCACAAGAATCACTTGAACCTGGGAGGCAGAGGTTGCAGTGAGCCAAAATTACACCACTGCGCTCCAGCCAGGGCAACAGAGCAAGACTGTGTCTCAAAAAAACAAAAAAGGTATTAGATAATATTCATTTTGTAACAGTGCAATTCTTGAATACTAAATCTGAAAGGAAAGCTAAAATTATTACTAATAACATATTTTCTAGGCAGAAAATCTGAGGTCCAAAGAATGTAACTATTCCTCGAATCAAAGGGCTGAAATGAGGCATTGAAATGATCTGATGTGTTTCTAAGTCCTCAGGTGAAATTGCATCTAAATCATTCCATTTATCCCTTGATATCGCCTCTTGATATTTCTTCTAATGCACAATCTCTACGGTAGTGGATTTATATTAAGAAAGCAAGCATAGCCCCATTATTAAGAACCAGAGGCCGGGCGTGGTGGCTCACGCCTGTAATCCCAGCACTTTGGGAGGCCAAGGCGGGCGGATCACGAGGTCAGGAGATCGAGACCATCCTAGCTAACACTGTGAAACCCCATCTCTACTAAAAATACAAAAAATTAGCTGGGCGTGGTGGCGGGCACCTGTAGTCCCAGCTACTCTGGAGGCTGAGGCAGGAGAATGGCGTGAACCCGGGAAGCGGAGCTTGCAGTGAGCTGAGATCACGCCACTGCACTCCAGCCTGGGTGACAGAGCGAGACTCCATCTCAAAAAAAAAAAAAAAGAACCAGAAACTGGATAATGTGCCCTGAATCATTTCTGCTCCTCCACAATTTGGTATAGCCTGAAGAAACAGGTGGGGTCACAAACTGTCATACAACGACTCCACAACCTACACGGTGAAAATGGGGTGAACTGCTCTGGAGCAGGCCAGTGACATCTGGTGTGACCTGGGACAATGTGAGCCCTGTTGCTTCCCCCCTCAGCCTGGCTTTTGGACACCTGCCGCTAGGGCAGTGGCTCAAGACCCCAGCACCAAGGATGCTCCAGAGGTCCCTGGGCCTGCCCCCCCCAGTCACCATCCCAGCTCTGTTTGGGGTTGGAGGTGACTTACCTGGATAAAAGAATGGGGTTCCTGTCCACAGCCCCTTCACATCCACAACTGGGTACAGGACCAGCAGGATGAAGAAGGCAAAAGAACTGAGCGTGGTGACATACGAAAGGGACCTGGGAGGGGTGGAGGAGACGTTTCAGTGCTCGTACGGAACGAATACAATTTCAACATGAACAATCATCCATAAAATCATGCTTTTTCCATACATACCAGAGATTTTTGTTTACTGGAATAAAGCCTTCATTTTCAGAAACCTTCGTCAGAGCAACAGAAATGAGCCCCTGTAATGGGGAAGAGAAGGATGTTAACATTTTATATTATTATCTCAGAAAACACTTGGTTTCAACACCAATATATATTAGTTATTTAATCATGTAGAGAGGGCTGAAACTTGTGCCTTATATTTTTCTCTTTTAAATGGAAACATATGTTTTAAATGTATGAACTGAAAAATATTCTCCCAAAATCTCTTCACCATTCTACTGAGTTGAAGAGGGTAAGCTTACTGATTAAATGACAGTGACTCTGGAGAGGAGGCATGGCTGCAGTCAGGATGAAATGCACAGTCAACCTTGCAACTCTCTTTCCCATATAATCTGGAAGTTGATGTCTGCAACCTGGTCTGATTTGCCCAGTCTCTCTGATACGCCTCTCCACACAGAGCCCATACCTCACATTTCTTCAAGCATTCGTGGCTGTCTGATGGCAAACACTGTCTTATTGATAAAGACATTTTCCTAAGGAAATAAATCTGTGCATTCAGGTGGAAAGATTTGTTCCTCTCTGTTATTCAAGTGAAGAAAATGGTACCTGCTGCCATGTGGTGACAATGGCTAGCTCAGTGTTGCTAAATATTTTATTCCTTTTAAATATCGATACATGTGAAGGAAAGGAATGTCAGTGAGGAACGCTGCTTACTTACAAGAATACAACACCAAGCAGTGAATCGAATCAGGATGTCTTTGGTCCGAGCCTTGTAATACAATAGTATTTTTCCTGCCTGGAGGAGATAACACAGTGTGACCAAAAGAATCGCCAAAGGGATATTTTTATTTCATATTAATCCACTGTCTTAACTACCCAACAAAGAGATTCACTTGCTGGGCATGCTACTAAGTGCTGGGATTACAGGAAGGAGGGAAACATCACCCCTGCCTTTGACTAGTGGAGGCTGATAGAGGAGCATGGGACCAGAGATGAACGCCCTCTCTGGGGAGGAGGAGGAGCCACAGAGGTGAGGCCAGAGCACCAGAGGGTCCCAGCAGGAAGAGGCTCCTGAGCAGAATGGGGCAGCAGGCACAGAGCTTGGGGGAAGCGTGAGAGCCACACCACATCTCCAGTGCTGCAGGGAACGCAGAAGCCCCGGGCGTGGGGAAAGGAGGAGAAGGAGCGCCTGGGAAGGCTCCATGGCTCTTACTTCCAGGCAGGGCCCAAAGAGAATTCCCCCCAAAGGTGACAAGGGTTCCCTCAGACAGGCCTGTTTGGTGACCCAGTCTGGGCAGCACTAGGAAGAGGGACCGGGACAGGGTGGAACCAGAGGCAGGGTTGGGGAGGCAGGGAAACATTTAAAAACAGTGAAATATGGACTTTGCATACAATCCCTCTGAAATTAGAAATTTATTTTTGAAAACATCAAAGGATAAGAAGCTTTAAAAATAATTTATAGTAATAGCTAATATTAATCAACGTTTTTTATGTGCCAGTTCTTAGAACTTTACATGAATTAACTTATTCAATCCTTGCAACACCTTTCTGAAGTAGGTGCTGTTGAAGCACAGAGGGGGTCAGCCACACGCCCAAGGTCACCCAGCTGGGAAGTGGCAGAGCTGGACACAAACCCAGGGAGCATGGCTCCAGGTCTGCACTCCTAGCCTCCCCACTGGACTGACCGCTCCAGTGATCTACCCAGAAAGTGTACGTTGGGATTACATGAATATATGGAATATATGGAAAAGCACAATATCAACTAGAAAGTGCTACAGAGATAAAGGCCGTATTTATAAATACAAAATTATTTCATCACCAAAATGTACAGCTGATCCTTGAACAACACAGGTTTGAACTGCGCAGGTACACTTATATGCGGATTCTCCTCTGCCTCTGTTACCCCTGAGACAGCAAGACCGACCCCTCCTCCTCCTCCACCCCGTCCTCCTCCTCTTCCTCCACCCCCTCCTCCTCCTCTTCCTCCACCCCCTCCTCCTCTTCCTCCACCCCCTCCTCCTCCTCTTCCTCCACCCCCTCCTCCTCCTCTTCCTCCACCCCCTCCTCCTCCTCCTCCACCCCCTCCTCCTCCTCTTCCTCCACCCCCTCCTCCTCCTCTTCCTCCTCCTCCTCCTCTTCCTCCTCCTCCTCCTCTTCCTCCTCCTCTTCCTCCTCCTCTTCCTCCTCCTCCTCTTCCTCCACCCCCTCCTCCTCCTCTTCCTCCACCCCCTCCTCCTCCTCTTCCTCCTCCTCTTCCTCCTCCTCCTCTTCCTCCTCCTCTTCCTCCTCCTCCTCCTCTTCCTCCTCCTCCTCCTCTTCCTCCTCCTCTTCCTCCTCCTCCTCCTCTTCCTCCTCCTCCTCTTCCTCCTCCTCCTCCTCTTCCTCTTCCTCCTCCTCTTCCTCCTCCTCCTTCTCCTACTCAACACAAAGATGATGAAGATGCAGATCTTCATGATGATCCACTCCCACTTAATGAATAGGACTAGATTTTCTCTTCCTTATGGCTTTCTTAATAACATTTTCTTTTCTTGAGCTTACTTTATTGTAAAAACACAGTTTATAATATTTATATAAAATATGTGTGAATCAACTGTTGATGTTATTGGTAAGGCTTTGGGTCAACAGCAGGCTATTAGTGTTTTAAGTTTTGGAGGAGTCAAAAGTCCTCTGTAGATTTTCCACTGCATGGGAGGACAGTGTCCCCATGCCCCAAGGCATTCCAGGGTCACCTGTGTATGCTTCAGATCTGCACTACCCAACAGCCGAACCGCTAGCCACAAGTGACCATCTAAATTTAAAATTATATTAAGTAAAATTTAAAATCCAGTTCCTCAGTCACACTCACCACATCTCAAATGCTCAACAGCGACCCTGGCTAGGGACTGTCCCACTAGATAGCATGGAGAAGAAAATTTATTTTTTTGGCTTCTGAAAAACAGAAATTTATTTCTCACAGTTCTGAAGGTTGGGAAGTCCAAGTTCAAGGCACCAGTAGATTCGGTATCTGGTGAAGGCCTGTTTTCAGATAGATGGCGACTTCTTGTTCTGTCCTCACATGGTAGAAGAGGCAAGGCAGGTCTCTGGGGCTTCTCTTTTATAAGGGCAATAATCCCATTCACGGGGCCCCACTATCATGACCTAATCACCTCCCAAATACTGTCACCTTGCAGGGGCAAGATTTCAGCATATGAATTTGGGGGGGAAACAGGCATTCACACCATGGCATCCCCTAACAACATTGTCCCTACTGGGCAAAACACAAACACACACATCCACGACACTTTCAACAGAGTTGGTTACTTCCATAAACAAAGAAGTGATCTCTTCATCTTTTCAGAATATTTCATTTGTTCTAATATTCAAAAGTATAAAGGCAAAATATGATCAAGATGACTTTTCTGTTCAACCATCTCTACCTTGTCCCAATTTTATGACACTTTCCCTAACAGGGCCATGTTGTTACACTCGAAAGGGGACTCAGCCCTCCATCGAGGCAAGGTAGGCATTGCTTCTTTTTCACCTTTTGAGGCGTCTTCTCAGTCACAGTGTTCCTTCCTTCTCTGAGAAACACATCCTCTCCTCCCACCAGGGCCCTATATAATTCTGCCTCTGGCCAAAACTGATTGAACTAGGTTGTGAACACCTGACCCAAGCTGAGCAAAGTGGATTCTATTTCCTAGAAATTTAGAAATCATTCATTCTTCCATTCAACAAATATTTATTGAACCCTGACTTTAAATTAGGCGTTGTTCTAGGAGCTGGGGCTATAGTGGATACATTTTGTCCTGAGACCCCATTGCATCATTCTGGGTTCAGTTAGACATCTGTGCTTCTTTATGCATTCCTGGAGAAGAAATATTTTTATCACCACAGAAATTCTGCCGGCAATGCTTTCCAAAAGTCTTTTCCCCTCTGGTTAGCTCCCCTCAAACAGTAGTTTCAAACACTAACAAGGAGAACTTTGGGGACTGAAATCTAGACACTGCTCAGAACTTTAACAAAAGGCAGGTGAGATAAATCAAGAATAACCTGTATTGACTTTAGTATAAATTTTCATGCTCTGAAGCCATGACAGTGCACTGTGGTTTGAATGTCTGCCCCTCCAAATTTCCTATGTTGAAACCTAATCACCAAGGTGACAGTATGAGAAGGTATGGCCTTGGGAGGTGACTGCATCGTGAGGGCTCCACCCTCATGAATGGCCTTAGAAAAGGGCTTGAGGCAGTAAGTCCTGTCTCTGCCCTTTCACCAGCTGGTGGGGACACCGTGTGAGGACATGGCATTTGTCCCCCATGAAGGACATGCCCCAATCAAGTTGCCACCTTGGAAGGAGAGACCAGACCCTCACCAGACAAATGAACCTGCAGTGTTACTGTTCTTTATGAATTACCCAGTCTCGGGTATTTTGTTAGGTCAGGACACACAGACTAATATGAGTGTACATGAAAGAAGTGTGACAAATGACACAGTGACTTCCCAATGTTACCGACACCCACACACTCTGCACGCTCCCTCAGGAAAACCTTTTTTTCTTTTTTGAGACAGGGTCTCACTCTGTTGCCCAGGCAGGAGTGCAGTGGTGCAATCAAGGCTCACTGAAGCCTCAACCTCCTTGGTTCAAGCCATACTCCTACCTCAGCTCCCAAGTAGCTGGGACTACAGGTGTGTGCCATCATGCCTGGCTAATATTTTTAATTTCTTGTAGAGACAGGGTCTCACTATGTTACCCAGGCTGGTCTCAAAGCCCCGGACTCAAGCAATCCTCCTGCCTTGGCTTCCCAAAATGATGGAGTTATGGGCATGGGCCACTGCATGGGTTTCCCTTGGCAAGGGAAACCTTTTATCCAGAAACTACCGTGCTAAGATAAGCCATATAAATAAGAATTTTTTTGAGAATATAAGAATTATATCTAATTACTTGAATGTGCTGAATTTCAGTAACTTTTGATTCTGCACAATCTGTCAAAGATAACAGAATATATTAGACCCATAGCACAGGAGAGAATATGCTTCCAATTATTTTAATGAAATGGTTTTTAAATGAGTGAATAAAATACCATAAATTGTCAGAAAAAGTAACCTAATGAAATGAACAAATACCTGAACTCCTAAAAAGGCCATCACAATGGAGTTGATGGTGCCCAGGATGCCCTCAGGGTCATAGGCCACCTCGGTGTGGTAAAGCACCTTAACAAACAGAAGCAGAAGGCAGCACTCACTCACTGACCCGAAAACACACACAAACAGCTCCTAGACCAAATACAAACCTGAATACACTCCAGTATGCCATGGTTTTCTGTTTCTGCTGCAGAAATTCATTGCCAACTTATAGGGATAACAGGCAGAATGCTTCTGGCTAAGAAAGTGTGCAGTGTGGACACTCAGCAGGGAACAGAGACGCCCAGGGACAAGCCACAGTCCAGCAGCCACTGTGATTGCAGCGGGGGCAGCAAACAGCACTGGCCCCACGCCTTGTGACATGACACCTCCCTGACCAGCTTCAAATGCAATGCACAGTACCTTCCTAATTTCCAGATTTATTCTTTTGGTCAACCCTACTGTAGTATCAACAGCTTCCTATCTTCTTTTAAGGCAAATAACATTTTTAAATATGTTTCTTTTTTTATTATAAAATAAATGTTACTGCAGAAATTATAGAAATCTGGAAATGAACAGTGTAATAGGTGCTGTCACGCACCCCCAGAGTCCTCCAACCCTTTCAGCATGGAAGCCTTCATTCCTCCAGCTGCTGGAAGTATTCATGACCACAGCTCTCAGACAGGTGCCTCTTCTGGATCTGCCCTTGACTAAAGAGAGCTGCCTCTCCACGGATCAGCCCTTTGCAGGGGGCCTTCCGCACCATCCAGGGGTAGGAAGGGCCCAATCCTTTGCCTCAATTCAGAACAACTCTGCAGCACCACCCCGGTGCCCCCGAGATTGGCTGGGGCCTTTGTTGGGGCTACAGTGCAGGTCAACTTCTCCCTCTGCGCGGTCCTGCCTCCTTCATTCCCCCACAAGGACTGCCTGATCAACTTCCTGCACGTGACCCTGTCTCAGGGTCTGCTGCCAGGAAAGCTGACCTGAGACGTACAGAAAAGCACTGTGCTATGATCATTTACACCATGCATTCTCACTTGTTGTTTTTTTTTTCCTTACAGAGACAGGGTCTCACTATTGCACAGGCTGGTCTCGGATTCCTGGGCTCAAGCAATCCTCTCACCTCAGCCTCCCGAGTAGCTGGGAATGCAGGTGCAAGCCACTGTGCCCAGCTCCACATTCTCACTTTAAAATCCAAAATAATGTTTACACACTGCCTTACAGTGATCCCTAAAGTCATTAAGTTAGCTGACTTTTCAAATAAGCATCAGTTCTCAGTGTGTTTTCGTAAATGCGCATGGTTTAAGGTTTGCTGGCTCTTTCTACTTTCCTTCACTTCTGAAAGCCTGAGTGCCAGTTCTAAGCGAACTCGAGTCTCACTCACAGCAGAAGACGGGTGCTGGTAAAGGTGATCGTCTCCCAGCAGCAGGCGGTCGATGTAGCCCGCAGCTCCTCCAGTGCAATTTGGATACTTGCCAAAATCTCCAATGCCCCCAGGACCAAGATAACCACTAGGAAGGCGAAAAGCATATGTAAATGACAAGACCTCAGAAGGGCAAACAGAGGGACAAGGGGCATGCTGGCTCATGCCTATAATCCCAGCACTTTGGGAGGCCGAGGCGGGCAGATCACCTGAGGTCAGGAATTTGAGACCAGCCTGGCCAACATGGTGAAACCCTGTCTCTATTAAAATACAAAAATTAGCCAGGCATGGTGGTGTGCACCTGTAATCCCAGCTCCTCGGGAGGCTAATGCAGGAGAACTGCTTAAACCTGGGAGGCAGAGGTTGCAGTGAGCCAAGTTCATGCCACTGCACTCCAGCCTGGGCGACAGAGCAAGATTCCATCTCCAAAAATAAAAATAAAAAACACATGGTTTATACTGGCTGTGTATGCAGCCCAATTCAGAAATCCCCAAACATGAGCCAGCTAAAATGTCCTTCTGGCTCATGCACGCTCACTGACAAACTGCTCCCACACTATGAAGGTGGGAGGCCCGATTTCTATTCAAGCTGACCCTCACACCACTCACAGGGAAATCACTCTGGACACGTGCCAATCTCCTCTCCCCATGCAAAGCAGGCCTCAAAGGAGAAGGAAGAGAGAAAGAGAATTCCTCTGACTAGAGACTTGTGAAAGCCCAGAGCCTCTGACTGGGCAGAACAGGACATGCACAAGGGATGACCCCCAGGGGTTCGCTTACGTAGGGCACCCAGGGACTGGCAGGAGGAATGTCAGGCCCAGCCACAGGCCTTCCAGCACCAGGATGAGCAGCCACTGGGGCCAGCTGGACGTGATGTCTCGAAGAGAAAGGCAGCTCCTCTCCTGAGTGGGGACAGAAAAATAAAACACGCGTGAACTAAATGCAAATAGAAGGGAACTAAGCACATGTCTTTAGGAAATTCCCGGTGACTCTTTTCTTGGCCTTTTTGGCAGTAATACAAAAACTTACTGACTACGTTTTAGGTTCTCCAGATGTTCCCTCTCCATGAAATCTCACAGTAAAACACCCATTCAAAAGAAATCAGCAGAAAATTATATTCCTATACCCAAGAGAACTGAAAACATATGTTCACACAAAAACTTGTACACATACACACAGGAGCATTGTTCACAACAGCAAAAAAGGGGATACAAGTCAAATGTTCACCGACTAATAAATGGGTGAGCAAAATGTGGTGTATCCCTACAGCGGAATCTAATTCAGCAATTTTGGAAGGAAGTGCTGACATATGCAACATGGATGAACCTCAAAAAATAAGCTAAGTGGAAGCATCCAGACACAAAAGGCCACATGTTATGTGACTTCACGTACAGGGACTGTCTAGAGCAGGTACATGTGTAGAGACAGCAAGTAGGCTGGGGTTGCCTGGGGCGGGGGGAGTTGTGATGTGGGGAGCGACGGGCGGTGAGTGCAGGGTTCTTCATGGGGTAAGGAAAACCTTCCAGAATTACAGACTGGTGACAGCTGCGCAACTCTGAATAGAGCAAATATCATCAAATTGTACACTTTCAGCATGGGAGTTTTATGGTACGTAAATTATACATCAATATACCTGTGATTTAAAATTTAAAAATAAAATATTTAAGTAAAATAACGAAATTCAAACTTCTGGATCTGTGTGGTTGAAGGAAGAAAGTGTGCAGCCCACCTATTCTTAGTGTCCCACTGAACCCCTGACCCTACGGTGATGGCCCAGGATGCACCTCCACAGACCCTCAGGTCCCACAGAAGGGCTGAAAATGGCAGCTTTGATATCCATGGCTAAGCAAGCTCCGTGCCCACTCAGGCACGTCTCGCCTCTCCTTCACCTTAAGGAAATCCACAGCCAGAGGACACATTAATGACAAGGGCAGGGGGGAAAGAGTAACAGTGACTAAAACACCCCCCAAACTAGATAACTAACATTGTAGGAAGCACCCAGAGAATGTGGGATTCAGTGATGAACTTGCTAGTTACGTATCTTGAAAGAAGCTAGAAGACAACACAGCTTTATTAACTGATTGTTGAATAGGACCCCAAATGGAAGATTTTAAACATTTCCATCGGAATTTTTGTCACTAATGGTAGGTGCTGGAAAGAAGTAACTGTCACCTGAGTCACCTGAGTGAACTCCACCTAGCAATTTATAGTAAGAGAGGAAGTAATCACAAATGAGATGGGACTCAGACATGCTTCTGATAAAGAAGCAATGCAAATAGCCAAGCACAATACCATCACTTTCCCATGCCCTACCTGGGGATTATCCTCAAAATTGAACTTTACAGCATTTGAATAGATACCAAAATGTTACATGAATTTTACACATATATATGTTACGCTACAAGGAAATTGAAAAAATCGCAATAATGCCCCAAGAGACTGAACCAGCAAACTGGATGCTGGTGGTATTATTTAATACCAAAAAGAATGGGGCCAGGCGGCCAGGCGCGGTGGCTCACGCCTGTACTCCCAGCACTTTGGGAGGCCGAGGCAGGCAGATCACGAGGTCAGGAGATCGAGACCATCCTGACTAATACAGTGAAACTCCATCTCTACTAAAAAATACAAAAAATTAGCTGGGCATGGAGGAGGTTCCAAGATGGCCGAATACGAACAGCTCCAGTATACAGCTCCCAGTGTGAGCGACGCAGAAGACAGATGATTTCTGCATTCCAACTGAGGTACCAGGTTCATCTCACTGGGGTTTGTCGGACAGTGGGTACAGCCCACGGAGCAGGGTGGGGCATCGCCTCACCCCGGGAAGCGCAAGGGGTCACAGAATTCCCTTTCCTAGCCAAGGGAAGCTGTGACAGACGGTACCTGGAAAATCGGGACACTCCTACCCTAATACTGCGCTTTTCCAACGGTCTTAGCAAACAGCACACCAGGAGATTATATCACACACCTGGCTTGGAGGGTCCCACACCCACAGAGCCTTACTCATTGCTAGCACAGCAGTCTGAGATCAAACTGCAAGGTGGCAGCGAGGCTGGGGGAGGGGCATCCGCCATTGCTGAGGCTTGAGTAGGTAAACAAAGCAGGTGGGGAGCTTGAACTGAGTGGAGCCCACCACAGTTCAAGAAGGCCTGCCTGCCTCTGTAGATGCCACCTCTGGGGGCAGGGCATAGCTGAACAAAAGGCAGCAGAAACTTCTGCAGACTTAAACATCCCTGTCTGACAGCTTTGAAGAGAGTAGTGGTTCTCCCAGCACAGAGATCTGAGAACAGACAGACTGCCTCCTCAAGTGGGTCCCTGACCCCTGAGTAGCCTAACCGGGAGACACCTCCCAATAGGGGCCGACTGACACCCCATACAGCTGGGTGCTCCTCTGAGGCGAAGCTTCCAGGGGAAGGATCTGGCAGCAACATTTGCCATTCTGCAGCCTCCACTGGTGATACCCAGGCAAACAGGTTCTGGAGTGGACCTCCAGCAAACTCCAACAGACCTGCAGCTGAGGGTCCTGACTGTTAGAAGGAAAACTAACAAACAAAAAGGACATCCACACCAAAATCCCATCTGTACGTCACCATCATCAAAGACCAAAGGTAGATAAAACCACAAAGATGGGGAGAAAACAGAGCAGAAAAGCTGAAAATTCTAAAAATCAGAGCACCTCTTCTCCTCCAAAGGAACGCAGCACCTCGCCAGCAATGGAACAAACCTGGTTGGAGAATGACTTTGATGAGTTGAGAGAAGAAGGCTTCAGACGAATGGTAATAACAAACTTCTCCGAGCTAAAGGAGGATGTTTGAACCCATCGCAAAGAAGCTAAAAACCTTGAGAAAAGATTAGACAAATGGGTAACTAGAATCAACAGTGTAGAGAAGACCTTAAATGACCTGTTGGAGCTGAAAACTGTGGCACAAGAAATACGTGACGCATGCACAAGCTTCAGTAGCCAATTTGATCAAGTGGAAGAAAGGGTATCAGTGATTGAAGGTCAAATGAATGAAATGAAGCGAGAAAAGAAGTTTGGAGAAAAAAGAGTAAAAAGAAATGAACAAAGCCTCCAAGAAATATGGGACTATATGAAAAGATCAAATCTGTGTCTGATTGGTGTACCTGAAAGTGACGGCAGAACAGAACAAAGTTGGAAAAAACTCTTCAGGATATTATCTAGGAGAACTTCCGCAACCTAGCAAGGCAGGCCAACATTCAAATTCAGGAAATACAGAGAACGCCACGAAGATACTCCTCAAGAAGAGCAACTCCAGGACACATAATTATCAGATTCACCAAAGTTGAAATGAAGGAAAAAATGTTAAGGGCAGCCAGAGAGAAAGGTCAGGTTACCCATAAAGGGAAGCCCATCAGACTAACAGCTGATCCCTCAGCAGAAACTCTACAAGCC
This sequence comes from Symphalangus syndactylus, assembly GCF_028878055.3. Lineage (NCBI taxonomy): Eukaryota > Metazoa > Chordata > Mammalia > Primates > Hylobatidae > Symphalangus > Symphalangus syndactylus. The sequence goes on along the minus strand of NC_072432.2, from coordinate 135,797,177 downwards.
AGAAGAGAGTGGGGGCCAATATTCAACATTCTTAAAGAAAAGAATTTTCAACCCAGAATTTCATATCCAGCCAAACTAAGTTTCATAAGTGAACGAGAAATAAAATACTTTACAGACAAGCAAATGCTGAGAGATTTTGTCACCACCAGGCCTGCCCTAAAAGAGCTCCTGAAGGAAGCACTAAACATGGAAAGGAACAAACGGTACCAGCCACTGCAAAAACATGCCAAATTGCAAAGACCATCAATGCTAGGAAGAAACTGCATCAACTAAAGTGCAAAATAACCAGCTAACGTCATAATGACAGGATCAAATTCACACATAATGATATTAACCTTAAATGTAAATGGGCTAAATGCTCCAATTAAAAGACACAGACTGGCAAATTGGATAAAGACTCAAGACCCATCAGTGTGCTGTATTCAGGAGACCCATCTCACGTGCAAAGACACACATAGGCTCAAAATAAAGGGATGGAGGAAGATCTACCAGGCAAATGGAAAACAAAAAAAGGCAGGGGTTGCAATCCTAGTCTCTGATAAAACAGACTTTAAACCAACAAAGATCAAAAGAGACAAAGAAGGCCATTACATAATGGTAAAGGGATCAATTCAACAAGAAGAACTAACTATCCTAAATATATATGCACCCAATACAGGAGCACCCAGATTCATAGAGCAAGTCCTTAGAGACCTACAAAGAGACTCAGACTCCCACACAATAATAACGGGAGACTTTAACACTCCACTGTCAACATTAGATCAATGAGACAGAAAGTTAACGAGGAATTGAACTCAGCTCTGCACCAAGCAGATCTAATAGATACCTACAGAACTCTCCATCCCAAATCAACAGAATATACATTCTTCTCAGCACCACATCTCACTTATTCCAAAATTGACCACAGAGTTGGAAGTAAAGCACTCCTCAGCAAATGTAAAAGAATAGAAATTACAACAAACTGTCTCTCAGACCACAGTGCAATCAAATTAGAACTCAGGATTAAGAAACTCTCTCAAAACTGCTCAACTACATGGAAACTGAACAACCCGCTCCTGAATGACTACTGGGTACATAACAGAATGAAGGCAGAAATAAAGATGTTCTTGGAAATCAATGAGAACAAAGACACAACATACCAGAATCTCTGGGACACATTTAAAGCAGTGTGTAGAGGGAAATTTATAGCACTAAATGTCCACAAGAGAAAGCAGGAAAGATCTAAAACTGACACACTAACATCACCATTAAAAGAACTAGAGAAGCAAGAGCAAACACATTCAAAAGCTAGCAGAAGGCAAGAAATAACTAAGATCAGAGCAGAACTGAAGGAAATAGAGACACAAAAAACCCTTCAAAAAAATCAATGAATCCAGGAGCTGGTTTTTTGAAAAGATCAACAAAATTGATAAACCGCTAGCAAGACTAATAAAGAAGAAAAGGGAGAAGAATCAAATAGACGCAATAAAAAATGATAAAGGTGATATCACCACCGAATACAAACTACAATCCACAGAAATACAAACTACAATCAGAGAATACTATAAACACTTCTACTCAAATAAACTAGACAATCTAGAAGAAATGGATAAATTCCTGGACACATACACCCTCCCAAGACTAAACCAGAAAGAAGTTGAATCCCTGAATAGAACAATAACAGGTCTGAAATTGAGGCAATAATCAATAGCTTACCAACAAAAAAACTCCAGGACCAGATGGATTCACAACCGAATTCTACCAGAGATACAAAGAGGAGCTGGTACCATTCCTTCTGAAACTATTCCAATCAATAGAAAAAGAGGGAATCCTCCCTAACTCATTTTATGAGGCCAGCATCATCCTGATACCAAAGCCTAGCAGAGACACAATAAGAAAAGACAATTTCAGATCAATATCCTTGATGAACATTGATGCAAAGATCCTCAACAAAATACTGGCAAACCGAATCCAGCAGCACATCAAAAAGCTTATCCACCACGATCAAGTCGGCTTCATTCTGGGATGCAAGGCTGGTTCAACATACGCAAATCAATAAAGGTAATCCATGATATAAACAGAACCAAAAACAAAAACCACGTGATTATCTCAATAGATGCAGAAAAGGCCTTTGAAAAAATTCAACAGCCCTTCATGCTAAAAACTCTGAATAAACTAGGTATTGATGGGACCTATCTCAAAATAATAAGAGCTACTTATGACAAACCCACAGCCAATATCATACTGAATGAGCAAAAAGTGGAAGCATTCCCTTTGAAAACTGGCACAAGACAGGGATGCCCTCTCTCACCACTCCTATTCAACATAGTGTTGGAAGTTCTGGCCAGGGCAATCAGGCAGGAGAAAGAAATAAAGGGTATTCAATTAGGAAAAGAGGAAGTCAAATTGTCCCTGTTTGCAGATGACATGATTGTATATCTAGAAAACCCCATCATCTCAGCCCAAAATTTCCTTAAGCTGATTAGCAACTTCAGCAAAGTCTCAGGATACAAAATCAATGTGCAAAAATCACAAGCATTCCTATACACCAATAACAGACAAACAGCCAAATCATGAGTGAACTCCCATTCACAACTGCTTCAAAGAGAATAAAATACCTAGGAATCCAGCTTACAGGGGATGTCAAGGACCTTCTCAAGGAGAACTACAAACCACTGCTCAATGAAATAAAAGAGGGCACAAACAAATGGAAAAACATTCCATGCTTATGGGTAGAAAGAATCAATCTCATGAAAATGGCCATACGGCCCAAGGGAATTTATAGATTCAATGCCATCCCCATCAAGCTACCAATGACTTTCTTCACAGAATTGGAAAAAACTACTTTAAAGTTCATATGGAACCAAAAACGAGCCCGCATTGCCAAGACAATCCTAAGCCACAAGAACAAAGCTGGAGGCATCACGCCACCTGGCTTCAAACTATACTACAAGGCTACAGTAACCAAAACAGCATGGTACTGGTACTAAAACAGAGATCTAGACAAATGGAACAGAACAGAGCCCTCAGAAATAATACCACACATCTACAACCATCTGATCTTTGACAAACCTGACAAAAACAAGAAATGGGGAAAGGATTCCTTATTTAATAAATGGTGCTGGGAAAACTGGCTAGCCATATGTAGAAAGCTGAAACTGGATCCCTTCCTTACATCTTATACAAAAATTAATTCAAGATGGATTAAACACTTAAATGTTAGACCTAAAACCATAAAAACCCTAGAAGAAAACTTAGGCAATACCATTCAGGACATAGGCATGGGCAAGGACTTCATGACTAAAACACCAAAAGCAATAGCAACAAAAGCCAAAATTGACAAATGGGATCTAATTAAACTAAAGAGCTTCTGCACAGCAAAAGAAACTACCATCGGAGTGAACAGGCAACCTACAGAATGGGAGAAAATTTTTACAACCTACCCATCTGACAAAGGGCTAATATCCAGAATCTACAAAGAACTTAAACAAATTTACAAGAAGAAATCAAACAACCCCATCAAAAATTGGGCGAAGGATATGAACAGACACTTCTCAAAAGAAGACGTTTATGCAGCCAACAGATACATGAAAAAATGCTCATCATCACTGGCCATCAGAGAAATGCAAATCAAAACCACAATGAGATACCATCTCACACCAGTTAGAATGGCCATCATTCAAAAGTCAGGAAACAACAGGTGCTAGAGAGGATGTGGAGAAATAGGAACACTTTTACACTGTTGGTGGGACTGTAAACTAATTCAATCATTGTGGAAGTCGGTGTGGCGATTCCTCAGGGATGTAGAACTAGAAATACCATTTGACCCAGCCATCCCATTACTGGGTATATACCCAAAGGATTATAAATCATGCTGCTATAAAGACACATGCACACGTATGTTTATTGCGGCACTATTCACAATAGCAAAGACTTGGAACCAACCCAAATGCCCTTCAATGATAGACTGGATTAAGAAAATGTGGCACATATACACCATGGAATACTATGCAGCCATAAAAAAGGATGAGTTCATGTCCTTTGTAGGGACATGGATGAAGCTGGAAACCATCATTCTGAGCAAACTATCACAAGGACAGAAAATCAAACACTACATGTTCTCACTCATAGGTGGGAATTGAACGATGGGAACACTTGGACACAGGGTGGGGAACATCACACCCCGGGGCCTGTTGTGGGGCAGGGGGAAGGGGGAGGTATAGCATTAGGAGATATACGTAATGTAAATGACGAGTTAACCGGTGCAGCAAACCAACATGGCACATGTATACCTATGTAACAAACCTGCACGTTGTGCACATATACCCTAGAACTTAAAAGTATAATTAAAAAAATATATTAGCTGGGAGTGGTGGTGGGCGCCTGTGGTCCCAGCTACTCGGGAGGCTGAGACAGGAGAATGGCGTGAACCCAGGAGGCGGAGCTTGCAGTGAGCCCAGATCGCGCCACTGCACTCCAGCCTGGGGGACAGAGCGAGACTCCCTCTCAAAAAAAAAAAAAAAAATGAGGCCAGGCATGGTGACTCACACCTGTAGTCCTAGCATTTTGGGAGGCTGAGGCGGGTAAATGACTTGAGCCCAGGAGTTCAAGGCCAGCCCTGGGCAACATGGTGAAACCTTGTCTCTGTGATAAATACAATCATTAACTGGGCATGGTAGTGCATGCCTATAGTCCCAGCTCCTCAGGAGGCTGAGGCAGGAGAATCACTTGAGCCTGGAAGGTTAAGGCAACAGTGAGTTGAGATCGTGCCCCTGCACTCCAGCCTGGGTAACAGAGTGAGACCCTGTCTCCAAGAAGTAAATAAAACAGAATGCATTTGAAACTAACAGAGAGGATTGTGCATGTTCCTGACACAAAGAAATGATAATAACTGTTTGAGGTGATGAATATGCTAATTACCCTGATTTGATCATTACACACTGTATGATACACAGGTATCAAAATATTACTCTGGGCCTCATAAATATGTACAATTATTACATATCAACTAAAAATAAGAGGAAAAAAGAATGCATGTGATCACTGTCTGCTGACAAATTTGTTAAGAGGATAGATCTCATGTCGTGTATTTTACAATAAAAAAATTGACATAAAGATTAAAAATAACTAATGAAAGTGAAAATCAGAATGTATTTGATTAGCAGATCTACAGTATTGCACGCAGAAATTTTAGAAGTTCTAAAAACCATATCCCCCTTTGTTCTCCTTTTTTTTAAAAAACACTGTTTTGGCTGGGCATGGTGGCTCACACCTGTAATACCAGCAATTTATGAGGCCGAGGCAGGAAGATCACCAGAGTCCAGGAGTTTGAAACCAGCCTGGGCAACACAGTGAGACCTTGTCTCTACAAAAAAATAAAGAAAATTAGCCAGGCATGGTGGTGCACTCCTGTAGTCCCAGCTAATTAGGAGACTGAGGAGGGAGGATCGCTTGAGCCTGGGACGTTGAGGCTTCAGTGAGCCAAGATCACACCACTGCACCCCAGCCTGGGCAACACAGCAAGACCCTGTATCAACAACAACAAGAACAACAACAACAAGAACACAGTTTCTGGCCAGGCATGGTGGCTCACACCTGTAATCCCCGTGCTTTGGGTGGCCAAGGCAGGAGGATCACTTGAAGCCAGGAGTGAGAGACCAGTCTGGACAACATAGTGAGACCGTATCACTACACAGTACATTTTTTTTTAATTTAAAAAAAGTTTTTCTTAATTAAAACATGGTTTCTCACCGAGGCACAATGTTCAGGCACAGGTTTAGCAAAGAGGAGCTCCAACACAGCAACCACAAAGTATGTCACTCCCAAGCGCTGCAGCACACCAGGAATGCGCACCTTGTCCCAAGACACTGCAAAAGACACAAGTTAGGTCAAGTGTTAGCCAGGACTTCTCAACTCATCCCAGGACAACATTATTTGTTTCCTAAAGGGGAAGACATACCTATATTGCATCTAAGTAAGTCTTTTTTAAGCTCTTGGACATGGAAATATATATGGTCAAGAGACATGGGCTCAGCCCAGCTTCCAAAAACAGGCCAATCCCTCTTAATACAAGGAGGGTCAGTCAGGGACATGGCTCAAACTCAAAACAGGAAGCTGGCCAGGTGAGAGACTGGGATAAGAACCAAAGCATCTTACTCAGGTGTGGGGATAAAGCCAGGCCTGCGCCTGACCCTGGCTCTTTCCTATTAGGAATTTGCAATCAACCCGAACGTCCACTAGGACCTTGCAGGCCCAACACAAGCCACTCTCCCTGCCCTATCCACTACCCAGCTGTATCACCACAAGAACGCCACTGACTGACCCTCCCTGCCCTAGCTGCTACCCGACCGTATGACCAGAAGAACAGACCTGACAACAAACCCTAAAATGAATCCTACTGGAAGCAGTGGCTCCCTTTTTGGAGATCCACCAAGTCCACATTCATATGAAACACCATCTGGAAGTGACCTCCACCTCTTGCTAGTGCCTATTAAAGTACATATTGCCTGAGGGCTCCATTTGGCCATGGTCTAGATGTTTGTGTCCTCTTCTGCTAATGACAGTTGCAAGGCCCTTGAGGACAGTGACTAGTGCCCTCCTGACTCTGATACTCGTTCAAAGCAGAAGGCTCACAAGCCTTCCCTCAGCTCTGCTGTCCCTGCACACCACTAAACTAATGACAAAGATATTACTCCTTCCAGAAACCCAGCTGCCATACAAGTGCCGGCGAAGGTGGATTCGTGAACTGCCGCACACTACTGAAAGCTGATGAAATCACATTAGCAGGGGGCAAAGTTGGAGACCAAGGCGGCCTGGTCTGGTCCTTGCTGTGCCTCTCACTACACTCAGATAATCCAGAGAAAACCTTCAATCGCTCTTGGCCTCAGACTTTTCCTTTGTACAAGAGAAGGGTTTGAGTAGTCTCAGAGGCTCCTCCTAGGTCTAAAATTCAAAAATAATAATAATAATGCTCACAGTTAGACAACCATTGGATATACTTTCCTAATGATTACCCTATTTGCAGGCATCTGAGATGGAGGAATTGCATTTCTCTCAAATTACAACATATAGTTTCCGTATTTCAACCTGAATATATATAACAGAGGGAAAAAGTACTTACATGGGCCAAGGCAATAATTGGGATTCACAATGATAATTCCTATGCAGATTAACAGGAAACTCCTCCATGCAATCTTCCCTAGCAATCTGAATTTTGAACATCCCCGTTGCAGTATAGAAGTCATTGATAGAAAAATGGAAGATCCCATAATAAATACAAACCTAAAAAGAATCCAGTTATTAACAGGTGGCCATTTCCAATTTTTTTGTCTATATATCAATAACATTTTATAATATGCTATAAAAGAGAAGCAACCATAATTTGTTTAAAGTAGCCAATTACTGAAATAATACTGAGCTAACAGTAGAGGAAGAGAGCTCAGAATATAGCCCCATGGGGATGGAAGGTTTTTGATAGTGCACCTTCAAGTCCTGTCTTAGGAGAAAATTTCTTTAATATTAAATGGAATTTCCAAGGACAACCCTCCCATTTCATTATCAAAAAGAAATGATGATTCGATGCCACAATAATGTCTTCAAATAACTAGACATTCACTAGCACACACTCAAAGCCCTTGAAAAACAGACATTTCAATTATTTCTATACACCCTTCTGCGCCTGAAAGAAAAATGAAAGCTTACTTTTTCTCTCTCCATTTAGTCTGAGTCATACACGTTTCCTTTCTTTTCTTTGACCATATTAAATTATCTTTTTTTTTTTTTTTTTGAGACATAGTCTCGCTCTGTTGCCCAGACTGGAGTGCAGTGGCACGATCTCGGCTCACTGCAAACTCCACCTCCTGGGTTCACGCCATTCTCCCGCCTCAGCCTCCCGAGTAGCTGGGACTACAGGCGCCCGCCACCACGCCCAGTTAATTTTTTGTATTTTTAGTAGAGACGGGGTTTCACCGTCTTAGCCAGGATGGTCTTGATCTCCTGACCTCGTGATCCGCCCGCCTCGGCCTCCCAAAGTGCTGGGATTACAGGCGTGAGCCACCGCGCCCGGCCCTAAATTATCTCTTTTAAAAAAAAAAAAAAAAAGTTAGAATACTGATTTTTCTAATTACTTGGCAAGGGATCACAGAGATGAAAGTTTGCTCTTGCTGCATTCCTTGGTGTCTCTGGGAAAAACTGAAAGCCTTTCCTCCAAGATCTGGAACACGACAAGGATGCCTACTTTTCACCACTGTTATTCAACATGGCACTAATAATAAGTACAAAAATAGAGCAGTCAGACAAGAGAAACAAATAAAGTGCATCCAAGTTGGAAAGGAGGAAGTCGAAGTGTCCTTGTTTGCAGATAACATGATCTTATATGTGGAAAAACCTAGACTCCACCAGAAAACTATTAGAACTGATCAACAAATTCAGTAAAGCTGCAGGATACAAAATCAACACGCAACAATCAGTAGCATTTCTATATGCCAACAGAAAACAATCTGAAAAAAGAAATCAGGAAAGGAATTCCATTTCCAATAGCCACAAATAAAATAAAGTACCTCAAAATTAACGTAACCAAAGAAGAGAAGGATTTCTACAATGAAAACTATAAACCACTGATGAAAGAAACTGAAGAGGGCACCAAAAAATGGAAAGAAATTCCATGTTCCTACATTAGAAAAATTAATATTGTTAAAATGTTCACACCACCTAAAGCAATCTACAGACTCAATGCAATCCCTATCAAAATACCAGTAACATTCTTCACTGAAATAGAAAAAAACAATGCTGAAATTTATATGGAACCACAAAAGACCCAGCGTAGCCAAAGTTATCCTGAGCAAGAAGAACAAAACTGGAAGAATCACATTACCTGACTTTAAATTATACCACAGAGCTATAGAAACAAAAACAGCATGGTAGTGGCATAAAAACAGACACATAGATAGTGGGACAGAATAGAGAACTCAGAGCTAAATCCATATAGCTACAGTGAACTCATTTTTGACAAAAGTGCCAAGAACACACATTGGAGAAAGGACAGTCTCTTCAAAAAAATGATGCTGGAAAACTGGATATTCATATGCAGAAGAATGAACCTATACCCCTATCTCTCACCATATAAAAAAAAATCAAATCAAAATGGATTAAAGACTTAAACTTAAGACCTCAAACTATGAAACTACTAAGAGAAAACATTGGGGAAACACTCCAGCACACTGGACTAAGTGAAGATTTCTTGATTAACACACCACACAGCACAAGTAACCAAAGCAAAAATGGACAAATGGGATCATATCAAGTAAAAAGCTTCCACACAGAAAAGATAATTAACAAAGTGAAGAGACAACCCCTGGAATGGGAGAAAATATTTGCAAACTCCCCATCAGACAAGCGATTAATAGCCAGAACATATAAGGAGCTCAAACAACCCTATAGGGAAAAAAATCTAATAATCCAATTAAAAATGGATTAAAAGACCGGGCTCAGTGGCTCACGCCTGTAACCCTAGCACTTTGGGAGGCCAAGGCGGGCAGATTACCTGAGGTCAGGAGTTCAAGACCAGCCTGGCCAACGTGGTGAAACCTCGTCTCTACTAAAAATACAAAAAAATAGCCAGGTGTGGTGGCGCGCACCTGTAATCCCAGCTACTCTGGAGGCTGAGGCAGGAGAATCGCTGGAACCCAGGAGGCAGAGGTTGCGATGAACCAAGATCATGCCACCGCACTCCCACCTGGGCTACAGAGCAAGACTTCATCTCAAAAAAAAAAAAAAAAAAAAAAGAGGACAAAAGATCTGAACAGACATTTCTCAAAAGAAGACATCCAAATGGCAAACAGGAATATGAAACGGTGCTCAACATCATTGATCATCAGAGAAATGCAAGTCAAAGCTACAATGAGATGTCATCTTACCCCAGTTAAAATGGTTTTTATCCAAAAGACAGCAATAACCAATGCTGGTGAGGAGGTGGGGAAAAGGGAACCCCTGTACACTGTTGGTGGGAATGTAAATTAGTACAATCACCATGGACAATAGGTTAGAGGTTCCTCAAAAACTAAAAATAGAGGTACCGTATGATCCAGCAATCCCACTGCTGGGTAGATATGCAAAAGAAAGGAAATCAGTATATTGAAGAGATACTCCCATCTTTATTGCAGCACTATTCACAATAGCCAAGATCTGGAAGCAGACTAAGCGTCCATCAACAGACACTTAGAAAGAAAATGTGGTGCATATACACAATGAAGTACTATTCAGCCATAAAAAACAATGAGATCCTGTCATGTGCAACAGCATGGATGGAACTGGAGGACATTATGTTAAGTGAAATAAGCCATGTGAAGACACACTTCACATGTTCCAATTATTTGTGGAGCTAAAAATTAAAACAACTGAACTCAGGGCGACAGAAGGATGGACACCAGAAGGGAAGGGTAGTGGGGAGGGAAGGAGGGGGGATGGTTAATGAGTATAAAAATATAGCTGGATGGAATGAATAAGATCAAGTATTTGATAGCACAACAGGGTGACTACAGTCAACAATAATTTACTGTACATTTAAAAATAACTAAAAAATTATAATTGGATTATCACAAAATGGTAAATGCCTGAGGGGGTGGGTACCCTACTTACCCTGATGTGATTATTATACATTGTATGCCTGCATCAAAATATCTCATGTTTACCATAATATATAAACTATGTACCCACAAAAATTTAAAATTTGAAATAAAAAATAACAATAATAAGGCTGGTACTACCTGCTAATGAGGGAGCAATGTCACTCAATACACCATAGCAAAGACAGAAATTCCACATCACATAGGCAATGTCCCTTCACAAGAATAAGAAGCCACGAATGATCAGAGACAAAATTGAGTTACTCAATTGTTATTTTAAATTTTAGTTTATGACTATCATTGCCCACCTACATATTTATTAGCATTCACTGATACCAATATACTGTAATTCTTTAGGAAATAGGATTTTATAAGTATTTTCAGGATTAATGGAACTGAACTACATGTTCAGAATTTATAATTTCCTACAAGGTTTCAGGATCTGGCATACCATATCTACACTAACAAAATATTCCCTACAAAATCACTTTTTTTCTTTTTTTCTTTTTTTTTGAGATGAAGTCTCACTCTGTCGCCCAGGCTGGAGTGCAGTGGCATGATCTCTGCTCACCGCAACCCCCGCCTCCCGGGTTCAAGCGATTCTCCTTCCTCAGCCTCCCGAGTAGCTGGGATTACAGGCACGTGCCACTGCACCCGGCTAATTTTTTGTATTTTTAGTAGAGACAGAGTTTCACCATGTTGGCCAGGCTGGTCTTGAACTCCTGACCTCAGGTAATCTGCCTGCCTCGGCCTCCCAAAGTGCTAGGATTACAGGCGTGAGCCACCGTGCCCGGCCCAAAATCACTTTTTTATACACACATGTGTAGGCACTGTGTCAAGTATGAGAACTATCCAGTAACAGGACTTTCGGAAGGACTTCCTAACCACATAACACACGCCCGTCTCAGAGACAGGCTCCAGCACCATCTGAAAAACAGGAGACTGGAGTCAACCCATGGAAGAGAAGAGGGCAGACCGGCAACTCACCACGGGAACACGAGGTCAGCCACTGTCAGCCCTGCAGAACAAGTACAAAGCATAAGCAAAAGGACTCTAGAATACAAATACCTCCTAAATCTAGTGTGGACTTCATTATACACTGGTATAGAAAGTAAACCCAGGGCAGGCACAGTGACTCATGCCTGTAATCTCAACACTTTGGGAGGCCGAGGCAAGCAGATCACCTGAGGTCAGGAGTTCAAGACTAGCCTGGCCACCGTGATCAAATCCCGTCTCTACTAAAAATACAAAAATTAGCCAGGCGTGGTGGCGGGCACCTGTAATCCCAGCTACTTGGGAGGCTGAGGCAGGAGAATCACTTGAACCTGGGAGGCAGAGGTGGCAGTGAGCCAAGATCGTACCATTGCACTCCAGCCTGGGTGACAAGAGTGAAACTCCATCGCAAAAAAAAAAAAGAAAAAGAAAACTATAGGCCGGGTGTGGTGTGGCTCACACCTGTAATCCCAGCACCTTGGGAGGCTAAGGTGGGAGGATCGCTTGAGCCCAGGAGTTTGAGACCAGCCTGGGCAACAGAGTGAGACACCATCTGTACTAAAAATTGTTTTAAAAAACTAGCCAGGTATGGTGGCACACACCTGTAGTCCCAGCTACTCAGGAGGCTGAGGTGGGAGGATTGCTTGAGCCCAGGAGGTCGAGGCTGTGGTCAGCTATTATCACACCACTGCAATATAGCCTGGGCTACAAAGCAAGACTCTGCCTTTAAAAAAAGAAAGTAAACTCACAAACTCTTCCTTGAGACTCTGTAACCAAGCACTGGGCCTGGCTGGGACGCTTCCTATGAACATAACTAGACACGGGAGAACCAAACTAGAAATATGTAGACACATTTGTTAGGTTTAAGAAGCACTAATCCATTCTTAAAGCAACTACCAAGCCAGACTTACAGATATTATTCACCACCACTCAGACCAATCCTAGTTCAACGCCATCTCAAAAAGGACCATAAGTCCTAGAAGACAGAGCCCCCAAGAGCATGGTGGCTGTAATAGAAGGCATATCTAGAACATGACCATGATCATTTACAACCAAATCCGTAACATATTCTGCAGAGTCCCTAAGTCCCACAGCAGGAACTTCTAGAGTCTGTTATTCCAGTGAAGCTTTACAGATTCACAGCACACAAAAGGAGGAACAAAACTAAAGGGTTCGCAGAATCATCTACAGGTCACCCTAGGAGGGAGCAGGAGCTCAGTGGCTCAGAGGAGGCTGCTGGGGCTCATTTCTGGAGTTTCTGGGGAGAATGCTGAGTGATTCTCCTGCCCTGAAGCTCTGTGAAGGACGTATGTAAGCAACATTACTTTTAGGAAATATCTTACCATTCCAACTCGCGTGTTTGAAGTACCAATATTTTCCTCCTCCATAATTGACAAAGACCATGAGTATAAGAGCAATCCTAGAAGAAGCCAACAAAGAGAAGCCTTTCAGGGTTTGCTATGTGAAAAGGAAGGGCTGAACTGAAGACACATTTATACTCACAAGGTGCAATCATGCACCAGTGCAATCCTACCGAGCATTTTCTTACACAAGATGAGACATCAAGGCCAAGAAGTGATTATTTTCTAATCATTGCAATTAGGACCATGCACTGCAGTTAGGACCATTGCCAACACTGCCAACATGATGTCTTAACCAAAGTTTATACTGCAGTCTTAAACTATATAACTTGAAAACATAGCAAAATATTTCCGATGACTCAGTTTTGTGCTAATTATTTAGATGTCTCAGGTTAAAGAACTCTAGTAGAAGACACACAGCCAGTTGAGTCAGCAAGCTCAGAATTCCAATCTTGGATCCTTTTCTGTCATTAGCCGTAAGACCCCAGGCAAGGTTCTCATCAGTAAACTCAGTGTGCTCATCTGTAAAAGAAAGTGCCCTAGCCACGTGACTTTTAAGGAGAATGACGTATTTTACAGCAGCTAACTAGTGTCCAGCATATTTTAGACACTTAATAAATGTTAGTTCCTGTCTATCTGTGACCATCTTATCTCCAGAAGTAGCAATGGAAATCTAAAAGACAGAGTAATAGATTCCAGATGTGCTACTGTTTGAGGCTAACTGTGCAGAATGCTGAGGGTGCTGACCTCAGGTGTCAACAGACTAATTTGGGAGACTCTGTAACCCAAGTGCCTGCAATCAAACCCTGGCTTTCCTATTTGGTACCTGAGTGAGCTTGGGCAAGTTACTTCACTCAGCAGCACAATTTCTTTTACTTTTAATGTGAATCAGGCACATTAAAAGTATATATCTCATAGGATTACTAAGAGATGAAATAAATTAAGACGAGTTAGAACAGTGACTGGCACGTTATGAGAACTCCTGAATTGTTAGCAAGTTTCATTATGATCATATTGTTCTTACTACCTGCTTCCAATCTACCTGCCAGGGCACTCAGGGCTCTGGTGAGACTGGGGCAAAGTTATAGGGTTGTCACTAGAGTTCAGAAGGCTTCAGTATGTAGAAATAAAAGAGCTGATACCTGTGTATTTACTCTTAGCTCTACAGTTTTTAAACTTTATTTTCAGATTTCAGTCCTGGCCTTTGTTCTTCTACCAGGGCTATGGGTTTGCTAGCACGAGGGCCTGACACTCGAGTCACTCTGCTAGCAGCGCAGGATCAGCTCTCCCTCTGCCACATGCTGGTGTTTCCTCGCTAGACTAGTGCATCTTCTGAGCCATCAAGCTACTGACTGGACGTGGGATACAGTCTGTAGCCCCAAGTAACAGCGACTTGCCCAAATAAAAATGCCCTTCGCTCAGCAGACCGCATATCCAAGTGGACACTGGCTCTGGCCTCATCCACTACTCCTCTGTCAACACAGACACTGAGGATCATGGTGGTCTTCCAGATTGGAGAGGCTGCAGAGTTTACTTTTATATCCAAGAAATCCTTCCTCGCCTAGAAAGTAAAAGAATATCCAAGAAATCCTTCCTAGCCTAGAAAGTAAAAGATACGTAAAAGTCCTTACAAGCTAAAAGTGTGTGTATGTACAATTATGTAGTCCTGTGACTACCTGCACCCGCTGTGCTACAGGGAGGCCCACATACCCCCTGAAGGTGTCCACGCTGCGGAGGCGGGGTGGCAGGGCAGACAGACGCCACAATGCTGGCTGAACATCACCATCGAGAGAGTCTATCCTGCTGGGAGATCCCAGCTCCTTCAGAAAAAAAGGGAGAAAGATGACAACTCATAATGCTAAGGAGTAAATTTCATTTTGTCATTTTTTGATTTCTTTTTTTGCTTTGTTTTTTTTGTTTGTTTTTGTTTTATTTTTGAGATGGAGTCTCGCTCTGCGGCCCAGCCTGGAGTGCAATGGCAAGACCTTGGCTCACTGCAACCTCCACCTCCTGGAGTCAAGCGATTCTCCCGCCTCAGCCTCCTGCGTAACTGTGATTACAGGTATGCGCCACCACGTCTAGCTAATTTTTGTATTTTTAGTAGAGATGGGGTTTCATCATGTTGGTCAGGCTGGTCTCAGACTCCTGACCTCACGATCTGCCTGCCTCAGCCTCCTAAAGTGCTGGGATTACAGACGTGAGTCACCGCAACCGGCATCAATTTTTTATTTCTTTAGTAAAGAATGTGATATAGTAGAAATCTAAAAATAGTTTAGAAAGCTAAAAAATAGTTTTTCTGTAGGTGCAGTGGCTCACATCTGTGATTTCAGCACTTTGGGAGGCCAAGGTGGGCAAATCTCTTGAGCCCAAGAGTTTGAGACCAGCCTGGGCAACATGGTGAAACCCTGTCTCTACAAAAAATACAAAAATTAGCCAGGTGTGGTGGCACACACCTGTAGTCCCAGCTACTTAGGAAGCTGAGGTGGGAAGATCACCTGAGCCCAGGAGGTTGAGGCTGCAGCAAGCCGAGACTGCGCCACTGAACTCCAGCCTGGTCAACAGAGTAAGATCCTGTCTCAAAAAATAAAAAAGGTTTTTCTAAACAATACTTGGATTTGCTTTTGTAAAGATCCCATCTAGAGGTCTGGTTTTCTACTTTATCAGCTTTTCCTGCCTTTTACTGAGTTTGCCAGTGGCCACGTTGATAAACGACACCAAAAAAACTAGTCATAAGTGCATCTAGCACAAGCACAGAAGCCAACATCCCCATAAATGAGCCTGAATTTATTAACAAAAATGTAATGACATCATATTTAAATCATTAGAGGAGGCCATCAGCATTTATAGATTTAATATTGTTGTCTCTTATTTCTTTGTTTTAACTTTGACACTCTCTACTTAACTGGATTGATTCAACAATGCTGCCTGCAGAGTGAAAAATGTCTCTACCTCAGGTATCCTGATAGAGCGGAACGTTCCAGCGTCACTGAACCAAGAGAAGGGATGGAGCCCTTCCCAGCAGCTGAAGAGAGGGCTGCTCTCTATTAGGAATACAGGACCTACAACCTGGCCTTCCTCAGTATAAACATGAAACTGGACAATAATGATTAAATAGGAAACTATAAATTCCAAGTTTAGAAAACCACCTGGGCAATACACTATGCATCTCATAACTTACAGAATTGATGAGGCGATCAGTTTCTCGAGAACTTATGGCTTTAGAAATCCAATTGTTAAAGTCATCCAAACTGAAAATAAATAAAGGGCTCAATTACTTTACTTTCACTGGCAGAATTTTTTAAATGATTGGATATTATATGGAAATAAAATTAAAGCTCATATTCTATATTACTAAGTAATTAAACATTCTCAAAATTTTTTAACAATATAAAAATAGAAATCACAGTTTTCAGCAGCTCTACTTATAAATGCTCAACTCTGACAGCATAGTTTCCTCATCAATAAAACAGGAATGATGACAGAGCTTTCACTAAAGACTTCAGAAGGTAAATGAGATAACTATTCCCCGTGGCTGGGATTCTCACTAATAATACTATTAAAATTAAAATAGCAAAAAGTTGGAAACAACCAAATTTACTCAAAACAAGGATGACTAAACACAGAATATGACAGCTGTATGATAGGATGTGATACAGTCATGAAAGCAAAAGAATGTGGGCTCTACCCACACAAAGAAACATTAAGATGAAGATATAAACTATTAGGCCAGGCATGGTGGCTCATGCCTGTAATCCCAGCACTTTGGGGGGCCGAGGTGGATGGATCACTTGAGGTCAGGAGTTCGAGACCAGCCTGGCCAACATGGTGAAATCATGTCTCTAATAAAAACACAAAAATTAGTTGGACGTGGTGGTACACGCCTGTAATCCCAGCTACTCAGGAGGCTGAGGCAGGAGAATTGCTTGAACCCAGGAGGCGGAGGGAAGTTGCAGTGAGCCGAGATCACATCACTGGACTCCAGCCTGGGCAACAGAGCGAGACTCCATCTCAAGAAAAAAAAAAAAAAAGATAAAACTATTAAATACAAAAAGCAAAACCCTAACATTTACATTCAATTACAAACAAAAATGCACATGTGCACACTGGGAAAACTTGAAAGCAACTTTGGGGTGATTCAAATAGTTAATGTACTGGGTTCTTTTTTAATATGGTTGCTTTAATTCAAAAAGATCCAGGCTGGGTGTGGTGGCTCACGCCTGTAATCCCAACACTTTGGGAGGCCGAGACGGGCAGATCACGAGGTTAGGAGATCAAGACCACCCTGGCTAAGACGGTGAAACCCTGTCTTTACTAAAAATACAAAAAAATTAGCCAGGCATGGTGGCGGACACCTGCAGTCCCAGCTACTCTGGAGGCTGAGGTAGGAGAATGGTGTGAACCCGGGAGGCAGAGCTTGGAGTGAGCCAAGATGGTGCCACCGCACTCCAGCCTGGGTGACACAGCAAGACTCTGTCTCAAAAAAAAAAAGAAAGAAAGAAAAGAAAGATATCCAGATAACATTAAATTGATTTACATAACTAACGAAAGATAAATATATTAACTGGTTTTTCTTTAAAATGAGATTTCTACCTGGGAAAAAGTCTTTTGAAAAGTATACCCTACCCTGGCATAAACAAATTATCCAGTGCATAGGATTTTTTCCCCTTTTATTTTTTGGTCATGAACAGTTATACAAAAGCAGAGAAACCAGTACAGGTATAGCTCGAGACACTGCAGGCTTGGTCCCAGACCACCACAATAAGGCCAATATCACAATACAGTGACTCACACAAATTTTCTGTGACCCAGTGTATATAAAAGTTATATATTACACTATACTATAGCCTATTAAGTGTGCAATACCATTATGCACAAAAAGTTTACATGCCTTAATTTAAAAATGTATTGCTAATAAATGTTAATGGTCATCTGAGCCTTCAGCAAGTCCTAATCTTTCTGCTGGTGGAAGATCTGGCCTCCATGTTAATGGCTGCTGAGTGCTCAGGGTGGTGGCTGCCGAAGGTTGAGGTGGCTGTGGCAATTTCCGAAATCAAGACAATACAGTTTGCCACAGACTTTTCCTTTCACGGAAGATTTCTCTGTAGCATGTGATGCTGTTTGATAGCATTTTACCCACAGTTAGACCTTCTTTCAAAATTAAGAGTCAATCCTCTCAAACTCTGCCTCTGCTCTACCAACTACGTTTATGTGATATTCTAAGTCCTTTGTTGTCATCTCAGCAATGTTCACAACGTGGTTACCAGGAGTAGATTCCATCGTGAGAAACCACTTCCTTTGCTCATCTATAAGAAGCAACTCCTTGTCTGATCAAGTATTGTCATGAGATTGCAGCAATTCAGTCACGTCTTCAGGCTTCACTTCTAATTCTAGTTTTCTTTATTTCCACCACATCTGCAGTTATTTCCTCCACTGAAGTCTTAAACCCCCCGAGTCATCCATGAGGGCTGGAATCAACTTCCTCCAAACTCCTGTTAACGTTGATAATTTTACTTCCTCTCATGAATCACAAATTTCTTAATGGCATCTACAATGGTGAATCCTTTCCAGAAGGTTTTCAATGGACTTTGCCCAGATTCATTGGAGAAATCACTATCTATGGCAGCTATACAGCTTTATAAAAACCTATTTTTTAAATAGTAAGACTTGAAAATCACTATTACTCCTTGATCCATGGGCTGCAGAATGGATATTGTGTTGCAGGCATGAAAACAACATTCATCTGCTTGTACATCTCCATTGGAGCTCTTGGGTGACTTGCTGCATTGTCAATGACCAACAATATTTTGAAAAAAATATTCTTTTCTGAACAGTAGGTCTCAACAGTGGGCCTAAAATAGTCAGTAAGCCAAGCTGTAAACAGACGTGCTGTCATCCAGGCTTTACTGTTCCATTTATTGAGCACAGGCAGAGGAGATTTAGCATAACTCTTAAAGGCCCTAGGATTTCCAGAATGGTAAATGAGCATTGGCTTCAACTTAAAGTCACCAGTTGCGTTAGCTCCTAACAAGAGAGTCAGCCTGTCCTGTGAAGCTTTGAATTCTCCTTCCTGGCTATTAAAAGGCTTAGATGGCATCTTCTTCCAATAGAAGGCTGTTTCATCTGCATGGAAACTGTGTTGTTAGTGTAGCCACTTTCATCAATTATCTTAGCTGGATCTTCTGGGTAACTTGCTGCAGCTTCTCTATCAGCACTTGCTGCTTCACCTTGCATTTTTATGTTATGGAGATGGCTTCCTTCCTTAAACCTCCTGAACCAACCTCTGCTAGTTTCCAACTTTTCTTCTGCAGATTCCTCACTTCTCTTAGTCTCCACAGAACTGAAAAAGAGCTAGGGCCTTGCTCTGGATTAGGCTTTGGCTTAAGGGAATAGTTTGACCCTCTATCCAGACCATTCAAACTTTCTCCATATCAGCAGTAAGTCTGTTTCATTTTCTTCTTTTTCTTTTTTTCCTTTTTGAGACAGAGTCTAGCTCCTTTGCCTAGGCTGGAGTACAGCGGAGCAATCTCAGCTCACTGCAACTTCTGACTCCCGGGTTCAAGCAATTCTCCTGCCTCAGGCTCCAGAGTAGCTGGGACTATAGGCATGCAACACCATGCCCAGCTAATTTTGCGTTTTTAGTAGAGATGGGGTTTTGCCATGTTGGCCAGGCTGGTCTCGAATTCCTAGCTTCAAGCAATCATCTGGCCTCAGGCTCCCAAAGTGCTGGGATTACAGGTGTGAGCTACTAAGCCCAGCTTGTTTCACTTTCTTATCATTTGTGTCTTCCCTGGAGTAGCAC
Source organism: Symphalangus syndactylus (assembly GCF_028878055.3). Taxonomy (NCBI): domain Eukaryota; kingdom Metazoa; phylum Chordata; class Mammalia; order Primates; family Hylobatidae; genus Symphalangus; species Symphalangus syndactylus. Next base: position 135,777,423 of record NC_072432.2, on the reverse strand, counting down.
ATTTAATTTTCTTCAAGAACTTTCACAACTTGGCTAACTGTTGGGCACAAGAGGCCTACCTTTCAGCCTATCGTGGCTCTCGACATGCCTTTCTCACTAAGCTTAATCATTTCTAGCTTTTGATTTAAAGTGAGAGACATGCAACTCTTTCTTTTACTCAAACACTTAGAAGCCATTGTAGGGTAATTAATTAGCCTAATTTCAATATTGTTGAATCTGAAAGAATAGAGAAGCCCAAAGAGAGGGAGAGAAATGGGGGAACAGTCAGTGGGTGGAACAGTCAGAATACACTCAATACTGATTAAGTTCACCATCTTATACAGGTGGGGTTGATGGCATTCCAAAACAATTACAGTAGGAACATTAAAGTTCATTGATCACAGATCACCATAACAGATATAATAGTATGAAGAAGTTTGAAATATTGTAACGATTACCAAAATGCAATGCAAAGACAAGATGTGAGCACATGCTGTCGGAAAAATGGTGCCAACAGAATTACTCAATGCAAGCCTGGGCAACACAGTGAGAACCTCATCTCTACTAAAAAAAAAAAAAATTATCATGGTGGCACATGCCTCTAGTCCCAGCTACTTGGGAGGCTGAGATGGGAGGACTGCTTGTGCCTGGGAGGTCAATAAGTGTTGAGTATGTTCTGACTGTTCCTCCATCTCCCTCCCTCTCTTTGGGCCTCTCTATTCATTCAGATACAACAATATTGAAATTTGGCCAATTATAATTACCCTACAATGGCTTCTAAGCGTTTGAGTAAAAGAAAGAGTTGCATGTCTCTCACTTTATTTTTTATTTTTTGAGATGGAGTCTCACTCTGTCACCCAGGCTGGAGTGCAGTGGCACCATCTCAGCCCACTGCAAACCTCCACTTCCTGGGTTCAAGCAATTCTCCTGCCTCAGCCTCCCGAGTACCTGGGATTACAAGCATGCGCCACCACGCCCAGCTAATTTTTCTATTTTTAGTAGAGATGGGGGTTTCACCATGTTGGCCAGGCTGGTCTCGAACTCCTGAGTTCAAGCGATCCACCTGCCTAGGCCTCCCAAAGTGCTAGGATTACAGGTGTGAGCCACAGTGTCCAGCTGCATGTCTCTCACTTTAAATCAAAAGGCTGCAATGTGGGAGGTCAAGGCTGCAGTGAGCTGTGGTGGCACTACTGCTCTCCAACTTGGGAAACAGAATGAGACCACGTCTCGAAAAAAAAAAGAATTGCTGGATGCAGGGTTGCCATGAACCTTCAATTTGTAAAACATGCAATATCTGTGAAGTGCAATAAAGCAAAGCACAGTAACACAGGGTTTGCCTGAATAATGGACCTCCATCATCCAGCTTCAACAAGTGTCTACACATGGCCAATCTTACTTCATATATCCTCCCACCCACTGTCCCTCATTCCTGCCTCAGACTGTTTTCTAGAAAATCCTAGACATCATATCATTTCATGCAAAAACAATTTAGCATGTATCTCTAATGGATACAGACTATTTTTATTTCTAAACATAATCACAATACCCTTATCACATTTTTAAATGTTAGCAGCAATTCCTTAATATCGTCACAGCCAGTTCAGTTTCCCTGTCTCATAACATGTTTTTATAGTTCAGTGGTTCAATTCAGTATCCAAATATGATCCATATGCCCAGCATACATTTGCAATTCCTCTTTTTCCCTCACAACTCAACTCTGATTTCTAGTTTATTCAACATGGATAACATCACCATCACATGCAAAACGTTAAAATAGACACATCTAAAGAAGGGTGGCCAGGCGTGGTGGCTCAGGCCTGTAATCCCAGCACTTTGGGAGGCAGAGGCAGGTTGATCACGAGATCAGGAGTTCAAGACCAGCTTGGCCAAGATGCTGAAACCTCATCTCTACTAAAAATTAGCTGGGCATGGTGTCACATGCCTGTAATCCCAGCTATTTGGAAGGCTGAGGCAGAGAATTTCTTAAAACCCAGAGGCAGAGGTTGCAGCAAGCAGAGATCGCGCCACTGCACTCCAGCCTGCGTGACAGAGTGAGACTCCATCTCAAAAAATAAAAAATAAAAAACAAAAGGGTGAAAAGGAGAAGTTAAGATTTTTAAAAATAAAACGAAAATACTTAATTTTCTTGTTCATGCCGTTGCCTAAGTGAAAAAGAGAAGGGCTCTTTATTCTCTCAACTTTTTCTGGTTGTTTTTTGGCTCACAGTCATCTGAACCTCCCTGGGTATGTTGGAAAGCGAGGGGGCAAGGAATAAGGGACTCCTGCTTTGTCAAGAAGAGCATTCTGCCTGCAGGCTGGAAGGGCAGCATCATGTGCAAAGAGTAGTTTCAGTTCCACATGGGGCAAGGTGGAATTTCTTCCCTTGGAAAACACTTGATCTCAGCTATCAATTACTTTTTTATTCTTGAGACTCCCTGGCTGGAATGCAGTGGCACAATCTCAGATCACTGCAACCTCCACCTCCCAGGTTCAAGCAATTTTCGTGCCTCAGCCTCCTGAGTAGCAGGCACCCACCACCACACTTAGCTACTTTTTGTATTTTTAGTAGAGATGGGGTTTCATCATGTTGGCCAGGCTGGTCTCAAACTCTTGACCTCAAGTGATCCATCTGCCTTGGCCTCTCAAAGTGCTGGTATTAGAGGCGTGAGCCACCGTACCCGGCCTAGCTATCAATTACTTTAAAAAGTCATGTAATATGACCAGGTGTGGTGACTCATGCCTATAAGCCCTGTACTCTGGGAGTCAGACAGATGGAACACTTGAGTCTAAGAGTTCAAGACCAGCCTGGGCAACATATCAAGACCCCATCTCCACTAAAAATGCAAAGATAAAAAGAAAAAAAAACACAAAAAACCATTAGCTAGGCATGGTGATGCATGCCTATAGTCCCAACTACTTAGGAGGCAAAGGTGGGAGAATCACCTGAGCCCAGGAAGTCGAGGCTGCAGTGAACCATAATGGCACCACTGCACTCCAGCCTGGATGACATGAGTGAGACTGTCTCAAAAAAAAAAAAAATCCATAATAGATCCATTCACATGAAAAGCATCCTGACATACTGAAATAGCATTCGCATTTTATCAAAAGGTTGATGAGATAATACCTTAACTCAAAGAAATGAAACTCCACTGCTAGAATCTTCCTCTATCCCTAAAAAACAGGTTACACACTGGCTTCTGGGCAACGTGTGGTTCTTTTACCCTATACACAGATGGGGTCCTCATACATGGAATTATACTATTTCTAAGATGTACAAAGCTAAAGTATCACAGTGCAGGAATTCCCCAAAGCTTCAGGGTTTCCCACGCTAGCCAATTTAGAGGTTAGGTTTTCATTCTTCCAGTTTGGATATTGCTCACCAATAAAACCTTGTGGTTCTTCTTGAGACCCTAACAAGATAAGCATGAGAAAATTCACTCTTATTCTTTTTAAAACATGAAAAAAACTTTCCTTTGAAAGTTAATTAAAACTGGATCTATTTTACTTTCTTTTTCTAGTCTACTAATTCACTCTTACCAGAATCACTGTTCACCACGCAGAGCAGGACCAGTCCCTTCTCCACATTGGCTAACAAACTAACCAAGGGACAGGGAGTCTGTGAGAGGTCCAGAAGAACAGCCACCAGGCATATATCTGTGCCACCAGATGCCTGGGCTGGCAGAGGTTGGACAGCTGGACTAGAAGGTGCCTCAGAGCTCAGGGCCAGAGAGGGGGAGGGGAGTTCAGTGCAGCAATCTCCTCCTAAAATTGTCATGGGCCACTTCTGCTCGCTAAAAAGTCGGATGCTTTAGGAAATAATGATTTCTCAAGCATTTTCTTCCTCTTCAGCCATGTGGGAGGACGGAAGGCAAAAATCCACAAACACCTTTAATATCACTTCCCTAAAGTCAGAGACCACGTCTTAGTCTACACGAGTCCCTGAAGCCTAGCACTGGATGGACATGGGGGACACAGAAATGTTCATATCATCAAAGAATATGGCCACTTGAGGGTGACAGCTGCCCCTTCTGAATGTGTTATTTCTATACTCTGCCTTTCCAGTGGCGTCCTCCCCAAATATCTTACCTCAACAAGAGCCTCAGAAAGGATATCACAATGATGACAGCAAGACCAATAAGGAATGCAATGCTCACAGCTAGAAAAAGAGAAGAAAACACATTAGCCCCAAAAATGTCATCATGAACATCAAAGACATCACATCATTACATTTAATCTATAAATGAAAACCAATGAGGGGAAGCCTATATTCTCATGCTGAATTTCCTATAAGTAATTGAGAATGCTTACCCTGAAGGGAGTGATAATTGTCATTATAAAAAATATCAAACATAAATAAAAGCACAGAGAATGGTACCATCAACCTATATATAACCCATCACCCAGATCCTAGAATTATCAAGATATTGTCCCTGTTGCTTCATCTGTAACTACCCACCCACCCCCATGTCCTGCTTTTTCTGGCTAAACTATTTCTTTAGGAATCCAAGACATCGTGTTACTTCATCCTACATACTTCAGGATGTGTCTCTAAAGCCCTTGTAAAGACAGCCTGACACTGTGTGCCTCCTGACACAAGGCACTGAGAAGGACCCAGCCTCACTTTTGCTGTATGCCACTAAAAAATGCAAAACCTCTACCTATTCATGAGAAAACACCAAACATCAAGCAAATCCAAATCAAGGACAGCTGACAAAATAACCAGACATTACCCTTCAAACCATCAAGGTCATGAAAGGCAAAGAAAGACTGAGGAACTGTCCTAGACTGGAGGAGACAAAGGAGATCTGAAAGCTAAATGCAGTGTGGGATCCTACCTCAAATCCAGCACCGGAGAAGGATATTAAAAGGGACATTTAGAGAAATTTAAATAATCCCAATCAGCACTGTATCAATATTATGTTCAATGTTAAGAACAATGTTAAGTTGCTGGTTTCAGTAATTGTATGTGGGATAATTATACTGTGATTTTACAGTTTAGGGTTTAGGGGAAGCTAGGTAAAGGATATTTGAGAACTCTTTTTGCAACGCTTCTACAAATCTAAAACTATTTCAAAACTAAAAGTATCTTTGAAATGGGCCTTTTGTTATATAACCACAATGTCATATGAAATTAACAATAACTTCCTGGCCAACACTGAAAGTGTACCTGTTGCAGTTGCCCCATGACTGGTGGATGTGTTCAGCTGGTGAAAATTCCCCTTCACCTCGTGGTTTCATCCACTCATATGGTATATGCCTGAATCACAATCACTTACTTCATTAGGGGTTGCGACATATCCTGCCCTTTTGCTGTATTTATTACCTGGAATTCTTCTCCACAGAATTTTCCCTCAACAGGGACTATCTTTGGTTACCCTGAATTACAGTTAAAACGGGCAAAATAAATGCTTAAATCTCTCCTTTCAACTGACAATTTTAAATCACCCAGTTAACATCAGGTGCCCTGATTACCTATAAAGACAAAGCATTGTTTTTGTTTTGTTTGGAAAGGCAGGCCTTGCTCATTTTACTTTCATATGACCTCATGGTTTTTATACATTCATTATTTTTCTTCAACTACATATATTATTCTTCTTAATGCTTAAATTGTCCTACATTGGCCCTTTCATATTGGCTCCTGCGTTCTTTTGATATAACCTCATGGTCTTTAATAGCTTCCCTGTGAACAGTACTTGTTCACACCACAGGGATTTGTTACTGCCTTTTGAAAGGCAGCACATACATTGTTACCTAATGGGGAGTTCCGAATGGCAGATTTTCTTCAGTGGGGTTATTAAACAATGAATGATCCCTCCTTAACCTAAGAGGACCTCTGGACTGTCAGCAGAAGATATACAGGAAATACTATACCCTCACTCCTAAAACAAGGAGAGATATTTGACAGTCAATTACCCTATTTCTAGTTTCTGTCCACTGCATTAACTTTTTTGGCTTATTAATGCTTCATAATTAAACTAAAAACTATGAGAATATATTGATATATCATATTTTTGAGACAAGGTCTGGCTCTATCACCCAGGCTGGAGTGCAGTGGTACAATCTTGGCTCATTGCAACTTCCGCCTCCCAGGTTCAAGCCATCCTCCCACCTCAGCCTCCCAAGTAGCTGGGACTACAGGCATGCATCACCAGGCCCAGCTAATTTTTGTATTTTTTGTAGAGACAGTGTTTTACCATGTCACCCAGGCTCGTCTCAAACTTGTGAGCTCGAGTGATCTGCCTGCCTTGGCCTCCCAAAGTGCTGGGATTACAAGCATGAGCCACCATGCCAGGCCAATAAATAATTTTTTAATGTCACATAATTGTATTATTATATACAGATAATACAATAAACATATTTTAAATATACCATAACTAAGTAGGATAAATAACCTATAATTTATGTGGATTTTTTGGGGGGAGTAGTGCTCACCAGTGACCTAAGATTTAGGTTTTCAATTACAGAAAGCGTCACGGACTGCTTTGCTTTACAAACAGTACTCAAAAACTGAAAGCTCTGAAAATGCAAATGTGAACATCAGCAGAGAACATATACGTACGAAGGTTACTATCAACTGGATCCTCGTTCACAGCCAAGTCACAGGCAATTTCACTAACTCCATTATGGATGTTCTTTACCAAGAGAGAATAGTTTCCAAATTCTCCAAATCTGTATTCCAGCCTACAAAGATTAGGTAAAATGAAGACAAATGGTTAGATTAGAAAATAAGAAGTTGGATTTTGCTAATGTCATGGAGGCAGAATAATACATGTTCCTGGGTACGGACCAGAAAAGATAAATACTGTAAAGAGAAAAAAGCTAAAACCAAAATAGAAAAAGAGAAAATGCAGACTTCACTTAGATCACAACAAAGCAGGCACAAACCTACAAACTTCTTTCTCTTCCAAGGTGTCATTCAGCTGCAGGATAGATCCATGCTGGGTGCTGACAGAGGCAGCTGCAACGCTAGGCTTCCCCGCTTTTGGACTCTGAGGAACGTTTACCAGAACCTGAAACAAGCACTACAAATAAAAGCACAACAGGTCAACCGCCAGGGGCTTTTCAACATCTGTTGATTGTTAGAGGACATAAATATCCAACTGGAGATCCTGGCATGACTTTTCCTTCATATTTATAAAAAAAACCTCTAAATTGCAGTAATTTAAATTTACCTATTATTTTGTACTAAAACAATGACTGGGCTGGGCGCAGTGGCTCATACCTGTAATCCCAGCACTTTGGGATGCCAAGGCAGGCGGATCAGGATGTCAGGAAATCAAGACCATCCTGGCCAACATGGTGAAACCCCGTCTCTACTAAAAAATACAAAAATTAGCTGGACGTGGTGGCACATGCCTGCAATCCCAGCTACTCGGGAGGCTGAGGCAGGAGAATCGCTTGAACCAGGGAGTCGGAGGTTGCAGTGAGCCGAGATCGTGCCACTGCACTGCAGCCTGGCAACAGAGCAAGACTCTGTCTCAAAACAAAAAACAAAAAAAAAAACAATCACTGTGTCACTATGGAATTGTACAATCTTCATAGGTAAACTTCACAAATTAATAAGTAGAACATACATTAAGTCTTGCATTCTGTTGTTTTATTTAATATTAACAAGTAAGTTTCCATGATTTTATCTAATGTGCACATTTGTAACTTAATATATGTATTCTAGTCCATTAAATACTTTTGAGTATTTAGGCTGGTTTCAAAGCTTTTTTAATCTATTTATTGTTTTTGCTATATAAATTATGTGTTTTAAAAGACCTACACATGAGGTTCTTATTACTTTTTTGTTTTGTTTTATTTTTGTTTTGAGATGGGGTCTCACTCTGTCACCCAGGTTGGAGTGCAGTGGCATGATCTCAGCTCATTGCAACCTTCACCTCCCAGGCTCAAGCAATTCTCCCACCTCAGCCTCCCAAGTAGCTGGGACCACAGGCACGCATCACTACACCCAGTTAGTTTTTTGTACTTTTTGGTAGAGATGGGGTTTTGCCATGTTGCCCAGGCTTGTCTTGAACTCCTGAACTCAAGTGATGCACCTGCCTCAGCCTCTCAAAGTGCTGGGATTACAGGTATAAGCCACCACGCCTGGCCAAAGTTCTTATTCTTTTCAATTCTTTCTCTAAGGCAAACTTCTAAGGGTAAGATTACTGGATTAAAAAAATAGTCACTTTAATAGCTCCCACTACAAATGACCAAATATTAGTTACATAAATCAAATTAAAGCAATATATTTATTTCTCACCAGCTTTACTAGGATTTTAAAATCATTTTTTGTTCAGTTACTAGATATTTATATCACAGCATTAAGATTATATTTTAAAATGATCACAATAATTCAATAATTTTGTTACTTTGTTTCCTATGGTGTGAAACACTGTTTACATACCAAGTTCCCTTGACATAATCTTAGAAATATGTTCTCATATACTATAATATTAAACTTTTAACCCTCTCAAATATTTCTCCATTCTAGTGCTTTCTGTTTCATCCTGCTATATTATGTTTTCAATTATAAGTTTCAAATTTTTAATATAGCCATACTAATCTGGCTTGTTATTTCTTCTATTGCTTCATTAATTCAAAAATGTATTCTGCTGACATAGAATAGTTGAAAGGATTAAAAAAAACAGACCCAACCATATGCTGCTACAAGCGACTCCCTTCAATTTTAGGAACACACAGACTCAAAGAAAAGGGGTGGAAAAAGGTATTCTATGAAAATGGAAACAAAAAAGGGCAAGAGTAGCTGTACTAATACAAAAGACATAGACTTTAAGCCAAAAACTGTAAAAAGAGAAAAAGAAGTCCATTATATAAAAGGCCATATAAAATGATCAATACAGCAGGAAGATGTAACAGTTATAAATATATATGCACCCAACATTGGAACAATTAAATATATAAAGCAATTATTAATAGACCTAAAGGGAGCAAACAAGTCTAAACAAAGTTTAAAAATCAAAATCATATCAATTATCTTTTCTGACCACAATGGAATAAAACTAAAAATCAGTAACAGGAGGAACTCTGAAAACTGTACAAATCCATGAAAATTAAACAACATATTCCTGAATAACCAATGGGTCAATGAAAAAATTTTAAAAATTAGCTGGGCATGGTGGTGGGCACCTACAATCCCAGTTACGCGGGAGGCTGAGGCAGGAAAATCACTTGAACCCAAGGGGTGGAGGTTGCAGTGAGCCGAGATGACACCACTTCTCTCCAGCCTGGGCGAAAGAGTGAGACTGTCTCGGAAAAGAAAAAATTTAAAAAGAAATTTAAAATTTTCTTGAGAAAATGTAAAAAGAAATTTAAAACTAAAAATGTTGTTTCCATATGAAAATGGAAACACAACATTCCAAAACCTATGGAATACAGCAAAACCAGTTCTAAGAGGGAAGTTTATGGCAATAAATGCCTACATCAAAAAAGTAGGTGGCCGGGCACAGTGGCTCATGCCTGTAATCCCAGCACTTTGGGAGGTCAAGGCTGGCGGATCACCTGAGGTCAGGAATTCGAGACCAGCCTGGCCAACATGGTGAAACCCCATATCTACTAAAAATACAAAATTACCCGGGCGTGGTGGTGGATGTCTATAATCCCAGCTACTCAGGAGGCTGAGATGGGAGAATCACTTGAACCCGGAAGACAGAGGCTGCAGTAAGCAGAGACTGTGCCATTGCACTCCAGCCTGGGCAAAAAGAGCACAACTCCATCTCAAAAAAAGAAAAAAAAAAGGACACATATTGAGGAAAGGACAGTCTCTTCAATAAATGGTGCTGGGAAACTGGATATTTACATGTAGAAGAATGAAACTAGACCCCTATCTCTCACATCTTTCACAAACCAACTCAAAATGGATTAAAAGCTTAAATGTAAGACCTGAAACTATGAAACTACTAGAAGTAAACATGGGGGAAACATTTCATGACACTGGTGCATAGGTAACAGAAGCAAATCTAGACAAATGGGATTATATTAAAGTAAAAAAGCCTATGCACAGTGAAAGAAGCAATCCAGAGTGAAGAAACAAGCTATAGAATGGGAGAAAATATTCACACACTACCATCTGACAGAATACAAAAGGAATTCAAACACCTCAATAGCAAAAAAGTCTCATTTTTTAAATGGACAATAAATCAAAATAGGTATTTCTCAAAAGACATATACAACTATTATATATTAGGGGAAAAAAAGAAGATATAAAAATCCCAACAGGTATATGAAAAAATGCACATCACTAATAATCAGGGAAATGTAAATCAAAACCACAATAAGATATCACCTCAACTCAGTTATTTAGATAGGCTACTATCAAAAAGACAAAAAATAATTGCATGCTGGCAAGGATGTGGATAAAGGGGCACTCTTACACATTGTTGTTGGGAATATAAATTAGTACAGCCATTATGGGAAACAATATGAAGGTTCATAAAAATTAAAATAGAACTACCGCATGATCCAACAATCCCACTACTGGGTATAGATCCAAAAGAAAGAAAATCAGTTTGTCAAATTTACAAGAAAAAAACAACCCCATCAACAAGTGGGCGAAGGATATGAACAGACACTTCTCAAAAGAAGACATCTATGCAGCCAAAAGACAATGAAAAAATGCTCATCATCACTGACCATCAGAGGAATGCAAATCAAAAGCACAATGAGATACCATCTGGCACCAGTTAGAATGGCCATCATTAAAAAGTCAGGAAACAACAGGTGCTGGAGAGGATGTAGAGAAATAGGAACACTTTTACACTGTTGGTGGGACTGTAAACTAGTTCAACCATTGTGGAAGTCAGTGTGGCGATTCCTCAGGGATCTAGAACTAGAAATACCATTTGACCCAGACATCCCATTACTGGATTACCCAAAGGAATATAAATCATGCTGCTATAAAGACACATGCACATGCATGTTTATTGTGGCACTATTCACAAGAGCAAAGACTTAGAACCAACCCAAATGTCCAACAATGATGGACTGGATTAAGAAAATGTGGCACATATACACCATGGAATACTATGCAGCCATAAAAAAGGATGAGTTCATGTCCTTTGTAGGGATATGGATGAAGCTAGAAACCATCATTCTCAGCAAACTATCACAAGGACAAAAAACCAAACACCGCGTGTTCTCACTCATAGGTGGGTGTGGGCGGCAAGCCACCCAGGCGCCAAGGCAAGAGACCGAGGACACGAGCTGTTCCAGTATAATAAAATATAAAACAAGAATAGTTACACCAGATATAGATCTTAGATATGATTATAGATGAATATCATTAATCATCAGTTGGTAGTAATTACTCTTTATTCCAATATTACAATAATCCTCGCTCTATAATCATAACCTAGGAAAAACCAGGCCATACAGAGATAGGAGCTGAGGGGACATAGGTGTGACCAGAAGACAAGAGTGCGAGCCTTCTGTTATGCCCGGACAGGGCCACCAGAGGGCTCCTTGGTCTAGCGGTGATGCCAGCATCTGGGAAGACGCCTGTTGCCAGGCGGACCGTGGTCTAGCGGTAGCAAAAAGTGTCAAGGAACAACACCCGCTACTTAGCAGACCAGGAAAGGGAGTCTCCTTTTCCCCCGGGGAGTTTAGAGAAGACTCTGCTCCTCCACCTCTTGTGGAGGGCCTGACATCAGTCAGGCTTGCCCGCAGTTATCCGGAGGCCTAACCGTCTCCCTGTGATGCTGTGCTTCAGTGGCCACGCTCCTAGTCCACCTTCATGTTCCACCCTGTGCACCTGGCTCTGCCTTCTAGATAGCAGTAGTAAATTAGTGAAAGTACTAAAAGTCTCTAATATGCAGAAATAATGGTGTAAGCTGTCTTTCTCTTTGTCTCCTCTCTCTCTCTGCCTCGGCTGCCAGGCAGGGAAGGGCCCTTGTCCAGTGGACACGTGACCCACATGACCTTACCTATCATTTGAGATGACTCACACTCTTTGCCCTGCCCCTTTTGCTTTGTATCCAATAAATAACAGCACAGCCAGACATTCGGGGCCACTACTGGTCTCCGTGCATTGGTGGTAGTGGTCCCCCGGGCCCAGCTGCCTTTTCTTTTATCTCTTTGTCTTGTGTCTTTATTTCTACACTTTCTCATCGCCGCACACAGGGAGAAGCCCACCGACCCTCTGGGGCTGGTCCCTACAGGTGGGAATTGAACAATGAGAACACATGGACACAGGTAGGGGAACATCACACACAGGGGCCTGTTGTGCAGTGGGGGGAGGGGGGAGGGGTAGCATTAGGAGATATACCTAATATTAAATGATGAGTTAATGGGTGCAGCACACCAACATGGCACATGGATACATGTGTAACAAACCTGCATGTTGTGCACATGTACTCTAAAACTGAAAGTATAATTAAAAAAAAAAAAAGAAGTAATACAAGTCTATCTTGCTACAAGAAGTTTGTGTGGCTAATAAGGAATTTCTAGCATGAAATTCTTGCCTTCAAAGCAGCCCCCTGGCCTGGATTCTACAATAAAGATCAATCTCATTTTCATCTTTCAGAAAAAAAAAAGAAAAGAAAATCAGTTTGTCAAAGAGATACTTGTACTCCCATGTTTAATACAGCACTATTCATAATAGCCAAGATATGGAATCAACCTAACTATCCACCAACCGATGAATGGACAAAGAAATGTGCTATATATTCACAGAGGAATACTATTCAGCCATAAAAAAAGAATAAAATCCTCTCATTTGCAGCAACATGGATAAGCCTAATGGACATTATGTTAAGTGAAATAAGCCAGACACAGAAAGACAAATACCACATGATCTCACTCGTATCTAAGAGCTAAAAATGTGACCTCATAGAAGTAGAGAGTAAATAGAGGTTAGTAGGGAAGAGGAGATAGGGAGGTTGGTCAACAGGTGTAAAAGTCACAGTTAGAATGGGATCAGTTCTGGTGACATATGGCACAGTAGGGTGACTATAGTTAACAATAATGTAATGTATATTGCAAAATAGATGAAGAAATGATTTTGAACCATCAGATCACAAAGAAATGACAAGTGTTTTGGTGATGGAAATGTTAACTACCCTAACTTGATCATTACCCAACGTGTACATTGGCTGGGCCCAGTGGCTCACACCTGTAATCCTAGCACTTTGGGAGGCCGAGGTGGGCAGATCACTTGAGCTCAGCAGTTCGAGATACTGTAACCCATAAATATGTACCATTATTGTGTCAATTTAAAAAAATGAAACTTTAGGCCAGGCGCGGTGGCTCACGCTTGTAATCCCAGCACTTTGGGAGGCCGAGGCGGGCGGATCATGAAGTCAGGAGATTGAGACCACGGTGAAACCCCGTCTCTACTAAAAATACAAAAAAAATTAGCCGGGCCTGGTGGCGGGCGCCTGTAGTCCCAGCTACTCAGAGAGGCTGAGGCAGGAGAATGGCGTGAACCCGGGAGGCGGAGCTTGCAGTGAGCCGAGATTGAGCCACTGCACTCCAGCCTGGGCGACAGAGCAAGACTCCATCTCAAAAAAAAAAAGAAAAAAAAATGAAACTTTTTAAAAATGTATTCTGCCTTTTAAAATTTTTTTTAGTTTGTGGGTTTATTTTTTAACTTGATTCCTCTTGGAGTACTTGATACATGGTATATAGTAATTTTAAATATCTTTCCCCATGGTCTTAGTTATAATACTCTAGGTTCTTACATAAATTAGATTCTGCTTCTCACACTTACATTGGTCTGTTAGTCTTCATTTCTCTTTTTTGGCTACATAAATGATTATGGCCTCACAATATATCTTATCTAGTACAGCAAGTCTCCACATTGTCCAATCTCCTTTTGGGCCATTTTTTTTTTCTTTTAAGCTCGTCAAGCATGGTTGTCGGGGGAGACAATATTAAATCAGCTTAACAATAACCCACAATACTCGGACCAATTTGGGCCGTCTTTTGATCCTCTGACTCATTTACTTTTTCATATGAATTTTGAAATTATTTATGTAGACTATATAACGAATTCTATTTACATATTAATAGCAATTGTGTTAAATATATTAATTAACTTGGGAAACACTGATATTTTTCCTGTTTAGTCTTGATATCAATGGTTACTGGCTATCTCTCCATTTAACCTATATTTTTCTCATTAAAATGTATCATTTTCAGCCAGATCTGTGGTTCACACCTGTAATTTTAGCACTTTGGGAGGCCGAGGCAGGAGAATCACTTGAGGCCAGGAGTTCCAAACCAGTCTGAGCAACATAGCAAGGCCTTGTCTCCACAAAAGATTTTTAAATAAAAATTAGCTGGGTGTCATGGTCCATGCCTATAGTCCTAGCTACTTGAGAGGCTGAAGCAGAAGGATTTCTTGAGCCCAGGAGTTTGAGAGTGCAGTGACTCAGATGACACACCACTGCACTCCAACCTGGGCAACAGAGCAAGACCCTGCCTCAAAAATAAAAAATCATTTCTCAGCTTGTTCTTACTTCGATTCTGCTATCATTTTCTACCTTATGTATTTATTAATATTATTGCTTCTTTTTTTGTTTGGATGATTACACTGTTTGCTTTCAAAAACCTTGAGATCCCTTCTGAATAGCTTTGCATTCCCTCTTTTCTTTCTTGAGATGGACTCTCGCTCTGTCACCCAGGCTGGAGTGCAGTGGCGTGCTCTCAGCTCACTATAACCTCCCCCTTCCAGGTTCAAGTGATTCTCCTGCCTCAGCCTCCCGAGTAACTGGGACTACAAGCACCCACCACCATGCCCAGCTAATTTTTGTATTTTTAGTAGAGACGGGGTTTCACCATGTTGGTCAGGCTGGTCTCAAAACTCCTAACCTTCAAGTGATCTGCCCACCTAGGCCTCCCAAAGTTCTGGGATTAGAGGTATGAACCACTGCATCCAGCCTCCCTTTTTCTTTCTGATTAACATAAATACCAACCTCCAATGCTACAGGGAGGGGTGAACTGTAGCTTTGCCACCTAACAGCTAGGTAACCCAGAAAAATGTCACTTTATTTCTCTTAATTTCAGTATCTCCAGCAAATCCTCTCTCCTGGATAGAATCTCTCTACTCGAGTGTTGTAAGTTAAATGAGACACACCTAAAACACTGAACAAGTCCTCAGGAAACAGTAGCTGCAATTTCTATTACCATCATCTTTATTATTATGAATATTTACATGCATTTTTTTCATAGGAATTGCTTTGGCCTGATCTAAAGACTTTCTACAAAATGCTCGTATTTATATTATAACCCTTATTATATTAGTTTGTTTCTTTGTTGTGCAGAAGTATGAGGTAGAATACATAATCCCTGCTTTTTTAAAATTATTCAGTCTCTTTTGACTTAACATATGATGAGTGTTTTGTGAAACAAATATATACAGGAATTTTTGAATTTATCTACTTTTTCCATTTAATTTCTGCCACACGTTACTTATGTCTATTGCCAGCAACACTGACACGTGGAGAGGTCTCACTCTGCTTCAGCTTACAGACACTCAGTCACAAAACACTCCCAAGGAGCTCAGGGGCAGGTTCCGTTATTTTTCCAGCTTCACAGGGGAAGAGAAGCAGACAGAAGGCAAGAACCATACCCAAAGAAACACAAGTGACAGAGGTGGGATTCAAACCGGACACTCGGACTGCAGAATCCAAGCTCTTAACCACCTCACTCCCTGACATTATTCGGCTCAGTTCACCAGCTCTACGATGAAACCTTCAAAATGTTTGCCCTGATAAGAGTATCTTATCATTTGTCTCTACTATGACTTTGCTTTGTATTATTAGCTGCTACCATTATTTTCGATGTACTTTGGGGACCCACATAAATTTGGTGCCTTTTTATTTAGGGTGTTCATATTTTAGCATTAGTATTTACTGTTTATGCAAATGCTTAACTAGCCCCTTTTATTCTAATATCTACTTCATCAAAAAGTACAAGTTTTCATTGTATTCTTTATGAGTGCAATAATATATTTTAGTTTTTAATACTTTATTTACTAAGGTATGTATGTATAGCTCTTCTCTTTCCAAAAGCAATTCTAAATACTCACAATATCTTCTCTTTTTTATGTATTTTCCACATTGTATAGTCTTGTTTTTTTTTTTGGTTTTGTTTTGTTTTGAAAGAGATGAGGACTTTGTTGCCCCAGCTGGTCTCAAACTCCTACCTCAAGCGATCCTCTCGCCTTGGCCTCCCAAAGTGCTGGGATTACAGGTGTGAACTACCTCGCACGGCTCAGTCTTCTTTTTTTAGTAATATTTTAAAGATACAGAAACATTAACTGTTTACCATACTGAGAACATCTTACTTACAAAAAACTAAATGTTGGCCATCCGCAGTGGCTCACGTCGGTAATCCCAGCACTCTGGGAGGCTGAGGTGGGCGGATCACAAGGTCAGGAGTTCAGGACCAGCCTGGCCAAAATGGTGAAACCCTGTCTCTACTAAAAATACAAAATTACCGGGCACAGTGGTGGGCGCCTATAGTCCCAGCTACTTGGGAGGCTGAGGCAGGAGAATTGCTTGAACCCAGGAGGTGGAGCTTGCGTTTAGTCGAGATCGTGCCACTGCACTCCAGCCTGAGTGACAGAGCAAGACTCCGTCTTAAAAAAAATAAATAAATAAAATAAAAGGTCTTTCTACTTTAAGGAAGTGAGATGAAGGAAACACAACAGGAAATTCTTCAACTCAGCTAGTAACTGATCTCTTGGGCATACCTTCACCTTAAATATCTTAAAGACATCCTTCCATCAGCCCCAGATTTTTATTATCTGGCTTACTAAATGTAGGAAGTTATTATAATTTGCATGTTTTGCATACTTGTGTCTCCTATAACCTACATCTGCTTAATTTTTTTTTTTTTTTGAGACCGAGTCTTGCTCTGTCGCCCAGGCTGGAGTACAGTGGCACAATCTTGGCTCACTGCAAACTCCGCCTCCCGGGTTCACGCCATTCTCCTGCCTCAGCCTCCTGAGTAGCTGGGACTACAGGCGCCCGCCACCACGCCCGGCTAACTTTTTGTATTTGTTTAGTAGAGACGGGGTTTCACCATGTTAGCCAGGATGGTCTCGATCTCCTGACCTCATGATCCGCCTGCCTCAGCCTCCCAAAGTGCTGGGATTACAGGCGTGAGCCACCGCGCCCGGCCTAAAATTTTAAAAATTATCATTAAACTTCAAAATTTAAAACAGTTTATGTCTAGACATAATTTTATCAGTCTCTAGTTAATCTTAAAAGAGTCATAAGTGTCTTTCCAGTTTCCAGGCTAAAATCTTTTTTGCAATAATGGGATATTTTCTACTACTATGATTAAATACAAACGCTGTGTCACTTCTTTATACATTTTCCTGATGTAATTATCTCCATGCTCTTTTAAGTAAATTGGCAATTTTTTTCTTAAAACAGTCTCATGTAGTTAATTCCTTTATTTATTTATTTATTGAGACAGAGTCTCGCTCTGATGCCCAGGCTGGAGTGCAGTGGCTCGATCTCAGCTCACTGCAACCTCTGCCTCCTGGCGTTAAACGATTCTCCTGCCTCAGCCTCCCAAGTAGCTGGGATTATAGGCACACACCACTGTGCCCAGCTAATTTTTGTATTTTTAGTAGAGACGGGGTTTCGCCATGCTGTCCAGGCTGGTCTCGAACTCCTGACCTCATGATCTGCCCACTAGGCCACCCAAAGTGCTGCTTATAAGAGTGAGCTACCGTGCACGGCCTGTCTTCCTGTTTTTTCTTTTTTTTCTCTTTTTTTCTTGAGACGGAGTTTCACTCTTGTTGCCCGGGTTGGAGTGCAATGGCATGATCTCGGCTCACTGCAACCTCTGCCCCCACCCGAGTTCAAGCGATTCTCCAGCCTCAGCCTCCCAAGTAGCTGGGATTACAGGCACCTGCTACCATGCCCAGTTAATTTTTTGTATTTTTTCGTAGAGATGGGGTTTCACCATGTTTGCCAGGCTGATCTCTAACTCCAGACCTCAGGTGATCCACCCTCCTTGGCCTCCCAAAGTGCTGGGATTACAGGTGTGAGCTACCGTGCCCGGCCTCTTTTTTAATTCTTTAATTTGTCCACAGCATCATTGTTGTATGCCAATGATCCTACTTGTTTTATTCTAATAACGGTCTTACTTGCCCTAAACCTAACACCTTGACGACAGTCTTTTTCCACCCTCAACTTTTCTGTGGATTTTAGACCCTAATTAAGTCTTTTTAGAAGACATTTTGCCCATTCACTGAATTATCTGGTTCCCGTCACTTTTTAATTTCAGCTATTGTTGATTATTTTCAAGATTCTTTATGTTCTTTTTGTAGGCCGATAATTTTTTTCTTTTTCTTAAGCTACTTTTTCTTAATATAATAGATTTTTTCTTGTTTCATATTACTTTACAGACCTTTCAGTAGGTTTATTCAAATAGAGAAGGTATCATCTATTGCTCCATCATCTTTTCAGCTGGTGCCCATACTGGAGATTTTAAGTTTGTTTTTTTAAAGCATTTATAGTAAACAGTCACTCAATATAAATTAAAATTCAACCTCTGATGGTAGGTATAATGAAGCTCTCAATTTGGCAATAAAAATTTTTTCTTTTTTTTGAGACAGAGTTTCGCTTTTGTTGCCCAGGCTGGAGTACAATGGCGTGATCTCGGCTCACTGCAACCTCCACCTCCCGGGTTCAAGCGATTCTCCTGCCTCAGCCTCCCAAGTAGCTGGGATTACAGTCATGTGCCACCATGCCTGGTAATTTTGTATTTTTAGTAGAGACGGGGTTTCTCCATGTTGGTCAGACTGGTCTCGAACTCCTGACCTCAGGTGATCCCCCTGTCTCGGTCTCCCAAGGGAGATTACAAGCGTGAGCCACTGTACCCGGCAAAAACATTTTATCATTTCAATTTTTATTTTAGATTCAGGGGCACATGTGCAGGTTTGTTACATGGGTATATTGCATGATGCTGAAGTTTGGGGCATGAATGATCCTGTCTCCCAGGTGGTGAGCACAGTACCCAGTAGGTAGTTTTTCAGCCCTGTAGGTACTACTCGGCTGTAGTACCCAAGTTTTTCAGTACTGCTTGGGTACTGCAGCCCAAATAGTCCCTAGTGTCTCCTGTTCCCACCTTTATGTTCATGAGTACCCAATGCTTCGCTCCACTTAGAAGTGAGAACATGCAGTATTTGGCTTTCTATTCCTGTGTTAATTCACTTAGGATACTGGCCGCCAACCGCATCCATGTTGCTGCAAAGGACATGATTTCATTCTTTTTTTGCGGTTGCATAGTAGAGTATTTTATTTTACATGAAAGAATAGCCTTGTCCTTAAAAAGCAACAAGGTCTAGAATAGGAGTAAACCCTTCAGAGAAAATGCATTTGTTATCATCAGGGAGGCAGGCCCTGGAATAACTGCCACTCCCTCAACTTGCACCTCCCTGCTGGCTGCCCACTCTGCTGGCCCCTGGAGAATACCCTGGTGTCTCACTCCTTCCTTCTCTGGTCCAGCAAGAGGGTTATGCACTAGAGAGGAGGAAAATAAAACATAGTCTATCAAGGTTGTTCATCCCTGGGAACTGGTTTTTTAAAGGATGAGTAGATGAAAAGATAAAAATAGATGCTGTGCATTCCTAGGCATCCTCCCCTGACTGTATTTCTTCTGACTCTTTATATAGCTTCTTTGTTTCCTTAGCTACAAAACTGAAATTAACTTGTGAAGGGCTTTAGATATGACAGCATTAAGGATCATATCAAACAAGCCCCAAAGCAAACAGAACTGAGTGTGAACTGATACATACGTGATAACAGCATTCAGATTTCCAGTAGACAGTCAAGTTGGTCCAGAGAAGTTCATTATGGATGAGTAGCAAAGCCTGATCCATCTTCAGCTCTGCATGTCTTTTTTTGTCTAAATCTGGTAGAAATTAGGAAAAGTTAAAAAAAAAAAAAAAAAGGCACCCGAAAGATGCGTTAGAGACAAAGTACATTCGTGTAAACAGTTGCTTCCAGTAGTGCTTCTCAAAAGCCTACACTCTGGGATTTCTGGGGTCCCTCACACATTACTTTGTGTATGCACAGATATATGTGCATGCATGCATGCATGTGCACACACACACATGCACACACACAGGTCTCCTTTTGCACAGATGTCTCTACTACAAAAGAGGATTCAGTCAACACCACTCACATCTAGTGCATCAAAGGATCGTGTAAGGAACTTATATTCATCAAGTGCTAAGATGTGACATGTACTGAATTTAGTAGTTTTCCTATAATAATGAAAATCTTATGAGCTAGGTATTTTCCCCACTTTACAGATGAATAAATTAGGCCTCTCAAGAATTAGATAACTGCCTGTGGCCACGGTTTTTCAATGAAATAACTTCAAGCTTTCTCCCCTACCATGTTACTCAGCTGCGATTGCAGCCAGGCAGCTTGTTAGAAATGCAGAACCTGCTTGAGTCAGACAGGTTAGCGAGGCCCAGGGGTGGGGTGCACGTCCCTTGAAAGTTTGAGAAGTGCTGCTTTCTATCACTTTGTTTTGGAGTCTGGAATATCCTAATTTCCATGGCAGATCGGAGAGCGGTAAGCAGACAGTTTTAAGACAAGCCTCAGTCTGAAGGGCAGAGAAACTCACTGCTCCTGGACTGACTCATCACACAGCTCACCAGTTCACTAGATGATGTGCTGAGGATGACAGAAAGATGACGCACATTCTAAAATCATGTGTGCCAATTTGGTAGGAAAAATAAAGTGAACTGCTCTTGTCTAAAAGTCAAAGCAAAGTGGTTCATTTCAGCCAACTGGGCCATTTATATGATATTATATAAAAGAGAATTTATCCTCTGAGTAAATTTACCCAAAAGAAAAACATGGGGAACTACTTAATAACACAATGAGGAAGGTAAGAACTCGGTCTCTATTTTGTAATGGGAAAGCTTCCTCTGAGCTCCCTAGTCACTCATTTGAATGGCAGAATCAGGAATTCTTCACGTAGCCAGCTCAATCCCTCTGTCTTTCTTTTTTTTTTTTTTTAAACAGAGTCTTGCTCTGTCACCCAGGCAGGAGTGCAGTGGCGCGATCTCGGCTCACTGCAACCTCTACCACCCGGGTTCAAGCCATTCTCCTGCCTCAGCCTCCTGAGTAGCTGGGACTACAGGCACGCACCACCAAACCCAGCTAATTTTTGTATTTTTAGTAGTGACGGGGTTTCACCACGTTGGCCAGGATGGTCTCAATCTCTTGACCTCGTGATCTGCCCGCCTCGGCCTCCCAAAGTGCTGGGATTACAGGCATGAGCCACTGTGCTGGGCCTCAATCCCTCATTTTTAAGTTTATCTTAATTTACTCTTATTTAGCTCTCAGTGAAGACAAGCCCTGCAGTATAAAACTCTTAATAATCCACTACACCTTTTTGTCCTCTAGGCCAAAGAAAGCTTTCACAATCATTTTTTCTGTTCTTTGGTCTCCTGGAAAGCTTTCAGTGGAAGCAATGTTTGGGACCTGGAGTATGACATAGTGGGATAAATTCAAGTTAAACTTGAATCTGAACCCCAACCTGCCTCAGTTTCCTCACCAATAAATTAAGGGTCATAAGAGTATGTGCCCCATGAGACCACTGGGAAAGCTAAACTTGACCATCTACAAAGTGGTTGGCACAGAAACAAGTGCTCAACACATACACATTACAGTGATCCAGGTCACATCCAACCAATGCAGAGGCCAACAGAGCCTCTTCAGGATCGGGAACATCCAGTTTAATTTTTTTTTTTTTTTTTTTTTGAGACAGAGTCTCACTCTGTCTCCCAGGCTGGAGTGCAGTGGCAAGATCTCGGCCCACTGCAGCCTCAACCTCCTGAGTTCAAGCAATCCTCCCACCTCAGCCTCCCAAGTAGCTGGGACTATAGGAGCATGCCAGCACATCCAGCTAATTTTTCTTTTTTTGTTTTTTTTTGTAGACACACGGTTTCACCATGTTACCTAGGCTGGTCTCAACCTCCTGGGCTCAAGTGATCTTCCCACCTCAACCTCCCAAAAGTGCTAGGACTACAGGCGTGAGCCACCACACCGGGCCCAAAAGTAAAATCTTTAACCAAAAACAGGCTTTTGAATAGCTTCTGATATGCATTATGAAATTTCTCTCCAATTCAGTTGTGCTGATTTCTAATGACAGCTATGATGGTTGAGATCTCCCAGGTAGTACAAAGAACCACACTTACCAAAGAACCACCAGGCCCCAAGAGCCCTATGAAATAGCTCCTGGTGGGCCGGGTGTAGTGGCTCGTGCCTGTAATCCCAGCAGTTTGGGAGGCCAAGGAGGGTGGATCATGAGATCAGGAGATCGAGACCATCCTGGCTAACACGGTGAAACCCCATCTCTACTAAAAAATACAAAAAAAAAAAAGATTAGTCAGGCGTGATGGTGGGCACCTATAGTCCCAGCTACTCGGGAGGCTGAGTCAGGAGAATGGTGTGAACCCGGGAGGCGGAGCTTGCAGTGACCTGAGTTCACACCACTGCACTCCAGCCTGGGCAACAGAGCAAGACTCTGTCTCAAAAAAAAAAAAAAAAAAGAAAGAAATAGCTCCTGGTGTCTCCATTTTGGGATGAGGCATCTGAGGCCTAAAGAGGTCAAGCAGCTTGCCCAAGGTCACCTATTAGCAGCCAGGATTTAAGCTGAAGTCAGTCTAACTATGCACCTAACGGCTAACCAGTCTCCTGAGCCTCAACAGATCCCTCCCTATAAGCCCAGCCTGATTAGCCTTTCCATGTTTCCCTCATTTGTTAGCCTGGTGGATGTCCTAATTATTTTAGTTTTGAATTTGTGATTAACAAGTTTGAACATGTTTTCCAAATGTTTACCATCAGTATGTGCCTTTCATATGAATTCTTGAATTATTTATTTATTTAACTACCTTTATTTAATCCCTGACACCTTCTGAAGTATTTGCATAACTTCTCTACATTAAAGACAAAAATATTAAATCCTTCGTCAATTTGTCGTCACTGTTTTAAAATAGTTCTTTTTCATTTCCCTTCTTCAGTTTTAATGTCTTCTATTTTCAAATTTCTAGTCACTCTCTGTAGACTTTTTCCTACACTTGATCATAGCCAAGAGACCATGAAGCCATGAGCTTTTCCTTCGTAATTTCTCCATACATCATCATCCCTTGGTAGATGGAGTAAGTACTGTGTGTACTCATGTTTCTCTAACCCTTTGGTCGTGGGTGGAATAAGGTACCTTTTTTATACTTAGATTATCCAACATGAATTTTAGGCTGAAAGCTCTTCATTGTCATTGTTACTAACTGTGCTATTTGGGAATGTGCAGAGGGGCTCAGTCTTCACTGAATGTCAAAATTACCTGAGGAAGCTCTAAAAAAACTACAAAAGTTACCAATGCCCTGGCCCCATTCCAGACCAATTAAATCAGAATCTCTGCCCAATCAGCATGATTTTTTTAATTTCCCGCAAAAAACAACGAACCTCCCAAAGGAATTCGAGTGTGCAGCCGAAGGTGAAGACCACAGCGAGGGAACCACAGCTAGAGACTGTCAGAGTAACGCCAGCGGATTTTGACACCTTTTTTTTTTACTTTGCATTATTTGAATGTGGCTTTTAAAAATAATAATAAGTCTGTATCACTTACAGACACGACCAAAGGACCCAATTACTAAGCCATCAAATATGACCTCGAAACTGAGCTTGATGTTCAGCTTCAAGAAAAAGCTGTCACCTTCCCACACAGCAGCTGACCTAAGAAATTCCAGGGCAATACCCCCAGACCATTACAGAGCGTTCTTTCTCCTCTGGTCTACATCGTCTTGGTGGGCAAATTACCAAATAAAGTCACCTTCCAATGGTGCGGGGATAAATGTGCTGCTTGTGTATTACACCTTTATTTCCTTTCCAAATATTTAATTTCTGGTCTAGCTCTCTGCTCGTGAGTTATCTTTGCTGGGCATATTTTTAAAGACACAGTCTACTTTTTTTTTTTTTTTTTCAAGTAAATGCTGAGTTTTCAAAAAGAAGGAAGATGATGACGTTTTCAGTAGGAAAGCTGTGCGGCCCAAACATGGGCTCCAGGCGGCAGGGAAAGCTTTCTGTCCCAACGCGGCTTCCCCTCACTACGTGTGATTACTATTTACAAACCACCTCTGTCTAAAGTAAGTGCCCTTTGATAAGCTAATACTGGTGCTAAAATGCAAAGAGTGTTCGGCGGGATCAGTCCCTGACAAATTGTGATCAGGCAGATTACATAACTTCCCCGGGTCCTTGCAATTTTAAAGGAGGGGAGCGCAGGAGATCCAGGTTGGGTGGATCAAGGAGCACACAGAATGTAATCCTCTGAGCCGCTTTTCCAAAATTCACAACGCCTTTCTCCTCCAGCTCTGCTTGGGGAGGAGGGGTCGTTTGAACTCCATACACAGACACTAAAACTTCGTATTCTGACCAAGAAAAGGGCGCGAGAGGGGAAAGAAAGACAGGTGACTCCCACCGTCCCTCCTACCCAAAGGCGTTTGCGATGCTTGCCCGACCCCTCTGGAAGGGGCGTGTGCGAAGGACCTCCTAGGGCCTGGGGCTCCCCGGTGCAGGGGTCTAGATAGAGGCCTGGAATCTGTGTTTGTCACCGTTTTCCCCAGCGAGTTCGGAGAGCAAGCCAGTTGTGCAATCACGGGCTGAGCTGAGCGCCTCTTAAGCCAGCGCACCCGACAAGCGCCCGGGGCCGGGGCAAAAGCGCCCAGCTTGGCCCCTCCCAGGCCGCGACCCCGATTCAGCGGCAGCGGCGGCGGCTTCCCAGTCACGCTGGAGGGAAGGAAAACGCGCCGAGGGGAGACGCGCGGAGGGCTCGCCCGGGACCGCGCTGCAGGCCGCGCCCCCACCGCCTTCTCTGCGGTTCCTCATCCGCCGCACATCTACGCAGGTTCAACCCCAGCGCGGGGCGAACGCCCCGGCCTTCCCACCCGCCGAAGCCAATGGGTCGCACGGCTCCGGCGCCACGTCCTCGGGGACGAGGCCCTCAGGAAGGGACCCTGCTCTAAGTCCCTCCGAACCGTGGACTGGGCGCAGGGGGAGTCCGAGCACCCCAGTCCTCGGCTGGCCCGCCTCCTGGCTGCCAGTGTGTGGCGTGCCGGCGTCCCGATCCCAGGCCTCTATTTAGACGGAAGACGCCAGGACGCAGGCTGCGCTGGGGTGGGCGCCGCCTGGGCGCCCAGGTTCCACTCCGCCGCGGCCCGAACCGCCCCCTCCCCCGCCTCCGCGGGGCCCGGCCGCAGCACCCCGAGGTCCGGCCTCCGGTCTGGGGCGCGGGACCGCGAAGTCGCAGCAACAGCCTGGGCCGTGGGGGAGGTTCCGGCCCGGCCTAGCGCTCGGCGCCGCGCACGGAGGTAGGGGCGGTGCCGCGGAGAGGGGACGCTGCGCTCCGAGCCGGCTGGGCGGCGGTAGGAGGTGTGCACTCACCTCGTGGCGGCGCGGCCTGGGCATCGCGCTCCGCAGAGCCGCCGGGGGCCAGCAGCGCGGCGCTCAGCACGGACGCGGCCAGCAGCAGCGCGGCCAGCGCCCTGCCCGCCCTGCTCATGCCCTCCGCCCGCTCAGCCGCCCCTGCCTGCCCGCCGCGCCGTGCCCTGCGCTGCTCCGCCGCGGACGCCCGCGCGCCCGTCATCGCCCCCTCTGCTGCCGTCACCGCCGCCTGAGTCACCGCGGGAGGCGGAGGCGCCCGGGAGCTGCGGGCGGGGGAACCCAGGGGCTGGGCCGGGCCATGCTAGGCCCTGCCCTGGGGGAGCTGGCCAAGAAAGAAGCCGAGGCTCTGCGCCCCTGCGTTGGGAGTGTTTGTCTTCGGGAAGAGAAACGGCCGGAAGAGAGGCCCCTGCAGGGCAGGAGCCTTCCTTCCCCGCCCCACCTTCCCCAGCCGCATTCTGCCAAACTCCCGCGCCCGCCGGCCACCCTCCGCACCGGTGTCAGAGCCCTCGGTCCCTGTTTTGGAAAACGCCTCAGTAAGCAGGACTGCAGAGTCCCTGCCCCCAAGGCGTTTATTACCCAGAGGGATAGGCACGACTTAGAAGCCACCAAGCGGCCCCACCTCTTGGAAGAGCCCCCGGCCAGGCTGACGAAGTGGAAGGGAGTAGGCCGAGGAGTGTGCACACCCATTCCTGGCTGTATGCCGGAGACGCTATCGCAGGTATAAGGGACAGGTACAGTAATACCCATAGCAGAGGTGCTTGTAAAATTGCAAAACCTTGTCAACAAGCTGAATGTCCACCAGCGAGAGAAAACAAACTGCCCCACAGCAGGGGAAGTGCTCTACAGCTTCCCGCATCCACATGGATGAATCTCAAAACACAAGGCTGGGGAAAATGCAAATTGCAGAATGCCTTTGTAGTAACTTACATAAAGCAAAACAATAATGTATGTTGTTTAGGGACATCCATATATGTAATAAAAATACAAAGGCACACATAAAAATGTTGCGGGAGTTTTCCTTATTTCAGCTAAAGACGGTGGAGGTCCTTGTCACACGCCAGGAAAGATTAGGCTCGCAGACAGTTTGAAGGGTAAGGCAGGGTTTTATTGGGTGTAAAGGAAGAAAAAGGGGAACAGGGACTCAGCAGAGCCAGAGTTCTAGTTGTAGGCTTCCGACCTCACAGATTAAATCCCAGGTTCTACCGAGGAAGAGGAGGGCCGGGCTCCTCCCAGCTGCAAACTGAGGAGCGAACTTCTGTGGCTCCGCCCCAGAGCAGTGCACAGGCCAGTTGGAGTTTTACCAGGGAACCCTTCCCATCTGGCTCATTCCCCCTTCTAAAGAAGTCCATCTAACTGCCATTAGGATAAGGATAGGGACAAAGACAGATCTTAACTGCTTCCTGATGATAGGGGGCACTGTTTTGGGAAAATGGCAATCAGATCTCCCTCAGAGGCCTATCTAAGGGTGCCCGGCAGAAGGGGCCATGGTCCAAGGCTCCAGTTGCATGACCATTTGATGTCCTGAAGGCAAGAAGAGACAAACTGGGTTATTAAACACATATGGCCGGGCACAGTGGCTCACGCCTGTAATCCCAGCACTTTGGGAGGCCAAGGCAGGTGGATCACGAGGTCAAGAGATCGAGACCATCCTAGCCAACATGGTGAAACCCTGTCACTACTAAAAATACAAAAAATTAGCCGGGCGTGGTGACAGGTGCCTGTAGTCCCAGCTACTTGGGAGGCTGAGGCAGGAGAATCGCTTGAATCCGGGAGGCAGAGGTTGCAATGAGCCAAGATTACACCACTGCACTCCAGCCTGGCAGGTCAGGAGTTCGAGACCAGCCTGGCCAACATGGTGAAACCCTGTCTCTGCTAAAAATACAAAAATTAGCCAGCAGTGGTGGTGCCTGCCTGCACTCCCAGCTACTTAGGAAGCTGAGGCAGGATAATCGTTTGAACGGAGGGTGCAGTGAGCCGAGACCACATCACTGCACTCCAGCCTGGGCGACAGAATGAGACCCTGTCTCAAAAAAAAAAAAAAAAGAAAAAAGAAAAAGAAACAAGGAGGGATAAGGACAGCTCAAAAATCCTGAGGCTTTTTACCAATTTGTACAGGGAGGGGGGGGCAAAAGTCCGAATGGTAAACAACTTTACCCTTTTGCTGGCATGTTGGGCTTCTGGGTTCCCTTCCCCTGAAACCAATCCTAAGCCAGCCAGTTTAAGGTTTGGGAAATTAACTCCTTCCAGTTTGGCAAATGCATCTGAGGGGAGTTTGGAAAATGCATCTGAGGGGAGTGTCCCATAGTATGGAGACACAATTAGCATTGTAATTGTGAACTGAGGAGGAGAAAAAAAAAAAAAGAAGGCATTTTTTCAAAGGAATCCGAAGGGTTCAAGATGCATTTGAAAATGATGCAGACCGAGGATAAATGGCTACCCATATAGAAAGAGGGGAGCAGGCATTCCTGGTTCCGTTCTCTTCCTAGCAGATACCTGGGGTACGTGAGGGGCAGAAGGAATAGCGTCCTCTTCCATCCTTGCATCCCCAAGTCCTGGCAACCTTCGCAAGTGCTACCATGGGTGCCAAAAAGGCTTGCATCCATGAAGCAGGGGTCTAGGGGGTGGGAATTATCTCCTCTACCCAAGTATGCCCTGTCACCCCTGCTGTCAGTAGTGTTGGAGTTCCCTAGACCTCACTTATGCTCAGGGGTTGAGGGGTTGCACGGACTCCTTCTCATAAGCCAAATGCTAAGGAAAAACTGTGGAACTGAGTCCTCCAACGAGGGAGAGAAAAGGATGTCTTGTGACACACCCAGATAACTGGTGGTTATAGTTATGTTTGCTAGGATTTGGGTACATGGTGCTTGGCTTTGGTTAGCTCCCTTGGTCTTACTTTCCCAAAAGGAAACCTCTGGATGATGGGCACCCTATTTATTCCCATCGCCTGGCAGAATTTGCAGGATAATTGCTCATAACTAGAATACTAATCCCGATTTTTTAATATTACCCATCCCTCTTGTTCTTTCTGAGCTGCAGCTGGAGATTGCTGGTTGGTTCACAAGCAGGGTTGGTCTAAAAATGTAGGCAAAAACTTAAAAACAACTGAGTTTAGAATTGAATGACGAAAGAATGTAAGTTTTGGAACATAATTTCTCTCCAGGCCTCATTTTTGTTTAAAAAAAAAAAAGAAATTATGATAGGACTCAGTTGTTTGCAAAATAGACTTCAGTCTTATACTCGGCCTGATTATTTACATAAAGTGCAGCAAGAATAATTATTTCTACAAAGGCCTTTTAGACTGGCTTTGATGGAACTCTGTTCCACAAGAAATCTCAGATAAGAGAAAGCCAATCCCAGCCATGAGCTGGGCTAATCCTCCCCTCTTAAGGACCCACGATATACCTTGGGTTGGGTGATCCTCTCCTCTTAAGGTCCCAGGATAAACTTGGAGCTCTGGTACCTGTTAGCAAGTGACATTCTTTACTGACCACAGGTCAGGAACCCTGTACAGGGACTGTGTAGACACGAGTATGAGGCCAATTTCCCCACTGGGCTTTTATTGGCTCTGCAATTTGAGATTGACTCTTTAAACAGAAGCATAGCCTTCCAGTCAAAGCCTCAGGAAAATAACCAGTTTTTCCAATTGCATCTTGTTAACAAAAGATAAATGGATTCCTATCGCACCTATCCAAACAACTATATTGCCCACAAGTTAAGAATACTCACAGACAGTTTCCAGATTCTAGAGGAACCAGGCCGGGTGCCGTGGCTCACAGCTAATCCCAATACTTTGGAAGGCCAAGGCGGGCAGATCACTTGAGATCAGGAGTTCAAGACCAGACTGGACAACATAGTGAAACCCCATCTCTACTAAAAATTCAAAAAGTACCTGGGCATGGTGGCCCACGCCTGTAGTCCCAGCTACACAGGAGGCTATGGCAGGAGAATCGCTTGAGCCAGGGAGGCGGAGGTGTCAGTGAGCCAAGATCCCTCCACTGTAGTCCAGCCTGGGCGAAAGAGTAAGACTCTGTCCACAAAAAAAAAAGGAACCAGGCAAAGAGAAACAAGCATGCTCCAAATCTTGTTCACAGGAGTATACCTCACTCAATTATTAAAGACCATAAATACTTTAAAATAAGTGTCCCTGACTCTGAAAAACAAAACAAGGATCAGCAATATTCCCAGCAAAAGTCAAAAAGGTTGCTTCAGCTTTGAGTTCAGTCCATTTAGTTCTTGTTTTGCTTGATATTCGTGAACACTTCAGCTCTTTATGAATCCTGTACATTTTCCTTTATTCCAATGTGACAATCTCCAAAGTTATCAGAAACCTGTATTTGAGAGTAACTGCCAGTCTATTGCTTATTATAAACCATCTTTTGAAAATGATTAAAACAAGACAACAATTGTCTGTGAATAGCAAAATGTCCAGGTTAGTTGTAGTTAGAAACACAATTGACAAAGAAGTTTGGCTATCCCTGTGGTTTATAATAACTTAACAACCTTAATTATGGTTGATAGTGTATACTTAGACATTAGAATTTTAGAAATCCCATATAATTTTGGAACATATATTAGCATTATTCACAAAAATATAACCTAAAGAAAACTGAACATCATTTTGGCAATCCCATGTACCTAAACATGTCAAATGATCCTGTTTACCTATTTTTTGAATATTTCAGGGGCACTCCAAACTGTCCAAAAAGCCAAACATCAGGAAAGACAATTCTGAAACTGAAGTTTGATTTTGGGAAGGCTGTTAAATATGTTCGAGGTTTAAAGCACTTGATGTTATGAAAAAGAATTCCATATTACCATAAGTTATTTATTTTGCCAAAATGATGACTCAGAAATTTTAAAGAAGCAAAAATCTTTTATAACCCTTTACAAATTTTGCCAAAGAGCAGATTAGTGCCTTAATACCTTGTTGTGCTTTTATTTCAATGCTCAATTTACAGAAAAATCATGATACCCTTTGAAATTTAGTCAGTATGTTCACATAGAGAACCCCTTTGCAAGATTAATTTCCACAATGCTTCCACCACTTGTTTGAACGTGCAACTTCATCCTAATTTAAAACAATCCTTTAACCCTAGGCAAAAATTTACATTTCCATGCCTTCTTATAACCTTTTACAAAAAAACACATTTGGCTGGGCGTGGTGGCTTACGCCTGTAATCCCAAGCACTTTGGGAGGCTGAGGCAGGTGGATCATGAGGTCAAGAGTTAGGGACCAGCCTGGCCAACATGGTGAAATCCCATCTCTACTAAAAATACAAAAATTAGCCGGGCATGGTGGCGCATGCCTGTAATTCCAGCTACTTGGGAGGCTCAGGCAGGAGAATAGCTTGAACCCAGGAGGTGGAGGATTCAGTGAGCCCTGATCGCGCCACTGCACTCCAACCTGGGCAACAGAGCAAGACTCTGTTTCAAAAAAAAAAATTTACTGTTCTTACACACCTCGCATATAAATCTATTTCCAGTAGTCTCAATTACATGTTAGAACAGTAACTCCTAGCAATTTTTTAATTTTAATGTAAAACGGTAAGTTGTTTTGTGTGCTAGATTCAGCCAAGGTTTGACTCCTAGCATAATTAAGGATGTGGTTAGTTCCATATGTTCCCAGGCCTTAATAATTGTGAAGCCAGCAAGTCAAATAGTTCTCAAAACCCAAAAAGCAGTTTATAACCTTAAAACACTTAGCAAACCTTGCATCTGGCCTGCATAATTTAGTCCGCCTATTTACATTTTGATAGCATCTGCTTTTTACCAATAATCTTTAAAGCTGTTATTTCTCAAAGATTAAAGTCACATAAACTGAAAGGTACCACAGCTTTTATCTTCTCTTTAAAAAAAATTTGATCTAAGCGCTTGTCTTTCTTTAGGCCAGATTAATTAGAGCTCTTTTTACAGACATCATACACAACATATATATATAGTTACACAGACAGGCAGAAGAAACCTCAGTCACTGGGTGGGATCCTTTAAGAGACAGATCTAGGAAAACATGCAGCTATCAAACTAGAAAGGAACTCATTATCTAAGGCAGGATTGCTAAACAAAGCCTTACCAGGGAGTTACAGGCCATGCCCCCAGATTGTAAAACAAGATGGAGGCCTGCAGTGAAGTTACCTACAAACCAACACAGACATGCAAAGCTCACCAGTGTGCAGGCCAGTAGGAGTCTCTCTGGGGACCCCTTCCCACCTGGCTCTCAGAAAGATAAACATTAAATTCCGGTAAGAGTTGAGAGCAGGAAGGGAGGAGAACCTTAAGGGCTTCACTGGCAGTGTTTCATTGCTTAAGTTGGGTGATACGGTGCATTCTGTATTATTTTTTTACTTCTTTGGGTGTCTGAATTATTTGATAATTTTTTAAAGCTACAAGACAGTGTGATTAGTGCTATTAGGAGAAGGACAAAATGCTAAGGTGGCATTTGACAGAAGCACCCAGGCTTGTCTGGGAAGGCTTCCAGGAGGACTGTCATTTAAGTTGAGCCCTGAGAGATGTCAGCCAGGAGAAAGCAGTAAGAGTGGTCTCAGAAGGAACAGCCTTTCCAACAGCGCAGAAAAAGTGTCACTTTGTGAAGGAACTGAAAGAAACCTGGGGCGACTGGAGCAGGGTTCTCTAAGGGGAGAAGGGAGACAGGAGGTGAACTAGATAGCAGAGTTGAGTACAGGCTTCTTCCTAAGTACAGCAGAAGCTGTTGGTGAGTTTGAAGGTGGAGAATAACTCAGGAAAGTAATGGTCATGAGCTATCTCATAAACTCAAATTCAGTCAAATGATTTTTCTCAAAGAAAGCCCCTATGCCAGAATGTCAGGACATTCAGGTACTCCCTCTTTCCTCTTTGCCCCCTGCCCCATCGCTCGAAATCCCAGGAGCTGAAGGACGCTGGCATTGGAGCGGTCTGGCCAGGCCATGGCCAACTAGTCATCTTCTGCCTAACACACAGCAACGGCCCTCTCTAGCCCAGCCCTGGCTTAAAGCACAGAAGTCACTGGGTGAATGTGCCCTTCTCTTTTCGCTTGGAGGACAGCTTTGTCACACCCTCCATGTCCAGGAGAGTCTGGAGTTCCTGTCTTAGGGCTGTGCATAGCTGTTCCTGTACCTAGAAGACCCTTCCTTACCCAGACATGTCATGGCTCCTCCCTCACTTCATTCAGCTCTCAGGCCAACTGCTGCCTCATTTAAGGAGGCCTTCCATAAAAACCCTATTCTAAAGCTAAAAGGTGCTGGAGCCTGGATCCTGCTTTTCTTCATTACACTAATCTCTACCTGACATTACATGTATTTGTCTGCCCCACTTGCACTAGAATGTAACCTCTATGAAGGCAAGGAGTTTGTCCTGTGGGCAAGAACCTTCTCATTAGACTGTAATACATTAACAGCTCCAAAACCTCATGGCTTACCCTAACAACAATCCCTTTCTTGTTCACACTGATGCCCAACGCTTCATCATAGCAGAAGCGGCAGTGGGAGGACAATGTAGCAAATGCTACACTGGCTCTTCAAGCGCCTACCTAGAAGAGATGTCTATGACTTCCTTCATGTTTCTCTGGCCAGAGCAAGTCATATGGCCCCATGTGATCAACAGATTCAACACCTGTTCAACTCTCAGCAACTAGAAAAAGAGGGAACTTCCTTAGTATGATAAAGGCATCTCCAAAAAACCTAACCTGACACTTGCAAAGACCGAATGCTTCCCCCTGTGGATCAAGAACAAGGCAAGGATACACAATAAGGCAAAGAAATAAAAAGCAAACAAACTGGCTCCATTCAAAGATAGCCTGATTGTACATGTGGAATATCTTAAGGATTATCTACCCATCAAAAAGCTACTAGAACTCATGAGTTTGGCAAGGTCACAGAATTCAAAGTCAGTATACAAAAATCAATTGTATTTTTATTTTCTGGATATTAACAACTGGATGTTGACACTGAAAAAACTGGAATTTACAATTGAATTTTTTTTCTTTTACAATGGAATTTTTTTTTTGAGACAGAGTTTTGCTCTTGTCGCCCAGGTTGGAGTGCGATGGGACAATCTCGACTCACTGCAACCTCCGCCTCCTGAGTTCAAACGATTCTCCTGCCTCAGACTCCCGAGTACCTGGGACTACAGATGTGCGCCACTATGCTCGGCTAATTTTTTTGTATTTTTAGTAGAGATTGGGTTTCGCTATTTTGGCCAGCCTAGTCTCGAACTCCTGACCTCGTGATCTGCCTGCCTCAGCCTCCTAAAGTGGGAATTTGTTAAATTTAACAAAACAGGTACAAGACCAGAACACTGAAAACTACAAAAAATTTAACAAAATTAAAGAAGACCTAAAAAGTTGGAGAGATATACTGTGTTCATAGATTGGAAGAATCATTACTGTTAAGATGCCAGTTCTCCCCAAACTGATCTATAAGTTCAATACAATCCCAGTCAAAATTCCAGGAGTTTTGTTGTTGTTGTTGTTAAAATTGACAAGTTGATTCTAAAAATGTATGTGGAAATGCAAAGGATCTAAAATGGCCAAAACAATTGTGAAAAATAACAAAGTTGCAGGTCTTACAACTACCTGATGTTAAGATTTACTAAAAAAGGATAGGTGCCAGGCGCGGTGGCTCATGCCTCTAATCCCAGCACTTTGGGAGGCCAAGGCAGGCAGATCACAAGGTCAGGAGTTCGAGACCAGCCAGACCAACACGGTAAAACCCCATCTCTACTAAAAATACAAAAATTAGCTGGGCGTGGTGGCGCATGCCTGTGATCCCAGCTACTCAAGAGGCTGAGGCAGGAGAATCGTTTGAACTCAGGAGGCAGAGGTTGCAGTGAGTCGAGATTGTCCCATCACTTGAACCCGGGAGGCGGAGGTTGCAGTGAGCCGAGGTCACACCACTACACTCCAGCCTGGGCAACAGAGCAAGACTCCGTCTCAAAAAAAAAAACAAAAAGGGACAGGATAGAGAGCCTAGAAATAAACCCACACATTGGTTTTTCACCAAGCTGCCAAAGGAATTTAATGAAGGAAAGGATAATCTTGTCAATAAATAATGCTGGAACAATTGGATATCCACATGGAAAGAAACCTTGATTCTAACCGCTACTTGGGAGGCTGAGGTGGAAGGATCACTTGAGCCTAGGAAATTGAGGCTGCAGTGAGCTATGATTGTGCCACTGCACTCAAGCCTGTGCAATAGAGGCCCTCAAAAAAAACAACAAAAACAAAAAAACCCTGCATTGAGACACTAATCACACCCACTAAAACAGCTAAAATTTAATGGGCTGAAATAAATAACAAGTGTTGGCAAAGATGTGGATCAAATGGAACTCATACATCAGTAGTGGGAAAATAAAATGGTACAACTACTTTGGTAAACAGTTGGAAGTATATGATATTAAACATATACTGACATATGGCCATCTAACCAATCAGGCATTTGCTCAAGACAAATGAAAACATATGTCTACACAAAGACTTATATTTAAGGTTAACAGCAGTTTTATTCATAATAACCCAAAACTGGAAACAATGCAATATCCATCAGCAGGTAAATGAAGAGTGTGGTACATACATACAATGGAATAACTATGCACCAATAGATATAACCTACTGATACATGCAACAACATAGATGAACCTCAAAAACATTACACTGAACAAAAGCAGAGAGACACAAAAAATATATACTACGCTATATTACTATATTCTATGGTTTGAATATTTGTGTCCCTCCAAAATTCATGTTGAAACTTAATCTGCAATGCAATAGTATTAAGAGGTGGGGTCTTTGGAGGTGATTAGGTCATGAGAGCTCTTCCCTGGTGAATGAGCTTAAGCCCTTTATGAGAGGGGCTGCACACAGCATTTGCCCCCACTTTTTTTTTTTTTTTTTTTTTTTTTGCCCATCTGCCCCTTCTACCATGTGAGGACAGTGTTCAAAGCACCATCTTCAAATTAGAAACTGGGCCCTCAGACACCAAACCTGCTAGTGCCTTGATCATAAACTTTTCAGCATCCAGAACCATGAGAAGTAAATTCCTCTAATTTACAAATTACCCAGTCTCAGGTATTTTGTTATAGCACCACAAATAGACACTGTATGATTCCATTACTGGAACTCTAGAAAAGAAATTCTAATCTTTCTAAAAAGATAGGAAAGAGTCATTGCTTGGAGCCAGCAGAGGGGAAAGGATTGGGATGGGACACATAGGAAATTGCCGGTGTGACAGAAATGTTTTGTCTCTTTATCTATGAGGATAGTGACGCAAGTACATAAATGTATTAAAACTCATTGAAATATACACTTAAGGCCGGGCACCGTGGCTCATGCCTGTAATCCCAGCACTTTGGGAGGCCGAGGCAGGCGGATCACGAGGTCAGGAGATCGAGACCATCCTGGCTAACACAGTGAAACCCCGTCTCTACTAAAAATACAAAAAAATTAGCCGGGCGTGGTGGTGGGCGCCTGTAGTCCCAGCTACTCAGGAAGCTGAGGCAGGAGAATGGCGTGAACCCGGGAGGCAGAGCTTGCAGTGAGCCGAGATCGGGCCAGTGCACTCTAGCCTGGGCGACACAGTGAGACTCCATCTCAAAAAAAAATATATATATACACTTAAAACTGTTGCATTTTATTATATAAAACAATGAGTCAATAAGCTGAGTTTTTAAAAACTCAATAATATTTCTTCCTGGAGTCAAGAATGACTCTGAGGTTTCTGGCTTGGGAAATCAGATGTATGCTGTGCCACCTACAGATAAGGAAACACAGAAGCAGATTTTGAAGAAAGAAAAGTTATCTGGGAAATCTTCAGCTTGAGATGTTCTTTAGAAAAATGTTCATTCAAATCTCTTCTCCATTTATTAATTGGACTGTTTGGTTTTTATATTGAATTACAGGAGTTCTACATGTACACTGGATATCAATTCCTTATTAGATATATGACCTGCAAATAAAATAGATGTAAAGGTCGGGAGAAATAGGAATTTGGGGAAAATCGGCACATATATGGCAAGTGAAGTCATGGCAGAGAATGAGATCACCCAGGTAATGTGTGTAAGGCTGAGAACAGAACCTTCAGGAGCACCAGGGATGGACAGAGACTGAGAAGAAGCCACAGTGACAGGAGGAAAACTAGGAGAGTATGATGTCACAGAAGCCAAGGCTTGTATATTACAAGAAGGAAACAACAAAAGATTATCCACTCAACTAAGCTACCTAGTCCTTAGTAACTCAGTGACAGCAGTTTCAGGGCAGTGGTAGTGGCAAAGGTCCAACTGCCTTGGTTAGAGGAGTCAAGGGAATATAAAGAAGTGTAGGCATTTCAACAAATAATGCTGGGATACCTGGACAGCCAAATGCAAAAGAATGATGTTTGACATGACTTTACATCATATACAAAAATTAAGTCAAAGATCTTAATGGCTCAAAGACCTTAATGTAATAGCAAAAACTATAAAATTCTTACAAGAAAACATAGGAGTAAATCTTCACGACCTTGGATTTGGCAGTGGATTCTTAGATGCAACACCAAAAGCATGAGCAACCAAAGAAAAATGTAGATACATTTGACTTCATAAAAATTTAAAACTTTGTGTATTAGAAGACATTACCAAGAAAGTGAAGACAACCCACCCAGGAGAAAATATCTGCAAATCATATATCTGATAAGGGACTAGTATAAGGAATACAAAAAGAACTCCTACAACTCAACAACAAAAAAACCCCTGATTTTTAAATGGACAAATTAAAAAATTGGCAAAAAATCTGAATAGACATTTCTCCCAGGAAGATATACAAATAGCCAATAAGCATATGAAAAGGTACAACATCATTAGTCATCAGGAAAATACACATCAAAACCACAGTGAGTCCTGTGTTCATGTACTGGAAGACTTAATAGTGGTAAGATGTCAATACTACCCAAAGCACTCTAAAGATTCAATGCAGTATCTATCAGACTCCTAATGGCAGAATTCCAGAAATAGAAAAATCCATCTAAAATGCATATGGGATCATAAGTGACTCAACAGCCAAAATAATCTTGAAAAAGAAAAAGTTGGAAGTCTCACACTTCTGAATTTCAAAAAATACTAAAAAACTATGGTAATCAAAAAACCGTGAACCTGGCACTCAACTCCTCCACAACAAAGGACCAAAACAAGTAGGTAACCACGTGTCAGGTAGAGCACCAAAGACAGAACACTATTCAACAGGGAAGTGACAGGGAACCTCTGAGGCACAAAAGGAGCAGTAAATAAAGCAGCCAGTGTGTCTTGGACTGGCTCAGAGGCAGGAGGGGAATCCCATTTCTGGGAAAAGAAAAGTCAAAGAACTGCAGTGGTCCACATTCACAGCACAGATGCTGGCACCCATAGGGGATGCCGTCAGCCTTCACAGGCCCTGAGCCCAGTATACAGAGCTGCCTGGAATCCATGAAAATGCATTCTTCCAGAAAGGGAATTCCACTGGATCCTACTCACATCCCAAGAAACGTGCTGCTGTGGCACAGCACCATTTTAAGAACCTAGCCCCCACCAGATTATATCCTGCCTTGGGGTCCAATAAACCCCTGCAGTCCACATCCCTGGGCACCCAAGAACATCCTCCCACATCCATCCAAAAGGTTGCAGTATCACAATCACCCAGCAGTGCAGCCAGGTCCCCAGTACTCTGACCCATGAAGTGTCTTATATCCCAGGGAACAGGCAGTGTAGCACACCAGGGAGGCTACCCCAGGAAAAAGGGAGCTGAAGCTCCCGGAACCTGGGAGCCATCTTCCCAACACCAATGCCACCAACAGAACCTTGCCCCTCTCAGCAGGACAACAGCATGCCTGTGTGCACCTTCAGGGGGCTTGAGGACCAGTGTGTCCATATGTGCTATCCAAGAACCTAAAGACAGGCCTGCTCCACCCACTGTCACCAGTGTTCTCCGGTGCCATCTTTCCCTCATGCCACTACTGGTGCCTATATGCTCTGTAGGGGGGCCTGAGGACTGGCCCACCCCATCCAACACCACTGGTGCCTATGCACACAATCCCAAGGCCTGAACAGGCCTGCCCCACCAGTGCCCACCCAAGTGCATCACCTAGGGGACTAGAAACTGTCCCATTCATCCTGCCACAGCTACTGCCAACAGCTATGATTGCCACCTGACAGTCCAGTGTCCAGCCCACTGCTGCTACTGCCACTGCCAGCACCATAAATGTTGCCTGGGGGCTCGAGGACCAGCCCACCTGGGCCCCCCACTACCAGCACTTACACCAGCTGGGGTCCTGAGGACTAGCATGCCCAGCCCATTGCCACCACAGCTAAAGCCTGCCCATGCCACCAGAAGGCCCAGGGACTGGCCCCTCTGGCATCCCTTTCCCCAGAAAAGCCTCACAACAGCCTCAACTAACAATGGCAACTTAAGCCACTGAGGACTCACAGTGACATGGTTACATGACACCAGTGACATTGGTTACAGCTAAAGAAATCATTGAGCCTATACTCCTGTGCTCACCAGAATCAAAGCCAAAACAACCTAATCACAACCAAAACTACAGATATGCCTACAAAAAAGTCTTTCCTTATGAAAACCAATCCATAAAATTGGAAGAAGCAACTATTCCACTAGCTGAATAGGTATCAATGTAAGGACACAAGAAACATGAAAAAGCAAGGAAACTTGATACCTCCAAAGAGACACAATAATTCTCCAGTAACAGATTCAAAAGAAAAGGAAATCTATAAAAATGCCAGAAAAGGAATTCAAAATAATGATTTTAGGGAAACTCAGCCAGTTGCAAGAGAACACAGATAATACAAAGAAATTAGGAAAATAATTCATGATCTGAATAAGACAGTCAGTATAGATAGATATAGAAAAATAACCAAACAAACAAACAAACAAAAAAAAAAAAAAAAAAAAAAAGAAAAATAACCAAACAAATCCTGGAACTGAAAAATTTCAATGAATAAAATTTAAAAATGCAACTGAGAGCTTCAAAAGTAGACTAGATAAAGCAAAACAAAGATTTTCTGAACTTGAAGACTGGTCTTTTGAAATAACCCAGTCAGACCAAACAAATATTTAAATTCTGAGTGTTTCAGGAAAGAGAAGGGAAGAGGCACAGAAAACCTATTTAGCAAAATAATAGTCAAACATTTCTTAAGTCTTGCAAGAGATACGGACATCCAGATATAGGATGTTCAGTAATCCCAAAAAAGATTCAAACCAAAAAGGTCTTCTGCAAGGCACATTACACTCAAATTGTCAAAAGTCAAAGAC
The DNA here is from genome assembly GCF_028878055.3 of Symphalangus syndactylus. NCBI lineage: Eukaryota > Metazoa > Chordata > Mammalia > Primates > Hylobatidae > Symphalangus > Symphalangus syndactylus. The sequence continues at coordinate 135,737,757 of NC_072432.2, read as the reverse complement.
AGAATTCTAAAAAGAGCAAAAGGAAAGCATCAAGTCACTTATAAGAGAATTTCCTGTTAAAAAAAAAAAAAAAAAAACGGGTCAGGAGAGAATGGGATAATATATTTTACAGTGCTGAAATAAAAAAAAACTGCCAGCCAAGAATATTAAACTAAGTAAAGCTATCCTTCAAAATTGAAGGACAAATAAAGTCTTTCCCAGACAAGTAAAAACTGAGAGAAGGAGGTCCCCAGGCCCTCAGAAGAGCCTCATAGTGTGGCATTATACAGGTCCTATGAGGAAGCACCATCAAGGGTCCCTCAGGCATCCCAGGACAACTAGCGATTGCACCCAAGGCAGGAGGAGCGACAGGAGGGCTGCCAAGGTCCAGTTGGAGGCTCAGGTCATGGCCACCCAGGAAATGGAACATGGAGAAAAGGATCCAGAAACTGATGAGCACAGGGAAAGAAAACCTTTTGCAGAAACAGATGAAGAAGACAAGGGGGTTGATGTAGAGAAGCTACAAGTAATTGCAGCTGCCATTAAACAGGGGCTTGCTGCAAAAAGAAAAAGGCTTCAAAAGTATACAAAAGCTTGCATCAACACCGAGAACATAACTGAACATTATTTTTAGAACACAAAAGGCAGAAACGGAATTATAAATATCCTATGCAGTCGCTGACTGCTTCAAGAATACAACATAGACATGTAGAAGACTGAGGAGAGGAAGAAAAACTAATTAAAATATTTTAAGAGCAACAAAAGAGGTGGCAATAAGTTAGCATTGTTAGGAGACAGCAAATGAAAGAGATTAAGCTGCTACATGAGCAATTCATGAAGAGTATCATGAAAGAACTCTTTTCAGTGAAGAAAGTCAACTTAAATTGCCAAGTTCCAAGATAAAATTGTGTCAGAGACACTGCAGCAAGAGTTGGCACTAATTCATAACTTGAGCTACACTAAACCACATGACAGTATTTTGATATTCTTGTATAAATCAGTTTATTTCCTCTATCATTAGTCCGTTAAATGCCAGACCTCATTTCTGTGGTCTGTTGAATGAATCCTAGACCGTTCTGTGAGAAAGTAGCAATTGCACAGCTATATACATGGTCAGTTAAATTTTAACATTAATGCTAATTTAGTTTAAAAAAAAAAAAAATACTGGCCAGGTACAGCAGCTCACACCTGTAATCCCAGCACTTTGGGAGGCTGAGGCGGGTGGATCACGAGGTCTGAGGCAGGCAGATCACAAGGTCAGGAAATCGAGACCATCCTGGCTAACATGGTGAAACCCCATCTCTACTAAAGATACAAAAAATTAGCCAGGTGTGGTGGTGAGCACCTGTGGTCCCAGCTATTTGGGAGGCTGAGACAGGAGAATGGCATGAACCTGGGAGGCGGAGCTTGCAGTGAGCAGAGGTCGTGCCACTGCATTCCAGCCTGGGTGACAGAGTAAGACTCCATCTCAAAAAAAAAAAAAAAAAAAACAGGAAAATCATCACAACTAGATCAGCCCCACAAGAAATGCTTAAAGGAATCCTACATCTGGAAGAGAAAGACAGCCATACTGAGGCAGGAAATTAAAGAAAGAAAAATAAAATTAAAAAGAGTAAAACAAGCTTTCTATATCAGGGTGACTCATCCCAAAGGCAGTAACAGGCAAAGCCTGGACCCAGGCAAAGTCTCAATAACATTATCAAATAAGCAAAGGCTCAAAGGAATGTGCTCTGGAGACTCTCCCTCAACATAGGGAGAAGAAAACAAATTTTCCTTTCCCCTATGAGTAAACTTATGAGTTTACAGATTCCTGTTTTCTGTAGCCAGTAACTTCAAGTACTCTGTTGTATCTAAGCAGCACAGTGAAGGTTGTAAGACATGCCTGAGCAGGCCTGGGCTGCAGCAGTCTAGGTGCCATAGCGAACATTACGAGATAAGCCCATGCAAGGCTCTTTTGAGCAAGCCTAGATAACAGCCATCTGAGCTGCACAGCAAGGGTCACGTGTAATCCTGGGTCATGAACCTGTCAAAGTTTGATTAGCTGCCTTTGTTCTGCCTCTGTGTCTTTGCTTCACACCACTGTAAGCTTGTTTCAAGCTAGCCCACCCCCTTTTAGAAGTGTGTATAAAAGTCAAGTGCTGTCTTTGTCTAGGCCCAGTTTTTGGATGTTAATCAGCTGGGTCTGAGTGCACTCAATAAAAATCCTCTTGTCTCACCCCATGGTCTCTCCAGTCCTCCTTCATTCCCACATTAATACCACCCTGAACGCGCCCAATCTCATCTGATCTTCAAATAGAGAGGATGGTATCTACCATTATGAAAACACACAAAGGCTTAAAACTCACTAGTAGAGCAGAAACACAAATGAGAAAAAGAAATCAAACATTATGACTATTAAAAAAACCACCAAATTGTAAAGTAAACAATACAAAAGAAGATAGGTGAAACCCCGTCTCTACTAAAAATACAAAAATTAGCTGGGCTTGGTGGTGGGCACCTGTAATCCCAGGTACTTGGGAGGTTGAGGCAGGAGAATTCCTTGAACTTGGGAGGCAGAAGTTGCAGTGAGCCGAGATCCTGCCACTGCACTCCAGCCTGGGAGACATAGCAACACTCTGTCTCAAAATAAAAAATAAAAATAAATAAAAAAGGAAAAAAATATATACAAGACAATCAGAAAACAATTAAAAGCACAGGACTAAGTCCTCATCTATCAATAAAAACCCTGAATGTAAATAATTTAAATTCTCCAATTAAAATACATAGACTGGCTGAATGGATTTTAAAAAAACAAGATTCAACTATATGTTACCTATAACAAACTCACTTCACATGTAAAAAGACATATAGACTGAAAGTGAACAGATGGAAAAAAATATTCCATGCAAATTGAAACCAAAAATGTGCAGGAGTAGCTATACTTACACATAATAGACTAAGTCAGAAAACATAAAAAGGAACAAAGAAGATCATTACATAATGATGAAGGGATCAATTCAGCAAAAGGATGTAACAATTTTAAATATATATGCACCCAATACCAAAGCACTCACATGTATAAACAAACACTATTAGAGCTAAATAGAGAGGCAGATCCTAATACAAAAAAAAGCAGGGGATTTTAATGCCTCACTTTCAGTACTGGGCAGATCATCTAGACAGAAACATCAGACTTAATCTGCATTACAGACCAAATGGACCTAACAGACATTTACAGACCCTTTCTTCCAACAGCTGCAGAATATACATTCTTCTCATCAGCACATGGACCATTCTCCAGCACAGACCATATGTTAGACCACAAAACAAGTCTCAATAAATTTTTGGAAATCTAAATCATATCAAATACCTTCTCAGACCACAATGGAAGAAAAGTAGAAATCAGTAACGAGAAACTTTGGAAACTACAAATCCATAGAAATCTAACAACTGGCCAGGCGTAGTGGCCCACGCCTGTAATCCCAACACTTTGGGAGGCCGAGGAAGTCAGGAGTTCGGGACCAGCCTGGCCAGCATGGTGAAACCCCACCTCCACTAAAAATACAAAAATTAGCCAGGCGTGGTGGTGTGCCTGTAATCCCAGCTACTCAGGAGGCTGAGGTGGGAGAACTGCTTGAACCTGGGAGACAGAGGCTGCAGTGAGCCAAGATCACATCACTGCACTCCAGCCTCGGCAACAGAGCAAGACCCCATCTCAAAAAAAAAAAAAAATCTAACCACCAATGTGGAATACATGCAAACATACATGTGGATGTGGACAACGAACCACATGGCTAAGCCATAAAAAAAAAAAACAATAAAACACGAAACTGGGGCAAAAAACTCCACCATCAGAGTAGAATGCTGTAACTTCCATTCAGCCCTTCAATCCCACCTTCATTGGCTGGACTGGTTTTCACAGCATCTCTCTTGCCTGAGACATCACGGCATCTCTAAGTGTATCCAAGACTTTCCGGTAGGTCTCCAGAACATCCTGGGCAGTGGGTCTTTCTGAGGGAGTCTGGCTCTTGCATGCTTTGTGAATATCAAACAAATGGAATCGGACCATATCACTCCCTTCAATGTGCCCCAGAAGGAAACTGGAGATGTCTGGGATCTTCCAAATGTCAATCTTCTCATCATATGAGGGCATGAGATCATCGCAGAAAGGCATGTCCTCTCCATAGGGCCACAGTTGCTCTGGAGCCACGAAATCCCCATGCAGCTCCCTGTGGCCGCACTTCACCAGCATCCCGGAGCTGTGGTTTACCAGGGGTAAGGCGTCCAAGTCGTTTGCCAAAATGCTGAAGTTGTTTGTTAGCAGATACTGGGACAGTGTCTTCAGCAGGTCATTGGAGTCACACATGACCCGAGTGCCCACGGGGCTGTGGTGCAGGTAATTAATGATGCTGACATAGTCCATGGCCAGCTCCAGCCTGTGCTGCCACGTGTTCACATTTTGGTACTTTGAAAGGTTTAGTGTTTCTTCCAGGTTACTCAAGGAACCCAGAGGGTGATATTCAGTAAGAATAGTGTTGTCAACCTCACAATAGCCAAGCAGCGTGACAACATGTGTGCCTTGTAGAGATTTCAGCATCTGCAGTCCATGGAGGAAATCATCTCTCATCTCCAGGCTGGTGAGCCGTGAGAGAGCAACTTTGTGCTCCTTCCACTCAGACAGAAAGACCTGCAACAAAGCCATAGAGAACATCAGGCCTGAACTCTCATCTAATTTAGTGACCAAAGAACAACAAATATCTTTTAAGCGGCAGGTGTTCTGCAGAAGATACACAAATTAACAAGGTGCAGACCCCATTGCAGAGTTGCTCTCCGTCTAGTTATGAAGACAGACTGATGAGCAAACACAGCATTCAGCAAGGCAAGTGCCACATTAGTGGGTGGAACCTCAGGGCAAGAAGCGATTGCCTCTGGGCAGGACACTGAGAGATGCTGCAGAGGGTGCTGGAAGACTTCGGGAAGCTGGTCTCACAGAATGAGGGGGACCTGCAGATTCGATGTGGGGCAGGGGAGTGCTAGCTCAGGAGGGAAGACTCCATATAACTTCATGGCAGGGAAGAGTGGCAAGTAGACTGCCAGTTCCAATGGACCACCGCACAGTGGGTGAGGAAGAAGAGGAGGCGGGGGAGTGGAGTGGAAAAGTGGGTAAGTGTGGAGACCCCAAAAAGCCTACATGAGGGCGTAGAGCCCTGCCCATCACATGTAACAATGTTACTCATTAATTTTAAAAGGTGACATAGTAAATCATAAATAGGAATATTTATATGTAAGGAAAACATTTTTACACGTTCTGTGATTTGGTGTTACTTCAGCTGTAAAGGCAGGAGCTGAAATGCTACATAAACACGAGACCTTCTCATAGAGTCCACAGCTAATAGAAGAGCAAGTGCACATTTCTGCCTTGGATTTCTACCTTTCGTTTGCTTGCAGGAAGCACTATAATTAAAGAAAGAACCTCTGATCTTTTGCTTAAATCCCAAGAGAAGGCAGAAGATTACAAAAGAGAAAGCAGGCTCAGGACTCAGGAGATTCCTGCCCCAAGCTCATTCTGCAAGCAGTGTGCCATGTCATCGTTCAAATAAAGGTTATGGTTTCCAAAGCAGTTTTTTGCATTATTTATCAAGAGACTCTAATATCTAAATCTAAGGCAATAATCGGAAATAGGTAAGAAGCTCCAGGAATAAAAATCTGGCATTATTTATAAAAGCATACACTGAAACTTAGCAAACGATGGGAGCAGTATGATCAACATAGTGAGAACCCATCTCTACAAAACATTTTTTAGAAACTAGCAGGGTGGGCCAGGCGTAGTGGCTCACACCTGTAATCCCAACACTTTGGGAGGCCAAGGCAGGTGGATGACCTGAGGTAAGGAGTTCAAGACCACCCTGACCAACATGGAAAAACCCTGTCTCTACTAAAAATACAAAATTAGCCAGGCGTGGTGGTGCATGCCTGTAATCCCAGCTACCTGGGAGGCTGAGGCAGGAGAATCACTTGAACCCGGGAGGCAGAGGTTGCCGTAAGCCAAGATCACACCACTACGCTCCAGCTTGGGCAACAAGAGTGAAACTCTGTCTCAAAAAAAAAAAAAAAAAGAAATTAAGAAACTAGCAGGGTGTAATGAAGCGTACATGTACCCCCAGCTACTCAGGGGAGGCTGAGGTAGGAGGATCATTCAAGCCAAGGTGGTCGAGACTGCAGTGAGCAATAATCACAGCTGGGTGACACAGTGAAAACTTATCTCAAAAAAAAAAAAAAAAAAAAAAAAAATATATATATATATATGTATCATGTGGTCACCAAAATGTATATATTTATAGAGTTATAACAGATAAAAGTAATGGTACAGCTGGGTGCAGTGGCTCACACCTATAATCCCAGCACTTTGGGAGGCCAAGGCAGGCAGATCACCTGAGGTCAGGAGTTGGAGACCAGCCTAGCCAACATGGCAAAACCTAAAACCTAAAACCTCTACTAAAAATACAGAATTAGCCGGGCATGGTGGTGCATGCCTGTAATCCCAGCTACTCAGGGGCTGAGGCAGAAGAGTGGCTTGAATCCAGAGGTGGAGGTTGTGGAGAGCCAAGATCGTGCCATTGAACTCCAGCCTGGGTAAACAAGAGTGAAACTCCATCTCAAAAAAAAAAAAAAAGCAATGTTACAAATGAGAAGTATACAAAACCATTTGTATAATATTGTTCCAACTGCATAAAACGAGACGAATTTAAATTACAGCACATGGAAATCAAAGGAAATATGGTAATGCCTTAGTTGTCTTTATGTGGCAAGATTATGGGTGATTTTTTTTTTTCCTTCATATCTTTTGGTATTTTCCAAGATGAACATACATTACTTTTACAACTTAAATTTTTTAACTCAAAAATACATAAAATTTCAGAAAAACTGGCATTGGGAATTTAAAAAACAAAAAGAAAAAGAAATATTATATAAAATGGAGGTGGACCCAAGGACCATGAAGATCTTTTCTGGATCTAAGAAGGGAGGTTCATTATGGAAAAACCCAGATAACTTTGACTGGCTCCTAACAGTCAAATGAAAACTCTTTCAAGACTCTCTAATCCTCATATTTGAGAAATTTCACTAAGGATAATAATTTCTATTAAAAAGCCATTTTTTGGCTGGACGCAGTGGCTCACGCCTGTAATCCCAGCACTTTGGGAGGCCGAGGCAAGCGGATCACAACGTCAGGAGATCGAGACCAGCCTGGCCACATGGTGAGACCCCATCTCACTAAAAACACAAAAAAATTAGCTGGGCGTGGTGGTGCGCGCCTGCAGTCCCAGCTACTCGGGAGGCTGAGGCAGGAGAATCTCTTGAACCCGGGAGGCAGAGGCTGCAGTGAGCCGAGACTGCACCACTGCACTCCAGCCTGGTTACAGAGTGAGACTTCGTCTCAAAAAAAAAAAAAAAAAAAAAAAAAAAAAGCCATTTTTCACTCTGGCTGCTACATGCACTAGAAATTTCCTAAATTTCAAGGACTAGATAAGGCCACATTCTAAAAGTTCACAATTTTTTTAAATTTTCATATTGAACACACGCTCTCCATAGATTTGCATCCCACTGAATCTGATAATTGGCTCTAATACAAACAATTGAGGTTTTGTTCAGATCCATGGCTTCCTTACACCCACCTCTGCATGGTCACCACCAGCACTGGCAATGGCTTTGGTTTTCTAGGCCCATTTTTCACCTAAAAACGATGCTGGCTTTTGGGAAGCTGCTGCTACACATTCAACAATAAGAGGGGGGCCGGGCGCAGTGGCTCACGCCTGTAATCCCAGCACTTCGGGAGGCTGAGGCAGGCAGATCACGAGGTCAGGAAATCAAGACCATCCTGGCTAACAAGGTGAAATCCCGTCTCTACTAAAAATACAAAAAATTAGCCGGGTGTGGTGGCAGGTGCCTGTACTCCCAGCTACTCCGGAGGCTGAGACAGGAGAATGGCAGAATGGCATGAACCCTGGAGGTGGAGCTTGCAGTCAGCCGAGATCACACCATCGCACTCCAGCCTGGGGAACAGGGCGAGACTCCGTAACAAAAAAAAAAAAAAAAAAAAAAAAAAAACAGTAAGTTGGGGAGGCTCAGCCACAAGCCCCAGGGCTCCTGAGCCCTCATTTATGTCTAATTCATTTTTGTTTCAGATAAATGAAGATTATTAAATATTATTATGAAATACTATTAGTCTTTGAGATCACACACAAATATTTGAATCCTCCAATATAAAAAATTTGCTAGTCATGGACTGTTTAAGAATCATTTCTCACAACCTCTAATTTAGTTGCTTTTAATCATTTTCTAAAAGACTTTTATTTGGAAAGAACAGTTAATATACTTTACCTTTTTTATTATAAAATTAATCATGAACACTTTTCTTGGTAAAAACTCAAATACAGAGGATAGGCAGGATGTCTCCCTGCCCCCAGTTTTACTTCCCAACCCAAAGGAAACCTGGTAACTGGCTGTTATCCTCCCAGAAGTTTTTCTATGCCTTTATGTATTAATGTACACTTGGAAAACAGCATTTGGGTTTGCTGTTATAGTAATGGCGTTATAACAAACATACATTGCAGCTTTTATTTCATTTAACTGAGCCTCAGAAATCCTTTCCATATATACATGTAGATCTAGGCCATTCTTTTTAAAGCTGAGTAATGTTTCATAGTGTGGGCATAATACCTACGCTCGTGTATTTCCAGTAAAGTTTTACAGATAATACTACCCTTTTTCTTTAAAGTATAATATAATAAAAATACAAGGAATTTGGAATGGATGCTGTCAAAATAGATTGGATTCTTTCTTAGATTATTATGTAGCTATAATTTTGTAAAGACCTTTAATAAGATCTTATATGATCTATTTCTAAAGACCTGGACATTTTAGTCCCTTTTCTAATGACAAGGCTACAGTGTATAGCCTTATATTTACATGTCTATGCACACGCACAAATATTTTATAAGCTAGGTAAGTAGACAGATTTACCGAATGAGAATATCTATTGCCATCATTACCTTCCAAAGCCTGTGCTAGCATGCACTTTCACCAGCAGCACATGAGAGAATCTTAGGAATACATCCTTAGTCACACCAGATTATTACCACTGTTTGTAATTTGTGCCAATCAATGGATGAAAATACCTTACTCTTCTAATTTGTATTTCCCTGATTACTAATGAGGTTAGGCATTTGTCATCTTTTTAGGCATTTCTGTATTTCTGCTGTCAAAAGTCTGTTCACTGTCCTTTATCCAATTTTCTATAGGGTTGTCTGCCTTGTGCTTATTAATTACTGGGAGCTCTTTATATATACTTGACCCTTGAACAACACGGGTTTGAACTGTGCAGTTCCACTTACACACAAATTTTCTTCTGCCTTTACCACCCCTTGGATACCAAGACCAACCTCTCCCTTTCCTCCTCCTCCTCAGCCCACTCACTGTGAAAAAAAAAATCAAGGATAAAGACCTTTGTGATGGATGATGGATCCACTTCCACTTAATGAACAGTAAGTGTATTTAATTAACAGTATATGTATTTTTTTTGTGATTTTTCTTAATAACATTTCTCTATCTTACTTTAAGAATACAGTATATAATACTTATATAAAGTACAGTTAACCAACTATGATATCAGTAGTAGGCTTTTAGTTGTTAAGTTTTTAAGGAATCAAACAGTATAGGCAGATTTCTTATTATGTGGGTGGTCAGTGCCCCTAATCTCCACATTGTTCAAGGGTCAACGTATTACCTATGAGATCCTTTATTACAAATGTAAAAGACAAGATCCAGAAAATAATTATGCCAGACACAGTGGCTCACACCTGTAATCCTAGCACTTTGGGAGGCCGAGGCAGGAGGACTACTTGAGCCCAGAGTTTGAGACCAGCCTGGGCAAAATAACAAGATCGCAACTCTTTAAAAAAAAATTGTTTTAATTAGCCAGGCAGGGTGGCACACGCCTGTGGTCCCAGTTACTCAAGAGGCTGAGGTGGGAAGATCACTTGAGTTTGAGGTCGCAATAAGCTATGATCGCACCACTGCACTCCAGACTGGGCAAAAGAGAGAGACTCTGTCTCTAAAAAAGAAAAAGAAAATAATTAACTTAGTTAATGTGGTCTTACAATAATTTAACTGCTATGTAGTCAAATGTGTCTTCATTATGTCAATTAACATAAATCCCTACCACCATGAAATTTACATAGTAGTGCAGGAGGCAAACAATGAATAAATAGGAAATGTATAAAGTATATTGGAAAGAGAAATGCGCTTTAGAGAAAAATTAAGCACGGATGGTTTGCAATTTTAAACGGGGTTGAAGGACTTCTCACCGGGGTGGCCTTTGAGCAAGACCGTGAAGGAGGTAAGGGAAGGAGCCATTTGTTATTTGTGGAGCTACAGCCCAGACAGAAAACAGCAAGGGCCAAGGGCCCTGGAGTGGAAGCATGCCCACAGGCTTCCAGAACAGCATGGCTCTGACACTGAGGTAGACCGGACAGGGACCATGGAGCAGGCGAGAGCTGGAGGGAGGGTGTTAAGTCTCGCAGGGCCTTGTCATTGCAGGGGCTCTTTTACTCAGAATGAGACAGAGAGCACCAAAGGATTTTGAGCAGAGGAGTGACACTATTTGACTAATAATTTAGAAGAGGCATTCTGAGTGCTGTGTTGAGAATAGACTGAAGAGGTAGGGAGCAAGTGTGGAAGCAGAAAGACCATTTTTGGAGGCTGGTGAAACACTGTAAGTCCAGGGTGAGGGTGGTTTGCGGGGCCGGGCTGGGTCCTGGTGCAAGCCTGAGGAGTGGTCAAATTCCAGGTCTCTTCTGAAAGTAGAAACAATGTAACTTGCTGATGAACTGAATGTGGATGAGACAGAGGTCAGGATGTTGACCAGATAGGTGGCCTGAACAGCAGGACTGATGGAGTTAGGAAATAACAAAAGGTGAGTAGACTCTGAGGAAGATCTGGGACGCGGTGAGTTTGAGAAGCCTCTCAGAAACCCCAGGTACATGTCAGGTGGGCAGCTGGATAGAAAAGTTCAGGGAAGCAGTCTCTGCACAGATAAAGCCAGAAGGCTGGATGAGGTCACCCGGGGTGCAAGCATGGAAGACGAGAGGTCCAGGATTAGAAGGGATGGAAGGGATGAGGAGGCAGAGCTGGCAAGAGGCTGAGAAGTGGACACTATTCCTCCATGCTTTAAACAGACTGTTCATGTAACATCTTTCCAGATGGTAAGCATTAAATACAGCCTCAAACATTAAGACATCACAAGTGATCCTCCCAAAGGTTACACAAAATGAGAGCTACAAAATAATGTAAGAGAAAGAATCGAATCCACTCTTCTGACAGGATCCAACCCATACTGTATGGATTTTTAATGTACTATACAACAGGTCCTTCAATAAGTCATTTCATTATAATGATAAGAAAAAAAAAATTGACTCCTGGCTGTGCTATAATCTTTCTTCTTACTATTCCTGTTGCCCCAAATCTACATTCCAGACTTTGAGCAGCTCCCCTGACACAGGGTACTGTGTCCCTGAGATGACTGGGAGAGTGCATAACTGGTTCTTTTAATGTAATCTTGGGTTTAAAAATCTCAAAGCGATCGATCTCCAACTGTATTCCCAGGGAATAAATTGGGGAGAGAAAAAGCAGCAAGAGAAGGGAACTTCTGCTTTGTACTTCACCTCCTACTGAATATTTGAATTGAATGTACTGCTTTTATAATTAAAAAAAAAAAAAAGAATAAAGAAAAAGCAAGGAATCAATGTCTTTCACAAACCAATTAGTGTAACCATGGGGCAAAGCTACCTATTGTTCTCGGTAGAGGACACAATGCTCCTGACAATTCCAAAGATGACTGTGCATGGGCCGGGCTGGGTGGCTCACACCTGTAATCCCAGCACTTTGTGAGGGAGAGGCGGGCGGATCACGAGGTCAGGAGATCAAGACCATCCTGTCCAACATGGTGAAACCCCGTCTCTACTAAAAACACAAAAATTAGCTGGGCATGGTGGTGCAGGTGCCTGTAATCCCAGCTACTCAGGAGGCTGAGGCAGGAAAATCACTTGAACCAGGGAGTCAGAGGTTGCAGTGAGCCGAGATCATGCCACTACACTCCAGCCTGGCGACAGACCAAGGCTCCATCTCAAAAAAAAAAAAAAGATAACTGTGCATGGTGAACAGCAAAAGAAGCAGAGAGACCTGTGCAAGGCAAGACATGAGGACTTCCTGAAGATGGGCCAGTGGGCAGAGATTATCAAACACATGTGGGATGCATTGCGAAAACAGAATGGATGGAACTGCTCTTGGCCTAACTGAAGAGGGAATGGAAGGACTCAAGGTGACTCCCAGGTTTCTGGCTTCAGCAACTGGGTGGGAAGCGATGCCATTTGCTGAGCCAGAGAAGGCTGGGAGAACAGGTTTCAGAGGGGAAAATATCACGAGTTCCACGCTGGATATGCAGAGACACTGAAGATACCTCCAAGTAGAGATGCCCAATAAGTAGTGAGACATACAAATCTGTGGCTCGGGGTAGAGGTACAGGCTGGGGACAGAAACTTGGGAGTCACCAACATATGAAATGTATTTACAGCAACGGCACTAGATTCCATCACCTAGGAGCATATCTAAAGAAGACTCAAGAAGACAGTCCAGGAAGGAGCCTCGAGGAAGGTTTCTTGCATCAGCACTGTTCACATTCAGTCCAGATCAACGGCTGAGGGGCCAGGGCCATCCTGTGGGTTACAGGATGTGTAGCAGCATCCCTGGCCTTTAACCACTGGATGCTGGTAGCAACCCCTACTCCCCAGTTGTGACCAACCACAGATGTCTCCACACGTTGCTAAATGGCCCCCTGAGGAGCAAGATTGCTTCTGGTTGAGACCCAGTGAGATGAGGGACAGAAGTCAGCAAAGGAGAGTAATTAGGAACTGCCAGGCAGGGAGGAAGAAAACAAAAAGCACGTGGTTCCCCCGAGAGCCAGGACTACAGGGAGAGGAGTCAACTGGATCAAGAGCTGCTGAAAAGATCAAAGAAGAGGAGGACCGAGAAACATCCAACCAGGAGTTGCTTATGGCCTTGATGAGGCCGATTCACTGGAGGGGTGGTGTCGGGAAGCCACACTGAGACAAAATGAAGGTGCAGCTGGGGGAGATGAGGTACAGACAGAGTCAGAGCAGCTCTGCTACAAAGGAGGCAGAGGAAGGGCCTTGCTACAGTGGACAAGGCAAGACAAGGAACAGGATTTTCTTTTTTAAAGAGTATTTGTAACAGCAACAGGGATGGGTACTGAGCGGAAAAGACTGATGATGAGAGAGAGAAGAAAGGAGCTGAATGTGTGAAGTTGTGAGAAATCAGGGATTAGTCAGGCGTGGAGCACATACCTATAGTCCCAGCTACTCAGAAGGCTGAGATGGGAGGATCCCTTGAGCCCAGGAGTTCAAGGCTGCAGTGAGCTATGACAGCACCACTGCACTCCAGCCTGGGCAACAGAGTGAGACCTTGTCTATAAAAAAAAAAAAGAAAAAGAAATGAAAAAGAAGTCAAGGATGAGACCTGAGCTGGCAGGTTTGTAGACCTGGTGGTAGGAAGGTGAGGATGTTCCCTCTGGGTGGCTTGTTTTCCTAGCTTATGAAACAAGATCATGAGCTAAGACAAGGCAGCATGGGGGTATTTGAGGAAATACCTGTCTCAGAGAAGAGGAACAAAAACTCACTAAGGGAACAGAGTGAGACTACTGGGTGTGTGGGGCGCACATCTGAGGTCTGTGCTGTGCGTTCAAAGCATGTGGCTGTGGGATTTCTCTCTTGCTCCTGTGTAGTGGCTCCAGTGCAGATGCAGAGTCAGGTTCAACCAGGCTTGGGGCTGCTTTGGCCAGGCATGATGGAGAAAAAGGCACAAGGAAGTTGTTCCAGGTTTTTGCAAAAGAGTGATGAGATCAAAAGCCTGTGGAATCTCCGCTGGGTGAATGTGGGAGTGATGACAAAAGGGGCTGTCAGAGATGGGATTGAGTCGCTGGAGGTCGCCATGAGATTGAGCAATTGTTGGAGCAAGAGTGCTAGGAGAAGAGATGGAGATCAGAGTGGGGTGTTGTGAACTTTGGATATAGAAATTCTGGCAGGGCGCGGTGGCTCACGCCTGTAATCCCAGCACTTTGGGAGGCTGAGGCTCCAGGTGGATCACGAGATCAGGAGATCGAGAGCATCCTGGCTAACATGGTGAAACCCCATCTCTACTAAAAATACAAAAAAAAAAATTAGCCAAGTATGGTGGCGGGCACCTGTAGTCCCAGCTACTCGGGAGGCTGAGGCAGGACAATGGTGTGAACCCAGGAGGCGGAGCTTGCAGTGAGCCGAGATGGCACCACTGCACTCCAGCATGGGGGACAGAGCAAGGCTCTGTCTCAAAAAAAAAAAAAAAAAAAAAGAAAAGAAATTCCAATTGAAAAACCTATGCCTTCCAGCTTGCCAGAGTGAGGAGGGTGCCCCGATCAGAAATGGGTCACTTACAGGTCGGCTGTTCAAATGAGTGACTACATTCAGGATAATGAGTCTCCTCTGGGCCAGAACCTGCACATGGGGACAAGGCTCCTAACCAACCGTCTCCACTGAAGCACTAAAAATATTTTGCCCCAATGGTAAGTTTCAGTCAAAGAAAAAGCAAAAATCAACGTAACTGCACTTTAGTCACATTTCACTTTAATAAAACTACATTAATCTAATTTATTGCAAACATTATTAAATCCCACAGTTGGATGGACATGATTTGTCAAGGGTCCCTAAAATTAAAAATCTATTCTCAAGTAACAGTGATCTGCAACCACCAAACCTATTCAGAAGCATATCCTTCGAGGTGAAAAGCAATCCTGACAAAGAAATTCCAAACACCTTCTGGGTGACTGCAGCAACCTGGATGCAAGGGAGCAGCCCTCAAGGTGATGTCTTTGAAGGAGACAGAAATTAACTGCAAGTCTTCCTCTTGACTCACATCCCTTCCTTCGTGACTTCTTTCACATCCTCATGCTTTCCACAGCATCTAAACGATACCATGTCCCAAAGTTCTATTCTCCTTCCAGACCTCGTGTAAACACAGACAAGCACATCCAACGAACGGCCGAGGATCCACACGTGCGACTATGTGTGCACCTTGGACACAGAATCTGCTCCTCTCCATCTTCCCCATCTCAGGTAGTGACAACTCGGTTTTTCCTGGTGCCAGGCCAAGAACCTGTAGTCATCCTCTCTTTCTCTTACATTCCACATCCAATCTGTTAGGAAATTGTACTGGAAATATCGTTTTTTTCTTTTTTGAGACAGAGTCTCACTCTGTCACCCAGGCTGGAGTGCAGTGGTACAATCTCGGCTCACTGCAACCTCCGCCCCCCACGTTCAAGTAAATCTCCTGCCTCAGCCTCCCAAGTAGCTGGGATTACAGGCGCAGGCCAACACAGCCAGCTTTTTTTTTTTTTTTTTTTTTTTCCAGTAGGGACAGGGTTTCACCTTGTTGGCCAGGCTGGTCTCAAAATCCTGGCCTCAAGTGATGCACCCGCCTCAGCCTCCCAAAGTGCGGGGACTACAGGCATGAACCACCGCACCCAGCCTGCAAATACCTTTAAAAGATACCCAGGATCCATTGACCTCTCACTGCCTCCACTGCAACCACCTGGTTCAGCTGTGACCAACCTTCCACTCTTCACCCTACTTTTCAGCCTACAGACAAGCAGCCAAGATAATCCCTTTAAAATGCAAATTCCTCTACTACAATTTTTCCAGTGGTTCTTTAAGGCCTTCAAGGCCCAGCATGATCTGGCTCCCACTTGAACCTTCTCTGACCTCATGTCATGAGCTCTTTTTCTTGTCATGATCTCTGGTGACTCTGGCTTCCTTCCTGGCCCACCAGGCACATTCCATCTTGGGGCCTCCATCGTCCTCCTCCTTCTTACTGGAACATATCCCCAAGTACACTCTCATCATGATCTCACATGTTCCTGGCCAGAGGCCTTCTCTGTCCACCTAAAGGCACAAGCCTCACTATCCTTGCCCTGCTTTGTCTTATCAGCACATGTCACTAACATATTGTATCCCATATTTGTTTCTTATTTTCCTTTGTGTTTGACTGCCCAACTAAAAAGCACCTTTCATGAAGACAGCAGGGTCTCTGTTTCATAACTGCTGCCTCCACAGCACCTACAAGGAGTGAAGAAGACTTTAAAAGAAACAGTACCTTGTTTTATGGTTTTACTTTCTATAAACTTCTCTCCCTTCTCCTAAAGGGCTTCTTCCTTTAAGATGTCTCCTTTCCAGCCAGGCACGGTGGCTCATGCCTATAATCCCAGCACTTTGGGAGGCTGAGGCAGGTGGATCACGAGGTCAGGAGTTCGAGACTAGCCTGACTAACATGATGAAAGCGAGTCTCTACTAAAAATACAAAAAATTAGCCAGGCATGGTGGTGCGTGCCTGTAATCCCAGCTACTCAGGAGGCTGAGGCAGGAGAATCACTTGAACCCAGAAGGCGGAGGTTGCAGTGAGCCAAGATCGCACCACTGCACTCCAGCCTGGATGACACAGCGAGACTCTGTCTCAAAAAAGAAAAAAAAGATTGGCTCCTTTCCACATTCATGGAGGAGGCAGCCATGGTGTCCCAGACTCCGAAAATACAAGCCAGCAATTTATCAAGCTGCAGCCCCATGGACCTATTTCCCATCTCCCATGGACGTTATTTCCCCACCTTTTGCCAATTTCCAATACATCCTCACAAGGAACTGTCTCTGTTCAACAATACTTAAGGGGTTCCTAGAGTCACCCTTTGTTATGTCATGAAGCCTCAGTTACCATAGAAACAGTGACCACACAAAATGTAGCACATGCTGGTTGCCAAAGAGACAAAGGCTCCTCGAGCTTCTATTTGAGAACTGAACTCACTCCTCTGGTGTCTTATCTTTTTCAAATAAAAACATTTTTAAAAATTAAACTTTTATAAAAGGAGTCATCATGTAACTGACACCACAGAAATACAAAGGCTCATTACAGACTATTATGAACAACTATACATCAACAAACTCAAAATCTCAGAGGAAATGGATAAATTCCTGGACACATACACACTACCCAGAAGAAAGAGAAGGCCTGAAAAGACCAACAATGAGTAATGAGATTGAATCAGTAATAAAAGTCTCCTAACAAACAAAACTGCAGGACTAGATGGCTTCACAGCTGAATTCTACTGAACTTTTAAGGAAGAACTCATACCAATTATTCTCAAACTATTCCAAAATATTGAAGGAGAGGGAATTCTTCTAAACTCATTCTACAAGGCCAGCATAACTCTGACACCAAAACCAGATAGACACAATAAAAAAAGAAACAACAGACCAATATTCCTAATGAATATATATGCAAAAATCCTCAACAAAATACTAGTGAACTGAATCCAACAGCACATCAAAAAGAACATACGCCATAATCAAGTAGGATTCACCTCAGGGATGCAGGGATGGCTCAATACACGCAAATCAGTAAATGTAACACATCAAGAGAATGAAGGACAAAAACCATACAAACATCTCAGTAGATGCAGAAAAAAGCGTTTGATAAAATTCAACATCCCTTCATGATAAGATACCCCAAACAAATTAGGTACAGAAGGAATGTACCATAACCCAATAAAGGTCACATATGACAAATGTGCAGCTAACATCGTACTGAATAGGGAAAAGCTCCAGCTTTTCCTCTAGCAAATGGAAAAAGGATGACAACTCTCACCACCCGTATTCAACATAGCATTGGAAGTTCTAGCCAGAGCAATTAGGCAAGAGAAAGAAATAAAGGGCATTCAAATTGGTAAGGAAGAAATCAAACTATTCCTGTTTGCAGATGATACGATCTGATACAGAAAAAAAAAAATGACGACTCTACCAAAAAACTCTTAGAATTGAAAAAAGTAAATTCAGTAAGTTGCAGGATACAAAAATCAACATACAAGCTTTAAGGTCATAAGCGGCTTCTTTGACTTTTGAAAATTGTTCTATTTACCTACCTTGAAGCCACCAGATTCTAGATAAGCCCTGGGGACATGTGGAATTAGCCACAGCCCCTAGCTATGCAAAAAAAAAAAAAAAAAAAAAAAAAAAAAGGTTATACTTTCTTTTTTTTAATACTTTAAGTTTTAGGGTACATGTGTACAATGTGCAGGTTTGTTACATATGTATACATGTGCCATGTTGGTGTGCTGCACCCATTAACTCCTCATTTAGCATTAGATATATCTCCTAATACTATCCCTCCCCCCTCCACCCACCCCACAACAGGCCCCGGAGTGTGATGTTCCCCTTCCTGTGTCCATGAGTTCTCATTGTTCAATTCCCATCTATGAGTGAGAATATGCAGTGTTTGCTTTTTGTCCTTGCGATAGTTTGCTGAGAATGATGGTTTCCAGCTTCATCCATGTCCCTACAAAGGACATGAACTCATCCTTTTTTATGGCTGCATAGTATTCCATGGTGTATATGTGCTACATTTTCTTAATCCAGTCTATCATTGTTGGACATTTGGGTTGGTTCCAAGTCTTTGCTATTGTGAATAGTGCTGCAATAAACATACGTGTGCATGTGTCTTTATAGCAGCATGATTTATAATCCTTTGGGTATATACCCAGTAATGGGATGGATGGGTCAAATGGTATTTCTAGTTCTAGATCCCTGAGGAATCGCCACACCGACTTCCACAATGCCTGAGCTAGTTTACAGTCCCACCAACAGTGTAAAAGTGTTCCTATTTCTCTACATCCTCTCCAGCACCTGTTGTTTCCTGACTTTTTAATGATCACCATTCTAACTGGTGTGAGATGGTTATCCCATTGTGCTTTTGATTTGCATTTCTCTGATGGCCAGTGATGATGAGCATTTTTTCATGTGTTTTTAGGCTGCATAAATGTCTTCTTTTGAGAAATGTCTGTTCATATCCTTCGCCCACTTTCTGATGGGGTTGCTTTCTTCTTGTAAATTTGTTTGAGTTCATTGTACAATCTGGATATTAGCCCTTTGTCAGATGGGTAGGTTGTAAAAATTTTCTCCCATTCTGTAGGTTGCCTGTTCACTCTGATGGTAGTTTCTTTTGCTGTGCAGAAGCTCTTTAGTTTAATTAGATCCCATTTGTCAGTTTTGGCTTTTGTTGCCATTGCTTTTGGTGTTTTAGACATGAAGTCCTTGCCCATGCCTATGTCCTGAATGGTATTGCCTAGCTTTTCTTCTAGGGTTTTTATGGTTTTAGGTCTAGCATGTAAGTCTTTAATCCATCTTGAATTAATTTTTGTATAAGGTGTAAGGAAGGGATCCAGTTTCAGCTTTCTACATATGGCTAGCCAGTTTTCCCAGCACCATTTATTAAACAGGGAATCTTTTCCCCATTGCTTGTTTTTGTCGGGTTTGTCAAAGATCAGATTAGTTGTAGATATATGGCATTCTTTCTGAGGGCTCTGATCTGTTCCATTGGTCCATATCTGTCTTTTGGTACCAGTACCATGCTGTTTTGGTTACTGTAGCCTTGTAGTATAGTTTGAAGTCAGGTAGCGTGATGCCTCCAGCTTTGTTCTTCTGGCTTAGGATGGACTTGGCAATGCGGGCTCTTTTTTGGCTCCATATGAACTTTAAGGTAGTTTTTTCCAATTCTCTGAAGAAAGTCATTGGTAGCTTGATGGGGATGGCATTGAATCTATAAATTCCCTTGGGCAGTATGGCCATTTTCACGATATTGATCCTTCCTACCCATGAACATGGAATATTCTTCCATTTGTTTGTGTCCTCTTTTATTTCATTGAACAGTGGTTTCTAGTTCTCCTTGAAGAGGTCCTTCACATCCCTTGTAAGTTGGATTCCTAGGTATTTTATTCTCTTTGAAGCAATTGTGAATGGGAGTTCACTCATGATTTGGCTCTGTTTGTCTGTTATTGGTGTATAAGAATGCTTGTGATTTTTGCACATTGATTTTGTATCCTGAGACTTTGCTGAAGTTTCCTAACAGCTTAAGGAGATTTTGGGCTGAGACAATGGGGTTTTCTAGATATACAATCATGTCATCGGCAAACACGGACAATTTGACTTCCTCTTTTCCCAATTGAATGCCCTTTATTTCCTTCTCCTGCCTGATTGCCCTGGCCAGAACTTCCAACACTATGTTGAATAGGAGTGGTGAGAGGGCATCCCTGTCTTCTGCCAGTTTTCAAAGGGAATGCTTCTAGTTTTTGTCCATTCAGTATGATACTGGCTGTGGGTTTGTCATAGATAGCTCTTATTATTTTGAGATATGTCCCATCCATACCTAATTTATTGAGAGTTTTTAGCATGATGGGTTGTTGAATTTTGTCAAAGGCCTTTTCTGCATCTATTGAGATAATCACGTGGTTTTTGTCTCTGGTTCTGTTTATATGCTGGATTACATTTATTGATTTGCGTATGTTGAACCAGCCTTGCATCCCAGGGATGAAGCCCACTTGATCATGGTGGATATGCTTTTTGAAATGTTGCTGGATTCAGTTTGCCAGTATTTTATTGAGGATTTTTGCATCAATGTTCATCAAGGATATTGATCTAAAATTGTCTTTTTTTTGTTGTGTCTGTGCCAGGCTTTGGTATCAGGATGATGCTGGCCTCATAAAATGAGTTAGGGAGGATTCCCTCTTTTTCTATTGACTGGAGTAGTTTCAGAAGGAATGGTACCAGCTCCTCCTTGTACCTCTGGTAGAATTCGGCTGTGAATCTATCTGGCCCTGGACTTTTTTTGTTGGTAAGCTATTAATTATTGCCTCAATTTCAGAGCCTATTATTGGTCTATTCAGAGATTCAACTTCTTCCTGGTTTAGTCTTGGGAGAGTGTATGTGTTGAGGAATTTATCCATTTCTTCTAGATTTTCTAGTTTATTTGTGTAGAGGTGTTTATAGTATTCTCTGATGGTAGTTTGTATTTCTGTGGGATCAGTGGTGATATCCCCTTTGTCATTTTTTATTGCGTCTATTTGATTCTTCTCTCTTTTCTTCTTTATTAGTCTTGCTAGCGGTCTATCAAATTTATTGATCATTTCAAAAAGCCAGCTCCTGGGTTCATTGATTTTTTGAAGGGTTTTTTGTGTCTCTATTTCCTTCAATTCTGCTCTGATCTTAGTTATTTCTTGCCTTCTGCTAGCTTTTGAATGTGTTTGCTCTTGCTTCTCTAGTTCTTTTAATGGTGATATTAGGGTGTCAATTTTAGATCTTTCCTGCCTTCTCTTGTGGGCATTTAGTGCTACAAATTTCCCTCTACACACTGCTTTGAATGTGTCCCAGAGATTCTGGTATGTTGTGTCTTTGTTCTCGTTGGTTTCCAAGAACATCTTTATTTCTGCCTTCATTTCGTTATGTACCCAGTAGTCACTCAGGAGCGGGTTGTTCAGTTTCCATGTAGTTGAGCGGTTTTGAGTGAGTTTCTTAATCCTGAGTTCTAGTTTGATTGCACTGTGGTCTGAGAGACAGTTTGTTATCATTTCTGTTCTTTTACATTTGCTGAGGAGTGCTTTACTTCCAACTATGTGGTCAATTTTGGAATAGGTGTGGTGTGATGCTGACAAGAATGTATATTCTGTTGATTTGGGGTGGAGAGTTCTGTAGATGTCTATTAGGTCTGCTTGGTGCAGAGCTGAGTTCAATTCCTGGATATCCTTGGTAACTTTCTGTCTCGTTGATCTGACTAATGTTGACAGTGGGGTGTTAAAGTCTCCCATTATTATTGTGTGGGAGTCTAAGTCTCTTTGTAGGTCTCTAAGGACTTGCTCTATGAATCTGGGTGCTCCTGTACTGGGTGCATATATATTTAGGATAGTTAGCTCTTCTTGTTGAATTGATCCCTTTACCATTATGTAATGGCCTTGTCTCTTTTGATCTTTGTTGGTTTAAAGTCTGTTTTATCCGAGACTAGGATTGCAACCCCTGCCTTTTTTTGTTTTCCATTTGTTTGGTAGATCTTCCTCCATCCCTTTATTTTGAGCCTATGTGTGTCTCTGCATGTGAGATGGGTGTCCTCAATACAGCACACTGATGGGTCTTGACTCTTTATCCAATTTGCCAGTCTGTGCCTTTTAATTGGAGCATTTAGCCCACGTACATTTGAGGTTAGTATTGTCATGTGTGAATTTGATCCTGTCACTATGATGTTAGCTGGTTATTTTGCTCATTAGTTGATGCAGTTTCTTCCTAGCCTTGATGGTCTTCACAATTTGGCATGCTTTGCAGTAGCTGGTACCAGTTGTTCCTTTCCATGTTTAGTGCTTCCTTCAGGAGCTCTTTTAGGGCACGCCTGGTGGTGACAAAATCTCTCAGCATTTGCTTGTCTGTAAAGGATTTTATTTCTCCCTCACTTATGAAGCTTAGTTTGGCTGGATATGAAATTCTGGGTTGAAAATTCTTTTCCTTAAGAATGCTGAATATCGGCCCCCACTCTCTTCTGGCTTGTAGAGTTTCTGCCGAGACATCAGCTGTTAGTCTGATGGGCTTCCCTTTGTGGGTAACCCCACCTTTCTCTCTGGCTGCCCTTAACATTGTTTCCTTCATTTCAACTTTGGTGAATCTGACAATTATGTGTCTTGGAGTTGCTCTTCTCGAGGAGTATCTTTGTGGCGTTCTCTGTATTTCCTGAATTTGAATGTTCGCCTGCCTTGCTAGATTGGGAACGTTCTCCTGGATAATATCTTGCAGAGTGTTTTCCAACTTGGTTCCATTCTCCCCATCACTTTCAGGTACACCAATTAGACGTAGATTTGGTCTTTTCACATAGTCCCATATTTCTTGGAGGCTTTGTTCATTTCTTTTTATTCTTTTTTCTCTAAACTTCTCTTCACGCTTCATTTCATTCATTTCGTCTTCCATCGCTGATACCCTTTCTTCCAGTTGGTCGCATCGGTTACTGAGGCTTGTGCATTCGTCGCGTAGTTCTCATGCCATGGTTTTCAGCTCCATCAGGTCCTTTAAGGACTTCTCTGCATTGGTTATTCTAGTTATCCATTTGTCTAATTTTTTTTCAAAGTTTTTAACTTCTTTGCCATGGTTTGAACTTCCTCCTTTAGCTCAGAGTAGTTTGATCTTCTGAAGCCTTCCTCTTTCAACTAGTCAAAGTCATTCTCCGTCCAGCTTTGTTCCACTGCTGGTGAGGGGCTGCGTTCCTTTGGAGGAGGAGAGGCGCTCTGATTTTTAGAGTTTCCATTTTTTCTGCTCTGTTTTTTCCCCATCCTTGTGGTTTTATCTACCTTTGGTCTTTGATGATGGTGACGTACAGATGGGTTTTTGGTGTGGATGTCCTTTCTGTTTGTTAGTTTTCCTTCTAACAGTCAGGACCCTCAGCTGCAGGTCTCTTGGAGTTTACTGGAGGTCCACTCCAGACCCTGTTTGCCTGGGTATCAGCAGCAGTGGCTGCAGAACAGTGGATATTGGTGAACCACAAATGCTGCTGCCTGATCGTTCCTCTGGAAGTCTTGTCTCAGAGGAGTACCCGGCCATGTGAGGTGTCAGTCTGCCCCTACTGGGGGATGCCTCTCAGGCTACTCGGGGGTCAGGGACCCACTTGAGGAGGTTGTCTGCCCGTTCTCAGATCTCAAGCTGCGTGCTGGGAGAACCACAACTCTCTTCAAAGCTGTCAGACAGGGACATTTAAGTCTGCAGAGATTATTGCTGTCTTTTGTTTGTCTGTGCCCTGCCCCCAGAGGTGGTGCCTACAGAGGCAGGCAGGCCTCCTTGAGCTGTGGTGGCCTCCACCCAGTTCGAGCTTCCCGGCTGCTTTGTTTACCTACTCAAGCCTGAGCAATGGCGGGCGCCCCTCCCCCAGCCTCGCTGGCACCTTGCAGTTCAATCTCAGACTGCTGTGCTAGCAATGAGCGAGGCTCCATGGGTGTAGGACCCTCCAAGCCAAGTGCGGGATATAATCTCCTGGTGTGCTGTTTGTTAAGCTCGTCGGAAAAGCACAGTATTAGGGTGGGAGTGACCCGATTTTCCAGGTGCCATCTGTCACCCTTTCTTTGACTAGGAAAGGGAATTCCTTGACCCCTTGCGCTTCCCGGATGAGGCGATGCCTCGCCCTACTTCGGCTCATGCACGGTGCGCTGCCCCCACTGTCCTGCACCCACTGTCCGGCACTCCCCAGTGAAATGAAGCCGGTACCTCAGTTGGGAATGCAGAAATCACCCATCTTCTGCGTCGTTCACACTGGGAGCTACAGACTGGAGCTGTTCCTATTTGGCCATCTTGGCTTCACCCCAAAGACTTTTTTTTTTTTTTAGACAGATGCTCACTCTCATACCCCATGCTGGAGTGCAATGGTGCGATGTTGGCTCACTGCAACCTCCACCTCCCGGCTTCAAGCAACTCTCCTGCCTCAGCCTCCCGAGTAGCTGGGAATATATGCATCCAGCACCATGCCCAGCTAACGTTAGTATTTCTAATAGCGACGGGGTTTTACCATGTTGGCTGGCCTCTTAACTCCTGACCTCAGGTGATCCGTCTGCCTCGGCCTGCCAAAGTGCTGGGAGCATAGGCGTGAGCCACCACGCCCAGTCAAGAAATTTTATATAAGAAAAGATCCTGTATGGTAAAATCTGGTCCTAAAGTAAAATAACTGTTTAAAAAGAGGGATGTTTAGGAAAAGTCAGAAAGTCCAGGCATGTTGTAGATGGTCTCTGTAAGTCGTGAATGTATTCATGAAAAAGCAATTTATGCAAGTAATGTTTACAATTCAAAGGTTGTTAGGCCTCTTCAATGCTTCATAAAATGCCACTATGACTCTTACTGTACAACTTGCCTGCTTTATAGCTAGGTAAGGCCTGAGACATGTGGAGTTAGCCACACTCCCTAGCTACACTGGAAACAGTAAGACCTTCTGGTGTCCTAGGCTCCACTCCTGGTACATAACTGAAATTGCTTACTCACCAGGCTTTTCACCAAAAGTAAAAGTTGCTAAGTTAACAGTGTATCATGAGGCTGGGCGCGGTGGCTCACGCTTGTAATCCCAGCACTTTGGGAGGCCGAGGAGGGCGGATCACGAGGTCAGGAGATCGAGGCCATCCTGGCTAACACAGTGAAACCCGTCTCTACTAAAAAATACAAAAAATTAGCCGGGCGTGGTGGCGGGCGCCTGTAGTCCCAGCTACTCGGAGAGGCTGAGGCAGGAGAATGGCGTGAACCCGGGAGGCGGAGCTTGCAGTGAGCCGAGATTGCGCCACTGCACTCCAGCCTGGGCGACAGAGCGAGACTCCATCTCAAAAAAAACAACAGTGTATCATGTATTTGTGACTACTGAAGAAACAGTTCTATACGCAAGGCATGTAAGGGAAGTAAAATGTACTTTTGGTAAAAGATTATGAGAAGGCATGGGAATGTGGATTTCTTGCCTAAGTTTAGAGGGTTAAAGGACTGTTTTAAATGATAAATGAGATAGGAAAAGTCTAAAGGTTTGAACAAGTTGTGAAAGGGTTATAAAAACTTAATTGTAAGAGATTCTGTGTGTGAACTTATTGGCTAAAGTTTAAGTCACATTATTCAGCTTTTCCATAAATTGGACATTGGAATAAAAGCACAACAGAGTTTTCTTAAAACAGTTTTGTTCTAAGAAAAAAAATTGTAAAGGGTTATAAAAGATTCATAAAAATCTTACCTTATGGCAGGCCAGGTGCAGTGGCTCACACCTGTAATACCAACACTTTGGGAGGCTGAGGCAGGCAGATCAAGAGGTCAAGAGTTCGAGATCAACCTGGCCAACATAGTGAAACCCTGTCTCTACTAAAAATACAAAAATTAGCCGGGTGTGGTGGCACACACCTGTAATCCCAGCTACTCAGGAGGCTGAGGCAGGAAAACTGCTTGAACCCGGGAGGCGGAGGTTGCAGTGAGCCAAGACCGTGCCATTGAACTCCAGCCTGGGCAACAGAGAGTGACTGCATCTCGGAAAAAAAAAAAAAAAAAATTTTACCTTATGGTCAAACTAATTAAAACTGGACAGATTTATAAAATGTAATTAAAACTGGCTTTAACATTAAAAATACACTAATGGAAACATAAAATTTGGTTTTCTCTTTTAAAAAGGATTTTTATGTAATATTAAAAGATAATGAAAGGTTTTTATTTACCTTTTAAGTAAACTACAAAAGAAAAAAGGGGGAAGGGAGAGAGAGGAGGCAATCAGCCTCATGCTATCTTCATTGGGTCTTGTTTGGAAAGCTGAGTCTCCTCTATATCAGAATAATGGTTTTTCCTTTTTAAAATGTTTGAGTTATTTTGGCTAAATGAAGGACTTATGGAAACCTAAGACTCCATCTTATAATATCCAATGTTTTAAACGTTTGGTATTTAACAAACCTTTCAAAATCAAGCTCTATGTTAAAATAAAATTTTTAAAAAATTAAGTCCCCTAAAGTACAAAAGACATATTCAGCTTATTTAATGTATTAAAATCATGCAGGAAACACTGTCAAATAGAAAATGGTGTTTAACTTTCTTTGGGTTAGATTCATATAAATTTGTGATATAAAGTTATGTGCTGTAAAACTGTATAAAATTCCTATAATTCTGATATGCCTCAGTATATGTCATCAGTAATAACTGTTGTGTTGAATTATTGTGTGCCACAGAGTTAGCAAATTTACTTGTCAACTATGTCTTTGTGGCTTCCCTAAAATGTTTTTCTCATCCACAGACAATTGCTGTTTTAATTTGGTCCTCTTTAGAAGATGGTTTTATAATCAGCTATAAAACTTTGATATGTGCTCTTGAATGCAAGTTTCTGATAACTTTGGAGATTATGACGTTAGAATAAAGGAAAAAAACTTTTAGAACTCTCATGGAAAGCTGAAATGTTCATAAATATCGAACAGAAGTTAAATGCATGGACTAAACTAATAAAAGTCTGAAGTAACCTTTTTGTTTAAAATGCTGCTGATTCTTTGCTTTTCCAGAGTCAAGGAAACTTCTTTTAAGCTATTTACAGCTTGTAGCAACTGAGTAAAGTACACTCCTGTGAATAAAATTTGGCACATATTTGTTTCTACCTGATTTCTCCAGAATTTAAAAACTATTTGTGAGCATTCTTAATTTATGGCAATATAGTTATTTGCATAAATACAACAAGAATCTGTTTTCTTTTGTAACAGGACACTGTATTTTACCAAGGGTTTGACTAGAATGGCATGCTTTCCTTTATGGAATCAAACTTGACTTATAAAGCCAGTAAAAGCCCTTGGGAAAACTGGGCTCATACTCTGTCTACACAGTCCCTGTACAGGGTTCCTGACCCATGGTAAGTATAGAACGTCACTTTCTGACAGGCCCAGGAGCCCCAAGTTATCTAGGGACATCAAGAGGAGAGGAACTTACCCAACTCATAAGTATTTGAAGGTACAAACCTATGGCTGGACTCAGCCTTAAAAAGTCTTATTTGAGATTCCTTATGGAACAGAGTTCCAGCAAAGGCAATTTAAAAACCCTATGTAAAAAATAATTATTCTAGCCAGGCGCGGAGGCTCATGCCTGTAATCCTAGCACTTTGAGAGGCCAAGGCAGGCAGACTGCCTGAGCTCAGGAGTTCAAGACCAGCCTGGGCAACACAGCGAAACCCCGTCTTTACTAAAATACAAAAGAAATCAGCCAGGCATGGCGACGTGCGCCTGTAGCCCCAGCTACTCGAGAGGCTGAGGCAGGAGAATTGCTTGAACCCAGGAGGCAGAGGTTGCAGTGAGCCACAATCACACCACTACAATCCAGCCTGGGTGACAGAGCAAGACTCCATCTCTACCAAAAAAAAAAAAAGTATTCTTGCCAGGTGATTACAAGTTCATGCCTGTAATCCCAGCACTTTGGGAGACCAAGGCGGGCAGATCACGAAGTCAGGAGTTCGAGACCAGCCTGACCAACATGGTGAAACCCTGTCTCCACTAAAAATACAAAAATTAGCCTGGTGTGGTGGCACACACCTGTAATCCCAGCTACTCAGGAGGCTGAGGCAGGAAAACTGCTTGAACCGGGAGGCGGAGGTTGCAGTGAGCTGAGATCACGCCACTGCACTCCAGCCTGGGCGACAGAGCAAGGCTCCATCTCAAAAAAAAAAAAAAAAAAAAAAAAAAAAAAAAAAAGTATTATTGATGCGCTTTACGCAAATAATCAGGCCCAGTATAATAAAATTAAAGTTTATTTTGTGCACAAATCAGTCCTATCATGATTTGTTTTAATAAAAATAAGGACTAAAGAGAGAAAAATTATGTTCCAAAAACTATGGTACACATGTTGTTAGTTTTTTTTTCTTCAATTTAGACTAAATCCTAATATTTTTGAAGACTGTAAGTTCCCAGACTAATGCTTTCAAACCTTTACTTTTAAAACTGGAAATTGCACTCCTTATCCTAAAACTCATTATTTACCTTATAGTAGACTGTCTGTTTAAATGCTGTACTAAAACCATAAAGATACTACTGCCTTTGTCACGAAAGCCTTGGAACCACAGCCCCAGCCTGCATGAATATACTCAGACAGCTGCAAAGCAGTTCTACTCCTCTCACCTTAGGGTCAACTCCGACCCCAACTATGCCCCCTGTCAGCATGAAGAAGCTAGAGTGATCAACGGTCTTTTCCCATCTTCACAGCCCACACCTTAAGAATAAGATGCTATGAAACCCCAAAGGGAGGGATTGAAACCGCCTTCACGAAATTATAACTGAGTGCTGGGCCCAGTGGCTCATGCCTGTAACCCCAGCATTTTGGGAGGCCAAGGAGGGGGGATCACGTGAGGTCAAGAGTTCAAGACCAGCCTGGCCAACATGGTGAAACCCCATCTTTACTAAAAATACAAGCGTGGTGGTGGGCGCCTGTAATCCCAGCTACTAAGGAGGCTGAGGCACAAGAATCTCTTGAACCTGGGAGGTAGAGGTTGCGGTGAGCCAAGATCGTGCCACTGCACTCCAGCCTGGGCAATAGAGCAAGACTTGGTCAAAAAAAAAAAAAAAAAAAAAAAAAAAAAAAGGCAAAAATAAACCAATGGGATTATAACAAACCAAAAACCTTCTTCCCAGCAAAGGAAACAAACAGAGTTAAGAGACAAACTACAGAATGGGAGAAAATATTTGCAAGCTATTCATCTGACAAGGGATCAGTATCCAAGGAACTCAAACATCTCAACAGAAAAAAATAACAATATGATCAAAAAATGGGCAAATGATCTAAACTGACATTCTCGAAAGAAGACATACAAGTGGCCAATAAATGTGGAAAAAATGCTCAATGTTACTAATCATCAGGAAAATGCAAACCAAAATCACAATGAGATACCATCTCACCCCAGTTAGGATGGCCATTATCAAAAAGACAAAAAATAACAAATGCTGGTGAGGATGCAGAGAAATGGGAACTCATACACTGTTAGTGAGAATGTAAATTAGTACAGCCATTATGGAAAACAGTATGGAGGTTCCTCAAAAAATTACAAACAGAACTACCATATGATCCAGCAATTCCACTACTGGGTATATATCCAAAGGAAAGGAAATCAATATATCAAAGAGATATGTGCGGCCAGGCTAAGTGGCTCACGCCTGTAATCCCAGCACTTTGGGAGGCTGAGGTGGGCAGATCACGAGGTCAGGAGTTCAAGACCAGCCTGGCCAACATGGAGAAACCCCATCTCTACTAAAAATATAAAATTAGCCGGGCATGGTGGCACATGCCTGTAACTCCAGCTACTCAGGAGGCTGAGGCAGGAGAATTGCTTGAACCCAGAAGTAGAGGTTGTAGTGAGTCGAGACTGCGTCATTGCACTCCAGCCTAGGCAACAAGAGGGAAACTCCGTCTCAAAAAACAACAACAAAAAAAGAGATATGTGCATACCGACGTTTATAGCAGCAGTAATCACAATAGCCAAGATATAGAATCAACCTGTGTCCTTCAGCAGATGAATGGATAAAGAAAATGTGGTATATATACAAAATAGAATACTATTCAGCCATAAAAAAGAAGGAAATCTGTCATTTATGGCAACATGAATGGAACTGGAGGACATTATGTTAAGTGAAATAAACTAGGAACAGAAAGTTAAACACTACAAGTTCTCATTCATATGCAGAAGTTTAAAAAAGCTTACTCAAAGAAGTAAAAAGCATAACAGGTTTCTAGAGGCTGGGAAGGGTAGAGCAAACGCAAGGATAGGGAGAGATTTGTTAAAGGATACAAAATTACAGCTAAATAGGAGAAGCAAGTTCTAGTGTTTCATAGCACCATAGGATGACTATAGTTAACAATATATTATACACTTTCAAATAGCCAGAAGAGAAGATATTGAATGTTCCCAACCAAAAGAAGTGATACATGTTTGAGATGGCAGATATGCCCTGATCAGGTAACTACACATTTTAAGTAGGTATGGAAACATCACTATGTACCCCATAAATATGGATAATTAATATGTGCCAATTAAAAATAAATTGTTAAAAATCAGTATAATACCATCATAGAGTTTGAAAAACAGGAAAAGAAATTGTCCATAATCCCCCTTTCACCCTAGCACAATTTCTATCATTTTCATATTTTTCTTTTTTTCCTTTGGAGACAGGATCTTGCTCTGTCACTCAGGCTGGAATGCAGTGGCAAGATCATGGCTCACTGTAGCCTCAAACTCCTCTGGCTCAAGAGATTCTCCCACCTCAGCTTCCCAAGTAGCGCACGCCATTATGCCAGGCTAATTTTTGTATTTCTGTAGAAACTGGGTTTTGCCATGTTGCCCAGGTTGGTCTGGAACTCCTGTGCTCAAGTGATCCGCCCACCTCCGCCTCCCAAAGTGCTGGGATTACATATATAAGCCACTGCACCTGGCCATTTTTGTATTTATCTACATATATACGTAATTTCACAGTTGAAAAGTCAATTATACAACTTTGTATCTTGTTTTCTTCACTTATCATCATAAGTGAAGGTTTTCTTCGTGTTGTCTCTTGGGGTTCCTAACTACACAACAGCTGCAGAATATTCCGTCAAGTGTATGGACCATCATTTCATGAACTATTCTAAAAGTTTTGTTTCTAGTTTTCTATCACTATGGCACTCCTTTATGTATTTGACCTTTTTCCTGCCTTGGATTACTTATTAAGATAAAGTCCGACTGGGAGGCCGAGGCAGGTAGATCACTTAAGGTCAGGAGTTCAAGACCAGCCTGGCCAACATGGTGAAACCCCATCTCTACTAAAAATAAAAACATTAGCCAGGCGTGGTGGCATATGCCCATAGTCCCAGCTACTCAGGAGGCTGAGTCACGAGAATCGCTTGAACCCAGGAGGTGGAGGTTGCAGTGCACCAAGATGGCGCCACTGCACTCCAGCCTGGGTGACAGAGTGAGACTCTCAAAAAAAAAAAAAAAAAAAAAAAGATGAAAGTGCCAGATGTAAGATTATTGAGCTCAACAATAAAAACGTAGAGCCAACAGGGCTCCTAACACTGGATGCCACACTGCTTCCCCAAGGGCTGAAACCTACGCCTACTGCAGCACTATTCACGATTGCCAAGATACAGAATCAACCAAAGCAAATGTGGTGCACATACGCAATGGAGTACACTTTAGCAGTAACAAAGGATGAAATTCTGTAATTCATGCCAGCATGGATGGAGCTGGAGGACACTGTGTTAAGCAAAGTAACATGATGACGGCAATCAGAAATGAACCCGGACTCACTCTCTTCACAGCTCCTTCCCCAACAAGCTTCAGCTGTCTCACTTCTGTTCTCAGCTCCTCGCAGGACAGCCAAGGTGAGCAGTTTTTCATCTGTCCTATCCTGAAGTGACCATAGGGACAGTGTCTGGGGTCCACAATGGATTGTTGAGGAGCAATGAAAAAGCGGTCGAGGCAGAGGTAGAGCAGAGTATTCATCAGGGCCATGATCAGCAGCAGCCCAACAGCTGGCGGCACCTCTCGGGGGACAAGCCCTCTCCTGCTGTTCTGGGGCTGCTTTTCCATGTTGACGGCCTCTGCAATTTCCTAAAATACACAATGAAACAGAAGTTATGACAGTCAGCTTTCATTTCCTTTCATTTCCAAAAATGTGTTTTGATGCCTCTTCTACTCAAGAGTCCTGTAAGCTGCAGCATTACTGTGGGGATTAAAGCAGGTATCGAACACCAGGCTTATCCCAAATGCCCAATGTTAGCTGTTTCCATAATCATTACTTTTTATTACAAACTAAAATGCGGGTTCCTCTAGATTAGGTTAGGTGGGAGGTGTTTGTGTCTGACTCTGTCCGACTCACAGTAGCATGCGTTGAATAGATGCTCATGAATATTCAGTAAAATGAAAGCAAAATGTATTAGTCAACTGGTGGGACAGGGACAGAGGGTGGACAAAGGACAGCAGAAGGAGGCTGCTTAGGGTAGCAGGTGGAGGCTGGGAAGCTGAGGGCCTCTCTCGAACCCAGCTAAGCAGCTGTCCTGCTCCCTGGGAGGTACTCAGAATCCCCTAAACAGTTTTAAGAAATAAAAGCTACTCTTCAGCAGTTATGAAAGGTAGATTTGGGGTGAAAGAGACTGAGGCTGGGAGACCAGTTAAGAAGCCCTGGTTATGACCACGGACAGGAGCTGACAAGTACATGAGCTAGAATAACAGCGATGAGATTGGAGAGATGACCACTCAGATGTCATACCAGCGATAAATAACCACTGATAATGTGTGGGCTCTACCGCTGGAGCCGTGCAAGGCCATGGTGGAGGGGCCTGGCTGCGGAGAGGCCTGAAGTAGGACCCTGGATGGCAGAGGTGATTTACGGAAGCAGAATGGAGCAGAATGGAAGTATATGGAGACTTTAACAGTGGATGTGGCCATGCCAGTGGGAGCCAGCTAAACAGCCCTGGAATGCTGGGGCACTGGGACAGAACTGGGTCAGAAACAGCTGTGACATGCAAGGTTACCTCCCAAGCGCATCTCCTTCTCCAGCTTAGGTCTCCATCCAGGTACCTGGTCAGTCCATACTCTAGTTGGTGCCCAGGGACTGGTCTGGAAACACCCTGCCACAAAGTACCAAACAGGAAGTGTGTAAACAGAAACTGCAGCTATGTACCCAGACAAATCGCCATAGTCCAAACAGTCCAACTTTCCCAGGGCCCTCCCCCTGCCTCAAGTCTAGGTTTCCTCAGGTTCTCAAGCCCCACGACAGAGCAGCACCGTGGGGAAGCCCATCAGAGTCTCTCTGTCCCAGTCTGCTCTCTTCACCTCCATCACTGACTTCCGGCTGCTCGTTCCCGCAACACGTCCTGAGCAGCTTCTATGTGCCCAGCCCTGCAGTGGGTGCTGGAGACACACACACAGTGAATTACACCAGCATGGTTTCTATCCTGCGGGAGCTTAGGGGAAAGTCTAGTGGGGAAGACAGACAATAAACAAGTAAACAAATAGGTCTATCATCATCCTGTGATGGGGCTTCAAAGATAGAGAGTAACTGTGTAGGAACTCCCTGGAGGAAGCATCCCAGGAGACCTCTCTGAGGAGGTGACCTTCACACTGTGACCAGAGGCCTGAGAGGAGCCAGCCATGAAAAATCCAGGACAGGAAGCTTGTTCCTACCTCCTCCTTGAGAAAACAAAATCCACTCCCATTTACAGAGCTGGGACAAGATGTCAATGAACCACAAAGTTAACAGGAAACGGCATTTCTCCTAAGAACACACTGCAGCCATAAAGTGTCAAAAATCCCCTATGGATGAAGACGCCTTTTTTACTATTTAGAAATTCTGTTCTCTACAATCACAGACTACCAGAAATTTTGCAGTTTGAAGTCTTATCAGTTGGAATAAAACACCCCACTCCTTTCTGGAAGATCAAAGTCACTCTGACACAGAGAAGCAACCTCAGTTCCCAAACAGGGCAGACCATCAGATAAGGAGTTTCTGGAGATAATCATACCATGTGTTAACCTGGTAGTCTCCAAGGAAAGAGGACGACTTTGCAGTCCAGACTAGATCTTGGCCCCCTTACACTCAGTTCTACATGGCTTTGAGCCCATCAAAACACTACTTCATTTAAAATTGCCTAAACTTCACTCATCTCCAAAATTCTATGCTTTTCTTCCTCTTTTTTTTTTTTTTTTTTTTGACATAGGGTCTGACTGTCACTCGGGCTGGAGTGCAGTGGTGTAATCATAGCTCAAATGCAGCCTCAAACTCAAGCAATCCTGCCACCTCTGCCTCCTTAGTAGCTGGGACTACAGGTGCACGTCACCACATCCAGCTAATTTTTGTATTTTTTTTGTAGAGACTGGGTCTCACGATGTTGCCCAGGCTGGCCTTGAACTCCTGGCCTCAAGCAATCCTCCTGCGTCAGTCTCCCAAATTGCGGGGATTACAGGAATGAGCCACTGCACCTGGCCTTTTAAATTTATTTTTATCCCCTCCACAGCCCTATACACACCCTGCATCAGTATTCCCTGGAACCTCAACACATTCCAGTACTCCACAGACGCAAGCACACAAGCTCACACTGTTCTGGCGCTCTTGAGCGTACTCCAGACCTCACACTGCTGACTCTCCCAGCAATGGCACACACTTCAGTGACTCTATGGCTCTAAACTCACAGCAGCAGCCTCTAGAACGCCTTAAATCATCCGGCTGCCCCTTCCTAGAGTGTCCTCGTGCTCAGGGACACACATGCACCTCACACTACCTTGACTCTTAGTGCACCAGGCCTCTGACAGTACCAAAACCCTTCCCGCACCACCACCCCCTGCCCCACAGAGATCCACAATTCTCATCCCTGCTAGCACAGGCTCAGGTCTCCCACCGTCCTCCCTCCATCAGATCCCTCCAGGAGGTCCCTCCAGCTCTGCTCAATTAGCATGCACCGGGCTCCAACTACCCAGATCTTTATTAGCACATGCACACACCCACCACGGCACGACC
Organism: Symphalangus syndactylus; assembly: GCF_028878055.3. Lineage (NCBI taxonomy): Eukaryota > Metazoa > Chordata > Mammalia > Primates > Hylobatidae > Symphalangus > Symphalangus syndactylus. The sequence continues at coordinate 135,702,845 of NC_072432.2, read as the reverse complement.
CCCACAAGCGCACACACAGCACTCGAGTCCTTCAACCACCTCCCCTCCATAAGCACCCCATTCTCTCCTACCCTGCAGGCCCCCACAGACACACACACGGCACTAACACCATACACACCCTCATCACCACACAGAGGCCTCAGAGGCCTATTAGCATACATCCTGGTGCCTCTACCACCCTACCCCCATTAGCACACACTGGGCCTCTCTCCAGCCATAACCCCTATTAGCTTGCTTTGGAACTTCCTCAACACCCTACCCCTGTGACACACCCACGGGTCCCTCACCCGCTGTGCTGCCCACTTCCCTAAGCACACACTGGGCCTTGAGCCTCACCTGCCGTAAGGCTCATCACCACATGCTCTGAGCCCTGCTCAGCCCAGGCCTCCATTGGCAAAGCTCCAGTGTCTCCTGGCTCCACTACCCATTCCCATATCCTCTGTTCCTCTGACCCCCTGCTCCCTATTAGCACTCATGGCACTTCCATCCCCAGCTCCCTGCACCGGGCCAGGTCAGAGAGGCCCAGAAGGACTCTGCCCCGTGCCATCTCACATGATTCTCTGTCCCTCTGATGGAGATATGCAAGTCCCGCCAGTGTGCAGCCTCGCTTATCGCAGTGAGTCAATAAAAGTGACAGGTGTGTCCCAAGTGGCGTTAGGCTGGCTGGAAGCTCACACTCTCCTTCTCCCAACATGTACCACCTGTTCCCCCACCTTCACTCTCAGCTGATCATCTAACGAGATCATCCTATTTTACTAGAAAAACAGAAGCAATCAGCATTTCCACCAGTTCCCAAGCCCCACCCCAGGTTCCTGCACTCTCCTATTACTACGAACTGTGTGTTACCATGAAACTGGCCCCAAGCCCAGCTCAGGCAAACCCCACGCCCAGCTCTGCCCTCTCATTCCCTCCAGCTCACTGCCACTGCACCCAAACTGACCTTACCACAGTCAGCACAGGTGGCCTCCACATCACTAAACACAACAGTCAAGGCACAGCCCCAGTCTTCCTCGATCTATCAATAGCATCTACCGTGATTGATAACTCCCTCCTTAAACGCCTTATATAATTGGTTTCCAGGAAACTACACTCTGGCAGCTCCTCATCTCTGAGTCCACTTAGTGGGGTCCCCCAGAGCTCAGAGCTCAGGCCTCTGCCACACTCCCTGGGAGAGCTCACCCAGACTCAGGACTTTTCATCGCTGCCTGCTGACAACTTCCAAAGGTAAAACTCCATTCCCAGCCTCTCCTCAGAACTCAAGGCTTGTTTCCTTGACATCTCCATGTGGATGTCTGATGAACAACTCAAAAGATTCAAAAAACAACTCAATTTAAAAATGGGCAAAGGGTCAGGCATTGGTGGCTCACACTTGTAATCCCGGCACTTTGGGAGGCTGAGGCGGGCGGATCGCTTGAGCCTAGGAGTTCCAGACCAGCCAGGGCAACACAGTAAGACCTCCTGTCTACAAAAACTAAATTTAAAAATTAGCCAGGCATGTTGGCATGTGCCTATAGGCCCAGCTACCCAGGAGGCTGAGGTGGGAGGATCATTTGAGTCCAGGAGACCAAGGCTGCAGTGAGCTGTGATCGTGCCACAGCACTCCAGCCTGGGTGACAGTGAGACCCTGTCTCAAAAAAATAAATAAATAAAATTTTTAAAATGGGCAAAGGAGTTGAATAGACATTTCTCCAAAGAAGATACACAGATGGCCAACAGGCACATGAAAGATGCCCAGCTTCACCAGTCACCAAGGCAAATGCAGACCAGAAGTGTGACAAGATGGCATTTTACACCCATGAGGATGACTATAATACAAAAATCAGTAACAACGTAAGTGTAGGGGAATGTGGAAAAACTGGAATCCTCAAACATCACTGGCGAGAAAGTAAAATGCAGCCACTGTGGAAAGCGGTCTGGCCGCTCCTCAAAAGGTTAGGCACAGTCATCACACGACCCAACAACTCCACTGCCCAGTATGTACCTATGAAAACACACACACTCACACACACACTTATACATGAATGTTCACGGAAGCATTATCCACAACTGCCAAACAGTGGAAACAAGCCAAGTGTCCATTGGCAGATGAATGGATAGACAAAATGTGGTACATCCAATAAATGGAATATTATTCAGCAATAAAAAATAAAGCACTAATTCACGCTGCAACATGGGTGAACCTTGGAAACATCATGCTCAGTGAAATAAGCCTGACAAAAAGGCCACATGCTGTAAGATTCCATTTACGTGAAATGTCCAGAAACAGCAAATTCAGACACAGAACATAGATTTGTGGCTCTCAGAGGCTGGGGGGGCGGGGGGTGGAATAGCTGCTGATGGGGATGGGGTCTCTTTTTGGCTAAAATGTTCTTGAATTAGACAGTGATGATGGTTGTACAACCTTGTAAATATGCTAAATATCACTCAATTGTACAATTTAAAATGTCAAATGTTATGGTTTGTGAATTATATCTTCCTTGAAGTCTCCCCCTAACATTTAAAAAGAAAAAAGCATTCCCAGCTCTCAGGCTACGCAAAAACAAGCAGAAGCTGTGGTTGGCCAAGCCCTGCCTTAGGTGACGGCATTCCTCCAGGTCTGCCGAAGGCCCAGGTAACCTCACCCACACCTGGGACACGGCAGCCATCTGAACCCTGATGCTTTCTAAGTCTGCACTGCAGCCCAGGTCTCTCCTACGCTTCGCTCACTGGCCTATCAAGGTATAGGATGTCCACTGCAGAACTCCCCAGTCCCCGCATGCCCCTCCTCCAGGGTTCCCTCTGTGATGGGCTCATGACCCAACCACCCACTCAAGTTACAGACCAGGTATGTGTGACTTGATTCCTTCCTCCCCTAACCTCTAAACCAACCAATTACCACATGCAGTCAATGCTCCCACCAAAACCTCCCTCACAACTGCTTGCATCTCTCCTTCCTTGCTGCCCTTCCCCTCCACCCCGCTGCGTGAGCCAGCAGCACCTCTCACCTGGGTTTCCACAATAGATTCCCAAGCAGATGCCCAGTTTTTCCTCTCTTGCAGTCCATTCTCAGGATTACACAGCAAACAGGATCCTTTTTAAGTGTTTCACACACAGAGAAAAAAAATAAATCATAAGCATTCATCCAGCTTTGTCAAGTCACATTGCATCATTTTTTCAGATCTTTTTTTACAGAAATTAAATATTACAAATAGAGTTGAAGCCCCTCTGGACTCCTCCCCATCCAATTCTACTCCCCCACCAAGAAGTGATCACTATCTTCAAGTTGGTGGATATCAGAGATTCTCAAACTGTGGTCCCCAGACCTGTGGCATCATCGCCCAGGAACCTGGGAGAAATGCAAATTTTTGGGTCCACACTCCAAACCTACTGAATCAGAAATGAAAATCTGTGTTTTAATAAATCCTCTAGGTGATTTGGATGCATGCTAAAGTCTGAAAACCACTGGTGTATATAATTCCTATTCATGCTATCTATCTATCTAATCGATCTTATCTATTTACCTACCTACTTACCTATCTACTTAAGACATGGAGTCTCACTATGTTGCCCAGGCTAGACTCAAGTGATCCTCCTGCCTCCACCTCCCAAGCAGCTGGGACTGACTACAGGGATGGGCTACCAAACTCCCCTTCTCATACAGGCTTTTTATTTTCACCACAAGTATGTGCCCATAAATCATACATGTTTTCAAGCTTTATACGAACAGTGATGGGCTGGTATTATCCTCCTGCAACTAGTTTTTTTAAAAGCTCAACATTCTGTTTCTGAGATTTATCCATGCAGATGCACAAAACTCCAGTTCACTATTTTCAACTGGTTTGACTTTTCCACAACTAGTGAGACAAGCTGTGTATACATCTCCCCAGGCATACATGGAAGTTTCTCTGATAACATGCAGGGACAGCTTTCTTTTTTTTTTCTTTTTTTTTGAGACAGAGTCTCACTCTGTTGCCAGGCTGGAGTGCTACAGCGCAATCTCAGCTCACTGCAACCTCTGACTTCCTTGGTAAAGGGATTCTCCTGCCTCAGCCTTCTCAGTAGCTGGGATTACAGGCACGTGCCACCATGCCCAGCTAATTTTTGCATTTTACTAGAGACAGAGTTTCACTGTGTTGTCGAGATGGTCTCGATCTCCTGACCTCGTGATCCGCCTGCCTCGGCTTCCCAAAGTGCTGGGATTACAGGCATGAGCCACCATGTCCGGCCCATGCAGGGAGAGCTTTCTAAAGCACGGATCTGATCCCACCTTGCTTAACATTCAACAGCCCCCCATTCGGCCCACAGGATCAAGTCCAAACTCTTATGTGGCCTCCTGAAATCTAGCCCCTATCTGCTTCCCTAAACCTTCCCTGCACCCCACTCTCTGGCCCCTGAGCTTTCCTCAGTCCTCAAAGGCTCCCTTTCTGGGATACCCAGGCCCCGGCTTCCTCTAGATGCTGAGCACCAAGAGGCTTGCCTGCCTGTCCTGTTCACCACTGCACCCCAGTGCCTGACACACAGCGGGTACTCGGCAAAGACGAACCAACTGCCTGGTCACTCTGCGCCTCTCCCTCTTCATGGCCTTAGCCGCACAGGCTGCTTTCCCTCTCCTGTGTTCGCTCCACCGAATCCGCTCTTCCTCTCCTCACGGCTCCTGTCCTCTGAGGCCCCTCATCTGCCATCTCCTTCTCCAATCCAAGTTTCCCAGCTCAAACCCTGTGATAAACCCTTTCAACCCTCCAACCCTCCTTACCCCTAACCTCCCACCAATCCTTCCTTGCCACTAGTGGATTCAGGTTTTATGGGGCCTGAAGATTATACAAGTTGGGGCGAGGAGTGGTAATTCTTTAAGAGAAGAATACACAGTTACGAATGTAAAAGTGCTGAGCCTCTTGCCAGAGTTTTAGAAGGTATTTGTTTAAGTGAAGAGGCTAGAGGCTTCATCATCAACCCAGATCTGCTTGTCATTCACCATTCCCATGTAACTTGCCCTGTCCACTTCTTCATTTCCACTCAAAGGCTGCCAACATCAGCTACAAAACTCTGTGGGACTCTAGAAATGCATATTTTCTAATCTCTGTTGGACCCTCAGCATTACTCAGAAAACCTTTAATGCATTTCTTGCTGAATCCAAATTTCATATGCCCCACTAACTTTTATATATCCGTAAGTCCTCACATTCACTTCTGAATCCTCTCTCAGCAAAAAGAAACCAAATCAAACCAAACCAAAACAAATAAAAAAAAATACCCCAAAATTCATTTGACTTTTATACACTGTCAACTTCACACCAATTCTGTGAAGTGGATATAATTGTTGTTATTCCCATTTCACAGATAAGACAACTGAGTCAGAGATGAAGTAATATATCTAAGGTCACTAAACTATACACAGAAGAGCCAAGTTTTCTGGCCTCAAGCCCATTCTTCCCCTAAATACCGCAATGCTCAGGAGTTGAATGAAGTAAATCAAACCCAGTGTGGTCAGCTAGGGGCTGGGCTGGGGGACTCTGGGACTGCCGGTTTCTTAAAGAAGGCTTCAGCCCACCTCAACCCCGATTTGCTTTTTTGTTTCAGAGGCATATTCTGGAGTAGGCCGCCCAGAGCATAGCATGAGGCTGTGTGGCTGAAGGAACTTTCGTGTCAGAAATAAGCAAAAACCACTGAAATTTACTGGTCCTGAAAACAGCCTGCACATTAAGGAATAAAGATGGTGGGGCAGATTGGGCAGGAGAAATTCAGGCACGATTGAAATGCAAAGCATTTCTGACACTGATAGGAAGGCTTATTGATAGAGAAAGGCTTGGGATCCACTGCCCTACATTTACAGCTTAAAGAGAAAAGAAAAGCAAAGGGACAAAACTAGTTTTTACCGACTTACAAGATATTTTCTACAACTAGGGAAGACAAAAAGTAGTGTCATCTAATACAATTTAGAGTAGAATTCCACTGTGCCAATAAAGCACAAGGTACATTAAGAGGATTATTTTAAATATTCTGAATGCTTATTTAGCCTTAAGGTTCTATAGTAAAGGCAAAGGGTGGCAAAGACAAGATTATGCAACAAAACAGCGAAATTCTGCTTTCTAAAAAAAGAGAAGAATATGATTCATTTAACACCTCCTGGCAACAATGACCTCGGGCAGAATAAACACCCAAAGGCAAAGAGCTGACACAGAGTCCTTGGTCCTTTCTGGTTTTGTTTTTTGCTTTGTTTTGTTTTGGTTTTTGTTGTGTTTTTTTTTTTCTTCTTGAGACGGAGTCTCGCTCTGTCGCCCAGGCTGGAGTGCAGTGGCGCAGTCTCGGCTCACTGCAAGCTCCGCCTCCCGGGTTCACGCCATTCTCCTGCCTCAGCCTCTCCGAGTAGCTGGGACTACAGGCGCCCGCCACCACGCCCGGCTAATTTTTTGTATTTTTTTAGTAGAGACGGGGTTTCACCGTGGTCTCGATCTCCTGACCTCGTGATCCGCCCGCCTTGGCCTCCCAAAGTGCTGGGATTACAAGCGTGAGCCACTGCGCCCGGCCTGGTTTTTGTTTTTTTAAACAGAGACAGCCTCTGTCGGACCCAGTAGCTCACGCCTGTAATCCCAGCACTTTGGGAGGCCGAGGCGGGCGGATCACCTGAGGTCAGGCGTTCGAGACCAGCCTGACCGACATGGGGAAACCCCGTTTCCAATAAAAATACAAAAATTAGCCGGGCGTGGTGGCGGACGCCTGTAATCCCAGGAACCAAGACCGCGACACTACACTCCAGCCTGGGCGACAGAGCGAGACTCCGTCTCAAATAATAATAATAATAATAAAGTAATAATAATAGAAACAGCCTCTCACTCTGTCCCCAGGCTTAAGTGCAGCGGCGCGATTTCGGCTCACTGAAACCTCCGCCCCCGCCGGGTTCAAGCGATTCTCCCGCCTCAGCCTCCGGAGTAGATGAGACTACAGGCGGCGCACCGCGCCCAGCTAAGTTTTTTTTAGAGACAGAAGTTCCGCCATGTTGCCCAGGCTGCTCTCGCCTGAGCTCACGCGATCCTCCCTTCCGCCTCGGCCTCCCAAAGCACTGGGATTACAGGCTGGAGCCACCTCGCCCGGCCCTTCTCTGGTTCTTTAACGTCCAGCTACCGCGCAGGGGTGGACGCGGCGGTGGGGGCTGGGCGCGGTGGACACGGCCGCTCAGGCCCAGCGCCGCCTCCTAGGGAGCCTCCGGACAGGCCGCGGGCAGGCGGCCGGGGCTGCAGGGGGTGCGGGCCGGGCCACGTACAGGCCCCCCGGGAAACCCAGCTGCACGCCCCCTCGCCCCTTCGCCCTCTCACCCCCTTACCCCTCCCCCAGCACCTACCTGCAGCCCAAGCCTCTGCGCCCCGTGCCACCCCACGCCAGCACGCACTGGGCCTACTGCGCTTGCGCGTTCGGAAGCGCGTCCTGGGCGGGCGAGCGTGACGCTGCTGCCCCCTGGCGTCCTCCTTCGGCCGTGCACTGAAGCCGGAGCGAACGCCGCGGCGGTAGCAACGCGCACCTACCCAGTCTCCCTGTCTGGCTTCTGCTTCCCGAACTTGCGAGAACGATTTTGCGTTGACCGACTATTGCTTCAGCCTGGAGCCAGGCCTATGCAGAGCAGCTGTCAGATCTAGACGCACTGCGAGGCCTTCCAAAGCGTAGTCCTCAGACCCGCGGCATCTGCAGGGACCTTGCTGGAAAGGCTGATTCCTAACTCCGGCCCAGACGCGCCACTCGGGGACCCAGATGCCTGAAGTTGGACAATCGCTCTGTAAAAGAAACTGTGGGGCTTAGCCCAGACACAGTAAAGCTGAGCTGCACACATCAAGCGCAGCAGACAAAACCTTGGCAAGCCTCCGCGGAGGGGCAGGACTGGGCAAAGGCGGGGAAGTCCGTCGGGGGCCGGCCAGGAGCCCTGCCGGGAGCCCAACACGCACTCGGGCATTTGCTCCAGGGGAACCGAGACGGAGGCTTGCAGCGTCGAAGTCAGGCTGGGTCATGGGACGTCTGGGTTGTGTACATCGGAAGCGTTAGCTGCTTCTACACCGACACACTGCGAAAGTCCAGAATCAAGACACTTAACATTGTGTGGGTTAAAAAAACTTGAGCCTGTACTAGCTATCCAAACAGTATTAAAATTAACAGAAACGTTTACCTATCACATGGACAAACAGCGGTAATACCTCCTGTCGTTACAGTAGAGTCTGAAAGTTTCCTCACACATACAAGTGAGTGTAAACTGGAATTCCTCCTACGGGCCCTAGCAAATTCATTTCTAGGAATTTATTCTTCAGAAATAATATGTCTGCGGCCGGGCGCCGTGGCTCATGCATGTAATCCCAGGACTCTGGGAGGCCGAGGTGGGCGGATCACGAGGTCAGGAGACCGAGACCATCCTGGATAACACGGTGAAACCCCGTCTCTACTAAAAATACAAAAAATTAGCCGGGCGTGGTGGCGGGCGTGAGAATGGCGTGAACCCGGGAGGCGGAGCTTGCAGTGAACCGAGATCGCGCCACTGCACTCCAGCCTGGACCACGGAGCGAGACTCCGTCTCAAAAAAAAAAAAAAAAAAAAAAAAAAAATAATATGTCTGCAAGATGTATGCACGAGATCTTGCTGAAGCATTGCTGATAAAAGATATTTATACCAGAGAAAAAAAGAAACCTGAATGCATAACAATAGGGGTTTCTGAAAGAAATTTTATTACATCCACATAGCCATGAAAAATGCTAACGGGTGCACAGTTTCAGTGTGAGAAGATGGTAAAGTCCTGGAGATGGATGGGGGTGATGGTTGCACAACAGTGTGAATATACACCAATAAATTGGGTGGAGGCCGAGAGCTCGGGGCCCTGAGCAAGGCTTCGACGCTCTGGTCCCCTGGACCCGCCTTTTAAACTCTTACTCTCTTTCTATTCCTTTGTCTCCGCTGGACTCGGGGTACCCGCTGGGTGGTGTGGGGCTGGTTTCCCCAACAACTTCACTCTAGCCTGGGCAAAAGAGCGAAACTCCGTCTCAAACAAACAAAGATAGAAACCATCTAGCAGCTCTCCTTCCTGAGTTCTTTGCCACGTGGCCACCATTTTGTGCCTACAGGCTTTTTGGGGATGCTGGGAAAAGGTGAAATTTTAACACTGATGAAAAATTAAAGGAATTAAATTCAAACAAAAAATTAAAAATAAAAAGAACAGAATTTGACGCGCCATCAAACTGGTTGTGTCACCCTTCTTCAAGCTGAACGTAGCCGAAAGCCTGGAACTGAGTGTCGGGGGCACACACAGAGACTCGGGGTAAACCCTCTGATTCTGGCTCGTGGAGCAGAAAAGGAAACTCCTAACCCTCAGAGGGAGTGAAGAAAATTCCCTATTCTTTCTATTTTCTTCTTTTCTTTGCACTCCAGTCCCCAGTCAAGCCCAAGGCCAGAGCAAAAAGCTTCAGCAGCCAAAAGTCTGAGGCAAAGAGATAGTCCTTTCCATTCAGTGGCACTGCAGCTCCAAGAGGACAGACACAAACTTGGTGTTTTGTTTTTAATTGTTTCCCACTGCTGTGGCACAATTGTGGAAGTGGGCAGCTCCCCAAAGCGAAACTGAAAGTGGGAAGTTTCAGGCCAGCGCACTGAAACCTGAGGGAACCTAAAAACACTGAATAGATAGTGGAAGGTGAGAGCATCTGGCAAGCAACCTCAGAGAGTTGTTTTCGAACTCTTGGGCTCATCGCTGACCTGCGTTATCATAGACTTAACAAGCACACCAAACACTCAGAGAACTGTGCTCATGAACAGATTTTTGTTCAGGTACCAAACTACTCAAGGATGCAGCCACGAGACAGATCCAAATAGCCCCACAGAGGGTATGAACACAGAACTCACTTTGGAACATGGACCCCAGAAGAAGATTGGAACCTGCAGGCTGTCCCTAACTAGTTCATGTGCTTGCTTGAATTAAAATGTTGGCCAGGCGCGGTAGCTCACACCTGTAATCCCAGCACTTAGGGAGGGCAGATCACCTGAGGTTAGCAGTTTGAGACCAGCCTGGTAAACATGGTGGAACCCCGTCTCTACTTAAAAAAAAAAAAAAAAAAAAAAAAATAGCCTGGCATGGTGGTGGATGCCTGTAATCCCAACTACCCTGGCAGTTGAGGCACAAGAATCACTTGAAACCAGGAGGCAGAGGTTTCAGTGAGCCAAGATCACACCACTGCACTCCTGCCTAAGTGACAGAGCAAGACTCCTTCTCAAAAAAAAAAAAAAAAAAATTAAAATGCCAACATTCTCCATAGGATTTAAACAAGAATTAGAGCCTCGTAATATTCAAAATGCTCAGGATACAAAATTGCTAGGCATATGAACCATCACAAAAATCTCAACTTGCATGGGAAAAGACAATCAAGAGTCACCAACTATAAAATGACTGTTAGGATTATCTGAAAAAGACATTAGTTATTATGAAAATGCTCAAAAAATTATAAACATTCTTGAAACACAAGTTAAAATAGAAAGTATGGGGCTGGGCACAGTGGTTTGCGCCTGTAATCCCAAGACTTTGAGAGGCTGAGGCAGGCGAATCACTTGAGATCAAGAGTTCGAGACCAGCCTGGCTAACATGGTGAAACCCTGTCTCTATTAAAAATACAAAAATTAGCCGGACATGGTGGCAGGTGCACTCAGGAGGCCGAGGCAGGAGAATCGCTTGTACCTGGGAGGTGGAGGTTGCAGTGAGCCAAGATCGTGCCATTGCACTCCAGCCTGGATGACCGAGTGAGACTCTGTCTCAAACAAATAAAAAATAATAATTTTAAAAAAGAAAGTATGAGTAAAAAACTTGGAGAAAGAGGAACCAAATAAACATTTAAAATAGAAAAGTACAATCATCAAATTTTAAAACTCACTGGATAGATTCAATGGCAGAATGGAAATGACAGAGGAGTCAGTGAACATGAAGACAGATTAACAGAAATTATTCAAACTGACCAACAGAGAGGAGGGAAAAATTAATAAAACTTCAGGCACCTGTGGGACATAACAAAACGTCTACATTTATGCCATCAGAATCCCAGAGCAGATGAGAAAGAAAGCACTAAAAAGTTTTTGAAGAAATAATGGCTGAAAACTTCCCAAGTTTGGGAAAGAAACACCAACCTACAGATTCAAAAAACTGAGCAAACCCCAAACACAATAAATCCAAAGACACCCATGCCCAGACACATCAAAATCAAACTGCTGAAAAATAAAGACAAGAAAAAAAAATTGAAAGCAGCCAAAGAGAAATGCCACGAGCTCTAGGTGACCCACAGTCCTAATGACAGTGAATTTATCCTCTGAGATCACAAAGACCAAAGTGGCACAATGTTTTTCAAGTGCTGAAAGAAAAGAATTGCAAGCCCAGAATTCCATATGCAGTGAAAACATCCTTCAGGAATAACTTTGAAATAAACTCAGATGAAGGAAAACTAAGAGAATTTGTAGCCTGCAGACCTACCCTAACAGAACTGCTAAAAGAGTTCTTTGGTGGCTCACGCCTGTAATCCCAGCACTTTGGGAGGCTGAGGCGGGCAGAGTGCACAGCAGGAAGAGTGAGTGCCACTCATTCTTCTGAGTACCACTGCCTTGGTTTATGCTGTGGCACCAGCAGTTTTACCCACCATTGTTTTTGCACCAACGCAAATGTAACAGTTATTAGGCAGATAGTTTTGAGTTAGCAGGCCTCTCCATAGACCTCACTTTGGTCTAATGAAATGACTGCACTGCAAGTTCTGTGTCCAGTTGCCCATTAGGAGATCGCTCTCAGGTTGACTACAGCCTAAAGTCATTCTGCCTTTAAATCACGGTGCCTCCTCACCTGATTCAATGCTCACTAAGCAACCTTTTGGTTAACAAATTGCTACATAGTTAAACGTCAGCCAAAAAATGCCAAGTGGCTAGGCTGATGTAACTGTTTGGTCTGCTTCATAGTGACGTATCTGAGTGAAAATAAATAAACTGCCATTATGCATTTTTTTTTTTTTTTTGAGATAGGGTCTCACTCCCGTCACCCAGGCTGGAGTGCAGTGGCACGACCATGGCTCACTGCAGCCTGGACCACCCTGGCTCAAGTGATCCTCCCACCCCAGCCTCTCGGGTTGCTGGGACTACAGGCACACACCACCACTCTTGGCTAATAATTCTAAAAAATATTTTTGTAGAGATAAGATCTTGCTATGTTGCCCAGGCTGGTCTTGAATTCCCGGGCTCAAGCAGTCCTCCCGCCTCGGCCTCCCAAAGTGCTGGTACTATAGGCATGAACCACTCCACCTGGCCTCACTATGCTTTTTATTAAGCTGTCTCTATGAGCTCTGTTGAGTCCAAAGTCCGAAATCCAATCAGTTTTGGGTCACCGATTATAGTTTCTGAGAGTAATTGCTTTTTTTTTTTTTTTTTTGAAACTGAGTCTCGCTGTACTGCCCAGGCTGGAGGGTAATGGCACAATCTTAGCTCACTGCAACCTCCACCTCCTGGGTTCAAGAAATTTTCCTGTCTCAGCCTCCCAAGTAGCTGGGATTACAGGTGCCTGCCACCACGCCTGGCTAACTTTTGAATTTTTAGTAGAGACGGGGGTTTCACCATGTTGGCCAGGCTGGTCTCTAACTTCTGACCTCAAATGATCTGCCCGCCTCGGCCTCCCAAAGTGCTGGGATTACAGGCGTGAGCCATCGTGCCCGGCAGAGAGTAATTGCTATCTTATGAGAACTTTTCTATGTAGCTTTTGATCCTTATGACACCTTTGAAATGGTCTACATGGAAATGGCACTTTATGGCAGCTTCAAAAATAAAATTGGAAATTTTTGGATTCTAAAAACAACAAAAACATGTAAAATGTTAGAAATAACACTACATGTATTTTCTTCAAAAAGTATTATTTCCTAAATTTATCTTGAGAAACGATGACTATTTAACTCTGTATTATTTCCTCAGTTGTACTTTGGTGCTTTGACATTGAACAAAAATTACGGATAAAGTGAGATTGAGGCCGGGCCTGGTGTCTCATGCAGGTCCCAACACTTTGGGAGGCCCAGGCAGGCAGATTACTTGAGGTCAGGAGTTCATGACCAGCCTGGCCAACATGGTGAAACCCCGTCTCTACTAAAAATACAAAAATTAGCCAGGCATGGTGGTGGGCGCCTATAATTCCAGCTACTCGGGACGCTGGGGCAGAATTGCTTGAGCCCAGGCAGTGGAGGTTGCAGCAAGCTGCAATCACACCACTGCACTCCAGCCTGGGTGAGAGTGGGACCCCATGTAAAAAAAAAAAAAAATCAATATATAAAAATAAATAAATAATACAGTGAGATTAACTGCAGGTACAGCAAGCTAGCTTGCTAACCACTCCCAACTCCTTCCTGGCATGGCGTCCTCCATCATAGAGGCTAGAAAGCTACAAACTACACTTCCCAGATTCCTCTGCAGTTAAGATTTTAAGACATCCTGTTGGTTCCCTCCAACCAGATGCACTGCAGTGAGCCTTTAATTTGGAACCACACTACATGGGAAAAGCAGCAGGTGTGCTTTGTGTGGAACGTGCAGAGACAGCACAGTCCTGGAGCTGGCAGCCAGGATTGTGGATTCCTCATTCCTCATCCAGCAGTTTCCTGATTCTGGCACAGGCAGTAGCAACAGGACGGGCCAGTTGTGTAGCATGGTTTGGGAATGTCCTTCTAAAGATCAGGCAATTCTTCTGTAAGATATTTATATACCTCAATAAACCCTTTGGGTTTAAACTACCTTGAGTGGATTTTGTCACTTTTAGTCAAGAACTGACCAATTTACATTTTAACATTTCCTCCAACACATCATGTTTCTAGTTTAGTTTTATAGCAATATTTTCTTTCTCAATTGCTTTTCTAAGCTGAGACAATGTGTCTTGTATAACATATAGTTAAATGCTATTAAAAAATCAAACTACTATGGCATTGTTTTTAGATACAGCTATAATTTTATTACAAAACCGTTCTTTTGGCATTAGTTGGTTACAGTGATAGCAAGATAATGTGAGTGTGCAGACCAGCTCTGATGGAACCACTGTATTCCCTGCTTACTGAACCAAACTTCGGCTACCTCATATCCATTACATACAAGTGACCTGCAGTTATTACTGCTACAAATCTTGACGCATGTACCACTGAGGGAGGAGCTGATGCTAAGGGATTAGATTATATGTTGATAAGACTACAAAAGTTCCTTTATGGGACTTTTTCTTCCTCCTCCCATCCAATGACTTTGCTTTAAAAGAATCACATTACTTAGAGCTAGTCTGAGTAGCAGCAGCACCCAAGGAGCATCAGTTCTTGTTAAAAAGCAATACCTGTGTGATGCACTTTTACACCACAGGCAAAGGGAAGGACCACTCTCATTTTAAACTCCTGCAGGGTCCCTTAATAAAAAATAAAAGCATTCCATCAAGTTCTTCTGGATGGTGTTATTGCTGTACATTTGTTGGTGAGTCATTTTCTGTGCTGTGTTTGCTTTGAAGGGATCTTCCAATATATCTCCAATATTCCTTTCTTATAGTGTCCTTTTCTTTAGCTAGGATTTCACATAACTGAAAATGAAAAATAAAAATTAAAGTAATATGTAATTCAATCTCAAGCGCAAATGCCTTTGAGCCAATACAATTTAAGTCAGATCACATTCAAATGAAGACACACTATTAAGAGTCACAGGCTGTGTTGCCAAGTGATGTCAATGCTGCCCCTAACCAGAAATAGCCCTGCACTAAATTCTGAGTAACGATGTTGAAAGGGGACATGGATATTAGTGGTATTGGGCAGATCAATTCTGAGATACCAAAAATGACGGCACTGAGCCCCACCAGCTTACCTCTAATGCTTTATTAAGAATGTCTTCCTTATCGTCACACTGGTTTTCTAGCATGTCTTCATAGATATCCACAAGAAAGGCAATTAGGTAGGGGGAACTATGACTTGGTTGTAAATCAAGTAATTGATTTAACAGATTAGGATATTTGGCAAGACCACGATCCTGCAAAATCCTGTAAACAACAACAAAAAAAAACAAACACTTGATTTTGTGAAGGAAGAACAAAAGCAGTAGAAAGATCAAGAGAAAATAAACCCTGAAATACAAACAAGAAAAGGAGAGTTATTTTGAATCAATGAGGCTGAAACTATAATGAAACTTTTAAATTACATGAGTCTTATCATAGATCACTAGTTAATTAAGAGCTGGCCAGGTGCAGTGGCTCATGCCTGGGAAACACTGTGGGAAACAGAGGCTAGAGGAACACTTGAACCCAGGAGTTCAAGACCAGCCTGGGTAAAATAGCAAAATCTCATCTCTACTAAAATTTTTTTAAAAATCAGCCATGCCTAGTGGTGGCACCTATAGTCTCAGCTACTTGGGAGGCTGAGGTGGGAGAATCACTAGAGCCTAGGAGATCGAGACTTCAGTGGGCCACGATCATGCCACTGCCCTCCAGCCTAGGCAAGAGTGAGATCCTGTCTCCAAAAAAAAAAAAAAAAAAAAAAAAAGGATAATTAAGAGCTAAGTAGAAAAAGTTTTTAAAAATGCAGTTTAAAAGTGTTCATTTATAACTTAAACTGTACAACACACAAAATAAATCATCTTTAAAAAGTGAAGGACAAAACCAGGAGAGATTTTTTTTTTCTTCTTCTTTGAGACAGGGTCTCACTCTGTCGCCCAGGCTGGAGCACAGTGGTGTGATCCCGGCTCACTCTGACCTCCGCCTCCGGGTTCAAGCAACTCTCGTGCTTCAGCCTCCCAAGTAGCTGGGATTACAGGTGTGCACCAACATGCTCAGCTAACTTGTGTATTTTTAGTGGAGACGGGGTTTTGCCATGTTGGCCAGGCTGGTCTCGACCTCCTAGCCTCAAGCAATCCGCCCACCTTGGCCTCCCAAAGTGCTGGGATTGCAGGCATGAGCTAACATGCCCAGCCCTCATCTTCTCGAGATGGCTTTTCATCCCTCGAGCTCTCCAGATACTACAGGCACCTCCCCTGACACATCTCCAAGGGTAACTGGTTCCATACTTTGTGCTCTTTGAGCCTAGTTTCCTTGAAGACCTCTTACGTTCAACAAGGAGCTTAGTTATGTCAGTGGCCAGGCAAGTGAAACCTTTTCTAGTTGAGGAGTAGGTTAACCTGAAGGTGGAGATCTCTAGAAATGAAAACAGAAAGGTTGGCTGCCCATTGGCAAAATCTACCTGTAAACTACCCCGCTTTACTGTGTTCCTGAGCCAACCAGAGCTTGGGGGTGTGTGTGTTCCATTCTTTGATATAAAGACTACAGGATTCATAAATACAATTAAAATGGCATTATTTACTGGTGGATTATTCTGAAAACGGTGTCGGTAGGTACTTGGGAGGTGCAGAGAAGGGCAAAGGGCACTTTTCCAGAGTTTCCATAATGCTGTTATACTTCTGCTCTTAGGTTCAGAAAAATGAAAAATCATTTACTATCCTTTTGGAATCTGATTATGGAATACACTCCATGATGCATCATATAGCCACTTCATTTTTTTATATAAAAAAAGCAAAAACAACCTCTTACCCTTTCAAATAGTTCCATGCACTTTCATTATGTGGTACTAGTTTAATCATTTCCAGAGTGTATCTGCAAGAAAAAAATATATATACAATTTTAAAAGAACAGTGCAATGATGAGACACAGTTTTCTTTTTTTTTTTTTGAAACGGAGTCTTGCTCTGTCACCCAGGCTAGAGTGCAGTGGCACAATCTCAGCTCACTGCAACCTCCGCCTCCCGGGTTCAAGTCATACTCCTGCCTCAGCCTCCCGGGTAGCTGGGACTACAGGCGCCCACCACCACACCCAGCTAATTTTTGTATTTTTAGTAGAGACAGGGTTTCACCATATTGGCCAGTCTGGTCTCGAACTCCTGACCTTGTGATCCACCTGCCTCGGCCTCCCAAAGTGCTGGGATTATAGGCGTGAGCCATCGCTCCCGGCCAAGACACAGTTTTACTAAGATTGTAGCACAGCTTTGGAAACACACTTTCACTTGTGTCAGCGTTATCTTAGTGCACTGTGGCACCTCTCTAGGTCATATTTAAATCAGAGTATCCCTTAAGGCTGCAGCTGTCAATTCAGTTCTAGGGAAGGACACAAAACTAATCTAAAAGCTTCAATTCACAATAGGAAAAAAAGTAACATAAAATATTTCCTTTAAATACTATGGAAGATTTTCCTTTTGAAGGAAACATCAGCTAAAAGAAGGAGACTTTCCATTTATTGGTAAAGCAACCTTGGGAAAACAGTCTAAGCTCTACTTACATCCCAAGAAATCCTTAGTCACTGAAATAGGAGAATTTACATAATCTTTAGCTATCATTAAAAAATGGCATGGAAATTATACAGGCAAAGAATAAAAATGAAAAATCAACACAAGAATGTATTTCTTATATTCCAAAGCAAGATGACTAGTAAACTGTGATGTGATTCCCTGTCAAAATGGGTGCTCCATACTTTTTGTCTTCCCCTTAAACAGATTAAATATAATTCAGACTCCATTACCACAAATCCCAAGGAAGCCACAGAACTTGCTTTACCACATAATTGCTCAGATGAGTAAGCCACTGACTAAAGCTTGGTAGTCTTGGTTCTGCTGCAGTGCTGTTACTATAAATTTTTTTTCCACAGAGTAATAATAAACTCATTCAACATTATAAAAATATTTTTCCAACTACTTTTACATGACTTAATGCTTCCAATTATTTGCAAAACCATGTCCCTGCAGGTCTTAGCTGGTCCTTGTTTAAGATTCTTAATTTCATTTTGGCAATATTTACACATTTTTATTTTTATTTACACATATGTGTACTAAAGCATTACTTATTTTTATGGTTAAAACATGTACTTTAGCTGGGCATGGTGGCTCACATCTGTAATCCCAGCGCTTTCAGAGATCAAAGCAGGAAGACTGCTTGAGGCCAGGAGATCAAGACCAGTCTGGGCAACACAGTGAGACCTCATCTCTACAAAACATTTTAACAATTAGCTGGGTGCAGTGGCACATGCCTGTAGTCCCAGCTACTCAGAGGCTGAGGTGGGAAGATTCCTTGAGCCCAGGAGCTCAAGGCAGCAGTGAGCTATGATCTGTCACTGTACTCCAGCCTGGGTGACAAGAGTGAAACCCTGTCTCTTTTTTTTTTTTTTTTTTTTTTTTTTTTTTTTTTTTTAAGACGGAGTCTCGCTCTGTCGCCCAGGCTGGAGTGCAGTGGCACGATCTCGGCTCACTGCAAGCTCCGCCTCCTGGGTTCACGCCATCCTCCTGCCTCAGCCTCTCCGAGTAGCTGGGAATACAGGCGCCCGCCACCACGACCGGCTAATTTTTTTTGTATTTTTAGTAGAGACGGGGTTTCACCGTGGTCTCGATCTCCTGACCTCGTGATCCACCCGCCTCGGCCTCCCAAAGTGCTGGGATTACAAGCGTGAGCCACCGCGCCCGGCCGAAACCCTGTCTCTTAGGAAAACAAACAAACAAAAAGACCGATGAACTTTGAGGTCAGGCTGCCTCGCTTCAAATCCTGGTCCCATAAATTATGTGCTCTTGGGCAAATTACAGAATTACCTGGAACCTCAACTTCTTCATAAAGTGTCTCAGAGAGCTGTTAGAATTAGTGGCATATAGTAAATGCTTGATGAATGCTGTTATTGGTAGTACTAGAAGACTATGCACTCATAGCCTAGAAAAAGGGCCATGACACATTAACTGAAAAGGCAATGCCTGTAACATTATTATCTAGGTTGCTGTGTATGAATGTTTGCAAGTGTATTTATAAAGTTTGGAAAAATTCACCCAATTATAGCTCACTCTGGAAAATAGGAGGTGGGATGAAGAACAGTAAAAGACTTTGACTTTTTACTTTATAGAATTTAGTACAATTTCCCCCCATAACTACACTGCATGACTTTTGTAATAAAAGGAAAAAGATGACAAAAATAATTATGTACATCTATCTGTGTATGCTTAGAGTTAAAAGAAATTTAACAAACTGTAAATTCTAGATACCTACAGCTACTCTTCACATTTTAAATACTTCTTTTACCCATCTTAAAAGGAAAATAAATCCTAAGTATAGGAAACTCTTTTAGATTCTTGGGTAATTATTTCTATTTGGCAATAGGAAGCCAGTGATCTGCCTCTGAAAAGGCTAAACGTTTGCATTTTGAAAACTCTTCATATTCAATTTTTAAAATACTTCGTTACTGCTAACTACTGTCAATCTTTAGACCACTAATGTTCAATAAAACTGCCAGTGGTGATGGAAATGTTCTTTGTATGTGCTGTCCAATATGGCAGTCACTAGCCACATGTGGGTACTGAACGCCCGAAATAAGACATGTGCAATGAAAAAATTGTATTTTTAATTTTTTATAATCATACTGATTGAAACTTAAATAGCCATATGTGGCTAGTAGCTACCATATCGAACAGTACAGGAATACCTTGCAGATATCAAAGGTTCAATAAAGCGATTTTATCACAATTAAGCAAGTCACACGACTTTTCTGTTTCCCAGCACATATAAATTATGTTTACACTATCTTGTAGCCTAGTATGCAAAAGCATCATATCTAAAAAAACAATGTACATACCTCAATTAAAAAATACTTTATTGCTAAAAAATGCTAATGATCAGCTGAGCCTTCAGCAAGTCGTAATCTTTCTGCTGGTGGAGGGTCTGGCCTCCATGTTGGTGGCTGCTGACTGATCAGCGTAGGGTGCTGGGTGCTGAAGGATGAGATGGCTGTGCCAATTTCTTCAAATAAGACAACAATAAAAGATTTCTCCGTAGCATGTGATGCTGTCTGATAGCATTTTACTCACAGTAAAACTTTTCAAAACTGGAGTCAATCCTCTCATATATCCTGCTGCTTTATCAACTAAGTTTAGGTAATATTTACGATATTTAAAATCCTTTGTCGTCATTTCAACAATGTCATTTCACAACGTCGTTACCAGGATTAGATTCCATCTTGAGAAACCACATCTTTTGCTCATCCGTAAGAAGCGACTCCTCATCTGATCAAGTATTGTCTTGATGCAGCAGTTTGGTCACATCTTCAGGCTCCACTTCTAATTCTAGTTCCCCTGCTGTTTCCACCACAGCAGCAGTTCCTTCTTCCTCTAAAGTCTTGAACCCCTCAAAGTCATCCATGAGGGCTGGAATCAACTTCTTCCAAACTCCTGTTAATGTTGGTATTTTGACCTCCTCCTATGAATCACGAATATTCCTAATAGCACCTAGAATGGTAAATTCTTCCCAGAAGGTTTTCAATCGACTCTGCAGATTCATTGGAGGAATCACTATCTATGGCAGCTCATAGCCTTACAAAATTTATTTCTTAAATAGTAAGACTTTAAAATCAAAATGACTCCTTTATCCATGGGCTGCAGAATGGTTGTTGTGTTCGCAGGCATGAAAACACCATCTCCTTGCATATCTCCATTAGAGCTCTTGGGTGACCAGGTCCATTGTCCATGAACAGTCATATTTTCAAAGAAATTTTTCTGAACAACAGACCTCAAAGAGGGCTTAAAATATTCAGTAAACCATGCTGTAAACAGATGTGCTGTCATCCAGGCTTTGTTGTTCCATTTACAGAGCACAGGCAGAGGAGATTTAGCATAATTCTTAAGGGCCCTAAGATTTCCAGAATCATCATTGAACACTGGTTTCAACTTCAAGTCACCAGCTGCATTAGGCCCTAACAAGATTCAGCCATGAATCTTGTGAAGCTTTGAAGCAGTGCCTTCTCTCTGGCTATGAAAAGTCCTAGATGGCATCTTCTTCCAACAGAAGGCTGTTTCATCTACACTGAAAATCTTCGGTTTACATGCAGCCACCTTCATCAGTGATCTGAAGTGGATCTTCTGGAGAACTCGCTGCAGCTTCTCCAGCAGCACTTGCTGCTTCACCTTGCACTTCCATGCTATGGAGATGGCTTCTTTCTTATACCTCATGAACCAACCTCTGCTAGCATCCAAGTTCTCTTCCGCAGCTTCTTCACTTCTCTCAGCCTTCATCAAATTAAAGAGAATTAGGGCTTCCTCTGGATTAGGCTTTGGCTTAAGGGAATGTTGTGGCTGGTCTTATCTTTTATTCAGGCCACTCAAACTTTCTCCATTATCAGCAATAATGCTGTTTTGTCCAGGTGTTCACTGGAGCAGCACTTTTAATTTCCTTCAAGAACTCTTTCTTATGAGAGTTTGGTGTTTGGTGCAAGAGGCCTAGCTTTGGACGTATCTCAGCTTTTGACATGCGTTCCTCACTAAGCTTAATCACTTCTAGCTTTTGATTTAAAGTGAGAGGCTGTGACTCTTCCTTTCACTTGAACACTCAGAGGACACTGTAGGGTTAATTGGCTTAATTTCAATATTGTTGTGTCTCAGGGAATAGGGAGACCTGAGGTGAGGGAGAGAGATGGTGGAACACATGCAACAGTGATATTCGCTGTTTTATATGGGTGCAGTTAGTGGCACCCCCAAATAATTACAACAGATGACTGATCAAAGATGACTGATCACAAATCACTGGAACAGATATAATGATTATGAAAAAATGTGAAATACTGAGGAGTACCAAAATGTGACACGGAGACACAAGTGAGCACATGCTATTAGAAAGAATGGCACGGAAGACATGCTCAACGCAAGATTGCCACAAACCTTCAACTTGTTAAAAAAAAAAAAAAAAAAAAAAACATAGTATGTACAAGACTCAAAAAACCAGGTATGCCTGTACAGCTTTATATAGGAGAGCACTAGAAAAAAAGCATAAAGTGCACTTGAGGGGTAGCGCACGCTCCAGACAAAAGCCCAGAGCCCAGTGTTAAGGTGAGACATGGATTACAGCCTTTTATAAATTTTAAGTCACCAGAATCCTGTATAGAGCAGATAAAAGAAGAGCAAGCTGCCTCGATCCAGGCAAAATCAAGAGCTTGGAAGAGAGGAGATGCACCATACAAATCAGCTCCACTCAACAGTGGTTCAAACACGTTTACACTAAAATTATGACTCCCATCTCACCAGGCTCTGAAAACAAGCCTGTTCAAATTGTGAAACAGACACTCAGACACAATGGACAAATAAGGTCACAAAAATCGTAGCTACTAATGTTTATGGATACAATATAGAAATTGATGCCAATTCAGAAATTTCTAGCTCTAATAACAGCTCTTTGTATAGAGTGTGGTTCTCAACTTGGGGGTGACTTTACCGCTCGGAGGACAATTTGGCAATGTCTGAAAACATTTTTGTTTTAAGGCCAGGATGCTGCTAAATACCCTACAACACACAGGATAGCCCCCTACAACACACAGAATAGCCCCCTACAACAAAAACTTATCCGGCCCCAAACCCTGCACTAGGGTAACATGGCATCTAGGGACGATTATCTAAAATGCAACAGAATTTAATGAGATGGTTTTAAAATAAAGCTTCTTAGACAATACCCCATAACATTAAGATTTCTTTCCAATCTCCAGTAGCAATATTTCAAGAAACTTAAGATACAACGAAGTAAAAGTATGCTACATTATTTGTAAATCTATCATCGTACGTTCCACTCAGTACTCTGTCCTCTTTTAGTTCCATGGGATAGGATCTTGATCTGCTGTATCCCCAGTACCTGAGACATGGTAGACATGCAAACATATTTGTAATGAATGAGCAAGTGAAGGAGATTACTAACTGGACTTCTCTCTCCAATACGGCACGATCATTGTAGCCAGTGGTGTTAGAAATAACGAAGTATCTTTGGTTCCAGACAGAGTTATTTCTCACATCCTCTTTGAGAAGTTGGTCCACATACTGCAGCTCATTATCCCAAAGTTTAAATTCCTAAAGGAAAAATTTAGAAAAATCATCCAATTAGAAATGTCCCATTATTTATGAACAAAAATAAATAAATAAAACTACAACAAAGAAGGTAGAACTGAGGACACAGGATTTCTCACAAATTCAGAAGGCAGTGATAGCTGCAAGTAAAGGAAATAGAGGGGGATACAAGTATGAAATTGATGATAGAGCCTGGAAAGACACATACAGAAAGCAGGAAAAAAAGACATACAAGAAAATTTTGAAGGAAAAAACCCCCACCAAACTCACTAGTAAGAGAATGAGTGACCGCAGTATAAATTTGATGTGACTTGATATTAATGTATCATTTATTTTATTTTTTTTTTTTGAGACAGAGTTTCACTCTTGTTGCCCAGACTGGAGTGCAATGGCGTTATCTCGGCTCACTGCAACCTCCACCTCCTGGGTTCAAGAGATTCTCCTGCCTCAGCCTCCCAAGTAGCTAGGATTACAAGCATGCACCACCACACCTGGCTAATTTTGTATTTTTAGTAGAGATGGGGTTTCTCCATGTTGGTCAGGCTGGTCTTGAACTCCCAACCTCAGGTGATCCACCCACCTCGGCCTCCTAAAGTGCTGGGATTACAGGCGTAAGCCACCGCACCCAGCCAATATTAATATATCAAAGTAAAAAGGCAGCATTCAAAGACGAAAATTAAGTAAAAGGGTAGCATTCAAAAGTGTACATATATGATAAAATTACATTAAAATACATGGAGAGAAGCATACATGGTCAAGAGTGGTGGCTCTCATGGGCAATCCCACTGCTTCAGGAGGCTGAGGCAGAAAGGTCACTTGAGGCCAGGAGTTCGAGACCAGCAGAGGCAACATAACAAGATCTCGTCTCTAAAAATAATAAAGACAGTCCGGGCGCGGTGGCTCAAGTTTGTAATCCCAGCACTTTGGGAGGTCAAGGTGGGTGGATCACCTGAGGTCAGGAGTTCGGGACCAACCTGGCCAACATGGCTAAATCCCGTCTCTACTAAAAATATAAAAATTAGCCTGGCGTGGTGGCAGGCGCCTGTAATCCCGGCTACTTGGGAGGCTGAGGCAAGAGAATCGCTTGAACCCGGGAGGTAGAGGTTGCAGTGAGCTCAGATCACGCCATTGTACTCCAGCCTGGGGGACACAGCAAGGCTCTGTCTCCAAAAAATAAAAATAATAAAAATAAAAAAATTAGTCGGGCATGGTGGCACATGCCTAGAACCCCAGCTACTCAGGAGGCTGAAAAGGATCACTTGAGCCCAGGAGTTTAAGGCTGCAGTGAGCTATGATCGCACCACTGCACTCTGGGCAACAGAAAACAGACTCTGTCTCAAAAAAAAAAAAAGAGAAAAGGAAAAGAAATATACACAATTGGACAAAGATATAAATTTCTATTATTTTTATTGAGACAGCATCTCACTTGGTCACCCAGGCTGCAGCGCAGTGGCATAGTCTCAGCTCACTGTAACCTCCATCTCCCGGGCTCAAGCGATATTCTTGCCTCAGCCCCTCAAGTAGCTGGGACTACAGGTGTGCGCCAACATAATCAGCTAATTTTTGTAGTTTTCGTAGAGACCGGGTTTTACCATGTTGGCCAGGCTGGTCTTGAACTCCTGAACTCAAGTAATCTGCCCACCTGGGCCTCCCAAAGTGCTGGGATTACAGGCATGAGCCACCATACCCAGCCAATATAAATTTTTTGTATTATAAAGCTCTCTTAATAAAAAAAAACATGGGGGAAGAGAACCAATTAAGATAATTTAAAAGCGGACAATGATAAAAAACTTATAAATACTTTGAAAGTAGGGGACATTATAAAAAAGATAATGGACTTTTCTTATTTGGTAACAGCAAAAAAGTAAGAATCTCCTATGATAGTCCCCAATTTTACAGGTGATCATAAAAATAAATGCATTGGGCCGGGCGCGGTGGCCCACGCCTGTAATCCCAGCACTTTGGGAGGCCGAGGCGCGTGGATCGTGAGGTCAGAAGATCGAGACCATCCTGGCTAACACAGTGAAACCCCATCTCTACTAAAAACACAAAAAAATTAGCCGGGCATGGTGGCGGGCGCCTGTAGTCCCAGCTACTCGGGAGCCTGAGGCAGGAGAATGGTGTGAACCCAGGAGGCAGAGCTTGCAGTGAGCCGAGACTGCACCACTGCACTCCAGCCTGGGCGACAGAGCAAGACTCTGTCTCAAAAAATAAAAATAAAAAATAAAAAAATAAATGCATTAAGGAAAGTAACATTTTTGTGAAAGTTCCTAGTGGTGTTCAGGAACTAGTGCCTAGTATGGGCACTGATTGGTGTCCTCCCACTGTTCTCAGCGTCCTGCATGCTAAGTATAGAAAGAGAGTAAACACCTACAAGCTTTTGTGTCAATGTAACAATTTTATGTCTGCTGAGTCTAATAATGAAAAACAAGGAGTAATGTTTTCTATACATATGTTTCTGTTTGTTTTCAGACTCACAGAAGTTATAAAAATAACACAGTGCCCTGTGTACCCTTCACTTAAGATTCCCCAAATGGTAAACATCTTAGTAACTAAAGTGCAATCCCAAAACCAGAAAATGACATCTGTACATTGTTGTTAATGGAACCGCTCACCTTATTCAGATCTTACATGTACTCACTTGTGTGTATGTGGTACAGGTGGAGGAGTGGGGGTAGAATATAACTCTACACAATTTTATCCCATGTATAGTGTAACTACCACAATCAAGATGGAGAACTATTCCCTCAGCACACAGAAACTACCTCATGCTACCCCTTTATAGCTGTACCCCCTTTTCCCTCACGCTGGCAACCTCTGATCTGTTCTCTAAGTCTGTAATTTTGCTGTTTCAAGGATATTATCTCAATGGAGCCACACAGTATGAAACCTGAGACTTCCCCTTCCACTAAGGATCATACCCTTGAGATCCATCCAAGTCGTTGCCAGTATGGATCATTCATTTCTTTTGACTGGTGAATAGTATTGTGTGTGTGTGTCTGTATTTCACTTTTAATTTTTTTTCTTTTGAGACAGGGTCTCATTTTGTTGCCCAGGCTGGAGTGTAGTGGTGTGAGCACAGCTCACCATAGCCTCCACCTCTTGGGCTCAAGTGATTCTCCTGCCTCAGCCTCCTGAGTAGCTGCAAACACAAGCACGCGCCACTACGCTCGTCTAATTTTTTTGTATTTTTTGTAGAGACGGAGTTTTGCCATGTTGCCAGGCTAGTCTTGAACTCCTGGCCTCACGGGATCCACTTGCCTGGGCCTCCCAAAGTGTTGGGATTACAGGCGTGAGCCACTGTACCCAGCCTCATTTTTAAAGTAATTTATTTTCAGTGTATTTTATATAAATGAGATATACATGAAATACAGTAAAATACATCCAATCTGGGATCGGTTGGTGACAAAGAAGAGTCCTCCACTCCTTCATTTAAGAAGCTCTAGTACAGTCAATGCCAATGACATACAGGCCATGAATGTTTATAATTCATGTTTAAAACTAACGTATAAAACTAAAATTTTACCACATTTTTAATATATATGTCATGAAATATTTTTTAGAGATCTCATAGTCCCATTTTAGGTCATCAAAGAGTATGCTGAATTCATTAAATCCTCATTGAAAATAACTGAAATATTAATAAAATAGCTTTCCATATAGAAATAGACCACAGTTCCTTGGCTTTGACACTACTGAGAGTATGGGCTGGATAATTCTTTGTTGTGGGGGACTGTCCTGTGCACTTTTGGGATGTTTAGCAGCATCCTGGCCCTCTATCCAATAGATGCCAATAGCAACATGCCCCAGGTTCTGACAACCAAAAATGTCCCCTAGGGGGCACAATCACTGCTGCTTGAGAACCACTGACTCACATAATTTTTTTTTTTTTTAATAAAAATAAACAGAGAAAACCTGTTCTTAAACCATGAAGACCAGAGGAAAGTGCCACACAGTCCCCCATCACAAATTATGCAGTTCAGCTTCCCCCATTTGGGGAAATTGCAGGGGTCAGCACATCCGCAGTGCAATGAATGTGAAAGGCACCTTGGTGATCATATCTTCCCTACCAGGTAAGTAACTCACATGAATTGAATAATGTATAAAATAAACAGAAATGCATAAGCTACAACACAATTGAGGGATATTCTGGAATCCTTTCTCATAGGAACCTTTTATGATAATTTCAGTAAGAAGCATGCCAGTTAAGGGGGCTTTTCAAAAATACTGGTTATGTTCCATCTCTTAATATATTGTAGCAGATGGAGGGAGCTGTATGTGTAAAATGTATGCTTTTTGTGATTAAGTTTTTCAGAGATAAGTAAAAATACTGAATACCTTTAGAATATGTTATCCTTTTAATCAAATTTGGAAAAGTTTAAAAATATTTAAGTTCTAAATATTTGGTGAAATGCTCTTGGTCTAATGAATAGTGCAAAAAGTAGCAATCCCTGGAAAAAATTCACAGGAAACACTTCTAGAACTGTTTAAAATAAATAAAATACCCAGAGTGGGAGTTACAACTATTCTATTCAGAATTTAGCATAAAACTTTGACACATGGGTAGAAATAAAAAACTTAAGTTACTGTAAAATCCTATTCCAAAGTTTATATATGAAAAAACAATGTATAATATGCCTTTGTTAAAATAATACATCTGCAGTAAAAATATGCTACTTTTTATACTCAATTTGCTAGCAAATATGATACAAATTCGATCTAAAAAATACTAAAAATTTACTACATCCAAAGAGATTATAAAGGTTAGCTAACATGAAGGATGTCAGGTTTTAAGTATGTTAATAATTCTTCCCTTTTTTTTTTCTTTTTTTTTAAATAGATGGAGTCTCACTCTGTTGCCCAAGGTAGAGTGCAGTGGTGTAATCATAGCTCACTGCAACCTCAAATTCTTGGGCTCAAGCAATCCTCCTGCCTTAGCCTCCCAAGCAGCTGCGACTACAGGTGTGCACCACCATGCGTGGCTAATTTTTGTTTTTTGTTTTTTTGTTTTTTTTTTTTGAGACAGAGTCTTGCTCTGTCCCCCAGGCTGGAGTGCAATGGCGGGATCTCAGCTCACTGCAAGCTCCGCCTCCCGGGTTCACACCATTCTCCTGCCTCAGCCTCCCGAGTAGCTGGGACTACAGGCGCCCACCAACACGTCCGGCTAATTTTTTGTATTTTTAGTAGAGACGGGGTTTCACCATGTTAGCCAGGATGGTCTCGA
Source organism: Symphalangus syndactylus (assembly GCF_028878055.3). NCBI lineage: Eukaryota > Metazoa > Chordata > Mammalia > Primates > Hylobatidae > Symphalangus > Symphalangus syndactylus. The sequence continues at coordinate 135,674,775 of NC_072432.2, read as the reverse complement.
TCTCCTGACCTCGTGATCCGCCCGCCTCGGCCTCCCAAAGTGCTGGGATTACAGGCTTGAGCCACCGTGCCCAGCCAATTTTTGTATTTTTTGTAGAGATGGGGGTCTCACTTCGTTGCCCAGGCTGATCTCAAACTCCTGGCCTCACTCAATCCTCCTGCCTTGGCCTCCCAAAGTACTGGGATCACAGACATGGGCCACCACACACGGCCAATAATTTTTAGTTATACATTGTGTGCAATGATCTACATATGTGTGTGTTTTGGTTTAGAAACAGACTTTAAGAGTAATTTTATTTAGTTCAGTTAAAAAAAATCTGAAAAACACTGTACAAGAAAGGCAATACCTGAATAACCCATTGTCGATGCTGCCAGGCATGATAATTCTTTGCATCCTGATTAAGAATATCAGCAATAAATTCAAGCTCCTGAGATGGATCTCTTAGCCATTCCACTAATACTCGCCTATGATGCCTAAAGCCCAAAGAAGGGAGAGAAGTTTTTTGTTAATTTACCCAAGAACTAAAATATCAGTTGCACATGTTGTAAAGGTGACATGACAGGACACGCAACAAACAAAAATTCATCTCTGATTCTCAACACTCTACTGGAGAGAAAAGGTAACATAAAAAAAATAGAAAAAAAATGCAGATAGTTTATCTCTTTTTTTTTTTTTTTTGAGACGGAGTCTCGCTCTCTCACCCAGGCTTGAGTGCAGTGGCACGATCTTGGCTCGTTGCAAGCTCCGCCTCCTGGGTTCACACCATTCTCCTGCCTCAGCCTCTCGGAGTAGCTGGGACTACAGGTGCCTGCCACCACACCCTGCTAATTTTTTTGTACTTTTAGTAGAGACGGGGTTTCACCGTGGTCTCGATCTCCTGACCTCGTGATCTGCCCGCCTAAGCCTCCCAAAGTGCTGGGATTACAAGCGTGAGCCACCGCGCCCAGCCCAGATAGTTTATCTCAAACTACATCTGGTAGTATCTTTCAACAACCATGAAATTGTGTCAAAAAATTAAGAAACATTACTAGATTGTACAGAAAGACAAAAGAAAATGTGCTATTATTTTATCAAATATGTAAGTTCCGCTACTTAACACATGCCTGTCAATTTTCCCTAAGTGCAAAGTGTCACCAAACAAGCAGCTTCTCATTCTACAAATTAGTGGGCAGAACTGAATTCACTGCTACACTGGCAAGTAGCTATGACAAGTTGCAAGTTGTCAACAGAGGAGTTTTCTTTTTTTTTTTGAGACAAAGTCTCACTCTTGTCCCCGAGGCTGGAGTGCAATGGCGCAATCTCAGCTCACTGCAACCTCTGCCTCCCAGGTTCAAGCAATTCTCATGCCTCAGCCTCCTGAGTAGCTGGGATTACAGGCGCCTGCCACCACGCGCAGCTAATTTTTTGGATTTTAAGTAGAGACGGGGTTTCACCATGTTTGCCAGGCAGGTCTCAAACTCCTGCCCTCAGGTGATCCGCCCGCCTCAGCCTCCCAAAGTGCTGGGATTACAGACGTGAGCCACCGCACCTGGCCAGGAGTTTCTGCACTAGGAAAATACTTAAGGATTTTATATTGGGTTCCATTTTTATAATTTTCTTTGGCTGAAATATTTATAGAAATCTGTTAGTGAAAATGTTCTAAAATTCACTATGGTGATGGTTGTACAGATCTGTATATATACTAAAAAACACTGAATTATATACTTTGAATGGGGGAATTGGATGGTAAGTGAACTGTATCTCAATCAAACGGACCTTTAAAAAATCTATTAGAGTATAACATTCAACGAAAAGTGAGCAGAACAATAGGAAAAAAGGAAGGATTTAATGCTTAATGAATTACCTATTCTACATGCCTGGAAAATTAAAAAATTCGTCTTACAGATTAAGACAAGATACTACCAAAAACAAAAGCCTAGACAGAAGGTTTCCAAATTTATTTTAGAAATCTTCCAAGTCAGTGAACACTAGCTGCATTTTATTTTTCCAGGTTGCTGGTGAGTTCAGTAATTTAGAAAAGCTAAGAATCAGATCCTCCAGGATATCAAAATGAGGAAGAAAAAGCTCATGCTGATGTTCTTCGATTTAAGGAGTTACACGGCTTTATGTTATAGCATAAGTTTTCATAGTTAGAAGTTAATAAAAGTGACTAGTTAACTGGGATACAGAATTTGCATCGCCTGTACTGCATTGGTTATAAAACGAACAGAGTGGACAATTAGAAATGTACAACAATTTAAAAACTGCTGGGCTTTCCATAGCAGCTACTTTGAGTGGTTTTGTGTTTTACCTAACAGTGGGTGATGAAGTGCTAATGACGGTGTCTACAGTATCCAGAAAAGAGAAGCAATTTCTCTTTAGCAAAAACTCGACGTAATCAAATACTAATGCCTGTCATGTCAGAATTTTATAGCTACAGATTTTTACATAAAAGCACCTTGATTCCACAGGGTAAATAACTTTAGTGAGGGTCTGCAACTCTACATTTAATCTCTTTTCTCATTAAATTATTTCATAATGTAATTTCTTAGAAATACAACAATCTTGTAACCAACAGGCTACAATGGTAAAGTTTTTAGTTTTTTAATTTTTTTTTTTAATTTTTTTTTTGAGACAGAGTCTCACTCGGTCCCCCAGGCTGGAGTGCAGTGGTGCAATCTCAGCTCACTGAAACCTCCACCTCCCAGGTTCAAGTGATTATCCTGACAGCCTCCCGAGTAGCTGGGATTACAAGCACGCCACCATACCCAGCTAATTTCTGTATTTTTAGTAGAGACGGGGATTCACCATGTTGGCCAGGCTGGTCTCAAACTCCTGAACTCAAGTGATCGGCTCGTCTCAGCCTCCCAAACTGCCGGGATTACAAGCACAAGCCACTGCACCTGGCTACAGTGGTAGTTTTTAAATAAAATTCTAGGCTAGGCACGATGGCTCACACCTGTAATCCCAGCACTTTGGGAGGCTGAGGAGGGCGGATCACCTGAGGTCAGAAGTTCGAGACCAGCCTGGCCAACATGGCAAAACCCCGTCTCTACTAAAAATACAAAATTAGCCAGGCGTGGTGGCATGCGCCTGTAATCCCAGCTACCCAGGAGGCTGAAGCTGGAGAATCGCTTGAACCCGAGAGGCAGAGGCTGCAGTGAGCCGAGATCACGCCACTACACTCCAGCCTGGGAGACAGAGCTAGACTCCAAACTTACCAAACTTGATAGTTTTTGGGCTGCTCCTCAATTATTGCAGTGATGTAGTTCATTTCCTCATGTAGATCCTTCTGAAGTGACTTTAAAAGAACTCTCCGGAAATGCCTAGGGCAAACATAAAACATCCAAAGTCGCATCATTCCACAGAAGTTCCCTAATAACAATATCAAATACAGCTACAAGTCAGCAATACAGTTAGACAAATTTTGGGGAGGTAATCTGTATAATTTAACAATTATAGGCCAAGCACAGTGGCTCATGCCTGTAATCCCAGCACTTTGAGAGGCCGAGGTGTGCGGGTCACATGAGGTCAAGAGTTTGAGACCAGCTTTGCCAACGTGGTGAAACCTCGTCTTTACTAAAAATACAAAAAAATTAGCTGGGCATGGTGGTGCACACCTGTAGTCCCAGCTGCTCGGGGAGGCTGAGGCAGAAGAATCGCTTGAACCCAGGAGGCAGAGGTTGCAATGAGCCAAGATCACACCACTGCACACTAGCCTGGGCAACAGAGGGAGACTCCATCCACCCCCACCCAAAAAAAAAAAATTATACATAGGTACTCTGTATAATTTAACAATTTAAGTGCTTGTGAGTGTCCAAATTCATACGACTATCTGGTGACTGGAAGAAATGAAGCACTTTTAGTAAAAATAGTGAAAGGTGGCCAGGCACGGTGGCTCACGCCTGTAACCCCAGCACTTTGAGAGGCTGAGGCAGGTGGGTCACCTGAGGTCAGGAGTTTGAGACCAGCCTAACCAACATGGAGAAACCCCGTCTCTACTAAAAATGCAAAATTAGCTGGGCGAGGTGGCACATGCCTGTAATCCCAGGTACCTGGGAGGCTGAGGCAGGAGAATCACTTGAACCAAGGAGGCAGAGGCTGCGGTGAGCCAAGATCACGCCATTGCACTCCAGACTGGGCAACAAGAGCAAAACTCCATCTCAAAAAGAAAAAAAACAGTGAAAGGTAACAAGTATGAGATAGAAGAAAAGTAAATTTCTGATTCTTAAGTAATGACAGACAACCAACTGAAATTATTTTCAGGTACTACTCTGGTCACCGGTGTTCTATAATATAAGAATCAAAGACATCTCTTTCCCTATACAGTACACGTTGTTCGTGTAGATGCATTACCCATATAATAAATTAATTCTATTATAAACATTAACAAAATATTTACTTTTAGAACAACCACAAAAATGCTACTTGTAAATGAAACAAGTTTAATTTCCCCATAGGTGGAGTTTAATCACCACCACCACCAAAAAAAATTTTCCTAAAGACATCGTTAGTTCTGGTCTAGTTTTACTTCAAGATTTCAAAAATTTCCAACTCAATATATAGTAAGGGACATTCCAGGACCTAATTTTATTAGCTTTTAAAATGAACTGCTAACTTTGGGAGGCCAAGGCAGGCAGATCACTTGAAGTCAGGAGTTTGAGACCAGCCTGGCCAACATGACAAAACTCCATCTCTACTAAAAATACAAAAATTAGCCTGTAATCCCAGCACTTTGGGAGGCTGACGAGGGCGGATCATGAGGTCAGGAGATTGAGACCTGGCTAACATGGCGAAACACCACCTCTACTAAAAATACAAAAAAATTAGCTGGGCGTGGTGGCATGCGCCTGTAGTTTCAGCTACTCGGGAGACTGAGGCAGGAGACTCGCTTGAACCCGGGAGTCGGAAGTTGTAGTAAGCCATGAGTGCGCCACTGCACTCCAGCCTGGGCGACAGAGCGAGACTCCGTCTCAAAAAACAAACAAAAATACAAAAATTAGCTGGGTGTGGTGGCAGACATCTGTAATTCCAGCAATTCGCGACACTGCAGCACGAGAATCACCTGAACCCCGGTGACGGAGGGTGCAGCGAGCCAAGATCACGTCACTGTACTCCAGCCTGGGCGACAACGTGAGACTCCATCTCAAAAAAATTAATAAAAATAAAATAAAATAAAACGCTAAATAGGAGAGACAACAGTATTTCTCTCCATTATTATTCCAAAAAAAAAAAAAAAAAGGTAGACTTCCCAGAGCATGTAAATATAAGCCCTTGGCTTTTATGGGTAAGGATTCCAGGTATACTGCTTCTTTCAAAACAGCAATAAACTCACAGGAAATCTTTAAGTGTATTTTAAGTTCCAAAAATGATGAAACACACTGAGAATTCCAGTTAAACAGGGTGGATTAAGTAAACAAGTTTATTCTCACTCCCTAATAAAACCCCACTAAAATGACAACAAGGAATAAACCCACAAGAACAAAGAGAATCAGGGGCAAAGATAACACAGCAACTGGAAGAGGTCAACAACATTATGGGAAGCGTAAGCAGATAGACAAGATTTAACTAAAACACAGAATAAGACTTTAAGAAAATTCCAGAAATCAGAGGTACAACATATTTCCAAAACTGGGGGTCAAAGGTGGGACTAAAAGCAGTGGAAAGTCCATAGAAAGAGTCCTTGGAGGCCAAGACCGTTCCCACTACCCTGAGCAGAAGTGACATCCTGTCTTGGGCAGGAGACAAGTGGCTTTATTCTCTGGAAAAATCTGAAGCAGAATGGGTTACAAGGCACACTAGAAGGCAGGGTGAGTTAAAGGGTGGAAATAAGGACATTTAAAATGTTGAGATACAAAGTTAGAAAAAAAAGGTTTCTATTTAAAATTAAAACAGGATAAGATCTGGAAAAAGCAAAAAGTTGACACCCTAAACAGTGAGACTCTCCTACCATCTTCCCCTGCCTAACACCCCAGAACTGTGACAGTTAAATGTACACTCCTTAGGCAATAAACTACTTAATCCTCTTTGAGAGACACACTATCCAAGAGAAAAGACTTAAATACTGACAAGTGAGATTTCACTACAACACAGCCACATCCCCACTCAGTAACTTCACAGTGAAGTCCTCCAGCTGATAAATCCTGCCACATACAGGGCTTCCAATCAGGATTTTTCCTGTCTCTCTTATACGCATAAAGAGAAAGTCAACAATTACCAACCATTTGAGAAAAATATTTATATGAAAGAGAACGAGAGATGAAAAGATCTCACATCCATGAAATTAAACACACACACACACACACACACACACACACACACACACACACACACGATGATATTTAAAAAAGAATATTCAGGCCAGGCGCAGTGGCTCACGCCTGTAATCCCAGCACTTTGGGAGGCCGAGGAGGGCAGATCACGAGGTCAGGAGATCAAGACCATCCTGGCTAACATGGTGAAACCCCGTCTCTACTAAAACAATACAAAAAAATTAGCTGGGCATGGCGGCAGGCACCTGTAGTCCCAGCTACTTGGGAGGCTGAGGCAGGAGAATGGCGTGAACCCAGGAGGCAGAGCTTACAGTGAGTGGAGATCGAGCCACTGCACTCCAGCCTGGGCAACTGAGTGAGACTCTGTCTCAAAAAAAAAAAAAAAAAAGCATATTCAGACCAAAAACACAGCTCCCCCAAATTAAAAATGAATGCAGAAATCTTTAAAAATCCATACAAGAGTTAGAAAATAAAATTGGTGAAATTATCTCAAAAGTAAATAATAAACAAATGAAAATAAGAAAAATTGAGGAGATACAACACAGAACTAAAAGGCATTCCAGAAAAAGGAAACAGAGGAAAGAGAAGAAATTATCAGAACACAGAAAAATCCCCAGAACATAAAGAGAAAAAGAAAAGTTTTTTTTTTTTTTTTTTTTTGAGATGGAGTCTTGCTCTGTCGCCCAGGCTGGAGTGCAGTGGCGCAATCTCGGCTCACTGCAAGCTCCGCCTCCCGGGTTCACGCCATTCTCCTGCCTCAGCCTCTCCGAGTAGCTGGGACTACAGGTGCCCGCCACCACGCCCGGCTAATTTTTTGTATTTTTACTAGAGATGGGGTTTCACCGTGGTCTCGATCTCCTGACCTCGTGATCCGCCCGCCTCAGCCTCCCAAAGTGCTGGGATTACATGCGTGAGCCACCGCGCCCGGCCTGAAAAAGAAAAGTTTTAAACAAAGGAATGGAAATCTTCTCAACCTGAAAACAAGCTAAGAGAAACAGAAAGAGTTTTAAAATTCTGAGGGAAAATAATTGCCAATCTAGAATTTTATTACTAAAGTTGAAGGGAGACTAACGATTTTTAATTGTATAAATCTCAAAAATTATTTTCCATCTTTCTACTCAATGATGTGCTCTATGAGAAAGTAAATCAAGAGAGAGAAAGGTATGGGATCTAGGACACAGGGGATCTAACACATGAATGAGCTGAAAACCAGGTATGCAGCATCCAACTGGTGAAGAGAAACATGAAACTGAAGGATGACCTGTGTTCAATAGAAAAATGATACTTCACATATATCAAAGCATCTGGAAGACAAATTACCCATTGGTACAAAGAAAACAAAAATGACACTGTTACGGGGAATGTAATTATACTATTAAATGTGGGTCAGCAGCTGGGTGCAGTGGCTCACGCCTATAATCCCAGTACTTTGGGAGGCCGAGACGGGTGGATCACCCGAGGTTGGGAGGTTGAGACCAGCCTGAGCAACATGATGAAACCCCGTCTCTACTAAAAATACAAAATTAGCCGGGTGTGGTGGCGCACATCTGTAATCCCAGCTACCTGGGAGGCTGAGGCAGGAGAATCACTTGAATCTGGTAGGCGGAGGCTGCAGTGAGCCGAGATTGCACCACTGCACTCCAACCTGGGCAACAAGAGCAAAACTCCGCCTCAAAAAAAAAAAAAAAAAAAAAAAGTGTGTCAGCATGAACATAAATTGAGTGCTCATTTGTGATGGAGGGTGGGTAGTGGAGAATGAACTATCTTTCACAGAAGGAATAATGTTTTAAATGAAAAAAATAAGCCAGGCACGGTGGTTCACGCCTGTAATCCCAGCACTTTGGAAGGCCGAGGTGGGCAGATCACGAGGTCAGGAGATCAAGGCCAGCCTGACCAACATGGTGAAACCCCATCTCTACTAAAAACAAAAAATTAGCCAGGCATGGTGGCGGGCACCTGTAATCCCAGCTACTGGCGAGGCTGAGGCAGGAGAATCAGTTGAACCCTGGAGGCAGAGGTTGCAGTCAGCCGAGATCGTGCCATTGCACTCCAGACTGCGTGACAAAGTGAGACTCCATCTCAAAAAATATATAAATAAAAAATAAAATAATACAAAATAAAGTGAAATGAAAAAATAATAACAGTTAAGCAAATTATCTAGAATATAGAGGTTAATTCAAGAAAAAAATCGCTAAGAGTTACCACCTCTGTGGAGTGGGACTGGCAGTGGGAGGGAATGGGCTGGAGATTGCTACTTTTCATGCAGCTTCTGACTTTTAAACCCATATGCGAATTGCTATTTTGATAAAAATTAAAGGCCAGGCGCAGTGGCTCACGCCTGTAATCCAAACACTTTAGGAGGCCGCGGGGAGAGGATCACCTGAGGTCAGGATTTCAAGACCAGCTTGGCCAACATGGTGAAACCCTGTCTCTACTAAAAATACAAAAAAATTAGCCGGGTGTGGTCGTGGGCGCCTGTAATCTCAGCTACTCAGAAGGCTGAGGCAGGAGAATCACTTGAACCCAGGAGGCAGAGGTTGCAGTGAGCCGAGATAGCACCAATTGTACTCCAGCCTGGGCAACAAGAGCGAAACTCCACTCCCCCTCCAAAAAAAATAAAGTACAGTTTAAAAAAATTAAAGTACAGTTTAAAAAAAGAAAAGCCACTTGAAGTACAACATTTAAGCAGGGAATACTGACGATGTGTATTACTTACCACACTGTATAATTGGCTGCATTTAACTCAATAGCATCCCGGGTTAGCTTAAAAGCTCGTTCACTTCTTTCATCACGCTGCAGGACAGCTCGGAAGTAATCATAAACATCTCTAACTAGAGATAGAGCACACAACTACATTAGGACCATCTTACTTAAAATTAGCACTATAATGTATAATGTCACTATACCTATACAGATATTTTATTGGCCTGTGTATCGTTTATACCAACAAGCAAAATAAAGAGTCAAATGGCTGTGGCCACCACCCCGATAATGCCCTAGTGTCTCAGCCACAAAAAGCATGGACTATTTATATATAACCGTATGCTTACTGCTTACGTGTGTGCATATGAGTTCATGCCAGATTCCAAACCTCCCATAGGCCTTATGTATAAAAGAAAAATTAGGGGTGCAAATATTCAAATATATTCATATAGCTGTTTTTCTGACATTTTATTTTGATCAGATTTTTAACTGAAAACTATGCCCAAAGGCAGAAAACTCAAACAGTACAAAAAGGTTCACACTAGATTTCCATTCCACTAAATTCCCAAGCCTCTTCCCCAGAAGCAACCATTATTAACTCATTCTAGTGTATCCTTCCAAATATATTCTATGCATCTACAAGTATATAGCCTAATTCCATCCTTCATTTTTATGCAAACGAGATCCCATCACACTCTGAGCTTTGCATTTTTCACTCATACATTATTAAAGATCGTGTAAACTAGTACAAATACTTCTACAACAAATCATTAAAATTTACATACTCTTTGACCCAGTAATTCCAGCTCTAGAAAGTTCTCTCACAAATATACTCCCATATGTGTGCAAGTATTCAAGGATATTTATTGGGAGCACTGGATTACAAAAAAAAACAAACAAAAGACTGAGGCGGGCAGATCACTTGAACCCAGCAGTTTGAAATCAGCCTGGGCAACATAGGGAAACTCTGCCTCTACAAAAAATACAGAAATTAATCAGGCGTGGTGATTCAGGCCTGCAGTCACAGCTACTTGGGAGGCAGAGGTAGGAGGATTGCTTGAGCCTGGGAGGTCAAGGCTGCAGTGAGCCATGATCGCAAGCACCCAGCCTGGGTGACAGCACAACACTGTCTCAAAAAAAAAAAAAAAAAAAAAAAAGGAACTGCCAGGTATGGTGGTTTGCACCTGTAATCCCAGCTACTCGGGAGGCTGAGGCAGAAGGACTGCTTGAGCCCAAGAGTTTGAGACCAGGCTGGGTAACATAGTGAGAGCCTGTCTCTGAAAAAAAACAGAAAGGGGTCATTTACAGCCAAGTAGAATATTAGATGTGGGTAATGTGGGGACCCACTACTTGCAATGGCATCTGAAATAGGATGGATGTTGCAGCACTGATCCCTTGGCCTGTGGCGTCTGTGTGAACTCTGGGTAATGTCAGAACTGAATTAAATTGTAGGGCAACTAGTTGGTGTCTACAGAAAATTGCTTGGTGTGAAAAATCCAAACATTTGGTGTCGAAGTATTTTGACTATAAACAGTTTTTTCCTTTTAGCCTGTAATACTGAAAGTGAAAGTATCAGACAAGAATATGAACAATTACTCCTCTTCACAAAATTCTGAGGTATAAAAAGGTTACCTAGTTCTAAACACTACCTTTAAAAAGTTGAATTTGAGCAGTGGCTCAGGCCTGTAATCTCAGCACCTTGGGAGGCTGAGGTGGGCAGATCACTTGAGGTCAGAAGCTCAAGACTAGGCTGACCAACATGGTGAAACCCCATCTCTACTAAAAATACAACAATTAGCCGGGCATGGTGACCACGTGCCTGTAATCCCAGCTACTCAGGAGGCTGAGGCATGAGAATTGCTTGAACCTGGGAGACAGAGGTTGCAGTGAGCCGAGATCACGCCATTGTACTCCAGCCTGGGCAACAAGACCCGAAGTCTGTCTCAAAAAAAAAAAAAAAAAAAAAAAAAACCAAGCTTCCAAATAATTTCAAATTTAAAACAAAATGATAAGATGTTAACTATGCATACAAATGTGTATATATATATATATATATATATATATATATATATATATAAAATACATTATTTTACACACACACAGACACACATAAAACATACACATATGCACATTGATAAAATAAACTGGGAGGCTATCAGGCTGGGATAGCTCCAAAGCCTCAGGTTCCTATGTAAACAACCAAAATCCAATTCAATGTAAAAGGTAAAATGAAACATTATTCTTTTAATTCAAAAATTATAAACAACAGACCAGGCGCGGTAGCTCACGCCTGTAATCCCAGCACTCTGGGAGGCCGAGGTGGGCGGATCACCTGAGGTCGGGAGTTCGAGACCAGCCTAACCAACATGGAGAAACCCCATCTCTACTAAAAATGCAAAATTAACCAGGCGTGGTGTCGCACGCCTGTAATCCCAGCTACTCGGGCAGGCTGACGCAGGAGAATCGCTTGAACCCGGGAGGCAGAGGTTGCGGTGAGCCAAGATCGCGCCATTGCACTCCAGCCTGGGAAATGAGCGAAACTCCATCTCAAAAAAAAAAAAAAAATTATAAACAACATATTGTCATGCTCAAAGTTTCTAAAACTTTGACTTTTTTAACTCAACATTGTTTCTGAGATCTGTTCATGTTATAATAGATCTAAATCCTCTTAATGGTTATATAGTATTCAACTGTATGACAATGATACATTTTATTTTATCCATTTCTCCAAAAGACAGACATATAGCTTCCAATATTTTGCTTTTTCAAAAAATGCTGCAAATTATAGCAGCTAACATATATAGTGCTTACTATGAGCCAGACAGTATTCTATTATTTTATGTAAATAATTTACTACATCTATAGTTACTACCAAGATCCTCATTTTACACAGGTGGAAATAGAGGCACATAGGAGTTAAATAACTTGTCCAAGATTACACAGTCAGTAAAATGTGAAGTTAGAATTTGAACCAGATGGCCTGGCTCCAAAGTCTGTGCTTTTAACCTCCTGTGCATATCTTCTCATGCCATGTGCCAGAATGAACCCAGAATATTAAATTAGAAGCAACACTGCTAGGTTGTAAGATAAGTGCATTTTCCAGTTTTAACAGATATACCAAACTGCTTTCCAAAATGGCTAAACATTCGAAAACTCCCATATGAAATGTATGGAGCTCTTCATATATCTTAATACCTAATATAATATCAAGACAGTTTTCGTTTCTGCCACTTAAATCATGGGGGGAAAATGGAATTCTCATTTTAACCTGTCATTCCTAATGATAAAGGATTCTTCCTATTTTATTGGCCATGGCATTTTCTTTTCTGTGAATTGCCAGTTCATACCCTTGGTCCATTTTTTTATTAAACTCTCTGTCTCCTTATCCTGTTGTAGAAACGTCTCAGTTTTAATATGGATCCTGTTTAAATGACATATCTTCTTCCACACTGCTGCTTGCTTTTTAACTTGCTCATGGTTTCTTCTGCTGTGTGTAAGTTTTAAATTGATATATTTGTCTATAAATGGTTGACAGGTCAAACTTATCTGTTCCTTTAGGGTTTCTAACCATGGTGTATTTAAGAATTCACGTTAATTTTTTTTTTTTTTTTTTTTTGAGATAGAGTTTTGCTCTTGTCACCCAGACTACAGTGCAATGGCACGATCTTGGCTCATTGCAACCTCCACCTCTCAGGTTCAAGTGATTCTCCTGCCTCAGCCTCCCGAGTAGGTGGGATTACAGGCGCCCGCCACCATGCCCAGCTAATTTTTGTATTTTTAGTAGAGACAGGGCTTTGCCACGTTGGCCAGGCTAGTCTCAAACTCCTGACCTTAGGTGATCTGCCCGTCTCAGGCTCCCAAAGTACTGAGATTACAAGCGTGAGCCACTGCGCCTGGCCCAAAATGTTAATTTTATACCTTGCAAAAAGGTTAATTTATTCTCAATGGAAACATATGATTAGATTAGTTTCCCCCAACATCTCTGTTACAAGTACTTATGAATCTGAATAATTTATGGCTTATATTTCTCTGATCACTAGTAAGGTTAATATCTCTTCATAGATATTTCTATTTTGTGAATTGTCTCTTCACATACACTATCTCTCAAAGTATGAGAGTTTTGCATTTCCATGCAGTTATATATTCTGACCTTCTTAATCGATTCTGAGGTTTACATTTTGCCTAATAATACCTTCTCCATCCTAAGAATGATAGGAATACAATTCTGCTTTTATCTAAGTGCACAGCCAACTGTTCCAACCATTATTTGATTAATCCACCCTTTTCATAAAGGTATAAAATGTCCTTTTTATCACATATTAAGCTTTCATAGAGTGAGGATCTATTTCTAGAGTCTTTACTAATCTATTTCTGTGCTACTTCCACTTAATCATTTAGTAATATATCTGCACATTTAATAAGGCAAACCTATCATTATTCTTTTTTAAACATTTATTGTCATTTTATTATCAGAAAAAAACGCTTTTGTAAAAGAATGATCTTAGAAAAGCTTTAACTGAAAGAAATATATATACATAAAATTACAAAACTATCGTTCCATTTTATTCATTTTCCCTTTCCTAGAAGAACTAACAATTAACATTTCCACGACCTTCAGTTTACATTTTCACATTCAATTATAAAAGAATATTTTGTCAAAAAAAAAATCCACTCATTTTAATATCAATAAATGTATTCCAACTGAGCTGAACACTTCACTGCCAAAATATATGTTTAAATCCTGATGTTTCAGCAACCAAAGTTTATTCTAAAAACAGTAACTCATTTATACTGTGTGGTACATGCATAATCTCCCTGGCGGTGGAGTCTCCAGCAAAGAAAAGAAAACCACAATCACATAGTAGCTATTATCTATTTATACTGTAACGTTTATTATTTAGAATATGTCCAGTCTTTGGGCAAAATAAAACTTTTAATCATAAAGCTAAATCACACACACACAAGAAAAACCCACAAAATTAACTCATCTTAAGTCATTCAGATTTTTATTAGACAGAAATTTGTCATCTATCTTGCTGCACAGTTGTGAATTCCAATTCTGCTACTATATTTAACTTACAGACCTTTTCCTAATATAAACAAACTTACATTTGTCACTATAAATGATCTGGACCACGGGATTGGGGCCATCATTCTGCGGCACTGGATCTATATCAGCCCATTCTGCTCTGTCCCTGAAAATAGACATTCCCCAACCAGTGGTTACATTCAAATACAGAAGAAAAGGGACTCTAGTGTTTTTAAAATGACAATAATTACACTTACATTGATATTAGTAACTTACAGGGCTCATAATGTAATCATGGTTGGATTCCTCATGACCAAGTTCTGCCAATATGTTTTACGTATTAAAGTAAAATTAAAACAACCCTCAGATGCTGAAAAGTTAATCAACAGTTTTGAAATTTAAAGTTTTACAAGTAGAAAAACATGTTTTTGCAGCAAGTAGACAGTAATTTTTTTTTTTTTTTTTTTTTGAGACAGAATCTCACTCTGTCGCCCAGGCTGGAGTGCAATGGCGTGATCTCGGCTCACTGCAACCTCCGCCTCCAGGGTTCAACCGATTCTTCTGCCTCAGCCTCCCGAGTAGCTGGGACTACAGGCGCACGCCACCACGCCCAGCTAATTTTTGTTTTTTTAGTAGAGATGGGGTTTCACCATGTTGGCCAGGATGGTCTCAATCTCTTGACCTGGTGATCCGCTCACCTCGGCCTCCCAAACTGCTGGGATTACAGGTGTGAGCCACAGCTACCGGCCTCACAGTATTTTTAACTTAGAAGTCAATCTAACTCATTGGTCTAGTAAGATTCTTTGAGTCAGTCAGCATTTTTAAAACGTTTGAATAACAAAATACTAGGAATTGACATTTAAAGATAAAAATAAGTACTATTAATTTACTCAAGAGGTGGCGCAGGTGATCATTAATAAGAAAGCTGGCTCTGGAATCTGACAACTGCCTAAGTCGTAACATTGGCTGGAGCACATACGAGCTGTGTGACCTTCAGAAAGTTACTTACTGGGGCCTCAGTTTCACCATTTATAAAATCAGGGCAATATTATTACCTACCAACCTTAGAAGGGTATTTGGAGGATTAAATGAGATAACAGACGTTCAGCACTTAAAACATCCACAGCACACAGGCGGCATTCAATGACTACTTAATAAGCAATGCTAAAATAACTGTATAGTGACAACAGTGGGTGCTTACAGAAATTTCTGTGACCTACCCAGTGTGACCAAATTTCTCTTAAACATTTTCATGTATATTCTTTTCCTTTCACTTTTTTTTTTTTTTTTTAATTTGAGACGGAGTCACGCTCTTGTCCAGGCTGGGGTGCAATGGTGCAATCTCGGCTCACTGCAACCTCTGCCTCCTGGGTTAAAGCGATTCTCCTGCCTCAGCCTCCCGAGTAGCTAGAATTACAGGTGCCCGCCACCACGCCCGGCTAATTTTTGTATTTTTAGTAAAGACAGGGTTTCACCATGTTGGCCAGGTTAGTCTGGAACTCCTGACCTCAGGTGATCCGCCCGCCTCAGCCTCCCAAAGTGCTGGGATTACAGGCGTGAGCCACCGCGCCCGCCCTTCCTTTCACTTTTTATTTCTCTATAATGATCAGCTATTGACAGCAGAGATTCTGTGGCATCCAATGCGCAATGCTAGAAATTGTGTCCATTATACAAGGAGAAATACAAGAGAAATCATGACCTAAGACTTGACACCTAGAGCCTGGGGGAATGGCCTGGGAAAGGTAATGCTGTATTTAGTCACCAGGAAATCACACACAGTCATGTGAGAACCTGAGCATTTCACAATCCACAGAGTAGACTTGAGGATTATGGGGCTACCAATTTAAATCAGTAAAACATTATCTCCAATCAAAAAAATATATATGGGTAGTGACTTCTACTCATTCACAAAATCAAGGTAAACAAGCCATCGAATGGATTTACCTAGAACTACAGATGTAAGACCTAAGGCGATTATCTCTGCAGGTTCACAGGGAATTAGGAATCAACATTACCATCTGAAAGCAAAGAACTGATGGAACTGGGTGTCAGCAAAGACGGGGTGACAGAAGCAAGAAAGTTACCGCAGTCCCCAGTACACCTCACTTGTATTATGTACGAGGCGATGCAGGGAGGCTTGAGAGGTTCAGTAGCAAATCTCTTTTCAGCCTTTAGACTGGCTGATACGAGGCGCTAAAATACGGATTGGATGAAAATGTCTCAGGGCTCCAAGCAGAGCCAGCCACTGGAAGCCCTCACACCTCGTTTTTAGGGTGAGCAAATCTGGCCCTGGTTGCCTGCCCGGCTACCGGAACTGCACCCTAGCCCTTGGGTATTCACTGGTTGTTAGCGACACAGCGTTCTGGGAAGCCGTGGAAGAGAGCGGGAAATTTCTTATATTTACAAATCGCGACGCCTGAACAGCTGAACGAGTGCAGTCCAGGGTGCAGCAGTTTCCGCGTGGCTTAAAGCAGGCGGGAAGCCGAGACCTCGCTGCTTCGCGTCCCCGCGGTCTCGCGCCGGCGCCGCCCTGAGAAGCGGCGACCTCCCGGCAGCCGCCCGGGCCCAGAGCCCTGCATCGGCCCACGCGGCACCGCGGGAACTTCGGCCTCGCACGCCGGCGCCGGAAGCGCGCGCCGCGGGTCTTGGGGCAGCTGGGCCTCCAGGGAGTGTCCCGAGCCGCGGCCGCCGCGGGGGCGTTACCTGTACAGGACGTAGGAGGGCGAGTCCAGGCTCACAAACCCGTCGTCCATGGGGGACGCCACGGCTTCCCCAGCCTCGGCCGCCATCTCTTCCTCGTGCTGCTGCTGGGGCGGCGGTGGGTGCGGCTGGGGCGGGGGCTGCTCCGGCTGCCCGGGCTCGCCGCCTTGCGCAGCCTCCCCGACCCCCTCGGTGGCCGCCATCTCGCCTCGGTCCGCAGCGGAGGTGGTGGCGAAGGCCCCGCCCCCAGAAGGCCCCGCCCCTCCCTTCCCCCTCTCGAGGCCACTTCCTGTTTTCTGGGTTTCCTACCATAGAGGTGCGGGCCAGAGTGTCTTGGCGGGCAGCCGGGGTCTGGGTGGCAGGGTGCGGGTGCTGGCAGCGTCCGCCGCGAGGTTGCGCGGCTCTTCCGAGGGTCCCCAGGCTGCTACGCGTCTTCCCATCTGTCGCCGTTCCCGAGCTTTGCAGATGTCATTCGGACCGTGTTAGTGCTGTTAGTGGCCCCAGCAGGGAGAGGGCGATTCCTTCTTTGGACAGAAGCTGCAACTGAGGGTGGCTGGCGGACACTGAGCATTCAGCCCTTTGCGTCCATCTCAGCATCTCAACATTTTCAAAACGAAATATAAAGCCCGGGCGCGGTGATTCACGCCTGATCGCCTGATCCCAGCCGCTCGGAGGCCGCGGCGGGATGATCATGTGAGCCAGGGAGGTGGAGACCAGCCTGGGCAATCTAATGCGACCCCATCTCTACCAAAAATACAGAAATTAGCTGGGCATCATGTGGGTGCCTGTGGTTCCAGCTACTCGGAAGCCTAAAGTGGGACGATCGCTTGAGCTGGTAGTTCGAGGCTGCAGTGAGCAGAGATCGCCACTGCACTCCAGTCTGAGGGACAGAGATCCTGTCCCAAAACACACACACCATTAGAAAAAGAAAGTAATTTTTGGTGAAGTTTTTGTTTATATTTATATGTGTTCGGATATAATGGTGTAAACCAAAAAATAAAATTCTGAACCCAACACCAAACCATCTGAATAGACCCTTCCTCTCTGCCAAGGGCATTCCAAAGTTAACCTGAAAAACTTGTTCAGGCCATGATGGAAGCGGGTGGGAGTGGACCATTAACATCAAGGCCAACCTTAAGTCTGATGAGAAACATTTACAATCTATTCTTTCTGAAGCCTGTTACTTGGAGGCTTCATCTGCATAATAAAACTTTGGTCTCCACAACCCCTTATCATAACCTGGACATTCTATTGATAACAACTTAACCAATTGCTAATCAGAACATACTAAATCTACCTAGGATCTGGAAGCACCCCTCTCCCTGCACTTTCAGTTGTCTTGTCCTTCCAGACGAACCAATGTGTATCTTACATGTATTTGATTGATGTCTTATGCCTCCCGAAAATGTATAAAACCCCACTGTGCCCCAACCACCCTGGGCACATCTTCTCAGGATCTCTTAAGGGCTGTGTCACAGGCCATTAATCACTCATATTTGGCTCAGAATAAATCTCTTCAAATATTTTCCAGAGTTTGACTCTTTTCATTAACAATGGGTCATATGAATGTATGTTGTTGGGGCTCAGAAAAGAATATCCCAAATGAAGGTCTAAGCATCAGCTTCAGAAGCACAGTCTCTCTCTGACCTTCTCCTGCCCTCCTCTCTGTGGCCACTCATCCTCTCCTGAAGCAAGCACAGCAACTAGAATCTCTCTTCCCCCTCGCAGGTCATAGAAACCAGAACCCTTTTCCCCCAAAGCCACCCATGGCACCTAAAAATATTACTCTAACCTTCCTCCAGCCCTGCCTTTCTATGTGACAGCTGGCTGTAAAGAAACTAAACCCTAGTTCCAAAGGGCTCCTCTCCCACTGGGGGTTGCAGGGAGGAACAGTGAGGCCAAGGAAAACCTAAACAGACAGGCCCTATTGAATTTCTCCACTCCATATATTAGCATTAAATCATCCTCTTTTTGTTCAAAGAGGGTATAGTATTGGGGCAGAAATAGCTAAATCAAATAATGGACACAGTAGAGAACTCACAAACAGATCCATGCATATGTGGATGCTTGAGAATAGACAAAGCCTTCACTGCAGAAGATTGAGAAAAGGACGGTGTTCTGAATAATGGTGCTGGGTCAGTTGGGCACCCACAGTGGAAAAGAAATTGCATCCCTACGTTATACTACATAGACTTCAATGTGAAAGGCAAAACATAAAAGCTTAAGATTCTGCACAAAACAGAAAACCCAAAATGGCAAATAAATGCATGAAGAGATGATCAATCTCATTAGTAATCAAGAAAATGCAAATTAGAAATATCTTTATACACCATACACATCCACTACGTTGGCAAAAATGGAAAAGCTTAACAATTCCAAGTGGCTTTGGAAAATAGGTTGGCATTATGTAGGAAAGCTGAAGATACACAATGTTATCACCCAGTGCTATAGTTTGGATGTGTTTTGTCCCTACCAAAACTCATTCAGGGTTGAGAGGCAGGGCCTAGTGGGAGCTGTTTGGGTCATGGGGGCAGATTCCTCATGAATAGATGAATGCCATACCTCAAGGATAAGTGGGTTCTTGCTCTTGCAGAAAAGATTAGCTGTCTTCCTTGGTTTCTCTCTCTTGCTTGCCCTCTTGCTGTGTGATCTCCTTGCACATACTACTCCCCTTCCACTTTCCCCCATGAGTTGAAGCAGCCTGAGGCCCTCACTACATAAAGCTACCCAGTCTTGAACCTTTTGGCCTCCAGAATCATGAGTCAAATAAACCTCTTTTCTTTATAAATTACCAGCCTCAGGTATTCTATTATAGTAACACAAAATGACTAAGACACCCAGTAATGCTAAGATACACACATATATATATATATATATTTATTTTATTTTATTTTTTTTTTTTTTTGAGACGGAGTCTCGCACTGTTCCCTGAGCTGGAGTGCAATGGCATGGTCTCGGCTCACTGCAACCTCTGCTTCCCAGGTTCATGCGATTCTCCTGCCTCAGCCCTCAGCCTCCCGAGTAGCTGGGATTACAGGCGCACACCACCACACCTGGCTAATTCTTTGTATTTTTAGTAGAGATGGGGTTTCACTATGTTGGCCAAACTGGTTTCGAACTCCTGACCTCATGATCCAGCCACCTTGGCCTCCCAAAGTGCTGGGATTACAGGCGTGAGCAACCGTGCCTGGCCAGATATATATCTGCAAATATATGTATATATATATATATATATATATATTTTTTTTTTTTTTTTTTAAATGGTGCACTCACATACATAAGAACACATAAACAACAGTACTGGCAACACATTGTAATAGCCACAGACCAGAAAAAACCAACATGCTCATCAAGAGTACAATGTGGTATAGCCATATAATGGAATACTACGCAAAAATGAAACATATGAACTAAAGCTCATACACTAATAAGCATAGTTAAAAGAAAATCATGGCTGGGCACAGTGGCTCACATCTGTAATCACAGCACTTTAGGAGGACAAAGCAGGAGGATCACATGAGGCCAGGAGTTTGAGACTAGCCTGGGCAACATAGCCAGACCCCAACTCTAAAAAAATACAAAAATTAGTTGGACGTGGTGACATGTGCCTGTAATCCCAGGTACTTGGGAAGCTGAGGTGGGAGGATCACTTGAGCTCAGGAAGTCAAGGCTACAATGAGCCATGATCACACCCGGCCACAATTTCTTTCATAGCAATAGATAAGAAATACAGAAGGCTGGGGGCCGGGCGCAGTGGCTCACGCCTGTAATCCCAGCACTTTGGGAGGCCGAGGCAGGTGGATCACGAGGTCAGGAGATCAACACCATCCTGGCTAACACGGTGAAACTCCGTCGCTACTAAAAATACAAAAAATTAGCCGGGTGTGGTGGTGGGGACCTGTAGTCCCAGCTACTCGGGAGGCTGAGGCAGGAGAATGGCGTGAACCCGGGAGGCGGAGCTTGCGGTGAACCAAGATCGCGCCACTGCACTCCAGCCTGGGCGACAGAGCGAGACTCTCTCAAAAAAAAAAGAAAGAAAGAAAGAAAGATATACAGAAGGCCAGGCACGGTGGCTCAGGCCTGTAATCCTGGCATTTTGAGAGGCCGAGACAGGTGGAGCACCTGAGGTCAGGGGTTTGAGACCAGACTGGCCAACATGGCAAAACCCTGTCTCTACTAAAAATACAAAATTAGCCGGGCATGGTGGCGCATGCCTGTAATCTCAGCTACTCGGGAGGCTGAGGCAGGAAAATCACTTGAACCCAGGAGGTGGAGGTTACAGTGAGCTAAGATCATGCCACTGCAGTCCAGCCTGGGCGACAGATTGAGACTCCGTCTGAAAAGAAAGGGAAGGAGGGAGGGAGGGAGGGAGGGAGGGAAAGAAGGAAGGAAGGAAGGGAGGGAGGGAGGGAGGGAATATAGAAAAAAATGCAAGGCCGAGGAAAGTAGAGTAACCTCTTTAAACAAGTGAAAGAAAACCCCCAGTGAAAATATGTTTCAAAAATGGTGGCAAAGTACTTTTCAAGTTATAGAAAAGCTGAAGGAATTCATCACCAGTAGACTTTCAGTACGAAATAAGTTAAGGGACATCCTTCAAGCAGAAGGAAAATGATATGAAACAGAAATCTGGATCTACACAAAAGAAGGGCACCAGAAATGGTAACTGTATTGTAAAATGTAGTATTTTTATTCTTATGCAGTCTTCTTTAAAAGGTAAGTGACTGTTTAAAGCAAAACAAGTGTAT
Source organism: Symphalangus syndactylus (assembly GCF_028878055.3). Lineage (NCBI taxonomy): Eukaryota > Metazoa > Chordata > Mammalia > Primates > Hylobatidae > Symphalangus > Symphalangus syndactylus. The sequence continues at coordinate 135,653,347 of NC_072432.2, read as the reverse complement.
TATGGGTTTAAATAACAGTTGTGGATTCAAAATATAGTAGCATAAAGCATGGGCAGGAAGAATGAAGATATACTGTTGGACGCTCTTACACTACACTTGAAGGGGTACAATACCACTTGAAAGCAAACTGTGGTAAGTTAAACATGTAAACTATAAACCGTAAAGCAACCACTAAAACAACACAACAAAGAGTTATCACAAATATGTCAACAAAGGAGATAAAATGGAATACTAAAAAATACTCAATTATTCCAAAAGAAGGCAAAAAAAGAAAAAAGGAACAATGAACAGATAGAACAAATAGAAAACAAATAGCAAGATGGCAGATTTAAACTAGCAATACAAACAACTGTATTAAATGTAAACGGCCTAACACACGGATATGATTTGGATCTGTGGATCTGTGTCTTTGACCAAATCTCATATTGAATTGTAATCCCCAGTGTCACAAGTGGGGCCTAGAAGGAAGTGATCGGCTCGTGGGGGTGAATTTCTCATGAATGGTTTAGCACCATGCCCCTTGGTACTGTCCTCCAGGTAGATAGTGAGTTCTTGTAAGATATGATAACTTAAAAGTGGGTAGCATGGGGCCAAGTGCAGTGGCTCACCCCAGTAATCCCAGATCACCTGAGGCCAGCAGTTTGAGACCAGCCTGGTCAACATGGTGAAACCCTGTCTCTACTAAAAATACAAAAATTAGCCAGACATGGTGGTGGGCACCCGTAATCCTAGCTACTTGGGAGGCTGAGGCAGGAGAATTGCTCAAACCCGGGAGGCGGAGGTTGCAGTGAGCTAAGATTGTGCCACTGAACTCCAGCCTGGGCAACAGAGCAAAACTCTGTCTGAAAAAGAAAGAAGAAAAGAAAATATTCTGAACTGAATAAAAAGAAAAACATAGTATATAAAAATTTGCAAGATTTAGGTAAGGTAGTACTGAGGGTTTTTGTTTTGTTTTGTTTTTGTTTTGAGACTGAGTCTCACTCTGTAGCCCAGGTTGGAGTGCAGTGGCACGATCTTGGCTCACTGAAAATTCCGCCTCCTGGTTTCAGGTGATTCTCCTGCCTCAGCCTCCTGAGTATCTGAGATTACAGGCGCCCACCATCACACCCAGCTAATTTTTGTGTTTTTAGAAGAGACAGGGTTTCACCATGTTGGCCAGGATGGTCTCGATCTTGACCTCATGATCTGCCCACCACGGTCTCCCAAAGTGCTGGGATTACAGGTGTGAGCCACCGCACCCGGCCCAAAATTCCAACTTTTTAAAAATAGAAGTTGATGAGCTGATTATAAAATTCATATGGCAAAGAACCCAAATAACAAAAACAATTTTGAAAAGGAAAAGAAACTGGAGGACTCACACTATGTGACTTCAACATTTCTTGTAAAGCTACCACAATCAAGGTAGGGTGTTACTGGTGTCAGAATAGAAATATAGATCAATGGAACCAAAAAGGAATTCAGAAATAAATAGGCTTACACATTATACTCAATTGATTTCCAACAAACATGTACAATGCGGTTCAGTGGAACAAATTTCCACTTTTCAACAAATGGTGCCGGAACAGTTTATATCCCCACACACAAAATAAAAAGAAAGAAAAGAAACTTCAATCCATATTTTACACTATATACCAAAATTAAGCCGAAATAGGTAATAAACCTAAATGTAATGTATCACATTATGAAACTTCTAAAAAAAAAAAAAGGAAATCTTTGTGACCTTAGGTTAGAAAAAGATTTCTTAGATCCAAGATGAAAATTAAGAAATTCTGCACTTTGAAAGACACACTACTAAGAAAATAGAAAGCCAAGCAACAGACTGGGAGAAAATATATTGCACATCAATTATCTAATAAAGATTTTTTTTTTTTCCCGAGATGGAATGTTGCTCTGTTGCCCAGAGCTGGAGTGCAATGCCGTGATCTTGGCTCACTGTAATGTCCACCTCCTGGGTTCAAGCAATTCTCCTGCCTCAGTCTCCCGAGTAGCTGGGATTACAGGCATGTGCCACCACACCTGGCTAATTTTGTATTTTTAGTAGAGATGGGGTTTCACCATGTTGGGCAGGCTGGTCGCTAACTCCTGACCTCGTGATCCGCCCACCTGGCCACCAAAAGTGCTGGGATTATAGGCATGAGCCACTGCGTGCAGCCTTAAAGAACTTTTATCTAGAATACATACAGAACTTTCAAAATCAATAATAGAAAAATAAACCCAATAAAAATGGGAAACAATTTGAACAATAAGTTCATCAAAAGATATATATATGGCGAACATGAAATGTTCATCAAGAGGGATGAACATTAATACCACAAGATATCATTATATACCATTAGAGTGGCTAAAATGAAACAGACTGACCAAATCAAAACCACAGTAATACCAGTTCACACCTGCTGGAATGACTAGAATAAAACAGATGGACCCAAGTATTGACAAGGATGTGAAGGAGCTGAAAGTCTCCTACACTGCTGTTGGGAATGTAAAATTTACAACCAGATCATAATATGGTTTGGTGGTTTGTAAAAAATGGCCGGTGTGGTGGCTCACACCTGTAATCCCAGCACCTCAGGAGGCCAAAGTGTATAGATTACCTGAAATCGGGAGTTTGAGACCAGCCTGGCCAACATAGTAAAACTCTGTCTCTACTAAAAAAATACAAAAATTAGCTGAGTGTGGTGGCGGCCTCCTGTTATCCCAGCTATTCAGGAGGCTGAGGCAGGAGAATCGCTTGAACCCGGGAAGCGGAGGTTGCAGTAAGCCAAGATCTTGCCACTGCACTCCAGCCTAGGTGACATAGTTAAGCATAGGCTCGGCACAGTGGCTGAGGCCTGTAATCCCAGAATTTTGGGAGGCTGAGGCGGGTGTATCACAAGGTCAGGAGATCGAGACCATCCTGGCCAACATGGTGAAACCCCTTCTCTACTGAAAATACAAAAATTAGCCGGGCGTGGTGACACATGCCTGTAATCCCAGCTATTTGGGAGGCTGAGGCAGGAGAATCACTTGAATCCAGGAGGCAGAGGTTGCAATGAGCCGAGATCGCGCCACTGCACTCCAGCCTGGCAACAGTGCGAGACTCCGTCTCAAAAAAAAAAATTAAAAAAAAAATTAAGCATATGACCTAGCCATTCCACTCCTAGGTGTTTACCCAAGAGCAATGAAAGCACATGTTCATAGGAATGCTTGTAAACAAACATTTAAAACAACTTTATTTGTAACAGCCCCAAAACTGGAAACAACTCAAATGTCTACCACCGGCAAATGCATAGATTGTGCCTTCATAGTAGTACCCATACAATGGATCCTACTCAGCAGTTAAAAGAAATGAACTATGGGTGTATACGGCATGGATAAATTTTTTTTTTTTTTTTTTTTTGAGACGGAGTCTTGCTCTGTCACCCAGGCTGGAGTGCAGTGGCGCGATCTCGGCTCACTGCAAGCTCCGCCTCCCGAGTTCAAGCCATTCTCCTGCCTCATCCTCCCGAGTAGCTGGGACTACAGGTGCCCGCCAGCATGCCCGGCTAATTTTTTTGTATTTTTAGTAGAGACGGAATTTCACTGTGTTAGCCAGGATGGTCTCGATCTCCTGACCTCGTGATCCGCCCTCCTCGGCCTCCCAAAGTGCTGGGATTACAGGTGTGAGCCACCGTGCCCGGCTTGCATGGATGAATTTCAAAATAATTATGTTGAGTAAAAGAAGCCAGACAAAATGAGTACATACTATATGATTCCACTTACATAAAATTATAGACTATGCCAAATAATCTAGTGACAGAAAGCAGATAAATCATTGCCCGGAAATGGGGGTGAGTATATGGGAGCTTGGAGGGACTAGAGGAATGACAAAGGGGCCTGAGCAAACCTTAACTAGGAGTATGAACAGTTCATCACCACACACACGTGTATTCATATTTTGGACAATATCCTTAAAATATAGTCCCCCAAGCTGGGCGCGGTGGCTCACCTGTAATCTTAGGACTTTGGGAGGTTGAGGCAGGCAGATCCCTTGAGTTTATGAGTTTTGAGACCAGCCTGGGTAACAGGGGGAGACCCCATCTCTACTAAAAATACAAAAATTAGCCAGGAGTGGTGGCACATGCCTTAATCCCAGCTATTCGGGAGGCTGAGGCAGGAGAATCTCTTGAACATGGGAGATGGAGGTTGCAGTGAGCCGAGATCATGCCACTGGACTGCAGCCTGGGCAACAGAGTGAGACTCTGTCTCAAAAAAAAAAAAAAAAAAAAAAAGGGAGGGGGGTGGGCTGGGTGCAGTGGCTCAAGCCTGTAATCCCAGCACAGCACTTTGGTAGGCCAAGGCGGGCAGATCATGAGGTCAGGAGATGGAGACCATCCTGGCTAACCCAGTGAAACCCCGTCTCTCCTAAAAATACAAAAAAATTAGTCGGCGGTGGTGGCGGGTGCCAGTACTCCCAGCTACTCGGGAGGCTGAGGCGGGAGAATGGTGTGAACCCAGGGGGCAGAGCTTGCAGTGAGCTGAGATCACACCACTGCACTCCAGGCTGGGCAACAGAGCAAGACTCCATCTTGGAAAATAAATAAATAACTAACTAACTAAGCCAGATGTGGTGGTGCACACCTATAGTCCTAACTACTCAGGAGGCTAAGGCAGGAGGATTGCTTGAGCCCGAGAGTTCGAAGTTGCAGTGAGCAGTGTTTGTGCCACTGCACTCCAGCTTGGGTGACAGAATGAGACCCTGTCTTATGAATAAATAAAGTCCCCCAAATTAGGCACCAGAGTACTTAACATTTTATATGTAACTTTTTTTTTGAGACTGAGTCTCCCTCTTGCCCAAGCTGGGATTCAATGGCATGGTCTCGGCTCACTGCAACCTCCACCTCCTGGTTTCAAGCGATTCTCCCACCTCAGTCTCCCAAGTAGCTGGGACTACAGGCGTGTGCCACCACACCCAGCTAATTTTTGTATTTTTAGTAGACGGGGTTTCACTATGTTGGCCAGGCTGGTCTCGAAGTCCTGACCTTGTGATCCACCTGCCTCGGCCTCTCAAAGTGCTAGGATTACAGGTGTGAGCCACCGTGCCTGGTCGACATTTTATATATAACTTTTTTATAGCTTATGTTACATGCAATTAGATACCTACCAAAAGAAGTATGAGTGTTACTTGTGGCTTCGAACCTACCAGATTTCTGTGTAGTTTCTACCTCAGGTTTTGTTCACACTGAAGTCATGTACCTGACTGTTATGCACAGTGAACGTGCTTGGCATAGAAGTCAGAAAATGGGGAAAGATTTTACCTCAAGAAGTATGGTCCTCATAGCAGACATTTTCCTTCGAGTCCAGAGTGGCAGCTGTGTAACCTGGTCATCCTACCACTGAGATTTGCAGTGTATTCTGTCACCCCATGGACCTGGTCTTGTCCATGACAGTTTTGACAAATAAGAGACGTGATGCCATGTGGTTTCCAAGGCTGGGTATAAGAAGCTGCGAAGCATTCACCTGGGTCTCTTAGGACTCTTGCTCTAGGGAAAGCTGGCTGCGTGGAATAACTCACCCAGCCATCTTGTGAGAAAATCCAAACAAGTCCTGGCATGATGCTGTGTGGAAATGTCCAATGTGCCTTGGAGGTGCCATCCATATCAGCCTGGGTGCCAGGCATGTGGGAGAGCAAGTCTTCAGATGACTCTGGCCTCACACATCATCTAACCTAACCACACCCAAATGGCAGATCCCATCTGAGAACAGCAGAGCCTGAGCCTGTCTCCAGACTCAGGAGGGATAGTAATAGGTTGTTTGAAGACCCTAGGTTTTGGAATGGTTTGTGATACAGCAATAGATAATCAGAACAGCAGCAAAAATGTATTTAAGGCAAACCTGGCAGGTCTTTGGCTGGGGAACACTTCTTTTTACAGGGTTTTGCTCTGTTGCCCAAGCTGGAGTGCAGTGGCACGATCTTGGCTCACTTGCAGCCTCGACCTCCAGGGCTCAAGTGATCCTCCTGCTGAGTAGCTGGGACTACATTTGTGCATCACCATAACTTCCATTGTGAACTTTAATGCTTAATTAATATGGGTATCTCCAAGCAAATGAGTAAAGAAAACTTGTATTTATTTTTCTACATTAAACTGGGTACTATTTTGGCTAAATGTATACTAGTTTTATTTTGCTGCTAACTTCACTTTGGAACTAACAAGTTGTTATTTAATGTAAATATAATCAACTTCCATTCTGCTACTACCATTTTAAATAACACCAGAGATGCCAGATTTCCATGATTAGGGGAAAGCTGGGGAAAAAGGATAAATTGTAAGGATCTAAGAAGGTAGGAAAAGTGCATTTATTGCCTAAATAGGGTGTCAACAATGCTTTACATTGTGACGTTAAGTTATCACAAAGAATACTATACTCTCTGTGGCAAAATCATGGCAACGTGCTAGCTCTAGAGAGAAGCAGCCATGTTTCATTTTTATCCTCAAAGGCTAATCAGCTTACAAACATAAAGTACCAGCCTAAATCAACATGAAATCTACCACCAGTACTGGAAAAAACCCAAATAATACTCCTGACTTATGCTCACTGCAACCTTCGCCTCCTGGGTTCAGCAATTCTCCTGCCTCAGCCTCCCAAGTAGTTGGGACTACAGGTGCATGCTACCATGCCCAGCTAATTTTTGGATTATTTATTTACTTACTTGCTTATTTATTATTTATTTATTTATTGAGATGGAGTCTCACTCTGTCACCCAGGCTGGAGTGCAGCAGCGCAATCTCGGCTCACTGCAACCTCTGTCTCCTGGGTTTAAGTAATTCTCCTACCTCAGCCTACTGAGTAGCTGGGATTACAGATGCTGCCACCAAGCCCGGCTAATTTTTGCATGTTTAGTAGAGACAGGGTTTCACCACATTGGCCAGGCTGGTCTTGAACTCCTGACCTCAGGTAATCCGCCAGCCTCGGCCTCTCGAAGTGTTGGGATTACAGGCATGAACCACCGCACCTGGCCAATTGTATTTTTAGTAGAGATGGGGTTTCACCGTGTTGGCCAGGCTGGTCTTGAACTCCCGACCTCAGGTGATCTGCCTGTCTTGGCTTCCCAAAGTGATGGGATGACAGGCATGTGACACCGCTCCCAGCCAGTGACATAATCTTTAAATTGATAGGACATAATGGCAAGTCTCAAAGGTGGGTGGAAGAATATCACCAATTATGAAGTACATTTGTCAGAGTTTAAGAGCAGAAAAAAGAAATCTAGGCTGAATTTTTATACAAGTCTTTATTTACAACTTGTTTAACAACTGTACACTTTTTGCAGCCTTGAAAACATTTTTGTACTTGAATGGGAAAATATAGTTTGACCAAATCTTAACTTTATTCTTCATATACATATATTATATGCATACATATAAACACATACATATAATTAATACCATAACAAGTTGGCAGTCATAAAATTAAAATGAGTAAGTGATATCAAAAGGAAATACAAGATTTCAAAAACACTAAAAATCCATCTTCTGGTGGTTTCCTGGACTTTATGTTTTTGTGATTTTAGTTGAAATTTCTTACTGAGGCTCTTTAACAAGTCATTCACCTCAGAAAAACAGCACGAAAACCCACCAATCTCAACACATAGTAAATGGTTGTAAACTCAGTAAACAGGTGGAAAAATGCTTGGACATCATTATGTACAACACTGCTAAATCTGTATTTCATTTTTGAAGTGGGAAGTTCCAAGTCCGATGTGGACATCGTTTTTAGATTATAATGACAAAGAATGAAATTGTGAAAAATGTAAATTCAATATTCAATCAGAAATAAGAATATACCTAGCAATATCCTTTTTGCAAAGACTAAAATGCAAGGTGGATTACTACAATGTCAAATATGAAACTAACAACAATTCACAGAACAATCAATAGTACTTAAGACATGAATATAAGGCTTCAGAGGTGGGGCTGTACTCAATGCAACTCCAGCTCCAATGTACTAAGGTTTCATCCAGCTCATCTAAAAAGTTTTAAAAATACTACAGGGGAAAAAAAAGCCTCTTTCTATCCCCAAATTTTTTGATATAATTTATTAATCAAACTAAGGCAAATTATTATTAGATATGTTTGAATTTTTCTATTCATTTCATAATCAAAAATTGAGTGTTGTAAATGGTGGGCAATTGTCAAAACCTGAAAACTGCAAAACAAGATAAACCTAGAAATTATTTTCTAAGTACAAAGCATTCTGAATTACACAGAACCTGTAAACAGCAAAGTTCATGACAGCGATGATATTTTAGCACATTTGAATTATAAATAACTAAGGCTGTTAAAAAATAAAAGATTTGGGCCGGGCACAGTGGCTCATGCCTGTAATCCCAGCACTTTGGGAGGCCAACGCGGGCAGATCACGAGATCAAGAGATCGAGATCATCCTGGCCAACAAGGTGAAATCCCGTCTCTACTAAAAATACAAAAATCAGCTGGGTGTGGGGGCGTGTGCCTGTAGTCCCAGTTACTTGGGACGCTGAGGCAGGAGAATAGCTTGAACCCGGGAGGTGGAGGTTGCAGTGAGGCGAGATCGTGCCACTGCTCCAGCCTAGTGACAGAGCAAGACTCCGTCTCAAAAAAAAAAAAAAATAAATAAATAAAAGATTGCTGTTAAAAATATTACAAGGCCCCCAAATCACTGATTGGCATTTGTGTACAGTCATTTCTTGTATTTAGAGTAAAATGCTATTTCTTATTTCAAGCATATTGAAAACGTCCCTTAACTAATATGAATCACTACAGAACACATACTAAAGTAGGTCACCAAGAAGATAATAAACTGAAGTCACACCACTTACTCATCTGTACTTGAACTACAATAAGAATTTCATCATAACTTGCTTGGAATTCGACACTGCTGGATCAAGTCTGTTGCTTGATTACAAAAACTTAAAGAGAAAGAAGAAAGCATCAAGACTTCCTAACAAAATAATTCTAAGCACCAAGCTGACTCAAAAGGATTATGGTTAGTCCCTTATTTCCATTAAAAAATTTAGACATGTTACTATAGATCCATTTAATTATGTTAAGCACTTTAGTAACAGGCCAAGTAAATTAATACATATTTTAAATGTTTTCATTAGCTAAGTCACTGGAATAGTAAATGCCTTATACATAAAACTTAACTTGATTCATAATACAAGTTAATAAGAGCAGGAAGTTAGGAAGATAAACAAAAAAATTGTTTGCATCTTGATGTACCTTTAAGGTGGACTTTCAGGGGAAATGTTTAAGGGACAGAAACAAAAAAAAAAACTGTTGGCAATGTTCATTAGATCTATATAAATTTAAAAGGAAGGATATCATGAAATGTATCAATCTTTATTTGAAATAAGCATTCATATCAATTTGCCTGATAAATGTTAACTATATAACATCAATTTATATTATATATTTTTTTAGAGACAGGGGTCTTGCTTTGCCACCCAGGCTGGAGTGCAGTCAGGTGTGATCAGACCGTACTGCAGCCTGAACCTCCTGGGCTTAAGCGATCCTCCTGCCTCGACCTCTGGAGTAGCTGGGACTACAGGCATGAGCTACCACGCCCAGCTAATATCAGTTTAAAAAGAGTACATAAAAAGGGAAAAAACACTGAAGATATTAAGAAATGATTTATAAAATGATTTTATCACTTGAAAAATAAGGTATTGAGAATCTGTTCTTACAAAAATATATACTGAAGACTAGGCTTAAAGGAATGGGGTTTTGATTTTTTCCAAGGTCTTTAAAAAGGATTGGTATTAATTTTTATAAGAGAAAAACTTTCTCTAAGTATGGTGGTAAAATCTCAGAGTTGTCATAAGTTACTTCACTGCCTTTATTTTGTCCTTATTTTCTCTCTGGGCAATAAAAGTGCTGTTGAATAGCATTTTCGGCAATACTGGAAATGTTCTATACCTGTACTGTCTGATAGGTAACCACTATCCACATGTGACTGTGGAAGACTTGAAATGTGGCTAGGCCACTGAGAAACTATAGTTTTAATTTTACTTAATTTTAACTGTCACATATGGCTACTGAATAATCTACTCTTGTCTAGGTTAACAAGACAATGGAAGTTAAGATACTTAGAGACTTAATCATTCAATAATTAATTAGTGGAAGACATTCAGAACATTGTATTTCATCCTTATGAGTTATGTTTCACTTTTAATTTTTTAATTTGGGAGAGAAAAACAGCAGTCCTTTCCCTCAAAGGCCAGGGTCTAGACTTCTCTATTCCGGCGTTGCTCTCTTCTAGATGAGCTTCTTAAGCAAAGCACGTCAGTAGAACAGGGGGTAAGGTAGAAGAGAAACGTTTTGTACTTTAAAAGCACGTCTCTCATCTACAAACAGAACAAAACAAATGCCAGAATGTTCTCATAAGCAAATCTCTCTATTCTTTGGCAGTAATTGTGTCCATATTTATGTAATGTAATAAACAAGTATTTCAGTATTTTTGAACTATGATTTGAATATTAATATACTCAAGTTACAAATGTAGAAGTCCTGGCTCCTAAAGAAAGTCTCTCAGTAGACAAGCTGAAAACTTTGCTATATATGAATGTAAGAATTTGGCCAAGTTCACTGGGTATGGTAGCTCATGCCTATAATCCTAGCACTTTGGGAGGCTGAGGCGGGTGGATTACCTGAGGTCAGGAGTTCAAAACCAGCCTAGCCGATATGGCGAAACCCTCTCTTTACTAAAAATACAAAAATTAGTTGGGCGTGGTGGTGGGCACCTGTAATCCTAGCTACTCGGGAGGCTGAGGTGGAAGAATCACTTGAAACCGGGAGGTGGAGGCTGCAGTGAGCCAAGATTGTGCCACTGCACTCCAGCCTGGGCAAGAGAGTGAGACTCCATCTCAAAAGAAAAAAAAAGAAAAAAGAGAACAGCCAAATTCAGAACATCTATCTGTTACAGGGGAACTCAGAGTGCTTTTGCAGCCTCTGCCATCTTCAGTGCCTGCCTTTTCAGTCACCTCTTCCCCACCATTTTCCTGATCCTCTGACTTGACAGCTCCCGGAACTCGGCTTTCCTGTCTTTTAGGTACATGCAGTGACAGAGGCACTGCTGAAGTTAGGGGCAATCTGCAGGTTTGTGTTTCAGGAGGCAGGCAAACCAAAGGCAAGAACATCTTCTGATTAACTGTAAGATGGGATAATTTTTATGAATACAACTTCAGAAAGCATCAAGTTTCAAGGGTGTTTGCGTTTGAAAGGATCTGGCTTCTAAGTATTACATTATAAAAGAGTCTTCTTAAGGAGACATGTAAAAAGTAACTCATACCCAGTAGCTCCAACCCAGCTTCCAACAGATTTCTAGACTCAGACCTTTAGATTCCTGACTATAACAGAAAATGCCAGAAAGGTAGAGGGGAAAAGGGAAAATAATGATCTAATATTAGTAAAGTGCTACAAATTTTGCAGTAAAATATACTACATAAATGACTAGAAGTAACAGTAAATAATATTAAGATACTATATAAAGACTATATATTAAGACACTAAATAAAATAAACACGCTATAGAATGTACATGGAGTAATCACTACCCATGGGTTGACAAATACACCAGAATAAACACAAGTCCTTTTTATTAATTTTACAACATAACTGCTAAAGTAATTATTTTCCTTCATAAAGTTAGTTACCACTGGAGTGGTAATGCCTACCTGGAAGTCTCCCATGTTAAAGCCTCAACATGCTTTGGTAGTCCTCTTTCTCTCAAGTAGGAGTTGCTTTTCTCATGATACCTAATTCCTCCTCTAAGCTCTAAGTAGATATAATTCGGATTTGATAGTCCCATGGGCCCAAACTTTGAGGCCGTGGACACCTCTGATTTCACCTTTATCAGGTACATAATGGCGCAATGTTGAATATACTTTAAAAATGTCTACTTTTGCCTTCATTTAAAACAAAACTGTGTGGGGCTACTGTGTGTAAATAAGAGGGACGTAAAATTGAGCCTCTGGCTTGCAAACTAGATAAGGCAGATCTAAATAACACCAAGTTGGTCATGATCTTCAGCCACCGCAGATTTCTTCTTGTCTCATCATAGTATCCTTGGCGACCTAAAATCACTTTCTCAGCTTTAGCCAAACAGTCTCAAAATGAAAATAAGTGTTTTTCTCTTTACTAATAAACATATACAACTACATTATGCGCCTAGTTAATACTCAATGAAGGGAAGGACAATTAGAAAATAAATTAGATATTTGTTTACTCTTTTACTGAATAATCATGTAATACAGAGGATTTTAGGCAAACTATTGCTTTGGGAACATCTGTTTAGATAATGCAAATTTTCATTGTATTAGGACTTCCCTCTGCCTGCATATTTGTTTATAATTAGGCTATTTCTTATCCCAATGATCCACTGCACTTTCTAGGAATGAATTTGCCTTAATAGCCTTCCATTACGTTTTTAGGTTTCTATACTCATGCAAACACACACAGCATGCAAACCGAGTCTTACAGAGTATTACTGGAAATTATAAGAAAACAGAAAACTTCTGAAGAGACATCAAGTAATTCCTGATCTATATCTATATATTTATCTATCACAGGAAAACATTTATAACCTCCCACAATCACCAAAACTCATATACTTGCCATAATTAGGTTCAGGTCTCTTGTTTCTCAAACGAATGTCTCTTTCTCTATCATTTCAGTGCAATGTGGAGAATCCAAGGATGCTCACGTTTTAAGTCAACATTAATTAAATATGTTTTGTAAGTTTCTATAGTCATAAAGATAATACATGTGAATTGGTTTGATAAAAGGCTATTTAAAAAATAAAATCATCTATACACACTTCCCCAGAAAATCATCAGTGATTTAAAAGAGATGGATGCCACCCCATTTGTGCTGCCCCTTGTTTTCTAGAAAGGAGCTAAATATTAATACTTCGGTGATTTGAGGGATTGGGTGGAAATTAGCTCTGTTAGCAGCATATTATGTTATGTTTTTTAGTCTTCTGGGAACTGAACAGCATTTGCTGCAAAACTTTAGACCACTTCTGCGCTAAAACTGGACAATAAAACATTTTCAACAAAAGGAATATATACCAATTATTATTTAAATATTCTTTATAGATAGAAAATAAAAAATTAGACGACAGATACATTGAGAATAGCCTTCTTCATAGAAAAAACTTCATGATATAAAACATTCAAATCACTATTATAGTTATCAAGAATAAGCTCTGAAACCTCCTTCTAAATGTAATGAAACTAGGTTGGATAATTACCAAAAGAAACTGCCATTTTGACAGAATTATAGGAAGACAGATTATCCTTATTGAATGGAAAATCCTTCTAATTTATAAAAATGAAAAAATAGAAAAAAATGATAAAATAATTTTCAAAGATTCTGACATCCCATTTTATTTTGCTCAGAATAGTCTTTCATCCTACTGTATGGTATCACACAGGCTTCACTGTTAAGAAGTACAATGCTAGATCAGTTTGACGGCCACTGCTAGGCAAAGAATCCCTTCATAATATAAGAATAAAAACTCAAAATATTCTCCTACAGTTTCATGAATAGACAACAAAAAGCACTTTGTCTTCATGTTGCTATTTTGCCCTCAGCAAAAAGCAAGACACCAAACACTTTCCTCTCACTTTAGAAACAAAGATGTTCTTATCCATGTGGCTGTAAACTAGCTTGGTTTCCACTAGCTGTGGGTTGTGGATGCTTTTTCAGATAAATCACACACGATCCAACTGGGGATAACTGGAGTTATCCTGGAGTCAGAGATCTAGATAATAGGAGACTAAATGCAGAGTTAAGAGAATTTTTAGAAGTAATTTAGATTTTTGTTTCAAGATAATTCTTATATTGGGATAAAGACTTCCAAGTTTTTAACATGCTGTTATCATTAAAACAACAGGTGAATTTTTGTGAGGGAGCAAGAGAGGCTGAAAAATATTTCAAACGATTACTTAGCAAACAAGAATAAACCAAACTGCTACTTTCGAAAAGGAGATAGGAGGCTGGCGCAGTAACGCATGCCTGTAATCCCAGCACTTTGGGAGGCCAAGGTGGGCGGATCATCTGAGGTCAGGAGTTGGAGACCAGCCTGGACAACACGGTGAAACCCCGTCTCTTTGTATTTTGTAAAAATCCAGAAATTAGCTGGGCGTGGTGGCAGATACCTGTAATCCCAGCTACTAGGGAGGATGAGGCAGGAGAATTGCTTGAACCTGGTAGGCAGAGTTTGCAGTAAGCCAGGATCGTGCCTCTGTACTCCAGCCTCGGGGAGGGGAGGCGAAGGGAAAGGAGGGGAGGGGACGGAAGGAAGAAAGGAAGGAGAAAAGAAAAGAAAAGAGAAAAGGAAGGAAGGAAGGAAGGAAGGAAGGAAGGAAGGAAGGAAGGAAGGAAGGAAGGAGGGAGGGAGGGAGGGAGGGAGGGAAGGAAGGAAGGAAGGAAGGAAGGAAGGAAGGAAGGAAGGGAGAGATAGCAAAGTGGCTCATCAATAAAATGTATATTTTCTTCAACCTAGCTCATCTTTCACTTAACAATCACTCACTACTGATCTATTTGCACAACACAGATTTTCATTCTTCTGTGAGAACTACTGGAATATACAGGCTGATGTTTCTTTTCTTTTTTTTTGAGATGGAGTCTCACTCTGTGGCCCAGGCTGGAGTGCAGTAGCACAATCTCGGCTTACAGCAACCTCCACCTCCTAGGTTCACGTGATTCTCCTGCCTCAGCCTCCCGAGTAGCTGGGATCACAGGCTCCTGCCACCATGCCTGGCTAATACTGTATTTTTAATAGAGATGGGGTTTCACTATATTAGCCAGGCTGGTCTTGAACTCCTGACCTCAGGTGACCCACCCGCCTTGGCCTCCCAAAGTGCTGGGATTACAGGCATGAGCCACCGCACCTGGCCACAGGCTGATGTTTCTGACTGGATAACATTTAGCTTAATTTTGTACAGTTGAGCTTTTATTATATTAACAATAAAACCTCAACAAAATTACAGACAGCAATTTCATCCTTATTATAGTCTAATAATCTAATTAAAACACTTATATCAGGTTAAGGATGTCTAATAGAAATGTCAATCTTGGTAAATTTTGGAACATGGGGTCTTTAGGGACTTCTTTTTCTGCATTACTATCAAATAGACAAATGGTAAAAGATATGATGGAGTTTTTCAAAGTTCTTTAAAAATATGTACAACTGTATACTTGATTCTCTTTTCAGATATTATACACTACTATACAAATTTCTAAAATACACACTGTGGAACATAAATGCTAGGTTTTAATACTCTTTAGTTCTTTACTTTGTATTTTCTCACCCTGGTTAGAAGGAAAACAGAAAACGATCTTCCTGTTTATAAGACTTCAGACACTGTGGTGACAGCGTGCTCCAACCCAACACAGTAACCCTGTACTTGCTCCATGCTGGTGCCTGGACAAGCTCCACTGCACAAGCCAACATGGCCCCAGGAAGGTGCTGTATGAGGGAGTTTGTAAAAATACAGCACAGCATCACTCACGATGAGGCAAAGCTCCTACTGTCTTTAAATTTCCAGATAGACCATACAACATCACGAATCTCCTGAGGAATCATTAATCATTATTAGAGAAACGGAAATGTCATAAATCCTATCCAAATCTGGACACCGGACATGGAGTCGCCACCGTTAGAGCTAAATTTTATTCTTGGCTTTCTGATACCTAAAGTATATTCAGAAGCTATTTTTTTTTTTTTTTTACAACAGGCTGTTTTGTTTTTAAACATCATAAAATGTTTAGAAATATAATTTCTCCTATGTAATGAAACTAATATACTAAATTTTATAGGTACAGTAAAGGAGAATGAAAATTATAAATGTAGGCCGGGCGCGGTGGCTCATGCCTATAATCCCAGCACTCTGGGAGGCTGAGGCGGGTGGATCACGAGGTCAGGAGATCGAGACCATTCTGGCTAACATGGTGAAACCCCGTCTCTACTAAAAAATACAAAAAATTAGCCGGGGCATAGTGGTGGGCACCTGTAGTCCCCACTACTCAAGAGGCTGAGGCAGGAGAATGGTGTGAACCCGGGAGGCGGAGCTTGCAGTGAGCTGAGATCGCGCCACTGCACTCCAGCCTGGGCGACAGAGTGAGACTCCGTCTCAAAAAAAAAAAGAAAGAAAAGAAAATTATAAATGTAAACATCAAAATAATAGCATACAACAGATGCTGAAGAAAAGTCAGAAGTACGACTGGGCGCGGTGGCTTGTGCCTGTAATCTCAGCACTTTGGGAGGCCGAGGTGGGTAGATCACGAGGTCAGGAGTTTGAGACCAGCCTGGCCAACATAGTGAAACACCATCTCTACTAAATCACAAAAATTAGCCAGGCATGGTGGTGGGCACCTGTAATCCCAGCTACTACGGAGGCTGAGGCAGGAGAATTGCTTGAACCCAGGAGGCGGAGGCTGCAGTGAGCCAAGATCGCGCCACGGCACTACAGCCTGGGTGACGAACAAGCCTCCATCTCAGGGGAAAAAAAAAAGTCAGAAGTAAAACTCCCCTCTAAAAGCCTGGCACCTTTCCAACCCAGATAGAGAAAAAATATCTGGGTAGGTGGATGGGTAGGTAGATTAGGACTGGGGCTGTAAATAGAAAATGAAAATGAAAACCTCTCATCTCACAGAACAAAATTCATTCAGTGAGTAGTTCACAGACTGTTTTTTTTTTGTTTGTTTTTTCTTGAGACGGAGGGAGTTTCGTTCTTGTCGCCAGGCTGGGGTGCAATGGCACCATCTCGGCTCACTGCAACCTCTGCCTCCCAGATTCAAGCAATTCTCCTGCCTCACCCTCCCAAGTAGCTGGGACTACAGGCACACACCAACACGTCTGGCTAATTTTTTGTATTTTTAGTAGAGACGGAGTTTCACCATGTCGGACAGGCTGGTCTGAAGTCCTGACCTCAGGTGATGCACCTGTCTCAGCCTCCCAAAGTGCTGCGATTATAGGCGTGAGCCACTGCGCCTGACTCTTGTTTTCATCCATCATATTCTGCAGGTACAATTTTCCCAAAATTTTAACTTACCAAGGTTAGTGCTCATATCCCAATTTGATTGATTGATTGAGACAGAGTCTCACTCTGTCGCCCAGGCTGGAATGCAGTGGTGCGATCTCAGCTCACTGCAGTCTCTGGCTCCTGTGTTCAAGTGACTCTCCTGCCTCAGCCTACCAAGTAGCTGGGATTACAGCCACATGCCACCATGCCCAGCTAATTTTTGTAATTTAGTAGAGATGGGGTTTCACCATGTTGGCCAGGCTGGTCTCAAACTCCTGACCTCAAGTGATCCACCCCCGCCTAGGTCTCCCAAATGGTGGGATTACAGGCGTGAGGCACCACGTCTGGCCCCAATTTGCTTTAAAAATAGTTGGATCTTCAGGCTATTTGTGAAATATGCGTAGAGGTAAGAACCGTCTGAAAGTTTTTTATCTTTTACTTTGGAAACTTTCCAGGTGATCAGGTCTGCGTAGCCTCCTGAAGCCCTACAGCAGTTCTACTCATGGCTATCTCCATTTATCCCCAGCTTTTGCTGCTTTGTGGTCTTGTCAGGCAGAAGCATTCATGCTGTGCTCAGACTTCTGTACTTAACGTAAAAAATTAGCACAATGTATGGCTCCACTTCTGTGTATACTCCAGTATCTTTCTTCGACTATGGCTTCTGAGGACAAACAAATACTACTGATTTTTAGGTCATCTTTCTTATTAAAAAGTAAGAAAGAATTTAAAAATCAAACACTTGAATATAGTTTCTGAAAATTCTTAATTACATTTAGCTTGATTTGAGGTTACTTATTCGTATTTAACATAAAGAACTAAATGAAACCTGAACTTGCAAATAGCAAGTACATGAGAAAACATTCTCCTATATTAAGTGACCTAACCTAAAAATAAACAAAAAATACCATGACCTAATTTCAGAAATTTTTTGCTTTCAAAAAATGGGCTATATTGCAAGAAAAAAGACTTAAATATAATTTGGGACCAAATACGTAAGTCAATATGGAAAGTTAGAAGGCATTTCATTTTTAAATGAATGATATTTCACACTTATATAGCACCTTATATATACAAAGTGCTTTACAATGATTACTCGACAGCCCATTCATCAATGTAAATAAATGTGGTTTACAGTTTGTTAACAAATGTAAGCACTTTGAGGCAACCAAATACCCAAGAAAATCTATTTAGTAACAAATTCCTGGACTAGCAGATAGATGTGAGAAAAAACATAAAGAGGTCTGCCATAATATAACATACAAGAAGTTACCAATGTTAGTGACTGATATTAAGATGTCAAGTGTTAGGAATTGTTAAAAAATGGAAGGGTTTATATTAAAGAACAAGTAAAACAAATGGGGCATAAGTGAACAAACAGCCCAAAAATAAGACTACCAATAACTTGTACATATGTGAAAGATAACTCTTTTAGATGTGGAAAGCAATTGAAGGTATGTCAACCACATTGCTAGACAATGATCCTCAGTTACTAAGATATTCCAAAAGAACAAGAAATTAATGCAGTGCCTGATTTTTTTTCTTTTGTAATTTATCCCAAAATAACCTCACCAAACATTCACTTCTGCCAGCAAATAAGATGGCAGGAAATAATGAAATTTTATGTATTTAGTTTTAAAAATAGTCTCCAAATCTTTGGACAAATTTAATTTCCTATAAAACAATGTGAAAACTCATTTTTTCCTCAAATAATTCTACCAGGTGCCTTAGGGAAGATGTGATTAGCAACTCTGCCAATGTATTCACGTCTTTGCAAAAAGAACACTTGTCAACCATTTTGTATAGTAAATATGCAAGTTATTTGAACTGTACTTGGAAAACAATTGAAAACACAGATTAATACATCATAAAAAGATTAATTCCCTTTAAACAAAGACATTCTTATAAAGCATGGTAACACACAGGCACAATAAAGAATATAAATTGTGTATCAATTATTGGCAGAAAATCTAATTCATTACAAAGCCTACACCTTTGAGGAAGAGGACATTTTCATACAAAGAAAAGTATTACACTATTATACAACATTTTTAATTGAACTTGTACAAATTTTTGGCACATTAAAAAGAACTGAAAGGACTACAAAAACCGAAGAAACTAAAACAAAGATATGGGAGAGAGAAAAAGTCGTCAAAATGAGAAACACTAAGTACTGACATAGAAGAGAAACAAAAAATAAGCTGGCTGAGTTTCCTGAAATGTTGTTATGTGGAACAGAAGTATGCTGTGGGTGCAGGTATCTGTGTTTGAGGGGCACAACTTCTCTACCTTGCTGTGGCCGGCTGCACGTGGCCTGGGTATGATCTTCTGCTGCTGGTTGCTTGCCTCTGCCTCGCCAGAAACGACTGCCCTGAGCCTGTGCTTGCCAGTCTATCTTCAGCTGCCTTTTTATGCAGAGTCATTCCCTGCAACATTAAAACAAAAAAAGGAATCAATGAAAAAATAGTGGAACATACTTCACAAAAGAAAATTTCATCATGCAGAATTTGTTACATTGTATCATAAAGCACAATTAGGAATGTTAATACTATTCGCTATAGATTAAAATCTCATAGAGGCATTTTAGTTCCCACATTTAGGCACAAATTTTCTTTTGGAAAAATTCAGGCTTAATTGTCTGATTTTACAATAAACAATACAGCAGATGATAGAGACAGACATTACCCATACTCAATCATACTTCCTTTCAAATTAAATGTAGAAAGTGATTTTTTTCCAAGGAAAAGAGCATGATTGGTAGCAGTTGATTCACTCCGGTGGTAGAAATCACAGGGTTTATTTAGAATGAAAAACACAAATGCTTGTGTTGTTTCTTAAGGTGGAAAGTCACACTAGGTACTGTACATACCACCATGCTGTTTTTCTTCACTTCAAGGCAGACTTGTATTCTCAAACAAATTTACAAAACTTCCTGACAGTCCACAACAGAGGGCCCAAATGAGAGAAGGGGGTCTTTCTTGAAGACAGGAGAAGGATCGCCTACTAACTTAGAAGGGAGAGGAGGCAACTGCTGGACCCACAGCATCTTAACAGGAGGGAGGAAACCTCCAGGGCACTCCCTGACTGCAGAGGAATGACAAGAATACGATAATGACACTACTTACTAAAGGCAGAAGTCTATGAGTAGATCAGGAAAAAAGCAGTTTTTTGGTACTCATTTAATAAGACAATGAAGAATCCTAGCCAGAGAAACATTAAGAACTGAGAGATGGCCAGGATCGTGGTTCATGCCTGTAACCCCAGCACTTTGGGAGGCTAAGGTGGAAAGATCACTTGAGGCTAGAAGCTCAAGACCAGCCTTAGCAAAATAACGAGAAACCCCCTCTCTAAAATAATAAAAAAATTAGCTGGGCATGATGGCATGCCCATAGTCCCAGCTACTTGGAAGGCTGAGGTGGGAGGCTCGCTTGAGCCCAGGAGGTTGAGGCTGTAGTGAGCCGTGATTACACCACCGCACTGTAGCATGGGAACAGTGCGAGAACTTGGCTCAAAAACGTTAACAACAACAAAAATGAAAGAACTGAGAGCTGTTGTTTAATCTCACCAGTGACTGAATGCAAGTAAACTGCTGGGCATAAGTAGAAGCTGGCAGCAAGGAAGAAAAAAGCAATCAAGAGGCAAAAGGAGAGCCAGGTGGAAAAGCCAAACTACGGGATGCAATGAAGGATGTGCAGAAGACAGAAGGCTGGAAGATATATCACTAGCTAGTTTCTAGGGAAAACAGGTCATGGCTTTGCATTGTTTTATCTTTTTTCATTGTTTTTTTAGACGGAGTCTTGCCATGTTGCCCAGGCTGGTCTCGAACTCCTGGGTTCAAGAGATCCTCCCACCTTGGCCACTCAAAGTACTGGAATTACAGGCATGAGCCCATGCGCCCAACCTCAGCTTTGCATTTTTAATACAATTTCAGTCTATCCTATCAACCCAAATACATAATATTTTCCAAATAAGAAAAATCTAAAACATGTTTTTAAACTCAACTTGAAATCAGAGCATTTAAAGTTTTGAATAAAATTGACAAATATTTATTGGTAATCTTTAACTTATACATTTGGCTACATATATTAAAATTTGTATTTTATTTAAATATTCTCATTTTTCCACTTTCACATTTCAAGCAACTTATTCAAATTCTTCACACAGGTTAAAGACCTCAGTCTATTACAAGGGCATTCTCTGAGCTACTTAATACCTCTTCCCAGCACTCATCATTTCCATTTCCATTTAAGTTACCTGAGAAGCAGAACTTTCTGAATGTAAGCATGATGGTTTACTTATCTGAACATAACTTCTGGGAGTCTATTTGGAGTTATTCCTTCACTCTCTGAAGAGTTAAAAATTAGGACTATTCTGGCCAGGTGAGGTGGCTCACGCCTGTAATCCCAGCACTTTGGGAGGCCGAGGAGGGTGGATCATGAAGTCAGGAGATCGAGACCATCCTGGCTAAAACAGTGAAACCCCGTTTCTACTAAACAAAATACAAAAAATTAGGCAGGCGTGGTGGTGGGCGCCTATAGTCCCAGCTACTCGGGAGGCTGCGGCAAGAGAATGGCATGAACCCAGGAGTCGGAGCTTACAGTGAGCCGAGATCGTGCCACTGCACTCCAGCCTGGGTGACAGAGCAAGACTCCGTTAAAAAAAAAAAAAAATTAGGACTATTCTTTAGTACCACTTCACAGAATAAATCAGTCTGTCTCCATAAGAAACATAATATGTGAAGTCATAAAAATCAATCCAGATATGAAATTATTGGGCTCAGCGGGGTGGCTCATGCCTGTAATCCAGCACTTTGGGAGGCTGAGGCAGGTGAATCACGAGGTCAGGAATTCAAGAACAGCCTGGCCAAGATGGTGAAACCCTGTCTCTACTAGAAATACAAAAATTAGCCAGGCGTGGTGGCAGGCGCCTGTCATCCCAGTTACTCGGGAGGCTAAGGCAGAGACTTGCTTGAACCCGGGAGGCGGAGGTTGCAGTGAGCCAAGATTGCACCACTGCACTCCAGCCTGGTCGACAAAGTGAGACTCCGTCTCAAAAAATAATAATAGTAATATGAAATTATTAATAAGGCCTGAAATGCAGAGCTCCTAGATTGCTAACACTAAGCTTCCAGGAGGACGGGGAAGAGACAGAATAGTTTAAAAGTTAGGACTAATTCCCAGAGAATTTCTTTAAATATATAGTTTTATTTTTTCTATTTTTCGAATTTTAATTTTCAAGAAATCTGTATTTGTTTTCTGAGACGCAGTCTCACTCTGTCGTCAAGGCTGGAGGGCAGTGGTGTGATCTCGGCTCACTGCAACCTCTGCCTCCCGGGGTCAGGCGATTCTCCTGCCTCAGCCTCTGGAGTAGCTGGGATTACAGGCACCCGCCACCACATCCTGCTAATTTCTGTATTTTTAGTAGGGATGGGGTTTCACCATGTTGGCCAGGCTGGTCTCCAACTCCTGACCTCAGGTGACCAGCCCACCTTGGCCTCCCAAAGTGCTGGGATTACAGGTGTGAGCCACCGTGCATAACCTATATTTGTCAATAATCGTATTCTAACTCTGATACGATTTCCTCTTTGGTTTTTAAATTGCAATAAAATCTTAGATATGCAGTTTTTGTTTTTTGGTTTTTTTGAGACAGAGTCTCACTCTGTCACCCAGGCTGGAGTAAAGTGGTGCAATCCCAATTTCCGCCTCCCGGGTTTAAGCGATTCTCATGCCTCAGCCACCTGAGTAGCTGCGACTAGAGGCACGTGCCACCATGCCTGGCTAATTTTTGTATTTTTAGTAGAGATGGGGTTTCACCATGTTGTGGCCAGGCTGGTCTCAAATTCCTGACCTCAGGTGATCTGCCTGCCTCAGACTCCCAAAGTGCCAGGATTACAGGCATTAGCCACCGCACCCAGCCATAGATAAGCAGTTTTGACCAAGGCAAATACAGATGTGAAAATAATATATAATGAAATTTATGAATTTTTGACAAAGATCAAATCACAGTGTTCAGAGGCCAGGGACACTAACCTTTAAGAGGCAGTATCAATTATAACTGTAAAACAAAAACAATGGTACTGTGCCAGTAACAGAGCTACAGGGTCACAGTGGGATGTTAGAAGGAATCTGGGGCTGGGCGCGGTGGCTCACGCCTGTAATCCCAGCATTTGGGAGGCCGAGACAGGTGGATCACAAGGTCAGGAGTTCGAGACCAGCCTGGCCAATATGGTGAAAACCTGTCTCTACTAAAAATACAAAAATTATTTGGGCGTGGTGGCAGGCATCTGTAGTCCCAGCTACTCGGGAGGCTGACGCAGAAGAATCGCTTGAACCCGGGAGGTGGAGGTTGCAGTGAGCTGAGATCACACCACTGCACTCCAGCCTAGGATACAGAGCGAGACTCTATCTCAAAAATAAGTAAATAAATAAATGGAATCTGGTCCCATTTCTTACCTCACACAATTTTTTTTTTTTTTTTTTTTTTGAGACAGAGTCTTGCTGTGTCACCCAGGCTAGAGTGCAATGGCACAATCTCGGCTCATTGCAACCTCTGCTTCCCAAGTTCAAGCGATTCTCCTGCCTCAGCCTCCCAAGTAGCTGGGATTACAAGCATATGCCACCATGCCCAGCTAATGTTTGTATTTTTAGTAGAGACAGGATTTCACCATGTTATCCAGGCTGGTTTCAAACTTCTGACCTTGTGATCCGCCTGCCTGGCCTCCCAAAATGCTGGGATTACAGAAGTGAGCCATCACGCCCAGCCAACTAACATTTTTTAAAGGCAGAAGTGGTCTTATTGGGAAAAACAAAAAACAAAAGGAAGACAGAAAGTCTTGAAAAAATACTTCAGAAGTGCAGCACTCTTTAAAATCCATAACTATTCACATCCCAACCAGGATGCTGATGAGCATTAGTTTTTGTGTTGGAATATTCAATTTCAAAACCTGCAGTGGTTCAGGATCTGACATTGTAAACATTTTCCAAACCCCATGAGATAAACTACCCTCAATCAAATACCATCCTGCAAAGACACTGAAATAATCCCACAAAACAAGAACTATTGCATCTGTGTTTAGATGGTATTAATGTCCCTTCTCTTACAATAAAGTCTTTGAGGGACAGAAATTAGACTGACATTTATCTTTCTATCCTCTAGAAATAATGTTTTCAAAATGCTCTAACCCTGTTTACAGTGGTTCTCATAGTTGCTTTTCAGTTCAGAAATAGCATTAAGATTCTGTTAGTGTATGTTAGGATAGTAATTACTTTCAGATTCATTTGGTAGAGTGACTTCTACAGTAAAGGGAATATAATAAGTATTACATATTCATTGAAGTTTTCATTATGCTCCAAAGCACTATTTTCTTACCATATTGTACCAGGCACTAACAATATATTTCTCTTCCATCTCTCTCTGACTCTTTGTTTTCTCATATTCTTTCTAAAAAAAAAAAAAGTGCATGTCAATATGTGAAGATATAAAATAACTCAATATAAATAAAATACCTACAATTAATTGTTAAAACCCATGAACACAATTGTAAAATATGACAAGGCTCCCAGAATATTAAAATCAAAACACAATTATTTTATTGTACAGTATAGTAAACTACCTCTAATGAGTGGAACAGTCGGTCTCGTTCCTGGAGCTGATTTTTAAGAGCTTGTATTTCTGGTGCTGCTCCTTGATTCTGTTTAGGATCTAAAGTACGGATGACCTGCAAAAAATAATAAAAGAAAAATTTAAAAAGTCTCAAACTTAAAGAATGTAACATTTAAGAAAAAAATGACTATATTTTTAAAATAAAAGGATAAACTTATGAAAAATCAAAGGTTATCTTACAAGGGTATTTTAAAAAGTAAATGCGGCCTGGAGTGGTGGCTCATGCCTGTAATCACAGCACTTTGGGAGGCTGAGGCAGACGGATCACTTTAGCTCAGGGGTTTGAGACCAGCCTGGGCAACATAGTGAGAACCGTCTCTACAAAAAGTGTTTAAAAAATTAGCTGGGTGTGGTGGTGCACCCCTATAGTCCCAGTTACTCAGGAGGCTGAGGCAGCAGGATCACTTGAGCCTGGGAGGTTGAGGCTGCAGTGAGCTGAGATCATGTCACTGTGATCCAGCCTGGGCAACAGAGCAAGAATCTGTCTAAAAAAAATTAAAAGTAAATGTATGAAATAGTATTAATTGTTGTAACTTGAAGTAAAAATTTTTTATGGGTACATAATATTTGTACAAACATAAAACTTTTTACTTATATAAAGAACCAATTATAAAAAGTAATTCTGGCTTAAAATTAATAAATGCAGTCATGTACCACATAATGATGTTTCAGTCAATGATGAAGCACATATATGATGGTGGTCCTATAAGATTATAAAGGAGCTGAAAAAGTCCTATCACAAAGACAACTTACCATTGTGTAACTATTTCCTTATACTATTCAGTACAGTAATGTGCTGTACAGGTTTGTAGCTAGAAGCAATACTCCATACCATATAGCCTAGTTGTGTACTAAGCTATAGCATACGGTTTTGTATGAGTACACTCTACAATGTTTGCACAATGACAAAATCACCTAAGGATGCATTTCTCAGAACGTGTCCATTATTACATGACATGTGTCTGTACAGCAGACACTACTGACAGTGGTCTACTCTTTTCCTTTCCTCTGATCTGGTCTGCTAGCCTTCTGTCTCTGATCAGATATGTACTTTGGAGGAGAGGGTCCTGACTGGTGTAAGCCTATCACCGTGGCCCCATTTCTTCCTCTGCCAGCAATCCTGTTTGGGCATGGACATTGGATATGATTCAGGCTGGCCAACTAGAGGACGGCTGGGAAAGGTCTTTTTACTTCTCCACCCAATATTTTTATTTAGTTTTATTTTATTTTTAAAGACAGGGCCTTGATCTGTCACCCAGGCCGGAGTGCAGTGATATGATCATAGCCCACTGCAGCCTTGAACCACTGGGCTCAAGTGATTTTCCTGCCCCAGCCTCCTGAACAGCTAGGATTACAGGTGCATGCCACCATGACCAGCAAATTTTTTAAAACTTTTTTTTTGTACAGACGGAGTCTGGATATGTTGCCCAGACTGACCTCAAACTCCTGGGCTAAAGCAATCCTCCAGCCTTGACCTCCTACAGCGACAGGATTACAGGCGTGAGCCACTGTGCCCAGCTCCCCTAATACTTTTACTATCAAAATGTTCAAGCCCATAGAAAACTTGAAAGGGTAGAATAAAAACCCATTTACCTTTAACCTACACTCACCAATTGCTTCATTGCCATATTTGACTTCACACACACACACACACACACACACACGCTGTTACTTATTTGGGAGGCTATTTTAAAGTCTCCCAAATAAGTTATTCAGGCCTTATAACGCATAACCTTTAAATACTTGAGCACAAATCTCCTTAGATTAAGGATATTAACCTACATAATCACAAAGCATTATCATCTGTAAGAAAACTGATCCCCTTGGCCAGGCGCAGTGGCTCACGCCTGTAATCCCAGCACTTCGGGAGGCCGAGGCGGGCGGATCACAAGGTCAGGAGATCAAGACCATCCTGGCTAACACGGTGAAATTCTGTCTCTACTAAAAAATACAAAAAATTAGCCGGGCGTGGTGGCGGGCACCTGTAGTCCCAGCTACTTGGGAGGCTGAGGCAGGAGAATGGCATGAACCCGGGAGGCGGAGGTTGCAGTGAGCCAAGATCGCGCCACTGCACTCCAGCCTGGGTGACAGAGCAAGACTCCATCTCAAAAAAAAAAAAAAGAAAATTGACCCCCTTAACCCCCAATCTAGGTCTCAGAGATGAATGCCTTGATTTGGCAATTAGCAGGGTGCTCTTTTCAACTAGAATGGGTCCTGTGCTCTTCCACAATCCACGGCCTGTTCTTGTTTTCACGACAGTGACTTCTATTCCAAATTTTGGATTTACCCGATGGTTTCCTGAACGTGTTATTTAGCTTGTTCCAATAAATCTATTTTGCCTGTGAACTGGAAATAGAAGGTTGCTTAAATTCAGGTTAACTATTATTTACAACGATACTCCATCAAGAGGCACAGGATATCGGCTGTCCTATCATTAATTGGTGTTGTTAATTTTGATGACTAATAAGGTGACAAGTGCCACTCATTTCCCACACAAAGTACATTTGCCTCTTGGTAATTGGTAAGTAATCCATGGAATGACCTATTTTGACCACTGCTTCTTGCCCAGGTTCTTTTTATTTGTTATAAGATTTGTTCTTCTCCTGAGAGTTTTCTGCATAAGAAGTTGCTGTAGTGTCCATCCATTATATTTGAGACTTCACTGAAATGTGATCAGAAGGTAGAGTGAGATGCCTACAAAATTCATACTTACACTTTTGGCTTTCTCTAAGTATTTTTTGTATCGTTCCTCCATTTGCTTCATTTCTTCCTCTTTCTTTCGTAAAGCTTCTTGTAATTCTTCAATTTTTAAGGCTGCAGATGAGACATAGTAAAATATATTTAGATAATAAATATAAATTGTTATAATATAAATAAATTTATTTTAGATTACCACAATTTAAAAAATATTTTAATTGACTAGTAAATAGTTAACAGCTTTGAGAGACTGGTCTATTTTTACACATAATTTTATTTAAAAAAAAAAATTCAGAATTTTTTTTTTTTTTTTTTTACAAAAAGGTTTTCTTATAAATAAATAAAAACTCCAGTATGGAAGTACATAAATAAAGAATCCATGAGGGATGAATGGATAAACAAAATGTAGCACATAGATATAATATTATTCAGCCTTAGTTATGACACATGCCATGATATGGAGACATTATGTTAAGTGAAATAAACCAGATACCAAAGGACAAATATTATATGATTCCACTTATATGAGTGACCTATAATAGTCAAATTCACAGAGACAGAAAATGGAATAGCAGTTACCAGCGGCTGGGGAGAGGGAGGAAGGGAGAGTTATTGTTTAATAGAGAACTTCGGTTTCAGATGATACAGTTTTGTAGATGGGTAAAAGTGATAGTTGTGCTATGTGAATGTCCTTAATGTCACTGGACTATACACTAAAAATGGCTTAAAATGGTGTGTTTTGTATATTTTACCACAATAAAAATAAGTCTGTTCTCTCACCTCTCATCTCTTTATTAATACAAAAGAATTAGCAAAATCAAGCTACCTACAGGAGTAAATATTTGGGAAGCACAAGTCTGGATGACTTACATGGAACTACATTATGAAAATATCTTAACATCATATAATATTAATTAGAATACAGAGTTAAGGAAAAATTCAAAGTACAATTAGAAAGTAAGACATTATAAAGATGATTATATACTCCCTATATATAAATAGAGCCCCTTTCTTTTCTTTCTTTCTTTCTTTTCTTTTTTTTTTTTTTTTTTTTTTTTTGGAGGCAGTCTCGCTGGAGAGCAGTGGTGAGATCTCAGCTCACTCCAACCTCTGCCTCCTGGGCTCAGGCGATTCTCCTGCCTCAGCCTCCTGGGTAGCTGGGACTACAGGTGTGTGCCACCACCCCGGCTAATTGTTTGTATTTTTAGTAGAGACGGGCTTTTACCATGTCGCCCAGGCTGGTCTCAAACCCCTGAGCTCAGGCAATCCACCCACCTCAGCCTCCTAAGAAAGTGCTAGGATTACAGGAGTGAGCCACCATTGCTGGCCTTCTTTCTTTTTTGTGAGATGGGGTCTTGCTGTGTTCCCCAGGCTGGTCTTGAACTCCTGGGCTCAAGCGATCCTCCTACCTTGGCCTGCCAAATTGCTAGGATTACAGGCATGAGCCAC
Source organism: Symphalangus syndactylus (assembly GCF_028878055.3). Classification (NCBI taxonomy): domain Eukaryota; kingdom Metazoa; phylum Chordata; class Mammalia; order Primates; family Hylobatidae; genus Symphalangus; species Symphalangus syndactylus. The sequence continues at coordinate 135,624,517 of NC_072432.2, read as the reverse complement.
CATACCCAGCCAATACAGCCTATTTCTTAAATAAAAATTTAATATAGGCCAGGTGCGGTTGCTCACATCTGTAATCCCAGTACTTTGGGAGACTGAGGTGGGCAAATGACTTGAGCTCAGAAGTTCAAAACTAGCCTCGGCAACATGGCAAAATCCCGTCTCTACAAAAAATTATAAAAATTAGCCGGGCAGGGTGGCTTATGCCTGTATCCCAGCTACTGGGGGGGTGGTTAGGTAGAAGGATGGCTTGAGCATGGGAGGTCAAGACTGCAGTAAGCTGTGATCATGCCATTTACTCCAGTCTGGGCAACACAGCCAGACCCTATCTCAAAAATAAACAGGCTGGGCGCAGTGGCTCACGCCTGTAATCTCAGCACTTTGGGAGGCCAAGGAGGGCAGATCACGAAGTCAGGAGATTGAAACCATCCTGGCTAACACGGTGAAACCCCGTCTCTACTAAAAATACAAAAAATTAGCCGGGCGTGGTGGCGGGCGCCTGTAGTCCCAGCTACTTGGTAGGGTGAGGCAGGAGAATGGCAAGAACCCAGAAGGCGAAGCTTGCAGTGAGCCAAGATCGCGCCACTGCACTCTAGCCTGGGTGACAGAGTGAGACTCCATCTCCAAAAAATAAATAAATAAATAAATAAAAATTATGTAAACTCACTATCACTATGGCAGTATACAGCAAGCCCACTTAAAAACTATCCTAATTAGGAAAACTCACAGCTGTTGTTAAATCTTGGCTCGAGATCTTCAATAATGGCTCTCTTCTTCTGTAGTTCACTATTGGCTTCATGCAGCTTCTCTCTGTAACAAACAGGTAAATATCACATACTACTGCTTCTGTAATTTTTTCCAGTTCAAATTAAAGATCTAAGTTCTTTATATTTGGATTACACTTGCATTGCATGCAAGTGATATGAAACACATATGAAAAGACAAAACACAAATTTAATATATTTAAAAAATAAGTAAAAAATAAAGACAAAAAAATTCCTCTGTTTGAAAAAGCAGTCATTTAGTTTAGATAGACCTGCATAAAGAGAGGGTATAGATTTTTTCTAGGAATATTTAAATAACTGTGCAAAGGTTTTACCATGCAAAATCTTGTTGCAAAAAAATGAAGTTCTAAAAATAAGAATTAACAAACAGAACACTACATATCAATAAAAAAATGAACTAATGATATACTCAACCACATGAATAGATCTCACAGAATGTTGAACAAAGGAAGTCAAAGGGGTTATTAACAATGTACGATTCTGTTACGTACATTGATGTTAAAATGAGCGGAAGGTGATACAGATCAGCTGTGTGGCTAGTTTTGTGGTCAATCTACTGGGAGGAAGAATGAAGAATCCTAGTGGGTTACTGGATATATTCCATATGTTGATCCGGGTCACCTAGGTTTGGGAGGCCTTGGCAAGCGGATCACTTGAGGTCAGGAGTTCAAGACCAGACTGGCCAACATGGCAAAACCCAGTCTCTGCTAAAAATAGAAAAATTAGCCGGGTGTGGTGGTGGGTGCCTGTAATCCCAGCTACATGGGAGGGAGAATCGCTTGAACCTGGGAGGCGGAGGTTGCAGTGAGCCAAGATGGTGCCACTGTACTCCAGCCTGGATGACGGAGTGAGACTCCATCTCAAAAAAAAAAAAAAAAAATCTAGGAACTTAAGACGTGTACTTTATATGTTATATTCCAATATAAAGGTATTTAAATAATTAACTGAAAGTGAGATATTTTCCCCTGGTATTTGATAATATGTGTAATTTTCCCTTTATCATATTTAATATGGCACTATGGAACATAACTAGGAAAAAAGACTGCAAAAGTGGGAAGATACAGAAAATCACTAATTAAAAAAATAAAGCACTTTATGTCTTTCTGATCTTTTCTATGCATGATGCTTTAATAAAACTTTTTCTTTCTCAATAAATTTTTTGAGGATGTGACTTGTATGCATTTATGACCTATGACAAAGAACATATACAATATAACAGTTGAAAGAATAATAAAACTAAGCCCAATGAATCATTACCATGTTAAAAAATAGAAATTGGCTGGGCACAGTGGTTCATGCCTGTAATCCCAGCACTTTGGGAGGCCGAGGTGGGTAGACTGCCTGAGCTCAGGAGTTCGAGACCAGCCTGGGCAACATGGTGAAACCCCATCTCTACTAAAATACAAAAAATTGGCCAGGCATGGTGGTGTGTGCCTGTAGTCCCAGCTACTCGGGAGTCTAAGGTGGGAGAATTGCTTGAATCTGGGAGGCGGAGGTTGCAGTGAGCCGAGATTGCACCACTGCACTCCAGCCTGGGCAACAGAGTGAGACTCTGTCTCAAAAAAATAAATAGGCTGGGCACAGTGGCTCACACCTGTAATCCCAGGCACTTTGGGAGGCTGAGGCAGGCGGATCACGAGGTCAGGAGATCAAGACCATCCTGGCTAACACGGTGAAACCCCGTCTCTACTAAAAATATAAAAAATTAGCCGGGTGTGGTGGTGGGCGCCTGTAGTCCCAGCTACTCGGGAGGCTGAGGCAGGAGAATGGCATGAACCCGGGAGGCGGAGCTTGCAGTGAGCCGAGATCATGCCACAGCACTCCAGCCTGGGCGACCGAGTGAGACTCCATCTCAAAATAAATAAATAAATACAAATAAAAAAATAAATAAATAGACCAGGTGCGGTGTCTCACACCTGTAATCCCAGTACTTTGGGAGGCCAAAGCGGGTGGATCACAAGGTCAGGAGTTCAAGACCAGCCTGTCCAACATGGTGAAACTCCGTCTCTACTAAAAATACAAAAATGAGCCAGGTGTGGTGGTGGGGGCCTGTAATCCCAGTTACTTGGGAGGCCGAGGCAGAGACCTGCTTGATCCTGGGAGACGGAGGTTGCAGTGAGCTGAGATCATGCCACTGCAGTCCAGCCTGGGTGACAGAGTGAAACTCCGTCTCAAAAAAAAATAAAGTTTAAAAACATAAAAATAAAAATAAATACAAATCATCCCCAAAACTTAGTAGTCATGCATGTCTCTATACTCTTCCCAGAGGTAACCAAAGTCAGAATCTGAATCATTCTCATGATTTTCATGACGGTTTTATTGTCTTTGTGCTATTCCTAAAAAATATATTGCTTAGGCCGGGTGCGGTGGCTCACATCTGTAATCCCAACACTTTGGGAGGCCAAGGCAGACGGATCACGAGGTCAGGAGATCAAGACCATCCTGGCTAACACAGTGAAACCCCATCTCTACTAAAAAAATGAGCCAGGTGTGGTGGCAGGTGCCTGTGGTCTTAGGTACTCGGAAGGCTGAGGCAGGAGAATGGCGTGAACCCGGGAGGCGGAGCTTGCAGCAGGCTGAGATGGCGCCACTGCACTCCAGCCTGGGCAACAGAGCTAGACTCCGTCTCAAAAAAAAAAAATATATATATATATATTATATATATAATATATATATAATATATATATTATATATAATATATTATATATATAATATATATATAATATATATATAATATATATACAAAATATATATATATAATATATATAATATATATTATATATATTATATATATATTATACATTATATATATTATATATATATAATATATATAGAGAGAGAGCTTAATTTTGTGCAATTTAAATTTTATACATTAATCATTATGTATTATTCTGACTTGCATCTTTCACTAAACACTATGTTCTTGAGGTTCATCTGTGTTGATGTATTAGCCATGATTTCATATTTCCCCTATTGTTTGGTATTCTATTGTTTGAATATACCTCATTCAATCATTTTCCAATTGGTGAATATTTGCATATTATTTTTGCTTTTCTGTGATTACAATGTTCTTCCATACTTTCTTCTACATGCCTCCTGGTATGCACGGACAATATTTCTAGGAATCTAGGATATATATAGTAGAACTGAGAGGTCACAGAATATGTGGCATGTCCAGGTTTACTAAGCAGACTGATGTATACTCCTACTAGCAGTGGATGAGAATTGCCATTGCTCAACATCTTCAGCAATACTCAGTATGTTGGATTTTTTAAATGTTAACAATTTGATGTGTAAAATGGTCTCCGTTGTAGTTTTTTTTTTTTTTTTTAGACGGAGTCTTGCTCTGCCACCCAGGCTGGAGTGCAGTGCCATGACCTCGGCTCACTGCAACCTCTGCCTCCCAGGTTCAAGCAATTATCCTGCCTCAGCCTCCCAAGTAGCTGAGATTACAGGTGCACATCACCATGCCTAGCTAATTTTTTGTATTTTTAGTAGAGATGGAGTTCTACTAAACCCACTCCGCCAGGTTCATGCTGTTCTCCTGCCTCAGCCTCCCAGGTAACTGGGACTACAGGCACGTGCCACTGTGCTTGGCTAATTTTTGTATTTTTAGTAGAGATGAGGTTTCACCATGTTGTCCAGGCTAGTCTCGAACTCCTGACCTTCAGTGATCCACCTGCATCAGCCTCCCAAAGTGCTGGGATTACAGGCGTGAGCCACCGCACCCGACTTTCTTTCTTTTCTTTTTTTTTTTGAGACAGAGTCCTGCTCTGTTGCTCAGGCTGGAGTGCAGTGGTGTGATCTCGGCTCACTGCAACCTCTGGTTTCTGGATTCAAGCGATTCTGCTGCCTCAGCCTCCTGAGTAGCTAGGATTACAGGTGCACACCACCATGCCCCAGTAATTTTTGTATTTTTAGTAGAGACAGAGTTTCACTATGTTGGCCAGGTTGGTCTCAAACTCCTGACCTCAAGTGATTGACCTGCCTTGGCCTCCCAAAGTCCTGGGATTACAGGCGTGAGCCACCACACCTGGCCCACTGTCATTTTAAGTATGCATGAGGCTGGCCATATTTGGAGATATCTGTGGCTCCTGTGGTGGGCTGAATTATGTCTCCTAAAAAGAAAAATTGAAGTTTTAATTCCTAGGATATATGAATGTGACAATATTTGGAAATTGGGTGTTTATAGATGTAAGTAGCTAAGATGAGGGCACACTGGATCAGGGAAGGCCCTAAATCCAATGATTGGTATCCTTTTAAGAAGGTCACAAGACACAGACATACAGAGAAAAGAATGACATGTGAAGGTGGAGAAAGAGACTGGAGTTATCTGTCTACAACCAAAAACATCAGGACTGCTGGCGGTTACCAGCCACAAGGATCACAGAGTAGATTGTCCCTCCAAACCTCTAGAAGGAACCAGCCTGCTGCCACCTTGGTTCTTCTAGCCTCCAGAACTATGAGAGAATAAATTTATGTCGCCATAAACCATCTAGTGTATGGTAATTTGACATGGTAGCTATAAGAACTAATACAGGTTCCATCTTCACTAATAAACCCTTTCTGATGAAGATTTTTCACTATGTAAATGACTGCGCACAGAATAATAGTCAGTTGGTAGTTTTATGAAATGACAGGTATTATATTTTTTGCCATAAAGGAATGAGAATTTTTTTTTTAAAGGACAGAATTCAGTACTAAATTCTCATTGCAGGTAATCTCACAAAAGGCAAAAGTAGTATTTTCTGTTCTAGTACATTAAGAAACTGCCCACTGCTTGAACTGCTAGCAAATCCGTCACCAGGACTATCTTGTGTCTCCCACATTTACCATTTAAAACCCAAAAACACAAACTGGATAGCAGGAAGCAGATTGCCAGAAGAGAATTTCTTTCGCATCCTAGTAGAATAAACCCAAATTATCTTTGTGGTACTAAGGATGTCTGGTTTAGCACAGTGTAAAGTTGTAACACTTTAACAGGCTATCAATTCACAGTCACTAATTCAATGCTTGCCAGGAGTTTTGCTAGAAAAGGATGAGAAGGATTAAGGTTGTTACTGGGTGCAAGAAAAATTGTGAAACATCTCTAATATGGTCAACCTCAGTTAAAGATAAAGAGAGAAGATTTCTTCTTCATGAAAAAACAAATGTGAATATTTTAAAATTTACTTCATCTTTTATACCAAAAAGTCCTTGTTTGTAATTCCAGGAGATATTTTAAAATCTACTGACAAGCTTTTATAGATTTTAAAAAATTAAGAAAGAAGATTAGACTGGGTGTGGTGGCATGTACTTGTAATCCCAGCTACTCAGAAGGTCGCAGCAGGAGGATCACTTGAGACCAGAGTTCAAGTCCAGCCTGGGCAACATAGTGACCCTGTCTCTTAAAGACCTTAAAGTCTCTTAAAGATAGGGTCTCTTTTTAAAAAGACCCTGTCTCTTAACTTTTTTTTTTTTTTTAAATAAATAGATTAAGCTGGCAATACTTTAGAGCTGGCAAGCTATAGCCCATGGGCCAAAACCAGACTGCTGCCTGTTCGTATCTATAAAGTTTTACTGTAACATGGTCACAACCATTAATTGATGTATTGTCTATGGCTGTTTTCAAGCTACAACTGCAAAGCTGAGTGGCTGTGACAGAGACCAGCTTTCAACTCCTAAAAAGCAATTACTATCTGACCCTTTATAGAAAGAGGTGTCTGACTCATGATCTAGAGTGTCTCAAACTCCTAACTACAATTATCACAAAGACAGAAAACCCTGAAGTCTCATTTGAGAAGGCAGTTCTAAAGCAGTCATTATTCTGACCTGAGAACCTTGGGGAGAAGTGACCCTTCAGACTCTCTTAATATGTATTATAATTTTCTGTTTCTTCAAGGGCCACCCGTGCCAACGCGTAGACACACTGTAACTACCTAACACAAAGCACATGTGTTCCACTATAGAAGAATCAGCCTCAACAGCTTTTATACTTACAGATGTTCTTCAAGCTTCTTTTTTAGAAGGACTGACTAAAAATGAAAAACAAAGTTAGTTTATTACCTCACATTTTAACTAAATAGTATTTTCTTTTAAGTTAAAAGTACAATAGTCATTAATTTTGAGTGAGCTCTCAGTAATTTGTTTGGTCAAAGAGCTGAAAACACACTATGTACCCCAGTTTAAATCTCTTTAATAAAGGGAGAGCGCAGCCCCTAAGGGATGACAATCAGTATGAAATACCCACAACCTGGATATATATGAATTCTCTATTTATAGTCAGGCAGATGAATAAAATAGGAATGAAAAAGTCACTTAATTATAGACCTAATATTCCTGGATTTGGCAGGCAGACAGGACCCTAGTAATAATAGACTTCCTTTAAGACACTTATCTGCTATACTATTTTTCTTGAGTCATGATAAAGTATTGGGTCAGCTTCTATAAATACATCTGACTTAATCAGTGACTTATGAAAATGCACAGGTTACAAATAATTTACGCAGTGGTATGGGAATGTGAAGGATGGCATATGCACAGCCTTTAATATGCTGGAGAATGTGGCTTTCACTGGATAAAAAAAAAAAGTCTCTCCTGAAAAGCAGGAGATCAAAATGGACCTAAAAATAAACAATAAAGACATTCTCTATAAGACCACTAAATTTCATAATTTAACACTTATACAGTACATACTACTAATAAATTTTATGAAACATTTCATTTTGAGATAAATGGTTATATAATTAATTCAGTCAAAACCCAATTAATATAGGCTTATAAAACAAATTGTCCAATCAACGCCAGTGATGAGGGAAAAGGAACCCTCACACTAAGTTATTTTGATAATAATTGCCATAATTTTTTATTCATTTCCATTCTAACACAGCTCTATAATACTTCAAATTTCACTTCTTTCCTCAATATGTTAACTATAGTTACCTCAGTAGATCCACATGTCCTCTATCACTGCTTCCCAAATATACAAAAAGATAACCCTGTTAACTTTATTTTATAAAAAATTAAAAAAAACATAGAGACGGGATCTCACTTTGTTGCCCAGGCTGGTCTCAAACTTGTGGGCCTCAGTGATCCTTCTCCCACCTCGGCCTCCCAAAGTGCTGGGATTACAGGTGTGAGCCACTGTGCCCGGCCAACTCGATTAACTTTCGATTACTGCTCATTCCTTCTTTAGCACAGGGGTAAAATGTAAATACTTTTTAGAAACTTTAATTCTGTGCTTACGTTTTGATTAGACTCTAGCAAAACTTTAACTCTGAGAAGATATATAATAACATAGTTAAATGGGTAATATGCCAAACAATGCTCTAAATCATGTCATAGACACTGTCATATGTAAACCTCACAGCCTGTGTAACAACAGCCCCATCTTAGTTGAGGAAGGGCAGGCTGGAGAACATTTAGTAGCTTTTAAGTGGCAGATCCAAAACCCAGGTCTGCCAGACCCCAGAGTCCATGCATGGCCTTCACCTCCATGCTTCCTATGCTGCAGTGCCTCTCCAAACTGAAGACTGTTCCTACCAAAGCATGGGGCAGGAGGAGGGTAGACTGTATCAAGATAATTTATATAAATGAATTAATTATAATAATGGGATGGAACAGGAGTGGAATGGGGAATAAAACCAAGAGCAGACTTCTTGTTGGCTGACTCTTTAAGAGTTCGATATCCTTTGAGTATCTTAATTGTAAAGGTCCTAAACCTATAAGGCAAGTAATCCAAATATTCATTTTGCACAAAACTACCTTAATAAAATTTTCCACACCATCAACTATGATGGCAGTCTAAATCCAAAAACTGCTCACTATATGAAAATGAAAAGGAAGCCATACTTACAATAGCCTTGAGCAGAAACCATGCCAAGAGACAGAGAGGACAAATTAGTATGAAGCAAACACAGCAGCCAACAGAAGGAATGATTTAGTAATTCATCAACAAAAGTAAAAGTACTTTTTTTCTTTTTTTCTTTTTTTTTTTTTTTTTTGAGACAGAGTCTCGCTCTGTTGCTCAGGCTGGAGTGCAGTGGCGCAATCTCTGCTCACTGCAAGCTCCGCCACCTGGGTTCACGCCATTCTCCTGCCTCAGCTTCCCGAGTAGCTGGGACTACAGGCACCCGCCACCACGCCCGGCTAATTTTTTTTTGTATTTTTAGTAGAGACGGGGTTTCACCGTGTTAGTCAGGATGATCTCGATCTCCTGACCTCGTGATCCGCCCGCCTCAGCCTCCCAAAGTGCTGGGATTACAGGCGTGAGCCACTGTGCCCAGCCCAAGATATGCACTTTTTAAAAGAAATGTATATTTTTATTTTTTCTACCGTCTCCTCATCCTGTCATGTTCTCTGAAGTTTTATATATTGTGGCTAGCTCAAATTATCCATATGGCTGGATATAACAATGTTCTTCTGCTTCCATGCTAAAAACAAATTACATGAAAATAATAATAAAAATGTGCAACCCCTTCTACTCTGACTTAAGATCACATGAAAGGACTGTGCTTTTGATAACAGAAGCTGGCAGAAGTTATGTTGTTCTTCTCCAGAGGGGACCACTTCCTTTGGCAGGTTGCTTTATGTGTTGCACATTCCTGAGATGCAACACTCTAAGTTAGAGAAAGAGAAAAGTAAGACAAAAACATAAAAATATTTGCTGGGGCAAGAACCATACATCCTGTATAGCACTATTTATTTCTGTAAGCCATTTGGAGGCACAGTTTCAGCTATCTGAATCTTTTCTACATATAGAAAAGAGCTCAGAGCAAAGTTCTGCTTAGTTTACAGCAAGACATTTGCACCTGGACAGTCAAATAAATGGACTAGTTTATGTAAATAGTACTTGACAGGGCTAGCATCTCACTTCTGAAATACGTTCTGTTACAGTAATGGCCCACAGCATATTTAATTAGATTTGATTACCATAGTGATAGCTAATCAAGCTATGCCAAATTATCTTTTGAAGAATAAATGCTTTTATGTTTTAATGTAAGAGAACCATGCACAATGGCCATCATTGTAACACTGAAGTTTAAGCTGATTCTGATATTTCACCATTCTTACTTCCTATGTACCACATACCCTTCCCTCACTCCCATAACAAATCAATAAAAGTCTCCTCAGACTTTGAGAGACCAGAATGGATTTTACATTTATCTCAGTTTAAAGGACCTAGTGATTTCACTGAATTAAGAAATGTTGCCCCATTCAGTTCATCTCTAAGATACTTAATTAGGCTTAATAATATTTTAATACACTAATGGTAGTTTTGTTTCACCTCTTTGTGGTTTAGCATTTTGAATAAAAACATGTTTTAAATTTTAATAAGGGCATAAGGAAGTTTAAATGTTGGTGACAATTTTAGGAATCAGAAATCAATCTCAGAATCTAACAAGGACTGCCAACACATTGATTAAGGGATGAGCTAACATCACCCATGTTAGAATGAAGGACATGTTGCCAATATACACGAGATGATGTCTGGAGAAACTCATTAAGCTAGGCCATGGATGAGCTTTTTGTATCTAGTATTCACAAGTTTTAAGTAACATACTTAACTCCCTTTCTTTGGTTCCTTTTGCTTTTATATCCTCTTACGTTAATAAGGCCAAATGGAATTGGCTACATCTGCAGTTTTGAAGTTAATCCTCTAAAATGACTCTACCAATGGAAACAAACATTTATGCTCAAATGCCAGAGTTTACAGCAAATTACATTGGTAACAGGAAAAAAAACATCTGGTTGAAGCAAAGACTCATCACCAAAATTTTGTTTTTTCTCCTCTTTACACTATTTTTGAACACTCTAAGTCTTAGCTCTGTTGTTTACTGTTCATTAAACATAAAGGATTTGCAAAATTTGACTTACTTACACTTTTGCCAGAGATAGACGACTATGTGCTACCTGAGTACTGTGATAGAAGATTAACACACAGGTGTGAAGAAAGGCAGTCCTTGGCTAATACATTTACACTATTCTAGTGCAAGTGTGCAGAGCTGTGACAGAGACGCAGAGTGCTGGGGGATGTGCAAAAAAGGGCCAGTGTCGGGGAACAGAAGGAGTAAGAGGGATTCAGAGATTTAGAGAAAATGCAGTACTAGGGACGGCAGTATTTTCTTAAAGTCACTTTTACATTAAAAATTTCTACTTGAACATTCCAAATTCCCACTAGCAATTTTTTTTTTTTTTTGGCCAAAGGGGAAAAACTCTACACTTCATCTTTGAATACTGAGTTGAGCACATTTAAAACATAAAGCCTCAATTAATTCCTCAGTTGGTAACTAGAAATGAACTTCTAATTCCCAGCAGAGTGAATCTGAAGAGACAATAAAGTACTATCTGGTCCTTTTTATAAGAAATGTTAGTAAAAAGGAAAACACTATTTCTTTTCTATAACAATATAATACTAAATTATTTTGATAAAAAACATCAAATAAAAAATAAAAGTTATTTCTCAACACTGTGAAACTGATGGACTATGGTTGGTACATATTAAAACTTACATCTTCTGCTTTTGAGCCTTGATCCTGTAAAGATTTTTGTAATTCTTCAACTTGTGACTGTACTTCCAGAAGTCTTTGATTCACCAGCCTAGAAATGAAATGTACATTAATTTTCCAAGTGGTGACTTATGTATGCCTTTTTTCCTTAGGTTGTCATATTAGTTAGAAAGTATAATTAGCAAAATCAAGTCTCATGTTATAGCAGTAGTAGTATAGTAGTGGCCTGATGTCATGAGTGGCAGCTTACTTTTCTGATTATTTTTGGTATTGCTTGAAATTTTGAATGATGACTTCTAACACAGTGCTTGGGTGGGCACATATTTTAGAACCAATGTACTTATGCATATTAATTTCTCTGAAATTCACTTCAATACATGTTTATGAAGACTATGTCTCAAGGACTGTGCTCAGCACTAGTATTAAAAGATCTCTGCACTCAGGCAGGGCGTGGTAGCCCATGCCAGCACTTTGGGAGGCCAAGGTGGACGGACTGCATGAGCTCAGGAGTTTGAGGCCAGCCTGGCCAACATGATGAAACCCCATATCTACCAAAAACAGAAAAATTAACCAGTCATGGTGGTGAGCACCTGTAAGACCAAGCTACTTGTGGGGATGAGGTAGGAAGATTGCTTGAGCCCAGGAGGTCGAGGCCGAAGTGAGCTGTGTTCGTGCCACTGCACGCCAGTCTGGGCAACAGAGTGAGACCCTGCCTCACAAAAAAAAAAAAAAAAAAAATCCCTGCCCTCACGGAATTACAGTCTAGTGGGGAGGAAAAAGTGTAAGCAAATAAAATACAATCAGATAAAAACTTCAAAGTAGTACATAGATGCATATAAAAATGATGGTCAAAGAAGCAATAACTCTCTGGAGGAGTGAAAATACTCTGGACTCGAAATGAGACTAGAACAATAAATAAAACATCTATGGGTTAAGGGTGGAAAGGAGATTCAAGACAGAGGTCAGTATGTCCAAAGTATGCAGAAAAATAAGAGGATGCAGTGAATTCAGGAATGGTATGGATGGTGAGTATGTTATGAGAGGAGGAATGGCTGGAGAGAAACCGGGGGAAAAGGAGATCAGCACAACCCTGTATGGAATACAAAGTGTCTGCTGGGATTATCCTGTTATCAGCAAGCCTCAAGTCAGGCTGAAACTGGAATAACTCAGATAACCTTAAATAACGCTGATTCCACGGCTTGACTTTCTTTTTCTTTCTTTCTTTTCTTTATTCTTTTTTTTTTTTTGAGATGGAGTCTCCTTCTGTCGCCCAGGCTGGAGTGCAATGGTGCAATCTCAGCTCACTGCAACCTCCGCCTCCCAGGCTCAAGCAATCCTCGTGCCTCAGCCTCCTGAGTAGCTGGGATTACAGATGCGCACCACCATGCCTGGCTAATTTTTGTATTTTTAGTAGAGACGGGGTTTCATTATGTTGGTCAGGGTGGTCTCGAACTCCTGACCTCAGGTGATCCACCCGCCTCGGCCTCCCAACGTGCTGAGATTACAGGCATGAGCCACCGCACCCGGCCCATGGCTTGACTTTCATAAATTCTCTAGGTCATGATGCAACATTCAGGAGACCAGCTTACCTCCCAAGGTCTCGGGTGATACTGAAGGATTGCAAGAAGGAAAAACATGGTCAGACAGATCATACAAGTAGTATGTCAGACAGATCACTTTGGTTTTAAAATGGAAAATATTATCAAAAAGGTTCAAGAGCAGGCATCAAGATGACAGAAGGCTATTACTATTGCTAAATATGCCTGAAATAGAAAAGGACAGAGGAGGAAATAGAAAGGGACAGAGGAGGAACTATCTTGAGAAAAGGCAAAAGAATATAAGGATTTTGGTATTCGCTGAGAAGGGAAGACAAAAGGAACAGGATAAGAAAGAAATACAGGGATCTCATTTTACATTTGTTGAAAATGAAATGCCTAGAAATTTGTCAAACAGCTAGATACCTCAATCTAAAGCACAGAGAAGCCTGAGTTGAACATACAGATTTGGGAGCCATTTGGAGTTAACTGAGGCCATGAGCAAAAATGATATTGTCTAGAAAGAATGTGAAAAACAGTGTAAAAGACTAACAAAGAAGGCCCATGGCGGATCAACCAAGGGGTAGAAAGAGGAACCTCACCCTGAAGAATATCAGAGAATGAGAGAGATGGGTATCATTGAAATAAAAAACTTGAAGAAGGGGGAACTGAATAACAACACTGAATATAGTAGAAAGACGAGGAAAGATAAAAGTCTTGAGTGCTGCTACGGGATTGGCCATTTAAGAGATGACCAGTTATCTTAGTAAGAAATACTTCGTGAAATGCTAGTAGTAGAAGCCAGACTGCTCCAAATTAAGGAGAAAACAAGATAACAAATGTTTAGAATCCAAATGGCCAAATAGTTTAATAAGAAATGCTTTTACTTAAATTACAAGAAATTATAGGTTTATAATTTAGAAAGGATCACAGTAAAAATTTAATTAAAGCTATAACTTTTTCACATCAAGGTAAAAAAATCTGAGTGGTTTTGAGTAACAAAATAATAAATTACCTGAAAAATCCACATTCAATATGGGGACACAGGTCCATAAACACATTACTAGTAGTACCATAATACTGTTCAGTCTTTTCAGAAAGCAAAATGGAAATATGTATTCAACTAAAAGATTATTTCAACTATCCATCTTAGTCATTTTTGAGATTATTTCATCAAACAATACTGCAAGCCAACTAGGTGGAAGCCATTGTAAACATCATAAAACACAATCCAGTATGTACCAAGATGTTCTTTGGAATGGTTTAAAAACAGCTAAATTCTCTCAATGGGGAATAGGTGAGCAAAAATAGTAACGTAACTGTTCAAGTATGAAGTATGTAAGCAACATAAATATAAGAAAATATTTATGAAAAAATATATCTATAAAATACTCAAAAAATTGAAATATATCATCTTCTCTGAACACAATAAAACTAGAAATCAGTAACAAAACAAACTTTGGAAACTATTCAAACACATGGAAATTCAACAATATGTTCCTGAATGACCAGTGGGTCAATGAAGAAATCAACAAGGAAACTGAAAAATTTATTGAAACAAATGATAATGGAAACACAACATACCAAAATCTATGGGATACAGCAAAAGCCATAGTAAGAGGGAAATTTATAGGCATAAGTACCTACATCAAAAAAGAGAAAACCTTCAAATAAACAACCTAACAATGCCACTTAACGAACTAGAAAGGGAAGAGCAAACCAAATCCAAAATTAGTAGAAGAAATAATAAAGATAAGAGCAGGCTGGGCGTGGTGGCTCACACCTGTAACCCCAGCACTTTGGGAGGCCAATGTGGGTGGATCACTTGAGGTTAGGAGTTTGAGACAAGCCTGGCCAACATGGTGAAACCCCATCTCTACTAAAAATACAAAAATTAGCCAGGGGTGGTGGTGCGCACCTATAGTCCCAGCTACTCTGGAGGCTGAGGCAGGAGAATCACTTGAACCCAGGAGGTGGAGGGTGCATGAGCCGAGATCACACCACTACACTCCAGCCTGGGCGACAGAGTGAGACTCTGTCTCTAAACAAATAAATAGATAAAAAATAAGGATCAGAGCAGAAATAAATGAATTTGAAATGAAGAAAACAATACAAAAGAGTAACAAAACAAAAGCCAGTTTTTTGAAAAGATAAACTGACAAACCTTTAGCCAGACTAAGAAACAAAGAGACAAAACCCAAATAAATAAAATCAGAGACAAAAAACGAGACATTACAACTGATAACAGAGAAATCCAAAGAATTACTGGTTATTATGAGCAACCATATGCCAAAAAATTGAAAAATCTAGAAGAAATGGATAAATTCCTAGACACATATAATCTACCAAGATTGAATCATGAAGAATTCCAAAACCTGAACAGACCAATAGCAAGTAATGAGATTGAAGCCATAATAAAAAGTCTCCCAATAAAGAAAGGCCCCAGATCTGATGACTTCACTGGCAAATTCTACAAAACATTTAAAGAAGAACTTATACCAATCCTACTCAAACTATTCTGAAAAATAGAGGAAGAAGGAATACCTCCAAACTCATTCTATGTGGCAAGTATTACCCTGATACCAAAACAAGACAAAGACACATCAAAAGAAAAAAAAAAAAACTATAGGCCAGGCACAGTGGCTCACGCCTGTAATCCCAACACTTTGGGAGGCCAAGGCAGGTGGATCACCTGATGTCAAGAGTTCGAGACCAGCCTGGCCAACACGGTGAAAACCTGGCTCTACTAAGCTACTGCACTCCAGCTTGGGCAACAGAGTAAGACCCTGTCTTAAAAATATATATATATATAAGTATAGGCCAATATAACTAATGAATATTGATGCAAAAATCCTCAATAAAATACTGCAAACCAAATTCAACAACACATTAAAAAGATCATTTATTATGACCAAATGGGATTGATCCCAGGTAAGCAAGGATGGTTCAAAATCATCATACCAACTAATGTGACACATTATATCAATAGAATAAAGGACAAAGACCATATGATCATTTCAATTGATGTTGAAAAAGCATTTGATAAAATTCAATGACAATTCATGATAAAAACTCTCAAAAAACTAGGTACAAAAGGAACATACCTCAACATAATAAAAGTTACATATGAGAGACCCATAGCTAGTATCACACTGAATGGGGAAAAACTGAAAGTCTTTCGTCTAAGATCAGGAACAGGACAAGGATGCTCACTTTCACCCTGTTATTCAACACAGTACTAGAAGTCCTAGCTAGAGCAATCAGACAAGAGAACCACCTCCTGCATTCAAGCAATACTCCTGCCTCGGCCCTCTTAGTAGCTGGGACTACAGGCTTGTACCACCACACCCGGCTAATTTTTGTATTTTTAGCAGAGACGGGGTTTCACCATGTTGGCCAGGATGGTCTCAATCTCCTGACCTCGTGATCTGCCTGCCTCAGCCTCCCAAAGTGCTGGGATTACAGGCAAGAGCCACTGCACCTGGCCAAAAATCAGTAACTTTTTTTTTTTTTTTTTGAGACAGGAGTCTCACTCTGTTGCCCAGGCTGGAGTGCTGTGGCATGATCTCAGCTCACTGCAAGCTGCACCTCCCAGGTTCATGCAATTCTCCTGCCTCAGCCTTCTGAGTAGCTGGGACTACAGGTGCTCGCCACCACGCCTGGCTAATTTTTTGGATTTTTAGTAGAGACGGGGTTTCACCGTGTTCGCCAGGATGGTCTCGATCTCCTGACCTCGTGATCCACCCGCCTCAGCCTCCCAAAGTGCTGGGATTACAGGCATGAAATACCGGGCCCAGCCAAAAATCAGTAACATCTCTATAGGCCAACAGCAAACAATCTGAAAAAGAAATCAAGAATCCCATTTATGATCACTACAGATAAAATAAAATACCTAGGAATTAAGCAAAGAAGTGAATGAGCTCTACAATTAAAACTATAAAACACTGATGCAAGAAATTGAAGACACAAAAAAATGGAAAGATATTCTATGTTCATGAATTAGAAGAATCAGTATTGTTAAAATGTCCATGCTGGGTGCAGTGGCTCTTAGGGAGGCAGAGGCAGGAGGACAGCCTGTAATCCTAGCTCTTAGGGAGGCAGAGGCAGGAGGACAGCCTGTAATCCCAGCTCTTAGGGAGGCAGAGGCAGGAGGATAGCCTGAGCCCAGGAGTGTGAGACCTGCCTGGGCAATTTAGTGAGACCCAGTTCTCCACTAAAAGGAAAAAAACAAAACAAAAACAAAGTACTCAGTATGTCCAAGTGCCATATGTTGGCATATTGTTGGCCAGACACACCTGTAATCCCAGCACTTTGGGAGGCCGAGGTGGGCGGATCACCTGAGGTCAGGAGTTCGAGACCAGCCCGGCCAACAGGGCAAAACCCTGTCTCTACTAAAATACAAAAATTAACTGGGCATGGTGGCTCATGCCTGTAGTCCCAGCTACTCGGGAGGCTGAGGCGAGAGAATCACTTGAACCTGGGAGATGGAGGTTGCAATGAGCTGAGATAGTGCCAGTGCACTCCAGCCTGGGCTACAGACACAGACTCCATCTCAAAACAAACAAACAAAAAAAAAAGTCCATACTACCCAAAGCTATCTATAGATTCAAAACAATCCCTATCAAAATAACAATGATATTCTTCACAGAAATAGAAAAAACAATCCTAAAATTTATATGGAACCACAGAATATCCAGAATAACCAAAGCTATTCTAAGCAAAAAGAACAAAACTGGAGGAATCGCATTACCTGACTTCAAATTATACTACAGAGCTATAGTAACCAAAACAGCACGACACTTACATAAAAACAGACACATAGACCAGTGGAACAGAATAGAGAAGTCAGAGATAAATCTATACATCTACAGTGAACTTACTTTGACAAAGATGCCAAGAACATACTCTGGGGAAAGGGCAGACTCTTCGATAAATGGTACTGGATATCATTATGCAAAATAATGAAACTAGACCCCCTATCTCTTGCCATATACAAAAATCCAATCAAAATGGATCAAAGATTTAAATCTAAGACCTGAAAATAATAAAACAAAACTGGAGAAACGCTCACCGGACATTGGTGTGGGCAAAGATTTCTTGAGTAATACTCCATAAGCCCAGGGAACCAAAGCAAAAACGAACAAGTGGGATCACATCAAGTTAAAAAACTTCTGCATAGCAAAGGAAATCAACAAAGTGAGAGATAACTGACAGAATGGGTGAAAATACGTGCAAACTCCCCATCTCACAAGAGATGACTAACCAGAATATATAAGGAGCTCAAACAACTCTAGGGACATGGATGAAACTGGAAACCATCATTCTCAGTAAACTATCGCAAGGACAAAAAACCAAACACCGCATGTTCTCACTCATAGGTGGGAATTGAACAATGAGAGCTCATGGACACAGGAAGGGGAACATCACAGTCTGGGGACTGTTGTGGGGTGGGGGGAGGGGGGAGGGACAGCATTAGGAGATATACCTAATGCTAAATGACGAGTTAATGGGTGCAGCAAAACAACATGGCACATGGATACATATGTAACAAACCTGCACATTGTGCACATGTACCCTAAAACCTAAAGTATAATAATAAAAAAAAAAAAAGAAAAACTCTAATAATCTGATTTTAAAAATTGGCACAAGAAGAGCTGGGCATGGTGTCTCATCTCTGTAATCCCAGCACTTTGGGAGGCTGAGGTGGGTGGATTGCTTGAGCCCAGGAGTTGAAGACTAGCCTGGGCAACATGGCAAAACCCCATCTCTACAAAAAAATAGAAAAAATTAGCTAGCCATGGTGGACATGCCTGTAATCTCAGCTACTTGGAAGATGAGGTGGGAGGATCGCTTGAGCCCGGGCTGTCAAGGCTGCAGTGAGCTGTGACTGTGCCACTGCATTCCAGCCTGGGTGAAGGAGTGAGATCCTCAAAAAAAAAAAAAAAAAAAAGACAAAAGATCTAAACAGATATTTATTTCTCAAAAGAAGCTGGACATGGTGGTTCATGCCTATAATCCCAGCACTTTGGGAAGCTGAGGTGGGAGGATCCCTTGAGTCTAGGAGTTTGAAACCAGCCTGTGCAACACTGGGAGACCCTGTCTCTCCAGAAAATTAAAAAATCAGCCAGGCATGGTGGTGTGTACCTACAGTCCCAGCTACTCAGAGGCTGACATGGAAGTATAGCTTGAGCCTGGGAGGTTGAGTCTACAGTGAGCTGTGATCATACCACTGCACTCCAGCCTGGGCAACACAGTGAAATCCTGCCTCAAAAAAATAAAATAAAATAAGAAAATTAATAGGCACAGAAAATGTGGTATATGTAGATGTACACAATGTAGCACTATTTAGCCATAAAAAAGAATGAAATCCTGTCATTTGCAAAAACATGCATGAAACTGAAGGTCATTACGTTAAGTGAAATAACAGGCATAGGAAGACAAACTTCACACACTCTCACTTATTTGTGGGAGCTAAAAATTAAAAAAAATTAAACTCATGGAGCTTGAGAGTAGATGGATGGTTACCAGAGGCTGGGAAGGGTAGTGGGGAGAGGTTAATGGGTACATAAAAATAGAAAGAATGAATAAGACCTAGTATTTGCTAGCATAACAAAGTGACTATAGTAAAAAATAATGTAATTGTACATTTAAAAATAACTAAAGAGTATAATGGGATTGTTCATAACATAAATGATAAATACTTGAGAGGATGGATACCCCATTTACCCCAATATGATTATTATGCACTGCATGCCTGTATCAAACTATCTCATGTAACTCATAAAAATATATACCTACTATGTACCCACAAAAATAAAAAAAATAAAAAGTTCATCTACGAAATAAATGAGGATTATAATGCCTACCTCATGGGGTTGTTTAAAAGACTAAAGTGTACCTAGCACAGTCCCTGCACATTGCAGGTATTCTATCAATGTGAATTGCCTCTATCTTCTTTCTCCAACTTCAGGGATTGAGATAGTTAACATTTTAATCAAAGTCTAATTGCTGAATATATACAGCTGTGGGATGCAGGGACCGGGTGAGCTTGAGATTATAGCACAGTCTGAGAGGTACAGAAACAAGATCAGGTCTACTTTGACAGAATTCCTGGGGAATCCTGATGTGGCTTCCCTCTCAACCCTCCACCCTCTTCTAATATTGTTTGAGGACTGGCAGGTATTACAGATACATTAAAGTGCTCTCTCTTGGGAAAACCAATTGGAAAGGACTTTAGAGGTCTACGACAGACTTTGCTTTCTGACAGGCGATATACATGGGCAGTGAGCAAACTGTAACAGACTCAGTGGGACCCAATGCTGTAAACTAGTAGGATATTAAGCTAGAGTCAAGGTAATATAAATACTCATTAAATTCAGTAAGAACAAACTTAGGGTAAGTCACTTAGGAGAAAAAACATCCTGCGAGAGGAAGACAGGAAAAGGAATAAATATTGTGCAAACGTAGTAGAAGGTAAATTGGCAAGAAAGAGGGTATGGACTAGGTATGGAGGCACTGGAGTCAGGCAGCCAGGGTCTGAGTCTGAGTTCCCTCATCTGTAAAACTTTCATAAAGTAAGAACGCATATTTACGACACCCAGCACAATGCCTGAGACAAACAGGTGCTTAGTAAATATTACCTGTTGTTATCGTTATAGATCATAGGCAGCCATAATCTAAGTTATTCATCATCAGTGTTGTAATTTAAGAAACAATCACAACCCTAAGTTGTACCAGCGGTTAAGTCACACAGGAACTTGGGTGCTGATTAGTCATCCACAGACATGGACACTGTATAAATGACAATTGGCTGTCCTGTCTCTGGGAAAAAGAGCAACAATTACAAAGCCCCTGAGAAACAATGCAAAGCAGTATGAAGAAAGTTGTGGGTGTTTTCTCACTAAAAAAATACTAGGGTAGGGAGAGACTTTCCTGACTAAAATGGCTAAAATACAGCCCAGAGGCAAAGGATGAATGAGGCGAACATCAAGACACGTGCACCAGAGGGACTGCCCGCCCGCCAGCCGCTCCCGCAATCTCCCCCGCTCCACTGTCTCCATTTCCCACTTTTTCTGAGTACTTTAAAAAATCCCTCATTCTCTAGACTCCTAAGAGTTGATGTAAAATTTTCTCCTTCTGTTTATGCTTGATGGTGCTCTTATAATCACTCTAGCATTTATACTGATTTACACTGTTTGTTGATTCTATCTCAGTAACTTTAAAATGTAAAGCTACAGGAAGAAGGGTAGGATGTGTACAACTGTCACAGCAATTGTGACTCCTAAGATTGACTTCCCTCTGGGAGAAGCCAAATCAATCACTCAAAATAAACAAAGAATCTGTAATGTCAGGTGAGCTATGAAGCTATTAATAAAAACGTCGAATCCTTGAATCCTTAAAAAATGACAGAGTATCACTGCAGTAAAACAAAAACAGAGCAAAACAAAACAAAAAAAGAAAACAAAAACTGTATGTTTGGGATCTAAGAAACATTTCAAAAAGGAAAAGAACAAAAAGACAGTCACAACAAAATATAAATGTAACCCTTGTCAGAGTAAATCACTGATTTTAAAGTAACTGACTTTGAGTGAATTGCACCATGTTGCTGAAAACTTACAAGCAGAAAAGTGATTTTCTTGTTAATTTTGCAGATTTTAAATTCTCACAATAAGTCAGTTGTTCCTAAGATGAATCATTTCCTTTTAGGGTCACAATAAATAACAGATTAGAAGAAAAATGCTTTGTCAATCCAATTACGAGAGAGCTACTGCTCTCCCCACACCAACAGAGCTCCAACACACTGGCCTGTGGAAATGGTAAACTCTATTAGCCCAACAACAACTGTGAATTGAAATTCTTGTGAAAGACTGAATTATCAGATTTTTAAAAATCCTCTAGTTTTAATTAGTGATTAGAAAGGGTAAATGGTAGAGCTCTGGTATCATTTTGCATGAAGAAGTAAAGAGGACAACACCATTCTAAAAAGGCCCAATGTTTTTTGGCAAGTCTGCCCAAAAGTGGAGAAATGGATTCAAGTTCTTTTTTTTTTTATTTTTTTTTTTTTTATTTGAGACAGAGTCTTGCTCTGTCGCCCGGGCTGGAGTGCAGTGGCGCAATCTCGGCTCACTGCAAGCTCCGCCTCCCGGGTTCACGCCATTCTCCTGCCTCAGCCTCCGAGTAGCTGGGACTACAGGCGCCCGCCACCGCGCCCGGCTAATTTTTTTTTTGTATTTTTTTAGTAGAGACGGGGTTTCACCGTGGTCTCGATCTCCTGACCTCGTGATCCGCCCGCCTCGGCCTCCCAAAGTGCTGGGATTACAAGCGTGAGCCACCGCGCCCGGCCTCAAGTTCTTTAAAAGGGAAAGAGAACAGCACATGGCCATTTTTCAAACTACAATTCAGATCTTTGTTGTTGGTTTTTTTGTTTGTTTTGAGACAGAGTTTTGCTCTATTGCCCAAGCTGGAGTGCAGTGGTGTGGCCTTGGCTCACTGCGACCTCTGCCTCCTGGGCTCAAATGATCCTTCTACCTCCGCCTCCTGAGTAGCTGGGACCACAGGCATGCACCACCACGCCTGGCTAATTTTTGCATTTTTTGTAGAGATGGAGTTTCATTCACCATGTTGCCCAGGCTGGTCTCGAACTCCTGAGCTCAAGCAATCTGCCCTCCTCGGCCTCCCAAAGTGCTGGGATTACAGGCGTGAGCCACCATGCCCTGCCAGTTCTTTGTTTAAAGGATTCAGAATCAAGGCAAATGGAGAAAACTTACAGCCAGATGCGGCCACCTATAATACTCTACCTATTCTCTGTCTCCAGTTCATTCTTGCGTAGATTTGCATCATCTAGAAGGCTCTGCAATAAGGCTATTTTTTCATTGTCCGAACCTTCTTGGTTAAGCTTTAACATCTTATTCTCATGCTGAAGCCGAATAAGTTTCTCCCTGAATGAACAAAATAAAAACTAAATATTATATACAGTCATTTGGTGCATTAATATACAATACAGGTATCAAATCCAGCTAAGCACTCTTACAAATTTAATACCAGAACAGAAATGAAAAATAAAGAACCTGCAACAAATTCAGCTATTATAGCTGGTAAAGACATTACATTTCAGGTTTTATATATTTTCTTTATAGAAATAATACAGTCTCTAAACATCATGATTTGTAATAAATATGATTTCAAAATCCTATTTCTTCCCTGATTTAAATATTTAAACTATGAATGCATTTACTTATTTGTTATTTGATTCTTATCAGAGAACATAATCTCTAATGCTATGATCTTAAATTATCAATCATTTGGTGGCAAGATACTATATTCGACAAGAATCACTTCAAGACATTCAGTCTACCCATTCCTGTAATATGTAAAATGAAATTCTTGAAACAAACCAGATCATTACAATCAGGTTACTGGACTGCACTGTTTTGGACTCTGTATATGCCAAAAGCTTACATTAAGGGATATTAAAAACAGTATCCATACAGAACTTGCCACCATATTTACTGCAGGGACAATATAATTAAATGTTAGTTCATATGAAGGCATACTTGTTGAAGATACAATTCATTCTTTCTTTACATAGGGTCATCTTTAGAGGGCCCCATGAAGATAGTATGAACAGATACTAGATACTATGAAAAGCTGTGGGAAAGCTTCTTGCGGATAAAGAAAAATCAAAGAAAGAAAGAAACATACACACACACGCATTGCTCTTATTTTGTAAACACAGTAAATCTTGGTACCTGCTATTTACACCTAAACTTTCGCAATCTTTTTATATCATTAAACATTAAACTTGAATATTTTAAATGACATGGCATTAAAATCATTACTTATTTAATAAACACCCAATTATTGGGCATTTAGATTACTACCAATTTTGAGCTTTAACAAGTTAATAAGATTAGCTTTATAAATACACTTTTCTGTATATCCTTGGTTTTCCTTAGGATTAACTCCCAGAAAAGTAATTTTTGGATCAAAAGATAGGTGCATTTTTAGACAACAGACACATCCTGCCAATGTCCCCAAAAGAAAGGTTGTACCACTTTAATCTTTTCCCTTTAGTTTATGAGATCTCCAATTTGTCCACACTGTTAACATCAATGAAAAGAATCAAATATTAACCCACTGTCTAAAACATGTTGCAAAATTTTCATCCGTTTA
Organism: Symphalangus syndactylus; assembly: GCF_028878055.3. Classification (NCBI taxonomy): domain Eukaryota; kingdom Metazoa; phylum Chordata; class Mammalia; order Primates; family Hylobatidae; genus Symphalangus; species Symphalangus syndactylus. The sequence goes on along the minus strand of NC_072432.2, from coordinate 135,600,541 downwards.
TCATTTTTCCTTGATAGCTGTCTTCTGGACACAGAGCATATTTTAATCTGTATCTAGTCATACTCAGAAAAGCCATATTTGCTGAATCCTTATCATCATTGTTCTTTTTTTTTCAGACAGAATCTAGCTGTTGCCCAGGCTGGAGTGCTGTGGTGCAATCTAGGCTCACTGCAACCCTGCCTCCTAGGTTCAAATGATTCTCGTGCCTCAGCTTCCTGAGTAGCTGGGATTACAGGCATGTGCTAGCACGCCCAGCTAATTTTTTTATATTTTTAGTAGTGACAGGGTTTTGCCATGTTGGCCAGGATGGTCTCGAACTCCTGGCCTCAAGTGATCCGCCTGCCTTGGCTCCCAAAGCTCTGGCATTACAGATGTGAGCCACCGCGCCTGGCCTATCATTGTTCTTAGTTTAAAAAACCAACTGTATTACCAATAAGTTTCCTTAACAATTGTGAGTTGTTTTGGACATAACCACTTATTTATAAATGTTTATAAATACATGTTCATTTATTCAACAAATCTTATTGGTTCAATTATAAAGTAGCATATCAGATGGCAGAAAAGAAAAAGGTACACAAGATGCTTCCAGACTTGGCGCTGCCTTACACGCCTTTTGTTTGTACTTCTTATTTTTTTTTTTTTGAGATGGAGTTTCGCTCTTATTGCCCAGACTGGAGTGCAATGACGTGACCTCGGCTCACTGCAACCTCTGCCTCCTGGGTTCAAGTGATTCTCCTACCTCACCCTCCCGAGTAGCTGGGATTACAGGCATGCACCACCAAGCCCAGCTAATTTTGTATTTTTTAGTAGAGACAGGGTTTTGCCATGTTGGTTGGGCTGGTCTCAAACTCCTGACCTCAGGTGATCCACCCACCTTCACCTCCCAAAGTGCTAGGATTACAGGAGTGAGCCACCACGCCCAGCCCATTCGTCCTTCTTAAACAAATGCTAACCAACAACTACAAATTGTTTCCATTTATTCAAAAAATACTTAAATGCTTATTTCAACTTTTACAGTGTATGAAACCCTTACACAATTGTTATTTAATACCCACCAAGGAGTTTATGAAGAAGCAAGGCCAGTGTCCATTTTGAAAAGGGGCAAATAGGCCCCAAAAAGGTAAAAAGTAATATTCAGAATTAATCAGTCTCTTTTTAGTGGACACTTGGTGTCTCCCCCACTTATTTTTCATTTTTATACATAAAGCTAGTTATGCATAAAAATAAATGAAACTGGCTGGGTGTGGTGGCTTACACTTGTAATCCCAGCACTTTAGGAGGGCAAGGCAGGCAGATCACTTCAGCTCAAGGAGTTCAAGACCAGCCTGGGAAACATGGCAAAACCCGGTCTCTACAAAAAATAGCCAGGCGTGGTGGAACGCGCCTAAGATCCCAACTACTAAGCAGGCTGAGGCAGAAGGATTGCTTGAGCCCAGTAGGTCAAGGCTGCAGTGAGCTGTGACTGTGACATTGCACTCCAGCCTGGGTGACAAAGCAAGACCTTGCCTCCATTATTATCTTTCCCAGACCTTCCCATGTGGTTAGCAGATAAATCTTTTTTTTTTCGAGACGGAGTCTCGCTCTGTCCCCCAGGCTGGAGTGCAGTGGTGCAACCTCAGCTCACTGCAAGCTCCGCCTCCTGAGTTCACGCCATTCTCCTGCCTCAGCCTCCCAAGTAGCTGGGACTACAGGCACCCGCCACCACACACGGCTAATTTTTTGTATTTTTTGTAGAGACAGGGTTTCACCGTGTTAGCTAGGATGGTCTTATCTCCTGACCTTGTGATCCGCCCACCTCAACCTCCCAAAGTGCTGGGATTACAGGCGTGAGCCACCAAGCCCAGCTGGTTAGCAGATAAATCTTAATAACTAATAATTTTGCATGCTTATAGCTAAGCATAACTATTGTCTACAGGCAAAATGTCTTCATTGCTTAATGTCTGCTGAGGATACTCAAGCTTTGGACAAAACAATTGGCTTTATATGTGTGAAAGATTGTCTTATTGAAGTGAGCAAATCAATTTTCCGTAGGCCAGTAGAAGAAAGCTTTTAACATGTTGAAAACATAAAAATTTAACACTGAGTTCATGTTAAAAGTGTCAGTGAGAAAGAATAAGGAAATGATCTTCTTCATATCGTAGAGAAGTACGTTTTCTCCAGGAATACTGTGCAGTGTAAGTGTGAACACCACAATCTCCTTACCTGATTTCAGGTGTAACAATCTCTGCAGCTAGACTGTCTGAAGACTCCTGACTTCCAAGAGGCATTAACCCTGTAAATATACAAACATAAATATATAAATAAATATAAGGCTAATGGAAAACACAGTTATACAACTTTCGATATGAAACCCTACTTTGAACATTAATTTTAACAGCAAAAATCATTTTCAAGTAAAGGACCATGTCACAGTTGTCTTAAAATATTATTAAGTATTATTATTTTACCATTTTAAGCATTTTTAAGTGTACAATAGAATGGCATTCAGTATATTCACAATGTTGTGTAACCATCACTACTATCTATTTTCAAAACTTTTTCATCATCCAAATCACAAACTCTGTAACCTCCCCTATACCCTGGTAACCTCTATTCTTTTTTTTTTTTGAGACAGAGTCTCGCTGTCGCCCAGGCTGGAGTGCAGTGGCGTGATCTTGGCTCACTGCAGGCTCCGCCCTCCGGGGTTCACGCCATTCTCCTGCCTCAGCCTCCCGAGTAGCTGGGACTACAGGCACCCGCCACCTTGCCCAGCTAATTTTTTGTATTTTTAGTAGAGACGCGGTTTCAGTGTGTTAGCCAGGATGGTCTCAATCTCCTGACCTCGTGATCTGCCCGCCTCAGCCTCCCAAAGTGCTGGGATTACAGGCGTGAGCCACCACGCCCGGCCCCAGCCTTACTTTTTAAATGTAATGATGTAACATACATATTTCTCTCTGTCAGGTTTATAGAAAATATTCCTTATTCTTTTTCTTTTTTTTTTGTTTTTTTGAGACAGAGTCTCACTCTGTCGCCCAGGCTGGAGTGTAGTGGCATGATCTTGGCTCACTACAACCTCTGTCTCCTGGGTTCAAGCAATTCTCCTACCTCAGCCTGCCAAGTGGCTGGGATTACAGGTGCCCACCACCACGCCCAGCTAATTTTTGCATTTTTAGTAGAGATGGGGTTTCACCATGTTGGCCAGGCTGGTCTCGAACTCCTGACCTAAGGCAATCTGCCTGCCTCAGCCTCCCAAAGTGCTGAGATTAAAGGCATGAGCCACCACGCCTGGCCACTTTATTCTTTTAAATGGCTCTACTGTATACAGTTGAATAAGAATACTATTCCTGTATTGCTGAACTTTCAGGCTGTTTCAAAATCTATTAGAAACAATGCTTTAATTCATTAGGGTAAATTTAATTCCTAGAGCAAAAGTGCTAGGTCAAAGGATACATACACAAAGAGGGTGTCCTAGTCCTTTTTCTGTTGCTTATAACAGAATAACTGAAACTCAGTAATTTATAAGAAACTATTTTTGGCTGGGTGTGGTGGCTCATGCCTGTAACCCCAGCACTTTGGGAGGCCGAGGTGGGCGGATCGATTGAGCTCAGGAGCTCGAGACCAGCCTGAGCAACATGGTGAACCCCCATCTCCACCAAAAATACAAAAAATTAGCCAGGCATGGTGATGCATGCCTGTATTCCCAGCTACTTGGGAGGCTGAGGTGGGAGGATCACTTGAGTCCAGGAGGCAGAGGCTGCAGAGCTGAGATTGTGCCACTGCACTCCAGCCTGGGTAAAGGAGTGAGACCTCATCTGAAAAAAAAAAAAAAAAAAAAAAAAATTATTATTTACAATTCTAGAGGCTGAGAAGTCCAAGACTGAGGGGGCACATCTGGTAAGAGCCTGCCTGCTGGTGGGGACTCTCTGCAGAGTCCCGAAGCAATACAGGGCATCACATGGTGAAGGGGTTGAGCATGCTCACTTGTTCACTCAGGTCTCTCTTTCTTTTTATTGAGGAGTTTCACTTGTCACCCAGGCTGGAGTGCAGTGGCGTGATCTCGGCTCACTGCAACCACTGCCTCTCAGGTTCAAGTGATTCTCCTGCCTCAGCTTCCCCAGTAGCTGGGATTACAGGCGCCCGTCTCCACACCCAGCTAATTATTGTAATTTTAGTAGAGACGGGTTTTCACCATGTCAGCCAGGCTGGTCTCCTGACCTCAGGTGATCCACCCGCCTTGGGCCTTTCAAAGTGCTGGGATTACAGGTGTGAGCCACCGCACCAGGCCCTCTTTTTCTTATAAAGCCACCAGTCCCACTCCCATGATGACGCATTACTCCATTAATATATTAATCCATGGATGGATTAATCCATCCCTGAGGGCAGAGTCTTCATGCTTTAATCACCTCTTGAACGCCCCACCTCTCAAAACTACCACATTGGGTATTAACCTTTAACATGAGTTTCAGAGGGGTCATTCAAACTATAGCAGCAAGGTTAAAACCTATAGGTTTACAGGTGCAAAGAAACAAATGTGATAGTTTACATGAAAGGCCTTATGGTTTCTTGATGATATCAGAGCTGAAAGAAAAAGGGTTAAATTTCAGGTTAGATACTTAAAATTGTATAAAAACTCATGTAGAGGCCGGGTGCAGTGGCTCACACCTGTAATCCCAGCACTTTGGGAGGCCGAGGCAGGCGATCACCTGAGGTCAGGAGTTCAAGACCAGCCTGGCCAACATGGTCTCTACTAAAAATACAAAAAATTAGCCGGGCATGGTGGCAGGCGCCTGTAATTCCAGCTACTCGGGAGGCTGAGTCAGGAGATCAGTTGAACCCGGGAGGTGGAGGTTGCAGTGAGCAGAGATTGCGCCATTGCGCTCCAGCCTGGGCAAAAAGAGCAAAACTCCATCTCAAAAAAAAAAAAGAAAAAGAAAAAACAAAACTCATGCAGAGATTATTAGATATGTGAAAGAACTGCGAGGCAGCAATGAGGATGCTGTTATAATCACAAACGATATATTTTTGGTGAAAACAAGAAAGATATATAATAATTTCCTTCAATTGTCCTTGGTAACGTGGAATAGAGAAAAAAATTAGCATATTTCAATTAGGGTTTGACAAGCTTGGTCTAGAAACGGTCAAGAGAATAAAGGAGAGTGGTGGTGAAAACAAAGTGCAAATGGTTTCTGTGCAGCTGGGTAAACTAGAAAATGAAGCAAGAAGAGAGCTGATTAATAAGACAACAGAGAGAGGGCTAGGAGGTGAAATGAAGGAGAGGAGCAGGGAAAAAAGAATGTTGTAGTCAGAGGAAAAGAAAAATTCCAGTTTCAGGTAACTGAAAAGCCACAGGCTGGTTACTAGTCTGGGAGTGAACTGTGAAGCCAAACAAGCAATCCATCAGCCTCCACCATCCCCAGCTGGTGACAAAGGAGTGGGAGGGGTAAACCTTGAGTGAAGTGTGGTTCTTTTCCTAGGAGAAAGAGCAGTTTTCTCCTTAGGATCTAAGTTCCTTAATGGATTGACACCAACTCAACTTTTCTCAGTTGAAAAAAATTCACTGCTTTAGGAAGTCTGATGTACTTAAAAGAAAAGCATCATTTTCTTTTAAAGACATGGTCTCACTCGGTCACCCATGCTGGAGTGAAGTGGCACAATTTTGGCTCACTATAACCTCAAACTCCTGGGCTCAAGTGATCCTCCCATCTGAGCCTTCCAAGTAGCTGGGACTACAGGCATGAGCCACTGCACCCAGCCATTATTTTTATTTTTATAATATATATTTAGAGACAGATGGAGTCTCAATGTGTTGGCCAGGCTAAACTCAAGCTTCTGGACTCAAGAAATCTTCCTTCCTTGGCCTCCAAAGTGCTAGGATTACAGGCAAGAGCCACCATGCCTGGCCCATATCCTATTTAATCTTTGAAATAATTGTGTCAAGTGTGCAACACTAAATTACCTGCCACTAGGTATGAGCTTAGGGCACCAGGAAAACTAGGTCACTCTAATCTGTCAAGAGAAAATGGTTATCTGGCTGGGCACGGCAGCACATGCCTGTAATCCCAGCACTTTGGGAGGCCATGGTGGGCAGATCACCTGAGGCCAGGAGTTCAAGATCAGCCTGGCCAACAGGATGAAACCCCTTCTCTATCAAAAATACAAAAAGTGGCTGGGTATGGTGGCTCATGCCCGTAATCCCCAGCACTTTGGGAGGCCGAGGAGGGTGGATCACCTGAGGTCAGGAGTTCAAGACCAGCCTGGCCAACATGGTGAAACCCTGTCTCTACTAAAAATACAAAAATTAGCCGGGCGTGGTGTCAGGTGCCTGTAATCCCAGGTACTCAGGAGTTTAAGGCAGGAGAATCGCTTGAAACCGAGAGGCGGAGGTTACAGTGAGCTTAGATAGCACCATTGCACTCCAGCCTGGGGGACAAAAGTGAGACTTTATCTAAAAAAAAAAAAAAAAAAAAAAAAAAAAAAAAAAAAAAAAATTAGCCAGGCGTGGTGGTAGGCACCTGTAATCCCAGCTACTCAAGAGGCTGAGGCAAGAGAATCACTTGAACTCGGTAGGCAGAGGTTGCAGCGAGGCCGAGATCATGCCATTGCACTCCAGCCTGGGTGATAAGAGCGAGACTCTGCCTCAAAAAAAGAAAAAAGAAACTGGTTATCTGATATGTTCTTAAGAAAGAATATCAGAGTATTACAACCAACATAGGAAAAAGCACAACTTTTTCTATATTACATTTAATACTGTTTTCATTTAAAATTACACATTGGGGAGTGCTTTGCATTACTAAGAGCATCTAAAACTCTTCATCTGCCTCTGGAGAAAGAAGTTATGATTCTCATTTCGCAGAACAAACCAAGTCTTGGAGAGTTTAGTTACTAGCTCAAGCCGCACAGCTAGTTAGTAGCAGAGCCCATTATGATGGTATTCAGTGTTTATGACACCTTATGTTTATGTTAGTACATACCAGTTTTCTTTTTAAAGTTGTGAATCTTTTGGGGCCTTCTTTAATGGTTAAGTGCTTTTGTTTTTTGTTTTTCTTTTTTTGGAGACAGAGTCTCACTCTGTCACCCAGGCTGCAGTGCAGTGGTGCTATGTCAGCTCACTGTGGCATCCACCTCCTGGGTTCAAGCAATTCTTGTGCCTCAGCCTCTCGAGTAGCTAGGATTACAGGCACGCACCACCATGCCTGGCTAATTTTTCTATTTTTAGTAGAGGCGGAGTTTTGCCGTGTTGGCCAGGCTGGTCTCCAACTCCTGGCCTCAAGTGATCTGCCTGCCTTGGCCTCCCAAAATGCTGGGATCACAGGCGTGAGCCACTGTGCCCAGCCTAATGGTTAAGTGTTTTAATCAAATAAAGCATACGATAAAGTTAACCTAAATATGTTTTGGGGTATCTCCGTACATCTTTTTTTTTTTTTTATCTTAGTGATTGTAAGTTTGAATGATATGGAATCATCAGCCCACCTAAATGATTGAGCTTTGGGTCTTTTTGGGTCAACCAAGGGAAAGTGAGAAGGAAGTCAAGCCAAGAAACTACTCTCACGCCCTTCTGTGGTTGGTTGTATTTGCAAGACAGGGGGTCCCCAAGTGTCTTCACTTTTTGATCCTTAGCGTGGTTCCCATTTTAGAAGCTGAGGTCCCAGACTCCTTTCTGCTTATATAAGGGGTGTCAGGCAACAGAGTGTTATTTAAGAAAATTTTTTCTGTAAGTCATTTCATTAATACTTCTTGAGGACTGTATGATCTCACACTGATAATAAAGGGGATGACAGAAAGGTGAGATACAAATATGTTCTCCCAACATGCAAAGTGAGGAAATGAATTTTACTTCACATCTGCCTCCATTATCCTATGCCAGAGGACCTAAAACATTGATGTGCACAAAAAACATCTGGGGCACTATTTTAAAATTCACCTTTCTGAGCCTTGTCCCCAGAGTCCCTGATTTGTAGGCATGAGTGGACCTGGGAATCTGCATCCCAGGTGATTCTAACACTATTCACCATGCTGTAAGAAACACCATTCTTTCTTTGTTTTGTTTTTGAGATGGAGTCTCGCTCTGTCCCCTAGGCTGGAGTGCAGTGGCGCAATCTCAGCTCACTGCAAGCTCCGCCTCCCGGGTTCACGCCATTCTCGTGCCTCAGCCTCCCGAGTAGCTGGGACCATAGGCGCCCGCCACCATGCCCAGCTAATTTTTTGTATTTTTAGTAGAGATGGGGTTTCACCGTGTTAGCCAGGATGGTCTCAATCTCCTGACCTCGTGATCCGCCTGCCTCGGCCTCCCAAAGTACTGGGATTACAGGCACGAGCCACTGTGCCTGCCCAAGAAACACCATTCTTATACAAACTTGATGAGGTTTAAAAAACTCAAATTGCAGTTAAGTCTTTGTTTCTGTCATCCTTACCAAATTGTCCTATTACTAAATTGGCCCTTTTCTTTTCCTTTTTGTTGTCCAGGCTGGAATGCAGTGGCACAACCTCAGCTCACTGGAGCCTCTGCCCCCTAGGCTCAAGTGATCCTCCTGCCTTTGTCTCCTGAGTAGTTGGGCCCACAGGCACACGCCACCATGCCCAGCTACTTTTTAAATTTTTTTTGTCGGGGAGTGTCTTGCTATGTTGCCCAGGCTGCTCTTGAACTTGTGAGCTCAAGCCCTCTGTCCACCTCAGCCTCCCCAAGGGTTGGATTACAGGCATGACCACCATGCTCGGCCTAAATTTGCCCTTTTTTACAAAACACTAACAGACCCTAACCTGAATAGCACTGTTGGGTCTAGGCTTAAATTGTCTGCCCAAAGCAATTTACAACAAAGTAGGAATTAGACTTAAATCGTCTCTTATGACACTTGGATTCAAAAATATATATATATATATATATACACACACACATATATATATATACACATCTACATCTACATCTTGGCTGGGCGCAGTGGCTCACACCTGTAATCTCAGCACTGTGGGAGGCCAAGGTGGGCAGATCACATGGTCAGGAGATTGAGACCATCCTGGCTAACACGGTGAAACCCTGTCTCTACTAAAAATACAAAAAATTAGCTGGGCGTCGTGGCCCACCCCTGTAGTCCCAGCTACTAGGGAGGCTGTGGCAGGAGAATCGCTTGAACCTGGGAGGCGGAGGTTGCAGTGAGCCAAGATCTCGCAACTGCACTCTAGCCTGGGTGACACAGTGAGACTCCGTCTCAACATATGTATCTATCTTAAGGTAAGTATTAGAATACCTCTATTACACTACTTTTGTTTCTCCTTTGGAGAAATTAGCAAGCAGTGTTGTCTAATTCGATAGCTGGAGAAGTCACGTCCACTTTTTTCATGGGCTTGATAAAGCCCTATCATTCATTCTTGACTCATCCTGTGTCTTTGGGAAGCCTTTCTGGGTAAACTTATCCACAAGGAAAAGCCTTTATGCCACTACCAGCCCCTGCACACGTTTCAATTATAGCACCTATCATCTTGTACCACAATTGCCTAATTTATTTTTGTATCTCCAGCTCTACTAATAGATACAGTGCCTGGCAAACAGCAGGCACTCAATAACTGCGGGATGAATGAGGCCATGGCAGGAGACTAGGCCAGGAGTTTTAAAAATCAGTGCTGACTGAGAAATGAAGTATGGACATGTCAAGGGCTGGAATAAAAATAATCCCTAACAGCACAGAATCCTCCTTAAGGGAACATAGGTCAGGCAGGTGTCCCACCCCAGCGGCGCTGAGGGCTTGGTGGTGTTTTCGTTGTTAGGAAACAGGCGGGCTCTCTCCTCCCCACAACCCCTCAAGAGCCCGGCCTCCCAGGATCCTGCTCCTTGGGTGCGCCCCACCCGTAGCCGCCTCTCTCCAGCCCGCTGCTTGTCCTCGCCGGAGCCACCCCTTCCCGTCGCTACGCCAAGGAGGGGCGTTCATATCCTCCAGGGAGGGCCTAGGAGGCCTCCCTTGGCCAATCAGTAGCCAGGCCTTGCAATTCGGGAGGGACTCAGCATCCACACAGACAGCTGGACTGCCAGGTGATTCCTTAGGGTGCTTGTTTTACGCAAGGCTTAGAGGTCAAAAATAAGGGGACAGAGTCCTCTCAGAATGGAAAGGAGCCGCAAAGACTGTCTAGGTTTGGCCATTTTCTAAGACGAACCAACTGCTTTTCAGATTCCTCTCCACCTTTTGCGCATTCGTCTGAAAAAGGCGGGTGTGACTGATTTGGAAATTGGCTCAGTGACTTAATGGTTCGGACCACCATTTGGACCAATAAGAAAAGGCAATCGCTGGAGCCCGGGCTTTGCAAGGAGGAGAGCACATGGGCCCAATGTTTCATTTTTATCTATTAGCACAATCATGTTCAAGTGAACCAAATAGTTTTATTTATACTATTAGAAATAAATCATCTGGCTGAGCGTGGTGGCTCACGCCTGTAATCCCAGCACTTTGGGAGCCAAGGTGGGTGGATCACCTGAGGTCAGGAGTTCCAGACCAGCCTGGCCAACATGGTGAAACCCTGTCTCTACTAAAAATACAAAAATTAGCTGGGCGTGGTGGTGTGCCTGTAATCCCAACTACTTGGAAGGCTGAGGCAGGAGAATCGCTTGAATCCGGGAGGCAGAGGTTCCAGGAGGCAGAGGTTGCAGTGAGCCGAGACAGTGCCATTGCACTCCAGCCTGGGCAATAAGAGTGAAACTCCGTCTCAAAAAAAAAAAAAGAAATCATCTGGTTTGTACTCGCAAAACGTTTTTACCTTGAGTTGTGAGCTGCCCTTCTTGAGCTTGTACACAACGGAGCTCTTCAATCGTTTCCTTCAGAGAATCCCTTTCTGTTCTCAGCCTCTGGAGAGACACAAAAACATGGAGGGTTAGCTTCACGTTTTAAGAATTTATTCATCAGAGGCCTCTGCCTTACCTAATAGAATGATAAACAATAGTGAACATGAACATGTTTTACCTTTTGCATTTCTATGGAAAGATCATAGAAGGAGGAAAAGATTAAAACAATTTTTCCCATTTAACAATACTGAATATCTACTATGTGCAGGGCAATATGCTATCCACAGTTAAACAAAACTGTCTACTTCATCTTTAACAATTAGTAACTAATTTCTTAACATTCTTTTCACTAGACATAAAACATTGGAGAACAAAGACAATAAATATTCATAAATCGTGACAAAGTAGAAATATTTTTAAAAGATTTGAAATATGCTGAACAACAAAAAGTCCTCTATTAATCATACAGAAAACAAGAAAGCTACACAAACTTATAGAAAGTCATGAACAATGTAATCATAGAAATGAAAGTCATAGAACAATGTAAAGGAGGTAACAGTGGTAGAAAAGATAACTATATAAAAAAGAAATCTGAATGGAAGTATTATAAAAATATTCTTTCCACTTTTTTGCCTTATTTCTGAAACACAAATGGAATTCTCCTATAGCTTAAAAATAAATGGGATTTCTCATTTTTAAATTCATAAATAAAATGAATGTGGCCAAACATGAATTAAACATAATCACTTTAATTTTAGCAGTGCTCAAAAACTAAATGCCTAATACATATACTCACGTCCTTTTCTTTTTGCAGACTGTCAACTTTTTCTTTTAGCCGCTTATATTCAAAATCTAGTTTATCTGCTTTCTTTGATTCTTCGGATAATCTATTTTGTAGTTCTACTACCTGATACAGAAAGATACCATTACTTATACATAATCTGAAACATTAGAAATTATCCTTATTTTCTTCTACAGGTTTAAGAAAACCAAACCCTCTCCCACCAGTACTCAAATGCATATGATCCAGCAGTCTAACACAGTAGACAGAACTAGGAATAAAAACCTGCCCAATGTTCAAAATCATAAAAGAATCTATAGCATTTTCATTTCCAGCAACAGAGATAACGGGGCAGCCTGAAATTCTTTTTGTATAAAACAAAATAAATGCTGGGGTGGGGCAGGGCGATTCCAATTGCATAGCTAAGCTTACAAGAAAACAAGGGAAGTCCTCAGAGATTAAAACCAGAATGAGAAGTTCATGCAGATGCTCTGGGTACCATGAGGTGTCAACTGCCGGTAACAGGAACCTAGAGCTTTAAAAGGAGATGAGTGGTTGTTAAACCACCCTGGGCTGTAAAAGGTAGCAAATCAGCAAATAGGTGGATTAGGGAAAAAAGTTTCATCAGCTGGAAAAATAAACCGAGTGCTTTGGGATTAAAAAAGGATAACTTGGGGGCTATGTGCAGTGGCTCACGCCTGTAATCCCAGTACTTTAGGAAGCTGAGGTGGGAGGATGGCTTGAGCCCAAAATTTGAGACCAGACAAGGCAACATAGTGAGACCCTGTCTCTATAATTTAAAAACTAGCTGCGTGTGGTGGCACATGTCATAGTTCCTCAGGAAGCTGAGGTGGGAAGATCACTTGAGCCCAGGAGTTCAAGATTGCAGTGAGCTATGATCATACCATTGCACTCCAGCCTAGGAAACAGAGTGAGATCCTGTCTTTAAAAAAAAAAGTAAGAATGAAAGAAAAAAAGGGTAACTTGAAAGTTTGTAACCACAGCCTGTTAATAATACATGGACTTGTGTTTGGATTTTTACTACTCGCATTGTCTGGGAAAACCTAAGCCAAGCAATTAGAGGGGTATTAGTTGGTAATGCTGTGGAAAATCTGCCACAAACAAACACACATACTGGCCACAGAAACAAAACCTCAACCCATGAGTCTCGGGATTCCCCAACATAAAGATGAGCTAATGAAAGAGCAAAATCCAAAATTATAAAGGCCATAAAGAAAATGCCACAATGAACAAGACTCTGTGGAAAACATCAACAGCAATAACAACTGAAAAATAATAGAATAAGATCTCCAAGGATTTCAGATTGGAATTATCAGATACAAAATATACATACTTAAAAAAATAAAGAGGAAATCTAAATTTTAAAAGGAGTTAAGAGGCCAGGCACGGCGGCTCACACTTGTAAGCCCAGCACTTTGGGCGGCCAAGGTGGGCAGATCGCCTGAGCTCAGGAGTTCCAGATCACCCTGGGGGCGACACGGTGAAACCCCGCATCCACTAAAATAGAGAAATTTAGCCGGGCTTGGTGGTGCACTCCTGTAATCTCAGCTACTCGGAGGCTGTGGCAGGAGAATTGCTTGAACCCGGGAGGTGGAGGTTGCAGTGAGCGGAGATTGCACCACTGCACTCCAACCTGGGCCACAGAGCCAGACTCTGCCTCAAAATAAATAAATAAATAAATAAAATAAAAAACAAAAAGGAGTAAGAGACCATCAAAAATAACCAGGGAGATTTGAAAAAGCAAAGAGGGCTTGTAGACGAAATATTATCATTTAAAAAATAAAGTGGCCAGGCACCGTGGCTCACGCCTGCAATCCCAGCACTTTGGGAGGCCAAGGCAGGTGGATCACCTGAAGTCAGAAGTTTGAGACCAGCCCGGCCAACATAGTGACACCCCGTCTCTACTAAAAATACACAAAAATTAGTCAGGGATGGTGGCGGGCGCCTGTAATCCCAGCTACTCGGGAGGCTGAGGCAGGAGAATCGCTTGAACCTGGGAGGTGGAGATTGCAATAAGCCGAGATTGCGCCACTGCACTCCAGCCTGGGCGACAGAGCAAGACTCTGTCTCAAAAAAAAAAAAAAAAAAAAAAAAAGAAACAAAACAAAACAAAAAACATGTAGCAATCTTTGTAATATACTGGCAAAATAAAACATTCTGTACATAATCAACAAGGAATGCTTTCCCACGATTATTTTTACTCCAAGTTGTATTGAAGTCCAGGTATGCTGATTAAGAAGAAAAAAAAGGATATGGAATAGAAAGGGAGAAATTCGGCTGGGTGCAGTGGCTCACGCCTATAATCCCAGCACTTTGGGAGGCCGAGGCAGGAGGATGTCTTGAGCCCAGGTATTTGAGACCGGCCTGGACAACATGGAGAAACCCCATCTCTACAAAAATTACAAAATTAGCTGAGTGTGGTGGCACACAGTTGTGGTCCTAGCTACTTGGGAGGCTGAGATGGAAGGATCATCTGAGCCTGGGGAGTCGAGGCTGCAGTGAGCCATGACTGCACCACTGCACTCTAGCCTGGGTGACAGAGTGAAACCCTGTCTCAGAAAAAAAAAAAAAAAAAAAAAAAAAGACGGAAATTCCTTTTATTTCTTTACTATAACCCTTCTGACAAGAGAATCTACAGACATTATCAGAAGTAATATGAGAATTTGGCAAGGTTGCAGAATCAATATATAAAAGTCAATTTCATTCATATAAATTAGCAATAAAGTGAAAATGGTATCTTTATTTAACTGCATTTAAAAAGCAACTCAAAACACAAAGTACCCAACAGTAACTACAATGAAATATGCACAAAATCTTTAGAAGAACATTAATAAACTTAACCCAAAGACATGGAAGACCACGGAAAGGTATCATGTTCAGACAGGAACAACACTCCCCAAATTGATTGACAGAGTCAGTGTAATTCCAATTCCCAAGAGTTTGGAGTTTAAAGGGAAAGCAAAGGGCTGAGAACAGACACTTCTGAAAAAGGACAAAGTATGAGAGTCTGCACTACCACCTATCAAAATGGCTAAAAATTTGTAAAACATGAGTGTGACATTGGTGTAGGAAGAGATAAATACACCAAGGGAACAGAAGAAAGTGTCCAGAGATAAACCCACACACAACATGGATATTTTAGAAATACAAGGTAGAACTGCAGGTCATTGTGGGAGAAAGGACTATTAAATAAATGGTGGTAGGCTGACTGGTTATCCACACAGACAAAAAGAGTCTCAAAGGGATCCCTACTTCACGCCCTACATGAAAATTAATTCCAAGTGGATTAAAAAGCTAAATGTGCAAAACAAACTTTAAATCTTTGTAAAGAAAATAGAGAAGATTAGACTATATCCTTATATAGGAAATAATTTCTTAAAATATAAAAAGTACAAATCATAAAAGTACTCGAAGTCCATTACACTGAAATTATCAACCTCAAAAAAGTAAAAGGACAAGTCATAGATCCATAGGAGATTAAGTAAAAATATGTGCAAGTGATAAAGAATATCTAGAACATATAAACAACCTTTAGAAATCAGTAAAAGAAATGATTCAATTTTTTAAGTGGGTAAAAGATAAAAATAGGAAATTTACAAAAGAAATATGGTCAGTAAATATATTTGTAATCAGGGTAACACGAAGTATAATTAAAAGGAGACACCATTTTATACCCATCTAATTGGCAAATTTTACTTATTTTTTCTTCTCTCAAGACAAGGTCTTACATGTCCCATGTTGCCAGCAGAGTTACATGCGGCACAAAAGCAAAGCTGGAGTGCAGTGGTGCAATCATAGCTCGCTGTAGCCTCTGAGGCCCGGGCTCAAGCGATGCTTCAACCTCAGCCTCCCAAATAGCTGGGACCACAGGTTCATGCCACCATGCCCAGCTAACTTAAAGTTATTTTTAGAGATGGGGTCTTGCTACGTTTCCCAGGTTGGTCTGGAACTCCTGGGCTCAAGCCACTCTCCTGCCTCAGCCTCCCAAAGTGTTGAGATTACAGGCGTGAGACACTGTGCCAGGCCAGCAAAATTTAGTTTGCCAATACAGTGTGTTGGTGATGATGTGAAGCAACAGGAATATAAACTGCTTGTTGGTAACACAATCACTTTAAGGAACAATCTGCTAATATGTAACTAGATTGAAGATACTCTTAGATAGAAATTCCATCAAGTTGTAAAACCTTCACACATATATGGTAGAGGACCTGTACAATGCTATTTATATGGCATTTCTTTCAACATGGAAAAAAAAGCTGAAACATCCTGTAGGTCTCTTAACAGGAAAATGGATAAATTTTGGTACAGAGACTAACTGAGATACTATACAGCAGTGGAAATGAATGTTATAAAGCTATACCTATCATGATAAATAATCTCACTGAGCAAAAGAAAAAAAATTACGAAGAGTGCTTTCACTGTATCATTTATATAAAGTTCTGGAACATGTCAAAATGCTATAAATTTTTAGGGATAAATATATATATATGTAGCAAAAGTATAGAGAGACGAATGGGAATGAAAGCCGCAGCATGGAGGCTGCCTGTAATGAGGAGGGGGAGAGCATGTTTTATTCAAGCATGAATATTTACTGAACTATGCTTTTACATTTGTATATTTCTTAAGTATTACATAATAAATAAATAAATAAGTAAATAAAATAAAAGTACCTGCTATGGAGAGTTTAAAGCCTTTAAATATTAGATAAATATAAATAAATACAATAGGCCAGGCATCGTGGCTCACAGTGGCTCACGCTTGTAATCCTAGCACTTTGGAAGGCCGAGACTGGTGGATCACTTGAGCTCAGGAGTTCAAGACCAGCCTGGGCAGCACAGTGAAACCCTGTCTTTACCAAAATACAAAAAATTAGCCAGGCGTGGCAGCATGCGTCTGTAGTCCCAGCTACTCAGGAGGCTGAGGCAGAAGAATTGCTTGAACCTGGGAGGTGGAGGTTGCAGTGAGCTGAGATCATGCCACTGCACTCCAGGCTGGGTGACAGAGTGAGACTCAGTCTCCTAAATAAATACAATAAAGAAAAGGTAAAAAACAGAATACCATGAAAACAAGTCAGTAATTTTGGTAAGCTACATGTCATAACCGAGAGCTTGCCTGAAACCATCATCAAGATGCTGTTTCTTTTACCTGTCTCTTGTAGGTTTCAAGTTGACTTCGCGCTGCATTGGCCTTTCTTAACTCTTCCTCTAGACTGACAGTGTTCTGCATATACATGGTATTCTTCTCTTCTAAGAGTTTAACCTGCCGCCTTAAATCACCAAGGTCTTCTAGCTTCTTTTTATAAGATTCTACTTGACCTTCTAGTTTAGATACTTTATCAGAAGAATGTCTAGAATTAGATGGGAAATTAAAAAAATCAGAAACACATCCACACTTGTAAAGTTGTTTCAGTGTTAAGAAGGATTGCCAGGAAACACACATCTAATGAAATAAGACAAAAGTGATTCCAGGTTAATTTTCTGCACAGGTTAACAAATATGACTTAAGTTACAACTAAATGTTTAATGGAGAATAATAATTTAAGGAAACCAAGCGGAAGAGGGCAGCCAGCAGAGTCACATGTGGCACAAAAGAAAAGTAAGTTTAACAGTGTCCAAATAATTTGGCAATTATCAGTGACCACCGGAATAGCAGCTTCAGTGGGGCAGTGTGGGCAGATAGTGGGGTTGAGGAGAGAACGTCAATTTTACCTCATGTAATCTAAGTTTGGTTCTGGTGGGAAGGAGAGAGTAATAACTCCCTCTCTTTTTAAGATTAAAGAGACCTAAATGTGCGTGTGCATGTGTACGAAGGAGACAGATTCAAAAGGCAAAAGAAATGAGGATTGATGTAACACAGTCCCTGTGTAGGCCAGAAAGGTGGAGGTCCAGAACACTGAAGAAGGAATTAACCCTGAACAGGAGGAAGAATAACAGGTCTACACTCTCTAAAGAAAGGGTGGGTGGGAACCCAGGGAAGTTTAGAGGTGCAGGAGACAAAAGACATGGAGAGTTCAGCAGTTCATGGCCTCTTTCTTCCCTACTATAGGAGACAAGGTCATCTATTGAGACTCAGGCATGGGAGGTGTGTGGGGAGGGCAGCCAGGGGAGTAGAATCCTGAGGAATCAGAATGGCTGTGAGCGAGACAAGGAGCAGGGGGAGGGCGGGCCATTGGGAAGAATCCAGCTCAGAAGGAAGCCACCAATTGGCAGCAGCACAAAACTATCAATTACGCATTTCCCCGTTCTCAGTATTCAAAGAGCAAAAGTGGAAAATGTAGATGGTTGATATAATCAACAGAGGACAGGAGACTGTACAAGTCAAGGGGGGAAAAAATAAGGTGGCAGGGAGTGAGGCAGCTCATGAGAGAACTGAAGGGATAATAACAAGGCCCAGCAGGAAAATGAGGCCTTGCGGGCACGGCAGAAGAACAGCTCCAGAGCTGTACAAGTAAGAAGTGATGGTCAGAATTTCTATTTTACAAACATTTGTATATCGCTTAATTGCCAGACACTGTTGCAAGTGTTTACAAATATAAATTCACTCAACTCCTCATATAAACTTGAGGTAGACATGTGTATTGTTTCCATTTTGCAGATGAGAAAACAGCCATACAGAGGTTGCATAAGCAGCAGACCTGGGATCTCAGCCCAGGTAGCCTAGCTCTTAAGCTTGCTAGATCCTCAGAAACCCTAGAGTTTCTAACACCAGAGCCAGACTGTGCTGGGCGGCAAAGGTGAGGTTTTTACCTCAGCACGTCGATCTCATCTTTCAGAGACTGAGCTTCATCTGCCAAAGTGGTCAGTTCCTCATTCTGTTGCCGAAGTTCAGAGATCTCCTTTTCTAACTCTTCACAGCGTATTCGATAATCATCTTTGGCTGCTTCTAGTCTGTAACCAACATAAAATAGACCAAGAAAGCACTATTTACCGCCACCTCATTCTCCTTAGAACAGTAAAAGAAAAATATAAAGCATGAGAATAAAGCCTTCTTGAATATGTCTCCCATGTTAGTGGCCACAAGCTGCATTCTCAAGCACTAACCGTCATAAAAATGAACTCCACTGTCCCAAGTCTTGGGAACAGTGACAACTGGTTACTATTTCCCTACGAGAAAGCAAGACATTATGCAACATTTTTCCGAAATACTGCACATACAATTTATTTAAGGGCTTTTTTTATTATAAAATTAACATATATGGTCCGGCACAGTGGCTTACAGTAATAAACCCATTATGTTAATAAAAACAACATACTCTTTATGAAAAATAACTATTTTCTAAAACAGAAAAAGTGAGAAGAGTGGCACTGTTTTACATTTTTGTGATTCTATTATCTGTTTTAATAGAAGACAGCTGGGTTCTCATATTTGTTTCTACATTCATCTGTTGGTGACATGTTTTTTTTTTGGCTGAAGCATATGAAGAAAATCCAGCCTTGCAGACACATAGTTGGAAAAGAGAGGGTCTTGCAGATTCTCCAAAATGGTATCAGAGGACCTCCAGGAGCCTCGACCATTCTTTGAACTGCTGACGTGGACCAAAGGGAATGGGCTGTTTCTAAGGAGCCTAAGAAAAGTTTATTATTTTTTCCTGTTAAGGTGAAAGAAAAAAAAATCCAGAAACATTTCACCGAGGAATAACGAGAATAGTTATGTTACCACACTCAGTTACTCAGTAAAGTAAAAATCTAACTGATGTTTAATTTCTGTTTTAACACTAGAAATCTATGGCAAGGTAAGAAACAAGTCATGACGCACTTTTTAGTAAACCGTAACAAAATATTTTCATCATACTCTTAAGTCTTTCAATTTTGTGCTTCCGTCTTATCTTGCAGGACATATTTTCCTTTTTCTTCTTTTTCCTTTCACCACCGAAAGGTCAAAGGGCCCTTCTTCCTTCTTTTTGGACTTTTCTTCCCACAGAAGATGTCTGGAAGATTGTTCCTTTAAATCTCGCCTGTCCTTTTAAATCAGCTCACCCCTTTAAATAAGCCTATCTCTATAAACACACTCATACACACACACACACACACACACACACACACACACACACACACATATATAGATTTCTGTGTCTATAAATGCATCTGTCTTTTAAAAATCCCTGCCTGCAACTTTTCATGGCATCTGGCCCTTCCTGAAGACGTGCTTATTTTGAAATCCCTAATCTGTGGTTTATGGTCTGCCCTGACAATTACTTTTCCAAACAAAAGTCATTTCAGATTTTCAGTGAAATTTAATCTTTCTGGTGATCATGTCAACTCGCCTTCAGGCCCCTTCACAAATGTTCTTCCTTGGTCTTTCTTGAAAGTTTCCTCAGTCACCTTTGTTTCCCACAGAGGCGCAGGTGTGGGGTGCTTCCTCTCACTCAGGTATTCTGTAGTTGCGACATTCTGCCTTCAAATAATAAGGAAGGTGGCGCTCTGATAGAACGTTTCCTAGATGTGAAGTAGTTTCATGTTGTGTGAGGAGATTCTGAGAAGTTGTTTATTTGGAGCCTCCACGGACTGCAGCTTCCCAGAAGTCCTAACATTATATTCTTTTTTTTCTCTCTCTCTTTTTTTTTTGAGACAAAGTCTCGTTCTGTTGCCCAGGCTGGGGTGCAATGGCACGATCTCGGCTCACTGAAATCTCCACACCCCCAGTTCATGCGATTCTCGTTTCTCAGCCTCCCGAGTAGCTAGGATTACAGGCACCCGCCATCATGCCTGGCTAATTTTTGCATTTTTAGTAGAGACGGGGTTTCATCATGTTAGCCAGGCTGATTTTGAATCCCTGACCTCAAGTGATCAGCCCGCCTCAGCCTCCCAAAGTGCTGGGATTCCAGGCATGGGCCAATGTGCCTGGCCAGTATATTCTTAACTTTAAATGACAGCTAACAAATTTTTAAAAACCAGATTTTAATGAGTTGTCTTTTACCTGAATGTTTCTTCTTGGAGCTGTTCTAATTGAGTCTGGAGCTGCAAATGCCTTCTTCCTGCTGGACTGTTAGGGTCTTCTATAGAATCAGATTGATTGAGTCTTTCCATTAATACCTGATTCTCTGCCAATAAACTACTTTTCTCTTCCTGCAATGCTGCAACCTGTTGGAATACAGGACGAAGGCAGTTATTTCTTCCAATTACACTGGCATCAGCTCAATCACTTGTGAATTACCATTACAAATTAAAGCCTATATATATATATTTTTTTGAGGCGGAGTCTCGCTGTTGCCCAGGCTGGAGTGCAGTGGCGCAATCTCGGCTCACTGCAAGCTCCGCCTCCTGGGTTCACGCCATTCTCTTGCCTCAGCCTCCCAAGTAGCTGGGACTACAGGCGCCCGCCACCACGCCTGGCTAATTTTTTGTGTTTTTAGTAGAGATGTGGTTTCACCATGTTAGCCAGAATGATCTTGATCTCTGGACCTCATGATCCGCCTGCCTCGGCCTCCCAAAGTGCTGGGATTACAGGTGTGAGCCACTGCGCCCGGCCATTAAAGCCTATTTTTAAAGAAGTACGATCAATCTCCACTCAAAACATTTACATCATTTTGGAATACTGCACGTGCAGAGCAAGATGTAAGAGTAACAATTCATTCTTATTTCATATTTGAAGCAACACCTCACCAGACAAGATATAGAGATGGCAAATAAGCACACTAATAAATAATCATTAGTTTTCAAGGAAATGCAAATTAAAATCACAATATTATATAACTACACTCCCACTAGAATAAATAAAATTAAAAAGACTTTATCAAATGTTGGCAAAGAAACTTGTGGTGAGAATATAAAATGTTTCAAACATTTTGGAAAATAGCTGTTTCTTAAAGAATTAAACATGCAACTACCACATGACTGATTTAGCCATCCTACTACTAGGTATTTACTCAAGAGAAATAAAAGCATGTGCCCACATGAAGACTTAGGAAGAATGTTTATAGCAGCTTCATTTGTAATAGAAGAAAACTGGAAACAATCCAAACGCATGCCAACAAGCAAATGGATAAATGATTTGCAGTATATCATATAGGTTGAACACCCCAAATCCAAAAATCCAAACTCAGAAATGCTTCACAATCTGAATGTTTCTGAGCACCTACATGACACTCAAAAGAAATGCTCACTGGAGCCATTTCAGCTTTTGGATTTTTGGATTTAGGATGCTCAACCAGTAAGTATATAATGCAAATATCCCCAAATCCAAAAATATCCCGAATTTCAGATATGGAATACTCAACCTGTATAAAAGAATACTACTCAGCAATAAAAAGGAATTAACAATTTACAGCTACAACATAGATGAATCTCAAAATAATGTAAGAAGTCAGACAAAAGGCCGGGCGCGGTAGCTCACGCCTGTAATCCCAGCACTTTGGGAGGCCGAGGTGGTGGATCACCTGAGGTCAGGAGTTCAAGACCAGCCTGGCCAACATGGTGAAACCCCATCTCTACTAAAAATACAAAAATTAGCCAGGCGTGGTGGCAAACGCCTGTAATCCCAGCTACTCAGGAGGCTGAGGCAAGAGAATCGCTTGAACCTGGGAGGCAGAGGTTGCAGTGAGCTAAGATCGTGCCATTGCACTCCAGCCTGGGGCACAAGAGGGAGACTTTGTCTCAAAAAAAAGGAAGTCAGACCAAAAAAAGTCAATATATATGGCAGAACTCCTTTTCACACAGACAAAAAGAATCTAATTTTCAAAACATAAACATGGCTGGCATGGTGGCTCATGCCTGTAATATTAGCACTTTGGGAAACTGAGGGAGGAGGATTATTTGAGCTAGGAGTTGGAGAACAGCCTGGGCAACACAGTGAGACCCTGTCTCCACAAAAAATAAAAAATTAGCTGGGTGTGGTGGTGAATGCCTGTGGTCCCCACTACTTGGGAGGCTGAGGCAGGAGGATTGCTCAAGTCCAAGAGGTCGAGGCTGCAGTGAGCCATGATCACACCACTGCACTCCATCCTGGATGACAAAGCAAGACTCTGTTTCAAAAAAAAAAAAACACAGGCCAGGTGCAGTGGGTCACGCCTTTAATCCAAGCACTTTGGGAGGCCAAGTTGGTAGGACTGCTTGGGGCCAGGAGTTTGAGACCAGCCTGGGTAACATAACAAGACCCCATTTCTACCAAAAAAAAAAAAAAAGAAAGAAAATTTTAGCCAAGCCTAGTGGTAGGCGCCTGTGGCCCCAGCTATTTGGAAGGCTGAGGTGAGAGGATCACTCAAACCCAGGAAGTTGACTGCAGCAAGCTGTGATCATGCCACTGCACTTCAGCCTAAATGACACAGCATGACCCTGTCTCAAAAAACAAAACGATAAACCAGATGAGGTGGCTCACACCTGTAATCCCAGCACTTTGGGAGACGGAGGTGGGCAGATCACTGGAGCTCAGGTGTTTAAGACCAGCCTGGGCAATATGGCGAAACCCCAACTCTACAAAACATAAAAAAATTAGCTGGGCGTGGTGGCGTGTGCTTACAGTCCCTGCTACTCAGGAGGCTGAGGTGGGAGGATTGCTTTAGCCCAGGAGGCGGAGGTTGCAGTGAGCCAAGATTGCAGCACTGCACTCCAGCCTGGGTGACAGAGTGAGACCCTGTCTCAAAAAACAAAACAAAACATAAACATGATTATTTAAGAAAATAACAAAGCAAAGGGGCTTATAACGAAAAGCTACAGTTTCCTATGGAGTTTTCCCACTCTCCAGAGAATAGTTTTTACGGTGCCTAATTTTATTGCTTTTGGTTGTCACTTTACATATCTAAATAATGTTACACAATTATTTCTTGACTTATCAACCTCAGACATTATCTAGTGACTCTCTCCTCTGATATGTTTGATTATAGCAACTTGTGCCATTCCTGCCTACCATAAATATAGTTAATCACTGTTCTCACTTCCTTCACTGATCACCTCTGCAACTTTAAACTACTTATTGATTCATTTCACTCAGTCACCCACCCACTCATTCCTCACTCACCTACCATGTGCTAGGTATGGTTGCAGTTTTTTAAGTGCAAGGGATACAGTGATGAAAAAAGGGAAGTTCTTACTCATGTGTTATATATTCAAAACAAACTATAAGTAAAAACAAATCATTGCACAAGAAAGTAAATTAATAAATACATGTAAAAACTAGAATATGAAGTGCTATGCAGAGTGATATGGCTTGGATATTTATCCCCTCCAAATCTCATGTTGAAATGTAGTCCCAAATGTTGGAGGTGGGGCCTGGTGGGAGGTGTTTGGATCACAGCACTGGATCACTCATGAATGGCTTGGTAGTGTCCTCATAAGTGAGGGAATTCTTGCAAGACCTGGTTGTTTAAAAGTGTATGGCACCTTTCCACCCCTTGCTCCTACTCTTGCCATGTGACACAGCTGCTTCCCCTTTGCCTTCTGCCATGATTGGAAGCTTCCTGAGGCTCTCACCAGAAGCAGATGCTGGAGCCATTCTGGAAAGCCTGCAGAACCGTGAGCCAATTAAACATCTTTTTTCTTCACATATTACCCAGCCTTGGGTATTTCTTTATAACAATACAAAAACAGCCTAGTACACAGAGGGTTAAAATAAGAACAACAAAAAAGACTGGGTGATTATTTGGGATTACTCAACCATGGAAGGCCTTCCTGAAGAGACCTACTTCAGTGCCTGATGCATCTCAGTGCCTGACATTTTATGACAAATAAATCAGGTGATTTTTGAGCTGAGGTTGAATGACAAGGAGCAGCCAGCCATGTAATGATTGTCTCCCTGTAGAAGTGGTTCTAGATGCCCTGCTTGGTTAAGATGAAAGCCATCATTTCTGGCTCTCCCTTTCCTTCATCACTCCTGTTTTACTTCTCAAACTCTATCACTGGCATCTTAACTTTTACAATGATGTTTCTCTATAGGACAATTCTAAATGTTGAAAACCAGTAAGGTTTAAAGATTACATGCTTATGACTGTGTTGCTGTTTTCTCCACAGCAAAACATGCTGTAGGGCTACCTCTTCTCTTCTCATAACCTCTCTGCAACACTATCATTCATTTTGCAATCTGTCCATACGTGGGATTGGCAAACTGTTCTGATGTAAAGGACCATATTGTAAATGTTTTAGGCAAGTACTCCACTCTGTCACTGAAGCCTGAAAGCAGCCACAGACAATACATAAAGGAGCCATGATAAAATTGTATTTGTAAAAACAGAAAGCAAGCCATAGTTTGCCAATCCCAGTATATAAATTTAATTTTATATTACTAGAGATACTTATATTCTGCTTATAAAAATAATGAAATCTTATTAGTATAACTCTTAGCATCTGTATATAAATTCTAAAACCTGAAATGCAATTAACAGCACTTACATTACAACTTTGTAAATATTATTTCCTAGATAACCCAACAAGTGTGATGTGATTACTTTCTGCATCCAATGCAATGACCAACTCATATGCCTTTCAAAGCAAAATGCCTCTTCTATTACAAAGTATTATGAACTCTACATATGCATAACCCAGTTTTAACAAGTACCAAAACATGGCCAACTATGTCTCCCATGTATGTCCCCCTCTTTAGTCAAAGTAAATTCCAGACAAATAATCTTATTTTTGTCTGTTATTTGTGAAAGGTATTCTCAACTTTACCTTTAATTATGCTCTTGAATTTTTTTTTTTTTTTTTTTTTTTTTTCAGATGTAGTCTTGCTCTGTCACCCAGGCTGGAGTGCAGTGGCGCAATCTCAGCTCACTGTAACCTCTGCCTCCCAGGTTCAAGCAATTCTCCTGCCTCAGCCTCCCAAGTAGCTGGGATTACAGGTGCCCACCATCACATCTGGCTAATTTTTTGTATTTTAGTAGAGATGGGGTTTCACCATGTTGGCCAGGCTGGTCTCAAATTCTTGAGCTCAAGTGACCCGCCCCTGTCAGCCTCCCGAAGTGCTGGGATTACAGGTGTGAGCCACTGCGCCCAGCCATTTTTTCCCTAAAAAAGAGTTGCGTTATAGTTAAGATATACTGTATGGCAGTCCACAGCACCTTTGGTGGTACTTACAGTGGTATGTTTCAAAGAGGTGGTACACAGAACAAATCTCTTACCTGCATATCCAATTCATGGCATCTTTGAGCAATTTCTTCCTTTGCTGACAAAGCTTCATTTAGTTCCTCTGTAGTTTTCTTCAGCTGGTTAGAAACAAAGAGATAAACATTTTAATATGAAGTGGTAACAATTAATAATTCATATATTCAACACAGAATTAAAACATTTCCCCCCTTTCTTTCCTAAAGAGCGAAGGGTGCAAGAGGAAATCAAGAATCCTGTGGAAGAGTACAAAGACAGCACTTTTAACTTTAAATTAATTTCTTTTACTCTAAGTCTTGTTTTTTCCATCCTTTGAATTTGGCTCATTCCCCATATCAAGTTTTCTTATGCATCTTTTTTGATCTAGACTACCTGGTTCTTGGTAAGGATAATTCTTCAATAACTGAGAAATTTTACCTTCGTAGAATATGTATGTGCTAGAGGAATAGGGATTTTAATTGTTAAAATATGCAGCTAGAACATTTCAACACAAGTGTTTTAGTCATATTAAAACCTCATGCTGGGGGGTGGGGGAAGGAGAGTCATATTAAAACCTTATGGTAAGGCAAGGGGAGGGATACCATTAGGACAAATACCTAATGAGTGCGGGCCTTAAAACCTAGATGATGGGTTGATAGGTACAGCAAACCACCATGGCACATGTATACCTATGTAACAAACCTGCACATTCTGCACAGGTATCTCGGAAGTTAAAAAAAAAAAAAAAAACCTATCAAAAACTGTTGTGAAAATAGTTAGAATATGACGAAAATTTTGCATCTCCTGAGATTAAGAAAACAAAAATATTACTGAAGGAAAAAACCTTATGTTAATTTGTATAGCACCATTAAAAAAT
This sequence comes from Symphalangus syndactylus, assembly GCF_028878055.3. Lineage (NCBI taxonomy): Eukaryota > Metazoa > Chordata > Mammalia > Primates > Hylobatidae > Symphalangus > Symphalangus syndactylus. The sequence goes on along the minus strand of NC_072432.2, from coordinate 135,574,109 downwards.
TTGTTTACTCTCAACATAAACCAAACATTCCTGAGTTGTATCTCATTACTATATAAACTCTAAATGAGCAAAGTATGAAAAAAATTTGATTAAAAGAAAATTTTATTGTCTCTTCATTTCATGTGACCAAACCTCTGTGTGGTAGATCAAAAAAAAATTAAAGCTTGGGTTAAAATTGCAACATGTCCAAAATTTTCCTGCAAAACATTTAGAAACCACGAGGAGGAAGTGAAAGAAGACAAAGAATACAAAGATTTCTATTCATGTATTGCATGAGATGTACAAAATAGCTTGAACACAGAACCTGACAGTGTAATTAACGTTTCATTAAGAAGCGATATTTAGGCCGGGCACGGTGGCTCACACCTGTAACCCCAGCACTTTGGGAGGCCAAGGCTGGCGGATCACAAGGTCAGGAGATCGAGACCATCCTGGCTAACATGGTGAAACCCCGTCTCTACTAAAAATACAAAAAAAAATTAGCTGGGCATGGTGGCAGGCGCCTGTAGTCCCAGCTACTTGGGAGGCTGAGGCAGCAGAATGGTGAGAACCCAGGAGGTGAAGCTTGCAGTAAGCCGAGATTGCACCACTGCACTCCAGCCTGGGCGATAGACCAAGACTCCGTCTCAAACAAACAAAAAAAAAAAAAAAAAAAAAAAAGGAAGCAATATTTAAAAGTACAAAGTAACTTTTCTGTTAAAATCACAAAAATACATTGCAGGATTCCTTTAAAAATACAGTAGTTCTTTAGAGAATTTAATTATTCACTACTTCACAGAAATGAGGGGTGGGATCGAGAAGATATCTTCAACTGACAAAAGGAAATAATAAGTATCTTTTGCATTATATACAAACCATAAAAATAAATTCATATCATTTTCCAGGAATTTGACATGTCATTTTATATTTCATTTTACGAGAAAATGACATGAACTTATTCTTATGATTCATATAATCATAAGCTGTAACATCTATTGTGTTAAATGTGGCACACTGATATCACTAACAGAAAAATAAAAATTCATGACTAGAAAACAGGAGTCACAATAAACTAAAAAAATTAACCTATTTCAAAGTAGGTTATGCAACAGCATTTTAATTGCAAACGCATTTTATTACAAATTATAAACTTAATTATAAATGTGTAAATTCCATTAGTAAAAAAGCTTATGTTCTTAAAATTTTAGGTAAAATATAAAGAATTAAACCAATATAATCCAAAAGCAATTTTAACCCATTCTTCTCATTAACATCTGAAGCTTATCCTTTTCAACCTTTTCATGAATAAAAACAATGTATAATTATATACCTGACGATCAAGGTCAACATAGGCATCATTTCCAGCAGAGACAGGAGATTCCTTACTCATCAGCTGAAATCAAGATTTAAATGATTATAACTATGAGGCAAAAAAGACGTTCTACACAAAATACTTAACATAAGAAAATGAAGACCCAGCCACTATAGAAATATAAAAATTAAAATGAAAACACACATGTAAAACACTTTACATTAAAGCTTCTGAGTCTGGAACTTCTTTTGTCCCCACTCCAGAATAATGCCTTCATTTAAAATTAGAGGGCTGGGCAGGCATGGTGGCTCACGCCTGTAATCCCTGCACTTTGGGAGGCCGAGGTGGGCGGATCATGAGGTTAGGAGTTCAAGACCAGCCTGACCAACATGGTAAAACCCGTCTCTACTAAAAATACAAAAATTAGCTGGGTGTGGTGGCTGGTGCCTGCCTGTAATCCAGCTACTCAGGAGGCTGAGGCAGTAGAATTGCTTGAACCTGGGAGGCGGAGGTTGCAGTGAGCCGAGATGGCGCCACTGCACTCCAGCCTGAGCAACAGGGCGAGACTCCTCTCAAAAAACAAAAATAAATAAATAAAATAAACAAATAAATACATAAATAAAATTAGAGGGCTGTCAGCACCATAACACAGGGCAAGAGAAAAAAAAGTAAATAAAATAATAAATTGAATTAGAGGTCTAAATTCTGATGCTCATTTTCACCGCAAGCCTAGTAATAAGAATCTAGTATTACTTATTCTTATCACAAAAATGACAAATCATTAAAATTAAAATGTGGCTACATACTTAACAATAGTGGCTTCTCACTAAAAATAGCAATACTATTTATTTCTAAAGAATAAATGTGGCCGGGCGCGGTGGCTCACGCTTGTAATCCCAGCACTTTGGGAGGCCGAGGCGGGCGGATCACGAGGTCAGGAGATCGAGACCACGGTGAAACCCCGTCTCTACTAAAAATACAAAAAATTAGCCGGGCGTGGTGGCGGGCGCCTGTAGTCCCAGCTACTCGGAGAGGCTGAGGCAGTAGAATGGCGTGAACCCGGGAGGCGGAGCTTGCAGTGAGCGGAGATTGCGCCACTGCACTCCAGCCTGGGTGACAGAGCGAGACTCCGTCTCAAAAAAAAAAAAAAAAAAAAAAAAAAGAATAAATGTGGACAACATCAGTATTAGCGAAAATTACTGGCTAATGTTTAATGATAACACACACATACACACACTGATGCCCTAACCCTTATGTTGCAAAGAGAGAAGATCCGGAGATCTTCTGGATCTCTGGGGAGAAGGGAACAGAATTCTGGTTATGACAACTGTCAGAGAGAGACTCAAATGGCCCCAGTCTTCTATTGCTTCCTTCTTATATTCTGTTTTAAAGACAAAAGGGAGAGGGACAATCAGTAATGTGGGGATGTATAACTAGGTGTGGTGGTACGCGTCCTTTACTTCCAGCTACTAGGGAGGCTGGGGTGGATGGAATGCTTGAGCCCAGGAGTTGGAGAATATTGTGATCACACCTGTGAATAGCCACTGCACTCTAGCCTGGGCGATGTCACAAGACCACATCTCTTAAAAGAAAAACAGGCATAGGGATGTACTGTTGAGATCTTGTGATTCTAGCAACAACTCTCAATAAAAATCTAGGTATCCTACTCTGAGCACAACCATCTCTCATCGTAGGCCTCTCATTAAATTTTATCTGTTCCTCAACATCAGGAAGACTTCTGGGCCCCATCCCTCTGTACTTTCTCCTTGTCTTTCAGTCTTAGCCCACCGTTTCACTTTCTTCCTCACTTAGCTCAGACTTGATAGTGAACGCAGTTGATTTTGCCTGCCTAAAGTTTACTCCTGTTTCTTCTGCTAACGTTGTCTACCATTGTCCCCTCCCTAATTTCAATTCCTAGGTTCATTTGCTTAATCAATTTTTTTCTCTAGATTTCATGTCTTTCTATGACTTTTGTCAATATTCTATACTCTCCTCTTACCTCATTTTTTCTTACTGGCAAAATCTCAATCCAAGATTAATCCAGCTACAACTGCCTATATGCTACCTATACCCTGACTGCTAAAGTCATCCCACAGTATAGATGGGGAACTAGTTCTAGGACTCAGGGATATATCAACATGCACACACACTCAAGTCCCACAGGTGGCCCCGCAGAACCTCCCTATGTGAAAAGTTGGTCTCTGCACATGTGAGTTTCACATCCTGCAAAGACTGTATATTCCATCTGTGTTTGGTTGTAAAAAAAAAAAAAAAAACCGCACAAAAGTAGACCTGTGCAATCCAAACCTGCATAAAAGTAGACCTGTGTTGTTTAAGAGTCAACTGTATTGAGAGGGTAAAAAAAATTTAAAAACCACAAAACTGGTGTCACTATTAATAAAGTTTCCAATCTCAACTGGGCCTTCAGTGCTACTCAAAAAGCATAGCTGTTTTCCCCAGCCAGCAGCCTCATTTTCATCAGAGATTATTCCACACTGTTTCTGCTTCTCAAACCTCACCAACTCACCCACACTCATCATCAGACTATCTTGCCTTCAGATAAGAATTTCCCATACCCTAATTTACAAACTTAGTGACAGGCATGCCCACCCCTTCCTTTCTTCATTTCTGTTACAATACAAGGGCTCTTCTTCTCACCCAAGGCTAATCCCCAACTGTGCTTTCAACTCCATCTCTTCCAGCATCTCCTATGAGACTTATGCTTTGTGAGGCAAGAGACCATGTCTATCTTTTTCAAGGTTGTATCCCTAGTGCTGACTACAGTGCTTGGTACATACTGGGTACTCAATAAGTATTTGCTAAATGAATATGCAAAGAATAGACATATTAAAAATCTAATTTGGATTCTCTTTTACATACAACTTTATATCTTATTCTGGTCATCTGACATTTAAAATTTTTTCCTTCTGTCCTAAGATGCCCTTTTACACATTTTTATCAACTAAGTAATATTCCATCATATGGACGTACCACAATTTAAACACTAGCTTACTAATGGATATACCTTGTTTTCACACTTCTGTTAATATAAAATAGTCTGATAAACATTGTTGTGTCCAGTCTTGGTCTGAGTTTTTAAATAATTCCTTGCGATAGGCTCATAGAAAGTCACTTGGTCACAGATTTAATTTAAAAAACATTCCTGGTTATAGATATACCACCTGTTATTATAGAAAAATTTAAAAATATAGAAAAGGGTAAAGAAAATTCAGCTATTTGGAGAGTTAACATTAAGTAAGTTTATTTGTTTTCCCTCATCTTAATTTTTATTTTTAACAGAAATGGGATCATATTGTTCACGTGCTTTCTATCTACCTTTTTAAACCTGATATGAGCTTTCCCTTATGTCATTAAATATTTTTCAAAGATATGCTTCAATGCCTAGGTAATATGCCAGTATACTGGTACACCATAATTTATTTATCCATTGCCCTACCGCTGGGTAGTTATTTCTAATGCTTCAGTACTAGGAAATAATACTGAAGCACACTATATTGAGGGATACAGCACAATGGTTGTAGGTATGGGCTCTGCACTCTTAGACCTGAGTGCTATCTCGGTCACTACTTCCCATGTGAACCTAAGCAAGTTACTCAAACTCTCTGTTTCTTTTTATAAAATGAAGACAATAATATACACCTCACAGGATTGTACTGAATTTTCCTTTATACTGTGATAAATATACATAACAAAAATTGCCATTTTAACCACTTTAAGTATAAATTCAGAGGCATTAATTGCAAGTGTACAGAAATTTAAATGGAATTTGTTAACAAATGGAAATTGCTTAGTCACAGCCCAATCTAGTATATAGGAGATGCTAGATAAATGCTTGTTATGACTACTATTATGTATCTTTGTATTTTACTTTTTTTTTTTTTTCTGAGGTGGAGTCTCGCACTATCACCCAGGCTGGAGTGCAGTGGCACAATCTCGGCTCACTATAACCTCCGCCTCCCAGGTTCAAGCGATTCTCCTGCCTCAGCCACCCAAGTAGCTGGGATTACAGGTACGTGCCACCACGCCCGGCTAATATTTGTATTTTGAGTAGAGACAGGGTTTCACTGTGTTGGTTGGGCTGGTCTTGAACTCCTGACCTCGTGATCCACCCACCTCAACCTCCCAATGTGCTGGGATTACAGGCGTGAGCCACCGCGCCTGGCCATAATTTACGTTTTTTTTTAAGGATAAATTCCTAAAAGTGGAATTACAGGATCCACTACACTAAGGCAGAATGGTTGGCGGTCCTCTTATTCTTTTCCCTGCTCTTGCTTAGTAACAGAAGCCTGGAATTTTGGTTGGGTCCATGACTATCTAGAATAAGGACCCCCCTTTCCCAGACTCCCCCATGTGGCTAGGTGGATATCTGGCTAACAGGAGTGAGAATTCCTGCAAATTTACTTGCAGGAGGTGGATAACTCTTTCCTCAATCCTTTCTGCTGGCTAGAAATATAAACGTGAAAGCCGGCACTGAACCACTAGCTGGGAATCATGTATTAAGAACGGCACAGCAGCAAGATGGAAGAAAGCTGGGTTCCTGACAACTATAGAGCCTCCACACCAACCTAGGACCCTTGAGAGCAAATTAAACTCATATCCTGCTTGGGTAACTGTAGCTTTGGTATTTTAACACGACCAATCTAATCTTATATGATATAAAAGGGGATAACATTTTTAAAAGATATACCAGTGTGCATTCCTGCCATCAGTGCTGACTGCTAAACCAATGCACTCTTTAGAAGCTTTGCTGGGTAATAAAGAATTTCCCTCGAGATAGGAGTTGTCTTTGCTATTCGCAGTGGGCCCTTAGATAGTTTAAGCTAAGGAGATGACTCCAGATGGGAGCTGGCCACTCCAGAAAGACCATCATGTGATTAGAAGGTTGGGGCTTTGTTATCGGCCTGACCTCTGGGAAACAAAGGAGGCTGAAAATTGATTTGGACATCATGGTCACTGATTCAATCAAACATACCCATGTAATGAAACCCCAGTAAAGAATCTGGATATAAAGGCTCAGGTAAGCTTCTCTGGTTGGCAATACTCTACGTATTGCTACCATGGGGCGGGGACAAAACAAACTACATTTGGGACCTTCCCTGACCTCACCCTATGCATTTTTTGGTTTAACAGAAACTTAACAATCCAGAAATGCATTTAATTTGATTTGTATCCATTTGCTGAAATAAAGCTGTTATCATTCCTGACTTCTGTGAGTTGTTCTAGTAAATTACAGAATGTGTGGGGATAGTGGGAATCCTTGAATTTGTAGGCAGTTGGTCAGATGACAGGGTGGCCTGGAGACCCCTGAGCCTGGAGCTGGTGTCTGAACTGTGGGCAGTCTGTGGAGAGTGATACCTTTAAATCTGTGAAGTTTGGCCCAACTTTGGGTAGTTGGTGTCAGAAGTCATTGCAAGATTTTTTAAGCACAATTTCATCTTAATTTGCATTTAATTGAATATTTTTCATGTTTTTCTTTTGTATTTTTCTTTTTTTGAGACGGAGTCTCGCTGTCGCCACGCTGGAGTACAGTGGTGCGATCTCAGCTCACTCCAACCTCTGCCTCCTAGGTTCAAGTGATTTTCCTGCCTCAGCCTCCCGAGAAGTTGGGACTACAGGCATGTGCCACCACGCCTGGATAATTTTTGTATTTTTAGTACAGACGAAGTTTCACCATGTTGGCCAGGAATGGTCTCAATCTCTTGACCTTGTGATACGCCCGTCTTGGCCTCCCAAACTGCTGGGATTACAGGTGTGAGGCCACCACACTCGGCCTGTCTTCTGTATTTTTCTATGTTAGGTGCATATTCATGTCCTGCATATACTTCCCTATTTCTCTTAAGGGTTTCTTCCACTGCTTTTATGATTAAAAACATTCTCACATCCTGAACTTGACCGGCTATTAGTCTCTGTTTTATTTTTACTTTTACAGTTTTATGTTTTACATTTAAAACATAAATATTCATCTAGAAATTGCTTTGGGAATGGCTGGAGGTGAAGATCTATTTTCTGCCAAACAGGAAACCACCAGTTAAGTGTGAGGAAGACTGCTGGTTTAAGATAGATATTATTTGGCCAGGCGCTGTGGCTCACGCCTATAATCCTAGCACTTTGGGAGGCTGGGGAGGGCAGATCACCTGAGGTTCAGGAGTTCGAGACCAGCCTGACCAATACGGTGAAACCCCGTCTCTATTAAAAATACAAAAACTAGCCAGGCGTGGTGGCATGTGCCTATAGTCCCAGCTACTGAGGAGGCTGAGACAGGAGAACTGCTTGAACCTGGGTGGCGGAAGTTGCAGTGAGCCAAGATCACACCATTGCACTCCAGCCTGGATGACAGAGTGAGACTCGGTCCAACAAATAAATAAATAAATAATAGATATTATTTATTATTAGCTTTAGGAATTAGTCTGCTATTACTATTTCATTAAGGGCACTTTAAAAAATTAAGAATAGTTGGCCGGGCGTGGTGGCTCACGCCTGTAATCCCAGCACTTTGGGAGGCCAAGGCGGGCAGATCATGAGGTCAGGAGATCGAGACCATTCTAACAAAGCGAAACCCCATCTTTACTAAAAATACAAAAAATTAGCTGGGTGTGGTGGCACATACCTGTAGTCCCAGCTACTCGGGAGGCTGAAGCAGGAGAATCACTTGAACCCAGGAGGCGGAAGTGGCAGTGAGCCCAGATCGCACCACTGCACTCTAGCCTGGGTGACAGAGCGAGACTCCGTCTCAAAAAAAAAAAAAAATTTAGGAATAGTTATATCTATACCTGCAAAATAAATGTTTAAGATTTAAATAAAATTGGAAAATTTAAATGAGTATGATTTTTTAGAATAAAAACAAGAAAAGTTATATCATAAATGCAAAGTAAAAACTCTTTAAAAATGAGGAGAATCTCTTTTAAAATTTTCTACTTGTATTATTCATATTCATGTTTACTCCTTTAATTTTTCATAAACTATAAGCATGAAGCTCCAACATACCTCTTGAATGGCTGTCATGACAACATGTTGAACAGATTCCTCCATCATCATAATGGCTTGGATGTACTCTGAAAACAAGAACAATCTGGAATGTCACTGTTCAAGTTAAAGATGGTCAAGGGAATCAAGGCTCATACTTCATAAATTCTTATAAGTCGTTTCCCTGTGTTTTGATTCCTCCTAGGAATCCCACATATACCATTAAATGTATTGGTAAAGTCCGAAAATCACACTATTTATCTTTCCTTAAGATCTTTTCTTTCCTTTTCAACATTCCTTCTAAAGTTGAGGCTACAGCTACAGGTCACGAGAATGGAATATTGGCATGAGTATGTGCCAATGTAAAACGATGAAATGGTAAAGCCTGAAATCAGGATGGAAAAATCTCTGTATTACTTTTTTCTAAAATCTAAAAATTATCTTTCACATTACTCTTTGCTACACAGTTAAAAGAAAACTTTGAACTCTGTGCTTTATTTTTATGTGACATAAACGTGCTGCATTATTCTGCCTTAATATTTCCTTTTTTTTTTTTTAAGATAGAGTCTCACTCTGTCTCCAGGCTGGAGTGCAGTGGCGCCATCTCGCCTCACTGCAACCTCTGCCTCCCCGGGTTCACGCGATTCTCCTGCCTCAGCCTCCCGAGTAGCTGGGACTACAGGCGTGCGCCACCATGCCCAACTAATTTTTGTATTTTAGTAGAGACCAGGTTTCACCATGTTGGCCAGGATGGTCTCGATTTCTTGACCTCGTGATCCGCCTGCCTCGGCCTCCCAAAGTGCTGGGATTACAGGCGTGAGCCACCACGCCCAGCTTGCCTTAATATTTTCTTCTACAGTAAACAAAGAAAATGAAACTGAGAGCTGCTTAGGACAAAGAATTGAGACGAATGTAAGATACAAATTGATACCATAGTTAAACAAATATTGTATAATCCCAGGCTTTAAAATAATTATTGACTGGTCTAAGGGTAGTGAGTTATCACAACTGACTGTTCACAGTTACAGATGGAACTCCTTGTTCTACTACTTCCCCCTTCTCACTAAGGCACTTGACCGGTCAAACACAAAAAATAAAATGATTCACACCTCCAATAAGCTAAAGCAGCAAACTCCATCAATCTCATCCTCACCAATGCCAAAAAATAGAAAGATCTCTTTCTTATTAGTAATGACAAACTTGAAAATAATTTCTTGCCTTTGCAATAAGAAACGCGTAAAAGAGTAAAGTAATTAGGAAATTTTAGGCTCAACCTACCTCTCCAACCCCATACATCCAAACAACATGTACAATAAAAATCTCACTCCTTGAGGCAGTATATGAAGGGGTCTTACCATGAAACTGTCAAAGTACTCTTTTGACAAGAGATTCACGTATTTGAAATGACAACTATAATTGTCTACCCAACAGAGGATTTAAAATAAATGAGGTATTTTTACAATACTATTAAATTATGACTTCTGGTTAATGCTAAAGCTTTAGTTTATCAGAAACATGTTTTTAAGGAAGTATTGTCCTAAGGCTACTTGTACCCAATCGTTTGTTTATAAGTACAAATATACATAACACAACTAAATCATAGGCATTGTTCTTAGGCCAATAGGAATATCATAACTTAATCACTATTTAGTCAAAAAAGAATTCCTTTAGTCTGAGCTCAATTTTTGGTTTTGTTTTCTTAATGAGAATCACCCTACTAGTGTTGGAATACAGAAAGGGAGCTTTTAGATGTTCTGTTCAAAAGTATCAAACACAGAATTTAAAGGCTATGGAGAAACCAGCATAGGTAGGATGACTAAACAGCTCTAAAAGTAAGACTGTGAACATGGAAGAGAAGAAGCAGTGGCACTGATAATGGGAAAGGAGAATTTAATGACAGCCTATTGAAAGTGAAGGAAATAACAGTGGACTCGAGGAGTGAGGGGTTAGTAGGTGTGAGAGGGGAAGCGTTAGTTAAGAAGCGGTGTTGCCACGTCAAGGCCCTTCCCCGCGAACACCGTAAAATGCTAAATGATAAAATGATGATGAGAACTAAATTACTGTACAGTTTTTTAAACAAAAAAATTTATGTATCTTTAAAAGTCCAAAATACAAATGATATGCTATTACTGGGTGTGTGTCTATGAGGCAATGCTGGAGAATGAGGTTTGCTATGTGAGGTCACTTATCCTGAAGCCTTCACTGTCTAAATTTCACAGCATAGTTTATTACAGGGAGTATTAAGTTTAAATTAAATGTGGAAGAAACATGAGTTTTTGTCCTTGTCTAGCCTCTCACAGGTAGGAAGTATTGGGCAAGTCACATAACACTTACAAGTCCCAGCTTCCTAGTCTGTAAAAAGCATTTTTTGGTACCAGAGAGAAGGGAAATAATAAATAATTATTATTAGTGTGTCTTCTACTACTAATCTTTGTTTTTTCAAATTTACCACCATTTGATTTGCCCCCAATTTAAGAAGATAGCCAAGATAAATGTGCACTGAGTCAACATCCCTAGCAGATGCTCTTCACTTCTTCTAATTAGGAAACACATTTAAACATAAGCCCCTTTTAATCTGTACACTGCTTTATGGAGTACAAAGCACACACACACACACAGACACACGCACACACACACACAATTTCATTCACTCCTCATGACAACCAGCTTTTACATTCTTATTTTGCAGACAAGGACACAGGCTAAGTATCTCATCCCAAGCGAGTCAGGTAGTAAACAGCAGAACTGCTTTAGTGAGTTTTACGTTATATACCATAAATATGCAGTGACAGCTAATATCTAACCACTCAGACACTCATGTACTTGATTCTTAGCACTCTACTATGTTCCTGAGAGCAGAGGATATCCTAAATCTAGACAAATGAGACGTTAAAATTTTGTTCAGTAAGTTTCCATCATTTATACAATTTTGGGGGGAAACTCAATCTAGGTGTTTCTACAGAACATTTGGTCTGAGTGAGAACTTCAATAAATATTATAATTGACTATCTTCTTTCCCATAGGAATATGCATATAGGTAACATCTTTGTCTTCCTAGTCCTATTCTGTAGTAAATATAATTAGCTGACTCTCAACAGTTATGCACTTCCAAAGACCCCGACATATTAAGGAGAATTCCAGAAGTCAATGAATTTCCTTAAAGGATACATAAGAAGTTATTATCTGATATCAATCAACTTCAATTTAATTTCTATTTTCCACCTTAAAATCAAAGCATCTACTCAAAAGATTTAATGTCTCAAATCTTAGATATACCAATCTCCTAATCTTTGACAGAACCCTTGTTAGACACTCCAGGAATATACATAGATCACAACTGCAGAAAATTCCATATTTGATTCTTGAGCTAAACTGAATAAGCAAACTAAAATTTACCTATAAGAAAATGGTGGCCGGGCGCTGTGGCTCATGCCTGTAATCCCAGTGCTTTGGGAGGCCGAGGCAGGAGGATCATGAGGTCAGGAGTTCGAGACCAGCTTGACCAACATGGTGAAACCCCATCTCTACTAAAAATACAAAAATTAGCGGGGCGTGGTGGCACGTGCACTTGTAATCCCAGCTACTCATGAGGCTGAAGCAGGAGAATTGCTTGAACCTGGGAGGCAGAGGTTGCAATGAGCTGAGATCACACCACTGCACTCCAGCCTGGGTGACAGAGCGAGAATCTGTCCCCCTAAAAAAAAAAAAAAAAAAAAAAAAGAAAGAGAGAAAATGGTATGATAAAATAGGAATGGGGCTAGAGAGAAAGAAATACATTGTTTTAAAAAATACCGAATTGGAGACCAATAAAATTAGTCATAACTTCAAGAAAATAATGCTGTCTATTATTAAACTTACCATGGAACACCAAAAAAGTACAAACAACAAGTTAATAGAAATATGTTTTGCACTACAAGGGGTAAATGGTGGGGAAACAAGAAAAAAACCTTTGGGCTTAAAAAAAAAATCCATCGTCTTCAACATAAGTAATAGTAACATACTGTGCTGTCATCACTTATAACAGCCCCTGTCTCCTGCCTAATTTTCCTTCATCCTTTTCTCACTATACTCCAATTATAGTGTGGTGGGTTTTTTAATTCCTCAGAGATAACCTAGGTCTTTCCTACATTCAGCTTCTACTATTTACATTACTCTTAATCCACTGTCTTCCATAGCTTTGCTTAAATGACTTCCCTGACCGCAAACCCAGGCTGTCCCCCTTTAAGCTGTAGCTGTGGAACACTCACCTCTGCGCTCATCATACGGGTATCTGTGGCATTATTTAATGTCCTTCCACTCAAGTTCCTTGAGGGCAGGCACTTGTCTGTTCTAACACTGTGTTCCCAGTCCCTAATGTAATGTATAAGTTCAATGTTTATGAAATAAATTTAATATAGAAGAGAAAATGAATTTAAGGTAAAATTTATCTGCTTTATTGCACGATAAATTTGAACTGCAGCTTTTAGAAAACAAGTGATTTCTATGCAAATCAGTCGTTGTCAATAGAGGAAAAAAGATACTTAAGATTAAATAAGCACTTTGCAAGAACTATAAAAAAGATATTAATTATATTATTATCTATATATCAAAGCTAGTCTTCAAGTAACTTCAACAAAGTTCAAATCTGTCAACTTGGACTTGCTGTACACATAAAAGTACACTTAACTAACAAAAGCTGTAAATTAAAAGTTAACTTACTGAGAATAGCCTTCTCTAATTCTGTGTTAGTAGTTTTACTAATTTACATTCTACTTATTGATAAAATAAATATAATCATTGAACACCACCTAATGACATTTAAAAAATTGTGGCTACCTTAAAGTTCACAAAAGCACACGATAAAATAATTGAATGAAAATGTTTTAAAATACTAATATATAGGCTGGGGTGGTGGCTCATGCCTGTAATCCTAGCACTTTGGGAAGCCAAGGCGGGTGGATCACTTGAGGTCAGGAGTTTGAGACCAGCCCGACCAACATGATGAAACCCTGTCTCTACTAAAAACAGAGCATTAGCCAGGCGTGGTGGTGCACATCTGTAATCCCAGCTACTCAAGAGGCTGAGGCAGGAGAATCGCTTGAACCCGGGAGGCAGAAGTTGCAGTGAGCTGAGATCATACCACTGCACTCCAGCCTGGGCAACAGAGCAAGACTCCATCTCGAGAAAATAAAATAAAATAGAATAAAATAAAATAAAATACTATATGTAAAACTTATAATGTTTTCACATTTCCTAGTAATAACTAATGTTCTGTGAACCACTACTATGTGCAAGACACTGTACTGTTCTATACACATGATCTCATTTAGTTTCCACAATAACCTTAGGAGGTAGGTACTATAATGAATCTCTATTTTACTAAAAAACTGAAATACAGAGGTTAAGTATCTATTCAATGTCCTTGAGATTGTCTGCGAGAGGTGGAAACGAGTTGAAATTCACGGGGTGAGGCACACTGCAGCTCATGCTCTTAATCTCATATTTCAATGTAATAATAATGATAGAATATATTGGGTTATTTCAGCTCTGGGAGCTTAAAATGGGGTATTTTAGATTGCAATACAAAGGACATGGGAAAAAATGAAAGTTTTCAGATTTACACGCTTAGCGAGAAATTTTTCTAGCAGTGATAGACACCATTAATTTATTTTATTATTATTTTTTTCTGAGAAAAAGTCTTGATCTATCGCCCAGGCTAGAGTGCAGTGGCGCAATCTTGGCTCACTGCAACCTCTGCCTCCTGGATTCAAGTGATTCTCCTGCCTCAGCCTCACAAGTAGCTGGGATTACAGGCGCCCACCACCGCGCCCGGCTAATTTTTGTATTTTTAGTACAGATGGGGTTTCACCATCTTGGCCAGGCTGGTCTCAAACTCCCGACTTCGTGATCCACCTGCCTCAGCCTCCCAAAGTGCTGGGATTACAGCTGTGAGCCACTGCGCCCAGCCCCATTAATTTTACAAGCCTGTTTATCGATGTGAAAATTAATCCCAAGGTTTTCCAGGTTTTTCAATGTTTTCTTGCCAGAGTATGTTACTACAAACTATCCTGTGCCATTTTTCTCTTTTTTTGAGACAGGGTCTTGCTCTGTCGCCCAGGCTGGAGTGCAGTGATGCGATCTTGGCTCATTGCAACCTCCGCCTCCCAGGTTCAAGTGATTCTCATGCCTCAGATACCTGAGTAGCTGGGATTACAGGAGTCTGCCTCCACACTCAGCTAATTTTTTTTTTTTTTCTAGTAGAGATGTGGTTTCACCATATTGGTCAGGCTGGTCTCCAACTCCTGGCCTCAAGTGATCCGCCCACCGTGGCCTCCCAAAGTGCTGGGATTACAGGCATGAGCCACCGTACCCAGCCTCCTGTGGTATTTCTAAGAGTTTTACAATTATTTAAAAATAAATGAAACAATATTGATATATGTAATACTATACTTTCCTTTAAAAGATAGTCAAGGCACCATCTAAAATTTAAGTCAGGGAGTAATTTCTTAAGGGAAAGTATCTGCCAGATTTTGGGGTAGGAAACCCAATTCAAAATTTCTTTTTATTATTTAAACATTGCATATAATGATACGCTTCCCTCTCTTTTTCCCCACAGTAGAGGCAAACTTGCAAATGTTTTCCAAATACAATATGCCTAAAAAAAGAAAAAGGAAAAGGAAAAGCTGAAAGTATCTGTTATAGATATATGTTGGGAAGGCAGACCTGAATATCTATTAAACTGCTGTATGTCTCTGCTCATTTTTTCCAGATTAGGTAGATGTTGTCAAATTAACAGCAAATTTCACTGCATTCAGTGTAGTTATCTACCCAAGGAATTATGTGGTATTGCACAAAAGAAAAAATATCACCCCAATCAAATTTATTTTAACATGCAAAATTCATTTAGGCTTAAAAACAAATTACTAGTAAAACTGCAGAAAATGGCATTCTTTGGGGGTGGCCTTAAACAGATGTTACTGTTGGTACTGGTGATTTATATATAAAATATAAAATATACATTACTTCCCTTCATTATTTTAAATGCAAACACTAACTTGAAACAAATTACCTTGCTTCTGTTCACAGTTCACAGCACAGCCTAAGATGAGCTGAAGCATCCTTCCAAGCTCTGCTGCATCAGAATGCTCCCCAATAAGGTTCACATCAGGAAGGGTAAAGTCATTAATTTGCTGTCCTAAAATCTGAATGGAGATAAAAGGATTATAATTGCATTTACATTTATATGACCAAAAAAAAGAAAAAAACTTGATCGAGGTTAGTTTGTTATTACCAGAAACTCATTGCCAAGGACAGAGTGATTACGTTCCATTTCCCTCCCAATTTCTATTTTTACCTCCCATACCTAAATTATAACTATCTTGAGTCACAGCAACTTAGTCCCTACTCTGGTATGTGGCATGTACATCGAGCAAAAAAAAACAAAAAACAAAAAAACAAACAAACAAAAAAAACCCTGAGTACTCCAAGAAGAAATGGGTGTATACTCTTTGAAGAAGTAGAACTAAAAAGATTATGAACTAGGGGGCACCAGAAAGAGCTGAGATTAAATATAAATTCATGTCCCCAACAGTAAGATTCTCACTAGCCACCTTCACTCCATTTGATTCCCAAAACACTGGCAGCAAAATACCTACGTCAGGAAGGAGCATGAAGGATTTCTTTACACGGAAATTGACTGTTCCCACATGCAATGATTCATATGCAGACAAATGGGCAGGTCTCTGCCTGACAATCCTACAGTGAAATGTACCACTCAAAAAGCACCCCCAACTCAGATTCCAATCAGCTTTTGATAGTGGTTTACTTTTAAATGTCAACAAACAACCAAGGACCATTAAAACATTTGAGAAGTCTCCAACATTAAAAACAGGCAAAAACAATGAAAGCAAACTCAGAAAAAAGCAAATAATGAAGCAAATGAAAGAAAATAAAATTTTAAACATCCTATAACTAGATGTACATACAGGTGGTAAAACTATCAACACAAACAAGAAAATAATTATTTAAAAAGCTGGGAATCATGGTTTTCCCTGGATAGGAGGTGAGGAAAGAGGTTGTGATCAAGAAGGTAAACACAAGCCCTGGTAGGTGCTGGTGACATTCAACCGACCTATGTTACATGGTTGTTCACTTCACAATTACCTTTAAAATGTACATATACATGTGGTATGCTTTTCTGAATGTACGTTTATTCTACAATGAAAAAGTAATGTGGGTTTTGGAGGAGCGGGACTGGTATTTTACTTTTTATTTTTTTGAGATGGAGTTTCGCTCTTGTTGCCCAGGCTGAAGTGCAATGGCATGATCTCGGCTCACTGCAAACTCCCAAGTTCAAGCGATTCTCCTGCCTCAGCCTCTCAAGTAGCTGGGATTACAGCCATGTGCCACCACACCCAGCTAATTTTGTATTTTTAGTAGAGACAGGATTTCCCCATGTTGGTCAGGCTGGTCTCAAACTCCTGACCTCAAGTAATCCAACTGCCTGGCCTCCGAAAGTGCTGAGATTACAGGTGTGAGCCACCGTACTTGGCCAAGGGATTGGTATTTTAGATGGATGGTCAAAGAAGCCCTCTACGCTAAGTTAAAAACTGAGCAGAATCCTGGAATGAAGAGGTAGACCACACAGTTATAGGTGGGGAGAAGCAGAATCCTGGAATGAAGAGGTAGACCACACAGTTATAGGTGGGGAGATACAACACAGAGGTTACCATGGGCAAAGTTGTGAGGGAGGAGTGCACTTGATAAACTCCAAGAACAGCAGGGTCAGTGTGGCTGGGGAAGGAGTGGAAGACAAGGTCCAGGGGTCAGGATGGGGGAGGCATGTCACTTAGGTCCTCATAAGTTATGTCAAAGATGTGAGTTTTATTCTAAATAATAAGGAAAACAAATTGAATTAAATGAATAGAAATATACCACCAACCAGATTAAATTAAATTTTTCTCCTTGAATAGGAAAATCAATTCCTAGAAGGATATAAAAGAAAATACTGGCCAGACACAGTGGCTCATGCCTTTTTTTTTTTGAGACAGAGTCTCGCTCTGTCGCCCAGGCTGGAGTGCAGTGGCACGATCTTGGCTCACTGCAACCTCTGCCTCCCAGGTTCACACCATTCTCGTGCCTCAGCCTCCCGAGTAGCTGGGACTACAAGCGCCCACCATCACACCCACCTAATTTCTTTTTGTATTTTTAGTAGAGATGGGGTTTCACCGTGTTAGCCAGGATGGTCTAGATATCCTGACCTCGTGATCTGCCTGCCTCAGCCTCCCAAAGTGCTGGTATTACAGGTGTGAGCCACCGTGCCCAGCCAGCTCATGCCTTTAATCCCAGCACTTCGGGAGGCCGAGGCAGGCGGATCACCTGAGGTCAGAAGTTTGAGACCAGCCTGACCAATAAGGTATAATCTCGTCTCTACTAAAAATACAAAAATGAGTTGGGTGTGGTGGCAGGCGACTGTGGTCCCAGCTACTTGGGAGGCCAAGACAGGAGAAATGCTTGAACCTGGGAAGCAGAGGTTGCCCGTGAGCAGAGATCGTGCCACTGCACTCACTCCGGCCTGGGTGACAGAGCGAGACTCCGTCTCAAAAATAAGTAAATAAATAAATAAATAAAATAAACAAAATGAAAAGACCAAACCTATGTTTGATTGGCGTACCTGGAACTGACAGGGAGAATGGAACCAAGTTGGAAAACACTCTGCAGGCTATTATCTAGGAAAACTTCCCCAACCTAGCACAACAGGCCAATGTTCAAATTCAGGAAATCCAGAGAACACCACAAAGATATTCCTCAAGAAGAGCAACCCCAAGACACATAATCGTCAGATTCACCAAGGTTGAAATGAAGAAAAAAATGTTAAGGGCATCCAGAGAGAAAGGTCGGGTTGCCCACAAAGGGAAGCCCGTCAGACTAACAGCAGATCTCTCTTCAGAAACCTGACAAGCTAGAAGAGAGTGGGGGCCAATATTCAACATTCCTAAAGAAAAGCATTTTCAACCCAGAATTTCATACCCAGCCAAACTAAGCTTCATAAGCGAAGGAGAAATAAAATCCTTTACAGACAAGCAAATGCTGAGAGATTTTGTCACCACCAGGCCTGCCTTACAAGAGCTCCTGAAGGAAGCACTAAATACGGCAAGGAAAAACTGGTACCAGCCGCTGCAAAAACATACCAAGTTGTAAAGACCATCAACACTATGAAGAAACTGCATCAACTAATAGGCAAAATAACCACTAGCATCATAATGATAGGATCAAATTCACACATAACAATATTAACCTTAAATGTAAATGGGCTAAATGCCCCAATTTAAAGGCACAGACTAGCAAATTGGATGAAGAGTCAAGACCCATCAATGTGCTGTATTCAGGAAACTCACCTCACATGCAAAGACACACATAGGCTCAAAATAAAGGGATGCAGGAAGATTTACCAAGCAAATGGAAAGCAAAAAAAAAAAAAGCAGGGGTTGCAATACTAGTCTCTGATAAAACAGACTTTAAACCACCAAAGATCAAAAGAGACAAAGAATACCATTACATAATGGTAAAGGGATCAATTCAACAAGAAGAGCTAGCTATCCTAAATATATATGCACCCAATACAGGAGCACCCAGATTCATAAAGCAAGTCCTTAGATATCTACAAAGAGACTTAGACTCCCACACAACAATAGTGGGAGACTTTAACACCCCACTGTCAATATTAGATCAACGAGACAAAAAATTAACAAGGATATTCAGGACTTGAACTCAGCTCTGGACCAAGCAGACCTAATAGACATCTACAGAACTCTCCACCCCAAATCAACAGAATATACATTCTTCTCAGCACATCGCACTTATTCTAAAATTGACCACATAATTGGAAGTAAAACACTCCTCAGTAAATGCAAAAGAACAGAAATCATAACAGTTTCTCAGACCACAGTGCAATCAGATTAGAACTGAGGATTAAGAAATTCATTCAAAACTGCACAACTACATGGAAACTGAACAACCTGCTCCTGAATGACTACTGGGTACGTAACGAAATTCAGGTAGAAATAAGTAAGTTCTTTGAAACAAATGAGAACAAAGACACAATGTACCAGAATCTCTGGGACACAGCTAAAGCAGTGTTTAGAGGGAAATTTATAGCACTAAATGCCCATAGGAGAAAGCAGGAAAGATCTGAAATCGACACCCTAACATCACAATCAAAAGAACTAGAGAAGCAAGAGCAAAGAAATTCAAAAGCTAGCAGAAGACAAGAAATAACTAAGATCAGAGCAGAACTGAAAGAGACAGAGACACAAAAAACCCTTCAAAAAAAAAATCAATGAATCCAGGAGCTGGGTTTTTTTAAAAGTTTAACAAAATAGACCACTAGCCAGACTAATAAGAAGAAAAGAGAGAAGAATCAAATAGACACAATAAAAAATGATAAATAGGATATCACCACTGATCCCACAGAAATACAAACTACCATCAGAGAATACTGTAAACATCTCTATGCAAATAAACTAGAAAATCTAGAAGAAATGGATAAATTTCTAGATACATACATCCTCCCAAGACTAAACCAGAAAAGAAGTCAAATCCCTGAATACACCAATAACAAGTTCTGAAATTAAGGCAGTAATACCTTACCAACCAAAAAAAGCCCAGGAGATGGATTCACAGCTGAATTCTACCAGAGGTACAAAGAGGAGCCGGTACCATTCCTTCTGAAACTATTCCAAACAACAGAAAAAGAGGTACTCCTCCCTAACTCATTTTACGAGGCCAGTATCATCCTGACACCAAAACCTGACAGAAACACAACAAAAAAAGAAAATTTCAGGCCAATATCTCTGATGAACATCGATGCAAAAATCCTCAATAAAATACTGACAAACTGAATCCAGCAGCACATCAAAAAGCTTATCCACCACCATCAAGTTGGCTTCATCCCTGGGATGTAAGGCTGGTTCAACATACTCAAATCAGTAAACGTAATACATCACATAAACAGAATCAATGACAAAAACCATAGGATTATCTCAATAGATGCAGAAAAGGCCTTCAATAAAATTCAACACCCCTTCATGCTAAAAACTCTCAATAAACTAGGTATTGATGGAATGTATCTCAAAATAGTAACAGCTGTTTATGACAAACCCACAGCCAATATCATACTGAATGGGCAAAAGCTGGAAGCATTCCCTTTGAAAACTGGCACAAGACAAGGATGTCCTCTCTCACCACTCCTATTCAACACAGTATTGGAAGTTCTGGCCAGGGCAATCAGGCAAGAGAAAGAAATAAAGGATATTCAAATAGGAAGAGAAGAAGCCAACTTGTCTCTGTTTGCAGATGACATGATTGTACATTTAGAAAACCCCATCGTCTCAGCCCAAAATCTCCTTAAGCTGATAAGCAACTTCAGCAAAGTCTCAGGATACAAAATCAATGTGCAAAAATCACAAGCATTCCTATACACCAATAACACACAAATAGCCAAATCATAAGTCAACTCCCATTCGCAATTGCTACTAAGAGAATAAAATACCTAGGAATACACAACTTACAAGGGATGTGAAGGACCTCTTCAAGGAGAACTACAAACCACTGCTCAAGGAAATAAGAGCGGACACAAACAAATGAACAAATATTCCATGCTCATGGATAGCAAGAACCAATATCGTGAAAATGGCCATCCTGCCCAAAGCAATTTATAGATTCAATGGTATCCCCATACAGCTACCACTGACTTTCTTCAAAGAATTAGAAAAAACTACTTTAAATTTCATATGGAATCAAAAAAGAGCCAGTATAGCCAAGACAATCCTAAGCAAAAAGAACAAAGCTGGAGGCATCACAATATTTGACTTCAAACTATACTACAAGGCTACAGTAACCAAAACAGCATGGTACTGGTACCAAAGCAGATATACAGACCAATGGAACAGAACAGAGGCCTCAGAAATAATGCCACACATCTACAACCATCTGATCTTTGACAAACCTGACAAAAACAAGCAATGGGAAAAGGATTCCCTATTTAATAAATAGTGCTGGAAAAACTGGCTAGCCATATGCAGAAAACTGAAACTGGACCCCTTCCTTACACCTTATACAAAAATTAACTCAAGATGGATTAAAGACTTAAATGTAAGACCTAAAACCATAAAAACCCTAGAAGAAAACCTAGGCAACACCATTCAGGACATAGGCATGGGCAAAGACTTCATGACTAAAACACCAAAAGCAACTGCAACAAAAGCCAAAATTGACAAATGGGATCTAAGTAAACTAAAGAGCCTCTGCACAGCAAAAGAAACTATCATCAGAGTGAAAAGGCAACCTACAGAATGGGAGAAAATTTTTGCAATCTACCCATCTGACAAAGGGCTAATATCCAGAATCTACAAGGAACTTAAACAAATGTACAAGAAGAAATCAAACAACCCCATCAAAAAGTGGGCAAAGGTTATGAACAGACACTTATCAAAAGAAGACATTTATATGGCCAGTAAACATGAAAAAAAGCTCACCATCATTGGTCACTAGAGAAATGCAAATCAAAACCACAATGAGATACCATCTCACACCAGTTAGAATGGCGATCATTAAAAAGTAAGGAAACAATAGATGTTGGAGAGGATATGGAGAAATAGGAATGCTTTTACACGGTTGGTGGGAGTGTAAATTAGTTCAACCATTGTGGAAGACAGTGTGGCGATTCCTCAAGGATCTAGAACCAGAAATATCATTTGACCCAGCAATCCCATTACTGGGTATATACCCAAAGGATTATAAATCAATCTACTATAAAGACATGCACACATTTATTGCAGCACTATTCACAATAGCAAAGACTTGGAACCAACCCAAATGCCCATCAATGATAGACCGGATAAAGAAAATGTGGCACATATATACCATGGAATACCATGCAGCCATAAAAAAGGATGAGTTCATGTCCTTTGCAGGGACATGGATGAAGCTCAGAAACCATCATTCTGAGCAAACTATCACAAGGACAGAAAACCAAACATCGCATGTTCTCACTCATGGGTGGGAATTGAACAGTGAGAACACATGAACACAGGGAGGGAACATCATCCACTGGAGCCTGTTGAGGGGGTGGGGGGCTAGGGGAGGGATAGCATTAGGAGAAATACCTAATATAGATGACGGGTTGATGGGTGCAGCAAACCACCATGGCACGTGTATAGCTATGTAATAAACCTGCATGTTCTGCACATGTATCTCAGAACTTAAAGTATAATAATTAAAAAAACATATGAAAGTAAAAAAAATCTATGATTAATATTCTCATAGAGATAAGAGAAACTATTATATTCATAAGCATAAGCAAGAACAGGATATAAAAGTTACATTCAGAAAACAAAAAGCAGTCTTGCAAATTAAAAATGTGATAGCAGAAATGAAAAATTCAACAGGCAAGCTAGAAGAAGGTGTATAATCATCTCAGTCAGTACAGCAAAAACACGAGAGAGAAAACAAGAGAAAGGGTTAGATAATTAAAGGATTAACCCAGGAGGTTCAATAGCTAAATAGTTCAGAAAGAGGATAAAGTAAAGAAAAATAAAGTAATAAAATAAATGAGATAAAATAAATAATAATAAGAAGAAAATTTCCTAAAACTAAAGCTAGTAGGCATTCAGATTTTAAGGGTGTGCTAAGTGCCAAGCGCAATAAAACAAAAGAAAACAACAACGAAAAAACTCCTTCTCATACCAAAGCACAGCAGCATGAACATGGAGATAAAAAGGACCTAAAAGGTTCCAGAAAGTGAACAAGTTACCAACAGGGAGTGGGAGTCCACATGAGAGATGTTAGCAGCAGCACTGGAAGCCAGAGGGCATGGAGCAATGATTTCAAAATACAGAGGGATGACCTCCAACCTGGAATTCCATATTCAACTCAACCACAGTGTAAAGAGAACTAAGATTATTTTCAGATTTTTGGAGCTTAAAATAAGTATCTATCATGTATTTTTCTGAAGATGCCACTGGAAAATGAGCTCTACCAAAACATGAAAGTAAACCAAGAAAGAGAAATACACAGAATTCAGCAAGCAAAATAAGATAGGAGAAAGACAAAGGAATTCCCAGGAGGAGGGTGAAAGGTAATGACAGAACCATTAATTTATTCTTTTTGTTTATCCTAGAGTGAATAACGTTACGTTTTGCTGCAGAAATGTTAATATAATGGAATAATGGTGTAACCCCAGGCCCCACTGAGGTATTTACACAATACGTGGTGTATGCATCATGTTACCTTTCTAAAAATCTGAAAAACTCTGAATTCCAAAATCAATCTGGCCTAAAGGATTGGGAACCTAAATTGTGGACCTGCATACACATTTTTATAAACATATTTATGTATATTCATGTAAAACTGGTATCATATGGCATATACAATCTCACACTTTTATATTATTAAAGAATATTTATAAATATGTATTTTCATGGCTGAATGGCATTTGTCCTACAACATGTTTCATAATTTTCTTATTGTTAGACATTGGGTTATATTCAATTTTTGCCTACTATGAAATAATGAGGTGGATAACCTAATGTAGTTCTTAAAGACCAATTTCTAGAAATAGAACTATGGTGTCAAAGAAGTATGCATTTGCAAAACGTTTAAATATATAGGTAAGCACCTTCATCTAGTTTATGAAGTAGAACACATAAAATGAATTACTAAATGCACAAAGAAATATATAATACAAATCACAGTAGGCAGTAAGAAGGAAAAGAACCTTGGGCTATGAGAATAAATAGGGAAGCTGATACCGAATCTTATAGGTATGGGCTCACTAAATGGCAGTGTAGGCTCAAATTAAGCAAACTCCAACTACACATACTGATTTTAGTTTTACTCATGCTCCAACTCGTTCTCCTAATCATGTAGTAATGAATATAATTAGGTTTCTAAAAGGGTATAAGTTCCAAAGACACCACACCATTTTCAGACCACACCATTTTCAGAGACTGGATTTCTTCTTCCTCTCAGGCACACTCAGGCTAGGGGATGCTATGTGGGGCTACAGGTAACACCAGTAGGCCGAGGACCCAAAAATGTCAGGGGGCTGGGTGAGGGGGAGAAAAAAAAGAAAAATTACAAGAAGGGAAGAGAAAGAGGTGCACATGAGCCTCGGCTTCTCATGTATGATGAGGATAATGGCTCAGATTTCCTCTGTGTGGCTTCCACTGAGTGAGAGACCTGGCTCAGGAGGACACTCCTGAAACAGCATCACTATCTTCAATGCCATACATTTTCTATTCTTTTTTTACTACAATACTTCATTAAAAACTACCTTTTTTCATATAATAGGCATGATGCTCAGAACAAAACCAATCACCTCTTCTAAGCCCAAAAGATCTAGTAAATATGGCCAGGCACGGTGGCTCACGCTTGTAATCCCAGCACTTTGGGAGGCCGAGGTGGGCGGATCATGAGGTCAGGAGATCGAGACCACGGTGAAACCCCGTCTCTACTAAAAATACAAAAAATTAGCTGGGCGTGGTGGCGGGCGCCTGTAGTCCCAGCTACTCGGAGAGGCTGAGGCAGGAGAATGGCGTGAACCCGGGAGGCGGAGCTTGCAGCGAGCCGAGATTGCGCCACTGCACTCCAGCCTGGGCGACAGAGCAAGACTCCATCTCAAGAAAAAAAAAAAAAAAAAAAAAAAAAAGATCTAGTAAATATAAGTACTTCTGGTTGAAGGAAAAAAAACACTTTTTGTCAACGTGTCTAATACCAACCCTACGTTCGCACTTACATGTATCTTAAATATCATGTTTTTCTTGGAAATTAATTTTTTTTTGACATGATTGGAAACCCTGAGTGCCTGCAGTGTAATAGCACTGTCCTGAGGGCTGGGATGTACCAATGACTACATGAGGTCTGGCTCCAACCTCATTTCATGGCTCTAAGAATATAATGGGGTGGCCAGGCACAGTGGCTCAGGCACTTTGGGAGGCCGAGGTTAGTGGATCACAAGGTCAGGAGTCTGAGACCAGCCTGGCCAATATGGTGAAACCCTGTCTCTACCAAAAATACAAAAATTAGCTGGGCGTGGTGGTACGTGCCTGTAGTCCCAGCTTCTCGGGAAGCTGGGACAGGAGAATAGCATGAACCCAGGAGGCGGAGGTTGCAGTGAGCCGAGGTCGCGCTACTGCACTCTACCCTGGGTGACACAGCGAGAATCTGTCAAAAAGGAAAGGATGGGACGGGAAGAGGAAAGGGAAGGGAAGGCGCGGTGGCTCACGCCTGTAATCCCAGCACTCTGGGAGGCCGAGGTGGGCGGATCACGAGGTCAGGAGATCGAGACCATCCTGGCTAACACGGTGAAACCCCATCTCTACTAAAAATACAAAAAAATTAGCCAGGCGTAGTAGCGGGTGCCTGTATTCCCAGCTACTTGGGAGGCTGAGGCAGGAGAATGGCATGAACCCGGGAGGCAGAGCTTGCAGTGAGCTGAGATTGCGCCACTGCACTACAGACTGGGTGACAGAGCGAGACTCCATCTCAAAAAAAAAAAAAAAAAAAGAGAGAGAGAGAAGAGAAGAATATAATGGGGTGAGACAACCAAATAAACCAACAAATAAGGAGACTGCTGATATGGCCAGGATTAAAGGGAATAAACAGGGTGATGTGACCGAATAATGGGGCTGAGGGGTGAATGTGGCCCTGGCTGAGGCAGCACATGTTCAGAGAAAGTCTCTGTAAGGAGGTAACAGAAAGTTCAAATAAGCAAGAGCAAGAAATGCCAGGAGCTGAGGGAAGAAGGCTGCACACAGCAACAGCAGTGGGGCAAAGACTAAGGAAGAAAAGGACTTAGCAGATTTCAGGCACAGAAGCAGAGGATGTGGCTCCAGTGCCTTAGGTGTGGGAAAAGTAGTTAGGAAGTCGTTCATGGTAAGAATGTGGATGTGATTCTCAATGCAAGGGGAAACCACAGAGGACTTTAAGGAGGAGACTGATGTGATCACCTTTAAATTTTTAAAAATAATGCAACAGTGAAATCAGGGTCACCAGCGAGACTACTTCAGTAATCTAAGCAAGAGTGAATGATGGCTTGGCATAGCTGGTGGCCACACAGATGGAGCAAGCTCTATTCTGAAGGTTTGACTAATGGGTCTTGCAGATGATATTGGAAGAAAGAAGGACTATAGGAGGCTTTCTAGGTTCTGGGCTTGAGTAACAGGGTGAATGGTAGGGTCACTTACTGAGATGGGGAAGATCAGTGCTACGGGTATAAACATGGGTACTAAATGCAGGTAAGCTTGTAGGAAAACACAGTAGGGAAATAACTAGGGTATGGTGTTGTGTCCATTTGGCATCTTTGATCATAAAATTTAAACTAAAACTAGTTATTTCCACTGCCTGATTTCTTCCCCAGCAATGTCTGACTGTTCTGATGCAGACTCAGAGGACAAACTGAATTCATCTAGGGGTGGGGGGTTTGCCAAGGAATAAAATGAGAGTAGACAATGGTGCATGAACTCTAAAACTATCTTCACAAGTAAAGGAAAAAAAGACAGAATTAATAGATGACATAAAGTAAAATGTGACATTAATTAGTAATCATCTACAAACTACCCATAATACAGTGAAAAGGATCATCCATCTATTAACTGACTGACAGATGGTTGGTTGAACCATCATCCTATTATAGAAACTATAAAATGAAGGATAAACTGATTATTAATTTTGAAAGCAATTTTTCCTTAACTTGAAACTATTATAAAATTAAACTATCCTATAGTAATACTTCTAAGCAGAATGAGAAAAAAGTCTTTACCTCATGATTATAATCCAAGATTCCTTTTAAAATTTTCTTTAAGTTGCTTATCTGTTTAAAGAGAGAGAAAACAACTGGGTAAAAGGCAAGACACATCAAAACATAATTTAACATAAAAAATTTCTGAGCCAACTAGTCACTGCAGTTAATCATAAAGTAAATATTAACAAATAAAATTCAAAGGCATATTGAATTACCATCATCATCAAAAAGTACTATTATATAATCCAAGAGATTTATAAAACAAAAGATGTCTCCAATTATGTAGAATTTTCAATGTTATGACCACACTGAAAACAACTGGAGGGTAACTGAATGAGACTTAACAATAAGATTAAATTATTTAGGTTTTCTGTGGGTAAAGTAAAAATATGCCATACTTGATGAAGACTTGAGTTCAGAGCTATTCTCCCTAGAAAAGTCAAACTGCATCTACATAGAAATTAAGTTCTAAAGAGAGTATTAAGCAAAAATTATAGTAAAATCTCTTTAAAATAACCCATGAAGTATATCTTTAAATTCTTCCCCTACCAGAAAAAAAAAACTGTTTCTTCAGTTGAACATCAAAGTAAATATTTATGAGCCATAATGTTAGGTGAAGAATGGGCAGAATCACCTGCCCTATTTATTGTAAACTATAATTGTTTTCTTTTTGTTTGACCCGACTCATACAGTTTTGTTAGGTTAAATGCGCATGTGATATAGTTGATTATTTTATTGATCTAGCTGTCCCTGGGTGGTGTCTGTAGTTGAGGCATCCTAGAGAAGAAGCTAGTAGGGACTGAGGCTTTCAAATAAGAGCCTGAATCACAGCAATGTGATCCAGCACTTAATTAAAGGCGTATTTATTTGTAAGGAAGAAAATAAACTGAAAACTTGCTTATTTATCTTTACAGGTCTCATAAAATAAACATGCTTAAACGTCTAGAAAAATTTGTAGATATGGAAAATGCATATAATATGCTTTATTTCTTTCATTCTAGGATGTTCATTTTCCCATATTTTTAATATTTGAAATTAGAATGCCTTGAAAATCAACTACCATTCATTTAAAATGGTAGTTTTTTAAGTCACATCACAAAAAGCTATATCTTATCTTCATTTATGTATTTATTTTTTTGAGACAGAGTCTCCCTCTGTTGCCCAGGCAGGCTGGAGTGCAATGGCGCGATCTTGGCTCACTGCAACCTCTGCCTCCCAGGTTCAAGCAATTCTCCTGCCTCAGCCTTCTGAGTAGCTGGGATTACAGGTGCCTGCCACCACACCCGGCTAATTTTTGTATTTTTAGTAGAGACGGGGTTTCACCATGTTGGCCAGGCTGGTCTCGAACTTCTGACCTCAGGTGATTCACCCACCTTGGCCTCCCAAAGTGTTGGGATTACAGGCGTGAGCCACTGTGGCCGGTTGTATATCTTGTCTTTAATCAATTGCATCATAAAACTGAAGTATAGCATAAAATAAAGTATAGAGAATAAGAAGTTCAGTCCTGAATATTAAGACTATGATAAACTTTTCTACCTGTCTCCATATACTACCACTGCCCTACTCATGACACTGGAGACAGTATATGTGGGTATATGTATCTATCTATGTGCCTGCTGGGAGGAGATACACAACTCCCTCTGATCAAGCCAGTAAGCAGACACAAAATGATTAGTAGCACTATTTTAAACATCATAAATTGTTTTAAACATGCCATAACATTAAAAAATCTTTTTTTTTTTTTTGAGACTGAGTCTTGCTCTGTCGCCGAGGCTGGAGTACAGTGGCACAATCTCAGCTCACTGTAACCTCTGCCTCCTGGGTTCAAGCAATTCTCATGCCTCAGCCTCCCAGGTAGCTGGAATTATAGGTGCCTGCCACCACACCTAATTTTTTTTTTTTTTTTTTTTTGAGACGGAGTCTCGCTCTGTCGCCAGACTGGAGTGCAGTGGCGCCATCTTGGCTCACTGCAACCTCCGCCTCCCAGGTTCAAGTGATTCTCTTGCCTCAGCTTCCCAAGTAGCTGGGACTACAGGCTCGCAACACCATGTCCAGCTAATTTTTGTATTTTTAGTACAATGGGGTTTCACCACGTTGGCCAGGATAGTTTCCATCTCTTGACCTGTGATCCACCCACCTCGCCCTCCCAAAGTGCTGGGATTACAGGCGTGACCCACCATGCCAGGCCTAATTTTTGTATTTTTACTAGAAATGGGGATTCACCATGTTGGCTAGGCTGGTCTCAAACTCCTGACCGCAAGTGATCCACCCACCTTGACCTCCCAAAGTGCTGGGATTACAGGCTTGAGCCACTGCGCCTGGCCTGCCAGGTTGAGGCAGGAGGATGGCTCGAGCCCAGGAGTTCGAGACCAGACTGAGCATATAGCAAGACCTCATCCCTATAAAAATTTAAAACATTAGCCTGGTGTGTTGGCATGCGCCTGTAGTCCCAGCTATTTGAAAGGCTGAGGTAGGAGGATTGGTTGAGCTCAGGAGGTGGAGGTTGCAGTGAGCTGAGACTGTGCCACTGTACTCTATCCTGGGTGACAGAGTGAGACCCTGTCTCAAAAAAAAAGTAAATAAAAATAAATAAATAGCTTGTCCTTGAAAGACTGTTTAGAAATTAAAACAGGGCCGGTCGGGCGCAATGGCTCACACCTGTAATCCCAGCACTTTCGGAGGCCAAGGCGGGCAAATCACCTGAGGTTAGGAGTTCAAGACCAGCCTAGCCAACATGATGAAACCCTGTCTCTACTAAAAAATACAAAAATTAGCCGGGCATCATGGCGTGTGCCTGTAGTCCCAGCTACTCGGGAGACTGAGGCAGGAAAATCTTTTGAACTCGGGAGGTGGAGGTTGCAGCGAGCCGAGATTGCACCACTGCACTACAGCCTGGGTGACAAGGTGAGACTCTGTCTCAAAAAACAAACCAAAAAAAAAAAAACCGTGCCATTAAACAGTTTTCATTCACTAGCTTAGTAAAAAGAAGGAATTAGATTTTGGCAAACCCAATACTTAAGCAACAAATAAATACTTTTCTTATCAAACATGTTTCTTCGGGAAAATACAAAGACAACTCAAGCTGAACATGTCTTAAGTTCAGGGGCCTCGCATGCTTAAATCATTTGTATGTCTGAGTCTTCACCAGTCTGTATCAAAAAGAAATTGTCACAGGTTTCTCCACACTGCCAGAAATGACAACTACTGGGTCATAACAATCAATTTAATGTTAACAAAATCACAGAGATGGAGAACAAATTAGGGGTTGCACGGGATTAGGGGTGGTGTGGATGTGGTTATAGAAGCAGCACAGGAAGCTGTGTGGTGACGGAATAGTTCTGGGTCTTCACTGTGGTGGTAGTTACACAAAGCTACACATGAGACAGAGCTACACTGTACTGCACACACTAACACAGAGTACAAGTAACCTTGGTGAAATTTGAATGAAATATGGACTGTACCAATGCAAGTTCCCTAGTTTTGATATTGTATTATAGTTATGCAAGATGTTACCACTGGAGAAACTGGGTAAAAGGTACACATAACCTCTTAGTACACGTTTTTTGCAACTCCTTGTGAATCTATAATTATTTCAAAATATAGGCCAGGCTTGGTGGCTGATGCTTGTAATTCCAGCACTTTGGGAGGCCAAGGCGGGCGGATCACCTGAGATCAGGAGTTTGAGACCAGCCTGGTCAACAGGGTGAAACCCCGTCTCTACAAAAATGCAAAAATTAGCTGGGTGTGGTGGCAGATGCCTGTAATCCTACCTCCTTGGGAGGCTGAGGCAGGAGAATCACTTGAACCAGGGAGGCAAAGGTTGCAGTGAGCCAAGATTGAACCACTGCTTTCCAGCCTGGGGGACAGAGAAGACTCCATCTCAAAAAACAAAAAACAAAATATAAAGTTAAAAAAATAATTTAGTGGATTACACAAACATTTTCAAAAATAAAATGAAAACATCACTGCCTAACGTAAGGGTAAAAACCTGTTCAGCTATATACACACACACATTTAGGTGGGAAATTGGTTGCAATGTAAACTTTTTTTCTTATTGTAAGTTTTGGTTAAAGAAACTTGTAAAATACTTAAAAGTTACTAGGAAGGAAATGAAAATGTTTCATTCTCTGAGTGTTTATGATACAGTTAATAATGATCAATGTTATCTCATTATAACTACCACGTGCACTATTCTAAGTACTTGACATAATAGTAACTCATTTCTGTGAGGTAGAAGCTATATTAATCCTCATTTTACAAATGGGGAAACCACGGCAAAGGAAGGTCACAACACTTCCCCATAGACAGTAAATGGCAGAGCTATGATGTGGACACAGGCACACTGGCTCCATGCCCTTAATTGCTATGCATCACTGACTCATGTTATGCCTAGGTCCACAACTCCAGGTGAGTTCAATCTTCAATTCTACATTATTTCATTACAGGCTACCTAAGCTTCGAAAGCTCACTGGACACATCAGAGAAAAAAAAATCAACCGATATTATACACATACAAATATTTAAATATTTAACAGATGGAAAAATAAAATACCTTTAGCCTCCAATTATCTCCTACTTCAGTTTTGATTCTGTTTAGCCAATTTTCATCAAAATATGCAGGATCTCTGCAAAATAAGAAAAAGCTTACATATTAAGATCATGTAGCTATCAAGCTAAACAAAGAAAATTGAATCTCATCCCATATCATCACTTAACTGCAACATAAAAATGTATTTGACACATATCAGCCACGAAATAACTTTACATGTTAGTAACAGTCAAGTTAGCCAGGTATGGTGGCTCACCCTGTAATCCCAGCACATTGGGAGGCTGAGGTGGGCAGATCACTTGAGGTCAGGAGTTCAAGACCACACCTGGCCAACATGGTGAAACCTTGTCTCTACTAGAAATACAAAAATTAGCCGGGTGTGGTGGGACACGCCTGTAATCCCAGCTACTGAGGAGGCTGAGGTGGGAGAATCCCTTGAACCCGGGAGGCAGAGGTTGCAGTGAGCCGAGATTACACCACTGCACTCCAGCCTGGGCAACAGAGTGAGACCCTGTCTCAAAAAAAAAAAAAAAACAACAAAAACAACAACAACAAAAAACCAGGCAAGAATCTACCATAATTGCAGACTTTCCAAAAGTCAACTTGACTGTTAACACATAATCAATGACACAGTTTTTTGTTTTAGTTTGTTTTTTTTTTTTTTGAGATAGAGTCTCGCTCCATCACCCAGGCAAGCTGGAGTGCAATGGTGCGATCTCGGCTCACTGCAACCTCTACCTTCCGGGTTTAAGCGATTCTCCCACCTCAGCCTCCCAAGTAGCTAGGATTATAGGCCCACACCACCACACCCGGCTAATTTTTGTATTTTTAGTAGAGACGGGGTTTCACCATGTTGG
Source organism: Symphalangus syndactylus (assembly GCF_028878055.3). Classification (NCBI taxonomy): domain Eukaryota; kingdom Metazoa; phylum Chordata; class Mammalia; order Primates; family Hylobatidae; genus Symphalangus; species Symphalangus syndactylus. Next base: position 135,541,647 of record NC_072432.2, on the reverse strand, counting down.
CCAGGCCGGTCTTGAACTCCTGACCTCAGGTGATTCATCCACCTCGGCCTCCCAAAGTGCTGGGATTACAGGCATGAGCCATCACCCCTGGCCAATGACACAGTCTTTAAACTGAAAAATATACAAAGAAAGTTAAAATAACTTTTTCAGTTAATATTTCAATGAACTACATCACCTAATACTTCAAAGGTCACCCATAACATCACTAAATTCTGATTTCTTCACATAATATATACCGAGAATCTATTTTCTCAGATGTAGTACTAGGCTTTGGACACATCTGAACACCATTGCTGTTTGCAAAAGACTTAAAATTTAAGATAAAACACTGGTGTGGACAAACATATTGAAACGAGGATAGAATCTGAATATCCTTTATATTTTCCTAGAAAAATTTTCTATGGGAAAATTTCCCATATTTCTAATAAACACTAGGAAGGAAGGAAGGAAGGAAGGGACGGAGGGAGGGAGAACAAAACTTTTCAAACCCAGCATGAGCCTCATTTTGCAGGTTTTGAAATTGATCCTCTAAAAATTAAATTACGTATCTAAGGACACACACAGAACACCTAAGTTTGTCCTGCTTGAGCAATTGCTAAGTCCAAAAATCTTTCCATAACACCACAACTGTCTCTATTCACCTCAAAAAAAAAAAAACAGAATGACAATGAGACTGATAGGTTAAGAAAAAAAGTATGTTTCAACTTTTACTGTAACTCATACTGATAAATACACAATCAGTATTAAATTTTACTCAAATTAGCTTAAAATGAAAGCAACATGATATTCAGAATTTTTACCTATTATGAAAAAAGAAAAATGTATTTATTTAGGTAATAAGTGTATTTTTTTAAAGTTACAACTAAGTTACCTCTATAGAAATCTGTTATGATTATTTTTGAAGCCTGTATATCATTGGATAACATATTAACTTCATTATCTATTTACTTTTAAAAACAGCTTTATTGAGAAATAACTCACATGACACAATTTACCCATTTACAGTACACAATGCATTTTAGTATAGCCAGAGTGGTATAATTATCACCACAATCTAGTCTTAGATCACTTCCATCTTTCCAAAAAGAAACCCTATCTCCATTAGCTATCACTCCCGTTTCCTCTTCTCTCCAGTCCCTGAAAACCAGTAATCTACTTTCTGTCTCTATGAATTTGTCTATCCTGGACATTTCATAGAAATAAAATCATACACTATGTGGTCTTTTGTGTCTGGCTTCTTTCAATTAGCATGTTTTTTAAGGTTTATCCATACTGCAGCATGTATCAGTACTTTATTCCTTTTTCTGGCTAAATAATATTCCATTTATAGATATATCACATTTTGTTTATTCATTTATTGGCTGATGTAACTTGGGCTATTTCCACTTTGGGGCCATTATGAATAATGATGCCTTGAACACTGCTGTACTAGTTTCTGTGTGGACATTTGTTTCATTTGGGTATATGCCTAGAGGTAAAACTGATGGGTCCCATGTTTAAAATGTGAGGCAAGGCCAAACTCTTCCAAAGCAGCTATATTTTGCATCCTCACCAGCAATGTATGTTCTCTATAGCCCTGCCAACACTCGTTATTATCTGTCTTTTTAGTTATAGCCCTCCTAGTGGATGTGCAGTAATGTCTCACTGTGGTTTTGATCTGCATTTCCCTAATGGCTAATGATGCTGAGCATCTTTACATGTGCTTATCGGCCACTGTATATCCTCTCTGGGAAAAAAGCCTATCCAAATTATTTGCACATTGAAAAACTGTGTGGTCTTTTTTATTGAATTGTAAGAGTTTTGGTATTTTATTGTTTTAATATTCAGGATACCACCCTCTTAACAGACATATGATGTGTGAATATTTTCTCCCATTTTGTAGGCTGGTTTTCCACTTTCTTTTTTTTTTTTTTTTTTTGAGACAGAGTCTCACTCTGTTGCCCAGGCTGGAGTGCAGTGACACAATCTCAGCTCACTGCAACCAATTCTCCTGCCTCAGCCTCCCAAGTAGCTGGGCTTACAGGTGTGCACCACCATGCCCAGCTAATTTTTGTATTTTTTAGTAGAGACAGGGTTTCACCATGTTGGCCAGGCTGGTCTTGAACTCCTGACCTCAAAGTGATCCACCCACCTCAGCCTCCCAAAGTGCTGGGATTAGAGGCTTGAGCCACTGTGCCCGGCCATGTTTTTCTACTTTCTTGATGGCATATTTTGCAAAGTTTTTAATTTTTTTTTTTGAGACAGGTTCCCACTCTGCTGCCCAGGCTGGAGTGAAGTGGCGTGATCACAGTTCACTATAACCTTGTACTTGTATTCCTGGGCTCAAGCCATCCTCCCATCTCAGCCTCCAGAGTAGCCAGTGCTAAGACACATCACGATGCCTGGATAAAATTTTTCTTTCTTTTTTTTTTTTTTTTTTTTGTAGAGATGGAGTCTCACTATGTTGCTCAGGCTGGTCTCAAACTCCTGGCCTCAAGTGATTCTCCTGCCTTGGCCTCCCAAAGTGCTGAGATTACAGGCATGAGCCACCATACCAAGTCAAAGGTTTTAAATTTTGATGAGGTTCAATTTATCTATCTTGAACTTTCTGTGTCATATCTAAGAAGCTCCTGCCTAATCCAGAGTCATGAAGATTTACTGGTATATATTTTTTTAAAAGTTTTATATAACTTAGCTCTTACATTTAGGTCTACAATCCATTTTTGCATGGTATAAGAAAAGGAGCTAAATTTATTGTTTAGCACGTGGATAATCATACTCATCTATTTTTGTTTTAAGCTACTTTAGTTGAGGTTCTTTCGTGTTATTAAGAGAAACCAATTTGAGCAAACTTCTGCAAAAAAGGCAACTTACTGTAAGATCACTGATGTTATGGTACTAAAGATAGCTGGGCCTCACCAAGTACTGGACAATACTCTTTGACTTCCATCTTTGTTTCTTTCTATCCATCTACACTATTTTCTCTCCATAGACCAGCCTTTTCCTATTCCTCCATAAACAACACTAAAAATGGTTGCAGGTATGTTCCAAGCCTGTATCACTTCAGTCCAAGCAATTTGTTTAAAGACCAGCTGTCATTTCGTCCCAATTCTAAATCCCCAGGAAAACCTCAATGATCCAGAGAGTCTCTTTTTCAATCCTGGTCCAATTATAGGTAGCCAAAAGGATGGGGGCTGCAAGGAGGACACACAGAACTTTAGGGACCACGCTGGTCAGGAGAGAACTGAGTTCTTAGGTTCTCTGACTTCTCAAAGAAACAGACACCCCCCAAAAGTGTTCTCTTTGCTTAAGACTTAGAAAAATAGATAATCATAAGAAAAACAATTGAAGTGATTTCTACATTAAAGAGTTCTAAAAATCAATTCAGAAGTCAAAAAATATTCAATATTCAATATTTTTAACCTAAAAAGCTATCACTTAAAAAGCACAATCATTAGCAATCAAGTATTGCTTTCCAACTAAAAAAGACTCACACATGAATCTGGTGCCCTGCAGCTGATGACTATCCAAAGCCAAAGAAAGGCATGAACCCACCAGAACCTACCACCCAAGCGGCAAGTCAGGTTTACTCAGCTGAAAGATTTAGTGTTTCTCTCACCAGAAAGTCCCTTACTTAAAAAAAAAAAAAAAAAGAAATCTTTAAAATGTCCAAGAAATTATATACTCCAAGATCTCCAAGGTTTCCCTAGTAAACTTTGAAGCCATATATGCAGGCATTTAACCGTAGCTTCCACTGCCATAAGTACTTTACAATAAAATATTTCATGTGCAATTTAGAGTAATACATCTTATGAATAAAAGCACTCAGAGAAGTTCAAATACAGTGTTTCACATCAGGCATCATGATACAGCCTGCTTATTCCTTAAAAGATTACCAAATCAAAACCTAGGGACCATGCCTGAGCTCAGAAGGGAAGACAACAAAATCAGCTGCTACTATCATGTACACCATGTATGACACCAGTGACATTTGTATTACATCAGCAACATACCAAGCATTGAACCAGGCACTGCACATTCACAAAAGCACTTCAGGGAAGGGAGGTATTATTATCCTTATGTTATAGTTAAGGAACATCAGACTCAGAAATTAAGTAATTTTCCCAAGCTCAATCAGACAGTTAACTGTCAGAGTTGATAGTACAATCATTTTTGTTAAAACAGATCAGGAGAGTTCAACACATAACCAGTTCTAGCGAAACACTAAGGTCCTGTGGCTAATTATCCCCTTCATGCTCTGTAAACTAGGTCACAAGTAGAAAAAGACCAGCGTCATCTATGACCTTCTTGTTCATGAAGGGCAGGCATTTCCACTTACTCATTGCTATCCTTCCCAATCCCCCCATGGCTGGTACATAGCAGCTTCTCAGTAAATTTGCTTAAAGGGACAGCACTTAATAAGTTTCCAATCTACTACTTAGGCAAAATATACCAAGAATAGTAGTCTTTAGACTTCTCATATTCAATATTACTTTGCCTAGTAAACTTTGAAGCCATATACGCAGGCATTTAACTGTAGCTTCCACTGCCATAAGTACTTTACAATTTCAGTAATGTTTTCTAAAGACCCCTTAATTAATGGTCACAGGCTAGAATAAAACAATATAAAGGTAACTTTCTCAAAACTCATAAGAGATGACAGTTCTGCATAGATATGTAAATAACAAGTGGTAATCTTACTGGGGAAGCTCTTCATGAGTAAGAAGCTATTATTAGCTGCTCCCTATGTCCTAACTCCTGCTAAGAGAAAATACACAAAATCATTTCCTTAATTTGCCAGTAACACATTTACTTGTTTATAACTTTTGTACCTGTCACAGCTTAAGCTAAAGGAAAAGCCCACTAATTTTATTTCTTAGAATAATTCCAGAAGTATATTGTCTTACATCAAATGCCTTCACAGAAATAAAAAAAAACCTAAATTTTATTTCTACTGCTAGAATTATTTAAGCAATGTAATTTTCTTTTTTTTTTTTGAGAGAGAGAATGTCTCGCTTTGTTGCCCAGCCTGGAGTGCAATGGTGCGATCTCAGCTCACTGCAACCTCCGCCTCCTGGGTTCAAGTGATCCTCCCACCTCAGCCTCCCTAGTAGCTGGGACTACAGGCATCCACCACCAGGCCGGGCTAATTTTTGTATTTTTAGTAGAGACAGGGTTTCACCATGTTGGCCAGGCTGGTCTCGAACTCCTGACCTCAAGTAATTTGCCTGCCTCAGCCCAATGTAATTTTCTTAATAAAAGCAAATTAAGATGGGATCCAAAACAAACGGATTTGGTTTCATTTCTTTCTTTTTTTTTCTTTTTCGGGAGAACGGGGTCTCCCTATATTGCCCAGGCAGGTCTCAAACTCCTGGGCTCATGCTATCCTCCCACCTCTTGCCTCCCTGAGAGCTGGGATTACAGGCGTGAGCCAGCGTGCCTGGCCTGGTTTCATTTCTTAACATAGCATCTTTACTAGCAAATTTTAGTGTTTTCTACAGATATATTGATTCTTAGGCATGACTATTTCCTAATAATCTTTTAATGACCTAAAATAATCTTGGTCCTCTGCCATTAAATGTGTGTTAGAGTTTACTATAATAAAATTTCATATCCATAATGACAACAAAAATTTGGCAATTTACACTAAGCCCCTAAGTCAAAATAAACAATACAGGTACATAATGGATAGATTCCAACAGACAACTTAGTGTACTATAAAAAATACCCATTTATGAGACATTCCAGCAGGGTCCACAGCTTGACCTTCATCCTATTTTCTTTTTCCCCTTCTCGACCTTTGAAAACAAAAACCAATGGCACTTGGAGGCACAGCTTGGCACTTCTGACCTTACTCTTTCAATCAGCATGTGGTTGTGTTTTAATAAAAAATATATTTGGTCTCTGTCCCTTATTTCCTGGCACTGATCTCCTAAACTCTTGGAATTTCCTGAGTGGAGTGTCTTTTGTAATTCATAAGGAGCTTCCTTTAAACCACACCAGAGTTTACACTAACGAGGGGATTCATTGTGGGCCCCTTTATTGCTTCAGGATGCGGGCTGGTCACAGAGGAACCAACCGACTTATTAGAGGTTGGAACATTCAGCCCCAAAGGGAAAGGGAGAGGTACTGGAGACTGAGCTCAATCACATGATCAATGACCTTAATCATGCCTATGTAACGAGATCCCAAATAAAAACCATTAACAACAGGGTTTGGCGAGCTCCCAGGTTGATGATCACCTCAACGTGCTGGGTGAGAGGCATGCCCAGAGAGGGCAGGGAAGCTCTGCATTGCCCCTAGTTTTGTTTTTTGCCATATGCTTCTTTTCCACTGGCTGTATCCTTACCAAGCTGTATCCTTTATAATAAAACTGACTGTAATTATAGTGTTTTCTGGAGTGCTGTGAATCATTCTAACAAATTATCCAACTTAAGGGAGCACGGGGGCATGGGAACCCTTGAATCTGTGGTTGGCTGGGTAGAAGTACGGGTGCACTGAGGACTATTTCCAACTAGCTGTCTTTTGGCACTGGGACTTTAACTTTAATTTGTGGGGTCTGTACTGTCAACCCAAAAGGAAGAGGATGAAGCATAAAATATGATTTAAAGAGTTTACCTGAGCCAAAGCAAAGACAGCTGCCGAAAAGACTTAGACCCAAGTAACCTTGGATATGAGCTCCATTTGGCCTTTGTTATGTGCAGGTTTGTATTTAAAGGTTTCAGAAAAGGGGGGTGGGGAGACAGAGAGTAGGTTGATACAAAGTTGTTAGAAATTCTCACTGATTTACAGAAATAGCATTGATTAGTGACTGGCTAGACACCTTTAAGCTACAGGTGTGGATTACACTGTCTGGTGCGGCTTTATTAGGTTAATGTACAGCTACTTGTGTCAACAGCAAGCACTTTCAACAGGTGAACACACAGTGCAAAGCGGGAGTAGGATGTGACTGCTGATGCATCTTAATGTCTCTCTGGGTCTTATAATTTAAAAGGACTCATTCCTCAGATAAAGTTCTTTTCTCAATAGTAATTCTGGGTAGTTCCTGTCAGAATTGAAGGACTATGCCCTTACCTTGTGAGGTCTGAGCTAACTCAGGTAGTTAGCTTCAGAATCCAATGGAACTACAAGGCACCTAATCGGTGTCAGAGAAAATGTTGATGGAAAACAAGAGTGGTAAACCCTTCTTGAAAACAAAAAGCCAGGCCAGGCACGGTGGCTCATACTTGTAATCCCAGCACTTTGGGAGGCCGAGGCGGGGGGATCACGAGGTCAGGAGATAGAGACCATCCTGGCTAACACGGTGAAACCCCATCTCTACTAAAAATACAAAAAATTAGCCGGGCGTGGTGGCGGGCACCTGTAGTCCCAGCTACTCGGAGAGGCTGAGGCAGGAGAATGGCGTGAACCTGGGAGGCGGAGCTTGCAGTGAGCCAAGATTGCGCCACTGCACTCCAGCCTGGGCGACAGAGCGAGACTCCGTCTCAAAAAATAAAGAAAGAAAGAAAGAAAGAAAGAAAACAAAAAGCCAAAAAAAGATAAATAAGCTTTCTTTTAATTTTACGGTTAAATTGTGTAATTCCATATTCATTTATTCAACAAATATTTTCTGGACACCTATAATAGAGCGGGATAAGAGGAGGTGGCAGTATTAAAAAGGGTGGGCAGGGCAGGCTCCACTGAAAAACTGACCAATGTCAGGGGTGCTGGAAGGTGGTGAGGAGAGTGGGAAGGGAACATCTGATGGAGAGGCAGAGGATCTGCCACGCCAAAGCATTTAGGCAGGAGATATTTGGTGGGCCTGGGATGAGCCAGGGAGCCACTGTGGGAAAGAACGCTGGGTGAACGAGGCCAGAGTGGTGACAAGTGGCCCACATCACTTAGGATCTCATGTACTACTGTAAGTACTTTGATTCTTAGCCTGAGTGAAATGGGACACTAATGCAGGGTTCTCAGGAGCAAATCTGCTTTACTAAAGAACCACTTCAGTATTCTGGAAGCCAAATTTTAAAAGTATTACAAGAAGATAAACATGGTAAGTGTTATCAAATGATGCTGACAGGTTAGGAGAAGAACTGAGAATGGACCATTAAAATTAGCAATATATGGCCAGGCACGGTGGCTCACGCCTGTAATCCCAGCACTTTGAGAAGCCGAGACAGGCGGACCTCCTGAGGTCAGGAGTTCGAGACCAGCCTGGCCAACATGGTAAAACCCCGTGTCTACTAAAAATACAAAAATTAGCTGGGCATGGTGGTGGGCACCTGTAATCCCAGCTAACCGGGAGGCTGAGGCAGGAGAATCGCTTGAACCCAGAAAGCGGAGGTTGCAGTGAGCCGAAATCATGCCATTGCTCTCCAGCCTGGGAAACAAGAGCAAGACTCTGTCTTTAAAAAAAAAAAAAAAAAAAGCAATATCTACATCACACTAGCCCTGACAAGTGCAGGTTTTTTGGGTCTTGTTTTGTTTTGAGACAGAGTCCAGCTCTGTTGCCCAGCCTGGAGTGCAGTAACACAATCCGATTTCTAGACTCAGTGATCCTCCTGCCTCAGCCTCCCAGGCATGGGAGGTTAGGACTACAAGTATGTGCCACCATGCCCAGCTAATTATATTTTTGTAGAGACTGAGGAAAGTGAAAATCACCTGGTGACCATTGGACAGTCCCTGGAGACAAAAATTCCTTATCTGAGGAATTTAGAAGGGAGCAAAGTCCACCCGGTGACTAACAAACAGGCCACCAGGAGGCAAAACTCCTTATCTGGAGAAAATTAGAAGGAATTAAACTTCCCTAGTATCTAAAGTTGGCATCTGGCTCCTGGCCTCTTTCAACTTTTATAAGTAATTTCTATACATCTCTGGAATGCCACACTGAAACTCAAGTGATGGGGTTTCAGGTTCCCATGTTAGCCAGGCTGATCTTGAACTCCTGACCTCAAGTGATCCTCCCATCTCCACCTCCCAAAGTGCTGGGATTACAGGCATGAGCCACAGCGCCCGGTGCAGAAATATTTTTAAAGAGAAAAGAAATAACAGTTTGCTTCTATGCTTAAGGATATGATCCGGTAGAGGAGGGGCAAATGATGATGCAGGAAAGAGGGGAGAACCGGTAAAGTGATGATCTTGAGTAGATTTAACCAGAGTTGTGGTATTGTCAAACAAATACAAAGAAATACGAGAAGGGCCAAGGAACTAAAAATGTGTACAAGGAGTGAACATGATTGGCCATGGAATCTCAGCTGACTAAGAGGAAAGAGACAGAACAGCATGCAGGTGAAGGGCCATGAAGTCCCATCAGTGCTAGAGAACTGAAGAATTCTTGGCATCCTGGTACCAGAGCAAGTTACAGGGAATGACAGGAAGTAGTGATTAAATAGTGGTAAATAGAAAACTGAGATTGTGGAGGGATTACTTATTATTCATAATTATAAGGTATAGGGCATAATCATGGGAATGAGTAGGTGAATATGAAGTTGGGTGCAAGACAAGACTAATGGAGAAGAGCTCAAGAAACTGAGAGGCAACAATATGAAAAATCATCTAGGTGCATACTTAAATCACTAAGAGTTTAGACAAGAGTAGTATATCCATCCAAACTGTTGGGAAATGAGGGAGAATTACAGCAACAATGAAGGGCAGAGAATGTTGTCACAAGATTCAAAATTATAGGGCTTTAGGAAAAATGAAGGTGTGGCTAGAAGCAGTATGGAGGAGCACCACCATGAGTTTCCTGGTATATGAAGCCTGTGGGAGAAACAACAGCCACCACTTGAGAAGCCTGACAAAGCAGTGCTGTTAGGAGAGAACCAGATTTCTTTCAGATCAAGGTAAAGGGAACCAAAGGTGAATCAGGGCCAAGCATTTACTGTTTTTCTGGCGTATGTACTGTGTAGGTTCATCAAGAACTAACTAAAAGTTCTACAGCATCAACAATGAATTTAAATTCTTTTTTTTTTTAATGACTGGCAAAGGAAACATCACTAATCATTATTGAAATGAAAATTAAAACCACTAGACAGCCACTAGAATGGCTAAAATGAAAAGACTGACCTTAGCAAGTGTTGGTGGGACTGTGGAGCAACAGGAATCCTCATACACTGTTGATGTAAATGTAAATGTCACACTGGCTTTGGAAACAGTTTGGCAGTTTCTTGAATATTAAGCATAGACCTACCATATGATCCAGCCACTCCTCTCCTAGGTGGAACAGAATACACCCAAGGGAAATTGAAGCATATGTTCACACAAAGAATTGTACACTAATGCTCACAGCACCTTTATCTGTAACAGCCCCACTGGAAACAGCCCACATGTTCATCAACAGATGAATGGATATGTAAATCGTGGTATATCCATACAATGGGAAATGCACAAACTAGTAATACAGATAACAACATGAATGAATCACAAAATTATACTACATGAAAGAAGAGTCATATTTCTTCCCTCAAAACATACTGAGTCCATTTATATAAAACTTAGAAAATGCAAATTAATCTATAATGACAGAAAGCAGAGCAGTCTTTGCTTGGGGATGGGAAACAGGGTAGCAGGAAAGAAGGGGTTACAAAGGGACATGAGGACACTTTTAGAAGTGATGGATGCATTCATTGCCTTGATTGTAGGGATAGCTTCACAGGCATATACACAGGTGAAAATTTATCAAATTGTATACTTTTTAAAATGTGCATTTATTATATGTCACTTTCATCTCAATAAAGCTGAAAAAAAAAGTGGGAAGCTCTAAAAAGAAATGAGCCATCAAGTCACAAAAAGACATGGAGGAACCTAAAATGCATACTGTAAGTTAAAGAAGTCAATCTGAAAAGGTTACATGGTGTATGGTTCCAACTATATGACATTCCAGAAAACGCAAAACTATGCAGACAGTAAGTAAAAAGATTAGGGTTTCCCGGGTTTGGAGAGACGGATAAATAGGTGGAACACAGATACTTATGGCAGAGAAACTATTCTGTTATACTACAATGGTAGATACATAAAACGCATTTGTCAAAACCCATAGGATGTACAACACCAAGAGTGAACACTAATGTTAACGACGGCCTTTGAGCAGTATTGATGTGCCAGTGTTGGTTTATCTATTGTAACAAATATACCATTGTGGTGGGGGAAGGCAGTGTGTGGTGGGCAAGGAGGATGTGGGAACTCACTGTATTTTCTTGCTGATATTTTAAAAACTTTTTAAAAATTGTAAAATGTACAACATAAAATTTACCATTTTAACCATTTTTAAGCGCACAGTTCAGTGGTATCAAATACATTCACGTTGTTGCACAACCATCACCACCACCCATCTCCAGAACTTTTTCACCATCCCATACTGAAACTCTTTTCCACTCAATTTTGCTCTGAAGGTAAAACAGCTCTTAAAAAGTCTATCAATTTTTAAAAACCTAAGTAGGGGACATGAATCTACATAGACAAAAAGAATGAGAGAGATGTCAACAGCAATAAAATTTTGAAAGCTGTAAAGCAGATAAAACAAACAAAACAACTTAAAAGACCAAACAGATATAAAAACTTCTACTAACAAAAAGCATACTTAGATCCACTCACATTTCAAATTTCTCCTAAAACTACAAAATGATGTAGCTTCTCACTTGTCAGCTCAGACAAAATGAAAAGGACTGATGTTTCCAGTAAAATCCTCTTTTTGGCACCCACTCACCTGGCTTTCCTCCTACCCCTCTGGCCGCTCTGCCAGTTGCTCCTCTACCCAACAATTAAAGGCCAAATTTCAAGGCTCAGGGTACACATTTTTTCCTTCTTGCCCAATATTCTCCCCTAAAGTGATTTAATCCACACTTACAGCTTCAATTAAGAGATATTCAAATAGATATCTCCAGTTTGGACTCCTCTTCTGAACTCTAGACTGTCAACTTCATATTTCCTCTTGATTTTTCAATACCACTCGGATTTGATGTCCCCCAAACTACACTCATGACACATCCAGCTTCCTTCCACAGCAGATCTTCTCTCAGTGTTCCAATATCAGTGGTTTATATCCTCTTCAGTGTATTTGCTTAAGTCAAAAACCTAAAAGTCAACTCCCCTGCATACCAACCATCAAAATATGCTGATTTTATATACCATTTTGAGACCACCCACTTGTCTTCATCTTCTTCAGCACCTCCTAGTCAGTTACCATTATCTTCCTTCTGAATTACTACAAATTTCTTTCTAACTAATTATCCCTCATCACCCTGGCCTCTTCCAATTCATTTTATACCTGCAGCTAGAATATTTTTCAAAATGTAAAACCAATTTGTTAATCCCCCCACCCCCCGCCAAAGCCTTCAACTGCTTCTTATAGCCCTTAGATTATGTCTTTTTTTTTTTTTGAGACGGAGTCTTGCTCTGTCGCCCAGGCTGGAGTGCAATGGCACAATCTCGGCTCACTGCAACCTCCACTTTCCCGGTTCAAGCAATTTTCCTGCCTCAGCCTCCCTAGTAGCTGGGATTACAGGAGCGTGCCACCATGCCTGGCTGATTTTTGTACTTCTGTAGAGATGGAGTTTCACCATGTTGGTCAGGCTGGTCTTGAACTCCTGACCTCAGGTGATCCACCCGCCTTGGCCTCCCAAAGTGCTGGGATTACAGGCGTGAGCCACCGCGCCCGGCCTCTTACAGCTCTTAGAATAAAGACACTGCTCTGCATGGTCTGGCTCCATCTACCTTTTCATCCTGATCTGTACCATGCCCACCCTTTGTGCAGTAACCACTCGCACCTTTCCTTTCCATAGCAGTGCTCACCATATTCCACCATCCTGCAAGGCCTTTGAGTAAGCTCTTCCCTCTGTGAAGAAATCTGTGACTTTGAGATTTAAATTACCTTTACTTTCTTGGGTAAAATGTTCATGACCTCCTAAACTGAGTTAAAAATATACCTGTGTAAACTTTCATAACATTGTGTACTTCTCTGTACCACTTGTTACAACAGCAGTTTTGTTCTCATAGTTAATTAAAATGTTTTCCCCACTTATGAACCTCCTGAGGGTGGACACCATGTCTATGTGGCTGGTAGTTTATCAGCCATGCTGGACACAAAGTAGCCATTCAATAAATATCAAATTGACAAAGAAAGAATCAATGTTGGTGAGGTTGTATATATCATACAACTATTTAAAATAGATACTGTGTAACAATATGGATAAATCTCACAGACATTATGTTGAATTTAAGACAAACACAAGAGTACATACTGTATGATTCTACTTACAAGACATTCAAGAACAGGCAAAACTAATTAATGGCACTGAAGTCAGAATCATGGCTATCTTTGGCATAGTGGTATTGAGTAGCAAGGAGCTGGAAATGTTCTGTATCTCAATCTGAGTGGAGGTTACAGGAGATATGCAAAACATACATGCAAAATCATCACTCTTTGTAGAATGCTCTTCTGTGTGACATATCTCAACAAAAGGAAAAAAAAAGGAAGGCATTCTAAGGAAGAAAGAAAGATTGAAAACTAAGTATCGATAAGAAATATGCCCATAAGACTTTGGTAAATGAAAAGACCACTTTGCAGAACACAATGTATATTATGATCTTGTTTACTTCAATTCATGAAAAAATTTTTCAAAATTTACATTGACAAACTATATTTATGGGTACAAAACTGATGTTATGATATACGTATACAATGTGGACACATTAAATCAAGCTAATTAGTATCCATTGCCTCAAATTTTTATGTTTTATGGTGAGAACATTTGAAATCTGCTCCCTCAGAATTGCGAAATACACATTATTATTAACTATGGTCACCATGCTTTGCAATAAATCTCAAAAAAATATATTCCTCCTAACAGAAACTTCATGCCTTCTGACTATCATCTCCCCATTCCCCTCGGCCCTCTGCCTCTGGTAAACACCATTCTACTCTGCTTCTATGAGTTCAATTGTTTTAGATTCCACATAAGTGAGATGGTATTTGTCTTTCTGTGCCTGGCTTATTTGACTTAGCACAATGTCCTTCAGGTTTGTCCATGTTGTTGAAAATGACAGAATTTCCTTCTTTGGGGGCATGGGCACGTTGTTTTATGCCTTTAATCTCAGCACTTTGACAGGCCAAGGCAGGAGGACTGCTTGAGCCCAGGAGTTCAAGACCAGCCTGGGCCACACAGAGAGACCCCATCTCTACAAAAAAAAAAAAAAAAAAAAAAAAAAAGGCTGGGTGTGTGCGTGCCTGTGCTCCCAGAAGCTACTAGGGAGACTACGGTGGGAGGATCGTCTGAGCCTGGGAGTTTGAGGCTGCAGTGAGCCCTGGTCAATCGACTGAACTCCAGCCTGAGTGACAGAGTGAGACGCTGTCTCGATCAATCAATTAATAAAGGCTGAACAGTATTTCATTGTGTACATATACACCACATCTTTCTTATCCATCCATTCGCTAATAGGCACTTATGTTGCTTCCATAAATTGGGTACCTTGAATAATGCTGCAAGAAATGTGGAAGTGCAGGTATCTCTTCAACATACCAGTTTCAAATCCTTTGGCTATATACACAAAAGTGGGATTGCTGGATCATATGGTAATTCTATTTTTAGCTTTTTGTACAGTTTTCCACAATGGCTGTACTAATTTACATTCCCAAAAACAGTGTACAAGTTCCCGCTGCTCCACATCCTCACCAACACTTATCTTTCATCATTTTGGTAATAGCCATTCTGATAGGTGTGAGGTGACACCTCATTATGGTTTTAATTTATATTTCCCTGGTGATCAGTGATGAGCATTTTTTCATATGCCTGTTAACCATCCGTGTATCTCCTTTTGAAAATGTTTATTCAGGTCCTTCATGCTTTTTTAAATTCAGTTATCTGTTCTCTTGCTATTCAGGTGCTTAAGTTCCTTATACAGACTGGATAATAACCTCTTATTAGATGTATGGCTTGCAAATATTTTCTCCCAATCTGTAGTTTGTCTCTTCACTCTGTTGCTTGTTTCCTTTGTCATGCCAAAGTTTTTAGTTTGATGTAATCCCATTTGTCTGTTTTTGCTTTTGTTGCCTGTTTTCGGGTCAAATTCAAAAAATTATCCCCCAGACCAATATCAAGAAGCTCTCCCCCTATGTTTCCTCCCAGTAGTTTTTCAAATTCAGGAGGATGTTTAAGTCTTTAATCCATTCTGAATTGATTTTTGCATGTGGGGTGAGATAAGGGTCTAACTTTATTCTTCTGCATGTGGATATCCACTTTTCCCAACACTCTTTACTGAAGAGACTTGTCCTTTTCTCATTGTGTGTTTGTGGCACCTTTGTGGAAAATCAACTGACTATAGATGTATGGGTTCATTTCTGGAATTTCTATACTGTTCCACTGGTCAATGTGTCTATTTTTATGCCAGCACTGTGTTGTTTTAATTACCACAGCTTTGCAATAGAGTTTAAAATCGGGTAGTGAGATTTCTCCAGCTTTGTTCTTTTCGCTCATGATTGCTTTGGCTATTTGGGGGTCTTTTGTCATTTCATATGAATTTTATGAAATGCATATGAATTTAGGTTTGTTTCTTATTTCTGTGAAAAAGGTTATGGGAATTTTTATAGGGAATGCATTGACTCTGCAAATCACTTTCGGTAGTATGGACATTTTAACAATAATTCTTCTAATCTATGAACACAGAGTATCTTTCCTTTATTGGAGACTTCAACTTCTTTCATCAATGTTTTACAGTTTTCAATGTACGGATCTTTCACCTTGTTGGTTAAACAAACGTATTCCAAAGTATTTTATTTTACTTGGTAGCTATTATAAATGGGATTGTTTTCTTGATTTCTTTTTCAGATAGTTTGTTGTTAGTACTTAGAAACACTACTGATTTTTGTAGGTTGATTTTGTATCCTGCAACTTTACTATATTAATTTACCAGGTCTAACAGTTTTTTTCCGGAGTCTTTATGGCTTTTTGTATGTAACGTCACATTGTCAGGAAACAGTGATAATTTCACACCTTCCTTTCCTATTTAGACACCTTTCACTTTTTTTTTTTTTTGCCTCATTGCTCTGGTAAAGACTGTTGAACAGAAGTGGCAGAGTCAACATCCTTGTCTGGTTCCTGAAACCTTGTTTTGATGAAACAATATATATATACTTTCTTTCTTCTGGTTTCTCTAAGTGATAAAGATCCTACTCAAACTAGCTTAGGCAAAAATAATCATGTATTGAACTATACCTGTAAAGTTCACTTAGCTAGGCCCACACTCTCAAACAATTTTTATTAAGAACTTCTAGAGTGAAACTCTCTAGACAACGGGAAAGCTAAAATTAGGGCACCACTCAGAGGGGACCATGAAAATGACAAGATTACTCTTCTCAGAGTGCTCAACCCAGGGTAGGCCAGGTTTCCAGTGAGCCTTCTTGAGCTTCATTAAAAAACCTGTGTGCCTATATATCTGGAAAAATGTACCATGCATTTTAAGTTATAGAAGAAAGTAAAAACAAGCTGTAGTGTTCAAACAGGAGTCCCCAGTTCTAAAGGCAAAGAGACAGATAATCTAAAATGTTGGCATCTGAGCTCTATGGCAACTCTATGTAGCTAATTGCAAAGAAAATCAATAATTCATTTAATAATGACACTGATTTTCAACAGAAATGCAGGGCAACCCAGCTAGTGACATGTAAATCTTTTTAAATCATCAGGCTGACAAGTGTTCAGGGCTTCAAAATATAAAAGTATCTGCAAATTACAACAAACCCAATGACTTCTTAAATTCACACATAATCCTTTATTTAAAAAAATTCCTAGGTCAAAAGTTGATAGTCATATAATATCAATTTCATAACTATTATGTTTTCAAAGTACTTAGAAGAACTGGGTATGTTTTATATATCCCAAACAAATCCTCCTTCCTTTAGTCACTCAACAAACATAAGCACCAACAATGCATATTAAACTAGGAGGAACTGCTGATTTTGATCATTTTGACCTATAAAGAAGAGCAATCTCATATGGTTCAACATAAAACCAGGCATTCGCCTGTTGCTTGGATACAACAGTGAAAACAAATTCCCTGGCTCCATGTGGAGTTTACATTCTGTGTATATGTGTTTGGGGATGTTGGGGCAGTGAATGAACAACCAAATATATGGTATATCAGATGGTGTTACAAACTTGAAAGAAGAACACAAAAGCTTACGGGGGATAGAAAGTATAAGGGAATTGTTGCTATTTTATATGGGTACTCAGGGCAGGTGCCACTGATAAGATGATATTTCAGCAAAATCCTAAAGAAAAATGGAGTAAGCATCTTAGATACCCCTGTAACAGCAAAATCTGGCCACTAACAAGAAAATTTCTGCCAAGCATATGCCAAAAAATACAAGAACAAATAATTCTGCTAAAACCATTAGAGTACTAAAACAATCACAGCCTTTATTAAACTTGCAACCCAATCTATACCTAACAAGTACATTCCATCAAAACTAGTGCTGCTGCCGCCTACAACTCTTACTCTACACACGTTTCATGTGAGTACTTTGTTTTTTAATCCATGTTTTCAACCTAATAAATATCCATGTATAAGAATACACATAAAGATAAGCAATTCATTCTTACATCTTTTGAAGAACCTGGGCCATCACAACCCCATTCGTTAAATCTTCCACGGTCTGGCATGGTGCATCCACATTAAATGTCTGGATCTGAAGGGAAAAAAAAGGAGGAGGAAAGAGATTCTGTGGTTACCTATGTAGACAATTTCTTAGGCTTTTTTTTTTTTTTTTGAGATGGAGTCTAGCCCTGTCACCCAGGCTGGAGTGCAATGGCCTGATCTCGGCTCACTGCAACCTCCACCTCCCAGGTTCAAGTGATTCTCCTGCCTCAGCCTCCCAAGTAGCTGGGATTACAGGAACGCACCACCATGCCCTGCTAATTTTCTGTATCTTTAGTAGAGACGGGGTTTCACTATGTTGGCCAGGCTGGTCTTGTACTCCTGACCTCAGGTGATCTGCCTGCCTCGGCCTTCCGAAGTGCTGGGATTACAGGTGTGAGCCACCGCACCTGGTCAAAAATTCTTAGGCTTTTTTTTTTTTTGGTGATTATCTCATCTTAGGGATTGGAATAAATTTTAAAAAGAAGTCTAATTGGAAACTTTTGCCTTTAAGGGAAATGTCCTGCCAAGTATTACCGTAATTTTTCCCCACTGGTAAAAGAGAAATCGTGGTGGATACCGGGTGGCTTCCCAGCATCCATTCTACTCACACAAGATCAATCTATGAAAATCACGGCACCTTCATCCCCTCTACCAGTGACTGACTCAGGGACACACAGGGAAAAGACAATTTGGACTAAAGAGAGATAAGGAGACGCTTCTGGGAAAGAAAAGCCAATCTCCTGTTGATTTAAGTATGCTGCCTCCATTACTGTGAGCAGTCATCTCATGACTACAAAGGCAATCATCTTAAGATTAGACCAATGCAGTGAAAGGCAGAGAGAAGAGCTAGGAAGAACTATATCCCCTCCACGACGGCACCCCCCACAAAAAAAAAAAAAAAAAAGAACTATGTCCTTAAGGTAAAAACTGAACTACTGAATTTAAAAATCTTGATGCCTCCTGGTCTGTGAGATGAATTCATTTATTCTTTACATCTGGTGAGGTTGCAGTTTCTGTTACTCAGAGGCCAAATATGTTTACACAGATGTAGAAGTCACACTTAGAATGGTTAGGTTAGATATGCACTTCATTTTGATTTCAAATATATTCTGAAACTTTGTATTAATCAACATGATGTAGCCAAGAAATGTACTTTCCCTAACAGTATAAATTATCTCTCAAAGTAAGAAAATGTAGCTGAGCCAGCAATGATTATACCCAGTAGTGTACTCAGGATTTAGAAGGAAATCAATCCCTGAGAACAGACAGACACAGGCCATCCTCTCGTAGAACTTACAACTAGGAAAAATGAAACAGTATAATAGAAGTGTCAACAGCAGGCATAAAGATGAGAAGTGAGAGTGGGATGCAATCTAGGTATGGCAGCTTGGTACAGATTGGGTAGGGGTAAGAACTGGAGGAAGAAACAGAACAGGGGAAAATAAAACGGTGAAAGACAGGGCAAAAAACTGAAGAATTAACATGTTAAACCTTAGAAGCCACATTAGGACCTTATCCTATGAATAAAGTAAGCAAAGGATTTGAACAGGAGAGTGAGCCCTGAGGTTTGCATTGTATTAATATAAGATCTGGCCGGGGGCGGTGGCTCATGCCTGTAATCCCAGCACTTTGGGAGGCTGAGACGGGCGGATCACGAGGTCAGGAGATCAAGACCATCCTGGCTAACACAGTGAAATCCTGTCTCTTCACTAAAAACACAAAAAATTAACCAGGCGTAATGGCACACACCTGTAGTCCAAGCTACTCTGGAGGCTGATGCAGGAGAATCGCTTGAACCCGGAAGGCGGAGGCTGCAGTGAGCCAAGACCATGCCACTGCACTCCAGCCTGGGCGACAGAGCGAGACTCCGTCTCAAAAAAAAAAAAAAAAAAAAGATCATACCGGCTGCAGTATGAAGGAAGGAGTGGAGGGAAAGAGACAGGGAGACCCATTTGAGTAGGTTTATATACTAACACGGATGAAGCTAAACTCAGTACTGACAATGAGAATACTGGGAATAACACTCAGGTGACCATATGTCTTCACACATATTTTTATTTATTGGGTTAGAAAAGAAGTAAAACTGCTAGGTCAAAAAGTGTATGAACATTTTACAGTTTTTGATAAAACTGTCAAACTGCCCTAAATATATACTGTAGTAAGAGAATAAAAGAGAATTTATTCTCTTACTAACGGTGGGTGAGTGGCTACTTCTCTGCACCGTATCATTTATCTTTTTTTTTTTTTTTTTTTTCAAGACGGAGTCTAGCTCTGTCGCCCAGGCTGGAGGGCAGTGGCGTGATCTCGGCTCACTGCAAGCTCCGCCTCCCGGGTTCACGCCATTCTCCTGCCTCAGCCTCCCGAGTAGCTGGGACTACAGGTGCCGGCTACCACGCCCGGCTAACTTTTTTGTATTTTAAGTAGAGACGAGGTTTCACCCTGTTGGCCATGATGGTCTCATCTCCTGACCTCGTGATCCGCCCGCCTCCACCTCCCAAAGTGCTGGGATTACAGGCGTGAGCCACCACGCCCGATCTCATTTATCAAATCTTTAAAAGACAATTATTGGCCAGTACGGTGGCTCACGTCTGTAATCCCAGCACTTTGGGAGGCCGAGGAGGGTGGATCACAAGGTCAGGAGATGAGACCATCCTGGCCAACACGGTGAAACCCCATCTCTACTAAAAATACAAAAAATTAGTCGGGCGCCGTGGCGGGCGCCTATAGTCCCAGCTACTCGGGAGGCTGAGGCAGGAGAATGGCGGGAACCCGGGAAGCGGAGCCTGCAGTGAGCCGAGATCGCGCCACTGCACTCCAGCCTGGATGACAGAGCCAGATTCCGTCTCAAAAAAAAAAAAAAAAAAAAAGAAAATTTATCCCCTAGTTTATTTTTGGGGTGATGAAAATGTTCTTGGAACTAGATAGTCATGATGACTGCACAATCTTGTGATCATACTAAAAACCAAAAAATTACACTTTAAAAGGATGAATTTTATGGTATGTAAACTGTACCTTAATTTTTAAAAATCTGTCACATACCAGTTCTCTGAGCTAACATCTATTTCAGGATAGCAGTACAGTAAAACTGAAAGACAACTGCACCTAACTGCATTAAGGCATGAAACTCTACCTGAAGGGTTATAATCTTTCTTTTAATTCCAAGAAGCTCTATTACCACCACCCAACCTCTACCTCCCCCTCCCCAACAAAAGCATGAGAAGAGTAAAGCATGAGATCACCTGGAATTACTATCTCTAGAGCAATGGATAATTTTGCTCCCGAGGAGACATTTTTGGCTGTGAGTTGGGTGCTATTGTCATCTAGCTGGTTGAGGCAATGGGATGCTACTATTAAACATAACGCATAGTGCAGTGCCCACAGCAAAGAACTGTCCAGCGCAAAATGTCAAATAATTTTCTAGAGCCGTGGTTCTCAAAATGTGGTCCCTACGTCACCAACAATGGCATCACCTGGGAACCTATTAGAAATACAAAATCTCAGGCCCAGCCCAGACCTACAGAACTAGCAACTCTGGGCATCTGTTGTTTTAGCAAGCTCTCCAGATGATGCAGATCAACACTAAAGCATGAGAATCTCTGGTGAAGTTAGCAAACATAAAGTTAAATATCAATGCAATCAAAACACAGAGGTGAAGTTACAAAGTCATGTACAGTTAGTATAGAACAAAATTAGGATTTGAACCCAGGCTGCCTAATGTCAGAACCTGTATGTACTCTTATGCTATACTATCTTTTTAAGGACTTTAACTTTTGTAATTTGTACATCAGTGACTTACTTATTCTTCCATTAGAGGACAAAAGTTGTTGGCAGAATCGAGTTAGGCAGAGGAGAATCGAATGGGGAAGATACGACCATAATAATTATACCACCCCCAATTCTATATACTAGTATGCATTTTATAGGCTGCCAAATAAGTGATATAAAAACAATAAGGACATATTAATGTTGCTAGGTTACCCCAAAGTGTACCGAGCCTATGTGATGACTTTTTTGTCATAACTTGGTAGCATTGTAGACTTCGTTTTTCAGTCTCTAAAACCTGGAAAAGTGCTATCTTTTCATCGAGATTCACATACAGTTCAAGAAATTAGGCTTGACAGGTCTAATAGGCAGGGCAAATTTTGACTCAGAGGGTGGAGAGAGGCGGCACAGTGGAAATTTTCAAGCATGTCCTGCTGAACTTGCTTGCATAAACTTTGATTTGGAATTTAAGCTTAAGATGTTTCCCCTTGGTAAGATGATACTTAACTCTTTTTGTAACTCTCTCTTCTGAAAAAATCTGGAACATATGGTTCTTGGGCTAGTAGGCTGTCTCAAAAAAAGGGCAATTTATCCAGCATGTGAGGCAATGAGATGTTCCATTGAGTTCTGTATAGGTAACAGAATCATCCCTTTAAGTGCTTAAGCTTTTATTACTTTAGCCATTTCTAGTGGAATAATTTCGAAAATGTACTATATACATCTCTCCAATCTCAAACTAAATGCTATGTAGTGAAAACAAACTTTTATTTGATACTCAGGAATATAATTATGATCTTCAAAAATTGAACATGGAGGCTCTAGAAGTACATAAGGCTGTCATCCCAAATACGGAATCATACAGCTCTTAGATCTTGTCTGTCACTGACAGTTGTCTGCATTTTGCTGAGTGTCAGTCACCTTCTAGCTTACTGTGTGAGAGCAAAACCCCCCACACAACCAAACTGACTAGAGGTTGACATAAAATCAAGAAAATTAATCTAAATGAGTCTTTTCTTTGGAGTGTATGTGCACATTTTTGCTTGCATTTAGTTTTAGAATTGTGCTTAGCATTAATCTGGCTTACAGATAGGAGGGGTGATAGTATACATTTAAATGTCATCAAACACTGCTCATTGAAACATTTATTCTGCTTTTTATAATGACAGCTAAAAGAGAACAAACCCAGAATTTAAACTCTATTTTGAAACATGTCTTTTAAAGTGTTTCCAAGGCCGGGCGGTGGCTCACGCTTGTAATCCCAGCACTTTGGGAGGCCGAGGCGGGCGGATCACGAGGTCAGGAGATCGAGACCACGGTGAAACCCCGTCTCTACTAAAAATACAAAAAAATTAGCCGGGCGTGGTGGCGGGCGCCTGTAGTCCCAGCTACTCATAGAGGCTGAGGCAGGAGAATGGCGTGAACCTGGGAGGCGGAGCTTGCAGTGAGCCGAGATTGCGCCACTGCACTCCAGCCTGGGCGACAGAGCGAGACTCCGTCTCAAAAATAAATAAATAAATAAATAAATAAATAAATAAAGTGTTTCCAAATCTTAGAACTGTACATCTTCATGAACACTGCCCTCCAATTTTGTCGCTGATAATCTCTAATCTTATCCAGAAATTTTCAGTGATGAGTTTCCAGTGACATTTCAAAAAGCCTATTCTACAATACTATACTCCCTGACCTCTCTACAGCTGATAATGTGGATTACTCGTTTTCTTGACATTTTAGGAGATTCTAAATAGATTCTCTCATGTTGTCAGGTTCTGTCAGTAGGCTTTCAAACTTCTAAGATTTCTCCTCTATATTTTTATCAGCATTTCTCACTTAAATAAATGCAATTACTACCTACCATATTTTGTGGATGCCCTTCAAATACAGACGGTCCCCAACTTAGGATGGTTTAACTTCAGAGTTTTCAACTTTACAATGATGCAAGAGATACACATTCAGTAGAAACCATACTCTGAGTGCCCATACAACCATTATATTTTTCACTTTTAGTACAGTGTTCAATAAATTGCATTAGATATTCAACACTTTATTATAAAATACGTTTTGTGGTACATGATTTTGCCCAACTGTAGGCTAAGGTAAGTGTTCTGAGCACGTTTAAGGTAGGCCAAGCTAAGCTACCATTTGGACGGTTAGGCGTATGAAATGCATTTTCAACTTAACGGTATTTTCAACTTATGATGGGTTTACCGGGATGTAACCCCATTGCAAGTTAAGGAGCCTCTGAACACCTCTTTATTTCCATGTCTTTTTTTCTCCCTAGATTTTAAACAACGTAGCCCTACTTAGATTCAATCAGCTTCATCTTTGCCTTCTTGCTGCTTCTTCTAGCATAAAGGGAAGCACTACTTGGACAGTCTCGAATACTTAAATCTTAAGTTCCTCAGCATTCTGTTTACAGATGTACAGATTCTGCCAAATCTATTCCTTCCACAATATCAAAGAATTTCTTTCCTCTCTCTCTCCCCTGCCGAGTCAAACCTCGGCCACATTATACAACTTACCAGTCTTCCTCTCTTATGAAATACAGCAGTGAAAGCCATCTCCTTGCCTGGAGGCAGAACTCATCAGAAGTGTAAGCTGCACGCTAACTACATACTACTGCTAACGATCTGAAATCCCCTAAATGGTCTGATATGCAACTGGCTACTCAAGCTCTACCAAGTCTATGTTTCAGAGGACAGAAATTGATTCGTGACGTAGCCAAATTATAAAAACCTCAGACTATTTTTATTAATTTTTTTTAACAACCAACGTAAGGCAATACTTCTCCAGCCTTTCCAGCAAAGTGCCTTGCACAAGATCGTGACGTCTACACTCCAGGGATCCTGACTCGTAACCCAAGACACCGCTAAACAGAATTTCTCTCACATTCGTGTTTTGCCTTTAAAAATAATACAAATGCTGTAGTCGCCTCCATAAACACATCCATAAACATTTAATTAACATTCTCATCAATGAGTGAAACGGAGGCTCCCGAAGGCAGCGCGGGGTCCGCCGGGGCTCTGCGCATCCCTCCCCCTCCCTGGCCGGCGCCGCGGCGAGAACGACTGGAACCCGGGCGTCGGTTCCCCTGCCGCGTCCTGAAGACCCGGCTTCAGGAAGGCGCGGCCGCTGACGTGAGAGGTGAACACGTATTTACTTCAAAGTGCGAGGAATCTAAAACCGTTTAAGAATTCAAAATCAGAATCCCACGACTCTGTTCCCCAAGGCCTTCGAGTTCCATTGTTGACGCCCAGACACCTCCAGACTCCTTTAAACGTCTGCCCGACGCCTCTGACAGGCGTCCGCCCCTCGCGCAGTCCCACCGCCGGCGGCGCCTTGCATCCGAAACGGGGTCCCCGGGCGCCTCCCGCATTCTCCCCACGCTCCCTCACAGGTCCTTTCAGTTCCCGGGCCGGAGCCGGGCCCGTCCTCCGCGAACGCGGCAACAAAGGCGAGGAGCCGCGGCGGGTCCCGGACGCAGGGCAGTCAGGCTCGGCCACCCCCGGAGCGCAGCGCAGCCCCAGCTGCGAGCAGCCGCGCGGATCCCGGAGTCGACCGCCGCGTCCCCAGCCCAGCCCCGGCCGAGGTCCGCCCAGAGCAGCGACGCCTCAGGCCCGCCAAGTTTCTCCCGGACCCTGAGCCAAGCCTCCTCGCCCCGCCAACCCCGGGCCCCGGATGTGACGGCACCGTCGCCCGCAGCGCTCGCCCCCGGGGCCGCGCGTGGAGCGTCCCGGTAGGTGGCGGGGGGATGGGGTCTTCCAGCCGGCCCGCGGCCCCCACGTACCCAAGTGAGGAGGCTCTCGCACAGCTCCGCCCGCTCCAGCGACTCTACGCTGAACATCTTCCCCGCCGCGGCCAGGCAGCGCCTACCGCCTGGCCAGACACCGCCGCCGCTCGGTCGGGGTATCCGGGGGCCCGCGCAGCTGACTCGGCCTCAGGCCCGCCTGCTCCTCGGATCCGGCCGCCGACTCTCGCCCAGCGCTGGCAGCGGCTCCGCACCGTCACCCCCAGCGCCCCTCCTTCTCCTTTCACTCGGGACCGCGCGCCAGCTGCGCGCGACTCCGACCACGCCCGCCGCCCCGCGTCCCCGCCCCCGGCCGCCCACACCGCTCCTCCCTAGCGCCGCCGTCCTGGCCGGAGCCGCCGCCGAGGAGCCACTGCGCACGCTCGCGCCGCGGCCGACCCGCGCCGCCGCCGCCACCGCCCCCGCCGCCGCGCGCGCCCCCGCCACCAGCTCGCTGCGTGTCGAGGCGCGCACGCGCGCGAGCACGCGTTCCGCTCTGGAGACAGCGGCGGCGGGTCCTCCTCCGCCGTCCGGTCGCGCCTTCGCGGAAGCTCGGCAGTGCGCGTGCGCGTGCGCCCGCACCCGCACTCCAAATTAGAAAGGGGACGTCTAGTGGGTTGTCCGGGAGGGGTGGCGGGAGCGGTCCCGGAAATAATCTGTCCTCTGTCACCGGGAACTGGCGAGGTAGTTCCTTCGCGGTGGAGAGGTACGTCCGGCGCGCGGCGGCCACGCCCACCCTATCTGGGCCCGCGGAGCCGCGGACGGCTGGGCCTGGCCTTCTTGGGGTAGCTCTGGCCGCCGAGGCTCTGCGGGGCGGTAGGAGTCGCCGCCTCCTTCCCCCGGGCCCCTCCCTCGTCTGGAAGCCCCAGAATCGCCCCGCGGCTGTCCGGAGTCGCCGGCGACGGTGGAGGGGCCGACGCGGAGAGCGGCTCTAGGTGGGCTTGGCCGGCGGCGAGGACACCGCCGCTCCGTCTAGGGTCACTCGGAGCGTGACCCTGAGAACTCTCCTTAATGCAGGAGGGGTGTGCGCCCGTTCGCCAATCCGTAAGGACCCCGGCCGACCCCGGGCCTGCGTTTCTCAGCGTTCGGAGTTGGCTTCGCTTAATGGCGAAGCGGATCGTTCTGGAGCTTCCACCTCTTTGGAGGCACGAATCTGACTGCAGGGCTGCCGATAAATTTTTAACAGATATAGCATACGCAGAAAAGTGCATACGACATACACGTTTAAAGAAGAATTAATAAAACACCCAGATAAAAACGAAAAGGGCATTGCCGGCACCCCAGGAGTTTCTCACCCATGCCCTCTGCTCCTTTGGGAGCCTGATTCTCTCCTAGCCTGACTAGTGTGATCATTTCCTTACAGCTTTACCATCTATGTGTGCATGCGATGTCGTTTTCCTTTGCCTGTTTTTGAACTTTTGCGGGTGGATCACAGTGTGTTGTTTTGTGGTTTTCAATCAGTATTAAATTGGTGTACTGTGTATGTGTAGGTAATTTTCATTGTTGCCTAGTATTCCAGTGTGAATAGAACAGTGAATCTATTCTATTCTGGGTGGGCGTTTTGTTCAGACTGAGGCTACTCAGAACATGGCTATAAACATTCTAGTGTACCTGGAACGTAGTGCAAATGTGTTGGAATTTCCAGGACATGCACCTTGGAGTCCTTAGAGAATTGTCGTTGCATAGAGTATGCATAACTACCAGCCAATGCCAAATTTTTATTTGTAGTGCAACAAAGCTAACTTCCCAGGACACACTTTCACTTTGCTTTGTAGTTCTGTAACCCCTTTCCCCCACTTTTTTTCCATTAAGAGTAGGTTTTCTCATTGAGTGCTGAAAACTGCCAAGACAGCATTGAGTGGGTTATTTGTTGTTGGTTTTTGAGAAAGGGTCTCGTTCTGGAGTGCAATGGCGCAATCTTGGTTCACTGCAATCTCTGCCTCCTGGGCTCAAGTGATCCTCCTACCTCAGCCTCCCAAGTAGCTGGGACCACAGGTGCAGGCCACGATGCCCAGCTAATTTTCTTATTTTTTATAGAGAGGGGTTCTCACTATGTTGCCCAGGCTGGTCTCAAACTCCTGGGCTCAAGTGATCCGCCCGCCTTGACCTCCCAAAAGTGCTAGGATCACAAGTGTGAGCCACCGAGCCTGGGCCAGCATTGAGTTTTTAAGGATGCCTTACAGAGTACCACTTGATAGTTGACCCCTGATCATTTAGCATTTTGTAAGTGTAAAAAGAAAAAAACTTACCTGAAGTATTCTCTATGGTCTTTTTTTCAAACATTCTTCCCTACACCAAGGGCAGAGAAACCTTTAGAAATTACACATATATGGCCGGGCGCGGTGGCTCGCGCCTGTAATCCCAGCACTTTGGGAGGCCGAGGCGAGCGGATGACGAGGTCAAGAGATCCTGGCCAACATGGTGAAACCCCGTCTCTACTAAAAATACAAAAATTAGCCGGGCGTGGTGGCAGGCTCCTGTAGTCCCAGCTCCTCGGGAGGCTGAGGCAGGAGAATCGCTTGAACGCGGGAGGCTGAGGTTGCAGTGAGCCGAGATCGTGCCACTGCACTCCATCCTGACGACAGAGCGAAACTCTGTCTCAAAAGAAAAAAAAAATTACACATATGTATCTCGCCTGTCTTTGATTCCTGTGTTGGTGCCTCTGGATATTTGTCAAACTAGAGTTCCTACGTTCCTTATCAGGTTATTTCTGTCGAATTTCTAGCACTTTTAAGTGACCTATAATCTTGTAGGCAAGTGAATGAAGTCAGTGAGTGTATGTCACATTGACTTACGCCTGACTCATATGCAGCTTGTCTTTAGATGGGCAAACAAGATGCTGGCCCTACTGGAGTGGCTGTGCCGTCCTGGGCACCCTTCCTCCAGTGGCTCCAGTTTTCAAGGCTTTGACACAATGGACCTAAAGTCTCCTTTTTCAAGCTTGGCTGCATATCCACAGTGCTTTTGTGCATGATGTTGCGTTGTTCTGGAGGTTTCATTTTGTAATTCCGGTTACCTTTGATGAAAGAAATTAGTAAAAACTTTTTGGTTGTGAGTAATTGCAGAAGCCATGTGGCTGCCAAGTTTCTACATGAGCCTTGGGGTAAAAAGACACTGAGATCTTCTCCTTTGTTCCAGGAAGTCCTGGAATTTCCTAGTTTTCTCTTATTTTCTCTGTGTGTTTTATTTTTTTTTTCCTTCCTTCCCTGAAAGCTTTGGAAATGCCTGAGGAGAGGTGAGTTGAACTTGTCTTAGATGTCTGGTTACTCCAGTTAGTTGGAGGCTGGTTCTCACCCACAGCTGCTTATCAGATTAAAGAGGGCATGTCTTGTGTGACAGTGCTCCAGATTGCATCCTGTCTTCCCAGGGAACACATACTTAGAGCTGTGATTAAAAAGAGTTTGAGATGCTATGTGGAGCAGCTCTGGGGCAGGCATGGCTAGTTTTTAATCATAGTTCTGCTGATTCCTTGGCAGTTAATAATATTAACCAAAACACTGTGGCTTCCATTTACTGAGAGCCTGTATGATGTGCCAAGCAGTATGCTAAATGCCTTACCTTCATTATCTCATTATAAACTTCACAAGGCAAGGCACTTCCCCTTCCACGCCCGCCCCCAAAAAGAGTGGCAGTTTGATATGGTTCAACCTAATGCCTTTTACATATGAGGAAGCTAAGACTGAGACTTTACGTAAGTCCAGGGCTGTCTGACTCTGGAACTTGTTCTTCTTTGCTGTCTGAAGATACTGCTCAATAAGATGTAGCCAGCTGAGCAATTGCAAAGCCAGTTTCTCTGCAAACTTCTATCAGTTACACTGCACAGTTTCCAAGATGGATGGGGTTCAGTTTTTGTGAATCTTAAACAGTTCAAAACCGAGTATTAGTAACTCTTCTTTTCATATTTTACAGGATACCATGAAATAGATTACATCCCGTGTTCTATACATTTAATAACCTTGTTTTTGGGTTTAATGTAAACAACATTTAGTGGACACTACAACATATAAGACCCTGCGTACTACTAACAGTAATAAGATACGATTTCTGACTGAAAGGAATTCATTCTTTAAAAATGTATTTTTAATTTTTATAGATGTATAATAGTTGTACATATTTATGGGGTACCTGTGGTATTTTTATACAACTATGTACAATGTGTAATGATCAAATCTGGGCAGTTTTTTGAGACAAGGTCTTGCTCTGTCACCCAGGCTGGAGTGCAGTGTTGCGATCTTGGCTCACTGCAACCTCTGCCCCCCAGGTTCAAGCAATTCTCATGCCTCAGCCTCCCGAGTAGCTGGGATCAGGCGTGTGCCACCACGTCTGGCTAATTTTTGTATTTTTAGTAAAGATGGGGTTTCACCATGTTGGCCAGGCTGGTCTCAAGCTCCTGGTTTCAAGTGATCCACCCACCTTGTTATCCCAAAATGCTGTGATTACAGGCGTGAGCCACAGCACTGGCCTGAATCTAGGGTTTAAAAAAAAAACCCTACAACAGAGCCTCCAAATAACATGAAAAAATAAATCCAGTAAGATGTTACTTTATATGCTTGGAACTAAGTGCTTAACATTCTGTGATTAATAATAATAAATTTTGAAGGTGAAACAATTGAGCACAGTATCTACATATTCTAAAACTGAACCGTAGTCACTTGTGGATTCTGTAAATATTTGGCACCAATAAACATTAATTTTTGGCTGGGCGTGCTACCTCACGCCTGTAATCCTAGCACTTTGGGAGGCATAGGTGGGTAAATTCCTTGACCCCAGGAGTTCGAGACCAGCTTGGGCAAGATGGTGAAACCCGTCTCTACAAAAAATAAAAAAAAATTTAGCTGAGCTTAGTGGCGCACACCTGTAGTCACAGCAGGAAGATTGATTGAGCCTGGGAGGTCGAGGCTGCAATGAGCCAAGGGTGCACCACTGCACTCCACCCTGGGTGACAGAACAAGACCCTGTCTCAAAAAATAAATTTTAAAAATTAATTTATAAACATTAATTTGAGCAATATCTGTTTTTCAAAAAGGAAATTCATGGTGTAGTGAGAGCGTTTAGCAGTTGACATACTAGTCACGCCACTTAGGTCAGTGTAGGTGCCTCTGGAGTAGGCACCGTCAGGAAACTGAGCGACTGGGTGGTAGATGAGAATGGGCATTGACTGGGCATTGAAGCTCAATTTGCATATCAAGAGAGGAAGCAAGTATTGGCTTTATTTTTCTTGTTAAAGTAATTCATACTTGAAAGTACTGAAACTGTGAAACTGTGTCCTAGGGAGGGTGATGGTCTGGCTTTGTCAGTCCAGCTCCTCACTGATAACCACTCTAATGTTAGCTTTGATCCGGCCTTTTCTCTATTCCCAAACTCTGAATCAGAGAAATTTAGCAGTAGAAGGAAGTGAAGAAATAAAGTCACAGTTGTTAACCTAAAATAATTTAAAAGGTCAAAATCGAGTTTAAAGAGAGTTTAAGTGTAAAGGTTGAGGACAGGCCACCTGGGAAAGGACAGATTTAAAAGCGTGGAAGTCAGTGCTCTGAAGTACAGACATTTGGGATTGTTTATATAGACAAAATTTAGGGACATTTAACAGAATTTTAATATGTTAATGTAAGGCTTAATGTACAGTTATAATGATCTGATTAGTCAAGGTGTCTTTTTTAGGGAAAAAAGAATAACTGTCATGAGATCCCTGTTTGGGGCACCATCTGGTCTGAGTTAGGAACAGGACAATAAAGGAGGCAGTTAATCTGTAATAAAAATCAGCAATTAGAAGGAGGAGATCTGGTCTCTTTTAAAAAAAAGACTTAGTCTTTTTTTAGTTGTTTATAGAACAAGAAAAATGAGGAAGAGTTAAGCTAAAAATCTAAGAAACAGAATTGTAAACATGTTACATGACCCAGATCATAGTCACATCTGTTTCAAGGCTTAAGGTGTTTTGGAGGTTCTAAAAACGTTTAAATTTTACTTACTTTTACACAGTTGTTGTAACAGAATTGGAACTAAAATTCAGGGCTTCTCATGTCCAAGCAACAACTGCTTGGGCTTCAGTTTAGAGCCTGTATGGTTGGACAGAATCAGCACCACTGTTTAGTTCGGGATAATCACTGACTGTGAACAACAGAAGTTGGAGAACAGAAGTCCTCGATTTTGGAATTTATTTTCAGTACTGAGGTATTATGTCATCTCCCCAAGTAGGAAATTTTGTTTCCTGTTTATCTTCTGGAGTTTTAAATCAGACCAGCCTCTTTCCAAACTGAAGTGATGGTACAATACCTTATTTTTGAGCCACTAGCACCTGCAGTTGCTTTTTTACTCCAATTTTATGAGAAACTATGGCAGAAGTTGTGCTATGGAAGCTCCCAACAAGCAGGTCAAATGGCATTAGATCTCCATTTGACAGCCTGGCTTTTGTTGGGATTTCCATGGGACAAGAAAATGCAGTGCTATTCTCTTTTCCTCTCAACACCGCTGGGAATATCTGCTGTCAAATGATGCAAATAAAATAATATGGCCATGCAATACTTAAATATCCTGGATCTCTGAGCTCTTGGAAATGTATATGAAGCAGTATCTTAAGAGTATAATCGCAGGCAAGGTGCAGTGGCTCACACCTGTAATCCCAGCACTTTGGGAGGCTGAGGTGGGTGGATCATGAGGTCAGGAGCTCAAGACCATCCTAGCTAACACGGTGAAACCCCATCTCTACTAAAAATAGAAAAAATTAGCCGGGCGTGTTGGGGGGCGCCTGTAGTCCCAGCTACTTGGGAGGCTGAGGCAGGAGAATGACGAGAACCCAGGAGGCACAGCTTGCAGTGAGCCGAGATTGCGTTACTGCACTCCAGCCTGGGCGACAGAGCAAGACTCCATTTCAAAAAAAAAAAAAAAGAATATAATCACATAGTAGTCAAATATTTATATATAATATATATTATATATATGTTGTACAGTATAATTTATTCGCATTACCATTGATCGCACCTTGAAGGACATAGAAACAAATGTAATGCATTTTTTTAAGTACAAAATAATAAACTGCCTAAATGTATAGCATAGGGGAAAATGTGAGTAGCAATAATTACAGTGCATTTATTGATAGACTTAACTTACAAAGCACTTTCACCTCTGTTAATTTGTTTTAACCCTCACAGCTCCGTGAGGTAATTAGAGGTTGGAAATCTTGACACGGGTAACATTTGGGTTATCTTTGAGCAGATGCAAGTAGTTCTCACTGCCCTTAGGACTTTTTAAACAGCTACAGCACCTCTAATTTTTAAGAGAGGAAACCAGATGAAATAAAACCTAAATTGACTCCATGGCCCACCCCTAGCTTATTTGAGGCTCTTCAGTTCAGTTGGCAGCTCATTTAACTGTTCTTTTGAATGAAAATACTGCAATTAGAGCTCTTTCTGTGAGTTTCCTGGTGTGCACCTTCGTAATGGTTATTTGAAACCAATCATTAAAAGTTCCATGTATCAGGCGATTACTCCGTGTAAAGCTGATGAAAGCTGCCTTTCATCTGTTTGTGTAGGTTTCTTCCATGAGTGATAATTTTCTTGCAGCCAGTTCAGATTATTTTCAAAGGTATTAAGACGTCTATACTCAAAATACCTGATTAGTGATGATATTGAATAAAACTTTTTTCAGCTCAATAAGTTACATAAATGCAGAACTTTATTTTAATTATTCATATATACTTAACTGAGTATTTCCTTAATTTCTCTTTAGGTGTCTTATAAGACTTTGACACTTCCTGTTTTGTCTGAAAAAAAATGTGAATTACCTGTGATATTTGGACTCCAGTGTGGTTGGGCTATCTCCCCTCATACCTATAGAATTGGGTACTACCGGCCGGGCGCGGTGGCTCACGCTTGTAATCCCAGCACTTTGGGAGGCCGAGGCGGGCGGATCACGAGGTCAGGAGATCGAGACCACGGTGAAACCCCGTCTCTACTAAAAATACAAAAAAATTAGCCGGGTGTAGTGGCGGGCGCCTGTAGTCCCAGCTACTCGGAGAGGCTGAGGCAGGAGAATGGCGTGAACCCGGGAGGCGGAGCTTGCAGTGAGCCGAGAGGGCGCCACTGCACTCCAGCCTGGGCGACAGAGCGAGACTCCGTCTCAAAAAAAAAAAAAAAAAAGAAAAAAAAAAAAAAAAAAGGATTGGGTACTACCATTTTTCTCTAGTTTAGAGTGTAGGAAGGAAAGTTTCTTATCCTCCCTTTTCTCTTCATAAGGAAATGCAGCATCAGAGTGATTCTATATTCCAAGCAGTTAAAAGAATTCTGAACCATAAGCTGAGCTTAGTTTCAGGTGGGCAAATAGTTTTTCAAGCACCAGAATTTTCATTATTTCAAGTAGTTTTAGTATAGCTATAAATGTTCTATAGCCTAAATGTCTTTTGCTTTTCAAATTACTAACACTGTAAGTATGGTAAGTCACTTTTATTTAAACAAATATCTATTAGGTCCTATTGTGTATAGGGCATATGCTAGAGAATATGAGAATGCTTACAGAAAACTATAATATATTTCCTTTCCTATCAATACATGGGAAATGCCGCAAGATATACACATGCTGTGAGGGGGAAGAGAGATCTGATCTATTTAGAGAGTTTATTTGGTATTCAGGAATAAGAAGAGAGCAGTTGGATAAGAATGGCTTTTATTTATTGTTTTTGGTGGGGGGTGGGGAGGTTGGGGGGTGGGGGATAGGGTCTTGCTCTGTCTCCCAGGCTGGAGTACAGTGGCGCTATCTGGGCCTCAGTACAACCTCTGCCTCCCAGGTTCAAGCGATTCTCCTGCCTAAGCCTCCAGAGTAGCTGACATTACAGGCGCACGTCACCCGGCTAAACTTTGTATTTTTAGTAGAGACGGGGTTTCACCATATTGGCCAGGCTGGTCTCGAACTTCTGACCTCAGGTGATCCGCCTGCCTCGGCCTCCCATAATGCTGGGGTTACAGGCATGAGCCACTGCATCTGGCCCAAGAATGGCTTTTTTTTTTTAAAGGGGTTAAGCTTGAAGAGGAAAAAACATTTTTAAAAAATGCATAAATAAATGATAAATTATAGTAATTGTTTTCCTTAAAAGAAATAGAATTTGACTGGGTGCAGTGGCTCATGCCTGTAATCCCAGCACTTTGGGAGGCCGAGGCAGGCAGATCACGAGGTCAGGAGATCGAGACCATCCTGGCTAACACGGTGAAACCCTGTCTCTACTAAAATATAAAAAATTAGCCGGGCATAGTGGTGCGCGCCTGTAGTCCCAGCTATTTGGGAGGCTGAGGCAGGGGAATTGCTTGAACCCGGGAGGCGGACGTTGCAGTGAGCTGAGATCCGCACCACTGCACTCCAGCCTGGCAACAGAGCAAGACTCCATCCAAAAAAAAAAAAGAAATAGAATTTTGTACTCCACAAAATAATGTGTCTGGCAAATTTCAAAGAACTCCATGATAGGGAATCCCCACTGGAGTTGTACTTAATTGCAGCCTATCAGAAACTAAATATATTAGAAGTCAGTTATATTTACATTGCTTTTATTAGTATATTTCATTTTCACTGTGTCATTTGTAACTCTCATCTTGTTTCTTCTTATTTTAGACCTGGAATGGCCAAATATCAAGGTGAAGTTCAAAGTTTGAAACTGGATGATGATTCAGTTATAGAAGGAGTAAGCGACCAAGTACTTGTGGCAGTTGTGGTCAGTTTCGCTTTGATTGCTACCCTGGTATATGCACTTTTCAGGTGAGATTTAAGGACAAAAGAATTGAGTACATTTGCAAGGGCTGCTGACTTTTTGACCCCTAATAATGCATAATACTTAATATGAAAAGCAAGTAACAGATCTCAGTGATTGTAGATGTTTACTAAGGTATTTTATTTTCCATGGGGCTTTGAATGCTAACACATATATTTCCTGTCATCAGCTGTCTTACCAAATAATAATTAAATTCATCATTCACATTTCGAATAAAATATTAGTATTTTCTATTGGCGTATGGCAATTTAAAAAACTTTAATTTTCATAAATCTATCAACTTGTAGGTGATATAAAAAGTGCAAAATACTTTCAGTTTTAAATGGAAAATTTGAGGCAAAAAAAGACTTGTATAGTAAAAAGGGAACTAATATTAGAATTAATTTGGCCGGGCGCGGTGGCTCACGCTTGTAATCCCAGCACTTTGGGAGGCCGAGGTGGGCGGATCACGAGGTCAGGAGATCGAGACCACGGTGAAACCCCGTCTCTACTAAAAAATACAAAAAATTAGCCGGACGTGGTGGCGGGCGCCTGTAGTCCCAGCTACTCGGAGAGGCTGAGGCAGGAGAATGGCGTGAACCCGGGAGGCAGAGCTTGCAGTGAGCCGAGATTGCGCCACTGCACTCCAGCCTGGGCGACAGAGCAAGACTCCATCTCAAAAAAAAAAAAATAAATAAATAAAAAATAGAATTAATTTAATTTTTTTACTTATTTATTTATTTTTTGAGACAGAGTCTCAATGTGTCACCCAGGCTGGAGTGCTGTGGCACTATCTCAGCTCACTACAACCTCCACCTCCTGAGTTCAAGTGATTCTCCTGCCTCAGCCTCCCAAATAGCTGGGATTATAGGCACATGCCACCACACATGGCTATTTTTTGTATTTTTTTTTTTTTTTAATTTGAGAGAGTTTTGCTCTTGTTGCCCAGGCTGGAGTGCAATGGCACTATCTTAGCTCACCGCAACCTCTGCCTCTGGGGTTCAAGCGATTCTCCTGCCTCAGCCTCCTGAGTAGCTGGGATTACAGGCATGTGCCACCATGCCCGGCTTATTTTATATTTTTAGTAGAGATGGGGTTTCTCCATGTTGATCAGGCTGGTCTCGAACTCCCGACCTGAGGTGATCCACCTACCTCAGCCTTCCAAAGTGCTGGGATTACAGGCTTGAGCCACTGCGCCTGGCCCTAATTTTTTGTATTTTTTGTAGAGACAGGGTTTTGCTAGGTTGGCCAGGCTGGTCTCAAACTCCTGACCTCAAGTGATCCACCTGACTCAGCCTCCCAAAGTGCTGGGATTACAGTCATAAGCCACTACGTCCAGCCTATTTATTTATTTTAGAGACAAGGTCTCGCTACGTTGCCCCAGTTGGACTTGAACTCCTGGACTCAAGCAGTCCTCCCATCCCAGCTTCCCAGGTTGCTGGGACTACAGGTATGCACCACTGCACCCGATTCTAAAATTAATTTAGGCTGGATGTGGTGGCTCACGCCTGTAATCCCAGCACTGTGGGATGCTGAGGCAGGCGGATCACCTGAGGTCGGGAGTTTAAGACTAGCCTGGCCAACATGGTGAAACCCTCGTCTCTAGTAAAAATACAAAAATTAGCTGGGCATGGTGGCAGGTGCCTATAATCCCAGCTACTTGGGCGGCTGAGGCGTGAGAATCACTTGAACTTGGGAGGCAGAGGTTGCAGTGATCCAAGATAGTCTCTTATTAGGGTAACATTATCTTGATTTCAATAGGGTATTTTATAGAGTGATAATCCAGAGTGATTGATACTGGTGATACACTGTGGCTATCATGGGGGAAATAATGACTAGATGATAGCAGAGTTAAGTGAACTCCACCAAGCAGGTTGTTCCTAGGATTCCTGACTGATGTTTTAATATGCCCCAAATAGAAGGACATTGTACATTGCTGCAGGGCTCTGTCCTTGGGCCTTTTCTGTTATTATTATTATTATTATTATTTTTTTTTTTTTGAGACCAGGTTTCACTCTGTAGCCCAGGCTGGAGTGCAGTGGTGGTATCACACCTAGCTGCAGCCTGGACTTCCCATGTGCAGGTAATTCTCCCACCTCAGCCTCCTGAGTAGCTGGGACTACAGGTGTGCATCAGCATGTGCAGCTAATTTTTTTGTATTATTATTTTTTGGTCGGATGGGATTTTGCCATGTTGCCCAGGCTCATCTCTAACTCCTGGGCTCAGGGGATCCACCTGCCTCAGCCTCCCAGAGTGCTAGGATTACAGGTGTGAGCCACCAATTGTCAGTTGGGAGGGATAGCTAACATTGGTATAACAGAATTAAGATTCAGAAATAGTCAAGCCATATATCTATGGTCAACTGACCTTTGACAAGGGTGCCAGGAACACTCAGTGGGGAAAGGTTTCAACAAATAGTGCTAGGACAATTGGGTAGCCACATTCAAAAGATTAAAGTAGGACCACACCATACCAGATTAACTCAACAATCTAAATATCAGAGCTAAATGTAGGGGTAAATCATTATGACTGAATTTAGCAAAGGATCTTAGATATGATAATAAAAGCATGAGCAACAAAAGAAAAAGTAGACAAACCAAAATTCATCAAAATTAATGTATTTGGACAGGTACAATTGCTCATGCCTGCAATCTCAGCACCTTGGGAGGATTACTTGAGCCCAGGAGTTCAAGACCAGCCTGGACAACATAGTGAAACCCTGTTTCTAAAAAAAAAAAAATTTGCCAGGCACGGTGGCTCACGCCTGTAATCTCAGCACTTTGGGAGGCCAAGGCAGGCAGATCACGAGGTAAGGAGATCGAGACCATCCTGGCTAACACGGTGGAACCCCATCTCTACTAAAAATACAAAAAATTAGCCGGGCTACTCTGGAGGCTGAGGCAGGAGAATGGCGTGAACCCGGGAGGTGGAGCTTACAGTGAGCTGAGGTGGCGCCACTGCACCCCAGTTTTTTTTTGAGACCGAGTCTCGCTCTGTCGCCCAGGCTGGGGTGCAGTGGCGTGATCTCGGCTCACTGCAAGCTCCGTCTCCCAGGTTCACGCCATTCTCCTGCCTCAGCCTCCCGAGTAGCTGGGACTACGGGTGCCAGCCACCGCACCCGGCTAATTTTATATTTTAATAGAGATGGGATTTCACCATGTTAGCCAGGTTGGTCTCGAACTCCTGACCTCAGTTGATTCGCCCACCTCGGCCTCCCAAAGTCGGGGGGTTACAGGTGTGAGCCACTGTGCCCAGCCTACCAAAAATTTTAAAATTAGGCAGGCGTGGTGGTGCATCCTGTAGTCTCAGCTACTTGGAGGCTGAGATGGCAAGATCATTTAAGCCTGGGAAGTCAAGTCTGCAGTGAGCTATGATCATACCACTGCATTTCAGCCTGGGCAACAGAATAAGACCCTGTCTCAGAAAAAAACAAAACAAAAAAATAAAAATACACAAAGGACCTATATAGACATTTTTCAAAAGAAGACATACAAATGTCCAAAAGGTTTATGAAAAAATGCTCAACATTACTAATCACCAGGGAAATGCACATTAAAACCACAATGAGAAAAAACCTTTTATCTTTTAGGATGGCTGTTATCAAAAAGATGAAAACAATAAAGATGAAAGAAGCATTGGCAAGGGTGTGGAGCAAAGGGAACTGTGGTGCACTTTTTTGGGGAGTATAAAATGGCACAGTTGCTGTGGAAAACAGTATGAAGGTTCCTCAAAAAGTTAAAAATGGACTACCATACGATCCAGCAGTCACACTTCAGGGTAGTATATATCAAAAGGAAATTACATCAGTATGTTGAAAAGATATCTGTGCTCCTATGTTCATTACAGCAGTATTTACAGTAGCTGAAATATGGAATCAAGTTAGGTGTTCACTAGTGAATGAATGAAGAAACGTGGTGTGAGTATATAGATCTGTCTGTATACACAATGGAATACTTTTCAGCCCCTAAGAAGGAGGGAAATTCTGCCATTTTCAACAACATGGATGCACCTGGAGGACATGATATTAACTGAAATAAGGCACAGAAAGACAAATACTGCACAATCCCACTTAACTGTAAAATTTAAAACATTTGAATTCACAAGCAGAGAGCGGAATGGTGGCTCTCAGGCGATGGAAAGATGTTAGTCAAACAGCGCGAAGTTTCAGTTACACAGATGCATTTTTAAAAAGAGAGGCAGGGCGTGGTGGCTCACGCTTTTAATTCCAGCACTTTGGGAGGCTGAGGCAGGCGGATCACCTGAGGTCAGGAGTTCAAGACCAGCCTGGCCAACGTGGTGACCCTGTCTCTACTAAAAATATGAAAATTAGCCAGGTGTGGTGGCATATGCCTGTAGTGCCGCTACTCGGGAGGCTGAGGCTGGAGAATTGCTTGAACCCAGGAAGTGGAGGTTGCTGTGAGCCGAGATCGTACCATTGCACTCCAGCCTGGGCGACAAGAGCAAAACTCCATCCTTTTTTTTTTGAGACGGAATCTCGCTCTTTCGCCTGACCTCAGGGGATCCACCTGCCCTAGCCTCCCAAAGTGTTGGGATTACAGGCGTGAGCCACCGTGCCCGGCGAAGACTTTTTTTTTTTTTGAGACTGAGTCTTGCTCTTTTGCCCAGGCTGGACTGCAGTGGCGCTACCTCGGCTCACTGCAAACTCCGCCTCCCAGGTTCACGCCATTCTCCTGCCTCAGCCTCCCGGGTAGCCGGAACTATAGGCACCCGCCATCGCGCCTGGCTAATTTTTTGTATTTTTAGTAGAGACGGGGTTTCGCCGTGTTAGCCAGGATGGTCTTGATCTCCTGACCTCGTGATCGGCCCGCCTTGGCCTCCCAAAGTGCTGGGATTACAGGCTTGAACCACCGCACCCAGCTATTTTTATTTTAAATATTTTTCTATTATTTTCTGATTTCTCTACTATGAATATGTATTATTTGTATAATAAAAGTTTTTTCTCCACATCTCCAGACTAGAATGATGTTAAGCCCAAACTCAAAAGTTTCCATTTTTGCCGAGCGCAGTGGCTCACGCCTGTAATCCCAACACTTTGGGAAGCTGAGGCAGGTGGATCCCCTGAGGTCAGGAGTTCGAGACCAGCCTGGCCAACATGATGAAACTCCGTCTCTACTCAAAATACAAAAATTAGCCAGGTGTGGTCGTGGGTGCCTGTAATCCCACCCACCCAGGAGGCTGAGGCAGGAGAATCGCTTGAACCTGGGAGGCAGAGGTTGCAGTGAGCTGAGATCACACCACTGCACTCCAGCCCGGGTAACAAGCAAAACTGCATCTCAAAAAAAAAAGAAAAAAACAAGAATTCATTTAATAAGGCAATTGTATATTGTAGATGCTGAAAACTGTATAGGCTACTTTTATAAAATTAATAGCTAAAGATCAAATCTGCGTTATGTTCAGTTTGGGACTAGCATTTTAAGCTGGAAAACATTCAGGGGAGACTGTCAAAATAGGGAAAGCTGTGGAAACAAATCATATAAAATGCTTGAAGGAAGGAGGGATGTCTAGCTTGGGGAAGGGACTCTTGAACAGTAAAACTGTCTTTGTGATGAGGGCTTGGTCTTGTTGAAGAATTAAAATTTTAATTTGTGCAGCAGCAATAGAAAAAAAAAGAATTAGAGCCAGGCTCAGTGGCTCATGCCTGTAATCCCAGCACTTTGGGAGGCTGAGGTGGATGGATCACTGGAGGTCAGGAGTTCGAGACCAGCCTGACCAACATTGTGAAACCCTGTCTCTACTGAAAATACAAAAATTAGCTGGGCGTGGTTGTGGACCCCTATAACCCCAGCTACTCAGAGGCTGAGTCAGGAGAATCTCTTGAACCTGGGAGGTGGAGGTTGCTGTGAGCCGAGATCATGCCACTGTACTCCAGCCTGGGTAATCAGTGAAGTAATCGTGATTACTGAGGTAATCATGATGTGTTGGGGAAGGGGCGGCATTTGTAATTTAAAATTCAGACCAATCTCTTTTTTGTAATTTATTTGATGATTTTTAGTCATTATAATTAATTCTGTTTTGGTTTTGTGGTAAAATATACATAACAAAATTTATCATGTAAAACTTTTTAAAAAAATTTTTTTTTTTTTTTTTAGTAGAGACAGGTTCTCACTATGTTGGTCAGGCTGGTCTTGAACTCCTGGTCTCAAGTGATTCTCCTGCCTTGGCCTCCCAAAGTGCTGGGATTATAGGTGTGAACCATCATGCCCAGACCTTTTTTTTTTTTTTTTTTTTTGACACGGAGTCTCACTCTGTCACCCAGGCTGGAGTACAGTGGCGCAATCTCGGCTCACTGCAAGCTCCGCCTCCCGGGTTCAAGCGATTCTTCTGCCTCAGCCTCCTGAGTAGCTGGGACTACAGGCACGCACCACCACGCCTGGCTAATTCAGACCATTTTTAAGTGTGTAATTCCGTGGCGTTAAGTACATTCACATTGTTGTGTACCCATCATCACCATCTACTTCTAGAACTTCCTCATCGTCCCAAACTTTATTTTTTTATTTTTAAAATTTAGATTTCGGGGGTGTGTGTGCAGGTCTTTTACATGGGTATATTGTGTAATAGTGATGGCTTCTAGTGAACCCATCACCCAAATAGTGAACACTGTACTCAATAGGTAGTATTTCAACCCTCGCCCCCTTTTAGTCTCCCCACTGAAGTTCCTGATGTCTATTATTTCCATCTTTGTGTTTAGCTCCCACTTATAGTCAGAACATGTGATTTTTTTTTTTCTTGAGACAGGTTCTGTCTTTGGCGCCCAGGCTGGAGTGCAGTGGCACCATCTTTTCTCACTGCAACCTTTGCCGCCCAGGCTCAAATGATCCTCTCACCTCAGCTTCCCATGTAGCTGAGACCACAGGCACACACCACCATGGCCAGCTATTTTTTTGTATTTTTGGTAGAGACAAGGTTTCGCCATGTTGCCCAGGCTGGTCTTGAACTCCTGGGCTCAAGCAATCCACCCACCTCATCCTCCCAAATTTCTGGGATTACAGGTGTGAGCCACTGTGCCTGGCCTGATCATGTGGTGTTTAATCTTCCCTAACAGAAACTTTATGCCCATCTAAGTAACAGCTCCCATGGTTCAGCTCTGGATAACCTGTGTTCTACTTTGTGTCTCCATTAATGAGCCGATTTTATGCACCTCATAAAGTAGAATCATAGAGTATTTGTTCTTTTGTGTTTAACTTGTTTCACTTAGCATAATATTTTCGAAGTTCATTTATGTAGTAACACGTATTAGAATTTCCCTCCTTTTTATCACTAAATAATATTTCATTGGGTATAGTGCTCACACCTGTAATCCTAGCACTTTGGGAGGCTGAGGTGGGAAGATTGCTTGGGCCCAGGAGTTTGAGACTAGCCTGGACAACAGAGCAAGACCTTGTCTCTAAGAAATATTAAAATTTAAAATTTCTCATTGTGTGTACATACCATATTTAGTTTCTCCATTCATCTGTCAATGGTCATTTGAGTTGCTCCCACCTTTTGGCTGTTGTGAATAATGCTGCTAGGAACACTGGTATACAAGTATCTGTTTGAGTCTGTGTTTTCAACTGGAATTTCTGGGTCATAAAGTAATTTCTATGTTTAACATTTTAAGGAACCTCCAGACTGTTTCCCACAGCAGCTGCCCTGCTTTATATTCCCACCAGCAAGGCACCATGGCAGTTTCTCTACATCCTTGCCAACACTGTTATTCTCTATGTGTGTGTGTTTTTTTTTAATAATATCTATCCTTATAGGTATGAAGTAGTAACTCACTGTGGTTTTGATTTGTATTTCCTACTGAGTAATGATGTTCAGCATCACTTCACATGGTTAGTGGCCATTCGTCTATCTGGTTTTTGAGGTTTCTTTTTGAGATAGGGTCTTACTCTGTTGCCCAGGCTAGAGTATAGTGGCGTGATTATGGCTCACTGCAGCCTCAATCTCCCAGGCTCAAGTGATCCTCCCACCTCAGCCTCCCAGGTAGCTGGGACTATAGGTGTGCACCACCATGCCCAACTAATTTTTGTATTTTTTGTAGAAACGGTGTTTCACCATGTTGCCCAGGCTGGTCTCAAATTCCAGGGCTCAAGCGATCTGCCCACCTCAGCCTCCCAAAGTGCGGAAGTTACAGGCATGAGCCACCGCTCATTGCCCTAGTATTTGGTTTTCTGTTTCTATATTAATTCACTTAGGAAAATGACCCGCAGCTGCATCCATGTTGCTGCATTCTTTCCTTTTTATGGGTGCATAGTATTCTATGGTGTATATGCACCACATTTTCTTTATCTAGTCTACCATTGATGGGCATGTAGGTTGATTCCATGTCTTTGCTCCTGTAAATAGCAACACCAGAGTTTTGACCTGCTCTGTTTTCATCCTGGGCCAATTCACTCCTCCTTAGGCAACCTGATGGGCCCCTGCTCCTGGGACGTCATCATATTGATGCCAAAGTTAGTGCAGACACCCAAGTGGCATATTGCATTATAGCTTAGAACTCCTGGGCTCAAACGATTCTCC
The DNA here is from genome assembly GCF_028878055.3 of Symphalangus syndactylus. NCBI lineage: Eukaryota > Metazoa > Chordata > Mammalia > Primates > Hylobatidae > Symphalangus > Symphalangus syndactylus. The sequence goes on along the minus strand of NC_072432.2, from coordinate 135,498,262 downwards.
TGCCTCAGCCTCCCGAGTAACTGGGACTACAGGTGTGCACCACCACACCTGGCAGTTTGTCTGTCTTCTATGGAGAATTGACTATTCAAGACCATTGCCCATTTTTGAATCGGGTTGTTTACTTTTTTGTTTTTGAGTTATAAGAGTTCTATATATATTCTGATATTATTATCAGATACAGTCATATCCCATAGATACTTCAGGTTTGGTTTCAGACCACCACAATAAAGCGAATAAAGTGAGTCATATGAATTTTTTGGTTCCCTAGTGCATATAAAAGTTATGTTCACATTATATCATAGTCTATGAAGTGTACAATAGCATTATGTCTAATAAACAATGTACATACTTTAATTATAAAATACTTTATTGCTAAAAAATGCTAACAGTTATCTATCTGAACCTTCAGCAAGTCGTAATGTTTTTGCTGGTGGAGGGTCTTGACTCCATGTTAACGGCTGCCGACTGATCAGTGTGGTGGTTGCCGACAGTTGAGGTGGCTGTGGCAATTTCTTTTTTTTTGAGACAGAGTATCGTTCTGTCGCCCAGGCTGCAGTACAGTGGCGTGATCTCAGCTCACTGCAACCTTCACCTCCTGGGTTCAAGCAATTCTCCTCCCTCAGCCTCCTGAGTAGCTGGGATTACAGGTGAGCACCACCATGCCCGGCTAATTTTTGTATTTTTAATAGAGATGGGGTTTCACCATGTTGGTCAGGCTTGTCTTGAACTCCTGACCTCGTGATCTGCCTGCCTCGGCCTCCCAAAGTGCTGGGATTACAGGCATGAGCCACCGCGCCTGGCTGGCAATTTCTTAAAATGAGACAACAAATGAAGTTGACACATTGACTGACTTTTCCTTTCACAAAAGATTTCTCTGTATGTAGCATGTGATGCAGTTTGATTGCATATTATCCACAGACTTTCTTTTCAAAACTGGAGTCAGTCCTCTCAAACCCTGCCTGCTTCTGCTCTATCAACTTCATTTATGTAATATTTTAAATCCCTTGTTGTCATCTCAACAATGCTCACAATGTTGTTACCAGGATTAGATTCCATCTTGAGAAACCACTTCTTTTGCTTATCCATAGGAAGCAGCTCCTCATCTGATCAAGTATTGTCATGATGCAGCAGTTTGGTCACATCTTCGGGCTCCACTTCTAATTCTAGTTTCTTTGCTGTTTCCACCATATCTGCAGTGACTTCTTCCTCTGATGTCTTGAACCTCTCAAAGTCATCCATGAGGGCTGGAGTCAACTTCTTCCAAACTCCTGTTAATGTTGATATTTTGATCTCCTCCCATGAATTAAGAATGTTCTTGGCGGGGCATGGTGGCTCACGCCTGTAATTCCAGCACTTTGGGAGGACAAGGCAGGCAGATCACTTGAGGCCAGGAGTTTGAGACCAGCTTGGCCAACATGGGGAAACCCCGTCTCTACTAAAAATACAAAAATTAGCCGGGCGTGGTGGTATGAGCCTGTAATCACAGCTACTGGGGAGGCTGAGGCACAAGAATTGCTTGAACCTGGGAGACAGAGGTTCCGGCAAGCCAAGAGTTTACCACTGTACTCCCAGCCTGGGCAACAGGGCGAGACTCTGTCTCAAAATAAAAAAAAAAAAAGTTATTTTATTCTTTATTTATTGTTTTTGAGATGGAGTCTCGCTGTGTTGCCCAGGCTGCAGTGCGGTAGCATGATCTTGGCTCACTGCAACCACCAGGCCCCCCCGGGCTCATGCCGTTCTCCTGCCTCAGCCTTCCAAGTAACTGGGACTACAGGCACATGCCACCATGCTTGGCTAATTTTTGTATGTTTAGTAGAGACGAGGTTTCACTGTGTTGGCCAGGCTGGTCTCAAACTCCTGACCTCATGATCCGCCCATCTCGGCCTCCCAAAATGTTGGGATTACAGGCGTGAGCCACCACACCTGGCCAAAAAAAAGAATGTTCTAATGGCATCTAGAATGAGGGATCCTTTCCAGAAGGTTTCAGTTGATTCCCCAGATCCATCAGAGGAATCACTATCTATGGCAGCTACATAAAGTGTATTTCTTAAGTAATAAAACTTGGAAGTCAAAATAATCCTTGATTTATGGGGCTGCAGAATGGATGCTGTGTTAGAAGACATAAAAAAACATTCATCTCCTTGTACATCTCCATTAGAGCTCTTGGGTGACCAGGTGTATTGTCAATGAGCAGTGATATTTTCTTTTTAACAAATTTTTTTGTTAATACACTACACAGATGTATGCAGTAATATTTTCAAAGAAAGTCTTTTTTCTGAGCAGTAGGTCTCTCAACAGTGGGTTTAAATAGTCTGATGTGCTGTTATCCAGGCATTGTTGTTACATTTATAGAGCACAGGCAGAGTAGATGAGCATAATTTTCAAGGGCCCTAGGATTTTCAGAATGGTCAATGAGAATTGGCTGCAACTTACAGTCACCAGTTGCATTAGCCCCTAACAAGAGAGTCAGCCTGGCCTTTGAAGCTTTGAAGACAGGCATTGACTTCTCCTCTCTAGCTATGAAAGTCCTACATGCCATCTTCTTGCAAGGGAAAACTGTTTCTGCTACATAAAAATGTGTTGTTGAGTGTAGCCACCTTCATCAGTGATCTTAGCTAGATCTGGATAACTTGCTGCAGCTTCTCCATCAGCACTTACTATTCCATAAAATAAAAGTTTGCACTTCGTCTTTCCTTAAATGTCATGAACCAACCTCTGCTAGCTTTCAACTTTTCTTCTGTAGCTTCCTCTCCTTCCTCAGCTTCACAGAATTGAAGAGAGGGAGGGACTTGCTCTGGATTAGGCTTTGGCTTAAGGAAATCTTGTGGCTGGTTTGATCTTCTATCCAGGGTACTCAAACTTTCTCCATGTCAGCAATAAAGCTGTTTTGCTGTTTTTATCATTTATGTGTTCACTTGAGTAATACTTTTAATGTCCCTCAGGAATTTTTCCTTTTAATTCACAACTTGGCCAACTAGCACAACTTTTGCCCTAGCTTGACTTTTTACATGTCTTTTTCACAAAGCTCAATCATTTCTAGGTTTTATGTGAAGTGAGAGACATGCAAGTCTTCCTTTCACTTGAACACCTAGAGGCCACTATAGAGTTATTTATTAGTTGGCCTAATTTCAATATTGTCAATGCCTCAGGGAATAGGAAGGTCTGAGGAGAGGGAGAGAGACTGGGGAATGGCTGGTCAATAGAGCAGTCACAGCATACACAACGTTGATTGATTGATTGATTGCAAGTATAAGCAAAATGTGACACGGAAACATGAAGCAAGTGCATGCTGTTGGAAAAATGGTGCCAATAGTCTTGCTCAACACAAAGTTGTCACAACCTTCAGTTTGTAAAAAACGCAATATCTGCTAAGTGCAATAAAGTGAAACAAAATAAAATCAGGATTTCCTGTATATGATTTGCCAATATTTTGTCCCTTTCTGTGGATATTCTTCTTACTCTCTTAAGCGCCCTTTGATATACATAGTTTCTGATTTTGAGAAGTCATCTTTGTGTTTTTTTCCTTTTTTTGGCCTGTGCTTTTGTTTGTTTTTTTTTTTTTGAGACAGAGTCTCGCTCTGTCGCCCAGGCTAGAGTGCAGTGGCGCAATCTCGGCTCACTGTAAGCTCTGCCTCCCGGGTTCACGCCATTCTCCTGCCTCAGCCTCTCCGAGTAGCTGGGACTACAGGCGCCTGCCACCACGCCCGGCTAATTTTTTGTATTTTTAGTAGAGACAGGGTTTCACCGTGGTCTGGATCTCCTGACCTCGTGATCCGCCCGCCTCGGCCTCCTAAAGTGCTGGGATTACAAGCGTGAGCCACCGCGCCCGGCCTGGCCTGTGCTTTTGTCTTACATGTAAGGAATCATTGCCAGAATCCAATGGCGTGAATGTTTTCTTGCTTTTTCCTAAAATTTGTATAGTTTTAACTCGTAAGTTTAGCCCTTTGATGCATTTTGAGTTTTTATATTTTTAATATGGATATTCAGTTTTCTGGCACTTATTTGTTGAAAGAGGGTGCTTTCCCTATTGAATGGTCTTGGCACCCTTGTCAAAAAGTCTTTGACCATTGTCTCAATCAGTTTGGCTTGTTATAACAAATAACCATAGGCTGGGTGCGGTGGCTCACACCTGTAATCCTAGCACTTTGGGAGCCCGAGGCAGGCAGATAACTTGAGGTCAGGAGTTCAACACCAGCCTGGCCAACATGGGCCAACATGGTGAAACCTCGACTCTACTAAAAATATAAAAATTCACTGGAAATCGCTTGAACCCGGGAGGTGGAAGTTGCAGGGAGCCAAGATCGTGCCACTGCACCCCAGCCTGGCAGCAGGGCGAGATCTGTCTCAAAAACAAAAACAGGCCAGGCGCAGTGGCTCACGTCTGCAATCTCAGCACTTTGGGAGGCTGAGGCAGGTGGATCACGAGGTCAGGAAATCGAGACCATCCTGGCTAACACAGTGAAACCCCGACTCTACTAAAAATACAAAAAATTAGCTGGGCTACTCTGGAGGCTGAGGCAGGAGAATGGCATGAACCCGGGAGGCGGAGCTTGCAGTGAGCTGAGATGGCGCCGCTGCACCCCAGCCTGAGCGACAGAGCAAGACTCTGTCTCAAAAAAATAAAATAAAATAAAATAAGTCCGGGCACAGTGGCTCACGCCTGTAATCCCAGCACTTTGGAAGTCCGAGGCGGGCAGATCACGAGGTCAGGAGATCGAGACGATCCTGGCTAACACAGTAAAACCCCGTCTCTGGTAAAAATACAAAAATTAGGGTGTGGTGGTGTGCAGCTATAGTCCCAGCTACTTGGGAGGCTGAGGCAGGAGAATCACTAGAACCCAGGAGGCAGAGGTTGCATTGAGCTGAGATTGTACCATGGCACTCCAGCCTTGGCGACAGAGCAAGACTCCGTCTCCAAAAAAAAAAAAAAAAACCCACAAAAAAACAAATAACCATAAACTGGGTGGCTTAAACAATAAACATTTATTTCTCACAGTTCAAGAGGCTGGGAGGTCTTAAGATCAAGGTGTTGTCAGATCTGGTGTCTAGCGAGACTCGGCTTCATGGTTTTTAGATGATGGTTTTCTTGTTGTGTCTTTACATGGAAGAGAGTAGAGCAGAGAGCAGGTTATGTCATGTCTCTTTTTATAAGGGCACTGATCCTATCACAAGGGTGCCACCCTCATGACTTAATTACCTGCCAAAGGTTTGTCTCCAAATACCATTATCATGGGAGTTACAGGCATTATTCAGCAGCTTGGGCTCTTTGTTCTTGTTGTTTGGCTTCACAACAAGACGTAGGAATTCTTAAATCTGGTGGTAGAATATTTTTAAAAATATATTCTATTTAAATATATTTTTAAAATATATATTAAATATTTTTATATTTAATATATATTAAATATATAGAATATTTAATATATATTAAATATATATTAATATATAGAATATTTAATATATATTTAATATATATTAAATATATATTAAATATATAGAATATTTAATATATATTTTAAAAATATATTTAAATAGAATATATTTTTAAAAATATTCTACCACCAGATTTAAGAATTCCTACATCTTCTTTCTTATAGAAACAAGCCAGAGGAGAGGCTTTCCAGTCACATGGTTCATGTCTGTACTCTGAAACGTCATCACGATTTTTTTTCCAATGAAAAGGGAATGGTTTTCTACTCTCAAAGAATGGAGAAATGCCATTTAGCTAGGTATTCACTGGTATTTAAATGAGATGGTTCCTCTGCTAGTTAGATTGCTCCTTGACAGGGTGCTTTCATATAGTGAGTGCTTTCTTTCACAGATCATCTGTTCAATCATAAGTATGTGCCTCATTTTAAAATGAAGAATGCATCAAGCTTTAACAGGTTTAGGCCGAGTGCGGTGGCTCACGCCTGTAATCCCTATGTTTTGGGAGGCCGTGGCGGGCAGATCACCTAAAGTCCAGATCGAGACCAGCCTGGCCAACATGGTGAAACCACCATCTCTACTAAAAATACAAAAATTAGCCAGGCGTGGTCGCACGTGCCCGTAATCCCAGCTACTCAGGAGGCTGAGGCAAGAGAATTGCTTGAACTTGGGAGGCAGAGGTTACAGTGAGTTGAGATTGTGCCACCGCACTCCAGCCTGGGTGACAGAGTGAGACTCCATCGCAACAACAACAAAATAAGATTTAACAGGTTTAAACAGAGTTCAAATTGTTTCATTGTTTAGATATTTGACTTTAAATTTCTTTTATGTCTTCTCTGAACTAACAGTTATATTTAGTTGACTTCTTTTTCTAAAATTTGCATTTTTTTGCTAACAATTGAATAATCACAGGATGGATTTCTATACTTTTCCCTATCACATTCAGATATGAGAGTTCTTATCTCTGTTGGATATTGGCTTACCCAGAGAGTAAAGGCTCTTCTATAGAGTAACCCTGGGACTGTGTAGACTTAAAATATTCTTGTTCAAGACATTTACGTTTAGAAGATACATCAATAGTCAAATGAAATTAAGCTGTGATAACGTGTAACGCTTCGCCCCCACCCTACCTACCAGCCTGACCAACGCATCTTTCTATTTTTTTTTTTTTTTTTTTTTTTAAGACAGAGTTTTGCTCTTGTTGCCCAGGCTGGAGTGCAGTGGTGCGATCTCGGCTCACCACAACCTCCACCTCCCGCGTTCAAGCGATTCTTCTGCCTCAGCCTTCTGAGTAGCTGAGATTACAGGCATTCGCCACCAAGCCCGGCTAATTTTATATTTTTAATAGAGACAGGGTTTCTCCATGTTGGTCAGGCTGGTCTCGAACTCCTGACCTCAGGTGATCCACCCACCTCAGCCTCCCAAAGTGCTGGGATTACAGGCATGAGCCACCGTGCCCAGCCAACATCTGACTTTCAGTGTGGGATGTTTTATCCCATCCATTTATATTAACTGCTAACTGCATGCCTTTGATTCACCATTTTAATTGTTAATGTCAAGATATTAGTGACATGTTAAGTTTTGGCTTTTCTTCCTTTTTTTTTTTTTTTGAGTTGGAGCCTCACTGTTGTTGGCCCAGGCTGGAGTGCAATGGTGTGATCTCAGCTCACTGCAACCTCTGCTTCCCAGGTTCCAGCAATTCTCCTGCCTCAGCCTCCTGAGTAGCTGAGATTACAGGTGCCCGTCACCAAGCCCGGCTAATTTTTGTATTTTTAGTAAAGGCAGGGTTTCACCATGTTGGCCAGGCTGGTCTCAAACTCCTGACCTCAGGTGATCCACCCGCCTTGGCCTCCGAAAGTGCTGGGATTACAGGCGTGAGCTACCACACCCAGCCAAGTTTTGGCTTTTCTACATTAAATTTAGTTTCTACTCTGTTCCCCTCCCCTAATACCTGAAAATTAGGAGAAGGATCTAATTAGATGTGGAAAAGCGTTCAAATGCATAATAGTAGGTAAAATTAGATAGCTGCTTATTTTGAAGAAATTTCACCAAAGAAACAAATGTTCTTTACATTATTTGTAAGCTTCCATTTACAATAGATTTCCAAGGTACTAGGCCTCTGGATTTTACCATTTGCCGCTTAAACCTGAAATTGGCTAATGATCAGTGATCTCAGAAGAACTCACCACAGGACAGCCTGAAACGTACAGTCCTAGAAGTGAAGTGCTTGTATGCCATCAATTACATTAATTACCAGTAGTTATAAGTCAGAAAGTAGACCCGTGAAGAAAATAGATTCATATGATAATATTTTCTATTCAAAATTTATTATATTCTATTCAACAGAAATGTACATCAAAACATTCACCCCGAAAACCAGGAGCTAGTAAGGGTACTTCGAGAACAGCTTCAAACAGAACAGGTATTGTATATGTATTTATTTGAGGAGTAGATGTGATAGCTCCCTTTGCATGTGAAATTGTGATAAAACATTAGTAAATTACCTTTTGGAAACATGGGCTTCTTTCCGGCTTCAAATTACCTTATATTATTTTATAGATTGTATATTTGCAAGAATGGGCAAATTGCCTAGCCTTAATCTATTCAGATGTCTTCATGTTTATTATTAATCTGCTTTAAAAGATAGCAGTTTTCCTATTATTTATTAGTGTAGAAATAATTGCTGTCTAATTGACCTTAATGAAATGTAGTAGAAAAAATATTTTTTTCTGACATATACTCGTTAATATCTACAAAGAAATAACTAGAAGAGGTGGCTGTTTTTTTTTTTTTTCTCCTTTTTTCTTCAGTTGTCAAAGTTATAACAACAAAACTAGTTAGGCAAAGAAAAAAACTAACTTTTCTCCTGTTCGTTCTTTGCTTTTTACCAGATGGAATCTCTAAGAATTGGAGATATACTTTATGAAGCCTGGAATAAATAGGATATTTTACACCTTCATGCTGAGATACCTAACATCAAGAAACAAAATTAAAAATTCCTTTCCTACTGATCAAACTTTAGTTCCAATAAGTGTTCTGTTTTTTTTTTATAAAAAAGAGACAGGGTCTCACTGTGTTGCCCCGGCTGCTGTCCAACTTTTGAGCTCAAGCGGTCCTCTCACCTCAGTCTCCCAAAGTGCTGGGATTAGTCTGGGCATAGTGGCTCACACCTGTAATCCCAGCACTTTGGGAGGCTGAGGTGGGAGAATCACTTGAGCTTAGGAGTCCGAGACCAGTTTGGGCAACATGACAGAACTCTGTCTCTATTAAAAATACAAAAGCTAGCTGGGTATGGTGGCGCATAGCTATAGTCCCAGCTACTCAGGAGGCTGAGGTGGGAGGATCCCTCGAGCCTGGGAGGTTGAGGCTACAGTGAGCTGTGCTTGCTTCGCTAAAACCAAAGTGCTGGGATTATAAGCGTGAGCCCACCATGCCTGGCCCCAATAAGGGTTTTATAATTTATCTATTCACCAGATATTTTTTGAACATCTACCACATGCCATACATTTTCTAGGCATTGGGAATTCAATTGTGAATTAAACAGACAAAAATTCCTACCCTCTTGGAACTTATATTCATTGATACAAGAATAACTTAAGCAGGGCAAGGAGCAGTGGCTCATGCCTGTAATCCCAGCACTTTGGGAGGCCAAGGCGAGCGGATCACGAGGTCAAGAGATCAAGACCATCCTGCCCAACATGGTGAAACCCCGTCTCTACTAAAAATACAAAAATTGGCCGGGCGTGGTGGCGCACACCTGTTGTCCCAGCTACTTGGGAGGCGGAGGCAGGAGAATCACTTGAACCCAGGAGGCGGAGGTTGTAGTGAGCTGAGATTGCGCCACTGCGCTCCAGCCTGGTGACAGAGAGTGAGACTCTGTTTAAAAAAAAACAGAATAGTTTAAGCCTATTAGTACTACTGTGTTCTGTAACAATTGTTACCCATAATTCATGTTGAGATAGTGTTTTGTAATTTACAAAGTGATTTCCCAAACAACAATCGTAGTTAATCTTTAGACATAAGTAAGGCAACTATTATTATTCTCATTAACATATGAGACTGCTAAGATTTGCTAACACTCACACTAGCGATTTCATGACTGGATTCAGCTATGGAGGGGCCCCAGATTGAGGTGAATCTTCCAGGTCTCCTTGCGGCAGTGTCCACTCATCTGCCTCACCTCTTCCTGAGGCCCAGCACACAGCTCTCAGAGTGAAAATAAGGCTGGCAATGTAGTCTGTTCTGTGCTGTCCAGTATGGCAGCTACCAGCCACCTGTGGCTATTCAAGTGAGTTAAAATTAAACACAATCTGAAATTAAGTCTTTCAGTCACACGGGCCACATTTCAAGTACACAATGGCCACATGTGGCTCGTGGCTACTGTACTGGACAGCATTGATAAAGATTTCAATTATTGCAGAAAGTTCTATTGGACAGCACTGTTAATTGGTTTTTGTCAATTTCTTTAAAAATTAGTAAGGAGAAGGCTGGGCGCGGTGGCTCACTCCTGTAATCCCAGCACTTTGGGAGGCTGAGGCAGGCAGATCGCCTGAGGTCAGGAGTTCAAGACCACCCTGGGCAACATGGCGAAACCCCGTCTCTACTAAAAATACAAATTTAGCCGGGCGCTTGTAATCCCAGCTACTCCAGAGGCTGAAGCGGGAGAATCATTTGAACCCAGGAGGCAGAGGTTTCAGTGAGTGGAGATTGTGCCACTGCACTCCAGCCTGGGTGACAGAGCGAGACTCTGTCTCTAAGAAAAAAAAAAAGTAGAGAAGGGAACATAAAGTGCTGTACGCTTTTTGTAGCATTAGAACTGACATAAAGGCCAGGCGCAGTGGCTCACGCCTGTAATCCCAGCACTTTGGGAGGCCGAGGCGGATGGATCACGAGGTCAGGAGATCGAGACCATCCTGGCTAGCACGGTGAAACCCTGTCTCTAATAAAAATACAAAAAATTAGCCGGGCACGGTGGCGGGCGCCGGTAGTCCCAGCTACTCGGGAGGCTGAGGCAAGAGAATGGCGTGAACCCAGGAGGCGGAGCTTGCAGTGAGCGGAGATCGCACCACTGCACTCCAGCCTGGGTGACAGAGCGAGACTCCGCCTCAAAAAAAAAAAAAAAAAAGAACTGACATAAGTGACTATAACATTAAGGTGTAGCCTTGGATCACAGAATATTCTGGTGATTTAGGACTGTTTTGGAAGTATGAAATTTTAGTTACATTTATTATTATTTAAATTTATTAAATTTGTTTATTAAGTGGCAAAAATCTGATTCACTTAAGAACAGTTCCTATTTAGTAAACTTAATACTTTTTTCTGTAATTAGATATTTTTCATGCTAGCAACTTTATCTGTGCTAGGTTCCATTAAAACAAGTTTTGATAAATATTTTTACAATACAATTACATAAAATATATGTTATGTAGGCACTTTTCTTTTTTTGAGACAGGGTCTCTGTTGCCCAGGCAGGAGTATAGTGGTGCGATCTCGGCTCATTGCAGACTCCACCTCTTGAGTTCAAGTGATTCTCCCACCTCACCCTCCCAAGTAGCTGAGACTACAGGTGCACGCCACCATGCCCAGCTAATTTTTGTATTTTGTAGTAGAGACAGGGTTTCACCATGTTGACCAGGCTGGTCTCAAACTCCTGACCTCAAGTAATCCACCCACCTCAGCCACCCAAAGTGCTGGGGTTACAGGTGTGAGCCACCATGCCCGGCCATGTAGACACTTTTCTAGGTCCTGAGGTACAATGAGTCCTACAGATAAATCCCTTGCCCTCATAATCCATCCTAGTGAGGTCTTTGATATCTAGATGTTTCTTGCATATGTGCAACACTTTTAAAATGAAAAAGACGTTGAAAATGAAAAAAGTGAAGACTTAGAAAACAGTTTAACATTTGATATTTTTTTCTTTTTGAGACAGGGTCTCGCTCTGTCACCTAGGCTGGAGTGCAGTGGTGCAGTCACGGCTCACTGCAGCTTCAACCTCCCAGGCTCAGGTGACCTCCCACCTCAGTCTCCCAAGTAGCTGGGACTATAGGCACATGCCACCAGCACTCCTGGCTAATTTTTCTATTTTTTGTAGAGATGGGGTTTTGCCATGTTGCCCAGGCTCATCTGGAACTCCTGGGCTCAAGTGATCCACTTGCCTCGGCCTCCCAAAGTGCTGGGATTACAGGCGTGAGTCACCGCACCTGACCTCAACATTTATTATTGTTAGCTTATGCACTAGCTCAGCCTTGTGTTACTCAGAATAATTTACTTATTCCAGTAGAGTAAAAGACGAACTCTCGAGTTAATGTAAGTTTTTGTCTTTAAATTGTGTTTAGGAAGGAAAGTGGAGACCATGCAGCTTAAATAAAAACAATATAGCCTCATAACATTCTTAAAATTATAACCTTAAACTATTGCACATTTACAGTTTGATGAGGGTTACACACTGCTGACTCTGTTCTCGAATATAATTTAACATGAGATACTGTTGAGGGCTACATGTGTTGTGTTCCAATGTGTGCACCTGTGTTCTTATTAGGATGCACCTGCTGCCGCTCGACAGCAGTTCTACACTGACATGTACTGTCCCATCTGCCTGCACCAAGCCTCCTTCCCGGTGGAGACCAACTGTGGACATCTTTTTTGTGGTAAGCAAACAACACTGTACTTGGGAAAAGTGACTGTGTAGACCAAGACCTCTATGTGTACAAAGGCTGGATTCCTAATTTTCCCTTTGTCATATTTTGTATTTTGTGAGTAGGGTAGATTACCTCTGATATCCTGCAACTTGTCAACCAAGTATACATAGCATCTAAATGATACACTTACTTATTTATTTTCTATTTAGTGTGTCCATGTAGCAGCTATGGGTTCAGAGGTTAAAGAAACTATTCAGCTTCCCCATAAACAGAAATGTGTTTCTTTAGACAGTAGTTCAAGTAGATCCATAGCATGAGGGATTCACTGAGTCCCTCTTTGTTCATCACTTTTTGGGAGTTTCATTTATTATTCATCCTTCCCAGGGCAGGAAGGTTCTTCTCTCAAGAATCTGCCCAAGACCCTGCCTTAGCCCTCCTGCCTCTTTTGACTCTGAGTTTGTACCAAAAGTCTTAAAGGTCTTAATCTCAGTCTGTTTGTCTCTGTCTCTGTCTCTCTCTCAATCTTGAGGTTTAATGAGGGAGAATGAGAATCCTAGAGCATACCTTGGGGTAAGAAGGGAATAATTTCACACTTACTTAGTATCAGGAAGGAGTGCTCTCCACAACTCCTCATTTTTCCTGAATCTGCAGATTCAGGAATATCTTCTATGGCTTCTTATGCCATAGAAGATTGAGGGGCAAAGTATCAGTTATTACATGCCTATGTATTGGACATTAACGTACTTCATCTAACCCCACCTATGAGGAAACAGGCTTTAGAGATGTGAAGAAATTTTACGAAGAGGCCAGGCGCTGTGGCTCACGCCTGTAATCTCAGCACTTTGGGAGGCTAAGGCAGGAGGATTGCTTGAGCCCAGGAGTTGGAGGCCAGCCTGGGCAACATAGGGAGACCCTGTCTCCACAAAAAATAAGAAATTAGTCAGGCGCAATAGGTCACATGTGCAATCCCAGCTACTGGGGAGGCTGAGGTAGGAGAATCGCTTGAGCCGAGGAGCTTGAGGCTGCAATGAACTGTGATCATGCTATTGCACTCCAGCATGGGCAGCAGAGCAAGATCCTGTCTCAAAAAATAATAATAATACATTTTACAAAGAGTAGCCCAGCTGTTAAGTGACAGAGCCAACTTTTTTTTTTTTGAAATGGAGTCTCGCTTTGTCGCCCAGGCTGGAGTGCAATGGTGCGATCTCTGCTCACTGCAATCTCTGCCTCCCAGGTTCAAACGATTCTCCTGCCTCAGCTTCCCAAGCAGCTGGGATTATAGGCGCCTGCCACCATGCCCAGCTAATTTTTGTATTTTTGTAGAGACGGGGTTTCACCATGTTGGCCAGACTGGTCTCAAACTCCTGACATCGTGATCCGCCCACCTCAGCCTCCCAAAGTGCTGGGATTACAGATGTGAGCCACTGAACCCAGCCCAGACAGAGTCAAATTTTTAAACCTAGGTTTATCTTCAATCCCTGTGCTCAGTTCTGCATGATTAGTGGTTCATACAATAGTAAACACTCGACACCACTTCGATTTGTCCAATCACTAGACCTAGTTTTTTATTGTTTCTTTCTGTTTAAACAGTTGTGTTCAAGATAGGGTATTATGGCTCCCAAAATGTAGGAAATTTTCATATAGGGACTAATTTAAAATGTAGCATATAATCATCCTATAAATTGTGTTGGCCCTTTTGTCTAACTTCATAGTATAGAATTATTAGATACAGTGTTATTTGTGCAGTTGGAGATGGCATATTTGGAACCCATACCATGTAATGGCAGCGTTTTCTGTACCTTGTGCTCTTTCAGTAATCCAATCTCATCATTGCTTCATCCACTCATTCTAGTCTCTTCTTTAAGGTTTTCACTTAAGTAGCTAACAAAGTATAAAACGCTTATTTCAGTTTTTATCTTTTAATTTTCTATTGGAAATGCTAATCACCAGGGAAGTTATGAAAGATTGGGCAGGGAAAATTAAATAGGCATCAGAGAAGGCAGATATGTTTCTCCTCTTGAACCTAATCCACATGACACTCCTTTCCGACATTTGCTCTTGCTGTTCTTAAAACCTGAAGTGTCCTCCCTCCTGTTTTCTGCCTATCTAAATCTCATCTGTCCTATGAAGTTCAGTTCAAATCCTTTCTTCTCTACAAGTTAGTTTCTAATGCATACTTCTCTGCACTCCTTTTTTGTATTTCTTTTTCTTTTTTTTTTGAGATAGAATCTTGCTCTGTCGCCCAGGCTGGAGTGCAGTGGCACGATCTCGGCTCACTGCAAGCTCCGCCTCCCGGGTTCACACCATTCTCCTGCCTCAGCCTCCTGAGTAGCTGGGACTACAGGCGCCTGCCACCGCACCTGGCTAATTTTGTGCATTTTTTAGGAGAAACGGGGTTTCACCATGTTAGCCAGGATGGTCTTGATCTCCTGACCTCGTGATCCACCCGCCTCGGCCTCCTAAAGTGCTGGGATTACGGGTGTGAGCCACCGCCCGGCCTTTTTTTTTTTTTGAGATGGAGTTTCACTCTTGTTGCCCAGGCTGGAGTGCAATGGTGCAATCTCGGCTCACTGCAACCTCCATCTCCCAGGTTCAAGCGATTCTCCTGCATCAACCTCCCAAGTAGCTGGGATTACAGGCATGCACCACCAAGCCTGGCTAATTTTGTATTTTTAGTAGAGACAGGGTTTCTCCATGTTGGTCAGGCTGGTCTCGAACTCCCAACCTCAGGTGACCCGCCTGCCTCGGCCTCCCAAAATGCTGGGATTACAGGCGTGAGCCACTGTGCCTGGCCCTTTTTTGTATTTCAAGTTAATATTACACAGTTGAAGATTTGCCTTCTACGTTGATTTGAGTATGTCAACTTGGTCTCCTCAACTGGATTGCCATTGCTTGTTCTGAATTCTGAACACTTACTTGATCTGGAGGAATAAGGAACACATGAGGGCTAAGCCAGGTTGCTCAGGCAAGAGCAGGAATACACAGAGGTTCCTGGAGAGAGAAGGGACACCTAGTTCAGCCCTTAGCACTTAGTTCAGATTCACAGTGGGACCTGGATAGTTGAAGATGCAAGTGTCCTACAAAAAAGAAAGTGGATTGGCCCCTTAAATCCCAGACAGTATTCAAAACTATTCCTTCACCTGTTATTGGCCTGAAGTTTGGTGCTTATACAGTTGGCACGCCTGTGTCTTCTTGAGGTCGCCAGACTCTTCCTTTAGGCTGTGTTGCCCATCTTCGGCTGGCTTGCTGCTCATGAATACCTTCAAGCAGAAAAATCCAATCCATCTAGTGCAAGAGTTCATTCAATTCTTGAACTGGATTCTAAACTTCATTAGGGCAGAGCATATAATCTTTTTGTGTCCTTTGATTCCTTGCTTGTACTATTTTTTTTTTTTCTGAGATGGAGTCTCACACTGTCACCCGGCTATAGTGCAGTGGCGTAAGCTCAGCTAACTGCAACCTCCACCTCCCAGATTCAAGCGATTCTCCTTGCCTCAGCCTCCCAAGTAGCTGGGATTTATAGGCACCCACCACCACCCCCGGCTAATTTTTTTGTATTTTTGTGGAGACGAGGTTTTACTGTGTTGGCCAGGCTGGTCTCGAACTCCTGACCTTGTGATCCACCCACCTCAGCCACCCATAGTGCTGGGATTAGAGGCGTGAGCCACTGCGCTTGGCCACTTGTACTATTAATACCTAATTACTATTAGTTAATACATTGATAATTTGGTTTTCTAAACTCTTTTCAAAGTTGTGTTTTGTAACATATCAAATTTAGAACAGAAAATTTATGCTCTGATTTGTTGGTTGTTATATTTACAATGATGTTTAATTATTGTTTTATTTATATTTCATAGGAAATATAATGCTTTATATGAAACTTCATAGTATTAAGGCAGTTAATATATACTTGCTTTTGATTGTGTACAACTGTAGCTTAACTTGGAGGTTTTTTTTTTAAGACAGAGTCTTGCTTTGTTGCCCAGGCTGGAGTGCAGTGACATGATCTCAGCTCATTGCAACCTCCACCTCCTGGGTTCAAGTGATTCTCCTGCCTCAGCCTCCCAAGTAGCTGGGATTACAGGCGTGTGCTACCGCACCCGGCTAATTTTTGTATTTTTTAGTAGAGACGGAGTTTCACCATGTTGGCCACCCTGGTCTCAAACTCCTGATCTCAAGTGATCCACCCAGCTTGGCTTCCCAAAGTGCTGGGATAACAGGCGTGAGCCACTGTGCCTGGCCTTACCTTGGAATTTAAATAAAAAAAATTTTAATGGCTAGGAGTTCTTAATAGATTTGAATTTGCCTGAAGGGTTGGCTGGATGAAGTAAAAAGTATTTTTAAATAAGGTGGTACTGTTAAAATATTTCAAATAGTTGAATCTTTCTGAGGATATGTGGACTTTAAAACATCAATATTAATGGGTTGTTTGTTTGTTTTGTTTTGTCTATTAGGTGCCTGCATTATTGCTTACTGGCGATATGGTTCATGGCTTGGGGCAATCAGTTGTCCAATCTGTAGACAAACGGTAATGTTTTGTATGCAGAAAGTTATCATTTATGTTATTTTGTACATTTTTATAGTTTTTGTATCTACATTTGGAATTATTATTCTTTTTAGCAGAACTTCATTTATCCAAATCTTCTTTGATGTTACTATATTGTTATTATTATTATTTTTTTTAAAAAAAAGGTCTTGCAGTGCAGTGGCATGATTGTAGCTTCCTGCAGCCTCGACCTCCTGGGCCCAAGCAATCCTTCCACCTTAGCCTCCTGAGTAGCTGGGACTATAGGCATATGCCACCATGCCTGGCTAATTTTTTTATTTTTAGTAAAGATGAGGTCTCTCTGCATTGCCCAGGCTGGTCTCAAACTCCTGAGCACAAGCAATCCTCCTGCCTCAGCCTCCTGTAATCAAAGGTGCTGGTATTACAGGCATGAGATACCACGCCCAGCCCATGATTTTTTTTTTTTTTAACTGTACCTGGCCCACGATTATTTTTTTAAAACTGTCACTGAGACACCACAACAAAAGGGAATCCTATTTGAAATCCTACAGTCGTAGTGAAAGACAACTGGTAAATGAATCCTTGCCAAAAATCCCAGTAAAGTCTGTAGTAGTACAAGCAAAGGAATAACCAAACTACCTAATCAGGCTTGAACATATATCCTCTACATACACTTGTTTTGAAAAAAAATATTTTTTCCTTTTCAATTTATATTTAATCTTCTTTTTCCAGTGAGGACCCAGATAGCTTTAAATGGTATATAATGATTTTTTTTTTAAATGTTTCATTCCTTTTAGAGACATGGCCACATTGCATTGTCCAGAACAGCTTAGACCATGACAGTTAGCACTGAAGCCACCCGAGGAGGGAGTAAGCATGAACGTGAGACTGAAATGTCACGCAGATGAGACATGCCAAATTCTCTCCATTTCTTTGATAAACTGGAGAAATGAAATACTGAACAATTCTGAGAAACCAACATTCTCAGTTTTTAAGTATGACAAAATAGGACATTGTGTCAGTTGTATACTGTTTTTCATAATTTCCTTTATATTTATTTTTCATTTAAAATAAAAATACAGGGTGGGCACAGTAGCTCATGCCTGTAATCCCAGAACTTTGGGAGGCCAGGGCAGGAGGATCACTTGAAGCCAGGAGTTCAATACCAGCTTGGGCAACAAAATGAGATTCCATCTCTACAAAAAAATTTAAAAAATAAAATTAGCCAGGTGTGGTGGTGTATACCTGTAGTCCCAGCTACTTGGGAGGCTGAGGTGGGGGGATTGCTTGAGCTCAGAAGGTTGAGGCTGCAATGAGCTATGATCATGGGACTGCACTCCAGCCTGGGCAATAGAACGAGATTACATCCCTAAAAAAAAAAGTATTCCTCCACTTACCCGTGGGTGGAATGTTCTCACACACACTCTCTCTCTCTCTCTCTCTGTCCTTCAGCCTTTATTGTAGCCGTCTGTTTCCCCTCAACTGCCCTCTTATTTTGGTGCAAAGAGGGAGGTCCAAGTCATTTTCTTACCATTCTTGCTTCTACATTCCCAAATTCTGCCTCTTTCATATTTTACTGTGGCCACATGGTCAGGAGGAAAACTGATGTTTCTATATGCCTCTCTGGCTGATTTGATGCGTGACACAAGGCAGTCAACATTGAAGCTTATGGCCAGGCGCAGTGGCTCATGCCTGTAATCCTAGCACTTTGGGAGGCTGAGACGGGCAGATCACAAGGTCAAGAGATCGAGACCATCTTGGCCAACATGGTGAAACCCAGTCTCTACTAAAAATACAAAAATTAGCTGGGCATGGTGGCGCACACCTGTAGTCCCAGCTACTTGGGAGGCTGAGGCAGAAAAATCACTTGAACCTGGGAGGTGGAGGTTGCAGTGAGCCGAGGTGGTGTCACTGCATTCCAGCCTGGAGACAGAGCGAGACTGTCTCAAAAAAAAAAATTAAAAAAAAAAAAATTGAAGCTTATTTGCTTGGCATCTTTTGCTCTTGGCATCTTTTGCTCTCAGTCAGCAACATCCAAACCAGGGAGTAGGTCTTACATTAAAAAAATAGTTCCAGGCCCTCCCTCTTCTTGGTTCTGCCCATGGCTTTTCATAGGGCATGTGTACAGTAGCTGGTGGTATCCTGTGTACCATCCATAAATTGACTAGAGGCTCAGAAGGTCGAGATAAAGTTGTCTTAATATAATAGGTCTTGGGTCCCTAAGCTAAGAGTAATTCATCCTGGAGGCAAGACAGATGGCAAATGCTTGTTCTACCTCCTGTTTTCAGTAGGCCCCTTCAGTAAATGGTCATGGAAATAGCAATACACAGGCTGCTGCCTCTGACTGGAACACATTCACCACTTCTCCCCTTGAACGCATGCACACCAACCACAGTTCTACCACCATTTCCAGGTTCGGCTCAGTATCAGGCTTTCTGACCACCCCAGGCAGAAGAGATCCTAGGTCTCACAGCAGCATTCTTCCACCTGCCCCAGGGCCATGTAAGGCTGTCGGCCAGGTCTGCCTCCTCTTTCATTGTGGGTGTTGTAGTCACCCTGGAGCAGGCTTTTGACTTCATCTTTTCTGGCATACCTAGCACTTAGCAGAGTGCCTGGCCCGCCATAGGTGTTCCATTAATGTGTATTGAAAGAATGCATTTTTATTAACAAATTTGTGAAGGAAGTGATGGCTGCACCTACTGTTCTCACCACCTTCTGTGCTTAGTCACGCCTTCTTTTAGCTGTTTGGAAAGCATCTAAACAGTGGGAAGCCTTGGTTTTACAGCTGAACTAAGGAAGGATAAAATAACAACTAAATGATTTAAAACTAAATCGGCCACCACTCCTTCCCATTTTTATGTCATCATACAATCATTAGTGACCATTTTCTATAGGGGTGCTACGTCCTAAAGTGTATTTATTTTTCAAGGTACTGTCACCGTCAGATTACCCCAGTATGGTCCTAGGACATTTGTGTATCCTTGTTACCACAACCATGAAGGAAGCAGGGTTAAATGTATTATGTTATATGACAATATCAAAAATTTCTTTTTTTATTATAATAGGAATTGGTGTTTGAGAGCTGGTCCCTGCAATAACATAATCTTTATATTATGGTTGGTAGCATTCAAAGATTTTTCAAATACCAGTAAGAATAACCAATCATTATTTTAATACTGAAAAAGAAAACCATAATTTTTCTGTCTTAAAGTGACAGTTATATATTTTATGTCACTTTCCTCCTGAATGTTTCCTCATCCTTCTTTTATCTTCAAATATCTGTTAGCCCAAATAGAGAACTACTGAATTTATCCCTGGTGTGCACAGGAAAATATTAGACCAGTAGTTGGATATGGTGCCTATTTTATAGGAGTTCAAAATCTATGCTGCATTGGATTTTATTGCAAAGCAGTTACTTACTCCCCTCCCAGGTTGCCTTTATTTAAAAATGAGTGAAATATAAATATAGAAGCCTTTATCATTCTATTGAATAATAACACAAAATGAAAACAACATAATGACGCAGAAAGTTGAAATATTTTTTTTTTCTGTAATATACAGGTAACCTTACTCCTAACAGTATTTGGTGAAGATGATCAGTCTCAGGATATTGTGAGACTACATCAGGATATTAATGATTATAACCGGAGATTCTCAGGGCAACCCAGATCTGTAAGTAATGCTAAAGCACATTCAAAGTTAGAGGAAGACACATTTCTTCTCTTTTGTAAAGTGAGGTTTACCAGCAAGTATTCTTTGACTATGAGAAATCTTGGCCAGGCACTGTGGCTAACGCCTGTAATCCTAGCACTCTGGGAGGCCAAGGCAGGTGGATCACTTGAGCCCAGGAGTTTGAGACCAGCCTGGGAAACATGATGAAACCCCATCTCTATAAAAAATACCAAAAAATTGGCCAAGAGTGTTGGCACATGTCTGTAGTCCCTGCTTCTTGGGAGGCTGAAATGGGAGGATCACCTGAGCCTAGGAGGTCGAGGCTATAGTGAGCCATGATCGCACTATTGCACTCCCACCTGGGTGGCAGTGAGACTCTTCCTCAAAAAAACAAGAAAAGAAAAAGAAAAAAAAATCTCATTATATGTGTTGGGTCAAGTTTTTACCTTCATTGCTGCCAATCACTACATTACAGCTTTCCCAAGGACTACAATTCTCTTTCTCAAAAAAAAAAAAAAAAAAAAACAGCATTATAAAAGTTTTTATGAAAGAGAAACTAGCAGAAAAGCAATAGAAAAAATTAGAGGGAAATAGAAAATTATTTACTTCTATGTGATACTAAAACACGGTTTGTCTTTTGAGAAAAGTTACAATTGAAAACTTCAAGTTTCACAGTTGTGGTTTATTCTATTTGCCCTAGCCCCGTTTGAAATATTCCCTTAAAAAATTCCAGGTTGGCTGGGGGTGGTGGCTCACGCCTATAATCTCAGCACTTTGGGAGGCCGAGGCGGGTGGATCACCTGAGCTGTCAGCAGTTCAAGACCAGCCTGGCCAACATGGTGAAACCCTGTCTCTACTAAAAATATAAAAATTAGCTGGGTGTGGTGGCAGGCACCTGTAATCCTAGCTACTCGGGAGGCTGAGGCTGGAGAATCACCTGTACCTGGCAGGCAGAGGTCGCAGTGAGCTGATATCACGCCACTGCACTCCAGCCTGGGTGACAAGAGTGAAACTCCAAAAAATTCCAGGTTTAGGCTGGGCACAGTGGCTCACACCTGTAATCCCAGCACTTTGGGAGGCTGAGGTGGGCAGATCATTTGAGGTCGGGAGTTTGAGACCAGCCTGATCAACATGATGAAACCCCGTCCCTACTAAAAATACAAAAATTAGCTGGGTATGGTGGTTTGTGCCTGTAGTCCCAGCTACTTGGGAGGCTGAGGCAGGAGAATCACTTGAACCCAGGAGGCAGAGGTTGCAGTGAGCTGAGATCATGCCACTGCACTCCAGCCTGGGCAACAGAGTGAGACTCCGTCTAAAAAAACAAAAAAAGTTGGGAGGGATATGTTTATATGTCATCTTAGCTATTTAAAAGCAGAACACTACAGATAACCTTTCTTCCCCTTACCCTAGAAGTATATGATAAATCAAAAACTAGCACATTTTACTCATTCTTGTTTTATCAAAATCTAACACATTCTTAGAAATGTAAAACTGAATAAGTACTTCAAAAACTAGAATGTACTAAATCCAAATTTATATGGACATCCCAGACCTGTCCTCTGAGCTCCAGACTCTGTAGATCCAACTGCTTCACTTCCATTTCAGTGTGGGTGCTCCACAGGCGTCCCTAACTTAACACGTGGAGTATTGAGCTGATTCCCTCCTTGACATAGTCTGTTCTTTTCTCAGTTTTGATTTCCTCCTCTTCTTCATTCCTCTCATCTGGTCTATAAGTAATCCTATCTTTTCCATTTTTGGGGTGTCCTATTATTTTTACTGCATCAACATATTCTCGCTGGCTGGGCACAGTGGCTCATGCCTGTAATCCCAGCACTTTGGGAGACTGAGGCAGGCAGATCACTTGAGCTCAGGAGTTTGAGACCAGCCTGGGCAACTTAGCAAGACCTTGTCTCTACCAAAAAAATACAAAAATTAGTCAGGCATGGTGGTGCGCACCTGTAGTCTCAGCTACTTGGGAGGCTGAGGTGGGAGGACTGCTAGAGCCCGGGAGGCAGAGGTTGCAATGAGCCAGGATCACGTCACTGCACTCCAGCCTGGGTGATCGAGTGAGACCCTGTCTCAAAAAGAACAAAAATGTCTTGGCTGTGTTGTTGTTGTTGTTGGAGACAGATTCTCACTCTTTCCCAGGCTGGAGTGCAGTGGTGTGATCACGGCTCACTGCAGCCTCAACCTTCCAGGCTCAGGCCATCCGGCCGCCTCAGCCTCCTAAGTAGCTGGGACCACAGGGGTGCATCACCACACCTGGCTAATTTTTTGTAGAGACTGGGTTTTGCCATGCTGCTCAGGCTGGCCTTGAACTCCTGGGCTCAAGCAATCCACCCCTTCAGCCTCCCAAAGTGCTGGGATTACAGGTGGGAGCCACTGTGCCCAGGCTGTGTCCACTTCTTTCAATCACTGTAGGCATTGTGCTGGTCCAGCCCTGTCATCTCTGCTCACGGCAACCACAGTGGCCTCCTCACTTCTACTTTTTTCCTTGTCACAGCAGCTTGACACATGTTTTCTAGACATAAATGAGACCATGATGCTCTTGTGTTTGAAAACTTCTATTTTGTTTGTTTTGAGACAGGCTCGAGTGCAGTGGTGCAATCTTGGCTTGCTGCAACCTTTGCCTCCTGGGCTCAAGTCATCCTCCCACCTCAGCCTCCCAAGTAGATGGGACTACAGGTGCATGCCACCACAACCCGGCTAATTTTTATATTTTTTGTAGAGATGGGGTTTCGCCACGTTGGCCAGGCTGGTCTCAAACTCCTGGGCTCAAGTGGTCCTCCCACCTCGGCCTCCCAAAGTGCTGGGATTACAGGCGTGAGCCACCACTTGTGGCCCATTGTCTTTGAATGTTCCAACTCCTTACTGTGGCTTACAAGGTGCCACACGATCTGGTCCTTCCTCCCTCTCCAAACTTCTGTTAACTGCCTCAATCACCACCCTGCAGCCACCCTGCTCTACGCTCTCAGCACACACACAAACTCCTTCCACCTTAAGGCTGTCACACCTGACACTTCCTCTGCATGGAATGCTTGTCCTTCTGCTCTCATGGTGATTTCCCAGTCTTTAGATGACAACTATCTTAAGTAGACCCTCCTTGGAGAAGCTTTCCCTGCCCTGTGGCTGCCCTCTGAACCTTTCCTTCATGGCGTTTATCATAGACAACACTCAATTCTTGTTCGTTATCTTTCTCTCAGTAAACTAAAAGCTTCATAAGGGTAAGGACCATTTTTATTTATTTACCACTGCCAAATTTACATCAGTGCCAAATTCGATGCCTTAATATGTGTTGAATAAATGAATTACTGTTAAGATAAGAATTGATACTGCTGCTCCCAGCTGAATATATTAAGCTATTCAGACGCTTCAGTGTTAAACAGACATGTGCTCATGCTCCATTGTTCCTTGTTCTGTGAGGTCGTGTACATTTCAGGGCATAGATTTCAACTGTTATGGATGATAATGGGTAGATTTACCCATTTTTCATTGAGCAGAAAAAAAAATCCAATCATGTTGTCCTCCGTAATTATTTGGGAGCCTCTTCTGCAATTTTGATCCAGCAATTTTTTTTTTACATATCCTCCGGTGACATCAATAGGATGGTTCTTTAAAAATGCAACCTGTTTCAAATTTAAGAGCTACCACTGAACTTTAAAAAGTCATTTAACATTTTTCTTTTCATTTCTTTTCTTTTTGAGACAGAGTCTCGCTCTGTCGCCCAGGCCAGAATGCAATGGCGTGATCTCGGCTCACTGCAACCTCTGCCTCCTGGGTTCAAACAATTCTCATATTTCAGCCACCTGACTAGCTGGGATTACAGGTGTGTGCCACCATGCCCAGCTAATTTTTGTATGTTTAGTAGAGACGGGGTTTCGCCCTGTTTTCCAGGCTGATCTCAAAACTCTTGGCTTCAAGTAATCTGCTCACCTTGGCCTCTCAAAGTGCTGGGATTACCAGTGTGAGCCACCGCATCCGGCCTTTAGAATTTTTCCTTCATATTTTTAAAATGTGAAGCATACTATTACTCAATTATTATTTTTTGTGTCAGATATTTAATGAATAAGAAAGCCTGGTATGTGATGAAATTATAATATAAAAAAGGTATTTAGCTCTTTAATATTCTGCCTCCTTCAAAGTTGGAGTAAGTTTATGCAGAAACATTTCTTACTAAACCATTTCATATTTCTTGTCTAATTATTAAAGATTTTGTATAAATGATGATACTCTATTACAAGTGAACAAAATAGCTCTGAAAAAGGACAGAAAGGTATTCAAAAGACATGCTAGCTGTTTGTTAGAGTATCTAAAGTCATTTACTATAAACTTTGTGAAAGCTGTAAGGCTGTTTTGCTTTAGATATTAGTTCTTCCACAGAACATAGGAAGTGATTATGAAACAACCATTCTGTACTTTGGTGACCATTGTTCCAAAAGGAGTCACAAGATGATTTTCTCTTGGTCTGGGGGTTTCAAAAACTATTTTCTCCTCACTTGCTCAGTTCTTTGGGTTTTTGTCTCCATCTCCCTCTCAACTTATTTGGCACTTGTCACATAAAACGCCTGTCTAGAGTTTGGGTGTGTGACTGTTACACAGATTGTTAAACACAGCAGAGGAATGACCAGAGGAAGTGATTCACCAGAAGGAATCCGTTTCACTGCTATTCTTAAACTATTTAAGCCATCAGAGTTCCTATGTCTTTAATGTATAATCACTTCTATGTTGTCTGGCAAGTTATAAAGGTCTTTCATATACACAGTATCTCTTTTAGTTATTTTTTTCTTTTGAATTTTTAGTCCGCTTGCCAGGGAACCTTTTCGTTCTTAACAGTCCTTGCACATAAATACACAGTTAGTTGTTGAATTATCTCTAGTAGGTTAAGCAACTGTTCCTAAGATCACCTGGCTAATAAGTGATTGATTTTGAATTCAAACCCAGATCTGTCTGACTTTAAAGCTGAGACTTAAGCTCAAGTCTCAGAATCTAATCCTGCGCACTAGGTTCTTTGGTTTATTTTACTAACTCAAATCAGATGTCACTTGAGTTTTGCATTACTATATCCCATATTTTAAGCTTGATGACACTTTAGTTGCCTTTCAACTATCTGCAATAAGATCTATTCTGTAAGAACTAGTATTCAAAGAGCTATTTTTAAATACAACACATAATTAGAAAATATGATGTTCAATCAATGTGTAACTCCTTAATTCAACTTAACTCATCTTAACAATGTTTACACATAGTTAGGAAATTATATTATTTTGAAATATGACACATTAGATGCTAAATCATAATACTTGTTTTTCCCTCTGCCAGATTATGGAGAGAATTATGGATCTACCCACTTTACTGAGGCACGCATTCAGGGAAATGTTTTCAGTCGGGGGCCTTTTCTGGATGTTTCGCATCAGGATAATACTTTGTTTAATGGGAGCTTTTTTCTATCTTATATCACCTCTAGATTTTGTACCTGAAGCCTTGTTTGGAATTCTAGGCTTTCTAGATGATTTCTTTGTCATCTTTTTATTGCTTATCTACATCTCTATTATGTATCGAGAAGTGATAACCCAAAGGCTAACCAGATGAAAAAGAAAACAAAACTGAGTTTACTAGGATATCTGAGCTAATGTAGAATATCAAACAGAAGGACCCATGGCGGTATAAAGCAATGAAGCAATGGAGTATTATCTCACAAATATAAAACCACTGTAAGACAAACATTTGATTATCATTTGACAAATGCCTAGGAATATATAACTGGAATTTTCACATGTTTCAAGTTCTAATATTAAGTTTAGAATTATAATGATCTACAGTTGTATCTTGATTCTATGTTGTCTGGAAAAAATATAGAATTATATAAAAAGGGATGCTTTTATATATTTTTCTTTTCCCCAGAATTACTTAGATTAATTGGATGTATAGTAAAATATTGTTAAATTTCAGTTTATCCACTTTATCCTTCTCAGCAGGTACCTATATGATAATATATAGCTGTGAAACTCATCTAAATTTTTTTGTTACAATAAAATATTATATACTATTGGGGAAAATTCAGTATTTCTTTTAGTGCTAGCTAAGTTTTGTGCATTTGGAGCAGTTCTGCTTTTTCATTCTGGTATAATTAATTATTTGTTATCAGCTGAAACTGAAAGAAGAAACTTGAACTTCATACTTTGATATCATCATATTCTAGTTTACAGAATACATTTTAATCAATAGAAGAATTAAGATGGAAAACATGGCCGGGCGGGGTGGCTCACGCCTGTAATCCTAGCACTTTGGGAGGCCGAGGTGGGTGGATCACGAGGTCAGGAGATCAGGACCATCCTGGCTAACATGGTGAAACCCCGTCTCTACTAAAAATACAAAAAATTAGCCAGGCGTGGTGGTGGGCACCTGTAGTCCCAGCTACTCGGAAGGCTGAGGCAGAAGAATGGCGTGAACCGGGAGGCAGATCGCGCCACTGCACTCCAGCTGGGCGACAGAGCGAGACTCCCTCTCAAAAAAAAAAAAAAAAAAAAAAAAAGATGAAAAACATTTATCTCCAGTCAGCACACTTGATGTTCACAGTTAGACATTTAAACAAGAGCTCATCCTTTCGTAGTACATATAAAAGTAATTGTAAAGGGAAGATTGTTTTAGGAACCTGGGTGATGCTGCAAACACAGAGTAGCCTGAAGCATTTCTGAGGAAGGTGAATCTTCGTGTCTTTGAGCATCAGGCCCATAGGAAGGTACTGGGAACAGTATTTACATTTGACAAAAGAAATTACTGGTTAGCTGTAGCAACAGATTGGACAAACTTGGTTAGTTTTCTGTTGTCAGAAATTTTTATAATACTGTCTCAGGATGGCAGCACACAGCTCAGATTCATGTCTTGAGCTAAACAAGTGAACATATCTGAGAAGACTCAATACCACACGGTATTGGGAGATCTTACTCACTTCAGCTGGCGTTGCTCATTGGTGAATGTATGACGGCAGGATGTGAGGGGATGCCCAGGAGTCAGTGTTAGCATTGTCATCTGAGATCACTGCTATTAATATCATCCATTAATTTATTAGTGAGCTTCACTATATGCAGACTGGGAGATAAGGAGAAAATCTCTCACATTCTCTCTAGCTAATCAGATCAGCTACCAATTAATGAGATTCTGAATGAAATATCAATATGTGTTTTTCTAATTTGGACCTAGGACAGAGCTGTTGCTTGTCATAGAGAAAGACAATAATGCTTAAACATAGCACATTATAATTAAAGCAGGTTTCTCACATACTTTTCATTTTATCCTTTGGATAATTTTGTGAGGAACGCAGGACACCAACTTCCCTTTCATAGATACAATCCCCATGCTATTGATGAAAGTGTTTTTGAATGAAGTCATACAACGAATAACTGATCAAAGTGGCATTAAACCAAAATCTCTTAGTAGAACTCCTGCATAGAATGTTTAGATAGACGTGAAAGTTGTTAAGAGGAACGGCAAGAGAGAAACTGGTTCTTCGGAAGTCTTTCGTGCTACATTATACCTCCATCAGAGTGAGACAGCTTAGGCACTCCTAAGAGGAAAGGTTTGTGGAGATGACACCTAAAGACTGCATGAATCCAAATTCTGCACTTCCAAATCAAATAGGTAAAAGGGTGGCATACATCACAGAAAAACATTTCAGCTGCAGTCACCAACTTGAAAAGCGAGTGAGTAGGAGTTTGTCACACTG
The DNA here is from genome assembly GCF_028878055.3 of Symphalangus syndactylus. Taxonomy (NCBI): domain Eukaryota; kingdom Metazoa; phylum Chordata; class Mammalia; order Primates; family Hylobatidae; genus Symphalangus; species Symphalangus syndactylus. Next base: position 135,470,298 of record NC_072432.2, on the reverse strand, counting down.
CCATGTACCAGACTGGAAATGCATTTCCTACCAATTATACATTTGGTGTGGGGGAATAGTGATGTCATTTTTTGACAGGATTTTATTTTGTGTGCATGCGTTCTGCTCCAAGTGTCACAATTCTGGTTACAATAATTATAATATTTGGAGTTACTACTAAGACTTTCCTGAAAGAGGTGTATTGTACCAAATTTTGTAACATAAAAAAATACTAAATGGTCTTAAAGCTTACTAAATTGTGAAAAGGGTATGTGCTAACATCTCAGAACTTTAGACGTGCTTATTGTCATCTTTACTGATCTCTGATGATAAATGCAGAAGAGATCTGAGAGTTTTTAAAGCAAGTAGAGTCAATCAGTGTTTTGAACATCATAGTAATACTTCTGTGATTCAGAGTTAGATCATATAAATCAAAGTAACAATCTGGATTTTTTTTAAACAACAATATCATAACTGTCATAAAACAGATGGTCCAACCCCAGGAGCAGATAATAACTTGGGCAGCTCTGTGGGGAACAAGATGGGGAAAACAACTGTTCTAACTGCCCACTAGAACAGTGGTTTCAAATACTACAATTCTCAGTGTTTGAGAGGTACTAGGGAAGAAAGGACTGTGTGGATCCCTTGTGGCTATGCAGATACCTACCTCACAGAGTTGTTGTAGAAGACTGGTGGTTTGGTTCAAACCTTGTGATTAAAGAGTTTGTCAAGCATTTTATTCTTTTGAATAAAAGCAACATATCTAAAACATTTTAAAGGTGTTATTTTTCTGTTTCTTTAACATTTGTTTGCTTTCAGAACTCCTGAAAGAGCATTCAGTATAATGGTTGCAATGGCTTTCGTTATCACTAATGGACATCCAATATCTCATCATATTTCTAATTAATTTTGTTAGGTTTTTTATTTTGTTTGTGTGTTTGTTTTTTGGTCAGAGACAGGGTCTCACTCTGTTGCCCAGGCTGGAGTGCAGTGTTACAATCATAGCTCACTGCAGCCTCAAATTCCTGGGCTCAAGTGATCCTCCTGTCTCAGCCTCCCAAGTAGCTGGGACTATAGGTGTGTGCCACCACACCTGGCTAATTAAAAAAAAAAAAAAAGTTTGTACATACATGGTCTAGCTGTGTTGCCCAGGCTGGTCTCAAACTCCCAGGCTCAGCCTTCCAAAGTGCTGGGATTACAGGTGTGAACCACCATGCCCAGTGCTGAAAATTATTTTTCTATTAAGCAAATAAATTAATTTGCAGACTACAGTGAAAATTTAGTCATGGAGATGTTTAACAAAGAAAAATTCAACATTCAGTTCAATGCAACAAATTTTGTTTTAAATTATATGTAATTCGGCTGGGCGCAGTGGCTCACACCTGTAATCCCAGCACTTTGGGAGGTCAAGGCGGGCAGATCACAAGGTCAGGAGTTTGAGACCAGCCTGGCCAACATAGTGAAACCCCATCTCTACTAAAATACAAAAATTAGCCAGGTGTGGTGACACGCGCCTGTAGTCCCAGCTACTTGGGAGGCTGAGACGGGAGAATCGCTTGAACCTGGAAGGCAGGTTGCAGTGAGCTGAGGTTGCAGTGAGCTGAGATCACGCCATTGCACTCCAGCCTGGGTGACAGAGTGAGACTCCATCTCAAAAAAAAAAAAAAAAAAAAATGAATAAATAAATTATATGTAATTCCCCATACCAATGATAAGTTTACCATTTTGAAATAAGGAAATATAAGGATTATATTCAACAGGTAATAAAAGTATATATTTCATTTCCAAGTTATGGATCACTGGAAGACAGGAAACAAGAAAAGGGAACAAGGAAGAGAACTTGGCTGAGGGACACCACATTGACCAGTTTCATTCTAGATGGATTAATGATCACAGACACCAACAGGGCACCTGTTGGCAGGTGATCCTTGGGTGCCGCTTGAGTGGCTTGGGCCCCCAGCTTCTCTGAAGTGTCTTAAACGTTCATTCTCTTCTGACATTCCTGCACCTCCCAGGTGACAACCTAGTTTTCCTAAATCACTTCTTCCCCGCCAAGGCCTTTACTTTGCTGGCGGAAATAGCTCCCTTCTTTTTATTAAAGACCGTCTGACTCTCAGTAAAAGGAACCACCATCCATCCATTTAAATGCTCAAGCCAGGCCAGTGTGGTGGCTCACACCTATCATCCCAGCACTTTGGGAGGCCGAGGCAGGAGGATCACTTGAGTCCAGGAGTTTGAGACCAGCCTGGGCAACATAATGAGACCCCCGTCTCTACAAATAAAATTAGCCAGACGTGGTGGTGCATGCCTGTAGTCCTAGCTACTCCAGAGGCTGAAGTGGGAGGATCACTTGGGCCCAGAAGTGAAGGCTCCAGTGAGCCTTGTGGGTTGCACCACTGCAGTCCAGCCTGTGTGACAGGAGATCCCATCTCAAAACACTCAAGTCAGAAGTGCAAGCTTAATTCTGTGTTAATATCTGAATCCCTCTCTTATTCTTTCTTTTTTTTTTTTTTTTTATAGGTACTTGAAGTACAGTTTCTTTTTTTTTTTAATTAATTTTTTTTGCATACAAAAACAATAAACATTTTCTAAAAATACATACAAACAAAAAGATGCGTATCAAACATATTAGGAAGGTTGCACATGGGAAGTCGGGGAATAGAAATGGGGGTGGGAGTTAAAATAAATGAGAGAGGGACTTTATATGGATCAGTGATAATAACTCAATCCTCTATTTGACAAAGAAGAGGGAGAAGGAAGAGGAAGAAAAAGAAAGTGGGATAAAGGATCAGAAAGGGAGGAAAATAGAAAAAATTAGAGTATGACTCCAGGGTAGACCTGTTTTGTTGTCATTGAGTTGGTTGGTTGGTTTGTCTGTTGTATTCTTCATGTTTCGCCAAGTTGGCCAGACTGGTCTCGAACTCCTAGCCCGAAGTGATCAACCCGCCTCGCCCCCCAGAGTGCCGGGACCACAGGCGTGAGCCACCACGTCCAGCCCCCACATTGCTTCTGGCCTCCGTGGTAGACCTCCCAGACGGAGCGGCCAGGCAGAGGAGCTCCTCACTTCTACCCAGACACGGGGCGGCCCGGCAGAGGGGCTCCTCACTTCCCAGACGGGGTGGCCAGGCAGAGACGCTCCTCACTTCTTCCCAGACGATAGGTGGCCGGGCAGAGGCGCTCCTCACTTCCCAGACGATGGGTGGTCGGGCAGAGGCGCTCCCCACTTCCCAGACGATGGGTGGCCGGGCAGAGGCGCTCCTCACTTCCCAGACGATGGGCGGCCGGGCAGAGGCGCTCCTCACCTCCCAGATGATGGGTGGCCGGGCAGAGGCACTCCTCACTTCCCAGATGGGGCAGCCGGGCAGAGGGGCTCCTCACTTTCCAGACGACGGGTGGCCGGGCAGAGGCGCTCCTCACCTCCCAGACGATGGGTGGCCGGGAAGAGGCGCTCCTCACTTCTTCCCGGACGGGGCGGCCGGGCAGAGGCGCTCCTCACTTCCCAGATGGTGGGTGGCCGGGCAGAGGCGCTCCTCACTTCCCAGACGATGGGTGGCCGGGCAGAGGCGCTCCTCACTTCTTCCCGGATGGGGCGGCCGGGCAGAGGCGCTCCTCACTTCTTCCCGGATGGGGCGCCCGGGCAGAGGCGCTCCTCATTTCTTCCCGGACGGGGCGGCCGGGCAGAGGCGCTCCTCACCTCCCAGACGATGGGAGGCCGGGCAGAGGCGCTCCTCACTTCCCAGACGATGGGTGGCCGGGCAGAGGCGCTCCTCACTTCCCAGACAGGGCGGCCGGGCAGAGGCGCTCCTCACTTCCCAGATAGGGTGGCCGGGCAGAGGCGCTCCTCACTTCCCAGACGATGGGTGGCCGGGCAGAGGCGCTCCTCACTTCCCAGACGATGGGTGGCCGGGCAGAGGCGCTCCTCACTTCCCAGATGATGGGTGGCCGGGCAGAGGCGCTCCTCACTTCCCAGATGGTGGGTGGCCGGGCAGAGGCGCTCCTCACTTCCCAGACGATGGGTGGCCGGGCAGAGGTGCTCCTCACTTCCCAGATGATGGGTGGCCGGGCAGAGGCGCTCCTCACTTCCCAGACGGGGCGGCCGGGCAGAGGCGCTCCTCCCTTCCCAGACGGTGGGTGGCCGGGCAGAGGCGCTCCTCACTTCCCAGACGGTGGGTGGCCGGGCAGAGGCGCTCCTCACTTCCCAGACGGTTGGTGGCCGGGCAGAGGCGCTCCTCACTTCCCAGACGATGGGTGGCCGGGCAGAGGCGCTCCTCACTTCTTCCCGGACGGGGCGGCCGGGCAGAGGCGCTCCTCACTTCTTCCCGGATGGGGCGGCCGGGCAGAGGCGCTCCTCACTTCCCAGACGGGGCGGCCGGGCAGAGGCGCTCCTCACTTCCCAAACGGTGGGTGGCCGGGCAGAGGCGCTCCTCACTTCCCAGACGATGGGTGGCCGGGCAGAGGCGCTCCTCACTTCTTCCCGGACGGGGCGGCCGGGCAGAGGCGCTCCTCACTTCTTCCCGGACGGGGCGCCCGGGCAGAGGCGCTCCTCATTTCTTCCCGGACGGGGCGGCCGGGCAGAGGCGCTCCTCACTTCCCAGACGGGGCGGCCGGGCAGAGGCGCTCCTCACTTCTTCCCGGACGGGGCGGCCGGGCAGAGGCGCTCCTCACTTCTTCCCGGACGGGGCGGCCGGGCAGAGGCGCTCCTCACTTCTTCCCGAACGGGGCGCCCGGGCAGAGGCGCTCCTCATTTCTTCCCGGACGGGGCGGCCGGGCAGAGGCGCTCCTCACTTCCCAGACGGGGCGGCCGGGCAGAGGCGCTCCTCACTTCTTCCCGGACGGGGCGGCCGGGCAGAGGCGCTCCTCACTTCTTCCCGGACGGGGCGGCCGGGCAGAGGCGCTCCTCACTTCTTCCCGGACGGGGCGGCCGGGCAGAGGCGCTCCTCACTTCTTCCCGGACGGGGCGGCCGGGCAGAGGCGCTCCTCACTTCTTCCCGGACGGGGCGGCCGGGCAGAGGCGCTCCTCACTTCTTCCCGGACGGGGCGGCCGGGCAGAGGCGCTCCTCACTTCTTCCCGGACGGGGCGCCCGGGCAGAGGCGCTCCTCACTTCTTCCCGGACGGGGTGGCCGGGCAGAGGCGCTGCTCACTTCCCAGACGGGGCGGCCGGGCAGAGGCGCTCCTCACTTCCCAAACGGTGGGTGGCCGGGCAGAGGCGCTCCTCACTTCCCAGACGATGGGTGGCCGGGCAGAGGCGCTCCTCACTTCCCAGACGGGGCGGCCGGGCAGAGGCGCTCCTCACTTCTTCCCGGACGGGGCGGCCGGGCAGAGGCGCTCCTCACTTCTTCCCGGATGGGGCAGCCGGGCAGAGGCGCTCCTCACTTCTTCCCGGACGGGGCGGCCGGGCAGAGGCGCTCCTCACTTCCCAGACGATGGGTGGCCGGGCAGAGGCACTCCTCACTTCCCAGACGGGGCGGCCGGGCAGAGGCGCTCCTCACCTCCCAGACGGGGCGGCCGGGCAGAGGCGCTCCCCACCTTCCAGATGGGGCGGCGGCCGGGCAGGGGCTGCAATCCCAGCACCCTGGCAGGCCAAGGCAGGCGGCCGGGGGGTAGAGGCTGTCGCGAGGCCAGACCACGCCACCGCACTCCAGCCCGGGCAACACCGAGCACTGGGTGAGCGAGACTCTGTCTGTAGTCCCAGTACCTCGGGAGGCTGAGGCGGGCAGAGCACTCGGCGTCAGGAGCTGGCGACCAGCGTGGCCAAGATGGCGAACGCGTGACTGCATCCAAAGGAGAAAAGGCAGGCAGCGGTGGGGCGCGCCGGCAGTCCCAGGCAGTCCGCGGCGCGGGCAGCAGCAAGCCGAGTAGATTGTAGCCTGGGCCAGAGAGGGAAAGAAAGAAAGGAAGGAAGGAAGGAAGGAAGGAAGGAAGGAAGGAAGGAAGGAAGGAAGGAAGGAAGGAAGGAAGGCAGGCAGGCAGGCAGGCAGGCAGGCAGGCAGGCAGGCAGGCAGGCTTATTCTTTCTTTTCCTTTTTTTTTTTTTTTGAGACAGAGTCTCACTCTGTCACCCAGGCTGGAGTGCAATGGCACAATCTCGGCTCACTGCAACATCCACTTCCTGGGCTCAAGCGATTCTCTTGCCTCAGTCTCCTGAGTAGCTGGGGCTACAGGTGCCCACCACCACACCCAACTAATTTTTGTATTTTTAGTAGAGACAGGGTTTCTACTAAACCCTGGCCAGGCTGGTCTTGAACTCCTGATCTCAGGTAACCTGCCAGTCCCGGCCTCCCAAATTGCTGAGATTACAGGCGTGAGCCACAGCCTCCTCTCTTACTCTTATAACCATCTATCAACAAGCCCTGGCATTTCTACCATTGACATGTCGAATCCCATCAGTCTATACCTTCTGCTACCACCGCAGTCCAAGGAGAGTTCTGTGTGTCCAGGAGCCCAATGGGGGCTGTGGTGGCAGAGCCCAGGGAGCTGGTAGGAGGGCATGAAGTGAGGTTGAAGAAGTAGGAAGGCTGTTGATTTGGATTTAAGTGCAGTGGGAAGACATGATCTAACAAACATTTTTAAAAGGTCATTCTGACTACCGTGTGTAGGGTTCATCAGAGGAGAGCAGCCGTGCAAGTGAGCAGACCCATTAAGAGGCTGTTGCGTGCCTGGACACACAGAACTCTCCTGCCTGTACAGTTGGATGCAGGTCAGGGCCTCAGCATATACCCCATGACCGAATGCTCCCTTCAGCCTCACCACTTTTATGCTTCACGTTACTAGACTGTGTTTCCATCCTTTGGTTCTCAGGTTAAATGTTCCCTCCTCACTCAGACTACCCAACTACTCCAGCAAAAGTAGGCAGTGACCCTCCCCTCCCCTTACCCCAGGGCACTCTGAGGCATTCAGACATCTCAGCACAGCATAATCGTATTGACATTTCCATTGTCTGTCTGCCTCTCACTAGAATACAAGCTCTATGAAAACAGAGACAATGTTAGTTTTGTCCACCCAGATATTCGCAGATGTACCGTCATGCCTGCCACCACAGTAGTGCTCAACACATAAAGATCAATAAATAAAGCAAGGGAAAGACAGGAAAGGGCAGAAGACAAGGAAAGATCACTTCTTACTCCGTCATGGCTGCCGCCCAGGTCTAAGCCACCCTCACTTCTCACCTAAAGGATCACAGCGACCTTCCAGGCAGTCTCCCAGGCCCCAAGTGCCCGGCTACCTACGTGCAACGCAGCCCGATGATCATCTCAGGTGTGACTCTGCTGGAAAGCCTGCTCTCCCTTTCCCACAGAGTAAAGGTAAAGTCCTCACGCCAGCCTGCAAGGCCCCACGTGACCTTGGTCGCTCATTTCCTCTCTAACCTCATCTCACATTTGTCCCCGCAGCTCACTCTGCTCCAGCCATTCAGCCCTCCTTGCTGTCCTCTGAGCAGGCCAAAGACGCCCAGCCTCAGGAGCTCTGCCCTGGCCAGTCCCTCTGACTGCTAGGCTCCTCCGCTGGGCATCCTCACAGCCAACTCTCACCAACTCCAGATCTTTGCACAATAGCCATTTCCTCTCTTAGGCCTGTCCTGTCCACCATAAGGAAACTTGCGCAACTCCCTCAGCCCACAGAGCACCTCTCACCAGCTAACATACTCTGTGGTCACGTGTTTGCTATCTGCCTCCCTAATAACCACGAGAACATTAGCTCCCTGAGGACAGAAATCTCCTTCACTAACGTATCCCAAGCCCCCGGAACTATGCATGCAGCATAGTCAGTAACTATTTGTTGAATCAATGAATGAGAAAACAATTTCAGGGAACTCTAAGTTGAA